>NC_072411.2:35655000-38155000 GCF_028858775.2 Pan troglodytes
CTAGGGGTCTAAGAAGCCCCCCTACTCAGCACTGATCATGGCCCCGTCTCTTTTGCTGGCTGTACAAGACACAGTGATGAGAAGGCCATCGCCTTCCCTTCCCTCTTCCCATGCCTTTCTGGGAAAGATATTTTCTTTCTCAAGATTGAAACTAGGTAGGTAGAGAACATTTTGCAGTTTTAATTAATACAGATTTATCTACCTCCCCGGGCTGTTTGCAAGATTAATCCCTACCCAATGCCTTAAGCTCCTTAGCAGACAGACACTGTGTTCTCACCAAATAAGCTGGACTTGTGATCTTAAGCCTGATTCTCTCAGCCACTGCCCCCTCTTCTCATATAACGGCCTCCTTGCTCGCTTTAAATTGGTTGGTTGGTCCCTGTGAATTTGAGTTTATCCTCTGCCTGGTGCAATTAAGTGTGAAAAATCCTTGATCCTTGCCTTGGGTGAGGGGAGGTAGGGATATTTGTGTGGTCTGGGGAGGGCACTGAGCTTGAATTCAATCCTGAAGTGATTCTGACAACCGAGGCTGTGGTCCCCGACCCCCTGGGTGGGTTTCCGAGCAACTCCTAAAGGGGATGAAGACCCGGGGTGTGTGGTGGGGGGAAGGGACACAGAGAAGAGAATGAGCAGAGTTGGAGGATATTGATGCATCTGCTAACTTGGTAGAATAGCTTGAAACCACAGTCCCTGAATTAGTCATACAGTTGTGTTTAGAAATGGTTGCAGGACATCACTCTGCTCATCGATTTGTAAAAGCTTCTTATGCATAGGGTATATCAACATAAATAATTTGCATCTGGGGTTTGCCCAGCACAGTGCTTTGCTTTTGTTGATTTGATTTGTTCTTATGTGAGCATCTTATTCCTTGAAAAAACCCTAAAGAACCAAGTGTTACAAATGTATCCCTGTTCTTTGGTCATATTTAAAATTTCATTCCCTAATACATTAGCACATGTCTTACCAAGCTGCAATGACCTGGGTAAATCAAGAGGAAAAGGGGGGCAGGAGGCTCCTCTGAGGCTCTGTGCTTCAAAGAACCATAATAACATGTTAAAAGAATGCCAAAGAATATACTTACTAAAATGAAAATTGAAGCAAACTATCTCTTTGCATATGCCATAATTACATCAGCAGGTTAATGTGGAAAAAAAATGCTGATTTTTATGTAAGTTAACAGTGGAAAAGGCTGTAGTTCTCACCTCAGCCTTGCTAATACTCATCAAACCTAACCAGAATCAGATTCTAATAGAACTTCAAAAAAAATTGAAGGCAGAATTTCCTAAGAAAACTATGCAACATCAGAGGTCTAGTAATATGCTCTATGAAAAAATAATACCATGCCCAATAAATTTGATAAATATCCCATATTATAATATCTCAGGAATTCATAAGAATAAGCATGTTAAACATTCTAAGAAGTCTGTAGACAAATAAGTTTCCTACTTTACTTAAACAAGGAAGCCTGTTGACCACAAAGAACTTACCGAACACCCCCTGAAATAGTTTTTCATCAAAATGTCTTTGGAATTTAGTCTGTAGGTTCTAGGAGGAAGCTCGTGTGGACTTCTCAATATTGGTGATAACTGCATCTGAAAAATTTTAAAATACCCAACGCCTCCTAAAAGGCCTGGGCCCACACTGAAGAATAGAACTGGTGACTGACCATGCCTATGAAAATCTCTAAAACAATCGTTCTCAAACTCTAGGATGTATCAGAATTGGCTGGAGAACTGGGCTCATAGAGCGGGACAGGGCCTACACCTCCAAAATTTTTCCAAGTTTCCCAGGAGATCCTGATGCACACCAAGCTTGAGAATCTCTGCCCTAAAAGCTGGTTGCAGAAATGGAAAGGAGTTCAGGGAAAAAAAAAAAAAAAAAAGGCTTTAGCCTGAGAGCTTTTCTACATACTGAATCCACAAGTGTGAATCTGCCCAGTTGGGAACTACAGCAGTGCTGATACCTTGGGAGCTATACTGTTTGCTTTGCCCCAGATATTGCCCATCAGAAAATAAGGAGAACTAAATAGAAGGAGCCACAAGGTACAGCTCCACTGGTGTCCAGAAGTCCTCATGCCTAATCATTCATCCACCTAGGATATCAGATAATAGAAAGGTTGCTGTGGGAGCTTGAGAATGAAGGACCTGAGACCATCATTAATCCTTTTAAAAAAATCTCCAAAAGTGAGCCTGAAATATACCAAAATCTACAATCTTTCTAATGGCTTTTATAATTTATTACATCAGTATGTGTACCACATAAAAAGCCTTCATTACCTCCAACTCTTTTTAATTTGTAATAACTGACTCAAGAGCAAATGCCAAAGAGTCGTTTCCAGGTTGCCTTTTTTAGAAAATGGCTTATCAAGTAATTAAAAGATTTACACCATGCTCTAGATAGTGGAGGTGAGTTTGTTGCTCCCTTCCCAGTCTACTGTCAGACATGGGGGCTCCCCACTGGACCCAGGTAGAGTGTCTCCACTTGGATGGAATAACATTGCATTTCTTTATCTTCAGTCTAGTATGCGTCCAGCTCACAAACTTTAACCAGTCACCCATCCCTGCTCTGTTAGAGAAATGGACTCTCACTCAAGAATCAATTAGGTCTGCATATTTGCCAAAATCAAACAAGCTGAGACAACACTGGATTAAGATTTGGAAGTGGTGGGAGTTGAAAGAGACTGAGGAAGAGAGACTCTTTGAAGAAGCTCTCCTGTGAATAATAGATACTATAAATTATAAAATTTATTTGATGATGCCTAAGGGTATTTTAATGCTACCAGAGTTATAATAGAGGGAAAAAGCACTCATGATTTTTAAAAAGCTCAACCCTTTGATTTATTAAAGAAAACAGTGAGATTTCTAAGCACTTGCTTAGAAGGCCCATGTATCTCAGACAAGTATGATTCAAACCCTGCCATCACCACTGACATTCCTATCCCACCCAAGCTTGCCACTAGGAAATCCCCACATATATTTTCTTGTATGGTGAGTCTGGGACTCATTTTAATGATTGCATCATACTCATGGGCTTCATCTCTTAACATGATAGTCCAATGCTGATAAAATCCAATAACAACTTACTGGTATTAACTCACGTCCTGTTAGAAATTTCCTGTTCCTATATCAACTTTCAGTGATTTGGGAAACTTTTTTAAAAAACCTATGTATTCAACAAATACCTAATGTGAATCTGATTTTAATATTTCATCTATTTCCAAGATAGAGTTGTTTATTCTATTTGATGGAACTCTTAAAAATATGGCTTTTATGTCCATAAAATGGTGCAACTGGAAATAAAGCCATACCAACATAATCCTTATTAAAACTCCCCTTTATAGCTTTTTCATGTCTTTTCTGATGATCAAATTGCTCTTCTCTCTAGAGATATGTTTCACACTTTCTCAAATGGTCTTCATTTTGCTTAAGTCCTGTAGGAGCCAAAGGATCTTAAGAGAGGTTAGCATCTCTTCCTACTTTCTTGGGTCACTTTTATCAAAAGCTGTATATACTACAGTCCTGATACTTCTTTGGTGTTAGTCACTTAGAATCAAGGGCAAATAGCTCACAGACAGACACACAGGCATAATGAGCACAGTCCCTTTCTTGGCAAGGAAAGGAAGGGTCACTGGCAGCACCAGGATTAGAGACAGGGCTTTGTGGAGTGACTCTACATTAGTCAGTGTTCTTCCCTGGATGAACCTTATCCTTCTCCAAGTTTATCCTCTTCTAGGTAAAATAGATAACAATCCAAACCTGACTGCCTCAAAAGGTTTTGTTTGAGCCTCAATAATCAATAATAGAGGCGAGTATAAAATATCACAGTTGACGATGGCCACCCTCACCTTTCCAATTCTTCCTGAAATGTTCTCAGATTTACTGTCCTCAAACCCAAGTTCAATTGTGTAACTTTCCTCTGCACAGATTATTGGTTTCCCATTATCTAGAGAATAAAGACCAAACTCTACATGGCAATCAAGATCCTTCACCATATATGCTTCTCCTGCTACTGCTCTCCATGGTCCCAGACCAACCACACTGAATGGATTGGCATTTTTTGAACATTTGAACATTTCATGTATTTTCAAGTCTTGATCTTTGCACAAACTATCTAATCAGTTACTGACAAAATCCTGCGCCTCCTTCCACAATTAGTTTGAATGTAACATTCCCTTAAGGATACTTTCCTTTATGGCATCCATTCATGCAATTATTATAAAGTGCTATTCACGAGCCAGGCATGAGAATTCTATAACTTCATTGTCCCTACCACAGCAGTTTGTGTGTATTTTTAATGTACTCATTTTAGCCTGCTTTGTGGGATTTTTTAATTATTTAACTTTATGTCCTTACCACTGACTGGAAGCTTTTTGAGAAAAAAATATTATCTGTTGTTGTTCTCCATATCTCCACGCTAGTATAGAGAAGGCACATGGCAAATGTTTGTTGAATGAATAAACAATGTCATATTTAATTTGATATGTTCACGGTTTTGTTTTTAAGAAAGTCACATGAGTTTAATTGCACCTTATAACTTCTGAGTGGAAGAAGAACAATTCCTGGCATTTTTTCTTCTAGGAATGAGTAGTTGCAAGCCACCTTTATGAAGGCTTTGGATCTTATTATTATTACTACCAACTAAATAAGCCATACTCTCACCCGATGCTCCCCTTTGCCTCTTCCTCATTATTATCTAGGGGCCATAAGTGGAGCAAAGTTGAGCTTGTGGCCAGTCTTCCTGATTTTATCTCCCCAGAGACAACCAGGCTTCTAGCTTCATGTCTAGGATCATCTCCACCAAATGGCTTGGGTTTCTCCATAAAGCTGGCCCAACAGCTCTGAGTTTTATACCCCAAAGCTTGCCAAGATAAAGAATAAGGAAGCTGTAGAGATATAATAAGCATCCATCAAAAATATTAGGAACATTTCTCTAGAATTATAGAGCTCAAACATTTGGAGAGGGTGTGTCAAGAGTGACTCATAATAAACAGCAATAATAAGTAAGGCAATTAGTAGAAAAGAGGGCACCACCTACAAAGAGTAGTTCCTGAGGAATTTTAATTTAAATTCCTGGGTCAGGTTCATTCTGAAGAAATGAGGTACTATTTAACTTTCAAACACCTGCTTGATCCCAATAGGAGGCAAATGATCCTAAGATAAATCAGCATCCCTTCCTGCTTTCTTGGGTCTCCTCCCTCCTCATTGTCAATACATCGCATCGATTTTCTATCCAGAACAGAAGCTTAATATGAGTTCTTGCTCTTAGATCATCTTTTTCCTCCTTAATACCATGAGAAAGAACACAATGGGGTGATTTCTGTTCAGAATTATAGCCTGATGGCTAAAAGAGACATATTTCTTGCAAAATAGCAATTCTGCAAGTACCCCGTAGACCAGAGGGTTAATGAAAGAGACAAAAGAGGCAATAAACTGGGCTCAGATGAAGATGAATTGCAGCTGTATCTGTTTGGTGGCAGTGTGTATTTTAGGAATATACTGGAAGGGTGAGGAAGAAGAGTGTATTTTAGGAATGCACTGGAAGGGTGAGGAAGAAGAAGCTTGGGGAGACAATTTCTCAACTCAGGGCTAAATGACTATCATTCTGAGTTCCCACAATCATTCTCCAGGCATCTCTTTGATCCCCATAATGTCATGGAACATAACAATTAGTAGCCTAAGAAGGGGTGTTCCCTCCTGCCTGTGCTAAACCTGGGGGGCAAGAGAGTGACTAAAATGTTCCAGGCAATCCCAATATTTAGAGGAAGGCTAGATATTCTTTTCTTCAAGTGAAAAATGAAGGCTCCAAAACAGACTAACATTATTCCACTGGTTAAAAGTTAATAAACACACACACACTCTCTCTCTCTCTCTCTTTTAAAAATAGATTAAAGGAAAATGCAACAAAGTGTTTACAGCTCTTGTTCTCAAGTGGTAGAGCTATGGATTATTTTATCTTCCTTCTTTTTATCTACATTTTCTACAGTAAACTTGTATTACTTTTCAAAGAAAAAATATATATTCTTTAAAAGTCTCTCCCTTTTACTAGATATTCTTGCCCACTGACAAAGATTTTTATAAAAATACAACTTATACTGGCCAGAGGAGATCATGTGATCAGGAAGGTGCTTCAATGACAAGGGAAGACTAGAGTCTTTGTTTTCAGGGGTTTTGGGGGCTTTTGTACTTTTTCTTTTCAGTTCTTAGAAACATGAGAGTGACCTCCTACCCAGAGAAGTGACCTTGGATTTAAATGTGAAATGCTAGCCCCCCATGTTAATGCCCCCAAAAAAAGGCATTTCACTCAAGAACAGGAGGTGAAGTGTTTCTCTTTTCTGTGTTGACATATGATGCATCCATCAGATCTCTTGCAAGAAAAGGGATGTTGCATCTCTCAGAGACCACCCCCACCCTCAACCTCCACCCGCCACCCTCCACCACCTCCTCCATCTGCAAAAAGCATTTCTGGTCTCCTTCTCCCTTCTTCAAGGTTACAGCAGCCATAGTCCTCCACGGTGAGACCCAGAGTACAGCCAAGAGCAGGAAGGTGGTCATTTGGGAAGAATTCACTTTGCATTTGATTGCTTTCCTTTGTAATATCTACCAGGATGACAGGTTCATGAGCCTCTCAATTTCCCAAGATTCTGTGTTTTCACTTATTTGCTTGGCTATCAGTAAGAGACAAAGCATACTCCTCTCTAAAAGGTGTCCAGTGGGGTTTTTGGTCTATTTTTTAATCTTCAATAAGACAGTAAGCCTTCTTAGCCCTCATGAAATGACATGATGTCTGAGATTTGCTCTAAACTATTCTACCAAAGATAAAAAGGCTGGGTGGGGTGTGGCAACTAATAGCCTCTCCCTGCAGGCTCCCACAGGCCATTGGAAGTCCCTCACTTCTCTCCAAAATAGAGAAGCCAAAACATTCTCTCCCCTATTAAACCCCCTTCAAATAATCATTGTTTTCAAGTGACTAATCTGCTCTTTTATAGATGGGACATGATGATGGATTTTGAGATGATTCTTTCATTCTGAGCACAGCCTATACAGAAGTGTCTAGCAGTACCCTGTAAAATATGGATGTACTTTGGACCCATAGATTTCAGCTTCGACATTTCAACCAAATTTCTTAGACATCAGAAGAGGCATTTCAACATAATTCTATGGTCAGGTATGTATACTGTTAACTTTGCCCACAAGTGAAAGAGTATAGTTGCTTTTCATGAATAGTTCACCATTCAACCTGGCTGCCATTGATAGGATACAATAGACTTCCCATATTCTTGAAAACTTTAATAGCTCCAATGATGACCTTGGAATGCATAGGAAAGATAAGGTAGAAATTTGAAACCAGAAAGCACCAAAAAGACTTCCAGAGAGATGCTCCCAGCTTCATAATGGAAATAAGATCTTATCGTATAAAAGAAACAAAAAGACATAGGCATTGAGAAAAATATCTGGATTTAGTTTCACAACAAATGACACAATTGATTTATTCCCAAAGAGAAAAGAAAAACTTGAACCAGTTGAGAGCATCTGGGTTGAAAAGAAACATCTTTCTTTATCCCAGTATGGATTTTCAATCTCAAATACACAAGCATTGTGTTTTACTAGAGCACTTTAAAACATGGTACTTCAATATATAATCAATCAATCCATTTGGTCTCCCAAATAATATATATTGAAGTACTTTTAAAACTGCAAATGAAGAACAATGCAGACATTGTGACTTGTAAGTTGGCATTTTAGATTTTATGGTGTTAAGTTCTTTTATATGATCAATGTAAATGTTCTTTCTGTGGGCCTCCATTTCTCCTTGTTGTCTCCTTGTTTATATTGGTATGTGGAAACAATGCTTAAAAAATAGATGTAAAGATTTATGTTTCTACACTTGCTACATTATATAGTGTGGCACTGAGGAAGAAATGGATCAAATGAATACTAAGAACTACTTTTGCTTTGTCAACCTGACCTTTAAGACAGGTTGACTGGATGTGAAGCCTCTATAACATTGCTCTTAAGCGCGGTTTGCTGAATTAACCAGGAGCTTGCACTGAACATCTACCACACACCATTGGTAAGTAGCAGGCATTGAGGAGAAATGGATGCTAAAGAATAGACTTCCAGGAAGGAAACTTACAGCACTAATAAAGCAAAGAGTGAGGAGAAACAGTTTCTGAGGGCTAAGAGGAGCATTCCCAAAGAGCTGAAGTGAAGTTGAGATACCCAGACATTTCTCAGATCTGCTGCCATTCCAACCCTTAATGTATTTCCTCCTTACCTCTCCAAGAATCATACCCAAAAAAGTTATAGAATGGTAAAGTCAAAATCTACATCTAATGGTGACATTCCCCCAGAAACACTCCTATGGCCATTGATAGAATTATTTTCTTGGCTGAAAGCTCACAATATGACAAAGGGGCCCATTCCACTCCTCTAATGTTCAATGGATGCAATGGTACTTTATAACAGAAAACAATTATACCAATGTCCACTGTTATAATTATTAAGAAAGATTTTCATTATGAAGACTGTTTATCCTCCATCAGGATAAACTCCAAGTTTACTTTTAGGCCAAAACTAAAATTAGGGTTGCAATAACAGTAGCTAAGGAGTATTTTTCTAGCTCTGCCTCTCACCAGAGTTTTCACCTCCCTTCAATTATTCAAAAAAATATAAGCAGTGTTTCACATTAGCTTGAAAATAGAATAGTCTAAGATATGAAACAGAGTTGGAGACTCCCAGCAAGTCCTTTGGCTGGGATTTGACATCAACCATAGCTCTCCTGCCGCTCCAGAGACATCTGTGCCATTTCTTGAATTTCACTGAGAAATGTCCTGCACAGCCTCCTCTGCCCACATGCGGACTGGTTCTAGGCTGAGGCCACCCTCTTTATTCTCTTCCCTCTTCTAGGGGTGGTCCAGTAGTCCCTTCACCAAAATGGGAATGGCGCTCTTCCCAATGTTGGACAGCGTGTGATTATACTTGAGCTGTAATGCAAGAGTTGCTAGTCTTCTTAGAGTGTTAACAGAAATTAGAAGACAGTACTCCTTTTCCTTGTGTTGCCTTCTTTCTCACAGGTCCTATATGAGTCGTTGGAGAGAGCATTCAAAGAATCTTCTGGGGCATTTGCAGGGGACTAAGATGGCAGATAGCAGGCAGGACTAGCTTGCAGCCCCTGCTCGGATGGACAGAGCAATGTGTGGAGACTCACACTGTGAACTTTGTCTCCAAGCCTACACAGCAACATATCAGGAAAACGTTGAGAATCCACAGAGCCTTTGAAGAAACTGGGTCAACATTACAGGCTCCCTGAGATACCAAAAAACTGTGAGCCCGCTTGCTTTCTCAACAGGGAGTCTCGTGGTCTGGGGCAAGTTCTCAGCCCTGGTCACCGGCTGCCAGGAAATAGATTCAGTTCTGTTGGTGGGGCATTGTGGGAGTGAGACTAGCTGGACGGAGAATGACTTTGACGAGCTGAGAAAAGAAGGCTTCAGAAGATCAAATTACTCCGAGCTACGGGATGAAATTCAAACCAAAGGCAAAGAAGTTGAAAACTTTGAAAAAAATTTAGAAGAATGTATAACTAGAATAACCAATACAGAGAAGTGCTTAAAGGAGCTGATGGAGCTGAAAACCAAGGCTCGAGAACAACGTGAAGAATGCAGAAGCCTCAGGAGCCGATGCAATCAACTGGAAGAAAGGGTATCAGCGATGGAAGATGAAATGAAGCGAGAAGGGAAGTTTAGAGAAAAAAGAATAAAAAGAAACGAACAAAGCCTCCAAGAAATATGGGACTATGTGAAAAGACCAAATCTACGTCTGATTGGTGTACCTGAAAGTGACGGGGAGAACAGAACCAAGTTGGAAAACACTCTGCAGGATATTATCCAGGAGAACTTCCCCAATCTAGCAAGGCAGGCCAACATTCAGATTCAGGAAATACAGAGAATGCTACAAAGATACTCCTCGAGAAGAGCCACTCCAAGACACATAATTGTCAGATTCACCAAAGTTGAAATGAAGGATAAAATGTTAAGGGCAGCCAGAGAGAAAGGTCGGGCTACCCTCAAAGGGAAGCACATCAGACTAACAGCGGTTCTCTCAGCAGAAACTCCACAAGCCAGAAGAGAGTGGGGGCCAATATTCAACATTCTTAAAGACAAGAATTTTCAACCCAGAATTTCATATCCAGCCAAACTAAGCTTCATAAGTGAAGGAGAAATAAAATACTTTACAGACAAGCAAATGCTGAGAGATTTTGTCACCACCAGGCCTGCCCTAAAAGAGCTCCTGAAGGAAGCGCTAAACCTGGAAAAGAAAAACCGGTACCAGCCGCTGCAAAATCATGCCAAAATGTAAAGACCATCGAGGTTAGGAAGAAACTGCATCAACTAATGAGCAAAATAACCAGCTAACATCATAATGACAGGATCAAATTCACACATAACAACATTAACTTTAAATGTAAATGGACTAAATGCTCCAATTAAAAGACACAGACTGGCAAATTGGATAAAGAGTCAAGACCCATCAGTGTGCTGTATTCAGGAAACTCATCTCATGTGCAGAGACACACATAGGCTCAAAATAAAAGGATGGAGAAAGATCTACCAAGCAAATGGAAAACAAAAAAAAAGCAGGGGTTGCAGTCCTACTCTCTGATAAAACAGACTTTAAACCAGCAAAGATCAAAAGAGACAAAGAAGGCCATTACATAATGGTAAACAGAGCAATTCAACAAGAAGAGCTAACTATCCTAAATATAGATGCACCCAATACAGGAGCACCCAGATTCATAAAGCAAGTCCTGAGTGACCTACAAAGAGACTTAGACTCCCACACATTAATAATGGGAGACTTTAACACCCCACTGTCAACATTAGACAGATCAACGAGACAGAAAGTCAACAAGGATACCCAGGAATTGAACTCAGCTCTCCACCAAGCGGAACTAATACACATCTACAGAACTCTCCACCCCAAATCAACAGAATGTACATTTTTTTCAGCACCACACCACACCTATTCCAAAATTGACCACATATTTGGAAGTAAAGCTCTCCTCAGCAAATGTAAAGGAACAGAAATTATAACAAACTATCTCTCAGACCACAGTGCAATCAAACTAGAACTCAGGATTAAGAATCTCACTCAAAACCGCTCAACTACATGGAAATTGAACAACCTGCTCCTGAATGACTACTGGGTACATAACGAAATGAAGGCAGAAATAAAGATGTTCTTTGAAACCAATGAGAACAAAGACACAACATACCAGAATCCCTGGGACACCTTCAAAGCAGTGTGTAGAGGGAAATTTATAGCACTAAATGCCCACAAGAGAAAGCAGGAAAGATCCAAAATTGACACCCTAACATCACAATTAAAAGAACTAGAAAAGCAAGAGCAAACACATTCAAAAGCTAGCAGAAGGCAAGAAATAACTAAAATCAGAGCAGAACTGAAGGAAATAGAGACACAAAAAACCCTTCAAAAAATTAATGAATCCAGGAGCTGGTTTTTTGAAAGCATCAACAAAATTGATAGACTGCTAGCAAGACTAATAAGGAAAAAAAGAGAGAAGAATCAAATAGATGCAATAAAAAATGATAAAGGGGATATTACCACCGATCCCACAGAAATACAAACCACCATCAGAGAATACTACAAACACCTCTATGCAAATAAACTAGAAAATCTAGAAGAAATGGATAAATTCCTCGACACACACACTCTCCCAAGACTAAACCAGGAAGAAGCTGAATATCTGAATAGACCAATAACAGGAGCTGAAATTGTGGCAATAATCAATAGCTTACCAACCAAAAGGACTCCAGGACCAGATGGATTCACAGCTGAATTCTACCAGAGGTACAAGGAGGAACTGGTACCATTCCTTCTGAAACTATTTCAATCAATAGAAAAAGAGGGAATCCTCCCTAACTCATTTTATGAGGCCAGCATCATCCTGATACCAAAGCCGGGCAGAGACACAACCAAAAAAGAGAACTTTAGACCAATATCCTTGATGAACATTGATGTGAAAATCCTCAAGAAAATACTGGCAAACCGAATTCAGCAGCACATCAAGTAGCTTATCCACCATGATCAAGTGGGCTTCATCCCTGGGATGCAAGGCTGGTTCAATATACAGAAATCAATAAATGTAATCCAGCATATAAACAGAACCAAAGACAAAAACCACGTGATTATCTCAATAGATGCAGAAAAGGCCTTTGACAAAATTCAACAGCCCTTCATGCTAAAAACTCTCAATAAATTAGGTATTGATGGGATGTATCTCAAAATAATAAGAGCTATCTATGACAAACCCGCAGCCAATAACATACTGAATGGGCAAAAACTGGAAGCATTCCCTTTGAAAACTGGCACAAGACAGGGATGCCCTCTCTCTCCACTCCTATTCAACATAGTGTTGAAAGTTCTGGCCAGGGCAATTAGGCAGGAGAAGGAAATAAAAGGTATTCAATTAGGAAAAGAGGAAGTAAAATTGTCCCTGTTTGCAGACGACATGATTGTATATCTAGAAAACCCCATTGTCTCAGCCCAAAATCTCCTTAAGCTGATAAGCAACTTCAGCAAAGTCTCAGGATACAAAATCAATGTACAAAAATCACAAGCATTCTTATACACCAACAACAGACAAACAGAGAGCCAAATCATGAGGGAACTCCCATTCACAATTGCTTCAAAGAGAATAAAATACCTAGGAATCCAACTTACAAGGGATGTGAAGGACCTCTTCAAGGAGAACTACAAACCACTGCTCAAGGAAATAAAAGAGGATACAAACAAATGGAAGAACATTCCATGCTCATGGGTAGGAAGAATCAATATCATGAAAATGGCCATACTGCCCAAGGTAATTTATAGATGCAATGCCATCCCCATCAAGCTACCAATGACTTTCTTCACAGAATTGGAAAAAACTACTTTAAAATTCATATGGAACCAAAAAAGAGCCAGCATCGCCAAGTCAATCCTAAGCCAAAAGAACAAAGCTGGAGGCATCACACTACCTGACTTCAAACTATACTACAAGGCTACAGTAACCAAAACAGCATGGTACTGGTACCAAAACAGGGATATAGATCAATGGAACAGAACAGAGGCCTCAGAAATAATGCCCCATATCTACAACTATCTGATCTTTGACAAACCTGAGAAAAACAAGCAATGGGGAAAGGATTCCCTATTTAATAAATGGTGCTGGGAAAACTGGCTAGCCATATGTAGAAAGATGAAACTGGATCCCTTCCTTACACCTTATACAAAAATCAATTCAAGATGGATTAAAGAGTTAAACGTTAGACCTAAAACCATAAAAACCCTAGAAGAAAACCTAGGCATTACCATTCAGGACATAGGCATGGGCAAGGACTTCATGTCTAAAACACCAAAAGCAATGGCAACAAAAGCCAAAATTGACAAATGGGATCTAATTAAATTAAAGAGCTTCTGCACAGCAAAAGAAACTACCTTCAGAGTGAACAGGCAACCTACAAAATGGGAGAAAATTTTCACAACCCACTCATCTGACAAAGGGCTAATATCCAGAATCTACAATGAACTCAAACAAATTTACAAGAAAAAAACAAACAACCCCATCAAAAAGTGGGTGAAGGACATGAACAGACACTTCTCAAAAGAAGACATTTATGCAGCCAAAAAACACATGAAAAAATGCTCACCATCACTGGCCATCAGAGAAATGCAAATCAAAACCACAATGAGATACCATCTCATACCAGTTAGAATGGCGATCATTAAAAAGTCAGGAAACAACAGGTGCTAGAGAGGATGTGGAGAAATAGGAACACTTTTACACTGTTGGTGGGACTGTAAACTAGTTCAACCATTGTGGAAGTCAGTGTGGGGATTCCTCAGGGATCTAGAACTGGAAATACCATTTGACCCAGCCATCCCATTACTGGGTATATACCCAAAGGACTATAAATCATGCTGCTATAAAGACACATGCACACGTATGTTTATTGCGGCATTATTCACAATAGCAAAGACTTGGAACCAACCCAAATGTCCAACAATGATAGACTGAATTAAGAAAATGCGGCACATATACACCATGGAATACTATGCAGCCATAAACAATGATGAGTTCCTGTCCTTTGTAGGGACATGGATGAAATTGGAAATCATCATTCTCAGTAAACTATCGCAAGAACAAAAAACCAAACACCGCATATTCTCACTCATAGGTGGGAATTGAACAATGAGAACACATGAACACAGGAAGGGGAACATCACACTCTGGGGACTGTTGTGGGGTGGGGGGAGGGGGTGGATAGCATTGGGAGATATATCTAATGTTAGATGATGAGTTAGTGGGTGCAGCACACCAGCATGGTACATGTAAACATATGTAACTAACCTGCACATTGTGCACATGTACCCTAAAACTTAAAGTATAATAATAATAAATAAAATAAAATTAAAAATCAAAAATATGATATAGGATATGAAAGAAAAATACTTCAGCGAAACAGGAAGCATAAATAAAAAACAATCACAACTTCTGAAAGTCAAGGATACACTTAGATAAATGCAGAATGCACTGGAAAGTCTCAGCAATAGATCAAACAAGCAGAAGAAAGAACTTCAGAGCTTGAAGACAAGGCTTTTGAATTAACCCAACCCAACAAAGACAAAGAAAAAAGAATGGAAAAATATGAACAAAGCCTCCAAGAAGCTTGGGACTTTGTCCAAACCTAAGAATAAATGTCCAAACCTAAGAATAATTGATATTCCCAAGGAAAAAGAGAAATCTAAAAATTTGAAAAACATTTTTGAGGGAATAATCAAGGAAAACTTCCCTGGCCTTGCTAGAGATCTAGACATCCAAATACAAGAAGATCAAAGAACACCTGGTAAATTCATTGTAAAAAGATCATCACCTAGATACATAGCCATCAGGTTATCTAAAGTCAAGACGAAGGAAAACATCTTAAGAGCTATGAGGCAAAAGCATCAAGTAACCTAAAAAGGAAAACCTATCATATTAACAGCAGATTTCTCATCAGAAACCCTACAGGCTAGAAGGGATTGGGGTCCTACTTTTAGCCTCCTTAAACACAATTATCAGCCAGAAAATTTATGCTTAGTGAAACTAAGCTTCATAAATGAAGGAAAGATGCAGTCTTTTCCAGACAAACAAAGGCTGAGGGAATTTGCTACTACCAAGCCTGCTAAAAGGAGATGTAACTCTTGAAACAAACTCTTGAAATACACCAAAACAGAACCTCCTTGAAACATAAATCTCACAGGACCTATATAACAATAACACAATGAAAAAAAAAAGGTATTCAGGCAAAATATAGCACAATGAATAGAATAGTATCTCATGTCTAATACTAACATTGATGTAAATGGCCTAAATGCTCCACTTAAAAGACACAAAATGAGAGAACGGAGAATAATTCACCAACGAAGTTTCTGACAGAATGGAGAATAATACACCAACCAAGTTTCTGCTGTCTTCAGGAGACTCACCTAACAAATAAGGACACACATACACTTAAGGTAAAGGGATGGAAAAAGATAGTCCATGCAAATGGACGAGAAAAGCAAGCAGGAGTAGCTGTTTTTATATCAGATCAAACAAATATTAAAGCAACAGCAGTTAAAAAAGGCAAACAAGGTCATTATATAGTGATAAAGGACTAGTCCACAGGAAAATATCACAATTCTAAATATATATGCACCTAACACTGGAGTTCCCAAATTTATAAAACAATTACTACTAGACCTAAGAAATAAGACAGACAGCAATACAATGATAGCGGGGGACTTTAATACTCCACTGACAGCACGAGACAGGTCATCAAGATGGAAAGTCAACAAAGAAACAATGGACTTAAACTATACCTTAGAACAAATGGACTTAACAGATATTTGCAGAACATTCTACCTAACAACTGCAGAATATACATTCTATTCATCAGTACATGGAACATTCTTCAAGACAGACCATATGACAGGCCACAAAACAAGTCTCAATAAATTTAAGAAAATCAAAATTGTATCAAGTACTCTCTCAGACCACAGTGGAATAAAACTGGAAATCAACTCCAAAAGGAACCCTCAAAACCATGCGAATACATGGAAATTAAGTAACCTGCTCCTGAATGCTCATTGGGTCAACAGTGAAATCAAGATGAAAGTTAAAAATTTCTTTGAATTGAACGATAATAGTGATACAATCTATCAAAATTTCTGGGATACAGCAAAAGCGGTGCTAGAAGGAAAGTTCCTAGGACTAAATGCCTACACCAAAAAACCTGAAAGAGCACAGGTATACAATCCAAGGTCATACCTCATGGAACTGCAGAAACAAGTACAATCCAAACCCAAACCCAGCACAAGAAAGAAAGAACAAAGATCAGAGCAGAACTGAATGAAATTGAAACAAAACAAAAAAAATACAAAAGATAATTCAAACAAAAAGCTGGTTCTTTGAAAAGATAAATAAAATTGATAGACCATTAGCGAGGTTAACCAAGAAAGGAGAAAGAAGATCCAAATAAGCTCAATTAGAAATGAAATGAGAGCTATCACAACTGATACCACAGGAATACAAAAGATTATTCAAGGCTACTATGAACACCTTTATTTCCATAAACTGGAAAACCTAGAGGAGATGGATAAATTCCTGGAAATATACAACCCTCTTAGATTAAACCAGCAAGATAAAGAATCTCTGAACAGACCAAGACCAAGACCAATAACAAGCAGTGAGCATGAAATGGTAATTTAAAAATTGCCAAAAATAAAAGTCCAGGACCAGACAGAGTCACAGCTGAATTCTATCAGACATACAAACAAGAATTGGTAACAATCCTATTGACACTGTTCCAAAAGATAGAGAAAGAGAGAATCCTCCCTAAATCATTCTATGAAGCCAGTATCACCCTAACACCCAAACCACGGAAGGACATAACAAAAAAAGAAAACTACAAACCAATATCCCTGATGAACATAGAGGCAAAAATCCTCAACAAAATAATAGTTAACCAAATCCAACAGCATATCAAAAAGATAATCCACCATGATAAACTGAGTTTCATACCAGGGATGCAGGGGGTGGTTTAATATATGTAAGCCAGTAAATGTGATTCTCCACATAAACATAATTAAAAACAAAAATCATATGATCATCTCAATAGACACAGAAAAAGCATTTGGCAAAATGCAGCATCCCTTTATGATTAAAACCTTCAGCAAAATTGGCACAGAAGGGACATACCTTAAGGTAATAAAAGCCATCTATGATAGACCCACAGCCAACATTATACTGAATGGCGAAAACTTGAAAGCACTCCCCCTGAGAACTAGACCAAGACAAGGATGCTCACTTTCACCACTTTTATTCAACTTAGTACTGGCAGTCCTAGCCAGAGCAATCAGACAAGAGAAAGAAATAAAGGGCATCCAAGTCAGTAAAGAGGAAGTCAAATTGTCTCTGTTTGCTGATGATATGATTGTATACCTAGAAAACCCTAAAGCCTCATCCAAAAAGCTTCCAGAACTAGTAAATGAATTCAGCAAAGTTTCAGGACACAAAATTAATGCACACGATTCAGTAACTCTGCTATATACTATCAGTGACCAAACTGAGAATCAAATCAAGAACTCAACCCCTTTCACCATAGCTGCAAACACAAAAACAAAAACAAAAACAAAAAAACCAAGGAATATACTTAACCAAGGATGTGAAAGACCTCTACAAGGAAAACTACAAAACACTGTTGAAAGAAATCATAGATGACACAAACAAACAGAAAACACACTCCATGCTCATGGATGGGTAGAATCAGTATTGTAAAAATGATCATACTGCCAAAAGCCACCTATAAATTCAATGCAATTCTCATGACAATACCATCAGTCTTCACAGAACTAGAAAAAATCCTAATATTAATATGGAATCAAAAAAGAGCCCACATAGCCAAAGCAAGCCTAAGCAAAAAGGACAAATACGGAGTCATCACATTACTCAACTTCAACTATACTATAAGGCCCTAGTCACCAAAACAGCATGATACTGTATAAAAATAGGCACATAGACCAATGCAACAGACTAGAGAACCCAGAAATAAAGCCAATTGCTTACAGCCAACTGATCTTTGACAAAGTAAACAAAAACATGAGGTGGGAAAAGGACAGCCTATTCAACAAATGGTGCTGAGATAATTGGCAAGCCAAATGTAGAAGAATGAAACTGGATCCTCATCTCTCACCTTATACAAAAATCAACTCAAGATGAATCAAAGACTTAACTCTAAGACCTGAAACCATAAAGACTCCAGAAGATAACATCGGAAAAACTCTTCTAGACATTGGCTTAGGCAAAGACTTCATGACCAATAACCCAAAAGCAAATGCAACAAAAACAAAGATAAATAGATAGGACTTAATTAAACTAAAAAGCTTCTGCACAGCAAAAGAAATAATGAGCATGGTTAACAGACAACCCAGAGGGGGAGAAAATCTTCACAATCTATACACCTGACAAAGGACTAATATCCAGAATCCACAAAGAACTCAAACAAATAAGCAAGAAAAAATCAAACAATCCCACCAAAAACTGGGATAAGGACATGAATAGGCAGCTCTCAAAAGAAGATATAAAAATGGTCAACAAGCATATGGAAAAATGTTCAACACCACTAATTATTAGGGAAATGCAAATCAAAACCACAATGCAATACCATCTCACTCCTGCAAGAATGACCACAATAAAAAAAAAAAAAAAAAAAAGATGTTGGCATGGATGCAGTGAAAAGGGAACACTTTTACACACTGTTGGTGGTAATGTAAACAGGTACAACCTCTGGAAAACAGTGTGGAGATTCCCAAGAACTAAAAGTAGATCTACCATTTGATCCAGTAATCCCACTACTGGGTATCTACCCAGAGGAAAGGAAGTCATTATACAAAAAAGATACTTGCACACACATGTTCACTGCAGCACAATCTGCAATTTGAAAAATATGGAACCAGCCCAAACGTTCGTCAATCAACGAGTGGATAAAGAAAATATGGTATATATATAATGGAATACTACGCAGCCATAAAAAGGAATGGAATAATGGCATTCACAGCAACCTGCATGGAATTGGAGACCATTAAAGTAACTCAGAAGTGGAAAACCAAACAGCATAGGTTCTCACTCATGCGTGGGAACTAAGCTATGAGGACGCAAAGGCATAAGAATGATACATCGGATTTTGGGGACTTGGGGAAAAGGGTGGGGGATGGTGAGGGATAAAAGACTACACATTGGGTACAGGGTACACTGCTCGGGTGATGGGTGCACCAAAATCTTAAAAATCACCCCTAAAGAATTTATGTAACCAACCACCACCCCAAAACCTATTGAAAACATTTTTTTTAATTAAAAATAAATTTTTAAAAAAGAATCTTCTGTTGCAGCCCTCTCCAAGATCCATTGAGCCACGGTCACTCCACCGAGTTCTGTTCCTCACGTCTCATCTCTTAGGAGGAGTTTCCACCCATGAGTGTCTCAGTCCTTCCTAAAAATACACCCAAGTGGAGATGTGCCACTGAGCTGCAGGCTCTTAGAGTAAGACCACCGCACACCAGTGATGCTCCATCCCCCTTCCTCCCTTGGTGTTTTTCGTTCAGGGCACACTTTTAGACACTAGAATTTTGGCTGCACAATTAAGGCATTAAAAGGCTCAAAATAGCAGCAAACAAGTTGGCAATAATTACAACGTAATTGCTACACAATGTCTCATGGTGTATATAAAATCATTCACAGTTATTGCAGTATTCATTTGCACTCCCTTCAGTATTATGATGCTGTTTGAGTAGAACCATTTCCTACCCTAACAGCCGCTTTACAGACTCAAGATTCAGAGGTATGGTCTTTGGAATCCACATATATATCATATTCTTTTGATTTAATGTTGTTCCAATTATGAGATACAGCTGTAAGAGAAAAGTTTCAGATTAAGAAGAAAAAGCTTTACAGACTGATCAAAATTAGGAATCCCTAAATACTGAAAGCAAAATGAAACAAAGTAACCTGTATCTGGGCGGGTAGCATAATGAGAGGAACCACTCAGTAATTAACTTTCACTAAACATCCTTAGCAGAATACAACCTAAGATAACACAACTAAAGTAAACAACTCTTGAAACTTTTCAGTAATCAATTGTTGGTATTACATGGTTGCTATTCTGAGACTATTGCATGTGTATTGTGAAATAAAACAAATTATGTTGTTGTCATTGAAAAGTCATTCTTTTTAGCATTGGAAAAGGAAATATAGGTGTAATACCATTATGGTTAAGTTAAAATTCTGTAGTCCTGAATGTGAATCAGAATAATCTACATAAATTCAAGACATATTTTATCTTTAAGACACTATACATATTCCTTTACTCTGAAAAATGAAGAAAGCCAAGAAACAAAGACCAGCCCACTCGTACTAACCTCTTGTAGAACTCAAATTGAGCTTTCTAAGTAACAATTTGCACCAAAAGGAACCAGGACTCCTTGGATAAATGAATGATCCCAGTGCGAGGCAGGAGGTGTACATGGGGGGCCTGGGCCATCTTGTCATACAGAAAGCAAGGAAGCCTTCAAAGTCCTCTGAGTCCACCCCACCAGGACTCAACATCCAGCTTGAAGAGGCTCCCACTGGCCAAAGGTGAGAACAACTTGAGCAGCAATAAGAATAATAAGTCACTTTGGGAGGCCGAGACGGGCGGATCACGAGGTCAGGAGATGGAAACCATCCTGGCTAACACGGTGAAACCCCGTCTCTACTAAAAATACAAAAAAATTAGCCGGGCCTAGTGGCGGGCGGCTGTAGTCCCAGCTACTCCGGAGGCTGAGGCAGGAGAATGGCGTGAACCTGGGAGGCGGAGCTTGCAGTGAGCCGAGATGGCGCCACTGCACTCCAGCCTGGGTGATGGAGCGAGACTTGTCTCAAAAAAAAAAAAAAAAAAAAGAATAATAAGTGCAACAGTCTGAGACATGCAAATGTGTTTAAATACACAAGTTCATAATAACACTAAAAATTTTTTTAAACTTAATTGGTCGCCATTGGGGGACACTAATAGACTACTTCATCATTTTTAAAACTATTAAACAAAAGCAAAGAATCAAACTATTATTTTATAAATTGCATCACAGGTAGCCAGTGAGTGAGAGAAAGCCTCTTTGATAGAATTTTTCACAAATAAATGAGTTGGAAAGGATAGAATTAGAATACTGCCCCTTAGTTCCATATGAATTATTAAATATAGGCAATAATCACTCGTTACTACTATCATCTCTCAAAGAAAGACATCCTGATGATATGTCCCTTCTGATGGAAATGTGTAATATCATCTAGAAAATATTTTTTGTCCAAAAATTGAATCTGAGTCTGATCAAGCTTCTACATCTAAATGCTAAGTTACAGGGAATACAGGGGCAGAGAAATACATGAAATAATACCAAAAAACTTAATAAGCAAGATCTAGACTGTAAAAAACTTTATAAGATAGACAACCAGGTTTTTTCAATAAATATGTTGCAAGGGAAATAAAAAGGGGAGAAACCTATTAGCTTAAGGAGAATTAAGCTAATAATTCACACGAACAAATTGCAATTTATTTACTTATTTGAATTCTCATTCAACGTATAAAGATATTATGACACAATTGCAAAAATTTTATATTATAAAGAATTATTAATTTTTAGGGTATGATAATGATATGTTTTTAAAAGAGTCTTTATCTTTCAGAGACATAAACTGAATTATCTCTAATGATATAATGTCTGGGCTTTGTTTTTAAATAACCTGGAAGTAGTAAGAAAGCAAGTGAAAACAGATAAATCTGGGTATTAATTGAATTTTTAAAATGGGCAATAGATACATAGGAATTCACTATACTATTTCCTCTAATTTTATATATGTTTGAAATTTTACAAAGTGTTTGAATACATATATTCAATAAAGTTAAGGAAAGTAGTTATTTGGGGAAAAATTAATTTATACCATGTCACATACCAAAATAAATTTCCGGTGAACAAAATAGTTAAATGTTTAAAAAGAATTTCATACAAAAAACGAAGACTACATAGATAAATAATTATTATTTCCTTGGTAGAAATTAATTTTCCATCTTAAAATCAATAAAATAAATCACACATTGGCCATAAAAATTTGAAATACATGTATCTTTAAAAACAAAAAGCTAGGAAAATATTGTACCATGATAGATTAATGGTTAATGTTATTTCTTTGTAAAAGGCACACCCAAATCAATAAGAAAAAAAATAACCTCAAGGAAAATGGGTATAAAAATGAAATTCATTCTCAACAAAGCAGACAATATGAATAGCTAATACACTTAAAATATTAATCTCCATAAGAATTAAGGAAATACAAATTAAAATAGAACAGATAATTCACAAATTTCCAATTTTATAATATTTAAAACTTATGTTGATGTTTTTATATAGACACTAATAGAATGCTGTTAGAAATACAAATCAGTAAATATTTTGTGTAGGGTAAGTTTGGCAATATACATTAAGAAACACTTTTTAGGCCAGGCACAGTGCTTCACGCCTGTAATCCCAGCACCTGGGGAGATCGAGGCAGGTGGATCACCTGAGGCCAGGAGTTTGAGACCAGCTGGACAGCACGGCGAAACCCCATCTCCACAAAAATACAAAAATTAGCCAAGTGTGGTGACGTGCATCTGTAGTGGGCGCTCTCTTTAGATGCACTCTGTGCCTCAAAAAAAAAAAGAAAGAAAGAAAGAAAGAAACTTTTTTTAAAGCAACCAAAAAGTGTATATGCTCAGAGGCAATCATTCCAGAAATTCAAGGAAAGTGTAGCAGACTTATGCTAAAATGGCTGCAGCTCTGATCATTCCTCCCTGTCTACAGGCCCCTTCTCAAGGTAACTTTGCTTTGCCCCTCCTCCCATCAGAAGGTGGAGTCTGCTTCCCCTGTCCTTTGAATCTGGCTTTGGCCGTGGTACTTCCCTTGGCCAACCAGACTTGAGAAATGTGACATGAGCAGAGACTTAAAAAGTACTTGTGCATTCAAAAGAATAGAGCCATTTATGACAAACCCACAACCAATATTATACTGACTGGGCAAAAGCTGTAAGTATTCCTCTTGAAAACCAGCACAAGACAAGAATGACCTCTCTCAACACTCCTATTCAACATAGTAATGGAAGTTCTGGCCAGGGCAATCAGGCAAGAGAAAGAAACAAAGGGTATTCAAATGGGAAAAGAGGAAGTCAAACTGTCTCTGTTTGTAGATGACATGATCCTATATCTAGAAAACCCTATCGTCTCAACCCAAAAGCTTCTTAAGCTGATAAGCAACTTCAGCAAAGTGTCAGGATACAAAATCAATGTGCAAAAATCTCAAGTATTCCTGTACACCAACAGCAGTCAAGCAGAAAGCCAAATCATGAATGAACTCCCATTCACAATTGCTACAAAGAGAATAAAATATTCAGCAATATAGCTAACAAGGGAAGTGAAGGACCTCTTCGAGGATAACCACAAACCACTGCTTAAGGAAATCAGAGCAGACAGAAACAACTGGAAAAACATTCCATGCTCATGGAAAGGAAGAATCAATATCGTGAAAATGGCCATACTGCCCAAATTATAAATTCAATGGTATTTCCATTAAACTACCATTGACATTCTTCACAGAATTAGAAAAAACTATTTTAACATTCACAGGGCACCAAAAAAAAGAGCCCGTATAGCCAAAACAATTCTAAGCAAAAAGAACAAAGCTGGGAGCATCAAACTACCTGACTTCAAACTATACAAGGCTACAGTAACCAAAACATCATTGTGCTGGTACAAAAACAGATGCATAGACCAATGGAACAGAATAGAGAACTCAGAAATAAGACCACACATCTACAACCATCAGATCTTCAACAAACCTGACAAAAACAAGCAATGGGGAAAGGACTCCCTAGTCAGTAAATGGTGCTGGGAGAACTGGGTAGCCATATTCGGAAAATTGAAACTGGACCCCTTCCTTACACCTTATACAAAAATTAACTCAAGATGGATTAAAAACTTAAATGTAAAACCCAAAACTATAGAAACCCTGGAAGAAAATCTAGGCAATACCATTCAGGACATAGGCACAGGCAAAGATTTCATGATGAAAATATCAAAAGCAATTGCAACAGAAGCAAAAATTGACAAATGGGATTTAATTAAACTAAAGAACTCCTGAACCACAAAAGAAGCTATCATCAGAGTGAACAGGCAACTTACACAATGGGAGAAAATTTTTGCAATCTATCCATCTGACAAAGGTCTAATATAGAATCTACAAGGAACTTAAACAAATTTACAGGAAAAAACAGCCCCATTAAAAAGTGTGCAAATGACATGAACAGACACTTCCCAAAAGAAGACATTTATGCAGCCAACAAACATGAAAAAAAGCTTAGTATCATGGATCATTAGAGAAATACAAATCAAAACCCCAGTGACATATCATCTCATGCCAGTCAGAATGGTGATTATTAAAAAGTCAAGAAACAACAGATGCTGTGAAGCTGTGGAGAAATAGTAATGCTTTTACACTCTTGGTGGGAATGTAAATTAGTTCAACCAGCATGGAAGACAGTGTGGCAATTCCTCAAAGGCCTAGAACCAGAAATACCATTTGACCCAGCAATACCATTACTGGGTATATACCCAAGGGAATATAAATCATTGTATTACAAAGATTCATGAACACATATGTTCAATGTGGCACTATTCACAACAGCAAAGACATGGAATCAACCCAATGCCCATAAATGATAGATGGATAAAGGAAATGTGGTACATATTCACCATGGAATATTATGTAGCCATAAAAAGGAATGAGATCATGTCCTTTGCAGGGACATGGATGGAGCTGGAAGCCATCATCCTCAGCAAACTAATGCAGGAACAGAAAACCAAACACTGAATGTTCTCATTTATTATAAGTGGGAGCTGAATGATGAGAATACATGGACACAGAGAGGGGAACAACACATACTGGGGCCTGTCAAGGGGGTGGGAGGTGAGGAGGGACAGCATTAGGAAAAATAGCTAATGCATGTGGGGGTTAATACCTAGGTGATGGGTTGATAGGTGCAGCATACCATCATGGCACACATTTACCTATGCAACAAACCTGCACATCCTGCACATGTACCCCAGAACTTAAAGTAAAACTTAAAACATTGTTTTAAAAAGAAAATATTTTGCTAAGTGAAAGGAGCCAGTCATAAAAAACCACATACTATATGAATGGAAATTCATATGAAAGTCCCGAATAAGGAAATCTATAGAGACAGAAAGTAGATTCATGGTTGCTTAGTGATGGAATACAGGAACATGGGGACACAGAGAGGATAATAAGTAAAAACTATGGAATTTCTTCTTGAAGTGAATAAAATGTTCTAAGATAGACTGTAGTGATGGTTACACATATCTGTGAACACACTGAAAGCCATTGGATGGTGCACTTTGGGTGAATAGTGAGTATGTGAGCATAAGGAAAAATAGCTAATGCGTGCAGGGCTCAATACTCAGGTGAGAGGTTGACAGGTGCAGCAAATCACCATGGCACATGTTTACCTACATAACAAACTTGCACATGCTGCATATGTACCTCAGAACTTAAAAAAAAAAAATGGCTTGTGCAATGGGTCTTTCCCTCTCCTGCTGTTGGTGACCCTTCTGCCACCAGGAATATGCCTGGGCTAGACTCCTTAAGGATGAGAGAACAGGTGGAGAGAGTCCCAGGCATCTTAGTTTTCCCTGTTGTGCTAGACATGGGAGTTAGGCCATCCCAGATCATCCGGCCTTAGCAGAACCAGCACAGACCAGAAAAACAGATTCTTTGCCAATCTACAGAATCATGAAAAAGAGATGGCCCATCTCCTCCAGGAAAGCACAATTGTTATTTTAAGACATTATGTTTTGGGAAAATTTCTTAATAAAAGCTGAATTATGAAAATGATCATAAAAATGGACAATGTATATGGGCAAAGATGTTCATTTTAGTATCATTTATGTTAATAAACTATAAACAACCTAAATGCCCAACAAGAAGGAATGGTTAATTAGATTAACAACTATAGATTTGAAGATCATAAAATCATGAAAAATCATGTTTTCAAAATATTTTGATGCTATTAAAAATGTTCACAATAGAAAATTAAATTTAAAAAGCAAATAATAGAAACATATGTAAAGTATGATTTTCAATTATACAAATGTGTATATGGGTTATATCACAAATGGAGATTGACCTGAAGACTTATTTTAAAAACCACTGTTTTAAAATTTGCACACAGTGTCTCACTTCTTCTCTGGGAAGACCTTCCCCAGTTTCTCTGGTGGTCCCTTTAAGTTATGCAGTGTAAAGCTAGAGCAAATACGTAAATGCATTGAAGCAATCTACATGTGGAAGGTTCTGACTGGGATGTTCTGTTTAATAAATGTAAAACAGCTGCATTTTAAAACTATACCTCCAAAGATTGCTTTCTTTAGAGAATGTTTCTTCTATTATCCTGGATTTAAATGGCCATGTACCTTCAAATCATTGCTTGTCCTTAAAGAGATGTGATGTTGCTCTGTGAGTTTTTTGCAAAAGGTGTAACTCCTGGATAGAAAAGCCTAATCTTCTCATGTGAAATTGGAGGAGATCTGTAGATTAAGGTCTATGTTGAGTTTGATACAATAACTTAGACTTTGGGAAATGTTCTCTAAGACTAGTATAGCTAAGTCTTCCATCCTCATGGCCAGGTAGACTAGTCCCCTGCAGACCCCTGCATTGGGGTCTTCCATTCTCTGAAGGGAGTGGAAGTTCCTGCTGTCAATCTTTCTGGAAAAGGAGTTAACACTGAAATAGTAAATGAAAACTGAAGAGGGCAACTCTTGGGCTTTACTGGGGTGGAGAAATGTCCATTTCTTTTGAGGGTTGGGCTTAAAGTTGAACTTTAAGAATGGGCACTTCTAGAAGCAACTGTAGGTTTCTTTCTGTGTTACATTTCTCTTCGGCCTTGCCTAAATTTCAGTAAATGATTCTAGATACACCACAGCCTGGTCTCAGCTGTGCATTGGGAAATTTTAAAAAGGCTGTCCCAAGAATTGGAGTGGAAGGCTGAAGGATGAGCAGTGTCCTGTCCCCCAAGCTGCAGTGGTGATGTCAGGAGTGTTCACCAGGGGGAGGACTAGGGGAGGAATCATCAAACTGGACAGGATACATGGGTGGCAGCAGATGCAGCCACATGGTATGCCCTGCAGGCAGGAGCCTGTTCTGAGCATTCTGGCAACTACATTTTTGGGGACTCAAGTTAGCATAATTGGACATTAAAAATGAAAGTTAAAGAAGAAAAAAACAGGTGAGCTTACTTTTTTGCCTTGGGCAAATTAGAAAAGAAAAAGCCCCAAGTCTGCCTGGATTAATAATTTAGGTGCAAATCTGTTAATATTAATGCAGGGGGAAAAAAAGACTAGAAGAAAATGCACCAACATCTTAAGTAACTTGGGTCAATTCTTAATGTCAGCTGGCTTTATTTACTTTTTTATACTTTCCACATTTTTGGAAAATTACTACAATGGTCATCAGAACAAGTGTTACTCTGTAAAGGCTTGTAAGCTGGCCATCTCTCAGCATAGTGCACAGGTGTGTGAAGCACCTCTCCTGGTGCTGCTGTCTCATCCTCCTGCGTCAGAGATGGACCGTCTCCTCTAGGAAAGCACATTCTGTATTCACCAAGATGTCATTTCTGTTTCTTATTTCTTTAATCTCTTTTCAAATATTCTCTTCCACGCTGCCACTCTTAGGTTCTATCGGGAAAACTTACATCTTAATAGAGGTCTAAGTTAAAGACCTGCAACTGTGAAGAGGCCAAAAGTGAGAAAGACAATTGGTGCTGTTTTGCCTTTCCCAGAAACAAAGAAATCATTTCACCCATTTAGGTCCCTTGCATATAATGGAAAAAAGAATCACCTTAAGTTTATATAATGCCAGCTTGCATCTGGACACACCGGTAGCTTGGCTGGCCCAGACCACCTGCCTTTTCCTTTGGGGCACTCCTCAGAAGGAAGTGACTGAGTCCCCAAATCCTCATAGAAACAAATGTGTGCATCCTTTATTTTCTCTGTTACATACCCAGAATGTGCAAACTAGTGAACTTGGGGGAAGATGACACAAGAAGAGGGGGGATGTGTTCAGATAGGGGAAGTAATGTTCCTGAAGACAAACTCTGCCTACTTGGCAGCCTGACCGAGGAGAAATGTATCCAGCTCATAGCACAGATACCTCCACAACTGCTTCCCGAACAAATGGCAGCCTTTGTCAATCAACTCTGGGTTTGCTCTCTCACCAAACCCAGAACGGCCCCTTGGCCTTTCTAAACACATTACTTCAGGCAGCAGTGCTGGCCAACTGGGGTGGGCATGAGAGAGGAAAGTCTGCTATTTCTAGCCCAGGGCAGATGTGCTCCCTCAACTGCAGGGTACCTTGAAAAGAGAGTGCCTCGGAAGAGTCAAGAATGCCAGCAGGAAATGTTTGGCTTTATGAGGACATGCAGCATCCTGAAGTCAGGCTGGCTCACGCTGAAAAGTGAATATGAGACAGCACACAGATAGGGAGGTATGAAGGTAGCCTTCATGAAGTGGTTAACAACTGCCAAACAGTTTGCATCTAATAAGCCCAGTGCATCTACATCCCAACGCTTAGAGATGGACAGTATCGGCTTCATTTTATAGATGAATGAACTGAAGCTCAGAAATTTTATGTCATTGCTCAAGGGGCATAGGGCTGAGGGGGATTTGAACCCAAGTTAGCTGGATTAGAAAACTCATGTACTTTCAATGATACTAAATAGCAGGCATCTAAAAGATAAATATAGCATGATTGATGGGGCTCATGGATAGATCCATCTTACCCCAAATCACATAATCTCTGAACAACTACACTGGGTCTAAGATAAGAGATCATTGTGTAGTTTGGCACTCAGAAGTGGGTTGCCTCATTCTGAGCAAAGAATCAAGTTTAATCCTTCAAATAGAAACTCTTATCTGGACTTGGTTAGATTGAGATTGTTACCAGCCACTTCAGTCTTGCCTTAATCACTGTGCAGCTCCTCTCCAGCTATTATCTATTAAGCCTCTCTCTTACTCACTGAATATTTCATACGTGAAGTAATGGAATGCTGAGCTGTGGGCTGTGTACTATCCTTTTGGTTTCCATTTAAATTTACAGCTTGCCAGTATGAAAAGAGTCCCGGGGCGCTAACTAAGGTGGTGATTATACTGTCCATCAATTAGTTTGCGTTTCAGCACAATATTCACGGCCCCTTCCCACTCCCTCGTAACAAAGGGCTGTTTAACTCAACACATACACACACACAAGCATTCTCCCAGGCATTTTTTACTGAGTTCCAGAATGCGTGTCTCCCAGATGTGCCTGCCACAATATGTTAGTTGTATTGGAAAAATGACCAGAAACATATTCTACACTAGTAAACTGCCAGAGTTTAGACCAGTCTTTCAATACAGGACTACTTTTTCACCACCCCACCTTAGAAATAATTATCTTGTTGCTATGTTGCATTCCACTTGACACTTAAAATTTGCAAGCTAGGGTATCTTTGATAGTTTTCCAAGTAATAACACTTTTACAGAATCCTCATTTCTAAATATAGAAACATTTTGTTTGCTTTGAAGATGATTATGCATGATAAGGAACAAGAAGCTGACAGTGGAGCCGACATAGGATTGCCTGGTACAATATAGGACAACCATTAAATTTGAATTTTAGATAAACAATGATTTATTCTGCGTGTATGTCCCATGTAATATTGGGACATACATTTAAAAATTATTCATTGTTCATCTGAAATTTGAATTTGCTGGATGTCTTGTATTTTTATTTTCTTTCTTTTCTTTCTTTTTTTTTTTTAGACAGAGTCTCACTCTGTCACCCAGGTTGGAGTACAGTGGTGGGATCTTGGCTCACTGCAACCTCTGCGCCTCCTGGGTTCAACCTATTCTCCTGCCTCAGCCTCCCAAGTAGCTGGGACTACAGATGGGCACCTGCCACCACACATAACTAATTTTTGTATTTTTAGTAGAAACGGGGTTTCACCATGTTGGCTAGGCTGGTCTCGAAATCCTGGCCTCAGGTGATCCACCCGCCTTGGCCTCCCCAAGTTCTGGGATTACAGGTGTGAGCCACCATGCCTGGCTGTATTTTTATTTTCTAAGTCTGGGAGACAGAGGAAAAGGAAGGGGGAATCTACAGGTTATAAATACTTGAAAGCTGATGTAATCATGCAGTCTATTAGAACAAATAAGCTCCCTACTCAGCAACTTCCATGGCCTTTAAAATATATTCATTCACTTCCTCCAAATATCTGTTCTTATTCTACTTGAAAATGATGACAATGCATAAACTAGTTGCTGAGTATCTTCTGGGAAGACTCTTTCATGAGATTCTAGGAATCCACAGTCTTACAGCCATCAGTCTGCCAGAAGACCTAACATAGAAATAAAACTCCTTGGTAATATAAAAGTTAAGGAAAATATTCTTCCAAATTGAAAATGAAGATTCATACTGCCTATGCAGCTCTAGCAAGTTTTCCAAGTTGATCTTCATTTTTTTCATAAAACCTGGTAGGAAACTATAAGTCCTAACTAATGTGTCCTCGTAACTTCTAAAGACAAGCAACTTATTTAAATAATAAACACGTTTATCAAAGGCTACCAAATATACAGTCTTGTGTTCAGAATTAAGGTAATAAGATGAAAAAAATAGTTTGGATGTAAAAACTTATGATAGAGAGATACAAAAATAGCTACTATAGAAAGCCCCAAATGCTTGCATTTTCTGAAAATCATGAATGAAGTACTAAGTGAGCTGCCAGCTAGAGGAAGGAATGAGCCAAACCTTTACCAGGTTCAAATCTGAGCCTAACCTTGAAGAGTATGATTTTAATATACAGGCAGCAAGCAGAATTATGGACACAATATTTTAATTAATAATTAGATAACTGATATTAATGAATAATTATGAGCTTATGAACAGTAGTGTGGTGACTGAAGCAGAAGGTACAAAGCACAGAGCTTGATAGCTGAGGAGGTTGGAAGAGTGGCTTACAGCCACATGATGGAGAGATTTTAATGCTAAGATTATGTACTGTGGTGATAAAAAACTATCAAAGATTTTCCAGGACAAGAATAGTCATGAGGTCTGTTGGTTTTTAGAAAGATAACCATAGAAAATAATGCAGAAGCTAGCCTACAGAGTTTAGAGGTCAGGACACTAGCTTAGGAGTATATTCATTGTCCAAGAGGCATGTTTATATCAAAGACAGAGCCACAGGAAAGACAGCCAGCAAAGAACACTGACAATGACTGGTCATGCAAAAACAGTAAGAAAAACCTGGAGGAACAGAAGGTGATGAAAGAGAAAATTCTACCAAGAAATTAGAGCTTTCAAGCAGGCAACTCTCAAGAAGAGGCAGTTGGATTTAGCAATAAAGCATCCCCCACAGAATGTTCAGAGAGCAATTTTAGACCAGCGATAAGGGCAAGGGCTTGGCTAACTTGGTTAAAGAGTGAATAGGAGCATTTCTGCTTCCAACATTATAACTGATAAAACACAACAAACATCCTTTTTAAATGCCTATCTCACTAGCAAAGAAGGGGAAAATCCTAGTAGCCAAAAGAGCCAAACAACAAAACAAACAATAAAGAAGCAGAAAACCCGGGAGGAAAGCAAATGCTGGGTCAGTAACTTCTAATGGAATTGTCCCATTCCAAGGGCCTAGAACCACTCTGGGAACAGGACACGAAGCCTCCAGAAGGTACAGAATGGAACTTAGATGCCCATAAAAACCTAAGGCCTTTGAAAGACTAGATGCTCCATGAAATAGTAGGTTAGAAAAAAAATTTCCTCTGCAAAGGAAGACAGTATGAAAATTTACCTGTATCAGCTTCACCTCTGGTTAGGAAAACAAAGCTTCTCCATCCCCCAGCATGAATAGCCAGAGAAGATCCACAACAAATATTTTATGGGATTTTTTTAAATATTTAAAGTATACTTAATAAATATATTTAATACTTAAAGTATACTTAATAAATATATGTATACTTTTGTTGTTTATCTGAAAATCAAATTTAACTCTGTATTTTTATTTTCTAAATCTATCAAACCTACTTTCCCGCACTTCTCCTACCACCAATAATTTTAAAATACAGATCTATTCTATGTGAGTCTGGGGCTCACATTTACACAAACATTAGGGTTTGGAAAGCCAGAGCCAAAATACTAATTGTTGCCCTAATTTAGTAGCACCCCAGGGTGCATGGCAGGAGCAAATGCAAAGGAACAAACACCAACCAAACTCTCAGCAGTCAAATACACTTTCTCAACTTAAATTATGCCTAAGGAAACAGGCCACCAAGAAAAAGAGTTTGTAGAAATAAAAATCACAAGAGTAGACTCTCCAGAACTTCATATATTGGTATTTTCAAAAAAAAAAAAAAAAACCCAAGAAAATATAAAGAAGCAATCTTGAAAAAGAAACAAATTGGACTAATGGAAATTAAAATATAATCATTGAAATATAATGAAAATGGAGTTATCAAAATTAAAAATTTAGTGGATGTTTTAAAAAGCAAATTGGACAGACTATGAAAAAGAGAATTAATAAACTGGAAGAAAACTTTTTAAAAGTTCATAGAATGTAGCAAATAAAACCAATGACATGAAAATATTGTTAAAAGTTTTAACAGAACAGGAAAATAAAAAAATTTAACATACATGGGATTAGAGTTCTAGAAGGCACAATATTTGAAAATATATTGACCAAAAAATGTCCTTGATGAAAACCATAAATTTTTAGATTCAGGAAATAGAAAAATGTCCCCTCTCTGAATTTTTCTCATCCTCACCTAAACATATCATAGCAACATTACAGGTCACCAAAGACAAATGTATAACCTTAAAATCAGCCAAAAGGAAAGCACCTTCAAAAATATATAGGTTAGAATGATACCTGCAAAGAAATTAAGATTCCGATGATAGCAGATCTCTCAAAAGCCATAAGAAAATAAACATAACTTACAATTTCATACCTAGCTGAATCCTCACTCAAGAATGAAGTCAAGGAGGTATATTTTCTGACAAAAATTTTAGAGTTTATTATGAATAGATTTTCACTGGAAGAATAACAATAGAAAGTCTGAAAAAATTGGTAAGCAAAGAAACTTTTAAATAGACAGGTAGATCTAATCAAGCATTTGCAGCACAAAGCAATATGACAGTGCTAAACTAGGGAAATACAAAAATGAGATAGAACTAAGATATTGTGCAACAATAAAGAGATTATAAGATATTTTTCACCAGGGAAGAGATAGTCATTAAATTAAGCACGCATATAAAAATGTAAAGGTAGTAAGATAATAGAGTCTTGTTTAAAAAAATAGGGGAAAGGGAATTAAAACAAAACACACAGTAATGAAGAATACATAAACTCTTAAAAACTAGGCTTAACACTTATAGATGGCACTATGTCCAAATGTTAAACTTCTCTCAATCAAAAGACTGCGAAAAAGTTTCCTTGGCTGGGGGCAGTGGCTCACGCCTATAATCCCAGTGCTTTAGGAGGCTGAGGTGGGCGGATCATGAGGTCAGGAGTTCGAGACCAGCTTGGCCAACATGGTGAGGCCTCATCTCTATTAAAAAATACAAAAATTAGCCAAGAGTGGTGGCAGGCACCTGTAACCCCAGCTACTCAGGAGGCTGAGGCAGGAGAATTGCTTGAACCCAGGAGGCAGAAGTTGCACTGAGCTGAGATTTCACCACTGCACTCCAGCCTGGGTGACAGAGTGAGACTCTATCTCAAAAAAAAAAAAAAAAAAAAAAAAAAACAGACTTATCTTTTAAAGTGTAACAAACAAGCACAGCAGTAACAATGTGGGAGAAGTACTTGCAATATGTAATTGTTGCAAGAATGTAAGAGGTCTGCAAATTAGAATGAAAAAGATAATTAAACAGAAAAAATAAGATTAAAAGGAAGGAAAAAGCAGTTCATAAAATAGGAAACATTAATGACCAACAGATATAAGACATAGCATGATCAATCTCAATCATAATGAAAACACTCTGTAAGGTACCATCTTATACCATCTACTAGGTTGGCAAAAATTAATAAATTCAGAGAATATCAATTGTTGGAAAGGATGTAGAGCAATGGGAAGTCCCACGTATTACTGGTGGGAGTATAAACTGATTCAGTAATTTGAGGAACAAATGGCAACCCCAATAAATTTGATAAGGCTTAATATCTACAATCCAGCAACTCTATTTCTAGGTATAGGCCCTTAAAAACTCTTGTTCACGTAGACAAGAAGACATGACGATAGCAACATTATCTGAAACAAGAAAAAAGTAGCTTATAATGATCATCAGTACGGATCTCTAAATTGCCTACTATGACACTATCTGGATTAGGGGCATTGTCCCAGCAGAAGAGGCTGCACTTTTCATAGTTTTCCAAACTTCCAGGTTTTAGGCAGCTTATGATTTTATTAACTGCAAACAGCTCACACTTTTACCTTCAGACTGTTTGATACCAAAGCAGTCTGACTGTCCCCAAATTCTACCAGGCTCTTCTGTTTGGTTCATAAAAGGAGAGAGAAACAGGAGGGGAACATCTTCCTGATGAAACCCTTTTGTAGGAGACCAGCCCATCAGTGCATCTCAAAGCCCTTGAGCTCAAATGTACCTCTGGAAAGGCTGTGCAGACCATCCAGGTATATACACTTTCCTAACAATGAGTCACTGCTTGCACCAAACAATAATGCTAATATCTGCCCTGAACCCCTTGACAAGAAAGTTGTAAACAAACTAAATGACCATCAATAGGAGAGTGTAAAAATAAATGCGGAATGTCATAAGATATGACACAATTATCATGGACGAATCCCACCAACACAATTAGGAATGAAAATACTGAGATACCAAGTTACAGAAGAATACATACTATATAATATCGCTTGTATAAGGTTTAAAAATATAGAAAACAATGTGACATAATGATTAGCCATGCATACATATTTAGTCCCACTATAAATAATGTAAGGACATGATAATGATCAAATCCAAATTTAAGGTAGTGATTGTACCATTGGATATTTGAAGAAGTGAGATGTGACTGGGGATGGATACACAGGAACATCAATTTTACTAGTAATGTTTTATGTATTAAGCTAAATGGTGGTGCATGGGCCTTTACTATATTATTCTATACACTTTTTGTCCTAGTAAGTGTCTTAAATGAATGGATATGAAAAAGCAGAGTCAGCACAAGTCAATCTTGTTAAACAGGAAATTCACATGAGTAGGGAAGGTTTCTCTTAGGTTAGAGAGGTATAGGACCCTTTGGAGGTTACCCAAGTGGGATTCAAAAGAAGGGAGACAATCTCCACAGTGATCTGGAGTCATTCTAGAGGACTGAGATGCCTAAATAAAATGACATTTGGACTAGGGAGGTGAACTATAACAGTCTCCTTTTAAATAACGAAGCAAACTTCTGTACAACAAATAATGTATTCACTTTGCTCATTTTCTAATAAACTAAACAACCCCTATACCCAGTATCACTTCACTTACAAATAAACCACTTTCTAGACTACCCAGGCAAAAACGTCAAAATGTAGGGTAAAGTCATATTGATATTCATTGTGTATACTTCTGGTTTCATTCATCAGATCTTTTGATAAACATTTGCCCTGTGAACGAATGAATAAATAGAATAAATGAAAATCTCTTAAAGAATTACTGTGCTTAAATGGCTCAAATTCACCTTTATTGAAACCAAAGCACAGCTTCCAACAAATATGAACAACTGCTGTAAGTCAAGCACTGTATTAGGCACTAGGGATGTGAAGACAGATTGTTTCCTAAGAATCCATGACATACTTTTATCATAACACTTTTTACCCCATATGCAAATAACTCTCCCCTTTTCCTGTGCCTTTTCAAAAACAAGAATTGTACTCAATTTCTCTCTTTATCCCCATTCAGCAAATATGCACAGCTATAGGTAGATAAAGTGACAATTAAACTGTAAAGTCAAATAGAAGCTCCTTGGAGGTTCTCTGGTATTCGGGAATCTTCCATAATTATGTGCATCTCTGTTCATATGGACATCAGAAATTTGTTTTTAGCTGTAAGAGCAGCAAAGGTTAGCAATAAGACATTTCTCTGCTTTCTCATAGTAAAATGGTTCAGTTGTTTTCTTTACTTCCACTGTCTTATGGAAGTTCTCTATTCTTCCTTCAGGCAATAAGAAGATTCTTTATGAGAGAAAACAAACAGTTCCAATTTTATCTTAAGAGATATATTCCTTTTACCTTTCTCCACCATCTAATGGCTTCTTCCTCTGCAGCATCTGGTTCTGTATATTCTGGCCACCAAAAGCGAAGTTCCTAAATGTTGGACTGAAATCCTAGCTCACTGTAGGCAGCCAGCTAAGAGCTGAAAAAATTTTGGAAATAGGATTTCTGGAGCGGCCCAGAGTCAGGCACCAACTATCCTGTCCATAGTCATGTCCTGTTCCTGCCTGGCTGTGTCTGGCACCACAGAGTGGGAGCTGATGAAGGCAAGCACGTGGACACAGCTTCCTGCCAGGGCAGGAGCCACCCTCAGGCCATGGCCCAGAGAGACTGTTCTGGGAGGCTGTGGTTCATCCAGTTTAACCAGTTCAACTTAAGGGAACCCCTGTGCCTCAGCATGTAGGAACTAGAGGGAGTGGCAAGACTTCATGTCAGAGCTCTGCTTAGCAGAGCCACCTTGAGTTCAAACTCTTCCATGGCAGGCTCACAACTGGCTCTGTTGTGTAACTGGAACATCTATTATCCTATTATAGCAAAGTGCCTCTCTCCATTGAATGATCAATATATCTACCCTGGTGTCTTAGTTTATTTCATGTTCCTATAGAAGGATACCTTAGGCTGGGTAGTTTATTGAGAAAAGAGGTTTATTTGGCTCATGATTTTAGTGGCTGGATAGATCGGGCAGCTGTGTCTAGTGAGGGCCTCTTGCTGCTTCAATTCATGGCAGAAAAGGGAAAGGAAATAGCTGTGTGCAAAGAGATCACGTGGCAAGAGAGGACGCAAGAGAGAGAAACTGAGAAAGCCAGATTCTTTTAAACAACTTTCTCTTGAGCGAATGAATCTATTCCCACAAGAGCTGAAACTCACCCCCTGCAGGATGGCATTAATCTACTCATACAGGATCACCTCCATGACACAAACACCCCCCAGTAGGCACCACCTCCCAATACTGCACACTGGAGATCAAATTTCAACCTGAGTTTTTGCAGAGACAAGTAACATCCAAACCATAGCACCTGGTTTAACCTTTATTAGTAGATCAGCCCAAGTCATATTTTTACCATTTTAGCCAGATGAACATATAGAAAGCCTTGTCTTCAGAATTTGGCAGTCTCTACCTGTTTTTCTGCTGTAACAATTCACAGAAGAGTATGAATCAGTCAGCCAGATGGGAGGGGAAGGAAAATGTGGTTGATACACCCTAAAAAACTGAGGCTAGGGAGTTGAAATATTTATAACTAAAGCATGGTCTTCATAGAGTGAGACGAACATGTTTTGCAAGCAGGCTGAACGGTAAACATTCAAAACCGACATGCTCATAGCATTTCACACTGTCCCTTTGTAATATTGACAGGAAACACTACCTTCAGTGCAACCTCTATAAAGTTGAGATAATGTAGTGAGAAATCCAACTGCAGATGAACTAGATTCCTGGCTTCCAATAGCAGTTGGTTCAATCATTTATAGCAGTAAATAAATGTTATGAAAGTTCATGTAAAAACCATTATCTAAAGAGCTAAATATGAAAGGCTTGCATTATGGCTAGGCATGCATTTCTGGCAGAGGAAATAGAAGTTTGCTCACAATATCTTTTTTTAGATTACTTTGAGGAAGAATGCCATCATTGCAATAGTGCAGACCATAGCAAGTTTCATCTTTCTTTTTTTTTTTTTCTTTATGGAATGAGAAATGACATCAGTTTACATGTCATCTGAGAAGAAAGGAATTTATTTTGTTGAAAGGCATCCAAATCACTCTGTCTTTGGAAGCCTTTGTTACTGAAACAAACTTTATCATTGTTAATTGTCTGGCCATTAATGGGCCAGTTTGTTCATCAACAAGTCTGCACATTTATACATATTTTATTGACCTAGTAATTTTACCAATGTTATACAGCCATGAAAATCTGAAAGAAATATCAACATGTAAGTCTTCCTTACTCTAAACTCAGTAGGAAAGTGCCATGAAGAAAGGGAAAACTTTTAAGCTACATTTATATTGAATATCTGAAATTATCACAGCCCAACCCACAACTCTTCTCTGACTAGCAAACTTTCTCTTCCTCCTGTGTTTCCTATTGTAATAAGCTAATTTCAGCCACTTCTCCAAGCCAGGATTCCAAGAATCATCTGTGATTTCCCTCCTTCTAGCCCCTTCATCTGTTTGACATCCAGGCTATATCTTCTAATGCCTTAATTGTTCTCAAATATACCCCCATTGCCAATGCCCAGGTTCAGCTCTTTGTCATATTTAATCTAAATTAGTCTGACCAATCTCCCTACCTCCAATCATCCTATCTACAATCCATTTTCCATTTAACTCCACTATCACATTCAAAATCATTTTCAAGTTCCCTCAGCAAAGTGCCTTCATGTGGTACCCAAAACCCTCCTGACCTGAACCAGTCTTTCTACCTCCATCCTTTTCACTCATTTCTCCTGCTCACATTCTATATGCCCACCACAGTGAGACACGTGCAATTCTTGAAAGTGCCATGTACTCTCTCATCTCTAAGCATTTATACCTTTGGCTTCCTCTACCTAGAAAACACTTCTTCCCAATTCCCCCGCCCTGCCTGAAACCTTTACCTCTTCAACTCCAACTTGTCTCTTAGGACTCAACTCCGGCATTAGTTCCACATGAAAGCCTTTTCTGACATGCCCCTGTCACTACATTTTGGCTAAGTGCCCTCTGTATGCTCTGTGAGTACTGTGATGGTTAATTTTATATATCATGTTGACAGGGCCATGAGGCACCCAGATAGTTAGTTATGCATTATTCTGGGTATGTCTGTGAGGATGTTCCTGGAAGAGATTAACATTTGAATTGGCAGGTTAGGTAAAGCAGATTGCCCTCATTAACAAGTGTGCCTCATCCAATCTATTGGAGGTCTGAATAGAACAAAAAGTTACATTAGGAGAAAAGCCTGAGTGTCTCTCAGCTGGGACATCAGTCTTCCCCTGCCTTCAGGCTCAGAGTGGAACTATACCATCAGTTCTTCAAGTTCTCCAACTTACTGACTCAAGATCTTGGGACTTAGCTACCATAATCATTTCCAATTCCATGAAACCTCTGAAATGATTTCATGAAATCATTTGCCTGCCATCTCATCCACATGCCACACACATGCCCATCTCCAAACCTTTGTCCAGACAGTTCACCCACGTTGGAATGGGTTCCTTCTTCCTCTGTAAATACTTCAGAACATTTCAGCTCTAGAAAATATTTCTGGCTTCTGAATTTATGGCACTTTTTGCATATGTTTCTCATATTACATTTATTTATAAACAGTGCCAGGTAATATCCTTTATATTTTAATTTTTGGGTTATTTAAGTTTTTATGGATGCACATCTAGTCCCCTTGCCAATTACACTACAAGCTCCTTGAAAACACAGACAAGGTACTATTTACAATTTTTTTTCTCCTCCAAACTTGCATAGTTCAGCACAGTATACATAACAGATAATCAATACATGTTATATCGTTTAACATTTGTTATATGACTAGGACAAGACTAATAACTAAAGAACACTGCACAATGTAACAAATATGTTTCACTTTCAAAAGAATAAATTATTTCAAATGAGATCACAAAAAAACGAGAAATCTATGGCCATGAACATAATTTACTGTAGGCTAGCACATAAATATAAAAGCTTGAGGAGTGGCAGCTGCAAAGGGAACTCCAATTATCCTGCCAGCAGTATGAATGCACTCAGCTGTAGGACAAGGCAGATGTCAATCAAAAGTGGAATTAAAACAAGATGTACACTTTCCAAGCCAATTTGTATGTATATTTAATCAAAGAACTCACAGTTCATATGGTAACAGTAAAAGCAAAAGAAAATTAAAGGAAAGCTAAAAAGAATACAAAATGCTAAATGTCAGAAGTAAATCAACATGTCATTAACAAAATAATTGTAAATAAGTTAAACTCCTCTGGCAACCATCTCACATTGGATTATAAACAAAATTCAATTATATGGCTTATAAAAGGGATATACATTTTTAAAAAGTGACTCCCAAAGACCTGTTCATTCCACAAACATTTTGTAGCATACCTACTAGATACCAACACCATGCTAAAGATACAAAATTTAAATATTAAAATATAGATGTACAGTTGTACAAGGCATATACAAACAAAAAGGATGCAAGAGTCACAATATCAATATTAATGAAGCAGTACTACAATCAAGAAGCATTATCTAAAACAAAAAATCATTTCATTTATTTGTGTTTTCTTAATGAATTATGCAAGTCACCAGAATCCTCACTGAAAGTGATAAATACGCCTATCTTATAGAGTTGTTGTAAGTATTAAATAATAAAATTCATCAAAAATACCTACATGAAGACATGACACGTGGCACCTGCTCAAAAACTGTTGGTTGCTTTTAATATTTGCATTAGTAGTAATAAGAGTTACAAGCTATAATAATCACCGATATTATGCTTTAGATAACATAGCGTAAAAGTATATAAAATAAAATATTAAAAATGCAAGGATAAATTTACAGAATCATAATAAGAAAAGAATGAATACATTTTACCATATTTCTTTTGGTTCTTAAGGCATCAAATGGAAAAAAGGAAGAAAGAGAGAGAGAGGGAAGGAGGGAGGGAGGAAGGAAAGAAGGACAGAATGGATGTAGGGAGGGAAAAAGAAATTATATCTAAATAATAATGATTGATTATATATGTTGCTCTATGTGTGTCTATGTATGTGTGTGTGTCTATGTGTATGTGTATAGGTATATAGGCATCTATAAATAATATGTAAACAAATCTTTTTATTCGAAAAGATAGAAATACAAAGAAATAGAAAAGGTACAGACAGATTAATGGATTAAAGCACAAAGAAATAATTTTGAAAACAGATAATGTAAACAATTTAAAAATAAACCCACTATCTTATTCCCACAGACCAATAAAAATAAACCCATGATAAGATCAAATTGTCAAAAGTTAAAGACAGAATTTTGAAGGTAGCAAGAAAATAGTGACCTGTCACATACAAGGGAAACTTTTATGAGACTATCAGAAGATTTTTCTACAAAAACTTTGCAAGTAAGAAGGAAATGGGTGGTATATTCAAAGTACTGAAAGAAAAAAAACACCAGCCAACCAATAATAATATATCCAGCAAAACTTTCGTTCAAAAATAAAGGAGAGATAAAGATTTTCCCCAATAAACAAAAGCTGAGGGAGTTTGTTTTCATTAGACCTGATTTACAAGAAATGCTAAAGCGAGCTTTTCAGGTTAAAACAAAAAAACCCTAAGCAGCAACATGATAGCATAAGAAAGTATGGAACTCATGAGTAAAGGTAAGTAAATAGGAAAGTACAGAAAATTATATTACTTTAATGGTGGTGGGTAAATCACTTTTAATTCTAGCATGAAAGGCACTAGCTAAAATAATGATAGCCAAAAATATGATAAAAGATACATAATTGGAATAGTTATACATTGTGACAACCATAATATAAAGTATGTAGGGAGGGAGAAGTCAAAGTACAGACTTTTTGTATGCAATTAAACTTTGTTATTATCACCTTAAAGTAGGCTTTTATAACTATAATATATTTTATGTTAGTACCAAGGTAACCGCAAAAAATTACCTATGGAAGTTATAAAAAGGGAAAAGATAAAGGAATCAAAATATATCACTACAAAAAAAATTGTAACAAAACATAAAAGAAGATAGCAAGAGAAGAAAAAAACAGATAAAAGAACTACAAGACTAACAGAGGAGGCCAAGGCAAGAGGATTGCTAAGGCCAGAAGCTCATGACTAGCCTGTGCAACATAGCAAGACCCCTCTTCTACAAAAAGTTTTAAATTCAGCTGGGCATGGTCATGCATATCTGTAGTCCCAGCTACTTAAGAGGCTGAGGTGGGAGGATTGCTTGAGCCCAGGAATTAGATGCTGCAATGAGCTTTGGTCATGCCACTGCACTCCAGCCTGAGCAACAGAGCAAGACCGAACAAAGAAAGGAAAGAAAGGAAAGAAAGGAAGGAAGGAAGAAAGGAAGGAAGGAAGGAAGGAAGGAAGGAAGGAAGGAAGGAAGGAAGGAAGGAAGGGAAAGAAAGAAAGAAAGAAAGAAAGAAAGAAAGAAAGAAAGAAAGAAAGAAAGAAAGAAAGAAAGGAAGGGCAAGGGAAGGAAAGGAAAGGAAAGGAGGGAGGGAGGGAGGAAGGGAGGGAAGAAGGAAGAAAGGGAGACAGATATAAAGAGGGAGAGAGAGAGAGAGGAGAGACAGAAAGATAGAAGGAAGGAAGGAAGAAAGTGAGAGAGAGAGGGAGAGAGAGAGGAAAGAAAGGAAGGAAGGAAGAAAGAAGGAAAGAGAAAGAAAGGAAGGAAGGAAAGAAAAGAAAAGAAAAAAGAAAAAAGAAAAGAAAAGAAAAAAGGGAGAGGACGGGAGGAGACTGGAAGGGCAGGGCAGGGCAGGGCAGGGCTAACAGAAAACAACTTACAAATGGCAATAGCAAATTTTTCCCTAACAATGATTACATTAAATGCAAACGGATTAGACACCTCAATCAAAAGATATATAGTGTCTGAAAAGACTTCAAAATAAGATCCAACTAAATGCTGTCTATAAGAAATTGACTTAAATTTAAGGTCACACATAGGCTGAAAGTCAAATGATGGAAAAAGTTATTCCATGCAAATGGTAACCAAAAGACAACAAAGGTGACTATATTTATATAAGTCAAAATAGACTTTAACTCCAAAACTGTCATAAAAAGCAAGGACATTTTATAATAAAAGGGCCAATCCACCAGGAATAGATAACAATCATGTTATCTATTATCTATTATGATTGTTATCTGTTAGATTATCTCTCTATCTCACATCAGATTAGCTAGATATATAAAACAAACTGGCAAAACTGAAGGGAGAAATAGCAACACAATAATAGTAAGAAACTTCGACACCGCATTTTCAATAATCAACAAAACTTCCATATAAAAGATCCGTAAGGAATCAGAGGACTTAAATAATGCTATAAATCAAATGTATCTAACAGAAATATACCAAATATTCCAAACAAAAGCAAAATACACACTTTTCTCAAGTGCATATGGATATTTCTCCAATATAAATGACATGTTCCCTCATAAAGCATTTCTTCACTAATTTATATAGACTGAAGTCATACCAAATATCTTTTCTGACCAAAACTGAATAAAACTACAAACCAACAGAAGAAAAAATTAAAAATTCATAATATGCAGAAATTAAACAACACACTCTTTAACAACTTTTCAAAAAGAAATTAAAACAAAAATTAGAAAATACCTCAAGACAAATGAAAACACACATACAACATGCCAAAACTTATGTTGTGCAGCAAAAGCAATACTAAAAGGGAAGCTAATAATGCAATAAACGTTTATAATGTATTTAAAAAGAAGAAAAATCTCAAATAATCACCTAACTTTTTAAACCTAAGGGAATTAAAAAAAAAAAGTCCAACTTTAGCAGAAGGAAGGAAGTAACAAAGATGAGAGCAAAAATAAACAAATAAATAATAGAAAATCAGTAAAAAAATCAACAAAACTAACAGTTATGTTTTGAAAAGATCAACAAAATTGACAAACCCTTAGCTACACTAAGAAAAAGAGAAAGACTGAAATACATAAAATCAAAAATGAAAGAAGAGACATTGCAACTGATGCCACAGAAATAAAAAGGCTCATAAAGACGACTATGAACAACTATATGCCAACAAACTGGATAACTTAGAAAACATTAATAAATTCCTAGAAACATATAACCTATCAAGACGAAATTATGAAGAAATAGAAAGTCTAAACAGACCTATATCTAGTATGGAGAGTGAATCAGTAATCACAATCTCCTAACAAAGAAAAGTTCAGGACCAGATGACTGAACTGATGAATACTACCAAACTTTAAAGTATTAATTCCAAACTTTCTCAAACTCTTTCAAAAAACTGAGAGGAAAGAATACTTCCAAACTGATTTTTATGAGGCCAGCATTACCCTGATACCAAAGCCAGAGAAAGACAACACAAAAAAAGAAAATTGCAGGCCACTATCCTTGATAAATATAAATGCAAAAGTCCTGAACAAAATACCAGCAAACCAAATCCAACAGCACATTAAAAAGATCATAGGCCATAACCAAGCAGGATTTATTTCTGGGATAAAAGGACGGTTGGTTCCACATACGAAAATCAATTAATGTGCTACACCACATTAACAGAATAAAGGATTAAAATCATATAATTATTTCAATAGATATAGAAAAAGCATTTGGCAAAATTCAACACCTCTTAATGATAAAACCTCTCAATGACTGGAAATAGAGGGAAATCACCTCAACATAATAAAGAACATGTGTGAAAAGCCCATGACTAACATCAGTCACTGGTAAGCAGGAGCAAGACAAAATTTCCCATTCTCACTGCTTCTATTTAACTTAGTACCAGCCAGAGTAATTAAGCAAGAAAAAGAAACAAAAGGCATCTAAATTAGAAAGGAAGAAGTAAAATGGTCTCTTTTTGCAGATGACATGATCTTATATATTGGAAAGCCTAAAGACTCCACCAAAAAAAATAAATAAATAAAACTGTTAAAACTAATAAATGAATTTAGTAAAGTTATAAGATATAAAATCGATGTAAAAATAAATTGTGTTTCAATACACTAACAGCAAACTGTGTGAAAAGGAAATTAGAAAAGCAATCTCATTTACAATAGCACCAAAAAGAATAAAATACCTAGGAATAGACCTAAGGAGGTGAAAGAATTTTGTACATAAAATTACAAAATATCAATGAAAGAAATTGAATAGGATACAAACAAATGAAAAGATATCCTATGTTTATGGATTGGAAGACTTAATATTGTTTAAATGTTTATGGTACTCAAAGTGATCTACAGATTCAATCTAATAACTAAAAAAAGTCAAATGGTACTTTTTACAAAAATAGAAAATGCAATCAAAATACTCATAGAGAACATCAAAAGACCATGAATAGCCAAGTCAATATTGAGAAAGAACTAAGCTATAAGTATTACACTTCCAGATTTTAAAATATATTACAAAGCTATGATAACCAAAACAACATGATGCTGACATAAAGACAAACATATAGATCAATAGAACAGAACAGCCAGAAATAAATCCACACATATGGGGTCAACTGTTGTTTAATAAAGGTTCCAGGAGGCTGAGTGTGGTGGCTCATGCCTGTAATCCCAACACTTTGGGAGGCCGAGGCAGGTGGATTGCCTAAGGTCAGGAGTTTGAGACGAGTCTGGCCAACATGGCAAAACCCCATCTCTGGAGTGAGAAAAAAAAAGAAAAATAGCCACACGTGGTGGTGGGCGCCTGTAATCCTAGCTACTCAGGAGGCTGAGGCAGGAGAATCACTCGAACCCAGGAAATGGAGACTGCAGTGCGCTGAGATTGCACCACTGCACTCCAGCCTGGGTGAGAGAGCAAGACTCTGTCTCGAATAAACAAACAAACAAACAAAAGGTACCAGGAATACACAGTCTAGAAAGACCATCTCCTCAACAAAAGGTGTTGGGAAAACTGGATATTCACAGGCAAAAGAATGAAATTGAATCCTTATTTTACCCTACACACAAACATCAACTTAAAATGGATTGAAGACTGAAACGTAAGACCTGAAACTGTAAAACTCCTAGATGAAAACATAGAGGAAATATGGCATTGGTCCTGACAATGATTTCATATGATACCAAAAATACAGGCAACAATAATAAAAATAGACAAGTTGGACTTCTGCACAACAAAACAATCAACAGAGTGAAAGGTAACCTGCATAATGTAAGAAAATATTTGCAAATCATATATTGGAAAAGGGGTTAATCTCCAAGATATGTGAGGGACTCCTGCTATTCAAGAGTAAAACAAACCAAAACTAATAACCTGACTAAAATCTGGGCTAAGGACTTGGATAGACATTTCTCCAAAGAAAACATACACATGACCATGAGGTATATGAAAAAGTGTTCAACATCACTAATCATCAGAGGAATTCAAATCAAAACCACAATGAGATATCACCTCATACTTTTCAGGATGGCTATTATTTTAAAAAATCAGCAAAAAGAAATCAAAAAATGTTAGTGAGGCTGTGGAGAAATAGAACCTTTGCACACTGTTGGTGAAAATGCGACATAATAAAGCCAATATAGAAAACAGTATGGAAGTTCCTCAAAAATCAAAAAATAGAACTACCATATGACCCAGCAATCCCACTTTTCTGTATTTATCCAAAAGAAATCAGGATCTCAAAGAGATATTAGCAGTCTCATGTGTATTACAGTACTATTAGGCAAGATGTAGAAGCAACTTATATATCCAATGACAGATGTATGAATAAAGAAAACATGTATACGCATTCAATGGAATATCATTCAGCCTGAATAAAAGGGAATCCTGCAATATGTGACAACATAGATGAACCTTGAGGACATTATCCTTTCAATGGTTGGGGTTTCTGTGAATTTACATACTCTTCAAAATAACTGTGCATCTCCCTCCCCGTCTTAGGAGTTCATGGCCCACAGGCAGGAGCAACTATTGGAGACATTTTCAGAAATCAGGAGAATGAGAAATCTGAGTGGGAGAGCATGGCCTGAAGGAAATAGTCTCTTGATCTGACAAGTCCACAAGACTACTCAGGAATGGCTTAGTGACTCACCTTTTCACAAAAGTTGTGGAAGGCACCTGATAAGTATACAAAGTTTGGTTCTTATAGTCACATACTAAAATACAAAGATGGAGATTCACTCATGTAATTCCTAATCAGGAAAGACAGAATCGGGAATATCAAGTTCTCAAAATTTAATAGGGAAAAAATATGTATTACATATTAAATATAGCAAGTGATAGTCCCAAGGCAACGGAAGAGGGTGTAGTGTGTTGAGTTAGATGGTTATTCATTCCTTAAGAAAGAACACAGAGTTCTCATAAACAATTTTCCACTGCCTCCAAATGTAGTCACGTACATAAATGCAGGAAGACTTACAAATAAAACAGTGGACAATGACAATTAAATGGAAAGCAGCAACGTATTGACGGAGAATTCATCCATTAAAAGCTTTTCCACTCAAAATGGGTTTCAGCCAGAAATGGTTTCTTCATTCCTCCCTGTAGTATGCATTCTTGGTAGCTACTTTCAGAACACTGCCAACATCATTACACATTTGCTTTATATAGCTGTCAAGCTGTTCTACAGTTTCTCTCTGGCCAAAGAACTTTACAAAAACTACTAGGGGAATAAGAAGCACAGACAGGTCGTCTCTCAGCCTTGGAATCCATTGCCTGTCTAAATCTCTGTTGCTTCCAGTACAGTTGGAATAGGTAGCAACCTCAGCCAATTATTATTTTATCACTGAGTTTAGTTGACTGCATGAAGATGAACTGATGATCTCCACTCAATTCTCTCTGTGTCATTTGTCAGCACTCACACTGACTTTGTTCTATCCCGGTAGATCGATTGACAAGTCCACCTCAGATTTCACCTTACCTTTCTGAACCTCAGTCTCCTAATCAATAGTAGGGAAATGATGCAGATGAACACAAAATTAATGAGTTTTAAAAGTACCGCATTCACATCAGGCTTTTCCAGGAGAAATTTCCTCACTTCTCTCTTGCTCTTATGTACCCAATGTTCCCAGTTTTAGGGATTAGTCCATGACCTGTCCTGAGGATCTGCCTGCAACTTGTGCATCCAACTCTAGTTTGAAGGCTTTTAAGTAAATTTGAATATTAGGGGCTGCCTTAAGAAAGCATTTTATCAGCTTCTTCAACACTCAAAACTCCACTTAATCTTCTCTTCTCTATTCTCTCCTTTACTCTGCCAATAATTGGAGCATATGCCTTCAATTCAAAGCATATTAAACAACATATTGCCAAGTTGCTCTATAATTGTTCTCAGATGCATGCCTCATTTCAAATAAATGGGAAGGTTCTTCAAAAGAAAAAAGAATATGTCTACTCCTTTTCTTCCCTACAGAGAAGCCTAGTTTCCTTCTCTAAACTTAGTGGGCACTCAGTAGATACTTGTTAACCCATCACCCCTTTTATAAAAGAAACCAGAGTTTTCAAAAATAAACATGAGTCTATCTCATCTTACCAAATCCATTTTAAATGTCCTTTCAAGATGACCCTATTACAAATCACCTTTAATTCATCAGTAAATTCAGATGGTTAAATAGAGGGCAGAAATTTCTGCAAATAATCTTTTTCCTAAAGCTACAAAACATTTTAAAGACTTGATTCAAGTGAACTCAGCAACCTCTAGGACCAGATCCTAGAGATCTGTAAGCTGCTGCCCAAATGTCCACGGGCAGCGCCTGTGTTTAATTCAGCAAATAAAATGCTTCTGTGGAAATTAGCCTTTCTGTTGTTTTTGTCTACGGAGAAAAACAGAAATCAAAAGATCATAGACTTGAGAGATGACAGAAAATTCAGAAGATCAGGTAGTCTAGCCATCCACCTTCAGGGAAGTACAGTATTGTTATTATTACAATTCTACTAATCAAACTATTAAGACCCAGAATTATTTTTGAGAATTTGTTGAAGGTGAAATATTGGTGGGGTAAGGTATTTTAGGGGGAGTGACTAGACCCAAAGTTCTCTGGTTTTGGCATCCGACATCATTTTTACTACATCATATGCAAGTTCAATAAATTCCTCAGCTGGGCGCGCTGGCTCACATCTGTAATCTCAGCACTTCGGGAGGCCGAGGCAGGTGGATCACAAGGTCAGGAGTTCGAGACCAGCCTGGCCAATATGGTGAAACCCCATCTCTACTAAAAATACAAAATTATCTGGGTGTGATGGGCACCTATAATCCCAGCTACTTGGGAGGCTGAGGCAGGAGAATCACTTGAACCCAGGAGGCTGAGATTGCAGTGAGCCAAGATCGCACCACTGCACTCCAGCCTGGTTGACAAAGCGAGACTCCATCTCAAATAAATAAATAAATAAATAAATCCCTCAAATCTGTAGACTAAGGATTATCAAGATGACATAAATAGAAGTTCCTATTCCCAACCTCTTCCCATTTCTGGATCAGGGGTAACGAGTTTCTGCTTTGCACCAAATGCTCCACATCCATCCTTTGGCTCTCCCTGAAAAGGAAACTTTCTGTAGATTCTAGGCTATGTGGCTCGTGTCTTATCTTTTCCTAATGGTCCACTGGATTGTAAGTTTTTGGGGAAAATGACTATTGCATATTTGCAAAGCCATTCTAGCACCTCGCACAATACCAGCTACATGGTTGGTACTTAATAGTTTTTGAATGAGTGACTGAGTGCTCCTATGGTGGGTAATAGACATAAGGGATAGTTTGACAAGTGTAATTGGTGAAGGAACCACCTGCCATATTTCCCATCTTCTTTACATCGAAGAGCTTCCTAATTCGGCTGTTTTTGGATACTCTTGGAGATGCCATAACCTTTAACTGGGGTCTTGGAGAAAACTCATGACTGATAGCAGAAGCTGGAGGCTTGGCAATTCAACGGAGTTAACCACTCTAATTCAATCAAAGCTGCTGTTGGCTGAGAGCTTCAATTATAGGCAAACATTGACCATCATTCAATCATTTGGTTCTTTCCTTGGGTTCAACTCTTACATTGTGAAAGAGGAAATTAAAGGAAATTATTTACTTCCATAGCTAGTGACATCATGGCAATTTTATGAAGAAATAGTCTCCCAAATGCAGCAACTTCCTCAATATTTTGAGTGATTGCACTCTGCTGTGAAATTATTCACTTCTCCTAGTCTGCTCACTCTCCACACAAACACTACACACATGCTGATGTAGTCAACCAAGTAAGGCCAGGGTAGACATTTTTCCTAGAGATGAAATTATATTAAATCAATATAAGCCTTAAGGCCCATATTGAGAATTTGTTTCTGGTTTAGTTTCTCTTTTTTGATGTGGTTTCAAGTTAGAATGAAACACTAGACTAGGACCAAGGAGTGATACAGGATGTCAAGAGAGAACAGAGTCTCGTACATACTTAGGAGAGATTGAACTTTCCACCCTATGACTGAACACTCTCCATCAGCTTTACCTTAGACACCCACTGAGATCCAGTACAGGTCTGCAATAGATTCAGGAGCTGGCTTTAATGGGGCATCCCATCCATCAGGTTTTTAGGGCATGGAACCCTACCTTGCCCTTCCTTCTGATGCCAGGGAGAAATCTGACCTCAAAGGGTACGAGGAGGGACCTTAAGTGTCTTATTTTAGATAATAGGCAATGCAACCAGTGGTTCTAACAGGGAGAATTGCACCACCAAAATTAAAAGCAGCTGCTGAAACTTAGTAGCAATAGATGTTGGCAGCAGAATTTCAAAGATTTCATTTATGAGGCACATATTATAGTTCTAATGGGCAGCTGAGCAGATGGAGGTCTGAAGGTACACAAGCCAAAAGAGCTTGTAGAGGCTCTGCCTGTGCACTCAAGGCCAGAGGGATGGTACCATAGCAGACAGAGTTCAGCAGCCAAAAGTAATAATCTAGGCTCTGAGATTATGTCATTCCCAGGGGATCCCTCAATTGCTAGCTTTCCTCCACTCTGTCAGATTTGCTGTTAGACATTTCTTCTTACGGATTTTCAAATGTTTTAACGTTATCTCCCTCCCCCTGTTCAAACACACAACATACACCTTAAAAGAAGAAAAAGAGAGCACATTAAAAGTTAATGGATGAAATGCTGCTATAGATTCTATAGTTAAACAGACCTGAGTTCAGCTCCTGACTCTACCACCAAGCTATTTGACCTTGGGCAAGTTATTCAACCTCTCAGAGCCTAAAATGCCTCGTGAAAAAAAAAAAAAAACAAACAACAACAACAAAAAAAACCATCTTTTGAGGAGAAAATTAGGCAAAAAACACAACATGGTAATGGTAAACACTAACACAGTAGCTATTATTATGATTTGCTTTTACAACAATGCCTGACACTCGCTAAGTGCTCCGTAAGTATTAAGGGAATCCTGTTATAACAACTCATGTACCAGATCTGAAAAATGGGACAGGAGACACTTTCCTAGTTCATGGGGGCTGGAGAGTGACTTCCAAGTGAGAAGAAAGAAGCCTAAAGTGGTCATGGGGGAAGAATAAAGATAAATTCCTAACCCCTCTCCTCCTGTCCCTACACACCACTTCCCTGCTTCAGAGCTTCCTCTCTTTCCAGAAAGAGATGGCATTTGTAAGGCTCTTGTCTTGATGGAGTAAAGGATTATTACCAGCCAACAATCTAATTTCAAACTAAAATAAATGCACCAAGTGTGGGATTCTCTCCATTAGTTGGGATTCTATAAACAGAGAGGATTTTATTTCATTATTATTTTTTTTTACTTTTCCGTAAGTTATTGAGGTACAGGTGGTATTTGATTACATAAGTTCTTTAGTGGTGATTTGTGAGATTTTGGGGCACATGTCACCCAAGCAGTATACATTGCACCATATTTGTAATCTTTTAATCCCTCGTCCCCCTCCCACCCTTTCCCCTGAGTACCCAAAGTCCATTGTATCATTCTTATGTGTTTGCATCCTCATAGCTTAGCTCCCACATATCAATGAGAACATGCGATGTTTGGTTTTCCATTCCTGAGTGACTTCACTTAGAATACTAGTCTCCAAACTTCTCAATTGGAGATGTCTTTTATTTCTTAGATTCAAATTCTAACAAAGAAGGGATGTTTTGCCCACCCAATTCTCCCAATGCCACCACCACCATCACACAACAATTTTGTTTCCTTGGACATCAACATGAAACACCTCATTGTGTGCCCCAGTTCTCTTCCCCTCACCCATCTTGCCCATGCCCCTCTGTAACTAGGATCAAGGCTGGCAGCACAGCTGCTGGTCAAGGCTTCCACATGTGTGTTGGAGAGGAAGGGGAGGTGTTCAAACCATTGAAACTCGTTTAACATATTTTTTCACTAAATCAGAGGTAACAGTTACTGTCCAAGATGAAAGTACCCTTTTAGCATGCAACCTTTGCGAATATTTCACTAAATAAAAACTGTGCTTAATATCTTCCCTGACCATGGCCTTCTCTCCTCCTGTTCCTTATGAAAACTGCCTGTAATTTCCAATGACTAATGGTGGACATCTACTTTCTCGGAAAAGTCAAAGAGACATTACAGCCAACAGTTTGAAGAACAAGAAAAGCTTAGCAGGCCAAGACACAATAACAAATTAATGCTTTTCATGATGACTAGCAGCCTTCACCTTGAATATATGTGATTAAAATAAGAACCTGAAGTTACTGTGCAATGCAGCCTCAGATTCTTTTATTGTGAGGGAATCACACGACCTGCGGGCGTCGTGAACTGTGGGAAATGGTGGAGCGGGCTAGGAAAGGCTGAGGGAGAAGATTCTCAAAAGCTCTGAGTCAGAGCTCAGCTATTTGGGGGATTTCATTCATCCCCCTGGGGGTTAGTAAAGCAGAAAAGACAACCAGTTCTGAACCCTGATGGTAAACAAGGGAAAAAACCCAAAACTCCACAAGATTTTGATGGATAAAACAAGCCCTGGAAAGAACTACCTTAAAGAGCTGAAGAGTTCAAGATAAAGGGAGTATTCATAGGAAGGTATGGGCAAGGCTGAATCTATGACTCGGCTCATAGCCCTCCCCTAACAGAGTTTATCCACCCCAACCACCCCCAACGACCCCCACCCCCTAGTTTCATTTAGGCTAACATTGAAGGGTGTGAACACATCCTGGGCATCCCCAGCCAGTGGGAAGGAAACACCTACTTAAGGTTAGAAATGGGCCGGGGAGAACTCACATGTGAGTAATGCAGGGTTGATTGCGGTCTCTGAGGCATCCCAGGCAATCCTCAGCAATTTGAAAATACATCCTGTAAGCTTGTATTTAAGTTGCAATAGGAGCTGCAAAGTAGTGGTGTGTAAAATACGGTTCCTGACTACATGGAGATTATAATCTCATTAGGAAAACAGGTCATGTGAAATATCGAGAGGATGAAAAATAAAATGAAGGCAATTTGGCTCTGACTCATCCATACAAAGAAAGCAACGGGAATATCAGGGTGGAAAGATTGGCCCCCCTGCTGTCCTGGGAGTGGGCATTTCCAGCATCTACCACCCCTGGTATTTGTGTGTGATACGGAGAGTGGGCACACAACTCAGGCTCGGCCAGCCAAACACTCTCATCTGTTTCCATATCGGGACCTACGGATGCAAAGGCTCAGGGACAGTCAGGCTCACTCACAGTGCGGACAGCAGGATTCTCAACCACTGTGATGTCCTGGTCTTACTGCCTTTGTCCAGAGATAATCCCTGTGCTTCCTGCTTCTGAGCCCCTGGGCTTGATTTGGCTCCTGTCTGTTTGCTGGTTCCCCAATATCCTGCTGATTCTCTGAGTCCTTGACTGTGGCTTCTTAAGCTGGTTTCTGCTGCCTTGCAACCCGAAATACTGACTTTTGAGGTCATCTGCTTGTAGGAAACTCCTTGGTTTCTATAGTGTTATGAGCTTTTAAAAAATAAGAACTATGCTTACTATTTGCTTGACACTGATAGCTCCTCAGGAAGGGCATATTTAATTTTTAAAAATTTAAAGGCATCAGATGATGAATATCCTTTTTGTGTTTCTTTTTACCATGACCTGGCATATAGTAGATGTTAATTTTGGTATTAAAAATTAAATTCTACTTCTTCTGTTGGAATTGTTCAGTACCTAAGGCTAGTCACTTAACCTTCCTGAGCCTCAGTTTCCTCATTTGCAAACACAGAAAATAATTCCTCACTCGTTAGACTCTTGATGAAAACTGAGACATATTGAGAAATAATGGTCTTTTCAACAAATGGTGTTGAAAAAACTGGATATCCACATGCAAAAGAATAAAGCTGAACACTACCTACCTCACACCATCTACAAAAATTACCTCAAAATGGACCACAGATGTAAACATAAAAGCTAAAAGTATAAAACTTCCAGAAGAAACATAAGAGTATATCTTAATGACCTTGCACTAAGCGAAGAACTTTTATTTTTAGAAATAATAACAAAAACACAAGCAACAAAAGAAAAAGTTAGAGAAATTGGACTTAATTAAAATTTAAAATTTTGCCTGTCAAAGGATACCATCAAGAACATGAAAAGACAAGCTATAGAATGGGAGAATATATTTTCAAATCGCATATCTGAAAAGGGCTTAGTATTCAGAATATACTGGGATTCGGGGGAGAATGAAAGTGACTGCTAATGTGTACAAGGTTCCTTTCTGGAGTGATAAGAATGTTATAAAATTATACAGTGCTAATGTTTGCCAAACTCTGTGAAAATACTAAAAGCCAGTGCATTATATCTTTTAAGTGGTATGTGACTGATACCTCAATAAACTTAATAAAAATTTAAATGAGAGTATGTACATAATGGTGAACATACATAAAATATATGCATCTAACCATTGCATATATGTTTTAAAATGCATATTATATGTGCATATTATACATATATAAGCCTTTTCGTGTGGTAAATGCACAAAATATTTTAGATTTCTTTGTTTTATTGATAATGATTGATTGAGGCAGAAAGTATTGGAGATAGCACGACCAATGGAAGGAGGCTCAGGCTGGATTCCTCCTACCCAAAGCAATTGGACTAACACATTCTTTTGTAAGAATCCTCTCTATTTCTCACAGGAGCTGTAACTTGTGTCCACATGTGTCTCACCTGTATTCTCACCTGTCATCACTGTATTCCAAGGGCCCAAATGGTTCTGCCCTCCCTCACCTTTTTCCCTTCAGTCAAAATGCACTTAAAATGCTGCTCATTCTCTTTCTTACCTGTTGGATTCTGACTTTCCTGTGGTCTCGCCACTCACTATTTTTTTTCCTATTGCTTATTTATGTAGACTGAATTTATCACAAAGTGTAATTATTGATATTCAAATTTTTTATGTAAAGCCAAGAGCATGTTTTCTTTATTTTGTGTGTGTGTGCATTTGCTTATCTGTTTTTCATGAAAACACAGCAAAGAGGTTAGAATAACATACACCAATATTACAAAACTATCTCGGGGTGATGGGATTGCATGCAATTTTTTAAAACCCTCTTTTATATACTTTGTGGCATTTTCAAAATTTTCAACAGAGAATCATGATTAAAAACACTTTATAAATAGGAAAGCATTACATACTGAAACATTATAAGTTTGCCCAAAGATGGATTATGAAGAGAACTATCTCCAAAGTCAGACTCCTCCAAAGACGTATTAGAACATTCGCTGGACGAAACGTTGTGTGAGTCAGCTCGATGCACATGTTCCCTTTGCTGTGAGCCTCCCTGAGAAACTAGGATGGAATATGCCTCTGTCTATTTCAGCTCAAGGCAGCAGTCAAGTGTTTAATCTAGTTTGCCGATTTAACATGGAGATTTGCACCTTTGCTCATACGCCTTTTGAACTTTCCTTGGCACCTTCTGGTTGGATTCCTTCTAAGTGTAGAAAAGCTGAATGATTTGTATCACCCAGTCCCCATGCATATATTTACAGGCTTGCAAAAAAAAAAAAAAATCCTAGTCTAGACAATAATTAAAGTCAGAAGTGTAGCTTAATTAAAAGATGTCTTTCCTGAGCCTCAGGGGACATTTCTAAACACTCATGACCAGCAGTGTTTACCCAGACTGTTCTCGGGGTGCACTTGGGGATATCCTCTTGGGCACAATCTCTTAGAGCAAGTGTGAGAAATGACGAGGATTGATGAGGGTGGTAGGTGTAGGTGGGTGCGAAGAAGATGAAAGAGAGATGTTTGCCTGAATGCATAAGGACAAATGACAAGGATCACTGTGGAGCATCATCAAGGAAGCAGAAATCGAATTTGATCAACTAGGAACCTGGAAAACTCTTAGACACAATATGCCCAGAAATCACAAAGCACCAACTCTAGAGGCTTTGTTTGCCATCAGATATATTTTGGTCAGCTTATGAAATGCTTTTTAAAAAATTAATACTAGCATTTAAAATGGAGAGATTTTGCCTAAAAATCAAAATTTTCAGCTTTCTTTTGAGTAACTGAAAAAAGTAAAACACAGAGTCAGTTTCTTTTCTGCAACAGTTGCTGGTGCTAAGCAACAGCTACATCCTTCAGATATTTAACAGGACACGCTCTCCAGTTCGCCCACACTCATGAATCCCTGCTATCGCTACCATAATGCGATCCAGTGGCAGTTCCATTATCATGCAGCTGATTTTGTCTTTCTCACTCCTAGCAGGCTTCCATTATTTATATCACCTGTATGGCCTTGGCAGCTATTTGAGTTTGAAGGTCTCCCAACCATCCCCCCATACCCAAGCCCTTTCCCCTGACCATGCTTTACCACAGTCTTGTTCATCTAGAATCCTCCTTGCTTTGTGTTCACTGGTGCCTTATTAGAAACGGATCAGGATTCAATCCTGGGCTACTTTATAAGCATTGTAATCTTCTGGGAGGATACAAAGACATAGAATAGATAAACATCTGGACATGGAGCCGGTAAACTAAGATTCAATTCCCACTTATAACTAGAACTAACTTATATTGTCAAAAAAAAATGTGGGTTCAGATCCCAGATCCTTAATTTTCTAGTTTGAGATCTTGAGCAGTGTGCTTAACCTGTCTGAAGCTGTCTCCTTATCTGTGAATGTAAATATTTGTCCTGTCTGCCTCACGAGATTGTGGTAAAAACCAAAGAAGATATTCTAAGGAAGTGATTTGGACATTTCCTAAGACTAAATCAATTTAAGATAATTTTTGGCCAGATTATTAAATTACTTTGCATGGGTTGATGAAAAATCCACCTTACCAAGTTTTCCAAATGCTCTCTCTGAAAAAGCAAATAGTGTAATAATGTGGCTCTCAATATCTTTTTATCATTTGCCCAACTCTGTGGGTTATCAAGTGTACAAAAGTGTTGTAAGTGTGTATATGGCCTTTCTCCTTAACTCTCTAGAAGACTCAATTAACTAAAAATCTGTCTTCCCAGTGTCTACAATGCCCACTACTTCAGGTTTCCATATGTAAGAAATATATGGCTTATAACATATTTCTGGTTTGTTCTGTAAATACATATATACATTTAACTTGAATTAGTAGATACAACTATGGCATTTTGATTTACAGCACCTAAGAGAGAGTATAAAGAATTTGATCACAATACCATTAGGTTGGTGGAAAAGTAATTGCGGTTTTGAAAGTAATTCAGTGAAAGTGGCCAAACCGCAATTACTTTTGCACCAACCTAATAATAATTCTGAAATTAAAAATATTTTCTGAATATTAAAATAATAGGTATTTATTAAAAATAATTTGGTTATGGCTATAGTTACTGCTGTAGGTACAGGCATACCATGGAGATATTGCAGGTTGGGCTCCTGACCACTGCAGTAAAGCGAATTTTGCAATAAAGGGAGTCACACAGATTTGTTGGTTTCCCAGTGCATATAGAAAGTGATGTTCACACTATGCTACAATCTTTTCAGTGTGCAGTAGCATTATGTCTAAGAAACAATGTGTATATCTTAATTTAAAGATATTTGTTGCTTAAAAAAAATGCCGGTTATGAGCTGTCAGCACGTTGTAATCTTTTTGCTGGTGGAGCATCTTGCCTTTATGTGGATGCCTATGGATTAATCAGGGTGGCGCTTTCTGAAGGCTGGGACGGTGGTGCCAATTTGTTAAAATAAGAAAAAAATAAAGTTTGACATTGACTGACTTTTCATGGAAGTTTTCTCTGTAACATGCAATGCTGTTGGATAGTTGAAGTCAATCCTCTCAAACCCTGCTGCTACTTTATCAACTAAGTTTATGAATATTCTAATCCTTTGTTGTCATTTCAACAATGTTCACTGCATCTTCACCAGGAGTAGACACCATCTCCAGAAATCACTTTCTTGGCTCATCTGTAAGAAGCAACTCCTCACCTGTTAGAGTTTTAACATGAGATTGCAGCAATTCAGTCACATCTTCAGGCTCCACTTCTAATTCCAGTTCTCTTGCTCTTTCTACCATATCTGCAGTTATTTTCTCCTTGGAGTCTCAAACCCCTCAAAGTCATCCATGAAGGTGAAATCAACTTCTTCCAAACTCCTGTTAATGATGATATTTTGACCTCCTCCCACGAATCACAAAAGTTCTTATTGGCATCTAGAATGGTGAATTCTTTCCAGTAAGTTTTCAATTTACTTTGCCCAGATCCATCACAGGATCTGTAAGACTGTCAATGGCAGCTTTAGTCTTACAAATTGTATTTCTTAAATAATAAGACTAGAAAGTTTAAATTACTTCTTCATCCCTGGACTACTGAATGGATGTTGTGTTAACAGACATGAAAGCAACATTAATCTCCTTGTACAACTCCTTTGGAGCTCTTGGGTGACCAGGTTCACTGGTGATGAGCAGCAATATTTTGAAAGTAATCTTTTTTTTTTCTGAACAGGAGGTCTTAATTGTGGGCTTAAAATATTTAGTAAGTCATGCTATAAACAGATACACTGTCATTCAGGCTTCATTATTTTATTTCTAGAGCATAGGCAGGGTAGATTTAGCATAATTCGTAAGGACCCTAGAATTTTTGGAATATTAAATGAGCATTGGCTTCATCTTAAAGTGACTAGCTGCATTACATCCTAACAAGAGAGTCAGCCTGTCCTTCGAAGCTTTGAAGCCAGGCTTTGACTTCTCCTCTACAGCTTGAAAGTCCTAGATGATATCTTCTTCCAATATAAGGCTATTTCACCTAGATTGAAAATCTGTTCTTTTTTTTTTTTTTTTTTTTTTTTAAGACAGAGTCTCGCTCTGTTGCCAGGCTGGAGTGCAGTGGTGCAATCTCGGCTCACTGCAACCTCCACCTCCTGGGTTCAAGCAATTCTACTGCCTCAGCCTCCGTAATAGCTGGGATTACAGGCGCACACCACCACACCCAGCTAATTCTTGTATTTTTAGTAGAGATGAGGTTTCACCATGTTGGCCAGGATGGTCTCAATCTCCTGACCTTGTGATCCACCTGCCTTGGCCTCCCAAAGTGCTGAGATTACATATGTGAGCCACCGCACCCAGCCGAAAATCTGTTATTTTGTATTGCCACCTTCACCACCTATCTTAGCTAGATCTTCTAGATAACTTGCAACTTCTACATCAGTACTTTCTGCTTCACTTTGCACTTTTATGTTATAGGGATAGCTTCTTTCTTTAAACCTCATGAACCAACCTCTGCTAGCTTCAAACATTTCTTCCACAGTTTTTTCATCCTCACCTCTGTCAGTTTCATAGAGTTGAAGAGAATTAAAGTCTTGTTCTAGATTAGGCTTTGGCTTAAGGAAATGTTATGGCTGGTTTGGTCTATCTTCAAGACCACTAAAACTTTCTCCATAACAGCAATGGAGCCTGTTTCACTTTTTGGTGTTATTTGTTGTCCACTGGAGTAACACTTTTAATTTTCTTCAAGAACATTTCCTTTGCATTCACAACGTGGCTAACTGGAGCAAGAGGCCTAGCTTTCAGGCTGTCTCAGCTTTCAACATGCCTTTTTCACTAAGCTTAATCATTTCTAGCTTTTAATGTTAAGTAAGAGATGCATAATTCTTCCTTTCACTTGAACACTTTACAGCCATTGTACTGTTATTAATTGGCCTAATTTCAATACTGTTGTGTCTCAGGGAAGTGGGAAATCCAAGGATAGGGAGAAAGATGGGAGAATGGCAGGTTGGTGGAACAGTCAGAACACACACATTTTAACTTCACCTCCTATATGGGCATAGTCTGTGATACCTCAAAACAATTGCAATAGTAAGATTAAAAATCACAGATCACAGATCACCAAAGCAGATATATAAATAGTAATAATTTAAAAGTCTGAAATATTGTGAGAATTACCAAGATGTGACACAGAAACACAAAATGATCACATGCTGTTGGGAAAATGGCGCTGATAGACTTGCTTAATGCAGGGTTGTCACAAGTCTTCAACTGGGAAAAAATCACAATATCCGTGATGTGCGATAAAGCAAAGCACAATAAAACAAAGTATCCCTGTGTTTATTGTGGGTAAAAACTGTTAACATTCATTTTCAAAATCACTATTTTTCAAAATCAGTATGTTAAATGGTAGTGTAATGTATTTCATCTTATGAATATAGCATTTTTGTTTATTTGATTCACAGTGGTTAATGGTAAATGGTGATTTGGTGAATGCTAAAGCTATGTTTTACTTATTATATGAATATGAATGTTTATTAATTAAAAACAAATTCAGCAATACAAAAATGTAAGATGAAAGTAAAAATTATCTTCTCATTTTAATGGAAGTACTTTCTAGCTTTTGTTTGTATGCAGATACATATATGTAGAGAAAGACATTTTTAAAATGAATTCCTAATTCACTTACTTTTAGCCTACATTTACCACTTACTATATCATAGTCATTATTTCAATCAACTAGATCTACATCCTTTTTTGTTGTTGTTGTTGTTGTTGTTGTTGAGACTGAGTCTTTCTCTTGTCACCCAGACTGGAGTGCAGTGGCGCGATCTCGGCTCACTGCAACCTCTGCCTCCCAGGTTCAAGAGATTCTCCTGCCTCAGCCTCTCGAGTATCTGGGATTACAGGCAACCACCACCATGCCCGGCTAATTTTTGGACTTTTAGTAGGGACGGGGTTTCAACATGTTGGCCAGGCTGGTCTCGAACTCCTGACCTCAGGTGATCCACCCACCTCGGCCTCCCGAAGTGCTGGGATTACAGGTGTGAGCCACCGTGCCCGGCCTTACATGAGTTTTTAATGGCTGCACACTATTCTATTCACTATTACTTATTTAACAGTCACCTACTGATGGACTTCAGATTATTTTCAATTTTTCACTAGTTTTTTATGTTTTACCATTAAAATAATGTTGTAATGAATAATTTTACAATCACACATTATTTCCTTTGAATAGATTAAATTATAATAGATTAAAATATTCTAAATTATAATAGAATAGATGATAATGGAATCGATTTAAATACTCTAACATCAATTAGTAAAATGCTTTCCATAAAAGTCACACAAATTGGCACTCCACCATCAAATTATGAGACAGCCTGTCTCACAGCAACCCACCTCATATCTGGTCAGAGTATTACAGCAAGATGCAGAGAAAGATATAAAATAGTATAGCATATAAGTCTGAGAGAGAGGCAACTGTCAATCTTGTTGCAGGATCTGTAAAAACCAGGGCTAAAGAGGAAGGACTTGAACTATTTGGTAGAACTGAAATGGAGAGGCATGCAATCTTAATTTCCTTTAAAATTTGGCCAAAACCTAGCTTCTTCATAGTTTCTTGAAAATATGTGATTCCTGCTAATTTAAGATTGAAAGCCTGATTAACATTCAGTCTCTTACCTTCCCATATTCTACCAACTTAGCCCAATTACCTATTGTGCTAATACCTGCTTCTCTTTGAAATGTAAAATCACACTGAGACTAATGAAATGAGAACATGTTCCAAATATTGGATCATTTCCTGGTGATGATGTGACAATAGTGAACTCTGAAACTAGGGCTGATAACATCATCCTGAGTCATGGAAACTCTGAACATCAACCAGCCTCTCTCTTTCCTCTCATCCTTTATCCTCTTTCCACTCCATCTCTGCTGATTCAGCTTACAGGATGTCTGCTGTATCTGTCATACTCCCTCCACACCAACAAATTGGTTTGGGTCCTCCTCAATCTCTGGTAGGATCATTGCCGTAGTTTACTAACTGCATCCCCAGGTTGTTTTCCACTCAGACCTCGACAGGGCTGATTCCCTATCCTAACTAAAGCCCTTGCTGACTTTCTACTACAAACAGGACAAAGGTGATCCAAAGGTATGTTGGTCAAAGCAGAAGAGTAGAACTTACTTAAAATTTCATTTTCTTGATTTACAATTGTAAAATATTTGATATATGGCATATTGACATCTATTTACACCCTTGCCTTATGCCCCCAAATTGGTAAGGTTGACTGAACTCTAATGTGTCCAATTAACTAGTTTCCTTCAATAGCATTTTTAATCATGTTTATTGAGATATAATTTATATGTAATAAAATTTTCCTTTTCAAAGAGCACAATTCAGTAGGCTTTAATATATTCACAGAGTTGTACTATCAGCACCACTATCTAATTCCAGAACATTTTGTCAACCCCAAAAAGAAAGCCCATACCCGTTACCAGTTACTTCCCAGTATCCCTTTTCCCAGCCTCTAGAAACAATTGTCTACTTTATTTTTCTATGGATTTGCCTATTCTGAACATTTCACATGGAATTATACAATATGTGACCTCTTACATTTGGCTTTTTAAACTTAACATAATGTTTCCAAGGTTCATTCATGTGGTATATAAATCAGGGCTTCATTCCTTTATATGGCTAGATAATATTCTATTGTATGGATATACCACATTTCCTTTATCCATTTATCAAATGATTATCATTTGGGTTCTTTCCACTTCTGGGAAAGTATGCATAATGTTGCTATGAACATCCATGTACAAGTTTCATGTGGACATATATTTATTATTCTCTTGGAACTATATGTAGGAGTGGACCTGATGCATCATATGGAAACACTACGCTTAGCATTTTGAGGAACTGCCAAACTGTTTTAAAAGTGGCTACACAATTTACACAATTTTACATTCCCGCCAGCAATATATGAAGGTTCTAATTTCTTCATATCCTTGCTGATATTTCTTATTGTCCATCTTTTTTATCACAGCAATATTAGTGGGTGCAAAGTGGTATCTAATTTGGTTTTTGTTTGTGTTTCCCTAATAACTAATAATGTTGAGCATATTTTATGTATACTAGCCATTCACATATCTTCTTTTGAGAAATGAATATTTGAACTGTTTGCTTGTTTTTTTAACTGGTTTACTTGTCTTTTTATAGTTGAGTTATAAGCTTTCTCTAAATATTCTAGTTAAATAATATTCTTTTGTATTTTTATCCTACTTGGAGTTTATTGAGCTTCTTGGATATGTAGATGTATATCTTTCATCAAATGTGGCATGTTTTCAGCTGTTATTTCTTCAAATATTCTTTCTGCTCCTTCCTATCTTTCCTTTTTCTCAAACTCTCATAATGCGTATACTGGTATCCTCTTTCTCAAACTCTCATAGTGTGTATGTTGATATGAATGTCCCAGGGAAAAGCATCTTTGTACTTAAATTCTGAGTCAGATAAAATAAAGACAAGACCTGAGAGTGGGAGTTTGCAGGGAGCTAGCAGAAAGGTCAAATTATGACAATTCGGGGAGAATAAAGTTTTGTCCCTTCCAGTAGTTGCTAGGCTGGTTGAAATTCTATTTAACATTATAGTCATTAAACAGTGATATTTGGTAATAGTAGTGACCTAGTAGTGACTAGGCTACTGGTTTGCACAACTACTATAATCACATATTCGTTTTCAAGCTGGGAAGAGGGGAATGAAAATAGGGCAAGTTAAATGCCACACAGCTCACTGTTCTTGCTGAGATTCAGCTAATCGTTCCCCGGAATAAATGCTCCTCAGATTGCTGCAAGCCTTTCTTTAATTTCCTGAGTTCTAGAAACATTGATTTTGGCCATTTTTGTCAGTGCTTTCTTGCTTTTTTGGAGAAGTAGATTTTCAGAGGTCTTTACTCCACCATTTCAGTAGTACTTCTTTTCCCCCCTATCATTCTTAGACACTAGAAATGGGGTTTAAGTGGTTTATTTTATCATGTATATTGTTGTCAGGTAAAATTTCTTGGGTGCTCCACCACTTGCCAGGTCCTCTTTCTTCAAAGGTATCTTTTTGAGTCCTCTAAAACTTAAAATATAAAATTAATTCTCAACTTATTTTTTATTATCAAAAAGTCACTACTATTACCAAATATCACTGTTCAATGACTATAATGTTACATAGAATTTCAACCTGACAGAATCCAAAGACTTGAAAATTTTAACCAAACATATGGCATGGGTGGAGCGTTGTCCAATTATGAGAGAAATATTCTATTATCTAAGATTTTTGTCCTAACAGCAAAAATTACTACCTTGTGTATACCTTCTTTATACTCTTCATCCCTGCAGAATTAGTTTTCTCCTATTTCTTCGAAACACTTATCTACAGACCCACAGATTTAGTGCTGATATTCAGCAACCTTCAGCAATGATCCAGAGATCTGTATGGATATCTCAGTCCAGATGAACAGACTGCACACAAAGTAGATTAATGCAATAGATTAACCAGCCACTAGGATGAAAACAAAACAGAAGATTCCTCAGTGAATGTACAATAACCAGAAAGGTAAATTGTATGTGGGATTATAATTGGAGGTTAAGAGCTAAAACATGGATTTTAGAAAGTCATGGTATCAAATATGGCTCCACCCCTTACCAGCTCTGTGACTTGGGGAAGCCACTTTACTAGGTAAAGCCTCTATTTCCTCTCTGCAAATAGAGGTAATGTCTGCTGCATCAGGATTTTGTGCAGAATAAATGGGATAATGCATGTGTAGCATACAGTGTAGTGCAGGGCTTATAATAAGCCCTCAGTAAATCATAGTGTTAGCTAGTAACCTGAATACTCCCATCCCTGAAGCACACTGATTAACTTCAGCTATATGAATATATTTCAGTTTTGAAAAAGAAGGTATGTTTCAAAGGTGAGATTATTGCCTATAAGTAGTCTCCATTTCCCACCTCAGAGATCTTTCTTAGGCTAACTCATATACATGAATCTCCCTTGTGTGTACTACATGCTACCTTATTATCAACCACAGACTTTGAGAAAACATATATTCCATTCATGCATGCATAAATATAGCATCAACATTTATTGTGCATCTTGTGGCAGGCACTAATCTCAGCACTGGTGTAGGGTGATGAACAAGGTCCCTACCCTCATGGGGATAACCTTCCAGTAGATGATGCAGGCAGATTATAGGGACTCCATTTCATCATTAGAGACTCAAAAACCTAAGATTTTAAGCCAAATATTTCACTAACTCCCTCATAGCTTGAGCTCTGTTGCTATTCATATTTCATCCAGGAGGCCCCCTATAGTGGGATTTGAAAGTCAGAGTGAAAATCAGGAGTTAGGTGCTCAGTTTCTGCTGTTCCTGCCAGAGGTGTCAGGTTATCTGCAACATCTGTAGCAAAGGCCCTAATATCCTATCTCTAGCTTCACTTGTTTCAAGAAACAAAGATGCGGCCAGGCGCAGTGGCTCACGCCTGTAATCCCAGCACTTTGGGAGGCTGAGGAGGGTGGATCACGAGGTCAGGAGATCGACACCGTCCTGGCCAACATGGTGAAACCCCATCTCTACTGAAAATACAAAAAATTAGCTGGGCGTGGTGGCAGGTGCCTGTAGTCCCAGCTACTCGGGAGGCCGAGGCAGGGGAATGGCGAGAACCCAGGAGGCGGAGTTTGCAGCGAGCCAAGATCGTGCCATTGCACTCCAGCCTGGGCAACAGAGCAAGACTCCGTCTCAAAAAAAAAAAAAAAAGAAAGAAACAAAGATGCTTGTTTTGGTGGAGGAGATGAGAGCAGAGGCAATGTGATCCTGGAGGTAGTGGTGGTGGCATTAGTGCAACAGTGTGAATATCTGTCCCCTCCAAAACTCATATCGAAATAAACTCTTCAAAGTGGCTGTATTAAAAGGTGGAGCCTTTAAGAGGTGATTGAGTGATGAAGGTTCTGCCCTCATAAATGGATCAATTAATTCATGGATTAGTGGGTTAATTGGTTAATGGATTAATGGGTTATCATGAAAGTAGGACTGGTGGTTTTATAAGAAGAGGAGGAGAGACTTGAGCTCGCATGTTCAGGCCCCTCACTGTGTGATGCTCCACACCACCTCAGGACTCTGCAGAGTCTCCCCAGCAAAAGGCTGTCATCAGAGGCAGCCCCTCAACCTTGGACTTCCCAGACTCCATAACTATAAGGAATTTATAAATAAATCTATTTTATTTATAAATTACCCAGTTTCAGGTATTCTGGTATACACAACAACAACAACACAACAACAAAATGGACTGAGACTATCAGCTTCTTGATATCCAGCTTTGTGATAGTGACAGAGACATAATTGTAAACATGCTGCCATGCCCTGTGCATTACTCTCAGAAGTTCTGCCTGCTCCCCGATTCCTTCTACAAGATTTTATATGCCTGCTCAAACCAGTACAAAATTCCTTTCTGCTTAAACTAGCTGAAATAGATGGTGCTGTTACTGAATCCTGACCAAAACAGAGAAACAAATAAGAAGGAGATAAACAAATAAATAAACATGATAGATATTGATTGCAATAAATGCTATGAAGAAAGAGTGATGAAAGATGAGGAAAGATTTTTCAGATGGACTTCTTTCAAAAAGCTCCTTTGACAAAATGAATTTAAACAGAGACCTAAAGGAAAGGAGGAGCTAAGAGAAGAGTCAGGGAAAAAGACTTCTAGGTAAAGCAAACATCAGCAGCAAAGGCCCAAAGATGGGGAAGGGTTTGTTGATTTGACTCATAAGAGGAGAGCATCTTTGGAAATTTGGGACAAATGGCCCACGATGAGGCTAGAAAACTATGCAAGGACCAGAACTTCTCAAAGTGTGGTCCAGGAACTGGTGCAAGTCTGTAAACTATTTGTTGCTGATCTGTGATAAGCACAAAAATTAAGAAAAAATATTTAGAAGTTTTATAGCAATATGATATCACCATAACATTCATGCAACATTTCTATTATATTTAAAGAAACTATCAGTGCATAACGGATTAGAAATTTAAAACACAAAACAGGTTCTTCACCACAGATAGTTTGAGAAGCATTGTTCTATATGTTTAGCCTCTCAAACTTTTCCTTTAAAGAACCCAATAGTAAATGTTTTAGGCTTTTCAGGGCCATAGAGTCTCTGTTGCAACTACTCAGCCCTGCCGTGGTAACACAAAAGCAGCCATAGATAATATATGAACAAATGGGTGTGGCTCTGTTTCCATAAAACTTTATTTACAAAAAAACACATGGTGGCAGATTTGGGCCTGTGATCTGTAGTTTGTCAACCCCTGTTCTAGGCCACAGGAAGGAGATTGGACTTGACTTTAAAGCCAACAAAACCACCTGATTAACTGAGGCCATCCTTTACTCTTGATCACCCCTCATTACTGCCTACACATATTCATAAAGTCTTTGTGTGACTGACTCAAAATCAGAAAGGACCTTGGAACTCCTCTCAGCTCTAATTCCATGTTCCTCTCATAGCAATCTTGTAAGTGAAGTTCCTGCTTACAGGACTTGTGTCCAAAGGCAGAGTCCATTTTGTCTCTTACCTGCATCCCCCAAAATGATGATGACACCGTATACTCTGCATTAACCTGATGAGCCACTCAGAGCCCCACATGAGGTCACAGCCTTATGTTCTCCAGGACCTGGCCAATCAATCACAGGTTCATATAGTCCTCTGAGTCATTAAGTCACCTCCACTGCCCCGTTTTCAGAGGTGTGCCATCCCGCTTTTCTTTTTCTGTAAAGCTGTGCTTTTGTCCAAGTGAACCTCTGTGGCCATGGTACACCTCTGATGCTGTTATGTCTGAAATAGTTGCATTGGACAGGCAGCACAACACATATATAACCTTGTTTTTCTCTGGGCTCAAACACAGCCACAGGCAGGAAAGCTTTCTGCGTTCACACATGTCTCTGTTGCATGGCACCCATTTCATAAACACAGCCCACCAAGCACACAGCAGAAAGCCTATTCCCTCCCACTCTGGAGCATATACTACTGTGTGTGTGAGGAGGTGGACTCTTCCCAACAGGTCTCTCACACAGAGGGTACAGAGCTGAGGTAGCTCTTTCTGAAATCTCTTTTATTTAAGGTTTCTTTCATTGACTCAGGACAAACTTAATGGGTAAAACTTTGCTGTTGCAAGTTTCCTTAAAATATCCCCTTCTGGGCCTACCACCGTTTATCTTGGCAGCAGGTAGCTTGGAGAATTTTGGAAAGTCTCAGCTTGGCATAGCCTCAGAGCTACTGGCACATTAAAGATTAATAAAGCACATTTAACTGAGCTCAGGACGCTGCAATGTGATCCTTCACGGTGAAATGTGCAAGATTCTTTGTTTGCAATGAACAAAATTGGAGCCAGAAAGGGCCTACCATGACAAGCTAAGATAGGGAACAATCAGGAACTTTGTATGTCTTTCATTGATCAATTGATGGTTAGGAATCAATGCCCCTGCTCAGCCATACTCCAACTTAGCATTCTTAGGAATTTAAGATAGGTGTCTGAGTATGATCCAAGAGCTGGGTATTTACTGAACTTGCAGCACCACAGAAATCATGCAACTGCACCTGCCTCCTTAAAATATTAGAAAGGGATGATTCAGAGCGAATTCCCAAGTTAGCAGCTTCTCCAGTGAATATCAGAATAAAGCAAGGCATTTCCAAATATTTTGACTTTGCTTTAGTAAACCAGAATGCCTGGGTCTGGCTGAATATTAACCCAGGAAGAGGGAAAAAAGAAAAAAAAAAACACGATTGACATGCATAGTGTGCGGCTGGCTGAGGAATGAATCAGACAACATGAAAATTAAAATAAAAATTAATCAGGCATGTACATCATAACTGTTGGTTCCAAGGAGGAATTAATTTCCAGGCACCTGGATACACAGCAGCAAGTACTAGGCTAGGTCAGCAAAGGCAAACATTTAAAAATGTACCATCCTGAATTCTGGAAAGGCACTCGCAGACACCACGTGCCATGTAATGCCCTGTGTCTATTTACACAGTGAGTGTGATCCCTTCATGTCCTCCAGAAAAATCACAGGCACACTCTGCACGCTGCAAATCAGAGCTCCAGACCAGAGCACTTAACACATTGGGTGCTTTCCTCTATACCAACATCAACATTCAAGGAAAAAAAAAAAAAAAAAAGAAGAAGAGAAAATTCTGTCCTTACCGAGAAGGCATAGCAGACAGGGACGCTGAATGTTTCACTTTAGCCCACTCATTGCTTTCTCTTTCATTCGATCAATGTTCTAATGCTATTGAGGAGAGTTCCTGGGGTTTTCGGATCTTCCTTCAAGAGTTTTAATCACTGGTTTCCCCAGGCCGGGTTTAACAAACACCGCTGTGTTCTGTCAACATTTGTATGCGGCACCACATTGGGCAACCAGCCAACACACAGAGTTTCAAGAGGCAAGGAGAGAAAACTGACACCCTAACAAACATGCTTCCCTCTTTTGTGTCCTGTAAGGTGGTGCTCAAAGTGTCATCTTTGATTCTGACGGGGGCTAAAGATAGCCTCTTTTTATGACTTTCTCTACTGCCCCCGAACGAATGCCTTGCTGGGCTGCTGGAGCTGGGTTCCGCAAAGTTTGTTTTTTGTCTCACTGCCCTGAAGTTCGCCGCACAATCGCATGGTTTGCCTCTCCACCAGCTGCACTTTAAATGTATTTTAATTGGCTGGAATGTCGAAAGAATCCATTTGGCAGTCGTTTACATGTGAAGCACGCCCAGGGCAGCTGAAAGAGGCCCCAGAAGCAGCCGATTACTTCATCAAAAGCTGCAGTTTGAATACCATTGACTCCTACATAACTACAGTGAACTCAATTCTATAGGCAAGAAGGAGTAATTAATAATTTGCTGAGAAAATTCTTCATTCATCTAAATGTCAAAAAAGCAAAGGAAAAAAAATCCCTGCAGACACAACAGTTCTTCTGAAAGGCTTGATTTATAGCCGCCAGTTCTACTCTTCACAAACATTGACTTTGTATAGCATTACAGGAGGGGTGTAATGCATAATTCGGTCTGCCTGAAAAGTTAATTTAAGTAATTTTCCTTTTGAATGATCCCCTGAGATACATCGTTCTATTACCTCTTTTTACATTAGCCATATGCTACAATAAATATTGTCAATACTTCTGGCATTTCCTCATTCTCTTTATTTTTCTTGGTTGGTTGCAATAATTAGTTTGTGGCCTCTGCTAGATCCAGCCACAAATAAATTCACCCGGAGTCAAAGTGGATAATCATCACCACACAGAACTTGCAAGCCACACTGAAGTTTAAAACACTCTGAACAACAACAACAAAAAAAGTCCATTTAAACAGATTCTAACATCAAGCTGGTGGGGAGGGGAGCATACACATGCACGGATACGCATGTATGTCTCAAAAAATCAAATAATGATAAAAGAAGTCATAAGATATATAAAATAACAAATAAATGGAATTGTTTTCAAATGCTTCTTTACCATTGTTTTACTGAGAAGACTTTTCAAGAGCATAAATAAAGTAGGTTTACAGATTTAGAATCCCTGGGCATCTCAGGTAAGCCTGAGCTCACTCTTCATTAAGAACCTCTGGTTTAGACTCAGTATATCTAGTAGGATCTCAGCACCCCAAGGATGCGTCTCTCTGGAAAATGTGAGCCAATGAACATTGTCAGATTTGTTCTGATGCCTTTTCCTCATGTCAATAAAACTGTGGTTCATAACAAGATGGCACAAGAGAAAGAATGATGTATGCAAGTTGCTTGGGTGGATTTGTTGAACCACTCAGAGTCTAAAACCAGTACCCTGAGTGAACAGGCATCTTTAGCAGGAAAGCAGAGGAGCAGAAGACTGCGGGAAAAGATCAGGGTCAGCCCCATGTGTGTGCAACCTGCAGAGTCACCCACGGTCCTGTGCTTAAAAGGGACCTGTACTTGGATTAATGCTGTACTGGCACCATCTTCAAATTCTTAACTTCTGAACAAGGGGCCCCATGATTTCATTTTGCATCAGGCCTAACAAGTTACGTAGCTGGTCCTGAGAGAGATAGTATATATCTAATCTGATGCAACACATGGCTGGAATTGAAAAGCACTGGGAGGAGCATACTAAGGGTGTGGGTGACAAATGCTTTCCCTACTTTTGTCTTGTGCAATGTCCTCCCTTAGATTTTGGAACCACTGAGATGGTTGAGAAGGATGATTTAGGAAGGGGGATCTCTCCAGCCAACACCAGAGGTGGGAGTGATCTGGTAGGTGGTAACTGCTGTGTCCCAAGCTAATGGCTCACTGTTTCTTGTGTGGCTATACTTCATCTGACTGGTTCAGGAAGATTTTTTGTTTCCCATACAGTCAGTTCCCCTCTGCCATTCTATGAGCAGAAAATTCCATGAATATAACCATCTTCTATTTTAAAATTATCCTAGAACCATGATTCAGGGTTTGATGAAGTTAAATTTAGCCCCGAATTTCAAAGGCACTGCTGACTCACTGCTGTGAGGTCTGATAATTCTGAAATTACTACAATACTATAGAATGATTAGGCATGGGTCACCTTCTGCTTCTAAAGGTGTTCTCAAAGACCTGCACTTGCACCCAGACTTGACCTGCTCCAGCCTTTGCAGAAACCATACAGAGAATTTTCCCTCTCAGAAGAGAAGTTGGTCTCAGATGTCAAGAACTTCACGTTACTGGTATCTTGTATCTGTTAGCAGGACTGCTAATGTGCTCTGACACTGGTACTTAATAAGTAAAACAGATTAACATTCTAGAAATAGAAGAGAATTTAGAGACTGGCTGATCCAAACTATTCTTATTTTTAAAAAGAGTAACTGAGGCAAGAAGTGATGCATGACTTCTCAGAAAGTTAATAAAACAATATGTCCAGGTTGCATACTTGCTTTTGTCACACATGTTCCTACTTTCAACTGCCCAAGTGATTCCCCATTCTGACTTGCCTAGTGACTCTGAGGTATTTTCCTGGCTCCAGTCTACTTTTATACTTCCAGAGGTATTTCAAGTGCCCAAGTTCTAATTCCTTGTCTTACCCTTATAAGCCACTTTCACGCACAGTACTGAGCATGCTGCACCAAGAGGAAATCTATTGTTACACAGGACACATGGCTTAGCCATCATTGATCAAGAACACCTAAGAATTCTTAGATCCCAGGACAAAAACTCCTCTCTGCCACTTACAGACCTTTAGTATGCATCCTGGTAATCTTGTTACACAGGAGAGGCAGGTGTGAGCAGCTCACAATATCCAGGAAATAGCAAAGTGATCCCGTTTTTTTTTGTTGTTGTTGTTGTTTTGTTTTGTTTTGTTTTGTTTTTGAGATGGAGTTTCACTCTTGTCACCCAGGCTGGAGTGCAATGGCACAATCTTGGCTCACTGCAACCTCCGCCTCCCGGGTTTAACCAATTCTCCTGCCTCAGCCTCCCGGGATTACAGTCCCCTGCCTCAGCTGGGATTATGGTGCTCGCCACCACACCCGGGTAATTTTTTGTATTTTTAGTAGAGACAGGGTTTCGCCCTGTTGGGCAGGCTGGTCTTGAACTCCTGACCTCGTGATCTGCCTGCCTCGGCCTCCCAAAGTGTTGGGATTACAGGCGTGAGCCACTGTGCCCGGCCAAAGTGATCCCATTTTAACTCCCTCCTGGAGCTTGTAAGCTTGTGCTGCCCTTCTTTATCCACCCTCGAGTTATAGCTATCAATAGGTCAGAGGTTCCTTGGATTGGGGCTGGCCAATAGGGCCCTGTATGGGTATATGATGAGTCATACGCACAAAGCAAGAAATCATGTTTGGGTAATACAGAACAATCTATTAGAATAATCTGGTGGGTTCTGGAGGTCATAGAAACAACAGAGGTCAGAGCCAGGAAGGCAAAGTGAAGGGCGATGTATAGGAATGGGAAGGTCTTGTTGCTGCAGAGAAGCAAACCAAATTTCTAATTGTGGCTTTTCAGGCACTGACTCTGACCAGGCCTTAACTTTCTCACGAGTAGCATGAATATAGCTATGCTAACTATACCCAAGACTAACTTTGGGTGTGTACAGTGTGTACACTTGACTTGCTCTCAATCATAGAAAATGCTGGAGTCATGGAAGCTCAGAGAGCACACAGGCTCATGTGACAAATCTCGGTCAGCTGAGCGGAGGGTCAGAATCCAAGAAGACAGATGGAGCCACAAAGTCCCAGTTTCCGGCAAACCAGAAGAGATGGCCAAATCATCGAGAAAACAGTCAAGAGCCCAGGCCATTTGAGTCCTCAGGAAATAAAGAAGCAAATCAAGGCAAACGGAGAGTGAATTGAGATACTGGTGTTCAAAAAACGCCAGCAAGAGGCTTCTGCATGGTGAAGCAGGAAGCTTGCTTACGACATGGCCAGCCTGTGGCTTAGCGATGTTGTTCAAGGGGAGTGTAAATTAAAAAAAAAAAAAATTAGGAGAAAAGGCCAAAGCAGGACATTTGGTTGATTACATTCAATGAGACTCTCCTTAATGGAGCCTATCTGAATGCCAGGCCTGCTCAGGATCACAGAGCTAGTGAGAAAGGGTCTCAGCATGGGGCAGGGCATGAGTCTGCTGGGAAGCCATAACGAAGTTCCACAGACTGCAGGGCTTAGGCAACCAAAATTTATCTTCTCACAATGCTGGAGGCTAGAAATGTGAAATCAAGGTATCAGCAGTTTAGTTTCTTCTGAGGCCTCTCTCCTTGGCTTGCAGATGGCTGTCTTTTTCTCCGTGACTTTTCATGGTGCCCTTCCCTGTGTGTGTCTGTTTCAATCTCCTCTTCTTATAAAAACACCAGTCATACAAGATTAAGGCCCACCCGTATGACTTCATTACCCTTTTTAAATCCTATCTCCAAATATAGTCACATTTTGAGGAAATAAGGGTTAGAGCTTCGATATATGAATCTGAGGGCATAATTCAGCCCATTAACAGGTGGTTTTCAGATCATCTGAGAACTGGCCAATATTTGTTCCTCTTACTGTATTGACAGACTGTGCTAAGAGCCTTGAGGGCCATTTCTAACTTACTCCAAAACCACCTTACTATTAGTCATTTACAGATGGGGAGACTTGGGCTTGGAGAGCTTAAGAAATTTGTTGGAGGATACAGAGCAGAGCCATTATGATTTCAGAGCCCAAGCTCTTAACCTGACATTTAGCTGCCTTTCTGGAAGCCAGGTATGTTGATATATTTGATTAGCATGATTCCTAAAACACCTAGTTCCCAGAATCAGTATATCATACTCTCTGAGCTCCTGGGACATGGCCATGATAGTTCCAACTTATCTAGCATGTATTGAGCATCTACGGAAGAGGCCAAACTTTTCTGCTTGCTGGTGATTTTGCCCAAAGATGACAAGGGTAGTCTCAGGGGTAAAGTAAATTGATCACTAAGTTTCAGAGAAAAATGAGCCCTAAAGAACTGAGCTAATGACTTCATCTCTACTGAGGAGCTTCCCATGGCTAGGAAGAGAGGCTGAAGGCTGATGGGAAAATTTTAGGTTGATGTTCAAAATTCTGGGACCTAAGGTATGCTTTCCTGATACAAGCCCTAGATGCTATAATTTAGAATCACTCAAGAAGCCCTGGGCAAATAGAAGATCACATATGAGGAAGGAAGAGAGGGAAAGAAGGAAGGGAGGAAAAAAGGGAAGAAAAGGAGGAGACAAGGTAAAAAGCATTTGACTAACACCTGCCATGTGGCAGGTATTATTTTAGACACTACTTGTATTGCCTTTTTTAATCCTCACAAAATGCTATGCAGTCAATTTTATTTATCCTCATTTTACCAATGTATAAACTGAGGCTCAGATGAGTCAAAACTTTTGCTCACATTGTCACAGCCAGAAATTGACAAGGCCAAGATTTAAACTCTGCTCTATCTATGTTTTCCTTAAACCTCCCTGCCAACCCTTATTTTTCCTTAAACCTTCTTGCCAACTCTGAATTAAACAACACAAAGCAAGTAACTAAGCAAGAAGCTTATGCTAGCAGCCGATTGGACCAGGCTGCATGACGTGGCCCCTTTAATGGCAGCCTCCTCTGCCACACAAGTCTGTTGCTTATGGAGATCAACACCTCTGGGTGTGAAACCAGGACATTGATTTCAGAGTAGATTGGCTGCTGGTGAGGTAGTGCAATCCAGTGTGAACTGAAGTGAGAAAGGTCAGAGAGACTGTCTGCTGATGGATAAGGGCACAGGGCTATTTCTCTGATAACAAAATAAATGGAGTTTATTGACGGGGTTCACTTACTTTATGCAAATGATTCTTCCCTGTGTATTTATTCCTTTGTCACATGGGGATTTGCCTTGGTAAAATATACCAGCTCCAACCACCAGGGAAAATAAATCTTACCAGCCATTCAGAAACCAGACTCCATATTCAGAGTTGGATGAGACAACTTTTTAGTGAAATCAGTGGGCTGCTGAGCTCCAGGGAATTCAGATGTTGTTTACCCAGTGAATAGACAACGATTTATGGCCAGAAAAGAGAGAGGGGGAGAGAGAAAGCAGAGAAAGACTCTAAATTGTATTTGTATTCAATGATAGTACTTTAAAACACCGATATTTAAACAGTTGTCAGAATATTAGGGCTCATTCAATAATTCACTAATATTTTATAAATCCACAGATGGTACACCATATACGGTGGTAGGTGCTGAAAACAAATATAGTTACAACTTTCACTTTATCTTGTCCACTGAAGAATTCATCAAAATAATGAAAGATAAATGAAATAATTGCTATGCAATTTTGAAATCCATTTTCAATGAGCAGTTCTTCCTAATTATTGTCACAAATAGGATCATAATGAGTGCTTGTATCCTCCAAAGACTAGATACTGATTAGTTGAGAAAGCAGTTCAATAGCATGCTTGAAAGCCAATTTGTGCACAGTGCTTTCTATGTAACAAGCCCTGTCCCAAGTGCCTTGGCTAGAATAGCTCTATGGAGATAGGTACCTTTATTACTGCCATTTTACAGATGGAAGAACTGAGGCACAATTGTTTATCTTCACTCACAATGACGTAAGTGGGAGAGCTTGTGTCAAACCCAGGCAGTCTAGCTCCTAAACACTGCTTATCCAGCCACTCATGACCACACACTGTCCTGGGCTGTATGGATTGAACAATTGTACCCAGAGTTCTGGGTCTGTCTGGCTTCACTTTATTGCCCTGCCTGGTCTTCTGCTACTTTCTCCAGTAGTTATGGGTGTCCTCTCATCCTCTATATAGGACTATACAGATGCCTAGTTTCATAGAGATGTTCTAATATTTGTTTTTTTGTTTTGTTTTGCCCAGGAAGATGTTTTGCTAATGCATGTTGTGCAGATTGACTTTTTTGTCAAGGCTGAATACCTTCAAAAACAAAAAAGCGTTTGTCATCTTGAAATGATAAGATCACAATTATTTTTGATTGGCATTTTTTTGTCCACAGAACTTTACTTGGCTATTCACTGATAGTGTTGTTAATCCTTCCCAGAGACCAGGGCTTGGGAAAATAAAAACGACAGGCCTAGAGGTCACCATGCAGGGGAGGAGGAAGAAAGAAGTGAGAGATTCTGGGCCTAAATATCTCTCAAGTCTTGTTCTCAGGTTGACCAGCTGCCCAACCCATACCCCCACTCTATAATATATCTCCTTCCTACCAAAAAAGATACCCTTCCATTCAGGTGGAGGCAATGGTTTCCAGTGGAAGAATGGCAATCCTTACAGTCAGACACATCTAAAGTCTGCCTCTGCTCAGCCGTTTACTAGCTGCGTGACCTTGAGCAAGTGACTTGACCTCTCTGAGCCTCAGAGTCTTCAACTCAAAGAAAGGAAGGTAAAGTGTGGCTTTGTAGGGAGTATAGAGATCATAAAATGTAAAAATGCCTGGCTTATTAGTGGTCCCTAGTTCATGTTAATTCCTTTCCCTTCCTTATCATCCCTGGATAAAAGCTACTAACACAAAGACAACTGGATCATTCTTACTCACAGACTTCTCAAGTACTCTGGCTTTGAATACATTATAACCAGACATTGAGGCTCCTACTAACATTATCTTTAGAAGCATAAACAAAATTGGTTGCTAAGAGAAGCCCTATGTAATGGTAAATAGCATCATTTAGTTGTTCTCTAGGGTTTCTGAATAAAATGTAGCTGAATTTCAATTGCACCTGAAACCAGAAAACAACCAGCTTACCAGCCAATATGTTCCTCGGACTTACCCAGTGTAATAAACCTTTAAACTGACATAATAACAAGGGTATACATAATTATTTAATAGTTTTAATAATCATTTCAAAGAGAACTCTTACCCTATGCTTTTAAAGCAGCAAAAACAGTAATAGTTTCATATGTATGGTTACACTTGAAAAGTTAATCTTTCAAAGTCACCACATGTAAAGGGCATTTTTCTTATGCTCCCCATTGGCCATTTTTCAATGTCTTCCCTCGTTTTTACTTTTGTCCCTTTTCATTAAATTATGGAAAAGGCATTTAAGAAAAGCAGACTAGGACACTTCCCAGGGGAAAAAAAAGAAAGAAAGAAAATTTAAATGCAAGCCAAGCAAAGTTAAAAATAATTTTTGACTATACAAATACGATAAGTTTAGGAAATGGCAGTTTCAGGTCCAGCAAAGACATCTGGAAGAAATAAATAAATAAATAGTTTCTTATTTATCTGTTTTAACTCAGAAAATGGCTTGAACAATGTATGAGAAGAAGGAAAAAATTATAATAGCAATCGAGTACAGGAGTCTGGCAAGATGTGTGCAAAATGATGATATATGGGAACAAAAAACTTTCAAAGAGGAAATCAATAAATGACCAAAAGGGAAGCCATTTACTTCAAAGCCAAAGATCAAAATAGTGAGATAGTAATTAGAGGATATTCTTCTAGGGCTGAGTCCCTTTATTCTTCACCTTTAGAAGAATACTGACCCAAATGCACATATGTTAGAAGCTTTTTATTTAACATTGATAGAACATCTTGGAAATGAACAATGGGGAGATAACAAAGGCTTTTGTCCCAAATGTCGTAGAATTCCTGGTTTGGGGAACCTGTATAGAAATTACATCCACTTAGGAAAAAGCAAGATGGAAATAGTAAAGGCCTTGTGCTCTGAAGTGCCAGATGAGATTGTGGGGTTCACTTTAACCTACAGACTCAATTCTAACTCTATGTCTCATGTCAGGCTGTACATACTCAGTCCTCCAGCTACCCTTTGTTGCCTTGTTTTCTTTCCTTAATGCTTTGGGCTTCTTCACACAAGCATGCACGCACACACACACACACACACACACACACCCCACAACAACCCCTGCCACACTTACCTCTGCCCCAGGGATGGAATTCCCCATCATCCCAGCCCGCAGTGAATTAGGCACCCTCTTTATCTGCAGTAAGTAGCAAATAGTAGAAAAACATGCCTTCTGCTGGGATTTTCTCATGAATACATTTCCTCTGTCCATTTACAATTGATTATAAGCTCTTTAAGGTAAAGGGTGTAATCGTGTACCTCTTTGAATTCCAGATTTCTGTATCTTGCACAGGGAAAGTGAGCAGCAGCTCTCCACTGAGTGTATTGGTGCCCTTTCTGACATTAGGAGTCAGGTTAAAATCTGTTCCAACAAAAAGAAAAAAGCAGGTCCTTGAGGATTGTTTGTCTCAATCAGTCTCCAATGAGACTATGCCAAGGATGAGACCAGGAAAGATGCAATCACAATGGACCATCAATGGCCCAGGAGAGGGTCGGTTTCTTCACAGGATAGAACAGCTAACCTGAAGTCAGTATGCTGAGTCCCACCGTCTGATGTTGAGCAAGTGTTTTTAAACTTTTTTGTGTCTCGGTTTCCCCATTTGTAAAATGGGGATTGTAATAGTAATCAAAGTCAACAGTTACAGAGTGGTACTTAAGCCTTTAGCAAATAACAATTCATTCAGTCCTTAATAACAACACTATGAGGTAGGATCTAGTATTACTATTCAAATTTTACAGATGAGGAACCTGAGGTACAGAGAGGATACATTTCTTACACAAGTTGTTGGGAGGATAAAATGAGATGACTGTGTGAAGCAGTCAGCACAGAGCTTGACTCCTAGTGTGAGCACATTGAGTTTGGGGCCATTATTATCATGATGATGATGATGATGGTCGCCATCTAGGGGCTCAGGCACCATGGACATGGCTTGGGCTCTTCGCTGTGTCACTGCTCTGCCTTACTCTGCCCAAATCTCCAGTTGGAATCTGCTTTTTACTTTTTGTTGGAACAGATTTTAAGCTCACTGCTAATGTTAGAAAGGACACCAACATACTCAGTGGAGTGCTGTTGCTCACCTTCCCTGTGCAAGTTACAGAATTCCGGAATTCAAAGAGGTACATGATTACACCCTTTACCTTAAAGAGCTTACAATCAATTGTAAATGGACAGAGGAAACGTATTCATGAGAAAATCCCAGTGGAAGGCACACTTTTCTATTATTTGCCACTTACCATGGGTAAAGAGGATGCCTAATTCACCATGGGCTGGGATGATGGGGAATTCCATCCCTGCCCAAATCTCCAGTTGGATCAGAGGACAGGATGGACAGGCCAAAGCTTATCCCTTAAGGATGGGAGTGGAAGAGAACTGAGGCAACTCACATGGCTTGATGCACACCTCAGCTTTATCCTGGAAGCTCCAAGACCCAAACATATACTCCACACTCCAGCCAAACTGGATTAGTTTTTCTCTTAAATGCCTTGTATTTCTCCATTGCCACTTCTCTGTTCTTTCTATGCCCTCTACCACTAATGCATTCTCTCCCAAATTCACTATCTGCCAATTATTTTAAGTGTCTTTCAAGTTTTACCACATCCACAAAGCTTTTCTTCCTTCTGCTAATGGGATCAATGTAGTCATCTATTTATTCTTTCTGCAAACATTTATTGACATCTATTCTACTGGGTGGCAGGCACTTTGGGAGGCACTGGAGGTGATAAAACCGAGAGAGCCTCAGTCTCTGCATTCAAGGGGAAAAGAAAAATAAATTATTAAATGTCATGCAATACGTGTAATGGACGGATTTTTTGAACAATATTGCTCCTTTCTTCCTTGGAAATTCATATTCCTCTCTTTGCATTTTTATGGAACTGAGAATATTCTCTCTGCTATAATAGTTATTTATGCTCCTCTACTACTCCCTGATGAGTATGTAAGCTGACTGAGGCCAGGGAGCATGTGTTTTGCTCCAGGATTATCAGGGCAACCTCAAACTCAGAATCTCCCTAGATGACAAACAGTGAAATATTTCTTGTATTGAGCCTTGAATACTTCCTTGCTGTAGATTATAGCAAGACACCATTTATAACAAGAACTCTGAGGAGCTAGTCATTAGGAAGAACAAAAACATGTATCTTCATTGTCTTTCAGAGTCCTTTAATAGGCAACACTCAGCCAGCCCTTAGCCACACTGAGAGGCAGAGGAAGAAGCAGGGGGATTCAGAGCTTCAGCTGCTTGAAAGCCATTGCTGTAGCAACATACAATCCACCATGACATATGGTTCTTTATTACCAGGTCTTACAGCCCTGAGGAATTGTATCTGCCAATGGGAGAATACTCACTTCAGAATTTTGGATGTAAATATTCAGTCCCTTGTGCTTTGCATGTCATTGCTAATGGTATATAAAGAATGATCCAAGAGAAGTATAAATAATCATTTGGCTCTACAATGAAAAGAGCGGTTCTGACTATAACCAGCCAAAAATTAAATAGTGCAAACTTCAAACTCAAATCAGGAGGTTATCATCTGTATCCACCTCAGAAGGAAATTCTTACTGCCAGAGTACAGAATGAATTAAAAGAAAAATACTAGCCCATTTCTGCAATCCCATTTCAGCCAACAAGCTAGGCAGTTCTCAAATACAAGTGGGTTGTATTTATAAAGGTCTTTCATATGTTGAAGGTTCAGAACCCAATTTCTAGCAGAACAATAATGGCTGTTCAATTTCCAGAAATAAATCTTCCATAACAGATCCTTGAAAGTGTTTCAATGCGAATTTGGGATTCCAGTTCCAATTATAAAACACAGGGATAGGAGAACAATCTGGAAGGATTGACGTGGCTCATCAGGGTAGATGAGCTAGGTGTTCTCCTCTGTGGCAGATTGCAAAAATGGCCACAAACACCTCCCGTTTCTAGATACTTGCCTCTTTGCAATGTGACTTAGTAGCTCTTCCTAAGGTGGAATGATAGAGTCAGTATCTTCCCCTCTTGAATCAAGTAGTGGAGCTATACCTTAACCTCTTGAATTTGGGCTTAGCCATTATGACTTGCTTTGGCCAAGGGGACAGTAGCAAACAAGATACAAGCAGAGACTTGAAAAGTGTTTGTACATTGGGACTTGCCCTCTCTAGCTACTCTTGGGAACCCTGTACGGCAAGTCTCATCTAAATGAGATCAAGCAAACAACAAGACATGTGAGTGAGTCTATCCCAGACCACCTGGCTATAGTTAACCCAGCAGCTAACTGCCAAGATCAGCTGAATATTCCAAGACCAGAAGAAATGGTCACCAACCCACAGAATCATAAGGAATAAGAAATGTTTGTTGTTTTAAGACACTAGGTTTTGGTGACATCACATGCCACAAAAGCTAATTGGCACATCTTCATCCCATGCTATCTGATCCATGTAAATCTCTCCCCAAGTTCTACATTTTGAGGAAGGGGACAACCTTCCCAGAACTTAAGTTAGACTCAGGACTCACAGTGCTGGACACATCTCCCTCTTCTGGATTTCTGAGGGTGACAGTTGCAGATAGAATGCGATGGGGAGAGCTGGGGCTCTGATAATTTTTGAAAGAGACCAATCCTCCACACTGTCTTGTGCAATAGCTGTGTTAGCATTGATGAGTGACTAGGGACTCCAGGATAGAGAACGGGAGCAGAAGGTATCCTAACCAAGATTATCCAACAGTGCCAAGAATTCCAAAGTGAAAGATTGGCATGGAAAAGTCTGCCTTTCCCATACCAACCCACTTAAATCCATTCAGCATCCATGAAACTACCTTCACACCCACAAGGGAGGCTGTGGGTCCTATAAACAGGGACCCAGAATAGGTTCCACACACTAGAAAGGAGCGGATTAGTCTGGGTGTCAAATGAGCTCATTGCTATACCCGCCACTTAACTAAATCCTAGCCAAGCCCCTCACTCCCCATCATCTTGCTTAGACATCTGCTTTCCTGGTTGTGTACATTTTCTTGCACCAAATGAAGGGTTTTGTCCTTGGAATGGCAAATACTCAGCACACTGCCACCTCTCCCCATCTCCTATAATGACTGCTTTATGGCTAAATTAGTTCCTGCTAAGCCCAGTCTCCCATCACACTGCTCCAAGAATCTACTCACCAATCACTCAGGATTGAAACGTAAGCTGACCTCTACATGCCATCTCTGTCTTGAAGCCATCTTGAGCTGCAAAGAACTCTGTTTCATCCACAATTACCTTGAACACTGTGTGTATCAATATTATTTTTATGCACTTTCCCATACCAAGTACATCATTTTGATGGGTAACATTAACTCTTTCCTTGGTTCTTTCTTTGCCCTGGCTTTTATTTTCTTTATTGTATCTCAACGACTTTTAATTTAAGTCACCTTATTTTATTTCATACGTCTTTAGAAGTTGCCATACATCTGTACTGGAACAAAGTGATGTGTAAATATACAAAGTATTTATGTGATTGCCTTTTTTTCCTTTGTGATCAGAAAGTAAGGATCATCCTGTGATTTTCCCGACCTCTCTAGTACATCATTATTTTGAATAATGATCTTTTGAATTCTGATCTTTTTCAACCAGCTTATGATTTAGCCCTCTCAATATCATGTTATCTGAAAATAGGGTATGTATGTCTTGCCTGAGTTCATCTAGGTCTATGATAAAAATCATCAAATGAGAAAGAAAACTTTGGCACACTACTAGAGATCGTCCAAACAACCTCAAATCATTCACCAGCTATGAATCTCCCTAACATTACAGAATCCAGCATTTCTATAATGATACTACAAGAATCTGTCAAACACCCACAAAAGAAGGAAGGGGGACATTCCACACATGGAGAAATACATGAGAAAAGAGCAGAGAAACATGACTTGCTGCTAAAATGTACTTTTTCTGTATTATAAAATTAATATGAGTTTATGTAAAAAATAACTTTAATGTTTTTGGAACTCCACATTTAAAGGTGTTTTTAGAGGTGTACTTGTTTACCATTATTAGGAAGGTTAACTATTCTCGAATCTGTGTTCCCATAGAACTTGATTCATGAGCTCAATTTAGCAGTAGTAACAATTACTGTGGTTCACCAAATATTTCCCCTTCATTTCCTTCTGAATTCATGGTACAATTTCACTTCCCAGCCCCCTCTGAAGTTTGGCATGACCACTGTGACTTGCTTTGGCCCTGGAAATTTGAGTGTAAGTGTTATGCCATTCTGGCTGGGAACCCTTAAAACCTGATTTCTCTCTGCCATGGTTCCTTTGAAAGCACATGTTGAGATAGTGCCTCCATCAGCCTGGCTTCCTAGGTAGCTATCATTAGCGGAGCTGCTCTGCTGAACTACATTGAACTTACATGTGAATGAGAAGGTGTTGAGGTTTGCTACTGCAGCATAGCTTCTCCTATCCAAACCGATGCAAAGAGTTTGCCTGTGTGTGTGTGGACAAGAATGTGTGTCTGTATGAGGGTAGGGAGGATAAAGATGAATTTGGGTATTAGGGATACAACAGTGAATAAAACAGACAAATTTACTTGACCTTACACTGTATGATAGAAAAGCAATAACCCTGCGACTTTTCCTGTCATGTGACTTGGAAATTTCATTATCAGTTTTATTTATAGTGGGATTTATCTAAAAAAGCCAAATGTTGGACAATGTCCTCTTCTCCTCAGCCAGGCAGGGGTAAGGAAAAGGCACTGTGTTATTCTCTGCCTTGAGTCTATCTATTCTAAAACATGCCCCTGGGGATAGGGGTCATCCCACTCTTTCCTTAGCAACATCCAGGGCTGCTGCCATTTGCTCCACCCCGAATCCCTCTCCAACTAGCTTCCAGGTGTTGCTGCCACTGCTGGTGGGTGGACTACACTTTGAGTAGCAAGGGTGTGGACTTCCCAGAGCTTCAACTAGAGTCCTGACACCCTTTGCTCAAGTTCTCAGAACAGCTGGGGCGGGAGTGGGATGAAAAGGAGGGCCAAGGTTGAAGGTCAGTTGGGGGTCTTCAGCTCAGATCTCCTTTTTGATGTGTGTTTCCCCCAGGGTACTGCAAGCATTTTGCTTCCTTTCATTTAAGTTGTACTCACCCTGATGGTTCATCTGAGTCAGTATTTTTCCAAAGCTCACATGTGGTTCTACGTGCAGGGCATTGTGGAGAACCGCTTCACTATTAGATGCTTTTTCCAAATTTGGCAGAAAGTTTTTTCTTCAGAAGGTAAGGTGCTGAGGCCCCTTCAGATAGCGCCAATGATCAGTGGTCCCCCTATATGTAATATAGACTTGCCTTGCGTTTTTTGATTGGGGTAGGGATGGGGCCACCTCTCAGGAGTGACATTAACCTGTAAAAGGACCTACCCCTGTTGTCTCTTGGATGGGTTCGATTACGTTATTAGAGTTCATTTCTCTCCCATGGAGGGAGGGATTGTGAGTATCTCCTGCTATACAATGTACCTTTATTAGATTAAATCTAATATTTATTTTGTGAAATTCATGAATTTTTCAGAACAGATGTGGGTTTTGCTTGTATTAAACCTTCAGCTTCTGACTGTGATTAACAGCGTTTATCCCTTCCTCCTCATTGTCACATAATCATCCATTTGTTCCCAACAGATCTGGTCTGTGGGTTTACTTTTGTGATATTTAAGCCCTGAGATTTCAGGGTTTCAATCTTCCCTTTATTTACATCTCCAAGCCTTTAACTGGGTCATGAGAAGTCATGATCCATTTAACAAATAGTCTTGGCCACTGCTTGAGATGAGAGAAAGAAGGCAATGAAAATGTTTATTAAAAGAAAAGAAAATGTAAGAATTTATCCACAGAAATGAGCTGTCCCTATCTCTAAAGCCCTTTTATGAAAACTGCAGGTTGCCACTGATCAGTAGGTCATAAAATTAATTTAGTCATTTGTGACAAGCAAATTCAGAGGACATAGAATAGAAAATATCAGCATTTCTCAGGCAAAAGGAATAACTGTTTATGAAATTGTGTTTCAGTCCTGTGCCTGCAAATATGTGTGAGTGTTTGCATGTGCCCCTGTGAGTCTGAGTGTAAACTGTGATATAAAACACTGAAAATCATTCATCTAAAAGGTCTTGGGTGATGTCAGGCATCCTAAAAAGTGTTGGAATGGGCCGGGCGCGGTGGCTCACGCCTGTAATCCCAGCACTTTGGGAGGCCGAGGCGGGCGGATCACGAGGTCAGGAGATCGAGACCATCCTGGCTAATACGGTGAAACCCCGTCTCTACTAAAAATACAAAAAATTAGCCGGGCGTGGTAGCGGGCGCCTGTAGTCCCAGCTACTCGGGAGGCTGAGGCAGGAGAATGGCGTGAACCCGGGAGGCGGAGCTTGCAGTGAGCCGAGATCGCGCCACTGCACTCCAGCCTGGGCGACAGAGCGAGACTCCGTCTCAAAAAAAAAAAAAAAAAAAAGTGTTGGAATGGCATTTTACCGTATCTTTCACCTCCCTGCTGACCACCTCCTTCCCCTCTGTCTTTCAACTTCTTTAGCATTTCACTATCTCCCCATAAAGCTGGTACTCATCCAAATAACAGAGCAAAACACGTTAAGGCTGAATCTACATGAGGCTTTAGATTTCCATCAATCCAGTACTATCCAGTTTGGCTCAAAGGACCTTTTCTTTGTCTAGCTAAAGAGTGTATTAAAGCTAACTAAAGACAAGTGAAGCTAACTCGCCAGCTGCCAATGGAGAAGCAGAAAGCGCTGCATGGAAAATTCCACTTATGGTTGTAGAAACAAATATTTTGAAGGCAAAATAGTATTATATACAGCTTGTGTAATTTTGTTTCAAAACACAGATTGTTTTTTTACCATCAAAAATTTTAGCACTAATTAATCTAACAGAGAAATCCTGGGAATTTAACATCTATTTTCAGTCATTACTTTCCTGAATCTTTCTGCTCTTACCCCTGGAGGGCTTGTCAAATGAAAGCAGAAGGTTTGAAGGAAGAAAGCCAAAGTCAAAGTGAAATGATAAAGCTTGAGAGTGAATAGGGGAAGAGAAAAATGCACACATAGGGCAACTCCCAAAGGGATAGGAGAACACAAATTGTGGGAGAATGGGACTCCACCGGGGAAGAACAAAACACGTTCAGACCAGCTTCAAAGAATTCTTCATGGCTGGGCACAGTAGGAAAAGGTTAAAATAACATGAGCTTCCCTCAGTGAAACTCAAGAACAAAAAGACACTGAACAGGACCAGGGCTTTGTGCTGTCCCACACCTGTTCAGTACAGAAGGACCTGATAGACTCTGGGAATTGAATTCCTTGCAAGGAATAATTTACTTTCTTGGGTAAATTAATGATGAATATAGAAAGCATTTTTATTCAAGAGACTGTAACAGCCATGTAGGCAATTGTAATGTATAAAGGTAATGTGAAAGAGTGGAATTTATGAGATACATAGCTATATAAATTCCAGGTAATAGAATTGAAATAGACCATTTCCTAGATACACACCCATCAAATCTCAGGTCAAAGGCATATTTTGGCAAAGCTTACTGATGCCAACAAGCTTCAAAAGGTACACCAAACTCATTTATTACTCTCAAATCCCAGCTAACTTTTTAAGTGGCCCCACATTAGACTCAAATAAATTTTTCTCTGGTAAAAAGAACAGAATCAAAATTCAAATATGTAATTCTAATATTTTTTATTAAATAACTAAAAATATACATCATTTTATATTCTAAACCCTGACTTTCACAAACTAAGCTGTACACAAAACCCTTAATTCACAAATGGTACTTGAACTTTTAAGCAACAAATTTGGCAAATACCAAACTATTTATTTCCTGCTCTCAATCTCTGCTACATGTTACCAGGTCAGCCAATTCAACTCAATTCAACCAACATTTATGGAGTATACAATACAGTCATCTTTCATGATGACAGAATATCTCCATATTTTTTTAAACCATGTATTCAAACACATTTTAGATTTATAGAAAATTTTTAAAACTGTTTACAATTTCTATCTTCTCTCTCTTTCTGTCTGTCTCTCTGTCTGGTTAGTCTTCCTAGAGGTTTATTAATCTTACTGTTTTTTTTAAAGAAGTAGCTTTTGAATTTGTAAATCTTTCTTGTTTTTCTATGTTCAACTTTATAGATTTTGGTTCTTGTATTTATTATTTCCTTCCTAATGTTTACTTCGAGTTTAATTTGTTCTCTTTTTCTAATTTCCTAAGATGGAAGCTTGGATTACTGATTTGAAACCTTTCTTTTTTTCTAATACATTTGCTCCCCACCTTTATCCACAGTTTCAATTTCTGAAGTTTCCGTTATTCTCGGTCAACTGTAGTCCAAAATATTAAATGGAAAATCCCAGAAATAAATAGTTCATAAGTTTCAACAATTCATAAGTTAAATTGTACACTGTTCTGAGTAGTAGAATGAAATCTTGCACCATTCTGCCCAGGATCAACCTTCTGTCCAGCATTTCCAGGCTGTATAAACCACCCTCCCATTAGTTACTTGGTAGCCATCTCATATATCAGATTGAAAAACCATAATTCATATAGGGTTCATTACTATCCACACTTTCAGGTATCCACTATGAGTCTTAGAATGTAGCCCCTTTAGATAAGGGATGACTACTGTATAAGCATTTTAATGCTATAAGTTTTCCTCAAATACTGCTTTAGCTGCATACCACACATTTTAATATGTCATATTTTCATTGTTACTATTTTTGCTTTCGATGGTCAGTTATCTCCTTGTACATTTATTTATTTTTAAAAAATAAATTTTATTTTACTTATATTTTACTTCTAGGTTCTTTATTTGTGTGAATCTAGGTTCACACTTAGTGTCAGAATCTTTTGAGGCTTTTTTATAGAGTAGCTATGCTGGCAATAACTTTCCTCTGCTTTTGTTGTTTTAAGAAAATCTTTGTTTCTCCTTATTTTTGAAAGATGTTTTCACTGGGAACAGAATTTTTTCTGGCAGTGGTATTTTTGTTGGTTTGTTTGCTGCTTTAAAATGCCATTTCATTGTCCTCTTATTTATTATAGTTCTAGTGATAAGCCTGCTGAATTGATCACTCTCCTTATTTCTTTCTAGATAATGTATCTTTTTTCTCTGACTGCCTTTAAGATTTTCCTTTTGTCTTTGGCTTTTAGCAGTTTGAATATAATATGCCTAAGTTTTAGAGGTTTTTTTTTCCTCTTAAGGGGGAAGGTTTTTAATCTTATTACATACTCTATGGCCATTTTGGATCTGTGATTTGATGTTTGTCATTAATTTTTGAATATTATCAGCCAATATTTCTTTGAGCATTTCTTCTATCCCATTCTTTCTTTCATTCTGAGATTTCTATTATGCATGTATTAAATTATTTTATATTGTCTCATAGCTTTTGTATGCTCTGCTCTGTTTTGTTCACTATTTTTTTCTCTTTGCATTTTATTTTCTTAAAACTCTCTCTAGTGTTGCTGTGAGCATGCAGTGAGGTTTGTGTGCAGCAAAAGCCTGCTAGCGGAGGAAGACCCTACCAATTGCTGTGGCTCTAAGGCCGTTACCCTCTCCAGGGCAAGCTTGACCTCTACCCATTTGCCAACATCCTAGCAGAACTGTTTTTACCAGTCAATGTCTGGTTGTTTCCACTCCGGGTAAGTCAGAGCTCTCATCTTATCTGTCCTGGTAGATAGCCCTTTCTTTGTGTATTTTGTGACAGTTTGTTGTGGCTTCATCTCTCCAAAGTTTTCAAAAACAGTTGTGAACTTGGCCAGGTGCGGTGGCTCACGCCTGTAATCCTAGCACTTTGGGAGGCCGAGGAAGGCAGATCACGAGGTCAGGAGTTCAAGACCAGCCTGGCCAATATGGTGAATCCTCATCTCTACTAAAAATACAAAAATTAGCCGGGCGTGGTGGCATATGCCTGTAGTCCCAGCTACTCAGGAGGCTGAGGCAGAAGAATCACTTGAACCTGGGAGCCAGAGGTTGCACTGAGCCAAGATCATGCTACAGCACTTCAGCCTGGGTGACAGAGTGAGACTCCATCTAAAACAACAACAACAATAACAACAATAACAACAAAAAAAGACAGTTGTGAACTTGGCAGTTTGCCCCATTTTTTTCATTGCAAGGGAGTGGAACATTACCTTTTCCAGCTCTCTAAATCTCAAAATGTAAACCAGAAGTATCCCTTATACCTCCTGAAGAAATTGAATACATAATTAGAACCTTCCCATATGAAAAATCTCCAAGCCCAGATGACACCCTCACTGAATTCTTCTAAACAGTAAAGACGAAATACGACAAATCTTATAAAAATTCTTCCAGATAATAGGAAAAGAAGTAACATTTCCCAATTTATTTTATTTTACAAGGCCAGAATAATCTTGATACCAAAACAGGACAAAGACATCTTACAAAACAAGATAATTACAGGTTCAGCTCTTTCATGAACATAAATTTTAAAATTCTAAATAAAATCTTAGCCCTTCAAATATAGTGACATATTAAAATGACAATATATCATGACCACATATATAAAAGATAGCATATCTTGGGCTTATGTCAGGAATGCATGGCTAGTTTAACATTCGAAAAATCAATCAGTGTGATTCTCCTCACTGAATAAAGTAGATGAAACATATGACCAGCTCAATTAATACAGAAAAATTATCTTACAGTATGTGACATCTGTTCATAGTAAAAACTGTCTACAAACTAGAAACAGACGGAAGCTTCTTTAACCTGATAAGGAATAGTTACCAAAACAAATTGAATTTATAGCAAACATCATACTAATAGTGAAATACTTGAGAATTTTGAATCAAAAACAAAAGAAGGATGTCCATTTTTCACCACTTATTTCAGCATTATTCTCAAGATCTTGGACAGTGAAACAGGTTAGAAGAAGAAATAAATGGTATAATAATTAGAAACAAAAATGCTATGATTTATAAATGACATGATATTGTATGCAGAAAATCCAAATGATTCTACATATTAACTATTAGAATGAATAAATGAATTTGGAAAGGTAATTGTATCTCTGCTTATTAGAAACAAATCACTCAAAATTTTTAAATTAGATTTAAAAATAATCCTATTTAAAGTAGCCTCAAAAACATCAAATACCTAAGAATAGACCTGAGGAAAGAGACACAAGATCCCTAATAGAAAGCCACCAATGATTAGTAATAGACATTAAGACATAAATAGAGGGACACATGTTAAAATGTTTTGCAAAGACATCATTTCTCCTCAAGTTGACCTAGAGTCAATACATTTTCAATAAAAATCCTAGGAGGGATTCTACAGTTTATATCAAAATTTTAAAGGCTAAGAATAGCCATCTTGAAGAAGGGGAGCAGAGTAATATGGCTTCACTATTAGTATTAAAACTTATTATAAAATTACAGTAAAAAAGACAGGGGTGCAATGATCAGCAATGAGAGCAATGGAACAGAAAAGAAAATCACCAGCCAGACCCATTCCTATAGGGCTACCTGCCTTATGATAAGGTACTACCACAATGGAATGGGAAAAAAGATAAAGTATTTTCAATAACTGGTGCTTTATAAATTGGATATTCATGAGAGGAAAAAAAAGAAATCCCCTTCCCTACATCCATCATAAACAAAAATCAACCTCAGATTCTTCATAGAGATAAATGTAAACCATTAGAGATAAAAGAACAACTTCATGACTTTAGGATAGACAGAGATTTCTTAAATTGAATATACAAATACAGATCAAAAAGAAAAAACTGACAAACTGAACTGCATTAAAATTAGGAACTTCTGCTTATAAAAAGATACCACTGAGAGAGTGAAATGTCAAGTTACAGATGAGAATCAGATATTTACAATAAATACAGCCAACAAAGAACTCATATCTAGAATATTGTTGTAGTTTCTATAATAAGAAAAAAGACATATCTATCTCATTATTTTAAATGGAGGAAAAAGAACACTTCTCAGAAATGTTAAATAACAGGCAAACTCTGTTTTTCTCAAGGAAAAAGGGTTTGATGGGTGAGCTTTGGAAATGGGTCATTATCCAGGCTCTTTTTGGCCTTCCCTCAGAATCTCTGAGCCTAAAGGCCATGTTCCTTCCCCTCTCTGCTCTTGCCTCTTCCAATTAGCAAACTCACCCACCAGGATAGATCCTGCACCTTGAGGGGACGGAAGAGAAAGCTTTAAATGGTTAAATCTTAGGTCAAAGCCACAACCTCCAATCCTGCTTTACCAATTATAAATTGAGTATGTGACACCCTATCTTATGTCTGTGTCTTTCTCATTTGGTTTAGAATTCTCATTTTTCAAAACCCAACAGTAGTAAAGGGAGAGGAATTTGATGAGATGAGGTTAAATAAATTGAGAGGTTGAAGGGTGAGGGCATGGAGCACCTTGTTTGGAAGCAGCGGAGGAGGTGATCTCTAACCGCTGCCTCTGAGAAGTGCAGCTGGGGCATCAGGTCAGTCAGTGTTAATGCTGGGAGAAGAAGCTGCCACACCACACCTGTTGCCATCCTAGGAAAGAAACTGATAGTGGTGACTTTCTGTGAACTACTTCCTCTCCACCAAATTCTTTCGCAACTGGCTCTCTTGTTTTTCCAGGGGTTTAGGCAGCACAAATTTTAACAACTTTTTAAGAAACCTTTTTGTAGTGGAATGGTACTTCCAAAAGTTGAGCTGGAATGTGAGGTTTTGCAAATTAATGATGTTGTAAGAAAAACAGATGTCCTTTTGATCAGATTGTATTGATCAGAATTTTGTTCGTCACAGTTCAACACTCCCTCATGTAATGCACAAATCTGCAGGATTTTCTAACATAAGTCAGCCAAGAAGATAATTGGTTTGGCCCCATTGTATACGCCAAGCACCTTATCAGACAAAACCAATAATTCTCCCATTTGTATGCAGATCAGAAAAGAAAAGGTATTCAAGAGATGTCTACATTATTATCTGAATAGAAAATACTGTAACAAGATATTTGTATTTTGGTATGCATTGCCAGTAGGTAGATTTTTATTATCATTATTATTTAGTGTATAGCATTTGGCTCAGAGATAAGCTTTCATTCAAAGGAATAATGCATACTATTCGCCTTTGTGATACAGGTGCTATCTGTGTTACATAAAAAGCTTTTTTTTTAATGTTGTTGTAAGCAACATGCTGTTTGTAACAGATGTCAGCTCAGAGCAGAATTGTAAACACTTTATGGCATGGTAATGCTGATATTCTGGACTGTTCAGGTATGGGATACAAAGATGGAGAACAGAAATATAGGAATAGCTCAAAGAAAAAGTTGGAGTGAAAATATTATTTTGCTGTTTCCTAGAAACTTTCAAAATCTGTCTCTTCAAATACGTTAGGACTGAACCAATTTAATTCCTACCCATTTGACCTTTGAAGTTTCAGAGCAATGTTTCTATTTATATAAACACAATCACAAAGAAAAAGCCAATAACATCAATCCACCAAGTTTGAGAAAAATTTCTAATTATGAAAAATGTTTCCTTGAAGGATCAATTCCATGTCCAATTTATTAAAATTTCATTAAGCTGAGAAAATAATTATAAACAGCCAGACACAATTACATTCAGGGTAGTTACAAAAACTGTAATTTGATATTAAAATACTGAGCTTAATCATACATTCAAGTACATAATTTTTGAGATCCTAATGTGATTATCATTGCACCAACTGAATTTACTATCTCTAACAAAGTTACAAAGAAGAATGGGGCAATTCCTTAACTTACAATAAGAAAACACTTTACTAATGAAGTATTTAAATATATCAACACTTTAAGTTGAGGCATGGGGACAGAGACTATCAAAGTTGTATTCTTAACATTCTTAATTATTCAAGATTACAATAGTGTTAGAACTAAAAAAGAGAACCCAAGATCCATTTAATATGGTGTTTTGAAAAGGCAGGTCACAAGTGGTAAGCGGGTCCTAAGATCAGTTTACTGGATTATAATCAGTTTTATTTTATTATTATTATTTTTTGAAATGGAGTTTCAGTCTTTTTGCCCAGGCTGGAGTGCAATGGCACAATCTTGGCTCACTGCAACCTTCATCTCCCAGGTTCAATCAATTCTCCTGCCTCAGCCTCCTAAGTAGCTGGGATTACAGGTGTGTGCTACCATACCCGGCTAATTTTTACATTTTCAGTAGAGATGAGGTTTCACGTGTTGGCCAGGCTGGTCTCAAACTCCTGACCTCAGGTGATCTACCCACCTCGGCCTCCCAAAGTGCTGGGATTACAGGCACAAGCCACCGTGCCTGGCCTAATCAGTATTTTTTTAGATATTATTTTTAAACAGTATTTTTTAAATGAAATAGAAAATATCAGAATGATTCCATTTAACAAGGGTAAAAAATGTTTCATAATTTTCATGAGTGTGTGTCTATACTGGGTTGTGATATAAAATGTCCATCTTACTATGGATGATGGGCACAAACTTGGAAGTCATTGATCTAATCTAGCCTCAGGCTTCTAATGAGTAACACTATAAGTGTTCTCAGAGAAAAATAAATTAATAAGTAAAGTATATAAGTAGAGTGTACATATCACTTTACGTTTGTGACTGCGAAATCTTGGGGCTTAAGGAATGATTTGACGTTATTATATTGCTAATTCATACTCTCTAACGGGATGATTGAACTGCAGGAAGTTGAGACTAGGGAAGATGTTGATTTATGCAGATTGGCAATATAGATAGATCAAACCCTGAGGATAATTATTCAGAATCAGTTATACTCTAGTTGAAGATTATTTTCCTTTTCCTCTTTCCAAATAAAATAAATTTTCCAGATGCAAGTAGAATAATTAAAGAATTTTTCATGTTGCCCTTTGCGTTTTTTGAACCCTCAATGGAGGAGAGGGAAGAGCCTCTATCCCAGGAGAAAGCAGGAATCTCAGCTCTCACCATTCCAGAAGAGGGATCAGGAAGGCAATCTACTAGTCCATGGGGCCCTGAGACACTCGGGATCAGAAAAAATCAGGAAATCCTTTCATGGGTTCCAGTGGTGCAGAAGCAAAGGCATGTCCAGGCTATCCCAGGGAGAAAGAGCCAGGGGTCTTTTTCTATGAAGCCATATTAATTTCTTATTGCTGCCATAACCAATTACCAAAATCCCAGTGGCGCAGAAGCAAAGGCATGTCCAGGCTATCCCAGGGAGAAAGAGCCAGGGGTCTTTTTCTATGAAGCCATATGAATTTCTTATTGCTGCCATAACCAATTACCACAATCCCAGTGGCTTAAAATAATACACGTTTATTATCTTGAAGTTCTGTAGGTTACAAGCTGAACATGGATCTCACTAGGCTAAAGTCAAGGTGTCAAGAGAACTGTGTTCCTCTCTCAACATCCTAGAGAGGAATCCAATTTCCTTGCCTTTTCCAGCTTCCTGAGGTTGCCCATATTTCTTGGTTCTTGGACCCTTCCAACTTCAAAGTCAGCAATGCTCCCTCCCTCTCAGATCTTTCTTCCACAGTCACATTTCCTTCCGTCTCTTCTATTCTGCATCTTCTTCCACTTCCGAGGCCCCTTGTAGTTGCATTTGTAATCACACCAGAAACCACCCGTATAATCCAGGATCATCTCCCCATCTCAAAGTGCTTAATTTAATCACATCCACACAGTATATTTTTCCATGTAAGATAACATATTCACAGGTTCTTGGAACTAGGAAGTGGACATCTTTGGGGGTCCATTATACTGCCTTCTATAGGGGCTAACTGGAATGTGCTGTAGTCACAGCTATTACCACCAATGGTTGCTTTTCATGGGCCAAGTTACTCATGCATGAGTGAGCTGCCAGTTCTTTCCAATTATATCATGGAGAAGCAACCACCCCTTAAAATTTATACATAACATCTGCACTTACACACTACCATCCTCACATACTTCCTTAGAACATGCTTGCCTAAAACTAAATACAAACAGCTTTAAATTATTTCAAGGACAGTTGGAGATCCAAAGCAGGGAAAGTCTCATGACAACATGGCATCTGCTTGAAGGGTCTACTAGTATCATCTGAAAATGTGAGTCAGATTTCACTGACTTTCAGTGAAAAGAAAGTGAAAGTCAGAGAAGAGAAGTAATTGTCTATCATAGTGGTTTTTTTTTTTAAACTGTTTCATGAAGCAAGAGTCCTTTGAGATGCTACACACACACACATGTGTGCACGCGTGCATGTGCACACATACAGGCAAACAAGATTCTGTAATCATTCAGAAAAATGCTGAATACAGGCGTACCTTCCTTTAATGTACTTTCCTTTATTTTTATATGTTGAAAGTTTGTGACCACCCTGCATGGAGCATGACTTTTGGCACCATTTTTCCAACGGCATGTGCTCACTTCATGTCTCCTTTTCACATTTTGGTAAGTCTCACAATATTTAGAAATTTTTTGTTAATATTATATGTGTTACGGTGATCTGTTTTTTGTTTGTTTGTTTAGATAGAGTCTCACTCTGTCACCCGGGCTGGAGTGCGGTGGTATGATCTTGGCTCACTGCAACCTCCCCCTCCCAGGTTCAAGCGATTCTCCTGCCTCAGCCTTCCAAGTAGCTGGGACTACAGGCACCTACCACCTTGCCCAGCTAATTTTTGTATTTTTAGTAGAGACGGTGTTTTACCATGTTAGCCAGGCTGGTATTGAACTCCTGACCTCGTGATCTGCCCGCCTTGGCCTCCCAAACTGCTGAGATTACAGGCATGAGCCACCACACCCGACCTGTGGTTGGTGATTTTTAATGTCACTATTGTATTTGTTTTGATGTGCCATAAACTGCATCCATGGAAGTTGGCAAACTTAATACTGTGTGTGCTCTGACTGCTCCACTGACTGGCCTTCCCCACATCTCTCTCCCTCTCCTCTGGCCTCCCTATTCCCTGAGACACAAAGTATTGAAATTAGGCCAATTAATAGTCCTACAGAGCCCTTTAAGTGTTCAAGTGAAAGGAAGAGTGGCACATCTCTGGCTTTAAATTGAAAGCTAGAAATGATTAAGCTTAGTGAGGAAGGCATGTCAAAAGCCAGGATAAGCCAAAAGCTGGAAACCATTATTATCAATAGGAAGAAAGTTTGGTTGAGTGGTCTGGATAGATGATAGATTAGGGTGCAGAAGCCATGTATATGTGGCTCGCCCTTTCCTCTCTCTTGGGGACCTGCCTGACTTCCACATGGGATACCCTGTGTTCTGTTCCTTCTCCTGACAGTTATACACGGGCAGACTCTGCCCCTGCTCAGGAGGCCTGCGGGTGCTCAGTGCTGCCTTTTAATGGGTGTGCACATTTGTTCAGTTCTGGATTTCTGCTTTTGGAAGCACACTATGGTCACATGTGTAAGTCACATTCTCTCAGATATTCCAGTACTGATCTGCCCAGAGATGTTGTTTACCTCTAAGTGGTTCCAAACTGGGTCAGGCAAACTCACATTGAAAAACTCTGGGATCTTGGGGGCTCATCCAGGGAATCTTTGCAAGCTGATAACACCTTAGGCCTTGTTGGCTATTTATTAGGTGTCGGCATAGGCTTAGTCCTTTCATTACTTTTCTTCATATAATCTTCACAATAACTACATAAAGTTGGGATTATTATTGTTCCTATCTTATGGTGAAGAAACTGATACTTAGAAAGGGAATAAGACAATGTGGACGACACCCTGATGAAATTACTATTTGAATAGAGAAGCACAGGAGGCATTCAGAGTTACAGCCTGGGTCTTGATCCCTTCCAAAAAGGCAAACAGAATGGAGACGAGATGTTGAAACAAGGGATCTCATACAAAGTGAGTGACCTATGCCAGCTAATTACTCTTGTTCTCTAGTGGTCCATGGGGTTCAGATTCCTGAAAGCTCTACTCTCCCTACCCCAAAACTTCTATCTCATATGCTTCAAACTTCAAGTTATGGCCCACCAGTGAGTCATGAAATCAACTTAGTGGGTCAAAGCCAAAATTTTTCTGAGGGAAAGGGAGTGGAGGAATAAGAAGTAGAGAAGGGGAAAAGAGGAAATAGCATGGAAAAGTCAGTATTTTTATATTACTGTATATGTAATATATATATTACTTATATATATTATATACATTATATAAAATATGTTATATATTTTTTATATTTATATATATTTCATGTATAACATATTTTATATATAAGTAATATATTACTATATTACTTATATAAGAAAATATCAGAGTATATACCACATAAGACCATATTACATTGTTTAATGAAATGACTCTTTTTGGCTGTATGTGTGTATGTGTGTGTAAACTGCATTTGCTTACTGCAGATCATGATCCACAAAGCTTTAAATCCATGGTTCCATCTTGTTTGGCTTACCATAAGCTTATTTTCATGGTATGAAGGATAGCTCTCACCTTGCTTAAAGTTCTACTCACTCGTCTCTTTTTCTAAGCTATCTCTGGAGGAGGAAGGTGGAAGAGGGCCTGTGTGCATCAGACAGGGAGTCTGGCAGAATGTGGAAACAGAAGGAGAAGAGGCGTATGGGGCCAAGTCAGGCAGGCCTTAAATAACTCACATGGATTTTGTTCTTAAAAGTAATGGGAAGCCTTGGGAGGCTTTTGATCAGGGAAGGGATGCGATTCCATTCATACTGGAAAATGATCCCTTTTTAATTGTTGTGTGGACAGTGAATGGTTGGAGCTGGAATGGAAACAGAGAAGTTGCAGCAGCAGTGAAGGTGAGAGACAGGTGGTGTGTTCTAAGTTAGTAGTAACTAAAATGGTGAGAAGGAGAGAGCCATGGTTTATGCACCAGCCCAGGTCTGCTCAGAGAATGAGAACCACTAGGGAATACGCATCATGAGGACTGCACCCTACACAGTGGGCTAGCTAGTCACTCAGTCTAGGCAAGGCTGTTGTTTCCATGCCTGGTGCTAGAGCCCAAAGGCCACAGGGCATGCAGCTGGGAAAGGAGACTGTACATGAAGTGGAGGACAAGTGGGAACTAGCAAGGCTGAGCTGGAACCCACCAGAGAAGACTGGAGTCTGGGCTGTCTCCCCACCTCCAAGCCCTCAGCTCAGATGACAACAGCTTTCTGGGTAAGAAATGGGTACTCTTCGTCAGGATGCGCATATGTAGCTAACCCATGATTCAGAGAAGCTGAAGCAGAACGTTTGCAGGAGCTGGAGCTGTGGGCCCAGCATGGTCCCAAACCAACTAGGTGAGGTAGTAGATAAGCAACCGCATGGGTGCACTGCACCCACCTCCTGAGTATGTGAAGGAACAAACCGCCCCTTCGCTCCCTCTTCTAAATCTTACACAAAGTTTTTCTTGAAGCCTATGCTAACTAGGAACTACAAGGGGAAGGGAATTCTGGAAAATGTGTTTCTAGCTTAGCCATATTGACACGAAATGAATTCATCAGTGGGGTGTTTCCTTACGCACAGAAAAAGGGAACTTCTACTTTGAGCTTCCTGGGGAGAAAATAACTCTTGGAGGGAACTTGGCTAGACAATCCTGCAGTAAATAGCAACCCACAATCTCAGCACCTCAAACAGGTAACAGTTTATCTCTTGCTCACACAAAGTCCACCGTAGATCTCCGCAATTGTGCAGTACAGCCCTCTGCCAGGAGGTTACAGAGGCATCTGGATGCTTCTGCCTTGTGGATCCATCATCTCAACACACGGCCCCATGATAGCTACAATAGGGAAGAATAATGTACCTTGCATCCTTTAAGTCAAAATGTTCACTGTACTTCTGTTCACAGTACTTTGACATCACAGGGCATTTTGGAACAAGCTACAGAAATGAATTATTAAATGTTCAAAGGTTTATCAGCATTACCATCACCATCAATATTATAATGTAACGTGCTGCAGACACTCTTGCCACTCAGATCACTCTCACTAGTGATAAAAAATAACGATTTACCGTGGATACAATGGTATATCCAAGGGTTCTGCTGCACCCATTGCCAATGTGGTATGATTTCTGTATTGCTACAGTGCTGGCCAAATAGCTTTTCTGCACCAGCCTGCCACACTGGAGCCTCCCCACTGTTGCGGACACCTCTAAAGTAAGGTGTTGAGAGAGTCTCATTAAATGCCAATCTGTTGCCTGGGGAAGAAAAGTTTTACATTGAGATTTTAACAATTTTAATATAAATTGAAATGATCCTAACAGAGATCAGAGTCTGTGTAGTGTTTTCAGACACCACTTCTAATACTAAATGTGTGTGGGTTTTTTCTGACAACAGTCAGTTCCCCCAAAATTCTCTGACACCAACTGGGCGTTCAAGAATTCAATTCAATTCAATTCTGACACCTAGAGTTAGCATAGACCCCACAGGTTATAAGTTCAGCCGCACAAGACTGCCCCACTTCAGATGGCAGCTGCAGATGGGGTGTTCAGGTTACCTACACTTCTATTGACTATAAATCCACGGGTTTCTATGACCCCATCTCAGGTCCAGTAATTCACTACAATGGTTCACAGAACTCAGGAAAGCACTTTCCTTATTAAGGATACAAAGAAATAACCAAATGAAGAACTTCATAGAGCAATGACTGAAGGTCCCCAAGTGCAGGAGGTGTATCCCCATGGAGTCAGGATGCACCAGCACATGAATATACATTTGCCACCCTGCAAGCTCCCTGAATCCCATTGTTTCAGGGTCTTTATGGAGCTTTCTTTATGCAGGCACAATTGATCAAATGATTGGCCATTGGTGGTTGAACTCAATCTCTAGCCCTTCTCCCCTCCTGGGAGGTTGAGGCATGGGGCTGGAAGTTCCAATAATGACCTGCTCCTAATGGCCATACCTAATAATGACCGGCTGTTTCTGGGACCAGCCCCCATTCTGGAACTATCTACCCACTCCACCCCCAACTCTCTACCATGAGTCATCTGATTAGCATACAAAGGACACTCTTATGGCTCAGATGTCTCCAAGGGTTTTAAGAGCTCTGTGCTGACAGCCTAGGAGAAAGACCAAATGTTTGCTTTTCATTATGCCACAAGTCTGCAGGTGTTATGACAGGGGCAGCACACTCTAGAGCTGGGGGCACTGCCCATACTACAAGGTAAGAGGACAGAGGAAAAGGACCACAGTGTGGGCTCGTGAGTGCTGAGGACCAAGGCATCCTCTGAGAAGTACCAGAAAGGCAAAGGGGATGACTGATGGTTGAGTGCAAAAGGGTGTCCTGCCGAACACTACCTACATAGAAAAGCTGGGCTTCAATCCCTATTGGACAGTAATTAGCCATGTGTGGAATATATCAAAACTGAGCCTAGCAGAACTAAGAAGTCCATGCATCTCAAACACCCCAGGTCCTTCAGGGAATAAAATATTGTAATCCAGTGTGCATTTCAACAGCAAGCTTATTTTGACTATTACTACTTTGAAGAACAAATAAGGAATATAATATAAACACTTATTTAAAATGACACAGGAAGTCAGGGAACATAATGAAAGTCTGAGGTGTCAGTGATGTGTGCATGACAGAGAAATAGAGAAAATTAGTCATCTGGAACTAGAGGACTATAAAGAACTTGGGCATTTGCTAATTGACTTCATTTTCCTGGGAGCCAGAAGACTCTAACTATTTAGGTGAGTGATATGGATAATTATCTCAAATTGAGTAACTAATTAGGTGCTTTCATTTTAAATGAAATACAGTCATGAAGGCACTCCAGGAGAATCAGGAAAATTATTGTTATAATTTTTTGTCGTCCTCAAGACTCTGAATAATAAGTGATAATGTCAAAATGATTAAAAACAAAAAAATCTTTAGAAGATGACACAAAGAAACTCCATAACACATGCACTATGTATTATGTACTGTTCAGTAGAAAGAAACGTGTTTCTCGGTTTTAGGTAAACATTTTTCCTTTGGGATCAAGTATGTAGGAAGCATCCTTGCGCTTTGTTGCTTACTCGGAACACGGTGGGCCTCACAAGCACCTGCAGGGGCACATGATTCAAGGCTTTCTAAGAAGCATCTCTTTCCCAAAATGTCCCCCCTAGGCAGCACTTGGAATCCACTTATTACCCTCTACTGTCATCTCTAGGTGTATATTTAAAATCCAAGAACCTCTGGGATATGTGGGCTAAAGCCAGTTTTTAGACCCCTCAGAATGACCACAACCAGAGAAGGGATTAGATACCTTTAAGAAAAACAAGAGGGCCTCTTGGGACCTTTGATCCTGGCTTGCAAAACTGGTTCGCTGAAATAAATGCAAGTCCTGCTTCCTCTGCTCTGTTTCTTCCCTCTTGTAGCCTGAACCTACCACGCATTCCTCATCACTGGACTCTACCTCAGCACCTGTTCAATTCTGCATCTCCCTCATCCCTTCATCTTCAACTGTAGTCTGGTGGACTTGGTTCCAGCAGCATCTGCTACTGGTTTGATATTTCTGATGCAAATACATCATTGGTTCAAATTTGCTTTCCTTTTCACTCTCACAGAAGGCAGGCAACGCCGGTCACATGTGACCACACGAAGTTTCTTAGAATCTATGAAAAGTGATCCAGGCTGGATCAAGAGACTAAACAGGTGTGGAGGACCTGAGGTGTCTATCCTGTGCACCACACAGACCTGCCGACACATTCCCATTATATTCATTTCTCATTCTACAATATGGGGTTTTGCCTTAACAAATAAATAATGACAATAATACCAAAGGAGCAGCTTTTATGGGGAATTGGGTCGCCAAAGACCAGGCCACCATATTTTCCAGTTCCAAGGGTGTCATTTTCCCCACAGTGTATGTGAACAGTGCTCTCTGGAGTTGTACAGTGCATAGCCTGTGCAGATATACACAGCCACCCTGACCAAGGGAATGAGATATTCGTCTTAGATTTAAATTTTGTTAACTAATTTTATTAATTTTTGAATCAAATGACACAAAACTCATTCTTATATTCTATGTAAACTAAGATGGCCTAGTATCAGCTTTGGGAGAACCCCTTTATAAACAACAAGCTGTTTAACCCCTGGGATTTAGCCTGGCTCTGTCACTAATACCTTCCAAGATCTTGAACATACTGCAGATTCATTGTATTCTGCTGATTAAAAAGATCCTCAAGCTTTTGATGATTATTTGATTATAACCCTACCATTCAGTTTATCCCAGAGAGATGAAATGTCTTGCCTAATGTCACAATATTTATTGGTGACTATGTCAGAACAAGAATCTAGGTCGTCAGTATTCCAAAATCACTCCCACTAGATTCTGAGGTCTTGAGGTCAGCTGACTACTTCTTTATTTTGTTCATCAAGGAAAACGTACAGTTGTTAGAGTAAATTTGCTCATTAAATAAGAATAATATAAGATAATGTGCTAAAGCACTTGTAGATAATTAAGTCATAAGCACATGTAGGGTAAAATTACTATCTCAGACATTGTTACGATTAGGCTCTGGTAGAAGTCCACCACTTAACAGATGTGCAATCATGAGCAAGTTACTTAACCTCTACGTCTCAGTTTTCTCATATATAACAGGAAATCAAATAACAGAAATTTAGAACAGAATAAAAGTACTTACAACAGAGCGTGATGCACAGTACGTGCACAGTCAATGTTAGCTATTATCATCACTTTTCAAACATTAAGAAGGCCTAGGCAAAGCCTAAGAGTTAAATGTTGATTTATATAAGAACGAGTAAGGTCAATATCATATTGTCCCAGCTTTAGGTAATTTTATTTACTGAAACAGATTTAAATCTTACTTCAATTCAAACCACTATTTCTTTGAGCATGTACCACTGAGCAGCCACTCAGAAAACTCACCACTTAATTGGGAAAACAAATGATTTATGTATAACAAATGCACTAAAAGACATAAATGCAAAGGCCTATGGCACAGAGGAGGAACTAACTAACCCAAAAGTCAAGATCTGTGATATTTATTTTGAAACAGATATATATGTGTGTGTGTGCATATGTATTATACTTATATATGTTTATATATATTATTTACATTATATATATATTATTTGTGCACATGGCTCCCTTTGCCAACAATGTCAACAATGTCTTTTCCTCCTTTCATCCATCTGTCAAAACCTTTCTAGGGTATACAAGGTGGCTCCAATGCTCTATATCCCCTATATAATAATATAGTATATTATTTACATTATATGTGCATATAAAGACACATATATAAATATACAGATATAAATTTATATGTAAGTATAAACATTATGTATATATACATATAAATCGATATATTATCCATATATATAGTACACATACACATACATACACACACATATACAAACATAGAGCCCAGATCTAAAAACAAAAATTTAAATTTATAAATCCATGCTGGTATTTTTCCATTACTTTAAACTCAAAGGTCAGTTGGGACAAGGACCTTGACTCTAACTATGCTTAGTTGTTTTACTTCACATTTACAGGGATTTTGTTTAAAATTTTTCTTTCTTTGAATAGCCTCAGAGTTGAGAAAAGCAATGACTTTTACACTTCCTATGATACTTTTGAATGTTAGTATTTAGTTATCCAGTTAATAAAAATCATTCTAAGTCCCCACTGAATGACCCCACTCTGAATACAATCCCTTGAATGAAAAATTTCAGAAACTATACCTTGAAATTATAGGACACATTCCCTCCTAAATATAGCATCTTAAATTGTGCCATGCTTCTCTTGCAGCTAAATATTCAATTCAGCAAGTATTTTCTTAAAATCCAAATTTACAAGATATTGTGCTGGGTTTCATAGAGCTACCAAGATGCACAAGTTCCACTCAAGGAATACACGGGGTGGGGGAAGGTATGAAGGGTGAACAGTTAACAGATCCAAGACAGAATGGGCTATGGACTGCAAGAGTATCAAGTATAAGAGCACTTACAGAGGAAAGTGCAATTGATTCTTACTTGGAGGGTCAGAGATAGCTTTGGGGATACAGGGCATGGGAGCCACCATATGGTACCCTAGAAGGGTTTTGAGATGTGGAAGACAGAAGGATAAGACATTGCTGACACTGCTGACAAAGGGAGCCATGTGCACAAAATCCTGGAGAGCAGGTGAGAGGGGAAGATGGAGAGTTCCACCTGCCAGATTATCGGTACACACAAATGGAGCCAGAACTTGGAGAGGTAACTGAAGCTCAATTATTGATCACTCTAGGAACCTTTTCTGATTCTTCTGGCCCTGGAAAGTTGTTACAAATGCTGAAAGCAATAGACTGACGTGGAGTCATATGCATTTGTGGGGTTCTGAGGGTTTGCAACCAAACAGACCTGGGCTTAAACCTCAGCTCCTTTCTTGAGGTATTTAATGTCTCTAAGACTTGATTTCTTCATCTGAAGAAATGAAATAATAATCATGGGGTTTTTATGAGATGTCATTGAGATGAGACATGAAAAGAAATTAACACAGCAGCCCCTATACAGTAAATACTCAGCAGATGATGAGAATGACAATAACAGCTATGATGATAGAAGAGGAGGAAGAGGAGAACAAAATGAGAAAAAGATTATTGAGAATGGGGTCAATGTTTGAATTCACTTTTAAGCTTGGTAAGGATGGGGAAAATGTTTGAATTCACTTTTCAGCTTGTTGGGAATGGGGACAACATTTGAATTCACTTTTATGTGAATGTTGCTTGCATGAATCAAGTGGGCCTGCCCTTTTTTCCATTGCTGGTGGGATAATACAAGCACTTATGTTAGCATAAAGCCTAGCATATTGTAGGCACTCAAACTGTTTAATGAATTAGATCAAAGAACAAATTCATCCCAGAGGAGCATATTTGTTTCTTATCTTCACCATTCTCAGAGGAATGAGAGGGAAACAAGTGTGAGTAGGAGAAAGCAGCCTGAAGAAGAAAATACAGACTAGGTAATTTGGGGTGCTTATTAGAAAAGCTACATGATAAGAATAATTACTAATTATGACAACCAAATTCATTATTTTTATGTCACAACTGGGGAAAAAATGTCAAGGTCAGTGAAAATCACAGAGCCGCAATGGAAAACCTGGCACCCTTGAGAGGTAATTGGGTGTTCTCACTGAGTTCCCTCTCATTAGATTTGATGTAATTGTTTTTAAAACGTCAAGACATAATGACAAGCCTGTATTTCAATATAACCCTGACGCAATAATCAAAAGGGCATTTAAAATTCACTGTACAATTACAGTCCCATTAAATCTAAGTTAACTGCCCATTTGAGTCACTCAATCTAATCTGTTACCTTGCAACACGCACACAGCATGTTTCTATCATGAATGAATCATAACCAGATTTCACTCATGGCTCTGGGAAATATTCTGCAATAGCATCTTAACAGGAGCCTGGTGATGTGTACAGGCAATAACAGTTTGCCTGTGGATTCACTGGAAGCCAACTGCTCGTATTATCCCATCAGCAATGGGAAAAAGGGCAGGACCACTTGATTCATGGAAGCAACAGGCAGCCAGCTATAGGCTACTGGCTCTTCCAACTTAACCATGACATGGGGAAATCTGAAAGAATCACTTGTCTCTGCACTCAAAAAATTGACTGCAAGACTCCCCCATCTTGCTGAGGATAACTTCTGTGGGATCAGCCAAAATGATCCCTATTTGCATTTCTCCACACATCACAATGAAAAAGACTTCAAAAGAATCCAAAATGGGTCTGGCCTCCCAGCATTGAAAACAGTTGTCCCTCCTGCACCCGGCGGTCCACCATAGTTATTGTGCATAAGGAGTCTTAGGAGGAAATAGCTTTGAAAAGACACATCAAGTGCTCCTTGGGGCAGGCAAGAGAAAGAAAAGATCCTGCAGGGAAGCAGCTGGCCCATCCAGCTGCAGGGGAAGCAATGTGATGGATGGCTTCAGCTGGGGACAATGAAGCGCCGTGAAGGACGACAGGCCTTTGTTTCTGGGTTTCTGCATCCTCTTTCTGACCTGCCCCCACTGACCTGTGTGCTGTGCGTATAGCAGCAACTCCCTGGCCCTCTGCAACTTAATGCCCAACACAATCACTTGTGCAAAGGGCCACTGCCTGCGGCCCCCCTCCCATTTCCACACAGTCCAGCCAGATGGTGACAGGGTTGAAGGTGAAATCCTAGACTACTGAGGACAAGGCTTCCAATCAGCAAACTCATTCCAGGATTAGCACAAATCAATTGCACACAAAGATAAAGGCTGGGGATGGGGATGGGGACTTGGCTTTCTCAGGAGGGGAGACCAAGAAATCATACTCAGGTGGTTACTTAAAGTGTAATTAATTTGTGTTCCCAGAGATATTTTCCAACTGAAAGTAGCAAAAAGGACAGCTATAACGGCTTGGTGAAATTTGGCATGTTCCTCCCACAACTGCAGAGCTCTGGTCAGTTTCGTGGTGTGGAGGGCAGGCCTAACTCCGCATTCCTGCTGCCATCTCACCCACTGTAGCCTCAGGGTCCTCGCCCATAAAATAGGTCAATACTCCTGTCCCTCCTTAGTCATGAGAACCTCATTGGAATAAGTGAACTTAAAAATACTGTGCAAACACGAGGGGGACTCATCCAATCACGTAAAATGCACAACATTTCACAAGACCTTGTAATCATTTGTGAACATCAAAGTCAGATAATAAGAAGAATATTAGCTACAATTTACTATACACCTACTTTGTGGTGAGCAACATGAAAAGTACTGGAAGTAAGCATTACTAAGCCTCGTGACCCTGCCAGAAAGCATTATTATTAACCTCATTTTACAGATGAGAAGATGCAGGCTCACAAGTACAAAATAACCTGCCCCAGGTCACACAGCTCATAAACAGGTGAGCTAGGTTTGAACCCAGTTCATGTGTCTGAAAGCGTGTGCTCCTCTCACCATATCATGCTGTCTCTCAGGTCCAGAGCCCCCGAAGTTGTCCTGGAGCCCAAGTTCAGGTTTACATGGAGCACAAAGACCTTCTGCCCAGAGCACCTGGACAGTGTCATGTCACCATTGATGCACGGATCCCCTCTCCCTATCCCTAACTCCATGCCCTCATCTCAGTGTCTCTGGATTACTCCTTAGGAGTGTCCCCTCCTCAGGAGTGTCCCCTCTCTACCTGAAGTTTCTACAATGAAAGCACACACAGCCTACCCCACAACAGGCAGGTCCAGTGATTCCATCTCTCCCAGTCACTTGGGTGTGGAAACCTAAGGTCATTGCCTGCTCTTCTCTCTCCTTCCACCTCCACTCCTGAATGACTCCCCATGCTCGGGTCAGGTCTTTATTATATTCCATCTGTAGTCACCATCATGGCTAGTCCTGTTTATCCTAGACATAGGTCTAACATCACTTCCTGAAGCACAGCTGGGACCCCATTGTGACCTTGCTCAGAAAACAGTCACAGCCATCATTTCCACAGTGAACTCTCTACTCTTCAAGAAGCATTCAAGACCCTTCTTGATTTCACATCACCCTACATCCTGAGATAACACCTCTAATTTTCCCATCCACGTATATTAATCTATGAGCAGAACCAGCTAGTCAGAATTCAACTGGGCAGGATATGGTAGGGCAAGGACTAGATACCAGATGGATAGTCAGTAGCTGAGGGGAGTCTGGCAACCACCTCGGAAGACATCTGGGCTGCAAGTGGCCTGGAGCAGACAGAGGGGGTCTTGCCAAAGCACGGACACCACAGACGGGACCCACAAGCCATATCTGATAAAAACAAGGTGCACTCATTCCCAGGCCTTCGAAAATTTGAATACCAGGCAGGATACTAGTGAGACAGAGGGGAAATAAGATGGGAACATGAGACTGGAATTTCAAGGTAGGAGTGGACCCAAAGAACCAGGGAACAGCCCAAGTATTCAAACAGGGATGATTCAGCAGCAAAGCAGCAGCAGTAAGGCTGATGCCAAGGGGTTAAGTAGCTGGCCTGGGAAGTCTTCAGTTTTCCTAACTTAGCAATATGGTACTCATGGTTTTGTTTGTTTTTTAATTACTGAAGTTAAAATTACTGTAGTGAATGACAGGCTTACTCTAACTCCCTCCCCTTGTCAGATTCCTAAGTGGAAAAGTGTACACTGAAATAGCGGTGGCGGATTCCCTCCGTGATATGCGCAACCTAGCTTACCCCTACTTTTCATTTCTACTACGAGGAAAAATTTGAAAAATTTGCAATGTCCCTGAAACAAACAGAACGGAAATGCAAGTTTCACAATATGTATAGTTGATTTTGTTTCATGATGTGATGGTCTCATAGTGTGATGGTTAACTATGTTTCATAGTGTGCTGGTTAATATCCAGTGTCAACTTGATTGGATTGAAGGATGCAAAGTACTGTTGCCAGGTGTGTCTGTGAGGGTGTTGCCAAAAGGAAATTAAGATTTGAGTCAGTGGACTAGGAGAGGCAGACCCACCCTCAATCTGAGTGGGCACCATCTAATCAGCTGCCAGCCTGGTTAGGATAAAAGCAGGCAGAGGAACGTGGAAGGACTAAACTAGCTAAATCTTCTGGCCTCCATCTTTCTCCCATGCTGGATGCTTCCTGCCCTCGAACATCAGACTCCAAGTTCTTCAGCTTTTGGACTCATGAACTTACAACAGTGATTGGCCAGGGACTCTGGGGCCTTTGGTCACAGACTGAAGGCTGCACGTACGGCTTCCCTATTTTTGAGGTTTGGGGACTCGGCCTGGCTTTCTGGCTCCTCCACTTGCAGGTAACCTATTGTGGGACTTCACTTTGTGACCCTGTGAGTCAATTCCCCTAATAAACTCCCCTTCATATATTCATCTACCCTATTAGTTCTGTCCCTCTAGAGATCCCTGACTAATACACATAGTTTTCAAAGTTCCTGGCAATTATATGTTTTATTTTGCCCTAGTGGTGGGCTGTTACATGTCTACATTGGGGGCAGACGGCAATGGAGGAGGAATGATATAAACCCCTCCAATGGAGGGGAAGACACTGGGCTATATGCACCTCTCTCCTCCTCTCCCCTCTCCCACCACACTGCATAACTGCTAAAACAGTTATTCTTATTTCAGAATGTGGTTTCAGCTACTCTCAACAAATTCTTTTGCCACTGCTATAGACCTCAGAGTCACAGAGCCCTGCAGGCATTGTTAGGTACAAATTCCTGGGCCTGGTGGTATCAGAACTGTTTTGTTTGATAGTCTTGTGTTCAACATTGTCAAAACCAATAAGCTGACAGAGACAAAACCACCTTTAACAGAAATGACACCTTAAAAAGGCTTAATTATGGATATGATACAAGCACTTCACTACTACCGCAAAGAATGAGACAGCTTGCAAGAGCTGTTTTTTTTTTTTTTTTTTTTTCCAGAACTGATGTAAATTAGAACATTTCCTAAGACAGGTCAGCCTACAGTAATTTTCTAGTTGACTTGTCATAAAATCAGGGGACAAGTTCCCATATCACAATGCAGGGCAGATGACAACCCCTTGTAATTTCTCTCGGCTTTTCACATTTGTTCATTTATGGTGTGGAAAATCGTCAGTGTGTGGCCCAGTGTTTAAGTAGGCTGATGGGAATCCCTCCGACGGTAAACCTGGCATATAGTGGGTGCTTAATAACTATCTGTTGGTTGCCTCTATGAAAACTGAATAGTCCTTCTGGCTCCTCTGTTCTCAAATGCCCAGCAGATGCTTCCAATATTTCAGCCATTCCAGCAACTCCAGGAATCCCCCTATATGTACATTTTCCTGTCAAATTGGCATGAATGTAAAACTAGGGCTTGGGTCCATTTTAAACAAATATGAAAAAAATAAGTACAGCTTTGTATCACATGCCTGCAACATATATCTATCAGGTTGCAGATCCAGTCATCATTTAAATATCCCTGCTGTGTTTGGGGAATGTGCTTCCTTGTGAGCCCCACCTCCCTAAGGTAGAACCAAGAGACACGTACCTTTCCTAGCCTTGGACTTCAAAAACTAGAAGCACTCAAGAGAGATGTCCATGTGAAAAGAGGGCAAGAAGACAGAACTGGGGGAGTGCTTTTCCAGCCAGCAGTGATGAAGAGATATCCTGATGGGTAACAACAGTGGAAGAGGCCCATGTTCGGTATCCAGCATCTGTACTGGGATGAGGTGTCTGTGCCTAAGGGTGGAGATAGTGGGGTTTTTACTGACCAGGCTCATGGGGTGATTTGGGCATTGCTTCTGATTACATAGTCTCCAAGCCCAATGATGGCACTTCCATAGATTCTGTGAACTCTTGAATTAACACATTCCACTTGTACCCTTTCTGCTTAAACTAGCTAAAGAAGGTTTTGGTGTTTCCAGTTAGGAATGCTGACTGCTACGTCTACATTGTGTTAAATGCCACAGTAGCTATGAGGATACACTGGCAAATAATAAATGAATGAAGCTTCCAAGATTTCACAGGCTAGAGACAGGAACAGACTCCAGCACATCAATGTAATACAGTGTGATCAGAGCTATGAGGTAGGTACATACAAAGACACTGGGTACAGCAAAGCAGAGGGGAGGGAAAGCCTGCATGGGAGGGTCTTAGGTGTGCACACTCTACTGCACCTTGGCAATGGGCCCTGGCTATAATGCAGACAGACCCTCAGACCACAACTCTATGGAGGGTTTGGTCCCACCCAGCCCTGGAAGCCTAGGACATCAGACATCTTAATCCTATCACCTAGTAGGGCTGAAAATTATACACGAGCCTGGCCAGGGATGCACAGGTGCAGCCTCAACTGCTGGGCTCCCTCTATCTTACTGCTAATCAGATCTGCTATTGGACTTCCTTCCTGAAGCAACAGCCTTGGCATGGGAACACACACAACTACAGGAAACTCCAGTTGCTCAGGTGGGGCATGCAGGGAAAGTGGAATTGGCTAGCAAGGCCAGTTTTTAACTTCACATGAAATGAGCCCTAGCCTGAACACTTTAGTGGGAAAAGGCCTAAATAGTCACATGGGTGTGGGGGCAGCACCTGAAGACAGCATGCTTTCAATACCATCCTCTTGAAAGGTATCAGGATATGCTACCCCAAAACATGGCTCTTGGGCATATGGATTCTTTTAAGCTAAAGGCAATTGAAAATCAAAAGACATAAGAAAAGCTCTAAAAAACAGGGCACAAATTTTCCTTTTGTAAAGGAAATTTACTTTTGTAAAAGGTGTCTCCCTCTCCCATACCAGGAAAAGGAGGACTCTTAACAACTCTTATCAGTGGAGAAGACACTGACTTAAATGTGCAGAAAACACCTTGCTAAACAGCCCTTGTTGACCATACTTTTCCTGGTCACCTTCCCAAAACTTGCCTCCCCAACCCAGAAGCCCAAAGCCCCTTTTCCTTTGTTTTAGCCCAAGACAACATACAAACTAAATTCTAACCACCCCTTGAAGTTCCTCATCTCTGGTGCATCCATGTGTCAGTATGATGCACATGCTAATAAAATTCTGTTTACTTTTCTCTTGTTAATCTTTCTTTAGCTAGTCTCATTATAGGGCACCAACCAGAGAACCTAAGATGAGTAGAGGATAATATTTTTTTTCTACACTCTCATGGTCTGACCATCAATGCTGCCATCATGTGTTTCATTCCGCTTCCTTAAACATCTTTTTACAATAATCTTAACAACCTTAGAATACCATGGGTTGTGTGGGCAGCACAGCAAGGAGCCAGGACATAGCAAAAAGGGAGCATCTAGGGATCAAGCCCAAACTGGAAGCAGAGCAGGAAAATTGAGTGTGAAGAGGCTGGACAGAAGGGCAGGAATCCATCCACATGTGGGATGAGCAGGGAATGTGAACGTGTTGAGCGGTGTGGTCCCCAAGATCAGGTATGCTCAAAGCAAAAGCCCAATAGCTGTACAGCCTCAAACCACCACCTCATTCCTTCCCCCAGGTTGGATCTTCCTCCACATCCTCAATGCCTACAGGGCTTTTCTGGTCCTAAGCAGAGATCTGTCAGAACAGACCATAACAGCAATGTCTGACTTCTGAACTACTCTACCACTCAAAAGCCTGGCTATTGTTCTGCCCGTGGAATTGAACCTCCTGGTAACTGGTTTTGCTTAAACCACAAATGAACTGTGCTGGATAATGTGCCAGGAACAGCCTCCAAATTGTGATTGGTTCCCTAGAGTGCTGTCTTAGTTTGTTCAGGCTGCTACAAAAATATTATAAACTCGGTGACTTAAACAACAAACATTTATTGCTCATAGTTCTGGAGACTGGGAAATCCAAGATCGAAACACTGATAAATCTGATGTCTGGCAAGGGCCCACTTCCTGGTTTATAGATCATTGTCTTCTCACTGTGTCTTCACAAGGCTGAATGGGTAAGAGAGCTCTCAGGCCTCGTTTATAAGGGCACTAATCTCATTCATAAAGGTCCCACTCTCATGACCTAATTAACTCCCACAGGCCCCACCTCCTAATACCATCACACTGGGAATTAGGTTTAAACATATGAATTTTCGGGGGACATAAACATTCAATCCATAACAAGTGCCCTCCCCTACAGTAGAGTAGGGTTTTCCAAAATATGGTCCTCCAAGGCTAGACACCAGACTCCTCTAGGTTGTATGTGGATCTGAGGGGAAATAACACTGTATCACAATGAGAATGTTGTTCCTCTTCAATTCTCTTATAATTCCTTCTTACATCAAAAAGGTAGTCTTAGCCTGGCTTTGGTGTATCTTTCATGCCTCCCTCATAGTTATTAATCTCTCTTTATAACAAAATAACCAGCCTCAAGCTCAGGACTTCCACTGGCAGCAATAATTAGCTAAAAGGTAATAATATTGTTTTGTGTTCATACAAAGGAATATAAACCTTTATTATTACCTATTGACATTCATGATAGTGGTATTAACTTCCCTTTTAAAAATAAATAAATGAATTTGAGTTACAGCAAAAGTGAGTAAAATATTAAAAGAATTATAAGGTCATAGATATGGCAGAAATTGAGAAAAACCTCAAATAACAGAAGTTTCTTGATCACCCCCTAAGATCTGGATCCTCATCCCACTCCCTATTCTCTCGCTCAGGCACAGTTCCTGGGGGTCCCACTTTGGGGCAGCCAGCCAAAGTCAGGGCACTTTAAGTCATTGGTGTTTGATTCTTTTATCTTGTTCAAATGGTTTCCATTAATGTTTGTCTTTCACCCCATTTGCCCATTATGGGGCGAACTCCTTGAGGACAAATCTGACATCTCTGTTTTCTTTCCAACTTGCTTGCAGCTGCCAGTGGCGGTACGAGGCGCACAGTGGGTGTTCGATAAACACCACTGATCGACATTCAACACTCAGGCAACACCAACATCCCAGCTCGAACCAGACACTGGAAAACTAGGTCATCTATTTGGCAGAGGCATCACGATTCATCAGGACAGGATCTGTGAATGGTGTAAATTAACCAAACACACACACACACACACACACACACACACACACAACTCAGCCTTTTGGAAAAATTACATCTTTGTTGCAAAGATGCCAGAATGTCTGAAAATGGCCAAAACCTGGGGATTTTCCATAGATTAGTCATGTGGTTTAAATAATTAGATTCGAAGGCCCAGTATGAGATTGCCCCCAGTGAAACAGGAGCAGGTTCCAGGCCAAGTTCAGTCATGTATAAAGAGAAGAAGCTCCTCAAACTGACAGCAACGAATTAAAAGAAGGAAGAAATCAAGAAATGACCTGTGTCCTGGCGAGGAGAGAGAATGCGTGTGTTCTACGGGCTGGGGCTGGAGAGACGTGCAGAAAACTCAGGCAATGTGGTGAATATATTTCCAATTTTACAGAAAGGGTCCAGTCTGTATCACAGGCATTTGGGTTATTTATTTTAATAACATTCTAAGTGAAAGACTTCTCTCTGATAATAGAATTTCTTTTCATTTTTATGAATTCAAAAATGAAAAATAAGCTACAGCAAAAGAATCTAATTTCCTATAATAAGGTTTTGTTTTTAGTCACTTATAAATGCGAAATCATGGGGCCTTAGACACCAGAAGGCATATGCTGATCATGGAAATGAAATGAGAAAAATAAAATAAAATCTTAGAAACCCACTCATAAATATTGACCTTCCCCTTTTCCCTACCTTCAGCTCCTACCTAAAACTTCACACGTGTGTGCCCACACACACACTCTCACACCCAGAGGAGAAATAACAACACTGGCTTTCAGAGGCTGTGTGGGACGGACTGTGAGCTGGCCTGTCCTCGAGATAGAACACATTTGTTCAATAAATTCTTCACCTCAGGGTGGAAGTCCATGGAATTCAACACTGCTGCCAAAAACACCCAAACTTAGAAGTGGTCTGGAATACCATGTGGTCCCAGGTACCCCACTAAGTCTGACAGTCATCGGGAGCCCTTCGACTAGGGCCATCAGAATTTTATACCAGATACTTTCTCAACAAGGTCAAACTCATCTTTCATAAGCAAAAGGCTATGGTTCTATGCAGGCTACAGAGTCCATGATACAACTTCTCAAAATCTATTCCATTTTATCAGTTTCACCCGAGCCACGTACCCGTTATCCTTTTTAGTATGTCTTTTTCTATAATATTCCCAAGGAATATTTGTGAATCTTTAGTTTCATCAATTCTCCCCAGGTTTTCTTGCTCCTGAAATAGCAAAGTTGGGACTCACACTTCCTATTGTACATATTTAAAATTGTCATCCTGAGCAGTGAGTCAATACTACTCCCCTACTTCTCTCCTAACATTTTTGCATCTCTCTGAGACTTCCATTCCATCTATTTCCAGGATATAACAATAATTTTGCAACCTCACCTTCCTCTGTATTAACTGCCAATCAGTCCTCCTGTTACCAGGGATAGGGGTCAGTTATGCAAATCAGGTCAGAGCTATGGTCCAGTGCTCTCTCATCCTTTTGTCAGATCACGCTTTCACCTCTTTTCCCTCCTCCTCCATGTTGCCTTCTTCCTCCTAGAGGACCTCTTGTCCCTACAGCAGTGGTCCCCAACCTTTTTGGCACCAGAGACCAGTTTCACGGAAGACAACGTTTCCACAGACCTGTGGTGGGGAGGGGATGGTTTCAGGATGATTCAAGCACATTACATTTATTGTGCAATTTATTTCTATTATTATTACATTATAATATATGATGAAATAATCATATAACTCACCATAATATAGAATCAGTGGAAGCCTGAGCTTGTGTTCCTGCAACTGGATGGTCCCATCTGGGAGTGATGGGAGACAGTGACAGATCATCAGGCATTAGATTCTCATAAGGACCTTGCATCCTAGATCCCTCACATGCACAGTTCAGAAAAGGGCTCATGCTCCTATGAGAATCTAATGCTGCCGCTGATCTGAAAGGAGGCAGGGCTCAGGTAGTAATTCGAGCAATCAGGAGCAGATGTAAATACAGACGAAGCTTCATTCACTCGCCCACCATTCACCTCCTGCTGTGCTGCCCAATTCCTAACAAGCCACAGACTGGTACCGATCTGTGGCCCAGGGATTGGGCACCCCTGCCCTACAGTACACTCAGCTCTGAACATGGTACATACACACACAAGGAAAACTTACCCTTGAGCCCCAGAAGCTAGACTAGATCTTTTATAGTAGTTTTTCTATTTTTCCCTGGATATACCCTTTATCTCTGTTTTCCACATGGGGACAATATTCATCCAGAAACATTTATTCAACTAAGAAGTGTTTCTGGTAACATTTCCATTTGTGGACTCTAATTGCCCCGCAAAGGGGGTCACTGGAAGGACCGAAAGGAATATTAACATCCTGTGTGCTTATATTCACATTGTTTACATAGAGTGCACAGAAATAGTGTGAGTTTATAGGCTGCCAGACCTGGATTTGAATCCCAGCTCTACTGACCCTTCTAAGTTTCAATGACCTTGCCTGAAGAATTTAATGAATGTAATAGGAGCTGTTGCAAAAATAGTGAGTTCGTACAAGAATTAAACAACACAAGGTCCTTAGCACAGTGTCTGGATCATAATAAACTCTCAATAAATGCTAGCAGGATGTTAGTAGTGATAATTTTATAATTATTATAACTAGTAATAATAGCAGTATTATTATTCAATGTCAGAAGATCTGGTTTCCAAATTAGCTTTGTGAATAACTTATTTTCCTAGAACAACTCTCTGAATGTTATTTCCTCCTCTGCAATACAGCATGAAAGTTGCTATGGTCTGAGTGTTTTTGTCTTCCCAAAATTCATACATTGAAACTTAATCACCAACGTGATGGTATTAGGAGGTGGAGCCTTTGGAAGGTGATTAGGTCATGAGGGTGGAGCTCTTATGAATGGAATTAATGTCCTCGTAAAAGAGGCCCCAGAGAGCTCCCTTGCCCCTTTCACCATGTGAGGGCACAGCAAGAAGCCACCATCTAGGAACCAGGAAGCTGTCCCTCATCAGACACTGAATCTGCTGGAGCCTTGATCTTGGACTTCCCAGCCTCCTGAACTGTGAAAAATAAATGTCTGCTGTTTTTAAGCCACTCAGTTTATAGTATTTTGTTATAGCAACTCAAACAGACCAAGACTGTGGATTCCAATTCTAACTCCTCCTCCTTCATTTATTAGTTAACAATGTTAAGTTACTACTGTAAGACTCAACTTCTTCATCTATAAAATGCCGATAGTAATAGCAACTACTCCATAGGGCCATTGTAATTATGAAATGAGTTGATACGTGTAAAATGTTTAAAATTGTCTGGCACATACTAAGTGCTCAACACATATTTTTAAAATCTATAAGAGGGTATACTGGCATCCATCACTTCCATCACTCTGGTTACAGAAAAAACATAAGATAATGTACAAAAAGTGTCCATCACACTGTCTGGCATAAGTAGTTCTGAAACCATGGTGTAACTTAGAATTACCTGAAGATATTTTAATAAATGTTAATGTCTTTGTCCCACCCCACAGCGTTTATATCAGCATCTCCGAGAGTGGGGCTGGGTTTTTTTAAAAAGCTTCCCCACATGATTTTAATATGCTGTCAGGGTTAGAAATCACTTGTCTAACAACTGGGGTAACTCAATAAGGAGTATTTATTATTAGGCCGGGTGCAGTGGTTCACGCCTGTAATCCCAGCACTTTGGGAGGCCAAGGCGGGCAGATCACCTGAGGTCAGGAGTTCGAGATCAGCCTGACCAACATGGAGAAACTCCGTATCTACTAAAAACACAAAAAAATTAGCCAGGCATGGTGGCGCATGCCTGTAGTGTCAGCTACTCGGGAGGCTGAGGCAGGAGAATCGCTCGAACCAGGAGGCAGAGGTTGCAGTGAGCTGAGATCACACCATTGCACTCCAGCCTGGGCAACAGGAGTGAAACTCCGTCTCAAAAAAAAAAAAAGAAAGAAAAGAAGAAGTAGTTACTATTACTGTCTATCTATATACATATGTATCCAATCCTATAAAAAGAATAACCAAAAGGATCCCTGATTTATAAAAGGATTATGCACTTCATAAAAACATTCGGGAATTATTCTGCCTATATCCAAATTCTGCCTCACCAACTATTCATTTACTAAGTCCAAGATGGCTGCCAGAGAACATTGAAAAACTGATAGACATAAAGTTTTAGGAGCCACAGACAAAGTATAGAGCCACTGAAATGCCTTGCACGTTGTCAGGCTCAATGGCTGTTAGCTAAACTGAGTTGACACTTTGATGTAAGTGAATAGGAAAGATAATTATCACATGATACTATGACTTAAAACAAAACGCACAGATGCATGCATATGTGCACAGTCACACACATACATACACACATATGCACACACACACCCATCTCACTGCCCATCTTTTAATCACTGGAATTCTGCTTCCTTCATTTTTCTTTTCTGAACCCTTCTCATTGGCTCTTGACAGCATCACTATCGGCACACAAATAAACAATGTAGTGGAGAAGTCATACCACACCTTAAGTTCGTAGCATATACGCCTGCTATCATTAGTCTCTCCTACAAAACACTACAAAAAATAATTCTCTTAGAAATGAAAACTTATGTTCACACAAAACCAAGTACACAAATGTTAATAACATTATTTCTAATAACCAAAACATGAAAACAATCCAAATGTCCATCAACAGATGAACAGAGAAACGAAATGTGGTATAGCCATGCAATATAATGGTATTTGGCAATAAAAATGAAGTACCGACACATGCTACATGGTGGGTGAATCTCAAAAACACCATGCTAAGTAAAAGAAGTTACACACAAAAGGTTGCATATTGTATGATTCCCTTTATACAAAATGTCCACAACAGGCAAATTCATAGAGACAATAGCAGATTAGGGCTTGCCTAGATAGAGGGCAGTGGACAAGTAGGGGTGGTATGTATAAGGAGTGACTGCTAATGAGTATGGGGTTTCTTTCTGGGGTGATGGAAATGTTCTAAAATTAGATAGCAATGATGGTTATTTAACTCAGTAAATACATTAAAAATAATTAAATTGTATACTTAAACAGGTAAGCTTTATTGTTAGTAAATTATATTTCAATAAAGCTGCTAAAAAGTTATGTTCCTGAAGATGACCCTGAGCTAACAACAACCACCAAAAAAAGATCTTAAAAATATTTTATATACTTGAGTTTTAAAGACAAAATACTATCCTTAGTATAGTATTTATACTTTAGTAAAAATACTAAATACTAATTTATATTATTATTATATGTATTAGTATAATTTATACTCTTAGTATTTATACTTTAGTATATTTAGCATAAGTATAAAACATTATACTTTTTGGAAAAAATATTTAATATTTTAGCCTTTTAAATGATGTGGACACTGTTAATGGTGTCAACCTCATTTCCCAACAGTCAGAGGAATGAGGCTGATGGGCTTTGCAGAACACAAGTCACCTGCAGCCTCAATCTACTTTCAGAAAAGAAGACTCAGGTGTGGAAGTAAGGGCTAATATTTCCCAATAAAGTCCTGCCTTCTGGTGTTCTCTGACTCCCACTAGGCCAGCCTGGGAGGGGAGCCTTTCCTCCATGGGCAAAGGAAAGTCCCAGGAGACCCTGCATACTGGTAGATTCCATTAGAGTCTTCAGCTGACCTGCCAGTTCCAATGCCCTTTTAAAAATCTCTTAATACATCAGTGTAGTGTGGGGGGAAAAAATCTCTTAGCAAAGTCTGTTATATTACCTGTCCAAAAGCCATTTATTCCTTCTTCCCTAAGGTTCAGAATCCTAATTCTGGTTAGTTGCAAAGTGTACAACCTCAAAAAGTCCAGCTGAGGCTATAGTGGCAATGTGTATGACTTGCTTTAAAAAAAAAAATTAGAGATGCTCTAGGAAAGGTGAGCCTCTTGGCTTTCCTCCTTGAGTGTGGTTGTGTGTAGTATTTTGAAACTATAAGGGAAATATTTCCTAAATGCTGAGGTTGGAAGAGCAGGACAATGGCAAGAGCCTAGATCCACAATGAGATCACCAAGCTGACGAATCAATTCTGGGGGTGCCTACCTTCTGACTTCCTGTTATATACCCTAATTAAATACTTTATCACTCAATCCACCATCACTTTGGTGTCTATTATGTGCTATCAAAGGATCTTAACTGGTACATCTACCAACCTAAAGATGCATAGTTTCTTCTAGATCAGGGCTTTCTGATCACATCCGTCAGGATTAGGTTTGACTGTACATAAACACAACCTAAACAAGCAGAAGTGAAAGAAGTTAGGAGACAGAAACTCCAGAGCTCATATGATGGCTCTATCATTATCAAGAACTCACTTTAATATTTTTGCAATACTATCCCTTAAGCTGCTATCCTCAAGATCACTTCATGGCCCAAGGTGGCTGTTGGAGCTCCAGCCATTATATTCACATTCAAAGACAAAGGAAGAGGAAAGTATGGAAGGACAATAGAAGAGAATCTGCCACAAGGAATCTTCTGGAAATGCCATCCAACAATCTGCTTATATCTCATTGACTAGGACTTGGTCCTGTCACATCTAATTGCAAAAACAAACAAATAAGCAAAGAGAAACGAATAAAAATGCTACACTTTAACTTCACCACCCCCCCGCCTCATTTTCTAACTTTCTGTTGTTTCTATTTATATCTCATACTGCATACGTCTTAAAAAGTTATTGTAGTTATTATTTTTGATAGGTTCATCTTTTAGTCTTCCTACTCAAGATATGAGTAGTTTACACACCACAATTACAATGTCATAATATTCTGTGTATTTCTGTGTACTTAGGATTACCAGTGAGTTTTGTACTTTCAGATGACTTTGTTGTTCATTAGTATCCTTTTCTTTCCAATTGAAGAACCCCCTTTAGCATTTCTTGTAGAACAGGCCTGGTGTCGATGAAATTCCTCAGTTTTTGTTTGTCTGGGGAAGTCTTTATTTCTCCCTCGTGTTTGAAGGATATTTCTGCTAGATACAATATTCTAGGATAAAAGTTTTTCTTTTCTTTCAGCCCTTTAAATATGTCATGCCACTCTCTCCTGACCTGTAAGGTTTTCATGTGATCGCATCTTATTGCAAAGAAGACTGGGAAATGTCTTCTAACTGGGCACGTTGTTGTGAGTTCCTATTTTTAAGAAAGAATGGAAAATGGATATTGCTAAGACAACTAACAACCTCTGTTACATATGGAGAGTATAAGTCCTTGCCTAATCTCAGTATACTCTTTCATTAACCAGAGTAACAGAAGATATTTTATGCTAAGGCTGCCCAAGGAAGTCAAGCTGGCAGACAATATGGTCAGTGCATCAGTTATCTCCAATGTGACAAAATTCATGTGCTTTTTAAGATGACGCTTTGAAAATGATTAACATGTTTTAAAATGAAATCTAAATCAAACTCTGGGGTTACATGGAAAGCAGTTTGAAAACTCAGGATGGTGGATCACCAATGGCACCTGTATTGTTCCAGAAGATTCTAGAACCACCAAAGAATAAGACACTAGGTAGAACTTGTGACAGGAAGACCAATTAGAAGAAAGAATAGCACTGGGTTCCACAACCAGAACTCACCCCCAAAAATCAGTTTTTAAACGAGGAGCAACTGCCATGCTGACTTGTTTACAATACAGCTTTTTCTGAAGGAAAACTTAGGAAATCTGCTACCTTTGGTCAATTAGAATATTCTGGGACTAAAGGACAAGCTACTTAAAAACAATTCTTACTGCCCCTTATCGGTGTGAACCACTGTTTCCTCATATCTGTGGCAACAAGGAAACAACATTTATTTTAAAAAAACATGGATAATGGAATTGATAAAAGACTGGGGCATTCAGTTCTGATTTCAGATATTACAGATCATCAAAACAGACCCATTTTTCTCTCAGATTAACTTTATATAAAATGAATGTTATACATTTGGACTCACAAAATAAATTTATACTGATAAAAATCCTGAATTGTCTATTCGATGTCATGGAATTCCAAGATTTAATTGGAAAACTGGATTGTGCTGCTTAACAAATATCTGGAAACAGTTGCTAAAATTGTTTGAAAGCTACTATCTTATTCTGAAAGTGAAAGTCAGCTCAAATGTAGTTTGTACTTCTTAGTTCCAAGCCAGAAACATTAAAAATCAGCAGCGGTACAAATCTTGGAACTGGTTGAAAACCTTACCCCCAGCCACATTCTAATTTACGAGTGGACATGACTACAGCATATCCCAGGCCATCTGCTTGGATTCTAAGAGCCTACCCCCACAAATCATCAGGACTGCACAATTTCAGGCTGAATTGATAACAGGGATATTCCTTCTCAATTCCCCATGTGAACACCCCAAAGAAGCAGATGTGAGTCTCTAAATCCACCCCTTCAAAGTCGTCTCTCCTCCTAATCCCACCTGCCAGGCTGGCCTTGCCCATGACAGCATCTTCTCAGGGCTTTCTCCCAGACTTAAAAATACGGACTCTTAGAAACCGCCCCCTTAACTTTTACATTGTCATATCTATTACTGTCTCATCCCTTGACTGCTGCTAAAGTTTCTCACGCTGCCAAATGCTCAAAAAGTGGTATTGTATCACAAGATGAAATTTTGCTTCTGTGCAGGCATGGAACCTGAATTTTCCTTGTGGCTTTCAGTCTTGCTTCGTGAAGCTGCCTCATAGGCTGCTGTATGCCCAGACACCCTAGGAAGGGCTGTGAGACCCTCTCTTACTCCACAGCAGCAGCTCTTGGATTTGTCTTATGTACCGAGTATTCACACAGAAAGGCATTTGAACAAATGCACACACACATTTCACTGTAAGAACTTTGGAATCCATTGTTCAATTCCTATGAGTGAGAATATGCGATGTTTGGTTTTCTGTCCTTGCAATAGTTTGCTCAGAAAGATGGTTTCCAGCTTCATCCATGTCCCTAGAAAGGACATGAACTCATCCCTTGTTATGGCTGCATAGTATTCCCTGGTATATATGTGCCACATTTTCTTAATCCAGTCTATCATTGATGGACATTTGGGTTGGTTCCAGGTCTTTGCTATTGTGAATAGTGCTGCAATAAGCATACATGTGCGTCTTTATAGCAGCATGATTTATAATCCTTTGGGTATATACCCAGTAATGGGATGGCTGGGTCGAATGGTATTTCTAGCTCTAGATCCTTGAGGAATTGCCACACTGTCTTCCAAAATGTTTGAATAGTTTACAATCCCACCAACAGCGTAAAAGTGTTCCTATTTCTCCACATCCTCTCCAGCACCTGTTATTTCCTGACTTTTTAATGATCACCATTCTAACTGGTATGAGACGGTATCTCATTGTGGTTTTGATTTGCACTTGGACACAGCATGGGGAACATCACACACCAGGGCCTGTCATGGGGTGGGGGGATGGGGCAGGAATAGCATTAGGAGATATACCTAATGTAAATGATGAGTTAATGGGTGCAGCACACCAACATGGCACATGTATACATATGTAACAAAACTGCACGTTGTGCACATGTACCTGAGAGCTTGAAGTATTTAAAAAAAAAAAAGAACTTTGGAATCCACTGCTTGCTGAAGTGGCCTGCAGAAACCGCTTGAGGAACAGGGCACGAGTTTTTGCTCTTCCTGTTTTACAGAGAGTACCCAGCGTGCTCCCAGCTGTGGAAAACAATACGTCTCTCTTTTTGTCTTAGAACAAGAGGGGCCACCTGTTTCTCAACTCCTGACATTGAAAGAACAGTTCTGTGTTCATATTGTCCATAATCCAATGGTTGATTTTATGGACTTGGAGTAATATTCCAATGCAGTCTTTAATGTTTTGGAACTGAAGATTAATTTTTGGTATTTGGTCCTTAGGCGGAAACCTCTTGATCCTTCCAGCTGCATCTCTCATGACTATCTTGACCATAGTGATGTCTGTCTTCAGGACTGGCATTAGCAGCCAGGCACAGCCCCAGCATGCTGTCCCTTTTGGTGCTTACCATGCACTGCATTTGCATGGTGGTGGCTGTAGGGTATAAGATAAAGGCACCTGATAGCAATAACTTAAACATACCCTTAAAATGATGCTGTATAGCAGATGCACCAGAATGTGTGTTCCAAGCTAGGGAATCTGGGAGTGGCCAACCCAGAGGTGTGTTCCTTATCTATGATAAACCTCTGAGGCCCCAGCCAATCCTGTGGAACACAGGCTATACAGTAAAGTGAGGCCCTGAGGTTTGGGTTGGATGAAGGTTGCCAGGTGGATGTTGTTAGGGAGAGGGTGTTCAGTGAAAATGCTGCATATAAACTGCATGCTGTTTGTCAGTGGTTGCGGTTTTCCTGCCCAGCCCGCTGCCGCTGGACTGTAGGAACGAGGATATGTTGTCCAGTCCACCACCACTGGACTCTCTTTCCTATATTTAAGCTATATTTAAGCTCCCAGTGAAACTCCACATCTTTTTTTGCTGGCTGTAGGTCTCTTCTTTGGCCTCTCAAACCTGGTCCCATCCCTATTGAGGTTAATAGGCGTTTCACTCTACAGCAGCCTTGCAGCACATCTTCCTGTACTAACTTCTACAGATGACTTTCAGAAGGCCATGCTTTTCTTTAAAAACTTTCTGCACTTCTTCATTTCCCAGGGGAGCAGCCATTTAGTGTAGCAATTGAGCCTATGAGCTCTGGTGTTGGACTGCCTGAGAACCCCACTTTGACACTTACCTGCTGTGTGACCTTGAACAAGTTGCATAACTTTGCTAAACCTCAGCTTCTTCAGCAGCAAAGTGCATATTCAAAATATCACCTACTTCATTGGGTGCTGTGAGAAGATAATGTACCAGGATAACTCAGCCCAGGTCTGGTAATGCTTGGTCTATGTTAGTTATTACAGATTAAATGCATGCCTGTGTCTCTGCTAAAATATAAGCTTCCTAGCAGCTGTGTGGCTGGCACACAGTAGTACCCGATAATCATGTGCTACATAAATGAATGAATGGATCCATAAAGTCCAAGCTCTTCTGCTGAGTGTGGACTATCAGAAAGTGCATGGGCTTTTGCTGCCAGACAGATACAGGTCGATATCCAGGTTTCCTCCATGGTGCCCGCCAGTTGCTTCTGATATGTGGCATCTGGGCTGCCTAGGATGTTGAATGATGAATGTAATGTGTTGTGGATGATTATGAGGATGGAATGGGGTTACTCTGTTGTGTCAGGGTGGACTTGAATGGAGTCTCCTCCTCCCCAGGGAAGGTCACCTGGGGCTCTGTGAGCTGGGCAGAGCTCACTCTGTGGTCCAGTAAACACAGGCTGCTTTGGGAAGGAAGCAAATGCGTTCTTAGCAGAACACAACCAGGGTTATAGTTCTTAGCGAATAGTGTGAAGCTCTGTGAATAGGGGTTCTGTGAAGAAAAGTCATCTTTGAGCTGTGAGGTTTGATGCATTTTAAAGATTTTTAGCCAAGAACAAGCTGCAACCAGTGTGGAAGTTCTCTCTTCGGCCCTCCCTACTCTCCAGAGGATCAGTGCTCACCCACTTTGCTCCAAGCCCTTGAAGCCCCCACACTGGATGCCCTTGAAACAGTGCTTCACTGTCCACATCCCATGGCAGCAGAAACTGCAAAGGAGCAGAGCCTCAGCATTAAGCGAATATCTATGTCTCAGAAACGTGTCAGAGGCATGGGAGAACCTGGACCATGATGCTTGCTGAGGGAGAGTAGATGGTCCCAGAAGTCTGGTAGGAGAACCCTGAGGAGGAGAATTGGGATGAAATTCAGGGAGATGTGGAGAAAGCCTGTGGCAACTGTGGGAATGCTGCTCAGATCTTCCTCTGAGAATTGCTGTCCTGCTGTAAGAAAATGATTAGCTGAGCCAGGCAGAGTGGCTTACGCCTGTAATCCCAACGCTTTGGGAGGCTGAGGCGGGTGGATTACTTGAGGTCAGGAGTTCGAGACCAGCCTGGCCGACATAGTAAAACCTCGTCTCTACTAAAAATACAAAAAATTAGCTGGGCGTGGTGGTGGGTGCCTGTAATCCCAGCTACCAGGGAGGCTGAGGCAGGAGAATCGTTTGAACCCGGGAGGTGGAGGTTGCAGTGAGCTGAGATCATGCCATTGCACTCCAGCCTGGAGGACAAGAGCAAAAATCTGTCTCAAAAAAATAAAAAATAAAATGGTTAGCTGATGGCCTCCAACTGTTAGCATCTTCAGGGTTTGTCTCCGCTCCTGAGCCAAGGCCACACTCTTCCTGCTAAGCCACCAGCCAGTGAATAACAACAGCGAGGGAATGCAGATCTGACCATTACACCTAGTGCAGGACGCTTCTCATGGACATCTGTGCTCCAACCATATCTCCTGCATACTACAGGGCTGTCATAGATCAGTGCCTTCACATAAAATTGTATTTTCTCACTTTCATAAGAGAAGTCTAGAACTGGTATGATGGCTCCATTGTCAGCAGAGATCCAGGCACTGTGTACCTTTTTGCTCTGTAATTTTTATCTTGTAGTTCCCATTGATGAGATTACCCCACCTCATAAAATAGTCACTGCAGATATAGCCATCAAATCAATGTTTTAGGCAGCAGAAAAGAGGAAAAGGCAAAAAAAAAAATGCTTTTTTACAACTACATTAAGCCTTTTCAAAGATCTATCCTGGGAGTCCCAGCCCACCCAAATCTTACCTCATCAGCCATTTTTTTGCTTCAAAAGAAGATGAGAAACGTAGTTTTCTAAGTGAATATGTTACTATACCCAGTGAAATAGAGGCTTTCTTATCAAGAAACAATGAGATAATAGTAATATTTATGCAACTAGCAGTCTTTGAACACCTTGCATTTAAGCTGGTGTAGTAATCAGGGTTCTCCAGAGAAACAGAACCAATAGGATGGATGGATGGGTGGATGGGTGGATGGATGGATGGATGGATGGATGGATAGATAGATAGATAGATAGATAGATAGACGGACAGACAGACAGACAGGTAGATAGAGTGGGGACTTATTAAGAGAACTGGCACAAGTGATTATGGAGTCTGAGAAGTCCCATCCCATGCCTTCCACAAACAGGAAACCAGGAAACCTGGGTGTAATTCGGTCTAAGTCTGAAGGCCTGAAAATCAGAGGAGCCAATGGTATAAGTTCCAGAGTCCAAAGGCCTAAGAACCTGAAATTCTGACATGTGAAGGCAGGAGACAATGGATGTCTGAGCTCCAGAAAACAAAGTGAATTTGTCTTTCCTCTGCCTTTTTGTTCTTTTCAGGCCATCAACAGATTGGGTGGTGCCTGCCCATATTGGTGAAGGCAGATCTTCTTTACTCAAATGCTAATCTCTTCTGGAAACACCCTCACAGACACACCAAGAAATAAAGTTTTACGAGCTATCTGGGTATCCCTTAAATCAGACAAGTTGACACATAAAATTAACTGTCATAGCTCACTGGTCACCCCAGGCCCAAGACTATGTTGACTGTGTGACTCCTGCACTATCTTCTCTAACTGCCAAATCCAACCCCTCATCCAAGTATCCAGGCATGCTTCACTTCCTCCACGAAGCCTTTCCTGACTACCCCAGACCAGAATGAACTCCCCTTTTCTGATGCCTGAGGGAAGTTATTCAGTTGACTACCATTTAACTTTTCATTTATTAGTCCTAGAAATAAGGGATTATCATTACCTCTCAAATCAACAGCACAGTGCTAGGCACAATTTTAGCTACAGCATGAACTATGTGCTAGATTAATTATAAACTATTGTAACTCATTTTTTCTAAGTAAAATTTGAACTATTTTCCCCTTACATTGCACTTAAATGACATTTTCTTTATCATCTCGGAGTCCCATGAATTCTTCCTCCTGCTAATTCCCATTCAGTTGGCATTTCATCTCACCAGTGGACTCTATGAAACATGTCACCTGGAGCTTAGACTGTGTACATGCCCTCCATCCAAGCAGATGCCCTAATTAGACACAGATTTCTAACCTATCTTCTGGCAGGAGGCCGGTAGGTTTCATCTTGTGCCAAAAACTGCCAGCTGCTCCCTATTTCTACCTTTCCTCATCAGCAGAACCCTGATTCAAGGTAGGGAGGGCTAGAAGGCAGTGATGCTCCCAATCCCCCTTGCAGCCATAGATAGTCATATGACACAATCCTAGCCAATAAGATGTCTATGTGGCCTTGTGACACAGTCCTAGCCAATGAGATGTCTATGTGGCCATGTGACACAGTCCTACCCAATGAAATGTCTAGGTGGCCATGTGACACAGTCATAGCCAATGAGATGTCTATGTGGCCTTGTGACACAGTCATAGCCAATGAGATGTCTATGTGGCCATGTGACACAGTCCTACCCAGTGAAATGTCTAGGTGGCCATGTGACACAGTCCTAGCCAATGAGACCTGATGTCATAGTGGAGTCACAGCCTAGGACTGGCTACCTTCCAAAACTTCACTTTATGTGAGAAAAATTAAACCCCTAAGTTTAGCAACCAGTGGCCAGGTTTCTGTGACCCTCAGCAGGAAGCCATCATAACTGATACCCTGGCTAGGAGGGTGTCCCAGCAGCCAAGCATTCTGATCAGGCAGGAAGTCGTTTGGACTGCAGCACTCTCCTCACACAGTCTTTCTATTCAGGCTTCCTGGAGCTCTGCTTTTTTCACTGGAATTTGTGGCTGTGCTGCTGTTGCCAGACCTTCCTCAGACTCTGTAATTTCTGTTCCCTTCAATCTGGCATAATGGATAATAAGTTTTCATCGTTAGTGGTGCCCAAAATGTCAACGACTTACACATTCTCATAAAATCTCCAAATGAATGGAGAAAGAACGGTAAACCATGCCTCGTCTAGACTGTAATGAAGGGGAAGCTGCTGAAAATAAGATGCCGTCCAATTACTTTGTATTTACCAAGACTCACTTTTTAACCTCAGTGTGACATACTTTTGAAAATGGCTGTCACCTCATGATGCTTAATCCGATTTTGGTATGTTGAGAATAAAGCATAAATCTTTTGGCCTCACTAAATTCTGATAAATACTTTTTCGTTACATTTTCTTAATTATTGTAAGTAGCTGCTAAGAAGACAGAGCTGGCCCTTCAACTATCAGAAAAATCTCTTTATTAGCCAGCTTCCTGACCATATTTGGCTGAGTGAGGTGACCAATCAGGGGTCCCCATTTGCCTGGGAATGAGGGTTTGTAAGTATGCAGGACTCTAGTGTTAAAACCAGGAAATTCCAGGGTGGGTTGGTCACCCTACCATCCCAAGCCTCTGGAGCAAAAACCACGGAGCAAGCAGAAAGGGCCCATTGCTCCCCTAAACTACGATTCCCCCTCAGGCCCTTGTTTCCAATGTCTGTAGCAGTTATTTAATGAGTATTTTTAACAAGCCTGGGCCTCTGTTTCATCGTTCATGTGCCAGTCACTAGGGATAGAATGGTGAGCAAGAGACGTGAGAACTTTGCCCTCCTAACATCAATTTCAGTAGGGGTGATTGATAATAAACAACCAAAAAATAATAAGAAACAAGATAACTCCAGAGTGGTAAGAATGATGAAGAAATACCATAATAGAAGAGGCGCATGCTGAAGAGGGCCAGCGACAGTAAAGTTGAGTGGATTTGGGGATTTAGGGACAGTAAAGTTGAGTGGATTTGGGAATGGGAGCAAAATTAGGGTGGGCTATGGTCATGGGTCAGGCACGGGGGCTGTTTCTCCTCACGCTGCCATGTTCTGGCACAAAAGTCCAAAGAATCTAAAATTTCTGAACGGGTATCTGGCCTTCCTATTTTGTCAGGGTATGAAGGCAGAATATATTTTATTTAAGAATTTGCTGACTGAGTACACACACACATCTATACATGTATATGTACACATGTATATATTTATGTGTGTATATACACAGGCATATGTGTGTGTACACACAGATATATACAAACACACACTTTGGAACAATAAGATTAACGGCTGGTTCTGTGGTTGTCTTCTAGCCTCAGAGATCCTTGAGGATTTGACCCTTGGTCAACATTGCTTCAGGGAATAGCAAAGCATTTGGAGAATGCCTGTACTGGTTCCAGAATGAATGAAAATCCAGCTGAGCACTGTGTGCCCTTCCAAGGACCTGAACCTCATTATTGAGACTTATTGAGAACTGAGGAGCCAGTATGGATGAGCAACAGCTGCAGCAGAAAACCCTCCCCACCATCTCTGCCATGCAAGTGAGACCCCTGTTAGTCCCTGAGGGGGTCCAGGGAAGCTGCCTCTGAGAGGGAGATTTGCATGCAGGAAGTTTCTGGAAGAGGGCTCCCAGGATCCACAATCCTGAAGGAGCAAAGGTAAGGAGATTCGATAGATGGAGAAAGTGCATTTTGACTCATTTGCAAAAGAGGCCTCAGCTGACCTGGGAGAGTGAGCGTGATGGTCCTTCAGAGATTTCCCATATTGAGGATGATTCCTGAAAGACAGTCAGCTGTAAGACATCAGCTGCCAACATGGCTGGGGAAGACGGGGGAAGGGAGGCAACAGGTGCCTTGGTTTTGCTGTGGAAGATCTGGGAAGAGCTCCCCAGAATCCACCTCAGAGGATATGTGACAAGCTACTTATAAATCTGAAGGGACCCCAAAGCTTATGGCTTTCTGTAGCTGAGATGCTCTCTACCTGCTAAGCTCTGTCTCTTGTGACCACCGTGTCATACCATGTTGTTGCCTGTCCTTGATGCCAGTAAAGTTGATTGGGGCTTGTGAATTTGAACCTCAGTCTGAACTCAAGGCCACTGCTACTGGACAACCCCCAGGAGCATTGCTGGACTTCACTGATGCTCCAGGCCCAGAGAGGTCAGTGGTTGGCCAGGAGGGTGAAACATACGAGGAGCTCAGTGCACGTCTCTCTGAGGAGGTTATAATAAGTGAATGTTCAAAGATTTCTGAAACAGGTCACAGAACACATCGACCATAGAAGAAATGTTTGTTAAATTTGACTTCAGACCTTCCATTTATCAAAAACACTATTAAGAGAGTGAAAAGGCAAGCTTTCTCAGATAGACTAGGAGAAGATATTTACAAAACATGTGTCTAACAAGGAATGCATACTCAAAATATATCAAGAACTATAAATCAATAGGAAAAAGTGAGGCAATCATTTTTTCTAAAAAATGGCGGAAAGATTTGATTGGTACTTTATATAAGAGGCAATCAGCCACTATGCATATGAAAAGATGCTCAACCTTGTTAGCAACAAAATGCAAATTAAAACCATAATGAGATACCTCTACACATCCACCAGAATGGCCAAAATTAAATAGTCAGTACCAAGTGCTGACAAGGATGTAAGATAATGGGAGCTCTCACATACTGCTAGTGGGATGGTAAATTGGCACAACCATTTTTGAAAAACTGTTTAGAAATATCACCTACTATAAACATATCCTTATCTTACAGCCCAATAATTCCACTCTTGATGTATAACCAGCAAATTCCCCATGCAGTGTTATTCATAAAGACCAAAACTAGAAACCAAATGTCCTTAGCAATGGAATGGATAAACTCTGGTATGTACACACAATGGAATATCACATAGCAAAACAACCAACTACTGTTATAAGAAACAACATGGATAGCTCTCACAGTCATTATATTGAACAGCAGAAACTACACAAAAAGGGATACAAATTGTACGACTGCACTTAGATGAACTTCAGAAACAGGCACAAATGATCTATGGTAATAGAGTTCAAAATACCTTTTGGGGAGGGGGCAGATATTGACTGGCAGGAGCACAAGAGAGCCTTCTGGGGGTTGGAAATGCTTTCTGCTTGATCTGAGTGGTGGTTTTATGGGTGTATATGTATGTGAACATTCATCAGGCTGTATAGTTAAAATACGGGGCCATTTAGTGTATAATGTTGTACCTCCAAAAAGTGAATTGCTTTAATAATGATGATGATGATGCAGGAGGAGAAAGAGGAGGAGGAAGAGAGAAAGAGGGAGGTGGAAGGAAAATGAGGAAAAGGGAGAGGAAGAGGAAGAAAACAAAAAGAAGAGGAGAAGGGGGAGGAGGGAGAGAAGGACGAGGAAGAGAAGAAAGAGGAGGAGAACAAGCCATCGCCATTTGTAAGGTCATCAGGAGGATTTCAGACACAGGAAACAGAACGTGACAACGCCTGAAATGAGAACAAGCTTGGCATAGACAGCAGCAGGAAGGCCAGATGCAGGCACCTGATGAAGCTAAAAAAAAGGGGAGAGGGCTGCTCAAACAGGGCTTTATAGGTTATGGAAGAGTTTAGATTTTAAGGGCAATGGGAAGCAAATGGCCAGTTGTAAGCATGGGGGGTGCATATTACTTGATTTATGGCATTTTTCTAAAATAACCTTGGCTGCTGAGGGAAAAAAAGGGTTGTGCTATAAGGGGCAACAGTGCATGCAAGCAAGCAGACCATTCATGAGGCTGTTGGAGTTAAAAATAGTGGCAGAAAAGGCTGTTAGAAGCAGAACTGGTAACAAAGATCAGGAGAAGCTACACTGTACATCTTTCATTTGCCAATCCAGACCTCCTCTCCATCCTTCTCACCCTGCTGTCTACCCTAGAGGGTGCTGTATGGATGCCTTCAATATGCCCCTGACCTTCTCACTCCTGGTTGGACACAGCAAATCAGAGGGCAGGAGAATGGCATGGACATTTGTCACCCCCAACTCCCTCCTGCTGCATTCCCACAGGTCAACTAAGGGTTATAGCTCCCACGGGGCAGCCTTTTCCTACAGCTATGCAATCTGGGTTCTTGTAACTGCTCCCACTCTTGTCCCTTCAGCCTTGCCTACACCTTTGTAAAGATTCTCTTTCTTTAATTCTCCCCTATTTCCCTACTTAAGTGTGTCATTTGTTTCCTGCTAAGAGACTGACCGATATATGAACTCCCTACAGTATTAAAACATAGACCAATGCTGAATGCAGCAGAATGACTCAGAGTTCAAGAAAAATATAATGTATCTCTCTCACACATGCCCCTTATAAAGCAAATAATCTTCTAATGTATTTTCGATGGATTTCCATCCAAAATGGAAATGTTGCATTTGAAGTGGCAAGAGTTATCTGGAATATTTGTTTATGTGAAACATTTTATTCTAAGGCAAGGCTGAGTAAATGATTTCACTTATACACTTTAAAGGCCTCCTATGTTTATCCTCAATAGCAGGTCTCACAATTGAAATTATTTGTATTTTTTATGCCCATCTTCCTTCTTGGACTCTAAGCTTCATGAAGTCAGTCCACAGAAATAGTTCATGAAGAAATCTGTCTTACTGCCTGACATATCCTAAGACCTAGAACAATACTTGGGCATAGAACTTCATAAATGAATATTGTTGAATTATGGAACTGAAAGAAAAAAGACTAAGAGGAAAGAGGAATGGGGATGGAATTTAGAACCAGAAAATGAGAATGGGGATCCCAGCGCCCCCAACTGCCATTAGGTATGTGTTCTTATACATCTAACTTCTCAGGGCTTTCATTTCCATATAGATGTATATAAAATTAGAATAAGAATCTCCTCTCTATCTAATATTTTTGAGGATCAAATGAGATAATACTTATAAAAGTAAATGAAGCAGTAAATGAAGCCGCCGTCAACTATGAATATCATTATTATTATTATAATAAAGGCAGCATCAGTGAAGATGGGTCTAGGCTTGGTTTTTATGCAGCACACATCAGCTTTTGCAGGGCCTGGAAAGTTATTATGATTTTTACTATTTTCATTTAAGAATAATTCAGCTCAAGTGGCTGCAAACCTTGGAATCTGGTAATGTGCATCTAGGTGTTAAGGAATTCAGACAGCCGTGTACAAAACATGACAAGATAACATGTGCCTTATTCTCCGTGGTTCCTGAAGCAATAAAGCGAAGCAAGAGGCCAAAAGACACAATCATCTCAGGCAGCTGCAAGAGCATAGCGCACAGTCAGTGCACCTTAACTCTGTTACATCCAAAACACCACTTGATTGAGGCCGTGTAAGAAGCAGTAAGGTTGAACAAAACCCAAGAAGCAGCGAGTTGACAAAAACAGAGGATGAATCCAACAATGGAGTCCAACCTCTTTTTAGTAACTCTGAAGCCAATAGCTTGTCTTGATATTGCATATGACCATAATTCATGTCTAAATAAGAATAAGCCCTCTCAATTTTATATACACTCTTAAATGTGAGATTTTATATTTCATTAGTCAGTGTTCTCCAGAGAAACAGTACCAGTAGGGTGTATACAAATATATATAGAGAGAGATTTATTTTAAGGAATTGGCTTATGCAATTGTAGAGGCCAGCAAATCCAAAATCTGTAGGGTGGGGCTGCAGGCTGGAGACTAGGAAAGAGCTGACATTTCAGTTCAAGTCCAAAGGTCATCTATTGGCAGAATTCTCTCTTGCTCTGGAGAGGTCAGTCTTTGTTCTTTTTAGGCTTTCCACTGATTGGATGAGGCCAGTCCTCATTATGAAGAGTAGTCCATGAATTTAAACATTAATCTCACATTTAAAAAAATCCCTCACAGAAGCCCACACAGAATAATGTTCAATCAGATATCTGGGCACTGTTAGATATTACATCTTACTATTATAAGTTATTTGTCTTATCTAACATTTGGCTCTTATAAATAACTCTATAATGAACAACCTCATACATAAGGTACCGCACACATTTTAGATTGTATCCTTAGGGCAAGTTACTAGAAATAGAATCATTTGGTCAAAAGCTATGCACATTTTTAGCAAACAGTCATCCATAATGGTCATATCACTTTACAAGCTTACCAAAAATTGTGTTGAGCTCTTATTTCCTTTGGACACTTAAAATTATCAGAATTTCCCGGTGTCTTTAAAAATGTCTGCACTGCAGGTGAAAACCTGTACAATATTATCACTATATGTGTATTTATTTATCACCGAGGTTGAGCATTTTCTCAAATATTTAAATCAGAAATATTTGTGAATTGCCCATTCATATGTTTTGTCCAGATTTCCTCTGGAAAGTTTGTCTTTTTCTCATTGGTTTTAAAGAGTTCTTTACACATAAAAAGCATTATTCCACCCTCTCATATTTGTTCTAAACATTCCTTTTTCTTTGTTCTTTACCATGTATACATTATACTGTATGAAATTGCATTTTTTAATTTAAATTTTTTTGTAGAGATGGAGTCTCACTATGTTGCCCAGGCTGGTCTCGAACTCCTGGGCTCAAGCCATCCTCCTGCCTTGGCTTCCCCAAGTGCTGGGATTACAGATGTGAGCCACTGCACCTGGTCAGAAATTGCCTTTTTTAGGCAAAAAATAGTCTACCATTAGAAATGTCATTGGATTTAATCCAATAATTTTCTTTATGGTTTTCTAGTTCATGTAGTTAAATCTAACAATGTTTCCTTTATGATTTCTGCCTTTATAGGCTACAGTACTTGTTCATTTAGCATGCCTATACCAAATTATGTGTTAGAATATATTTTATTTCATTTAAATCTTTGTATGCCCAAACCAAATTATCTGTTGAAATATGCTTTTTTCAGTCAAAAACTTTTTACTATTTCAATCTTTATTTCGTTTCCAATATCCACCCTGATATCAAAAAGTTTTGATACTTGTCCAGTGCCCTTAAACTTCATGCTCTCACCAAATGCTAAATATGAATCCAAAACTACTATGTCCGTAGTCTCTCTCAAATTTGTTTATTCTGTTTTCATTATCTGCCACTACCCAAGTGCAGGTCTTCATCCTCTCTCATCTGGTCTATTACATACAGAACTGGGCAAACTATGGCCCTAGGGCCACATTTAGCTAGTTGCCTGTTTTTGTAAATAAAGTTTTATTGAAACAGCAGCACTCATACATTAATATATTGTCTATGGCTGCTTTTCTGCTACAATGCAGTACTGAGTAGTTGCAACAAAGACCATATGACCCTCAAAGCCAAAAATAATTATTTTCTGGTCCTTACAGAAAATATTTGCCAATTACTGTTCTAGTTAAACAACCACCAACCAACCAACCACCTCACCTTCATTCACCACACCACAAAAAAGTACCATTTTAATATATCATTTTAAAACTTGGATCTAATGTGTCACTTCCACAATAAAACCCATTTAATGGTTCACCATTGCTCACAGAATAAAGCACAAACTCTTAGCTTTGCATTCAAAGTCTGCCATCACTTTCCTACAGCTGACTTTTCCTGCTTGCCCCTACCATGCTGGAGTGTTCATTTTTCCCAGAAAACACTGCACATTCATGTCCTGTATTAGTCCGTTTTCACACTGCTGATAAAGACATATTCAAGGCTGGGAAGAAAAAGAGGTTTAATTGGACTTACAGTTCCGCATGGCTGGGGAGGCCTCAGAATCACAGTGGGAGGCAAAAGGCATTTCTTACATGGTGTCAGCCAAAAAAAAAAAAAAAAGAAAAAAATGAGGAAGAAGCAAAAGCAGAAACCCCTGATAAACCAATCAGGTCTCATGGTACTTATTCACTATCACAAGCATAGCATGAGAAAGACCAGCCCCCGTGATTCAATTACCTCCCCTTGGGTCTCTCCCACAACACATGGGAATTCTGGGAGATACAATTCAAGTTGAGATTTGGGTGGGGACACAGCCAATCCATATCATTTGCCAACCCCTGGCCCTTCCAAATCTCATGTCCTCACATCTCAAAACCAGTCATGTCTTCCCAACAGCCCCCCAAATCTTAACTCTTTTCAGCACTAACCCAAAAGTCCAGAGTCCAAAGTCTCATCTAAGACAAGGCAAGTCCATTCTGCCTATGAGCCTGTAAAACCAAACGCAAGCTAGTTAATTCCTAGATACAATGGAGGTACAGGTATTTGGTAAGTACAGGCATTCCAAATGGGAGAAATTGGCCAAAACAAAGGGGTTACAGGGCCCATGCAAGTCTGAAATCCAGTGGGGCAGTCACATTTTAAAGCTCCAAAATGATCTCCTTTGACTCCAGGTCTCACATTCAGCTCACACTGATGCAAGAGGTGGGTTCCCATGATCTTGGGCAGCTCTGCCCCTGTGGCTTTGCAGGGTAAAGCCTCCCTCCTGGCTGCTTTCACAGGCTGGTGTTTAGTGTCTCCGGCTTTTCCAGGTACACAGTGCAAGCTGTCAGTGGATCTACCATTCTGGGGTCTGGAGGATGGTGGCCCTCTTCTCACAGTTCCACTAGGCAGTGCCCCAGTAGGGACTCTGTGTGGGGGCTATGACCCCACATTTCCCTTCTGCACTGCCCTAGCAGAGGTTCTCCATGAGGGTCCCACCCTTGCAGAAAACTTTTGCCTGGGCATCTAGACGTTTCCATACCTCTTCTGAAATCTAAGTTGAGGTTCCCAAACCTCAATTCTTGACTTCTGTGCACCTGCAAGCTCAACACCACATGGAAGCTGCCAAGGCTTGGGGCTTCCACCCTCTGAAGCCACAGCCCAAGCTGTACGTTGGTCCCTTTCAGCCACAGCTAGAGCAGCTGCGACACAGGGTACCAAGTCCCTAGGCTGCACACAGCATAGGGACCCAGGGCCCAGCCCACAGAAACCCTTTTTCCTCCAGGGCCTCTGGGCCTGTGATGGGAGGGGCTTCCATGAAGGTCTCTGACATGGCCTAGAGACATTTTTCCCATGATCTTGGAGATTAACATTAGGTTCCTTTTTACTTATGCAAATTTCTGCAGCTTTATTGAATTTCTCCCCCGGAAGATGGATTTTTCTTTTCTATTGCATAGTCAGGCTGCAAATTTTCCAAACTTTCATGCTCTGCTTCCCTTTTAAAACTGAATATCTTTAACAGTACCCAAGTCACCTCTTGAATGCTTTGCTGCTTAGAAATTTCTTCCACCAGATACCCTAAGGCATCTTTCTCAAGTTCAAATTTTCACAAATCTCTAGGGCAGGGGCAAAATGCCACCAGTCTCTTTGCTAAAACATAACAAGAGCCACCTTACTCCAGTTCCCAAAAAGTTCCTTATCTCCATCTGAGACCACCTCAGCCTGGACCTTATTGTCCATATCGCTATCAGCATCTTGAGCAAAGCCATTTAACAAGTCTCTAGGAAGTTCCAAATTTTCCCACATTTTCCTGTCTTCCTCTGAGCCCTCCAACTGTTCCAACCTTTGCCTGTTACCCAGTTCCAAAGTCACTTCCACATTTTTGGATATCTTTTCAGCAATGCCCCACTCTACTGGTACCAATTTACTGTATTAGTCCATTTTCACACGACTGATAAAGACAAACCCGAGGCTGGGAATAAAAAGAGGTTTAATTGGACTTAAAGTTCCACATGGCTGGGGAGGCCTCAGAACCATGGCAGGAGGCAAAAGGCACTTCTTACACAGTGGCAGCAAGATAAAATGAGGAAGAAGCAAAAGCGGACATCCCTGATAAACCTATCAGATCCCGTGAAACTTATTCACTATCATGAGAATAGCATGGAAGAGACTGGCCCACATGATTCAATTACCTCCCCTTGGATCCTTCCCAACATGTGGGAATTCTGGGAGATACAATTTAAGTTGAGGTTTAGGTGGGGACACAGCCAAACCATATCATGTCCCATGCCACTGTGCCTTTTCTGATGCTATCTGCCCTTCCTCAGATATTCTTTCTTCTCCACTTGCTGAAATTCTGTCTATTCTTTAAGAGCATTCTCAAATGTTCGTATTTAAGTGAAGTTCTCCCTGATACCCCATGGATTGCCCTCATTACATTTTCCCAATCAGAATGAATTACTCCCACCTTTGGGATCTCAGGCACTGTTTGTAATCCTCTGCTAAGAGGTCTAAACATGGTCTAATTTATTTTATAATTTGGTGTGTACATGTCTCTCTTGGGTTGCTCCCCTCAACCAAAATTATTATCTCTTTGAACACAGATACTAAGATTTCTTCTTTGTTAAGTCTTCTAGTAGATAACCCAGTGTCTAGTATAGAATACATAAATGTAATATATTTGTAATTTATTTTATGCATTTATTTGTCCTCTGTATTAGTCAGTTCTCATACTGCTAATAAAGACATAACCAAGACTGGATAATTTATAAAGAAAAAGAGGCTTAATGGACTCAGTTCCATGTGGCTGGAGAGGCCTCACAATTGTGGCAGAAGGCAAAGGGGAAGAAAGTCACATCTTATGCAGTGGTGGGCAAGAGAGTTTGTGTAGGGGAATTCCCATTTATAAAACCATCAGATCTCATGAGACTTATTCACTACCATGAGAACAGTATGGGGGAAACTACCCCCATGATTCATTTATCTCCAACAGGTGCCCCACTTGACGCATAGGGATTATTACAATTCAAGGTGAGATTTGGGTGGGGACACAGCAAAACCATATTTTCATACAATAGAAATATTCGTTTAGCATATTATTGGTACATTTATTTAGCTCTAACTTGGGACTAGACACTATACTAACTATATATACAATACCTCTAATCCTTACAAAAACATAAGTTACATATTATCCCTATTCTACAGTTGAAGAAACTGAGGCTTAAGGGGTTAACTGGTTTATATAAGAATACATAGTAGTTAATGATGCCACCTGAATTTCAATGCAAATCAATGTAACTCCATCATAAACTTCAAGAAATTGAATACCCTATTCATGATAAGCATCGAGTGTTTTTAAAACAAAGGAGAGTACACTCACAATAAGGGCATTTGCTATTTATCACTTTACTATGCCATCTCAGGGAATGAAAATAATCATTCTCTTTCCCATGTCCAAACAAGCACAAATACATGTATGCAATTTTGCTTTAAAAATTACACTAAAAACAAAATATTACATATTCTTATTTTGTATAATTGACTAGGAAATGTTTTATGGATTAATGAAATTGAGGGATGAGTAGCTACCAAATCTAGCCACAAAAGGAGACATTCTGGATCATAAAGCATATTTTATTCATCTTGACAGTTGTTTAATTTTAAGTATTTATGATGTTACTTTATAGTAAATATGTCTAAATCATGAAAGCTAGGTAATATGAGACCCAACTTTGGAAATTTGCTCAAGTTTCTGCCATTAAAGCTATATTTAAATGGATTTTGTCCTAAGAATTATGGGTTTTATACAGTAATGACATGAAAATTATTCATATTCTACTCTACGGTATAATGGCACTACTCCCACTGCTGCTACCATTACTATTACCAAGACAACTACCCTTGATTTTATGTAAGTAAATCAACTAACATATCCCCTGTAAATCAACTAAATCAACTAACATATCCCCATATCATTTGAACTGAATATGAAAAATGCCACAGTAGGGAGTCTTTGTAATATAGAAAAAAAATCCCCTTTGAGCTTACTTTAAAAAAATCATTATGTGGTATAGGTTTTGTACCTGAAAGAATTACACTTTCATATGTCAACAATGTTTTTGCTTTAAAAAGAAATCACTTTTTGACACAGTAAGTCTTCTTTATGTCTGGGGTAAGGGGAAGAGAAATAGGCTTTTAAGTGATTTAAATCTTAATAAAGACCACAGATCTGACTCTATCACCAGCTGTGAGGGGAACCAGTCTCCAGGTCAAACATACTGTGACATACTTACAAAAGAAAGCAGAGAACATAACCTTTGGCTTCCCTTAAAATCCTCCCATAAAGGACTTGGCATGATTTAGGGAGACATAGTGAGGAGTGGTCACAGCAGGTTCTGACCCCACTCATATCACGGGCAGTTGTAAGTCATATGAAACCTCTGAGTTTTGAATAACCCTCCACATTACTCATAATTTACATCTGGAATACCAAAGAGGAGGACTCCAGAGTGTGGAAGAATTCTAATTTTTAAACATAGCAAAAATTAAAACTAAGAAAAGTCTTGAGATCACATTTCTAGCCTGTGGAGGAATGGAAGACAAGGAGAGGAAAGAAACAAGGACACTGGTGCTCCAGATTAACATCCTTTCACTGGGGAGTTTCTCTGCTCTAAAGCACCTTGGAATTTCCAATCAAAGTCTCTCCATCAACATCTTTAAAAAGCATCAAGAAGCTTTTCTTGGTCATTCATCACTGATTTGCGATGCAGGCAAATCCCACATCTTAGCCAAGGGATGTGGCCATGGAAGGCTTTTTGCTGTCCTCCAAGGGCTCTGAAGTAATTGCAGACTGTGTAGATTAAACTCTGTCCCTTCTGGAAGCCTACCTAACATGATAGAACATTCAGGGAACAGGCAGTGGCGAAATGTGTGAGCTAGAACTGGATCGTCCCAGGCCAAACACAAAGCACACCCATAACATTCTCAGCAGTGATCTTCTTAACTTAAAAAAAAAAAAAAAAAAAAAAACTCCACTGTAGCATGTAGCTAGGCCAGAAGAACCATTTGGCCCACCTTCCCATTCTCAAGGGGCTTTTAAATGAAGACCTCCGAAGCCATCATCAAAGAAGGTTATACATATAATGAGTTACAGAGATATACCAACAGTATTCAAAGTGAAGATGATGATCATAGGCAGTTAATTATTTGTCCACTGGCTGAACTACACCAACTTTAGTGAACAAATTGATGCATATAATAAATCCTATGATTATCTTTTGTGTTCAAAATTGTTATGTTTGTGTTAAATTTATATTTGTATTTAAATATTTCTTTTTCATTTAAACACTTTTAAAATTGCCATTTTTAATAATATGATTTTTAATTTACTAAAAACTTCAAATGCTAAAGAGTCGAGAGAGAAAGAAGGAGAATGAAAGAGAAAGGGACCCACTTGTACATCTATGCAGACTCTTTCCATAGTATAGAATGACCTTTCTCCATCTCAGTGCCACAAACTCTATTTTTTCTTTTTTTTTTTTATTAAAGTTCTGGGATACATGTGCAGAACGTGCAGGTTTGTTACATAGGTATACACATGCCATGGTAATTGCTGCACCCATCAACCCGTCATCTACGTTAGGCATTTCTCCTAACGCTATCCCTCCCCTAGCCCTTCATCCACTGACAAGCCCCAGTGTGTGATGTTCCCCTCCTTGTGTCCATGTGTTCTCATAGTTCAACTCCCACTTATAAATGAGAACATGCAGTGTTTGGTTTTCTGTTCCTGTGTTAGTTTGCTGAGAATGATGGTTTCCAGCTTCATCCATGTCCCTGCAAAGGACAAAGCTTTTTTATGGCTGCATAGTATTCTATGGTATATATGTGCCACATTTTCTTTATCCAGTCTATCATTGATGGGCATTTGGGTTGGTTCCAAGTCTTTGCTATTGTGAATAGTGCCACAGTAAACATACGTGTGCATGTGTCTTTATAGTGGAATGATTTATAATCCTTTGGGTATATACCCACTAATGGGATTGCTGGGTCAAATGGTATTTCTGGTTCTAGATCCTTGAGGAATCACCACACTGTCTTCCACAATGGTTGAAGTAATTTACACTCCCACCAACAGTGTAAAAGCATTCCTATTTCTCCACATCCTCTCCAGCATCTGTTGTTTCCTGACTTTTTAATGATCACCATTCTAACTAGCATGAGAAAACTGAAACTGGACCCCTTCCTTACACCTTATACAAAAATTAACTCAAGGTGGATTAAAGACTTAAACGTAAGACCTAAAACCATAAAAACCATAAAAGAAAACCTAGGCAACACCATTCAGGACATAGGCATGGGCGAAGACTTCATGACTAAAACACCAAAAGCAATGGTAACAAAAGCCAAAATTGACAAATGGGATCTAATTACTCTAAAGAGCTTCTGCACAGCAAAAAATAAAATAAAATAAAATTTAAAAACACTATCATCAGAGTGAAAAGGGAACAGGCAACCTACAGAATGGAAGAAAAATTTTGCAATCTATTCATCTGACAAAGGGCTAATATCCAGAATCTACAAGGAACTTAAACAAATTTATAAGAAAAAAATAACCCCATCAAAAATGGGTAAGGGATGTGAACAGACACTTCTCAAAAGAAGACATTTATGCAGCCAAAAAACATGTGAAGAAAAGCTCATCATCACTGGTCATTAGAGAAATGCAAATCAAAACCACAAACTCTGTTTTAGCCTTCATGTAGTCCCTGTCCTCCTGTCTCTGAAACATACGACTTCTCCCTCCCTAGAATCCCCATAGTCCTTCAGCACTGTGGCATTTAACTATTTTGATCCTTCAGTCAAGGAAACTTTGACTTTAATGTTCACTCCTCCAAGTCCTATTATGCCTCAAGACTCAGCACAGGCTAATGTCCTCTAAGAACTCTTCCAAGACTCACCTCTCTTTGGCCACTCACCCCATTCAGTGCCCTCCCCCACACCATGTGCTCCTTCAGCATCCCGGACACTCCTATCTCTGCCCTTGCCACAGCAGAGAGAGGATCTGTTCATGTGTTGGTCTCACTGCATTGCGATCTGCGTTAGGCAAGGGATTCATCTGAAGTATCTTTCCCTCCCAGCAGCTAGCACAGTGCATGGCTGAGAGCTATAACTCAATATATGTTTGTTGAGCTTCATGAACTGCTTTGAATTCATTATCCCAGTTTACTTCTTATCTCCCTTGTCAGTCTCTCTTCTCCACAAGGGTGGGTAAGATGTGTGTCTGATTGTCTGCCTATCTCTAACATTTGCTGCATATCAGGGCTTTATAAATATTTGTTGAATGACTGAATAAGTCTGTTCTGACCTTAGCCTTCCACCACAAATTACAATATGCAGTAGAAATGAGAACATGAAAATTCCATCTGTGAAAGTATTTTTTTTATTTGCAACTGTTGTTTTTTAAATTCATTGTCAGGAGGATACTGTAGATTTCCTCTCTTTGGTTTCTGCCAGAAGAGAACACCTGCAGGGGCCTAGAAGGAAAATATACCTATGCTTAAGGGTGGGGAAGGAATGAAAGAACTTTCCAGAGGTTTTCAGCAAACTTCTGATTTGTAAATGTCTAGGCAAAGTCATCAATGAGAAGTAGTGTAGGTAGAGTAAAACAATCCCCAGTGTCCATTCATTCATTCATACAGTCATTCAACAAACATTTGTTGAGCATCTTCTCCAGACCAGGTGAGGCTCTGTGCTAGGTGTCAGGGAAACAAAGATTTGGGTTAACAGACAAACTTTGCCCTTTCAGATTTTAGCCCCTGCCGGGCACAGTGGCTCTCGCCTGTAATCCCTACACTTTGGGAGGCTGAGGTGGGCTGATCACTTGAGGTCAGGAGTTCAAGACCAGCTTGGCCAACATGGTCATTTTTAGTCTCAACTAAACATGGTCACTTTTGGTCTCCACTAAAAATACAAAAATTAGCCAGGCATGGTGGTGCATGCCTGTAGTCTCAGCTGAGGCATGAGAATTGCTTCAACCCAGGAGGTGGCAGTTGCAGTGAGCCGAGATCACGACACTGCACTCCAGTCTCAGTGACAAAGCGAGACGCTGTCTCAAAAAAAAAAAAAAAAAAAAAGATTTTAGACCCTTCTGAAAACCTGACAGCAATTAAATCAACAACTCCAATGCTATGTGGTATAAGTGGTATAAGCTGGGATCACAGTAAACACAGGATGTGAATGAAGTAAAAGTTTGCGTTATTTGCTCTGGTCATTCTGAATTGCTCTTTACTTGCTGAATGGGCAGGGCCATTGTGGTTGTGTGAGGCTGGTGATTCCCTCGTAAGATGCAGATAGCACTAAATCTGAGGGTGAACTCAGATGATGACCCTGGCACAAGAAAGAGGAGATCACAGAGTCTTGTCTACATGAGGATCTAGCTTTCCCATGTGCACCGAGTACAGACCAGGTCCTCTCAGACTTTCACATGCGTATGAATTATCTGCAAATCCTGCTAAAAATGCAGCTTTTGATTCAGTGGGGTGGAGGAAGGGGCTTGGGAGTCTGCATTTCTAACAAGTTCCCAGGTGATGCTGAGGCTGATGCTGCAGGTTCGTGGACCACATTTTGAGTAGGAAGAACACAGAAGAAAGAGCACTATCTTGCAAAGCCTAACACACCTGCACGTCAAATCCTAACTCTAATATTTACTACCTGAATGGTTCTTTGTTAATCGCTTATGCTTCCTGATCCTCAGTTTGCAGCATTTGTAAAAGAGGATAATACAATCCAAATCATAAGGTTGCTGTGAGGATAAAATGAAAGTGTCTAGAATAGGAACTCATAATAATAATTACTAGCTATTACTCAGTGGGTTTTCATTCTTTCCTCAAATGTGTTTGGAAACTATCAGAATAATTTTAATCATTTTGAACTCAATGGAATCCTATTTACTTGTGGTCACTATTCTCTGTTTTTCTTTATGAGGGTCCATTGTCAGCTTGGGGTTTCTTTGTTATTCCCAACACCTCTCAATCTAATATCAGATGCTATTCATGAACTAGATGGCTTGTTTATCTGGGTTATTAATGAAGTTGTTAAGTGAGGCTGGAGAGGGAAGACAGAGGCATCCCGCTCTCTACCTCTCCATAAATCACCACCCTGAATGGAGACGACTTCTGCTGCTTGTCAGTTCCTATCATCCCACATATCTCAATGAATTTGAATGAATTTCATGATTAAAGTTTCATGAGATGCCACATCAAATATTCTCTAAATCTCAAGGTCTAATACTTCCACAGCACTTGCTTTTGTTTTCTCGTCCTCCAGTTTTTACCACAAACAAAGCATGCAGGTGCACCTTGCAGGATAGGTTTTTTTTTTTTTCCTTTAGGCACCCTACCACTGATTCTCTGTAAAGCTGTTATCTCCTCAGTGTTGAGCAGCCCGCTTTCAGTCTCAGCTCCCCACCTGACAGGTGACCAGCTGGCTCTACATATGATGTATGTCTTTTACCTTGGTAATAAATCTGGCGACCATACATCTGACAACCTGCCCATGGCTCCAGACACCTGCATATTCATGCTTCTGGACCCAGGCTGGCATTTCCTCATCCTGCTCTCATACAGAAAACAACGACCTCCTCCACATACAGCTATCTGCTCCTAGAGCCACAAGAATGGCCTTGCTCTGATTCTAACTAACTGTCTTAGGTCAGACAAGTTACACAAATGTTACACAACAGAGAAATAGGCCTGTTTTCTTTTGCAAATGGAAATAGAAAGGATTCCTCGCCTAGAATCGCAAGGCTTTTCACCATGCAAATATATCTGCATGTTAATATCATCCAGTGAGCATTTTGGGGGTGTCTCTAAACTATTCAGTATCAAGAGAGTTAACAGCCATGTCCCCAAACTCTTAAAACACTAATGGGACCCTACAGAAAAGATCAAAGAGATTTCAGAAGAATGCTCATCTTTTTCCCCAGAAAAGAGAAGCGAATATAGAGGTAGGTCATTAGGTTTGCAGATTTGGTACAGCCTTCCTGAAAAAGAGATGTGTGACATGCAGAAAAGAGCTGGGATGCAGAATTGAGGCAGACAGTCAGTTTACAACCTTGAAAAGAAAGGGCTACTGACTAGGAATCTAAAGGCCAAAAATGCATGCTCTCTTTTGTCTAAATGTCCTCTTTTTCAGATCCCTAAATCACAAAGAGATACAAAATGGGAATTTTTCTAAAATTCGACAATAATTTCCAACAGAGAGCATCTGGCTACTCCTTTTGCATTCTCACATGCATTCTCTTTTGCTCTCATCATAGCCACATGTGCAGGTACACACACGTGAGTGCACATACATACACATATTTCTCTGTTTTTTTCACAGTCATCTATACCTGTACTGCCCTATAAGGTAGCAGTAGCCACGAGTAACTCTGTCACTTAAATTTAAAATTAAAAAATAAAAAATCATTTACTTGATCACACTAGCCATATTTCAATACCACATGTGCCAGTTGCTACTGCATTTAACAGCACAGATATACAGGTTGAGTATTCTTTATCTACAATGCTTGTAACCACAAGTGTTTCAGATTTCAGATTTTTTTTTTTGAGTTGAGAATATTTGCGTTATGTCTACTTACCAGTTGATCATCCAAATCCCAAAATTCAAAACACAGAATGCTCCAACGAGCATTTCCTGTGAAAGTCACATCAGTGCTCAAAAAGTTTCAAATTTTGGAGCATTTCAGATTTCAGATTTTCGGATTTGGTATGTTCAACTTGTAGAACATTTCGATCATTACAGAAAGTTCTACTGGCCAGTGTACACACCTGTATGGTTTGCACAATATGATAAACACTTAGGAGATATGTGTTAACTAATTGACTAAATGAATGTGTGACTACATATTGTAGTTTTTCCAAATGTAATTTTTTCCTTTTGTCTCTCTTCAACTTCTACAAAAATTGCCTATTTGTTCAGCATAAATAAAGTTAAATTTCCTACCTCCCACCGTAGTACTCAGAGCTATCTTACTTGACATACATTTCATATTTTTAAAAAGAAAAACAAAAACTACTGAAAGAAAATATAGGAGAAGAATTACACAAATGTGAGATGGGGAGAATTTTCACACCAGAGAGGAAAAGACGCAGATTTGTCTATGTGTGAGTTGTAAGTTTCTAATAAGGTAAAAATATGAAAAGACCAACAAACATGCAGGGAACTGTATAGCATATGTGAGTGATAAGGGATTAAATCCTTAATATATAAGAAATGTAAAAATTCATTAAAAAACACCTAGTAGAAAAATAGACAAAAGATAAGAATAGCCAATTCACAGAATACAAATAGTCATTTTATTCATTAAAAAAGCCTAACCTTACTACTAATCAAAGAAATGCAATTAAAATAACAATAAGACATTTTTCACCTGCCAGTCTGATAAAGATTTTTAAATGCTCTCATAATTAGCACTAGCAAGGTTATGGGGAAATAGACACATCCAACCTTGATGTTCTGAATTGTAAATTAGTATGGCCTTTGGGGAGGGCACTTTGGCAGTTTCAACCAAAATTTTAAATGTGCATACATTTTCATCAGCAATTCCCTGTCTAGAAATTTATCTGACAGCAATACTAAGGCAAATGCATAGACATTTATGTACCTAGTAGTTTATTAAAGCATTGTTTATAAGAGTAAAAAACAGATACATCTAAAAGTCTATCAGCAGGTTATACGTATATAATAGAATATTGTGTAACTGGTGTTTTTAAAAAGCAGTTTTATATATACAACTCAAATAATATATAACTCAAATAATATATTGTTCTTTCAAAAATACAAAACAGCAGGAGGCTGAGGCATGAGAATCACTTGAATCCAGGAGGCGGAGGTAGAAGTGAGCTGAGATCATGCCACCACACTCCAGCCTGGGGGATAAAGTGAGACTCTGTCTCCAAAAAAAAAAAAAAAAGAAATACAAAACAGAAAAAAATTTATATAATGTCATCCTTATGTGTATTAACATACATGTATACACAGAAGTGTAGATTGTATGCTCATTGAGGGCTTATCATGTGCCAATCTCTGTTCTAATGGCTTTATATAATTCATGTAATCTTCACACACATGATGTAGGTAACATTATTATGTCTGCTTGACATATAAGGAAACAGAAGCCTGGAGAGATCACTAGCACAAAATCACGTTGCTAATTAATGGCAGAATCAAGATTTGATTCCAGGGTCTGTCCACTTAACACGGCCAAGTAGTTGTGTACATGTTGGGTGAAGGGGGTGGGGAGAAATAGAGATAGAGAAAGAGGAACATTCTAAATTGTTAACCTTTATTACATCTGGGGAGGGGAATTGGACTTAGAGGTGTGGTTAGATAAGAATGTGCAAGTGAGTTTTAGTAAAAGCAGCAAGCAAGGAATTTTTCACTTATTACAATTTTGTAATATGCAAATTTTTATAACAAGCATTATCACTTTTGCACATAAAATATTTAAATCTGAAAAAACATTCTATTTCATTTTCTCCAAAGGATTAAGAAATATTGCTTTTTATTCTTAAAACTGAGAGAGTATAAATGTGATTGGTAACTTCTTGGATATCCAGGAATCTAGAGAGAGAGCATTCGTCTCCTGGCAAAGGCTGAAGATAAGTGGAGTCCTCTGGTTTCAGGAGACTTGTAAAACCCACGAGCACGCTGGCCAGGTGCCAAGCTCTGGAGCCAGTTGCCTGCACTGTGACTGTGACTTGTCCACCAAGCTGTCTGTCCTTGGGTCATGACTTGGCCACCCTAACCCTTGGTTTCCTCACCTGCATAAAGAAAATGATGATTGATCTCCCTCCACAGGCTTGGGGTGAGTTGGAATGTGGTCAAAGTTAAGGTTTTTATGGAATGTCTGGTGTATTTTTCATCTCAATTAACATTGGCTGCCATGCTCCTCATTGCCACTTCAAACTCTCATCACCACCCTCTCCTGGCAATTTGAAATCAAGATTGCAAGCTGATCTGAAATTATCTAAAGCAGCCAAAAGACTAGGACCACTAACTTGGCATGTGGGTATAAATGAGAGACAATGGCCAAGTAACTACTGATGAAAAGAATTAGAAGGCCCAGTATATGAACACAATGATCACCCCCTGAAATGCTACAGACATTTGCGTTCCAAGAAATCCAACCTATGTTCATCTGCTCTTAGAATAAAGGGATGATTTTATTCAGAAAAGTGGTGTCTATCATCACTGTCCTATTTGCTCAGTGTCTTAGTTCATTCAGACTACTATAGCAAAATATAGGTTGAGTATCCCTAATCCAAAATTTTGAAACCCAAAATGCTCCAAAATACAAACATTTTGATCGTTGACATGATGCTCAAAGGAAATACTTATTGGAGCATTTTAAATTTCAGGTTTTTGGATTAGATACTCAATTAGTATCTTGTAAATATTCTAAAATTTAAAAAAAATCTGAAATCCAAAACACCTCTAAGCATTTTGAATAAGAGATCCTCAACCTGTACTATAAAGTAAGTGGCTTATAAACAACAAACACTATTTCTATAGTTCCAGAGGCTGAGAAGTCCAAAATCAAGGTGTTGGCAGATTCACTGTCTGGTGAGGGACCATTTCCTGGTTCATAGATGATGCCTTCTCACCAAGTCCTAACATGGTAGAAGAGACCAGGGAGCTCTATGAGGTCTCTTATATAAAGGCACTAATCCTGTTCATGAAGGCTTCACCCTCATGAGCTAGTTATCTCCCAAAGCCTTCACTTCTTTGTACTATTACGTTGAGGATTAGGTTTCCACCTATAAAAACAGTTACACCACAGCACTCAGTAAGGATGAAAAGCTCCCAATAACCTTATAAGTCCTTCTCATATCCAAAGTTCTTGCTCTTGGTTCATAGCTCCTCCTTATACTTATAAGAAAAGAATATGTATTCAGGAAGTGCTCATGAAAGAGCCTGTGTTAAAAAAAAAGGAACAAAATTTAAAATATCAGAAACTTCTTTTAAAGACAAGGGCTCAGAAGGGGCCCATCTAAAACTGAATTGCCATATGATTGAAATGTATGATTTTGAGAATGGCTGTGTCAATAACCCAATGTCCATCTTGCTCCACATTTCTTCTGTGTGGGGACACATACATACATGCACAGACACACACATACATGCAGACACACATGCACATGCACAGCTTGCCTCCCACATTCTCAAAGACTGTCTTGAAATACAAGGCACAGCCAGGTTAATAAAACATACTTGAGGCTGTGTTATGTTTTTTCATTAAACTATAAAGCATTTTAAACCTCTAATTAATTCTAGGTAAATTAAAGGCATGACACAGCCATGGTACTATTGCAAGAGCATTGGTGCTATTATCTTACATTTTTTTACACTAAAGCACCCTGCTGAAAGGTTTAACAGCCATTCATATTTATAACTGCTTTCTAGATTTTTTTATTTTTTTTTTTGCCTTCTCAGTTGTCGAAGCATTAACGAAGCTGGCTTTTGGGAAGAATTCCAATTCAGAGTTATTTTTCCATGAGGTACTTAAGACTCCACACAGCAGCTCGTGATTATGTTGGCAGTGGCTTTGCATAACTGTAGGTTTCCTGTAGTATAAATAAGTGAACAGCTAAGAATGCTAATGTTTTGCCTTGACCAAGAAAAAGCTCTCCATAAATGACAAGGAATCACCCTCATTGGACTATTTAAGTTTGAGTGTTTTTTTTTTCTCTCTCTAAAGGGGTAAGTTAAACCAAAACAATAGAGATAAGTCATCATATAATACATACTACTGCTTTGAGATCGTTAAAGAAAAAAAAAGTTTTAAAATTGTTTAATTTCCGAAGTCCTTTCTAGTTGGCAAACTCAACTGGAGAAAAGCCATGAGAGTCACCGATGAACACCAATTCAGGCAGCAGCCAGTTGTAGCTAAATGCAGTCAAAGAAGGTCAGAGCCTTTGCCCTCTTGAGACTCAGATGGAAAGGGAAGAAAAGGAAGCCTGGGCTGGGAACGAGGACACCCAGGGAGGTTAAGAAGAAAAGACTACAGCAGAGAGAGCTTGGCAAGAAAGGAACATGCAGTTGGGATTCCGAGCGGCAGCACCCAAGGGCAGCTTTGCTTCTCATCAACCATCACAGTAGAGAGCAGTGCGAGCCCCTCTGTGAGACAGGATCTTCGGGACTTTGCACAGAGCAGCATGACTTTTGCTTCTTCCACATCCTCCAAGATTCTCAGCACAAAATGCTCACCAAATAACCTACTCCCTCTTCACTCTTCCCCTCACACTCTACAGTCCAGCCCTGTTTAGCTAAAACCTGGTAAATGCCCTCTCTGAGTGCCTTGCAGTTATCACTGCCTCCCACCTTCTCCTCACCTCCTGCCCTGCCCTTTTCCCTAATGAAGGCTCAGCCTTCCAGCCAGGGCAGCCTTCTCTCCAGGACAAGTGGACTGCTCTCCCTCGCTCTGCATTAGGTACCATAGCTCACAGGCCTGCCTTTCCACTTTCTGTGGTTTCTCACTTGTCCATCTTCCCCAGAAGAAAATGAGCTTCTCCAGAGTCACACCACGACTTAGTGTATTAGTCCGTTTTCATGCTGTTATGAAGAAATACCCGAGACTGAGTAATTTATAAAGGAAAGAAGTTGAATTGACTCACTGTTCTGCAGGGCTGGGGAGGCCTCAGAATCATGGTGGAATGGGAGGCAAACTCGTCCTTCTTCACATGACAGCAGGAAGGAGAAGAATGATAGCCGAGTAAAGAAGGAAGCCCCCCATAAAACTATCAGATCTCATGAGAACCCACCCACCACCATGAGAACAGGACAGGGGAAACCACCCCCATGACCCAATCACCTCCCACTGGGTTCCTCCTATGCCACAGAGGGACCATGGGAACCACAATTAAAGATGACATTTGGGTGGGGACCCAGCCAAACCACGTCACTTAGATAATTTTTATCCTTAGAGCATGACCTGGTGCTAGCACACAGTGGACCCTTGGAAAACAAAGAACAAATTAATGAATGTGATTTGTACTGCTTTTATTTATGTGTTATTCCATAATAAAATGGAAACATGAATTATATTAAGCAAATCATTTTTACTGATTATTTAAAAGGTTTTAAATCACTGTGATAACCTGGTAATAATCTAGATAGTACAAAATAACATTATCATATTGATAACTTTATATTATATTATAGACAAAGTATTATTTTTATATAGTATAGGTTCACACAGGAAGGTTTCACGATGAATGTTTTATAGTTCTACGTCATCTTCCCTAAATGTCATTAAAATAATTAGTTTGAACAACCATGGTTATTTTTGCCAAGCTAGTCAGTTTTTAAATTTTTTTTATAATAGACATGTCACTCATACATAAATGTGAAAAGAACAAAATAATGAGCCCCATGAACTCATCACCCAACAATTTTCAACTCACAACTAATCTTGTTTCATCTATACCCTCACCTAACCCTCTGCCAGCAAATCCCAGACATCACACAATTTCATCTATAAATATTTTAGTATCTATCTCTAAAAGATAAGGATTTCTTTTAAAATACAATATCAATATTATACCTAAAAAATAATCATTTCTTAATATCAAATATCTAGTCAGTGTTCAAATTTCCAATTGAAACAGAAATTTTAATGATTTTCATAGTTTTCTTATTGAATCAGAATGCTAAAACATTCATACATTATGACTGATTGATTGATAAATTTCTTGACTTTCTTTCAATTCATAGATTTTCCCCTTCGTCTCCCTTTCTTTCTTACAATTTATTTATTGAAAAAAACAAGGATATTTATGTCACAGAACTTTCCAGTCTGTATTTTGCTATTCATGTGCTGTCTTTGAACATGATCCTCTGCCCACTGCACTTCCTGTAAATTGGTGGTTGCATTTAGAGGCTTGATCAGATTCAAGTTTCATCCACTGGCAAGACTACTTCAAAGATAGTTATGTGTTCTTTCGTCAAGAGGCACATAATGTCTGGTGGTCTCTTTTTGTGGAGTTAGTGGCCAGGATCCACTAATTCGTTAGCAGTTTCATAAGGGTGATATTCCAGTTCTATCATCTCTTCTTAACTTATTAGCTAGATACTTCTATAAATACAAATTTCCTATTATCAACTCATTTGGTTACTCAGCGGTACAGTTTATATAGAAAAGAAAAAACAAAATATTTGATTCTTTCTTTTTAGTGTTCAAAATAATGAGTTGGTTCCTTAACACCAGACAATGGTGAACAATTAGCTGTTGTAGTTTTTCTCCCCTAGTGACATTTTGAACTCATGGATTTAATTATATTTGATGAGTATCATCCATCCACTGCAGTTATTATCCTATTTAATGCACAAATTGTTTCATCTTTCACCAATGAAGCCTGGTTAAAATTGGCCCCTGAGTCTTTTTGATCTGACCCTAGTAGCCCAGGACAGACATTTTAAGATAAATTAACATATCCATGGAATAAAGACAATTTTGATGCAGATAAGCACCTCTGTTCTCTCTTAGATAGCATAGCTAGCAAAATGCCATGCTACCCATTCAACTATGCTTGTTTCAGAGCTACCTTGAGGAATGCTCTAGGAAACAGATAACCCAGGGAATAGAGTCATGTCCTTTTATCTTTCAGATTATTCTCTAAGCACTCAGGAAATATGAGAATTTTTTTTATTAAGTCTTATGAGGTTCACATTATTATTTTCTTAAGACCACAAAGCTTCATTTGACATGTTGATTGGCTTGCAAGAGTATGTAACTACAGCAATCAATTTTATAATGGTTTCTGCTAGAAGTAAAAATAATGTAGGTAAGCCCCAAGTTCCAAAGGCAAGCAGGATTAATCAAGATCATCCAATGGGCTAGGCTTCTCTTTGCCTCCTTCTGTTTAGCAATGGTCAGCTTTCCCATCTCAGATGTATGACCCAGACATTACCAGACACTGTGGTTACCTTGATCCTAGGCATGCAACCTAGCAATGAGACAGCAACAAGAGGGTAAAGAAGTCATTTCAGAAAGAAGTCAGGCCACCACTGGTAAGTATGGAATATCTATTCCTGATCATTTTTACTAACTGTGGAAGGCAATATTTGCCTACTATGGATTAAGGTGGGTTATAATTTGACAAAAAAACAGTGATTGGGAAGATCGATTTGGATGTTTCTTCCGGCTAATGTGGGGGTAATATTGTCTTGCTAGTTAAGCAAAAAGCACAAATATATGATCAGTCACTAAGCATTTTCATGCTTCATTTTCATTCCCTTGTCTCACCATTTTTTTCTCATATGCAAGTTTTCATTCATTCATTCTTACAATAACTAATAATTGAACAACTTCTATATGCTAGGAACTGGGGATACATTGTGATGAACAGAATAGGCAAGATCCCTGCCTTCTGAGGCTTGTTTTCTGGTTGGAAATAAAACAGCCAAACTATAAGTAAAAAATTAGACAAGCTAGTTGCAATAGTGACATATGCTATGAAGAAAAAAATAGGGTAAAGTGATAGATAGCCACCTTGGGGCTACCTTAAATGGCTGAAGAAAGTCGCAGATAAACTAGAATAGGGATCTGCAAACTTTTTTCTGTAAACAGTCAGATAGTAAATATTTTAGGCTTTGTGGACCAAATAATAGTCACAACGATTCAACTCTGCTACTGCAGCACAAAAGGAACCATAGACAATATGAAAATGAATAGTCACAGCTGTGTTCCAATAAAACTTTATTACAAACCCAGGTGGATTTGACCTATGGGCCACAGTTGGTTGACCTCTTGACTAGAAATCTATTTCATAGATGGCTTGATGGTCATAGTCAAGTGGCTCGGCTGTCTTTCCAGAACAGCTTTTGCAGATGTTCCAAAGCCAACCTATTACTCAAAGCACCTTGCAGAGAAAGTCGGAGGTCTTAAACAACACAGGCTTACTTGGCTCTATTTTCCCTACCCAAGTGTATAATAATTGAGGATTTAAGAGAGTGCCCTTAGGAAAAGAAAGAAGATAATTACCAATTGACTTGAGCTCTTTATTGCAATGATTGAGGCTCTCCCCTTTGGGAAGGCTGGAGGTGCCACCCAATGTGTGCACCCATTTAACAACACCTTGTCAAAAGCCTTTTGGAAATCCTAATAGTTTTTGCCTACTGTCTCAAAAACCCTCTGCTTTCTACATTATCTCCTGCATTCTCTCTCTCTTTTTTCCCACCACATTTGTCAAATAAGATTTACCCTTTACGAAACCACAATGGCTAGTTTTTGTCAGTTCATATTTCTCCAGATGTTTTGTGATCTCATTCCTTCTTAATGTCTCTCAGATCTGCCTACCTCTGAGGTTAGGCTGGACGGTCTATAATTTCTCATCCCCTGCCACTCTATATGGTTCCCTGACTAAGCAACAGCCCTCTTTGGTGAGGTCAGCCAGAGAAAGTCATACATATCGTAAACATGCCGTGAGCTATTCAGCAATAACATTCAGTGGAGTTTGCTTTAGTTCAGAGGCCAGGGGGATTTGGCACAAAAAAAAATACACAAAAGGCTGTTCTGTTGGAGTAAGCTTGACAAAGTCAACTGCTAAAGAAAACTAGAGCCAGACTTTGGCATCTAGAAAGGGAAGAAAAGATACTCTCCCCATCCAGTTCTTTGAGGTGCCCAGAATAAGAAAACAGATATTATATGTGGTTGCCTGTGCTTTCATTAGGATTTTATTCTTCCCATTATTAAACCACAGTGTCAAAACCAAGTTCAGAGGCTGGGAAGAAGTAGAGAGGAGAGTAGGGGATAAAGAGAGGTTGATTATTATAATCCCAGCAGTTTGGGAGGCCGAGATTGGCAGATCACGAGGTCAAGAGATCATCCTGGCCAACATGGTGAAACCCCATCTCTACTAAAAATACGAAAAAAAAAAAATTAGCCAGGCATGGTGGTGGGCACCTGTAATCCCAGCTACTTGGGAGGCTGAGGCAGAGAACTGCTCAAACCCGGAAGGCAGAGGATGCAGTGAGCCGAGATCACGCCACTGCACTCCAGCCTGGGTGACAGAGCGAAACTCTGTCTCAAAAAAAGAGAAAAAAAATTAACTGGGTGTGGTGGCACACATCTGTAGACCCAGCTACTCAGGAGCCTGAGGCAGGAGAATCACTTGAACCCAAGAAGAGGAGGTTGCAGTGAGCCGAGATCTCACCACTGCACTCCACCCTGGTGACAGAGTGAGACTCCATCTCAAAAGACAAAGAGAGGCTGGTTAATGGGCACAAAAACGCAGTTAGATAGAAGGAGTAAGTTCTAGTGTTTGATAGCACAGAAGGGTGACTATAGTTCACAAAAATTTGTTGTGTATTTAAAAATATCTAGAAGAGAAGATCTGGAATATTCCCAAGACAAAGAAATGATACACATTTGAGGTGACAGATATCCTAATTACCCTGATTTGGTCATTACACATTGTATGTATGTATCAAAATATCACATGACCCCATAAATATGTACAATTATTATGTATCAATTAAAAATTATTTGTAAGACACTAAGTTCAGCAATGACTTCACCCAGAAGTATGGGTTTACCTGCTGGAGGCATATCTTGCCCTATTCTCTGTGACTGGATCTGCCTCATCCATACAAACACTGATGTAAATGTACAAAATTCAGGGGTGAGGGTATATAGGGAACATGCAGTCCTTAGGGCTGTGCCATCGTTTCGTTCCTGCTCACTGTTTCCCATTTTCATCTTCTTTCCTCTGAGATGTGAACCCAGCCTGACAACACCCTGTGGCTCCTAAAATTTGAATCAGATCTCCTTGCCCTTACAACCTTGGTTCTAAGCTTCACTTTCTTACCGTACACGACAGGGTTGTGGCTAAAGGGCCCTCTCACTTTCCAATCCAACCCTAGACAGCAAGGCCAGCCAGGCCAGCCCCACCCAGTCTTTTTTACAGAATTGGAGGATTGGGAAAATCAGTTACCAGAAGTTCAAATATAAGAGCTCAGGGATGAGGGGAAATGTACAACCCTAAGTGGACCCAACTCTAGAAGGTTGCATCAAGTCCAAAGCTAAGAGCTTGAGCAGTGTCAAAGGGCATCAGTAAAATAGCTAGAAGTCTGCTTCAGGGAAGTAATCTAGTGTAAAGAAAACCCTAAGAGATAGGATTTCAAGGCTGAAAAACCATCCTCAGCTATACAGTGGCAGTAAGGTCAGAAAAGAATCATCAGCTGGACTGAGTGCTTACCAAGATGGAGCTGCCAAAATGGGGCTTCTTCCATTTTCCTGATCCATGGCCCGGTGGGTCCCTGAGAATACAGAGCAACAGGGAACAAATTGGAGCAGTCAGGAAATGACCTTTAGTCTTCCTTTGCCTTCCATTCAAATGATTGGAAATCTCCTTCTTGCTTTGGCGGCATGAAAAAGTTTGAAGTGTAAGAGTTTTCTTCCATGCTTGTGCCAAAGTGTTCAAGAGTAAGTAACACCACCTTCTGAGCCCTGGCCCAAACCAAACCAGTGAGGAGGTGGTACTCAGGGGTGGGGGGGGGGGGGGCGGTGAGTGGTGAGCAGAATGGGTGCCATATGGACCAGCAGCCCCTTAACTGTTTTGAATGTTATTCTCAGCATTCGGTTTTCTCTTTAAGAAAGAAAGCATTTCCTTTCCAGATGTCAATCAGTGTGGAAGGAATGTGGGATGAAGAGTCTCTGTCAGGGGAGCGTGTGAAATAAGTGACTTCAGTGATAGAGACAAAGAGTTTCTCTCCAGTCATTAGCATTCTGGTCCTACAAACACCTCATGGTGTTGCAAGCGGCTGGCCCGGATTGAAAGTATAGCCTAGGGCCATGAAAAAAATATTGACCAATTCACACTAAAATTGAACCCACAAACAAACTCTGGCCCACACCACTAAGCAACAATAATTAAAGATGGCTTTTAAATGTGTAACCCCCATACCACCACCATGACCTGTAATGGAGTGCCAGTGTCTTTTGCTTCTAAGGGGGGACTTGGACATTGGGAAAAATCAAGTTGTTTATTGTCAGCAGCAAACAGAAGGGAGAGATTATTAGAACAAAGCCCGGCAGTGCCAATCAAAACCATACTTCCCTAGTCAAGAGTTCGGTTTTATTACATAATGGAAATGAGCCATGTTCAGCTTATTAACAGCACAGGATAGAGCTACAACACGTCACCCCGAAGCAGGATACAGACAAGCAGAAATGGCCTGGGACACATCATGTCTCTTTCCAGGCCTCTCTCCTGACAAGGACAAGATGACACATGTATGGGGGTGCTTTTCCAGGTGCCTGAGCTGCTGGCCGTTCTTCCAGAACCTTCTCAGGATTTGCCTATTTGGGGTGCCTTTGCTTCAAACCCAGCTGGAAGGCAAAGTTACTCCAATCAAGTCATCCAGCGTGACATGGGAAAGACAGATGAGGGCTTCTCAACTCATTCGTCTCACAGAAAACATTTTTCACACAACCCTTCAATGACATAACCCAGAAAATGCTAAGTGGAAGAAAGGAGATATTAGCAGGCATTTTTGAATGTAATGATTAGGAAGAAATAAAACACCAAATTTCGAATAGGATAAATCTGGCTTCAAAGCATGGTATTCAAAGTGGTTTTGAGCAAATAACTTCACTTTAAGCATGTTGTTTCTCCTCTTCTCTCCTGACTTTCCTCTTTTTCTTCTCTTTCGATAAGAACATTTTAGTGAACACCTTCTCAATACTGGGTTCATGTGTATATTGAGGAAAATAATAACTGCCGGGAAGACTGTTAGAAGAATTCAATTAGGAACTATACATAAAGCATGCCTAGCAGAGGAGGCATTTTCGGAACGGAAATTCCCAAACTTCTTTGTATAATAACAAAACCTCAGTTAGCTGAATTGAATACTCAAGGAGTTCAGGAAAGAGCTTAATTCTTCATATTAGCCCTAGGTGGCCAGACATCTTTTTCTTTACATAGGAAACTTGAATATCCTTAGCATAAATGTGTGTGTTCTCTATGTGGGAGAGAAAGAGGAAGCTAAAACAGCTGAGCCTTCATAGGTAGGCAAAAGAGCAAGGACTTAGGCCATGGAATGTTGTTTGGGAAGCTGTCCTTTTGTGTTCAAAATCCTACTGGTTGAGAAGAGTCCTCCAATTCAGAGTTGAGAATTCCAGTTGATGATTTCTTTACAATCACCACCCACCAGATTCTAAAGACTCCTTTAGAAATTCCAGAGAAAATTTTTGCAATCTATTCATCTAACAAAAGGCTAATATCCAGAATCTACAAGGAACTTAAACAAATTTACAAGAAAAAAACAACCCCATCAAAAAGTGGGCAAAGGATATGAACAGACACTTCTCAAAAGAAGACATTTATGCAGCCAAAAAACATATTAAAAAAAAAGTTCATCATCACTGGTCATTAGAGAAATGCAAATCAAAACCACAATTAGATACCATATCACGCCAGTTAGAATGGCAATCATTAAAAAGTCAAGAAACAACAGATGCTGGAGAGGGAGTGGAGAAATAGGAACACTTTTACACTGTTGGTGGGGTGTAAATTAGTTCAACCAATGTGGAAGACAGTGTGGCAATTCCTCAAGGATCTAGAACCAGAAATATCATTTGACCCAGCAATCACATTACTGAGTATATACCCAAAGGATTATAAATTGTTCTACTATAAAGACCCATGCACACATATGTTTATTGCAGCACTATTCACAATAGCAAAGACTTGGAACCAACCCAAATGCCCATCAATGATAGTCTGGTTAAAGAAAATGTGGCACATATATACCATGGAATACTGTGCAGCCATAAAAAACAATGAGTTCATGTCCTTTGCAGGGACATGGATGAAGCTAGAAACCATCATTCTCAGCAAACTAACAAGGAACAGAAAACCAAACACCTCATGTTCTCACTCATAAGTGGGAGTTGAACAATGAGAAAACATGGACACAGGGAGGGGAACATCACACACTGGGGCCTCTCTGGGGGTGGAGGGCTAGGGGAGGAATAGCATTAGGAGAAATACCTAATGTAGATGATGGGTTGATGGGTGCAGCAAACCACCATGGCACATGTATACCTATGTAACGAACCTGCACGTTCTGCACATGTATCCCAGAACTTAAGGTATAATAAAAAAAAAAAAAAAGAAATTCCAGACTTGATTTCCTTACAATCACCAGCCACCGGATTCTAAAGACTCCTTTAGAAATTACTTGAATCAGCTGAATTTCCAGCAACAAGAAAGTCATAAATAATATTCACAGCTAGAAAGGACTTCAGAGATAACTGAAGGGATCTAGAAAACTAGATATTTGGTAGATAAAGAGACTGAGAACAAAAAAGGTGAGAGAACTAGTTCAGTGTCTCACAGCTAGTTACTGAAAGAACAAGAATTAGAAAGAAGGTTTCAGGACACCCAGTTTCCATTATGTCCTGTGACTTTAAGATTTCCTTAGGAAAACACACACACACATACACACACACAACCCTGGGCTTCCTCATGAAAGAAGGAGAGATTGGTATGGCAGAAAGGGCATGGGCCTAAACAATTCAGCCTATGGAATTCAAGCCCAACTCTGGCCAGCAGGATGAGTGACTTGGTACATGTAATATCACCCATGTGTACATCTGTGGTCAGGAGTCCCTTGTACAGCCGCTGAGAGCTCTGGATCCCTTCCCTGGCTCCAGATATTATAGGCATGTGACACTCCCCTAAAGAGCAATAGAACACCCAGGGTGTGCTTGGCTAACAGACTCACTTGGAGTTCTTTCCTCACTCTGTCCAAATAAAGGCAACTGCTCTCTGACCATCTTTTGTCAATAGCATTTTTGTGCTATCATCCGCAGGGTCACTGGTTGTTTGTTCTTGGACTGTATTCTGGGAAGCTTTTTTACTGCCACACTGAGCCTTTGCAATGAGCCTAGAAGAGCCTTTATCACACAGGATGCTTCAAAGAGGGGAAAAAAAAGGCAGGGTGGGGAGGGCAAGAAGTGGGGAAAATTGCAATATTAAGCTGGCAGATGCCAAATTGTATAATGGCAAAACTGGAAAAATAGAATTGTGGTTTCCTTTGCTCCAAAATCCCCTGTTACTAAGGTAGAACAGAGCAGGTCAAAAGCTCAAATCTTTGTAGGCTAAAGCAAGAGTGAGTCTTTGGATGTAAAATTCTCTTTCTTGGCATAAATTCAACTCAACCAGTATGCATTGAGTGGCTACCTTAAGCTGAGCCAGACATTGTGTTAGGGACTGCAAGAGAGATAAAAGTAGGGATGCCCTATTCCTGCCTTCAAGATTATGGTCTGGTGAGATTGAGGTTAGCTGAAAACAGCATAGGAAGCTACTAATTATAATACCAAGCAGAACATAAATTATTCATTTAGTCATTTGTGAGTTCTTTTATTCTACAGACATTTATTGGAGTATCTGCTATGTGTCAAGCACTGAGAATTTAAAGAATAAATAAGCCAGGATCTGAGCCTTCTAGGAATTCATGGTCCCACTGGAAATGTGAATATGTCTATGCCATGAGACAGAGCCATGGGAGTTCAGAGAAAGAATGACTTTCATTATGAGGTGGTGAGGCCAGCCCCCAAAGAGAGGTGGCATTTAAGGGCGGGCTTATACATTTCCTGACCCAGACCTGAAATCAGCTATGTCCCCAAGGGCATCTAAAGACATATTAATAGAGACAGAGGAAAGGTAATCCAAGTGAAGGAAGAGCATAAACAAAAGCTCAGAGGTAGGGAAACAAGAGACATGGTCAGGAAACAACTAGTGGGTCCACTTGGCCAGTACATGATAGGGTATGCAGGAGAGAAGCAAAGCTGCAGGCAGGACTTCAGGTTAGGCCAGGCTGAGAAGCACATTTGGAATGACCTGGTAGATCAGAGAGGCCAGTGAAAATGTCTAGATGCAAGTGGGACCTGACTAGTTCTAGGGGATCTGGCAGCAAAAACACGGCACATTTGCAGTCTATAGGAATCAGAAGCCAGGAGGTCAAGTTTGCTATAACTGTTGAAGTTCAGAGTAAAGAAGAACCCTAGTAGTCAAACTGTGGTCTTGAAATAGATTTTCCACTAAAAGAAATCAACAGTCCTTGGAGAGGTGACTGGCTTCAAGACCAGAGCAGAAGATAAAGTAGATGAGTCTAGAATATCTTGTTACGTCAGATAACAAGGATGACTGGTTTTTGTACAAAGAACTCAGAGTCAACTTGGAGAAATGACCACAGGCCAAATGCAGGGAAATTCAAGTATCAAATCAGTAAATTAACTGTAGTAAATTGAAACACATCACATGTATTAAATCCATAATTTCACAGTGATTTTAAAAAGAAAGACACTGATTGGTCATTCCTGGAAGATGCTAGGAAACCAACTGATAAAGTGAGGGAAAGAATCATACATTTATCTTATCTTTCCTATGTGAAATGTACCAGTAAGAACCCAAATGTTAAATGAAGAGAACTTTATAGACATATTCCTGCCAGTAAATGAATAAGAAATGATAGAACTAGAATATCACAGTTTTGCTACTCTTTATGAATGAGTCATTCTAAGCATCAATAACTATTAGAAGACAGACAAGTCCATGTTATGTGCCTCCTATGCCACCATGAAGTGGTCTTGCCAAAAAATAACTTAATCTATAGATCAAATCTATAGGTCTACCAAGCAATTTACACGAAATACAATGAACAATGGAATAGCTCTACTGACACCACAGGGATACAATTAGCAAGATTGAGGTTGTAGGGGAGAAATCTAAGGACAAAAGACCCAGTTTCTTTAACAAATATATTACAAGGGAAACAAAAAAAAAATGGATAGAGAACCTATAGTTTAAGAGACACTTAAAAATGTTATCAACTCATCACAAATGTGATTTGATTTAGATCTTCGTCAAAATGAATTGTGAATAATAAAACCATTTATGAGATTTAGGTATATGATACTATTAAGAAACCAATATTTCCTTATTTGAGCTAAAAATAGTACATTTCAGTTATGTCTCTTAAAATTTCCTAATCTATTAAAAGTGTTTGTGAATAAAATAATGAGTAAGATTTGAGTCAATATTATACTAATGGGTGGGAATATAGAATTGACTATTCCTAAGCCTATGATGGGTGTGTGGGAGTTCATTAAACCATATACTTTTGTATGTGTTTTTAGTGTTTCACAATAAAAAGTTAGTAATGAAATCAAAACAATAATAAAGCAATGAAGGATTGAACAGGGAACTGGGGAGCAAGAGGCAAGGACAAATGCCAGAGACCTATCTGTGTAAGCCTGCGGGGAACCTGGCCTCTGGCAGAGCGCCCAGCTGAGGAGGTTCTCAGGTCCTGACAGCTCTTGGCTGTTTCTTCTCCTCTTGCCTTGGCTCAAACTCTCCTTTGTTTGAATTTTCCTCCCTCTTTTTGAAAATCTTCCCACCTTTAACATTCTAATTAAGCTTCACCTCCTCATTGCAGTCTTTTCTGAGCACTGCCCCTCACCAGACATAGCAGACCATGCCCTCCCTGGAGCCCCAGCCACTCTCACCATATCCTCCACCACCATGCCTACCTCTTCCTAATCTTTAAAGCCAAGGACTGTGTGGATGCATATTTGTATTCTCCAAGCCTAGCACAACGCTTGTCACACAATGGATGTTGAAATCACTGAATGAAAAAACGAGCGGGTGACTCTGATCCTTGGGTGCCCAGGGCAAGGGTGGAGCTATTCATAAAAGTAAGAAGCCTGAGAAGTTCAATTGAGGTGCATGATGCGTTTGGTTTCAGACATATGGAAACTAAAACTCATAGGACTCAAACACAGAAAGGGAAGTTAGAGCCAGATCTACATATTTTGATGTTCCCTTCACAGAGAAGATAATTTAAACCATTGGAAAGGATAAATACTTGATGACATTATTGAGGGCAGACTTGGGAACTAAGGGAACACAACCAAAGAAAAGCATTTTAAAAACAAGAGAGAAGAGAATGATACAAATTTATCTCAAAGGGGAGTGGTACAGAACAGAATTAAAGATGAGTATTCAGAGGAAGCAAGCTCTGCCAACTGACTGAACTGTGCCAGAAAAAGAGGCCTTTGGTGTCCTACAAGGCTCAAGAAAGTGGGGCAGTGCAGTGAGTGGCAGCAGGCAGAAGGCTAGAAGCCAGACTCAATGGTCAATGGAGTTGGAAATTGTCAAAAAGGAAGTGTAACTGTGACTCCCTTTTTATGAATAGCTGATGATAAAGAGATAAAGGTAGTAGCAGCATGGTATATTTTTTCCTGACATTGCAAGAGAGAGAGAACTATGATGAAAAACACTCCTGGGAGAGATGTGGTAAGAATGAGGAACTTATAACTTCCAACCTCTGAATATCTATGTTCATTGTTTTGCCTCTCTTTCTGATGGAATTAGTAAAATGCTATTGGTTCTTAGAGACAGGAACAAAAATATATAAAAATAAATAAGATTTATGTAGCAATTACTATGTGCCAGGTCATCCTATGTGTTTTACATCAGCCAGCTGAGTCCTCCCAGCTCAACCCTATGGGTATGGTTCTAGTATTGTCATCTCATGTTACAGATGAAGAAACCAAGGCACCAAGAGGTTAAGTAACTTGTGCAAGTTCAGCTTGTGAAAGGCAGATCTCGAACTTGAACCCAATGGTCTGGCTTCATTGTCTTTGTTCTTAACCACCACACCCTATATTCTCTGATGTGAGGTGAGGTCAGTTTTATTACAACCATTTTATAGAGGAGAAAACCAGTTCAGTGAAGACAAGTAACTTGCCAACCAGTCAGAGGCTGAGCCAAGATTCGAATCGACATCTTCTTGTGCCAAATCCAGGGTAGTTTCCATTACCTATTGTTACTTCTTGGTAAAGGAGACAAAGATGTCATCCATGAAGAGTGACAGAAGGTTCTTAGGGAACTGGGCACCTATATCTAAAATATTTTTAAAAACAAAAAAGCTTGAAAGAGCTTTTGTGAGTAATATGATAATAAATCAATAATAGGTACAATTTTGATGTATATGTTATAACCAAAAAGCATATTCCAACAGAAATGAAGAATCATTAATAAATATTTATTGAATAAATGAATGAATGAAACTGATAGAGACACCTCCTCTGCCTCCCTCCATTGGCTCCCAGAAACATCACCGAAAATAAGCTCTATCAATAGACAGGAGAGTTAGCATTTGTTGAAGGTTTTTATGTTCCCGGCACTGTGCCAGGCATATTACATACAAAATCTCATTTAATCTTTGTGACAATGCTATTAAGTACAATACTATTATTATTACACCAATTTTATAGAGATGAGATATATACTTTACTGAAGGAAACATGGCTAGTAAATTGATGACCAAGTTTCAGGCCCTACCTTGGCAGGCTCCAGAGGTTGTGTTCTTAATCACTAAAGATGTCGGTCAGTGTTTGCCCTGTCCACGGGGCTTCTAGAAGACCTGGCCCCCACCTTAAATATCTATGTCACAGCATTCCTATTGCATGAATCCCACCTAATCCCAGCCCCTAAAAATGACTGATGGCTTGGAAGTGGGCATTCAACCCACCTGTTTTTCTCCTAGAGGCTGACCTCCTGCCTATGATTGGACATGAAAATGTAAGCTGAAACAATTAGATTTCTCTTGTGGGACATTAGATGTGAGCAACTGAGATACTTACTTAGTGGTTAGGAAGGAGAAATAAAGTTATATGAGCATGAGTTGGATTGAAGCAGAGAGCCCTTATGGGACTATGTACAAGCCAGCTGATGAAATGAGGAGAGGAAGTCCATGGAGTAAAACCAGAAGAGGATGGAATAGATGTGCAGAAAGTAACAGCAATGCCATGTGCAAAAGACCAAACAGTCCCTCCAGGAGTCCATAAAAAAGTAGATTTGTTATCTTACAGTCTTCTAGTTCTAGTTGCAGAGGTCTAGATGTTGTTCAGTTCATTTCTCTGGTAACTAGCCTTCCAGATGGCACCAATGATTCCCCTACCCTTATGGAACCTCTGCCCACAGGGCTGGTATGAATGATAGATAGAATATGGCAGAAGCGATGATACGCTACTTTAAGGATTAGGTTATAAAAGACAGTTGGATGGGAAGACTAGACTTAGGTTGCAAAAGACTGTGGCTTCTGTCCTGAGTTCTCTCTTTTGAATTACTCACTCTGGGGCAGACAAGCTGCCATATCATGAGGACACTCAGGTGGTCTATGGAGAAGCTCACCTGGAGGAAAAGAAGTTTTCAGTCAACAGCCAGCAAGGAACTAAAGCCTTCCAATAACCCCATGAGTGGGTTTAGAAGCAAATTCTACTAGTTAAGCCTGGAGATGATTGCTTGACAGCAACCTCATGAGAAAGCTGGAGCCAGAACTACCCTGTTAAGCTGCTCTTAGATTTCTGAACCACAGAAACTATAAGATAATAAATGTTTACTGTTTTTAAATTACTAAGTTTTCAGGTAATTTGTTACACAGCATTAGACAACTAATATACTTTTCTTAGCTCCTGGGAGATCTGTTTCATTTAATGCCCCATAAGCTTCGTTTCAAAAAGCATCCACTTCCCTCAACAAGTTTGAATACGCTTTTGTTTCTTCTGGTTGAAAGGACCAGACCTGAACCCATGCCACTACACTCAATCCTTGGGGATAACACTCCTTGGAGCCCAGACAACTCACCTTAATTCCCATCCCTGTTTTCATCCCATCTGTTCTGCTCAAGTAATTGCCTAGATTCATATTCTACTTTGTATCTGCATCCACTAGGTTCCAAGCCATTTGCCTAACTTTAAGCTACTGGCAGGCTGTGCACTTGACTCTTATCCCCTGAGCTGACTGTCCAGACACTCCCCTGGCCAGCTGGGATCCAACGCTTGCCTAACCTTCCAGTCTTATTTTTGAATCTCACAGGACTAACTTCAAATATGTCACCCTTTCCACCATTGTCAAAGTCTCAGCCTTAAGGAACACTTATACTTTTGTTCTCCAGATTGATGTTAAGGCTGCCTTATAGCAAGAACAGATCATGTTTTTTCCAATAGTGAATATGCCACTAAAATTCACTGGCATATTCACCACTGGACAAATCATTAACAGTACTTGCTATAAGGCAGGCTTTGTGCTAGTTCTTGGGGATACAGAGATGACATAAGACACAACCCTGCTCATCAAGAAATGTTGAGTCTAGTTGGGGAAACAGGCATATAAGTAAATAATAATTTAACATGACAACTGCTCCCGTAGAGATATGTGCGCAGTGATAAGAGGATACAAAGGAGGTAGCAATTAATTCTGCCTAGAGAGTTCAATGAAAACTTCCATAGAGGTGGTGACATTAGGAGGCCTCAGGAAAACTAACAGGGAATCCTCTAATTAAAGAGCAGAGGAAGGGTTCCAGGCAAAGGGAGAAAAGTTTTGCATTAAATGAAAATAGAAAACTCCTTAGAGTTTACAATGGTTAGTTATTCAGAAAGTAGCTGTTTCATACACGGATTATTTAGACCAAGTAATTCTAAGAAACTATTTTATAGATACTCTCAACCTAACCAGAAATTTATCTTTTTGTTTTGTTTTGTTTTGTTTGAGACAGAGTCTCACTCTGTCATCCAGGCTGGAGTGCAGTGGTGTGATCTTGGCTCACTGCAACCTCCACCTCGCGAGTTCAAGCAATTCTTATGCCTCAGCCTCCCAAGTAGCTGGAATTACAGGCATGTGCCACCATGCCCGGCTAATTTTTTGTATTTTTAGTAGAGATGGGGTTTCATCATGTTTCCCAGGCTGGTCAGAAGCTCCTGAGCCCAGGTGATCTGCCTGCCTTGGCCTCCCAAAGTGCTGGGATTACAGGTGTGAGCCACCGTGCTCGGCCTAGAAATTTATCTTATGGATAAATTTACATGAAGACAAAATATACACAAAGACATAAACACATAGATATCATTGCAACTTGCTTTCAATAGAGAAAGGAAAGACACAATTGAAATCCCCATTATTAGTGGATAGGTAGAAACAGATTATATACATTCATACGATGGAATTTAGGCAATTGCTGATAGAATAAGGCAACTCCATAGGTATAGCTGTAAATTATATTAAATGAACAAATGAGGTACAGAGCAGTGTGTGTAGTACACTACCATGTGTGTGTGTGTGTTTGCATTTCTGCTTATTCATTTATTCAACAAATATTATTTGAGCTCCTTTTAGATGCCCAGCACTATTCTGGAAGCTGGAGCTGAACAAGAAAAAAATGTAGGACATGGAGCTTACATTTCACTACATTCTATATGCATAGACTATCTTTGCAATGACAAAAAGAATCAGGTAGCCATTATTTCCTGGGACAGGTACACCACGAGGTTGAGGGACCAGAGTGTGATACTTCACTTTCACTCTGTTTATCTTTTGTTACTATTTGTTACTATGCTCAAGAATTTTCTAGGCCCCCTCCCTAACTTTTAATTAGAAAAACACAATAGCCATTTCATTTCATTAAACCTCTTCTATTAAGACAGATTTAATGCTCCTTCAAAGCACGCTCATTCAATCTTTTCTATACAGATAAACTCATGCCAAGAAATGATCCTGGAAATATATTTCAGACTGATGGTTTCTGGTCTGAGTTTATCTCAAGACTAGAGAAGGGTCAACTGTAATCAAAGTGTGTGATTTTTAAGAAGAAATTTCATCCTAAAGCCACAGAGAGAAATAAATTGATTTTTGTGATGGGCTCTGAGTTGGTTACTAACACAGAGTCCCTCATGTGAAAGAAATAACAGAGTTGGACATGATTAGTATCATTCTAGTACATTGCCACAACAGAACTTTACAAATGATTCCCAGCAATGATTCAGAAAGAATATGCCAAGATTCACAGTAGCAGCCCTAATGGCTGGGTTTTGCAAAGGCTGAGGGTATGTGGGGAGGGGCACTTGCTGAAATATTAGACATCATGTTTTCATTCGAGTCCTATGAGAACACCCATGCTCCCTCCTCCAGCTGATTAGCCTGCTGAAAATATATTACCTTCATCTCCAACCAACATAATTTACTAATAACATTGCAGATCAAGAACTAAGTTTAGGCATGTGTTTGGATTAGGTGTGATCTGTGATGACAAAGGCTCCAAACCGAGCACAAATAACAAGGATAGATTTATGCAGGCAAGGATGCTGATTGTGATTATTTATCACAGTGACATCATTTTGGTTGGGGGTGGGGAAAGGGGAAATGAGAATCTTGTGAACTGAGTTTCTGGACACATGGAACTGGTTCCAGCTGTCACAGAGGCAAGCACTGTTTGAGTGGCTCCCCTGTCCTTGTCAGGGTTCTCCTGACATCCTACATCATCCTGGCTGGCCCTGTCAGACATCTGTTTTAAACAGAGGCTGCCATTCAGACCTAGTCAGATGAGAGTCTTGTGATACCTATCCATGTCCCTCCAGAGCAAAATGAGGTCACTAAGTCCCTGGGAGTGTCACCTCTGTGCTTGGAGGCAACAATTCAACCTAAGATTCCAGAATTTGAGGCTTTATCTGCCAGACTCCATTGAAATTCTGAGTTATACTGACTTCAATGTCTCTTTTTGTTCTTTTTTTACTGAGTTTTATGGGCAGCGGATTCCCCCCCCCCCCCCGCCCCGTTGGATATGAGGTGTTGTGGACTCTCTGGGCCAAAAACCACTCTTGGCCCAGAAGGCTCATATTTGGCTTTCAGACAAGCCTGGCAGACACCACCAAAGAGTTGGCTCACGGCCTGCTCTACAGACTTTTTAAAGCAATGGAACCAAAACAAGGAGACCTTACAATGTAACAGCTAAACATTGCAAGTTCGCTTCACCTCATTCAAATGATGGGAGCCATATTCCAGTCAATGTTAACTGCATACATCCATGTGTCGTGTACATACTCTAAGGGTCTGCAGCATTCTGGAATCCTGGATGTCTTCCCTGGATTTCACACAGCATCTGAAGCCTCCATAGAGGCACCCTCATGATAAGATGAACCTCAGTCTAGGAGAGGAGAGACTCACTGGGCTCGAGCAGGTCAGTCAGTACTGACAGCAAAATCAGACCCAGGCTCTGCGTCAGGCGTCTGGGATGAGGCCGGCACAGGCATAAGGACGCACACTTGAGACTCCTCCGTGCCTGTGCACTCCTGGAGGGTGTACAGGCATGAGACTCCTCACAATAAGCCTGCAGGAATAGGATATGGAAAATATCACTATTCCTCTTTTATCCAGGGAATCCCAGTTGGTGCACAAGTAATTGCGGTTTTGCCATTACAAGTAATTGCAAAAAACACAATTACTTGTGCACCAACTTAATACATACAAAAAAAGCTAAGAAGAAGAGATCAATGACTTAGTCAAAGCCCCAGAGCTAGAAACTCACAGAGGTGGGATTTGAACTTGCTCTCCTGGACCCAAAGGACCTGCTTATCCCAGTGGCCTTCCTGATTCTAGTGTTTGTAGAGCCATTGAGTGTGTTTCTTATACACAGTGGTGTGTGAGCAACAAACGTGCGCAATTACACTCACAAACCCAGGTACTGAATCTTTCATTTCCCACAAAGTCACTGATCATTTCACCACCTTTACTCTACCCAAAAAATCCCAGGGAAGAAAATAAGGAGAATTCAGAAAAGAGGGATTCAAAATAACTAATGAACAGAAAAGTTACAGAAGCTAGGATGGTTTCACTTTGAAATGGAAAAGGTTGCAATCATATAATAAATAATTCTCAATTAAATAAAGTGTCAAGACGTATCTCACCCAAAAGTGAGAGATGCCAAAAGCTCCCTCCAGTCCAAATTTCTTCCTTGAAGGATCTGCTACCAATGCTCCAAATTCCATTTTCTGGAGCCCACGATTGACATTCATTCGTGATACCTTATGAATCTTTTATACCTTGTCACAGATTCAAATCCACCACTCACAGACAGAATCGTGGCCCTAGAGAGTAAGGCCATGTGGAAAGAGGAGGCTGAGTAGATTCACTTCAGACAGAAGAAGGCAGCAAGGCCTGGGGATGGAGGGCAGCTGAGGGCGAGCGGGAGGGCAGCAGAGGTGGGACAGGCCAATGGCAGTTGTGGCAGTAGCAAGGTGGTGGTGATGTCAGTAGGGACAGGGCAAGGGAGTTAGGTCACCGGGGCCAACACAGACCCTGTAGCACGTGGATGCTGCATACGTGGAGCGCAAGAAGACTATTCAGATGGAACTTGTGCCTTAATTTGACTGCACTCATTTTAACATACTTAAGAAAAATTATTGCCAGGAGAGCAAGGCTGTTGTTTTACAGATTTTAGTGCTTTAAAACAAGGGTAGGTTTTTTAAAAAGTGATTTAGTGAAGAAGAAAAAAAGATAAACGTATTCTTTATTGCCACTGAACTGTATACTCAAACATGGTAAAGATGGTAGATTACATATGTATATTTACCTCAATACAAAAACAAATAAATAAAATCAATTTGATGGAAAATGCCAAGTTAAATTACAAGGGGTCCTCAGACATAACAAACATTGGGAAGCTGGCATCCAAATGATGGAAGTTTTGAAAACCCTTATTTAGATCCTCATATTTTCTCAGCCAAAATTGATTTTGTTCCTGCTTTGTGCCAAGCACCATGTGCCATACAGGGGTGCCCGCCCTCTAGTTTATAGTCTCAGGGTAGTGAGACCAGTAAATCATTACAAAAGAATATCCTATGGTCACTGTAGACACAAGGGGCAAGGGACCCACCAGGCCCAGAGGACGCAGGGAAGCTGCCTAGAAGAGGAACTGTGGCATGAGTCTAGGAGTTGGACACCAGGATTGAGGATGATGTTCCAAGCAGAGGATGCCCACATCAAGCCTCAGGGGCACCTAAAAAGCAGGTGTTCCTTACAGGCTCCCCTGCCGCTGTGAGCCACTGATTCTGTGGAGCGTGCTTGAAGGGCACGGTAGATGGGCAGGAAGGCAAATGTTCAAATTTACCTGTCTGCCAAGCGGACCAGGCCCAACAGATAGTCAAAGTCCACAGATACTCTCTCTCAGTCGGTCTGATTTTAAGCCCCCCCACACAGCTCCAGCCCTTGAGCCTGGACTGTGACAATCCCCAGGTACCCTGAGGGCTGACCTTCAGATGTCCTGACCCCTGCCTTCCCAGTGTCCAGCGGCTTGTCTAGAATCACCAATTCCGACATTCCCAAAACTCCCCAAGCCTACTTCTAGATTGCTTTAATGTTTGATTACAACACAGTTTTTTCACCTTGACCTTGGACTGCATCAAAAATCTGATAACCCTCCCTATTGTGGCTTAAAAGTCAGGGGTCAAATTCCCTCCCTTAGCACTTCCTAAAAGTAGTGTGCAGCTGACCCACAAAATAACCCACTCTGGGTAGAACAGCTGGTGGTTGATTTTCCTTTTCCAAAACCAATGCTCTTCATTTCAGAAACCCTGGAGAACCTGCACAATTAAAAAGTGCAATTAATTAGAATACTTAAAATCCACCAGCAGCGACATTCAAAACAGCAGCCACATGTAAAGCAGCAGCCACCTCTGATGCTGCTGCTGCCTCTGACTAGTCCACAGGGCACTGCCAGCTTAAAGTGATAGGCCCAGACAGCACCCAGGAGGCCACTAAAGGACCATGTGCGGCCTTGAGGTGCTGAAGGAAACAGCACGCTGTTATGGGCTGACTCATTTGGCAATGATGTAATTGGATACCTTTAATGAGCACCCAAATAAGCTTTTAAAAATTTTTACAATCACGCCTTTCTTACCACTTAAACACCACTAACGATGTGTTTATTTTAAACTTTTTTAAAATTTTACAATCATGCCTTTCTTACCACTGGTTTTCGATATTTCTCCACCTTTAAAAAAGGAGAAAAGAAAAATAATCATGTAATAAAAATATTAAAAAGCTTATTTATGGACCTTTGCATCCCTTTTGCTCTTTGGTAGAAGAAAAAAAGGGGTAGGGGCCTCAAACAGTACCTGGTATGTAGTAAGTACTCAGTAAACACTAATGTTATAAGGTTATGTACACAAAGAATGAGAAAATATATTCGCTCCAAAGCTGAGATGAATATTTCCCTAAAGATGTTGGTAGGAGGCATTTGAATGATGACATTGATTATGTCTATCATAGCATTTTATAAAGATGATAATCATCTTTGCTTCACCTTCTTCACTTCTCAGAGAGTTTTCATTTATATTTTCTATTCCACAACCATACGATTGGGGGCATCAGGTAATATTATTTCCATTTCACAGATGAAGAAACTAAGACCTAGAGGACAGGATGCATCATAGTCTTGTAGCTGGGTAAGGCAGAAGCCCTGGCTCTTTGTTGGCTCCTCTCTTGCACTTTACCTCCATTAACAATTGCACCCCTGGTTCTCAATTGCGACACTCCACAATGGTTTCCTAAATGTGAGCTACCAGGAAGAAACAAATTTGAAAAAAAAAATTACCCTGAATCTTGTATCTAAAAGAAATCTTTTTGAGGCAGAGTCTCACCCTGTCACCCAGGATGGAGTGCAGTGGTACAATCTCAGCTTACTGCAACCTCCGCCTCCCAGGTTCAGGTGATTCTCCTTCCACAGCCTCCCAAGTAGCTGGAATTATAGGTGCCTGCCACCATATTTGGCTAATTTTTCTATTTTTAGTAGAGACAGGGTTTCACCATGTTGGCCAGGCTGGTCTCGAACTCCTGACCTCAACTGATCTGCCTGCCTCGGCCTAGCAAAGTACTGGGATTACAGGTGTGAGCCACCACACCTGGCCAAGAGAATCTATTTTATAAAGAACCACTGACCACTCAACCAATTCCTCAGTCCTGAGCAAGTGCTTTTATGTGTGAGGCATCATGCTTTTAAAAAGAGAGGGTTAGGAGGGAAAAACAAAACTCGACCGTGATTTCATCAATGGTGAGCAATAAATACTCCTAATTCTAAAAGTAAATTGGCCTCCTCTAGACAAGATAGTTTTTACCCTAAAGTTAGAATCTACTCTGGAAACTTCGTAATTTCAACAGGACATCTCCTCCCATCTGCTCTTTCCTTCATGGCTGAATCTTCAAGAAGTGCCAATTTTCTCCCAACACACACGTTCCCCAAAATGCCATCTACCCAGCCTTCATCAAACCATGCCTCTCTCCTCCATTTTACCAAATGTGAAATTCATTCATCCTCTGCCATTTTTCATGTTTCCTTTTAATCAGGTCAAAATGCAGCCTACTAGCAACAGGTACACGCTATACTTTGCCCTAAATTAAGTGACATATACTTCTGTATATCTTACCACATTTTCCTTGTAGAGGGTGATGTTTTCTCTCCTTAGAATGTAAATTCTCAAGGGCAGAAATCAGAGATTCATCTTTTCTTCAATGACTTTCTCATTTCTCTGCCCCAAAACATCTAATTCATTTGGAGATATCATCGATTCTCTCTCTCTTCCTCTCCTCATACTCTCCCATTGTAGTTATTTTCTCATCTAAAAACAACTTTATCTGGCATTTGTCAAGATAACAATTCAATAGGCAATTCCCACATATTGAATGAAATGAATGTAATAAAAAATTACTAATAGTTTAATGATACTTTATATATTTAAAAGTAGTTTTGCAATTATGATCTTCTGTTTCACAAATTCCAGGTGCTGTTTCTGACCCAATTCCCTGTATCCAAAAGGGAAACCATAAAGGAAAGTGACTTTAATTGCTTAATCCATTCCAGCTATTTAGGTATTACTCTAATCCACACCATTTTTTGGTATCACTTACTGGCCATTTTAAAAAATAAGTTCGAAATTCCATTTGCCCAAGTAGCAACATTATATTTCAGGATTAGAAGGTGAGGGGGAGGGAGGGGGACGAAAAAAATGGTCGCTGCTTTATTAAGAGTACTAATGCAGTAACTTCACTCTTTTCAGAGGAATTTTACCAATTTTCTGCTTGCTGGCTAATCATCTTATTGGGAATTTTAAAAACACAGAAAAGGTTTAAATTGTTCTATCCACCAACTGTTTCTAAAAGCTCTTAATTTAATCCTGGGAGGTACCTTTTCACACCAAGTAATCCTGCTGACAAGCTCCTTTGTATATTTTGTGAGCTGCTCTCATTCTTATAAATTGATAATGAATCTAAAACTATGGATACAGCGCTATCTAGCGGTAGGAATGGGTAGACCAGGAGCCTTGAAGCAAGTTGCTCCCAGTTGACTTTTGAGACCTGTCGTGTTTGCCTGCAGCTTGGCCAGGAAGCAAAAAGTAAGCCTCGTTGTTCTCGTGCATTGAAGTATACTACTATATTGTTAGAACATCTAATGATCAGCAAATTCTTAATGACAAGAGCTTCTTTTATCTGTCCGCCCCCTATTAAGTCTTCCTCTCCTATTGTAGAGATGAGCCTTAAAGGTAGAGGTTGAGAGTTGGTCAGGAAAAGGCAAATAAGAATGGAAGAGGAGAAACTAGACCTTCCCAATGAGATATGGTAAGTTTGTGAACAAAAAACAATTTATGAACCAAAAAATGGTGTTCACCATATTCAGTATCCAGTACACATGGATTTTAAAGTGATGATGATGATGATAATGATGGTAATGATGTAATAACGGCGATGATGGTAATGACGGTGATAATGATGGTAGAGATAATGACGGTGATGGTGATAATGATGGTAACGATGTGTTTATTGTGATGGTGGTAATGATAGTAATGGTGACGGTGGTGATGATGATGATGGTGACAATGTGTTAATGGTGATGGTGTTAACAGTGGTAATGATGATGATGCTGGTAATGACGATAATGACGGTGACAATGTGTTAATAGTAATGGTAGTAATGATGGTAATGGTGATGGTGATGATAATGGTGTTGGTGATGATGATGATGGTGACTATGTGTTAACAGTAATGGTGGTAATCATGGTAATGATAATGACGGTGATGATGGTGACAATGTGTTAATAGTGATGGTGGTAATGATGGTAATGATAATGATGGTGATGGTGATAATGATGGTGATGTATTAATGACGATGGTAATGATGGTAATGGTGACGGTGATAATGGTGATGGTGGTAATGATGGTGATGGTGATAGTGATGTATTAATGACGATGGTAATGATGGTGATGGTGATAATGGTGATGGCAGTAACGATGGTGATGATGATGGTGATGGTAGTGATGATGATGATGAGAGTTGACATTCGTGGAGTGCTTATCATGTCTCAAGTTCTATGCACCCACGATAACTTATTAAACCACCCCAAAACCACCTGTAACTTCCAATTTGCTGTTGAAGAAACGGAGGCAGAAAACAGCCAAGTTATTTTCCCTGAACCACAAAGCTAATCAGAAGGAGATGCCAGATGTGAACCAAGGCAATTCAAATCCAGAGGAAGTGCCCTTAATAATGATGATGACATTATTAATAATATTATTGATTATTCATAATGATGTTCAAAATAGTACTAATTTTTAAATTTAGAAAAACAACATTACTTCCAGAAGTAGTATCCCATCTCCAAAGTCAAAACAGACAAGATCTAATTTTTAAATTTAGAAAAACAACATTACTTCCAGAAGTAGTATCCCATCTCCAAAGTCAAAACAGACAAGATCTAATTTTTAAATTTAGAAAAACAACATTACTTCCAGAAGTAGTATCCCATCTCCAAAGTCAGAACAGACCAGAGCAACATAGCAACATCCAAGAGCCCGTGGTCCACCTTTGCAGATCTTATTCTGTTTGGGCTGTTTGGTCTTCGTTTCTCATTTATCCACACACACACATGCTGACACACATGCACACAGACAATCATGCTGTACCATGACTAACAGGCAATATGTTTGTCTTCCCCAAAGACAGAACAGCTTTGTTGTCAGGAGCTTCATGGGCTGATGCTACTGGAGCAGGAAGAGGCCTTGAAGACAACTTGGGTACAGTTTCCTCTCTATGTTTCAGAAGACAAAACAAAACTAAGAGATACAGTCATTTTTGCAAATTCAAATTGATTAAAGGCTTGAGGATTATTAACCTAAAAATAATCGTGACAGTCATTTTAAGGGGAGAGGCACAAAGATGATCACATCCCAATTAAGTCCATCAAGAGGAATGTGGTCCAGTAGGGCAGAAGAGAGGTGATCAAATAACTCTAATGTCATAGAAGGAGGGACGAAGGACTATGATGATAACAATAACTACCAGTGTTAAATGTTCTCTTATGCCAAGCATGTTACAAATATTACAGCATTTGTGTGTGCAAAAACTCTGGGAAATTGATATGATTATCTGACTCATTTTATAGATAAGAGAGGTTAAGTTTCTTCCACCCATGTATCTATATATAATGAAAGGCAGAAGTAAGATTTTTAAGCCAGTTATTCTGGATAGCAAGACCGAGGGCTTGAAATCTATGAGAAAAGTACAGATTATTATCCAATACAAAGAGAAAACTAAGTCTGAGAGATCATGGAAGGCTTTGTGCAGGATGCATGCATGAGCTGGGTCATTAAAGATAAATAAGATAGTAAGATTTCAGCCAGTAAATGAGGTCAGAAGGGCACTCCAGGCAGAGGAAGAAGAATGAATTAGTTTCTTGTGTTTGCTGTAACAAATAACCAGATAGTAGATGTCTTCTAAAGAAAAACAGAAATTTATATTCTTACAGTTCTGGAGGCCAACAGTTTAAAAACAAGGTGTTGGCAGGGTCCTGCTCCTTCTAGAGGCTCTAACAGAGAATCTGTCCTTTCCTCTTCCAAATTCTGGTAGCTGTCAGCATTCCTTGACTTGTGGTTGCACCACTCCAAATCTCTATCATATTGCCTCCTCCTCTTCTTCTGTCAAATCTCCCTATATTTCACTTCTACAAAACACTTGTTATTGAATTTAGGGCCCACCCAATAATACAAAATGATCTTCTTGACTCAAGTTCCTTAGTTACATCTGTAAAGTCCCTTCTTCAAAGTAATGTAGCATTTCCAGGTTGCAGAGAACAAGATGTGGTCATATCTTTGTGGGGTCACCATTCAGCCCACTATACCTGAACAAGGGCAAGGGGAGCAAGAAAGCACATGACAAGTCTTGAGAACCAAAAGCAATATGATTGGGCTTCTGTAGATGAAGTGTAAAGCTGCAAAGGTTGGATGTGGCCAGGTTGTGAGGACTTTCCGTGCTGTGCTGAGGAGGGTACACTTTGCTGTATGAAAGGGAAACAACTGAAGACTTTTAGGCTGATGAGTGACATATTCACGATTATGCCTAAAGCATATCAAAGAGAATCTTGGAGTTAGTGGGGTCTCTAAGACATGTACATGGACACTAAAACTAATGAGCAAAACTAAGATGAGAAATAGAATACTTACAGGGTGTCAGAGTATGTTCTTATAAAATACTTATTAACTAAAAAAGGAAAACAAATGATTCTATATCAGGAAAACCTGGAAGTCCCCACCTTATCCAAGTGACCAAAGTTAACATCACCACCTCCAGGACATAGCCATGGCGTGCCTCCTCATCTGATGCACTGAGGAGAACACAACATCACTTCTATGGCTGCCCAGACAAAAATGTAAAACCCGAGTCTAATCATATGGAAAGGATGAAAACAAACTGAAAGACAGCCTATAAAATAAAGCCCCTGTACTTCCCAAATTGTCAAGATCATGAAAGTCAAGGAAAAATGGAATAAATATCCCATGTTAAATGAGACCAAAGAAATGTGATAACAAAATGCAAAATGTGATCCTGGATTGGATCCTACATGAGAAAAAAAAATTTTTTTTCCATTTGCTCCAAGGACCCTTGGGAAACATAGATGAGGAAAATTAGACCCATTATGTTGGTGCAAAAGTAATTGCAGCTTTTGCCATTAAAATTGATGGCAAAAGTAATAGAATACTTACCCAAAGACATGTTAAGTGAAGACATGGACACAGATAACTCGCTTCCACAGTCCATGAACTTTCCAGTCTATCTTATGGTCACTCAATAGCTGTAAGTTTTATTTCTAGTTTTTAAAATTATTTCTATATTATCATCAGCTCACCCAAAGATGGATTTATCTGCAGCAATAAGATGTCCTTAAGTAATGACTCTACCTCTGGTCTCAAGACTTCTGACGCCCATGGAAAATTCTGTGCTGCTAAACATAGCCATTAAATGACAAAACACCATGGAGTGAAACCCAGCAAGTTGGATGAATTTTCCATTTCTGTTCAAATCCATTGTCTAATGATGTTTCAAAAACGAAAACCCAGGCGATCAGTGGTTGCACTGTGGCAGTATCAGTTCTGGCAGAAAGGTTTATATTTTTGGATTTAAAAGTATTTCAAAGGGCACTGAATGTTTCAAAAACTCTGGGAAACTGGGGAAGAAGTTCTGGGTAACAAACGTCTATTCAGGAACTGAGTATAAAGCACTGATAGATGGCTTAGGTTTGGTGCCCAGTAAAGATAAAGGAATAAAAGGAAACCTTTAGCTTGCATTAGGCTTTATGGTGGGCAGCTAAAGCTTAATTGAAACACAGTGAGCTATAGTAAAAGATGTTTATCATATAATAAAAGCTTAATGAATAGGCATCACCATTGAGAGAGAAAAAGAAATAAAAGTAACTTTTCGTACTGACAGACCTACTGACTTTCAGATCTTTTTATTTTCCTGCAAGATGAGAATGTACGTTTGATTCTTGGTGTTGCTTCTTGTTTTTAAGTTGGGGCCCAACATTTTTATTAAATATGAGTGTCTCTGCCCCTGTCATGCATTCACAATTTCCAATACTGAAATGTTCTCAACTGCTTGACATTTCATTTCACTCCCTTTTTTAATGAATTATTTTCCACTTAACAAAAGTACTTTGCCACTTTGCCACTTGTTAAAATATCAGATATGTATTGCCAAATATGGTTCTGCTGAACATTTTCATCTTTGACCTAAAAAATGAGAATAAAAAACAGGTTCATTGAACACAGGGAAATAGTAAATGCAGTGGGAATATCTTAACTATTCTCTGTCAAAATAAGCTGTGTTTTATAAGAAATCACTTTATATAACACATGAAATGCAGGAAAACTAAAACAATGTATGATAAAGGTTACTGTATGGTCAAAATGAAACTAAGATAAATATTGAGTAATAATATTAGCACACACTGTGTGCCCATACATAATTCTAAGAAAAAAATATATATATTACTATGCACATACTAGTTTATATATTTTTATATATTATATATATATATATAACTAACAATCTTCACAAACACTTTTTGAGGAATGTACTAATATACCCATTTTACAGATAGAGAAACTGAGGCACAGAGAAGTTGAGTAACTTGCCTGCATTCCTACAAATAGTGAGTGTCAGAGCTGGGACTTAAATCCAAGCAGTCTGGCTCCAGGGTCCATACTTCTAATCACTTTTAATCGGCCAGTAAATATTTCATGAGTACTTCATAAGGACTATGTTTTCTGTACTTCCTAGACCATATTAGTCAGTTTTTACTGTGGTCAGACAACCCCCAACTTCTAGTGGTTTACTGCAATAAATGTTTTTTTCTTGCCCTTATTACATAAGGACTGTGAGTTGACCACGCCTCTGATCAGCCCTTCTGGGCTCAGCTTGGCTCACCACAGCCCAGCAATGCCTGTCTTCTTGTAGAACCAGTATCCTTCATCCAGAAGCTCCTCTCTGGGATTTGCAGTGGGAAGGAATTCAAGAATCGTAAAGATAAGCTGAGCAGAGCACATGCATTTACGGCCTCTGCTTGAACACAGCAAATGTTTATTTTGTTCACCTCTCATTAGCCAAAGTAAGTCACATGGCCAAGCCCAAAGTCAACTGGGGGAGGCTGTCTAGGTCTCCCATGGGTACATAGACTAGTCACTCAGAGGGAGTGAATGGTCAGGAACAATCATCCAATAGTTCAAAGTCTCTTCACCCTTTTCAGGTGATCTCAAAATTCAATTAAGAAAATAAGACCAGCATAAAAATAACTAGAGAATCATTATCGGATACAGGCCAGCTTCACTTTGCACGGTACCATGTTAAGTGAAAATTGTGCACATAGGAATTCAGTCCTTGCTTTGCAAGATTCTGTGGTAACTGAGATTTGATCCTGCAGTGCCATGTAAAGCAAGGATTGCTTTATACAATAAAAATAATAATAGTACTTAATGATAAATGCTCAACAGTGAGGTGGGACCCTTAGTACCAGTTCTTCTCAGGGTATTTAAAATGAAATTAGAACCATGCCTCTAAGGCCCTACACAACTGGCCTTTGCCCACCTCAGCCCTCATCCTCAGCTCTTCCCCTTTTCACTACACTCCAGCCCCAGGGACTTTGTGCCAAGTTTATTCCTGCCCAGAACCTTTGCACATGCCATTCTATCTGCCTAGAGTCATTTCCTCCAGATTTTCAGAAGGCTGGCTCCTTTCAGGCATTGAAGCCTTAAGGGCAAGCAGACCTCTTCAGAAAGACCTTCCCTGACCAGTCACCCTAAATTAGCTCATCGCCACTCCTCCACTTCAGGTCCACTATCCTGATTTGTTTTCTAAACAGGTCTTACCGCTCTTTAAGACTCTTTTATCAATACATGTGTTTACATATGGTTTACAATGGTTTGTCTCTTCCACCAGAATATAAGCTCCAAAGAGCAAGAAACTTGTGTGATTTATTCTGTCTTTACTGCTTAAGACACTTGACCGGCACATGTAGGATGTACAATAAATTTAATTAAATGAATGAATAAGTGTAAACAGAGGCCAGATCACCTAGGGCCTGGTAGCCACAGTTTAGATTTTATTCCAAATGCACTGGGAAGCACTGGTGCAATTTGATAGTTATAAACAACCAGAATGGTAATTATTAAAAAGTCAGGAAACAACAGGTGCTGGCGAGGTTGTGGAGAAATAGGAAAGCTCTTACACTGTTGGTGGGAGTGTAAACTAGTTCAACCATTGTGGAAGACAGTATGGCAATTCCTCAAGGATCTAGAACCAGAAATATCATTTGACCCAGCCATCCCATTACTGGGTACATACCCAAAGGATTATAAAACATTCTACTATAAAGACACATGCACACATATGTTTATTGCAGCACTATTCACAATACCAAAGACTTGGAGCCAACCCAAATGTCCATCAATGATAGACTGGATAAAGAAAATGTGGCACATATACATACACCATGGAATACTATGCAGCCATAAAAAAGAATGAGTTTATGTCCTTTGCAGGGACATAGATGAAGCTGGAAGCCGTTATTCTCAGCAAACTAACACGGGAACAGAAAACCAGACATGGCATGTTCTCACTCATAAGTGGGAGCCAAACAATGAGAACACATGGACACAGGGAGGGGACAATCACACACTGGGGCCTGTCGGCGGTGGGTGGGGGGGTTAGGGGAGGGAGAGCATTAGGACAAATACTTAATGAATGTGGGGCTTAAAACCTAGATGACCAGTTGATAGGTGCAACAAACCACCATGGCACATGTATACCTATGTATGTTCTCCACATGTATCCCAGAACTTAAAAAAAAAAAGAAAAATAAACGAATAAAAATAAATAAGTAAACAACTTATGTGCGGGTTATCTAATTGTTTCTTTGGCTTTCTTAACCTGATAGTGTCCTTGTGGGGCAAGGATCACCATTCCAATCAATAAGTATCAACCTTGGCTACATTTTGAAATCAGATGAGGAGCGAGGGGAGACATACTGCCATTCCACCTCCAAGAAATTCTGATATAACAGGTTTAGGCTGAGGCCTGGACAGGAAAACTTTAAGGACTGCCCAATGCTTCTCAAATCCAGCCACAATTAAACTCTGCTGATCTCAATAGTACTGACTGCATAACAGGGGTTCTGAAAATGCATGTCGCCTCATTACATGCTGCTGATTTGAGCCTTTGGCTCCATTTTGACATTGTGTGACACATAATAGGTACTCAGTCTATATGTGTTAACTGGCATCCTAGTAAATGTTTGATTAATGAATAAATTAATAAATAATTGATGATTTAACTAAAGTATAGAGGAGTTTAGAGGTGGCAGAGGTCAGCATGGATTGGTTTAGATAGGCAGACATAAGCTGAGCCTGAGGTCAACTTCTCCTTGTTATAGAATGTTCTGGAATTCTGGAACATCTAGGCTGGAATGGGCCATAGGGAGCGTCCAATTCAATGGTTCATAATATTTGCCTGCTCACAGACCCTTTAGAATTTGATGAAAGTTTTGAACACTCATCCCCTCCCCTCCAACCAAAAAGAAAACCATAGTTATGTATTCAATTTGAGCAGGTTCAGAAGGCTCCTGGACAATGGTTTCCCAAGCTAAATTCCTAAGGTCCAGCTCAACATGTCCCTTGATAGGAAATGCAACTGATGCCCAGAGACAGTGAGTGATTACTCAAAGCAGAAGCTGAATCAGAAAGTAACTGGGCTAGATCCTGGTCCTCTGATGCTGAATGTAGTTACCTATCTTCCTTTACATATCCACTGAGGATACAGTTAAGAGGATGAATTCATAGCTAATTATTTTGTGTTTTCTGCTCTATTCCCTTGATTTCTTAAACCTCACATACCATAAAATTCCAATAACTAATCTAATTCCACAGCTGGGCCGCTTCATTAAAAAGTGAAAATTGAAATTCTAGAACAACCAAGTCTTCCAAATCTGCCATATTTTCATGTGAACCTCTAAGAATAGAGTGGTGGGAAATGGCCTCACATAAATCAGAGAAACCCTGAAATGAGGTCCAGCCTGTGGTCAGTCCCCACCGCGGCCATCTCAACTGGTCCACATTTGTGAATACACACAGCTGAGGGCAAAAGTTGAATTCCATCCTCCCAGATGTCAGGATGAGTATCACCAAAAACAGCTGTGGCAGTCAGCTGGTCAGATGGTCAGGACAATATCTGGACTCAGAAAGCAATGGTGACAGATGAGATCAAAGGATTCATGGATTTTAGGAGTAGGAAAATAAACTGTTGTCTGCCTACCTGGCTAGGTGCAAGTCTTCTAGACTCATAGCAGAGTGAACTATTTAAGAAGGGCTGGTTAATCTTGAAGAAGGCTTATTAACCACCTAAATGAAAGTCGGGCTCATTTTTAACACGAAAAGGACACTGCAGAGCAGGTTCCCTGTGCACTGGTTACCAACTCACCTGAGTCCAGTGAGACAGAACATTTTCATACACAACAAGTTACATGAAGTAGGTTAGTACTTGCAGCAAAGGATAAGACAAGCCTAGGAGCCATTGTGTGCTGGCCCTGCAAGGCTCAAGAAGGCTTCCAGGGCAGACAGAGTCTCAATGCATGTGTCCCACTTGCACCACAGCTGAGTGCCCCAAAATGCTGCCTGTCGTGGTTGACAAACCTCAGGGGAGACAGGACTCATTAGGCAAGTCTTTGAAGGTCATCCTGCTTCCCAGCAAGACAGAAACAAAGCTTGGGCTATCCTGGGCATTCCTCCCTAACTCAAGATGTTACATTCCCTAGAAGAAATAGAAACAGCCCAACCTCTTTCAGGCAGTTCCCCTGTCTCAGGATGATACATTCCCAACTCATTCTACAGTTATTCTGGAGAACTATGAGCAAGAAAGTAAGGAGATCTGGGTCAGTCCAAGGCCACTTGGAGAACTGTCCTGCAGACACAGATGCAATGTTTGAAGGATACAGAAGTGAATTCTCCAGCATCTGTTTCTTTCTCCTCCTCCTCTCTTCTGCTGCTCTTCTAGGAAGTCCTACCTGTTACCAGAAGTGAATTCTCTAGCATCTGTTTCTTTCTCCTCCTCCTCTCTTCTGCTGCTCTTCTAGGAGGTCCTACCTGTTACCAGCACCTCCTACAGAGACCAAGGAAAAGAAGGAAATCTGATTTAATTATTAGGTTGTCTGTGAGAGCCATGAGAAAGAATTTGTGCTTTCATCCAAATTGACACTTGAGAACCTCAGGTTTATCTGACTTGAGAATGTCAGATAAAGATGTCTTCTCCTAGTTACTAACATATGCGTATGTGTATATGTGTATAAATATTTCTGTAGATATGTATTTTAAATCACTGTGTATGGCATTAAGACTCAAAATACAAAATCAAATGGTCAGACTCATGGTCTATATGGTCCATCTTGCCCAGGAAAGGGTCCGTAGAGCATTGTGAAAGAACATGGCAGATGCCATATTAATAACTTTGTCTCCCGAATGCCCCTAATAACTCAGTTATGCCAGTAATTATCTATCATCTCCATTTACTACTTTCAAACCTATTTTTAAGTTTTTCAATTTATCATTTTCAACATGTGTGCCTTTTGAATAATTAGCTCCACAGATTTGTTGTCCTGTCTCACTTCCCTCATCACATGAAACTTGAGATTGGATTAATTAATAGTATACCGTACTCAATATGCCAGGGAAACTCAATATAATGTTAAGTACTTATAGCCACTCTGCAAGGTGGACACGTGTCTCAGCTTACAATTAAGTATACCCTTCAATTGAAATAGCTGAGTTCCTAAACATGGCACTTAGACAAAGTGGAAATTTGTCATATGTTTTAAATATGAAAATTGTTTCTGCCAACTTGTTGACATATTTCCCTCCATCATGAATATCAAAAGATTATGACAAGATTCAGGAAGAAGGGCAAGTGCAAGTGATGCATGGTCTAGCGGGAGACCAGCAAATGTGAATTACAACCACACTTCACCTCTCAGATTCAAAGCCTTATCCCCATCACTCGGTAAATGTATGGTGCTTTACTAAGAGATGTTAAATAATGCACCCAAGAACCTGACATTTCTAAGCTTTCATCAATCCCCTACCACAGCCAGAGCCAACATCTCTCTACAGGCCTAAGGCATCCCAGGCAAGTCCTTGGCTTTGTAAACACTAGCTAGGGATTTGGGGCCAAAGCTCAGCTTGACGTCTACCTGGCAAGCTGCCTATGCATGCGAGATGTGAGGAGGGAACAGTTTGCCTAGATTAGAGGAGAGTCTCAGAAGCCTGCCCTGTGCCTGCTTCCCTCTCAGCCCTAACCCAGTTCCTTCCATCTTTGCAAGGGTAAGGTCATCGCACCAACTACATTAAAATGCACCATGAGGAAGAGAATTCCAAGAAAGCATTTACCCCTCATGGTTTCATGTAGATTTCCTGTCGTCCTCCTTCTTCTAAAATACCTCCCCTTGAGAGATGGCCTCACATGCATCCCTAAGCATTGACTTTTGTCCTTAACCCATATCAGAGCCCCCTCCATGATGAAGATCCTGGAGTGTGTAGCTCCTAGAAATGGGTAGTCACCAACAGTGACACTCCATATAAAGATTTGCAGTAGGACCTGAAAATGAATAAAATTTGCTTCCCCCCAAACATGGCTAGTAGCTGTACTTTTAAACCAGCCTTCACAGATAAAACAATTGGAGGGGTTGAGGAGCTTCCTGAGAACTAATTGTTTTACAGGTTTAAAATTAGTTTCCAGAAGGCACAGCAGAAAGAAATAAATCAGCAAATTAGCCACAATCATAGATTTTTCAAATCCTGCGAATTGATATCTAGCCTTCAGGCTGAGAAGTATTCTGCAAAAAAAGCAGCCATTCTTATAATCTTTGCATAAAGAGTCTGATTCATCCACAAATAATAACAGGTAGGCATTTTCAGTCTAATTTTCTCATCCATTGAAGAGAGTTCCAAAACCTTCCTTTTACCAAAGTGTTTCTCCCTGATATTTATCTGATGTGAATGTAATAGGTTAATTAATGTAGGCACCTAAAGGAGATCTCAAGGGCCGAAAATATCTGAAATGTCTGAGGCTCCTGCTGGCTGCCCTGCCTGATAAGGATGCTAAGAGCATGTTAGTGACAAGCATCATTAGACATTCCTCACTTTGAGTCATTTTCATTCAGGCAGATGCAGAGGACCTTTCAGAAGGACAGACCACTGATTCCCTGTAATTTAAAGAAGAGAGCCACATTATACAGGTCTCTCATTTGAATTATATAAGACTCAGAGATAAGCATTTTCTCTCTAAGATAAGAGTAGAGGCCCATAATAGCCATAGAAGTATTTTCATGAAAGTGTTCTCATTTGCACACTTAGCAGCTGCTAGGAAAGACGTGAGCAGCCGTCTGGGGTCTAAAGTGAATCAGACTCCCAAGCTTAAAGGAAAGACTTGAAGGCAGAGCCACTGGGAAGGCTGGCCACTTATTAGACACCGACATTAGTTATGCTGTTAATCTCCAGTCTTAGACCTATTGGTTCCAGGATCCTGCTGAGACCCGAATGAAGCAGGATGGGAACATTCTTAAGTATGCAATGCAAAAGGAAGAGTCACAAATGTGAGTCATTTAGGGCGACAACTTTTTCCTACTTGAAAACCAGAGCAGCTGGCAGAAAGGAAATTATTTTGAAATGACATCAGATGTGTGAGGCCATCCGACCCAGGAGAAAAGTAGCTTCCTCACTTGTGCACCAGTCAGGATTTCAGTGTGTCTCCTGAGTACTCGGGTACAGAGTTCCTGAGAGACCCTGAGGGTCCCAGTACCCAGCATCACAGCAGCATAGTTATGGAGAGGCCAAGTTATCCTCTTTCCTTTTCTTCCTTTTTTTCCTGTCTGCCCTCTAGTAGGAAAAGAACAGAGTTGACCCCTGACAAAATATAAAGAACAAGTGTGGGTACTGAAGGTGAGAAGAGCCTGCAAAAATATTGGCTAGGAGGCACCAATCAGAGATGGGTCCCCAGGAAATAATACGAAATGGGCAAAGAGCAAGGAGAACTGGGGCATGGAGAGGAACTGAGTCCATGCACAGTATGGATGAACACAAAGTGGGGAAGCCGAAGTCAGTCTTGATGTGCCAAGGGCAAGAGCAAGCAGGGACCCAAGAGCAAAGCATGGGGTGCAAACTAGAAATAACAGAATTAGATGCAAGAAACAACATGAGCAGAGGCAGAGAGAGAGACCTAGGCAATCAGAGACACAGCAGGGAGAGCCAAGCCCCGTGTTCATGGAGACCTCATGCTGCTGTTCCCATACAGCATGTGGGAAGATAATACAAGATAATAGAGCATGTGGGAAGATAATACAAGACAAGCTCGGGTGACTGCATAGAAATATCTAAAATCCCTAAATAATATGAGTGGAAAAGGTTGGGATTAAGAAGAAAGTTTTTCATTAGTCTGAACATTCATTCAACAGCTAAGCATTTTATGTTTTTACAAGGTGCTTCAACTTTAATTATCCTATTTGATTCTCATAAACAAGGGTGTATGTGAGAAGACAATTGTAATGGTTAATTTATGTGTCTACTTTCCTGGGTCACAAGTTGCCCAGATATTTGGTCAAACGTGTTTCTGTGAGGCTGTTTTTGCACGAGTAAAGGGGATTGGCTCCCTAGTGTAGGTGGGCCTTATCCCATCAGTTGAAGGCATGAATAGTAAGTACAAAAAGCCAACCCTCTCCCAGACAAGAGGGAATTTCTCCTGCCTGACTGTTTTCAAACTGGGTTGTTGGTTTTTTGCCTTCTTCAGACTTGAAATGAAGAATTGGCTTTCCTGGATGAGCTTAGGATAAGATCATGAATAGGAGCCGGGTGTAGTGGCTCATATCTGTAATCCCAAAACTTTGGGAGGCCGAGGTGGGTGGATCACCTGAGGTTAGGAGTTTGAGACCAGCCTGAACAACATGGCAAAACCCAGCCTCTACTGAACATACAAAATTAGCTGGGTGTGGTGGTGGGCACTTGTAATCCCAGCTACTTGGGAGGCTGAGGCAGGAGAATCGCTTGAACTCAGGAGACAGAGGTTGCAGTGAGTTGAGATCGTGCCATTGCACTCCAGCCTAGGCAAGAAGGTCAAAACTCCATCCTCCAAAAAAAAAAAAAAACACATAGCTTTATTTTTTACTTAATAGACTTTACTTTGTAAAATAGTTTTAGATTTGCACAGAAATTAAACAGATAACACAAAGAGTTCCCACATACACCACCACAAACTGCTTCCCCTATCATCAACGTTTTACATTAGTATGATGCATTTGCTAAAAGTAATGAACCAATAATGATATATTATTATTAACTAAAATGTCATACTTTATTCAGATTTTCTTAGTTTTTACCTAACTTCCTTTTTCTATTCCCAGAACTCATCCAGGATATCACATTACATTTTATTGTTGTGTCTCCTCAGGATTTTCTTGGCTTTGATGGTTTCTCAGACTGCTTTTTATGACCTTTGATGAGTACTAGTCAGGTACACTGTATAATGCCCTTCTATAGAATTTTTTTCTGGTGTTTTCTCATGACATGGGATCTGCATTTTTGAGAAGAAGATTACAGCGTTAAAATGCCATTTTCAGCACATCATATGAAAAGTACAAACTACTGACATGATTTATGGCTGCTGATGTTGTCAATGATCATGTGGCTGACATAATGTTTGTCACTGTTCTTTACTGTACTTTTTCTTCCCTTTTCACGTTGTACACTTTGAAAGGAAGTCACTGTGTGCAGCCCACACTCCAGGAGTAAAGCGTTGTATCCCTCCACCTTTAGGGTGGAGTAGCTACATAATTTATTTGGAATTATTCTGTACAAGAGAATGGTCTCTTCTCCCCATTTACTAATGCATTTGATCTTTGATTTATATCAATATATGTGCAAATGGATAGTCATATTATATTCTGGGTTATAACCCAACACTATGTTATAATTTTGTGGCTCACATTGTTTCAGCTTTGGTGATTGGGAGGTTTTTCCGTTGGTTCCTGTGCCCCTTTGACATACTACATTAATGAGTTGTTTTTGTTTTGATCACCTTAATTTCTGATACTAAAAGATGCTCAGGATTAACCTTGTGTATTTTCTGCCCCAGTCTTAGAATCAGCCATTTCTCCAAGGAGACCCAGTTCCTTTTTGCTACTGGGGTATTTCTTTTGGAATCTCTCAGCTGACAGAAGAAATAAATTTGTGTATATTACTATCTATAAATATTTCTATGTGTAAACATTGGTATCTATATCAAGTTAAACATTATGGCTGACTAATGTCTCTAACTTTAATCCATTACCCTACCTGGATCATTCTAACCTCCTCCTCTTGCTTATCTGTAAATTTCCACAGCAACTATGAGAAACCTGGATCTCACCATCCAGCATCCATTTGTTTAATTGTTCACTTTCAGCATACATGTATAGCAGTATCAGAATTGTTAACCTGTAAACCCATAACAAACAACTTTATCAACTAAAGTACAGTGCTTATGTGCAATACCTTTTGTCTTTATTCTTAGTCTCTACTCACTTCCAAAATTACTTAGGTCAGCACCTTTATCACCCCTCCCTTCAGTGAGGTTGTTTCATACATTTGCAACACAATCAGAATCTCTCGTCAAACTACACATTCTTTCCTAGAATCCCCTAACCACATACATTACTTCTTAATTGTATGCATTAAGGTTCACTCTTTATATTATAAAATTCTATGGGTTTGACAATTGTATAATTGTCATATCCAACATTACAGTATCATACAGAATAGTTCACCCACCCCCCCCAACAAAAAAAGTCACCTGTGCTTCACCTATTTATCCCTCCCCCATTCCCCACTGGCAACTACTGATCTTTTTAATGTCTCTATAGTTTTGCCTTTTCCAGAGTGTCATATAGTTAGAATCTTACAGTTTGTCATCTTGTTAGACTGGCTTCTTTCACTTAGCAAAACAAATTTAAGGTTTCCCAATGTCTTTTCATTGCTTGATATCTCATTTTTATTGATTAATAATATTCTATTTTATGGATATACCACAGTTTTTTATCTATTCACTTATTGAAGGTCATCTTGATCACTTCCAGTTTGGGGCAATTATAAATGAAGCTACAATAAACATTTGTGGGCAGGTTTTTTTGGGGACAAAATTTAATTCAGATAAATGCCTAGAATCAAGATTGTGGGATCACATGGTGAGACTATTTTTAGCTTTGTAATAAACTGCTAATCTATCTTCCAAAGCAGCTGTATTATTCTGCATTCTCACCAGCAATGAATGAGTCTCTTTTGCTCCACATCCTCACCAGCATTTGGTATTGTCAATTTTCTGGACTTTAGCCATTCTAATAGATACATAGCGGTGTATCATTGTTGTTTTAGTTTGAAATTCCCTAACCACAAATGATATCAAACATAAGAGTTATTTGTATATTTTGAATAGAAGTCCTTTACCAGATGTGTGTTTTGCAAATATTTTCTTCCAGTTGGTGCTTTGTGATTTTATTCTCTTAACAGTGTCTTTAAAAAAAGCAAAGTTTTTAAATTTTAATAAAGTCCAACATCATTTTTTTCATGAATTGTGCTTTTTCTGTTGTATCTAAAAACTTAATGCCAAACTCAAAGCCATATAAATTTTCTCCAGACTATCTTCCAGAAGTTTTTAAATTTTGCTTTTTATATTTAGGTATATGGCTTATTTTAATTTTTGTGAAAGGTACAAAGTCTGTGTCTAGATTTGTTTTTTGTTTGTGGATGTCTAATTGTTCTAATATCATTTAGTGTTGAGTAAATGATTTCTTTTCTCCATTGAATTTCTTTGCTCCTTTGTCAAACAACAGTTGACTGTATTTGTGTGGCTCTATTTCTGGGCACTCTGTTCTCTTCTATTTATTTATGCATGTATTCTTTTGCAATACCATGCCATCCTAATTATTATAGCTTAATAGTAGGACTTGAAGTCAAATAGTATCAGTCCTCTAACTTTGTTTTTTTTTCAGCTTTATTGAGGTATAATTAACAAAAAAACTCTATATATTCAAAGTGTATAACAGGATGTTTTGATATACACATATATTGTGCAATGGTTACCACAATTAAGCTAATTAACATACACATTATTTCACAGTCCTTTTTGTTTATGTATATGGTGTTAATACTTAAGATCAACTCTCTTAGCACATTCCAAGTATACAATAATTAACTATAGTCATCATGCTGTACATTAGCTCTCCAGAACTTATTCATCTTATAACCAAAAGTTTGTACCCTTTGGGGCAAATCTCCCCATTTTCCCTAACCACCAAACCCTGGTAGCTACCCTTCTACTCTCTGTTTAAAGTTCTACTTTTTCAGATTCCACATGTAAGTGAGATCATGCAGTATTTGTCTTTCTATGCCTGGCTTATTTTTCATAACATAATGTCCTCCAAGGTTCACATGTATTATTACAAATGACAAAAATTTGTTTTCTTTTTTGGGCTAAATAGTATTTTATATATATATGGTATATGTGAGATACATATGTCTCACATTTTCTTTCTCCATTAATCCACCGATAGACATGTAAATTGTTTTTATGTATTGGCTATTGTGAATAATGCTGCAATAAACTTGAGAGTGCAAATAGCTCTTCAACATACTGATTTTGTATCTTTTGCATATATACCCACTTGTGGAATTACTGGATCATATGTTTTTTCTATTTTTAATTTTTTGATGACTCTCCATGCTGTTTGTCATAATATCTGTAACAATTTACATTCCCAACATTTAAGGGTTCCACATTCTCACCAGCACTTCTTATCTTTTGACTTTTTTCCACATTCTCACCAACACTTCTTATCTTTTGACTTTTTTATAACAACCATCTTAACAGGAGTGAGCTTATATCTTGTTTTGGCTTTAATTTGCATTTCCCTGATGATTAGTGATGCTGAGCACCTTTTTGTATACCTGTTAGCCATTGCTGTGAAATGAAAATGTCTACTAAGGTCCTTTGACCATTTTAAAATCGAAGCCTTTTTTCAGGTGGGGGTTTTGGTTTGGGTTTTTTTTTTTTTTTTCCTATTGAGTTGCATGAGTTCCTTGTATATTTTGGATATTTACCCTTTATTGGGTATATGTTTGCAAATATTTTCTTTCATTCGGTTTGTTGCCTTTTTGCTTTGATTATTGTCTTTGCCATGCAGAAGTTTGTTTATTTGATGTAGTCCCACTTGTTTAGTTTTGTTTTTGGTGTGTGTTTTTCATCATATTAAAAAAATCATTGCCAAGACCAATATCATGGAGCTTTTCCCCAGTTTTCTCATAGGAATTTTATAGTTTCAGATCTTATGTTCAAATCTTTAATTCATTTTGAGTTGATTGTTATATATAGTATAAGATAAAGATCCAATTTCACTTTTTTGCAAATGGACATACAGTTTTCCTAACACTTTATTGGAGATACTATCCTTTCCCCCACTGCCTATTTTTGGAGACTTTGTTGACTATTAATTGACCATATATGTATGGGTTTATTTCTGGGCTCTCTATTCCATTTTTCTAAGTATATGAGTTTATGCCAGTACCATACTGTTTTGACTACTACAGCTCTGCAATATAATTTAAAGTCAAGAAGTGTGATGCCTCTAGCTTTGTTCTTCTTGCTCAAGATTGCTTTAGCTATTCAGGATCTTTTGTGGTTCCATATGAATTTTAGGATTTTTAAAAACTATTTCTGTAAAAAATGCCATTGAAATTTTGACAGGGATTGCATTGAATCTGTAGATGACTTAGGGTAGTATGGATATTTTGACACAATACTGATTTTTGTGATATCTTTCCATTTGTGTCAGCTTCTATTTCTTTCATCAGTGGTTGATAATTTTAAGTACACAGATCTTTCATCAGCTTGATTAAATTTATTACTAAGTATCTTATCTCTGTGATACTATAAAAATAATATTGTTCTTTTAAATGTCTTTTTCAGATTTTGTATTGTTAGTATCTAAAAATGCAACTTATTGATTTTTTTTATCCTGCAACTTAATTTGTTTATTAGTTCTAACAGTTTTTTGGTAGTGTATTTAGGATTTTCTACAAATCGAATTATGTCAGCTGCAAACAGAGACCATTTTACTTCTTCCTTTCTGATTGTCATGGCTTTTATTTCTATTTTTTGCCTAATTGCTCTTACTAGGACTCCAGTACTATGTTGAATAGAAGTGATGAGAGTAGACATTCTTGTTATTGCTCTTAAAGGAAAAGCTTTCAACTTTTCACCATTGAGTATGATTCTATTTTTTCTCTTTAGTATTGTGTGGCTATTCTAGGCTTTTGCCTTTCTATATAAACTTTAGAAACCATTTATCAATATCCACAAGATAGCTTTATTGGACTTTGACTGAAATTGCCTTAAATCCATAGGTCAAATTGGAAAGAATTCACATCTTAATAACATAGAGTCTTCTAATCTACAACCACAGAATATTAATTTAGATCTTCTTTTATTTCTCATCAGAGTTTATAGTTTTCTTCATATTTTGAATATATTTTGTTTTATAACTATTTCTTCCTCTTTATTGGCACTAATGTAAATGATATTGTGTTTTGAAATTTCAAATTCCAGTTGTTCATTTTTGACATATAGGAAGTCAACTGACATTTGTATATTAACCTTGTACCTTGTGACCTTTGCTATAATTGCTTATTAGTTCCATGAGTATTTTGTTGTTGTTGTTGACTCTTTGGGGATTTTCTACGTAGACAGTAATGTCATCTATGAACAAAGACCATTTGATTTCTTCCTTCCCTATCTTTATGCATTTTATTTCCTTTTCTTGTTATATTACATTAGCTATGACTTCTGGTAGATGCTGAATTGAAGTGCTAACAGGGGACAACCTCTCCTTCTTCTCAATTTTAGTGTTAAAGCATCCAGTTTTTTACCACTAAGTATGGTTTAGAAGTAGTTTTTTATCAAGTTGAGAAAGTTCCCCTCTATCTCTACTTTGCTGAAATTTCTTATCAAGAATGGGTGTTGGATTTTGTCAAAAGCTTTTGCGGGATTGATTGATAAGAACATATGATTCTTCTTCTTTAGTCTGTTTATGTGGTAGATTAAAATAATTGATTCTTAATTTCGAATGTTGAACTTGCCTTGTGTGCCTGCCTGGAACAAATCCCAGTTGATTGTGACAATAATTATTTTTATACATGTTGGATTTGAGATTCTATGGCTTTTTCAACAGATCAGATAATAGTGACTAGTCTCATTCTTCCAGGTATTAGAATGTTCAGGTCAGTATTATTTAAAACTTTTTTTCTTTTAGTATTACAATATTAAAACTTCAATTGTTCATTGTATCAGAAACTTCTTATCTCCCCAGTTTGTACCTGCCCCAGACTTGGAAGTCAGCAGTAGGGAGGAGAGGATTGGTAAGAAATGTTGTATTCTCCCCATCATTTCCTTCCTTACCCAGTAGCTGAAATTTGTAGCCACTCCTAGGTTGGACTGGGGGAGGGAGAAAAGGAAGAAAGTACAATTTACATGGCTGAGGCAGTTGTGATGGGCCTGGAGATTTCTGGATACTTCACATTGAGCAATTGCTGATTCTTTCCCTAACGAGGCATTTCGAGGGTTCTCCAGAGAGCAAATTCCCTGCTAGGAGGTCTCCTACCTGAAGGTCCCTTGCTATGGATTATATCTCCTCTGACAATCCACTTCTGATGCCCCCTCAGTCCCTGGGTCCCTGTGGTCCTTCCTCCCCTTGGGGTTGCCTCATTCCTCCTCATGGTCCCCTTGGGTAGGATCCTTTTTCAGGAGACTGCTGTGCTTCTCACCTAATTGGTCCACACCAGACCTGCAGGGAACATGTCTGTACACATCCTTGCCCCACCAAACTGCAGGGTGTTTCCAATGCAAACTTGACTTTCACTTAAGGGATGCAACTGTAAGTTTTATCAGGTATAATTTAGGTATATTTTCTTATATCCCCTGATTTCAAGGGGAATAAGAAAATTTTCCAAGCAGCATTTTAAAGTTTGACTTAAGGTGAGGCAAAGCCTTTTACCCCACCTCATCTACTTTCAGTCAAGATCTGGGGTCTGCAGAAGGCATGCTGATGACTCTCTCATCATGAATTCCTAGCTCCCCCTTGCATGGCTTAGAGGTGTGTGATGAGCTAATGAAGGCAAATCCTTCTTTCATCATCTCCATTAAGTGAGTATCTCCTATCCCCAAACTGACACTCTCCAAACCTCAGAAGTAGGGGGTGGAGGAAAGACAATGAGAATCCAGAAATAGATGCTACAGGGCGGAGATGGTTTTTCCCTAAGGAAAGTGAATATTCCTACCATCGATCTTTCTAAAAAGAAGTCAGTTCTGTGGCAGGAAATGAAGAGTCCTAAAGTGGGACTTAGACTGGGGAAAGGGGAAAACTTTGCTCTCTGGGCTTCAGGGCTGTTAGGACTGGAACTTTACAGTGCAGACACCACAGAGGATATTAGGAAGGCCAGCAGCTGGGCCAAGGAGGGCCTTGCTCACCTGTGGAAAAGACGATCTCTGTTTATAGACCCTCCAAGAGGGACCTCATCTGCTAAGAGCTCCTAGTGATGACTGAGTTGATGACCATTCTAAATACTGTATCTAAGCCTCCAATTATCAAAAGTAACCTGACCTTGGCTGTGTGGTGGGGAAGCCAGAGAAAGAGCTACCCTCTGCTTGGAAAAAGATGGTAGCAAGGAAAGCAATAACCCCTCTCTGCCTACTGCCCCGTCATCTCAGGCCAGATGGGTGGTGGTAGCAGGGGGCACTGTGGAGGCAGCAGCAGCAAAGGCATGGCTGGGCAGCCCAAGAGGGGCCACAGCTGGGGACACAGCAAGCAGCAAGCTGTTTCTGAGGTCTCATGAGACAAGGCTGGGAAGGATTCTCAGGAATCACCCACAAAGGTGTGGCTGGCACTCAATCTTCTTCTGCATATAACTAATGGAAATGTGGCCTCGTTTATGAGTAAATGTGGACCTACTAGTTACAGGAATAGAGGAGTCAGAAACTTTAGGCCAGAGTCAAGGACATAGTAAAAAACGATGTGGACTAGATTAAGTTTAGAATTTCCCCAGGGAAATCATTATCAACTTCTGTCTACCTTTTCTATGGTGATTAGCAGTAAAGCTCTAAAAGAAAAAACAGCTTCTGCAGTGGTCTTTGGTGTGGCAATAAAAGGGAAAGGGAAAATTGAGGAGAGAGCATATCGGTATTCATCAGTTTTGCAGAGAAAAAGAATTCCAAGTGGTAGAGGAAGCAGCAACTTCATCACAGAAGAAAGGAAAGTAGCTGCCCTTAAGGCGGAGAAGGAGAGTGTGAAGAGGGCCAGGGCCTGAGGAGACATCCTACATCCTCCAAATAGAAGCAAAAGTGAACACCCTCACTCCTCCTCCAAAATTCTGAGTTTTGCAATCGAACGCTTCAGAGTTAGTAACCTGCAGAGATTATTAGCTGTGTGGCTTCGGGTAGTTTCCCTCTGAGCCTCAGCTTCCTCATCTTTGAAATGCAGCTCACATTCTGTCTACCTACCATTGGATTATTCCAGAATTAAATGAGATAAAATACGTAAAACACACAGAACAACGTGCACACTAAGCAAAAGGTAATTTTTAAAGAAAATCTTATTCTATTCAGTATGCCCTGGAGATAACATTTATTTCCACACATTAATCCATGCTATTAATGAAGATCCTGAGACATCAACAAAGAGTTAGAAGCTTTAAAGTTTGGCACTTAAAGGAGCCTGAGCTGGGCATGGTGGTTCACGCCTGTAATCCCAGCACTTTGGGGGGCTGAGGCAGGTGGATCACTTGAGGTCAGGAGTTTGAGACCAGCCTGGCCAACACGGTGAAACCCCATCTCCACTAAAAATACAAAAATTAGCTGTGCATGGTGGAGGTCACCTGTAATCTCAGCTACTCAGGAGGCTGAGACAGAAGAATCACTTGAACCCGGGAGGTGGAGGTTGCAGTGAGCCAAGATCACACCACTGCACTCCAGCCTGGGCAACACAGTGAGACTCCAACCCCTACCCCAACAACTGTTAAAAAAAAAAAAAAAAAAAAAAAAAAAAACAAGTCTGCTATAGATTTCCAGAAAACGCACTTATTTTGGAGGTGTTTCAAATGGTGACAAATTATTTAACAGCCCTCTCATCAAGGGGTGGGTCTATGTGCCCCTCTCCTTGTGTCTTTGCAGGCTTATAGTTACTTGAACAAAGTCTCACGGAGGTGATGCTATATGTCTGTGAGGCTGGCACATCAAAGGCCGTGCAGCTTCTGCCTACTTCTCTTGGGATACTCACTGTCGGGGAAGCCGGCCAACATGCAAGAAGCCCAGCTGTCCTGAAACCACCATGCTGGAGAGGCCACTCATAGGCAGCACTACAACAGCAGTAACAAGAACACTTATGTAGAATATCTCATTTGCCTATAGTGGGGGATAGACTTAACGTGGCCTGATGAGTATTCTCATCAGACCATAATAAAAAATTGCCTGCAAGATTAAGAAACCCAAGAACCAAGTGTTTCCAGATTCTTCCCAGGTTTCCCTAACCCCCATTTGTTCAGTGAATTCAGAATCCAAAAAAGAAAACAAGCCTCTTCTTCATCCCCATTTCTGTCACCTGCTCGACTGTTTTGATGTTGATGAGCAATAATTCTATGTTTCTCATGTTCCTCTAAGTGCGATGAGTGGCTCTCATCCTTCAAACCAGGACAGAGCACCTGTGCCCACGGCAGGTGGGACTGTCATCTGCAGGAGCCCTGCGGCCTGGCAGTCACAGGCCTCCCTCCATCAGCGCAGCAGTCCCTCTGTCAGCATCCTTCTGCATAGAAAAAGGATCACTGTAGGGAGAATTCATGAGCCACCAATTTGTCAATAGTCATGCCTTTGAAAGGAGGAGGGTGAGGGCGGGGAGAAGAAACACAAATCCCATTTTTTAATCCGCTGGGGTTTGATGTCTGTTTCACTGCTAAGATTTTTGAGAGATAGAGAGTGCCTGAGAAAAATACTACTGCAGAGGGAGAAGAGCGCGATCGGTTTCCATAGCAACTTCGCAGATAAGTGCAATGGTTCTACCCAGTCTGGAGGGAGTATTAAGACTGAAATGGGCTCAAAATAAGCACTTTTATGACTTTATCTTTTCCTTAAGTATTTAATTTTAATGTAACTTGCACTTGCTTGTTTCACATATTCTAACTCTTACCATGCGGAGTGATTCCCCATGATCACCTGTTTTTGGGGACCTCATGAAATGCAAAACTACACTTCGATACCTAATATATTATACTCTACTAAAAGAGAGGAGCATAAAATTTGCAGCGTAAGTGTATCTTGGGGAGTCTAGTCCCAAGAGTCAAAGCGACTTGCCTTGTCATTCTTGAATGAGTACTTGAAAGCTTAGTGTGCTCACTTCACCTACCTGAAAATGACTCAGTTGATAACTTCCTATTTATTTCATGGACCCGTTGTGAAGAATGAGACAAAGTATGTTAAAAAGATTTGTAAAGTACAAAACACTGCCAATCTAAAGAGCAGAAGTAGTGGTAACAAGAGCAGCATCAGTAGTAGTAACAGTAGCAATATAATTATTAATATTGGCAGAACCAGCATCTAGGTCTCCTGAGTTTACCACTCATGCTGGTTTCTTTCTACCACTCCCCTCAATACTGAAGTCAAGTCCTCTTAGTAAAACTTGAATGCCACAGAATCTACCCAACCAAAGACTTAGTTTATCCCAGTCAGAACTGCTCAGGGGTCAGACAAAGTGACAAAGAGTAAAAGAATCAAAGTACAGTAAGGTACTGCCCACCTCCCCTGCCATTTACTGTTCTCGGAATCTTTTCTGTTGTTATCAGTACTTAGCTCTACTCAAAGAGTGCTTTAACATGGCAGCTGTTATGACCCAAGGAACGCAAAACAGAATGGGAGTGGGGCGGAGGGAGAAAGCAAATAGGGACGAACAAGAAGTAGAGGCTGCATGTGCACAGCCAATGCTGAACACACAAACTTTATATTTAAAAATATATAATTTATATATGTGCTATGTCTATAAATGTATGTCTTTTGTTTTAGGATTTTCCACTAGAATCCATACAATGTCGAACTTCAAAGTTATCACCGTGGGAGGCTATGGTCTGAGGCTTGAACACTTCGGTGTTGCTATTTTAAAACTGACTTCAGAACTAAAAATTAAATTATGTTTCTTTAGAATTTAAAACTGATAATGACCAAAATGGTTATCTCTCGTATTCCTCAAATCATTCACCAAATGTGGCCTTGAACTACTTTTGATTGTTTACAGAAATCACATTCTTCCTTAACATATGAAAAGTCACCATCACTGAAGATTAGTAGAAACATGTGCTCTGAACGCAGCTAATTCCTACAGGAGCTTGAAACTGCCCTGGGCAATAAGTATATTATGGGAATAAATCCAAGTTGATTACTTTGAAGTAGAGAAAGCTTATCTGGATGTAAAAGTCCCAGGATATTTGTGTTTAAAAATTAATTATACTACTTCATAGTAAGAACTCCACTCATTCACTTATTCATCAATTTGTTCATTCAACAAGTAATTTCTCCCCTACTTTACTGGAATATATAAATAAGACTTATCTTTATGCTAATGATTTTCAAAGTTTTATGTTCATTCTCAACTTCTCCTTATATTTTAGGTCAATATTTCTATCTGCCTCTGCAATCTCCACCTTGATGTTCCGTAGACACTTCAGACTTTATATGTGAAACTTTACATATAGCCTCATCAACTTGGGGACAAAAACGTTTCTTTTTTTTTCTTTTTTTGTTAATCAATGGAGTGTCAACCTGTTCTTATCAATAGGAAGTCGAAGTGCTCCCCTCTCTAAAGACCAGCATTTACCATGATTCTTGGAGATCCCGAGTGTATTTGTCAGTTCTCACACTGCTGTAAAGAAATACTTGAGACTTATAAGTCTCAAGTATTATAAGACTTATATGAAACTTATAAGTTTCAACCACTTATAAGAAAAGAGGTTTAATTGGCTCAGGGTTCTGCAGGCTGTACAGGAATGATAGTGGCCTCAGGGAGCTTTTACTCAAGGCAGAAGGCAAAGCAGGAGCAGGCATCCCACATGGTGAAAACAGGAACAAGGAGGTGCCACACACTTTCAAATGACCAGATCTTGCAAGAACTCACTCACTATCATAGTAAAAGCACCAAGGGGATGTACTAAACCATTCATGAGAAATCCACCTGCATGATGCAATCCCCTCTCACCAGGCCCCACCTCCAACACTGATAATAACAAATTCAACCCAAGATTTGAGTGGGGACGCATATCCCAATTATATTACTGAGGCCTTTGTCAAACCCAAGGGATCAATGTGGCTTCCAAATGCCAAGTAGAAAGAACTTGAAGATTTAATTTGCCCACCCTCACCCTTGCTTATCTGACACCCACAACACAAGTCAATCCCATCTAATTTGCAATCAAAGCCACAGAATAAATGCTGATTCCACACAGGTCAGTGGTGATTTGCCTTGAGTCACGTTCTGGGACATCCTGATTGTGTGTTATGCACCAAAGTGGTGCTCTTGGCTTAAATTAGGGTTCCAGCCTGCCTTACCATGTCCTCCCATGTTCAACAAGTAGCTAAAACCAGAAAGCAGCCCAGCATGGCCTGCCAAGGTCTATTGGTCTCAGCCACTCTCGGCAGCCCAGACCCCTCTCTCGTGGTGTTTCTCTCCAATGTGCTGTCACTGTGTCCTTCACCACCCTCTCCTTTGTATTCAAGGAGCATCTTTAGCAGGCACAATCATTCTGATAAATAAAACTGAATCACTACCATCAAGAAACCTAGAGTTCAGAGGATATGCTGATAACTTAAACAGTAAATAAACATGCTAGGCACTTCAGCAAAGAAGCTGCTGTGAAAGCGAGAGGAGGGACGTCTATGGTATTTCAGCTACCTAAGAGTTATCCTGAGGCCTGACTTTATTGCTCCTCTTTTGTTTCAAACCTTTAGGCTTGTGGTCTTTGAACAAAGCAATTGAGGAAAATGATCGGATACATCAGAGTCATTTCCCTAAACCAGCAAACTTGTAGGGATTCCTGTAGCGTTCAGGAAAGGAAAACCATGCTGTGAGCTTGTTTTCCCCTTTCCTGGAGCCTTCCACATTCTCCTCCCTAGCTCCTTTCCTTTCCCTGTGAAATAATTTAATTGTATATGAGCAAAAATGGCTTGTCAAAACCTGGCACACATAGGGTTGATAGCACCTGTGGGGGATTTGACATGGGCAAAGGAGCTACTGGTTAGACAGAGAGAGTGGATTAAATTTCTGTACCCATAAGCATCTTTGCATCAGCAAATTTTGAATTGTCAGCTGCCAGGTGGTAGAATGCTGGCTAATTGGGTGGAGGCAAACATCTGCAAAATGAACTTGATTCAAATGGACATGAGGTTGACACCATTTTAGAAAAAAAAAAAAATATCACTTTAATTTTTTCTCTGTATGCTGAACCTGCTTCTTTGGTCACATTCAAATTTTTAGAACAAGGGAAGCTCAGGCCTGATACACATGCACAAATATATGCAGCCTCTCCCACAGCATCTTCAGAGATATCAGAAGATTGTATCCAACATCTTCAGGAAGGGGAGGAACACCAGCCCCATTCACCAAGACACAACAAGAGAAGCTCAGTACAAAACTACCATGTCCCGGGCCCTTACCATGGTTTGGGAAATATTGCAAGGATAAGGAAGGTGGTAGAAGATGGACAATCAGATTGGAGAAGAGTAAAATCAAAGACGCATCATAATAAGGCAATGTAGGTGGCTGATCATGGCATGTCATTTAAGAGACAACTTGACAAGAAATACTGCTCAACAATTGGATGTTGCTGAAGAGGGTAAATGGGATTTTCGTTGCATTGGATTGACTTCCTCATTAGAAAATAAAGACATGTGTCTGCAAAACTGCCAGTACAGAGAAATATATGATCCAATTGTTGGAACCGCTGCATTGCCATGGGTTGGAATATCAAATTACTTAGCTGATCACCTTGCAAGACCTTGAAAAAGCAATGAAGCATATAGAAAAGCTTCTGAGAAAGGGAGGTGACAGCTATGACCTAGAAAAGGGTACAAAAAGAGAGAGGTGATCCTGTAGGGTCAATTCTCATTCAGTCTCTTATTCATCCAACAAACATTTCCTGACATCTTACCAGGTCCCAGGCACTACAGATGGGAATACAAAAATGAACCGAGCCCTTAATGAAGGTACAAGCATAACTGCGTGTGCACGAAATGTGCAACTCTGTAAGGGAGAAAGCAGACCCATTAACATCCAGATGTATTGCAAATGTGAAAAGTGCCCTCACATGAGAATACACCTAAAGCAAAGGCATCAGAGACACAGGAATAGTTAATTCTGCCTTGAGAAGAGGAAAGGGGCATAGGTCTCTGATGATGTCGTGGACGGAAAAAAGTGACTTCAGTGCCAAGAAGGTTGGGGCAGTGGACTGAAAGGACCAAACTGGGAGGCCCCTTTGGGTAAATCCCCGGCATCCTCCCCACACATAGAAAAATGCTTTTTTCTCAACAGATTCCCAGTCAGAAGCACATCTGCCAGTCCTGCCTTGATGTTCATAGCTCTGACTTCCAGCTGCAGCACAGCAGAAAACCTCAGGCTGACTGAGGGGATGGGGAGGTACCAGGCCAAAGCCACCTGGCCATCAGCTCTTGGGCAAGCTGGTGGCCAGAAAAGCCCATGCAGGGCCCTGTCCTGTGAGCACCATGTTGCGGTGGCTTGCAGGCTCTTGGTCACCTTCTTCATTCTTGTCCCTCAGTTTCTATAGACTGCCCCCCAAATTTGCTGTTTCCACAAACTTTGAGCAGCCTTCTGGCTATGTTTTCTGACTTTGGATTACTTAACTGTCTCTCGACTGCCTGCTATCTAGAATGGGGAGCAGCCCTTCCAGCATCCCAACAGTTCCCTTTGCTGGTTGTCAACCTCAACTCTGCTTAATAAAAAAGGGATTCTTCTGGGAACACAGCAGGAGAGCTATTATGCTACCTGCCTTTCCTCAGTCCTTCCAGATCCTCCTCTACTATCTGTACCAGACTCTCTGCTCCAGGGGGGCTGACCTTATAGATCTGTTTATTTCAAGAAAAAATTCAGGATAAAATTCTTTCTAATAATTTTTTCTCCTGATAAACTCTTTCCCTCCCCTCTATGTAAGAAGATATAGTCTGCCCTGTGTTCAGTGCTTTAAGGAGAGTCTGTACCAGAAAGGAAGTGCTAGTGAATCTTAGAGGATTTCGATCACACGCAAGATGTTTTGGAGAAGCATTATTAAACAGAAGGTTTCCTTTTTCCCCAAGGCCTCTGGGGACAAGGGACCAGGAAGGTAATATGGAGCAAAGGAGCCAGTAGAGTGGGCTGAGCGGGACTTGAGGCTCTTCTAAGGGAGCAAATGATACTCAGCTGTATCCAATCATGAAGAAATGCAAACCCCGCATCACCTCTTCTTCCATTGTTCAAGAGCAGCCAGAAAGCTGACTCTTACATGAAATCTTCTGATTTTTCAAATGCTGACAACTAATTCAAAAGTTTTTGTACAACACTGTGCCAGCTAAATACAATGTATCTGTGGGCTGCCTTTGTCTTCTGGCCAGATTTAGCCTGTTGACCACAAGTTTGCCACCTTTACTTTAGAGAGGGATGAAATTCACACAGCAACATGGAGATCTAAAACCCGTCATTGGCCCCAACCCATCAGTATAGCCTGCTACAGAAACACTGCACAAGAGACATTTTCAGAAGGAAGGCAGGAAAGTGGTGGCATTTTATATCTGAAATGCTGCAGCTCAGAATAGACAGAAAGCACAGGACCGTAAAAAGACCCATTTCTTGCCGGGCGCGGTGGCTCACTCCTGTAATCCCAGCACTTTGGGAGGCTGAGGCAGGTGGATCACCTGAGGTCAGGAGTTCGAGACCAGCCTGGTCAACATGGGGAAACTCCGCCTATACTAAAAATACAAAAATTAGCTGGGTGTGGTGGTGGGCACCTATAGTCCCAGCTACTAGGGAGGCTGAAGTAGGAGAATCTCTTGAACGTGGGAGGTAGAGGTTGCAGTGAGCTGAGATTGTGCCACTGTACTCCATCCTGGGCAACAGAGTGAGACTCTGTAAAAATAATAATAATAATAATAATAATAATAATAATAAGCCATTTCTTCAACTCTGTGGCTGACACAGCCACTGGGGAAAGACAAAGCAACCCTCTCACCTATAATCTAGAGAGATGCTGATCCCACCCACCCACCTATGCACAGTGGATGGGGTTCAAGCCAATTTCATCTGGAATAAAAAGAAACATAACTCAGCTATCAAGTAGATCGCCTAAGATGAAGAGATTTGAGCTCGGAGAGATGGAATAATTTTCTAGGTTCCACACAGTTAAAAGGTGGTGGAAGCAGGATTTGAATGCTGGTCTCACTTATTGGAAAGCAGATGCTCTTTAGGAACCCCATTCCAAACTCCACAGTGATCAAAGCTTATCTAGTGGAGAAGACAAAGATGATGATGAAGAGGCAGCGGCAGCAGAGGAGGAGGAAAGACAGAGAGAGAGGGGAGCAGGGAGAAAGGAAAGAAAAGAAAGTAACAAATGTAAGAGAAGGGAAGAAAAAGAGAGAAAGGGAAAGGAAAAAAGAAAAAAGCAACATAAGGGAATCAGGAAAGGGAAGCAAAACATGGAAGAAAAATAAGGAAGAAAAGGGACACAAGAAAAGAGAAGCAAAATATGCAAGTGAGCAAACAGAAGCAAAACATGGGAGCAGGAAAAGGGAAGGAAGAAATGAAATTGAGCAAGGGAAGTAAAAATTAAGAACAAAAAAAGAGAGAAATGGGAAAGGGAAGGAAGAAAAAAGAATCATGAAAAGGTAGTTGGAAAGGAAAGTGAAAACGGGAAGAGAAAAAGAAACAAGAAAGGGAAGCATATAGCGAACTATGGAAGAGAAGAAAAGAAGGCAAAAAGCAGGGGAAGAAAGGAGAAATGAAAGAAAAGCAAATAAAGGGAAGAGAGGAAAAAGGAACACTAAAAATGTGAGAAAAAGAGGAAGAAAAAGTGATTAAAATAGGCAAGTAAAAGAGGGAAGCCTAAAAGAGAAGAAAGGGAAGCAGGAAAAGGGAAGCAGAAAGGGAAAAAAGAAAGGAAAGTGAAAAGATGGGAAGAAAGAAATAAGAGAGAGAAATAGCAAAAGTGAGGTGAGAAAAGGGGAGAGAGGGAAAAAGGCAAGAAGAGGGAAGGAAAACAGGAATGGAAGAATGAGATGCAAGAAAAAGGAAGTGAGAAAAATGAAACAAGAACAGGGAAGTAAGAATAGGAAGCAAGGCAAGGGAAGAGTGTGGTACACGCCTGTGGTCCCAACTACTTGGGAGGCTGAGGCAGGAGGATTGCTTGAGTATGGGGTTTGAGGCCAGACTAAGAAATATAATATGATCCTATTTCAAAGACAAAGAAAGAAAAGAATATGAGAAAAGAGATGTAAGAAAAGAGAAGTGAAAAATGAGAATGCAAAAGGAAAGCAAGAAAAAGTAAGAAATGTAGGAAAGTAAAGGAAAGGGAAACGAAAACCAGAAGGATGAGGAAAGGAGAGAGAAGCAAAAAGAGGGAACAAAGTAGGGAAGAATAAAAAGTAAGAAAAAGGAGGTAAAAATGGGGGAGGGGCAAGGCAGTAAGAAAAGGAGAAAGGGAAATCTAGAAAGAATAGTAAGAAAGAAGTGAGAATGGGAACTGAGAACATGGAAAAGGATAAAGAAAGTGAGGAAGAGAAGCAAAAAGAGTGAAACAAAATAAGAAGCAAGAAAAAGGAAGTGAGAATTGGGAAGCCAAGAAAGGGAATGAGAAAGGGGGAATGTGCAAAGGAATCTAGAAAGAGGAGAAGTGAGAATAGGAACTGAGAAAACAGAAATGATGAAAGGGAAATAAGGAAAGGGAAATGAGGAAGGGGAAGTAAAAACTGCAAGCAAGAAGGAAACTAAAATCAGGAAATAGGAAAGGGGGGCAAAAAAGAGATAACAGACAAAGGAAGCCAACAACGGAAGTAAGAAAAGGAAAGCAAGAAACAAGAAAATAGAGGAATAAAAAGGGAAGCATGAAAGAAGGAACAGGAAAAAGAAAAGAAAAGAAAATAGAATAAAGGAACACAAAATAGGAAAGTAGAAAAGGAAAGCAGGAGAAAGGTAGTAAAGGAAGAAAGGGGTATGAAAAGGCAGGAAGCAAAATATGTAAGTAAAATAGAGACATAAGAAAGAGGAGTCAAATGGCTGACTCTTCTTTCATATGTCTCTATTTTATTTACACATTTGACCCAGCCATCCCATTACTGGGTATATACCCAAAGGATTATAAATCATGCTGCTATAAAGACACACGCACACTTATGTTTGTTGCGGCACTATTCACAATAGCAAAGACTTGGAACCAACCCGAATGTCCAACAATGATAGACTGGATTAAGAAAATGTGGCACATATACACCATGGAATACTATGCAGTCATAAAAAATGATGAGTTCATGTCCTTTGTAGGAACATGAATGAAGCTGGAAACCATCATTCTCAGCAAACTATCACAAGGACAAAAAACCAAACACCGCATGTCCTCACTCATAGGTGGGAATTGAACAATGAGAACACATGGACACAGGAAGGGGAACATCACACACTGGGGACTGTTGTGGGGAGGGGGGAGTGGGGAGGGATAGCATTGGGAGATATACCTAATGCTAAATGACGAGTTAATGGGTGCAGCACACCAACATGGCACATGTATACATATGTAACAAACCTGCACGTTGTGCACATGTACCCTACAACTTAAAGTAGAAGAGGAAGAAGAAGAAGAAGAAGAAGAAGAAGAAGAAGAAGAAGAAGAAGAGGAAGAAGAAGAAGAAGAAGAAAAAGAAGAAGAAGAAAGAGGAGTGAAAAAAAGGGAAACAAGAAGGTGGGGACAAAATATGAAAGCAAAAAAAAGAGAGAGAGAGAGAGAGAGAAAAAGGGGCATGAGAAAGGGAAGCATGTGATGAGTAACCAGAAAGGGAAGTGAGAAACAGGAAGCAAGAAAGAAAAGCAAAATGGAGAATGAAGACAGAAAAAGGTAGCATCGGGAAAGCAACAGAAAAAAGCAGGCAAGGAAAGGGGAGAAAGAGAAAGTGTGGATGAAAAGGAAAGCAGGAAAAGCAAGTCAAAAAGAGGAAGCAAAATAGAAGAGTAAGACGGGGAACCAAGAATAAGGAGGTAAAAAATGAAAGCAAGAAAAGAGAAATGAGGAAAAAAAGCTAAAAAGAAAAATGAGAAAAGAGCAAGAAAGGGAAGGAAAAAGAAGAGAAGAAAGCAAGAAAGGGAAGCTAGAAAAAAGAATCAAGAAACAGAAGTAAGAAAGAGAACCTAGAAAAGGAAAGCACAAAATAGAAAATGAGAAAAAGCAAGCAAGCAAAAAACAGTGAGAAAAGAGATGAAAAATTAAGACTAAGAGATGCAAGAATAGGGAAGCAAGATGGGAAAGTAGGAAATGGTAGTCAATAAAAGGGGGTGAGAAAGGAACTGAGAAAAGGGAAGCAAGACAAGGAAAGTGGAAGAGGGAAGTGAGAAAAAGGTGGTGAGAAAGGAAAATGAGAAAAGGGAGAAGGAGAACAAAAGTATAAAAAAGAACAAAAAAGAGGTGCAAGAAAAGTGAAGGAATAAAGGGGAAGAAAGACACATTAGAATACAAGATATTTTTTAAGGAAGGAAAAAGAAAGGAGGTTAAAATGGGATCAATAGAAGGTAAGGAAAATAGGAAAGTAAGTAAGTAAGAAAAGAAAATGGGAACAAAATAATGGAAGCAAGAAGTGAAAAAGAAAGGAAAGGAAAGAGAAAACTGAAAATCGGGAAAAAAATCGAAGTAGGAAATTAAAAAGAAAATCAAGAAAAGAAGAAGGAAGTAAGAAAAAAAGAAGCAATAAAAGAAAGTGTAATATAGAAGTAAGAAGAGGAACTGAAGAAAAAGAAAGAGAAGTGAGAAAAAAGTTAAAGAAAAGCAAAATAGACAAGTGTGAGAGAGAAGCTTGAAAGGGAGGCAAGAAAAGGAAATGAGGAAAGTAAAGCAGGAAATGAGATAATGGAAGTAAGAAAGAGAAGGGAGAATAAGGAAGCAGAAAAAGGAAATCAAGTAAAGGGAAATAAGAAAGGAGAAGTAAAAATGACAATCAAGGAAAGAGAACCAAGGAAAGAGAAGCAAGGGATTAGAAGCAAAAAAAAAAAAAAAGTTAGAAAAGGGAAGATAGAATAGAGAAGCATGAAAGAATGGGAACAGGGAAATGGAAGCACAAAACTAGGGAAGTAAGAATGGGAAGGAAGAAAAGGGAAGCCAGAAACTTGAAGCAAAGAAAAGAGGACATGAAAAAAGGGAAGTGAGAAAGGGAAACAAGAGAAGCTAAAAGAACAAAGAGAAGTAAAATAACAAAGTAAGAATGGGAAGAAGGAACAGGGAAGCAAAAAATCAGGAGCAAGAAAAAGGAGGGAAGAAAAGAGAAATAAGAAAAGGGAAGCGATAAAGGGAAGTGAAAAAAGAAGAAAGCAGAAGCACGAAGAAAGATGCATGGAAGGGCAGCAGGAAGCAAGAAACAAAAGCCAGAAAGAAACAAGAAAAGGAGAGCAAGAAAGAGGAGCAAGCAAGAAAGGAAAGGGTTGCAAGAAAGGGGAGAAGAAAGGAAAGCAATAAAGGAAGTAACAAGAGGAAGGAAGAAAAGGAAAGCAAGAAAAGGGAAGACAAAGAGATAGTAAGGAAGGGAGGGAAGGAGAAAGGGAGGAACACTTTCAGATACACACAAGAAGGGTCAAGTGATGGCAGCCATTTACATACTCAGTTCTAAATGGGGGTTCTTCCCAGATTCATAGGTTATCTTGGCCTAAGCCCCACTACACAAGAAATTAGACAGAAATCAAAGCAGAGGAGAGAACAGAAGGAAAGACAAAAATGCTTTGCTTCCTGTGCTCAGGGCATTGTGAGGAATGGGCGTGTGCTGGCAGGGGCCAAAGAGAAGACTTGTTGAATAAAGTGGTTCTGTAATGAGAGCCTGATCTGGCAACTCCACAGAGTGAAATCTTTGTTTTCCAAAGCATGAAAGAATAAAGGAATTTATTATAGTCATTCATGTTTCTCCAGGTAGGTGATGCTCTGGTCATCTGCTCCATCTTCAGAAGATGCATAGGATCTGGCTACACTGGGCAAGCTTTGCAAGTAGATCATTTATTATTTACTCTAAAGCTGTGGTGGCTTATGGAGAGAAATTTGAAGGGTTCCAGAGGATATGCAAGATAGGTTTGGTATTATTTCTGCTCTAGCATTAAGCACTAAGCCACTCTCTACCACTAGCATCTACATGGAAAGAAATGAAAAACAAATCCAAAGAACCATTTTGCACAGTGCCCAAGCTCATAGCAAATGCCCCAAACATGTGAGTGGTATTAGATGGAATGTTGATCTCTTTCTAATTTCAAGATGCCATGCTGTCAAAGGATGTCAAAGAAACCAGCTGTGGTTTCTGGTAATCTCCCGAATGTTCTGCCTCACTGCTTTCTGGATCTGGGAAATGAGGATACCATGTCTATCAACTGGAAGATGAGCCAACACACTATCTTCTGTTTTCAATAGAAAAAAAAAAAGCATGAAAACTATCATTTCTTCAGCATAGCATGGAGATTTTTAATGACCTTAAGGATAAATGAGCATCTCGTACTCCCCTAAAATGCCAAAAATCTAACAGAGAATCTGTGGGTTACAGAGATCTGCCCAGTACTGAAGCAGTAGAGTACATGGGAAGGTGCCTTGGACTGGGATATGTTTTCCCTCTGCTTTGACAATAACTAAAGGTGAGTCATCAAGTTAGTCACTGAACTACATTGATTGTCAATTTCCTTGTCGGAAAAATGAAAGACCTTCTTGAGTTTAGGGTTCTCAAACTAACAGTCCTCAGACTGAATCTGGATAATAGAACTGCTGTGTCTGAGGCAAGTGCTGTCTCACACCAGATCTGCCTGGCTCTTGACCTGTTTGTTGATGCACACTGCTTGTGTACATCTTTCAGCCTGGTCAGTCTGAAGGTCCTTACTGTAACAATGCAGTACCTATTCCCACAAGTGGAAAACTAACAAGGTGCCACTCTCTCTTCCAATCTCCCTTCCACCTCTGATCTTCTTTCCTAATCTCCTTTGGGGACTTTGCTTCTTCCATCCATCTCTTAAATGTTGGGGTCCTTTGGGATCCTCTTCATCCCAGTCTATACACCTCACCCTGGGTGCTCATTTCAACTCAGTGCTCACAGGGCTGAGTGTTCATGACTCCCTTGACCTGCACGTTTAATCCTAATCTGTTCCTTTCCCTGGACATGAATTTCCTACTTTTCTTGGGCATCCCTACCTGGGTATTCCAAAAACACCTCAATCTCAACATGTCCGAAATTTAAACCACATGTTCTCTCTCTCTACCACTCCACATCTAGTTGCCCTCACTGTTACAGAAAAGGGGTCCCAATCCAGACCCCAAGAGAGGGTTCCTGGATCTCACACAAGAAAGAATTCAGAGTGAGTCCATAGAGTAAAGCGAAAGCAAGTTTATTAGGAAAGTGAAGGAATAAAAGAATGGCTACTCCATAGACAGAGTAGCCTCAGGGGCTGCTTGTCGCCCATGTGTATGGTTATTTCTTGATGATATGCTAAACAAGGGGTGAGTTACTCATGCCTCCCCTTTTTAGACCATGTAGGGTAACTTTCTGATGCTGCCATGGCATTTGTAAACTGTCATGGCACTGGTGGGAGTGCAGCAGTGAGGATGGCCAGAGGTCACTCTCATGGCCATCTTAGTTTTGGTGGGATTTAGCTGGCTTCTTTACTGCAACCTGTTTTATCAGTAAGGTCTCTACGACCTGTACCTTGTGCCGACCTTCTGTCTCATCCTGCAACTTAGAATGCCTTAACTGTCTAGTAATGCAGCCCAGTAGGTTTCAGCCTTATTTTACTCAGCGCCTATTCAAGATGGAGTTGCTCTGGTTTATATGCCTCTGACATCACCACTGCTCCAACCTCTGAACTTTGTTATTTTAATGGTTGAAATAAAGCCAACACTTCTACCTCTCTATTCTCTGGCAAACTCCTCATCTGTCAGATATCAGCTTCAAAGAAGCTGTTGAAAGAAGAGCTCTTCTTGACCACCAAGACTATGCTTCTCTGTGCTCTCACTGTACCCTGGATTTTTTACCTCTTTCACAGCACGATTTGTGCAGTCATAATTTATTCATTTACCATGAGCTCCTTAAAGACGGGCACAATGTCTTCTTGTTCACTGTTGTTTCTTCTTTATCTAACACTGTACCTAGCCCAGTGAATAACTGTTGAATAGGAAAACCGAATTAAAAGATTGGAAGGCTTGAAGATGGCTGACTACAGGCATCCAGCACTCACCTTCTCCGCAAAGAATAACCAAAATAGTGAATAGATAATCACAATAATCACACTTTGAATAAAGCACTTAAGAGAGAACACTGGAATTCAACAGAGAAGGGACAGGAAACCCCCGAGGCAGGGAAGGAGAGGGAAGTAAGTGAGGTAGTTGGCTCAGCTGCAACTGGCTGGGAGCGGAGAGAGGCTCACCAGTGCAGGGAAAGGGTAAGAGAGAGATCCCCAGTGGTCCCCATTCCCACTGCAGAATCCTGCAACCATACCCACAGGAGAACCCTCTACCCTCGTGGCGCCAGAGACTAGCATAGGCAGCTGCCTGGAGACCACATGATGGCATTGCTCCAGAGAGGAAACTCACCCTGGTTCCCATATACACTGAAGACCTAAGCAGCTATAGCAAGGTGCCATATGGAGAGGCCAGCCCTGACCAGACTGAATACTGCCTGGGGACCCAATATTCCCTGCATCTCCACACCCTGGAGCCGCAGTGACAGCCCCTGAATCTACTTGGAGGGCTTTAGCAGTGTGACATTAGTTGGACCAAGCAAAGCAGCAGGGTCCCCAGCACTCTAGCATACACAGCGTCATGCACCCCGGGAATGGGCAGTGCAGTGCCCTGGAGAGGCTGCCTCCAGGACAAAGAGAGCCAAAGTGAATGCTCCCCAGAGCCTGAAATCCACCTGCATATGGCTGCTGCCACTGACAATGACCCCATCCCCCTCGAGCAGCAGGGCCATCACACCCTTGCATGCACCCTGAAGACAGGCTTTCCCTGCTGCTGCCACTGCTGCTGGGGGCCAAAGCACATGCCACTGGCAATGACCCTGTCCCCCTCCAGCAGCAGGGTCACTGTGAACTTGCATGCACCCTGAGGACTGGCTTTCCCTGCTACTGCCACTGCTACTGGGGCCAAAGCACATGCCACTGGCAATGACCCTGTCCCCCTCCAGCAGCAGGAACACGACACACTTGCATGTACCCTGGGGGCTAGATTTCCCTGCTGGCTCCTCTGCCACCACTGCTGGAGCTAAAGCATTTACTCCTCAGAGCCTGAGACCTACCTGCCTATGGCTGCTGTCACTGCCAGAGACCCCACCCCATTCACTAAGCAGCAGGAGTGCCATGCACTTCTACACAGCCTGAGGACTGACTTTCCCTATTACTGCCACCAAAGTAGTCTGCTGGGGGGCCTGGGATCACCTTACCCTGCCCACCGCAGCCAGCACCCATGTGCACCACCAGGGGCCCTGAGGACAGGCCCTCCCAGCCTGTCACCACCCACCTAGTGCACAAGTGTGCTGCCTGGGGCCTGGGAGTAACCCCACCCCATTCACCTTTGCTGGGATCTGTGCACTCCTTCCAGGGGCCTGAGGTCAGGACCACTCAGCCGCCACCACCACATTCAGCACCCATGCTCGTGGATCAGAAATATGAATATTGTTAAAATGACCATACTACCAAAAACAATCTAAAGATTCAATGCAATCTCTATCAAAACACCAATGACATTCTTCACAGAAATAGAAAAAACAACCTTAAAATTCACATGGAATCCAAAAAAGAACATGAATAGCCAAATCAATCTTGAGCAAAAAGAACAAATTTGGAGATATCATGCTATCTTACCTCAAAATATATTGCAAGGCTATAGTAGCTAAAATAGCATGATGTTGGTATAAAAATGGACACATAGACCGATATAACAGAATAGAAAACCCAGAAATAAATCCATGTATTTAAACATAAGACTTGAAACTGTAAAACTACTAGAAGAAAACATATGGAAAACCCTCTTGGACATTGGTCTAGGCAAAGATTTTATGGCTTAGATATAAAAAGCACAGGCAACAAAACCAAAAATAGACAAATGGAAATATATAATATTAAACTAGAAAACTTCTGCACAGCAAAGTAAGCAATCAACTGAGTGAAACGACAACATGTTGAATTGGAGAAAATATCTGCAAACAATTCATCTAATGGGCAAATATCCAGAATATACAAGAAACTCAAACAACAGCAAAAAAAAATAATAATAATAATCCAATCAAAAAGTGGGTAAAGTATATGAATAAACATTCCTCAAAAAAAGACATCCAAATGGTTGACAGGTATATTTTTAAAATGCTCAATATCACTAATCATCAATGAAAGCCAGATCAAAACCACAATGAGATATAATCATACCTCAGTTACAAGGACTACTTTAAGAAAATAATAAATAACAGATGCTGGCAAGGATGTGGAGAAAAGGGATAGTTGGTGGGAATGTAAATTAGTATAACAATTAGAATGTAAATTAGGAAGACAGTATGGAGCTTCCTCAAAAAACTAAAACTAAACTACCATCAAATTCAGCAATCTCACTACTGTGTATTTATCCAAAGGAAAGGAAATCAGTGTATCAAAGGAATTCCTGCACCCTCATGTTTATTGTAGCACTATTCACAATCTCAAAGATATGAAATCAACATATGGGCCCATCAACAATGAACGAAGAAAGAAAATGTAGTATATATACACAATTGAATACTATTTGGCCATAAAAAAGAATAAAATTCTGTCATTTGCAGCAACGTGGATACAACTGGAGATTATTATGTTAAATGAAATATTCCAGGCACATTCGAATATCACATGTTCTCACTTATATGTGGGAGCTAAAAAAGTTGACTTTATGGAGATAGAGAGTAGAATGATAGACACCAGAGGCTGGGAAGGATGTGGATATGGAGGTGTAGGAGGGGGATGAAGAGAGGTAAGTTAATGGGTACAAACACAGTTCCACAGAAGAAATAAGTTCTAATATTTGATAGCAGAGTAAGGTGAGTATAGTTAACAATGTATTATATCTTTCAAAGCAGCTACAAGAGAGGGCTTATTGTTACCAACACAAAGAAAGGATAAATACTTGAGATGACGGATACCCTGAGTCTCCTGACTTGATCATTACACATTCTATGCATGTAACAAAATATCACGTATACCCCATAAATCTGTACAAATATTACGTGTCAATAAGAAAATTTTAAAGAAAGCCAAATTAATGACAGAAACTCATTCATCTTGCCTAAAAATGTATAATCAACCCCTGAGGATCCTTTATCTTCATTTTCTTCTCCTAAGTGTAGCTCATAAATCAAGGATCTTTCATGATACATTCTTTTCCAGTTATTATCCAGTGATGTAATTTGTGCACTGAAGCAAAAACTGTTGTCTGTGTAGATTCTCTTGCACTTAAGTCACTGCCTCTCTGATAGCAGGCTGACCACTAAAATAGAAATGTTTATCTAGGAAGGGAGTAAAAGTTTACCAGTTAATTCAACATTGAGTAGATCTGGTAGAAATGAATTCCACAGGAAATTACACCTCCCTTGCTAGACAGGCCTTTCCGTGCCTGGTTACCATGCAGGATATGTTTCTGGCATGACTCAGAGTGGGTCCATTTTGCACCATCGCAAAGAAGGGACCTTTATCTCTCTCATCTCTGCTGACCCTCAACACTCATTGCCACTTCAAACAACAGGCGTGGGCACTGTGCTCTGTGTGCATGATGACATATCTGCAATTCACCTGCATCCTCACCTTGACCTTGGCAACAGGATTAGGTGGTTGAGGTGAAGATTAATGAGACAATTATTTTTACAAGGAATATAAACAGCCTGGCTCTGCTGGGTTAACAGCATCCACAACATTTGTTGCTCCTAAGCATTAAGATTTTGCTCCTTGAATTCTGAGCAGTGGAAAGTCAATGTGAAGTATTATTTGATGTAATAACTTATGACAGAAAAAAGTAAATGAAGATAAGGATTGATATCGTTAGAACAAATGCTATTAACATTGCAGTCTCTTGAAAAATAGAAGGGTAGAGTGGGAAAACCTCAGAACAAGGCCTTAGGTCTGATGTTCATACAAACCGTTTAAACACTCAAAGCCTCAGTTTCTTCATCTGTAAAATGGAAATATTCATTAAAAAGAAAGAAAATTGGTATTTAACATAAGAACCAGCTGCAGCCACTTTTATATAATTTAGAATTCAAATCTGGAGAGATCTCTTTTTGTATAAAATACCTCAATGAGCTTCTTTGAGAATAAAAGGTAAAAACTTCCAGAGCATGGTATGGAAAGGGAAGCATTAAAAAAATTAAAAAGTGGGGAGAAAGGAATCATTTTGCACATCAATGTGAAAAATAAAATTAAGCCCCAAAGAAAGGGGTTGAGAATCATCAGAAGTGAGAGAAAGGAAAAACACAGACCAGATAGGCAGCAAGAAGGCCCTCACAACATGGCAGCAGGTAGATAAGAAATTCCCCATGGAGAAAACTGCTCAGTAGATTTCTATGAACAAGAACATCTGAATGGAATTGGAAGTGGTTTTCTGCCTGTGGTGTAATTACCTTCTATTTTCCCCAAAATATCAATAAAGTCTGCAACACACAACAGGTATGAGAGATGAATTGTCACGATGAAGAAAGGCTGCTGATGGGACAACAGGTAGGAGAGGCTCAAGCAATTCTGAGGACCGGGCAGTGTCTTGGGAGCAGATGACAGTAGCATAGGCTGGTGAGGGGCTGTAAGCCTCCTTGAGGAGCCCAAAACGGAATTTGTCACCCCTCCATCCCCAGCGCCAAGCTTGTCTCCATTGGAAATTCACGGAACCACTGGGTGGACCTGCCTGCAACATATAGAAGGGAGACAGGAACCCTCTGATTTGGATATCCCAGTGGAAGGTGACACCACAAGTCTGGAGGGTCTGTGCACATCTCGGTCTCATGGCTGTGCTGACCAACTTGCTGAGAAAGACATTCTCTTGCACAGTCTCCCAACCCCCTTTCAGGTGCAAGGGAATGGGCCTTGGGCCCAGCATACTTTCTTACCAAGAGGTAGAGTCCTCACAGACTGAGCTGGGCTTGTCGGAATAGCTTTCCCTGTTTCAGACCCAATGCGTACCCCTTTGTTCTGCACAAGCATGTACATTATATGGCACCTGGCCAACCCCACTGCTATTTCTGTCCCTTTGGGCAGGGAATGGATGCTTCTGCTGCAGCACAAGATGAGTGCACACAGGCCAATGGGCCTTCATGGGCTGCTGGAGGGCCCCACTCACCATGGGGGACTGACGCCCTCTATTGAAGCTGCTCTTTCTCTATCTCTTCTCTATATGAGCAAAACATGTTCCATCCAGGGCTTGACTGCATTATGTTTTCCTTGGCAACTCCAATACCGAGACACTGGAGGAAGAGTTCAGACTCCCATCCTGATAACAGGCAACAGATGCTACTCGATTGACACACCTTAGAGAGATGCACTGGGGACCACGTAAAATAACAGATGTGGAAGTAATTAGCAAACTTTACAATAACATACAAAGTAAGGCACTCATGGAATAACAAGTGGATCTTTACATCTCAGGCTATAACCTACTCCTTCCCAGCAAATGTAAAGCAAGATTTGTAGCTCACTGGAGTTCATTTTAAAGAGCTATAGTAAGTTATATCTTACAGTTGTTACGATATTCAAACAACTTTACATGTGGCTTTCAACATATCCTATTAATCAAATAATCAGTCAGGATTTGTTATTATGTAACTGATATTATGGAGGGATTAATACATAAAAAGTATTAATACGTGGTCACTGAACACAGAGAAGTAAATCGACAGAAACTAAGAGGACAGAAAAAGAGTCTATGAAATCTGCTTTCCAAGCCCAACTCTAGCACAAACTAACCATAACCCTGAACAATCACTTAGCCTCTTTGGGCTACTTGTTTCAGCCATAAAATAATACATATGTTCACTCCATCCTATCTTCCTCAAAGCACTATTAGAAGGAGAGAAATAATACACATGAAAACTCTTTAAAAACTCTGAAATACTCTGTAAAATAAGGCATCACTATCGCTATGAAGACTTTCTTTTGAAAAGAGTCTCGCTCTGTTGCCCAGGCTAGAGTGCAGTGGCACAATCTCGACTCACTGCAACCTCTGTCTCCTGGATTCAAGCGATTCTCCTGCCTCAGTCTCCCGTAGTAGATGGGATTACAGGTACCTGCCACCACGCCCAGCTAATATTTGTATTTTTAGTAGAGACGGGGTTGCACTATGTTGGCCAGGCTGGTCTCGAACTCCTGACCTCAAGCGATCCTCCTGCCTCAACCTCCCAAAGTGTTGGGATTACAGGCATAAGCCACCGCACCCAGCCGAAGACTTTCTTGAGTTTCATTTCTTTGCTGTTTTGTATGTTTGGTGTTAGGTGAACTCCACATCTCATCTGCATAAAATGTCTAGTCTCTTTAAAAATGCTCAGTGAATAAATCATTCACCCAGCATCTTCCAAGTGGGTCGGTTCTGCTTCCCTCCCATATGCTGGAGAACAGAAGGGCAGAGAGCAGCCTGGAGGGAGAAGTGATTCAGCTCGGGATCGCTCCGATTGTTTTTATGTGGGTAAGAAGTGGAACAGAATACAAAATACCGGAAAATATAACTGCACATGGGTTAGCATAGTGAGATTGCAGGGGTCTTCATTGTCTTTTTTATATCTTCAATGTCTCCTTTTTTATAGTTGTAATGCTCTTGTGCAATAAATAAATGCTCTTGTGCAATAAATAAGAATAAAAACCTTTATATATCCTTTGCAACACTTTGCAATTCACAGAGCATTTTCACATATGCCACTTGATTCTTACTACTGCTCCAGAAAGAGGGCACTGTTATTGACCCCATTTTATAGCTATGGAAACCGAGGCTTGGAGAGATAACACCAGCTCCAGGATCAATACATTCTTTCCATTACTGGCTCTACCTCCCAAATGAAAAGGAGATGCTGCTGTAGGAAAAACTAATAGGAGGAGGATGATTAAGCAAAAGGTTCCTCAGAAGATTGTTCTAGAAAGAACCAAATGAGGCTATGACTGAAGACATGACTGCTTCAGTCTCTGAAAGCAGAGAGACTAAGATTGCACCGATCTTCCCTGTGAGAAGCATTCCTTGAAGGTTCATGGACGCACATGGGAGCAGCAGGCCTCTCCTCCCAAGAAGAGAGTCAAGCCCCAACAGGAATGGAGATGGGAGGGGTAGGTGGGAGCACTGGGCTTTCCCAGATAAAAGTTCTTGGGAGCCATAACATTTTGATTGTAACTTGTTGACTTTAAAATGGGTCTAGATTTTATAGAAGAGACGGTTGCCCAAGAAAAGTTACCACGAACCAATAATATTAACAAGCTAGCCCAGCGCAGTGGTTTATCCCTGCAATCCTATTATTTTCGGAGGCTAAGGCAGGAGGATCATTTGAGCCTGGGAGACCAGGCTGGGCAACACAAGGAAACTCTTCATCTCTACAAAAAAAACCTTAAAAATTAGCTAGACATGGTGATGTGTACCTGTAGTCCCAGCTATTCAGGAGGCTAAGGCAGGAGGATCATTTGAGCCCAGGTGTTTGAGATTACAATGAGCCATGATTGCCCGACTGCACTCCTGCCTGGGAGACAGAGAGAGACCCCATCGCTAAAATAAAATAAAGTCAAACAAGCAGCACCTTTAAGGTCTACAAGTCTAAATAGCAGCAAGCACCTCACATCCAGGCCCATAGTGAGACTGAGGGAACAGAAAGGCTGGGCCATTCTGAGACACAAGACACAGAGCTAAGGCAGAGTTGCAAACTGACAGCCCCTAAACCAACCCCTACTCTTAGATGTGCTATTTAGAGTCCCTAGAGCTATCATAGATGTTGTTGTTATTTCAATGTGAATTAGTTACCAGCATTTTAATACTGTGAAATTTAACATAAAAATCTCCATTTCTAACTTCTTTCGAAAGTAGCAAAAGCTCTGGCTTCCTGGGCCCAGGATTCCGACATGACAGCAATTCGCTGGAGCCTCAAAGGGTAGCGGTGCTCTCTCCTCCTCCCCAGGTACCTGCAGCCCATGGCCCTCATCTGTTTCATCTGGGTGGTTCCTGTATGCAGCTGAGTTTGGGACCTCTCCTCTAGTGCTGAAGCAACGATTTGGAGGATAAGCCAAGAAACACACAAGGCAGCTCCAAGGACCAAAGGTGACAACAGCCAGCAAACTGACATTGGCCATTGCCCAGACTCACATTTCCTCAGTTCCTCCCTGGCCCTTCCTGCCGAAGACATGCAGATGTAAATGTTGACCCGCTCCCTTCCGGAGGAGCAGCAGCAGGTACCAAAGCATACCCATTGGGGTGGGAGTGATGTCAGGGCCAGGCCTCAGGAATGGCTGCCAGGAAATCCCAAGCAGAAGCAATGAGCAGTCAGGGTCAAAAGCCGTCAAGACCAAAGGCAAGCAGGAGCTGTGAGGGCTCGACTAGAGGAATAAATTCCCTTAACTTGGGGGATTTGCCTTTAGAAGGTTCTGCATCCCACTCACATGGGGGCACTCTCCTCCATAAAACCAAAAATGGAAGTCTCTGAAACTAGTGCCTAAGGATGGGGAGGGTGAGGTCCCCAATGAGCCTGCTGCCTCCATCAAACCCAGCTCCATGTGTCACTGAAGACCCTCAATCAACGTTATTCACAAAAGGGATTATTAGATCAAGTCTACACACTTGTCACAGGCTGCTGGAAGGGGTGTAAACTGGTGCATCTCCAAGAGAGGGCAACTTGACCATCACTGGCAAAACTGCCAAAGAATCTACGCTTTCACCCATGAGTCCAACTTCTTGGAATTTATTTTATAGGTACAACTACACAGGTACCAAATGGCATGTATACAGGTTTATCCACTGCAGTTCTGTTCACACCAGAAAAAGATTGGAAATAATCCAATGTTTCTCAAGAAATAGTTTGTGGTACAAAGAATGGAATACTATGTCATTTTTTAAAAGCAATAAGAAAAAATGTGGTGTTTTCTATGTATACGGGGAAAAATTAAAAAATTAAGTGAAAAAAGTAAGGTACAGAACAGTATGTATAGTGTATTAACTTTCTATATGAAAGCAGGAAAAACAAAATCTTTACCCATGTTTGCTCCATTTGTTTTTTTGTTTGTTTGTTTTTCTTTTGAGACAGAGTCTCGTTCTGTCACCCAGGCCAGATTGCAGTGGCACGATCTCAGTTCACTGCAAGTCTGCTTCCCAAGTTCGAGCAATTCTTCTGCCTCAGCCTCTCGACTAGCTGGGATTACAGGTGCCCACCACCACTCCTGGCTTAATTTTGTAGTTTTAGTAGAGACAGGGTTTTACCATCTTGGCCAGGCTGGTCTCAAACTCCCGACTCAGGTGATCCATCCAGCTTGGCCTCCCAAAGTGCTGGGATTATAGGCATGACACACCATGCCCAGCCTCCATTTGGCTTTCTAAAACTCTGGAAGGTCTTTCATGTATACATGAAAAAGGAATAAAAAAATGTTTACCTATGTGGGACACTGTTGGGCTACGAGATAGATGGACGCCAGGTGGGAGAAGGCCTGTCCCTTTATTGTTTGGCATTTTGAACCCTATGAATGGGTTATGACCTAAAACACGAACACATTTCTTCATAAATGTCAAGTCCAGAAGTGGAGGCATCACTGGGCCTGGACCCTGAGAACAACACGGAGAGAGGCAGAGGGAACATGGTGGGACCTGACAATACAGCACTACTGTGTCTTCTCGAGACCTCATGGTTCTCAGGCATAAGAGCCACACGAGGTACCTGCTCTGAGACTCAGCATCAGTTCACTTGGATGTACCTGAAGGAAACACGAGGGCTTAGCAGGGAGTTCAACAAACTCCTGAGACACTGAACATACAAATGACCTTGGGTAGACCACATGAAAAAGTCAATAACTGACCCCCAACCTGCAGCAACCAGCACAAGAAACCAACCTATTATCTAGCTATAGATAGCCAGCCTGCTGTCTATAAGTCAGATTGCTATCTCTAGTTACTAGTCCAGGAATCCAAGCAACAAATCCTGTAACCGTTGGCCCAAAATGGCCAGGCCTTGATTAATAACTGACAGCTTCCCTAATTTTTGTCCCCACTTCCAAATTAAGGCCAACCAGAGAAAGTCAAATATACATCCCTAACAAATCACATAGGCTACTCTGCTTCTAGTTGTCCAGCCTGCAGCTTCCCCATGCCAGAAGCCCAATTGGCACACACCTGAAGCTTTCCCACTCTGCCTGCCTTTGAGTCTCTGTCAAAAAGTGACAGTGGCTGACACCTCTGCTATAGCAGGCTCTGAATAAATAGCCTTTGCCTGTTCGCATTTGGCTGGTCTTTATTAATTTCCACTTTCCTTTTGGACATCCCTGTTGTCCCCAGTTTGGAATATCACAATGAAAGAAGATGAAATTCCATAAGTATTAAAATATAACTAATTATTTATATATACTGACATTAACACTCACACAAGTAATTTCATCAAATTCAAGGAAAGCAGAAGAGATGGCATTGCAGGTGTTGTGTGTTTATGCAATAAATATAATTGGATGTGTAAAAAAGAGAATTTTCTTTTTATAATTTCATGTATATTTCTCATCCTATGACTCTCCCTCTCCTGAGGCTTCCAGACAACTGGTCTCAGAGATTCAGGGAGAAGTTAGCTCCCAACAGAGCAAAGTCAATATAGATTCTTGTTTGACTAAATGTTTGAAAGCCCAACATCATGCAGGAAAAAAAGGAGCACCTACATTTGTGTTAGCACATCCAGGATGAAGACTGGCAGACTCAGGGGACAGAATTTCCTCAGTGATTGTGGGAGAAAGGGATGTTGTGTTTAATCTCGGGGTCTTCATTTATTGTACTTCTCTGGAAGAGGTAGGCCATTTAGAAACACCCAAATGGATATGGAGGAGGCAGGGAGCTGTGTTGAAGCTCTAATCAACTATGTGACTTTACTTGGAAATAAGGTCTTTAAAGAGGTAACTGAGGTTAAATGAGATCATGAGGGTAGGCCCTAATTCAATAGCACTGGTGTCCTTCTAAGAAGAGGAAGCGGTGCCAGGAGTGTGCCTGCAGAAAAGAGGCCGTGTGAGGACACAGCAAGAAGGAGGCCAAATGCAAGCCGAGAGAGGTCTCCCCAGAAACCAACCCTGCTGACACTTTGACCTTGGACTTCCAGCCCCCAGAACTGTGAGCAAATGAATTTCTGTTTTTTAAGTCTCCCGGTCTCTGGTATTTTGTTATGGCAGCCTGAGCTGACGAATACACCCCCAATGTCACCTTGGACCATGGCTGGGTGTGCTCTCCCAGCACCAGCAGCCTTAGTCAGCTTTGTGGGTTCCCCTGGCATAGTGTGCAGGGCCCCTGAGGTTGCCATTTGCCCCAGTGAGGGGACTTGGAGGTGCTGCAAGTCCTAGTGCCTCAGCAGAAGCCTGGGGTCCTTAAGGATGGGGGAAACTTAGAAACCAGATTCAAAAGGTGAGAGCCAATGTCTGTAGCAGTGATACCAACACATCAAACCATGTGGACACCTCATTGGTTCCACTTTCACATATACTAGTCCTGCTGCTCTGTACCAGTGGCCAGGGAGTCCCCAGAGGATGCCTGTGGATGCGACGGCCCAGACTTCCCTCCACTGCGCTGAGCACCTAAGCAGCATCTCTCCCTGCACACACATGGGGCATATATTGTTAAAGAGAAGGGAAGTAGGCAGGGAGGGGCAGGAATAGGAAAGGCAGCATTTATCCTTAAAAAAACACAATTACTCAGATAAAGTGTTCAACTGATTGGCTCAGGCTAAGATTCTAAATTGGACTACATTAAGTCCCTTCTGGGGCTTCCCACCTCCCATAGAGATGGTTGTCATAAGGCAAATCATATCAGTAACAGGCAAAATAAGAAAAACACATTTTTGGCAATCTGAGTGTCATAAGAGTAATCCATTGCTCTGCTATATCTTTTATGAGCACGTATATCTATAAGTATGTGTACATACATATATTTTGTGTAAGACCAGCTAGTGCCTTACAATCAAGCTATTCCTTCAAAGGAAGGATTGAATGCTGCCTAAATTTTAGAAGAGTATTATCTCTGATTTAAAATTGTTCAGGGAAGCCTCTGATGGCCCTTTTTCATTTGTATCCAAAGCATTTACCACCTGCTCACATGCCCCGATAGAATACAGCACAGGAATGCCACTCACCCCCTAACCTGGCAAAGCTTCTTCTCTCATCTCTGTCCCTTTCCTAACCCTTTACGGTGGAAAATCTCCCTCCACCCGGGGCCATAATGTCCATACACTGAAGACAAAGGAATGAAATCATTTACCCTATGATTTACCTTTTTCACAAACCCCTACACTATTACTAGATACAGAGACTATGAAGGCTCATGAACCTCACTGCAGGTCAAAGAAAACAGAGAGGAGAAGATAGATTGGAGAGACAGCTTAGATTATCATGTTGCCATTTGGTTTTGCTTTCTCAAAGCAACTACACCCAGTTTACATCTGAGAAGCAATTAAAAACAAAACAAAACATAAATGTATTTTTAAAATAGGTTCTTGTCAACATTAAGCACTCAGCAAAAATTGATGGGTTCCTGTGTTTCATGAAGGAGGAGGACAATCCCAGGACACCAGGCTTCGCCTCGTCAGGGTCTGCCCTGGGTTGGACCTCAGGAGGACACCAGTGTTCATGCCAAAGAGGTCGGTTGCTGGAAGCACAACAGGAAAGTCCCAAGGTACTGGAAACTAAAGAGAGGTCTTCACATGGAACTGAGTGGGTGAGTGAAAGCCAGGACATCAGTAGAACAGGATAATGGAGCAAGAAAATACAGGGATTCTAAAAAGCAAGTAGAAATGGGCCAGGCGTGGTGGCTCACGCCTGTAATCACAGCACTTTGCTCCCGAAGTGCCTTACAAGGCGGGCAGATCACCTAAGGTCAGGAGTTCAAGACCAGCCTGGCCAACATGATGAAACCCTGTCTCTACTAAAAATGCAAAAATTAGCCAGGCATGGTGGTGGGTGCCTGTAATCCCAGCTACTTGAGAAGGTGAGGCAGGAGAATCGCTTGAACACAAGAGACAGAGGTTACAGTGAGCTGAGATTGTGCCACTGCACTCCAGCCTGGGTGACAGAGTGGGACACCATCTCAAAAAAAAGAAAGAAAAGAGAAGAAAAGAATAGAGAAAAGAGAAAGGAAGGAAGGAAAGAAGGCAGGCAGGCAAGAAGCAAGCAAGCAAGCAAACAAATAGAAATGGAGGTAAAGTAGGGATAGAGGATGAGGGTGCACAGCAGGTCAAGGTGAGTGCAGGATGGATTTCATAGTCCCTGGGGCTTGTGGTGTTTCTGCTTTGTTTTGCCTGGGTTGGTTCTTCCACCTTTGCTGGGATAGGACTTTCCAGTAGCCAGATGGTGCCATGAACTTACAGTCTCATGAGAACACAGAATGTGACCTGCAGGGTGAAAGTTAGCTCTGCAGGGTAGCACACACAGAGTACCTGAACAGCGGCACAGGTGATTTTAGGTAACCAGAAAAAGAGAGGGAGTCCAGGGAAGGCTTTGTGAAGAGACGCTTGGGTGGGGCTGGAAAGACTCGAAAGACAGGAGCCAGTGGTCTCATGGCAACACTGCTTCTCATGACCTGGGAGAGGACTGAGGCTTTGGTACGTGTCCTCAGCCAAGCTCAGAACTACAGTGGTCCTCTGACATCTCCTCCACAGAATAGCCCAAACCTGCTCTGTCCAATAAGGTAAACACTAGCCTCGTGTGCAATTGAAATTGAAATTCATTAAAATGTAATTAAATTTAAAACCCAGTTTCACAGGTGGCTAGATGCAACATTTTAGACAGCCCAGACGGTGAACATTTCCATCAGCATAAAAGCTCAATTGCATAGAACTGGTCCAAACAAAATATTTCGTTGTTGATGGCAATCCAGTAACTATCAGTTTGGGCTCAGAGTCTATCGAAACATCGGGTTGGGAAAATACAAAAAAAATCTTAATTTCTAAAAATCTTAAATATTTTAAATTACTAAATAATATCCTAAAAGAATATTCCAAGATATTTCAAGTCCAAAACTTGTGTGCTCACAAATTCAGATACTACCTAATATTCTAAAGATTTCCAATGATTTTCCTTGATTCTTTTCTGCTAATGTGTATGACAAATAGGGGGAAAAAATCACGCTTCAAATGGTTTACAGGAATCACAAAAATAGCATCCTACGCACCAAGGAAATTTTGAATATTTATACTTTTTTGTCTCCACCCACACAGTTACTTTGTGTAGAGAACACAGCTGTTCATTTGTAAATGATTCCTGATGTTTGGATGACCTCTGGGGTGGTCTGCAGACATCATCCCCACCAGCGATTCTAATGTTTTGATAGATATCTGAGTGGGTTCACTGATGAAGCAGGCAGAGCCATGCTGTGGCCCCAAATAAAGACCTACAATGTACCTTTCATATTTAGCTTTCATAAATCAGCCAAAAAGGTTTCAAAACTTCCACCTTGGTGTTAGCAAACTACATAATAAAGAATGATAAATGACAACACGACTGTTCAGAAAGCCACCTGCATCTCATCAGTAGCATCAGAAACCAAGCCTTCAAAGAACAGACCTGTCTCAGATTAAAGAAGGAAAGACAGAGGAAAAACTCCAGACAAATCTTTCACTCCATTGTCTGCTGACTTCCTTTAAAATTTTTCAAAAAAAAAAAAAAAAAATACTAACCTACCCAATGACATTGTGACAACACATTCCATCCTCAGTCACTTTACAGGACTCCTCTGCAGTCCTTCAATCATTAGCTCTCTGGACTTATATGTTTCTTCCATGAATTAAATGATTTATCTTTTTGAATATGATTCTTTCCCCTTGGGAACACGCAGACTAATGATTGATTGTGAACTCTAGGTCTGGGTTAGCTGGGCATTTTTGTTGCAGCTCCTCAGTGAAAACAAGCAAAAAAAAAAAAATGGAGATACTTGGAATTCCCCACAGGATAGTGGTGATTATAAGTAGCTACCAGTTATTAATTGCTTACCACATGCCTGGCACTATGCTGAGCCCTTTTCATGTGTGCTTTCATTTAATCCTCATGACAAACCCAGGGGAAAAGTGCCACTATTATCAACATTTGGATGAGGAGGAAACTGAGGCACGAGAGGTGAAGTCATACAGTGGCAGAGCTAAACCCCAACCAAGTATGTCAGGTGCCAAGTCCAGTCTCTTTCCTACCAAACTGTACTAATCTCAGTGAAACTGGGAGATACTCCCTTCCCAGAGAAGAGGGGAGGGAAAAGAATGAAAGGAAACCAATCTGGATGCTCCCAAGGAGGCGTGGGAGAGTGCCTCCTTCGCATGTCAGCAGGGATGATGCCCGCCACAGTTTCAGGGTTTTCCTGTTTTTATACAATGTATCAAGTAGTTCACCTTTTGGTTAACCTGTTTCTCTTTCTCTATGGCTTAGAGAAATCAAAATGGATTTTATATTGTTTTGAAAACAACAGGATGGGAGAGAAAGGAAAATGCTGCATTCCCGCATGTTCTCACTTATTTGTGGGTTCTAAAAATCAAAACAATCGAACTGATGGACATAGAGAGTAGAAGGAGGGTTACCAGACGCTGGGAAGCGCAGGAGGTGTTGTGTGGGAGGTGGGGATGGTTAATAGGTACAAAAAAAAATAGATAAAGAATGAATAAGACTTACTATTTGATAGTACAATAGGGTGACTATAGTCAATAATAACTTCATTGCGTATTTTAAAATCACTTAAAGAATGTAATTGGATTATTTGTAATGCAAAGGATAAATGTTTGAGGGGATGGATATCCTATTCTCCATGATGTGCTTATTTCACATTGCATGTCTGCATCAAAGCATCTCATGTACCCCATAAATATGTATGCCTACTATGTACCCACAAAAATTTTTTTAAAAAAGAAAAATATTGCATTCTCTACTGCACTTTCATAAAGGGAGGGTGGGCCATGTGCCAAAGGCATGCAGAAGAAAAGAGGAGTGGGAAGGAGTGAGCCCCTCAGAAAGGCCATGGGGTCCAGAGAAGCTGTGTCGACTCACACTTCCCAATGATATTCCTCTGGGTAGAGTGAATTTGCAACAGTGTCAGTATCTTATAGCTCAAGTCCACTTTAGTTGGTTGGTTGATTTCTTCAACTAACTTGCTGATACCTGCAATGCCACTATGGAGGCTTTGCATTTAGTGTAAGACTTTACTTGCTATTAAAATAAAAATATGGCAGGCAGGATACTAAGATTTTAGGCCAAGAATAGTGAAAGGACTAGCTGGTATGTCTGTGAAGAGAAAGATCTAAAATAAAACAAACTTTGGTACAAATTTTGGCTCCACCACTTAACCAGTCTGTGATTTGGGGCAAGTTATTTAGTATTTTAGAGCTTCAATATTCTCATCTGTAACTGGGGATTTTACCTATACTTCAACAGTTTGAGAACTAATGAGCTAACATATTAAAAATTCCTGGTCCATAGTCATTGCTGTTATTGTTTTGGCAGGAAAAGAAATATGCATTAATTAAAAACCTACTATGTGCCATATGCTTTTACAAAAGTTTTCTTATTTAACCTTCACAGCAACCCATTTTCCTAGGAAAGATGGAGAATTACAGAGGTTGCATAATTTTCCTAAAAATCATAAAGCAAATTAGTGGTGGGAGCAAAATTCAAACCCATATTTTCACTTCTAGTTGAATGCTCCTTTCACTTTAGTATATAATCTATCAAGAAGGTAAAAAGTAAAAATAATAATAATAATAAGGCAAAATACTCCTTACTGTTGATCTTACCAAACTACACCGTATATGCAGCCATCCTCTCTGCCTACATGGAGAAGTGATTCTACTACAGAAGCTCGGGTAAGCTCCATTTTGTCATGCTGCAGACTGGATGACCTCTTGAGTTTCTGTGCATCTCGTAGAACCTCTGATAGCATGCCAGGCGGGCAGTATTGATTACATTATTACAGGATAACAAGCAGATCCATCGAGCAAGCGCCAGAGCTAATTAGGCCTGGTTTGCTATAGATTCAAGTTTTCTGGATAAGCAACTTGTGAATTGAATTAAACCAAGACGTGTGACATTTCTGGCTTCCATCTCTGGCTTCCTTGAGTCCTTGAGAGTTGGCCTGTTCTTTGAGATCCTTCTCTGGGAATTCTGGGTCATGAGCCAAAGAGCTGAAATGCCCAGTGCCCATTACAATGACCTTTCCTGCTAACACAAGGAAGGAGGGGTAATAGTAGGGAAGAGACAGTGGGAGAAGGAAATTAATATTGATTGGATGCCAATCATGTGCTAGGCACTACGTTAGGTACTTAATATCTTTTATCTTTATGCACCATATGTAGTCATGTTTATGACACCCTTTTACATGGTAAGTTGCAACACTGGTATTTCTAAATTAGCCCTTGCTCTTGTCAAATGAGTCTACTTTTGTCAAATGTGGAGGGGGGCTCAGAGTGTCTTTTAGCTGGGCTTTAGACAGGTCTGTCAATCTGGCAAGTTAGACCTGCCAGGAGCCCCTTTTTAGGCAAGGACTTTCAGAAACTTTCTAGAAAAGAATTCATGCTAAAGGGGTTGAGGCAGAACAGGCACACGTTTGTTGAGTAACTAGTAGCCATTCCCACCTCTTTCTTGCTAAAAGAACCCAGATATTAGTAGGGGTGTCAATATGCCTACCTGAAAATGTTTTCCCAGCCTTCCTTGAAAGTAGGAGTGGTCACCTTACTGAGTTCTGGCCAATAAGACATGAACAGAAATCTGCAGAGATTCTGGGAAAACATCCATTTTCCCAAGTGAAAGGGGAGAGATGGAAGTGGTATAACCATCTCTTCTCCATCTTGCTTCTGCCTTACATATGGATATGATGTCTGGAGTAGCAGCAGCCACTTTGTGATTATGAGGCAGCAGTATGATGGAGGAAGACCAAGCATGACCCAAGGGATGGCAGAGGAGTTGACCTGATATTATTGCTTCCCTCATTGGCACCAACACCTACCTACAGACTCCTCTGTACATGGCAAAATTAAATCCTTAGTGGTTTAAGCTCCTATTACTGGGTTTTTCTATCAGACAATCCCAAGAAAGAAACATCAGACAGTAATGGTGGCAGAAATAAGCTTTTGGGGGAGCACATGTAAGACATTATTAGTCTGATGTCTTGTATCAGAAGATAGAAGCTAAAGACTATGCTGTCTGGTTTGCCTATTAATATGATCCCATTCTTCCTCCCAGGCCAGTAAGGACAATGAATGAGGCCATCATCCAACTACAGAGTGCCTGCCATGTGCAGGGTAGCCAGTGGGCTAGCTGACTGTAAGGGAATCAAAGATTAGAAGGCATAGCAGCCCCCCAAAATTTACAAATATATTTATCCAAACCTAGCTAATAATGCAAAGCAAAACATTTGGAGAACTGGTAATAGTTACACAGAAAAAAGAAACACTAATGAAGGCTGAGCATGTCAAGGAAGAATCCATGAAGAAAGAATGAATAGTCAGAGTCTGATAAAAGTCAAAAGAATACCCCTCTACAAATCAAAACTTTTCTCTTGCAGTTTCTACTGTCCTAATACTTCCAAGCCAAGAGTGCAAAGGCCATGTTTGACTTTCCAAAATTTACCTGCTCCTCAGGGCTAACCCAGCAGGGGCAGGTGGGAGCCCTCCATGTGGGATCTGCAAAGACAGAGCTAATGGCCTGGGTGGGCTGAGACCGTCCCCACCGCCCCCTTTCCCTGCCCTGTGAGGTACAAAGGCCCCGAAGGTCACACAGGGAACATACAGAGCCAGTTCACAGGCCTCCTGCTCTCCTCTGATGTGATAAAAAAAAAAAAAAAAAAAAAAACTGGTCACAGGAGGAGAAAGGTGGGCCTCAACTCAAAGGGCACATGGGGCCAAGAGGAGGATGCTTTGTTTACTTAAGATGGAGAAGATGCGGGCATGCTCACTGCCGAGGAAAAGGTGCTGATTCCAGAGGCAGACAAGTCCACACAAGAGGGAGAATTGATTGGACGAGGATCCCTGAGGAGGCTGGAAGGTGCAGCCAGCAGCCTAGAGAAGGTCTGGCTTCAGACTAAGGAGGGGATGCCTGAGTAACTCCCTTGGAACAGGAAAGCAGCTCAGGTTGGCCCAGTCAGAGCCTCAGTCATCAAGAGCAGGGGTTCTGGAGGCCAAAATTGCTGGGATCAAATCCCTGGTCACCACTTCTAAACTAGGTGACCTTGGGCTCTGTTTTTTCATTCAGAAGGTAAAAATTCTATACTTCCATCGTTAATTGTCTTAAGTACTATAGAAAGCTTAGCCTGATAGCAAGAGTCTAATGTAAACCCTAGACGTGTCTATTGGGTCCTACTCAGTAGCGATTAAAAAAAAAAAAAATGAGGTAGATCTTTACACACACTCATGAAAAGATCTACAAGACAAACTTCTGAGTTTTTTAAACAGGAAATCACAAAGCGAAACATATATTCACTGTATAATTGTGATGGATCGAAAAGCATGATATACGTATAAATCTTTGAGCTCATCAGGATACAAAAAGAAATCTAATAAGACATTCAAGAATGCTAGGGAAACCAACTCATTTTGAAAGCAGATAAACAAAGGATAAAATCAAACATTTGTTCTTCTCCTCTCTATGCAAACTGTACTTTAAGTAACCAAAGAGTTGGTAAAGGGAAGCATCTTAGAATATTCCATCTAAAAGAGAAGAAATAACAGAATTTGAATATTATCATTTAGCAACCCCCAATAACAGGTCTGAACATGAAGCTTCAATAGGTGGCAGCATCACAAAAAGAAAGACAATTAGAAATTAGGCACCAGCTGATGGAAAACACGCCACCTATGAAGGAATCCTACCAATAAATCACCCCTGAATCTGGTCCCGCCTCTAGAGGTAGATACCAATTCACAAGGAAAACAAGGACAGAAGATCATGTCAAATAGTAACACCAGGGAAATCCAGACTCTGGAAATCTCTTGGAACAGTCTTGTTTCTCAAAAACAGAACCACCTCCCACCCCACAGCCAACCAACCAACCAACCAACCAAATAAATAAATAAATAAATGCAATGGAAAAGAAGAGGTGCCTAAAGATTAAAAGAGATTTTAAAAGTTATCCCCTCAATGTGCATAAACCACACATCGATCCTAATTCAAGCAAGCAAATTATTAAAAGAAATAATGAAATACTGGAGAAATTGCAATGCAAACTAAATATTGAACATATTTAAGAACGCTTGTTGATTTTTTCAGGTGCCTGCCTGTGGTTAGGGTCCCTGGAGGCAGACTCTGAGGTGAGAATTCATGTGCTAGTGATCTATTAAGGTAGTACCTCTGGAAAAACTGGTAAGAAAGTGAGGGAAAAAGAGAAAATCAGGCAAGGGTGCAATCTGAGGCAAAGTCCCAGCCTCAGCCTGATCCTACAGGGAGCTCTGCAGTGGAAATTACACTATAGAAATTGGCTCACCTGAAGGCAAAGGAGCTGACCTTTCATAGCCCGGCACCAGTACCTGGCTATGGGAGAAAGGTGGGACATGGAGGCACTTCTGGCTTTTGGTGGGTGTTCTACATTGCCTCTAGGGGAGCACAATCTTAATTTAAATCAGGAAAAACCAGCAATTTCCCCAAAACCTAGGGCCCTTTATGCAAATCAGCCACTGCAGCAGGCAACAAGTGGCCCAAGCTCACCAAAGGATTCTTGCAAATCTGAGCTAAAAGTGATATTTCTTTGAGTATTTTTATGGAAATCTTTCTAAAATGTTTCACACATCACAGAACTAAAGCCAATGAAGAGATTATATTGAATACAATTTAAGCTCTTCTAAATGACTTAAGGTGACCTAAAATATGTTTCATAGAATATAAGTTTCAGAGAAAGCTACAGGAGCTACACAGAGGGGATTCTCTGGTCAAGTAAGTCTGGAAAAAGAGGACTCATCCTAAGTTAAGCAGGTGCTTTTATGACAGCACTTTTCACAGTTGGAAAATGGACACTGTAGATCTCCAGGAAGTAGGTTTCCCAAACCAATAATGGATGTCATTGACTCTAAGATGCAAATTTATTTTGCCATTTTAGCATCTCTGAAATCCAGATGCATCTTATAATACATCTGATGAGTCAGAGATAGGGCCAGATGTAGTGGCTCACACTTGTAATTCCAACACTTTGGGAAGCCAAGGTGGGAGGATCACTTGAATCCAGGAGTCTAAGGCCAGCCTAGGCAACATAGTGAGACATGTCTCCATAATTTTTTTTTTAAATTAACCAGGCACTGCAGTGCGCACTTGTCATCTCTGCTATTCAGGAGGCTGAGGCATGAGCCCAGGAGTTTGAGGCTACAGTGAGCTATGATTTTACCACTGTACTCTAGCCTGAGTGTCAGAGCAAGACCCTGTCTCTAAAAAACAAAATAAAATAAAAATTAGAAATGCAGCAACTGCAAAACTTCAAAATTTCATGCCTTGAGTCCAAGTCCATTCTAAGCAAGTTCAGTACAAACAGAAAGGGAACTGAAACTGAAGCCCTGACATGTGCCCCACATCGGGCTTGGTTTTCAGAGTGGCTTCCACTAGATTCAGAGGGGTTATTCTCCCCTCCATAAGAAACTTGAAGTTCGTGTGATCTACTGGTGCCAGATGTGGAGAGAGAACCTAAGCTCCATGCCCACCTTAGTCCAGCACACAATCACCTCCCTAGGAAACAAGCTTCTCCTGCCCAGCGCTGCTGCTGGAACGCACGCCTCAGCCTTCACCCATAGCCCACCCAGTGGCCACAGGCAGCCTCTCGGCTGGGCCCGTGTAGTTTATGACTTAGTGAAGCTATCCAGTGACCGTGACTTCTGCTGCCTGCCAAATGTCCCTTTTCCTTCTGGATACCTTTTGTCCTGCTATACAGCTCATTGATTTTCGACTGCTGCAGGCTAAGTCACACACCCAAGTCTGCTAGGATACTGTGAATAAGTTCTCAGGCAAGGCCTGAGGTCATTCTCAGAGTCCTAGACTTGCTTGGGCCTCACAGTGTGACCAGTGGGGAGGCAGAGGCAGGAGTGGTAGGGCTGGGGCCAGGAGATCCGATCTCACTTTCAGGCTGGACCCTGAGGGATGTCTATGTGTAGTCACCCAAAGCGGTATTATGAAGTTGGTCTTCATTCAGGCAGATGCTCCTGCGTAGGGTGCTCCTGTCCAGGGGTGGGGCTCAGTGGTAAGAAAATCCAGGCAATAGGGGATTCCCGAGGTCTTTCTGCGAAGTGCAGCAGAGTGCGAGTGGTCACGAGCTCAGCATCCACCCATAGCTGGAGAACCAGGGAGAATAGGAGGAGGAGCCTCCAGCAGAGCAGGGACAGAGAACAGCCCCTAAAGGGTGCTAGGGGCTAAACAGCAGAGGCCACATCTTGTGTTTTGGGTCTGCTCAGCTGTTGCTCAGTGAGAAGCACACAAGTTTTAGGGTCTCTTCCATATGCAGGTGGAAATCCTAAAGGCCCACAGAGCCAAGCTAGTCCCCAGGGCATCAGGAGGAGGTCAGGTGACAGGAAGCAGCTGGAAGTATGAGCCCAGCTCCCAACACTCATGCCCAAGGCTTGCCAAACAAATTTTGAAAAGTACTCTGTTGGCCAAACACAATGGCTCTGGGAGTCAGCATCACCTAAGGCTGGCAGATTACAGATATGAGGACCCCAGGACACACCCTGAGGTGGCACAGGGGTGAGCCACAGCCCTCGCTCAGGCTGTCCGCTGCTCCAGTGGGAGCCAGCCCGAGGCTGACTGCAGTCCTCCAGGAACAGGGCCTCTCCTCTGCTCGGGGCTGGCCTGGCACATGCACCCTACAGCATCCCCCCAGTGAGGAGTGTGATGACTGAGAGCTGTGCATCCCCAGCTTTCCCATCAGCCAGATGCCCATTCCTCATCCGGATGCTCAGCCAGAGGCTGCCTGAGACTCTCTGATCTGGATTTTAGTGTCGAGTTTCACTGGGGAATTGTCTCCCCTGAGATGATCCTGGAGTTGAAATGACAAGGAGGGAGATAGGATGAGACAGACGTTTGATCGAGTCATTTGACCCTCATCCAACTGGCAGAGCTCCCTTCAAAGAAACCCTGTGTTAACTCTCTTTTCTGCCCTTCTGCTCCAATGAAAGAAAGCACACAGACATCTATCTCCATTCACTCCTCCATCCAGGGCCAGGCAGATGGACCATCCTCATGTGCACTGCACAGAGCCTCTACTGCAGCTGGCTCCCCTGCTCACACTTCCTGTGTGGCTGTAACACTCCCAGTAGCAAGGGCCTACCAGGCACATGGCATAAATACCGCGCCTGCACTCACCTGTTACGTTAGGAAACAAACGTGGCTCACCACACACCAGGCACCGGTCTAAGTACATTATAAATATTAATGCATTTAATCCTCACCGTAATTCTCCAAGGCAGGGACTATGATTACCCCCATTTTACAAAAGAGGAAACTGAGGCATAGAGAGGTAAAGTAATTTGCCCAAATTTCCTTAGAAGCCAAATCTTAACATGCTGTGACTCCTCATGGATGATCAACGAAATTGAAATCTTACAGACTGTGCATGTGAAAGAGGGAACTCACATGTGGGGTGCATGTAACTACTTCCACGTTACTATAAGCAGAGCTAAGGTTGTGTGTAGAGCTTCTCATGGTAGGCAATGCTCAAAGGGATTGCACATCTTTCCATGGGGTCTTGCCTATTTCATGAGAGGTCTGTAAGCCTTGAGTAGGAGTTTGCTTAAGGCAAGAGGCAGACCAGGTGACATCTTGAGGACTGTTTGAAAGGCTATTTATTGAAAATACTCTTTGTGCCAAGCACCCTCGTAAGCACTTTCCTTGTAGTACTTCATGTAAACTTCTCAAGAACCCAGCGAGACAAGCTTTTATTATGCCCATTTTAAAGCTAAGGAAACTGAAACTCGCAGGGGTCACATGACTTGTCCAGGGTCCCATCAACATGGTCCATCTGACTGAAGACTCCACGCTCCCAGCCCTTTGTGTTGACAGTGAGATGGTGAAGGAGAGGGATTTATTGCCCTTGTTGGCAAACATTAAATTCACTTATCAAACTGGTCAAGATGAAAAATAATAACAATTCTCAATTGTTTGAAAAAGTTTGAAGAAATAGTTACTCAAATCCTTCTTGGGAGAGTATAAAGTGGCGCACATTTTCTGGAGTGCAATTCAACATAAAAGCCCTTAAAAAGTGACTCCGTTTTAATTCTGTAATCTCATTTCTAGGCATTTTGCCTAAGAATATAATTGGACAATTATACGAACATATGTGCAAAGCCATTTGTTATAGATGTTATTTCAACAGCAAAAATCTAGGAAAAGCAACCAACAATAGGTGTTTGGTTAAACCATGTAAAGGGTGACAAAATGCTTACACAGCCATAGAAAATGGTGCTATAAACCAATTTACTGACAAGGAATGACACACATTTTTTTTTCCACTGAAATGTGCAGGTTACAGGCCAAAAATAAGCTTTCTCATAAAAAAAAAAAAAAAAAAAAAAACCTGGAAAACAACCTACCAAAAAATGCTAGTAATGTTTTTTTCTGGTTAGCAATATTTTAAATAATATTTTTTTCTCTTGCTTGGCTATATTTTCTGCTACAAAAATAATAATGGGTGGATCACCTGAGGTCAGGAGTTCAAGACCAGCCTGGCCAACATGTTGAAACCCCCTCTCTACAAAAATACAAAAATTAGCCTGGCATGAGCGTGGTTGACTGTAGTCCCAGTTACTCAGGAGACTGAGGTGGGAAAGTTGTTCGAACCCGGGAGGCCTCAGAGGTTGCAGGGAGCCGAGATCGCGCCATTATACTCCAGCCTGGGTGACAGGGCAAGACTACATCTCAAAAAGAAAAAAAGAAAGAAAGAGAAACAATAATTGTGCAGTTTTCTGAAAAATAAAATGTGTATTTTAAATGGGCCCTTGAGCATAGAAGGAGAAAATTGCTGACATGGTCTTAAGGAGTAAATAGCAGGGCTGTATGGCCTGAGTAGCACCAGGAAATCCCTTACCCCACACGAGCTAATTGCCACCAAGACGCCTCCTGGCTTGCAAGTCAAGTTCTGTGGATAATGGATAAGACTTAAAAAAAAAAAAAAAAAAGACAAATTTACCCAGAAATCATGAAATTCTTAATATTTAACTAATCGTGAAACCAAATATAGCAAAAATAATTTGAGAGGTCTGTTGGGAGGCCCAGCCAACAGGGAGGGGGATCAGAGACAATGTCACCTGCAGAGTCTCAGGTCAAAGAACCAGTGCCCACCACGACCAGACCAGTGGGAATCATCCTGCCTTCACCAGTCAGCCTGGGTTCTTAGGTGGCATCGGCACCTGTGAGCGGCCACAGCCCCACCCCAACCCCTTGGGAGCTCTGGGCTCTTGGCAGCTGACAGTGCTCACCTGGGATGCCTGGGGGGGTTAGACTCCAAGAATGCCAAGATCCCAGGGAGCTTCCGGAGAAAGAGTTCATTTCATATCTTGCCAGCAGAAATGTGAATGGTGGCAGCTTTTTTGCAAAGCTGTCTGCAAATATCTATCAAAATTAATGGCATCTGTGTCCCCCAGCCCAGCCGTTTTACTCTTGGAATCCTTCCCATAGAAATAACAGCACCAGCTCAGGAACGTGCATCCCAGTGGGTTGGGTGCCACATTTAAAGTGTGTACAACAGCCATATTCCTAATTTCTAGATGTTTCGGGCCTTGGGATATCTGTAACAGTTAAAAAAAAAAAAAAAAAAAACTTGGAGGAGGGATGGTCATTCCAAGTTAGAAGTCAGGAAGGGCAGGAGGTCTACACATACAAGACAGGAAGCTTGGTGAACTGTGGGTTCAAGGAGCATGGTCCAAGCTAGGGGGAGGAGGGTTGGTCTTTTAAAATGCACCCAGATTTGTTTTAATCTGATAAGACACAACATATGGAAATAGCTGTCACGCAAGGAGAAATGTGTGTGTTCACAGATCCCCAGACAAAAGAGGCCCGGCACAACACACCACGCAGGGCCACATGAGAAGAACCAGCGCTGGTCAGAGGCAGAGGGAGCAAGGGGAAAACACGAGCACAAGCCCATATTGTGGTTTGCATGAGAAGGGACAGGTGAGGCAGCATGAATAGGCTGAGGATTGATTAGGTTAAATCATTTGGGGAGGCTCTGGGTTATAAGGGCTGTCCCAAGTCATCTAGTACCCGGCCCTGGAGTGATTATCGGTCCAGAGTGTAAGAGCCTGATAGAGAAGGCATGGGATACGGTCTCTGGATCGATTGTTTTGCCTATGAAAGGCACACTTGCAGAAGAGTTCCTTACTTTCTCTAGGAACTGGCTAGCTGGTAGGGAAATCTCTCCAGTGTCAGCAAGGCCCAGATGTCAAAACATTCAAATCAAAAGACATGTTTTTTTTTTCTTTTTTGGAGACCGAGTCTCACTTTGTCGCAGAGGCAGGAGTGCAGTGGCACAATCATGGCTCAGTGCAGCTTTGAACTCCCAGGCTCAAGCTGTCCTCTCATCTCAGCTTCCAGGGTAGCTGGGACTACAGGTATGCACTACTATACCTAGCTAATTTATTTTAAGAGACAGGGGGTTTCACTATGTTGCCCAGGTGGGTCTTGAACTCCTGGTCTCAAGTAATTCTTTCACCTTGGCCTCCCAAAGTGCTAGGATTACAGGTGTGAGCCACCACACCCTGCCTAAAAGATATGCTTAATACAGTTGGCCAGGCCCCAGGCATTCAGTGGGTTCAGATGTCCCCAGCTAGGTCCAGAGAACCAGGTTGGCCAACCAATCAGCTTGCAGAGAATCATGACGAGGTCCCATCCAACAGGGAGGGCCAACTCTGCAAGGGGAGAGGAAAGCAGGAGTGAGGCTGGCTGACTTCTGAAGCATCGAATCGTGCACTGGAAACTCAGCAGCACACAGAAGAGACTCAGACTGTCTGGGACCTTAACTTTAGGATTTGGGATTGTGAACTCATTCCAAGGCCCAACATGCCTAACAGAGGCCCAGTGGGACATGATACCATTTTCTCTGAGGATTATATTTCTTTCTGGGTTTATCCTGCAAATAGAAACTGGAGTCTGATGAGTAACTGAGGCCCACATGGGAATAAAAGAAGTCAATAAGAGAGAGAGATACTTTTTCTTGCCCTTGTGCCAAAAGTAAATTCCAAAGACTTGGGTGGCCTCTGAGACTCAGGGGTGGGTCAGGAAATGAAGCATGCTCTGAAGCGGAAGCCTGACTCCCAGTGACGTGTACACATATGAAGAAAGAATGGATCATTGCTTCCAGCCAAACACCACTCACCTGCACTGCTCCCACCACATCTAGCTAGACCAGGCCTCCCTGGTGGGTAGAACTACCTCCATCAACTCCAATTATTCCTTCAACAGTAGAAATTAATATCGCTCAGATTTTAAAGGAAGGGAAACCAGACCAAGAGACACTCTATTCATGCCACTAGGTTGGGAACTTAATTGAGAGAAGGAATGTGTCTTCATCTCAGCCAAAAGCTGGATCTTCCTGAAAAGCACTTACAATACTTACATAGAAACAGATATTGATCTGGCTCTGTTACGTAACTGACATTTGTGAGGGTCAGGAAAAGAATGGGAATGGCTCCTTTGGGACAACAATAGCCTATTTAATGTGCACAAAAAATCTCTTATCTTCCAGGGCCATACATCTGCACACTGTCTCCATCTGCCATCCAACCTGGCCACCCAAATTGTTCCACTTAGCATGGAGAGTCCCTGGGGAGAGTCCCAGGACACAGTCCGAGGCAACACCTGGGTCCCCTCAGCCACTGATAAGTCCTTCGTATCTCTGGATGTTTCCTGAAAAGGCTGGATGCTTCCAGTTCAGAATCCCTGCCCCCACTCCCATCTAAGGAGATGTCATATAATTCCAGGTGAGCTGCTGTTGCCCAAATGTGTCTGTGCTGAGACTTCACTGCCTTCCTGCCCCTTCCTGCCACCGCACCCTGCTGGATACTCCATGCCCACCACTTGCTTATCAGAAGACCTATTTTCTCCATATGTCCCCAGTCCACACCTCTTGCCATAAAATGGCACAAATATGTAGCCCCAGCCCATTATTGCCCAACAGAATGTGCTAATCCCCACCAACCAGACCCTCCCTTCTCAAAGAGAACAAAGGAACAGAGACACGGTCCCCAATGAGTGGGAATAATGTGCCCACCTAGAAGACAGAGCCCAGTTCTGTGGTTCTCCCTTCTCCTTCCCCAGGTATTGAGAAAGCTGCTGGAACAGAAAGCATTTGGTGCTCAGACTCTAAGCAACTCACAAATCCCCTGGGGATTATGTTAAAATGCAGATTCTGATGCAGTGGGTCTGGAGTGAGGCCCAAAATGATGCAAGTCCAACAAGCTCCCTGATGTTGCTGATGTTGCCAGTCCAGGGACCACACTTTGAGTAGCAAGGGCATAGAGAACATACCATTCTCGGCTTCAAATGCACACATGCACACACAGACATGCAAGCACAAACAACAGCAGCTTAAAATGGGACACTGTAAAAATGGCCTGTTTGTCTGTTTCTGAATTAGACTGCTTTGAAGATTATTAAGTTCTCCACATGGAATCAAGCTGCATGCTGCTGTCATTTTGATAACATTTATAAACACATGTTTAAAAAAAAAGTCTTTATCCTCATATTCAATTCAAAGCACTTTTGACAGGGAGCAATGGAAACACCTAAGGGAAAGAGCATTCACTTTGGGCCACTAGGGAACTCCCCAGTGGCTCAAGGCCTCAGGTGAAAGTGCTGATTTATGGATGTGGAATTGAACCTGAAGGGGCTCCAGAATAAGGGGAGGTGGCTGACATCACCCGGCAGCTCCGGAAAGCCCCGCGTCAGGCTGACAGCAGGCCCTGCCTTGTGCCCATGCAGTCAACTGCCCCCAGCAAACTCGCAGGGAGGGTGAAGGCCAAGGAGACCACCTGGATTTTGTTGGCAGTGGTTTGGGAGGATACATGTTAGAGAAGTTTGCCAGAAAAAAAGACTGATGTGAAGTTGGGTGTTTGTTTTTTCTTTTTACCCCTGTTTTGCCTTAGGAAGAGAACCAATTGGAGTTAGTACTTGTTCACTGTCCTGTGGCTTTTGTAGGCCCTGGACATCCTACTGTTCTTATAGATGAAATACTTAGCTGATGTATGTATGATGACATCGCTGGGGAGATGTCACAGAGGGCTCCATGTCCTTACAAAGGCGGGTTGTTTTGTAGCTTCTTTCAAACTATTCAGCAGTCAATCTCTCCATTCGCAGAAGCCAGCCTCACCTTTAAAGCGTCAAGCCCCTTCCCAAACACCTCTCACATCGCAAGTCACCTGGATCCTCAGAGGGCTACACGTCTCAGCCTGCCTGCACCACCCCAGAGGTCCCCAGTGGATGGAGAATGCCTAACTGCTTGCGGTGCCCAGATCTCGGCTGAGATTTCTCCCCTCTCTCCTGCAACCTGAGCTGTGTGTGGTTTAGTCCAATTCCTTCCGAGTCTGTGCAGCCCTCGCTGGAACCGATTCTAAGCTATCTGGTGCCATCTGCTGGACAACTGCAATCATGGCCAAAGTCCAGTTTCCCAGAGTCCCAGGGAAGCAGAGGAAACACCTCCCCAGATTATTTTAATTCTCTCCAATTCCAATTCCAACCTGCCCCTATTTGCACTAAAAGGATTCCAGGTGTGTTATGAGGTTTGCATCATGTGGTGAGAAGAATTCAGGACTATGAACTAGCTCTAATTCAATTAAGCCCCCCGAGCTTTGTGTCCTAGGCAAATTACTCATGCTGTTTCCTCAGTTGTAAAAGAGCAATGACCAACTGCCTTGGAGGTTGGTTACCTGGATTAAATATGTTAATGGATGTAGAGCTCCTAAATGTAGCCAACCCCAAAGATGGGACACAATTTTATCTCTATGACTCTGTCATTCATGATGTTATTAAATTCAATCTAAAATTAAATCTGTCTATCATGATGACTGCACCATCTCAAAAAATATTGCTGTCACATGTGGGTCCATTTCTTCTTTCTGCCCTAGAATTGTGTCTGTGCGATAAAAAGGACTTTGTTCCACCCATATTCCAACCCCAATCTGCCTGTAGTAAAGACAGATGGCAGCTCAGTGGTCTCTAGAATGATCATTCCTATGTTGCATTTGCCCAGAGGATGGGTGGTAAGAAGCACCCTGGACATTTTCCATCCTAGCCTGCCCCTCTAGGGGTGTGAATGTCCACCAGCCACTTAGAGGTCATATGGTTCTAGAAAGAACCTTTAGTGGTCCACAGCCATCCAGCCAGATGTTCAATGAGCTGTCAAATTATTGGAGCTTGAGCTCTCAGATGAAGTGTAAGAGTAGAAAGGTCATGAGGGTCCCAAAGATGCTGTGTCTATCTTATGCTACTATCCGCCTATATGAATTGACCTCTGAGCCTTCCAAGTGTTCCTCAATCTACACTTTGTAGGCGGTCTGCCTATGCCTGCTGCAGCCCTCCCCACCTCCAAGAGTTACCAGAGAGACTCTATAAGCTGGAAACAGTAAACTAAAGCTCAGAGATGTGTGGCAGACTCACATCCCTTTAGAAACAACAGTAAACACCCCCCCCCCCAAAAAAAAAATAACTCATTTTCTCAGCCACCTTTGCAGCTAGGGGTGAATATGTGATACGAATCTGGCTAATGGAAGCAAGAGGAAGGTAATAGGTGAGAATGCTGGGTAAGTTCCATAAAAGGGAGCCGACTCAGCCAGTATGTTCCGTTCAGCCCTGGCCCATTCCCTTCCTCCTGCTAGAAATGTGAATGAGAGGGTTGGAGGTTGGCAGCCATCTCATGCCCATGAGACAAGCATGCACTAACGATCATGGAAGACAGCAGATAGAAGTAGCCTGCATCTCTGATGACATTGTGAAGCTGCTCTCCTAGTCCCGGACTGACTACATCCAGACTTCACATTATGCCAGAAAAACAAAACCTTTCATTGGAATAAGTCAATATTTTCTTAACATCTAGTACTTAGAGTTGAAAGTAAGTCCTAAGTGATATAGGATAGTTATTATTGAATAATCAACTGCCCAGTAAGTGATGGAGGAAGGAAGTACTTTTTTTCTCCTTTCTTCATCAGTGCTATTCTAGGTTCTGAATAGGAATATTTGGTACTTTGTCAGCATTCAGTATTTACCTACCAATTCTAAGCACAAAGAAGACAACAGAAATTGTCTGCATAACATCTAAATTCTATTTCCTGGATCCAATTTCACCTTTGTACTTTCCATGACAATTTAAGTCATGACAACTGAGTGAGATAAAATCTGTAAAAAGCTTTGCACAATGTGTGGCACATTTAATGTGTTCCTTATTTCGTGTAGGAAATGCATTCTGTGAACTGGAGATATAGCCAAATCTGTGCAGGAAAGGGATATTATCTGATTAGATTTCATAGAGATATGTTCCTGAAATCCCAACTTATTACATATTACTAAGAAGTATGGGTTTACTTAAACTATAGTGTAAATAAACTTGGATTAATAGAAATATATATTATAAAAGGCATACTAATTTTTAAAATTAAATTTGAAAAGTTACATGCTTATTTGGGAACTCACGGCTTGAACATAACCAGTGTGGCCCCCATGAGAGCAAGTATTGGTTGTCATTTACTGATAATCTCAAGGCATAACTTAGACTCCACCAAAGCGTGGCCCCCAGCAAGGGTGCGAAACTGTCCTTGGGGTCTTTACACACTAATGCGTGGTTCTTTCTGCCAATAAAGGACTTGGTGGCACATACTTCCAATAAAAGGCAGGTTACCCACAATGCAGGTAAGCCGGGAGGGTGGATACCAGGCTCAGGAGTCACTGGAGTGCTGGGGCATCCAAACACAGCTTGCTGGTCAGCACTGCTGTCTGTCTCCCCTTTTACACTGTGAAGCTGCCGCAGTGTGTCAGTCTGTCAAAACAGCCAGTTCCGGCTCCAGAGAGAGATTTTTGTTCATGGGCCTTTTTTTGTTGTTGTTGTTGTTCTTGGAGGTGGTTGAAGAGTTCCTCTGATTTCTCTCAGATAACGAGCTGCCGACACTGCTTTACAGCTGCATTGGTGGCTGCCATTGCTAGGTCTAGAGAATGATTTCATGCCTTTTACCACCCAGCTTGATCCTCTCTGCTGTGTTTCTTTGAGACAGATTCAGGCCCTTAAATTACACAGCTTTGTTTGGTTTTTTCCTGCCAGTCATCATGGGCTAAAGTGATTTTCTAGAATATGAAATAAATGGCAAAAAGAGAGGCAACAGAAAAATTAACAACCCTCTTTAGTGGAATACATTCAACTCAAGAGAGTTGAGGGTACAGGCTCATTGGCAGAGAGAGTTTGCATCATACAATGCCAGGTCTCATTGTCTAAGAGTGTGCAGAACAATTTCTACTCTGTTTTTGAGCAAAAGTATACAAGAGTACTTAAAACATGGAGATAAATTTATAACAGTAAATTGGATTTTTCATACACGCACACATACATACATCTTCTTAGGGAAAAAGTTCAGAAACAACATAATAAATTAGTACAGTGCAGATTTTATTACACGGAATATATATATACTGACTTCAAAAAGTTATTCATTCCTCTCCCTCTGTAACAAATAAATACTATGTTCTTTCTTTCAAAAACATTTGTTAAGGTCTTGTGCCAGGCCTATTGTTAGAAATTGGAAATTAAAAATGAATAAAACATAAATGCTACCCTCACCTGACAGCAGCGTAGCACATTGGTTAAGACTCTGGAGCCTGACTGCCAAGGTGTGAACAGCAGCTCTTCCATTTACGACACCTGTGGCTGCAGGCAATTACGTAACCTCTTTGAAACTCAGTATTCTCATCTGCAAAATGGGCATGATAATAATACCTACCTTATACGGTTGACATGAAGATTAAATGAGTTAATATTTGTCCTCACTTGGAAGAGTTAGGACATAGTATGCATTTTTAAATAGGAAAAATAAAGGAGTATGTGGTTCAGGAGGAAAAAATAGGTATGTAACATGGTAACTCAAGCAACGTGAAAGTGCTGGGATAAACATGTATTCTGGAAGCCCAAAGAGGGAAGACACCAGCCCCTAACAGGGAGATCAGGAAGGGCTTCTTAGAGAAGATGAGTGACATGGTCCTAAAACTGCATCTTGCAGGATAAGCAGGAGTTTCCCGGAGGGACAGAGAAAGAAGCAGAGACTGTGGAATATCCAGGCACCTAATTTGGTTTGGGGTTTGGTTTTTTGTTTGTTTGTTTGTTTGTTTGCTTGTCTGGGAACTGACTCCACTTTCCTCCAGGTCCTTGCAAGCCCTACGGGAAGAGACAAGCCCCAACACAAGAGCCCCTTACTGGAGTAGAGCAGAGGTGCAGGGAGTCTCCCTTTTGAAACCTTGGCCCTGACTCCTCAGTCCTTGGACAATCAGCCATGCTCCCAGCTGTCATCACATCTCACACATGATTGGTATGACTGAGCCAATTTCAACCAGAAATGTGCTGCAATGGGATTCCCTGTGGAGGCATCGGAACAGCTGTGCTTTCTCTTAAGTCTGGAGGGCCCCAAATTTAGAGAAGAGGAGAGCAGCTCCCAGGGAGGACTGGGGAGGGTGGGGTGGAGAAAGAAGGGCTCACAGTAAATTCCAGCCTCCGTTGGCTGTCTCTGAGATTCCTCCCAAAAAACCCAAGCCCAGCCTCAAAGAGAATCAGGTCTGGCCAGGCGCGGTGGCTCACACCTGTAATCCCAGCACTTTGGGAGGCCGAGGCAGGCGGATCACAGGGTCAGGAGACCGAGACCATCCTGGCTAACACGGTGAAACCCCGTCTCTACTAAAAATACAAAAAATTAGCCGGGCGTAGTGGCTGGCAACTGTAGTTCCAGCTACTCTGGAGGCTGAGGCAGGAGAATGGCGTGAACCCGGGAGGAGGAGCTTGCAGTGAGCCAAGATCGCACCACTGCACTCCAGCCTGGGCAATGGAGCGAGACTCCATCTCAAAAAGAGAGAGAGAGAGAGACAGAGACAGAGACAGAGAGAGAGAGAGAGAACGAACCAGGTCTGATTTGTATAGAAGAGTAAGGATCAGCACAAGCTCCCCTTTCACTCCACCCTCCTAGCTGTATGTGAGTGTGTGAAGAGACTTTTCAAGCGTTCAACAAAAGCAGGATCTCACTCATGAAATTCACATCCTGAAGCCTCACAGGTAGGAAGACTCCAGCCTTCTTCCTTTAAAGCTGAGTTTAAATGTAAGAACTCTTATGGGCAGCAGCCCTGGACTCACTCTCTCGCCTACCATCTTTCCCTTTTAGCCAAGTGGCTCCTGTAACAATCCTGGTGCCAATTAACTAATGTCCCAGAGGGGATATGAGGGAGGAGAGGCAGGGAAGGGCGTTAGAGAGGTAGGTCAGCAAAAAAAACTAAACAAAAGCCTGTACAACATTGCTTGATTTCATCTTCTAAAGACCAGCTCCCAGAGTTCATTAGTTGACACCCATCAGAAAGAAGCAACGCTGGATGAATAACAACATGTTCACCTGGAACTCGGTAATTATATAGCTGCAAGTTGGTACCTGCTAACTGTACTTAAGGAGCATTTTGCCTTGGGAGCTGGAGATTTATAGGATTCCCACACCTAGAGGGGCTATTTTACAGCTAACCTTATTCATGGAGTTCCCCAAATATCTGTACAACATGAACTCAACAACCATGGCACTAATAACTTGGTTCTGTGTAACCCTAGGTATCATGTGCCAACCCCAATAAACTCTTCTTATTCACACCTTGTCTGACATTAGTTGGGTGAGGAGAACCTCAGAGGAGATCGTAACCATCAGTGAAAGCAAAGTTATTAAATTCACACTAAAATCAAAATGGCGATATTGGCCCCATTCTGTGACCAATAACATTTCTGAAACTATCTAATTTTTAGGTGTTATTTTTGTTTGTTCTGTTTGATTTTTCTTTTTTAGCAACAGGGTTTTGCCATATCGACCAGGCTAGTCTCAAACTCCTGGGCTGAAATGATCCTCCTGCCCTGGTCTCCCAAATCACTGGGATTACAGGCATGAGCTACTGTGCCCAGCCCCAGATTTTCCATCTGTACTGCCTCCTTTCTTCCCCTCCCCTGGTAACAAAAGGTGTGTTCCTAAAATACTCTGGTCAATGCTAGTAAAGGGATTGATCTAATGGAGGAGAAGCCAGGAGAGCGTTCTTCCCAGGAGTTTTCTGACTAGATTTGGGAGAAGAAAGCTCTTTTCTTCTCTGATTGTGAAGACCCAAGCGTAGGAACTAAAGGCTTATGGAGTGGATGGCAGCCATATTCCTCCACCAGGTAGAAATGCTGAGCTGAAAAGATGAGAAACTCTTCCACCGCAGAGAGAACCAGAGGCAAGAGATGAAGAAGCAAGGACCCCAGCAAGCCCTTACCTTGACTCTCCTCTTGCCTTAGATGAACATCAGCCCTAGAGTTTAACTTTGATAAACAATAAATTCAAACTTAAAAAAATTAACTTTTTAAACTTTAGTTTGAGTTGGATTGGGTTTCTGTCATTGGGTTTCTGTAGCTACAACAGTCTTGACTTCTATGATGACTCCAAAATGAATATGATTAGACTTCATAGAGATATGTTCCTGAAATCCTAACTTACTACATATTACTAAGAAATACGGGTTTAATTATTTAAACTATAGCATAAATAAACTTGGATTAATAGAAATACATTATAAAAGGTATAATAATTTAAAAAATTAAATTTGGAAAGTTATATCTTATTTGGGAACTGCATGGCTCCAACATAACCAATAATAGGGGAGGGAAGGTAATTCTAGGCCAGAGATATAATTATAAAATGTTTAGTCTCGACCACTATACTAAAAACATGGGTTTTCAGTGCCATATATAACCTACCGGTGATGGAAAAAGTGTAAAAAGACTTGTCGTGTCTTCTCATTGATTTGTATATTAGAACAAGCCAGGTTATCTTACAGTAACAACCCCCAAATTCAGTGGCTTAATGCAACAGAGAATTCTGAGCAAGCCGGGTGCTTCCTCAAGGCATCTTTCCCCCATGTTGTGGCTCAGGGCTCCCAGTTGCTTTAATCTTGCAGTTCTGTCCCTATACCAAAGCCTCCTCCATGATCACAGGCCTGAGAAAAGACAGAGAGAGAATTGTGGGCTTTGTACTGCCTCTGCTCACAGATGACCAGAAGCAGGCACATGGCCTTGTCCACGTGCAAGGGGGTCCTGTCTTCCATAGGCCTGGAAGGGGAAAAGAACTGGATATGGTACTCATAATGTGGGAACTTGTAATGTCTACCACATCATGCAGTGTATCTTTCCATAGCACAAAAGGGAGCTTAGCCAATACAAAAGCCAAGTACAGCTTAGAGGAGGACTGAACCAGGAGTGTTTTTTAATAGCCCAGACATATCATGTGCACATAATAAACAACAATCTCATTCCCATTCCCAAACATCTATTAAACACAGATCCATGATCTCATGGTTCTCAGCACAGGCCTTTTCAAGTTTTACTGTGATTGCCTCTACCCTTAGCAGGACTAAGATCAGCTGATGGATACAAATAAAAGGGGTATGTGTGAAAGATGACAGACTGTGAATTCATACATTAATAAAAACCAGAAATGGAAACAAAGACCAAACCGGCAGTGAAGGGTTCCCTATATCTGCCTTCTGATCTCATTCCACTCTCTCCAGCTCCATCTTCTACCCTCAAGAGTCTCTTGCTTTATCCCACTTCGATATTGCAGGCTAAAAGATAACATTGCTCAAAACCCTGAAAGATAAGGGCCCCAGGACTCCTCTTCCTGTGCCCATCTCATCCTCCAACCCCTCGTCTGTCCAGCACATGGTCTCTTTCACTCATACATACCAATACCTGAACACCTATTTTGTGCCAGGCACTGCAGCAGGAGTTTTATGTGTCATCTTATTTAATACCACAACATGTCAGGATGATACTCTTGTGCCCATTTTGCAGATGAGAAGACTGAGAATAACCTAGGCTAACTAGCTTCTGTTCGAGGCTACACATTAATAAATGGCAGTGCTAGAACCTGTACTCAGGTCTGAGGACTCCAGAGTCAGACTATGTTATATCTATTGTGCCTTCCTAATTGATGTGGTTTGGCTGTGTCCCCACCCAAAGCTCACCTTGAATTGTAACTCCATAATGGCCATGTGTCCTGGGAGGAACCCAGTGGGGAAATGATTGAATTATGGGGGTGGGTCTTTCCTGCACTGTTCTCATGATAGTGAATGAGTCATGAGATCTGATGGTTTTAAAACTGTGAGTTTCCCTGTATAAGCTCTCCTCTCTTGTTTGCCACCATGAGATGTGCCCTTCACCTTCCACCATGATTGGGAGGCCTCCTCAGTCACGTGGAATTGAGAGTCCAATAAACCTCTTTCTTTTGTAAATTGCCCAGTCTTGGGTATGTCTTTATCAGCAGCATGAGAACAGACTACTACAGTAAATTGGTACCAGTAGAGTGGGGCACTGCTGAGAAGATAACTGAAAATGTGGAAGCGACTTTGGAACTGGGTAACAGGCAGAGGTTGGAATAGTTTGGAAAGCTCAGAAGACAGGAAAATGTGGGAAAGTTTGGAACTCCCTAAAGACTTGTTGAATGGCTTTGACCAAAATGCTGATAATGATATGGACAATGAAATTCAGGCTGAGGTGGTCTCAGATGGAGATGAGGAACTTGTTGGGAACTGGAGCAAAGGTGACTCTTGTTATGTTTTAGCAAAGAGACTGGCAGCATTTTGCCCCGGTCCTAGAGATTTGTGGCACTTTGAACTTAAGAGAGATGATTTAGGGTATCTGGCAGAAGAAATTTCTAAGCAGCAAAGCTTTCAAGAGGTGGCTTTGGTGCTGTTAAAGGCATTCAGTTTTAAAAGGGATACAGAGCATAAAAGGTTGGAAAATTTGCAGCCTGGCTATGCAACAGAAAAGAAAAACCCATTTTCTGAGAAGAAATTCAAGCCGGCTGCAGTAATTTGCATAAGTAACAAGGAGCCAAATGTTAATCCCCAAAACAACGGGGAAAATGTCTCCAGGGCATGTCAGAGGTCTTCACAGCAGCCCCTCCCATCACAGGCCTGGAGGCCTAGGAGGAAAAAGTGGTTTCATGGGCCAGGCCCAGGGTCCCTGTGCCGTGTGCAGCCTAGGGTCTAGTGCCCTGCATCCCGGGTGCTCCAGCCATGTTTGAAAGGGGTCAATGTAATGCTCAGGCCATGGCTTCAGAGACTGCAAGCACCAAGCCTTGGCAACTTCCATGTGCTGTTAAGCCTGCAAGTGCACAGAAGTCAAGAATTAAGGTTTGGGAACCTCCACCTAGATTTCAGCAGATGTATGGAAATGCCTGAATGTCCAGGCAGAAGTTTGCTGCAGGGGCAGGGTGCTCATGGAGAACCTCTTCTAAGGCAGTGTGGAACTGTAAGTTCCCAGCCATGTGGAACTGTAAGTCCGTTAAACCTCTTTCTTTTGTAAATTGCTCAGTCTCTGGTATGTCTTTATCAGCAGCATGAAAACAGACTCATACACTAATCATTGCTTTTGTTTTCATTTAGCAAGCATTCAGAGAATGCCTATAATATGTTCCATACAATCACAAGAATAAACAAGGCCAAGTACAGTGGCTCACTCCTGTAATCCCAGCACTTTTGGAGGCCAAGGCAGGAGGATCACTTCAGTGCAGGAGTTTGAGACCAGCCTGGGCAACATAGTGAGACCCCATCTCTACAAAAAAAAATTGTATAAATATTAGCCAGGTGTGGTGGCGTATGCCTGTAGTGTCCCAGTTACTCAGGAGGGTAAGGCAGGAAGACGGCTTGGGCCCAGGAGTTTGGGGTTACAATGAGCTATGATTACACCACAGCACTCCAGCTCCCATCTCTGAAGAAAAAAATATATATATGAAGACAGATCTGCCTTCAAGTTGCTCACAGTTTAAATCAATGCCTCATATGTGGTGGTAAAGATCTGCCTAAAAGGCTTTGTATCCCAGAGGTTAAAGGTGTAATCTCCCTGGAGGTGTGAAGAAGGTTTCAGAGAGGAGCTGACATTGACTGTTCTGAGGAGGAAAACTTGGTGGCCAGAGGGTAGATAAGAGGGAGAATTTTCACTGTGCACCCTTTTGTGTCTTTTGGACATCGGGCCCCCAGTGGGATGATACCAGCATGTGGAGAGATGGGTGAGAGGCCCCCAGTGAGAGGACATAGGTCACGCATGCTCTCTGCTGCCCACAGCTACCACCACACCCCAGCATTTGTGCAGCCCTTCATTTTCAGCCAGAAGGCCAGGCAGTTGGGACTTTGGCCAAGATTAACTCTTTTCAAACAAGTGGCTGCTATGAAGATGTGGCCAAGAACACTAAGAAAGGATGAGAACAGCCCCTCCAGGGGCTTTGGGTGTCCTTCGAAGCTCCCACGTGAAAGCTATAAGAGTTGCCTTGAAGTAGAGGAAGACTGGCTCCAGAAACAGGAATAATCTAGTGCAGTGGTCTCAAGGTGTGGTGTCAAAAACCAGCAGCAGCATCACCCCCTGGAAATTTGTTAGAAATGCAGATTCTCAGGCTCCACTCCAGACCTACTGAATCAGAGACTCAGTATCAGTATTTAATCTATGGAGGAATTCTACTCTAGAAATGCTATTTCTCTCCCCCGAAGAAGAATGGGACCTTGAAGGACCTACTGGGACTAGTCATTCAACCTTGGTGTGGGCCTGCTCACTTCTCCGGGACCAGACTGGGCCACCTCCTGAGAACCACAGATGTGCCACGCCTTCAGGAATCCCATCACATGCTGTCCGAGGAGGAAGGAAGAGGGGTTGAGTGTGCTGACACACAGAGTAACAGGCTGTTTAGGAGAGAGGGTGGAAGAAGGTGAGTGTTCATTAGATACTGAAAAAAGAGGGAGATAAGGGGTCCCCCCTGGAGCAGAGACTGGAAAGCCACTCATGAGTGGTGCCAGGAGAGCACAACTGGACTCTGGGCAGGAGACAGAAAACTCAGGAATGCCCCACAACAGAGCAGTTAGACAACATAGGACTTAGTTTAGCATACTATTTCTTGAGCACCTACTGTGGCTAGGCCCACAGGAAAGCAGAGACAAGGTTGAGATGTGGTAAGAATGTGGATGCTGCAGCCCGACTACCTGGGCTTGGATCCCCACCTCAGGTGGGCTCAGCCAGCAGTACCTGCAGAGCCAAGCCAGCTGTGTTCATAGGCAGCATCTGCTTTGTCTGGTCACAGCCTTACCTCTGTTGGCTGGTGCCTGGATCATCCTGGTTGTCATGATACTAGTGTTATAGCAATATCACCCCTGTTGTCACTTACTGGTAGAATGAACTTAAGTTTTTTAGCCTCTCCACATCTCCACTTCCTTATCTGTAAAATGGGAGTAGTAACAATACCTACCTCAAGGGTTATGAGGATTAAGTGAGTTATCATAAGGACTGTGCTTAGAACAGTGCCTGGGAGCCTAACGTGTTCTCAGTAAATATTAGCTATGATTATTCTTTTTCTCTCAAAGTGTTAACCATGCTTGAGAAAAAGCCAACTTCCCAGAGTTCAGACAGAGTAGCCTGAGTTGCTAGAGGCAGAAGCTTGATTCCCGTAGCGATTTAATTTCTGGGCTCGGCCCCCACCAAGTGCTTAGAGCAGCAGGAGGCAGCTGAATGACTATAGTCAGTGGGGTGGGGACAAGGGCCCCACTGGCCATCTCTAGCCAGGACAAAGCCATTGCACACATAGACGAGCTTGGTCTCCTCCAGAACACACAGGTGTTCTGGCCCCAGGGCTGGAACAGGCCGTTGGAGCTCATTCAAATGTGGAGAAATATTTAGATCCAATCAAAACCACTCCAGATTGTTGGCTCTTATTTTAGACAAATAGGATAAGCAAACTTGGCCTAAATGAGAAGTGGTAATAAATACCCTTTTTCTGTCTAATTATTCAAAGCCAAATGCTCTGAATCTAAATGTCTCATGGGAAATGTCTGAAGGGTTTCTGGAGTACTTGTTAACTACAAAAATTCTTTGTATTGCACAGACATCTCACATATGTGTAATGCTCATGATATGGCACAGAGGAGAACAGGACGACTGGCCACAACCTCATACTAGACAGTTGGGAACCAAGGCCTGTGAGTGCTGGTGATTTGTCTGGAGGCTCCCAAATATTTCTGGAGAAAAGGGCATGAAATCTCAGTCTAGAAATGGACTCCCCCTCCTGTTCACTGACCAAGTGGAGCCCACCTTCAGCACACTGCTCCCCAACTCAGCCCACACAGGCTTTCCAAAAGATGTTCACATGCATACCCAACCACACACATTAACAACCACTGTCGGGCTTCTCACAGCAAAGGTGGGAGACTCCTGCTCAGTCCTCTGCCATCGCCACCTCCCTTCAGCACAAACCATTGTTAAGTTGGTTCTACGCATGTTCTCATATCTTCTGGACACAAGAGAGATTTATGTACATGTCTCCTACATCCTAAAACGGGCATTTGGGGTTGAGAAAATAGAAATTTTAAAATAAATATATTTAAAAGAACCACATGTGTCTCAATAGCAAGACAGTCAACTTCATAGACACACAGGATAATATGCACATATTAATATGAGAAACAAATTGATACGGTAACTTGCCATTTTTCAAGCAAGGAAGAAGGAAGAGATCACTTGCAACCATGAAGAAAGAACTGTGTAAAATATCCTGTATCATGCAGTAGCTGCAAACATGCCATACAGTCAATATATTGTGGGGCTCCAGAATATCAAAATAAGTTCTATATCCTAACTGGAAAAGAGGAAAGAAAAGTGAAAAGAAAGAAAAGAAAAGAAAAAAGAAAAGGAAGGGAAAGGAAGGGAAGAGAGAGAGAGAAAAGAAAGGAAGGAGAGAAAGAGAAAGAAAGGAAGAAAGAGAAAGAGAGAGACAAAGAGAGAAGGAAAGAAGGAGAGAGAGAAAGATAGAAAGAAAGGGAAATGAAAAGAAACTTTCCATCCTGAACAGACATGAAATCAGCTGAAGGGCACTAAACAGACATGAAATCAGCTGAAGTGCACTAAAGCACTTTAATCCTGTAACATTCTTTTATATTCAGGCCTAATAGACACTGCCACAGTCTGTTAGTGACTTAGACCATGGGTCCCCAATCCCAGACCGTGGACCGCTGCTGGTCCATTGCTGTTAGATACTGGGCTGCACAGCAGGAGGTGAGCAGCAGGCGAGAAAGCATCACCACCTGACCTCCACCTCCTGTCAGACCAGCAACAGCATTAGATTCATATAGAAGCTCGAACCCTATCATGAACAGCATGTGAAAGGGATCTAGGTCGCATGCTCCTTATGAGAATCTAATGCCTGATCATCTGAGGCAGAACAGTTTTATCCTGAAACTACCCCTGCCCCTCACCTGCCATCTGTGGAAAAATTGTCTCCCACAAAACCAGTCCCTGGTGCCAAAAAGGTTGGGGACTACTGACTCAGACAATGATTTCATGAGTGGCACCTACTGTGTGTATCTTTATATTGGTGTTTCTCCCTTGAGGTGGACAGGGAAGGGCCAAACAGTGACATGGCACATGTGTCACCATGAGCAATCCAACCAGGCATCCCACTACAGCCCACGGTGATAGCCTGAGAACTAGGAATGTAGCCAAGGACTATCAAATCATCCTTCCAAATATGTGTGACTTTCTTGGTCTTCTGATACTGCTCTGAACCCTAATGTAGGCCCTCCATCATCCCTCCATTCTGTCTCCAGCTTCCAGCCTTTCCCTCTTTTGTTCCTTTAAATAGAATTTGGCCAGATTAATTTTCTTATCCCCTAGAAAAGATATGTGCAAACCAGTGGTGTCAGCCAAGCTTCTCAGCCACAAGGAATCACCTGCCACCTTCAGCCACACCAACCATCTCCCCCTAGAATCTTCTCTACAGCCAGAATAGCTTGACTTGATGCCTCTAATTAATCCTCCTGGGAATTCCCTCCCCCTCCTCCCCACCTTTTCCAAGTTCTTCAAACTAACTCAAATTCCTTCACTTCCATAAACTCTTCCCTGACTCTTCTAGTCTGAAGGGTTCTTCTTTCCCAACAGAATTTGCCATGGCTCTATTTGCCATGACAAGGAGAAATACAGTGCAAGAGAGTAAGGCCACTGTAGAGAGAGAAGCTAAGATAGGAGGTGTGGTTTTATGTCTAAGAACCCTTCAATCTTTTCTGAAGTAGACTTATTTTTAAAAGTCAATGTTTATAAAATTCACCAGCCAGAATGGCTAAAAATTGTTTTTTTTTTAATTTTAAAAAATAACAAAACCAATGTTGGCAAGAATGTACAGCAACTAGAACTCTTTATTCTTCCTCTAGAGCACATGCTATACTCACATACTACTAGCAGAAGGGTGAATTGGGGGAAAGAGAGGGAGAGAAGGGAGAGAGGGAAAGAGGGAGAGGGAGAGAGGGAGGAAGGGAGACAGAGGGAGAGACAGGGAGGGAGGGAGAGGGAGGGAGGGAGGGAGGGGGAGAGAGAGAGACAGAGAGAGAGAGAGAGAGAGAAAGAGATATGCTCCCAACTGGAGAATAAGTACAGAAGGAAAAATACAAAGACCATAAGTAACATCCTTAAGCACAGCGTGGGCTGGCTTCATGGCACACAAGCTGTGCAGTGACATAGGACCCCATACTTACAGGTTCCTGAACTTTGTTCAATGTTTTTAATTTTTGAACCTGGGTCCTGCATTTTCCTTTTACCCTGGGTCCTGCAAATTATGAAGCCAATCCTGTATGCCAGTTTATTGCCAATTCCCTAGTATCCGGAATCCAAAATTCTTCCAATAGATCTGGAGCAGGTCACTGAATTGAATAGTCTCAACCTCCAAAACACTGTTGGATGCCTTTTTCTGTAAACTAGAATAGCATCTGCCTTTCTTGCCCTAAAGTCCTAGAGAGGCCAGTTGATTTCAAAGCCCACGGTAGGTTAACTCAGGGTGGGGCATGAGAGGAGTCGGAGGAGCTGCTACCCACTGGGTCCTCTGAGTGTAGTTCCTGAATGAATTAGGAAAAGCTCTTGGTTCAGCTGGATACTAGAGGAGAGTATTGTTTTCCCCACTGTGCTGGCTACCACAGTTCTGGCTTCTTTTCCTTTCCAGGGGCAGATTGATAAATGTGAGAACAATTGGCCTGCCTATCTCAGCTTCTCCTTCTGCCCTCTAGGGAATGAGCTGCCCTAGGGGAGCTTGATTTCTGCTGTTCCTCCTGGGGCAGGGTCTGTCTAGCATGGGGAGGTTGGGCCTGCCCTTTCAAGCATCCTCAGTTGTCAGGGGCTGGGGAGAGGGATGATTATGCCTAATTCGGGGCACACTCACAGACCTAAAGCCATGCCCTCCATCCTGACTTCTATTGGTACTAAAGTAACATTTAGCTTCTATCTGCTTCTCCTTTGTCTTAGTCCCCAAAGCATTCAGAATCTGGGTTGGGAAAGAGGAGCTGACCAGGTTTCTGATCTTCTGGAAAATTACTGTGCTTTGCCTTCTGTTTAAAAACGGCAGCAGACTCTTGAGTAAGAGCACCTATGAAATGTTCCATGACTATCCCCAAATCATGAAAACTAGCCTGCAAGTTGGCTTCTGCGTGCCTCAAGGCAGGAGGCCCTGCCCCTCAGAGAAAACAACCGTCTCCCACCAGACACTAATGAGCTTGCTTCTCCTCCCCTCTCTTCTCTCATGCAGCTGGCTGTCTTTGGAAAGAGGGATCCAACCTGTCTTTGCTGGGCAGCCAGGCCACCAAGGTTACTAACTCTCCTTCAGTCTTGGGAGTCCAACCGCGTGAGCTTCTCGCCCAGAACATTATTTTCTGCTGAATTAAATCCAATTCCACTCCCTGCGTTGAACAGCTGACCCATCGCCTCTATTTTCTGCCTGAATTTTGCTCACAGCTCATCTGCTAAAGGCCCAGGAAATTTTCTGGGGTTATTTCACATGAAAGGAAGAGAGCTCTTATTTTCAACTAATAGAGAAAATTCCCAGGGGACACCTCAGTCAGCCAAACACTCCTGCTGACTTCGTGTAACCAGTCTGGTGGCTGCATTCAATTTCAATTAGCCCCAAGTAAACCCTCTCTTCTCATGTGACATGCAGCAATAATAACTTTTTTTCCTTCATATGCTATCAACCATCAGAGTTTCAAATATAAGCCATGCATTTTTGTGGCTTGTTCATCTTTGGAGAACCTGTCCCTTGGTGACCAATTCTATCAAAGGGAACTTTCACCTGAGTAATTTCGTATCACCTTGTACTCATGCATTCATTCCTTATTTGCTTATTCACTCAACAAGCACTAAGTAGATACTGGTTCCCCTAACCCTACCTATTCCTCCACTAACTTTTCTTTATGCTTTTCAATGCCTTGTTCATAGCCCATCTTCCAGAATGTCTTCCTTGATCAAATCCATCCTTCTCTGACCAGAGCCCTCTGATCTGATTGGTTCACTCAGTATTAACAGCTTAGTCTGAATCAAACCTTCTAGTGCTAACCCCCATGGCTCTCCACACACATATCTTAAGCTGTAATTGAGTCTAGTGTTTTTCAAATGTGGAGGACAAGTGGTGGTGAATCACACTGTTTTTGTTTTTCTTTTTTTTTTTTTTTTTTTGAGACAGAGTTTCGCTCCTGTTGCTCAGGCTGGAGTACAATGGCGCAATCTTGGCTGACTGCAACCTCCACCTCCTGGGTTCAAGCAACTCTCCTGCCTCAGCCTCCCAAGTAGCTGGGATTACAGGCACCCACAACCACACCCAGCTAATTTTTTTGTATTTTTAGTAGAGACGGCATTTCACCACGTTGGCCAGGCTGGTCTCGAACTCCTGACCTCAGGCAATCCACCCACCTCGGCCTCCGAGAGTGCTGGGATTACAGGCGTGAGCCACTGCGCCCGGCTTGAATCACACCCTTAAGAGAGCCATTTATAGTTTATAAAATAATACCCAATGTTATACTGTATTTCACATATTTGTATTGATTTTTACAACTCAAATTATAACAAGTATAGCTTGATAAAATATTCTTGAATTAGAGGGACACAACACACATGTAGTGATTCTCAATGGAGATGTGTCCCTGTGGGAGATCATCAGCCCCAGAGCTGAAGGGTCCAGTTTTTCTGTTAGTCTGCCTTAGAAGTATTAATCTTTGTCCCAGAAGAAGGTCCATGTTTTCTTTTTAAAAATTATCTATTGAATAGAGATGGGGTCACACTGTATTGCCCAGGCTGGAGGGCAGTGGTATGATCATAGCTCACTGCGGCCTCCATATCCTGTACTCAATCTTCCTGCTACAGCCTCCCAAGTAGCTGGGATTACAGGTGGATACCACCATGCCTGGCTAATTTTTTATATTTTTTGTAGCGATGGGGTCTTCCTATGCTTCCCAGACTGGTCTCAAACTCCTGGGACTCAAGCTATGCTCCTGACTCAGCCTTCCAAGTCTCTGGGATTACAGGCGGGAGCTACCACACCCAACCAAAGCCCATGTTTCGTAAGACTTTGTTCTAACTTTTCCCTACCTGGTATACCCTCCCTCTGCCTCTATGTGATCCCACCTGTTCTTTTGCTTCTTATTCTTCTTCTTTTTGAGACAGGGCCTTGCTGGAGTGTGGTGGCGCAATCTTGACTCATTGCAACTTCCGCCTCCCAGGTTCAAGCGATTCTCTTGCCTCAGCCTCCTGAGTAGCTAGGATTACAGGCACCCACCACCACGTCTGGCTAATTTTTGTATTTTTAGTAGAGACGGGGTTTCCCCATGTTGGCCAGACTGATCTCGAACTCCTTATCTCAGGATTCACCGTCTCAGCCTCCCAAAGTGCTGGGATTACAGGCATGAGCCACCGCACTGAGCCCCAACCTGTTCTTAATGAGCAATTCCAACTGCCGTCTCATCCTGTAAGACTTTCCTGGTTCTTCCAGCTGGAAGTGGCTTTTTCTTCTGAATGCCCTGTAAGATGTCTCACTGGCACTAATTGTACTGTGGTAAATATTAACACATTTTTATCCACTCACCCTCCTAACAAGTTTACCGAAGGTAAAAAACAAACACAAGAGGTTTGACTTTTACTCCTGAACTCTAAGATACAACAAAACGCACTTCAATCTTTCTTTAAACCAAATTACATTGGTTCTAAGTCCTGCCACCCAGCAGGAGAAATGTTAAATTTCAGCCATTTGGGCTGCTTGCTCGTACCTCCCCTCTCACCACCACCATGAGACTACACAAGAATGCTGGCGTCGGGTTCAACTCCAGGCTCCAGCCCATGCTGAGGTCCGAAGGGACTGAGTAGATGAATGGTAGACAGCTATAAGAACACTCAGAGGGGTGTAGGTAGGTGAACTATGGCTTTATTCAGCAACTCTCTTATACTGCTTTGTCTCAGCTGCTTGAGCCGGCTGCTCCCATGCACAGCTGCGTGGCCAGCTCTCCCTTCAGGGTCAGCAGCTTAACCCTCTCTCTGGGCATGAGTGTGCCTGTATAGTGTCAGCAGGGCAATTATATCTTACAGACAATAGTGGCTTAGAACCAAGTGATGAGCCTTCTCACATTATGGCTACATGGCTGTGATAACAAGTGGAGTTATACACCGGGGCTCTAAACTCAGAGTCACACAGGATGTTTACCTTGGCCTATACCCACTTGGCCACAGCACAGCCATGCTCCTTACAACTGGGTTTATGTGGGACCAGAAAACATGGACAGGATCTCTTCCTTTGAGTAGGGTGGAGTCAGCTCAGCTGCTCACTGTCACCTGACCCATATGGTCAGGTTAAAGCACTGGGCTCCATCCCCTCCTGCCTATCCCCAATATCCAGTGCATAGCCTGCCCTCAGTGAGGCCTTTCCAGCTTCCATTAGGACAGATGTTTGTCTCTGCTGAACCCCATCTCTTCACCCCACATTTGACATTGACTGCCCTCTAGCCTCTGTCTTGGCATCTATTTGGTACACATTTACCCCTCGACATAGCCGCACCCCAATCTTCACAGGAAAAAAACATCTTCATCACATTTGCATCTCCAACCAGTGGCTAATGTAGTACTTATATATTAAGGTATTGAATGAATGGTTAAACATCTCCTGTCCTTTCTTCCTCAAGACTGGAAGGACTTCCTGTAGAATTCAGCCTAAATATTTCTTTCTCAGGGAAGCTGCCCCTGATGAAAATAGGAGAGTTCCCTGACCCCCCACTTGCAGGATGTGCGAAAGGGGTGTGTTTCATCTGTTTGGCCACAGTGTGCACTCAAACCCCTTACAGGAGTGGGAGCATGCACACTGGCAGGTACAGGAGCCAGGATGAGTGCTCTTGCGCTCCAGCCCCATGGTAGCATCTAGGAGTGGGTGCCTACGACTCCCAAAGCCCCAGCGGGCATGCTACAGTGCTCTTTTAGTTCTGCCATCCACAGACAGCTTAAGTGTTAACCAGCTCAGTGCCCTCTTGGTACCCAGGTTCTTGTCCAACATCCAGGAATACTGGGTCACACACAGACTTGAAAGATGGTGAATGCGGGGGTTTTACTGAGTGGTGGAGGTGGCTTTCAGTGGGATAGATGGGGAGCTGCAAAGGGGATGGAGTGGGAAGGTGACCTGACCCTGGAGTATGGCCGTCCACCAGCAAATCTCCCCTCCAACCATCCCCAGCTGAACTCCTCTTGACGTTCAGATGCTTCTCTTTTCTCCTTCTCTGCCATGCTCTTTTGGCACTCTTCTGCTTTTCTGTTCATCTGTTCATGGAGACTGGGGTTTGGAATTTATATGGGTACAGGACAGGGGGCATGGCAGGCCAAAAGTCAATTTTTGGGTGCAAAAACAGGAATGCCTATTCCCATTTAGGGCCATGGGTTTCCAGGCTTGAGGGTGGTCTTTTGCTGGGAAAGCGCCCTCTTCTACCCAGTACTTCCCTGTCTCCTGTCTGTATCATTATCAGACACTATCATACCATTCAGTAACTTTTCTTACCATTATCACAGCCATTTGTGTCATTATTTCCTCACGTTTGCCTGCATTGCCAGATGGCATATTCCCTGACGGCAACGGTGGCCTCCCTTTTGGCTCACTCTCCATCTTTCCTGCCTAGAGAACTGTTACTCAGTAGCCATTCTAATGAATTTGACTTAAGAAAAATCTTGCTCACCTTACCATAGAGCTGTTTCTCTTACAGCTATGCCTGTGTTTTTGAAGTGGTGAGGTATGCTGGAAGTCATGGGGTGATCATTCTCCCCTAAGGTAAAAGCAGAGGCTCCTGCTTTGAGAAGCAACTAGTAAGAATCTAGGTCCTTGTCCATATTCCTCATCAACAAGGTCCTGAGCCACAGTCTGGGGACCCCACCTCACTTTCATGCCTCAGATCCAGTTAGAAAAATCCTTCTTGCTTTCCAATTTTCCTTCTTCACGAGAGAGAGATCTATACAAACCTGAGAATAAATTAAAATTCCCTCAAACATCCAAATAAAAGCCCTTTATGGGCCATTTTCATTTGGGTCCTTTTTTCAATACTATTTTTTTTAAATTAGTGAGACAGGGTCTTACTCTGTCACCCAGGCTGGAGTGCAGTGGCATGATCATGGCTCACTGAAGCGTTGACCTCCTGGGCTCAGGTGATCCTCCCACTTCAGCCTCCAGAAAGCTGAGACTACAGATGCCACTATGCCTGGCTATTTTTTTTTAATTTTTTGTAGAGATGGGATCTCATTATGTTGCCCAGACTGGTCTCAAACCCCTGGCCTCAGGCCATCCTCCCACCTCAGCCTTAAGTACAATTTCCTACCACTAAGGCATACAGCAATAGGGGATTTTAACATGTTTGGTTGAAAATAGCAAAGAACTCAATTTAATGTGTTGGACACTCAAGAGTTGACATCGAATACAGTAATTCTAAGTGAAAATGAGATTGATGACTTTTGTAAACTAGCCTATAGGACTGTGAAGAATCTGGTACCTAATGCTGATGAAAGATATGATATTTTAGCTATTTAAATCAGAAATGGGCCTCACATAAGTATCTTCTACTATCTGTCTAATACAGATCTGTGTAATCTAAACTGTATAATACAATAGCTACTAGCTACCTGTGGCTATTTAAATTTAAATCCAATTTTTTAAATTAAGTTTCTCAGTATCACTAGTCACAATTAAAGTGCTACCATACTGGACATTGCTACATAACATTTCTATTAATACAGAAAGTTCTATGGAACAGCTCTACTCTAGGTGCCTTGAACACACACCAAGTTGAAAAATTGTCTCAGCAGGAGGACTTGTGCTTACACAATAACCATTCCATAAATAAGCACTCTTTGTACTAAGTGCCAGATTCTGTTGCACCTGCTTCACATCAAGCATCTCAGTAAATCCTCACAACTTGGAAGGTTGGTAGTACATTACGACTCCCCTATGTTAGTCTGCTAGGGCTGTGAACAAAGTACCACAGACTGGGTGCTTTAAAAAACATAAATTTGTTTCCTTGCAGTTCTGGGGATTGGGGAAGTTCTGGGGAAGTTCAAGATCAATGTTTCTGCAGAGTTTATTTCTTCTAAAGACTCTTTCCTCAGCTTGTTGGTGGCTGTCTTCTCCCTATGTCCTCACATGGTCCTTTTTCTGTGATTGTCTCTCATCTCACTTTCTTTCTTTATTTTGAGATGGAGTCTCACTGTTACCTAGGCTGGAGTGCAGTGGCGCAATCTCGGCTCACTGCAAGCTCCACCTCCCGGGTTCACGCCATTCTCCTGCCTCAGCCTTCCGAGTAGCTGGGACTACAGGCACCTGCCACCTCGCCCGGCTAATTTTTTGTATTTTTAGTAGAAACGGGGTTTCACCTTGTTAGCCAGGATGGTCTCAATCTCCCGACCTCGTGATCCGCCTGCCACAGCCTCCCAAAGTGCTGGGATTACAGGCGGATCTCACTTCTTCTTATAAGGACATGAGTCATAATGGATTCGGGCCCTACAAAGTAACCTAACTTACCTACCTCTTTAAAGACCCCCATCTCCAAATGCAGTCACATTTTTCTGAGCTACTGGGGGTTGGGACTTCAACATGAATTTTGAGGAGACAATTTATCCCATAACACTCTCATTTTTGTAGATGAGGAAACAGACACAGAGAAATTAAACTTAGCAGTGCAACCCAAAAGATCCGAGTTTCCTGCATGCAACATTATAGTCTAATGATTCCTATCTATCATCTTGTGACCAAGAGCACCCATTTGAGAACTGGCTTGTAGAGAAGTAGATCTGAAGAAACTGACTTGCTCACTTAGGATCAAATCTGATCCATATCCCAGAGCATCAACTATACTCTAACCAGCTGAGTTAGCCACATACGGCTGAAGCTGGCAGTTCCCTGCCCTCCCTGACTTGATGCACCTGTGGCAGTGCATGCCTATACCATCCTAGAGTAAGCACACGAGACTTCCCAGCAACATTCGTTGTCTGTCAGTTACCTCATAGGTTTAAACTGGCCATATCAGCAACTTTTGGTCAACATTTAGCATCTAAGTATAAACAAGGTAAGCATATACTGGATAGGATGGTACATTTAGTCACTCCATTTCTGAGAGTCTCCGGACCCATTTATTCTACCTACCACTGCTTTGTCCCTTGATGGGACCAATACTGCCAATGGGATTAGAGGTGGGTGAGCGTCAGGGCTACCTGACCATCACACCAGATTGCTTTGTTTCCCTAAAACCAGCAGTTGTCCAGTGCCGATAGAAAACAGAGCAATAAAACAAGTCAAATGACTGACTCCACTTACCCACATCCTTTTTCTCCCTCTTTGTCCACTTGACCCTTTTGGCATAAATGTCTCATGATGAGATGGGTTATAACTCCAAACCCAGAGAGATGGTAATGTGAGTTATAAATTCCTCCCAGAACCGTGCCTGAGAGGGCGGCTTCCTGGATTGGGAATGAACAGCCATCTCACTGTTGTATATGCTCGGATTAAAACAATGCAGAAATGACATTGTCACCTAGTGGGATTTTTTTGCCTTGACATATGCTAATTACCGAACCAATATGATGAGCAAAATAAAGCACCAATTCTCCTCTATAAAAATAAAAGTAACATCCAGCCAATTCTGTTAACCATAGAAACTGGAGCAGGAAGAACATAGGCAATTGCAATTTACAGATAATTCCAAAGATTTTCACTAGCAAGTGACAGCAAATGAGCTCATTTTCAGAGGCTTTAAGGCCAATTCTAATGTAATAAACAGGTAGGAATTGTGTGAATGCTACACACACACACACACACACACACACACACACACACACTCCAAGCCTGACTTAGGAGGAACCAATGGAAAGCAGCCCAGATATCCATTCAGGCTTGATAGGCTGCCACCAAGCTCTTACACTTCATGTTCATAAACTCGCTGCTCATTCAAGACCTTTGGGCTTAATGCAAATTAATTAAACTGCCATGCAGCTCATTTGACTATTATTGAGGTTTTAAAATAATTAAGAGTGAAGGCAACTGATTAAACCCTTTCCAAGCTACTGTGGCAGTTTATGAATTATATAAGTTCCATATTAATGTGACTCCTCTGTGACTGCAGATTAGCTGGGGGATATTCATTAAGATGGAATAAAAAGGCAAGAGTAGCTGTAACAGCCTTTTGTTTCTTATTCCCTGACAGCTTTCCAGGGACCTCAATATGAAAACATAAAAATAATATACTTTAATTTCTATAGCATTTTACAAATAGGATAATATATGTTTTTTATCCCATTTGATCTCCCCACTAATCCAGTGAGCTTGGCAAGGCTGGTGTTGCTCTCTTTGTCTTACGGGAAAAGAAACTAAAGGCTCAAATAAGTTAAGTGCCTCACAGATAATAAGGGAGAGGATGTAGTCAAATACCCAGGCCTGCTGACTCCCAATCCAGTGTCTTTCCCACACGCCATGGTTTCTCTCCTTAAGAACCATGTTTCTCCCAAAACAGTTCCTTCATTCTTCCATCTTAGATGTCTAAAATTTCCAAAGAAAAAGCTTCATTACTTTGGCTTAAAGCAAAGGTTCCTGTATTAAAACAGAGAAGTATTTTCCCCAAGAGATAGAAGAGAAATATTTTTGCTGTACTCTCTTCTTACAACTCCATTAAAACCCATTAAAATGTTTTGCCCATTATACTGGTTTGGTACTCAGCATATTTCAATGCAAAACATACATACAAAAAAGATCAAGAAAAAGATACCATTTTCAAAGAAGTAAAGAAACAAGCACGAGCCCAAAACATAAACTATGAAGCACACCTACCCAAAACTGTCAGATCTGAGGCTAGTTGAGGGAAGATGGTGAGAGCTAGACTTCAAAGAATATGCAGATTTTCCCAAAAGCCACAATCACTAGGGAAGAAATGACATCAATCTCCCATAAATGCTTCTAGAGATTTTTCAAAATAATGAGTACTTCCTAACTCATTTTATAAGGTCAGCATAATGTTGATATCAAAACCTGATAAGGGACATTACATGAAAATTATTTACTAAACTTACTCATGAATCCTAAACATAATGCTAGAATTCAAAAACCCACAACAAAATATGATCAAAAAGAATTTAACAATATATGAGAACCACAATACATTATGACTAGTTAATTCCAGAAATGCAAGGGTAGTTTAACATTTGAAACTAAAATGATTTATTATAGTTACATAAAAAGAAAAAAATATTTTTTCAACAGGTGCAGAAAAAAAGTTGTTAAAATTTAACACTTATTCATAACAAAATCTCAGCAAACTAGGAAGAAAGGTGAACTTCATAATATGATACATGCTATCTACAATAAGCCAATAATGCATATCATGTTTAATGATCAAATGCGGAAAGCTTTCCCTGTGAAACTGGGAATGAAACAAGATTGGAACTTATTAACTACTGTGCTAGACTAATATCATAAGCCCATTAGGTTTACATTGTACTGGATTAATCTAGTAAGTCCAGCCTAATAAGGCAAGAAAAAAGATTAGAAAGAAGAAAAACTACCATTATTTGCAGGAAACATAATTGTGTATATAGACATACAAAATAAACTATAGATAAATTATTAGATTAATACATGGGCTTAGCAATTATGCTGGAAAAGTGGTCAACATATGAAAAAATTATATTTCTACATGCTAGGAACAAAGAATTAGAAAATTTTAAATGTTTTAATTATACTATTTATAATGACATTGAAAAATCAAATGCCTAGGAAATAAATCTGACAGAATTACATGCATGATCTCTACAGAGAAAACTCTAAAACATTATTGAGAGAAACTAAATAAAACTGAAATAAGTTGAAATACTATGTTCCTGAATTAGAAGTTTCAATATTATAAATGTGTCGAATTCTCCCCAAAGTGATCTATAGATTCAATTCCAATCAAAATCTCAACAAGACTTATGCATGTGTGTGTGTGTGTGTGTGTGTGTGTGTAATTTGACAAACTGTTTCTAAAACTGATACAGCAGTGTAAAGTACCAAGAATACCCACAACAAATTCAAACAAGAGCAAAAAGGAAATATTTACTTTTGAAGACGTCAAGACTTATAATAAAGCAACAGAATTACATCAGCATGGTACTCAGGCATGTTTATAGCAGCACAAATTCCAACTGGAAAAATATGGACCCCGCCCAATGCCCATCAATCAAGTGTATAAATATATATAGGTGTGTGTGTGTATATATACACACACACACACCATGGAATACTACTCAGCCATTAAAAGGAACAAAATAATGGCATTCACATCAACCTAGATGGAATTAGAGACCATTATGCTAAGTGAAGTAACTCAGGAATGGAAAACCAGACATCATATGTTACCTGTAAGTGTGAGCTAAGCTGTGAGGGCGCAAAGGCATAAGAATGATATGATGGACTTTGGGGACTCAAGGGAAAGGGTGGGAGCAGGGTGAGGGATAAAAGACTACATATTGGGTGCAGTGTTTACTGCTCAAGTGATGGGTGCACCAAAATCTCAGAAATCACCACTAAAGAACTTATCCATGTAACCAAATACCACCTGTTCCCGAAAACCTATTGGAAAAAAAAAAAGAATACACAAAGAAAAAAAACTATTTGGAAGCACAACTGGCACGATAAAAAGTTAAAAATAAACTAAAAAACATCAGTGTGGTACTGGTGCAAGAAAATACAGTTAAAAAGAATGGAATAGAAATTTCAGAAACAGACCCATGCAGTATGGACACTTGATTCATGACACATGTGGCACTGAAAGCATGAGAAAAGATAGTCTTGTCAATAGGTATTGCTGATCAATTAGACAGCCATATGTAAAGACATAAAATCTGATTCCTACCTCACACCATATGAAATACTTAATTCCACACAGATTGCATATCTACATATGAAATATAAAATGATTAGTCTTCTAAAAGATAATAAGGAGTAGAATATTTTTATGCCCTTGGCATAGGCAGAGATTTCTGAAAAGGACACAAAATCTACTAACATAAAGGAAAAGGTGATAAATTAGGCTAAGTTAAAAATAAAAACTTGCATTCATCAAAAGATACTATTAGGAGTATGAAAAGACAGCCAAAGAATGGGAGATTTTTATAATATAAATAACTAGAAGGGACACATATCTAGACAATATGAAAACTCCTACCAATAAATAAGAAAAAGACAGACAAGCTTATACAGAAATAGGAAAGACATTTGAATAGGCACTTCACATAAATGAGTATCCAAATGACCAATCAACATGAAAATGTGGCCAGATTCATTAAAGAAAATGCATATTACAACTACAATAAGCTACCATTGGTATAACTTTTTTTTTTTTTTTTGAGACAGAGTCTCCGTTTGTCACCCAGGCTGGAGTGAAATGGCATGATCTCAGCTCAGCTCACTGCAACCTCCGCCTCTCAGGTTCAAGAGATTCTTCTGCCTCAGCCTCCTAAGTAGCTGGAATTACAGGCGCGCGCTGCCACACCCGGCTAATTTTTGTATTTTTAGTAGAGATGGAGTTTCACCATATTGGCCAGGCTGGTCTCGAACTCCTGACCTCGTGATCCACACCACCTTGGCCTCCCAAAGTGCTGGGATTGCAGGCATGAGCCACCACGCCCAGCCTGGTATAATTTTTAACATGGTAGAGTTAAAAAGCCAAACATAACCTACACAGAAGTGTAAACAAGAATGTAAAGCAATAGCTGCAGGAGAAGCATTTGGCAAAATTAAACTCCCATTTATGATTTTAAAAAAATTTCAACAAACTAGGAATAGAAGGGAACTTTCTCAATCTCATAAAGGGCATCTATGAAAAATCCAACGTCATATTTAATATTTAAAGACTAAGATCATTCCTATGAGATACAGAACAAGACAAGGATGTCTACTCTCACCACTTATATCTGACATTGTACTATAGGTTCTAACCAAGGTAGTTAGGCAGACACATGTTTTCAATTATTTTGGATATATTCTTAGGAGTGGAATTGCTGGATCATATGACAATGCTATGGGTAAGCTTTTGAAGAAAACTGCCAAATTGCTTTCCAAAAAGGCTGAACCATTTTACATTTCTACCACAATATATGGGGGTTCTGATTTCTCCACGTTTTTGTCAACTTATAATAGTCTGTTCTTATTATTACAATAGTCTATTCTTATTCTAGCCATCTTAGTGTGTGTAAAGTGGTAACTCATTATAATTTGATTTGCATTTCCCTAGTGACTAATGTTTATAACTTTTCATGTGTTTATTGGACATCTGCATATCTTGTTTAGAGGAATATCTATTCAAATCCTTTGCCTTTTTTTGCGGGAGACCAGAGTTTTATTATTACTCAAATCAACCTCCCTGAGCATTCAGGGATCAGAGTTTTTAAGGATAATTTGATGGGTAGGGGAAGGCCAGTGAGTCAAAAGTGCTGATTGGTTGGGTTAAAGATGAAATCACGGGGAACTGAAGCTGTCGTCTTGCACTGAGTCAGTTCCTGGATGAGGGCCACAAAATCTGATGAGCCAGTTTAATTGATCTGGGTGGTGCCAGCTGATCCATCAAGTGTAAATAAGGTCTGTAAAATATCTCAAGCACTGATCTGAGAAGCAGTTTTGGGAGGGTCAGAATCTCAGTCTTATGGCTAATTTGTTAGTCCTACTAAGGCAGTCTAGTCCACAGGCAAGAAGGAGGTTTGTTTTGGAAGGACTGTTATCGTCTTTTTTTGAGATGGAGCCTCGCTCTGTCACCCAGGCAGGAGCATGGTGGCACAATCTCAGCTCACTGCAGCTTCTGCCTTCCGGGTTCAAGCAATTCTCCTGCCTCAGCCCCCCGAGTAGCTGGATTACAGGCGCCCACCACAACGCTCAGCTAATTTTTGAATTTTTAGTAGAGACAGGGTTTCACTGTATCGGCCAGGCTGGTCTCAAACTCCTAACCTCAAATGATTGACACGCCTCTGTCTCCCAAAGTGCTGGGATTATAGGTGTGAGCCACCATGCCAAGCCCCTTGTCTTTGTTTTAAACTATAATAAACTTAGAAACTAAGTTCCTCCCTAAATTAGTTCAGCCTATGCCCAGGAATGAACAAGGACAGTTTGGTGGTTAGAAGTAAGATGGAGTTGTTTAGGTCAGATCTCTTTCAGTGTCTCAGTTATAATTTTGCAATGGCGGTTTCAATCCCTCCTTTTGGGTTTTATAGCACCTTGATCTTAAGGTGTTGGCTAATGAAGATGGAAAAGGAGTGAAGACCACTAACTTCCTCCTGCTGATCAGGGGCATAGTAGCAGTAGGTGTTGACCCCAAGGTGAGAGGAGTGGAACCACTTTGCAACCGTCTGAGTGTACTCACGCAGGCCTGGCTGGGGTTCCAAGTTTTGCATGGCAAAGGAATTAGTATTGTCATGTATAGTTTTAGTACTGCATTTAAGGGAACAGTGTATTATAAGGTAAATAATAAGTACTAGGGTAAGGAGTGAAATTCCCAGTTTTAAAAGTAAAGATTTGAAAGCATTAGTTTGGGGACTTGTAGCCCACAAAGAATTTAGAATTTAGTCCAAATTCCAAAAAATAAAAATAAAAAACCTCAAGAATAGCTAACAACAGGTATAGTATAGCTCTTCTTTTGAAGCATTATTTTTCTCTCTCCAGGCCCCATTTTTATTAAAAACAAATCATGATACAACTGATTTGTTTACAAAGTAAACTTTAGTCTTATTGTACTTGGCCTGATTATTTACATAAAGCACAGCAAGAATAATTATTCTTCACATAGGCTTTTTAAATTGGCTTCGATGAAACTCTGTTCCATAATCAATCTCAGCCAAGACTTTTTTAAAGCCAAGCCCAGCCATGGGTTTGTACCCTCAAATACTATCAGTTGGGTAAATTCCTCTCCTCTTGAGGTCACAAGATAACTTGGGGCTCCTGGGCCTATTAGAAAGTGACATTCCTTACTTACCACAGGTCAGGAACTTTCTACAGGGACTGTGTAGACAAGGTATGGGGCAAGATTTCCCAAGGGACTTTTATTGGCTCTACAAGTCAACCTTGATTCTTTAAGGAAAGCATGCCATTCCAGTTAAAGCCTTAGTAAAATAACCAGTTTCTCCAATTGTGTCTTGTTACAGAAGAAAACAAATTCTTATTGCACTTATGCAAATAAGTATACTGCCATAAGTTGAGAATATTCACAAATAGTTTCCAAATTCTGGAGAATTCTGGAGAAATCAGGTAGAGAGAAACAAATATGCTCCAAATTTTTTTCACAGGAGTATATTTTACTCAGTTGTTAAAAGCTATAAATAGCTCAAAAGAAAAGTTTTCCTGGCTCTGGAAAACAAAAAGGATCAGTGAGGTTTTAACCATAGAAGTCAAAAAAATATTACTTTGGTTTTCTATTAGTTCAGTCCACTCAGTTAACTCCTGTTCTGCTTGATATTCATGAACACTTCAGGTTTCCATAAGAGTCCCAAAAGTTTTTTCTCTATTCTAATGTCATATTATCCAAAGCTATTAGAAATCTGCATTCAAGAGCACCTGTCAAAGTCCTACAGCTGATTACAAACCACCTTTTGAAGAGAATCAAAAGAAGACAACAGTTGTCTGTGTATGACAAAAAGTCTTAGGACAACCACCATTAAAGCCACAATTGACTAGGAATTTTGGTTACTTCTGTGGCATACAACTTTACAAAACAATTATAACTATTAAGAATATACACTAAGTCATGTGAGAATTATAGGCATTTCCCGTAATTTTGGAACACATGCCAATAACATATTTATACAAATATAGCCCAAAGAAAGCTACACTATTTCATATTTGACAATGCTTCCTGTATGATTTCTATGCCAAATAAGCCAAATGTGTCATTTTTGGACTTTAGGGGATATAATATCTAAAAGATTAATTAGGTCAGAAAAAGACATACTTTGTAATTTGATTTTGGAACATTTGTTAAATATCAAAAGGTGTAAAACACTGGATATCACAAAATAGAATCCCAGGTAACCATTAGTCATTCATTTGGCCAGAATGATAACTCCAAAATTTTAAACAATGAAAACCTTTATTCTGATAGAGGACTTAACTTTCCAAACAACAAGACTCGATGAAGATAGCATGAGGCCAAATCAATCTGTCTCTTCTCTCTCCCCTCCATTTTGTGTGTGTGTGTGCATGTGTTTTACTCAAAAGGCAAACAAAAATCTTTCATTGTCTCTCAATATTACACAAAAAATTTTCAAAAGAGGAAACAAAAGTTCATGTTTGCACTAGTGCGTCTTTAACGCTAAAACTAGTTTTTAAATAAAATTTTATAAATCTATCCAGTTTTAAATTATTTTGACCATAAGGTAAGATTTTCATAAACTTTTTAGAACGCTTTACAATTTTCCGTTAAACAACAGATTAATTTTCTAAGCAAACCCTGTTATTCGGGCACTTGGGCCCAGATTCTGGACCTGCATTAGTGTGCTTTCATTTGAATGTTTGACCTACAGGAAAAAAAAAAAAAACTAAATAAATCTCCTTCAAATCTTAGCCAACTTGCTCATCTCCACAGAACTTTCTGTACAAGGTCAACCCCTCATGAACCCTTTATTTTAACTTAAAACAGTCCTTTAACCCTCTAAACTAGGCACAAAAACACATTGTCTTCTTATAATCTTTTGCCAAAACACATTCTACTTTGCTTACACACCTTGTATGTAAAACTGTTTCTCCAGTCGTCTCAATTATATGTTACAAAGTTAACTCTTAGCAACTTTTATTTTTGGAGAAAAACCTGGTAAGTATGTGATTTTTAATTAAGTACTAGATATGGAGCCTAGGACATCAGAAGTGCAGATAAGGTCTTACTCTTCCTAGCATAGCTAGGGGGCATGGCTAACTCCATATATTCCCAGACCTTATCTAGAATCTCATGCTCCAAAGTAGGTAAACTGAATGGTTTTCAAAAGTCAAAGTAGTTTATGACCTTAAACCATTTAGCAAATCTGATATCTGACCTAAATTTAGGCCCAGTATCTAATTTTGAAGATAGTTTTATTTACCAATAATCATTAAAACTGTCTTTATTTCTGAAAGATTACTAAAGTCATATGAACAAAAGGCATTAGTGTTTCTATTTTTCTGACAAAATATGATTTAAGTGCTTATTTTCCTAAGCCAATTAATCAGAGCTCTTTTATATATAAACATCATGTACACAACACATATAAATACACAGACAGAAGATCCAGTAGTTGTAAGATTTTTCATTTGCCAGTTTCTTAATTGGATGACTGGTTTCAGAGTGGAGCCCTTGGAGGAACAGGGCCAGGAAAGCATGCAGTTTCTAGGACCTAATGAGGCAAAACTGGAAGGCTAACACAGATCCCCAAAATTAAGGGTGCCATTTTATACTGGATCCTGGATCCCCAACAAGGAGGGAAATACTACTGGAGAAGATAGTGCTGTGCTTCCACTGTGCATTTCATTGCAAGGCAACCCGAAGTCAATCAGCCCATTTTGTAATCAGCCCCATCCCCCATGCAAGTCTCATCTCTCGATGGGGATTGGGGATGTTTCCACACCTTCCAGATGGCCTAGAGCATGCTTCTCTGAACCAAGTGTGCAAAGAGCCGAGTATCCCTCCGTAACTGCCATTAGCCATCCCTTAAAGTATATTTCTTATCTAGTTATTACACACCAAGACTAAAAGCTCTGCCATAATGCAAAGCAATTCTGATACCCCCAAAAGTCAAAACCATCACAATGCAAAATAGAACAGAGTCTTAGATTTTGAGAGGGATCTATTTTCTTTCCATTCCTGGGGTTCCATGAGGAAAACAGAGGTTTTCCCAGAATGGGGTCTGTGGTGCCTCCTCTGTTTTTCCCCAGGCATCTCAGGCTGTTAGTAATTATCTTAGGTTCTCTCACGTGGGCATCAACAGTGGCAAGAAGACAAAAATGGAGAAAAACAATTCAGTCGACCAAGAAGAAACACTTTTCAGAAAAACATGATTCCAGAAGAAGAAAAAGATAGCCCTTTTATATACATATAGTTTGGATATCTGTTTTTAATTAAGCTGATTTTAACCATAGAGTTCCTTTGTTTAAAAAAGAAATCTTTTTAAATTTCTTATTACCAAACTCTAGCCAGGACAACCAATATTTCTGGCTTTTGAGTTCTATGACAGGTAACATCCCAAATGAATATAATAAGTTTTAACTAAGGTTATAACTTAACCATGGACACATAAGGTGTCTCAAAGAGATGGTAAGCAGTGTTTTTTTTGTTTTTTGTTTTTAATAAGATTTAGAATCTCCCCAAGGGTAGTTCAGAGCAAGGAAAATTCAAGATAGGAAATCAGAAGTTCTCCATGGCTGGACAGGGGGATGGGTGGAACTCTCAATAAATGGCAGTAACACAAATAACAAACCAGAAAGGAATCATTCAGAAGCCAAACATTGAACCTAGCCTGCCATTGTCAAAAGGCAAAGCCTTAGCTACTGAGCTACACAGCATTGAGCAGCTCCTATTGCTTTCCCCACAAGTCTAAAGCAGCCAGTTTCAACCTTGCAAAGCCTTTCAACTGCTCAAGATAATTTTTAGGACTATGACATGAACCCCAAAATTCCTGTCCTCTGGATGGCAGAAACCAAGAGAAAGTATCCCCACACGGTCACAAGGTTATGCTCTTAAGGACACAAAACAAGACAGAGAAATTTCATCTAGTATTGATTTCAGGGACCTGTAGCAACATTTGTAAATCACCAGCCTTCCTGGCTGGCTTAAAAAGCAGGTTTATAGGGGTCTTAAACCCACATTTTATTCTGTGATATCCTTCTCTCCATTACATAACAACAAAGAAAGACAAATTATTAGCACAAAGTACACCAGATTTGCTACAGCCTAAGACCAGTCTCACAAATCCTTTTTTCTATTAATCAAACCCTTGAGACAAATAGTGACATTTACCATTTACAAACACACATACTGACCAGAAATTTGGCTGGTAAGAATTTCTTACCCTTTTTCCTGGCATACTGGGTTTCTGGGTTCCCTTTCTCTGTACCTTCCAGAAGAAGAAAGTGGCTTTTGATGACTCTGCTCATTGCTGTGGGGGTCAAGCCACTGTATAAAATAAAATCACCCTTTTATGTTTTATAGAACCATAGGCAAGAGATTCTCAAGTTTGCAAGATGTTGCCCAACAGGTTGCATAGGGAACTGAATTAAGATTTTCCCATCTGAGCAAAATACACATAAAACAGATACTAGTCACCTTGTTCAGTACCCAGTATCAACCTAAAAGCTCAAACTTTCTCCTTGTTGGTCTCTATTGTTTTTCATCCACTCCAGGTGGGGAGGGTCACCTCTGAATAGCAATTCACAATGGGTGGTCTCTGGGCAAGGCAAAGAGTGGATAGTCACCCTGAGACAGGCTTCTCAAGCTTTCTTCAGGGCTCACTGAATGTGATCAGACAAATAAGGAGGGTTCTCTGAGTTAGGCCTGCTGGACTTCTGTCAGCAATTCCTTCTGAGATCTCCTCCACATCCACAAACACATAAAAGATGAGACAGACAGAAGGCCTTCCAAATCAGATCCCTAACCAAGAACTCCAAGGTTATCCTTTCCAAACTATCCTCCTATTCTCCATCTGAGAAATCTCTCCAAAATCTTCCTGATTGAGAAGTCTCCCAAACCAAGACTCTTCCTACTAGTTAGGAAGAGGCAACCAAGGCTCCCTAGGAGCCAAACTGGACAGATACCCCATGGTGGAGCTACAGAAAGACACCCCACCATGGAGATACAGAACCAGGCAGAAGAAGAAAGGAGGTATTCACAGTGCCTAGGATACTCACCAACCCAGACACCCCACAATGGGGCTACAGACAGACACATGTGACAGGGCTACAGTTATGGGACATCTCCCAGGACTATTTCTCTATTGCAATTAAATCCACACACATTGGGTCAACAGCGCCCCACAAGTAAAGAGACTACCAGAGTCGGCACCCAGTACAAGAGAACTAGGCAACTGCTTGGGCTGGCCTCTGGATCCATCGCCGGAAGGGGGCTACTGAACCAAGGGCAGCTAGCCACAAGGCCAACACCAAATAAGCCCCCAAATTTGTAAACTCCCAATGGGTTCACCTTGCCTGCTGCCTAGACAGAGCCAATTTATCAAGACAGAATAATTGCAATAGAGAAAGAGTAATTCATGCAGAGCCAGCTGTGTGGGAGACCAGAGTTATCATTACTCAAATCACTCTCCCCTTTGTCCAATTTTTGTTGTTGAGTTGTAGGTGTGCTTCTTATAGTCTGAATATAAGTCCCTTGTCCAGATACATAATATGCAAATATGTCTCCCATTCTGTGGGTTGGTTTTCACTTTCTTGAAACGAGTTCTTTGAAACACAAAAGTTTCCAATTTTGATGGAGTCTCATCTTTTTCTTTTGTTGCTTGTGCTTTTGTGTCATTTCTAAGAAGCTATTGCTTGATACAAGCTCACAAAAGTTTATTCCTGTGTGTTTTCTTATAAGAGTTTTATGGTTTTGACTCTTACTTTTAGCCTATGATCTATTCTGAATTAATTTTTTATTTGGTGTAAGGTAATTTTTGTCCTTTATTCTATTAATACATTGATTAATTTTTGTATTCTAAACATACCTTGCATTCCTGGGATAAATCCCAGTTGGTCCCAACGTATAAATTTCTTTTCATATTGCTGGAATGATTTGCTAGTATTTTATAGGGGATTTTTGGTCTATATAAGAGATGGTTTTTTTGGGGTATGTTATCTTCATCTTGTTTTATAATGAGTTGAGAAGTATTCCCTTTTCTTCTATTTTTTTTTTTTTAAGACTTTGTGAAAGATAAGTGTTAGTTTTCCTTTAAATGGTTGGTAGAATTCACCAGTGAAACCATCTGGTCCTGAGCTTTTCTTTGGGGGAACATTTTTGATTACTAATTCAATCTCATTATTTGTTATAGGTCTGTTCAGATGTTCCATTGTTTCTTGAGTCAAGTTTTGGTAGTTTTGTTCTTTCAATGAATTTTTCTATTTTATCATAGTTTTCTAATTTGTAGAAACTTTTAATTTGCAATTTGTAAAATTTTAATTTTCAGAATTTTAATTTGCAAAATACTAATTTGCAATCATAGCTTTATAATCCTTTTTATTTCCATGAAGTCAGTAGTAAAGCCATCTTTCATTCCCAATTTTAGTAATTTAAGTCATCTTTTTTCTTCTCATTTTGTCTAGCCAAAGGTCTATTTTGTTCATCTTTTCAAAGAACCACTAGCATAAACAAGAAGGAAGATTTACTGACTCACATTGCAAGAATATCCAATGCGGAGAAGCTCTGGGTGAGTTAACTCAGCAGCTGAGATGTCAAGGAGAATCCAGGTTACTTCTGTGTGTCTGCCCTGTGATTATCTTGTTGGCTTAGTCCTTGCTTACCTCCTCCCCAAAGCTGCCACAACTGCAGGAATCTATGTGGATGTGATAGTGTCCAGTAGAATAAGAGTAAAAAAAAATTAAGTCTCTCCTGCAGACCCTCCCTCACATTTTATTGCCAGAACTGAATTGCATGATCACTCTTAATCCAATCTCTATGTGGATGAGACTATCATAATGGTCACAAATTCATTAGTACACGTACAGGAGGGAGACACCAGAACAAAATTATAACAAGGACGTCAATAGACACAGCCTGAAGTTGAAACAGTTAAACAAATGTAATGACTCTCATTCCTGGCAGTTTTTCATAATCTGCTTTATGAATTGAAAAAGGCTTTTCAAGACACCAATATTTCAATATCTCATGCTGGAAGAAACATTTAGCTAAAGTTCAGCAATTGAGATTCTTTTTCTTCATTCATATCAATAATGATATTTTTAGTTTAATAACATGCAAACTATAAGCTCAAATTTTTAAAAAGAAATTCAAATGGTAGAAACTTTTACTAAAACAAATAACATGAGAAGCAATTATATTATATAAATATAAACTGCCTATATATATCATTACCTTTGGCCATCAATACTTTTGTCTAAATTAACCAAGTTAGTGTATCTATCACATTGGAAAACAAAAGAGCACAGTTTGGGAAGAAAGAAGAGTTCAGAAAGTTTATAGAGCTGAAAGGGATGCAGTGGTTGGGAGGAGGTACAGGGGATCCCTAGCAGCTCTTGGGTGGCAGGGCAATTCTTGGAGCCATGTGGGAGGGCCACGTGACAGCTGGGCAGATGATTTTCTGTATCCTTCCCTACTAAACGCACAGAAAGGCTCTTATAAAACACTCAAGGTCTGAACCAGAGTGTCTATTTAATATTGACGATATGGCCTTGGGCCCAAACTTGATGATAAAAAGATGAATACGGCTCAGTCCCTGACCTCAAGCATTCAGTCTAATGGGAACGATGAACTCATAAAAAGCAATTTCAAGTGCAAGAACAGAGGTGCAATGGTATGAGATACAGCGATTGCCCCAAGCGGGGAGTGATTAATTCAGTGTGGAAAGTCAGAGACAACTCTAGAGAAAAAAAAGTAAAAATCAAAGGACATCTTCAAATTCACCAAGTATATGGCAGAGCAAAGGACTTTGCAGAAACTGAGAAGTTTGAAGTAGTGTGGCCCGCTTGGGGACCCATAAGATGACTGATGGTAACAGTGTGGCAGTGGGGAAAATAAAGCTGGAGGGGAAGCCAGGAACTAGACTTCAGAGGACCTTGCTTGACTCACAAGGGAGAATGAAGCTTATCCTATGGATGATGAGAGCCACTAAAATTTAATTAAAGAAAAGTCCCAATTTGTGTTTTTAGAAATTGACCTTGAGGGTTTCACGTAGAACACATTGTCAAGATGGAAGGCCACAGGCTTATCAGGGGTATAATGCAGGTAACAGAGACCGGAGCCTGAACCAGGGAAGGAACAAGAAGAAATGAAAGTAGGAAAACAGTCATTGACTGTCTTTGAGGGTTGATGGAAAGAAAGCAGTAAAATTAATATGCAGGTCTCTGGATGGAGAAGCTAGGTAGGTAGGATCCAGGATGTGAGCTCAGTCCAAGGCAGCTGAACTTGAGGTATCAGTGGGACACCTCACTGATGATGCATGTTTGGCAGCTGAGCTTAGATCTCATCCAGAAATAAGGATTTAGGAGTCTTGAGGGGGCAGCTCCTGAAGCTATAGTAGAAGGTCTAATTGCCTGGGGAGAGGCGAGCAAATATGAAGGGAAAATAGAGGGGCCTTGCAATTCAGGAGTGAAGGAGTCAGTCCACAGAGGAGGCTGAGCAGGGACAGTTAGAGAGGTGGGAAGAGGGACAAGAAAAATCAGTGCATCCAAATCCAGAGGGTAAAATAATCTCAGAAGGGAATAATCACCTCTGGAAAAAAAATTAAATGCAAATCAAAACCGCAATGAGATACCATCTCACTCCAGTTAGAATAGCGATCATTAAAAAATCAGGAAACAACAGATGCTGGAAAGGATGTGGAGAAAAAGGAATGCTTTTACACTGTTGGTGGGACTGTAAATTAGTTCAACCATTGTGGAAGACAGTGTGGCAATTCTTCAAGGATCTAGAACCATTTAATATAATACCGTTTGACCCAGCAATCACATTACTGGGTGTATACCCAAAGGATTATAAATCATTCTACTATAAGGACACATGCACAGGTATGTTTATTGCAGCACTGTTCACAATAGCAAAGACTTAGAACCAACCCAAATGCCCGTCAGTGATAGACTAGATAAAGAAAATGTGGCACATATACACCATGGAGTGCTATGCAGCCATAAAAAAGGATGAGTTCATGTCTTTTGCAGGGACATGAAGCTGGAAACCATCATTCTCAGCGAACTAACACAGGAACAGAAAACCAAACACCACATGTTCTCACTCATAAGTGGGAATTGAACAATGAGAACACATGGACACAGGGAGGGGAACATCACACACCAGGCCTGTCAGGCGGTGGGGAGCTGGTGGAGGGATAGCATTAGCAGAAATACCTGATGTAGATGATGGGTTGACGGGTGCAGCAAACCACCATGGCATGTGTATACCTATGTAACAAACCTGCACATTCTGTACATGTATCCCAGAACTTAAAGTATAACAATAAAAAAAAAGAATTAAATAGGAGGAAGGAGAAGAAGTGGAGAAGGAAGAAAAGGAGAAGGAGGAGCAGGAGGAAAAGAGGAGTAAGAAGAAAAAGAGAAAGAGGAGAGGATAGGGAGGAGAGGATGGGGAGGAAGAAGGAGAGGAAAATGTATTCATGCCACATCAGCAGAGAATGATCTGTACCTGTCTGGGAACAGTGCTGCTGGTTTCCCTGTCTTTTTTCCAAAGAAGGATGGGAAGCAGTCAGATGAGGCCCATGAATCCAGGATGCTGGAGAGGCGGGCAGCAGAAGCCTGTGCCACTTCTGGTGACCCTTCCTCCCTCATCTACCTGGCCTAGAACAAGAGGCACTTTCCCATTTAGCTCTGTGCACAGTCCAATCCCAAATGGAAATTTCTGGCCACTAAATATTAGCAACTTATAACCCACTAATGTTTCTGCCTCATGAGTAGTTATTTCCTCTACTCTGAGGTTTTCGGAGGAAGAAACCTTGGACCCTCTGAGAGGCAACTTGGAAAGAAACCCAAGCAATTGCACTCACTGTGGTTTCACTCAGCCTTGGGCTGGAGACCAGAGACGGCCAGACCCCTACAGCCTGAAACCCAGCCTCTTACCCTGCTCCCGTAAAGTCTGAAGATGAACAATTCTGTTTCCAGATCTACACACAGCATATTCACCATGAGGATACAATCGTGATCACCTCCTCAGGAAACAGAAAACATGAAATTGTACCAAGAGCCAATTCAGTGCAGGGCGCTGAGCTGCAGCTACGCACCTGTTAGCTCATCGCATAGCCCCGTGAGATATATTGTTTCACGCTCATCAATGAAACTCAGATTTGCATCTTCCCTAATACTACTTGACTATTCATAAATGACAGAGACAGGGTTTGATACCCCATCTGCATGCTCCAAAGTCTGGCATTTTTCCCTCTCTGAATAAGCAGGCAGTTTCTATATTTTTTTATTTTAATGGTTCCCTGTACTTCAGATTCCAATATGCAGATAAGCTTTAGATAAGAAAGACATGTGTCCATGTAATGTTGTACACAAACTGAGTTTCTGTAGTCAGATATTTCAAGTCCATTAAATTTTATGACAAATCCTTTTTCTACATCAAAGAACCCTTTCGCAGAGCACAAAGCCAGTCCCTAATTTATCTACAGTTTCATATGGCTAGTTTCCTTAAAGTGGAGCTCGCCTCTGCCACTAAGGAAACTGAACACCCTGAAAAAACACCAAGTCCAAAGTTTCACTTTGCTTTCAGTGAGAGCCAAAAGGCAAGCTGGGGAACCCCCGAGCAGCCCTGGAGGGACCCCAGTGCTCACATCTGGAGTCCGCAGGCATGTTCTTCACCCATGAGCCAGAAAGACCCTAATCCCTTCTCCTGGGCCCACTCTGTCTAGGCATAGCGGATTTTGCTCCCATGCATTCTTGGAGCTTCTTGGGGAGGCCGTAGAGCCTGGGTTGGCACAAAGTTACCCATTTTCCCTGGTTACCTGAATCTCTCCAGCAGAGACAGGTTCAGGGGGAAGCTGAGGCACATCCCTTGGATGTAGCCATGCAACTCCTCTGCCCATTCCGAACCTAACTTAAGCCTGTGAGTGGGCTTCTCCTTCCCTTACCCCACCCTGCTTCCCAGGAATCAAATAGGTGCATTCAAGGGCAAGCACGGACCCCCACCCCCTCCCCACCTACATCTTTCCTGAATTTATGAAGTTGGTACAAATTCCTACATACTGAAATGGACTAAGCCCAGGGTTACCTGAACAGAGGAGAGGCTGTCCTCCCTGAGTTGGACTTGAACTCTACAGCAGGTTCATCTTTGAGCTGGTCAGCTGTGTCATCTACCAAATATTGCCAGGTCTTCTTCTGGGCACGGGTATGATTGCACTTCTCTAGCCCCTTTAAAGATAAGAATGGCCATGTAGCTCGCTTTTATCAATAAAATGTGAGCAGAAAGCGGGGCATGGTGGCATCATCCCTGTAATCCCAGCTACTCAGGAGGCTGAGGCAGAAGGATTGCTTGAACCCAGAATTTTGAGACCACTCTGAGCAACATAGCTAGACTGTCACTTCTTTAAAAACCTTTTTTTAATTAGCTAATGTGTACCTGTAATCCCAGCTACTTGAGAAGCAGAGGTGGGAGGACAGCTTGAGCCCAGCCTGGACAACATAGAAAGATCCCCATCTCATTCATAAATAAGTAAATCATGAGAAGTGATGTGTGTCATTTCTAGGTGGAGGCTTTAGGTGTCAGTATTGTGCTAGAAACAAATATTGAAATAAACCTCCTGTCAGCCTGGGTCCTGAAGACATAAGTTTGAACAGAGCTGCCAGAAAGTCCTCAGTGGACATGTAGTCAAAGCAGCAGCCATAGGGGTCCCTAGGAGGGGAACCTAGCAGAACTCCTAGAGAAGGGGAAGCTGGTCAGGGAGGATTCCCAGAAGAGGCTGTGCTGGTGCTGAGTGGGAGTGAAGGATGAGTGGGTGATGAGGACACACGGGGTGGGTGGTATAGAGTGGGAAGGAAGTGGTCTAGGAAAAGGAAGGAGAAAAGGAGGGAAGAGAGTAGAGTCCCCAGTACGGGCCACATAGCACCAAAGGCCTGGCAAACCCAACAACTCCTTTCCTGGAAAAACTGCTACCACCTCAATTCTTACCAGAGAAAAGGAAAGAGCCTGGAGGTGGTGGGGGGAGAAACTATAGTCCAGGAGAATGAGAAAAACACGAAGTAGGTTTAAGGAAAAGACAACTAGAAAAAAAGCCAGGAAATCTAATAAATTCAGACTAGAGGAGAAAATAAGAAATAAGGTACCCTACATACTAGCCCCCTAAAATGTCAAGCCCTCATCCCTGGAACGTGTAGAGGTGACCTTATTTGGAGAAAGGGTCTTTGCAGATGTGATGAAATTAAGGATTCGTGATGAGACCATTATCCTGTGGGCCCTACATTACTGCATAGGAGTGATGACAAAGCCATATGATTTGAGAGGCAGAGGTTGGAACCACATGGCCACAAACCCGAGAACACCCAGTGCTACCAGAAGCTGGAAGAGGCAAGAATAGATTCTCAGTAGAGACTCTGGTGGAACAGGGCCCTGCCAGCAGCTTGGTTTTGGACTTCTGGCTCCAGAACTGCGAAAGAAGACATTTCTATTGTTCTAAGCCACCCAGTTTGCATCATTTGTTACAGAAGCCCCAGGAAACTAACCCACAAGATGACAAGGAAAGATTCACCATTCTATTTGACAGTCACTCCCTAACCTTCCCTGCGTAGAATCCGACTTCCCCTCCCATCCTCCTTAGTCTCCTGCCTCGGGTGCTTTTGCCACTATACACCCCTTTCCTTTCCTTCCTCCCAGCCAGGCCCCGCCCCAGTGCTCCAGGGCTGAGCTGGCTGGCTGGAAAGAGCTCGGGAGGTAGAGCTCCTTCTTTACCCTGTCCCCAGCCTCCTCCACGCCTCTGGCTTCTGTGCCAGACAGAACTACTATTTGTTGGCCATGTTTCTCCACTTGAATGAATTCCAAGCCCTTGGAGGCAAAAGCCTATTACTAACCCCAAGTCTGTTGTTCAATGTCAGGCTCAAAACAAAGATTCGAATGTATAAAAGGTAACTGATAAATATTGGCTAATTGATTAATAATTTTTAATTGGCTATTATTACTAATAACAACCATTGATAGAGGATTTACCAGCCACTATACTAGAAACATCAAAGAATCAGAATTATAGTAATGACCATTATAACTAATGAGCAGTTATCATGTGCCAAGTACTGTGCTAAGCACTAGAAGTGTATCATTTAAACCTCACCATCATATTATTATTATTATCTCCTTTTTATAAACGAATAAGCCAGGCTAAGAGAGATTACAGAACTTGCTTAGTGTCATCCAACTAGCAAGCCTCTGAGCAAAATTCAAGTCCAAATCAGACAGGCTTTCCAAGCTGTGCTCTAAGTAGGGTATTTTGGGGGTAAAAAAAAAATCATACTCTTCTAGATGGTCATTTCCTTGGCCACTGTCTTAAAGCACCTCAGTTTCTCAAACATTCGGGGCCTTCCTTAAACAATGAGTCCAGGTTTACCAGTCAGATGTCTGAGAGTCACAATTCCAGGACCCGAAATCAACCTAATTGGCCACTGGGTGGCACCAAAAAGTGTGTTTGAGACACAGAAGCCAGCACGGCAGGGCGGTTTCCAGCTCTGTGGGATTCCTAAAGGTGAGCTGTGTGCAAAGGAGGAACCAGAACCACCCAGAAGGAATCAAGCCAAGGTTCAAAGAAACGGATTAGCGAACATGTTCCCTCGGGTGTCTGATGCTGATAGAAAAAGATAGCAGCAAATCCACATGCCTGTATGTCAGGTAGAAATCATAATCCTGAGGAATGCAGACTATTTAAATACATCTGTTTACCAGGAGCACAGAAATCCCTGCGGGTGCCCCAAGGAAGGAAAAATTACAGGCACCATTGCCAACAGCGAGGATGTCCAAACACCTTAACAAGTCCTTATTGAAACGGCAGCTCTTAAATGATTCAAATGCCTCTTAGCCAAAACGCATAGCAACAGCCATAAATAACACTATAATTAACATCACATGCAGAGCAAGGGAGACTTTGAAAATATTTCCTTTAACATCTCAAAGGAATCATAGATATGCTGCCCTGTAAATGAGGACATTGTCAAATTATTTATCTTGAGCCAGCTGCGAATTCTCCACGTTGTAAAACATCTGCAGATTGCTATGTGCTTAGTAGGAAGAAGGATAGCTGATGGGGCAGCTGCATTCGTGGAGACCTGGCTATGGTGCAAGTTGCCACGTCGTGCACCACTGTTACTCCGAGCGTGGGACCACCCAATGCTGCGCATTGCAAACTGTGTGCTGCCACTCCACAAGTAGACAAGTGCGGAATGTGAAGATGATCATTAGAAATGTGTATAGCAATTCGACATCGCCATAATATCCAGGGCCGGAATAACCTGTTCAACAGAGCTGGACCCATCAGGATGTTGCCAACTTGCTGGTGATTCATTTATGGCAAGGGCTGTGAACTAGTCCTGCCAGGTAAGCACTTACCAGTCTGAAACAGATTAGAAATTCAGTCAAATGGGCCCTCCGCCATGGGAGTTTGAGAAACACAACCCTAGGAATGTAAGGCAGATGACTCCCACCTTGACCATCCAGTTCCACAGCCTTAGACAAGGAGTCTAGGAGCTATGGGTGTGGGCTTAGCAGACGGGAAGAAGCAGATGCAGTCTCCTCTATTAATTACCAGCTGTGTGGACTTAGGCATGTTACCTAAACTTCCAGATCTGTACAAAAATGTAGTTTATAGTATGTACCTTCATAGAGAGGTTGTAAGAATAATAGGAAACAAGATGGGTGTGGTGAGACAGTGCTCAGATTGTTTTCATACCTCTTTCTCAATCTCTCCTTCAATCTCTCTATACATCTTGAGAGGGTTTTTAAAATAAAGCCTTCCTTACCCCCAAGGAAATAGTGTTCTCAATACCATCATGGGGTTCTTTATGCCCGAAGCATAAAGAACATCAAGTTCGCCTATGAAGGGAGGAGAGAATTCTAGAATAATGAACAAAAGAGAAAAGAGGTGGGGGGAAGGAGGTGAGGCGGAGAGTAAAAATGGAAGGAAGGATTGTTCTTGGACAAAAGGACAAAAAGAAGTCTTGAGGCCAGCACGGTGGCTCACGCCTGTAATCCCAGTACTTTGGGAGGTCAAGGCGGGCAGATTGCTTGAGCCCAGGAGTTCAAGACCAGCCTGGGCAACCTAGCAAGACCCTGTCTCAAAAAGCCAACCAACCAACGAACAAACAAAAAATCTTGAGACCTGACAGGAGAAGCAGCAAAGGACAAGTGAAGGGCATGGAGGGCAGAGGGACAAGAGCTTGATGCCCATTCTAGAAGAAGGTTCTAGTAGAAGATAGCCATCACCCCAGAAGAACAGGAAGAGTGCACAGGCCTGGAGCTCCCAGGAGCAGTCTGGTGGAGTGCTCAGAGCCACAGGCACCCACCTCTCCTCACTTGCCCAGGGCTGTGCCAATATTCCTTCTCTCTGTTCTTGGGGAGACCTTGACTTTGGCAGCAGTGATACCCTGCGCAGATGAGGTGTTGTCCAGACACAGCACCCGCTGTCTCCATCTGATGCTGTCATTCAATAAATGATTGACAGCTAAATTCCAACTATGTGTCAGGCACTGTTCTAACACTGGCGATCCAGCAGGCAACACAACGTGATCTCTGCTGCACTGAAGTTCATCGTCTAGAGGCAATGGGGTAGAAAATGCCAAATAAATGACAATTCCCCCTACCGGGAACAGTGGCATACTGTACCTTGCTTCAGCATAGACACTGTGCTGTATGAATATTTAACATTACATTCCAGGGCAGGGCTTCTTATGCTGAGACCTGCAGAGAGCATTCAGGGGAGTTCATGAACTTGGAGGGGAGAAAGAATTACGTATTTATTTTTATTCACCTCTAACTAAAATTTACCATTTCCTTCAAATATGAATGCAGAAAACCAGAGGTTCCCATGACTTTAAGAACTAGAAATTAGAGATTGTGCATATCACATTACAACAGTTGCAGATTCGTTGAAATATTTATGCTCATGACTACTCCAAATTTATGGTAGTTCTGAGACCTGCCACCAGACCTTAATATTTAATGCGTTAATAAAGAAACACATGTATTATTACATGGCATGTATTTGTTTTTTAAAATTTTGATAGCTACTGTATATTTCAACATAATTGGTTTCCTCTTATGTATTTTTAATTCCTTTATAAACAGTATTCTGGGAAGGCATCTGTGGGTTTTACTAGCAGTCCAAAGGGGTCCAGGCACAGAAAAGATTAAGAACCTCCATTCTAGGGCCTGCTGTTTGTTAACATTTGAAGGGCTTAATCAGAGATTCACCCTCCCAGAACTGTTAGCACATGAAAGACTCCAGTTAGGCACTCCCACCCCAGAGCACTGGCAGCTCTTCCAATCTGACTATCCTGATTCGTGCTAGAGGGCTGAAAAGTTAGCAACAGGGATAATAAAAGCCATTTTTCACTGGTGACATGAGTGGTGTTCAACACGTGTAGAAAGGATGGAAATATTATCTAGGTGTACATACCCTTACATGAACAGGAATACAAGAAATTAGTAAGCCCAGCAGCTAAACCCTCTTGAGAGAAACACTAGGCCTGGCACTCTGATTTGACCCTGTGTTCTGATACTTGTAGCAGGATTCCAAGAGGACAGCTCAGCTATCTTGCCACTCTTGTTTATAACGGCAGTTCATCTATTTCCAGTTGAAGCTTTCATGTAAGATATTATGGAAGCCCTTGAGAAACTGAGGCTGGAGCTTCCATAAACCAACAGAACAAGTGGGTCTGACCATTTCTGTGTGAGCTTTGCCACTCCATACTTGTCTGTGTGGCAGAATTCCTCCTGAGACCTGCTTTCCTTGTAGCATACTAGCTGGTAGCCTGGTGGTGGGGAGGAGATTGTGAAACTAAATGGAGACCGCCCAAATGAGAACATGCAGAGACTATTTATTCGGACCTTGCTAGAGCAAAGAAGGCAGCTTCCATCACTTGCATTTGGCAGAGACTCCAAGGTAGGCAGGGCAGTAAGAAAGCTTCAGAGTAGAAAAAAGCCAAGCTTCGGGGGCTCTCTGATTACCGGGAAGCTGGGGACAGGCTTGCTAGAAATGGGGCTTCCTATGGGGTGGGTTTGAGGAGCATATTTGACTCTCAACAGGGGCAAAAAATAGAGAAGCTAGCAGTCATTGAACAAGCCCTGAGCACTCTGGGCCGATTGCTACAGAGGTGTTGGTTTGGCTCCCAGGACTGATTGCTGCAGAGGTTGTAGGTCAAGGTCATATTGTCATATATGGCTTGGCCATTGTCTGTATACTCAGTCTGTCAGGACCTACAGATCTCAGCTATGTCTTGCAGTGAGATGTTAAGGATGTCTACCAAAAACAACCTCAGAAAGGCCCAGATGGCAAAGATCCATTCACAAAAGGCACGCTTGTACAGAGGTATCTCAAGCCTAATAAAGGTCTTGGGTACCCTGTAGGGTAGTGTTGTGCCGGCTCCTCATCCTTGTATGTGGAGCAGCTCTAGAGAATAAGCTTACTCCCCTGAGGTGATGCTGTGGTTGATGATAGCTCCTCTCACAGCTAACACTGGACACAGTGCCTGACCCATCGTAAGCACTTAGTAAAACATAGCTATTGGTTTTGGGGGATTTTTTATTTATTTATGAAGAGGTAGAATTTTGCCAAGGAAATAGAACCTATGTCAGTGCTTCTCAACCAGAAACAATTCTGTCCTCCAGAGAACATTTGCCAATGACTAGAGACAATTTTTTGGTTGTCACAGCTGGGGCCCATGATGCTACTATATCTAGTGGGTAGAGGCCAGGGATGCTGCCAAACATCCGACAATGCACATCTTACAAAGTTCCCACGACAAAGAATTATCTAGTCCCAAATGTCAATCATGCCCAGGTTGCCTATCCATGGAGACGAATGGAGGAGGAAATGAATAACAGAAGGATTCTCTGGTGTCAGGACAGCATAGTGATCCAGAGAGTAAATCTGGATTAAGGGTGGGACTTGGACCCTGGCTCTGCAACTTCCTGATGAGCAGGACCAAGTTATTAATACTTAACTCCTCTAACAGCAATACATCATTCATAGGATCTACTATGAACTGACCTAAGTCAGTTTCGTCACACACGTTTCTTAGGTTCCTTCGGGTAGATTGGGTAACCTCAGAAGTTCAAGATGGGTGAGAGTTGGGGACCCTTTCTCTACAAGCTGGCTATCAGGTTAAAAAGGAAGGAAATTTCAAAATTCTGCCATGTATATAGACATGTATTAGCAACCAAACCCAAAAGGAATCACAGTACCTGTTCTGTAAGCTCCACAATGTCCCAGCTCTCTGCCCCTTGACTGCCTGAAGCCTCATTTGCATGGAAGAGTCCTGGGAGGCAGACAACACTGACAGCAAGGCAGGATTCTGCTAATGTTACAACTGGCATCCAACACCAGATCTTCTTGCTTACTCGTGGCTGGACACCAGGCAGGTAAAGGAATTCACCTCCTGAGTTATTTCCATGGACTCAGGCCATAGGTGTCTCTGGATCTTTATATCCAACTCATGTAAGGGTAGAGAATATTTCTAAAATATTTTATCCAGACCAAATAAATATCTTGAAGATCTTTATCTCACCTTTGAAAACCCATTTCTAACGCTTGCCATGCTATTTAACAAGACACTGATTTCACCAGTCTAGAAATATTTCTGACATTCTCTAAGCTAATTGGCAATGTATCTGATGTTAATAGAAATGCATATAACAGACGCCTATTTTCGCCTTCAGGAGGTTTTTTGATTAGAATGCTAGCAGGCCACTCCTGCGTGTTCCACCCACATTAGACTAACAGCTGCACCTGGGCTGTGGCTTCACTGAAATCACACACACCCAGGAACACATCATCTGGTTCAAAGACTCAAAGTAAATCACAGACACCATTAACAGAGCTGTGAAAGATACTCAGAGATCCCATGTGCAAAGCCCTTAGCACTGTTCCTGGCACACTAGTAAATATAGAATAAATGCTCGCTTTTGCTGTAATTGCTTTTTTAGAAGCCCTTCTCCATCTCCTTGAAGAAAGGAAGGAAATTTTTAATATCTAAGGGTAGAATGGAAAAGGAAGGTTATAGCATTTGTTGAGCAACTCCTGGGTGCCAGGCATTTCATGTGCTTTGCGGCATTTAACTGACACAAACCCCTGGCAGGGGGCTGTGGTTATCACTGACTCCCATATGAGAAAGCCGAGCTCAGATGGCGTAAGGCCCACAGCCGATGGCGCCAGAGCCAAGACTGAAAGTCTTACATGGGAAAGTCTGATGCGGCAGCCCAGCCGCCTCCCCAGCAATGTGCTTTTTCACTCTCAACGATTGGGAGATAGTAAAATTCAGAGGTGTCAGGAAGATCCAAGTCTCAGCAGAAGGCAAGTGGGCAGTACAAGGCACAGAGTCACGGCTGTAGACACAGCCAGGTCGCCTCAGGGGGCACAGGGCTGTGGTCTGACCAGAGAAGGCTAACTGGGTATTATCCCCTCAGGGTTGTCACGGGGTGAATTCTCCCAGAATGAGACTCCAAGTGGAATAAAATAAATGGGATGGGGAGTAAGTGACTTTTACACAACCCCACAGTCAGGCGTGGGCTATGACTCCATGAGTTTAAGACAGTCTTGATACTCTTCAGGCTATTTGGACTCTTGAAGTTTTTCCTGGGGTAAAGGGGCCCCAGTGCCCTCCAGCTGTCCTCTGCAGGCACCCAGAGCTGGTCAAAGGATCCCAGAGGCTCTGGGCAGGGCTTCAAGGGTGTGTGCTCCACACTAGTCACTGCCAGCATCCAAAGGGGTTCATCTTCTGAAATCCAGTAAAACCCAGTCCTTCCCTGGCCCCAGTGAAGGGTCCCGACTGCCCCTGCCAGCCTGAATAACTCAGGCCTCCACCCCTGCCTCCCTTGTTCTGCTTCAGCAACTCTGGCCTCCAAAATCCACACACACACTGCAGCCTCAAGCCTGCACAATTGCTGTTCTCTGCTTAGGACCCTGTTCCCTGGAGACTTTCCTCCCTCCATCCAGACCTCACCCCAGATGTCACCTTCTCTGAGATATGTGGATTGCCCTTTTAAGAGTAGCACCTCTCATGCCTGTAATCCCAACACTTTGGGAGGCCAAGGCAGGAGGATCATTTGAACCACGGAGGTTGAGGCTGCAATGAGCCACAGTCACATCACTGCCCTCAGCCTGGGTGAGTGACAGAGCAAGACCCTCTCTCTCAAAGAGAAAAGAAAGAGCACTGCGGCCCCTCTTCCTTTCACCTTGCCTCCCTTTTCCTCATCACTGCCCAACACCACATTGCACATATTCTTTGTGAATCCGTTCATTGTCTGCCTAAGACAGAAACGTAAGCTCCATGAGGAGAGGGACTTGCGTCTGTTTTGTTCACTGCTCTGTCTTCGGCGCGCAGTCCAGAGTAGAAGTAAATAAATGCTTGCTGAATGAAGGAAGTGAGTTCATCAGTCAATCCACCAGTCAGCGCAGAATATACTCCCTAAGGCATTACCAGAAGTAAATCCAAGGACCACTTGGGTCAGAATTCCTTAGAGGACTTACACATGCAGATTCCTGGCTAGGAAGGAAATGGCATTTTCATCGTTCTGTGAAGGGAGGAGACCACCCCTCATATTGTCTTATGCCCAATTTCTGCCTCCAAAGAAAAAAGAAGTAAAAACTAAAAAGCAGAAATGAAATCCACAGCCAGCCAGCCTAGTGCCATGCCTGGGCCTGGTAGCTAAAAATCAACCCCTGACTTAACTGCTTGTGTTATCTATAGATTCCAGACATTGTATGGAAAAGCACTGTGAAAATCCCTCTCCTGTTCTGTTCCGTTCTGATCACCGGTGCATGCAGCCCCCAGTCACGTACCCCCTGCGTGCTCAATCGATCACGGCCCTCTCACGCAGACCCCCTTAGAGTTGTAAGTTCCTTAAAAGGAACAGGGATTGCTTACTAGGGGAGCTTGGTTTTTTGAGACATAAGTCCGCCAAAGCTCCTGTCGAATAAAGCCCTTTCCTTCCTCAACTCAGTGTCTGAGGGGTTTCATCTGCAGCTCATCCTGCTACATTTCTTGGTTCTCTGACCGGGAAGTGAGGTGATTGGTGGATGGTCGAGGCAGCCCCTTAGTCGGCTTAGGCCTGCCCTGTGGAGCATCCCTGCAGGGGACTCCGGCCAGCTTTAGTGACATGAATCCTGAGAGCACTCCCAGGTAGGCAATTGCCTCAGTGGAATGCCTCACCAGAGAGTACACGGTAGGCCCCCCACGGAGGATTAACAGTGGCTGAACACCAGGAAGAAATCGGCACCTGGAGTCCTGACATCTGGAACACGGTAAGACCAATCTTGGAACTTGCCCACTCTGAGTGGAAATGTGGCCTGATCACCCACAGCGTGCCTTAATCGGCACCTTGGTTTCGGTTTTGATTTTGACTAGATTTGCACTGTTTTGGTTTAGATTTCAGTATTGACTTTTGGATTTGAACTGTTTTGGATTTGATTTCGGTTCTGACTTGGCTCAAATTGCTTGATGAATGAGTAACTCCTTATCCATACTTTGGTTTTAGTGTGAACTGCTTGGTGAGTGAGTGACTTTTTGCCCCTTTTCCCCCTCTCTGTTTGTAGTTAAGAGTGTTGTTTTGTCTCCTGAGAGAGGAAAATGAGTAAAACACAAAGTAAGCCTACCCGATAGGAACTATGTTAAAGAATTTCAAGAAAGGATTGAATGGGGACTATGGAATCACTATGACACCTGGAAAGCTTAAGGCTTTGTGTGAGATAGATTGGCCAGCATTAGAGTTGGGATGGCCATCAGAAAGAAGCCTAGACAGGTCCCTATTTTCAAAGGTATAACACAAAGTAACTGGTAAATTAGGACACCCAGATCAGTTTCCATACATAGATAGTTGGTTACAGCTGGTTTTAGACCCCCGACAGTGGTTAAGATGACAGGCAGCAGTAGTACTAGTGGCAAAGGGACAGGCAGCCAAGGAAGAAAGAGTAGCTCTACTCCCGCCGGTCCCTCCCCTAGGGGAAGAGGAAGGAGAGAGGAGAACAGCAGCATAAGCAGCTGGCAGAGGCAAGGAAAGACCAGCAGAGAGAGAAAGAGAGAGAGAGAGAAAGAGAGAGGGGAGGGAGAGAGAGGGGAGGGAGAGAGAGGGGAGGGAGAGAGAGGGGAGGGAGAGAGAGGGGAGGGAGAGAGAGGGGAGGGAGAGAGAGGGGAGGGAGAGAGAGGGGAGGGAGAGAGAGGGGAGGGAGAGAGAGGGGAGGGAGAGAGAGGGGAGGGAGAGAGGGGAGGAAGAGAGGGGAGGAAGAGAGGGGAGGGAGAGAGAGGGGAGGGAGAGAGAGGGGAGGGAGAGAGAGGGGAGGGAGAGAGGGGGAGGGAGAGAGAGGGGAGGGAGAGAGAGGGGAAGAAGTATTCAAAAGAGAGAAAGAAAGGCAGAGAGAGGAACAGACAGACAAAAAGAAAGTCAAAGAGAGAGAAAAAGAGATATACAAGCAGTTAAGAAAAAAAAGTGTACTCTATTCCTTTAAAAGCCATGGTAAATTTAGAACCTATAATTGATAATTAAAGGTCTTATCGGTGACCATGTAACACTCCAATACCACTTTGTTGTCAGTGTAAACAAGGGTGTAGCCTGAAAGCACTGAGGCCACTGACAACCCACAACCCGTAGCCTTCCTATCAAAATTCCTTAACCCAGTAACCTGCGGATGGCCCAAATACATTCAATCTGTAGCGGCATCGGCTTTGCTAACAGAAAAAAGTAGAAAAATAACCTTTAAAGGAAACCTCATTGTGAGCACACCTCACCAGTTCAGAACTATCCAAAAAAAAAAAAAAAGAGAGGGTTGGGGGTGGAGAATTTATGTCAAAAGAATGTTATATAGTAAATTCTTATCCTAAAATTAATTAACTGGTTGTTTAAAGAAAGGGATGTTTGCAGTAAGTCAGAAAGTTGATACATGTCGAAAAATTGTCTGTGAAAGTCGTGAAAGAAGAAAAAAATTTGTGTTATAAAAAAGGAATTTATGCAAGAAATGTTGTATAATTTAAAAGTAATTAGGCCTCCTGAATGTAAAACTATTGAAGAAACAGTTTATACATGTACAAGGTGTATAAGAAAAGTGAAATATACTTTTAGTAAAAGTATTATAAGGAGGTGTAAAAATGTGAATTTTTACCTACATTAAAAGGTTAAAAAATTTTGTTTTGAAGGTTTAAGCAAGTTTTAAGATGTTAATTGTAAAGGAAATTCTGTGTGTAAACATATTGGCTAAAGTTAAAGGGGTATCATCCAGTTTTTCTGTACATTAAAGTAAAAACACAACAGGTTTTCCTTAAAGCACTAACCTGCCCTTTAACAAAAATTATAAAAGGTTAAAAAGAGGCTATAAAAATCTTACCTTATGGTCAGACATTAAAAATTGAATAACTATGGCTACAAAGTTTTATTAAAACTAAGTTTAACATTAATAACACACTAATGTAAAGGCGAAATCTAGCTTATCTGGTATAAACACACAGGAAGCATTGTCAGATATAAAATGGTGTTTGGCTTTCTTTGGTCTAAAAACTAAAAAATAGGTGCTAAAGGAAATTTCTCAGTAAGAAGGCACCGAGGACTATGAAGTCCACTGCTGATGTCCCCACATTTAAAACAAAAGGTCAATTTCTTAGAAATTATATACTTTGTTTATCTTCCACTTTCATTTCCCTCAAAACTAAAAGTCTTTTAGCACATGTACCACCCCTAGAATTTCCGGTAAACCAGCACCAGCCCAAAGACTATGTTCTCATCAAAAGGTGGAAAGAAGAAAAACTCGAGCCAGCCTGGGAGGAACCTACCTTATGCTGCTAACCACCAAGACTTCTGTTTGTACAGAGAAAAAGGGATGGATTCATCACACCTGAGTCAAGAAAGCGCCACCCCCTCCAGTGTCTTGGGCCATAGTCCCAGGGGAAAACCCTACCAAACTAAAGCTAAGAAAAATTTAACTCTTTCATCTATTCTATTACTCTTTCTTCTTTCTTCACTCTATTGCTGACCATCTAGTTATTAACATAACCAAGTCGATTTCACCTCAAACTATTGCATTTAATGCTTGCCTTGTTATACCCTGTGGGGACTTGCCAAGTCAAAGACAGCTCTCTACTTCAGAAAAGTACCTCTGTCCCTCCTGACTCTCCTCAGACTGGGCATTAGTAAATTGGGACCATTTAATCTGGGGAGATTTTGATAAAGACCCCAGTGTCAACCAGGAGTCTTGCCCCCCGAATGTAGAGCTTTTATGCCGTAGTTGGTCCAATGTTCTGTGGACCACTAAAGAGCAAGGATGGACTGCCCCAACCAGTTTTTGTAATTTCCTAAAACCATACATTCATTTTACTAGAGGATCATAGAAGTTAAGGACTTAAAACAAACTTTGGCAATTAAGACAGGATACCAAGATGCAAATGCCTGGTTAGAATGGATCAAATATTCCATCTGCACATTAAACAAAAGCAATTGTTATGCTTGTGCACATGGCAGGCCAGAGGCCCAGATTGTCCCCCTTCCACTAAGGTGGTCCTCCAGTCAACCAGGGGTGGGCTGCATGGTAGCTTTTTTCCAGGATTCTACAGCCTGGAGTAATAAGTCATGCCAAGCTCTCTCCGCTATATCCCAAAGTTCAGCACCCTGCGGGTCAGCCCCCAAGGGCCATCCAATTTCCATCTCCCAACACTAAGTTCACTTTGTGTCTCTCACAACAAGGCAGAAATTTAGCATTCCTTGGAGACCTGAAGGGATGCGATGAGCTTAAGAACTTTCAAGAGCTTACCAGTAAGTCAGCCCTTGTTCATCCTCGAGCGGATGTGTGGTGGTATTGTGGGTGGACCTTTACTATATGAATCACTATCGATCTGTCTTACCAGAAGACACGGGTAGTGAGGATGAAAGTGAGAACTCCCACTAATGAGTAAAGTTCTCAAAGGGGGGTGATAAGGGAGGAGACCACCCCTCATATTGTCTTATGCCCAATTTCTGCCTCCAAAGAAAGAAGAAGTAAAAACTAAAAGGTAGAAATGAAATCCACAGACAGCCTGGTGCTGCGCCCTGGGCCTGGTAGTTAAAAATCAACCCCTGACTTAACTGCTTGTGTTATCTATAGATTCCAGACATTGTATGGAAAAGCATCATGAAAATCCCTGTCCTGTTCCGTTCTGTTCTGTTCTGATTACTGGCGCATGCAGCTCCCAGTCACGTACCCCCTGCTTGCTCAATCGATCATGACCCTCTCACGCAGACCCCCTTAGAGCTATAAGCCCTTAAAAGGGACAAGAATTGCTCACTCAGGGAGCTCAGTTTTTTGGGATGTAAGTCTGCCAACACTCCTGGCTGAATAAAGCCCTTTCCTTCCTCAAATCTGTGTCTGAGGGGTTTTGTCTGCAGCTCGTCCCACTACACTGTCATCAGCATCCACCCCCCACCACCCTACCCCCGCACCCACCCCCCACCCCACCTGTATAGAGGCCTCCAGAGGAAGGCAAGAGGCAAGGTGAAGGGAATGACTGCTTGGCCACCCAGGAGGGTAGGTACTTGGCATAGGGTTCCCAGCCCTCCCCATCACCCCAGCCCATCCAGGTTCCCAGGCACCAAGCATGGCTAAGAAGCAGCAGAGCTGTCAGCCTTGCAGGGATACCTGTGAGCTCAGTATATGTGGCTCTCAGTAGCAAGCGTGGCAGACAGGATATATGAGGGCCCTCCCCAGTTTTCAGACACGGTCTAGCTCTTCTTTAATCTGCGACCCCTGGGAAGTGGGGGGTCTCTGGTACTGGCTGAGATTGAGGCTTAAAATCAGATTATTTTTAATAAGAAATAAAGATGTGATTTTTAAAATTGTTTTTACCACTAACCATAAAGTAGGTAAATTATATCATCATCTTAACCTTTGATAATATGCATTCTTTAGTTTCTCAGTAGTTTTAATATCTAATATTTATTCAGTATTAAATTCAAATTATATTCAAGAACTATTAAGTCATACTTTGAAACTCATTAAAATATATTCAAATGAAAATTGAAGTCAGACTGTTTCTGTCTCTGGAAACAGATTTAATTTGATTTAGAGAAAACAAATTGATAGAGAAGTCTCTTTAAATGCAGATTCCTGGGACCCATCCCAGGTCCACTGAATCAGAATCTGGTGGTAGAGGCTTGGTACTTGCATTCTTACCAGGCTCCACTCAGAATTCTCAGTTCTTTTCCCCCCAAACCTGTGAGGTTTGAGATGCCCTGCAATGTCTGCCCCTCAGGTAAGTGGGAATGTTAGAAGACCCAGAGTGGGAGGGTAAGAACTGGGCCCCCAGCCTCCCCATGCTCCAAGGTACTTGATAAGGACAGTGTACAGGAAGGACCTTGTCTCCGAGGCCTGCCAAGGCGGGCCAACAGCCGAACAAACCAAGCGGAGGTAGAGAGGCTCGAATTCACGAGGGAAAAAGGGATGGAGAAGAAACAAGAGGAAAAATATAGGGTTAACAAATAATGAAGGTTAATATTAGCTAAGAATGATGTCCAGGTTTCTTAAACACATTGTGGAAAGAGGAAAGAAAAGATAGAAGCTTCTTTTGAAATCAGGCAGGCCAAGAACTGGATGCAGTGAGCATTTCTGTGGATTCAAGCAAAGAACACGTGTCTATGATGGAGAGGACTAGGGCCTGAACCTTGGCCACTCACATTCTGTTTCTCCGGGATGATCACTGATCTGTGCCTAGGATTCCTCATCTATAAGAGGCATGTATCATTATCTGTGCTTTCCCCTTGAGATTTTGGAGGGGAGGCTGGTAGAGTCCATACATGAGAGAAAATTTCAACCAGGAATAATTCTTGCCCATGCTGGCACTCCAAAGGATGCAGCAGAAACAGCTCTAACCCTGGTCTGCTTCTTGTTGTTTGCCCATACCAAGTGCATGACCACTAAGACTTTGAATTTGCTCTAACCCTACCGGGACCAGTCTTTCTCTTCACCTCCACGTTGAACTTGCTGTCCTTTTTTTTTTTTTTTTTTTTTTTACCTGGAACATTCTTTCCATCTCCACATGCTACCTTCTCATCAATCAGGTCTAGACTTGACTTTCACCACTTCAGAGAGACCTTCCCAGGCCTCCTTATCTGATATATTGCCTCCTCCCCTCCCCACTCTGTCACATCATCCTCTTTTTTCTTTGTCTTAGTACTTATCACTCTGAAATTATCTAATTTGTTCACAAGTGTGTTGCCCACACCTGAGATGTCATGGGAGTTCCTTGAGGGCAGAAGCCTTTTCCTGTGAGCATATTCCCTGAAATAAAGGAGACATCCATAAATATCCAAGAATGAGTGAATTAATGACCTTCCTTGAGTTGCCTCTTGGTCCACCTGCTGTCTATTCTACTCTCAGTTCTCCCCTTGATTCTTTTGGTCTTTTTATCTCTGCCCTTCCCCACTTTGTCCTCTAGGTCCCTGAGTCTGACTGTATTTCCCCAACACAATGCTGGAGTGGAAGGTTTTAGGCCCCTCCATTTCTCCTATAGGATATTGGCTTGAAATAATCCAGCCTGGGCAGGAATCATTGAAGTTAACCGACCATTCTCTCATAAAAGACCTAGTGCTGATGCATTATTAAGTAGACATCTCCTCATCAAAGAGGGCCTTCTGGCCACCCAGTTTGAGAAGGCAGGGAAGGGAGCATGGAAGGTAAAACCCCCTCCTGCTATACTAACCAACAGGCACTGGGGGTGAACGATGAGAGCCCAGAGATGAGAGCCCTCTGGAGTACTGAAAAAGAAGAAAATAAGATTGCCCTTAGGTAAATAGGAAACTGAGCAACCTTGGATCAGGGGTGCAAGCTTGGCCAAATCTCAGGTGGAGGCACAGCCATATCTAAAGGAAGGATCTCTCCTTCAAAGGAGTGGGTTGGCCCTGGAATTATGTAGATGTTTGTTTAGCCTCATTACTTGCCAAACATCTTGCCAAAACATCTCCTTGCATTACCTCCTGTAATCCTCCCAACAGCCCTTTTCTTTGCTACTGTTGGTCTTATAAGAATGAGATTCCTAAACCCATGGGAATACGAACCATGTCTTTTGTTTCTCGTGATTCTTTTGCTTAATATTTTGTCCAAACATCACAGCACAGAATTCAGTTCTGGGAGGAAGAGCCATTGTTTATTTCCTCCACCCTGGGATTTTCCTTCCTTCTGAAAATATTCTCCTTCTTTATTAGCTTCTGTATCTACAGCAGCTACATAGCCCATTCCTTGCTCTATTTTAGATTCTTCTGTTCTGTGAGGAATGCCTCTGTTACATTTATTTGATGGCCATTACTTATTTCAAAGCAATAGAGCCTGGTGGCTGGGCAAATGAACTTTTGAAAATAAGAGACCCGCAAGGCACAGTGGCTCACATCTGTAATCTCAGCACTTTGGGAGGCTGAGGCAGAAGGATTTGAGCCCAGGAGTTCAAGATGAACCTAGGTAACATAGTGAGACCCTGTCTTTACAAATAAAAAGAAAAAAACCAGCCGGGCTTGGTAGTCCATGTGGTCCCAGCTACTTGGGAGGGTGAAGTGGGAGGATCCTTTGAGCCCAGGAGGTCAAGGTTACATACAGCAAGCCGTGATTGCGCCACTGCACTCCAGCCTGGGAGACAGAGCAAGACCTTGTCTCAAAAAAAAAAAAAAAAAAAAAAAAAAAAATCACAACAACAACAAAAGACCGTATTTCATTTCAGGTGCTGCCACCAAATAGATACATGACATTGGGCAAGTTAACCTCTTTGTGCTGATTTCTGTCAGTGAAATGGGCTTAAAAATAGTTAACCTTAGGATTATTGTGAAAGTTATCATCAAGAGTTACAGTGTAAAGAGTAAATTATTATGAAGTGTTAAAATGTAATTAAAACACACAGAACAATATCTGGAAGGGGAAGTTAAGCTGGAGAGAATATTTGGGAAAGAAGATGGTAAATGCTGAGCAAATGATAGCTGGTAAGGTTTTTTGACTGCGAGTAAAAGAAATTGCATTTAGCCAATCAAAGCAAAAAAAAAAAAAATGAAGTTCATCATAAAGATCCTGGGTCACTAATTAGCTCAAGGTAATAAGATCAATTTGGGGAGGGTTGGGCCTACAGGGAACCCAGCCTTCATGCGGAACCTTATCCTGAGTGTTGTTGCTGGGGTGACCCAGCAGCAATGGCCTTCCATTCTGATTCTGGTCTCAGAAAATCTGGGTCATGTTTTTCCTTCGGGAGAAAGGAGAGTCAGCTTTGTGATGGATAGTTCCTCCAAGATTATATTGAATGGGATAGGAATTGAAATCTATTAATCTTGTATTGCTGCTACGACAAATTACCACACACTTTAAACACCACGAATTTATTGTTTTACAGTTGTAGCAGTCAGAAGTCCACAATCAATCTCAGTGGGCTAACATCAAGGCACTGGCAAGGCTGCATTCCTACAGGCTGCTATGAGAGCCTTACCTAACTTATGGTAGTCACAGAGTGTATCATATCACCTCTGCCAATATAGGGTAACCTAATCAATGGCATGATATCCCATCGTATTCACAGGGCCTAGCCACATTCAACAGAAGGGGACTGTACACACCAGTTGTGTGTCTAAGATATGCCTTTTAGCAAGGTGGACAGACAGGTAATCAGATAGTGGGACAGCATGGGAGGTGCTGTCACAAAGGTGTGTGAGAGACCTTCTGGACAACTATGAGTCAAAGTTCCTGGGAAAGAGGAAGAAAATGGGGTCCTGGGCAGAGCATAGGGGCATTCAGAAAGATGAATTCTGGGCTGTATTTTGAAGGATGAAGATTAATCTCTGATGGGAGCCATGCATGTAAACCAAGGGAAAACTAAATTCAGGTTTCTAGTTAAAAGGTTAATGCTTTAATTTAGACCACAGCTGAATCCCAGAAAAGCCAGAAATTAAATCCAGGCAGAATTAATCATTTAATCAGCCAGTCAGGCTACCTTGATTTGCTTTGGCAATTTAAGAGAGCTTAGTAGATAGTGCAACATGAACCCCATTTCTAAAGCTTGCTCCATCTTGAAATTCTTCTTAGCTGAGGATTTGTAGTGAATTCTCAGAGTCTGTTGGCTCTTTAAAAAAAATGTCTTAAAGAAGCAGGCATATATGGAGTTGCTGGGAAGAAAAATAGTCATAATATTGTCGAGATAGTATGGTGGTTGAATTCACCAATCAGCCAGTTGCCCTGGGCTTATTAGTTTCTTTTTAATCTTACACCGCAATATAGAACTGCAGGATGGCATGAATTGCGAAAAAGAAGCAGAGGAGGGAGGAAAAATGATTAAAGCACACACAAAATAGAAAGGGAGCAAGCGGAAAGCGGCCCCTGAAGTTCCAGCTGGCTAGTGGTGATTGATCACAGCTCCATTCGCTGTTAGATTTGTGGAGGTGGTGGGGTGGGGGCCCTGATTCTCTTGATATTCCTTTTTTCACCAGTTTTAGAGTTGGCTCAGTATAGAATAAACTAAGCCTAGAAATTTGGAATATTCAAAGATTTTATTTTTGTGTACATTTTTATCAAAGTAACTCATGCATTTCTTTAAAATCAGGTTTTACAGAGGGACTTTTAGTGAAAGACAGCAATTTCAGTTGAGTGGTTCCTGCCCTATCTACAAATAATGTATTTGTGTCTCTCAAATACACAAATACATTAGTCTGGATTTGCACATCAAAACTTCTGTAATCATGTATTTGTGTCTCTTTGTGTATTAATTTGAGAGATCTCCTGACTTCCTTTAGTAGATCAGTTTCACTCACCTAAATTATCACACCAACCCTAACCCCAGTATAGTTTTATCACTATTTGTATCACAATTATTTAGTAATATACTATTATTTAGTGATCACTATTATGTAGTGACTATTATTTTGTCACTTTAGATGATATACTATAACCTTTGTTTTCTGTTCCATTGTCCATAAACACTTGTGCCTCTTTTTCTCCCTTTCACTGAAGGGATTTAGAAAAAAAAAAACTGGGATGTCGACAGGTGAAAATAGTTACACCAGATGTTCATAAATGGTTTGTAACAGAAGTGTTTCATGTGTAAATACATTTAAGACATCCTGGATAAATGAAATAGAACAAATTTCTCTATAATGGAGCAATTCAGAAGCTTTGAAGTGCAAATCCACAGTGTGAAACTTCTGAAGGATGCATAGTGTATAGAGTTTCACAAACTTGATCATAGAAACATATTTGGTTGGTTACTTTCCTCCACAGAACATTTATTCACATTTTAGGGAAATGCTTCTAAAATAGTAGGGGAGGTAGTGTCCCGTTTCTTGTGATGTCAGGAGTACGAAAAATCTCCTTTCACTAAAACAGTGTACCCTTTTTGAGCACTTGCAACGTGCCTGTGCGGTACTGAGTGCTGGCACATAGCATCCTGTGAGCAGTGTACTAATAGTATCTTCACTTTACAAATAGGAAGATCAAGACGTAGAAATGGCAGATCGTTTTGTCCAGCATCCCACAATTAGCTAAGTGGTCAAGTCAGGATTCTAATCACTTTAGAGGTCCCTAAATATACTATACTTCCTCTCCCACTGGCTATCGCACTGCCCAGAATGAGGGCATTACAAGGGCACTTTTTAAAGTAGTTACACATTTTAGCATGCTTAGTCATTTCTATAATCATTATGCTGTCTCTATCTCTATACTATAATGCATCATACACCAACAGCACGTGCATCCATTATCTCAGTTGAGCTCTGTCAGACAGTAGAGCTGACAATGATACAGAGGTTAAGTGTCCTAAATCAAGCTAATTAACATATGCACTACCTCATATTTATCTTATTGGGGGTAGAATACAATCTTAGTCCATTTTTGTGCTGCTATCACTGAATACCTGTGACTGGGTAATTTATAAACAAAAGAAACTTACCTTTTCATAGTTCTGGAGGCTAGGAAGTCTGAGATAGAGGCACTGGCAAGTTCCCTTGTCTGATGAGAGCTGCTTTCCAAGATGGCACCTTGATGCTCTGTCCTCCAGAGGGGAGAAATGCTGAGCCCCTACATGGTGGAAGGTGGAAAGGCAAGGGGGCTGAATGCTGTATGAAGCCTCTTTTATAAAGGCCTTAATTCCATCACAAGGGAGAAGCCCTCACGGCCTAATTGCCTTCTAAAGGCCCCACCTGTTAACACTACCACATTGGCAACACCTGAATTTTGTAGGGAACACATTCAAATTATGGCAAACACTTAAAATCTACTTTTGTAGTAATTTTTAAGTATATAATATAGTGTTTTTAACTATAGTTACCATGTTGTATAATGGATCTCTTGACCTTATTCCTCCTAACTGAAATTTTATTTTCTTTGATCAACATCTCCCCAATTTCCCCACCATTAGCCTCTGGTAACCACCATTCTAGTCTCTGCTTCTATGAGTTCAACTTTTTTAGATTCCACATACAAGAGAGGTCATGTGGTATTAGTCTCTCTGTGTCTGGCTTGTTTCATTTAATACAATGTCCTCCAGCTGTATCCATGTTGTCACAAATGACAGGATTTCCTTTTTTTTTAAAGGCTGAATAGTATTCCAATGTGTGTGTGTGTGTGTATATATATATATGTGTGTATATATATACACCACATTTTCTTTATCCATCCATCAGTTAATGGACATTTAGGCTGATTCTATAATTTGGCTATTGAAAAAATGCTGCAATTAATATAGAAATGTACATATTTCTTCAACATACCGATTTCATTTCCTCTGTAACTCCAAATTTCTATTTCTCATATATCTGTTAATTGTTTCTTTGTAGCTGATGGTGCTCTCACTAGCAACCCAGTTAACTTCCTGGTGAATGCTCTGCCATGCATGCTCTGTAAATTAGAGCTCCACTGTTATTTTCAAATACTTGATATGCAAAAGACAGCTCGCATTTGAATTCTATTTGCCTTGTTACAAAATAAAATTTAACATAGCATTTGTCAATAAAAATAGCTATTAAAGTCTTTAAATATAACTCTTACAAATGTTTGAATGATTGTAAAAAATGGTTTTAAATATTTTATCATCTCTGTGGGAAACTCTGTTTTCAATGATGATGATCAAGAATTTGAGGAGAGTACATTAAAAAGTCAATTAGAATTGGCTTGTACCCATTTCAGCATAAAACCCAACATACAAAGCCTATGTTGAATCCCACTTCCACTAGAGATATAGAAAGTCAAGAGAGAACATTGCACCCACCCTAACAGCAAGAATAAACCAGATAATCTAAAAAATCATAATTTTTAAAAGCCTGTAAGGGAGCTCAGGTTGTAAAAAAACCTAATGAACCAAAATTGAGAAAAATGACAGAAACCTCTCAGGAGAGAGGAGACCCCACAACTGCTTTTATCTTTGGCTGTACAGTGAGTGGAAGAAGAAGCTGCCATGGACACAGATAAGAAAAAAACAGCTGAAATTTTAGTGCAATTGTAAAGGGAGAGTATAGCTTGCATGGTCATTTAGAATCCCCAGGAATCTCAGACACCAGGGGAGTCTCCACTTACCCACCAACTCTTTTCTACAGGCTTTCACTGAGTGCTCACAGAAAGATCAGGAGAGCAAGACAGAAACCCCAAGACACAGATGTTCAGAGCTTCTAAGTCTGAGCAGGTGAACTGAAGGAAATCCCACAGGCACTTTGGTCATGGTGATTATAAGGCAGCAATTCTCTACCACTGGGGGAGGAACAGGTGAGCTGAGTGCACAGTGAGGCACGGTGCATGGGGTCTGCTGAAGTCCAAAGGCTGAGGGGAGAACTGAGAAACTCCACTGGCTTTCTGGACATTACATTGCACACTAGACAACAGCCATCTGCTACTGGGGAGATGCTGGAGAGCTGAGAGAAACATCCCCTCTTCTCCAGGTACAAGTGTGCCAAGCCTGCTGGAGTCTAAGAAGAACTACAGGAAACCCCACAGACACTATAGTCCTTACCTAATAAGGTAAAGACCATCTACCTATTGTGGGAGGGGCCAAAGAGCTAAGAAAGACATCTCACTCCAAACCCAAGTGCACAGGTATTGCTGAAGTCCAGGGGCAGAACAAGACTATTAAGAGAAACCCCCAGCTACTCCATGCCTTTCACTGAGTATGTGACAGCTCTCCTAAGAGCTGAGACAGGCATGAAGCAAAGGCAAACCGGGCTGGCTAAAGTACTAGGGCAGGAAAGAAGGACTGATCAACTCCCTCAGGCACTCATACCCCAAGTTCTGATTTCTCCATTGAACAATGTGAAGCCTGTGGTGAATTGAATCTAACTAAGTCAACAATTTCAGACCTAGATCAACTAGACTAAATTATCTCAAAAATTCTAGTGTAAAAATAAGCTTATGGCCTGCCAGAATAAAAATGCCTGCCCTTTTCTGGATATGATTATTATTTTCTTCTGACTCTACTGTTCATTTATAATTAATCAAAAATTATAAGGCACATGAGCAAGTTAAGCAAATGATCTTCCTCAAGAGAGAAAACAGCAGATAGAACCAGAGCCACAGAATTATTGTAATTATCATATGGGGACTGTAAAATAATTACAATGTATAAAAGGATTGGGTGGAAAAGTGAGCAAAATCTCTGGACAGGTGGACAATTTCAGAGCCAAATGAAGATGCTAGAAATGAAAAATACTTTATCGATAAAGAATTTCAACACATTGTTAGCACACTAGACACAGAAAAGGAAAGAACCGTGAAAGTGAAGACAATTTGTATCTCAACACTCTACTTGCATTCAAGATATCTGATACATTTAAAACAGCCAAACAAACACAAACGTTGAGTTCTAGGAAAAATTTAAATGACCTAGAATTTTCTAAAATATATGAAAGACATCAACGCAAGATGGAATAAGCTCTGAAAACCCAAAGAATGAATTCAAAGAAATACCAGTAAAAGCACCCATAGACACATCAGAATCAAACAGATGAATTCCAAACATAAAGGGAAAATCTGGAAAATTGGCAGAGAAAACAAGAGAGATTACATACAGGGGAGCAACATAGAAATTACAGCTTCTCACTGGAAACAATGGAGACCAGGAGACAGTGAAATGACATTTTAAAGTGCTGACAGGAAAAAAAAAAATCAATCTAGAATTCTATGCCAGTGAAATCTTTTCCAAAAATGAAACCAGCCAAAATAAACATATTTTCAGGAAAACAAAAGTGAAGGAAATTGCCTCGAGCAGATCTCTACTACCAGGAAATACTCAAATAAGTTATTTAGGCCAAAAGGAAACAATATTAGACACCCAGTTCCTTAGGAAAGAATGAGAACTCTGGAAAGAGAAAGCAAGTTAGTAAATATAAAAGACATTAAAACACACACACACACACACACACACACACACACGCATACATAAATATTTTAAAGACCATTGGTTTCTAAAAGTAAAACTAAAAACAATGTAGTTATTTTACATTGTTCTGACATATTTAGAAATAAGCTGTATGACAAGAGTATAGAGGGTAGGAGAAAGGCAATTAAAATATATTAAGAGTTTTATATTGTTTGTGAAGTAGTAAAATAATTTTTGTTGTTGATGTGATAAATTAGAGATGCATATAGTAATATCTATATAAAAATGACAGACATAAAAGCAACTAATGATAACTAACAGAAAATAACACAAAAATTAATATGTAAAAATACTTAACTCACACATAAAAGAGGCAGAAAAGGAGGAACAAAAAAACAAAAAGCAGGTGGAATAAAACACAAATATATCAGCAAGTATGTATTGGTTTAAAAAGGAAGACCAAAGTATATGTTTTTGACAAGGAATACATTTTAAACATAAAAACACAGAAAAGTTGAAAGTAAAAGGATGGAAAATGGAACAACATACACCACGCAAACACTAATTATGAGAAATCTGCCACGACTATGTTATATAACAGAAAGGAGACTTCAGCACAGACAGTATTTCATACTGAGATAAAGACAGGTATTTCATAATGATAAATGAATTACGTGATGAAGAAAACATAACCATTTTAAATGTGACAGAACACAAGAAAAATATAGATAAGTTCATCATTATTTTGGGTTTAATTTGCTCTGCCTTTTCTTGCTTCTTAAAGAACAAGCTTTGAGCATTGATTTTACAACGAATGTAAAATCAATATTTTGAAGAATTGAATACCACTCTCTTAGCAGTTGATAGCACAACTAGATTTTAAAAAATTTAAACAAGATAGAGAAGATATAACTCGACTTAATTGAAAGTACTAGAGCATGACGCCCAACAACAGAAAAGGACTGAGTGATCTTCTGAAGTGCGCACAAAACATTCACCAAGGTGGACTATTTTCCGGATCATAAAACAAGTCTCCAAATATCTCAAAGATCAGAAATCATACAGAATACACTCTCTGACCACAGCAGTATTAAATTAGACATCAATAACAATACGATATTTTAATATGATTTTCTACAATGATGGAAATATCTGTGCTGCCCAAGGTAGTAGTCTGGTAGTCATATCCACATGTGACTATTGAAGAATTGAAGTTTAGATAGATCATCTTAGCAACTGAGTTTTTAATTTTAATTCATTGTAATTTTAATTTGAATATCCACATATAGCCAGTGGCTACTGTATTAAACAGCACAAATCTAGACAATTGCTAGATAATCAGAAATTAAACAGCACATTTCTAATAACTCATTACATATGTGTGTGTATGTATATATATCACCAGGTAATATATGTGTGTGTGTGTGTGTGTGTATATATATATATATAAAATAGAACAAATCTAGACAATCTCTAGATTATATATATGTGTGTATATATAAATATATATAAAATAAACAGAACAAATATACACCATCTCTAGATACTTGGAAATTAAATAGCACATTTCTAATAGCTCATTACAGATGTGTGTGTCTATATAAACATATATACATATATGTACATACATATATAAATATACATATATACACATCACAAGGGAAATTAGAAAATATGAACAGAATGATAATAAAACATATCATTTTGCAATTCGTGTGATACAGATAAAGCAGTACTTAGAGGGAACTTCATAGTCATAAATGTCTGTATTTAAGAGGAGGAAGGTTGTAAAATCAATGCTCAAAGCTTGTACTTTAAGGAGCAAGAAAAGGCAGAGCAAATTAAACCCCAAAAAAGAAAAAGAAACACAATAAAATTAGAGCCAAATCAGGGAAAACAGAAAACAATAGAGAAAATCAACGAACCTAAAGTCCTTGAAAAGATCAATAAGGTTGCTGAACCTCTAGCTTCGAGAAAAAAGGAGAAAACACAAATTGCTATTATCAGCAATGTAAGAGGGGACAAAATTACAGATTCTGTAGACATTAAAATGATAATAAGGGCATATATACTATGAACAGTTTTGTATTAATGAAGTTGACAAGTCAGATAACATGGACATAGTTTTTGAAAAGCACAAGTTACCCAAACTGACACAACAAAAAAGAAAAATATATAAATAGCCTTATATCCATTAAATGGTTTTATTTGTAAGAGTAGTACTGAGACAGCCAGGTGGGAAGGGGTCCCATGAGAAACTCCAACCAGCCTGCGCACTGGGAGGGATGTGCACTGGTGGGGAGCCTTGGGAAGTTCGCACTGTTTGCAGCAAGGAGGAGCCTGGCCCCTCCTCTTCCTGGGTGGAACGTGGAATTCAATCTGCGAGGCAGGAAGCACACTAGCAGCATTCTGGCTTTGTAGAGGGTCTCTGTTTCCCTTATCCCCCCGCCTTTTTGCCCAATAAATTCCATTTATTCTCACCCTTCAAATTGCATGCGAGGCTAATTTTTCATGACTGTGTGACAAGGACCCATCTTAAGCTGAACTAAGGAGAGAGTCCTGCAACAGTACAAATTCAATATTTAATATCTCCTACAATACATGATTTTTTTCTTGTAAATTATACTATATATAAAAAGGATTTTTTTCACCAAGCTTTATCTAAATATTCCAGAATACTCTGCTGTTTGTTGCAGTGTGCCGTGCAAATGTTACACTTTTCTCCGTGAGCCATAGCATGAAAACACTGGGAGGCATTTCTCTACCTGGAGTTGAAGTGAAGATGAAGGGAATGGGGAGAAAGATAGGTTTGGGCAGCACAATGAACAAAGATGTGAAGAGATGTCTACGTCATGGGGTTGTTGCCAAGATTACAATGAAGAAATCATGCATCTAATGCTCTTGGCACAATTCCTGCTTCATAGCAGGTGCTCAATAAATATTATTCCCCCTCCTCTCTAGGGCACCATTATTTGAGGGAAGTGGGAGTTTTGTCTTTCTGTATAGAAATCTATGTTGTTTCTTCCATGCTTTTATTTTCTATAAAGGACAGTTGGAATACTCAAGAGATCCAGTATTGGCTGCTCTTCAGAAATGAGCGAATTTATAAAAAAGAATATTCTGAGTCTTCATAGTGATGTCCTTAAACTGTATGCAAATAAGGAATTCAGCACTTATTAATTGATCTTTCTGCAATTATGTAATTTGTGAAAGAGCTGGTATTCCTACAAAACGAAATACTTTGTCATAATTCAGATGACAGTAGGGAGCTTTTCGGAACTATAAAAGGACTTTCTTCTAGACAATAGCCAAATAATTAAAATACTAATGTTAGAAATTCATTTGCTTTCTGAGATACCGCATGTTCAAGAAGATTAAATTTTTTCTTCCAAACAATCCTTAAGACTTTGCCTCTCAAAATAATTTAGGAAGAGTATGTCAATGTTTGATAAAAATGCCTGTCAAGGCAGTTTTAAGCCACTAAAACCTAAATAAAAGGTTATTTTTTAAACGGTACTACTGTTTTAGACTTGGGTAATTATCAACATAATTCCCTGGGTGTTATTTCATGCTTTGAATGGGAGGTCTGGAAAGCTAGGCTTCTTTTTTGGTCATAATGTATTCTGTATTTCTCCAACATTCAACTTTTAAATTGTTTTTTAATGTTTGAAGACATTTATGGAGCATGACAATACATCATGTCAAACACATTCCCACATTTCATTTTCACAGCACTCCTAATCCCCATTTTACAGATGGTTGCATCATGGGGTAACAGCGTGGTTGGTTTATTTACACACAGGGCCCACACCTGACAGAAAACTGAGCTGAGATTGCACACAGCAGTCTGCTGCAAAGCCACGACATGCCTGCCATTTAATTCCATGATCAAGGGAAAGCAATCAACAGAGACCAATAGATTTTTGCATTTCAACCTTGGAGTTGAAGACATTTTGGCCATTCCTCCACTTAGTCCTGGGCAAAGCTCATCTCTATCCTAACCCGTAGCTTTACATTTAACCCTGATGTTGATTTTACAAAATGGAAAATGGAGATTTGGAAACAGCTTCCCACAGAGAACAACATTATTGCCATTAAGACTACTTATCTATACTTTTCCAATAGGTTAATATTTATCTGCAGTTATCTGTGACTTCATTATAGAAGCCTCTAGTATACACTTGAGTCATACCACTCCTTTGAGTGACCATATGTTGGGGACCAGACACTTTACATAGAGTTCTCTAATTATTACACTGACACTATAACATAGTTATCATTTTTCCATTTTACTAATGAGTTAACCAAGACTCAGAGAGGCTAAATTAATAATGAAAACAATAATAAGAAAAGTTAACATTTAGTAAGCACTCACTAGGTAGCAAGCACTGTGCAAAGTACTGTGTATACAATAATGCAAACAATGAGAAAAATTAACATTTAGTAAGCACCCACTAGGTAGCAAGTACTGTGCAAAGTACTGTGTATACAATAATGAAAACAATAATAAGAAAAGTTAACATTTAGTAAGCACCTACTAGGTAGCAAGTACTGTGCAAAGTACTGTGTATACAATAATGAAAACAATAATAAGAAAATTAACATTTAGTAAGCACTCACTAGGTAGCAAGCACCGTGCAAAGTACTGTGTATACAATAATGCAAACAACGAGAAAAATTAACATTTAGTAAGCACCCACTAGGTAGCAAGTACTGTGCAAAGTACTGTGTATACAATAATGAAAACAATAATAAGAAAAGTTAACATTTAGTAAGCACCTACTAGGTAGCAAGTACTGTGCAAAGTACTGTGTATACAATAATGAAAACAATAATAAGAAAAGTTAACAGTTAGTAAGCACCCACTAGGTAGCAAGTACTGTACAAAGTACTGTGTGTACACTTTATAAACAATATCTCTCATTTCCTCTTTAGAACAACACCAGGAGATTGATGCTGTTATTATCCCATCCCACAGACAGAAGTTAGAGAAGATAAGGAACTTGCCCAAGGTCATATAGTTAGTGAGTACCAGAACAGGGACTTGGACACAGGTCAGATTGACAGCAAAGTCCATGCTCAATCATTCCACTTGACAGGCCACCTTCTCTAGAGTTTGGATTCCAACCGAAGTCTAACTACAAAGCATATACACACTCCACTGCCATGTTTCCTAGCAATAAATACCAATCGCAGGGAGTCACTCACACAGATGATTTGAACAGCTCAACTAATTCCATCTGCCTTGTCCTATAATAACCCCATCTAGACAACAACCTTGAGTATTGGGAGCATAAGCCTGTTTGTCAGACCCATTTCTACCCTGCCTCTTATGGGCTGGGTGACCTTGCAGATGGTACTCAACTTGTTTGAGCCCTCATTCTGTGATTCCTTAAATGAGAAAATAATAGTACTCACCTTGGAAGATAGTTGTAGGAATTAGATGAGAAAATATTGGGGAACTTGTGTGGCATTTTGGTAGGTGAATATACAGAGCAGCTATTATTCTAAGACATTACATATGCAATAAGGATAAGATATATCAAAAGGCATATTTAGGATCAGAATATCACCCATGCTTTCAATCATGCTCGTGACTTTACCTAGCTGCATGACCTGGGATGAATTACATGAGGTTTCTTGGGATTAGGTTATTTATTGATAAGATAAGAACTAGATTTTCCAGTTGCCTTCAAACACTAATATTTGATAATGCTACCAATGTGTATGAAATTGCTTTGTAATGTGTGAATTACTATAAAATGTGCCCTATTATGATCACCAGGGCCACCTTTTTTATGATGGAGTTGGGAAAGAGAACAGTGGAAATGATACTTATTGAAGGGACTGCACTGACTCCTCTGTGTGTCTTATGCCATTTCTTCCTGGCATTCTCCCTAAGAGGTTGGTATTTTATGCATATTACAAAAGCTTTAAAACAAATGTCGTAAAAGAACCCAAGATTCAAAGACATAGAATGAATTATCTAAGTTCACCCTGCTAGACAAGAGAGGATAGCTCTCAAATTCACACCCATCTGTCAAAAACTTCATGTACCACCCTGGAAGGGACCTCTGAAGACTTGCCAAACTCACCAGAAACTTGAGGAACCAAAACAAATGGATCTCGAGGCCCAAACAGGTCCCTCACCATGGGCGGGGTTTTTCATACCTTGCACCTTTCCATGTGTCCCGGCCATGGGAACCGAAGGAACCACTGGGGAAAGAAAAGCGATATGGGAATTGGGAATCTCCGCTACCCACCTCAGGTAACCGAAAAGGCAGCACCCCAAGCTGCAGTAAGCAGGAGCACCCACAGAAAAAGGAGAGTGAAAATATTCTTTGAAAGAATTTGCTAGCTGGGCTCAGTGGAAATATTTGCGCCTGTAATTCCAGCACTTTGGAAGGCCAAGGTGGGCGGAACACTTGAGGTCAGGAGTATGAGACTAGCTTGGGCAACATGGTGAAACTCCGTCTCTGCTAAAAATACAAAAATTAGCCGCGCATCATGGCGGGCGCCTGTAATCCCAGCTACTCGGGAGGCTGAGGCAGGAGAATCGCTTGAACCCGGGAGGCAGAGGTTGCAGTGAGCTGAGATCGCACCACTGCACTCCAGCCTGGGTGACAGAGCAAGTCTTAGTCTCAAAAAAAAAAAAAAAAAAATAGAATTTGCTATTTCCTCCCAAAATCAAGGATGCTGTCATTTAGGAAATTTTAAAAAATAATTTTCAATTTAGTACTGTACCAATTTTGAATTATATATGAAGGATATCATAATTTTAAAATTTGTGATTTAAAAATATGTGGGAGTTGGGGGGGCACTGTAATCCTTTTTTTTATAGACTTTATTTTTTAAAGCAGTTTTAGATTCACAGCAAAATTGAGCAGAAGGTACAGAGAATTCCCCTATACCTCTTACCTCCACACATGCATAGCCTCCCCATTATCAACATCCCCCACCACAGTGGTGCATTTTTACAATTGCTGAACATACTCTGAAACGTTATCACCCGAAGTCCATAGTTTACATTATGATTCATTCTTGTGTTGTACATTCTATGGGTTTGGAGAAATCTGTAATGATACATATCCATAGTTACAGCATCAGACAGAGTATTTTCACTGCCTAAAAATCCTCAGAGCTCCACCTGTTCATCCCCCCATCAACCCCTGGCAACCACTGATCTTTTTCCTATCTGAATAGCTTTTCCTTTTCCAGGGTGTCATATACAGATGGTCTCCAACTTATGATGGTTTGGCTTACTGTTTTTCAACTTTAGCACTGTGCAAAAGTGATATGCATTCAGTAGAATCTGTACCTCAAATTGTGAATTCTGATCTTTTCCTGGGCTGGCAATACATGATAGGAGACTCTCTGTTGCAGCTCTTGCCATACTAGAAAACAGCAGTGAGCAGTATCTCCCAGTCAGCCACGCCGTCATGAGGGTAAACAATTGATGCTCTAAAGTGTACTGTCTTGCCAGCGTTTTTTGGGTGTTGTGTCTGTGATTTCCCATCCCATCATGTCTAACAAAAACAGCCATCTTTGACTTAGGATATTTTCAATTTACAATGGGTTTATTGGGAAGTAGCCTATAGTAAGTAGAGGAGCATCTGTAGTTGGTATCACACAGTATGTAGCCTTTTCAGATTGGCTTCTTTCACTTAGTAACATGCATTTAAATTTCCTCCATGTCTTTTCATGGCTTGACAGCTTATTTCTTTTTAGCACTGAATAGTTTTCTATTGTCTGGATGCACCAGAGTTTATTTACCCATTCACCTGCTGAAGGACATCTTGGTTGCCTTTGAGTTTGGGCAACTATGAATAAAGCTGCTATAAACATCCATGTTCATGTTTTTGTGTGGACATAAGTTTTCAACTCTTTTGTGTAAACACCAAGTAGCATGATTGCTGGATCATATGGTAACAGCATGTTTAGTTTTGTAAGAAATTGCCAAACTGTCTTCCAAAGTGATGTACCATTTTGTATTTCCACCAGCAATGAATGAGAGTTCCTGTTGCTCCACATCCTTGCCAGCATTTGGTTTTATCAGCATTCTGGATTTTGGCCATTCTAATAGGTGCATAGTGATATCTCTTTGTCATTTTAATTTTCATTTCCATGATAACATAAAATGTAGACCATCTTTTCATAGGCTTATTCTCCAACTGAATATATCCTTTGGTAAGTTGTCTGTTAAGGTCTTTTACCTACTATTTAACCAAATTGTTTGTATTCTTATTGTTGAGTTTTAAGAGTTTTCTTGTATATTTTGTATAATTGTTATTTATCAGATATGTCTTTTGCAGATATTTTCTCCCAGTCTGTGGCTTGTCTTCTCATTCCCTTGACACTGCAAACTTTTTAATTCTTAAAGCAGTGAAGGTCATAGCTCAGCCTAAACACTATCTCCACTATGCCTGAGGCTAGGAGACTACAAAGAAAATATCGCTAACATTGATGACTCCCATTAATGTTCTCCAGGTATCAAATGTGTTACCAAAACAGTTACCTGAAATTTAGACACTATGCCAATAGCTGCCCAGCAGTAATAATACACACAGTTAACCTTGACCATCTTATCTCAAATGTGCTTCTATAAGAGCTTTGGGAGCAACATGTGAGCAGACAGCTGACTCGAGTGAAGAATCTTGCTATGGAATTACCATTACATTATATCAGGAGTTTAATCTGAGCCCTAGGCCAGACCCTAGGATTACAGGTTAGGAAACTCTGAAGATCAATTCTGTTTGGCAAATAAGCATTCACATTCTTTCTTTATAATATTTATCAGGTGACCATCATGTATATGATACAATATGAGTTATGAAGACATATAAATTTCTCAAGCTAATTAAAATCTTGTAGGAACTATATGGCATGTGTATAATACAAATTGCCTCTCAGCTGAGACAGATAATAAATCTTGAGAATCACTGTGGTTTAATGTATCTTTAATATATTATATTAAAGAGAGACCTTAAAGTTTATTGCATCTAATCGTCCTCCCAAAACAAAGATCAGAAAAGCCCAGAATAGAATTCTGGTTCCAATTTATTTGTCTTTGTGATCTTAGACAAATTACTTGTCAGCCTTAGGACTTTGTCTTATAAAAAATAAATACCTTAGACTTCTGGTTATTTGCTTATCTGGCTGATGGAACACACATGTATGTCTCTACTTTCTCCTGAAACCTTTCTAAAATTATAGCAATTAATTTTTTATCCATAAGAAACGAGAATTAGAGAGAGAAAAATCGTGGGTAAAAAATGCTATTAAGTAGAACGAAACTTCTTTCAGTGGCCAAGCTTGGAAACTAATTCACAGGCTGGAACCCTAAAGAGCCTCAAAATTGGGAGGACATGGCACTGCTAAAAATAGGGAAATAGAATGGGACAGAAAAGAGAAGAGTTGGTCAAGGAGATAAACCCCAAGGTTTCCTCCTCAGCCACATGCAGTTAGACTATGGCCTTCCTTTGCAATAGCAGAAGACAGGAAGAGAAATTGAATCAAGGGAGTCCAAACACCAGGAGTAGCAAGAGATGGGCTGCTGTCTTAAAAAGAAAGAAATTATGCAAAAGTCTGCTTTTTGGATGGTGAAGCCCCCCAAATCCCCTCGTAATGGGCAGAATAAGTGTTGCCCCCAAATGTTCACATTCTAATCCTCAGAACCTGTGAACACAGGGCTGCAAGTGTTTACATAGCAAAGAGGAATTAAGGGACCAGGTGGAATTGAGATTGTTAATCCATTGACATTATAATAGGAAGATTGTGCTGATTTGTCCAGTGAGCTCAATGTAATCACGAAGGCCCACAAAAGTTGAAGAGGGAGGCACAGTCGGTCAGAGGATGTGACCACAGTGAGGCAATGATGATGGCTTTCAAGATGGATGAAGGGGACTGTGAGTCAAGGAATGTGGTGGCCTCTACAAGCTAGAAAAGGCAAGGAAATGGATTCTGCCCTGGAGTATCCAGGAAAGAACACAACGGATACCTTGATTTTAGCCCAGGGCAACCCATGTGGGACTTCAACTCTCTAGAACCCTAAGATGATAAGTCTGCACTGTTTAAGCTGTCAAATTTGTAGGAATTGGTTACAGAAGTAACAGAAAACTAATACAACCCCTTACAAAGCAATAATGTACAGCAAGTGTATCATTCCAATGCATTGACTATATAGTTATTCATTTGCTATATATATATTTTAAATATTGTCTAAAACATTTTTAAGGGGCTGCTTCCTCATGAACCTCTATTGTACACTTAAAAAGTAACTTGTAAGGAATAAATGTAAGTGGTGGCAATGTCGTCTTGCTTAGTTAATGGTAAAGTTAACATCCTGCCCTCATTTGATTGCTTTCTAAGACAGTGGCCACTTTGACAACAGAAGTACTCAACTGCATGCACACACATATGCTTCACATGTATGTGAACACATATCACAAGCACATATTGCAGCATATCTGTGTTAACTCACTTCACTTATGTTAATAAAACATCTTGAAATACTCCTAAGGTCATTAGTTTCTGTGTAAGGTCAAAGTCCATGGCCAGCTTATTTACTGTAGCTAGTTATAAAGGCACCAACTTAAATTTGAGCTATGAGATCTTTCAAAACAAGAAATACAACGTATTTTATAAGAAATTCTATTTCTACTCTAACCCATATTAGGAAACATTGATTATCTTAATTATTGCCACTCTTTAGGGAGTTGGAAACAGACTTAATATTATGCTTTCACTAAAGCGTAATTAAAGGATTTTTTTCTCTAGCTGATATTATAAATACTAGCATTTGTTCTAAGAATTACTTCTGAAAAGAAATTTTACAAATTGCAATAAAATTTTCTTTCTGTATAGATGTGAATGAATGATTTAACTTAATTTCATTTTTACTTGATTTCAAACCCTTCTTGCATGCTTTCATTAAATAACTAAATTTGATCCAAATGAGAACTAGTATCTCCAATTCTATCTTTGCATCTCATGAACACGTGTTCTTTTGTTAGGTCAACTGAACCACCTGGTGCTGAATATTTAAACTGAAGAGAATCTCTGGCATCTGGCATTCACTATCAGGCTGTCTGCATCTGGCTTAGCCATGATCTTTGTATATTTATGTTTAGTCTCTTCACTGACATTTTATAGAGATAAAAAATGTGGGACAAACTAGAAAAAAAGGATGAACAAAGTAAAGCAACAATGATGTGATATGGCAGAATTTTTACAGTAGCTGGTTAAAAAATGCAGATTTAAATAGAAAGTTTTAGAAAGCATTTTAAAGCTCAAGAACATATATTTTAGAATTCAGTATGATACATAATAATTCCTTATTTTATAAAGAATATCATAGGTCAGACTAGATATCAAATTCGGGTTATCTTTTCAAAGAAATTATTCATTCAGTCTGATGTTAAGCAAACCCTTGAGTGTTGGTTTTGGGGATTTTTATGGAGCAGATAATATTAGGGATTTGGGGGATGGTGATCAACAGTAAAATAGAAAATATTACTCCTGTTCTTACCCAGCTATGAAAGATAAAATAGTGAACTCCACAGCTAGAGAATATTAAGACAACAAAAGTTGGTTTTCCTGCTATATAGTAAACAAAAGGACATTATCAATTGTATCCAGAAAAATATATGGGAAGCAATTGGGTAAATATAACTGAAATAATCATAATGGAAATGAAAATGTGGTAGCTTGTATTATTTGAAAATCTGGAAGGGCCACTATATCCTATAGAATTGAGTCAAAATTGAGAATTATTCATTAATTTAAAATATCCATCAGTCAATGAATGGATAATGAAAGTATGGCAAAAATACACAGGGGAATACTATTCAGCCATAAAAAAATGAAATCCTGTCATTTGCAGCAACATGGATGGAACTGGAGGTCATTATGTTAAATGAAGTAAGCCAGGCACAGAATGACACATATGGCATGTTCTCACTCATATATGAGAACTAAAAAAGTTGATCTCATGGAGATAGAGAGTAGAATGATAGTTACCAGAGGCTGGAAAATGTGTGTGTGTGTGTGTGTGTGTGTGTGTGTGTGTGTGTGTGTGTGTTGGTGGGGTGTTGCTAGGGGATGAAAAGAGGTGGGTTGGTGAGAACTAACATACAGTTAAAGAAAAGGAATAAGTTCTAATATTTAATAGCAGAGTAGGTAGATTATAGTTAACAACAATGTATTGTATATTTCAAAATAGCCAGAAGAGAGGATTTGAAATGTTTCCAACACACAGAAATGATAAGTCCTCGAGGTGATGAATACCCTAAACCCTGATTTCATCATTACACATTCTATGCATGTAATAAAATATCACACCTACCCCATAAATATGCATAAAATTATGTATCAGTAAAAGAATTTAAAACTTAAAAGTAGCAAAAATGCCTTTGGGAGGCCGAGGTGGACGGATCCCGAGGTCAGGAGATTGAGACCATCCTGGCTAACACGGTGAAAACTCGTCTCTCCTAAAGATACAAAAAAATTAGCCGGGCATGGTGGTGGGCACCTGTAGTCCCAGCTATTCGGGAGGCTGAGGCAGGAGAATGGTGTGAACCCGGGAGGCGGAGCTTGCAGTGAGCCGAGATCGCACCACTGCACTCCAGCATGGGTGACACAGCGAGACTCCGTCTCAAAAAAAAAAAAGTAGAAAAATGCCATGAAGTGGTAAAATTACAAATACTTCAAAGACTGAAATTAATTGTAGCATAATTCTACAATTGAAGCATAACAAATTTTTTTAATTTTACGTTTAAAATTACCAAAATATTGTTCTTATAAATATTTGATAACTATTATTAAATGTATAAGATATATCTATTCATATGATTATTATGAAGATGAGTAAATTTACATAAAGCATATGTCAAGCACAGTGTTTCACACATAAAAAGCCTTTGATAAATGACAGCTATTAGTAGCCATCTATTCATCAAACTCCCAAATAAATGTATATCTAAGTTCTGACCCAAACTTCCATTGACAGAGACCTTGATCCTTCACTAGGTCATCCATTCCTTTATTGGATAAGTCTAATACTTACAAAAACAATTGTTGTGTCCAGTCAAAATCTGCATTCCAACTTTTGACTATTGGTATCATTTTTGTCTGTTGGAGCAACATAGAACACCTACTTTGACTTATACATGGCAACCCTTTAAACATTTCTAAACAGCTACCTCCTCTTCCTCAGAGACTTATGTCTCCTGACCATCATCTTCAGAAAGTTGAGCCTGGAAATGACCACACAGACCACATTAGTGTGGCCAAGGCAAAGTTTAGACTTGGCCACTTGGAAATTTACTATTATGATTATCCCACCCTTATTCAGGGCACTGTAGCTGGAGCTTAAGTCATGTACTTGGAACATTTTGCTTTGCAAATACCAGACACTTAGTTAGCTTGAGTTGAAAGGGAAGATATGAGGATCTATTAGGTTATTAGAATACAGTGATACTCAAGGAAGAGAAATGCAACTGAGCCATAGGAACATGTAGACAGGAGTCTCTTTCCATCTCTCATGTCCACCCCTCTCTCCAAAGACTAGATTCCTCTGCCACCCCAGTGGTGGGGGACATGGCTGCCTATAAATCCAAAGCTTTACTTCTTAGAGTCCAGGCTTTCGACGATAGTCCAGCTTACCATTCTTTGTTCTGATTTTAAAATAAACAGAACAGATCCTTATTCTTAAGTTGAGTATCAGTTTCTGGACCTATCAACTGTGGCCAGGAACCAGGTCATGTTGTGACTTCAATGCTTTTTTGCAACCATCTGGACAAGGGAAGGGGCAACTTCTAGAAAAGGTGAACTAAGCACACAGATCTGCAAGTGTTCACTACAGAATATATTTAGTTTTTAGTTTTTGACTAGCAGTTAATTGAACTTCAGTGTAATCTCATGTATTCTGTTCACACTTGTCTCAGTATCTCCCTGAATCTATGACATCATTTATACCTAGTGAATTTTAGCACATCTTTGCAGCCTATTAAAATTTTGTGTCACAACTTCTCATCCAATATGCATTACTAATACCCTCTAATTGTCTGTCTGAAGTCTGGCTTTCACATCTTCATGAGTGGATGATAAAATGGAGACGATCACAGGCAGAACCTTATTGCAGTCCACCAGATACTTCTTTTAGGATTGACATGGATCAATTATTAAACACCTGGGGGATACAATCATTCAATCAGCCATGATGGCTTAGAAATGAGTCTTTCCAGAAGTGCATGGATCTAAGTGTCAGCAACACGGAGGTTAGAAAATTCATCATCTCCACATCCCATGGGCAGAACCTATTTGGGGAGTAGTGTTCCTGCAAGATCAAAAAAGAGGAATCCTTAGAGAGCGACCTGTAACACTATTTTTCCATTCAAACAGGAGGTAGTGCCTGAAATACTGTCGCATCGTGTAGATCATTATCCCAACAAATTATTTTTCTTGTGAAAACAGAGCTTATAGAGAAGTTTCCCAAAAGCACCAGTACGACAGCAAGGACAAAGGCTCAAAAGTCCCAAATGGAAGGAGTTGGGCAGGCACTCTCAGTACGATCTGCAGATGCTGGCCCCAGGATAGGCACTCATCTAAGCCATATTCACCCTGTGCCTTCAGATACCTTTAGGACTCAAAAGCAGTCACACTTGGAACACTCTGATTTTCCTGAATATTTTCTCAACTGGCTTAGCTGGTACCATCTTGTTTTCTCGGTACTTTTCAGTTTTTTAACTAGTGCGTCAAATTAAACCTCATTGTGTTACCAGTGGACTGGATGAACGATGCCATCCATAAACTGTTACGTTTCTAAAAAGTGCACAAATTTTGATGCTAACCAATCAGTTTATTCATTTATCTGGAGCATTTAATTTGTGTTGAGCATTGGGGATAAGTCAATTCACAAAACAGTCTCTGACTTCTTGGAACTTAAAAAACCCTGTACTTCAGCCAAACAAAGCTGCTCACTGACCAATGAGCCTTCCAACACTTTCTTGATCTCCTCCATTCCCCCCAAACTCAGAGTTCTTTCCACATCTTGGTCTCCTATTTAATCCCATCTCATTTCTCAAAGAAGTTAAAACAGAATTACCATTTGACCCAGCAAAACCATTATTGAGTATATATCCAAAAGAAAACAAGCCTTTCTACCAAAAAGACACATGCACTCACATGTTCATTGCAGCACTTTCACAATAGCAAACACATGGAATCAACCCATCAGTGGTGGACTGGGTAAAGAAAATGTGGTACATATACACTACGGACTACTATGCAGCCATAAAAAGAATGAAATTATGTTCTTTGCAGCAACGTGGATGTAGCTGGAGGCCATTATCCTAAGTGAATTAATGCAGAAACAGAAAACCAAGTACTGCACGTTCTCACTCATAAATGGGAGCTAAATATTGGGTACCCATGGATATAAAGGTGGCAACAATAGAAACTGGGGACTCCTAGAGGAGGGAGAGAATAAGGGGGTCAAGGGTTGAAAAACTAACTATTGGGTACTATGCTCAGTACCTGGGTGATGGAATCATTTGTACCCCCAAACCTAAGCATCATGCGATATACCAAGGTAACAAATCTGTGCATGTACACCCTGAAGAGAAAATAAAAGTTGAGAAAAAATTAATTAATTCATTTATTAATTAAATCTATCCCAAAGGGTACCTTCACCTCCACGAAGGCTCCCTGACCCACCCTGCAGTGATCTTTCTGCTGTCTGAGCTCTTGCAGCTGAATCATTTATACCACACACAAGCAGCTAGCAGCTACATTTGAGAGAAAGAGATGAGCTTTAGAGTGAGACAGATACATGTTGAGATACTGCCTTGGCCACTTACTAGATTGTATGCTCATAGGTTATTAGGTATTCCTGAACCACATCTGCAAACTGAGGATGATAATGCCAATTTCATAGAAAAGTTGTGAGGAATAATTTATTCCAAATAGCATATAGCATATTCTGTTTTGGTCCATTCCTGTTGTCATAATGAAATACTTTACACTGGGAAATATATAAATAATAGAAATTGATTTCTCACAGTTCTGGGGCCTGGGAAGTCCAAGACCAATGTGCCTGGTGAGGGTTCACTCTCTGTTTCCAAGATGGCACCATGTTGCTGCATCTTCTGGAAGGGACAAATGCTGTGTCCTCATATGGTGGAAGGAATGAAGGGCCAGGCAGCTCTCCAAAGCCTCTTTTATAAGGACACTAATCTCATCTATGTGGGTGGAGGCCGCATTACTTAGTCACTTCCCAAAAGGCTTCACCTCCTAAAACTACCACAGGCCAGGTGCGGTGGCTCACACCTGTAATCCCCACACTTTGGGAGGCCGAGGCAGACGGATCACGAAGTCAGGAGTTCAAGACCAGCCTGGACAACATAGTGAAACCCCGTCTCTACTAAAAATACAAAAATTAGCCAGGCACAATGGTACATGCCTGTAGGTTGCAGTGAGCCGAGATCGCACCACTGCACTCCAGCTTGGGCAACCGAGTGACACTTCGTCACAAAAAAAAAAAAAAAAAAAAACCTACCACAATGGAGTTTAAGTTTCAACATGAATTTTGGAGGGACACAAACCTTCAGACCACAGCATATTCTTCCATCCAAATGTCTAGTTTTCTAACAGCAGTGTAGTGAAAAGAGCATGGTGGCTCTACACTTCATGGCTTTGCTTCCTTAGAAACATCACGCATGGTGAAACCCCGTCTCTACTAAAAACACAAAAATTAGCCAGGCGTGGTGGCGCATGCTTATAATCCCAGCTACTCAGGAGGTTGAGGCAGGAGAATCGCTTGAACCCGGGAGGCAGAGGTTGCAGTGAGCCAAGGTCGTGCCATTGCAGTCTAGCCTGGGCGACAGAGCGAGACTCCATCTCAAAAAAAAAGAAAAGAAGAAAAGAGAAAAGAAAAGAAAATAAATATCACCCAATATCTGTCTCAGTTTTCTGAAAGGCAAAATGGAGATAATAATTAATTTTTACATCAAAAGGTTGTTGTGAAGAGGAATTGAGTTAATGTACAGAGAAGTCCTTTATGAGCTATAAATCACAGAACACATGGCAGACTATCCATCTTCATGAATCCTATGTAGGTTTCCTCACTTTCAACTCGATTGGGCTCAAGGTTGTTTCTCTCCTGTGCCTCTCCTTTTTCTAAAGTGTGCAGAAACAGTCAGCAATCCTGACCACTGAACACATCACACACACACACACACACACACATTTCCCTGTTCATATTCTGCTTTATAAACTTTCTTATGAAATATAACATTCATGCAAAAGGTGCACAAAACTTAATAAAGCTTGATGAGTTTTTACAAAGTTTATAAACAGCCACTTAGATGAATGACAAAACATTACCAGCAACCCACCTCAATCACTGTACCCACCCAAAGTTAGCCATTACGTTGACTTCCATAAATAAAGACTGGTTTTGCCTACATTTTTGTGCTTAACATAAATATAATCATACAGTATAAAGTCATATGTGTCAGGCTTATTTAACTCAACATTAACATCTGAAAACTTACCCTTTGTTGCATGTAGCAATGGTTCATTTTTTTTACTACTTTATAGTATTTATTTTATAAATATGCCAAAGTTCATGTATTCATTTTTTGTTGATGAACACATGTTGTTCCAGTTTGGAACTATTTCAGATAATACAATAAACATTCTTGTATATTTTGGGTGCACTGTGCATGCATTTCTATTGGGTATATAGCCAGGAGTGCAATTGCTGCCTCATAGGATACGTATATGGCTAGTAGAGTCTTCCAAACATTTTTTCAAAGTGGTTGTACCAATGTACACTCCTGCCGGCAATGAATGAGAGTTCACTTGTTCCATACCCTCACTGATATTTTGTATTATCCATCTTCTTTGTTTGGCTATTCCAATGAATGAGTAGTAGTGTCATATTGTGATTTCAATCTACATTCCCTGATGATGAAGTTAAACATGCTCTCACATTTATTGACCATTTGGATATCCTCTTTCATGAAATGACTGTTTAAGTCATTTGCCTATTTTTATATTGCATTATTTAATTTTTCTCAATGATTTTCAGTTCTTTATATATTCTGGATATGAGTCTTTTTATATTTATTAACAATATACTCAATATTGTGTGGCTTATGTTTTCACTCTAATGGTGTCTTTTAATGAATAGGAAATTTCTAACTTTAATGTAGTCCAAGTGAACATTTTATAACTAGTACATTTTATATCCGAATTAAGAAAATTTTGTCTACCTGAGATAATAAATATATCTTCTGTGGGTTTTTTTTTTTCCTAAAAGCATTTATTTGTTTAACTTTTGCCTATAGATCTACAATCTGACTGGAATTGATTTGTGTAAGATAAAGATTCATTTTTCCCATGTGGATATCCAAATAACAGCACCATTTGTTAAAAAGGTCATCCTTTCTACCCTATACAGCAGTGTCACTTTTGTAAAATATCAGATAACTATAGAGATGTGGACTCTCTGTTCTGTTCCACTGGTCTTTTTATCTATTGTTATGCAAACTTCAATCTCTCTTAATTTCAATAGCTTTGTGATATGTCTCAATATCTGAGAGTGTAAGTCCTCAAAATAATCTTTCTTTTTATAAATAATCTCCTTGACTATGTTTTGCCGTTTGCATTCTTATATGAATTTTAGAATCAGCTTGTCAATTTCTACACAAAACCTGCTGAGATTTTAATCAGGATTGTGTTTAATCTAAAGATTAGTTTGGAGACAATTTACATCCTGACCATTTTAATTCTAAACCACAAAAATGGGGGGGGGGGGTGGAATCTCTCTATATTTAGGCTCCTAAAATTTCTCTTGGCAAAGTTTTATAGTTTTCAGCATAAAGGTCTTAAATGTCTATCATTAAATACATTTCTAGATTTGAAAGTTTTTATGCTAATGTAAATCATATCTTTTTAATTTTAATTTTAATTTTATTTGCATTTTTGTTGCCAATATATAAAAATGCAATTGATTTCATACATTGATCTTGGATCCAACAACCATGCCAAATTTACTTATAAATTCTAGTAGTTGTCTCTAGATTCTATTTTAGATTTTCTATGTACAATTATGTTGTCCATGAAGAGTGACAGTTTTATTTCACCCTTTTCCAAACTGTCTTTTCAAAATTTCTTTTTATAGCCTTATTGCCTTGGTTAAGATTTCCATTTTTCTTTTAATAGAAGTAGCAAGTATCCATATCACGCTCCTAAGCATAGGAAGAAAGTTTTCAATAATTCACCATCAAATTGACTTCCTGGTTTGCTAAGAGTTTTTATCATGAATTAATATTGTGTTTTATCAAATGTGTTTTTGTAATCATTAAGAAAATTTTATTTATCTCCACTTTTCTGCAAATATGGTGAACTATATTGTTTATTCATAATAAATCATCATCAGCATTTCTGAAATAAACTTCATTTTATTGTGATACCTTCTCCATTTACATATCAAAGAATTCTATTTGCTAATATATTATTTAGAATTCACATATATGTAATTCATGCTACAAATTTGTCTGTAATTTTCCTTTCTTACAATTTCCTTAAGTAATTTACCTATCAAGATTATGCTGGTCCTATAGAAAGTCTAGGAAGGCTACCGTCTTTTTTATATTCTGGAAGAGTATATAAAAATTGGAGTTATCACTTGCTTTAATATTTGCTACAAATCACCAAAGAAACCACCCAGACCAGGAGTATACTTTGCACAGAGGCTTTAAATAAAACATTTAAATTCTTTAGTAGACATATAATACTCTAATTGCTCTTTCTTATTGTGTCAATTTTGGTAAGCTATGTTTTTCAAGGAATTTCATTCACTGAAATTGGCATAACATTATTTGTGATGTCTTTTTCTCTTTTAAATGTCTATAGCATCTATACTAATGTCTCCTTATTTGTTACTGGAATTGGTAATTTGCTCTCTTTTTTACATCAGTCTTGTCATAGTTTTATCAATTTAATGTGTCTTTTTCAAGAAATTAGGTTTTTTTCTTTATTGCATTAATACTTGTTTTCTACTTATCTTTTTTCTGCTTTTATTTTTACTATTAACTTCCTACTACTTTCTTTGGACTAATTTTTTGTGTGTGGTGATATTTAAAATTATGTTTCGTTTTGAGGTGAAAACTTGAATATTGATATGTAGCATTTAATTCTTTTCTAATATATACATTTGAGAATATAAATTTTCCTCTAGGCATTAAAGGAATTCTCCTAGTTTTTGCTAATCTGATGATATATTTATTTCACCATCCTATTTGAAAAATATTTTTATTATTATAGAACTCTAGGTTGGCAGTTATTTCCTTGAGCATCATTTATCTGTTTTCTACATGTTTTGATATGCCATGTCTCCACTATCATTTAGTTCAAAATATCTTCTAATTTTTATTGTGTTTCCTTCTTTGATTCATGAGTTATTTGTAATTTAATAGCTTACTTTTAAAGCAGTTGGTGATTTTCTGGTTAGCTTTTGTTACAGATTTCTAGCATAATTCTACTGTGCTCAAAGAGCATATTCTGAATGATTTCACTCCTTTGAAATATATTTCAGCTTGCTTTATGACACAGCATGTGCTAAACTCTAGTAAACCTTCCATAAGCATTTGGAAAACACAATGCATTTTGTCATTGTTGGATGTAGTGTTCTATATCAGACATTTAGAATGTCCTTAATTTTTCTTTTTCTTTTTTTTTGCTATTATAAGAAATTACACAATATACATCTTACTGTATATATAACTTTTTGTCCCTGTTGAATTAATTCATTTTCTTAAATTCTCAGGAGTGGCATTACTAGGTTCAAGGGTTAAAAATGTCTTTTTGTCTTTTCCTATTTATACAATATTGCTAACTAAAAGTATTGTATCTAATTACAATGTCAGTCATGGTGCATGAAATCACCAAATTTCCCACAGTGTAGAGGGTTGTAATTGTTTTATTAATAGAGTGGATAGTAAATTGTAACTCAAAGTTAACAGTAATTTCCATGCCTTTGATAACTAGACAAGATAAACATTTTTCTAGGTATTCATTTGCTATTTCAATTTTCTCTCATATAAATTGCCTATTCATCTGTTTAACAATCTACTGGGATGTTGATAATTTTGGAATGAGTTTGAATGAGTAATTTCATAATATCGGCAATTTGTCTTTGGCTTACATATATGATGCAAATGTTTTCCCAATCTATTATCTCTTTAATTTTAGCTTTACTGTTTTTCACCATACAATCATGTTCAATTTGTGAAGATTGGAATCTCTTACTTTGTTGCCAGCTACTTAAAACTCTAACAATATTTCATTCTTTTTCAACTGTATATTTCTTTATTTTCTTCTCCTAAATTTTGTGTTAATGTATGGTACAGAGCAGGACTGTCCAATAGGGATATAGTGTGAGCCACAAATGTGATTTAAATTTTTCTATTAGTTAATTCAAAAAGTAAAAAGAAACAGGTACAAATAATTTTAATTATATACTTTAACCCAGTATCCAAAAATACAGGCATACTTTACTTTGCATGGTTCCAATATGCATAAATTCCATTACCACCACTTAATTAAATAACACTAATCTTCCAACAACATGGTTCAAATTTCAGTTACTGTGGTATATTAACTCTGGTATATTAACTGTACATTATGCTTAACTGTACTTTATTGCATACAGTTAATATACAGTTTTACTTTATTGCATAAAGTAAAAACTTTGCTGCTAGACTTTCAGTCCACAAATCACTACGTAAACAACACGTGTGCATCAATAGCAGTGACCAGTCATGCCATTTCTTTTGAAGTCTATCAGCGATTGGTCACTATGCATCTGTTATTCAGTCCAGGCGCAGACAGTGAAGCGTGCATGGAGTTGTGTTGATTCCTTGTCTCCCAGAGGTAAACTCATGTGACATTTTACAGAAATGAATAATCTAAGGAGGGAATGGCCAACAAAGATGGAAGTGCAGCAAAGAAACAAAAAGTGATATTGTTGGAAGTGAATGTAGGCGTGATCAGAAGATGGATCACTGTAGGGATTGTTGACACTACTGCTGTTCGAGAGTCTCAAGACACGCAGCCAGAGGCACTTAGTGAAGGCAAACGCATGGACATAAATGTGGAACATGACTGTCCCAAAAACGATACTGTCCCAGAAACGATGATAACCCAGAGGAAGGGACACCAGCAAAAAACTTACATTGGGTCAGGAGCTGTGGCTCAGGCTTATGATCTCAGCACTTTGGGAAGCCGATGCAGGCAGATTGCTTGAGTCCAGGAATTCAAGACCAGCCTAGGCGACATGGCAAAACCCTATCTCTATAAAAAATACAAAAATTATTTTGGCATGGTTGTGTGCACCTGTAGTCCCAGCTACCAGGGTGGCTGAGGTCAGGGAACAATCTTTTGAGCCAGGGAGTTTGAGGCTGCAGTGAGCCATGATCGAGCCACTGCACTCCAGCCTGGATGACAGAGTGAGGCCCTGTCCCAACAAAAAACCCAAAAAACGAAACAAAACTTCTCATTGAAGAAACTCTCAGATTTCACAACATTGGGAAAGCAAGGAGAAAATGTTGGAAGCTGATCTTAGGAAGTAATATGACAATTTGGCAAAGCTTAGAAAAGATGCTGTCTCCACAATACAAGTTATAGGACAAGAAGAAGGAAAGCACTATTCAAACTACTCACAAAGAAGAAAAGAAGTACTTTAACTCTTGATGTTTCCATTATTTGAAATTACTGTGTACTAAATAGGTTCATTTTACCACTTTTAAATTTCTGCGTACATTTATGGCTGACAGTAAGAATGTTTAAAGTTTAGACAAAAATGTTTTAAAGGTTGCATAATAATCATAATTTTCACCCATTGTTAATTAAAATCACTTGTATCATTTCAGCTTGCAGGATCATTTTCATGGTTCTACACCAACAGGCAAAGCAAGGACTGCCTCTATTATCATTATAACATGTAACCAATATAAAAGTTTGGGGATATATTACATCCTTTTTTTCACATTAAGTCATTGAAATGTGGTGTATACTTACAGAACAGCTTAATTCAGACTAGCCACATTTCAAATGCTAACAGCTGCATCATAGGCTAGTGGCTATGCTATTTGGAAGCCCAAATCTAGAGTGTCTTTTCTCTTTAAATTAGAGATGAAAAGTGTTGGTGTTGGTGGGAATACAAGTATCTGCCTGGAAATTCTCTTGTCCAAATAAACAACAGTTTCATATAGGGAACAATACAGAGATGTACTTTACCCCTCTGTAGGTAGTAATGAAGGAACTGACATTACTTCAGCTCCCTCTGGAAAAGCGGCTGAGAAAATAAGCCTTAAATTGTTCTCATAAACTCATTGGAATTAGCCTTGTTGGAACGATAAGAGACAAGAAAGAAGAACTAGTCAGTCTTCCTATGAAAACACTGACTATTTCATTCACAATGGGAGCTGAAGCAGCTTGGCTCATCTGAGCTCCAGGGAGATTTTTCAGAGCTTTTGGGTTAACACGTCATCTCTGAAATATATCACACAAGTTCTCAGGGCCGCTCAAGGGTGAGTAATCTACACGGAGTTTTGAAAATACTTTTGCCAGTTAGAGGAGTCAGCAAACTATTTATTTGATTTCCTCCTCAGCCTCCCATTCTGGGAATTCCCAATGGCCTAATAGCAATGGCGACAACACCTGCTTGCCTGTCAGTTTGCAGGCATCTTTCTTACCAATATTCCCCAAATGATTACCCTGCCTAAAATCCTAACTTCTCTAGATTTTTCTTGGGTGAACAAGATTATAATGTTTCTACATTCTTGTCTCAGCTCTACCTGAAAATTGGCCCATAAATATTTGTACACAGTTAAATCTTAAGTTAGATGTGTGTGTGTGTGTGCACGCGCGCACGTGCACACGATCATGCTGCTAGGCCTAAGAAATTCCTCATTCCTTAGGAAAAGAATATAGTGAAGTGTTAAAAGCACAATCTTCAAAGGCAAACCAAATTAGCTCAAATTTCAGTACTATCACTTACTAGCTATATAATGTTGAACATGTGTTACTTAATCTTTTTGTGCCTCAGTTTCTTTATCTATAAAATGGGAATAGTACCACCAACATTATATAGTTTATATGGGGATTAAATGAGATAATATATGTAAAACGCTTAGTCAATGTCTGCCACACTGTAAATGCTAAAATAGTAGCCATTCTTTATCAGTATTGTCTTTATTTTGCTATTATGTTATTATTACAACTTTCGCCTAAAAAGAGCCTTGCGTCTGTTGCCTTTAGTCCTCTCTTTGAGTGGAACACATAACAAAGGAAAAAGAATCCAGCTTCAAAAGTGGCATTAAGAAGTAAAGGTTTTCTTGGACAAAAGGGATGCTGGCAAAAGGCTATACAGCCTCCCAATAGTCTGCAAAACTCCTCAAAAGTCCTCTTCACAACAAATTTCCCAGTCGTCCCTCTCCGAACAAATCCCTCCTGCCTCTCCGCAAAGCTCCATACCAGCATCTTCACTTACCTACTTTCTGCTCTTTGACTCCTGCCTTCCACATATTTTTATTTTTATTTCACTTATTTTTTGGCTCATTGGTAGCTTCATATGTGCAATTCCTCAGGGATTTAGAACTAGAAATACCATTTGACCCAGCCATCCCATTACTGGGTATATACCCAAAGGATTATAAATCATGCTGCCTTAAAGACACATGCACATGTATGTTTATTGTGACACTACTCACAATAGCAAAGACTTGGAACCAACCCAAATGTCCAACAATGATAGACTGGATTAAGAAAATGTTGCACATAGACACCATGGAATACTATGCAGCCATAAAAAATGATGAGTTCATGTCCTTTGTAGGGACATGGATGAAGCTGGAAACCACCATTCTCAGCAAACTATTGCAAGGACAAAAAACCAAACACCGCATGTTCTCACTCATAGGTAGGAATTGAACGATAAGGACACATGGATACAGGAAGGGGAACATCACACACCGGGGCCTGTTGTCGGGTGGGGGGAGAGGGGAGGGATAGCATTTGGAGATATACCTAATGTTAAATGACGAGCTACTGGGTGCAGCACACCAACATGGCACATGTATACATATGTAACCAACTTGCACGTTGTGCACATGTGCCCTAAAACTTAAAGTATAATTTTTAAAAAAAAGAAAATTTTAAAGACATAAAAAGTAATTTATCTTTCTCCCATCTACATCCCCAGTTATCCAGATCCCCAGAAGTAACCACTGTAACCAGAGATATTCTATATACAGACAGCAGATAGAAACACACACACACATACACACACACACACACCCCATTTTACACCACTGCAATTTGCTTTTACATTTAATAAAACTTGGAGATTGTACCATATTAGTATCTATAGAGTTGCCTCCTTCTCCTTAATGCACTGCATTGTTTTCCATTGGATAAATAAGCCATAATTTATTTATCTATTTCCACATTTATAGACATTTAAATTGTTTTACTATGTTGTTATCATAAAAATTGCTGCAATAAGTAACTGTTCATATATGATTTTATACATCCGTAAATTTCTAGAAATTTAATCATTGGATCAAAGGGAAGGTGAATTTTTAATTTTTGTAGATTTAGCCAAATTGTCCTACATGTAGGTTATGCTGACTTAGCCTCCTCTTAGTAAGGTTAGAGTGTTAGCTTTCTTACATAGGTTAAGTTTTCTAACATTTTCCATGCCCTTTCTTATGCAGAGTAATCTCAGCCTCTTCAATTCTGTATCTCCAGCCATACATCCTGATGGAAGAATGTTTCTGTCTCTTCTACATTTTCCCTCAGTTAAATAGCTGTAAACTACCTGAGACATCCAGGCTGTCTTCTGTCCCATAACCTCCAGCCCTCAACCCTTCTTTTCTTCCTCCATGATACTCCTGGGGCCTGCATTGTCTGGGGTCAGCTTGCCTGGGGCTGGGAAACCTGGAATTGGCCTGCCTGAAAGCAAACAGCTAGGTTCAGGGTGAGACATCCATCCCCCATCCAGAGTGTGAAGCACCTGCCAAGGGAGGCAGATGATGTCAATCAAATCCTTTTCCTTTGTGATTTTTCCAGATACCCTTGACTAAATCATGGCACATGTGTACATGAGAATACCATACACCCCCAAAAGTGAATAAATTACAACTCTATGCATCAACATAGATGGATCTCAGGAACATATGTCCAGCATAAAAGCAAGTCACAGAAAATACGTGCAAGCAGAATACCATGACATTGAGTTCTGAAATGAGCAGACTAAATTTTTACAAATATAGGTATGCATGGTAAAACTGCACAAATTGTAAGAGAATGAAAAACACAAAATTCAGGATCATGGTATCCTGAGGGTAAGTGAAGAAGGTGGGCTGATGTGATCAGGGAGGATCACACGGAAGCCTCCCATGGTATGGTAATTTTCTACTGCATAAGTTGCATGGTGGCTTCCTAAGTGTCCATTTTATTATTCTTAATTATTTCTATGCTATTTATATTGTGTTATACATACCAACTATTTTATAATATGTTTTCATAAAAAGCTACAAAAGAAGTAGGAACTAGAAAGATGGTCATGATATATTAAGTAAGAAAAAAACAGATACAATTGTGCATATGACATGATTCTGCTTTGGTTTAAAACACACACACACACACACACACACACACACACTCCATATTGATATTCACCAAATGATAATAATGGTTATCTAGGTTGTGGAATTATAATTTTTAAAAAACTTTTCTTATCTTTCTGACATATATTTCCCAATTTTTCAACAATGACTTTTTTTTACTTTTGTAATGAGAAAATATGATTAAATATTTTTTTAAAAATCATGTGCTAAGTGCTACCACTAGGCAGTTACATATAGCTACCACTTACTGAACTTCCTCTGAGCCAGGTTCTCAGCCAAGGGCATTACATGTATTTTGTAATTGGAAGTATTATTTTTATTTCATAGAGGAGAAACCAGAAGGCCAGAGAGGTTAAATAACTCACTCAAAATCAGATAGAGAATGGTAGAGCCAGGACTCAAATCCATCTGTCTTCCTATCAAGCATGTGCTCTTAACCAAGCTTCTATGCAACATTCAATAGCCTACAGAAGTCCGAAGGAGCCATACAGTGTCAAGAAGGGTTAAGGGTTTGCTTTACTTTTTAAGCTAATAAGCCAGACTGTTATTTTTCATGAATGTTGGCAGAAGTCACAAGACCCCTCGGTCAGAGGCAAAAGTCTTTAGTAGTCACAGCCCAGTAACAGCAAGAACATGCTGTTGGTTTGTATCTGTTCCTCATGCCCCCAAGTCCCACAGGGACAACACAGTGGGCGTGTAGATGAACGCATGCACCCAAGAAGGATTGTGTTGCAAGAAAGGAACACTGAACATAGGAGACTCACTGCTTTTATAGGAAGCAGATGCAAGCCTGCTCTTTGTGAGAGAGGTTACTTCATCCTGCAACATTGCTCCCTGCAAACACGATTCTGAGAAAGGTCTTAGGAAAGAGATGCCTGGCCTTGAATTCTTGGCATATCCTGCAAAAATGTGCAGGGCCCATTGCAGACTGTGCTCCAGCATATAGTCAAGATTACTTGAGCTGCAAATTACAAAAACCCAGCTTAAACTTAATTAAACAAAAGGAAGAATGACAAAAAATGTATTGACCATGAAACTCCTGTCTCTCTCTCTGACTCTCTCTCTCTCTCTCTGTGTGTGTGTGTCTCTCTCTCACTGTCTCTCTCTCTCTTTCTCTCTCTCTCTCTCCTCCTATCCTCTATGTGGTCTCCATTCATGGACAGGCACTCCCCTGTGATCATAAGAAAGCTGCCTGTAGCACCAACCCCAATGGAGCATAACAGGCCTTTTCTCACTCCTCAAATAGAAGTCCTAGAACCAAGTCTCAATGGCTATGTCTGGCCTGGATTGGGTCATATGTCCATCCTAAACCAAGCGTTGGGACCAGGGGATAAAGCACTGTAATCGCCCATACATGGGTTACCTGCCCCCTTCTGGAACCAGGATTGGGATCAGTCCCACCCCAATCATGTAGACTGAGAGTGGGATTTTCTTCCCCACAGAATCAGAATATTGGTAACAGAAGATAAGGCAGTCAATGCTCAGCAGACAAAACAAACACTGTGCTGTGCCCAGAGAGAGATTATCTCTAAAACATCACATACAACAAACAGTGAGCTGGTTGGACTGACAAGATGAAATGCGATGGATTCCAGTAAGATTTGCAAAGTTCCATAAGGCTCAGTGGTAGTTCTGTGGCTGACTGCTGGCACTCCCAGTGACTTCTGACAATTGAGGCAGTTATCAGAAGCCTGGAGCAGCTTGACTGCACCCAATTGCAGTGTGCATGGGGATTTGCCAATACAGAAAGAGGGAAAAAAAGAAAAAGAACAAGGAAACCTTTCCTCCGAGCTAATCAGTATATAATTGATTTCAATGTCCTCCTTCAATCTGATGCATCTTTTTTTCTGAACTCACCTAAAATTAAGAACCAGAACCAGGAACAATATTTTAATATAGTCACACCCAAAGGAAAAATCCATTTGCAAGGAAATATCCGAAGTTCCCAGTGTTGCTATTGTTAGCACACAATGTTTCAGATGAGAAGGGAGTGTATCTTCATAGTGGGTTGGGGATTCTGGGATATAAGTTGTAGAACCAAAAAGATTGCAGCACTCTCAATGTGTGGCCTGAGTCAGGGCTTTTTAGAAGAAAAACCAATTCTCTTTCGCAGCCGCCTCCACCACCACCCTTTCCTATTTTCAATGAAGTTGTCTTTAAATCTGTTGCAACTATAACAATGACAGATGAGAGTTACCATTCTTCAGTGGCTCCACCTCACAGAAGGGGTGATGACTAAGAACATCAGTCACAAGCACAGTCTATCCTAGCAAAATGCCCTCGATAAAGGGTGATTCAGTAGAGGCTGGGGCACAACATCTATGAGTATGTGAGAGAAGGGCTCATAGGTACAGAGTGGCCGCCCCAAAAACAGTTGTTGATTTGAGCTAAATTCCCTAAACAGCCCTGCTTTCTCATTTCTACCACGGGATGCTACTTCTCTTACTTCCACCAATCCACTGAGTAAAAATAGAAAATTGTCATTTCAGGAACTAAGCTTTGTAATTAAAGAGAATGTGTTGGCCAGAGGAAACCGATCCCAGACCTCACAGGCATTATTGCCTGTTCAGCATCCTGCGTCTCATCTCCTCTTCTCACTGCCTGAAGCCTAATTAACAGAATCCATGCCATTATGCCTAGCTCTCTGATCTTTATTATCATGAATGCTCTTTCCAAAGAAATTCTCATCCTAGAGCAAGAGTTCCTGGAGGGCAAGGACTGGTTATCTCTTGCTGCATAATGAGTAACTCCAAAACACAGCAACTCAAAACAGAAACATTTATTTTCTCATAGATTCTGAGGGTCAGGAATCCTGGAGGTTTAGCTGGGTGCCTCTGGCTGAGTCTCTCCCAAGGCTGCAAAGTGTCAAACAGGACTACAGTCATCTCAAGGTTCAACACTTGAAGAAACCAAGCTCCCCAGCAGGGCTATTAGTAGGAACTAGGTCTTCAGTTCTGGAGATATCAGTTCCTTTTCTCTGGATCTATTCTTCAGGCAGCTTGCAGTATGGCAGCTGGCTTCCCTCCGAACCAGCCAGAGATAGAATGAGCAAAAGGAAAGCCACAGTCTAATTGTAATCTGATATTGGAGGTGACATCCCATCACTTTTGTCATATTCTGTTTGCCATATTCTGTTTGCTCCATCACTAGAGCCAGCCCATATTCAAATGGAGAGCATTCACAAGGTCAAGAATACCAGGAGGTGCAGCTCATGAGGGCCTTCGAGGCTGCCTACTACCAACCACTTCTCATTCACACACCTGTTCCTGGTACCTAATACAGGAACAGGCAAATGGTAAGCTTGACAAAGACTTGTTGTGCCATATTTAATCCAGTCCAAAAGACTCACCAAGTCACATCAACTAGACTGGAACACATACAAGGAATAGACAAAGAACAGTGTGGTGGGTATGAATTTCATTCCACCAACTCAAGTGTGCAAGAAATACAAAATTTTCTATAACGCCTTAGAATTGTTATTTGAGCCCTCTTCTTGCTAGGGTGACAAAAATGTAATCTCAGTCCATGGGAATTCAGTCCTTTGTCCAGGGTAGTTCACCAGTTCAAGAGAGAGTACCTTAGTACCAGGTCATGGGGGAAAAGGGGAAGGCATCTCCTAAGCCTCAGTTACAGGTGTTGGCTAAAATGTGCCTCACCCTATTTGCTCCTCTATCACCTGTCCACATGCTGAGACTCCTGTCCATGTGAATCTTTCAGGGCTGCACTTCTCTGTGCTATTTAAGACCCATTGTGAAGTTTGTGGGCCAGAATAGGACATAAGAGTCTCAGCCAGGCTCTCCATGGCCCATTTGCTAGATGTCCTGCTCATACATTGCCCACCTAGCCTCTTGCAGCCTTCTGGGACTATGGCCAAGGATGATGGCTGCCAAACTTCTCTGATCTCTAGCCCTCCAACTACTCTGCAGTGACATGGGCTCCGAGGACCTGCCTTTGAAGCAGTTTGCACCATGGCCCTCTCAGGCCTGTTGACTTTTCTGCTCTTCTTGCTGCTTCTCTGTCTCTCTCTCTCTCTCCTCCTTACTCTGAGCCTGCCCTCGGCCCAGAGGACGTTTCTGTAGTCCAAGAGCAGGAAAGTAGGGACAGAAGCTCTTCTGTGTTGACCTTGAGCATTCCCCTCAGAGGCACTCCCACTTCCACTATCTTCATGCTTTCCTATTACACCTCACCCCACCCAGGGCACCTCACTGCTTCCCATCATGGGCCAGGCTCCAGAAACAGGAAGCCAGTGACTAGCAGGTTACCCCGCCTTTTCAAGCTCCTCCCCAAGGCAATGAACACAGATGGGAATCTAGCCAGCAGAGGAAGGAGGGGTAATAAGGAGGGAAGTGGGAATTATTAGAGGGGTTTTATTTAAATGGTGAAGCTTTCAATAAATATAATTTTTTCCAAAGGCAAATCATTTGCACCAAGCCAGAAGCCTAGAAAATGTTTAACACTAAAAAAGAAAGAACACCACAGGGGGTCAAAGAACACATACGAAGATGTAAGTCATGCTAGTTACATGGACAGGTGGGAAATGGGAAGGGAGGAAAAGAAGGGCTATGTTCATCTCTCTGTCTGGTGACGTCCTCGCCCTCTCTCCCCACTGTCTGGGTCTCACTTTACCTGGGCCCTGGCATGCTGCCTTGGCCCACTCCTGCCATCAGGAAGAAGCTGCTGGGCCCTGGGAGCTCCTGAGCCCTCTCTGCATGATTTGGGCACACACCTGGGGAGGGGCATAGTCTCCACTTGCTCCAGCAGGAAGGGAAGCCTGTGGGGACCCATGCCTCACCTGAAAATTGTAGCCCTCTAGAAGGAGGTTGGGAATCTCAGGAGGTGGTGGGTGCATTATCTTTCGTGCAAAAATAGCACTCTAGTAAAAAAAAAAAAAAAAAAAAAGACTTGAATTATTTAACTGCTTTACTCTCTTCAAGTTTCTCCTTAATTCTCACATTCAAAAGTTAGCTATTACTAATTCTATTTAACTGTAAAGCGACTGAGATCAGCAAGACAGGGATTTGGTATTTGAGTTAAGATATTCTGATTCTAGTATCAATAACCTTTCCACTACCATATGGCAAAGTGGATGTTTCTAAGTAGAAGAGAATACAAATCTGAACAATTTTCTGGACTGGTATAAGCAATCAATTTACTTCATTCTTTTCTTCAATAGAGCGTCTTGACTGAGAGAAAAAAAAAAGGACAATTTTTTACTTCTCCACTTTGTTCCAAATATAAAGAAAGGTGATGCCAGCAGGAAAGATTAGAATGTTCACATGAGATTTCTGTTTGCTTGCTTTCTTTTTTCTTTTTAATAAAAACTGGTAATTGAAGGTGTCAAAGAAAAATCTTAGAGGTATTTCTGTGGCTGAATTTGTTCATCTGAGCATACTGCCAATTAACCCAATTGGCAGAGCATCCAGGGAGCAAAGTTTCCCAGGCCAGGTGAGGCAAAGTCAGCTTTAGACAACAGGGGAAGCAGCTTGGGATACAATTTCCTTCCCTCACAAGAAAGTCAACCTTTAAAAGCACCAGGTTGATCGTGAGCTATTTGGCATCTTTATTCAGTTTACAAAGGCCAGTCCTGCTCATGCCGCCCTATTCTATGGCTGAGGCACTCTGGACAGAAAGACAGACCTGCTTTAGAAGAAGGATTTTCTTGCTAACTAGAGGTTCCCTAAGTGGGAGCTGATTTTTCTTTTTTGCAAACCGGACAACGACTCCATAAATATAGCAAGCAGTGGCTGAAGACAGAATATTTACCATTTCTCCACATTTTGCTCTATAATTTCTGAAGTATATATAGACACTATTATGAATTAATAAAATACAAATTCACTTAAAAGCATTCTCTAGTTCATAATAGTTTTTGATCTTATGTACTTAGGCAATAAAATGATGCTTTCAATAGAAAAGCAAAAGTTTTATCCTTTGAGAAGTCAGTAATAATGGTTTACATTATAAAAAAAACTTAACCCTCAGAAATGCTGGGAATCATTGATGCAAGTTACCCAGATGATCCATGCTCAAAACATCTTGGAAACAAAAAGATTAAAACTGATCTTGGAATACTCCCCAAGCTGATCTACAAATCAATGCATTCCTTGTCAAAATCCCAGCTGGCTTTTTTTTTTTGCATAAACTGACAAAGTTATCCTAAAATTCATACAGAAATGCAAGGAATCCAAAATAGCCAAAACAATCTTGAAAAGGAAGAGCAAAGTTGGAGGACTCACACTTCCCAATTTCAAAACCTACTACAAAGTTTCAGTGATTAAGATTGTGTGGTACTGGCATAAGGATAGACATATAGATCAGCGGAATAGAACTGAGAATCCAGAAATAAATCTTCACATTTACAGTCAATTGATTTTTACGAAGGGTGTGAAGAATGGGGAAAGAATAGTCTTTTCAACAAATGGTACTGGGACAACTGTCTATTCACGTGCAAGAGGAATTTTTGGACCTCTACCTCACACTATATATAAAAATGAAGTCAAAATGGATAATAAACCTAAACATAAAAGCTAAAACCGTAAAACTCTTAGAAAAAAACATAGGAGTACATCTTTGTAGCCTTGGATTAGGCAATGGTTTCTTAGATTGGTCATCAAAAGCACAAGCAACAAAAGAAAAAATAGGCAAATGGGATATCATCAAGGTTACAAACTGTTTTCACTTCCAAAAACACCATCAAAAAGGTGAAAAAACAACCCACAGAATGAGAGGACATATTTGCATAATATATATTGTCTGATAGGAAACTAGAATTCAGAATATATAAAGAACACTTACAACTTAACCCAAAAAGCAAATAACCTAATTTTTAAATGGGCAAAGGATTTGATAGACATTTCTTCAGAGAAGACATTGTACAGATAGCTAATGAGTACAAGAAAAAATAGTCAACATCATTAGCCTTGAGGGAAATGCAAATCAAAACCACAATGAAGGACCACCTTACACTCACTAGGACAACCAGAATCAAAAAGACAGACAATAACAAGTGTTAGCAAGAATGTCGGGAAATGGAAACCTTCATACATTGCTGGTAGGATTGCAAACAGCATAGCTGCTTTGGAAAGCAGTTTGCCAGTCCTTCAAAATGTTAAATGCAGTTATCCTATGACCCAGAAATTTCATGCCGAGGTATGTACCCAAGCAAAAGCACATATCCTCACAAAACTCATACACAAATCTTCATAATATCATTAACTACAATAGTCAAAAAGTGGAAATAACCGAAACATTCATCAACTGAGGAACAGATAAACCAAATATGGTATATACATATAATGGAATGTTATTAGGCAATAAAAAGAAATGAAGCACTGATGCATGCTAAAACATTAATGAACCTTTAAAACAGTATTGCAAGTGAAAGAAGCCAGTCACAAAAGGCCACATTTTGCATTACTACACTTTTATGCAATGTCAGGAATAGACAAATTCATAAAGATAGAGAATAGATTAGTGGTTATCAAGGGCTGGGGCTGACTGCTACTGACTGCTAATGGATATGAGATGTCTCCTGGGGTGATGAAAATGTTCTGAAATTTGGTAGTGGTAATGGCTGCATAATTCTGTAAATATACCAAAAATTACTAAGTTGTGCAGAGGTGAGCAAACATTTTCTGTGAAGGATCAGTTAGTAGATATTTTAGGCTTTTGGGCCCATATGATCTTGTTAGACCTACTCTGCCATTGTAGAACAAAAGCAGCCATAGACGATATGTAAATGAGTGTGCGTGGTTGTGTTTAAATAAACTTTATTTACAACAGGCAGCATCTTCACCCTCACAGGTATAGTTTGCCAAACCTTACTGTAGACAATGAAAGCTTTTGAGGCAGGGGCCATGCTTTATTCATTTCTGTGTCTCTAATGGCCTAGCCAGTAGGGAGAACTCAATATATGCTTACTTGAACTAGACAGAAATGCCCTTGCACCATCTCCCACTCTTGCACAAAGGAAAGTACTAGCATTTCTCATTCCTCTCAGCCTTTGGCAGCACCTAGGGCTGTAGTGACCAGCTGTATGCTGGTTGGCTGTGGAAGAAGTCCTGCCACCACAGACAGCTGAGCCTAACATTGCAAAGAAGGGGACAGAAATAGAATAAGTGCTAAAGATTAAAACGTGGAGCCCATTTAACACTTGAATTGCCTCATTCCTCGAAGAGCAGAGCTGTGGTCTAAGTGTCTCAAGAACTACCCTGCCTAGAGCTGTAATCTTAGTGCAGACACAAGCACCCCTAACAGATCTATCACATCAAGTGGAAACAGAGTCTGTGATTCTTGTCTGAGAAAGGGCTTCAACCTACTGTTCTAAACCTAGTTAATAAGGCTCTGCTACAGTCTTTACCTATAAAGCTCATCTGCAATATTTGTTCAACTTCTCCAAGGAGGGAGCATGGATAAATTACAGCATTTGCCATCGTGACTTAATGGGGTTGCTTCAAATTGTGCATATTCTAAAACTATTTGCTCCAGCACAGGCTAAAAAGGGAGATGGAGTGATGAGATTTGTACTGCATTAAGGGCAGTGAGGGAAAATATGCCCTATTTTCCCTCTCTGGGTTTTCCCTGTGATGGACAATGGGGATGCTCCATTGATCATTTCTGCTCTTACGCATTCGCAGGTCTCAGCTGTCCCCAAATAACAGCCCTGCTGCCCTCCCTTTGGGAAGACATCACAGCGTGAGCAACAAGGACAAGCTTTGAGCTTTCTTCCAGTGGTGGGGATAGATATGTCTTCCGTACCCTCTGGCCTATTTAGAGCTTAGTGACCTAAGTACATTGGCTTATTATAGACACGGTTGAAGCTGGAAATAATTACAGATATATAACTACTCATTTCTATAACACTGTATTCCAGTTGCTGGATACTCAAGTGGAGAATATGATGGGAGATGTAATAAAGGGAGCATGTTAAGGAGTCTTCTAGGCAGCAGCACATGTCAGATAGAAAAGATGTTACAAGCTATGCTTCTTTTCTTTGCATGAGGCTAATTTATATGTTTATAATGAGAAACAGAGTATGAGATTTGGAAGATACAGTTATTCAATATATTGATCTGTGTGTTTTTATTGTCTTTTTAAAGTTTCAGATATCAGAGGGAAAAACCATCAAGTCTATTACTCATTGAGCTAGAAGGGACATGAGAAGTACCTGTTTCTGGTATCCTTTATATAGCCCCCTGGGAGCAAAGATAAATAGATCACAAGCTGACAACTGGAACCAAAAAGGCTGTCTTAGTTTCAGATGAGTAGCACAACTCAGTAACTCTTCATGGCTGTGATGCTCTAAAATCACCAACTGGACTCCTTGCTGCATCCCAGTGGACAGCATTTCAGAAAATGGTACTTAGGGGATCACGTAAGTAGAAAGCATGGACACAGGGATAGAGTTTCCCCATTGAAGCTGTTAAGTGCCTTGCAAATATTTTTACTTATAGAATTCCCAGCTTCAACAAAAAACCACGTCATTATGTGAATTTGCCTCAAAAAATTAAAAACAAAAGGGTGTGTGATGTGGTTAGGCTTTGTGTCCCCATCCAAATCTCATCTTGACTTGTAATCCCCATAATCCCCACATGTCAAGGGAGAGACCAGGTGGAGGTAATTGAATCAGAGGGCGGTTTCCCTCATGCTGTTCTTGTGATAGTGAGTGAGTTCTCACAAGGTCTGATGGTTTTATAAGGGGCTCTTCCCTGCTTCGCTCAGGACTTCTCCTTCCTGCTGCCTATGAAGAAGGTCTCTTGCTTCCTCTTTGCTTTCCACTGTAATTGTAAGTTTCCTGAGGCCTCCCCAGCCATGCTAAGCTGTGAGTCAATTAAACCTCTTTCATTTATAAATTACCCAGGCTCAGGAAGTTCTTTAGAGTAGTATGAAAATGGACTAATACACTGTGTCATTAGGACACTTTCAGTTGCAAGAAAGTGAACTTACTGAGAAGTTTAAACTGTAAGTTATCAGTTCATATAACAAGAAGACTAGAGGTAGGAAGGGGACCAGGCATGCTGCATTATAGTCACAGCTTCGTAGCTCTGCAATTCCTTCCATTACCTCCTGTGCTGGCTTCATCCATAGGCTTGTAGTAAGATAATGACAGCTAGTCAATCCATCCTCTGGCAATCTCAGAATTCAAAGAGCATAGGTCCAATATGCAAATGCCTATCAGGCCTCTAATTTATCCCTATTTAATTTGTTCATATTATTGGCCAAAGCAAGTCACCTTGCCAAGCCCAAAGTCCAATATGGGAGACAATGCACAAGAGCATGAATATTGAGAGACACGGTCCCTTGGGGGCCATGAATGGAAAAGTCTACGAATGAGGCCATAGTCACATCCCACTTCCCCTCCTGACCCCCAAAATTTGTCATCTTGTAGTCTCATCTGGCCCTGATCCTGTGTCCCAGTTCTGCTCATGGTGCTTTTGCCATCTTCAGTGAACTATCACCTTTAGCAGCTTTCTCTATATCCACAACCTAGCCCACAGATAACTTACAAAAGCAGCAACACCATGTTCTCTTCAGTCCAGGACTTTTTTTTCAGATTCTACCTCCTTCGTTTTTCTTTGAAGTTCTCCTCTCTCATCTGCTTATCCTTCTTTCTATCTGTAAATGTTACCATGTCACCCTTTCTGCCTAGCCTCTTCCAAATGACAACTGCTACTTAGAACAAGCTGCTTGATTTTTATTATTGGGCTTCAACCCAAATTCTGCCCCTTAGATTGCCTTTTTTATTTCTATGCATCAAAGACGACCTGTAAGTGATGCCTACCCTGGACTCCATCTGGGCGTCTGGGTCCAACACCCTTGACTGCTTGCTGAGGACAGCACTCAGGCATCTATATTTGACTCATGGTCTTGAGTCCTTGACTTGGAACTCATTTGTGACCCCAGTTCCTCTAGGACTATAAGTTGCTCCTCCTCCCTCCAAAAGACTTGAGTTCCATCCTGAAGCCCAGCCCAGAAGTGAAGATTTTGCTATAGACTGACACACTCCCCCAGTACTAAGATGCCCAACATCCCAGATGCTGGACCCCATCACTTTCCACTGTCTTCTTAGGACACCCTGACACTTCTTGTATGGACAAGACACTCAAAACAGCTTAAGCAGGAGATGGAGATTCATGGGATCACGTAATCAAACCATAGGAAAGGGAAACTCGTCTCCAAAATGGACACAGGAACTGGAACAGAGCCAGGCCTGCTTTCCAGCCCTGCCTCTCACCGTGGCTGTTTATAAATGTCAGCTTCACCTTCACTCTCTAAAGACAGTTTCCTCCAGTGGCAGGAACCATGGCCACTGATGGCTCTAGAATTCCAGTGGGTATGAATTTCAACAGCTGAATAAAAAGCCCTTAGGTTTCTACCAGAGCAGATGATTTTATGCCAAACCACTTAGCAATAGAGAGACAAGAAAGACAGAGGCTTATAGTGAGAAAGAAAAGAAACTTTCTATCTGAGGAATGTGAACCTCCTTTAAATTATCAGGCCCAGTGAGGCATGAGAATGAGGCTACAGTCACATCCCACTTCCCCTCCTGAGCTAAGTAATCATCTCTTGAATTTGCTTGCTATGTGGACTCTAGGCCTATTTTCACAAGTAGCTCAAAATTAACCTAATGACACCACATGATAGATATCATTAGGTCATAATCTATATGTCAATAATATATAGCCAATAACTAATGAATGACATTTCTGTAAACCAAAGAGAATTCCTGACAAGCAACTTTGTATCATCCCCCTACGTATCCCCTTGCTTTTGCCTTTAAAAACCTGCTGGTAACAAAGGCCAAACAGGGCTCCTATCCAAGATCACTTGGGCCTGAATCTTCCGAGCAGCTGTCCTCATCTTGGCCCAAATAAACTCTTTACTTACATTAATTTTGCCTCAGTTTCTTCCTTTAGGTTGACAGTAGCTTCTTTAATAACATTTTTTAAATTTCTTTTCCCACACTGTTTTGACCTGTAGAAGACAAGGGAGAACAGAAACAGGAAGGTGAATAACAAGCAGGTGAAGCCCACAGGACATCCGGGTCCTGGGCAAACAAGCCCACGGGGCCTCGATGCACTCTTCAGGGGGTTCACAGGTGGTGGGGCAAGACCCATGAAGCTGTCTCCACCTTGAGAAGGCTTGGGAGATGCTTTTACACCCTTGTTTGGGTGCATAAATCCAAAAGCCCTTATCCATGACCTTTGGAATCAGATGAGTTTAAGCACTTTTCAGATTTTTAAAACAAAATACAGGGTAGTATACAAGATATACTCCTCATGGAGTATAGAACAGCCCCCATAGTCAAATTCATTAAACATTTTATGGTTAAAATATATACATATTCACACTTTTTAGGATAATTAATGTTTATATAGACACTCCTGTTAGTTTAGGTCAGGTCAGGTTTTGCTACTAAATGCATAATATAAAAAAAAAAAGTTGGTTTTCAGACTTTGGAGATTTAAGAATGATGGTTAAGAGACTGTGGGTCTACACAAGAGATGTTGAAAGTGATAACTAAAAGCCCGGACTATTGGTTCCCAGGGTTAGAGACCAACTCTGACCAGAGCTGGAGTCTGTGACTGATTGAGCCGTGGGCCTGCTCCTGTGTCCCGTGCCCCTACTGCCAGCCATGCCTCCCATTCGGAGCACTGCAGAGCAACATTTCCCCATACTTCCCACCTCACTGCTACCATCTGTCTAAGAACCTACTTGCAAGAAGGAACTGAAATCAGCCCAATTGTCCCACAGAACTGATGTTTATGGTCTTTTTTTATTAAACCTAGATTTTATTTTATTAAACTTTTGATTGCTTCCTTACCCCTTTCTAATTATTTCCTCTTCACAATTCCCACCACTCTACCCACCACAGGCAGCTACATTCTTTCCCTGCTATATAAACCACCAATTTTAGTTGGTTGGAGGGACAAATTTAAGACTTACCTCCCAGATCCTCAGCTGTAGCACCCAAAAAAGCCTTCTTCCCTGGCAATACTTGTCTCAGTGATTGGCTTTCTGTACAGCAAGCAATGAAACCTAGATCAGACCCCTGGCATGTTAGTAATAGAACCTACATTTACAATTGTGAACCTGAAATAATCAAAAGGATCAGAATCCAGTTTTAAAGAGTTTATTCACACAAAATCTGAAAATATCCATCCTAAAAACACGGACTCCAGAGTAACGGGGTCAGTGCTCCAGAGGTAAAAGTTATTGCTTATATAGGAAGAAAACAAAGAAATTTAGTAGGATTATAACATTTTCTATACAAGACTGGTTTATGAGTTACAACTTAGTTACAGTTTGTTGTCCTTTCCATACAGCTTAGTTTCATTTCCTTTCCAATTTAAAAGAGTGTACTTAACATTCCATCTTAGGCAATGAAATAATGAAGTCTTTATGTGAGAAAAGTAAGAGAGAAGTTAATCTATAATGACAATCAACAGAGAAAATAAGTCTTCCCTGGGGCTCCTTAGTCATTTACAACATTTTACAAACCAGTGTAGGTAAGGAAAAGAGCTAATCTATAATCAGAGAAACAAAGGTTATAGCTCCCTGTTTACCTGAGTCAGGTCCCATAATCACATTCTCTTGAGGCTCAGAATATTTTAAGATTCCAACAGCTTAAATTTTGAATTACTTATTTTGAAATAGTGGGTCACTCACCTCCTGGTAAGAAGCCATCCGTCTCACTACCACCTGGCCCTACATTTCTGTTTCCCTAGATCATTACAGGATGTCCACAACCACAGTTCTTTCCTCTCCACCTGGACTCTCGCCCTCACAAAGTTCTGAACATCTCATAATAGAACCCAAATTCCTACCCCTTCAAACTATTTCACTGTGACTGCTGAAACTCATGGCCTATCACCAGCAAAATACCATCTGTCCTTAACCTCTTCTCTGAATGTTCATTTCCAGTATGAAGGAGGAGAGCCTTATCTTCTTCTCTGAGTGTTTCCTTCTATTTCTTGCTCTGCTGAAGCCAGGCTCTTCCCTGAGGACACTTCTACCCACCCAACACCCCCACACAGCCCCCTCAAGATTTGTTTTATCTCACTCCTCTGGTACCACTGAGTTTGTGAGTGGGAAGGTGTCCCACTTCTCATTGCTATTTTCAGAACTCCATTCCTCCCCTATAAACTGTTATGATAATATTTATAATAAGAAATACATATTTGGTCTTCACCTCCTTTTCTTGAAACACAGCTCCTAAGACTCTTGGAGTCTCCAAAGTGATGTGTCTTTCTGTATGCTAATGAGATGACTGGTGGCTGGAGGCTCCTGGGTAGCCTCAGGGTGGGGCTAGCTGTCCAGGAAACCAACCACATGATGAGAAGGTTGAAACGTTCAACCCCAACCCTGGAGGTGGCTCCAGGGAGGAGACAGGCTGAAGGTCAAATTGATCACCAACATCCAATGGTTTAGTCAATCATGCATGTGTAATGAAGCCTCCATAAAAAAAAAACACAAAAAACAAACAAACAAAAAAAAGAAACAGGATTTAGAGAGCTCGTAGGTTGCTGAAAGTGTGAAGGTTCTGGGAAAGGGCACAGAAGCTCTGCCCCTCACCCCTTACCTTGCCCTATATACCTCTTCATCTGGCCATTAATCTATATCCTTTGTAATATCCTTTATACTAGAAGGGTAAACATAAGTAAAGAGTTTCCCTGAGTTCTGTGATCTGCCATAGCAAATCAACCCCTAAGGGGGTCTTGGGAATGCCCAATTTATAGCCTGTTGGTCAGCAGCACAGGTCTCAACTCGGGACTTACAACTGGCATCTGGAGTAGAGGGCAGTCTTGTGGGATGGAGCCCTCAATCTGTGGGATCTGATACTGTCTCCAGGTAGGTAGTGTCAGAATTGAATTAAATTGGAGGATGCCCAGCTGATGTCTGCTGAAGAACTGGTTTGGGGTTGGGAGAAACTCCTGCACATTTTGGTGCCTAGAGGTGAAATATTCTGTGTTGAGTATTGAGTGAGTGTGTAAAAATAGGAAAAACAGTTTGGTTCTTCCTATCTTTTCCATAAACCACCCCCACACACAGCTTCTGTGAAGCTTATGCACTGTTCAATCCCTCTGTTGCTCCTTTTTGTAGGAGACACTTAAAGGTCTCCAAGAGACTCTGCTCCATTTCCCTCTCTCTCCCTCTAAGACCACTCTTGTACTAACACTTGATGATTTCAGTATTCATGCAGATGACACCTCGAGGGTCTTTATCTCTCAGTTTCTTGATCTTCTCATCTCCAATTATTTTGTCCACCCTACCTCTGCTCTCCCCCACCTTATTCTATGGCATTGCCACTTCTTGCCCTCCTTCACAATCTGTGTTTCACATATCCTATTTTCCAAACATCATCTTTTATCTCCCCAGCTTACTCCCCCTGTACTGGAATACCAATGATTCTTAGCCCACACTAAGATGTTTAACACTGCCATCATTGCGCTGTCCACTTGTACCCTAAGCTTTCTTATTAGGCTCTGTGGTCCGTTGTTATCATCAGTCCTTTGAAGACACCATCAACTCCTTTGCTCCTCTCTTCCTCTGTCACAGTCACCTGGCAGAAAACCCAGCCCTGGTTAAATCTGACTTTCTGCCTGTGCCACACCCACACAACTGAAAGTGTCCAGAGAAAAAGCATGCAGCTAGGATGACTTGTCTCCATGTAAACTCATGACAAAAACCTCCAGCGTGCCTGTAGTGCTGTTTGTCCCTCCAACCACATTCCCTCAGTCAATTCACACCCCTACTCCATGATGAGTAATTCACACCCTCTCTCTTCTCAAATTGCCCACCCTCTTCCCATTCCTACTCTCCACCAAAGACCTTCCCTTTTATGTCACAGAGAAAATAGAAACAAGCCAAAAAGAACTTTCATGTGCTTCCATGTGTTTTTCTCACCCTCGCTTGCTCATACTCACGTTCTCCTTCATTCCATGTGGTCTCTCATTTCAGCTTTCCTCTGGGTGTTTAGTCCAAACTTTTCCTTCTGAAGATCATCAGTCTCATCTCACTTTTTCTCACTACCAGGAGTTCCACTAGTCACCCCACAGGGGTAGCTTCAGCCCCCGAGACCACCTGACTTGTTTCTCAGGGCTCCGATGCCAAATTTCCAGTATGAAAAATCTGACTGGCCCAGTTCGGGTCACAGGTTCACTCCAGTCAATCAGCTGTGGCCATCAAGGAGGGTTGCATTGCACCAGAAAGCCTTAGAAAGAGGCCGTGCTCTGAAAGGGGGATGTAGGGCAGTAGGAAATATAGGACAACAACTAGCCAAAAACAAATAAAACAAAAAACTCCTCCAAAAGTCTGTCTTCCACTGGGGAAAACTACATAAATACAACATGGCACATAAAAATTTAGAGAACAAAGCTTTTCAGAAACTACTGGGAACAAAGAGATATCATTACAAAAGGCATCTGAGGAAAGCATAGCTATAATGTATTTTGGTCTGTGTTCCCTAGACCATGTCTCAGAGCCCAGAACTGGCCCTATTGATCTTTATAATCCAGTATATTACATGGTAGCTAGCATCCAATATTTGCTGGATTGAACAGAATCCCCTGGAAGATAATGAAAAAATAAATGACAGCATGATGGGCACTGCAATTCTGCTTATCTATAAAAAGAAAGAATTCAGGTTTTCCTGGAGAATTGAACTTTTCTCTAGCACTGAATATTATAAGGGATTGTGAAGAGAAATCTTTATTTGGGTGACATTTGGTCACATAATGGACAATGCCCTCATCTCAGGCTTTGCAAAAGATTCAGAAATGCCTTTCAACTGTCTGTTTCTTATATTATCTCTCTCTAAAAGCCAAGGACATAACACTACCTCATAACTCCAGGGTGGCATTTCCATGGAGAGATGAGCTAATCCAGCAGAGCAGGCTGTTTTCTGACCAAATCCAGGAATAGAGCTGAGGAATCCCGGAGACGTGGCTATGAGCCATGGGTGGGGGGCTGGGAGGCAGAAAGGTATGTCCAAATCATCTGGAAGAATTTTTCAAGATATGAATCTTCCCTCCAGAGTGACTCTAAAATTACCTGGGTCTCTGAAATAAAGGTAAAGAGGGGACCAGAAGACTACTGGCATATATGTTTTGAAAAATACCATTATCTCCCCCATCCCTCCCCCTCACTCTCTTGAATACCAATGACCTTGAGGGATGCCTGTGTTTGATAAGTCTTTCTCAAATATCAGTATATATTTTATGTATGCATATATGTATGCATTTATATGCCATCTCATTCCAGAAAGGATAGCAGATGGCTCACAAGGATACATAAAATACAAAAAAGAAGCATAAAAAATAGAAACAAAATGCCAAAGAGGAAAAAAAAAGTTGGAAATTCAAATGCTAGTAGCCCTAAGTGCACTTTCACGAAGTTCGCTGGTGTGAATTCAAGAAAGGCTGTGCTCACTGAGAAGAGACACCAAGCCAGGCGTTCAGGGAGCATGAGCTCCAGGCACTGGAACATCCGCTGGAGAAGCTGACCATTTGTCAGCAGGACGAAGACTTCTGACTTAAGTTCTCACCAGATGGAAGCAACCTTACCTGAAAGGGAGGTGGATGACAAGGGTCCCATTTTGTAAAATTTGAGTTATGGAAGGATCCCCAAGGGAGGTCCCGGACAGGACAGCACTTGGAACTTAAGGAATTCGCAGGGAAGGTAGAGTATTACTAAGTCTTATTATTACCTCCCCTCCTTCCTAGAGAGAGGTCCCAGGTTGAGTCACCTGGAATTCAGGTGCCTTTTATACTCAGCTTCCATCTTGACCAGGAACTGAATTACAGATTAGATGTCTAGATCTTCCAAATCCTGTTTCTATTTAATTAAGGCTGTCTTCCTATACATACAACAATTTATACTTGGAGCATGGCCAGGCATTTATATAAGACCCCATGATAGGACTGAAAGCACTGGCACTGTATGGAGGGTGGTGGGGTGTCAGGTGGAGGTGGGCAGAAGATCACCTGATTCCACTCCAGGATAGTAATGAGTACAGCTAGTTTTACTGACAACTTTTAAGGTGCTGGGTGCCTTAAATGCATTATCTCATTTAAGCATTTCATCCACCACCTTAGGAGCATTCTATCATCATCTTCATTGTACAGATGAGGAGATTGAGGCTCAGAGAGATTACATGTCTCACCCAGAACAGTTCACTTCCTAAGCTGTTGAGGCAGGAAGCAAGCCCAGCAGTCAGGCTGGTGAAGCAAGGCCACACGGGGCAGGCAAGAGTGGATGTGGACTCTAGTTCATGGAGCCCATGTCTTTAACAACCAGCCTTCAGTTATTCTCTGAAGCCCAATGAACTCAGTTCTTTTGGATCAGTGAAAAAGTAGACTCCCTGGAAAAAAATATTTTTCCAATTTCCCTTTCAAACACTGAGTCCTCAGTGAAGTCAAAGTAAAATTTCTGCTAATAATTTAGCAGTTGTCCTGATTTGTCTTGGCTAATGGTGAAGAGTAGGGAAGGTAGAGATGGGATCGATGAGATGTCATTCTTGGGGTAACAGAGTCATTCCATCTAGTCCTGAATTCTTCAAAACCGTTTTTTAACCCATGCCTTTTGAGGAATTTTTTGTCCATCACCCTAAGAATTCTTGATGTGCAAGAATCTGTTTTCTTTGACATATTCCTCACAGTCAGGAAGATTTTATTCTTCCTTATTTTATCCAGTTAGAAATTACAAAAAGCCTTTTTTGGCTTGTTTTCCAAATATTCATTTTGTTACAATTTAAATCGAGTTTTAAATCTACCCATGCCCACTCTCTTTGAGAGACCCCACCCTCCCAACACTTTTGAGGATCCCTGAGTGCTACTAGGAACTTCCTTCTGAACATATTTTTTTCTGAAATGCTGACTAGAGTTCAAGAGCAAATTCAAGAGGTCAGAAAACTGGTTTCTGCCTCAGCCCTGGGTTTTACAAATTCTCATATACCTCACTGGATCAGCAAAATCACCTGATCTGCACAAATTTGGACACATAATTCCTTTCAATGTCTTAAAAATGATATTCCCAGATATTTTCCTTATGTTTCTTTTCTTTCTGTCTTTTTTTTTTTTTTTTTGAGACAGTCTCGCTCTGTCACCAGGCTGGAGTGCAGTGGCATGGTCTTAGCTCACTGCAACCTCTGCCTCCCAGGTTCAAGTGATTCTCTTGCCTCAGCCTCCTGAGTAGCTCAGACTACAGGAGCATGCCACCACGCCCAGCTAATTTTTGTATTTTTAGTAGAGATGGGATTTCACCATGTTGGCCAGGATGGTCTGGATCTCTTGACCTCACGATCCGCCCACCTCAGCTTCCCAAAGTGCTGGGATTATAGGTATGAGCCACCGCACCCAGCCTCTTTTTTCTTTTTCTTTTCCTTTTTTTTTTTTTTTTTTTTTTGAGACAAGGTATCATTCTGTTGCTCAGGCTGGAGTGCACTGGTGCAATCATGGCTCATTGCAGCTCCAACCTCCTGGGCTCAAGCAATCCTCCCACTTCAATCCCATGAGGGGCTGGGACTACAGGCACTCCCACCACACCTGGCTAATTTTTCAATTTTTTGTAGAGATGGGGTCTTCCTTTGTTGCCCAGGCTGGTCTCAAACTCCTAGACTCACACGATCTGCCTGCCTTGGCCTCCCAAAGTGCTGAGATTACAAGCAGGAGCCACTGCATCCGGCCTCATGTTTCTTTTACTTTGATGAACAAAATTATAGGGTATGTTCCCAGTGCTTATACAGGATTTTATCTGACACTTAGGCCATAAGCACATAACAAGTAGTTAACCTTTGAGGTTTCTAAGGCAAATGTGTGGTGTGTGCATACATGTGTAATCCTGAACTCACACAGGCTACTGAGGAGTTTTTGTTTAGATCCTCCATTCATCATTAAATGGGACAGAATGATGTTTCTCACAGCTTTCAATTCTGGGGATTTTAAACCACAGGTTTGCAGTTCCTTGCAGGTTTAATTAGTTACTCTAAGTAGTGGAGCTGTTCTCTAAATGTACAGTTGGATCCTGAAACACTCATCTTTTGATTAACCTTGCAGCCCTTAGGCTGGAGCAGCTCCTGCACTGGGACTTTTAAGGAATGCCTTTTCCTAATGATGGACAGAAGGATATCCAAGGACAGGCACAGGTACAGGCTTTGGAGCCAGGAGACCTGCCTTTGTTTTATGTAACATTTTATTTTGAAATAATTTAAGACTCACAAGAAGTTGCAAAAACTGTACAGAGTTCCCATGTACCCTTCACTCAGCTTCCCCCAATGGCAAAGCATAAACACAGGATATCAACAGACCTGCTTTCACTAGCAAACACTTACTGAGCACATAGACAATGTGCAGGAACTGTTCTATGGGCTTTAAAGTGATAACTCCTTTAATCCTCACAGCAAGGCTTTGGGATAGACATAGTAACCTCCATTTTACAGCTGAGGAAACCAAGGCACAAAGAGATTAGATAAATTGCCCTTAGCCAAAATTCAACCCAGACTACCTGGCCCTGAAACCTATGCTTTGAAGCACTACACTACCCTGGGTTTTTTCTATGCGACCTTGGCTAAGTTACTTGTACCGTCTTCTGTTTACTTACAAAAATTAAGTTGTTTTGAATATTTTTTTCTAAATTAGGAATAAAGTACCACCTACAGGGTTCCATATTCAGTGGATTGTTCTTCCCTTGTACTCATGCCTCCATTCAGTGGATGACTATCGAAAAACACTAGAAAACGAACTAATTTTCTAGTTTTCTAATTTCCACGAATGGTGCAAATCAGTCACTAGTCAAGCAGCATTTGCACTGAGGTTTACACTGGAATAAAGCAATCATGGCTATGCTTGGATATTTCAGCCACAGCACTGTCTGATTCTAAAATTTCAGATCTTTCAGATAGTTATCTGAAGAAATGGCAAATGGCTATAATCTGCTGACTGCAAAAATTCAGGATATATAGAATGAAATTAACAAACTAAAAGCAAGAAAGCTCTCAAACGTATTCAAACAAAAAGGATGAAAATTGATTTTACTCCCATAGTTAGGTCTAATGATAAGAATAGATGCCAACTATGTATTACATGTCTGCAATGTGCCAAGCTCTTTATAGTCTCTCTAATCCTCACAATTTACATAAAGCACTACCCTATTCGAAGAGGAGGAAGCTGAAGAGCTATCTACTCTTCCTACCAAGAGGAAGGAATTATCGGGAAAGAATCCAAGTGACAATGGCATCCTTTCCCAACTCTGTCATCTGCTCACCTCAAGAAAACCAAGAATGAGCTAACAATGAAAGGTAAAGCGAATTAAGGAGAAAGTTAGCTCCCTTGCTAGTTAGGAGGTATTCCTGACCAGTCTCCTAGGTCCCTTCCAGAATGTATATCATGACGTAAATGGTGACCGGTAAGTTCATTAAATCTTCTTGATTCTTTAGTCTAGCTTTCTCAACCACTCCTCTCCACTCTTGCCTGAGTTCAGGAGGAAGGAGTACAAACTGGATCAGGACAAATTTACTAATGAGGGTGCATTGAGCAGAGAGTATGTATTCCATGCTTTATTTCAAGGAGACAGGAAGAGCTCTAACAATTGTTTGGTTGGTTAACTGAAATATGTATCCAAAGGTGGTCTACAGTAAATGAAATCAAAATGCCACAACTTCTTAGTGTACTATAAAGGCAAGTATTCAAAGACCTAAGGAGATTAAAATGCTAGAATGGATTGATCATGCAAGACCTGCTCATCCATTCTGGAAGGGTCCAGAGGACACATACTTTGCCAAGGCTGTGATAAATTCATGAGGTGAACCCTCCCTCAGCATCTTTGAAGAGTTCAGTGCTCGTTCATCTCTGTAGATCAGATATTAGGGCATCGACTATGATTGAATTAAGATTCCTGAATGCAATGAAGGTGATAGGACTCTAGGGTGGCAGGGACCAAGGGACATCAGAACCAAAGCAATAATAAAAATAGTCTGATTCACAGAAATTGTTGGCATTGACTAAGTTGATCATACTGTCCCTAGAAATAAAGTAGATAGGTAGTCTATTAAGTCTTCTGTATCTGTGTGAATGGAAAAGCTCTAAGTCTAGTGATCAGAAGTTCTGGATTAAGTCACCAAATGACAGAGTCATAGCCTCTCAATCAGTTCCCAGACTTGAACTGATTCACCAAAATAGAGTTTGTGAATCCTTGAAGAAGGACCCTGCCATACCGTGAAAAATGTATAAGTGTGTATCTCCCTCCCAATCTTTCCCAAAAGATCCGTGGCCATTTACTAGGGTGGTTGTACCTTGTGGAAGGAGTAACTATTAGACTTTTTCAGGAATTATGGGATGCTGGCCCTGAACTAGCACTAATTCCCGAATGCGTAAAATGTTACTGCAATCCACCAATCAGAGTAGGCACTTATGAAGGTCAAATGGTTAATGCAGTTTGGGTTTGGTTCCATCTCACAGTAGGCCCAATGGGGCCTGAAATCATCCTATGGTCATTTCCCAAGTTCTGGGGTGCATTCGTTAGCATGGACATTCTGAGCAGAATCCCCACATTGGTTCCCTAACCTGCAGAGGAGCATGAGCTATCATGGTAGGAAAGACCAAGTGGAAGTCACTAGTACTGTTCTCTACGTGGAAAAATAGTAAACCAAAGGCAAAACCACATTCCTGTAAAGATTAGTGTCACCAGCGAGAACTTGAAAGATTCAGGGATGGTGATTACCACCCCATCCCCATATAACTGGCCTATAATAGTTGGCCTGTGTAGAAGACAGAGGGAGCTTGTAGAATGACAGTGGATTATCCTGAAGTTAAGTAGGTGGTGACTTCAACGGCAGCTGCTCTTCCAGATGCAGCTGTTGTTGGAACAAAGCAATACATCCACTGTATGCATGCGGCTTGTATGTCACCTTTTATGTAGCTATTGATCCAACAAATGCCTATTAATAAGACCATCAGAAGCTCTTTTCTTTCAGTTGGCAATGCCAGCAATATACCTTCACTGTTCTACCTCAAGGCTAGGGAAACTCTCCAGCTCCATGCCATAATCTAGCCCATAGGGACACCACCACATTTCCACGCCACAGGACACCATACTGGTCCATTACATTGATGAGGTGATGCTGATCAGACCTAATAAGCAACCATTTTAGGCACATTGAAACAATATTTGCATCAGGGTAAGAGAAATAAACTCCACAAAAACCTTCAGAAAATTTCATGATCTATCTCTTTCGAGGTAAAGGACAAGTTGCTACATTGGGCCCATCTTACCTAGGAAAGAGGCATAATGCATAGTGGGTTTCTTTGGATTTTGTAGGCAACATCTGCCCATTTGCCAAGTGACCCCAAAATCTGCCAGTTTGAGTTGATCCCAGAAAAGTGAAGGCTTTGAAGCAGGTTCAGGCTGCAATGCAAGTTGTTCTACCACTTTGACCATATAACCCACAGATATAACCACGCATGAAGAGTCAGTAGCTGATAGTGATGATATATGGAGACTTTGGTCGGCAATATGTGTGAATTATAATGCAGACTCTTCAGATTTGGGAACAAAGCCATGCTATCCTCTGCAGATAACCACAATCCCTTTGAGAAATAACAACAGCTTTTGTCTTGCTACTGGGCCTTAGTAGAGACAAAATGACCATAGGACCCCAAGTTATTATCTGACCTGAGCTACCCAGCATAAACTGGGGTTGCCTGACCCATCAAGCCATAAATGTCAGCATTCACAGGAGCACTCCATCATCAAATGAAAGTGGTATACATGAGATCAGGCTTGAGCAGGTCTTGAGGACACAGATTGAATGAGGATGTAGCCCAGATCCCCAAGGTCTCTATTTCTGCTACTCTGACTTCTCTCTTTCCACCTATACCTCTAGCCTCCTGAGGAGTTCCCTAAAACCAGTTTATTGAGCAGGAGAAAGAGAAAGCTTTGTGCATGGTTTACAGATGGTTCTGCACATGAAAGTGGATGGCTGCAGCACTGCAGCTCCACATGGGGATGACCAGGACAGTCATAAATGGGAATACTCCTAATAAGTAGAACTTGGAGTAGGTGCTGATTGTTCATGTTTCCTAGGGGATATGGCCAGAAGCATGGGTCTAAACTGCTTCATGGGCTGCTCATGGTTTGGCTGGATGGTCAGGGACTTAGAAAGAACAAGACTGAAAAGTGAATGGAAAGGAGATCTAGGAAGAGGTATGTGGATGCACCACTCCACATGGAAATGGGGTGTGAAGATGTTCGTACCTCACGTACAAGCTTACTAAAGGGTGACTTCATCAGGGGAGAAATTTAACAATCAAGTGGGTAGGATGACCCATTCTGTGGATACCACTCGGCCTGTTTCCCCAGCCACTCCTGTCATTGGCCAATGGACTCATGAATAAAGTAGCCCTATGGCTCTGGAACACGGACTGCTATTCACCAAGGCCAGTCTGGTTTCAGCCACACTGACCGTTGAATCTGCCAACAGAAAGACCAACACTGAGCACTTGATATGGCCCCATTCCTCAGGAGGACTGTGGCAGGTTGATCACCTTGGATTGCTTCCATTATGGAAGACAGAATAATTTGTTCTTAGCCACTTATTCTGTTTATGAATTTGCATTTTCTGCCTGCAAGGCTTCTGCCAAGACTACTATCTATAGACTTACACAGTGCCTTACCTACCTTCCTGTTATCCCAAACAGCTTTGTATATGATATGACCAAGGAACTCACTTCACAGAAAATGAAGTACAACAATCAGCCCATATATCTGGAACTCATGGAATTCACTGATCATATGATGCTCCCCATAAACCTGAAACAGCTAGCTTGGCAGGATGATGAAATGGCCTTGTAAAGATTCTATTACAGCATTAGGTAGGTGGCAGAACATTAAAGGAGTGGGCCAATATCTTCTAGGAAGCAGCAAATGCAGCCAATCAGTATCTGATATTTGGTGCTATTTCTCCTGTAGCCAGGAAGCACAGGTTTGCAAATCAATTGCTGAGAATGGGAGGGGCTCCCCTCACTACTCACCTAGTAATCCATTGGCAACATTGTGCTTCCTGTCCCCTCAACTTTGGGTTCTACTGGGCTAGTGGTCTTCGTTCTGAAGGGAGAATTTCTAATAGCACAACAATGATTCCATTGACCTGGAATTGGAGACTTCCCTCTGGCCATTTTGGGATCCCTTGTGCCTGTGAATCAATAGGCCAAAAAGGGGGTTGCTGAATACACTGAGGGAATCACTCCTGCCTGTCATGACAAAATTGAGTTGCTGCCACATAAAGGGCATAGGGGGATGTATGTTTGGAATGGACATATGTTAGTATTCTCATGCCCTATGATTAAATTCAACAACCTAGTTGAGGCAGGACTAGCAATGCCCATACCAGCAATGAAGGTCTGGGTCATCCACTGGGCAAGGAGCCATGACCAGCTTAGGTGTTTGGCGAAGGGAAGGAAAGTGGAATGGATAGTAAAAGAAGGTAGATAAAAATACCAGCTACGACCCTGTGGCCAGTTGCATAGAGGACTGTAGCAGCCATGAATATTTATTCCTTGTTTAGATATTAATGTTTATATATGTATTAGCTAAATACTTGTTTCTTTCTCTCTCTCTTCTCCTTATCATATATAAAAATATGCTAATAGATGTTAACCATATATTTCAGTATCTAAGGTAGGATATAAAAGTGGGGGCATGAACTTCCCAGAAGAAGAATGAACATTACCCAAAGACAAAAAAAGGACTATATATCTTCTTTTGGAGACAGATTTAGGGTGTTTCCGTTTGTACATCAGATGGTTGTATCATGTCTTTATTTGGAGATTAAGTCTGGTTTCAGGAGATGTGTATGAGTGACAAGTGATCAACAAGAGGACTGTAGCGGCTTTGTAATATATCAGCTTGGTTAGGCTGAACTACAGTTCCTAGAATTTCCTTTCCTGTATGTTTCTGGTTAAGGTGGACCACAAGAGAGATTCTTGTGGAAATTTTGTGAGCATAGGGAAGCAGCAGGTGTTTTGTGGTTGGGTGGGGGTTGGTTTGTTTTTGAGAGAGGGTCTCACTCCATCACCCAGGCTGGAGTACAGAGGTGCCATCACAGTTCACTACAGCCTCAATCTCCTTGGCTCAAGCAATCCTGCTGCCTCAACCTCCCAGGTAGCTGGCTCTATGAGCGTGCACCCCCACACCTGGCTAATTTTCTGTTTTGTAGAGACGAGGTCTTGCTATGTTGCCAGGCTGTTCTCAAACTCCTGACCTCAAGTGATCCTCCTACCACGGCCTCATGAAGTGCTGAGATTACACACGTGAGCCTCCATGCCCAGCCAGCAGGTGTTTCATAGCTCACACATGTTCACATGTCTGCCAGCTCACTCATAGGTGTGAGGGAGTGGTCAGGCCTGCGACTGCTCTGCCTTCTCTAGATCCTTCTTCAGCCACTGCAACTCCTGCCCAGGTGTGTTTCACACTTGATAAGGAGCCTCAGCTTCTATAGGACATCCATGTCCCCCACCCACCCCGGCCAGAGACAATGGGGACTGACAGGGGGCTCAGCTCATCCTGTGGGCTCCGGCTTGTTCTTTCCAGCCTGTTCTTACTCTGTTTTACTTCATATATATATAAAATGTGTTGCAGGGATTCAGCCTTACCAAAAATTATAGGAACTGTCTCACTCTATAAATACATAGTATAATAATATTAAATTATATACACACCTATTTATATAAATTCATTGCAGGGATTTGACCTTACCAATAGTAGAAACTCTCTAAATATAAATATACAATATTATATATAATATACATATATAATTGGTTGCAGGGATTGTGTGTGTGTGTGTGTGTGTGTGTGCCCCAGTAGTTCGGCTTCTCTGAATCCTGACTGATACATGGCCCAAAGTGTTGGAGACTTGTGACCACCAGGCACATGTTCCGTGAGTCTTTGAAGAGCTCCCATCCCATCCCATCCTGGGCAGCTGCCGTTGTAAACTTCAGCTTTGTGTCTGAAGGAAGAACCTTCGTGCCTTCATGGTTTCTTTTCCTTCTAAACTGATCCTTTTCTCCCATTGCACATCTCAGGGAGGAGTTTATATAGGGATTATCCCAGAGCAAGAAATGCTTGAGGAAAAGAGAAATGGCTGCTGAGATCCTTGTATCATAACGCCTTGTCTGGAGTAATCACACATCAGCTGTATTCTGCAAGAACCCAAGATTCTTCCCTATCTCTGCATATTTTGGAAGGATATGATTTCCTGCTCATTCTCAGTGAACCATGAACCCTCTCCAGCCTTTCCCCAAGAAGCACATTTTCCCATCACGTGAAATGGCACATCACATATCTGCTCTGATGCAAGACACTCTGTGAGCTCCCATTCTAGAAACCTCAGTCCTGCAATCTCTTGTTTCTATTGCTTTCTCTTTGCAGTTGACCTGACCTTTCCAGAAGGGCGAATAACAGTTTCTCCCCTACCTTTAACCATACTAACTTCACATTTTTATGTCCCACAGCTATTTGTTCTACTGTGACTCAGGAGCAGAGATGGAGATGGAAGCTCCCCTTCAGCGGAGAAAGGCTCACTTCCTCTCCTTTCCCCACACCCCTACTTCCCCTATTCCCCATACCCCAGCCACCCCCAATCCTGGGTGTTCACAGTGGGGAATAATGGGAACCCCCTATACCCGCCAGGCCATTTCTGCAACTCTGAATTCCTCAAAACTTCTCCTTCTTCTTGGAAAATGCTACCACTGAGGCATGACTAGGGGGTCCTGGGGCTCAGTGATCCTCACTGCAAACTGCAGCCAACCCCAAAGCAGCTTGAGAAACTGACTGAGAGACAGGCAGAGGCAGGAGGCAAGGTGAGACCAAAGCCAAGAGCTCTATTTGGAAGCTGAATTCTTAATACCAACTTGCTTAGCATCCAAGAGCCATTAAAAATACTCCAACTTCTCACGGATAAAGAAGTACATATTAGAATGTCCATTTCAGCATTCTTTAGAATACTAAAACTGCCCAACAATGGGAATGTTCAATCGCAGAACATTGAGTAGCTATGAAGAATCATGCTTCCGCTATTTTTAGTAAAAAAAGAAGTGCCCACACAATGCTAAATCTTTTTTAAGAGCAAGTGGCATATAAGCCCATTTGTTTGTTTGCTCTAAAATTTGAATTACTGACTATGCCCAGAAACAACAACAAAAAAATCTCAAGCTGTTAGCAGAGATTTCTTCTGGGGAGTGAATTGGAGTACAGGAAATATTTCTGAATCCTTTGATTTAGTTACAATCCTTTGATTTAGTTACAATTATTTTTGTAATTAGAAAATAAGAATTTTTAAAAATCATATTTTTGAAGTCTGGTAAATGACAGAAAAATGTTCATAATAAAAGGTGAATTTTTAACAACATGACACAGAATGTATAAAAGCTAAAAACACCACAAAATATTGCTTCAAAAAAAGACACTGAAAAGAAGGAAATCCTTCAATATGAAAATGTTGATATTTTCTGGGTGTTAAGATTACAGGTAACTTACGTCCTTCAGGATACCTTTTATATTCTCAGAAATTCTAAATTGTGAATTAATTTTTTAATAAAAAAATAGACATTATCACTTTTTTTATAGCCAGCCTTTATATAGTATCCTGTGACATGCTAGGCCAGAGCAGCTGCACGGGACTCACATTTTCTTTTTATTTTCCCCAAACGGAGATTCTCTGTGGGGATTTTTCTCACAGATGCTGCAATAGCTGTATTCCTGTGAAGAATGTTACAGAACAAAACTTGGGCCACCACTGAATAGATATCCTAAACACCCCAGCTTGATCACCACACATTCTATGCATGTACCCAAATATCACATGCACCTCAATATACAAATATACAAATACAATACACATTGTATAAATACAATATATTGTACAAAACACAATGTGCAAGTATGAAAGTATTCAAATATTATGTATCAATTAAAAATTCTTCAATCAAAATAAAAAATAAAAACTTGGACATCTCCTACCCTAGAATCGGTTCTACAGGACCCCCGTGCTCCCGGTTGCCCCACCACATCCACTGTGTGTGTTCTCTCTCAGCCACTGCCTCCAGCTTGTGAAGACTGGTTATGAATTAACCTTCCTCCTAAAAGACTTTTTGTACTCAATTCTCTAACCCCTATCTGTTGTCAAGCACCGTTTCTTTCATTTGCCCATAATAAAAATTGAGCAGAGATTATTTAACTCACTGCTAAAAGAACCTGTTCAATAGCAGGACCAGAACCAGACATCCAGCTCCATTATTCTCACAGTATTCAAGCTCCTAGTGACTGCCAGTCATTGTTGACACTAAGGATGACAAGCCACATTGGCATAGTCCTTGTCCTTTGGGTGCTCAAACCAGGCAGGTTAGGAAAGAGGACCAGGAAGGAGGAACAAACAGGCTTAAAAGGAATGAGGTTCAACAGTCATGAAGCTAATGAACAAAGGAAAAACCATGGCCATTGCCATAGAGATAGAGAGAAAATGTAAGAGAACAGCAGCTCTGGAAAGCCAGGCCCAAGCTTGACCATGTTCTGAGGGCTAGGGTTCTCAAAGTGTGTTCCCCAGACCAGCAGCTGCAGCATCTCCTGGGGTCTCACAAGAAATGCACAATCTTGGGTCTGGGCCCCCACCTCAGACCTTCTGGGTATCCACAACTCTGGTGGGGACCCAGTCATCTGCATTTTAATACATCCTTGTCCTCCTTCTCCCTCTTAATCCCCCTACCTCCGAGTGATGCGAATTGCTGAAGCTGCAGGACTACTGATCTAAAGTTAAGTGAGTGGCAGATCATGAATAACTCGGGGAGGCAAACGCAGCAGGAAACCTGGCATGGACGAGTCACCGGAGCCTCCTGGAAAGACCAGAAAAGGGGCCCCTAACAGATGATCACCCAACATAAGCCCCCAAAACTGCCCTGTTTCCGTTGCAAGTTAGGATTGAGGGCTGTTTACGAGATGCCAGTTCCAAATGTAAGTTAAATGACTATTCAAACACTGGGGGAGAACTCGCGCCCTTATTTCAGCTATTCCAAGGAGTGCTGCGTGAGAGGAAATCACCCAACAACCACCAAATTCCATGAGTCTAGAAAAATCATGTAAATATGACGCTACACAGGTGTTAGGATGTGATAAGTGCCTTATTAGAGATTTGCACAATGCCACAGAGAACATAGGAAGCAATCATTGCTGCTGGCTGCAGATAGCTGGAAGGAGGTTTTGCCAAACAGACAACATTTCATCTGGAGCTTGAATTTCAAGTAGAATTTGCCAGTTAGGGAAAAGAGCAGGAGCAAAAGTCGGAGGTCAGAAAGACCTCCTGGAAGGGGAGAAGGATGGGAAGGCACTCAGTGTGGGGGCCAGAGAGCCCCATTGCCAGGCTGAGGAAGATCCGCTTCATTTTGTAGGAAGGGGAACTCATGGGAAGTTTTGAAGAGAGGAATGGTGTGGTGAAACTGACAAATAGAAAGATCACTTTGTATGGGTGGAAAAAGGAGATTGGAGAGGTGGCCAATCGGAGAGATTGGGATTCCGAGTGATTTCTAATTTTCATTTACAGTCACAAGTTGCTTAACTATGGGCATACATTCCATTCTGAGAAATGCATCATTAGACAATTTTATTGTGTGAACGTGATAGAGTGTACTCACACAAACCTAGGTGGCATAGCCTGGTACACACCTAGGCTATATGGTATCCTATTGCTCCTAGGCTACAGATCTAGATCTGTATAGCAGGTTATTGCACTGATTATTGTAGGCAATTGTGTCACAATGGTATTTATGTGTCTAAACATATCAAAACATAGAAAAGGTACAGCACAAATATGATACTCTCATCTTACGAGTCCACTGTCATACATGTGGTCTCTCCTGACCAAAATGTTGTTATGTGGCTCTTGACTGTATTTGTGCTTTTTTTCTACCAGGAATGTGTTCTGCTCAGCACTTCCTTTGCAATAATGAAGTACAACTGTGAACAGAAGGAGCCACACAGGACAGGGACACCCTGGAGATGAGAATTAAGAAATGAGAAGAGCAGGGTATACGCCCTCAAGTGGAAGCGCTGGCAAGCAGGAGGGACTGTTTGTCCTCTGAGACAGGAAAGAAGGGGCTAAGAATTCATGAAACACAAATGTGTGAAGTCAAAGAGAAGTGGGATCATCTCTACCAGAGGTCTCCGTTTTCTCAATAATGAAGATATCAACATTGTGGCCTGAGAATGCAGGGTCAGGGCTAAGGGTGGGAATTTGAGAAGTGCCACCAAGGTTTGGAACAAACAGCAGTTAATACCCCTAGGGTGTGTGTTCTTTGTCAGGCACTGTGCATACATACTCATTGAATCCTCACAACACCACCAGGAGATCAATGCTATCATTATCAAACTCATTCCACAGAAGACAAAACTGAGGCACAGTGCGATTACAGTGACATAGGTGGTGAGTGGCAAAGCTGTGATTTGAGCCCAAGCAGTGACCAACCAATGTGAGAATTCAGAGAAGGAATACCCCAGGAATGGGTAAAAGATCCTGAAGTAGTATTGAAAGCTCAGCTGAGTTTAAAAGCCATGTGTTTTCTGTGGAGTCCATCAGAAGGCTTGCCCTTGCCCACACCTACAGAGAGAACCTTAGAAGAAATATCGCATGTTTTCTGAAGGGAAGACTAGAAGTCTAAAAGGGCCACCTCAAAATGTTGGTGAGCACTGCATTCACAAAGGGCGACCTGGGCTCTGACATCATGTGGGAACGCCTCTGTTGGAGGGTGCATGGAGAATGCCAACTATGGGCCAGCAGGCGCCCTGTTGAGCCTAAGGTCCTGCATCCCCGTAAATCAGGGATGCTGCAGGGGGAAGAGGGCGGCTTCCCAGCCACCGAGTCTTTGCCTCATCCGACTGTGGAACTGGAAGTTCTTCAAGTATTTGGGGGAAGAGCAGCTGCCAACAAAGCTGAATCAAAGGACCTAAAAATAGTTCAAGAAAACACAAAGACAGAATGTGCAATTCAGATGATTTGGGAAACCGAGCCAAACTTAGAGAAACTACAAGATGGGTGGTGAGCAAGGAGACAGCCCTTTGCCTCGCTCTCTGGCAATAATTACACCCCTAATTACTGTCTGTTTGCTTAGCAGAACTCTCTCCCACTGTTTCTTCGTGGTGAAAACTCTCTTGGGTCTTTACTGTACGTCAAAGCATCCGGATCAGGTAAGCAAACCTCCCTGTCCGGTGGCATGCTCACACCAAACCAAATCCTAGCACAGAGAGAGGGGTCCCTACACCATTTCCTACTATCCATGGGATGGGTCCGCCTTACATGCAGGTGAAATAATTGTGAAATCTTAAGTGTCTCTAAAACGTGCCCAGCCCCCTGGTCCTTACATATGACATTTTGAGGTGGTCAGAGGAAATCCAGCCGAAATTTTGGTCCATTAGGATGCATTTGCCTGCCACATCAGAAAACCCTCCAAAACAGTGACTTCACCCATAAGAACATTTTTTAAAGTGTAATTTGGGAAAAAGTAGTTCCAAGGTCAGTTCAGTAGTTCCACATCATCAGGACATCAGTCAGTGCAACTGGCAGGGACGGGTGGCAGGGGACCTTCCTCAGTGTCTCCCACCAGATTATGTAGAGAGACTCCTTTGCTGCTCAGGCTGATGTCTTGATGCCCTGCTCTTTCCAGAGGAAAGTAATGTGTTTCCCGCAGAGGGCTTCTGTTAGCCTCCCATGCCTTTTCTAGCTTCTGAGAGCAACTGCTCTCCTTGGCTCACAGCCCCTTCTTCCACCTTCCAAGTGCCTCACTGCAGCCTCTGCTCCCATCATCACATCTCACACCCTCTCCTTCTGATCCTCCTGCCTCACTCCTGTAAGGACCCTTTGGCTACATTAGGTCCACCCAGACCATCCAGGACAATCTCCTCAACTCAAGATCCTTAAGCTCAGCATATCTGCAAAGTTCCCTTTGCCATGCAGGATAACAAAGTCACAGGTTCTGGGCATTAGGATATGGACATCCTTGGGAGGCATTATCCAGCCAATCACAGGCCCTCTTCGCCTGTGTTCTTACTGACTCTAAGGAAATAAGCCACTCCCCCTAAAGATTTCTGTCAGGTATTTCTGGAAAGTTCCAGATGTGTTCTTGAAACATCCCTTTAGGCTACCCTATAACAGTTGCCATTTTCCCTTTAATTTGGTCACTATGGTACCACTGATGGAGCAAACCTAAAATTGGGGCTCAGCTTGGGGAGGTTCTTGGCTTCACTTAGGAAGGAATCGAGAGTAAGCTGACAGCGAAGGAAAGCAAGTTGACTAGGACAACAGTGTGCAGCAAAATGGCTGCTCCATAGACAGAGCAGAGCTGTCCCTTAGGCAGAGTGGCACTCATGGATTGAGGGCTGGCTATATTTATACCCACTCTTAATTATATGCTAAATAAGGGGAGGATTACTCATGAACTTTCTGGAAATGGGGCCAGAAGTTCTCAGAACCATATACGGTAACTTTCAGGCATGGCCATGGCATTTGTAAACTGTCATGGTGCTGGTGGGAGTGTCTTATGCAAATATATTTTAATTTCTAGCCCTAGTTGGTTTGGGCCTGCTTCTTTGCTACATCCTATTTTGATGAACAGGGTTGTGAAAACTAGTCCTGCTGATGTCCTGCCTCACTATGGTGATGCCTCTTGAGAGTGTGAATTGATCAGGTGTTCTCCAGAGAAACACTGGAAGATACACATACACAGATGCACATATTGATACATAAGTACATATATAAAAGAGATTTGTTATAAGGAATTGACTCACAAGATTACGGAGGTTGACAAATATAAAATCTACATAGCCTATGTCCAAAGACTGGAATATCCTATAGAACCAGGAACAGCTGATGTCTAAGTTCAAAGGCAGTCAGGCAAAAAAACCTCTCTTACTTGGGGGAAGGTCAGCCTTTTGTTGTATTCAGGCCTCGAACTGATTGTACAAGGCCCACCCGTATTAGGGAGAGCAATCTGCTTTACCCAGTCTACTGATTCAAATGTTCATCTCACCCAAAAACACTCTCACAGACACACCCAGAATCATGTTTGACCAACTATCTGGGTACTCTGTGGCCCAGCCAAGTTGACACATGAAATTCACTGTCACACAGGGCCAGTGGCAGAGGTGGTGGTTGCACTGCTCAGACCCAGCTGAGCCCCACTGGAGCAGGTGTCACTGAGCACTGACATGGTTGCTGGTGCCCACTGCAGCCTGCACTGCAGGTGCCCAGAGGCCTAGCACCATCACCTATCACTGCACAGTCAAACATACCCCCTGGAAACAGGAGGCTGAGATCGTACAGCCTGAGGTCCCAGTAAGAATGCAGGCACATAGTTTGCATTGTTTGCACCACACCCTTTACTGTGGCTGCCTTCCCTGACAGAGGGCATGCACCATGACCTACCTCACCTTTATCCCCTTCCCCACTCTTTGAAACAAACTGATGCACTTCAACTTTCTCTTCCATTAACACAAGCTCTCTCCCCACCCCAGCCCCTTATTTTCCATATAAACAGCCCCTGCGGCAGGTCCCTCATGTGTCCTCTTCCCTCATCAGCCCTCCACCTGGTCAGGCAAGCTTGAACCCTTTGATGAGTACAATTCAAAATTTAAACCCAAATCAGAACCCAATTTCAGAAGCCTGCTGAAAAATCTCAAAAGTCTTCAAAACAAAACCAATGAGTCACCAGTGTCCTGAGACTCTGCAAGCAGAGAAGCAGCAAGAAGTTTAGGGGATGTGGAATATGACTGAGGGCTTCAAATTGTATGAGATAAGCCCTGTCTATTTCCTGGCTGAAAGTTTTCTTGAGAATAATCCAGTTTCCATGCTGCCACCTTCAGAACCTGTCCTTGGACAGCCTTTCTAGTCCTGAGCTGCCTTTGAATCCCAAAGATGCTGCAGCCAGAATTCCTCTCCCTTCCCCCTTGATAAAGGGCAAAGCAGTGGAATAAGACAGTGGCTCTCCTCAGCCTGGCTTGCCAATCAGGCCAGCTGATCTGGACAGACGCAGACTTTCCAAGGCCTTAGGAGAAAGTATACATATTTCATGGGAACCTAATCTAGTTGAGCATGTGGAGGTTGGGGAAAAAAAAACCTAGCAGGTGTTTCCCTCCCTGCTGGGCAGGCAGGACCAGCACTGTGCAGGTGGTGAGCTGGAAACTGAGAGCTTGAAGGCCCCAAGAGGGAGCCTGATCTTTTTAGGCCCAGCCCATGGAGGCAAGGGGACTGTAGAGTCATTGATCAGGCTTCAGGTTCAGGGAGCACAAGCTGCTCAGGGGGTCTTGATAAAAACCCTTTCAGCAGAGTCAGAAAAGGAGGTGACTTTCAGCTGTGTCCCAAGAGGCTCCTGTACAGCAGTACTAGGTCATAGCTAAGAGCACACTTTGGAATCAGATAGTCCTGGGTCTTAGTTCCCATTCTGCCCTATCTTAGGAGGAAGAGCTGAGCTGGTTAATTTATATCTGAGTTACAATTCTTTATCTATAAAGACCTCTGTTATATGCTATTATGAAGTCAATGACAGCATCATTAACAGCTCTGCTGTGTCTGGCTTCTATCTTTCTATTCTGTCTTCCCAGTATGTGGCTTCAATTTTCAAGGTCACCTAATGGTCCAAGATGCCCTTCCAGCTTCCAAATTCCAGGCTGGAAGGAGGAGAAAAGTCAAAATGGCAAAACAAGGAGGCTTCTCTCAGATTAGTCAGCTCCTTCTAAGCAGCCTTCCCTGCCCACACAGTACACACTCTGCTTCTCTTTCACACATGGCCACACCAGGCTGGGTGAGTGTCTGGGAAATCATCCTTTAGGTGCTTTTATTAAACTGAGTTCATGCTCACCCCTTCTAAATTAATTTGGGCATCTGTTACTAAGGAAGAGAGAAAAATGAAGTCTGCTTCAAGAGCCTCTATCCTCCCAAGTCCCCTTCTAGGGCTTTCCCCATCACAGGCATCTCTTCTCTCAATGAGGACCACAGGCAGGCATCCCTAGGGCAGGACTTTGGCTAGGGCACAAAATGTAAGGAGGGGCTCACACTCAGTTTCCTGCAACTGCTGGACCTGCCCTTGCGTAAAGCTGAGCTTGAGTGCCTCCTTACATTTTGCATCCCAGGCACCTTGCTTATCTCATCCTAGTCCATTCTTGCCATAGCGTTGCAAAACACTAACCCCTCTGTCCCCTTTACCACATTGTGCAGGGCAATTTCTTCCCATGACATCTGGTTTTCCAGAATGGGGAAACCTCTTATGTGAGCGTCGAAATTTAGATCAGTTTGGGATTCACCAATGCCCTCAGACCTCTGCATTGTCTGGGGTCTGAAGACCCTGCAGAACACATAGGCTGCACCCTCACAGCCACAGGCCCCTGCCCCTCTGAGAGCAGGCAAACAGGTCTGGATGGTCAGTCTGGAGGCCACTTTACTGGGAAGGGCAAAGCCAGTCAGCCTTGTGGCACAACTTCTCATTGCTTTGGGTTTCACAGCTCCTGCAGCAGAAGAAAGAAAGGGCTGCAGCTGGCACTGTTCCCCTAGCCCCCACCCCTGCCTGAGTTCTTCCAGGAACACACCAACCATGCTAACGCTTGAGTTTCACAAACCAGCTGGCCTGAAACAAGTTTGGATACATGTGGGTTTCATACACAACGGGTTAATTTCTAGTCCAATTATAATAATGGTAATAATTGGCCACACTCGGGGGAGCTGGCAATTACCACTATTTTTAACCTGCATCACTAAGGCAAATGGTTTTATGTTTAGCTGGTTCTCAGAGGGCTGAGTTTTCTCCAGCTGGGAAAACTGTAGCAGAGTCACTGCCCATCCCTGTTTCCTTTGAGGTTCTTCTTCCAACATGGTATCACCTGCAAGTCCCAGGCTCATGGGACCACCAGCCCGTTCCTCCCTTCATGCCCTCCCTTCCCAACTAGGTTCTCCAAATCAGCAGAGATTCAATTCTTCACATCCCCATGTGTGGATACCCAGTGGCTCTTGAACCCTGATCGCCTATCTTACCCCACCATTCCCAAAGGAAATGTGTATTTCTAGTTTTATTTTGACAATGCTCTCTCTGAACCCAGGGTGGGCCTCCTGGCGCTGGGTGGCATCATCATGGGCTTGGCCTGTCTCGCAGCCTCTGCAGAGAGAGGTGCTGTTGGTGGGACACAAGGAGGACTGTACCTACTGGGAAGCAGGAGGGAGGGGACAAGGCAAAGAAACACTCCCCACCTCTCATCTCTTGCCCCATGGAGAGATTCCTGGCAAATAACCTGGAAAGAGTCAAGAGCAGACAAAAGCTCTGGGGAAGCATGACCCCTGCTTTGCACTGTTTCTTTCTGTGGCACCCACCCATGCCTGTCTTCTCTCTCCCCATCTATACGGTGAGCCCATCAAGGCAGAGCCTGTATATTTTCCTGTTGTCACCCAGCAGTGTCTGATACCATAAGCACTTGTTAAATGAACAAATAGAATTGGGCATTTCTATAGCCTGGATATGTTCAGTCCTCACCAACCCGGGGTTCAAGTAAAGTCACACTAATGTTAATAATTGTCCCCTGGTCACACTACCAGTTATTCTGGTCCATTGCAAAAGTCTCCCCTCCCACCAGGAGAATTGAGGGATCCTCCAAGAGGTGTTTTCAATGCCCTCCAACCAGTCCAAGTCATCGTTGGGTGGCACAGCTGTTATTGGACAGTTGGTGACTCTGCTGTCACCTCTGCCATGAGGCTCCTCGGCCCACCCTTGACGTCATTGCTATGGAAGTGGCTGAGCTGGAGCTGCGCTGATGGTGCCACCATCGATTGCAGCTTTCAAGGCTGCTTTGCCCCCTGAGGTTCAGATCCTACTGGTTCTTCCTCCCTGGCTGGTGACAGAAGAGCAACCCCTGATGGAGTGAGAACAAACACGCTCACCTGTTGGGGGCAGGTTGCTGGGACTCCCAAAACGTCACAGAGTTTGATAAGTTAATTCTTAAATCCAGTGGCTGGGTCAGGACAGCAAGTTCAACACCACTACCCACTCCTCTGTTGCGAATGCAGCCAGATCCTTCTTCATTTAGGATTAATTAAGGGGGATATAACTTCACGATTACTACATAGCAGAGTACCACAAACTTAGCGGCTGTTATCCTGAGCGAATAGCACAGGACTGGCTTACGCTAGGTGTCACATGGGGTTCCGTTTGGCCCCACAGTTTCACAACATCAATCAGCTCACAGTCCTGTGGCTCAGAGGTGCAGGTGGGCTCAACTGGGTTCTCCACTGAGTCTCACTCACTGAAGTCACGGTATCCACCGGGTTGGGATCTTGTCTGGAGGCTCTGAGGACGGATCTACTTCCACTCACTCGAGTGGGTGGCAGGACTTAGTTCCTTGGGGGTGTGGGACTGAGGTCCCTGTTTCCTTGATGGCTGTCAGCAGGGGCTGCTGTCAGTTCCTCAATGCCAACAGCCTTGCCCTCATGGGGCGCCTCCATCCTCAAGCAAGCAACAGCGGGTCAAATTCCCCTCGTGCTTTCACTTTCTCTGCCTTCTTCTTCCACCAGCAACTGGAGAAAGCTCTGGCTTTAAGGCTCGTGTGATTAGATCAGGCCCATCTGGGTACTCGTTAAGGTCAATGTTGCCATATAACACAATCACAGGTGTGCAGTCTCATCGTATTCACAGGCTTCAGGGGTTAGGATGAGATACTGGGGGTAGGGAGTGGGCACTTTACAGATTCTGCCTGCCGTGGGGGCCACCACCCAGCCCTTCATCATTGCATCTTTCAGACCCCTTTCCCCTCCACCCATCTTTCACATCTGAATATGCCTGAACCCTGAAGGTGGATGATATCAAGGAGACCTCACTGCAGTCTCAATGACCAATGGATTCTTCAGAGAAGGGTGCCATAGGGTGCAACTCTCTGGATGTGTCTGAATCTCTCTGGCCAGGATGGGCCCTGTGTAGCACCTGGCTTGGGCCCACACCGTGCTGAGTGCTTTACAGTTGTCATCTCCAACAGTCCTAACTGCCCTCCAAGCAGGTGTCGCTGTCCCTGATGGTGAGATAAAGAAGCAAAAGCCCAGAAGGGTAAAGTAAGGAGTTCAAGTCCACTCTGCTAAGAAGAGGTACAGCCAGTATTTGAACTCAGCTATGACTAATTATTTTTGGATTTTATTTTATTTATTTATTTATTTATTTATTTATTTATTTATTTATTTTTGAGATGGAGTCTTACTCTGTTGCCCAGGCTGGAGTGCAGTGGTGCCACCTTGGCTCACTGCAAGCTCTGCCTCCCGGGTTCACGCCATTCTCCTGCCTCAGCCTCCCGAGTAGCTGGGACTACAGGTGCCCGCCACCATGCCCGGCTAATTTTTTTGTATTTTTAGTAGAGACGGGGTTTCACCATGTTAGCCAGGATGGTCTTGATCTCCTGACCTCGTGATCCACCCACCTCAGCCTCCCAAAGTGCTGGGATTACAGGCTTGAGCCACTGTGCCTGGCCTTTTTTTTTTTTTTTGCATTTTAAAGTGTAATGTCCCTCTCAATATTTTATGATGAAAATATTTAAACATACAGAAGACATTAAAATAGTAAACTGAGCACTGGTGCGCTTTTGATTTCAACAGTTGTTAATATTTTCCCATATGTGCTTTCCCCTCTCTGTCTCTCTGTGTACATCTATACATGCATACGTTTATAAAAATATTTTTTGCCAAACCGTTTGAAATTAAGGTGAAGACCCCATGATGCATCACGCCTAAATTTTCCTGCATACATCTCCTATGAATAAAGGTCAACCTCTCACAGAACCATAATACACCACATCTAAGAAAATTGCAAGCAATCCACAACACCCTCTAGTATCCAGTCCATATTCAGTTTTCCCTAAATGTCCCAAGAGTGTCTTTTATGGCTGTTTTTGTTGTGTTGTGTTTTGCCACACACAGATTGCCATGTTCTGCCCCTCCATGTCAGAGCAAGACAGGTGGGCTGGAGGTGAGACAAGAAGGAAGGCCCCGGGCTGGGCTTGGTGGCTCATGCCTGTAATCCCAGCACTTTGGGAGGCAGAGGCGGGTGGATCATCTGAGGCCAGGAGTTCAAGACCAGCCTGGCCAATGTGGTGAAACCCTGTCTCTACTAAAAATACAAAAATTAGCTGGGTATGGTGGGGGGCACCTGTACTCCCAGCTACTCAGGAGGCTGAGGTGGGAGAATTGCTTGAACCTGGGAGGCAGGGGCTGCAGTGAGCCAAGATCGCGCCACTGCACTCCAGCATGGGCAACAAGAGCAAGACTCCATCTCAAAAAAAAAAAAAAAAAAAAAAAAGGAAGAAGAAGGAAGACCCAGCACCAGTAGGCAATGAGTGGGTCCTGGGAGTTCTCTCTGCTGGGCCTTTAGGCTATTTAGGCTCTAGGGAAAGAAAGCTCACATCACTAGGCCTGTGTGTCCATAGAAAAGGGGTGGAGAAAGAACCTCCTCCTTGAGGCCCTTAGTGATACCTTTGGTCACTGACCTCCTGAGCTGACAGCTCCTACTCTCTGTCACTCTGTGGTTGCCACAGATCTGGACATGGCCATGCCCTGTCCCTGACGCTGGGCTGAGTTAGCGTTTCTGTGTATCCCTTTCATTCTGCATGCCGGCCTCCACCTCTGCATGCCGGTCCTTCTTCACCTCTGATTGATTGTCATTTATTACTAAACACAGGCTTGGAAGGAACGGTGCCTATGAGTGCCAGGTAGGGGCACTGTCCCCAAGGATCAGGTAGGACATAGGCTGGGAGCCCAGCAGGTGTGAATTAATGACCAAAGGAGCCAATGAACAGAGGAAGCTTGAACATGCCCAAGAAAGCCAAGCTCCTTGAGGGCAAGGTCCGTGTTTCCTAATACTGTGCTAGTCCCCGGCACAGAGGGGCCCCAGGCAGAACTTTAATGACAATTAAGTCAGTAATTAGCAAAATTGGCTGTACATGAAAATCATCTGGGAAGTGTTAAATCAATGCTGATTCTAACGGCATCCCTCCACATTCTTAATTAATTGGTCTATGGCAGGATATTGGTTTTAGCTTTTTAACTCTCCAGGTGATTCAAATAGGCATGGTTGAGATCAACTGTGTTAAATACATGAATAAAAATATGCAGCACAGAAAGACATCGTCTTACCTGCCTATTTGAGCCTCTGCGTAGCGTAACAGTCTTCCCACAGCAATTAGGAGAAAGTCCAAAGCCCTTTGCACAGCCACCAAGGCCCTGTATACACGTCCTCCCCCCTGCGCCCTTGACTCGGGCCCACTGGGCCTTCTGCAAGCACCTGTGTTGTGCTGTGGTGCTTCCTCCAGCCAGGCCCTGCACCTGCTCTCTCCCTGGCACGCCCTTTGCCTCACTATCTTTGCACAGCCAACTCATAGTCTATTGCCCTTTGTGCTCCCCAGAAGCCATTCAGATCTTAGTTCAGACTGGGTCAAGTTCAATCTTCCAACTCCCATAGCACCAGCTGCCCCAGAGGCCCTTATCACGATTTGAATGTTTGTGCACTATTTGTTGAATGTCTGTTCTCCTTACAGAACTTGTGGCTCCACCAAGGGAGAGGCCAGGACCTGCCCCTTCACTGTCATGACGCTGGCATTCCTTATAGTGCCTGCACAGAGGAATTCAACAACTCTGTGAAATGAATGACTGTTGAAACGATGAAAGTAATATTGCTCATGGAGTCGAAAGCTCCAGGCTCAAACGCTTGCTGTTGAAACTAAGTGGCTGTGCAACCTGAGGAGAGCTTCTTAATCTTTCTGAGTCTTCCTTTTCCTCTCTTAAGGCTATTGTGAGGACTAAAAATGACAACTACGGCCAGGTGTGGTGGCTCACGCCTGTAATCCCAGCACTTTCGGAGGCCAAGACAGGTGGATTGCTTGAGGCCAGGAGTTCAAGACCAGTCTGGCCAACATGGCGAAACCTTGTCTCTATTAAAAATTTAAAAATTAGCTGGGCGTGATGGTGCACACCTGTAGTCCCAGCTACTCAGGAGGCTGAGGTGGGAGAATCACTTGAACCTGGGAGGCCGAGGTTGCAATCTGAGCTGAGATTGTGCCACTGCACTCCAGCCTGGGCGACAGAGTGAGACTCTGTCCCTAAAAATAAAAATAAAAATAAATTTTTAAACAATGACAACTTATATAAAGCATGGTGTTAGTCTACTCTTTTGTTGCTATAACGAAATACCTGAGGCTGGGTAATTTATAAAGAAAACAGTTTTGTTTGTTTGTTTGCTTGTTTTTTAAGATAGGGTCTAGCTCTGTTTTCCAAGGTAGAATGCAGTGGTGCAATCTCAGCTCACTGCAGCCTCTGCCTCTTGGGCTCAAGTGATTCTCCCACCTCAGCCTTCTGAGTTAGCTGGGACTACAGGTGTGCACCACCATACTTGGCTAATTTTTGCTAGCCAGGCTCAAGTGATCCATCTTGGGCTGAAGTGATTCATCTGCCTTGGCCTCCCAAAGTGCTGGGATTACAGGTGTGAGCCACTGTGCCTGGCCAAGAAAAGAGGTTTAATTGGCTCACAGTTCGGCAGGCTTTACAGGAAGCATGGTGCTGGCATCTGCTGCTGGTGAGGCCTCAGGAAGCTTCCAATCACGGCCCATGACCGAAACACCTCCCAGTGGCCCCACATTCAACACCAGGAATCACATTTTAGCATGAGATTTGGAGGGGACAGAACATGCAGACTATATCAGGCATTCACTCTAGGGCCTGCCAAATACCAAAATGTCTGTCAATGTTAGTTTTCTTTCTATTCCTTCAAGGAATGCTTATAATCCCCAGTGGGAGTGGAGTGAACATGTCGATTCTGTCTCATACACACAGCACATGGATGCCTGTGCAGGGAGGAAATAAAAATACCTTCAGACTGAGCTGGTTTGGAGAGACAGCAGCAGCAGCATCTCCCTAGAGCATCCTTCTCCCCATGGAACTCACCCTAGGTGAGCCAGCCAGTCACCCAGCCCAGAACAGTGCTACAACGACGGGTTCGACCCTGTGGCTCTGAGGCCCCGATTTCTTTCTTTATTCTAGAAGCAACATATTTCCTTTCTTTATTCTAGTAGCTGAATTCTAAGATCACTCCCACATTCCCACCCCATTACATATGTCTTGTAGAATCCCCTCCCCTTGAGCGTGGCTAGCATAGTTACTCCCTTGATGGGGTTATTTTATATAAGACTCTGTCATAGCTGACTGGAGAGAGAATCTCCTACTGGCTTTGGAGAAGGAAGTCACCATGCTATGAGGAGTCCACAAGGCCAGACCCTGAGGGCGGCCTCCAGGAGTTGAGTGTCAGCCTCAGTTGGCAAACAGCAAGAACATAGGGACAGACCTCAGTCCTACAACCATAAAGAAGTAAATTTCATCAGCAACTCAAAAGGGATTGGAAGAGGACCATGAGCTTCACATGAGAACACAGCTTGGCCAACACGTTGATTTCAGACTTGTGAGACCCTACACAGAGAACCTGGTTGGACCATGCCCAGATGTCTGCCCCACAAAACTGCAAGATAATAAATAGACATTGTTTTAACCTGCTAAGCTGTGGCAATTTACTACAGAGCAATAGAAAACAAATATGTGTGCTCATAAAAAATAATTAATATAGGAATTTAGGCATAAATAATTCTCCCATATCACTATCACCAACAGACACTATTGTTTTTCCTGTTTCTGGTGAGGCCAGATATTGTTATTTTTGCAGTTTTTTTTTTTTTAACATGGAAGTAGTCATACTGTATAAACACTTTTCTAATTAATTTTAATTAGCTACAGCTAAAACATTTTACAAGCTATAACATATTTTTATAAACTTCATTTTTAATGACTGCATAATAGCCCATTGAGAAGCTATGTCATCGTTTACTTAACCTTCCTCTGTGGTGTGACTTTCAGTTGCTTCTAGATTTTACTCTTCTAACTCAACAGTTAATGCTTTTGTGGGATAAAATTTCCCTTCATATTTAGGATTATTCCTTTAGGTTAACTCTCAGGCCTACTAGTCCTCTGATTCACACTGTCTTTTTAATTTTTCCCAACCTATTACATATTTTCTAAATTTTGTACACCATTCATATATCATGTGTATCATATCAAAGAGCCTAGAGAAAATTTTCCTCTGTGTGTTCCTCACTGGGTGGTTACAATGGAGAAATTACAGGGCAGGACTAGCATTAGGGTGAGGAGAGCAAGGCACTCAGGCGCAAAACTTAAGGGGGCACCAATATCCTCAGTGATCAAGAGAAGTAATATTGTCACGCAACTGTATTAGCTTTTTAGGGCTACTACTGTAATGAAGTACAGTATTCTCCCTTATCCATGGGGAAATGCATTCCAAAACCCCCAGCAGATGCCTGAAACCACAGACGGAGATAGTACTGAACCCAAAGACACAGTTTTATCCTATACATACATAACTATGATAAAGTTTAATTTATAAATTAGGCACAGTAAGAGATTAACAACAATAGTATTCAAATAGAACAATTATAACAATATACTGTAACAAAAGCTATGTGAATATGGTCTTTCTTTATCTCTCTCAGTATCTTACTGTACTACACTCACCCCTCTTCTTGTGATGATGGGAGATGATGCAATGCCTACATGATGTGAATGGAGGTGAATGATCCAGGCATTGTGACATAGCATCGGGCCACTCCTGAGTTTCTGATGATGTCGGAAAGGAGGATCATCTGCCTCAGTTGATTCTGGATCATCAAGCCATGATGATGTCCACGGTTGAATGTCAGGAGCAAACGATGTCAATGACAAAGGGATGTTCCATGTCCGGGGCAGGACAGCACAAGATTTCATCATGCTACTCAGAATGGTGTGCAATTTAAAACTTTTGAAGTGTTTATTCCTGGAATTTTCCAAGTTGACTACAGAACTGAACCCTCAGAAAGCAAAACCTTGGGTAAGAGGGGACTATTCTATCACAAGCTCAGTAGCTTAAAACAACAGACATTTATTCTGCCACAGTTCTAGAGGCTATGCATCAGAAATCGAGGTGTCAGCAGGACCGTGCTCCCTCTGAAGGCCCAAGAAAGAACCCTTCCTTGCCTCTCCTAGCTCTGCTGGCTGCTGGCTGTCCTTGGTGCTCCTTGGCTTGTAGCTGCATCACTCCAATTGCTGCCTCACTCCAATTGCTGCCTCTATCTTCACATTAACCACCTTCCCCTTGGGTCTCTGTGTGTTCACACAGCCTCCTAATAAGGACTGCAGTCTTTGGATTTAGACTCCACTCTAATCTAGAATGATTTCATCATAACCAATTACATCTGCAAAGACTCTATTTCCAAATAAGCTCACATTCTGAGGTTTGGAGAGGACATGAATTTTGGAGAGATACTATTCAACTCAATAGAGGAATCTTCTTAAAAAAAATCAAAATCAATGCAAAAAATCCATAAGGAACAAAATTTCAAAATTCTAAATAAAGACAGAATCCACCCCTGCAGAAGCATGACTCACCTCATTGGCCTCTCGCTAGCCCCAGCCTTGGCTTCAATGAGATAAGCTCTTTAAAAAGCCTCCAGGACAGTGTTGGGTAGCTATTAATAGAAAGACACGGTAAATGTTGGTTGCTTTCTCTTCCTTGTCCATATCTTTATGGGTTTAATCAATTTCTTCTATCTCTTTGCTTTATATATATTTTCATGAGGGACTCTTATCTATTTCTGGAGTTTGGACACTCCAGGTGTCAATAAACATGTTTGTGGCCCACTTTGCATCAATTTGGTCATACAGGACTGGTAAACAAGCACTGCTGGAAATGCTTCTTTTTCCCTTGTATCAGCAGTTCATACTGAGATGACTCTATTCTTAATGGAAAAAAAATCCATTCCTAGAAAAGAGATGGAGCCAGTGCTTTATGCCAGGTGAGATCTGATTGCTACCTGTGAATATCAGAGACAGAATCAACACCAATGGGGACAAGAAGAAGCCTCCCCAGGGCTCCAATCCCCTGCAGAATCCTAGCAAAACAGACCTGTTAACAAAACCCCTTCTTAACATTCCGGTCGTTTGTGCTGTAAACTTGGAAAGGTTTCCAGAATTTCCAGAAGCGCCTACCTCTACCTTTACAGAAAAATACACAATCTCTGCTTGTATGTTGGTTTCTCAGCAAGAGAACATAAGAAATTGCGCAGCCTGAGCTGCAGTGATTCAAAAAGTAGGTCATAAATATCCTTGAATCCGATTACTGAGGCCAGTGGCTGGCAGAGGACAGGACAGCAAGCAGGTTCTACATGGTTTATTTTTCTTTCCTTTCCGGAGTCATAGATACAAAAAGGACTGAAGTCTTCAAGTTTCTCTCACCCTGAAAAAAGAAAGGGCAGAGAATTCAATATTATTAATATCTACGGATTTTTTTAGTATATAAAGAGTTGTGTGCACTTTCTAAATGTAATTTCTGTGAAATCAAACTGACAAGGTTGGTATTGAATCATCCTTGGTTTTGAAACTAGGAAAGTCTGAGAGAGACATGTGACCCGCTCAGCGTGTCCCCACCCATATGGGTGATCATGCCATCAAACACTGGAATTCTCCATCTGGTTCAGGGGCTACGTGCAAAGTAGCAGTTCTAGTAGAGTCAGACCCTACAAATGACTATTCTTCCTGAGGAGTCAAAGACTTGAAATTGTTCTATATCACAAGTGTTTAAGATGGGCATAGCCATCACCCATGCAATTCCCCTTCTAGAAATGTGCCCCAAGGAAGCAATCAATAATACGCTCAAAACTTTAATCTGTAAAGCTGTTTATAGCAGTGTTCTAAATAATAGTGGAAAATGGGAAAAAATACCCCAAATAAGTGGTGGTTAAATAAATTAAAATATACTTATTGTTAAAGTATCCCCAGTTTTCCAGGCTTCTGTAATTACCCAAATGCATAATATTCCAATAAAATAACTGAACTACCCATTCTTTATGAGGCAGGGATTTTTGAGTATTTCTAAAAATTCACAGGGAGTAGCTGTCACCTCTGGTGTTCATGTTGTTTTTGGCTTCTCATGTCTTTTGGCCACATTTTTATCCCCTTCCTAGTTTACCAGCAACATGGAAACAGTCCCCTTCATTAATTTCTCAAGGTATCACTTAGATGTGTAATTAAAACTTCTATCTCCAAGTCAGACCTCAGTATTCCTAAATCCATCTCTCATACTTTAAGTTGCTTCTGTTAACAGTGGCAAATCGTACGGGTCTGCAGCAACTCAATTCTTGCCTCTTCAGAGGAAATAATTCATCCGAGGGGCATAAAGTTGAGTGAGAGACTGAGGCAAGTTTTAGAGCAGGAGTGAAAGTTTATTAAAAAGTTATAGAGCAGGAATGAAAGGAATGAAGTACACTTGGAAGAGGGCCAAGCAGGTGACCTGAGAGATTCGAGTGCCCTGTTTGACCATTGACTTGGGGTTTCATAGCTTCCATGCTTCCAACATTTTGCGTCTCTCCTCCCTTGCGTTTCCCTTGAGGCAGGCTGTGCACATGCGCAGTAGCCTGCCAGCGCCTGGGAGGGGCTGCATGCGCAGTGTGTTTACTGAAGTTGTGCACATGCTTATCTGAGGCATTCTCCCCTTGCCAGTGGAGCGTTCCTATAGGAAGGTCACACACCCGTTAAGTGCCGCCATTTTGCCTTTTAGGCATGCCTGGGCCCTCTCGCCCAACTCCTAAGATCTTATTGGGAGGCTGATCACCAGCTTTAAGTGTTTTCTATCTATTGGGAGACTGCCTTTCCCTGGCACCAGCTACAACCAATTATTATTTTAGCGAGACAATTTAACAACCACCTGACCATCACCTGATGGTTGCCTAGCATTCTTGTGGAGGTGTTGGGGGGCCTCTCCTGCCCTGCTCCTGCTTGCCTGGATACCTGCTCAAACACTTCTTGCTAGTCATCTCGCCTGTTTGTCCTGGCCCACCTCCCCTTGGTAGACTACACTCTTACATGTATCTAAGTTCTTCTCAAGTGCCTGGGTCCTAGGCCTGTAATCCCTGACTCACAGTCCCCACAGGAAGCCAAAACTCTACAACCACCAGAACGACTCTGCCATCTCCTTTTTTTTTTTTTTTTTTTTTTTTTGAGATGGAGGCTCACTTCTTCACCCAGGCTGGAGTGCAATGGCATGATCTTGGCTCACTGCAACCTCCGCCTCCCAGGTTCAGGCAATTATCCTGCCTCAACCTCCCCAGTAGCTGGGGTTACAGGCATGTGCCACCATGCCTGGCTAATTTTTGTATTTTTAGTAGAGATGGGGTTTCACTATATTGACCAGGCTGGTCTCGAACTCCTGACCTCAAGTGATCCACCACCTCAGTCTCCCAAAGTGCTGGGATTACAGGTGTGAGCCACTGCACCTTGCCTGCCATCTCCCTTTTTGTCTCAAACTATGGCCCTAATGCAAGCATTGGTCCCTGCCTTTGCGTATTCAAAAGGCCCATAGAAGTGTTTCTTTGATCCCAGTAACAACAACAATGAAAAGTCTCCCTAAAATGAAGTTTGCCACCACACCCTAGAGAAACCAAGACAAACTGCCAAAAGGTTTTAAAATAGCAATTTATTTTCCTTCCCACCACACATTTAATTGAATTCCTCAGAGCCATTAAAAGTCATGTTGTAGAAAAGTATTTAATGACATGGAAACAGTGCTCATGGCATATGGATAAGTGACAAAAAAAGACCTATCTAAAAGTACGTGCAGTAGAATCCAAATTATATAAAAATTGTGTATATATTTGATTATGAAAAGAGGGGAAGATTTGGAAACATTGTTGTGTTTTCCTATTTTACCATCCTACATCCATCTGCCTCAGGGCAAGGCATTATTACAGATGCCAAGAGAAAGAATTGCTGTTTCGTTGTCGACATTCACAATAGGATTTTACCCCTGAGATAGGCCTGAAAGCTGGGAACTGGTGACAACGGACCAGTCAATACATCAGCGGCTTTGCTTAAGAGATTGGAGGGAAGATAAATGGAGAAAGAGTGGGGAAGATGTTCCGGGAGAAGAAACTGTGTCCCAAGAGCTCACGGGACCACTGAGGTAGACAGGACTTGAACCTACTCTCCCCTTGGGGCTCAGGGAAAGAACTGCTGTGCAAAGCACCCTGTGACACATGACCTGACCCCAGCTTGGCTAAGAAGGCAGAAAGTCACTGCTGATTGGCATGAGCATCATGGGCAGGGACCCTGAGCTAAGACCTGGACAGGGGGCAGCCTATGTGGACCAACTGGGTCAGGGCAAGTGGAAGACATGGAAGAAACCCAGGGTCTACAGTACCCATGGGAGCTAGGAGAAGACCTAGGTAGCAGGGGGAGGCCCCTGGATCCTGAACAAGCTGAGGGAGAGAACAGGACACATGTCAGCAGTCCACAGATACCTGGGAAAATGCCAGCAGAATGTCTAAAGATGAGACCAGGCTAGCTGTATCTCAGCAACAGAAGACAGCACCCCTGGAGGTGCCAGCACAAGGCAGGGGTCCACCTAGCCATGTGGACATGTAAGGATCATCCCCTGATCTCCCAAATGTCATTATGAGAAGAAATGCGTGAGACAGGCAGGGAAAGAATCTAAAAGCCTGAGCAATTGTCCCAAGAAGATGACGTTAAATCTAAAAAGACTGTATAAATTGTGGGCTTGGATTAAGCTTAAACTCAACTGAGCTAAATTGAGGCTCTCTTCTAGCAATCCCTCAAAGTAGATGAGATAGGGGTCAGGAGGGGGCACTGGTTCAGAGGGTCCGATTCATTATACAGCAGTAATTCTCAGACTTTGGTGCGCATTAGAATCACCTAGAGAGCTTATTTGATCACAGATTGCTGGGCTAACCCCTAGAATTTCTGATTCCCAGAAGATCTGAGGTGGGACCTGAGAATTTGCATTTCTAACAAGTCCCAAATGATGCCAATGCTGCTGGTTCAGGGATGACACCTTGAGAACCACGGTTCTAGAGTTAAAGAACTATAATAACTGCCTTATCTCCACCAAGCTAAATGGAGTGATGTTGAGGCTTCTCCATCTATCGATCTGTCTCTGATCAGAAGCGCATATACCAAATGGCAGCTGTGGGTCTAATTAGATCGTAGGATGATGAATGACTCATATTTTTTATTTTGTGCATTCTAGTTACCTAAAATGAGCATGTATTACTTTGAAAATCTGAAGAAACGTATATGACAGAATGTTACCCAAAAAGATAAAGAGACTTGGCTAGCTGGGATCCAGCGAACAACAGCCCAAGGAAATGAGACTGACTCAACAGCCAGGCTCTCACCTTCCTTACAGACCTGGGTTGGTCCTTCCAGTCCCTGAACCTTTTGCTGTAGATGTTTTACAATGAAGACCAGTCCTTTTTATATACAAAGAAAGTAGCCACAAAATGTGTATGATTTGAGAAATAAGGAAAATCCCACAGGTCCTTAAATATCTCCCTTACCCACCTGCTATAGTGTGTGAAAAATTCCTCAACAGGCTAATTCCTAAAGGACTTTAGAAGATGTGCGTTGTCACCCCAGCCTCTATGTTATCTGGTAGGGACATTGTTAACTTTCCAACCAGGGAAAGCTGTGATGTAATGCAACATCTTCATTGACCTCAGGTCTCTAGGAGTGAGCAGGAATCTAAGGGGTTGGGACAAGTGACAGGCAGATTTTGATGGCAGGTTCAATATCAGAAGTTCCAGGTCACGTGATCCAGCCTGAAGGAAAGAGGGAGCCCAGCTGTGTGCATCCAGAGGTCAGCCCAGGAAAGGGGACCTGAAGAGAGGGAGCTAAGACAGACTTACATAAATAATGAAGATCGAGAGCCTGCAGGCCCCAGCCTGGCAACAGGGCTGCCGGGTTGCACTGAAGCTCCAAGCTGGCCCTGCCGTGCCTCCTCCGGACAGTGACCCTGCACAGGAGCTTGACAGGGGGCCTGCCTCAAAGGCCAAATGTCCAATACAGGTGGAAATCATACATTTCACACTCAACAGCACTTTAAAAACAGCTCAACTACTTGTATAAAATTGTCTTCTGGGACATCTTATTTTCCAAAGACAAAATTTTCTGGACAAGAACTGGTACTGGGAGCCTAAGTCTGGCTCATAATGAAACTCAGAGACTGCATAGATTCCTTTTAAAAAGAAATCTCAAGTCTTGCAGAGATCCGGCTTACCTCCTGAAAAAGGTGTGGCAAGCACCTACACCCCGTTATTTCCTATCTACTGCCTTGTTTATAAAAATCACTCAAATATAGTTTTTCTGAATTCTGTTCTGAGAATGTCCCAGGCTTAGAGTCCAGGCAGGCTGACTTACAGTTCTGTGCCAACCAAAAAGCTCCATATATTTAGAAGTATGGACATCCATCTTCTTGGCAATAACACTCTGCTGAGGAAAACAAATCAGGAAACAGATCCTTCAGTGGGCAATATTAACCAGCTGTGGAGTAGTGCTCTTGAATTCTGCCACAGGCCTGACAATCCATGGCCTCTGTATACAAGGGGACACATACCGTTGCACCTAGTAGCACAGACCAGCCAGCCAACCCTGGAGCATGTGTCTGTTCCCTGGTTATTCTCCTTACTTGGTTGTGACTCAATCATGAATGCCTAGCACTATCCCTGGTGCATGATAGGATATTAATGTTTGTTGAATGAATGAATGAATGATTTATCAAATATGTAATAATTACAATGGCATTGACTATGAATCCAACAGTATGCTAAGCAAACTAGATTTTATTATTTAATCTAATCACCTGTACAAACCATTTTACAGATAAGAAATGGGAGGAGGAAGAATGAATCAGAAACGAAAAGAGGAAAGAAGGATCAAGGGAGGGAATGGGAGGGCAGCCAAGGGGAGGAGAAGAATAAAAGAGAAAGAGGATAGAAAGAGAGAGGAAAGAAGAGGGGGTGGGATAGAATAGAGAGGAGAAGGGGAAGGTGGAGAAGGGAGTGATGAGGACAGGCGAGATGGGAAGAAAGGGACTAGAATGAGAGAGGGAGAGAGTTAGGGAGGGAGGGATTTAGAGACAGACCAACTGGTACCTACAAGTAGCTTTTTCCTAAGGGAAGCCCCGGTCCAGCAGAAGGAGCTGAGGACTGCAGTGGAGCCAGCAGAGCACACCATCTGGAGGGGCTGACAGAGGAGCCTGGTGCAACAGCAAGACAGGAACTGGCAGCAAGGATCTGACAAGAGCAACCTGCTGGACAGGCCCTGGCAAAAGAACTCTTGATGTGAGCCAGATATTAAAACCTAGCAGGCAGGCTTGATAAGTCTGTCAGCAAGTACTGAAGCTGGAGATGTTGGATTAGAAACCAGAGACTGGACTCTAATCCAAGGTTACAAACAGGGACCTAGACACAGAGCACAGGGCAGGAATCCAGTTACAGAACAGAAGCACAGGGGAGGCCCAGGCAGGACGCCTCCAGTTGGATTGAGGGAAGGTATTTAATATGTTATAGCAAAGTTTTCTCATATTTGTTTGTTCTTAAAGCAAGAACTTTATTGTATTAGGTGGGGGGCAAATAGTAGTCATAACAAAATAAAATTAAGCAATACAAAATACAACAAAGTAAAACTCATTAAATTGCATTACCTAGGAATAAGCCTCGTTAATGTTTGTAGATTTCATTTCTAATAACTCTAGGCACATATACAGAGAAAAACACACAGATGGACCCTCAGACACACAGCTAGATTTTACTAACTGGTATTTTTTAAGTATTAAGATTAAGTTTAAAATGTACTTAAATTTGTGGCCCAAATTTTTACTTCCTCATGTTTTGTAAAACCGCAAGCAAAAAATAGGATTTCAAGTCATCCCAGACTATGATATTGCCTTAAAGTACACAGCAGAAGCAACTGAAGTTTCTCTCTGGAGGACCTACCTTCTGCCCAGCCCCCAAGAATTCCTACAGATAAAGTTCCAAGGAGCAGCCTAGAATTTAACATCATAAAATACCCAAGAAAACAAGGTGCCATGTTTGAGAATAAGCCAAAACAAGAAAGGGTGGAAACATCATGAAAAATTTCAGATTTAGAATTATTCAGAAACATTATTTAAAATTATGTTTACTATGCTTGGCTGGGCGCTGTGGCTCACTCCTGTAATTACAGCACTTTGGGAGGCCGAGGCAGGTGGATCACCCAAGGTCAGGAGTTCGAGACCAACCTGGCCAACATGGTGAAACCCGTCTCTACTAAAAATACAAAAAATAAGTCAGGCAGGCACCTATAATTCCAGCTACTCAGGAATCTGAGGCAGGAGAATCACTTGAACTGGGCAGGCGGAAGTTGCAGTAAGCCAAGATCGTACCACTGCACTCCAGCCTGGGCAGCAGAGTGAGACTCTGCCTCAAAAAATAAAAATAAAAATAAAATTATGTTTACCACGCTTAAAGAAATAGAGGGGACGCTTGAAAATGAACAGGGAACTAAAAATATGAAGTGTGCCCAACCATTTCAAAAAGAACCAAACAAAACTTCTGGAAGTTTTTAAAAAAACTAATAATTGAGATTAAAACCTTAATGATTGACTGCAAAGCAGATTAGTCATAGCTGAGAGACACATAGTGAACTAGAAATGAGGACTAAAGAGATTATTAAAAGTAGCCACAAATAGATGAAGAGATGGAAAAATACCAAAAAGAAGTCAAGAGGCATGAACAATGGAGTAGGAAGGTACAACACATTATGGTCAGAATTCCAGAAAGAAGAGAAGGAGAACTAGGCAGAAGCAATCTTTGAAAAAAAATAATAGTAATAAGAGGTAAGCATTTTCTAGAACAGATTAAGTACTCTAATCCACAGATTTCAATCAGAATTCCAGAAAGAAGAGAAGGAGAACCAGGCAGAAGCAATCTTTGAAAAAAAAATAAGAGGTAAGCATTTTCTAGAACGGATTAAGTACTCTAATCCACAGATTTCAGAAGAAAGAGGATAGAGAAATACATTCTAAGATACATCATAATCAAACTAGAAAATACCAAAACAAAGAGCAGATTATAAAAGTAGCCAGGAAGGAAAGATAAATTACTATCAAAGGAAGAAAAATTATGTTACAAGACTCTTCTCAACGTAAACCAGAATACAGTGGGATATCTTCAACAATGGAAATAAGTACTTATTTGTGTCTATGATGTACCCAGAAGTGCTTTACTTACATTAACCCGTTTAATCTTCAAAATCACAATGAGGTAGGCATTACTATTATGCACATTTTACACACAAGAAAACTGAACCAGAAAACTGAACTAATTTTCCCACACAGCTAGCAAATGTCAGAGTCAGAATTCAAACCAAGTTGGCCTTGTTTCAGAGACTATGCTCTTAACTACTATCGTCAACTAACTCTCTGTGCTGAGAGAAATCATGTCAGCCTGAATTCTTTTCCAAAGTATCTTTCTATAACGAGGCCTCAGTTTCCTCTTTCAGTAATGACAGACTATATAATTCAATTAAAAATTTTAATCTGTAATTTAAAACCTTCCCACAAGGAAAACTTCAGGCCCAGATGGACTCACTAACAAATTCTACCAAATGTTTAAGAAAAAAATAAAGCCAATATTATACAAACTCTACAGGGGGTGGGAGAAGAACATCCCAAATTCCCTTTTTGAGGCAAACATAATCCTGATACACAAAATGACCAAAAAGAATGGTAAGAAAGCAAAATTATAAATCAATCTCACTCATGCACATAGATGCAAAATTTTTTATCAAAGTATATTAGCAAATCAAATCCACAAGGGCAATTTGGCAAAATCTGTGCAATTAAAAAGGCATTTACCCTGTGGCCTGGCAACGCTAATTCTGGGAATTCATCTCACAGATTTAACTACCCTCATAGAAATTGACCAGTGTTCACTACAATATAGAGTACTCATTACATCATTGTTTGTATTAGAAAGATTGGAGACAACCCAAGTTTCCAACAATAAAGCTCTCATTAAACAAATTATTATACATCCATACAATGGAATATTGTTATACAAAAATGAATGATGACAATCCTATATATTGATGTGAAAGATCACTGAGATATACTGTTAAGTTTAAAAACTCAAAGTACAGAAGTGTTTGCATTATGCTGACTGTTGTATGTGAAAGTAGAAAAATAAGAATTCATATTCATAGTTGTGTGAATACCAAGAAATATCAGAGGATCCTCTCCCTCTCCCTCTCCCCCTCCCCCTTCCCCTCCCCAGTCTCCCTCTGATGCCACCAAAGTTGTGAAAGCCTAGGCTGTACTGTACTGCCGCCATCTCCGCTCACTGCAACCTCCCTGCCTGATTCTCCTGCCTCGGCCTGCAGAGTGCCTGGGATTGCAGGCGCGCGCCGCCACACCTGACTGGTTTTTGCATTTTTTGGTGGAGACGGGGTTTCGCCGTGTTGGCCGGGCTGGTCTCCAGCTCCTGACCGCGAGTGATCTGCCTGCCTCGGCCTCCCAAGGTGCCAGGATTGCAGACGGAGTCTCGCTCACTCAGTGCTCAGTGTTGCCCAGGCTGGAGTGCAGTGGCGTGATCTTGGCTCACTACAACCTCCACCTCCCAGCCGCCTGTCTTGGCCTCCCAAAGTGCCGAGATTGCAGCCTCTGCCTGGCCGCCACCCCGTCTGGGAAGTGAGGAGCGTCTCTGCCCGGCCACCCATCACCTGGGATGTGAGGAGCCCCTCTGCCCGGCAGCCCAGTCTGGGAAGTGAGGAGCGCCTCTTCCCGGCCGCCATCCCGTCTAGGAAGTGAGGAGTGTCTCTGCCTGGCGGCGCATCGTCTGAGATGTGGAGAGAACCTCTGCCCCGCCACCCCGTCTGGGATGTGAGGAGCACCTCTGCCCAGCCGCGACCCCGTCTGGGAACTGAGGAGTGTCTCTGCCGGACCGCCACCCCGTCTGGGAGGTGAGGAGCATCTCTGCCCGGCCACCGCATCTGAGAAGTGAGGAGCCCCTCCACCGGCAGGCGCCCCGTCTGGGAAGTGAGGAGCCCTTCCACCTGGCAGCCGCCCCGTCCAGGAGGTGGGGGGCAGCCCCCGCCCGGCAGCCGCCCTGTCCGGGAGGGAGGTGGGGGGCAGCCCCTGCCCGGCCAGCCGCCCCATCCAGGAGGGAGGTTGGGGGCAGCCCCCGCCTGGCCACTGCCCCGTCTGGGAGGTGGGGGGCGCCTCTGCCCGGCCACCACCCCACCTGGGAGGTGTACCCAACAGCTCATTGAGAACGGGTCATTGAGAACGGGCCATGATGACGATGGCAGTTTTGTCGAATAGAAAAGGGGGAAAGGTGGGGAAAAGAAAGATCAGATTGTTACTGTGTCTGTGTAGAAAGAAGTAGACATGGGAGACTCCATTTTGTTCTGTACTAAGAAAAATTCTTCTGCCTTGGGATGCTGTTAATCTATAACCTTACCCCCAACCCCGTGCTCTCTGAAACATGTGCTGTGTCAACTCAGGGTTAAATGGATTAAGGGCGGTGCAAAATGTGCTTTGTTAAACAGATGCTTGAAGGCGGCATGCTCGTTAAGAGTCATCACCACTCCCTAATCTCAAGTACCCAGGGACACACACACTGTGGAAGGCCGCAGGGTCCTCTGCCTAGGAAAACCAGAGACCTTTGTTCACATGTTTATCTGCTGACCTTCCCTCCACTATTGTCCTATGACCCTGCCAAATCCCCCTCTCCGAGAAACACCCAAGAATGATCAATAAATACTAAAAAAAAAAAAAAAAAGAATATCAATTTTACCTTGCTTGTGATTTTGTGGGTTAGAAATACATGAAGGACTCGGGTGCGTGACTCATCAGCTGAAGTAGCTGGGACTAGAGGATCAATTTTCAAGATGGCTTATTCACTCACAAGTTTGGCACCTCAGTGCTTCTTGGCCTTTCTCCACCTCTGCATGGCACCTCATCCTTCTGAGCTTTGGCTTTTCTCAGCATGACAACTTCTTAAAGCCATCAGGAGACCAAGATGGAAGCTGCCATTCCTCTTAAAGGCTAGGTCTGGAACTGACATACCAATACTTCCATGGTACTCTATTGGTCACTGAAATCACAGGCCAGCTCAGATTCAAGAGTGGAAAGAAAGTCTCTGCTCATTGCCAAGAGCATGGCATGGACATACAGGGAGAGAAGAAATTAATGGCAGCCACCTTGGGGACAGCTAGCACAGCATACTCCCTTACTCACATTTCCATTTTCAAGGTGTTGGTTGGTATTAAATGTATTTTCACAGATGTCTCATCTTCCTTATTAAATTGTAAATTCTTTGAGGGAAAAAAAAAAAGAATATCAGAGGATTACATAAGTCTTCTATGGGGCGAGGTGGTAGTCAGTAGTGGGAGAAAGAATTTTTGATTGAATTTTCACCTCATATATTGTATTTTGAACCATGGGAGTATACTACAAAACCAAATAAATAAATATCAGAAAATAATAATGTCTTATGAAGAGAAAGTAAAACAAGATACAATGCAAACATATGACAGAAATATCATAAAAGGAAAGAAGGGCATAATTGGAATGATGATGGCCCAAGGTCCTGCATTGTTTGGGATGGAAAGCAAACATATTGGTTAACTTTAGAAGTTAAGCATTAATGTTATAATTTACTTAATTGATATATAGGATTCTAATGACATGGGCTTGAAATATATAAAGCAAAGTTTGACAGAACTACTAGGAGAAATAAAAATTTTTAAATCATAGTGGGAGATTTTAAGATGCCTATCTAAGAAATGTATGGTTTCAAGACAAAATTTAATTTTTTATTAAATTAAAAAGTAAGGATATAGAAAATTTGAACAACATAATAAACAGTCTTGGTTTAATACCCATGTATATATATATCTGGAATCAATAATCAGAGAGAACAGATGAGGTGCAAATGAAGTATTTGTAAAAATTGACTTTGTACCAGGCCATAAAATAAATCTCAGTAAATTTCAAACCACTGGTAACATCAGACTTTGTTTTTACTACTACACTATCAGTACAAAAGCTCACAACTGAAACATGTACTACATTATAACATTTTAAAAAATTATTTCAAATCTTGGTTGGGCACAGTGGCTGATGCCTGTAATCCCAGCACTTTGGGAAGCCAAGGCAGGCGGATCACCTCAGGTCAGGAACTCGAGACCAGCCTGGCCAACATGGTGAAACCCGTCTCTACTAAAAATACAAAAATTAGCTGGGCGTGGTGGCACACACCTGTAATTCCAGCTACCCGGGAGGCTGAAGCAGGAGAATTGATTGAACCCAGGAGGTGGAGGTTGCAGTGAGCCAAGATCTTGCCACCGCACTCTAGCCTGGGTGACAGAGACTCCATGTAATTAAAAAAAAAAAAAAAAAATAGTTCCAATCTTAAACCATAGAAAGATACTCTAACTCGTATTATGAGGCAAACATAACTTTAATTTGAAAACAGAACAAAGACATTATTAGAAAGTAACATTACAGTCTAACCTCATTCATGAATATCATGCAAAATCCCTACACGAATTGTTGTGCTTTTTCTATTGGCAAAGCAGGAGGGGCTAGAAATTGAAGTAGTAGAGATACTGAGACCAGAATAAAAGATGGCACAGAAACAGCAGTGGTCTCAAGGAAAAGGGCCACCAGAGCTCCTGCTTGGCATTAGAGGACTTTAGCTCTGTTTTACAACAGTTCTGGGTCTGAGCACCAAATGCAAATTTCCACAAGTGTATGTTGGGGGACAGAGAGAGAGTCCTCCCCTTTCTACTAGAAAATCAACGTGGCTATAAAATTCTTGTCACACTCTTTACCTCAGAACTTTCTGGGTATTATCTCACTGTGTTTTTACATGTGTTGATCCACTTGTTTTGGTGTTTTTGCTTTTTTTTTTTTTTTTTTTTTCTCTAAAGGCATCTCCACTTGTCTCTTGGTTTACTGGAATTTTACCACAAAGTAGTTGATTTATTCACTTCCAGAATGGCTCTAAAGTAATTATTCCCTGCTTTTTTTATGTTTGATAATTGCTGATGTTTTGTTTTATTTCATGCTTTCTCTCATAATTATAGACATTGCTCCATTGACTATATTGTTGCTGTGGAAAGTCTCATAATAATCTGACCCTTGTTCAAAAGACTTGCTTATTCTGCATGATGACCTAAATAATGCCTATCTTTTTCTTTCTCCAATAAATTTAAAAGGATACATTTCAGAGTCTATCATCTGGACCAATTTTATTCTACAATATAGTTTGTCTTTTACATCAAAGTCAGGTATTCATTCCAGAGAAATTTTTCTTCTATGAAATCTTTTAACAACTTTTCTATTCATTGAGTTCTTTACTTCATGTTTATCAACATTTGATTATTATTATCTCTATTCCATAGCTGTTATCATCTTTTTCTCTATTTCTTTTATTCTCTTTTATAAATCATCTAAGTTTTGGCCAGACGTGGTGGCTCTTGCCTGTAATCCCAGCACTTTAAGAGGCCAAGTAGGGCAAATTGCTTGAGTACAGGAGTTCGAGACCAGCCTGGGCAACATGGCAAAACCTCCTCTCAAAAAACAAATACAAAAAAATAAGCCAGGTGTGGTGGTGCATGCCTGTGGTCCCAGCTATTCAGGAGGCTGAGGTGGGAAGATCACCTGAGCCTGAGAGGTGGAGGTTGCAGTGAGCAACCTGGGTGACAGAATGAGACCTTGTCTCAAAATTAAGTAAGTAAATCATTTAAGTTTTTTTTGTTTTGTTTTGTTTTGTTTGAGACAGGGTCTCACTCTGTCACCCAGGCTGGAGTGCAGTGGTGTGATCACGGCTCACTTGCAGCCTCAAAACCCTGGGTCAGGCTATCCTCCCACCTCAGCCTTCTGAGTAGCTAGGACTACAGGTGTATGCCACCATGCCCAGCTAATTTTTGTATTTTTTGTAGAGACCGGGTTTTGCCATGTTGCCCAGGCTAGTCTTGAATTCCTGTGGTCCACCTGCGTCAGCCTCCCAAGGTGCTAGGATTACAGGCATGATCCACCATACCCAGCCTATGTTTAACAAAATTATCTTTAGCTTTTCCTGAATTTCAATGATTACATTTTCAGCCATGATTATTCTATTCCTTTCTGTTTTAATTAATTACTTTTATAGTGATAGTGTTTTATTCCTCGTTTTCTTTCCTTAGCTTTGCAACCTCCAATTCCATCTCATTCAGATGTTTTATCATCCAATTTCTGAGCTCCTTTAAAGATCTAATCAAATTCTTCTTAAATTGTTGTGTAGCATGAAATACAGTCAGCCCTCTGTATCCACCTCCTCGATACCTCAGATTCAACCAATGTCCAATCAAAAATATCCAGAAAAAAATTTTTAAAAGATAAATCATACCAGTTTTAAAAATACAGTATAACAACTATATTTATATAACATTTATGTTGGTATTATTAAAATCTAGAGATGATTTAAAGTACTTGGGAGGACATGAGTAGGTTATATGCAAATACTACATTATTTTATATATGGGACTTGAGCAGGTTATAAAATACAGTATTTATGATTGCTTTATTACATTTTAATCAATTTGTAATTACACAATCATTTTATTGTTATTGCATATTTAATCAATGTGTGTGTATATATATCTATATCTGTCTTAGTCCATTTTGTGCTGCTCATAAAAAATATTACGTATTTATAAAGCAGATAAATTTATTTGGTGCTTGGTTTTAGAGTCTGGGGAGTCCAAGCCCATGGTGCCAGCATCTGGTGAGGGCCTTCCTGCTTATTTATCCCATGATGGAAGGTAGAAGGGCAAGCAAGTGGGAGGGACAGAGATAGGAAATTGGGCCACACTTACCCCTTTTATCAGGAACCCACTCCCATGATAACTCACCCGCTCCAGTGGATAATGGCATTAATCAACCCATGAGAGCAGAACCCTCAGGATCTAATCACCTCTTAAAGATCTCACTTCTTAATATTATTACACTGGCAATTACGTTTCAACATGAGTTTTGGAGAGGATGCTTAAACCATAATAATATCTGTATGTCAACATATAAAGTATAATATACAAATATATAAATTTTATGTAAAAATACAGAAAGGTACATGCCAAAATGTTAATTCTGGTGTTCTCTAAAAGAATAATTCTCACTTTCTGCTTTATATCTGTCTACATTTCATAAAATTTCTACAATAAACATGTATATTTTTCAAGGCATCCTATTTTTTTATTTTATTTTATTGGTTTTATTTATAGCCTGCCTTTTTCCAAAATGTATCTGATGTTGTTTTCAGCAGAAGAAATACATAACAAAGTTAATGAAATAGAAAATCAGGACCAAGGGGAAAACAAAGAAAATAAATAAAGAAAATTGAGAGAAACAAAGGAGCTGCAAGGATGACCTGATTCTGTAGAAAAATATGTTGCTGCCATGTCCCTGCCATGTCCAGCCTGGATGGGCCCAAAGTCCTGTTGTAGGTCTGTGGGTTCCAGCGGGGGAAAAGGAAGTCAGATGGGGGTGAAGCAGAGACTGGACGTACATCTACCCTAGAGCTGAAGGGTTATTTCTTCACATATCCCAGCCTAGAAGCAGAACATGTAGCCTGTCATAAAGAAGCTGCTGTTTACACCTAGAACCAGCCTAGCCACTACCATCAAAAAAACATCTACAGGCTGCGTGCGGTGGCTCACACCTGTAATCCCAGCACTTTGGGAGGACAGCACAGGAGAATCACTTGAGCCCAGCAGTTTGAGACCAGCCTGGGAAACATAGCAAGGCCCTGTCTCTACAAATTTTTAAAAATTAGCTGGGCATAGTGACGTGCGCCTGTAGTCCCAGCTACTTGGGAGGCTGAGGTAAGAGATTCACTTGAGCCCGGGAATTCAAGGCTACAGTGAGCTATGATTGCGCCACTGCACTCCAGCCTAAGTAACAGTGGGACTTTGTCTCCAAAAAAAAAAGGGAAAAAGAAGAAACATCTGCAAATGTGCTTATGGGATGATTTAAACAAACCAGCATTTGGAACATTAAATTGGATATTAAAATTAAAAGCTAACATGGAGTCAATTCTGAAATTGACTAATTGCTGTCCTCTGCAGGAAGAGGGCTTTCACATGCCCGTTCACAGTGTCTGAGGGAGACTGCCATCCAGGGCTGCAGGCTGGACAGGCGACCCAGCTGCCCTTCCTGCCTAGACTTCTCTTTGTTTCATGCTGCCCCATTTTTGTTAAGCGTGGCAGAGTCCATTTCATCAGCTACTGCCTGCCCAGCCCCAATCCTAATGCCTCTTCATTGTCTTCTGGATAAAATACAAACTCCAAAAACTGATGTTCAAAGCTCTCAACAATCAGGTCACACCCTGTCCACATATATTAATTCCAACTCAAATTAGCAAAGATGTACTCAGCCTAACAGTTGAGGGTGCTTGACTGCATAAACTTCCCCTTAAAACCTGACTGTCTAGCAGGAGAGACAGATATATAAACCAAACTGGTAATACAGTGTGGAATGGCATTTATAAGGGAACCCAAATAACGGAATAACTTATTATTTTGTATTGGCTGAGTGGCTACAGAAAATCCTAAAAGGTCTTGGAGTCACCTGAGCTGGCTCTTGGAGTAGAGAGGAATTTTGCCAGTGGTGAAACTAAGGAAGGCTATTGAGAAAACAGTGAAAAGGTATGAATGAACATTTTATTTTCAGAGAACCGAGAGCAATCCAGAGCTGCTGGAGAATAACGGATATTTCACTGCAAAACTCTAATGGCACGAATGGCATTGCCATTCATATAGAAATACAATGTGAGTAACACCCCATCCTACCATCCTGCACAGCACTGGCCCCCAGTCATCAATGTGGGACTGACTGAACACATGATTTGAAAAATGGGCTTGGGCTAGGAGGGACTTTGAGTTCTGTAAGATTTATACTTTATTCTGTGAAAATTAAGAGAGCTATCAGGAATTTTAAAGCCTTGGAGTGACTCCATCACGTATGAGTATTCAAAGAGATGTGTATTTATTTTAGCTACTTCTGCATATCAAAAAGACATTTATTTTTAAAAATCACTCCTATTTTTATTTTTTTTTTGAGACTAAGTCTCACCCTGTCACCCAAGCTGGAGTGCAGTGGTGCAATCTCGGCTCATTGCAACCTCCGCCTCCTGGGTTCAAGCAATTCTCCTGCTTCAGTTTCCCAAGTAGGTGGGATTACAGGCATGTGCCACCACACCTGGCTAATTTTTGTATTTTTGTTAGAGACAGCGTTTCACCATGTTGCCCAGGCTGGTCTTGAACTGACCTCAAGTGATCCACCTGCCTCTGCCTCCCAAAGTGCTGAGCTTACAGATGTGAGCCACCATGCCTGGTCAAAAAGTCAGTTTGCAAGCAGTAAGGAAAATAATGTGAGGAGAAGGAGACAGAGAGACTGAGACTAGGGTTCAGTTAGGAAGAGATTGCAATTGTTCTGACCAGGGACTGTGAGGGCCTTGAGCAGCACGGTGGCAGGGGAATCAAGGCATTGAGATATATGAGGTTTTCCAAGATAGGTTCCAGTGAAATTAGTAACTCATTGATGTGGGTGGTGAGGGAGAAAGAGTCAACAAGTTCAGGAATTGGGTGACTAGGTGGGTGGGAATGGTGATCACCAAGACAACAAATTCCAGGTAGCAGCTGTTTTACAGGGAAAGATGATGAATCCCATCTCAGGTATGTACATTTAAGAGGTTTATGAAACATTAGGATAACCAGAGATAAAGGTCTGGGATTCATTAGCCAAGTTCTGACTCAAAATAAAAATAGGAGAATTGTTACTCTGTAGATAGTAATTGAAAGTCATGGAACTATCTCTAGCTTTCAGTGATGATGTGGACAGTTGCAATGGGTCATCACACTCACTATAACAACTCGGAAAAGCATAAATAAGCTAAAAACCATTGTATATTTGTAAATGACATCAGAGAGTTGTGGAAGCAAAGAAGTCTAAAGGAACAGAGTGCTGGTGAAGGAGGCCCTCCTAGGTGAAAAGAGGTCAGAGGCTGCTCTCCTCCCTAGAGCGGTCTGCTGAGTATGTGGAGAATCCAGCCTGCCATAGGCACAGGGACTTTACAAAAATGAGGAGAAACTAGCTGAGCTTAGAACAACCTGTGGGCTGGCAAGAGAGATTGGAATCTGTAAGAGCTTTAAATGCAGAGCTAATTCTCTGTGTCCACCACATCTGCTGGCCATGCAGTCGCAGCAGTGAGAGAAGTTGGACCAGGCTGGAGAGAGGAGACACCCACAGCATGAGGAGCTCAGAGTCCAGAGCCCTGCTAGAGGCAGGGCCTAGAACCTACACAGAATGGAACCTTGGCCCTTATTTCTCACCATATGCAAAAATTAATTTGAGATGGCTATGTGAAATGTGAAAGCTGCAATTTATTTTTTTAATTGATAAATTGAACTTGGTCAAAGTGAAAGACTTTTGTCCATGAAAAGATACCATTAAAAGAATTAAAAGATAAGCTGAGAGAAAATATTCACCATAAATATATATAATATATATATACACACACATACATGATATAACTTGTATCCAAAATATGTAAAGAACTCTTAGAAATCAATAACAGAAACCATATTGCCCAATTAACACAATGGGCAAAAGACTTGAGAAGGCATTTCACAAAAAAAGCTATCCAGGTGACCAAAAAGCTTATAGGAAGATGCTTAAAACTGATCAGGGAAATGCAAAGAAAACCCACAAAGAGATGCTACTATATTATCACCAGAATGAGCTAAAATAAAAAAGACTGAGTACTGCAAGCATTGGTTAGAATGTGGAGCCATTAGAATTCTCATAAACACCTGTTATGAGTGTAAAATGGTAAAAGCACTTTTGGAAACTATTTAGCACTTCCTTAAAAATGTAAACATAAGCTTTCTGTATGGTCTAGCAATTGGATTCCAACATATAAAGATATATAAAATATATATCCACAAAAGGCTTATAAAGGATTTTTTATAAAAATTTTATTTATAATGACCAAAAACTGAAAACATTCTCCAGCAAAAGGAAAATGGATAAACAAACTGCAATGTATTCATGCAATGGAATACTAAATGGCAGAGGAAAAAAACAACTGTGGATCTATGCATCAATGTAGCAGAAACTCAAAAACAACATATTAGATGAAAGAGGTAAGTAAGACAGACCTGGCACAATGGCTCACGCCTGTAATCCCAGCACTTTGGAAGGCCGAGGCAGGTGGAATACCTGAGGTCAGGAGTTCAAGACCAGCCATGGCCAACATGGTGAAATCCAGTCTCTACTAAAAATACAAAAATTAGCCAGGCATGGTGGTGGGAGTCTGTAATCCCAGCTACTTGGGAGGCTGAGGCAGGAGAATCACTTGAACTCAGGAGGTGGAGGTTGCAGTGAGCCGAGATAATCCCACTGCACTCCATCCTGGGCAACAAAGCGAGACTCCGTCTCAGGAAAAAAAAAAAAATGAAGAAGTAAGACATAAAATAATACTGACTGTATAATTCATTTTATATGAAATCCAAAAACATGAAAAACTAATATATGATGTTAGAAGGAAGAAGAGGGGCTACCTGTGGGTAGAGAGGGAAGAGTGGTCCTTTACAGGAAGCAGCACAACAAAACTCCCTGAGCGGATGGAAATATTCTTGATTTCGATCTTGTTAGTTATACAGGTATGTAAATATGCAAAAAGTCATCAAGCTGTACACTTATGATTCATGCATTTTCCTGCAGTTAAATTATACTTCCAGATGTTATCCCCTGAAAAGGACACATCACCTATGCAGTATTCTGGCAGAGAATGCAGAATATAATCAATCTAATCACTAGGAAATATCAGGGAAACATAAAACAAGGAACTTTCTATTTTAAAAACATGTAAATATTGTAAAATACAAAGAAAGGCTGTGAAAAAGTTCCACATTGAAGGAGGCTGTGGAGATGTGACAGCTAAAAACAATACCTGACCCTACATTGAATCATACACCAGAAGGGAAGAATGCTATAAATGATATTACTAGAACAACTGAAAAAACTGGAAGATAGACAATAAGTTAGATAACATTATTCTATCAATCAGTGAAAATTTATGAAGGTGACAATTGCACTGTAATTATGTGACAGATTACTCCTTTTCTTGGAATACATACCCTACAGAAATGAGAGGTAAAGGTCCATAATGTATATAATTTGCCTTCCAATGACTCAAAGGTGAACAATAAAAAATACATATAAGATGAGGCCAGGCACAGTGGCTCACTCCTGTAATCCCAGCACTTTGGGAGGCCAAGGCAGGAGGAGTTTCAGACCAGCCTGGCCAATATAGTAACACCTTAACTTTACAAAAAATTTAAAAATTAGCCAGGCATGGTGGTACACACCTATAGTCCAAGCTGTTTGGTAGGCTGAAGTGGGAGGATCACATGAGCCCAGCTGAGGCTGCAGTGAGCCATGATCACACCACTGCACTCCAGCCTGGGTGACACGGCAAGACCCTATCTGAAAAAATAATAATAAATAATAAATAAATAACTAAAATAAGATATATCAGGTAGGATTTCTTTTCATTGTAGTATTTTTAATTTTACAAATTTTTGTAAGTTTGAAATTTCCAAGTAAAGTTTTTTCAAAAACCAAAAACATTTTTTAAATGCTTATATTGAGAAAACAGCACACTATAGATTACTGTTTATTAAATGATCATCCCAAATTAACAGTTGTTATTTCTGAAGGGTTATGAGGACTATGAGGTGATGGGGGTAAACATTAAATTTTTCTATATTATTTGACATTTTCCTACTTTCAATATTATTGGGGGAAAGAGATTATTTTATTTTATTTTATCTTTTTTTTTTTTGAGACAGAGTCTCACACTGTTGCCCAGGCTGGAGTGCAGTGGTGCGATCTCGGCTCACTGCAACCTCTGACTCCTGGCTTCAAGTGATTCTCCTGCCTCAGCCTCCTGAGTAGCTGGGATTTCAGACACCCACCACCATGCCTGGCTAATTTTTTGTATTTTTAGTAGAGACAGAGTTTCACTATGTTGGCCAAGCTGGTCTCAAACTCCTGACCTCATGACCAGCCCGCCTCAGCCTCCCGAAGTGCTGGGATTACAGGCGTGAGCCACCGCGCCCAGCCTATTTTAATTTTTAAGTACAAAACAACCATCAAAATGTGACTTTATTTATTTTTTTCGGTAGTTCAGGCTGACATTTTCCTACTTTCAATATTATTGGGGGAAAGAGATTATTTTAATTTTTTAAGTACAAAACAACCATGAAAACGTGACTTGATTGTTTGTTTGTTTGTAGTTCAGGCTTGAACCAAAAGGCAAAACTTAAAACATCTAAGTCCTCTGAAACCTTTAAGATTCAGGTCAAATGTCACCTGCTCCAGAAAGCCTTCCAATTTAGAAAAGGGTCTTTTGGTTAGGTGCAAGCTTAACTAATAAGTATCAGAAGTGAATATATTGGCCAATGGAATACACGAAAGCTTTGAACAAGCAAAACCAAAAAAGGGAGAAGCTACAGCTAGGCTGCGGGTACAACTGGGACTATGGAATAAAAGGTCCCCAGACGCTCCATCTCCTAACTCTGTCTTCACTTAGGATACATTCTTTCTCACTGAAGCCCATTTTATTCCATGAAAGTTGTCAGAATCAAAATGGAGTCACTTGTCTTAAAAATTCTGACATACAGAGACAAGGAAGGTCACAAAGGGAGGTTCTCAACCATGAAAGCCTGATGACAAGAACTATCACAAAAGACTGCAAAAACCACAACCTTGCACAAAGGCCATCACAACCTTACACAAAAAAATACTTCTGCTAGGACATCTGCCCAGCAACTACCTGTCCAACCTAGGTCTGGCGTCACTCTTGTTATTAATCCTTGTAGCCAAAGATAATATCTCAAAACTATTATGTAATCTTCCTCATTTTTCCTTTAAAATTCTTTGTCTTCCTTTATCTCCCTGAAACTATCTCCCATGCACATAGTTTTCCATGGCACGCATATCCCCATTGCAATGCCTATTCCCAAATATAATTTTCTTTTAGAAAGTCTCCCTCTCTGTTGTTTAGATTGGCACATCCATGTGGCAGGAAATATGGCTGCCTACAGCTCCTGAGAACTTTGCCTCTTAAAATGTGCCGTCCTAGGAAGAAACAGAACCTCTTAATTTTATTCTGAAATATCTCAGAGAAGGAAGCAAATTGGTCAAGTTAGGATCAGCCTCCTTCCCTAGACCCATCAACTAAAGCCAGAGAGTATGGATCAGCTTGAATGCTGTTCCCACCACTGGACCAAGAGTTGAAATTGTATACAGACATGGAAATTCCTTCAGAAAAAACAAAGAAGGAAATATTTTACTCTCCCATAATTCTTAGTTTCCAGCTTTCATATCACCTTCAACTAGTGGCACAGCTACTTGTGTGCTTGCCATAAATCTTCAGTAGACTGTAAGTTCCTTGGGAGTAGGAACTGTATCCTTTACTCAGTGGATATTCTCTAAATTGATAGCACAGTGCTTTCCACATACTATATGAACTATAAGCTCCAAATGGAAAGAGATTTAGCCACCATTTTCAATGAAACTTGAACCATGCCTGGGACATGGTAGGCACTCAAAAAATATTTGTTGAGTAAAGAAATAATATATAAGGCTGGGCACAATGGCTCATGCCTATAATCCTACCACTTTGGGATGCTGAGGCAGGAGGATCACTTGAGCCCAGGAGTTCGAGACCAGCCTCCCTGCAACATGGCAAAGCCGCGTTTCTAAAAAAAAAAAAAAAATTAGCCAGGCATGGTGGTAAACACTCGTAGTCCCAGCTACTCAGGAGACTGAGGTGGGAGAATCCATTGAGCCTGGGAAGTCAAGGCTGTAGTGAGCCATGATTGTGCCACTGCACTCCAATCTGGGAAACAGAATGAGACTGTGTCTCAAGGAGAGAGGGAAGGGAAAGGAAGGAAAGGGAAGGGAAGGGAAGGGAAGCAGGGAGGGAGGGAGGGAGGGAGAAGGAAGGAAGGAAGGAAGGAAGGAAGGAAGGAAGGAAGGAAGGAAGGAAGGAAATATAATCAATCTATACAAGATGGATGGACGGATGGACAGATATTTTCCTCTAGTAAAGGTAAATTTGTCCTTCGGGAAACCAAGGCATGCTTTCTGAGCTTACTAGGCTGGGTTGGAGAAGCTGACTTTGGCCATCAAATAAGCACAGTTAGCTAACTTAACATTTGGGGTGATCTGTCCCCGGTCTTGGCTTCATTACCTGTAGCCTATTCATTGAAACCTTGGGATTGTGAGTGAAACAGAGGCTAAATCAGTCTTCTACAGCTTTGCCTCTGTGGAAGATGAAAAGATACCTAAAAACCCAGCTTAGGAACGCTGATGTATAGCTGGGCACGGTGGTTCATGCCTGGAATTCCAGCATTTTGGGAGGCCCAGGCGGCCAGATCACTTGAGGTCAGGAGTTCGAGACCAGCTTGGCCAATGTGGTGAAACCCTGTCTCTACTAAAAATACAGAAATTAGCTGGGCATGGTGGCACGCTCCTGTTATCCCAGCTACTTGGGAGGCTGAGGCACAAGAATCGCTTGAACCCGGGAGCCGGAGTTTGCAGTGAGCTGAAATCATGCCACTACATTCCACCCTGGGCAACAGAGAGAGACTCTGTCTCAAAAAAAAAAAAAAAAGAAAAAGAAAAAAAAGAAAGGTTGACATATGTATGTATGTATCTAATCAGCAAATGCTTGGATACCTACCACGGGCCCAGTGCTATTCAAAGTTTGGGGGCCTGATAGGAAACAAGACAGAAATAAATGTGTTAGTGTTGTAAAGGAAAAGAGCAAAGTGCTACCAAGGTTCATAACCAAAAGATCCATGTGGAAAGCTATTTCTTTAGCCTTGAGGTCAGGAAGGCTCCTGGAAGAACTGACATCCTAAGCTCAGACTTGAAGGGATAAACAAAGATTAACTAAGTAAAGAGCCTGGAGGCAGAAGAGCTCCAGGCAGAAGGCATGCAAGCCCACAGCTTGGAACTTAAGAGGAACTTAAAAATAATCAAGTAAGTGGGTCAAGACTTATCTGTAAGGATGTTTCTTGTGGTATTATTTATGGAGAATGAAAAATAAAAACAACCCAGGCATCCACAAACAGAGAAATGATTAAATAAAGCTGTGTGATATGATGATAGAACCAGCAAGCCATTAAAAATAATAGTGCAGTTGACAATGCTCAAGGTACATTACATTTTTAAAACAGGATGCAAATTTTGCTATGTCTATATTACATTTTTTGTATGCATTGAATGTTCAGGCTGATTACCCCAAAATTCTACCTGTAGTTATATCTGGGTCGTGGAAGGAATGACAGATAATCATTTTCTACTTTGTGCTTTTCAGTATTTTCCCAAAAAACATTTGTTTTACAATGACCATATAGCACTTCTGTTGTGGAAAAAAAAATTTAAGGAAGAAGCAGACTTGCTTTTTCAGTCCATCGCTCAGTGTATTCTCCCGGCTGGAAAGCATCAGCGAGGCCGACAAAGGCCCTGGGGGTTGTGCAGCTTGGCGAATCCACCCCCTCAGGTCCTGCATTCAGAGCTACCTGGGCCTGTGACTTGGCTGCCCCTGCCTCCTCTTGCATAGGAGTTTTCCTCCCTCAGGAAGGTTTATTTTGCCTTCATTACACAAATGCTGCTGCTCTGAAATGAGCTTCACTCTGGGGCTTGACAGCGCTGGGGACACGGGAGAAGGAGCCACACTGCTCTTAGCAAGTAGCCCAGGGAAAGCCCGCTCGCTCCTGGTGGCCTCAGCACCAGAAACAGGCATGCCTGAGGTTGTTTGTGAGGGATACGGAGCTGCTGCTTCCCAGCCAGCCATTGCCACCTGCCCACCAGATGCAGAAGCAGCCACCTCTGCCCAAAAACAATGGACTCCTTCCAACATGGGAAGACTCCACGAGTGAGGCAGGAAGAGGAGAGGAAGCACTTCTGTGAACTTGAGCACAAGCATTTCACGGTTTCAAGCATTGGTCTCAGCCTTGGCCACAAGCTGGAATCACTTGGAGAGCTTTCGAAAATACTGATACCTTGCTTCCTTCACCAATTACTTTAATTAAAAATGGCTGTAGCTGTAAGAACCCTTGTCTGATATATTTGCAACTATGCTCCCATTTACAAATGTACCTTCTAATGCTCAGTTGCCAGATTCCAATGCAAAGGTGGCGTGGACTCCCTTTGTGTGGGTGGGGTTTGTGGGTAGTGGTGAAGGACTGATAACAGAAAAATGCCTTCAAGTGTACTGATTTATTAATAAACATTAGGTGTTTGTTTAAAAAAAGAAAAAGAAAATACTGATGCCTCGGGGCCATGCGCAGAGATCACAGTTTCACCTGTGTGGACAGTGACCTGAGCATGGGGGTCTGAGGAGCTTTCATTCTCTCTTCCAAGCTCTATTCCTGCACTGCATATTCCCTATAAGACATTCCCTAAGCAAGAATGCCCTTCCCATGCCATGTCCTGCCACCCTCTCTCCTTTCTTTTAAACCAGTGCTGAAATTCCATCTTCAAGAAGAACTGGAGCCCAGGCCATGTGGTCTAACGCAGTTCTCTCGGGCTTCATTTCTTCACTCACTCAAATGGAAATGGGCCACAGCTTTCCTGCACTTGCAGGCCTCCTCTCCCTAAGAGACACCAGCAGCAGCCAACAGTGGCCCCTCCTCAGAGTCTGAGTTTTAACTCCTCCAAGCTTCTAAGTTTTAGAAGGAGTTTCCAGCCCTATGTCTTTGTTCACGCAGTCCTGGAAGTAGAAGCTGCTTTCTACAGTCACTACCTCCTTGATACCTCGGTACTGAGCAGGGGTCAGCAAACCTCTCTGGCAAAGAGCTAGATAGATAATCGATATTTTAGAATTTGGAAGCCATATAATCTCTGTTGAGACTATTTAACTCTGTTGTGACAGCACAAAAGCAGACATAAACCATATGTAAACAAATGAGCATGGCTGTGTTCTAATAAAGCTTTATTTACAAAAACAGGCGCAGGCCGGATTTGGCCCACGGGTCATAGTTTGCGGACCCCTGCCTTCTGGTTATCTTTCTACCTTTCCAGTTACCTCGTTAACAACTTTGGACCTAATTAATAATTCTGTAGATTGAATTGTCTATGTTTAAATAACTGTAGTTATTTCTGTCCCTTAACTGGGCTCTGTCTGATACCGTTTCTCTGATGTATTTTTATTAGGGGGAGTGAAAATTTTTAAGTGATCTCTTCAATGCTTCTGTATTGTTTGAATTTTTCATAAGCACATACTTTCCAAAAATGTGTTCTCCTTTAATAAGCACTTAGTACTGCCTTTTCTCTTCTTTAGCAGCAAGGGGAGACTGTACGTTAAATATTTCATTTAAATATTCCCTCTGAGCATGGAATAGTTGTAGTCTTCTCAGAAATACTACTGATTATTCCATATTGAAGTTTTGTGTGTATATATATATATATATAAGCAAAAGAATAAGAGCTGCATTGCCAACCACAGGGTGGTTGTGAAAAACAAGTTAGATAATGGATGGAAAAATGTTTTGACATGTTAAAAGTGCCTCACTGATAGGAAGAGGTGGAAGGAATCACCCCTTTTAGCCTTCCTGTTACAGGCTCTTAACATACTTCAGGGAAAATATTTAATCTACTGTTTTCTGGTCTTTAAGTGCATTTCTCTTATAAGCAGATATTCGTTGTGTGTTTTTAACGAGTCACCTGATTATGAGTATGCAAGATCACAAGCAGGGGCCCCAACTCCACCTACCGCAGGCCAGCGCCGTGGTCCACAGAGCCCTTGGTAAATGCCTTGGCATTGAGAGTTGGCAGGAGACCAGGCCCCCCAAGAGAATCCGCTCCCATGGAAGCATTGCCTTTCAGTGTAATACTTGCTAGAGACTTAACATGGAGAAGGAGGAAATTTATATTATCCCTACAGCAGAAGTTATCTAGGGTCTATGACCTTGGTTGGACAAAAATACTGAAGTTAAGCACTTCCTTCTGATATTAAAGTAGGCAACTATGTAAGCTGTAGCTGTGGCTTTCTCAGCAACAGAAACCACAGATTTTTTTTAATATCATATTACAGTTGTTTTATCTGGAAATATGTTATCTATGCTCACCACTACTTCAAACTATATGGTGGCCATTAGACCCACTTCTAGATCTTTTTATGTAAAGTGTTAATAACAAAGTGCATATGTTGTTCTATCTCAAATTTGTTTCTTTTTATATTTTGATAACTGTATTTCAATGTCATGTTTGCTTTGTAAACCTATGTATTTTATTTTCTGCATGAAAGGGATCTCTATGTTTACCAGGCTGCCAAAGGGCGACATGGCACATAAAAAGTTAAGATTGAGGCGGGCAGATCATCTGAGGTCAAGAGTTGGGAGACCAGCCTGGCCAACATGGTGAAACCTCGTCTCTACTAAAAATACAAAAAAAAATTAACGGTGTGGTGGCACATGCCTGTAGTCCCAGCCACTCAGGGAGGCTGAGGCAGGAGAATCACTTGAATCCGAGAGGCGGAGGTTGCAGTGAGCCAAGATCACGCCACTGCACTCCAGCCTGGGCGACAGGGAGACTCCATGTCAAAAAAAAAAAAAAAAAAAAAAGATTAAGAGCCCTCACCCCAGAATAGTAAATATATTCTCCCAAGGCATTCAGTTGTTTTTGTTTCCTAATCTGTATCCTGATCCTCACTAGTTCTTCTCTCTTCACTCCCAGATTCTCATATACACCCCTCTTTTCTCACCCCTTTCCACTATACAGAGCAATTCACCTCAGCTACCTGGTCAGGGCAAAATGAGGGTCTCTTCTGTCACACAGCTCATCTTCCTTTGAAGGTGGTTTGCAGATTATGTTTTTTCCCTTGAAGACCTTGGGGTCTTAGCCACTCTATCATGGGCTTATTAAACTTCTCAAGAATAATTTTGATGAATTGTTATAGAAAAGCCTGGTGTCTGTTGTAAGACCTCGGACACAAGGCTTTGAGGAAGACTTTGTTATTAACTAAAAAGCCTCATACAGGAAGGAACAAAGCAAGCACATGCAATGCAGAATCTCTACTACTTGTACACCCAGTTCCTTGACTGGCCTTTCTAGACACACGATTTAAATCTAGAAATACAACAGTGGATTGATTCTTTTAGGTACACTGAATTAAGAAGCAAGCTGAGCATAGCAAAATATTATAATATGGCAAGACGTTCTGTGATGTTCTCTTAAAATAGAGCCTAGGTTAGTAATTTCTAAAGAGCCGTTTGTAAAGCCCACTTATAAGTGACTTTTGAAAAGGGTCACACTATTTGTTCAAGCCAAGTAAAACATGATTCTTACTTGTTTTCCAAGTTCTGAATCAACAGTATCTGTGACATGTAGCTTTTTTGTTGGGGGATGAGGAGGGCAGGCAGATTTCTTCTATAGAATGTTATCTCTCCATCTTAGCACACCAAGTTTACAGTGCTCTCTTTGAATAACACAGGGAAAAGTCATATAGTAATCATCTATCAGGTCAAGGACATTCAGTATGAGAGGAAGCATTTTTTCCTGGCAAGTGATAACAAGCTACAAGAGCAAGCAAAGATCATTGAGAAATATACAGGACATACTAAAACCCAATGGCCTCCCAGTCCACAATATGAGGCCTGAGATATCTGGCCTGCATCTCTATGCAGTTCTTTAGGACTTCCTTACAGTCTGCACTACATCTATAGTAGATGCCAAAAGTGATACCTCTTGATTTTGCCCTCATACTTAAAAGATATTTTCACTGTGTACAGAATTATAATTTGGCAGCTGTTTTCTTCCACCACATTGAGGAGATGTTTTTTTGCCCTCCATGTTTGCTGTTGAGAAGTCAGCTGTCAGTCTACCTGCGTCTCCTTTGATAGTGATCTGTCTTTGCTCTTGGTCTGCTTTTAAGTAGTTTCTTTGTCATTAGTTTTCTGTAGATGTGAGTTTCCTTCCTTTCTTTTTAATCTTGAGATGATTTGTTGGATTTCTTGAATCAGTCGATTGGTATCTTTCATCGGTTGGGCAATAGTCTCAAGAATTACCTTCTACAACATTGCCTCCATCACATTCTCCATCTCCTCTATTTCTGGAAGTCCAATTACATGTGTGTTAGACCTTATCATTCTATCCTCCATGTATCTTAATTATTTTTTCATATTTACCATCTCCCTGTCTCTTTATGCTGCCTTCTGTACTTTTTTTCTCACTGAGATTTTGGCCTGAAAATTATTCATTCCCGTGTTGGCTCTTCAGTGCTTTTAAGAATATTTTTAAATTATATTTTGTGTAACATTTCTGGTGGTTTTCATTGGTATGATTGTTTTAAATATTTAGTCAAGCACATTCCAAGAAACTGATGTCTATGGTTGAAATTTGATGAGTAAAGCCACTTACATGTTGAAAAATTTTCCACTAAAATAGGAACTTTGGCCTATAAAATTTTTGGAGTTCTTAAATATGTAAATATCTTTTCGATCTAAGACTAAAGACCTTAGAATTTTATAAACTGTTGCATTCTTTTATACTTCCAACTACTTTACTACTGTTACTGACATTTACAATTACATCCAGTTGAGCTTCGAACATTTTCTACAGCTTTGTCTGACTTAAAGTCACAATCTATGATATCATCCTACCAATGGAAAGTAAACTAATGTCTTTATGTGTGCCTGTATGTATTTATACTAGATTATTTAGTAATAGTTTATATTAACTTATATCAAAATCTTATTCCTAGAAAAAATAATTGCCGTATTTCCTTTAATTGACAATAAATAAATTTCAAAATAGCAGTACCAATATTAATACAAACAGTGATCCTACTCAGTGAAGCTCAATAGAGTAATTGCTTCTTTTTTACCCTTAGAACACATCTCAGTAAGAATGGCAGTCCCGTTAATTTGTATTCTGGTGTATTCCCAGAACTCTTTGTATTCGTGCCCAATAATAGTTGTCAATAAATATTGTTGAATGAATGAATTTTAAAGTCACTCATTATCCCACATTCTTTGTTGCTTTTTAAAATACTTATCTGAAGTTTTCTATAGTCTCATTATTTCCCTTTATTTTTCAACAAAGGTGTTGACATTCTGACAGATGGTAGTTCTAAGTTTTCAAAAGAGAGTAGCTTTGACTACTATTAATAGTATTTTCTCAGTAGCAATATTCAGCTAGTACAGTAGAGTAGAAATTAGTCCTGTCCCACCACTTTAAGAGATATGTGGAAAGTCTTTTATAAGAGTTTAGGCACCTCTGGGCCATCCACAATTAGTAAATGCAGGGTCATATCTGAAGAGTCATAAACATAAGATCCTGATATGCAAACCAATTGTGCATTCTACTGTTCAATTTCTAGTCATATTAGACATTGAATATTCAGTTAAAATTTGACTTTATGGAATTCTGATCTGATATTAGAATTTTTAAATTATCTGTATACCTTTTCTGAACTAATTTTCCTCTTTTTGTAAAGAGCAATAAATATTCTCTTACCTAAAAAATTATATAAAGTATAATTATCCTAAAGTTTATAGTTCATAAATCAAAATCATTCTTCTAATTTGTGTTATTTTGGATCAGCACCAGTTAAAGTCTTTAATTTTCCTTTTGCTCATTTTACAGAGAATCGTAGTGTCTTGGAATTCCATGTGATAACCAAGGAAGGATACATGTAAACACAAGTTATTATGACTGTGTATGAGAGTATTACTTTATAGAGTATATCAGGAATATATTCTTAGGAATCTTACTTTTTTTGAGACAGAGTCTCACGCAGTTGCTCAGGCTGGAATACAGTGGTGGCATGATCACAGCTCATCACAGCCTTGACCTTCCCAGGGTGAGGTGATCCTCCCACCTCAGCCTCCTGAGTAGCTGGGACTATAGGCATGCACCACCACACGCAGCTAATTAGGAATCTTATTTTAAATTAAAGGCAGTCCTAGTATGGAATGCCAAAAATTTTTTTTTTTTGAGACTGAGTCTCACTCTCGCCAGGCTGGAGTACAGTGGCACAATCTCAGTTCACTGGAACCTCCACCTCCCGGGTTCAAGCAATTCTCCTGCCTCAGCCTCCTGAGTAGCTGGGACTATAGGCACGTGCTACCACACCCAGCTAATTTTTGTATTTTTAGTGGACATGGGGTTTCACCATGTTGGCCAGGATGGTCTTGATCTCTTGACCTCGTGATCCGCCCACCTCGGCCTCCCAAAGTACTGGGATTGCAATTGTGAACCACAGCACCGGCCGTGGAATGCCACATTCTAAGAAGCCTTTAAACAAATATGTTTAGTACTATAATATCATGTAAGTTTAGACTTCTAACAGCAAATTAAGAATATTAGGAAATATAACAAAATATAACCAGATAAAATACATTGCTTAATAAACAGATATTAGAAAAATGTGACAGGTATTACACCTTAAAATTTTACTCAGAACAAGAGAAAGAACTACATATAAATAAAAACCATTGCTTAAGAGGAAATGTGCAAAGCCTACACAGGAAAAATTTTAAACGTTCTTAAAAGCACAATAGCAAAAGGTTAGAAACAAGCAAGATCTGGCAATGAAATCAATTGAAGAGGTCACTGTAGCCACAGGACGGAGTACTATACGGCTAAAGAAAGAATGTGGAGGCTCTCTATATATGACAAAGAAAAATCTACAGGTTAAACAGTAAGTGAAGAAAGCAAAGTATCTAACAGTGCCTTTACAATGCTACTTTTTATATGAGAAAAAGCAGAGAAATAAGAATAAATATTCATACTTCCTTGCATTTGCAAAAAAGAAACAATAAGATAATAAACATAAAATTAATACAAATGATTACCTCTGGGGAACAAACTGGAGTGGATGAAAACAGGAGTGAGTGCAAATGTTTTAGTGCATACCTTTTTGTATTGTTTTGATTTTATTTAACCACGAAACTGTATTACCTATTCAAATAAAATAAAATTTATATAAAATGTTCTAGTGGAAACATTTCTCTAGATGCACATATTTATTAGATTATTAGAGTTTGCCTAGCACCAATTCACAAAAGACACCATTTCTTACCATTGCAACTAGCATAACTCAATTACAATACATTCCAATTGAAATCCCATCTTGCATTACATTTGCATAAAGCAATTGCTCTTTCCCTATGGAGAAAAAACAGCAAATCACATTCTTAATATTACAGTAAAGTGTTAAATTTATCATTTTTATTATATAAATGTTTTTAACCACTTTTTGAAGTTGAAAAGGGATCGTATACAAAGGTCTCCATATTTGAAAAATATATTTTAGAGAAACAAGATCTACAAATGACTTTTTAAGCCAAAAAAAACAGCTCCATACCATATTTTTGCTATTTCTAGAACATGGACTTTTTATTCTGTGGCTTGTGTTCTCTTATTAACAGATCAAAATCTTTTAAATAGATGACCAACCTAGAGAAATAGAATTCTTGTTTTTAAAGCAGTTTAATTCATAATTTTTAGTTTTACGTAAAAAAAGTCCTCACATTTTTCACGGTTACAAAAGTACACAGAAGTTAGGGAAATGTTTTCAAGCCGAAGTACTTTATAGCTTTATCAATGAAAGCTTCATATTCAAAATATGTATTTTTAATTGTTTGCTTGGGAATTGTTCCAAGTAGTCAGTCATTATCGAGACCCTGAAATCACAAAATACTAATTTTATTCAGTATTCAAAAATATCTGTGTTTGTTTTGCTGAATGTTTGTGTCTTTGGGAAATTTGCTATGATTCAGTATTCCACTCTGGTCATTCCTAGGAGAATGTCAGGCTGTACTTTTGCCACCAGGCTATGGGTTGGTTTATGTCAGTCCTGTGAAGCTCAAGGGGCCTCTTTGTGACCACGCTGATGGATATGCAGCATCTTGCTCAGCACTGTGCCAGCTCTGTTTCTGTCTGGAGGACTTCACCCACCACTGCTGCAAGATGATATATTTGTAGTGAGACCATAAAGGGGCCACTCACCACCATCAGGAAGTACATAAACACAACCGCAGCACTAAATTTTTTTCCAGTGCAGTTGCTGAGCTTAGAGAACTGGTAACTAACCCATTTTCTGGAGTATTGTGTGAAGATGAGTAAGAGTGCAGGTGCGCCTGGCTCATGCCTTTAATCCCAGCACTTTGGGATGCCAAGGCAGGTGGATCACCTGAGGTGGGGAGTTCGAGACCAGCCTGACCAACATGGAGAAACCCTGTCTCTACTAAAAATAATAATAATAATAATAATTAGCCGGGCATAGTGGCACATGCCTGTAACCCCAGCTACTCAGGAGGCTGAGGCAAGAGAATTGCTTGAACCCAGGAGAGGGAGGTTGCAGTGAACCAGGATTGCACCATTGCACTCCAGCCTGGGCAACAAGAGCGAAAATCCATCTCAAAAAACAAAAATGCAAGTGAGCAAGAGTGCAGAGACACCGGGAACTGAGGGACACGGCAAGGGGCCAAAAGAAAGAGTCTTTTTGGCAGACACAGCTAATTGCCATGACAGTTAATAATCTGATGGGAATATTAAAACCTAGAATTTTTCAGTCCATGCTCCAAGTCCTAAGGCCACTGGGCCTGCATCTCCTAAGGGTTGTTTATGGCCTCTTTGTGAGCTTCACTCATGCAAATGGATACCACAATACAATCCCCTTCCTGCTTGCGTAGGGGTCAGCAAAATGTTTTCTGTAAAGGACCAGATGGTAAATATTTTAGGCTCTGTTGTCCAGATCATCTCTGTTGCAAATACTCAACTCTGCCATAGACAACACAAAAACAGTAGAAATGGCTGTGTACTAATAAAATTTTATGTACTAATGAAACCATCATTGCAATTGGCTGTTATTTGAATTTCACGTAATTTTCACATTCATGAAACAGTCATTTTTTGACAACCATTTAAAAGTGGGAAAATCATTCTTTGCTTACAGGCCATACAAATACAGCTGGCAGGCCAGGTTTGACCTGCTGGCATTGTTTGCCAACTGCTATTCTAGGTGTTGGACAAAAACAGCTGTAAGGTAAGCTAAAACCCTCCTGGGCCATCCCCTTACAATTTTATTTAAACTGAGCTTTCTGGCTACAGAACTACATGTCATTATGATCATTAATAAGGTTTTGGGACCCTTCAAGTGTTCATTGAAAAGTCTACTTAATTCTAGCTTAATGTCATAATTGTTGCTCTCTACCTTGCAAAAGCTTTCAAACTTATGGGTTCTATGGTCGGATTTAATGTTTAAGCTATTATATAAAAAATGGTAAAACTTGTCCTGTAGCATTTGAGATTTAATCTGAGTCTGTGTTGAGGAATATATGTTTGGACCAATGTTTTGGCAGAGTAATCCTGTCTGCTTTCTTGTAGAACAATGGTTCTCAAAATGTAGTCTCCTGATCAATAATATTAGCATCACCTGGGCACTTTCTAGAAATGCAAATTCTTCAGCCCCAGACTTGCTGCATGAAAATCTGGAAGTGGGGCTCAGAAATCTGTGCTTTAACAAAAGTCCTCCAAGTGATCCTGATGTGCATTAAAGTTTGAAACAGCTGATATAGGGAAAAGTCTTGGACTTTCCAAAAAATAATCATATTACAAATAGGACATGGGGTCACCACTTGATAAGAGAAGGTCAATACGTTCAATTTGCCAGTGGGTGAAGGGCTTCTGATACCAGCTTCTCTGCATTACAAGCAGAGAACTCTATGTGATAACAAGCTGCAGTAATGGAAAATCCAGGCACGCACAGGCAGTTCTGATTTGTTCCACTTCTCCACTTTCCCAGGTGTCTCCTCCAACTGATGTATTGACTGGTAGAGGGGACTTAGGAATCATAGGATGCCTATATGGGCATAAACAAGTTGTAAACAGGGTGAAGGAAGCAACGTGCTGTTTTCCTGATGGCCTCTTTCTAATCAGGGGCCTCATTCTTTTAGTTATATGGTTGTTTTATGGTTGGCAAGTGGCAAGAGGAAATAGATGGTCCTTGAGAGAAGCAGCTTTAGCAGCTGCAACAACTCAAGCAATTCCCTGACTAAGCTCATCCATGTAATTGATGTGGGCTATTGGTCATGGTGGAAAAGCTAAGAGGAATCATGAATGGGAATGTACTGGCGAGGAAAAATAATGTATTGGCCAGATAAACAACAGAGACCTGAGTTGGAATCCTGGAGACGACGATATTAGAATTAGGAATTATAGAATGAACAAAGCTGGCATACCCATTAAGGTGGCATAAGTTCTCAGCCAAACAGTAGGCTACCTGTCTGCCATCAGAGTTAAATGTCCTGACTGCTTTACCACATATCTAGAGGTACATGGACTCTGGGCTAGAACTAAGACACCCTGTTTAAGGAGGTTTATTCACGAAGGGCTTCGTGCCTTTTATGCTTATTGTAAACATAAGTATTAAGACATCAAAGTGACCACATAGGAAATGTGACTTTGGTTTTAGCAGGAAGTGCTCTAAGCTAATTCTCATTAGGGCAGCTACCCACAGACAGATAGGACTTCTGCAAGAGGCAAATCTGGATAGTCCTTGTGGCTTAGTCATTGTTAGTTTTCCACTCAAGATGGTTCAGGTAGGAAGACCTGATCAGTCTATACCATGTTCAACTTGCAGTCCATCGCTGCAATTAATGTGCAAAGTAAATCTCAATTCAAAACACACACAGGTCAAGAAGAGATGTTCTTCATGAAATGTTCAGGGATGGCTTGAGGCCAGGAAACTGTGCAGAAGCATACTCCAGTGGGCATATGGGGAGTGAACCTGCTGAAAGGCTTTTTCAGGCCCCTTAGAAGGCTTCTTCTTCAATGTGGACTCAAATTTGCAGACTTTCTAGGGTATTTGTGTGGGAAGCACTCCAGCATTTTGTCTCTCATATAAGTTTCTCCTCCCACTTCCACCTTACCTCCATCTGCTCAAGATAAATCTTCTTCAGGTATCCCTACATTATGGCCCATCAAAAAGAAGGCGTAATTGTGAGTCCTCCTGGTTGTACTTGTTCCATATTTTAACAAACTTTCCAACCAGGTAATCTAATGGATTAGCAAAAACTAAGCAATGCTGGAAAGCCCTATTAAATCCTTGGACCAGGAAGCGCCCCCATGGTCAACAGATTCAGGCCAGGGATGAAAACAGGACACTCAAATGTTTTATAAAGTCTTATAGAAAAGATATTGTAGCCAGGTGCGGTGGCTCACGCCTGTAATCTCAACACTTTGGGAGGCCGAAGTGGGCAGATTACTTGAGGTCATGAGTTCAAGACCAGCCTGGCCAACATGGTGAAACCTCGTCTCTACTAAAAATACAAAAATTAGCCCCGCATGGTGGTGTACACCTGTAATCCCAGCTACTTGAAAGGCTGAGGCACAGAAATCCCTTGAATCCAGGACGCGGAGGTTGCAGTGATCTAAGATCATGACACTGCACTCCATCCTGGGCAATAGAGTGAGATTCTGTCTCAAAAAAAAAAAAAAAAAAGAAAAGAAAAGAAAAAAGAAAAGATATTGTAAGTGGAAATAGGTGACACAGAGAATAGACAGACAAAGGGCAGACTTCATTTATGACCTAGAATTGAAATGACAAAGCCTTTCAAACTGAAACTGTTCAGGTCCAGAGACAACTGAGTCAGCCCCAGACAGCAAAGAGGAGTTCAGAAAAGGAACTGAAAGTTAGATGGCAGGAGGCTTCACTGTGTGCCCCTAGTCCTTATGATGCCAGTCCTCTTCACTGGCCTCGAGGGCCACATGGACACAGATCCTGCAGACTACACCAAATTGATAAAGAAAGCCATACCAGCTGTTCAGGTGTTCGGGTAAACTCCATCATTCACTAAAATCAATCATCAAATGGAAGGGGGAAGCACATAATATCCAAAAGTAAGTGGTCCAACTCGCCAGTCTTGTTAAGACCTTAAAGCAAGGGTCAGACAACTTTTCTGCAAAGGATCAGATAGTAAATATGTCAGGCTTTGTGGGCCGTGCTGTCTCTTTCACAGCTGCTCAACTCTGCCCTTGTGGCAAGAAAGCAGGTGTAAAATAAGTGGGGCTATGTTCCAACAATACTGATGTGAATTTCATATAGTTTTGACATGTCAGGAAATGTTACTCTTCTTTTGATTTTTTTAAAAAATGTAAAAGCTGGCCAGGTGTGGTGGCTCAGGTCTGTAATCCCAGCACTTTGGGAGGCCAAGGCGGGCGGATCACCTGAGGTCAGGAGTTTGAGACCAGCCTGGCCAACGTGGTGAAACTTCATCTCTATTAAAAATACAAAAATTAGCCAGGTGTGGTGGCAGGCACTTGTAATCCCACCTACTTGGTAGGCTGAGGTGGGAGAATCGCTTGAACCCAGGAGGCAGAGGCTGCCCTGAGCCAAGGTTGCACCACTGCACTCCATCCTGGGCGACAGAGCGAGACTCAATTTAAAAAGTCGAAAAGCCATTTTAGCTTATGTGCTGTACAAAAACAGATGGCAGCTAGATTTAGCCCATGGGGGGTTGTTTGCTGACCCCTGCCTTAAAGATACAGTACCATCATTGTTTTAGATATCCTCACGTGGAACTAAAGTAATACTTAATCCATTATTTTATGTAATATCCACTAAGTAAGGTATATATGATGATCAACATTTTTTAGAGAAGGAGAAACCAAGGTTCACACAAATTCATTAATATTCTCAAGATTAGGTTCCACAGCTAGTCAGTGTCAATACCAGGGATCTCTGTTTTTTCCTGTGTACCTTTCCTTAATGATTTTTTTTTTTTTTCTTGAGACAGAGTCTTGCTCTGTCATCCAGGCTGGAGTGCAGTGGCATGATCTCGGCTCACTACAACCTCTGCCTCCCAGGTTCAAGTGATTCTCCTGCTTCAACCTCCTGAGTAGCTGGGACTATAGGCGTGCACCACCATGCCCGGCTAATTTTTTTGTATTTTTAGTAGAGATGGGGTTTCAACATGTTGGCCAGGCTGGTCTTGAACTCCTGACCTAGGTGATCTGCCTGCCTCGGCCTCCCAAAGTGCTGAGATTACAGGCATAAGCCTGAAAATTCTAAAAGCAAACACATATTGAGCATTCAACATGTGCCAGATGCTGCTCTACATGCTCTAGACCAGCGTTTCTCAACGAGGGCCAAAAGTGGGTATTTGGCAATGTCTGGAGATATTTCTGGTTGTCACAGTGCTGGGGAAGGACTGCCTACTCACTGGAATGTAGTAGGTAGAAGCCAGGAGTGCTGCTAAACATCCTGCAGTGTACAGGACAGACCCCATCACAAGGAATAATCCAGCCCAAACACCTATCACACAGAGGTTAGGAAACCCTGTTCTAGATGTATTATCTCATTTAACCCTCACAGCAACCCTAAGAGGTAAGTATGATTATTCCCCATTTAACAAGCTGAAAGTCATCCCTTTCCATTCCAAAACTCATTTCTCCAATTTTGGAGAGAACTATTTTTAAATCTTACTGTACATATTCTTTTTGCCTTAAACACTGAGCTGAATAATTAAACTCAAACATTTATTCAGTGCTTTTAAACTCACAGAGAACTTTCCATCTATATTATCTTGTCTTCACTACAAGCCTGTAGCCGATGTCCTATTATTATCAGGCACCTCACCCCCATTTGGCAAACATGACACTGAGACTCTAAAAGAGATGATGACTTGCTGAAAGTCACAAAACTGGTACATGGTGGAACTGGGGCTGACCCCAGGTCTTCTGAGTCATCCTCTCGTTTTCCTTCCACTTAGGCATGCTGGTTCACCTTGTGTTGAGAACACAGGGTCTCCTTCTGCCCGTGCATTATTCTGCACAGGGTCTAGGTGGGCTACAAAGCCATGTAGCGTGGTTCTGCTCCCAGAACATTCTGAGCACTGTTTTCTATGCATGGGGCATTTGTTAAGTGTAATGTCTCAGGTCCTCCTTCCTTCATAGTCTTGCAGTCAGCATGCTTGTCTTCAGCAGCCTCCACACACACCCTCCAATCCCTTTTAATTCAGGCTCCTAGTCTGCTTCAAGACAGAAAGCTATTTGGACTGATCAAAGTCATACCTAATATGAGACTTAGCAGGATCTCAGGGAGGGCCTGAAAGGTGATCTTTTGAGTAAGGGCATGAGCTTCTGTGCAGGGTCTTCAGTGAGCCACCCTGTAGCTGAGTATGCAGGATGAAGACAGCAAAGTCTTCTCCATAGAATTTCCTAGGTTTCTACAAACCCCATGCTATATTTTGTTTAGCTGCCTGTTTCCCTATGGAAACACTAGGAACCCCTGATAGAATTAGACTCAGAGGTGGGAAATTTTCGTCGGCTCTCATTGTGAGGGTCAAAGGCTTACCCTGGGAATGCTCTCTGTGGCCTTGGGCGGCCACGGCAACAGAGATACACTTCATTTGTTGCTCCTCAAGAACCTGCCACCTTTCCCAAGACAGTCCCCACAGCCTGCCTAGATTTAAAAAGACTTCTCTCTATCTGACAAACTCCCTTCTTCTCTATCAATGATCTTCTTGTAGAGGCAGAGGTCTCCCTATGAAAAACTGATACAGAACCCAGATAGTCCAGGGCTTAGGTATGAATGGCTGTGCTTCTGACTATAACTACTGATTAGATGAAATAATGTGTGTAAAGTGCTCAGTACCATCCTGGACATTTAATAAATGCTAGTTGTTATTATTATTCCTGCTTTTACTATTTTATCACTTGCTATTGAACAGACAATGGTCTATAACTATTGCCAATAACTCCATTTTAGGGAAGAGCTTTGTGATGGAAGTTATCTTCTGATTCATTTTTTTCAGCTCAGTTGTAAATAGGTAGATTAGCTGAATAAGGTTCCTTAAAATTCAATATAATATAATATATAGTAAGAACTAGCATTACATGTTTTCTATGTACCAGGCACTTTTCTAAGTGCTTTACATGGGTTAATTTACTAAACCTGCAAGTTACTAAGAAGTAAGCACTATTACTATCCCCATTTTACAGATAAGAAAACAGAGGCACAAATTTACTTAATTAGTGAGTTGTGCAGTTACGATCACACTTGCTATTTCATCTGCCTGGAACATCCTCCTTTTATTTACAAATCTTATCCCTCTTATTCCCTACTCTCAATTGAAACCTCTTTTTATATTTATTTATTTATTTATTTATTTATTTGAGAGGCAGTTTCGCTCTTGTCACCCAGGCTGGACTGCAGTGGTGTGATTTCAACTCACTGCAACCTCCACCTCTCAGATTGAAGCAGTTCTCCTGCCTCAGCCTCCTGAGTAGCCGGGACTACAGGTGCCTGCCACCACTCCTGGCTAATTTTTGTACTTTTAGTAGAGACAGGGTTTCACTATGTTGGCCAGGCTGGTCTTGAACTCCTGACCTCAGGTGATCCACCCGCCTCGGTCTCCCAAAGTGCTGGCATTACAGGTGTGAGCCACCATGCCCGGCCCTCAGTTGAAATCTTATTGACATTTCGAGGAATATTTCTGGCAGCAACTCTCCCAGGAGACCTATTCTGATCTTCCTGACTCAGTGGTTTCCCTCCCTCCTACAAATCCTCCAGAACTGTCTTCCTGCTCCTGCCCTGTGCCCCGAACCTGACTCTGCCTGATCACATGGCAATTTGTGATCTTGTCTGTATTCTACAGCAGAGCATTTCAAACTGCAGGTGTGAAACCCACTAAAGCACACTAACTGAAAGAAGTTATTGGGTCTTGACCAGCATTTTCAAAAATAAGTAAGTAGAATAGAAAAGAATATCAGAGTGTGTTCCATGGAGTAAGAGCAAGTATTTGTTTCATGAAAATTTTCAAGCAGTTGTGTGTGTGTGTGTGTGTGCGCACACACGTGTGTGTGCGCACACACGTGTGTGTGCACTGAGGTTGCAACATAAAAGATATTTCTAATGGGGATTTATTTTTAATGGGTACAGAGTTTAATTTTTCACATTGAAAGAGTTATGGAGATCTGTTGTACATGAATATACTCAACACTACTGAACTGTACACTTAAAATGGTTAAGATAATAAATTTTGTTATATTTCACACAAATAAATATAATTTTTAAGAAAAGAATTTTTACTGTGAATCACGGCCTGAAAAGTTGGAGAAACACTGTTCCACTGGATTGAGGTTATTTTACTGCATAGAACATGTGTGATGTATCTTTTCATTCTAAGCAGCACACACCTGGCAGCACCAGCTCAGCATAAACGCCTTAAATGTCCTTTGAACTGAATACATCTCTCATTAAAAAGCAACATGTAAGTGCCCATCATATGTGATCCATGTACACATACACATACATGCCATGCACCTCCACTCTTCCACCCCTCCCCAAACACACAACCCAGTCATGCTCCCTCCAGCACCATAGTTAAAGCCACTACAGAGTCTCCTATGCCTGGCAAATACTGGGGAAGGAGAACGAGGAGATCCAGGGTGGGACATAGGAACGGAAAACAGGTTTCTGGCCCTTGACAAAGTCCCTGCATTGCCTGATGGCAACCTGCCCCCTCTCTGAGTGAGGATCCTCTCCCCACAGCCCTCAACCCCCAGTGTGTGCTGGGCAGCGTTCCTTACTCTACAGCTTCACAGGAAGCTGTGCTGTCTCAATGAGGAAAGTTTAGCCTCCCGAAGTGTGGGAGCACTCCCTGAAGGCAGACACCATAGCTCCTCCAAGGAGAAGACCCTGTTGCCTGCCTTTCTGCCTGCATAGCTGAGAATAGACAAACAGCTGTGGCTACAAAGTCCTTGGGGGATCTCATGGGAACTAAAACCATACGTGAAATCAGAGAATGAATCCCCCTCCCATCCCCTCAGCAAGAGATTGCTGGCACAGGAAGAAATCCTTACTGCTTCCCTAACAGGTGTGGGGACACCTGGCCCAGGATCTGGGCTAAGGGCCCAAAAGCAGTCGTGCTTATTCTTTGTGTTGCCACCAAGGGGTGAGTGGTGGTTCTGGGACAGGCACTATCCCTTCACACAGGCCCAGGCAAGCCTGGGAGGACTGGGCAGGGTGGGGAAGGGGGATGCTGTCCTGACATCGTCGTGCAGAGCAACAGAAAATAATACTCCTCATCGTGGGATGGGGTCAGTGCCTGGATCAATGTTCTACTTAGGGAGAAATTGTACTAGATTAACACAGACTAGAGAGATCGTAGTATCTGAGTGACTCCGTGTTTGTATTTTGTGTATTTGAGTCAATAGCCCCAGAAAAACAAAAAGAATCGTCTTTGTGAATAAACCTCTCACTGATAGGAAGAGCTCTAAAGGGACCCAAGTAAAGAGCCAAGACCCCCAAGGGCTGTCCTGCCCTGCCTAGTTCTGGGGAGAGGGACCTGGGGGCGGAGGACAGAGGGAGGGAAACTGAGGCCAGGCCGACCTCTGGGCCAGGGCGGTGGGCCTCTCCTAGCGTGGGGGGTTGAAGGGGCTTCTCCCTGGGGCTGCAGCTGCACCCCTGCAGGGGCGCCTTTCCTACTACGCTGCAGGGAGACGGCGCTCCCCGGAGTTGGGGAGGGAAGTGCGTTGTAGCCCCAGATTCTCTTTCACAGGAGGCTGAGCTGAGGGGGACCGGGCGAGGAGCAGGGCGTCACCCACTGCGAAGGGCTAACTCCGTGCCTTTCTCTGGGTAGCCACAAACCCAACATCCAGTCAGACCAACCACAGTTCCCAAACGGCTTCCTTCCATGCAGCTCCCTTCCGTTCCCGCCCCTGCCCTGCCCTTCAGGGAAGCCGGGAGTGGCGGCTGGGCAGTGGCCTTCCCGCGTGCCCACATCCAGGCGGAGTGGAGCGGCGCTCACGGGCAGGGCCAGGCGTCCAGTGGTGTCCCAGGGGACGCGGGGTGGGAAGCGACCCAAGGCTCTAAGGGGAATGGACAGGGGAGGGCGCCGACCTCACAGGGACGCCTGGGGAACACATCTGAGCCACACCTCTACCTCCTAACTCTACAGGAAGGGATCTTGCAGGGAGCAGGAGCACCCGGTGGCACATGCCTTTTGGGAGAAGGGAAGTGAATTCGCTGTTCTCACTTTTTCAGAGCTGTGAAAAAGTCTGTCTGGCTTCTGATCCGGAGAATCTTACCTTTTTTGTCTTTTGAAGAGAAGGGCGCTTAATGAAGAAAAAAAAAAGCTGTCATCTTCTAAACAAGAGGAACAATTATTTTTCCAGCTTTTTTCTCTTGGAAAGAAATTTACTTCCTGTTCGTAGTTCATTCCTTCCCTCTTACACGCATGCGTTCATTGAGGAGGACTCTTCCCAGTCGCCTCCTTGCCCAGCCTGCTAACTGCTAGAAACCAACAAGGGCATACCAGGGTCTGACTTGGGAAGAGTTGCCAATCCATCCAGGAGGACCCAATGAAAGCAAACGTTCCGAAGGTAGGTAGCCATGATGGAGGGCAGCCCCCAGAACATGAGCAGACCTCCCCTGCAGGAATCCTCTCCCTGTGGGGAGGGAGCAACGAATCAAATCTCAGCTCCCTGGGGGATATCTGACACCCCCACCTGTGGGATTGTGCCATCCCCAGCCTCAGATAACACATGAACACACACAAAGAGAGCCCCAACCCCAAGCTTTCAGAGAAGTGACATTTTAGCATTCTTGAAAGATGAAGCAGATGTTGCTCAGGGAAAGAAGGCAAGGAAGGATGATCTAGGCAAAGGGACAGGTCTACACAAAGGACAGTGGCTTGAGAACGTGTAATGCATTTAACTGACCTTCTGGAGGGCAGTTGAGTTAGAGAGGATGCAGGGGGTACCCAGACAGAGTGATGAGAAGAGACTGAGCAAGTAGGGTCAAGTCCCACATGGGCTTGAGAAGCGAAGGAATCGCTTCAGCTCTAAATTAGCTCCAATGTATTTGCAGCAAGTTAATTTTCCCTGTTTGGATAATATTAAGTATTCAGCTGCCAGACAGTGGGGTGGGGAGAACTTTCAACAATACTAAAAGAAACCCATACCTTGATAATTTACTTTGCTATCTGATGAGCACGAAATTAATTTCCATATTAGCACATTATGTGGAGATAAGACACAGATAATACAAATTACAAAAGACACGTAGGTCTCTTACTAAATTTCTGAGGAATACAGTGTGTGCATTAGTCTGAAGCCAGGGAACCTAACGCGAGAGAGATTTGCAGGGAGCAGCAGTACAGAGATGGATTACCCGGAGAAATAGGTTTGGCTCTGGTGCTGATGTTTTCTTTTCCTCTGTGAATGGAAAAAGATAAGACATTTCTTATAAAATGTAACCATTTCTGGCATGCTTTCCCCGGATTCCTCACACATGCACACTCCCCAAGTGCTGCCAGACACAGAGGCCAGCTCTCAGCAGGACAACGGAAGTTCATTATCCAGCCATGTAGGGCTCTCCAACCCAGGCCCCCACAATCCTTGCAGCGGAATTGTGCAAATCCAGGGGGAAATGCCAGTTTCCAGTCCTCTCTGGCTTGGCTCTGTGTTCTGTCAGTCCAGCTTTGAATGATGAATTGATGAATTTCCCATTCGGCCTAAGGCTCTGAGACACCATCACCACTGAGCCTAATCCTAATGTGTTTTTAACTTTTTCCCCTTTTTAACCAGGCTCCAAGGAGAAAAGATTGCTTTGAAAATACTCCCTGGACAGGCTCACAGACAGCCAGAAGGATGAATGTCACTTTATTTGAAAGACTGAAGGCACTGGGGGTAAAAGAGTTGTTAGAAACAACCAGCATGGGCTTCAGACCCCCATGGCTGTGGCCAAGGCCACCTTGTAGCACCCTCAGGACTGCTTGTGGCCTGCCTGGCCCTCTCTACATAGAGAGGAGGATGTTTAGCAGGTATATAGCATGTGAGCTGTCCTATTCTGGAAAGAATGGAGACAAGGGCCAGGACTCGGTTGGCCATGACCTTGCTGTATGACCTTGGGCAAGTCACTGAATCTTCCTTTTTCCTCCCCCGTTCAATGAGGAGGTTGAGCTACATGATCTCTAATATCCCTGTGAATGTTAATGTTTATTATTTCTATTATTCTATTGATTAAAAGCCATGTCATGTTTTTGCCTTATGGTGGACATGGTGGTGGGCCTTCCAGATAACCCTTTAATGAAGACCTTGTTGACCAGCAGTTGAGAGTGTCATCGGGAAAAATGGCCTCTGCTGCAGAGGGCTGCCTGACCAGATGGATGTGGGTGTCAAGGCTTGGACCTTTCACCTCTACTTGATACTATGCCAAAGGGTGTTCTAGCTCCACAGCTCCTCACGCAGTTGCCAAGGCTGTCATTGGGCCTCAACTTCTCTCCCTGCCCAATCCTGCTTCAGCCCCTTCCTCCCATGAAAGCTTCGCCTTAACAAGTAGCCTGCATATTACCCTACTTCTCAGAGTTAGCTTCCTAGGAAGCCCAGCCTGACACACCCATTTCCATAGACTCATACAATTTTGAGCCTCCAACTTTTCCTTCCCCAGCCTAGTCTTCCTCCATTGCCATTTTACAAACAGAGAAATAACAGCTCAGAGAATGACTTACCAAGTTCACTCAGTCGGCAGAACTAGGGCTATATCTTCAGTTCTCTGAGTCTCGGCCATGTCCTCTATCCATCATACCTGACTGCTTTCCCCAACCTATCTCATCTTCCTTGCATAGTGCAGAGAGACATGTAGGCAGAGATAGATCGACTCATCCATCCATCTCCACTGCAAGGGACGTAATAAGCAAAGGCATGAATTCATGACTTATTTGCTGCCTCTACTTTAAATAGATAAGCCATCAGTTTTCATTTGGGGATTTTTTTTTAACCTCTCTGCAAGGCTGTATCACAAAGACACTACAAGCTCTGGATTAGGAACTAGGAAGCTTGGGTTTTCATCTCAGCTCCTCACTCTCACATTGCAAAAATGCTGCAGCTTGCTATTAGGCTCTTTCAGATGTGAAGGCTGATTGCTCTGGGCCTCCACTGAGGGTAGAAAGGAGAGTTAATCATGGAATAATAACCGGTGATGATGGTTATGTAAGATGTTATCATTGGGGGAGCTGGGTGAAAGGTACACAGGAACTCTCTGTGTTATTTTTGCAACTTCTTGGAATCTAAAAATATTTAAAGAGGAGAAGGTTTAAAACAATAATAAAACTAACCAGTGATGGTCTCACTTATTCTAACAGAGGGTAGATAACTTTAGAAGCAGTAAAGGGAAACAAACAGGCAGGTTATGTGACATATTCGGATCAGACTACCCAGTAAATATAGTCAATGTCATTCGGTGGCATGAATGATGAAGAAGTGTGTCGCACCAGGCTTGCATTTTTTAAAGACATGTGCTCTGCAACCAAAAACCCTAAGAACTGACAGTCTTAAAGCCAAAGCCCTGAAAAATGTTTGCTACAGCACCTACTTCCCTATTCAGGTTAAATCCTCCCAGGTGAGTTTCACCTGTGGTTTCACCCACAGCCAGAGCTGCCATCCACTGGGTCTGACCAACTAACTCCCTCATTTTGCGGGCAAAAAAACCTGAAAGCTCAGAAGGTAAACAACTTGTCCAGATTGCCCACAGAGTGGCTGATTTAGTCGAGGCAAACAATTCCAAGTTAGAAACAGACAGCTGACCAGCGGTCCATGGAGCATCCTGTGCTGCTTCAAGGGTCCAGAGTGGGGAAGCAGCTGGGACCCTCGGCCTCAGTGGAATGGCATCAGGGGCCCTACTTCCAGCCAGCAGGCTCCAGCTACGAGCACATGAGAAGCACAGTCCTGCTGGTTGTCCGGGGCAGTCTCCTGGGAAGCCACACACTGGGAAAAGATCCTGAAGGCAGGCACTGTCCACAAATCACTCAAGAATTGAACATTTTTTCATTTTGAAATGAAACTGCATTTGAGGGTACTGCCAACTATAAATCAAATGTTGCCTTTTGAAAAAAGGAAAGGAAAAGAAAGTAATCAACTAAATGGAGACTGTTGCCTCCTATCACAACATCTTGCAATTAAAGGTCCATTTCTTCTCTAAGTTCTCCTTTTCTCCTAGGAAAATTGAATGTTTTTCTAGTTATGAGACGAGAATGCTAACCAAAATTGTTGCCAGTTCAAAATGTGTTATCTTAGTGGTGTTTAATGTCCAAGAAAAAAACAATTAGCTCTCTTCCATGTTTCAAAGCCCAAAATCGTAAGAGGACAGTTTGAAGTTTTATGCATGGCACTGGATATTTTGAGGGTAGTGTATTTTTAATTACTTTTTAATTGAAGTATACTTTATATATAATAAAGTGTGCAAGACTGGTGAATTTGTTTATATTGTATACTTGGTAACCACAACCCTGACCAAGATAGAGAACGTTTCCAGCACTCTAGAAGATTCCTAGAGTATAAAAATATTTAAATCACCATTAAATATCATGCAACTTGGAGCATCCAACCTTTGTCACCTGGGTAGCCAGCCCATCTCAGCTCTGGGAAAGTCTACCCCTGGTAGCCCGCTGAGATAGGAGGAAAAATTTATCCTGAAGACAGGTGAAAGATGTTGAGGCTCACTTTTCCAGAACTGCCCACCTTCAACCCTACCTTTTCAAAGTAGGCTCATACCCTGAGACTCTTTTCCTGACAAGGTAAAATAAGTCTTAAAACAAAGGAAAAGAGAGTAAGTGGAGAGTGAGGATGGCAATGAATTTGAAGCTTATGGAAAACCTAGAGTTGGGGGCAGGGGAAAGGTAACAATGAAACCTGAGAGAGTCAACTTGTAAATTATGGTTTTCAATAAGGAATAATGTGTATAAGCTTGTTTTATAGATACTGAGTGGTAGAAACATTGGTCTTAAGGCTGAAGAAAGATGCCCCTGGTGATTGAGATCCCTAAACTGAGGTTTGCAGAGAGCTGCCTTTTCGCTCCTCTTGATTCTCTAGTCAAGTGCCAAGTTTTCAGCTTTTGTTATGTTTTTTCCAGTGGGAAATTCCTTTCAACTCTAAAGTCAAGATTTAATAACATATGAAACTGCTGCCAACCCAGGATTTTGGACCTGATTCACCAATCTTCTGGGACACATTTTAAAATCCTTCTACCTAGAAGGTTTCCTCTGCAAGGTACATACCACCCTACTCTCCAAATTAGAAACTTACTTGTATCTTCCAAAATTCAAATCCGCGTTCAAAAAAGAGGTGCAATAGCTTTCCCCACCTCCTGAGAGCACAGCCTTGGGTCCTACCCACTGTTCAACCCGGGGCCTGATTAACTGATGAACTGTGCCGAGCTGTACTGAAGACAGTTTAAATGAGACAGTTGACTCTAGGTAATGGATCAGGACCTTTAGAACTGGATTGGATTAGTACCCCATGTAGTGACTATAATAAATAGATAATAAATAGAAGGTATCATTTCTCAGAGGATCCAATTTTCTCTTTGTAACCTGTTGACTTATTTAGGCCCCCTTTCTATCTGCCATAAGTGAAAATTTTGAGGAAATAGCAACTCCCTGTGAGCTCAGGACTTCCATTTTCTTTTCCTGCAAGTTGAGGTTTGAGTCAGCTGATTTCAACAAGATTGGAAGCTTGTGCGTATGCATAGCAGGGGTTCCCAACTGAGCCTCAATTGAAGTCCGGCTCCTGCTGTGGAACTAGTGGGCTCTGGTCGAATTTCTGTTTGCATTAAGCTGATGTATAGAGAAGCGTTCTGGCATCAGGAGAGAGAAAGGACGATTTTGTGCACAGATGCCAGAAAAGAGGAAACCCACCTTGGTCTAAAGGTCTCCTTTTCCCCCCACCATTTATTTATACCTTCCTTCTTAGGATGTTTTTCTGATTACAATACATAAATATCACCTGTTTGTTGTAAATAATTCAAACAACTTACAAAAATGTAATAAGTACTTTTCTATCTTTTTATACTTTTTAAAATGTTTTGTAGATACGGGGTCTCACTATGTTGCCCAGGCTGATCTCAGCTTCCTGATATCAAGTGATCCTCCCATCTCAGCCTCCCAAAGTGCTGGGATTACAGGCATGAGTCATGTGCCTGGCCATAAATACTTTTTAAAATATAAAATATAATAAAGTATATTCACCATTTTAAGATAATCAACATTAATATTTTGGTGACTATTTTCACAAACATCTCTTTATGCGTACAAGTACACATCTATGTAATTTTTAAGAAGTAGGATCTAATACGAATGATATTTTTCCCTGTGAACCTTTCCCTAACTTTCTCTGTCCTCACTCATATCAGCACTCCACAACTATCTCCATTTTCCCCAAGGAACCTATGTGTCTTAGCCAAAACGCAGAGCCTGAGACAAGGGTTTGCATTTGCATGCAGGTCATTTATTGGAGAAGTGACCCAAGGAACAAGAGCGAGGGACTGAAAAGAGTAAAGCAGAGAAGGAAGGAAGGCCACTACAAGGGTGCTTTATTGAACTGGCCACCACCATGGTAACTGGGGCTCAGTCTCCCTGGGACCTTCCAAGGAGCTGTGTGTAATGCACCTCAAAATTGTCTGCCTGTGGGAAGGAATACAGAAGCACTGATTTATTCCCTAACTTCTGTCTCCCATTGGTCAAGGATTGCCACATAAGGTATTCATTGCCTCTTACTTCTATAGATTGTGCATGAGTGAGTGAGTGCCAGACTGGTTTAGCAGTCATCTTACAGAGCAGCTTCAGAGAGGTCTCCACACAGAAGGTGAGACATGAAGTGCTACCAAGGGAAGGTGCTGGAAAGCCACACCGGTATGACGCTGGTCACTGCAGCAGTGGCCATAGTAGAAGGTGAGTTGAAGAAGTGTAAGTTATGAGGCATGAGAGGTGTTCAATACAATCAATTACAAGGTCTTTACTGGGGGAGGTCAGTGGAAATTTCTATGAGAGACACTACAGGAGAGTTATTGGAACAAGCTACAGTCGTCCTGCTGCAACTGGACTCAATACCACAGTGGATGTGCATCATTTCTTTAACCTGCACACATTTGACTCCCCTCACTCTCAGCCAGACTTTTACCCTTCATCCCTGCTGAGTTGGAGCTTTGGTTCCCTTGGCCACAGTTAGGCAGTTGTGGTTACTGCCATGGCCCATTTACAGCTTCCTCTTGGCATGAAGCACCAGTGTCCTCTCATTCCAGACATGTTATTTTCTTAACCCTGCTGGGGAGTAGAAACCCAACTTCTCATAGTAATTAGGCTCAATTATCCCCAACAATATTGTTTTTTATGGCCCACTGGCTCAAGGGATCTAAGATGACTAGGCAGTAGCTGTAACTTCAAGTTCAACAGAACCCACCTGGTACAAGCATGCCTCCACCTTTTAGAGAGGCTCCAATCCAATAGAGCCTAGGGTTTCAGTGTGGAAAATATTAATTCCTCCAGTGGGTCACTGGGAATAATGGTGAGAGTGGCTACTCCTTCTTTCATGCCTTGGTTCCAGGATCCATGTACTCTAGCTACAGGGGACGCAGACCATATAAGGGCCATTGGCTCAATGCATATATTAATAACAATCCTGAAAGCTACACGCCAAACCCACAAGGTGCTGTCCCCAAGATAATACCTTAAAAGAGTCTCTCATAGGTCCTTCCATCCTTGTATTGGGCTGCCAACTTCCAGATGATGTGCTAAATGGTAGAACCAGAGATTCCTATAGCCACATATGCAGTAGTACACCTCTTTGCTATCAAATGGGTCTCTGACCGGAGGCAATGTTATATAGGCTCTGTGCTGATAAATCAGGCACTCTCTTGGCCCTTGGATGGCAATGCTGACAGCCAGGGATAAGAATCTCATATCCAGAGTAGGCATTAATTTTGATAAGAACAAATTGCTGCTTCCACCAGGGTTGAAGGGATCTGAAAAAAATCCACCTCCCACCAGGTAGTTGGCTGGTTTCCTAGAGCAATATTTTCACATCCAGAGCTTGGCTGTGGTCTCTTTGGCTAGAAGTCTGGGCATTTATCAGTGGCAGTGGCTAGATCAGCCTTGATGAAAAGAAGTTTGTGCTGCTGGGCCCAAGTGTGTAGCCTTGTTTCTGGCCACTGTGGCATTCAGGGGCTCATTGCACAAGCCCCGAGATGGCCAAGGAACAATGGGAGCTGATGTTCATATGAAGGGAACTCCTCTGTAGTAGAAGCCCTCTGGTGAGCATGAACATTACACTCAAATATCATTATATGCTGTGCCCACTCCCACAGGCCCTCCCAAATGCCTCATCTCCTAACTTCTTGACACATCTCTCAGTCTTGTTCCTCTCATGCCTGGACACCCAGAAAACCACTTACCACTGCCAGGAGTTGATGTGTAGCCATACTTAAGGCCATCTCTGCTTCCATACAAATTAAGAATCACCGTACTGCTTGCAGCTCTTCCCATAATGAGGAATTCTCTTCTTACTGTTCTACAGGGCACCCCTAAGTGGGGCTACAGTACAGAGGGGTCTATTTTCAGTTAGCACTGAAATATTGAGTTTATCCCTCAGCGAACTCCACACAGGCATCCTTATCCATTGTGGATACTTCTAGCACCATGTTAGGTCTTCTGACCTAAGTGGCAGCAAAGCCTGCCCCAGAGCCTAGAACCGCTGCAGAGACTTCCCAAAACTGATGGGATTCTGAGTCACCCAATAAAAGGGTTAGAGCAAAATTCCCAAATGCATTCAATGCAACCTCCCAAATTGAAAGAGCCACACCAAATACAGTGCCTCCCAGTAACAGGAGATGTAAGAAACAATACATTGTTCTTTACCTTGGAGGCACTGTTCCTCACATGCCCTAGACCTTTCGGTCACTTCACTGATGCATTGGGTGCCAGAAGTTGTTACCAACTCACCACCACAAACAGAGTTCTTCCCACTGTTTGGACAGTGAATGAAGCAGTTCCACCATAACATCTTGAGGTTCTGCTTCCTATGGTCACTTCTGGAACCAAGTATATTAGCCTAGATTTTCCCCAGAAGTCAGAGCCTGAGACCAGGTCTTGCATGCAGGGAATTTATTTTGGGAAATGATCATAGGGAACAAGAATGGAGAACTGGGAAGAGCAACCTAAGAAAGGAAGAAAAACTAACTCTTAAATTATTGAGCTCACCACCACAGTAGGTAACTAGGGCTAATCCTACTTGGGATACTATATTCATTTCCTGGGGGGTGCTGTAATGAATCACCACAAACTTAGTGGCTTAAAACAATAAAAACTTTTTCTCCCACAGTTCTGGAGGCTAGACAGCTGAAATCAAGGTGTTGGCAGGGCCACGGTCCCACTAAAGGATCTGGAAAGTAATCCTTCTCTGCCTCTTCCAGCTCCTGGTAGCTGTCAGCATTCCTTGGCTTCTGTCTGCATCTCTCTCTGCTCCATCTTCACATCAGCTTCTCTTCTCTGTGTCTTGTCTTCTCCTCTTCTATCTCAAATTTCCTCCTGTCTCTCTCTTGAAAAATACTTGTCAACCTGCCTTCCAAGAAATGTGAAAAGAAGTTCTTTAGAGAGAAAAATATATATAGGTTAGAAATTTGGATCTACATAGAAAAGAAGAGCATCAAAGAAGGAATAAATGAAGGTAAAATAAAAACTGAGTTTTTATTCTCAATTTATCTAATAGGTAACAGTTTGTTCAAAATAATATCAAGTATCAGCAATGTATTTGATTATGCATGGTTATGTGTAAGTAAAATGGGTGACAACAATTGCTGCAAGGGATGAGTGGGAGGAATTCAAATTATTTTATTATAAGATACTCACACTACCTGTGAAGTGGTATAGTGTTGTTTGAAAGTGGGCTTCAATTAGTTGTAAATAATGCATATTGCAAACTTTGGGCAGCCACTAAAAAATGTTTTAAAAAATAAGTATAACTGATATGCTAAGAAAGGAGAGAAAATGGAATCATATAAAATACTCAATTACAACCAAAAGCAGGAAAAGAATGGAAGACAAAAGTAGGAACAAAGAACAAGGGCAACAAATAGAAAACAGTAACAAATATGGGTAGATATTAATCCAAATATATCAACAACCACTTTGAACACCAATGGTCTAAATGCACAAATTAAGACAGAGATTGTAAGAGAAGGCCAGGCACAGTAGCTCATGCCTGTAATCCCAGCACTTTGGGAGACCAAGACAGGTGGATTGCTTGAGCCTAGGAGTTTAAGACCAGCCTGGGCAGCATATGGAGACCCCATCTCTACAAAATTTTTAAAGTAGGTGGGCACAGTGGCACATCTCTGTGGTCCCAGCTACTCAGGAGGCTGAAGTGGAAGGATGACCTGAGCCTGAAATGTTGAGGCTTCAGTGAGCCATGATCACACCACTGCACTCCAGCCTGGGTGACAGAGTGAGGTCCTGTCTCAAAAAAAAAAAAAAAAATAGAGAGAGAAAGATTGTCAGAGTAGATGAAAAAACAAGGCCCTACTATATATTTTCTACAAAAAAACTCATTTTAAATGTAAATCTACTGTACTTGTCCATTCTCACACTGCTATAAAGAACTACTTGAGACTGAGTAGTTTATGAAGAAAAGAGGTTTAGTTGACTCACAGTTCCACAGGCTGTACAGGGGGCATAACTGACAAGGCCTCAGGAAATCTACAGTCATGGCAGAAGGGGAAGCAAGCACATGTTACCATGGTGGAGCAGGAGAGAGAGTGAGGGAAGGGGGGAGTGCTACATACTTTCAAACAACCAGTTCTCATGAGAAGTCACTATCACAAGAAGAGCAAGGGGGAAATCTACCCCGATGATCCAATTACTTCCTACCAGGTCCCTACCTCAACACTGGGGATTATAATTCAACATGAAATTTGGGTGGGGCCACAGAGCCAAACTACATCATTCCACCTTTGGCCCCTCCCAAATCTTGTGTCCTTCTCACATTTCAAACATAATCATGCCTTTTCAACAGTCCCCCAGTGTCTTAACTCATTCCTGCATTAACTCCAAAGTTCAAGTCCAAAGTCTCATTTGAGACAAGGCAAGTCCCTTCTGCCTATGAGCCTGTAAAGTCAAAAACAAATTAGTTACTTCTAAGATACAATGAGGGTAGAGGTATTGGGTAAATACAGGATGCAGGCACGGGCAAATACAGGATGCGGGCACTGGTAAATACTACCTTTCCAAAAGAGAGAAATCCACCTAAACAAAGGGTCTACAGGCCCCATGCAAATCTGAAACCCAGCAAGGCAGTCATTAAATCTTAAGGCTCCAAAATAATCTCCTTTGACTCCATGTCTCACATCCAAGCCACACCGATGCAAGGGATGGGCTCCCAAGGACTTGGGCACTTCTGTGCCTGTGGCTCTGCAAGGTACAGCCCCCACAGCTTCTTTCACAGGCTGGTGTTGAGTGCCTGAGGCTTTTCCAGGTGCATGGTGCAAACTGTCAGTTGATCCACTCTTCTGGATTCTGGAGGATTGTGGCCCTCTTCTCACAGCTCTATTAGGCAGTGTCCCAGTGAGTACTCTGTGTGGGGGCTCCAACCCTACATTTCCCCTCTGCACTGCACTAGTAGAGGTTCTCCATGAGGGCTCTACCCCTGCAGAAGACTTCTGCCTGGATATTTGGGTGTTTCCACACATTCCTTGAAATCTAGGTGGAGTCTCCAAAACCTCAACTCTTGCCTTCTGTGCACCTGCAGGCCCAATACCATGTGGAAGTCACTGAGGATTGGGACTTACACCCTCTGAAGTAGCAGCCCAAGCTGTACCTTTGCCCCTTTTAGCCACAGCTGGAGCTGGAGCAGCTGGGACACAGGGTGCTATGTCCTGAGGCTGCACAGAGCAGTGGGGCCTTCAGCCTGGCCCACAAAACCATTTTTCCTCCCTGGGCCTCCAAGCCTGTGATGGGAGGAGCTGCTGCAAAGGTCTCTGAAATGCCCTGGAGGCATTTTCACCACTATCTTGGCTATTAACATTTGATTCTCCTTTACTTATGCAAATTTTTGCAGACTTGAATTCCTCCCCAGAAAATGGGTTTTTCTTTTCTGCCACATGGTCAGCTGCAAATTTTCCAAACTTTTACTCTCTGCTTCCCTTGTAAATATAAGTTCTAGTTTCAGTTCATTTCTTTGCTTATGCAAATGAGAATAGTCTTTTAGAAGCAGCGAGACCACATCCTGAATGCTTTGCTGCTTAGAAATTTCTTCTGCCAGATACCCTAACTCACCTCTCTCAAGTTCAAAGTTCCACAGATCTCTATAGCAGAGTCACAATACTCCCAGTCTCTTTGCTAAAGCATAGCAAGAGTGACCTTTATTCCAGTTCCCAATAAGTTCCTCATCTCCATCTGAGACAACCTCAGCCTGAACTTCATTGTCCATATCACTGTCAGCATTTTGGTCACAACCATTCAAAATCTCTAGGAAGTTCCAAACCTTCCCTCATCTTCCTGACTTCTTCTGAGCCCTCTAAAATGTTCCAACCTCTGCCCATAGCCCAGTTCCAAAGTCATTTCCACATTTTCAAGTATCTTTATAGCAATGGACCACTTCTCTGGTACCAATTTCTGTATTAGTCTGTTCTCACATTGCTATAAATAACTACCTGAGACGGAGTAGTTTATGAAGAAAAGAGGTTAACTAACTCACAGTTACACAGGCTGAACAGGACGCATGGCTGGGAGGCCTCAGGAAACTTACAATCATGGCAGAAGGGGAAGGGGAAGCAAACACGTCTTACCAAGGTGAAGCAGGAGAGACAGTCAGGGAAGGGGGAAGTGCTACACACTTTCAAACAACTAGATCTCATGAGAACTCACTCACTATCATGAGAATAGCAAGGGGGAAATCTGCAGCTTGATCCAATCACCTCCCACCAGGTCCCTCCCTCAACATTGGGGATTGCAATTCAACATGAGATTTGGGTGGGGACACAGAGCCAAACCATATCAGCTACATATAGATTAAAACAAATGGATGGAGAAAGATACACCAAGCTAACATCAATCAAAAGTAAGCAGAAATGCATTAGTAGCTATATTAATTTCAGACAAAGTAGTCTTCAAAGCAAGGAAAGTTATCAGAGATAAAGGGAGGCACTACATAGGATAAAGGGGTCAGTTCTCCAAGTGGACGTAACAATCCTTAATATGCATGTACCTAACAACAAAGCATAAAAATACACCAACCAAAAATGGATCCACTACAAGGAGAAATAAATGAATCCATTATTATAGGTGGAGATTTCAACACCCCTCTATCAGAAATGGATCAATCCAGCAGGCAGAAAATTAGGAAAAACATAATTGAACTCAACAACATTATCACTCAACAACATTGTCACTCAGCTGAATATAATCAACATCTACAGACATTTCATCCAACAACAGTGAAATACACATTTTTCTCAGGTTCATATGAAACATCCACCAAAATAGACAACATCCTGGACTGTAAAACGTACTTCAACAGATTTAAAAGAATAGAAATCATGCAATGTCTGCTCTCAGACACAATGGAATTAAACTAAAAATTAACAACACAAAGAACAATCACAAACTAGATGGAGATTAAACAAGACACTTCTAAATAACACATGGGTCAAGAAGTAAATCTCAAGAGAAATTTTAAAATATTTATAACAAATTCAAAATTAATATGCAACAAAATGTGTGGGATGCAATAAAAGCAGTGTTTACAGAGAAATTTGTAGCATTGAATACAGATATTACAACAGAAAAAATATAAAATCAATAATATCATCTTTTACTAGGAAACTAGAAAAAGAAGAACATATTAAATCAAAAGTAGTCAGAAGAAAAGCAAAGACAGAAATTAGAGCAAATATAAAGGAAGTGAAAAACAGAAAATCAGCAGAGAAAATCTATGAAGCAAAAACTTGGTTCTTTCAAAAGACAGATAAAATTAGTAAGTCTCTAGCCAGGCTAACTAAGAAAAAAGAGAGGACACAAATTATTAATATCAGAAATGAAATAAGAGACATTGGTACAGATTCCATGGACATTAAAAGATAATGAACAACACTATGAATAACTGTATGCCCACAAATTTGATAACCAGATGAAACAGACTAATTCCTTGAAAGATGCAATCTGCCAAGACTCACAGAAGCAGAAACAGAATAGGCCCATATCTATTAAAGAAATTCAATCAATAATTAATAATCTTCCAATACAGAAAGCATGAGACCAGAGAGGTTCACTGGTGAATTCTATCAAATGCTTAAGAAAGAAATTATAGCAATTCTCTTCAATCTCTTTCAGCAGATAGAAGTAGAGGGAATCCTTGCTAACTCATTCTATGAGGCCAGCATCCCCCTAATACCAAAACCAGACAAAAACATTACAAAAAAAGAAAATCACAGGTATTTCTCATCAACATAGATGCAAAATCCTCAACAAAATATTACTAGACCAAATCCAACAATAAATAAAAAAAATTATACATCATGACAGTAGAATTTATCCTGGGTATGCAAAGCAGTTTTAACATTTGAAAATCAATTGATATAATATATCACATCAACAAGGTAAAGAAGGATAAAAACAAGGAACAGCTCCAGTCTACAGATCCCAGTGTGAGCAATGCAGAAGATGGGTGATTTCTGCATTTCCAACTGAGATACCGGGTTTATCTCACTGGGGAGTGCCGGACAGAGGGTACAGGACAGTGGGTGCAGTGCACTGTGCATAAGCCAAAGCAGGGCAAGTCATCACCTCACCTGGGAAGCACAACGGGTCAGGGAATTCCCTTTCCTAGTCAAAGAAAGGGGTGACAGATGGCATCTGGAAAATCGGGTCGCTCCCACCCTAATACTGCGCTTTTCCAATGGGCTTAACAAATGGCACACCAGGAGATTATATCCCACACATGGCTTGGAGGGTCCTATGCCCAAGGAGACTCGCTCGTTGCAAGCACAGCAGTCTGAGATCAAACTGCAAGGCGGCAGCGAGCCTGGGGGAGGGGCACTCGCCATTGCCCAGGCTTGAGTAGGTAAACAAAGCGGCCAGGAAGCTCGAAATGGGTGGAGCCCACCGCAGCTCAAGGAGGCCTGCCTGCCTCTGTAGGCTGCACCTCTGGGGGCAGGGCATAGACAAACCAAAGGCAGCAATAACCTCTACAGACTTAAATGTCCCTGTCTGACAGCTTTGAAGAGAGTAGTCATTCTCCCAGCATGCAGCGTGAGATCTGAGAATGGGCAGACTGCCTCCTCAAGTGGGTCCCTGACCCCCAAGTAGCCTAACTGGGAGGCAACCCCCAGTAGGGACGGACTGACACCTCACATGGCCAGGAACTCCTCTGAGACAAAATTTCCAGAGGAACAATCAGGCAGCAGCATTTGCGGTTCACCAAAATCCACTGTTCTGCAGCCACCACTGCTGATACTGAGGCAAAAAGGGTGTGGAGTGGACCTCCAGCAAATTCCGACAGACCTGCAGCTGAGGGTCCTGACTGTTAGAAGGAAAACTAACAAACAGAAAGGACATCCACACCAAAAACCCATCTGTATGTCACCATCATCAAAGACCAAAGGTAGATAAAACCACAAAGATGGGGAAAAAAAAGAGCAGAAAAACCTGAAACTCTAAAAATCAGAGTGCCCCTCCTCTTACAAAGGAACACAGCTCCTCACCAGCAATGGAACAAAGCTGGATGGAGAATGACTTTGACGAGTTGAGAGAGGAAGGCTTCAGAAGATCAAACTGCTCCAAGCTAAAGGAGGAAGTTCGAACCCAAGGCAAAGAAGTTAAAAACCTTGAAAAAAAATTAGACAAATGGCTAACTAGAATAACCAATGCAGAGAAGGCCTTAAAGGACCTGATGGGGCTGAAAACCATGGCACGAGAACTACGTGACAAATACACAAGCCTCAGTAGCCAAAGCGATCAACTGGAAGAAAGGGTATCAGCGATGGAAGACAAAATGAATGAAATGAAGTGAGAAGAGAAGTTTAGAGAAAAAAGAATAAAAAGAAACAAACAAAGCCTCCAAGAAATATGGGACTATGTGAAAAGACCAAATCTACATCTGATTGGTGTACCTGAAAATGACGGGGAGAATGGAACTAAGTTGGAAAACACTCTGCAGGATATTATCCAGGAGAACTTCCCCAATCTAGCAAGGCAGGCCAACATTCACATTCAGGAAATACAGAGAATGCCACAAAGATACTCCTCGAGAAGAGCAACTCCAAGACACATAATTGTCAGATTCACCAAAGTTGAAATGAAGGAAAAAATGTTAAGGGCAGCCAGAGAGAAATGTCGGGTTACCCAAAAAGGGAAGCCCATCAGACTAACAGGTGATCTCTCGGCAGAAACTCTACAAGCCAGAAGAGAGTGGGGACCAATATTCAACATTCTTAAAGACAAGAATTTTCAACCCAGAATTTCATATCCAGCCAAACTAAGCTTCATAAGTGAAGGAGAAATAAAATCCTTTACAGACAAGCAAATGCTGAGAGATTTTGTCTCCACCAGCCTGCCCTAAAAGAGCTCCTGAAGGAAGCACTAAATGTGGAAAGGAACAACCGGTACCAGCCACTGCAAAAACATGCCAAATTGTAAAGACCATCGAGGTTAGGAAGAAACTGCATCAACTAATGAGCAAAATAACCAGCTAACATCATAATGACAGGATCAAATTCACACATAACAATATTAACTTAAATGTAAATGGACTAAATGCTCCAATTAAAAGACTCAGACTGGCAAATTGGATAAACAGTCAAGACCCATCAGTGTGCTGTATTCAGGAAATCCATCTCACGTGCAGAGACACACATAGGCTCAAAATAAAGGGACGGAGGAAGATCTACCAAGCAAATGGAAAACAAAAAAAGGCAGGGATTACACTCCCAGTCTCAGATGAAGCAGACTTTAAACCAACAAAGATCAAAAGAGACAAAGAAGGCCATGACATAATGGTAAAGGGATCAATTCAACAAGAAGAGCTAACTATCCTAAATATAGATGCACCCAACACAGGAGCACCCAGATTCATAAAGCAAGTCCTTAGTGACCTACAAAGAGACTTAGACTCCCACACAATAATAATGGGAGACTTCAACACCACACTGTCAACATTAGACAGATCAATAAGACCAAAAGTTAACAAGGATATCCAGAAATTGAACTCGGCTCTGCACCAAGCGGACCTAATAGACATCTACAGAGCTCTCCACCCCAAATCAACAGAATATACATTCTTTTCAGCACCACACCACACCTATTCCAAAATTGATCACATAGTTGGAAGCGAAGCACTCCCCAGCAAATGTAAAAGAACAGAAATTATAACAAACTGTCTCTCAGACCAAGTACAATCAAACTAGAACTCAGGATTAAGAAACTTACTCCAAACCACTCAACTACATGGAAACTGAACAACCTGCTCCTGAATGACTACTGGGTAAATAATGAAATGAAGATGTTCTTTGAAACCAACGAGAACAAAGACACGACATACCAGAATCTCTGGGACACATTCAAAGCATTGTGTAGAGGGAAATTTATAGCACTAAATGCCCACAAGAGAAAGCAGGAAAGATCTAAAATTGACACCCTAACATCGCAATTAAAAGAACTAGAGAACCAAGAGCAAACACATTCAAAAGCTAGCAGAAGGCAAGAAATAACTAAGATCAGAGGAGAACTGAAGGAAATAGAGACACAAAAAGCCCTTCAAAAAATCAATGAATCCAGGAGCTGGATTTTTGAAAAGATCAACAAAATTGATAGACCACTGGCAACACTAATAAAGAAGAAAACAGAGAAGAATCAAATAGACGCAATCAAAAATGAAAAAGGGGATATCACCACCGATCCCACAGAAATACAAACTACCATAGGAGAATACTATAAACACCTCTACGCAAATGAACTAGAAAATCTAGAAGAAATGGATAAATTCCTGGACATATACACCCTCCCAAGACTAAACCAGGAAGAAGCTGAATCTCTGAATAGACCAATAACAGGCTCTGAAATTGAGGCAATAATTAATAGCTTACCAACCAAAAAAAGTACAGGACCAGATGGATTCACAGCCAAATTCTACCAGAGGTACAAGGAGAAGCTGGTACCATTCCTTCTGAAACTATTCCAATCAATAGAAAAAGAGGGAACTCTCCCTAACTCATTTTATGAGGCCAGCATCATCCTGATACCAAAGCCTGGCAGAGACACAACAAACAAAGAGAATTTTAGACCAATATCCCTGATGAACATTGATGCAAAAATCCTCAATAAAATACTGACAAACCGAATCCAGCAGCATATCGAAAAGCTTATCCACCATGATCAAGTGGGCTTCAACCCTGGCATGCAAGGCTGGTTCAACATACAAAAATCAATAAACATAATCCAGCACATAAACAGAACCAAAGACAAAAACCACATGATTATCTCAACAGATGCAGAAAAGGCCTTTGACAAAATTCAACAACCCTTCATGCTAAAAACTCTCAATAAATTAGGTATTGATGGTATGTATCTCAAAATAATAAGAGCTATCTATGACAAACCCACAGACAATATCGTCCTGAATGGACAAAAACTGGAAGCATTCCCTTTGAAAACTGGCACAAGACAGGGATGCCCTCTCTCACCACTCCTATTCAACATAGTGTTGGAAGTTCTGGCCAGGGCAATCAGGCAGGAGAAGGAAATAAAGGGTATTCTATTAGGAAAAGAGGAAGTCAAATTGTCCCTGTTTGCAGATGACATGATTGTATATCTAGAAAACCCCATCATCGCAGCCCAAAATCTCCTTAAGCTGATAAGCAACTTTCAGCAAAGTCTCAGGATACAAAATCAATGTGCAAAAATCACAAGCATTCTTATACACCAATAACAGACAAACAGAGAGCCAAATTATGAGTGAACTCCCTTTCACAACTTCTTCAAAGGGAATAAAATACCTAGGAATCCAACTTACAAGGGATGTGAAGGACCTCTTCAAGGAGAACTACAAACCACTGCTCAAGGAAATAAAAGAGGATACAAACAAATGGAAGAACATTCCATGCTCATGGATAGGAAGAATCAATATCATGAAAATGGCCATACTGCCCAAGGTAATTTACAGATTCAATGCCATCCCCATCAAGTTACCAATGACTTTCTTCACAGAATTGGAAAAAACTACTTTAAAGTTCATATGGAACCAAAAAAGAGCCTGCATTGCCAAGTCAATCCTAAGCCAAAAGAACAAAGCTGGAGGCATCACACTACCTGACTTCAAACTACACTACAAGGCTACAGTAACCAAAACAGCATGGTACTGGTACCAAAACAGCATGGTACTGGTACCAAAACAGAGATATAGATCAATGGAACAGAACAGAGGCCTCAGAAATAATGCCACATATCTACAACTATCTGATCTTTGACAAACCTGACAAAAACAAGCAATGGGGAAAGGATTCCCTATTTAATAAATGGTGCTGGGAAAACTGGCTAGCCATATGTAGAAAGCTGAAACTGGATCCCTTCCTTACACCTTATACAAAAATTAATTCAAGATGGATTAAAGACTTAAATGTTAGACCTAAAACCATAAAAACCCTAGAAGAAAACCCAGGCAATACCATTCAGGACATAGGCATGGGCAAGGACTTCATGTCTAAAACACCAAAAGCAATGGCAACAGAAGCCAAAATTGACAAATGGGATCTAATGAAACTAAAGAGCTTCTGCACAGCAAAGGAAACGGCCATCAGAGTGAACAGGCAATCTACAGAATGGGAAAAAATTTTTGCAACCTACTCATCTGACAAAGGGCTAATATCCAGAATCTACAATGAACTCAAACAAATTTACAAGAAAAAAACAAACAACCACATCAAAAAGTGGGCGAAGGATATGAACAGACACTTCTCACAAGAAGACATTTATGCAGCCAAAAGACACATGAAAAAATGCTCATCATCGCTGGCCACCAGAGAAATGCAAATCAAAACCACAATGAGATACGATCTCACACCAGTCAGAATGGCGATCATTAAAAAGTCAGGAAACAACAGGTGCTGGAGAGCATGTGGAGAAATAGGAACATTTTTACACTGTTGGTGGGACTGTAAACTAGTTCAACCACTGTGGAAGTCAGTGTGGCAATTCCTCAGGGATCTAGAACTAGAAATACCATTTGACCCAGCCATCCCATTACTGGGTATATACCCAAAGGATTACAAAACATGCTGCTATAAAGACACATGCACACGTATGTTTGTTGCGGCACTATTCACAATAGCAAAGACTTCGAACCAACCCAAATGTCCAACAATGATAGACTGGATTAAGAAAATGTGGCACATATACACCATGGAATACTATGCAGCCATAAAAAATGATGAGTTCATGTCCTTTGTAGGGACATGGATGAAACTGGAAACCATCATTCTCAGGAAACTGTTGCAAGGACAAAAAACCAAACACCGCATGTTCTCACTCATAGGTGGGAATTGAACAATGAGAACACATGGACACAGGACAGGGAACATCACACACCAGGGATTGTTGTGGGGTGGGGGGAGGGGGGAGGGATAGCATTAGGTGATATACCTAATGCTAAATGCGAGTTAATGGGTGCAGCACACCAGCATGGCACAGGTATGCATATGTAACAAACCTGCACTTTGTGCACGTGTACCCTAAAACTTAAAGCATAATAATAATAAAATAAAATACAATTTTAAAAAGGAGGAAAAAATGTGATTATATCAATAGATGCAGATAAAGAATTTGACAAATCCAACACCCCTTCATGATTTAAAAAAAAACTCAATAAACTAGGAATAGAGGACATTTCTCAACTTGATAAAGAATATCTACAAAAAACCAACTGCTAAAATCCTACTTAATGGTGAGAAACTGTAAGCTTTCCCAATAAGATCAAGAACAAGGCAAGCATGTCTCCCCTTACCACTCCTTTCAGAATTGTACTGGAAGTCTTAACTAATGCAATCAGACAAGAAAATTAAGTAAGAGGTTTACTGATGGAGAAGGAAGAAATAAAACTTTCACAGATGATATGACTCTGTGTAAAGAAAATCTGATAGAATTGACAAACATCTCCTGGAACTAATGGGTAATTATAGCAAGGTTGCAAGATACAAGGTTAATATACAAAAGTCCATTTTTTTCTATATACCAGCAATTAACAAGTAAAATTTGAAATTCAAAGCACAATGGCATTTATATTAATAGTCCAAAAAATGAAATACTTAGGTATAAATCTAACAAAGCATATGCAAGACCTATATGAGGAAAACCACAGAAATCAAAGAACTAAATAAATGGAAAGATGTTCCATACTCATAGATAGGAAGACACAATATTGTCAACATGTCAATTTTTCTCAGTTTGATCTATATATTCAATGCAATGCCTATCAAAATCCCAATAAATTATTTTGTGAATATCAACAGATCTAAAGTTTGTATATAGAAGCAAAAGATCCAGAATTTCCAACACAATATTAAAGGAGAAGAACAAAGTTAGAGGAGTGATGCTGTATACTTCAAAAGTTATGATAAAGCTATAGTAATGAAGACAGTTTGGCATTGGAGAAAGGATAGACAAATAGATCAATGGAGCAGAATAGGGAGCCCGGAAATAGGCTCACATAAAAATAGTCAACTGATCTTTGACCAAGGAACAAGGGAAATATGATAAGAAAAGATGAAGCCAGGCACAGTGGCTCATGCCTGTAATCCCAACATTTTTGGAGGCTAGAGTAGAAGGATCACTTAAGCCCAGGAGTTTGAGACTAGGCTGGATAACATAGGGAGAACTCCTCTCTACAAAAAATTAGCCAGGTGTGGTGGTGTGCACCTGTTGTCCCAGCTACTTGGGAGGCTGAGGTGGGAGGATCGCTTGAACCTGGGAGGTCAAGGCTGCAGCGAGCTATGACTGTGCCACTGCACTCCAGCCTGGGCGACAGAGTGAGACCCTGTTTCAAAAATAAAATAAAATTAATTAATTAAATAAAAGATAATATTTTTAACAAATAGTGTTGGAGCAACTGGACATCTACATGCAAACAGTAATGAACCTAGGCACAGATTTTAGACTCTTCACAAAAATTTACCCAAAATGGATCACAGACCTGACTGTATAACTATATGTAAAAACTATAAAACTCCTGAAAGATAGCATAGGAAAAAATCAAGATGACCTTAGGTTTGGCAGTGACATTTTAGATATGATATAAAAGTCATGATTCACATTAGAAATAATTGATGTTAGACTTCCCTAAAATTAAAAACTTCTGTTCTTTGAAAGACACTGTCAAGAGAATGAAAACACAAGTCACAAACAGGGAGAAATATTTGCAAAAGACATATCTAATAAATAACTGTTATCCACAATGTACAAAAAACTCTGAAACCTCAGCAATAAGAAAACAAACAACCAGACTAAAAAATGGGTCAAAGACCTTAATAGCCACCTCACCAAAGAAGATAAATATAGATGGCAAATAGACATATGCAAAGATATCACACATCATGTGTCATCAGGGAATTGCCAATTAAAACAACAATGAGATGCCACTACTAGATGTGTAGTGGCATCTAGTAGGTGTAGACACCACCACACCTACTAGAATGGCTAAAATCCAGAACACCAACAATAGCAAATTCTGGCAAGGATATGGAGCAACAGGAATTCGTATTCATTGCTGGTGGAAACACAAAATGGTATAGCCCCTTTGAATTCAGTTTGGCACCCAAAACTAAATATACTCTTATCATATGAGCCAGTAATTATTCTGCTTGGTATTAACCCAGAGAAGTTGAAAACTTATGTCCACACAAAAACCTGGACACAGATGCTTATAACAGCTTTATTCATAATTGCTAAAACTTAGAAGCATCCAGGTTGTCCTTCTGTAGGTGAATGAATACATAAACTCTAGTACATCTGGGCAATGGAATATCACTCAGCACTGAAAAGAAATGAGCTATCAAGCCATGAAAAAACATGGGGGAAACTTAAATGCATGTTATTAAGTGAAAGAAGCCAATCTGAAAAGGCTACGTACCATAGGATTCCAACCACATGATGTTCTGGAAAAGGCAAAGCAATGGACACAGGAAAAAATCAGGGGAGGGAGGAATGAATAGGCACAGCACAGAAACTTGTTAGGACAGTGAAACCACACTGTGTGATACTATTATAGTGGATACATCTCATTACACATTTGTAAAAATTCACAGAATATGTAAGTTTCACCAAGAGTGAACCTTAATGAAAACTCTGGACTTGTGGTGAGAATGATGTGTCAATGTAGGTTCACCAGTTTTTCCAAAGTACCACTCTGGTGGTAGCATGTTGATAATGGGGGAGACTGTGCATGTGTGAGGGTAGGGGGTATATTGGATATCTCTGTACTTTCCTCTCAATTTTACTGTGACCCTAAAACTGCTCCAAAAAAATAGCCTTAGAAAAAGATACTTGTCACTGGATTTAGAACCCACCTGGATAATCCAGGATAATCTCATCTCAAAATCCTGAATTTAATCACATCGGCAAAGACTCTTTTTCCAAAAGTAATAACATTTGTATGTTCTAGAGATTTAACATAGATCCCTTTGGGGAGCCTTTTTTTTGGCCTAGCACAGACACTTGAGGAGTTTTATAGAGCACACCTCAAAATTGCCCACTTGAGGGAAGGAACAGGCAAGAGTTAATCCACCAGTTCCCAAGCCCCATTGTTCAATGCTTGCCACATGGGTGTTTCCCACCTTGAGCTCCCAGGTTGGTATGCATGTGTGAATGTACATAGGACCCAGCAGGCATCCACACAGTGGCATCAGAAATCCTAAGTGAAAGTGGGCAGTGCAGCTGAGAGGTGGTATTGTCAACTTACCTCCCTGAAGCCGGTAGCTGCAGCAAAGCTTGGCTGGCATAAGAGGAAGACTGAAGTACAGGCAACAGAAAAAATAGAAACATTTGCATTAGTCCATTCTTGCATTGGTATAAGGAACTACCTGAGACTGGGTAATTTATGAAGACAAGAGGTTTAATTGACTCACAGTTCTGCAGGCTGTACAGGAAGCATGGTTGGGGAGGCCTCAGGAAACTTACCATCTTGGGAGAAGGCAAAGGGGAAGCAGGCACATATTCACATGGTGAAGCAGGAGAGAGCAAGCTAAGGGGGAAGTGCCACACACTTTTAAACAACCAGATCTTAGGAGAACTCTATCACGAGACAGCGCTAGGGTGCTAATGGTGCTAAACCATTACAAACCACCCCATGATCCAATCACCTCCCACCAGGCCCCACATCCAACACTGGGGATTACAATTCAACATGAAATTTGGGTGGGGACACAGAGCCAAATGATACCAACATTAGAGTACATCAAAATGTAAAACCTCTGTTCATCAAGGGACACAATCAACAGATGAAGAGACATCCTACAGAATGAAAAAATATATTTTCAAATCACGTATCTGATAAGTGGTTAATATCCAGAACACTATATAAAGAATATGCATTAGTTTGCTAAGGTTGCCATAATAAAGAACCACAGTGACTTAAATAACAGAAATGTATTTTCTCCCAATGCTGGAGGCTAGAAGACTAAGAGTAAGGTGCTGGCAAGATTGATTTCATTAGAGGTCTCTCTCTTTGCCTCATGGATGGCCACCTTCTCCCTAGATCTTCACATAGTCTTCCTTCTGTGTCAGTCTATGTGCTAGTGTCTTCTTCTTATAAAGACACCAGTGCCCACCCTAACGTCCTCATTTTAATTTAATTACCTCTTTAAAGGTCCTATCTACAAATGTAGTCACATACTGAGGTACTGGGGGTAAGGACTTCAACATATGAATTTGGGGGAAACACAATTTAACCCATAACAGAAGTCCTGCAACTCACCACCAACAAAACACACAAACACAGAGATAGGCACACAGGTACACACACCCATGAATAAAAAATGGGCAAAGGAATTGAATAGACATTTCTCCAAAAAAACCTATAGAAATGGCCAACAAACACATGAAAAGATGCTCAACCTCACTAATCATTAGGGAAATGCAAGTTCAAATCACAGTAAAATATCACCTCACAACCACTAGTAGAACTACTATTTTAAAAAAAAAAAAAAAACCAGAAAATAACGAGTATCATTAAGGATGTGGAGAAATTGGAACACTTGTGCATTTTTCTTGGGAACGTAAAATGGTACAGCTGCTATGAAAAATAATATGGCAGTTCCTCAAAAAATGAAAAATAGAATTATGATATTATTCAGCAATTCCACTTCTGGGTATAGACCCAAAAGAATTGAAAGCAAGGACAAGAAGAGATATTTGGCTGGGAGCAGTGGCTCATGCCTGTAATCCCAGTACTTTGGGAGGCTGAGATGGGCAGATCACGAGGTCAGGAGATTGAGACCATCCTGGCTAACAGAGTGAAACCCCACCTCCACTAAAAATACAAAAAATTAGCCGGGTGTGGTGGCAGGTGCCTGTAATCCCAGCTACTTGGGAGGCTGAGGCAGGAGAATGGCGTGAATCCAGGAGGCGGAGCTTGCAGTGAGCTGAGATTGCGCCACTGCACTCCAGCCTGGGCAACAGGGCGAGACTCTGTCTCAAAAAAAAAAACAAAAAAAAAAGAGATATTTGTACACCCATGTTCATAGCAGCATTCCTTACAATATCCAAAAAGTGAAAGCAATTCAAGTACCACTGATGGATGGATAGATAAAATGTGATATAGACATACAATGGAATATCATTCAGCCTTAAAAGGAAGGAAATTCTGACCATGGTACAACATGGATGAAACTTGAGGACATGACGCTAAGTGAAAGAAGCCAGTCACAGAAAAACAAATACAATATTGTATGATTCCAATCATATGAGGTAGCTGGGATAGGCAAATTCACAGAGACAGAAAATAGAGTGGTGGTTGATGGGGGCTGGGAGTAAGGAGAATGAGGAGTTGGTGTTTAGTAGAGCTATGGTAATTGTCTTTCAGTTTGAGAAGATGAAAAAAGTTCTGGAGATAGATAGTGGTGGTGGTTGCACAGCAATGTACTAATGCCACTGAACTATAGGCTGAAAAATGATTCAGAAGGTAAATTTCACATTATGTGTATGTTGCCATAATTTTTAAAAATTAACCAATTTTTAAAGTTAACTGAATAAATATGAGGCATATTAACAACAACAACAACAACAACAAAAGAAAAGTTTAAATATTTAAAGAGTTTTCTTCTGAGCCAATATGAGTGACCATGGCCCAGGAACAGTCTTAAGAGGTTCTGAGAAGGCGTGCCCGAGGCGATCGGGTTACAGCTTGGTTTTATACATTTTAGGGAGACTGAAATTACAGGCAAAGACATAAATCAATACACATAAGGTATATATTGGTTCATCCTGAAAGGGCAGGACATCCCAAAGGAGGCAGAGCAGGAGAGGTGGATTCAAAGATTTTCTGTTTGGCAATTGGTTGAAAGGCAGCTTTGCAGGGCCATTTAAAAATATGTCAAAGAAATGTATTTTGGGGTAAAATATTCTTATTTTCTTCAAGATATCCTTTCTGTCATGTGATGCTATACCAGAGTCAGGTTGAAATTTGGGATCCTATTGTCATAAAGAGTCTGTTTTGTCAGTCCTATGACTTCATATTTTAACGTTAATGCTGGTCAGTTGTGCCTAAGCTCCAAAAGGGAAGGGATATAACAAGGCTTGTGCAACCTCCCTTCCCATCGTAGCTGGGAATTTAGTTTTTCAGGCTTCCCTTGGCCCAAAGGGGGTCCATTTGGTTGGTTTGGCTTAGCATTTTGTTTTTGGTTTATAGGCAGGACCCAAAATGGTGTGTGATACCATTTTAATAACCTACGTTATGTCCTTCCCTTCTATTACTTTATACTAACAAAATCATATAAAGACCATCTGATACTTGAGGCCAGGAGTTCAAGACCAGCCTGGGCAACATAGACCCCATCTCTACTAAAAATGAAAAAAATAGCTGGGCATGTTGCTACATGCCTATAGTCCCAGCTACTCAGGAGGCTGAGGCCAGAGGAACACCTGAACCCAAGAGTTTGAGGCTGCAGTGAGCTATGATTGCAACCAGTGCATTCCAGCCTGGGCAACAGAGCAAGACTCTGTCTCTAAAAAAAAAAAAAGTATGAAACCCTTACACATACACATATATTAAAATATATTGTTGTATAAAAGGGAATTACATTTCTAAGCATTTCTATGTCTTTAGTTTGCAACCCAAATCCCTCTAAGTCATCTGAAATAAATCTAATTCATTCTTTGCAATGTCTGCATTTTATTCCACAGTATGGATATAACATCATTTATTCATACAATATCTTCTCTTGCTTGAAATTCAGTTTATTTCCAGTCTTTAAATACTAAAACTGAACACACATTGTTATGCATATTTCTGATGGCTTAGTGTTAAACTCTGTAGAGAGAGTAGTTCAAGGCTGAAAATCATAAGGATTTTGTGGGTCCAGATTCAAGCAGTGATGCTTTGGGCCTTGATGATAAGATGCAAGAACTTACCGTAAAATACCATGCCTCCTTGTCCTCTGAGGCCACAGGCAGCTGAAGGTTGAAGGAATGCTATGCCACACAGAGAGAATTATCTCAGAAGTCACCAGCAGCAGAAGTAGGATGTGAGCAGACATGTCCCTGAGCACAGATGAGGCCCCTCTGGAGACTCCCAGAAATCACTGGGGGAGATTCTACCCAGGCTTGGAGTCTCCACAATTGTTCCACCATGATTTGAGCCATCAGGTTGTTGCAGCTTGGGGACATCTGGGCTGAACAGGGAAGCTTCCCGCGTTCAAGGTAATGATGATGTGTAGTGGTGATGCACATCTTTGCTCTGATGAATTCAAGGGATTCATTACTACGAAAATCATCATGGGGTTCTACATTTTTCAGGGCAAGCTAGAGAATTGCATAAGCAGCTTTATTTCTCTTCAACACTAAGTAAAATAAATCTGGCAGGAGAGGACACTGGGGATATAAATGGCAAGTGTCAGAATGATAAAAGATTCCATAAAGCATGTGGTATGAATAACAGGCAGAGAAAAGAATTTGGAAACTTTATTCATTTCCCCTCCCTCTCGCTGAATCTTAATTCTCCACTTTATTACCAGTCATTTAAAATTAAATTCCTGAGGGACTTCCAATGAAGGAACTCTGTCCATATAATCCTGCCCAGGGACCCACTCCACCCAAGTACATCAATTGTCTGGGTTTATTCTTAAGCTCACAATATAGTTAAATGGCCAGAAGAAGAATGGTTAAGTGTTCATTCCGAGAACTCTCTCTGCATTATTGCTAAGTCATTTGCATAATAATTTCCACCGATCTGTATGCTGTTTCACCTGATTCTACTCATGCATTCACACATAATTGCAATATTTTAGATATCTTTAAAACTCAGAGGAAGGAGAAAAAGACAGGGCAGAGTGAGAGAGAAAAATGACTTATTGCGAGATGGCCACAGATTTTCCTGCCCCACCATCTGCTCTGCTGTTTTTGCTGCATCCTTTCAATGTGAAGTTTGCACACATCCCCAGAGCTCTGTGAAGTTTGCACATAAAGTTCCATCTCCCCTGCCAAGCTGTCAAGCCAAACCCCAACCTCCCCCTTAAATTTGATTTCCTGTTGCCCGCTACTGCCAACTCTCCTTGGCCTCTCCCCTAAATCTCCTTGAGTTTCCTTGAGTCTAAGTTTCATACTTGCTGTCCCCCATCGATGTTGTCTTCTCTCTTCTAATCAAGCCTCTTCTTCCTTCCAGATCCAGCTCAAGCCCAAGAACGTAAACTGCCCATAGGGAGAGACTTTTTTGTCTATTCTGTTCACTGTTATATCCCCACAATTACTGACACATGGTAGCTGCTAAATAAATATTTGCTAAATGAATGAAAAGTTAAGCCTACTCCTGACTCTTAGCCCATTTTACCACCTGCCAACTATGGTGATATCTGTAGCTCTTATCACCTGCACTTGCATCTTTCCTTATTCACTCCCTAATCTAATCAGGCAACTGTGCCCATTTTTTTCATCTCATCTCCAGTAGACTGAAGCATTCTGTAGGATAAGGATCTCTTCCAATTCACTTTTCTTTGAGCCACCATCCACATCCACATCATTCAGTTATGCTGTCAACTGAGTATTTTAATTTTAAATTCTTCAGCATCAACAATGTGATAAATCTGTTTGTCAGTTTTCATCCTCTGCCACCCCCAAGTACAGGGGATAGTTCATTTGAAATCTCTAATCAAGCATCCACACACCACCAGCATTCAGCCAACATTATATTCAATCAACTAACTCCCAAGAGCTTAAGGGATGCTTGAAATTATTTTTCATCACTGAAATGCATATTGATCAAGGTATGTGGATTGCCTACAAATATTGTTCAAGCACTTTTGCCATTGCTTGAACAAATCATCAGCATCTTTCTCTTGGAAAACTACAACAGCTTCCTAACTCGTTTCCCTGACCCCTCTTTCTTGTGCAGTCTTGCCACACCTCCGAGTTCAACCTAGTCTTCACTACGCAAAGTGATATTTATAAACATAAAGCTAATCGTTCACACACTCTCTTAAAGCTCTTCAGTGGCCTCTGTGCAATGCACAGCAACTGAAGAGTTCAAGGCCACTGAGGATTCATCGCTTGCATATCTCTCTGGCCTTATCTTTCAACATCTACCACCTTCGCTCCCCATCCCCTCACCACACACACACACACACACACACACACACATACATACACACACCATCATTTTACTGCATGTGCACTTAGTTCACACTATCGTGTAAACCAAATCTGGGGACTCAAACAAATGCAGTTTCCCACTTTATCTGCATTTGTGAATGAGAAATGGTGACTTGTGTCTAAGCCTCTATGAGTCCAAGCCCCTCATCTATGAAGAAAAATAATTCTCTCATTGCTAATTTTCTCAGCAGAGATTTCAGTGTATCCATTGGGGGTTATATAACTTTCATTTCTTTTTATAAATTTTATTTTAGGTTCAGAGGTAAATGTGCAGGTTTGTTATATAGGTAAATTGCATGTCATGGGGGTTTGATGTACAGATTATTTCATCACCGGGCTAATAAGCACAGTATCCGACACACAGTTTCCTGCTCCTTTCCCTACTCCCACCCTCAATCCTCAAGTAGGCCCGTCTGTTGTTCCTTTCTTTGTGTCCATGTGTTTTCAATATTTAGCTCCCATCTCTCAGTAAGAACATGCCGTATTTGACTCTCTGTTCCTGCATTAGTTTGCTTAGGATTATGGCCTCCATCTCCATCCATGTTGCTGCAAAGGACATGATCTCGTTCTTTTTTATGGCTATGTAGTATTTCATGATGTATATGTACCACATTTTCTCTATCCAATTCACCGTTGGTGGACACGTAGGTTGATTCCATGTCTTCGTTGTTGTGAATAGTGCTGCAACAACTTAATGGTTGCATTAATAAGGCATTAATAATGGTTGCATTATGCAAACATAATGGTTGCATGTGTCTTTATGGTAAAACAATTTATATTTTGAGGGGTATACACCCAATATTGGGATTGTTGGGTTGAATGGTACTTCTGTTGTAAGTTGTTTGAGAAATTGCCACACTACTTTCCAAAATACTTCCATTTCTTAAAAGCTGGAAAATAAGATGACTAGAAAAACAGAATTGTCGAGCAGAGGGAAAGGCTAAGCACTGACTCTATGTATCTTTGCTTTGTTATAAAAGTCTTTTCAGTCTTGGGATACAGAATAATATACAAATCAGAAGATGAGCTCTGAACCATGTCATCCAGAGCCACATCCTGCCTCCATCACATACTCCAGTGACTCTTTGAGCAAGTTATTTAATTCCTCAGGGACTCAATTTCTGGATTTGTTAAATGATAACAGTAACAGCACTTATCTGGATTTTTATGAGAGTTAAATAAATTAATGCTTGTAAAATACTTAGCATAATGCCTGGCATGAAGTGAGGACTCAGTAAAGGTTTCATTATTATACTGCAATTTGTAAACCAAAGGTCACCATATTGATTCCTTGATGGTATTGTCATGGGAGAGGGTGATGGAGTGTGGTTGAATGAACATTGTCCCAGAGACCTAGTTTCTAGTCTCTGCTCTTCCACTCACTAATTGTGTGGCATTTGTTGAGGCTCATCCTAATGGTAGTACTTGATTTTCCCAATAAGAGTGTTGAACAAAGCAAAGTTATTCAAATTTTAGCAATAAAACCCTCTTTCTAATGATATATATACATATATATGATTATACATATTTTTACATGTATATGTGTGTGTGTATATATTTGTGTATATATATAATTTTGCATAGTGAAGATTGGGTTGGACTTGGAGGTGGGGCAAGATTGCACAAGAAGGGGTGGGGGTGGTCAGGGAAATGAGTTAGGAAGCTGTTGCAGTTTTCCAAGAGAGAGATGCTGATGTGCCTGAACAATATTTTTATTTTTATTTATTTTTTATTTTGTAAGTTCCAGGATACATGTGAAGGATGTGCAGGTTTGCTACATAGGTAAGCATGTGCCATGGTGGTTTGCTGCACCTATCAACCCACCACCTAGGTATTAAGCCCAGCATGCATTAGCTCTTTTTCCTAATGTGCTTCCCCCTTGCCCTCCCCTGAGAGGGCCCAGTGTGTGTTGTTCCTCTCCCTGTGTCCATGTGTTCTCATTGAACAATATCTTTAGGCAATCCACATACCTTGATCATTATATATAATATATATAATGGCAATCCACATACCTTGATAATTGTATATAATATATTTTATAAAATATATATTTTTATATATGTAAAATAGATATTATATAATCATATATTATATAAAATAGATATTATATAATCATATATTATATAAAATAGATATTATATAATCATATATTATATAAAATAGATATTATATAATCATATATTATATAAAATAGATATTATATATTACATATGAATAAATATATATTATATATAATTATATGTAAATAAATACACATTATATATAATTTATATAAATTATATAAAATATGTATTACTGGGGGGGTGGAGCCAAGATGGCCAAATAGGAACAGCTCCAGTCTACAGCTCCCAGAGTGAGCGACGCAGAAGACAGGTGATTTCTGCATTTCCAACTAGGGTACCAGGTTCATCTCACTGGGGACTGTCGGACTGAGGGTGCAGGACAGTGGGTGCAGCGCACTGAGCGTGAGCCGAAGCGGGGCAAGGCATCGCCTCACCCAGGAAGCATAAGGGGTCAGGGAATTCCCTTTCCTAGTCAAAGAAAGGGGTGACAGATGGCACCTGGAAAATCGGGTCACTCCCACCCTAACACTGTGCTTTTCCGACGGTCTGAGCAAACGGCACACCAAGAGATTATATCCTGCACCTGGCTCGGAGGGTCCTACAACACATGGAGCCTTGCTTATTGCTAGCACAGCAGTCTGAGATCAAACTGCAAGGCGGCAGCAAGGCTGGGGGAGGGGTGCCCACCATTGCCGAGGCTTGAGTAAGTAAACAAAGCGGCCTGGAAGCTCGAACTTGGTGGAGTCCACCTTAGCTCAAGGAGGCCTGCCTGACTCTGTAGACTCCACCTCTGCAAGCAGGGCATAGCCAAACAAAAGGCAACAGAAATCTCTGCAGACTTAAATGTCCCTGTCTGACAGCTTTGAAGAGAGTAGTGGTTCTCCCAGCATGCAGCTTGAGATCTGAGAACGGACAGCTTGCCTCTTCAAGTGGGTCCCTGACCCCTGAGTAGCCTAACTGGGAGGCATGCCCCAGTAGGGGCAGACTGACACCTCACACGACCAGGTACTCCTCTGAGACAAAACTTCCAGAGGAACGATCAGGCAGCAACATTTGCTGTTCACCAATATCTGCTGTTCGGCAGCCTCCGCTGCTGATACCCAGGCAAACAGGGTCTGGAGTGTCCCTCCAGCAAACTCCAACAGACCTGGAGCTCAGGGTAACAACTGTTAAAAACAAAACTAACAAACAGAAAGGATATCCACACCAAAACCACATCTGTACGTCACCATCATCAAAGACCAAAGGTAGATAAAACCACAAAGTCAGGGAAAAAACAGAGCAGAAAAACTGGAAACTCTAAAAATCAGAGCACCTCTCCTCCTCCAAAGGAACACAGCTTCTCACCAGCAACGGAACAAAGCTGGACGGAGAATGACTTTGACGAGTTGAGAGAAGAAGGCTTCAGAAGATCAAACTACTCCGAGCTAAAGGAGGAAGTTCGAACCCATGGCAAAGAAGTTAAAAACCTTGAAAAAAAATTACACAAATGGCTAACTAGAATAACCAGCGCAGAGAAGACCTTAAAGGACCTGATGGAGCTGAAAACCATGGCATGAGAACTATGTGACACGAATGCACAAGCCTCAGTAGCTGATTTGATCAACTGGAAAAAAGGGTACCAGTGATGGGAGATGAAATGAATGAAATGAAGTGAGAAGAGAAGTTTAGAGAAAAAAGAATAAAAAGAAACAAACAAAGCCTCCAAGAAATATGGGACTATGTGAAAAGACCAAATCTACATCTGATTGGTGTACATGAAAGTGACGGGGAGAATGGAACCAAGTTGGAAAACACTCTGCAGGATATTATCCAGGAGAACTTCCCCAGTCTAGCAAGACAGGCCAACATTCACATTCAGGAAATACAGAGAATGCCACAAAGATACTCCTCGAGAAGAGCAACTCCAAGACACATAATTGTCAGATTCACCAAAGTTGAAATGAAGGAAAAAATGTTAAGGGCAGCCAGAGAGAAAGGTCGGGTTACCCAAAAAGGGAAGCCCGTCAGACTAACAGGTGATCTCTTGGCAGAAACTCTACAAGCCAGAGGAGAGTGGGGGCCAATATTCAACATTCTTAAAGACAAGAATTTCCAACCCAGAATGTCATATCCAGCCAAACTAAGTTTCATAAGTGAAGGAGAAATAAAATCCTTTACAGACAAGCAAATGCTGAGAGATTTTGTCTCCACCAGGTCTGCCCTAAAAGAGCTCCTGAAGGAAGCACTCAACATGGAAAGGAACAATCGGTACCAGCCACTGCAAAAACATGCCAAATTGTAAAGACCATCGAGGTTAGGATGAAACTGCATCAACTAACGAGCAAAATAACCAGCTAACATCATAATGACAGGATCAAATTCACACATAACAATATTAATCTTAAATGTAAATGGGCTAAATTCTCCAATTAAAAGACACAGACTGGCAAATTGGATAAACAGTCAAGACCCATCAGTGTGCTGTATTCAGGAAACCCATCTCACATGCAGAGACACACATAGGCTCAAAATAAAGGGATGGAGGAAGATCTACCAAGCAAATGGAAAACAAAAAAGGGCAGAGGTTGCACTCCTAGTCTCGGATGAAACAGACTTTAAACCAACAAAGATCAAAAGAGACAAAGAAGGCCATGACATAATGGTAAAGGGATCAATTCAACAAGAAGAGCTAACTATCCTAAATATAGATGCACCCAATACAGGAGGACCCAGATTCATAAAGCAAGTCCTTAGAGACCTGTAAAGAGACTTAGACTCCCACACAATAATAATGGGAGACTTTAACACCCCACTGTCAACATTAGACAGATCAACGAGACAGAAAGTTAACAAGGCTATCCAGAAATTGACCTCAGCTCTGCACCATGCAGACCTAATAGACATCTACAGAACTCTCCACCCCAAATCAACAGAATATACATTCTTTTCAGCACCACACCACACCTATTCCAAAATTGACCACACAGTTGGAAGTAAAGCACTCCTCAGCAAATGTAAAAGAATAGAAATTATAACAAACTGTCTCTCAGACCAAGTACAATCAAACTAGAACTCAGGATTAAGAAACTCACTCGAAACCACTCAACTACATGGAAACTGAACAACCTGCTCCTGAATGACTACTGGGTAAATAACGAAATGAAGGCAGAAATAAAGATGTTTTTTGAAACCAGTGAGAACAAAGACACAACATACCAGAATCTCTGGGACACATTCAAAGCAGTGTATAGAGAGAAATTTATAGCACTAAATACCCACAAGAGAAAGCAGGAAAGATCTAAAATTGACATCCTAACATCACAATTAAAAGAACTAGAGAAGCACTCTCCCTCTCCCTCTCCCTCTCCCTCTCCCTCTCCCTCTCCCGTCTCCCTCTCCCCACGGTCTCCCTCTCCCTCTCTTTCCGTGGTCTCCCTCCTATGCCGAGCCGAAGCTGGACTGTACTGCTGCCATCTCGGCTCACTGCAACCTCCTGCCTGATTCTCCTGCCTCAGCCTGCCGAGTGCCTGCCATTGCGGGCGCGCGCCGCCACGCCTGACTGGTTTTCGTGTTTTTTTGGGGGAGATGGAGTTTCGCTGTGTTGGCCAGGCAGGTGTCCAGCTCCTAACCGCGAGTGATCCGCCAGCCTCAGCCTCCGGAGGTGCCGGGATTGCAGACGGAGCCTCGTTCACTCAGTGCTCAATGGTGCCCAGGCTGGAGTGCAGTGGCGTGATCTCGGCTCGCTACGGCCTCCACCTCCCAGCCGCCTGCCTTGGCCTCCCAAAATGCCAAGATTGCAGCCTCTGCCCGGCTGCCACCCCATCTGGGAGGTGAGGAGCGTCTCTGCCTGGCCGCCCATCATCTGGGATGTGAGGAGCCCCTCTGCCTGGCTGCCCAGTCTGGAAAGTGGGGAGCGTCTCTGCCCGGCCGCCATCCCATCTGGGAAGTGAGGAGCGCCTCTTCCCGGCCGCCCATCGTCTGGGATGTGGGGAGCATCTCTGCCCTGCCGCCCCATCTGGGATGTGAGGAGCACCTCTGCCCGGCCGTGACCCCGTCTAGGAGGTGAGGACCGTCTCTGCCCGGCCACCCCGTCTGAGAAGTGAGGAGACCCTCTGCCTGGCAACCGCCCCGTCTGAGAAGTGAGGAGCCCCTCCGCCCGGCAGCCACCCCGTCTGGGAAGTGAGGAGCGTCTCTACCTGGCAGCCACCCCGTCCAGGAGGGAGGTGGGGGTCAGCCCCTGCCAGGCCAGCCGCCCCGTCCGGGAGGGAGGTGGGGGGTCAGCCCCCGCCAGGCCAGCCGCCCCATCCGGGAGGGAGGTGGGGGCGTCAGCCCCCCGCCCGGCCAGCTGCCCCATCCAGGAGGTGAGGGGTGCCTCTGCCCGGCCGCCCCTACTGGGAAGTGAGGAACCCCTCTGCCCGGCCAGCCGCCCCATCTGGGAGGGAGGTGGGGGGGTCAGCCCACCGCCCGGCCAGCCGCCCCATCCGGGAGGGAGGTGGGGGGGTCAGCCCCCAGCCCGGTCAGCCTCCCCGTCTGGGAGGGCGGTGGGGAGGTCAGCCCCCGAGCGGCCAGCCGCCCCGCCCGGGAGGGAGGTGGGGGGGTCAGCCCCCCGCCCGGCCAGCCGCCCCGTCCGGGAGGTGAGGGATGCCTCTGCCCGGCCGCCCCTACTGGGAAGTGAGGAGCCTCTCTGCCCGGCCACCACCCCGTCTGGGAGGTGTACCCAACAGCTCATTGAGAAAAGACCATGATGATAATGGCGGTTTTGTGGAATAGAAAGGGGGGAAAGGTGGGGAAAAGATTGAGAAATCGGATGGTTGCCGTGTCTATGTGTAGAAAGAGGTAGACATGGGAGACTTTTCATTTTGTTCTGTACTAAGAAAAATTCTTCTGTCTTGGGATCCTGTTGATCTTTGACCTTACCCCCAACCCTGTGCTCTCTGAAACAAGCGCTGTGTCCACTCAGGGTTGAAAGGATTAAGGGCGGTGCAAGATGTGCTTTGTTAAACAGATGCTTGAAGGCAGCATGCTCGTTAAGAGTCATCACCACTCCCTAATCTCAAGTACCCAGGGACACAAACACTGCAGAAGGCCCCAGGGTCCTCTGCCTAGGAAAACCAGAGACCTTTGTTCACTTGTTTATCTGCTGACCTTCCCTCCACTATTGTCCTGTGACCCTGCCAAATCCCCCTCTGCGACTTCCCTCCACTATTGTCCTGTGACCCTGCCAAATCCCCCTCTGATCACCCAAGAATGATCAATAAAAAAAAAAAAATGAAAAAAAAAAAGAACTAGAGAAGCTAGAGCAAACACATTCAAAAGCTGGCAGAAGGCAAGAAATAACTAAGATCAGGGCAGAACTGAAGGAAATAGAGACACAAAAAACCCTTCAAAAAATCAATGAATGCAGGAGCTGGTTTTTTGAAAAGATCAACAGAATTGATAGACCACTAGCAAGACTAATAAAGAAGAAAAGAGAGAAGAATCAAATAGACACAATAAAAAATGATAAAGGGGATATCATCACCGATCCCACAGAAATACAAACTACCATAGGAGAATACTATAAACACCTCTACACAAATGAACTAGAAAATCTAGAAGAAATGGATAAATTCCTGGACACATACACCCTCCCAAGACTAAACCAGGAAGAAGCTGAATCTCTGAATAGACCAATAACAGGCTCTGAAGTTGAGGCAATAATTAATATCTTACCAACCAAAAAAAGTCCAGGACCAGATGGATTCACAGCCAAATTCTACCAGAGGTACAAGGAGGAGCTGGTACCATTCCTTCTGAAACTATTCCAATCAATAGAAAAAGAGGGAACTCTCCCTAACTCATTTTATGAGGCCAGCATCATCCTGATACCAAAGCCTGGCAGAGACACAACAAACAAAGAGAATTTTAGAACAATATCCCTGGTAAACATCGATGCAAAAATCCTCAATAAAATACTGACAAACCAAATCCAGCAGCACATCAAAAAGCTTATCCACCGTGATCAAGTGGGCCTCATCCCTGGGATGCAAGGCTGGTTCAACATACAAAAATCAATAAACATAATGCAGCATATAAACAGAATCAAAGACAAAAACCACATGATTATCTCAACAGATGCAGAAAAGGCCTTTGACAAAATTCAACAACCCTTCATGCTAAAAACTCTCAATACATTAGGTATTGATGGGACACATCTCAAAATAATAAGAGCTATCTATGACAAACCCACAGCCAATCTCATCCTGAATGGACAAAAACTGAAAGCGTTCCCTTTGAAAACTGGCACAAGACAGGGATACCCTCTCTCACCACTCCTATTCAACATAGTGTTGGAAGTTCTGGCCAGGGCAATCAGGCAGGAGAAGGAAATAAAGGGTATTCTATTAGGAAAAGAGGAAGTCAAATTGTCAAATTGTCCCTGTTTGCAGATGACATGATTGTACATCTAGAAAACCCCATCATCTCAGCCCAAAATCTCCTTAAGCTGATAGGCAACTTCAGCAAAGTCTCAGGATACAAAATCAATGTGCAAAAATCACAAGCATTCTTATACACCAATAACAGACAAACAGAGAGCCAAATCATGAGTAAACTCCCATTCACAACTTCTTCAAAGGGAATAAAATACCTAGGAATCCAACTTACAAGGGATGTGAAGGACCTCTTCAAGGAGAACTACAAACCACTGCTCAATGAAATAAAAGAGGATACAAACAAATGGAAGAACATTCCATGCTCATGGATAGGAAGAATCAATATTGTGAAAATGGCCATACTGCCCAAGGTAACTTATAGATTCAATGCCATCCCCATCAAGCTACCAATGACTTTCTTCACAGAACTGGAAAAAACTACTTTAAAGTTCATATGGAACCAAAAAAGAGCCTGCATTGCCAAATCAGTCCTAAGTCAAAAGAACAAAGCTGGAGGCATCACGCTACCTGACTTCAAACTATACTACAAGGCTACAGTAACCAAAACATCATGGTACTGGTACCAAAACAGAGATATAGACCAATGGAACAGAACAGAGACCTCAGAAATAATGCCACATATTTACAACTATCTGGTCTTTGACAAATCTGACAAAAACAAGAAATGGGGAAAGGATTCCCTATTTAATAAATGGTGCTGGGAAAAGAAACTACCTTCAGAGTGAACAGGCAACCTACAGAATGGGAGAAAATTTTTGCAACTTACTCATCTGACAAAGGGCTGATATCCAGAATCTACAACGAACTCAAACAAATTTACAAGAAAAAACAAACAACCCCATCAAAAAGTGGGCAAAGGATTTGAACAGAAACTTCTCAAAAGAAGACATTTACGCAGCCAAAAAACACATGAAAAAATGCTCATCATCACTGGCCATCAGAGAAATGCAAATAAAAACCACAATGAGATACCATCTCATACCAGATAGAATGGTGATCATTAAAAAGTCAGGAAACAACAGGTGCTGTAGAGGATGTGGAGAAATAGGAACACTTTTACACTGTTGGTGGGACTGTAAACTAGTTCAACCATTGTGGAAGTCAGTGTGGCAATTTTTCAGGGATCTAGAACTAGAAATACCATTTGACCCAGCCATCCCATTACTGGGTATATACCCAAAGGATTATAAATCATGCTGCTATAAAGACACATGCACACGTATGTTTATAGCGGCACTATTCACAATAGCAAAGACTTCGAACCAACCCAAATGTCCAACAATGATAGACTGGATTAAGCAAATGTGGCACATATACACCATGGAATACTATGCAGCCATAAAAAATGATGAGTTCATGTCCTTTGTAGGGACATGGATGAAACTGGAAACCATCATTCTCAGCAAACTGTCGCAAGGACAAAAAACCAAACACCGCATGTTCTCACTCATAGGTGGGAATTGAACAATGAGAACACATGGACACAGGAAGGGGAACATCACATACTGGGGACTGTTGTGGGGTGGGAGGATGGGGGAGGGATAGCATTAGGAGATATGCCTAATGCTAAATGATGAGTTAATGGGTGCAGCACACCAATATGGCACATGTATACATATGTAACAAACCTGCACATTGTGCACATGTACCCTAAAACTTAAAGTATAATAATAATAAAATTTAAAAAATAATAATAATAAATAAATAAGTAAAAAATAAATGGTGCTGGGAAAACTGGCTAGCCATATGTAGAAAGCTGAAACTGGATCCCTTCCTTACACCTTATATAAAAATTAATTCAAGACGGATTAAAGACTTAAATGTTAGACCTAAAACCATAAAAACCCTAGAAGAAAACCTAGGCAATACCATTCAGGACATAGGCATGGGCAAGGACTTCATGTCTAAAACACCAAAAGCAATGGCAACAAAAGCCAAAATTGACAAATGGGATCTAATTAAACTAAAGAGCTTCTGCGCAGCAAAAGAAACTACCATCACAGTGAAGAGGCAACCTACAGAATGGGAGAAAATTTTTGCAACTTACTCATCTGACAAAGGGCTAATATCCAGAATCTACAAAGAACTCAAACAAATTTACAAGAAAAAAACAAACAACCCCATCAAAAAGTGGGCAAAGGATATGAACATACACTTCTAAAAAGAAGACATTTATGCAGCCAAAAGACACATGAAAAAATGCTCATCATCACTGGCCATCAGAGAAATGCAAATCAAAACCACAATGAGATACCAACTCACACCAGTTAGAATGGCGATCATTAAAAAGTCAGGAAACAACAGATACTGGAGAGGATGTGGGGAAATAGGAATACTTTTACACTGTTGGTGGGACTGTAAACTAGTTCAACCATTGTGGAAGTCAGCGTGGCGATTCCTCAGGGATCTAGAACTAGAAATACCATTTGACCCAGCCATCCCATTACTGGGTATATACCCAAAGGATTGTAAATCATGCTGCTATAAAGACACATGCACACGTACGTTTATAGCGGCACTATTCACAATAGCAAAGACTTCGAACCAACCCAAATGTCCAACAAGGATAGACTGGATTAAGAAAATGTGGCACGTATACACCATGGAATACTATGCAGCCATAAAAAATGATGAGTTCTTGTCCTTTGTAGGGACATGGATGAAACTGGAAACCATCATTCTCAGCAAACTGTCGCAAGGACAAAAAACCAAACACCGCATGTTCTCACTCATAGGTGGGAATTGAACAATGAGAACACATGGACACAGGAAGGGAAACATCACACACTGGGGACTGTTGTGGGGCGGTGGGAGGGGGGAGGGATAGCACTAGGAGATATACCTAATGCTAAATGATGAGTTAATGGGTGCAGCACACCAACATGGCACATGTATACATATGTAACAAACCTGCACGTTGTGCACATGTACCCTAAAAGTTAAAGTATAATAAAAAATAAAAATAAAAATAAAAAATAAATAAATAAAAATGAAAATAAAATATATATTATATATGATATATAATATTATACATAGTGATCAAAGTATGTGGATTGCCTTAATATATTGTTTTAGCAATGAAACCCTGTTTCTAATTATATATATTAGATATATATATCTAATTATGTATCTAATATATATGTCATTGCTAAAATACATTGTTAAATATACATATATTTAACACTATCAGTACAGAAGATAGATAAAAGTGTTGCTGGTTTAATTGAAGCAGGGCTTGAGCCCCAGCTCTGGGGCTTTCATCTTCCTCCTAATTATTCCCACCCAAACCCTCTGAGATAATACGGACAACCCTAAGGTTCGTAGGTTAGATCACTGGATTACATGAGTTTTGAGGACTTTTAATTTAGGAATGACTTTCCCTTTCAAAAGTAGTTTCAAAAGTTCAAGCCATATAGTAAATACACAATAAATATTAACTATTATCACAGTTGATGATGATATAGGAACATCCTGACTGGCCGCTTTGTTCATGTATATATTCAACAAGTAATTTTTGGACAGCCTAGTATGTGTTCAGATGCTTGACTAGTCCTGGATCATTTGAAGCCTATTGTCATTCTAACACAAGAATGGTAGGCCTCTCCATGGCTACTAGCAGTCACAGGTTAGTATTAATAATAGACCTAATACAGTGACAGACACCTGCAGAAATCAACCCCAATCCAGGCTCATTCCACAGCCACCTTCTTAACCAGTCTCCGGCAACTGGTTATTTGCTTTTTCAAGAACAGCATTGTAAGAGGTAACACTGAGTAAATACCCTGAGTTGTCAACCAAGGAGCCTCCCAGATGAGTCAGTCTGAGAATAAGTCAACCCTGGGTGTCCAAGATAGCATAGGAGGTTGCAGTGACCCAAGATTGTGCCACTCCACTCCAGCTTGGGTGACAGACCAAAACTCTGTCTCAAAAAAGGAAGAAGAAAGAAAGAAAGGAAGGAAGGAAGAAAGGAAGAAGAAAGAAAGAAAGAAAGAAAGAGAGAGAGAAAGGGAAATGGAAAGGAAGGAAGGGAAAGGGAAAAGGAAAGGGAAAGGGAAAGAGGGGAAGGGAAGGAAAAGAAAAAAAGAAAAGGAAAGAAAAGAAAAAAAGCCCTTGTATACATCAGGGAACAGAGAAAAGAAAGTCAGGGATACCTTTGGTAATGGGATTGTTAAGAGACAACAGAAATCCCCTAGACCATCATGATGATTGTCAGTAGCAAGCTGGGAGAGATTTTTAGAAACAAGAATAAATCTTTGGGTCCCAATTTCCAACCAGTCCCACACACTTGGAGTTTCTCCCTTTACTTCCAACCTTATAGGATTGGGTGGTGGTTTATTAGGAATGCCAGTGGCAGCCAGGCATGGTGGCTCACACCTGTAACCCTAGCACTTTGAGAGGCCAAGGCAGGCGTATCACCTGAGGTCAGGAGTTTGAGACCAGCCTGGCCAACACAGTGAAACCTTTTCTCTACTAAAATACAAAAATTAGCCAGGCATGGTGGTGCATGCCTATAGTCCCAGCTGCTTGGAAGGCCGAGGCAGGAGAATCACTTGATCCTGGGAGGCAGAGGTTGCAGTGAGCTGAGATAGCACCACTGCACTCCAGCCGAGCAACAGAGTGAGATTCTGTCTCAAAAAAAAAAAAAAAAAAAAAAAAAAAAAAGAATGCCAGTGGCATTCCCTTACAGATGCCCTCGCCACCAAATATCACTGTGTCTTCCCACAACTGTTGTCTACTCCTCATCTACCGCCACATAGACCTGTGCCCTTTTCACTGCTGTTCTTCAAAGAATTCACCTCTACAGGGGCAGCCATGGTGAGGGCTTTGGCAGTCTGATCCCACAGAGAACAGGCATCCTGGGCTCTCTCTCAAATTCATTCTAGTGCTATGGACTAAATTGTATCCTCCCCAAAATTCATATGTTGAAGCCCTAACCCTTCATGTGACTGCACAATCATGCACTGCTTAGCAATGGGGATACATTCTGAGAAATGCATCACCAGGCAGTTTTATCATAGTGACATTGCAGGGTGTGCTTACACAAACCTAGATGGCATAGCCTACTAAAGTATGGCATTATAATGTGGGACTACCATTGCATATGTTGTTCATTATTGACCAAACCATTGTTATGGGGCACATGTCTGTATTTGGAAACGAGGAGGCCTTCAGAAGGTAATTAAGATTAAATGAGACCATAAGGGTGGGGGCCTGAACTGACAGGATTAGTGCCCTTATAAGAAGAGACACCAGAGAGCTGACCCTCTTCCTTCCCACACACATACCAAGGAAAGGCCACGTGAGGATGCAACAAGAAGGCAGCCATCTGCAAGCCAAGAAGAGAACCCTCACCTGAAACCAAGCCCTGCTGGCCCCTTGATCTTGGACTTCTCAGCCTCCAGAACTGTGAGAAAATAAATGTCTGTTGTTTAAACCATGCAGTCTGTGGTATTTTGTTATGTTGCCTGAGCAGACCAGCATAGAGATCTTTGGTTTTAAGGGATGTCTCACATCCGCTTTTGGGCTATTGAGCTGCCTAAGGAAACATTATCATCCTCTGGACAGAGGCTTCATGCTGGCAATCAAAACCAGCTTTGTTCCACTCTATAACTCTCTGGAAATGTTTGAATCCATTCTGGCAACGTGCTTATTCCTTTGCAATGCGCCAACTGGAGCTTCGAAAGCCTTCTTGAGATCAAGCTTTTGAAAATGTGGCTTGGTGTATGAATGACCGTCAGTGAACGTCGCTCTCCATCCCTGCCAACTGATTCAGCCTGCATAGGCTCCTCCACTCTGCTGGGGCCAGGAGGGTGGGCAGAGGAATGTGGCTTCCAGCAAAACAAACCACATTGAAAAATATATAGTCATGCAGATACATACATAGATAGCCTGGTTATAACAACAATGAATGCTTATTATAGAAAAATTGAAAAAAATAATTTAAGTATAAAGAAGAAAATTTAAATTACCCATAATCCCACTGCTTAGGTGCACTTCCTTCCAGTCATGTGTGAGAGTGTGTGTGTGTGTGTGTGTGTGTGTGTGTGTGTACAGAATTGGGATCATACCATATATATGTATATATATATATATATCCTCCTTTGTCATTTAACAACATTTATCATGGATGTATTGTCAAGTCATTAAGTGTTCTTCAAAAAAAATACGGTTTTTGTGGCATTTTCCATGTGTGACCTTTACCTAAGTGCATGAATCTATTCATGTAAAAATGCGAAAGGGAAAGGGGCTGATGGTAGCTTGATTTCCTCATGCTCTGAACTCCTTAGCAGTGATTGCCATTTACCAAGGTGGGCTACCCAGAGAAATGGTGGGATCTTTTTTTTCTCTAGAAGAATTTCAGAATGAAAAGTCCCCTCTAGTGGGGGCTGCAGCTTTTAAAAAAGTTTCTCAGGCATGCCAGTCATCTGGGGTCATAACCAGTCACCTTAGGTTTTTACTCCTTCCCTCACCCTGCCATCAAGATACAGCCCTGGGAGGATGCTGACAAACAAGTGCGCTTGTCTCTTACCTGCAGGCCAGTGCCTAAAATCCTAGACTTTCAGGTCCACCTCTTTCCAACCCCTGGGGGAGAACACAGAGACCTAGAGAGTGGAGGCAGTGGCTTGTGAGGGGCAGCCCTGAGACAGGAACGCAGGCCTAGGCCCTCATGCTTGCTCCTATCCCTCCTTTTATTATAATGAAGTTTTTTTTCAGGCATACAAAAAAGCATAATCCAAGAAGATAAATACTTTGTTTCCCCCACTCAACTTCAGAAATAAAAATATCTCTGAACTTCCTCAGTTCCCCTTCCCATTTCTCACCCTTCCTCCTCACCTCCCCCTAAATAGTGACCACAGTCCCAAGTTTTTGGTCTTCATGCCACAGAAATTTTCATATCTTTATTGCATATGCATACAAAAAATCATATTTTTTTTAAATTGAGATGTAGTTTCACTCTTGTCACCCAGGCTGTCACCCAGGCTGGAGTGCAATGGCACAATCTCATCTCACTGCAACCACCACCTCCCAAGTTCAAGCAATTCTCCCGCCTCAGCCTCCCGCGCACCTGGAATTGCAAGTGTGCACCACCACATCTGGCTAATTTTTGTATTTTTGGTAGAGACGAGGGGTGCCACCATGTTGGCCAGGCTAGTCTCGAACTCCTGACCTCAGGTGATTCGCCTGCCTCAGCCTCCTGAAGTGCTGGGATTACAAGCATGAGCCACCATGCCCGGCTGAAATTATATTTTTTCACATTTTAAACTACATATACTTGCCATCATACTTTGGGACCCTTTTGCAACTTTTTTTGTTTCACTCAATGCTTTTAAAGATTCACCTACATTTTAACATCAAGAATATTCCAGACTATGAACGTGTCACAATATATTTACCTATTCTCAGGTTTGTGAACATTTAGGACATGTTTTACCACCACAGAGGCACAGCAATGAATATTCTTGCACAAGAATATTGTACCTAATTTTTCCTGGGCTGAGCTCACTAAGCTAAGTAGCCTGTGATCGTGAGCTGTTCCCCAGATATGCATAGATTCTGGGTACAGTTCTGCAGTTACTAAATTTGTGTTATGCCATCCTGGAGAGGGTGGAAAGGAAACAGCAGTAGTGGAATGAATGAGTTGGACCCAGAACAACTTGGCAGGTGGAAATACATGTAGGAAAACCCCTGCTGAAAGTAGAAGAGCGAAAAAAAATTCCAGGAGAAACTGTGCTCCCAACTCCCCCTGTGATCAATTCCCAAACTCCTTTCCTGGAGGAGCTCTGAGGCCTGTAGGAGATAGAAGGTCATATACTCAGACATTTATTGATTGAAAAAAGGTGAAGTCTAACTCTTTCTTTGTCTTTTTGATCATTAAATGAAAAATGCTATAGATGCTAAAGTTCTTCTGAAACATTTGACTAATTGCCTGAATTAGGAACAATTTTTTTTATCATTGCCTCAAGTTTTTTAATAGCTGTTTTTTAAGAGAATATTCTTGAAGAATTCAAGCAACACCATCAAGTAACATTGATTCATTTGAAGTTTTATCCTCTCTTTCTGTTTTTAAGATCCTCTGAAAAAGCTTAATGTTTATCCCTCCAATTTTGGCCTGCTTTAGCAAGTGCCAAAATTTTTGCCCTGAGTTTTTTTTTTTTTTTTAACAAAGCTGAAATTAACACTGCTCTCTTGACCCAGCTACAAAAGCTCTTCCTTTACGTAATGACTTTCACCCATATGGGAAGGAAGCTTATGAGTCTATCACCAGCCACGGAAAATGAAATTCTCTAAATCTCAATGAAATAATGTCTGTGTTTGGCCTTTCTTAACTAAAAGAGTGAAGGATTTAGACACAAAGAAAACAGATAGTTGAAATCTGGGCACCTTGCCTTCCCAGAATGTGCTTGCTCCAAAGTAGGTCAGACTGTATTGCTACAAATCTTAACAATTCTTTTTAATACTTTCACTCATTACATTTGAGGGCTTGGAGGGAGAATAATTCCTTCAATTAATTAAAGAAAAATTACAGTAGTGAAAGAAAGGCTCCAGAAGTGCCAAGGATCTCTATCTCTAACCCCGGTGAGTTCATCAACATTAAAATTACTATCAAAAGAATCACTGGTAGTGACGCAATTATTATACAACTGATGCTTCCATGGCCTGCCATGGTTGACTGCGGACATTCATTCTCCCTCCTCGTGTCTGAGCTGACGCAGCTTCAGGAGAGGCCAAGACCAAGCTGCAAGAAGAGAAAACTGGAATGAACCCGACCTCTCTCAGGTTGACATCCCTCTCCAGGGGTGTCCAGGGATGGTGTTTTTTAAGCCCAGAATTCAGGAGAAACTTCCTAGAAGGCACAGATTTTGATGGAGGTGTGTGGGGTGATGCAAATATCCTGGAAGCTTGCATATTCTAAGTCCCTGGGGGCATATTGTTTCTGAATCCAAATCCTTTTTTTTTTTTTTTTTTTTTTTTGGCCCCTCTTATACTTCTTCCTTAACCACAAAGGGATACAGGTGCACCTAAGAGCAACCTTGCCAGGAAGTAAACGGTACAATTTAGTCACAGAATCAAAATGTTGCCAGTTTATTTTATTTTATTTTATTATTTTTTTGGTGAGGCAGAGTCTCACTCTGTCGCCCACCCTGGAGTGTAGTGGCATAATTACAGCTCACTGCAGCCTCAACTTCCCAGGCTCAAGCTAAATTTTCTATCTAATTGTGTATTTCTGACTTCAAAATCTTTTAAACTCCTTTTCTAAATCATCACAAGCCAGCAAAATGTGCTGGGCTTTAAGGGATTTTTCAAAGACCTCTAGCTTATTCTCCTAGCACATCTGAGTCTCTGCAAGAAATTATCCCAGAAAGATGACTCTTCATTAAGCTATCCAGAAACAAAATTTTCCAGTGTTCCCCCAATTAACCAATCTAGGACAACACAGATACCATCGACAAATTCTGTCTTCTATGTATCTAAAAGATAGAGGCCTTATTTCAGCCCTCACTGAGAGGGAAATATTGTTCTCATATTATTATTTATGTCCCTAATGTTACTTTCTTAACTGTAGTTATCAGCTATTACCAAAAATATACTGCATAAGAAGCAATCTGGAAACTCAATGGTATAACAAATGTATTCGTTCTTGCTCAGGTATTTGTGTCGTTAGAGATTTGATGAACCTGGGTTGACCTCAGCTAGTTTGGCATTCAAGCCATGGGTTGAGACGAGGTCTACTCTACTTGTCTCTCATTCTCCTCAGATCAGCAGCTTCCAGAGGTCTGGTCTTCCTGTGTGAGGAAAAGCAGAAGCACAAATGAACAAGCCCAACCCCACTGGTAGATGTAAAGCCTACGTCTGCTTCACACCCACTAACATTCCTTTGGCCAAAGCAAATCACACGGCCAAACCTAACATCAATGGAGCCAAACAATAAACCCTACTGTCCATGGTGGAACCACAAACTCACATGACAAGAGTGTGCGCTGAAGGGCAAGTGGGAAAAATAATGTAATCTACCACCCAAATATTTTCTATTTTAAACTAAAGCTATAGTTATTACCATGTTTGGAACGTTAGAAGACCCCACAGAGACTCAGATAAGCTTCTGAATTTCCCCATTACTGGGTATATACCCAAAGGAAAAAAAGTTATTCTAGAAAAAAGATACATGCACATGTATGTTCATCACAGCATCATTCACAATAGCAAAGACATGGAATCAACCTAGGTACCCATCACTGGTGAACTGGATCAAGAAAATGTGGTACCTATTGATATGGTTTGACTCTGTGTCCCCATCCAAATCTCATATTGGATTGTAATCCCCAGTGTTGGAGGTAGGGCCTGGTAGGAGGTAATTGCATCACAGGATACTTGGAGTGTCGCTTTGCCAGCCAGAAACCTCTGTGGCCAGTGTCGCCTTTACCCTAGTTTTTACTTAGGGCCACTGGGCTTGTTCCACCCCCTTGGCCTGGCAGGCTGCACTCAGCTAGCACTACTGGCCCAAATCTCATGCCTGCCAAGGGCAAGCCAGGCATGGAGCAGCGAGGGGTGTGTGAGCGAGTGAGCAAGGGGTGTGTGAGCAAGCAAGTATGGGGTCTGGCCACTAAACACAGCCAGGCATGCAGGCTGCAGTGGGGTGGGCAGCTCCAAGTGCTAGCACTGACACTGGCTCTCTGCGAAGCTGCAGCTGGACCAGGCGTACCACAAGCAGCTTCCACTGCTGGCACCAGGGAATGTGGTGGTGCCTGGAGGCTTGGAGACACCAGGAACTGCAGAGCCTCAAAAAGGTTGTCACAGTCCTGGCTCGGGGAGCTCCTAGATCTGGGCTCCCCAAAGGGCCACAGCTCTTCTCTCTTTCTCTCTTCTCTCCTTGTCACCCACAATGTGGCAAGCAAGGGATGTGTTTCAGCCCTATTTGTGTTACAGATCTTTAAGCCCTGCCATTCAGCAGGTCTCAACTTCTTGTCCTGTGTCCAGGAAGAATGAGGTGCACAGACAAGGATAGGATGAGCAACGCGAAAAGGAGTTTTACTGAGAGACAAACAGCTCAAAGGAGACCCTCAGGCAGGTCATCCCGACGAATGTTCAGCTCATAGCAGACAGGAGACCCTGCAGTAGGTAGCTCCTCTCCACAGGCAGGTCATCCCATCATCTCTTCAAGTCTGGCTGAGTCTGGGCTTTTATGGGCTTCAGAGAAGAGGAAGTGTGTGCTGATTCGTTCATGGACGGCCATGGGCAGGCTCAGAAAATGCATCATAAGTTCACATTCTGGTCCATCAGTCCAGCCCCCAGGCTTCAGGTTGTCTCTGGCTTGAAGGTGGGGCTTCACCCAGGACCCACCCCTTTCCACCCAGAAGTCTGTCTGCTTTTTGCTGTTGCTCAGGCTGTTTGTGTTGAGGGGCACCTGCAGGCCCCTGTGGAGCCTCCCTCAGCACCTTCTCAGCCTCCCTCCCATGCTTGTCAGTGCCCAAAGTCTGGAGGGGGCTGAGGCAGCAGAGGGCTGGTGTGTTAGCACTGCCCCAAGTGTGGGCACACCCAGCCAGGTTGCAACAGCACCCAGACTCATCCTCAACTTTGCTCTGAGATCAGAGCAGGCACCGGGAATGGGGAGAGGCCAGGCAGCAGGAGCAAGCACTTCTGAGCCTGTGGGTATAAGGAGGGCTTCCCAGACCCCCAAGAATGCAGAGATGCCCAGGTCTGCATCTGCAGCTCTGCCTGAGGTGCATGAGGCTCCTGCCCCTTCAACTCAGGAGGGGGCGGGGCTTCCACCTGTTCCTAGCTCCCACCGGCTCCATGGAGCATGCAGCCCCAGCCCTGCCTCCCCCACTGCAGCCAGCATCATGGCAGTGGTCGTTCCAGGTGGGCCACTGCTGCCATCAATTAGATCATGGGAACAGTTTTTAATGGTTTAGCACCATCCCCCTAGCGCTATCTTGTGATGGAGTTCTCATGAGATCTGGTTGTTTAAAAGTGTGCAGCACCTCCCTGCCCGCCTCCTACTCTGGCCATGTAAGATGGGCCTGCTTCCCCTTCATCTTTCACCATGATTGTGAGTTTCCTGAGGCCTCTTCATCCATGCTTCCTGTACAGCCTGTGGAACTGTGAGTCAATTGAACCTCTTTTCTTTACAAATTACCCAGTCTCAGGTATTTCTTTATTGCAGTGCAAGAACGGGCTAATACACATATACACCATGGAATACTATGCAGCCATAAAAAGAATGAAATCATACCCTTTGCAGCAACATGGATGCAGCTGGAGGCCGTTATCCTAAGTGAATTAATGCAGGAACAGAAAACCAAACACTACATGTTCTCACTCATAAATGGGAACTAAACATTGAGTGCTCATGGACATAAAGACGGGAACAATAAACACTGGAGACTACTCAAAGGGGGAGAGCTGGAAGGGGGTAAGGGCTGAAAAACACCTATTGGGTAGGTACTATGCTCACTCTGTGGTGGTGGGACCATTCGTACCCCAAACCTCAGTATCAGGCAATATATTCATTTAAGAAACTTGCATGTTCACCCTATGAATCCGAAACAAAAGTTGAAATTATTATTATTTTTAAAAATTAAAAAAAAAGCTTCTGGCCGGTTGTGGTGGTTCATGCCTGTAATCCTAACTCTGTGGGAGACCAAGGCAGGTGGACCACCTGAGGTCTGGTGTTTGAGACCAGCCTGGCCAACATGGCGAAACCCCGTCTCTACTAAAAATACAAAAATTAGCTGGGTGTGATGGCAGTTGCCTATAATCCCGGCTACTCGGGAGGCTGAGGCAGGAGAATCGTTTGAATCCAGGGGAGCGGAGGTTGCAGTGAGCCGAGATCGCGCCACTTCACTCCAGCCTGGGGGAAAGAGCAAAACTCCATCTCAAAAAAAAAAAAAAGCTTCTGGGTTTCAATGTTGGCTCCTTCGCTAGGTGGCTAGGTAACTTTGGGCAGATTATTTATGTTTCTCAGGCCTAAGTCCCTGAGTTTGTAAAATGAGAGAAATAAGCCTGCTTTACATGACTGCTGGGATGACTAAATGAGACAGTATAGAGAGCTTAGCATAGGGTGTTGTGCATAGAAAATGGGCTCAATAAATAGTAGCTGTTAATAACAGCTATTCAACAGACATTTGTTGGAAACTTTCTACATTTGTTTGAAAATGCTAGGAATTTTTCTAGGCTGTCATGATATAAAGATAACTAGTACAGTCCCCGAAACAGGTATTTGGTAACTAGGCGTCCATGGGCAGGAGGCACCCAACCAGCCCGGAGTGTCAGGAAAAGCCCCTAGCAGAGATGATATAGCCAGAGTCTTAGAAAATGAATGTGAATTTTCCAGAGAGGTGGGCAATTTGCCAGACACTGGGAGAGGAAGGGAGGGCATTTCAGCCAGAGGAACAACCAAAAAGAATCTGGTGTGCTCAGAGGAGACATTCCGTGGGTACATAGTGGAGAGGAAGATAAGCTGGAGGAGTGAGGAGGGCTAGGGGACAAGTTTAGTTATCATAATCATTTTTTGCTAAGGAGTTGGATTGTATCCCAAAGGCCATTAGCCAACTAATACTGTTCAAATTGGAATCAGTCATTTAATTGCATCATCTCCAAACTCATTAGTGCTACACAGTGTCATTTAAACTCCGGTGACACAGAGAGGTCTGGAGTCTGTTGGAAATGAGACCTTCAGTCACAGCTGCTAAGAGAAAAACAGGAACCTTGGCTGCACTTTCAGCCTCACACAATTCAGCAAACGTTTAATGGAACCTCTTTCTGTGTCCAGCACAAGTATTTGGCACTTGGGATAGAGGGTTGGAGTGGAGTGAAAAGTGTGAACAGAGGCAATCTCTGCTCCTAGAAGCTCCAGCATAAAGGTTGGGTTCCAGCAAAAGGCAAAGCATGTCTCATAAAAGTGCTGTATCTGTGGCACGTGCCCTGCCTTCACCCCTCAGCCTGTCCTGTCTCAGACCATGTCCTCTTTCAGGTTATATTTCCTGGACAGTAAACAGGGCTCACCTCCACTGATCAGGATAGGCTTTTCTGGGTGCTACTCAATGTTGGTCCTCCCTCTCCTGCTTCATCCCCATGGTTTTCTTGAGGAAAGAAGACAGGGTCAGCAGGGGAGGGTGGAGGGTTGAGAGTGAAAGGAGGCTTGGATTCACTGCACCTCGCCTTTCCTGCAGGGGAACAATTAAACAGCTTGTGAAGCCCAATTCTGTATCTCATGGGCATTGAAGAAAGGGATTTTAAAAAGCTGATTCTAGGCATTAATTAGTAATGAGTTTCTGCTACATTTTTTAAAGTTGTACTTGTCACATCATTCAGTGGTCATTATCCCTTTTTAATGAATCCACAAGGTTAGTTTTACGATTGGCAAGAAATTCAGAGTTTCAGGAGAGACTCTGTATGTTAGAGAGCTCCTCAGGCCAAGGTCATTCTTTCTAACAAGTGGATAAGCAGCCTCCTTTCTAGGGTGCTCCAGCCTCATGGGGACCCCTTGTGGGGCAGCATCCTTCACCTGAATGCTACCCCTCCAGATGCTTCCAACCTTCAGGCCCCAGCCCGATCTGCTTCCATCCGAGGTCACCCAGTCCTTTCATACTATGATAGACTCCAACGCTGAATGCCTGGGCCTCTAAGCAAGTGCTCCTCTCAGTTCCTCTTATGAGTGTTGGGTGCCACCTCATCTTTCCCCAAGACATTAGAAGCCAAAGGTCAGAGACGCCTTTTCAGACCTTCCTGTTGCCCTAGCTCAGAGCCAGTGGGTGGGATCCACCTTCACTTGATAAAGATGATTTCTGAGCCAACTCCCAGCAGGAGGGTTCTGTAGGCAGGCTCTGCCCTGTCATGGGTCAAGCAGGACCCAATTTTCTATTTCTATTCATTTCTTGTTGCAGCTGTAATAACATACCACAAACGTGGTGGCTGAAAACCACCCAGAGATTGATAATCTCACCCTTCTGAAGGTTGGAAGGCTGACACAGGTCTCACTGGGCTAATACCAAGGTGTCAGTAGGTTGCATTTCTTCTGGAGGCCGTAAGGGAGAACCCTTCTTCTTGCCTTTTCCAGCTTCTAGAGGCTTCCTGCATGTCGTGGCCTCAGCCTCTTCCATCTTCAAGCCGGCAGTGGGTGGCCGAGGCTTTCTCACAAGGCAGCACTCTGGTACCGATGCTTCTCCCTTCCTCTGCCACATTTAACAACCCTGTGATCATGTTGAGACTGCCAGGATAATCCAGGACCACCTCGTTTTCTTCAGGTTAGCTCATTAACAATCTCATTCCATCTGCTCCCTTCATTCCCCCTTCCATGTAACATAACATTCACAGGCTCCTGGGACCAGGACGGGGATGCGTGTGTGGGCCATGATTATGCTTACCACAGTAATCGAGGTGAAGGAGATATGCAAAAACAAACAAACAAACAAAAACCCATTTCCCCAGCTTGTTTAGTGGGACAGACGCAACCAGAGAGAGCCCCACTAGGTGGAATGCTCCCAAACAGGAAGGGAAAAGGATTTACTGTTATAGAAACATTTCATTTCCTCCACTTAACTTCTTTTATCCTCCCAGGATTTGAAGTTGCCAAAAAGGTGGGAGCTTTTCCTTTGTTTATGGCTGTGGCTTTGACATGTTAATGACAGGGGACTTTGCTAGCCTTGAAACAGTGGGGAGGACCGAAGAGACAGCTTGCCTTTCTTCCATCTGCCACGGGCCTATCGGAGCCATCATTTCACCTCGCTTTGTGGAGGTTTTCTTCATGTATTCCATGAGGATGAGGCCATCTGCTTCCCTGTCTGTAATTAGTTGCACACTTGTGCTTCTGCTGCTATTGCACTATGTTATTATGTTTGGGTTTTTAAAAGTATGATGTGCGCCTCCCTTACTTGAATCAAGACTCCCTCAGAGAATGGTGCATGTTTTCAGTGCCTGAGAGAGGGCATCTGATGGTGAGGGAACCTCTGGGGGTTGTTCTGAATCCTTGAGCAGCAGTCAGACTGCAGTCTTACTCTTACCTCCTGGGAAGACGCAGTCACAGTCAACAGGGAAACATCTTGTCATCAATTATGAAAGCCTCGTGCAAGCTGCTTGGCTTTGTAATTCAGGAGACTATGGAAGGCCTGCTGGTTGTCCAGAGCAGGAGATACAGACCAGAAGGGGAAAATGGGATCCTGAGTGTGAGTCATTCTCACCATTTTGTCCTCAAAGAGAAAAAAAGTGCTGGTGGTGGGTGCCAAGTAGAGGAATAAACAGGTTCTAACATCAAGGGCAGGAGAAGAGAGGGGTTGAGGATGTAGCAGCATGGGAAAATAGTTGGTAAGACAATAGTTGATGGGAGAATGAACAGGTTTAAAAGTTAGATTAAAAAAAAGAGCAGCAACTACTTTTGCCCGCCTTGTCTGGTGTTGCATGGTCTTGTCAAGAGTTTTTCATCACGGTCCTGTCAACAAATTAACTGGTAGGAAAAAAAAAATGAAAAAGCTTTCCTTTTAGAGAATGTGCTCACAGAAAGCAACTGTTCCCCCAAGGACTTGCCCCAGTTCCATCTCTGCATCTGGAGGGAGAGAGGGAGTCAGAGCGTGTGGCCTGGTGCTCTCCAAGAGGGACGTTCTCTGGCAGTGTGGGAGCCACACTTCAGGCAGCACCTGGTCTGTACGTGTCTTGGTGGGACAGCTGATGTAGGGACTCACCCTAGTTCCCTCCTGGATCCTGCTGCCCTGCCACTTTTTGGTGAAAAGGCAGGGGAGACGCAAACTGAGAAGTCAGAGCTCATCTGTATCAATACACCTTAGCACGAGAGCTGCTAGGAGCAGTCACGGCTTCTATGAGTGAGTCATTTTATTTTTGAATAGATAACATAGTCACATAGTGTAAAATTGCAAAGGAATGAGAGAGTACACAGTGAAAAGGTTTCCTTCCACCCTTGACTCCAGACACCTAATTCCTTCACTGGAACCAACTAATGTAATTAATTTCTTGCACACCCTGCCAGAAGTATTTAATGCATATATAAGCAAACATACATAAGTTTCCTCTCCCCTTCTTTTAAAATTTAATTGTATAATTTTAAAAGGAATTTCTTCTTTAGGTCAGTTTTAGATGCATGGCAAAATTGAGCAGAAGGCACAGAGACTTCCCATATACTCTCTGCCCCATACACCGACAGCCTCCATGCTTATCAACATCCCTCACCAGAGTGGTACATGCTGTTACAGTCAATGAACCTACACTGATGCCACATTACCACCCAAAATCCATAGTTTACATTAGGGACACTCTTACTGTTGAACACTGTAGATATTTGGGAAAATATATAATGACATGTATCCAGCATTGCATAGGTATCACTGCCCCAAAAGTCCCTGTACTGTGCCTTTTCATCCCTCCGTACCCCAACCCCTGGCAATCACTGATCTTTCTACTGTCTCTGTGGTTTCGCCTTTTCACAAATGTCACATAGCTGGACTTCTACAATATGTAGCCTTTTCAGATTGGCTTCTTTCATTTAGTAATATGCATTTTAAGTTTTCTCTGTGTCTTTTTTTGACTTGACAGCTCATTTCTTTTCGGTGCTGAATAATACTCCATTGTCTGGATGTACCAGAGTTTATCTATTCACTTACTGAAGGGTGTCATGGTTGCATCTAAGTTTTGGCAATTATGAATAAAGCTGCCATCAGTATCCACATGCAGGTTTTTGTGTAGACATAGGTTTTCAACTCGTTTGGGTCAATATCAAGGAGTGTGATTTCTGAATCACGTTGTCTCCCTCACCCCCTTTTATCCATATACAATGTTCTGCATCTTGCTTTTTTGTTATATTTTAGAGATCATTCCATATTATCTCCAATGAACTCTTTATGTCAGTAAAAAAAAAAAATGCATGGGAAGGATTATGCATCTAAGCTTATGAAAACAAGAACACTTTTTTCTTTGATAGCCATTTGATGAGACATGGTCATGAAAGATGAAAAAACCCATTGGAAAAAAAAACCCTGTTGAGGAAAACCTATGGTATAAATAGTTCATTAAATTTAAATGGGGGAGTTGGGGAGGGAAACATTCTGGAAGCAAGAACATCATCATGGGGCACAGGGGACAAGCACACTGTGTGACTGAAGGAATAAAGGATCTAGAGTCAGAAGCTGGTTCAAACTCTGGCTCCTTCTCTTGCTATGCAACCTTAGACAAGTCACTCTTGGACCTAGATCCTCAGTTTTCTCACCTATAAAACAGCACCGATAAAAAATGCCTATTTCACTAGTTTTTGGAAGAATCCAGTGAGACAATGCACGAGACAGAAGTCTTTGGAAAACATTAAGTGCTAGATGGATATATTCACTCTCTTGGCAATATTGCCGTGTGCCGGCTGTGAACCACAGAGTTCCAGGCCCTGGATGCTGGCTGGAAAGCTGACGCGACCCCATGCCCTACGGAGCTTATATTCTCAGGGTGTGGGCAGGATAAACAAATAAGCAAAGAAGAGAGTTTGAAAGGTAGTGCTAAGAAGGAAATAACACACAGAGAGGTGAGTAAGTGGTCAGATGGGTGCCCAAGTGAGACAGGGAGGTCAGAAGGGTGGCCTGCTCAAGGGGTTCCCATAGAGCTGGTCGCCACCCAAGGCAATGAAGGAAGGGTGTCGAGGCCAGATATAAATTATTTGTGCCCAGTAGTGCCAGGGGCATGGCAGCCTTGAGAGGAAAGTTGGCAGACGGCTGGGTCGTTTTCTCCTTTTTCCAACTGAAGCTCCTCCCCCCAGCCTTTTTCTCTTCCCTGAGGCTTGTCTGGGGCTGGTGGCACCAAGCAAGGCAGTGGAGGCTGTGGCTGGTGTAACATGATTCTCATCCATGCACAGATCCAGAACAGGAGCCCGAAGGAGGTCAGAGGTAGCAGGGAGCCCAGTCAGCTACGTGCCTTCCTTCCACACTGCCTCCACAGCTGGGCCAAGCTGTCTGTTTGGATTGTAGAGTGATTTTTTATTTTCTGCTAACACCGCAAAACAGCACATTTGTGCATGTTTATGTGTGAAATGGTATGCATTTAAAATGAAACAAACTTTTATATAAATGTACAAAGTTACAGAACTGTATTTCTAAGCTTTCGCTGTACTTCCAAGTGCAGTGAGAGCAAAACAGCTTCTCAGATTCACCCTTCATTCAAAAGAAAGCCTGAAGCCACCCAGGGGAGGCAAGAATGGGCCTGGGATGTCTCAAGCTTCAGGAAGAGAAACCAAGAGGGACTCATCTGAGCTCCTATTGCAAATGCCCCAGAGGTAACTGAAAGGCTCCCAGCCTAAATCCAAGTTTATCCCAGGCCACCTTGTGAATAATAGAGGTAATAGTCATCCTCCACTAAGGAAACACTATGTGCAGAGTACACAGGTTAAGTATGTTCTGTGCATCTCTAATTCTCACAACACACCCAGGTTGGTGCTCCACAGGTGGGTCTCAGGGACTGGTAGGCAAGGGGTAGAAACCAAAATGAAAACCTGTACCATCCTCTGGAGAAAGCCTTGATTTAAATAAAGTTTTATGACCCAACTAAGGACACAAGCTAGCCCGGCTGGGATCCCAACACAGGTGTACCTGGTTCTAGATACAGCATCTCTCAACCCATAGCAGTGCATTTGGGCCACCATTTCCACCCACAAGTCACCAGAATCCTCAGGTTGCTGGTCTTAGGGACCCCTGAGAGGCTGCTCGGGGATCCCACTAAAGACCACCAGGCAGACCCAGTTTCCTAAGCAGTGTCTGTAACCTAACGATGATGGTGAGAAGTTCCCGGGTAACCTCTGACTATGCTTTGCAGCATGCAGGGAGGCCTGGCCCCATGTCTATTATTCCTGCCTTCTGTCTACCTTCCACTGATCAGTTTTAGCAAGATTGGAGACCAGGATAGAAATCTGTTCTGATTTATTCTTTCTCACTAACCTTCTATCAAAAATTACCTATTCCAGGCCAGGTGCAATAGCTCACGCCTGTAATCCCAGCACTTTGGGAGGCCGAGGACAGCGGATCACCTGAGGTCAGGAGTTTGAGACCAGCCTGGCCAACATGGAAAAACCCCATCTCTACTAAAAAATACAAAAATTAGCTGGGCATGGAGGCACTTGCCTGTAATCCCAGCTACTTGGGAGGCTGAGACAGGAGAATCGCTTGAACTCAGGAGGCGGAGGTTGCAGTAAGCCAAGATCTTACCACTGCACTCCAGCACTCTAGTCTGGGCAACAGAGCAAGACTCCGTCTCAACAACAGCAATAACAAAAATTGCCTATCCCAAAGATAGGTTAGCGGTTGCCTAGGGCTGGGGGAATGGGGAAGAAGGAGGAGTGACCACTGATGGGTACAAGGTTTCTTTTGGGTTGCTGAAAATATTTTGGAATTAGATAGTAGTGATTGTTGTACAGCACTGCGGATATATTAAAAACCACTGAAATGTACACCTTATATTAATGAGTTGTGTGGTGTGTCAGTTACACCTCAAAAAAACTGTTAACAGAACATTACTTGTTTCATTTCCCATCTTTTCATGGCTATTAGGTGATTAGATGTGGTGGGTTTTAAATACGTCTGTAAATACTTTGGTTCTTTTCCACTGAAGAGATGGAACTTAGTAACGCTCCCCTTGAGTATGGTCTGGACTTAGTAACTTTTATCCTAACAATCGCATGTGCCAGGCTAGGGGTGGTGGCTTATACCTGTAATCCCAACAGTTTGGGTGGCCAAGGCAGACGGACCACTTGAGCCCAGGAGTTCAAGACCAGCCTGACCAACATAGGAAGACCCTGTATCTACAAAACCCACAAAAATTAGCTGTGTAGTCTTAGCTACTGAGGAGGCTGAGGTAGGAGGATCACTAGTGCCCAGGATATCAAAGCTACTGTGAGCTATAATTATGCCACTGCACCCCGGCATGGGTGATAGTCCAAATAATAATAATAATAGCATTTGCTGGCCGGGCATGGTGGCTCACGCCTGTAATCCCAGCACTTTGGGAGGCCGAGGCGGGCAGATCACGAGATCAGGAGATCGAGACCATCCTGGCTAACACGGTGAAACCCCGTCTCTACTAAACAAAATACAAAAAATTAGCTGGGGTGAGGTGGTGGACGCCTGTAGTCCCAGGAGGCTGAGGCAGGAGAATGGCGTGAACCCAGGAGGCGGAGCTTGCAGTGAGCGGAGATCGTGCCACTGCACTCCAGCCTGGGCGACAGAGCAAGACTCTGTCTCAAAAAAAATAAATAAATAAATTATAAATAACAATAATAGCATTTGCTAGTAGTCAGAAAGTATAACTCCCAATAGCAGGCATTACAGCTTCCCCCTTGCTTCTCTTCCTTGGATCACTCATCCTTGAAGGAACCCAGCAGCCACGTTGTGAGGACACTCAGACAGCCCCCTGGAGAGCGCATGTGGTGAGGAACTGAGGCCTGCTACCAAAAGCCACCTGAATGACCCATCTAAGAAGCAGATCCTCCAACCACAGTCAAGCCTACATGTGACCGCGCCTCGGCCAGGATCTTCACTGCATCTTCATGAGAGACCCTCAGCTAGAACCACCAGCTAATTTGCTCCCAAATTCCTAAGCTGCAGAAACTGTAAGATGATACATGTTTATTATCTTAAGCCACTAAATTTTGGGTTAATCTGTTAGGCAGCATTAGTTAACATAAGATACAGTAAAATACACGATTAGATAACAATCTGTTAGATTGTATTGGTAACAATGAGCTAATCTGTGGTAAAGTTTTGACAAACACTGGTGGGTGATGCTTTATCCTTCCAAAATAATGCCTTTCTATTTTAACAGAGTAACCTACCTAGAGCTGCAGTGCCCCAATTCGAAAGCACTGTGACAATGGTGAATATTTCCGACTTGTTGGTAGGCATGTAGGGAGGTTATTTTTGATCTAGGGCTGGGGAGTTTCTGTGACTTTCTAATTACGCCATGCAGCCAGCTGCCTGTTCTTCCTACGAATGTGTCTGCACTCATTCCTCAGGTGGTCTAGAGAGACAATTCCTGTCAGAGGCAACACGGGCAGGGACTCAATAATGTTACCAGCCTCCAAGTGGCAGGAAAACACTCCTTTCTCTCTAGGGTTCCCATTCCCCTTTCTTTTCATGGCACCACCTCCTTTGACTATCTGGTCTCCCACAGGCAAAGGTCAGCCACTCTGTCCTTTACGTCCTTCACTCACAGGTCTTTCCATTCTGGGTAAGTTATGCCTTTGCAGCCTGCTGACTTTTTCTCTTTTTGTCATGTCTTCTGTCTTCTTTGACATTTGTTGCTGCTACAGCCCTTTGGAAAGCCTGGAATTCTACTAAGAATGTCCTGAAAACTGGGGATTGGCATGTAAGAGTGCTAGAGTTTTCACAGCAGGGACTTCGGAGTGTCTTTATGCTTGTGTGAAACAAGTAAAGAAGTGCACACACACAGCACACCACCCACAAAACAACAAGAAGGTGAGTGTAATGGCTACCCAGGGTCTGCCTCCCCAGCCACAAGTCTGGGCGAGACGTCAGGCTTTGACTCTACACCTTCCTCCACACAGAGGTGACTCCTCCCACCCAGACTGAGGACTGTTAATAGGTAACCAACACCAAAATCATTTACAAAGGATTAATAGTAATCTCTCAAGCACACAATATCTCCTTTGCTATAATCATTACCTTTGAGTATTTCATTTCTCCATCTGCTTTGAGAATGTTTGAGAATTTTCTTTGTCTTTCACTATCAATGTAAACAATTGCTTGGGATCCCCAGGTACTTACTCCAAGTTTTGCATTTTGTGGTTTCACTGCTGTCTCTCTTTTAGAGACCATGAGCTACTAGTGGCCCAGGAATTCCCAAACTGGGCTGGGGTGCCTCAGAGCACTGTAGGGAACTCACAATGGCAGTGGGAATATTTTAAATTTTTGAGGGAAATGCAGCAATACTTGACATTGACAGATACCTCATGAACTGAGATAGTTTAGAGTTCAGCATTAGACCCAACTATATTCTTTACAATAATATCCTCTCTTTTCAAACTGAATTTTTGGTGGTTATTGTGGTAAAAGGGAAGTGTCAACCCAAATTCAACATGGAGCAGAAATGAAGGTGGCAGTGTCCAATCTAATTCCAAAGTTTGAGAAACTGTGCAGTGTGCAACAGGTATACATATCCTCTTGGTAAGTAATGGTGAGTATTTAAGAATGGAATAATAATATTCGCTTTTGGCTGGGCATGGTGGCTCATGCCTGTAATCCCAGCACTTTGGGAGGCCGAGGCAGGTGGATCACCTGAGGTCAGGAGTTCGAGACCAGGCTGGCCAACATGGTGAAACCCTGTCTCTACTAAAAATACCAAAAAAAAAAAAAAATAGCTGGGCATAGTGGCACACATCTGTTATCCCAGCTACTTGGGAGGCTGAGATAGGAGAATTGCTTGGACCCGAGAGGTGGAGGTTGCATTGAGCTGAGATCGCCCCAGTGTACTCCAGCCTGGGCGATGAGCGAGACTGTCTCAAATAATAATAATAATAATAATATCAGTTTTTGTTTCAATTTATATACTTTGTTTACAAAAGGCTAGAATTATTAGGACATAAATATCCCTTAAGTGGTTTAGACCCAACTACTCAATAAATGGAAGTGCTAAGTATTTCTTTTGGCCTCAGGACACTATTAAAAAAATGTCTGCTGCACTAAGAGAGCAGTGAACTGAGGAAGTTTGGGGACCTCTGTTGTGGCACCTTGTGACCTGTTCCCACCCCATCCATCTCTAGCGCTCCCCTGCTCCCCCATTCTATGCCTTTCCATGGGGCACTGGGTGCTGTTCACCAGGCTTGCCGTGCCTCCTCAGCCCTAGGACTTCACATGAGCTCTTGACTCCATTGGGAATGGTCTTCTTTCTCCTCCATATACACTCAATCACCTGTAATGCCTGTAACTGCACCCATCACCTTGAATTGTATTGACGTGGTTGTAGATTTGTTTTCTCACTAGACTGTGAGCTTCTTGAGAATAAGGAACAGATCCGATTTACCTCAGTGTACATACCCAGAATTGCAGAAAAAGCACTATGTGTGTTACTAGAAGCTGTCTAGAATTCTGCTGATTATGTACTGCCTCTTACCTTCTCTTCCACAGACACTCCTATTCTCTCCAACCGCCATTGCATCCATGATACTGACAGTACAGAGACCAACCATGGAGCACGTGGTCTTCCTTCCTCCTGAAATTATTCCTTTGACAGGAAGTTGCCTATGGACTGGGACCTGGAGATTTTGCTTGGGATGCTCTAGCCTCACTTCAGGAAGAGTTCTAGAGCAGGGTACCAGGCCAGACACTTCTGGTTTCAAGAAACAGAGACTCCTAAAGGAAGCAAGGAAGATTGTTGTGTTGTGTTGTGTTTTGGTTGGTTGGTTGGAAACCCAACGTTATGCTTCTTCAGCAGCAAGCATATGCCAGAAACAGCATCCATACCAGGATCCCTCAGCAACTGGGCTTCACAGAGCCTGGGACTCCGGTCAGGAGCTCAGAGCTTGCTCTGAATCCAAGGCAATACTGCTGCCCAGGTCACAGTGAACTTCACCCCAAGGCTCCATAGTCAGTGTGACAAGTTTTTCACTCCTCTCTCTAAGGTGCTCCCATTACCAATTTACCACATTCTCACCTTAGCCCTAGTTCAAAGTCCAGACAGAAGGAATCTGATTGGCCCAGGTGATCAGTGAAGTCTGTTAGCACAGACTAAGAGATTTCCACCTGGCTAACTCCTGGCTGTGCTTAAGTCAGGTGTCTGCTTCTCATCCAATGAGCTGAGGTTCAGAAAAGAGGCTCAGAGGCACCAGCGTGATGACTCACTGGAAGAAAGTCCTCATCGGGAATGGGAGTGCAGCAAATACACTGAGGACTTTCCTCTCTGGTCCCCCACGCTTTTTACTGCTGTGTAGCATTAATTAGCTGTTTTCTCAACAACGGTACTTGTTTTATTACAGGATCTTTATTTGTCATCCTGAAATTGTCAGTTACAGTTTATGCTCTGATAATGTTCAGACATCCAGTTATAGAGCTATCAGTATCAAGCTCATTATTTAATGTATTAACAACAAAATGACACTCTCTGTTTCCTTGAGCAAGTCTCTTTCTCTCTTGCGAGCTTAGTTGAATTGCCTATGAATGTGAGCACAAAAATGCTTTATTTGCCCAAAGAGAGGGGAAGGACTAGTTCACCTCTTTAGGTACTGTCTCATACCCAGAATCTAGAATTCTATAGTGATTTATGAACTTAGAGTTTCCAGACCACTGAATCAGGATCTATGTGCAAGATAAATGAATCAATGAGGTAGAAAAAGAGAGCTTCTTAATTTGAGCAATGAAACCCATTAAATAAAGGAAAAGTTTTAATTGGTATGTCCAAAAATTGAGGACTTTGTCCTTGGCCTACATCGGTAGCTATTTTGCATGTGTGTAGGCCAGGCCTGAATCTCCAGTGAAACCCTCCCTGAATCCAGGCTCATTCCCAGGGCTGACTTTCAACCCCAAAGATGGATTTTTCCCTACGTCTCCCATGAATCTGTGGTGTCAACCACACCACGGCCTCTGCCACTGAGTTATTTGTTGTCTTGAACCATTTATTCACAAATTTCACTTTCATCTGAACTGCTTCTCTCTCCTAGACCTTCTTTCTTTTGCAGCATTTAAGCCCTGTTCCAACTGGCTCTTTTGCCTGAACTTACACACATAATCAACCCTCGTCCAAAAAATAAATCCCCTTCCTTGGACCCTGCATGATCTCCTAGCTTTCACTCCAGCCTTTATACCCAAGCTTAAGGAAGAAGTGGTCTGTACTCAGAGTTCCCATTTCCTCCACCTCCCACCTCCAACCTGAGACAGGGGGGCTTCTGCCCCCACACACTCCTGACCCTGCCTTTACCAGTGTTACCAGGATTCTCCTAATATCCACCTAGAACGTCCCCATCTTCAGGCCTGACATGTCTGGCCCTGTCCTTAGCATCTGACCTCAAGGATTCCTCCCTCCTCCCTGGAACCCGTGAGCATCAAAATCACCGGTGATTTTGTGAACTTTAGTGAGCATCAAAATCACCTGGAAGGGCTTTTTTCAGACAAAGTGTGCCAGGCTCCACCTTGGAGTTTCTGACTGAGAGGTCTGGTTTGGGATGCTGGAGTGTGCATTGCTAATGAGTTCCCTGGCGATGCCCATGCTGCTGGTCTGCAGACGACACACTCACACACATTGCTGGGGGTGAATTTGCACCACTCCCCTTTGAACATTTCGCAATGTCTCGAGACATTCTTGGTTGTCACAGCTGGAGGGAGAGGCAAGGGAGCGGGGAGATGCTACTGAAATCTGATAAGTAGGAAGCAGGGAACAGCCCCATCCCCCCGTGGCCAACAAAGAATTATCTGACCCAAAATACCAATGGTGCTGAGGTTGAGAAACCCTGCCTCAAAGATTTCTTCCTTGGCTGGCTAGTCTCTGACATCTTCTCCTTGTCCATCTGTCATCCCCATGGCCTTATAGTCCCACCTGTCCTCACTTGTTTATTTCCACTGTCCCTTCTTGGTTCCGACTTCATAACCTCCCATATGCATTACTTACTACAATAGCTTCTTTTTATTTACTTACTTTTTAGTGCTTATGTTTCATTATTTTTTCCTTCTTTTTTTTCTTTTTTTTCTTTTTTTTTGAGACAGGGTCTGTGTCTGTCACCCATGCTGGAGTTCAGAGGCACCGTCATAGCTCACTGTAAACTTGCACTCCCAGGCTCAAGTGATCCTCCCACCTCAGCCTCCCAAATGGCTGGTACTACAGGTGCATGCCACCACATCTGGCTAATTTATTTTTTTATTATTTTTTTCTGTAGAGATGGGGTCTTACTGTGTTGTCCAGGTTTGTTTTGAACTCTTTGTATCAAGGGATCCTCCTGCCTTGGCCTCCCAAAGTGCTAGGATTATAGCTTGAGCCACCGTGCCTGGCCTACAATAGCTTCTTAAATGAACTTTTGGATGACAAGGTCATCCCTCCTAAGTCAACATAAACTCTCTGAGCATGTGGCTTCCCTAGTTAAAAGCCATCAATGCTTCCCCTCCTCACCCAGTGCCTGCATGAGATCCTGGACCCTTGGGACTCACAAGCCTCTGTGAGCTGCCTCTTGCTGGCCTCACCCGTCTGGCCTGCCCCACTGCCCTCCCCACATAGCACACTTCTGCCTTCCGAAGCTGCTTATAATTGCTGCTCTCTGTCTCCAGATAACATATTGTGTTCTCCTCCACCTAGAAAGCCCTTTCTTCATCTCTGCCTGGCGAATTCTTTTCCCAACCTTTAAGACTCAACTCAAGTTGAAACCTCCTCCAAAGAGCCTTCCCTGACCCTCCTCGTCTGCTAACTTAGCTGCTCCAACTGTGGGTCTCACAGAGCCCCTTGCTGATATCTGTGCTCATCTATCCTAACACTTATCACCCTGGAGGTGCAAGAGAGCCCAGCGCTAAACACACAGACTCTGAGCTGAAATTTCAGCGTTTGAATCCCAGCTCTGATGTTTACTAGCTGTGTGACCTTGGATAATGCACTTAATGGTCTGTACCTCAGTTTCTTTATCTGTAAAATGGGGTTGATGAGTGCCTACCTTATTAGATTGTGAAGACCGGATGAGTTAATATACAAAGAAAGCACTTAGAACAGGGCTTGGCAATTAATAAGCAGTTTAATAGAGTTGGTCATTGTTATTATTATTACTGACTTGTCTGTTTACCTCACTGGGTTGTAAGCTCTGTGAAGATAGCAGTATGTTTTTGATTTCTGTATCCGCTCGTCCACAGTAAGCATTTAATAAATGTAAGTTAGACTTGTAAATCTCCTTCCCTTCTTTTCTTGCTGTCTGCCTGACACCATTTATTCATTAAACAAATGTTTACTGAGCACTTTATATATGAGTCATTATTGTCCACACCCTTGGTTTCTAGGAGCATAATACAGTGCCTGGGGCACTGAATTAAGACTTGAAAGAAACGGGCCAGCCATGGTGGCTCATACCTGTAATCCTAGCACTTCGGAGGCCACGGCAGGAGGATCACCTGAGGTCAGGAGTTCGAGACCAGCCTGGCCAACATGGTGAAAACCCCGCTCTACCAAAAATACAAAAAAGTAGCTGGGCGTGGTGGTGCACACATGTAGTCCCAGCTACTTGGGAGGCTGAGGCATGAGAATCACTTGAACCTAGGAGGCGGAGGTTGCAGTCAACCGAGATCACACCACTGCACTCCAGCCTGGATGACAGAGCAAGCCTCTGTCTCAAAAAAAAAAAAAAAAAAGAGTTGAAAAAAACTTGAGTTCTGGCCACCCCTTAAGAGGCCTTACACATTAGATCAGGATAATAGTGTCTTTCACCCTCCTCTGTCTCCATAATGTTGTGACGCTATCATGAGATAATGAATTTATAGAAAGTATAGGACAATCATCAAATGTAAAAATATTTATTTTCCAAACCCATCTTATTTCTTTTTAATGACTCTGGAACAAAGGCATTGGTCTGACCTATGATAATTTGCATACTGCTCTTCACAGATGAGTTGTAGAAAATGTTAAGTGAGAAACAAACGTGCTGAGGCTGTGAGAAGTGAGAAAGCTAAGGGAACAGCTTCATTATACAGAATCATGCAGTCAGCAATCAGCAGTTTCCAAGGTGTGTTTCAAACAACGCTTATTCCAGGTGATGGTAACAAGTACTGGGATGGGGAAGGGAGTTACGTATAGTTGAGTAAATCTGGGAAATACTGGGTTAAACAAATCTAAACCAATGTCTTTGTGGTAGGACTTCTCAGAGTCTTTAATAAGCTAATGTACACCATGAATCTCCAAGAGGGGGACCTCAGATGTAGGCAGGGTGCAGAATTTTCTAAAGTTATTGACTTTAGAATATTTTTCCATTAAATGTCTTGAGAAACAAGTGTTCCATAGTGCACAGTTTAGACATGCACAATAGAAAACACTGTTTCGGGCCATCTTTCTTACCTACAGACATTGAAAGTGAGATCCAGATAAATTAAACGACTTCCTCCAAACGACACAGTTGATAGAAGTCTGATTATTAGTCTAGGGCTTTTTCCAAACAACCACACTAATTCCATTCTTTTCCATACTCTCAGAAAACAGAGGCCTGAGGCTTCTGACTTAGTTTCCAAGTGGTTTTCAACTATGAATACCAGAATCTCAAGAAAACTCAAAGTAAAATTGTGAAGAAAATAGATAAAAGTAGATTTCATTGTCTTTCCATTTAGATATTGAATGATCTCCTCCCTTCTCTGAAATTCTCAGTTCAAACTATCCTTCAAGTCCCCTGCTTTCAATACCTAGTATCTGAGAAGAGCTTAAACAATGCTTGTTGAGCATTGATTCTGCCATATTTCTCCTGTCAGCAGGGAATCACCTCTCTCCCCCACATTCCCATCACACATTATCTGCACTATTCAATGGTAATTTTCATAATCTTTCTTATAACTTTTATACACATTCTCTTTCCAGCACTAAATTATAAAATAATAGAAGAAAGAGTCTATGTCCTATTCAGTCTCATAAGTTGATTTTCAAAACTATGTCCCAGGAAAAGAGCTACCATAATCATTTAAACTTTACTGTAAATTAATGAATCATTTCTCATGCTCTATCACCCTGGACAAATTAGGTTTATGCTGCAGTAACAAACAGGCCCCAAATTTCTGTGATTTAATCCAATAAAAGTTTCTTCTACATGTTGCATATCTCACAATGAGTCAGCAGAGGGCTCTGCTCCACACAGTCACTCAGGACCCAGGCTCATCATGGTGGCTTGACCAATGGCCTCCTCAGTTGCTGCAGCTAGAGAAAAGAGTGCTAGAGATCTCACATTGGATGTATCATGCCTTGGCCCAGAAGCAACAAAAGTCACTTCTGCTCACAGCCCATTGGTTAGAACTAGTTATGTGGTCCTTTCCAAATGTAGTGGGGCAGAGAAGTCTAATTATCTCATGTGACCAGAAGGAAAGGAAAATTGGACGTGGGTGAAACACAGAAGTTTCTACCATGCAATGGGTTTGTAAAAATTAAGCTTTCTTTTTAATAGTGGTATGATAGGTATTGAGAACTTAACAGATGCTTGAAATAACTTTTTATTGATGAATGGATTGAAAGTTAGAGATATTTAAAGTAACAGAAAGTGTTTAATGAATAGAGCACAATATCAGAATTCTAAACCAATTTTGTCCCTAATGTATGACACTGGCAAATTTAATCACCATGCTAGACCTTAGTTCTCTCATCTGTAAAAATTAGAGATTGATTATATAATTTCTAAGGTACCTTCTAATCCAAATATTCTAATATTCTATGGTGGGGTAGGGGCCATTCATCCCAAGAATTACTCTCTCTTTCTCCATAAGAGAGATCCTGTTAACAAAGGACCCACCATACTCAGCAGAATTATGTTTTTAACACAAGCTGTGTTGTTGTCCAAATAAATGGAGAAGCCACAGAGGAGAGAATAGCTTAGACAGAAAGGATCCAGAAATAGCCTTTCATTTCAAGCCAGAGTCAAGAAGGAGCCTTAAGCAGACTGGAGATGTCCACTTTTGTTTTGGGAAATACCAAAGTTGTCTCTTCGATCAAAGAAGATTTTAAAAGAAGCAAAAAAATTCTTTCATGTTCTCTGAGCTGCTCTTGGGCCTGAGCCCAGGAAACACTGTTGTAACTGAGACGCAGGGACATTTGATAGTGTTATGTTCTTATTTGGCCCAGTGCAACTCTTTATTTATTAAAGCCTTGGGGCTGTTCAGGCCAGGGTTCAGTGTATTAGTTTATGTAGTTTGCCTCCCTAGACAGAAGACAAATTTGAAAATCCCCTGCTTTAGGATGACCCAGTTTGAGCTGAGATATTAACTCTGAAGCTTTTTCTTTCTCTTTTCTTATTATGCTGTAAAAGGTATTTGGGGCCATGCTAGCAAAAGGTCAAGATTCAACACCTCACTTCTCCCCTTACCAATGCTTCTCTCCTCCTTCACTATCCCTACATGAATTGTATTCTTTTTTGTTTATTTGTTTTTCTGAGATGGAGTCTCACTCTGTTGCCCAGGCTGGAGTGCAGTGGTGTGATCTCGGCTCACTGCAACCTCCACCTCCCAGATTCAAGCAATTCTCCTCCCTCAGCCTCCCGAGTAGCTGGGATTACAGGCACATGCCACCACACCCAGCTAATTTTTGTATTTTTAGTAGAGCTGGGGGTTCACCATGTTGGTCAGGCTGGTCTCGAACTCCAGACCTTGTGATCCGCCCGCCTCAGCCTCCCAAAGTAATCCCACGCCTGGGATTACAGGTGTGAGCCACCCCGCCTGGCCATGAATTGTATTCTTGATGTAATTCGACCCACCAATATTTCTTGAATACTAGTAATATGCAAACCATGTGCTATTGTGAACTGAGAAGACCCCAGTCCCTGTGTGCATGGGGCTAGGAAAGTCCTGGGGAGACAAACATGAAGACAAACCACTCCAGGAGTGTGGCAGGTGCAGCACTGGACGTATGTACAACAGGGTGGGGAGGTGGGGGTGCACATCACTGCTTGAGGGGCTCACAGGGAGATTTCTGAGAAAGAGTCCTTAACCTGAGGCCTGAAAAATCAATACAAGTTTGCCAGAGGCAGGTTCTGGGGAAGGGTGTGGGAACAAGGGTGTCCCAGCCTTAGCCTAGGCCAAAGCACAATATAATAAAATAACATTCCATGCTTACAGAACTTCAAATAATTTCAGTTCGTTGAGCGTGGAATGAATAAGAGGTGTAGAGGTGAGAAGGGAGCTAGATCATGGTGGACCTTGTTCTCTCAAAATAATTCAAGCAATGGTTCTTCTCAAGGGTGGTTGGAGATTGGATTTTGGAAGGACAAAGTGTCTCCTGAGGTCCTAAAATGAATTTTAACTGTGTCAACCAGGTCTCAACAGGAAACAGCATATTCGCATTAGGATATTTCAAGGATGTGTTTATTTACAAAGGGACTATGAATAGAGGCATAGGAAAACCACAAGGGAAAGTGCAGAGGTTAGCGCCAGAGGCAGAGGAGGTACTACCACTCTGAAGGTTAAAGGGACAAGGGGAGGGAATCATTATGGGAACTCAAAAGGGGAAAGTAGTATAGAAGAGAGTTGTGTAGGGGCACAGCCAGGGAGAGATCAGGAAAATAAATCCCCCAACCTCCATCCTCCTGTGCCTCCAATATTCTGCCAAATCTCTTGGTAGGTTTAACCCAACAAGAAACTGGAGCCTATTGACATTGTCCATAAAGAGCACTGGGTCTGGAGAGACAAATGGAAGATACTCAGCAATTTACTGCTGGCCCTGTTGACACTGTTGCTAGCGATGAGGGAGATATTTATGGTTAGGACTCTGTCCATCATGCTCACAGCATTCTCCTCTTCTTCATGGTCTTTTACTTCACATCCCAGGCAATGTTGCCCTATCCTATCCTTCCAGGCAGCTGGAATGTACTCTATGGGATGTGAAACACAAAATGCACCAGACAACTAAAGATATTATTTTATTCAGGCTATTGCAACAGAGAGAACACTCATGAGTGAGGAACGCTAAAGAGCAAGTAGGGAGTTTGGGGTTTTATAGAGGTAGGTAAACAAGAAAATCATGAGGATGCATGGAGGCAGGTCTTACCTATCGCATGTGGAGGAGGATGATTCTTTGTTGTTAATCATTTCGCAGAATACAAAACAGTGGGAAGATTTCTTAACTGTCACTGTTTCCTGTGAGGTCAGGGCTCAGATAAAGTTTAACATTCCCAGTTCCTCCTTCAGTTCAAAACAGGTGAATATTATTCCTCACTGAACAACTCAGAAGTGATCATAAGCCCTCTGGTGTGGCGCAAAGCAGGGTCTAAGAAACAGTTTCTCAGGGGCTCTTGTTGGCATTGTTCTTGTAAAATTAGTTGAACCATCTGTTGACAGGTGGTGGCAAAGATCAGTTCTTTTCAAGTCCTGGATATCAGGCATCTTACATTTAAAAAGGCAGATATTTAATGTAAAAGATTGCATTAAACTAAAGAGCTAGGAATTGAAACCAGACAGTAAATAGTCTGACAGATGCCAGGAGGTCAGTGGAGGAAAATCTTTCGCTTACACAACACCATTCATTGGGTTTCTTGAAGTTAGGATGTCAATACTCTGGTGATATTGTCCACAGTCTTGGTTGCCTCCCATATAAGAGCATGCATGACCTGAGCATTTTGCTGGACTTCCTTCTTTAATGGCCCAAACAGCAGCCAGACAGCAGCGTGTCCAGGGAAAAGTTCAGCCCATGAATAATCTGTTGCAATGATGAATCCTTTGAGGTTTACATCAAGTTGTTGGACCTCAGCTCTCAGGGCTTCTTAGGATCCTAGAGAAAAGAGCCAGAGCAAGGCAACTTGGAGTTTCAATAAATAGGAATTTGAGTAATCAAGTTTTTGTTCTTCATGATACCAGCTCAGGTGGGAGGGATGAAAACTGGGAAACTTAGCATGGAGTGTTGTAGCTAGATATTGAAGGAAACTGGAAGAACTGAATATTTGGTGTGGACTGACAATTTGGGCAAGGTAACAGGATCCAGTCCAGTTTGCGAGTAGGTACCATGAGTGTTTTTTTTTTTTTTTTTTACACCTGATAGGGAGGGAACAAAGACAACTAAATATCTACCAGAAAGATAGATTGTGCATATCCATGAAGTATCTGCAATTTACATAAAGGTGCAAAATAGCTCAAAAGGAATGAAGAGGGCTAAAATCTGATAACTGGGAAAGATTTACTCTGGGAAATAACTTTCCATTGATACACAGAATTTCTCTCTACAGTCACCGTTTTCTTGATCAAAAATATTCCCAAAGAAAGATTATCCTTCAACACAAAATAATAGTGGTCTCATTACATTTAGCCTGATTATTTATATAAGTGCAGCAAGAAGAGTATAATTTACCATATGTAGGTCTTCTTAAGTTTGCTTTAATGAACGTGTTCATAAGGAATCTCAGATTGGACTTCTAAAAGCCATTTAAGTTTAGGAAACCAAGAGCCAAGAACTTATCACCAGATCTCACCTGCAGTACCTATAGATTTCCGTGAATTCCACACTTCTTCAGGTTCCCAAAATATCTTCACATTTCTGAACCTCCCGGGAAATAACTTGTCTTACTCAACTGAAATGCTAGGAATCCTACAAGCCAAATAGAGGACAGTTTTCCCAAGAGGGCTCTGTAAGCACTGGCTCCATAAAGTCAGCCTTTGTTCCTTAAAAGTGCTTGGTCATATCTAATTAAATAAGCATCATTCTCAAATATGACATTCCAGGCAAAGACACAATTGCATAAGCAAGGTTTCCAATTATGTCCTGCTAACAACGAAGACCTCATTATTGAACCTATTCCAATAGTTATAGTGCTGTGAAAAGAAAATACTTAATAGTTCCTGAATTCTGGAGAGATTAGAAAGGGAGGAAAAGATAAATGTTTCATTTCTGTTTATAAAAGCATAATCAACTAAGTTGTTATGAGTTATAGACAGCTTAAGAGAAAAGACAGCTTAGAGGGTTCCTAAAATATAAATAATATAAATATAATATAAATAAATATAAATAACATAAAAATTATAAATAATAAAAAATAAAGCATTAATATAGCAATAATAGGCCGGGTGGCTCATGCCTGTAATCCCAGCATTTTGGGAGGCTGAGGCAGGTGGATCACGAGGTCAGGAGTCAAGACCAGCCTGGCCAATATGGTGACACTCATAGTAGTCACTACTAAAAATACAAAAAAAAATTAGCCGGGCATGGTGGCGCGTGTCTATAGTCCCTGCTACTTGGGAGACTGAGGCAGAAGAATTGCTTGAATCCAGGAGATGGAGGATGCAGTGAGCCGAGATCGTGCCACTGCACTCCAGCCTGGGCAATAAAGCAAGACTCTTGTCCCAAAAAAAAAAAAAAAAAAAGCAACACTATTCACCAAGAACCTCGAACATCCCCCATCAGTTCATTCAGTACTATGTGATTAATCCTTGCTCCTTTCAATGTTGGGTTAGCAATCTCATGAACCTATTAGTTTTTTGACTGAAATCCTGAAAATTCTGACTCAGTCCACTGATAAGGATATATGGCCTCTAAGTTGTTTAACCAAGGCCTTCAGAAGCCTGCACCCAACATCCCTCACAACATTGTTTCCATAGGGCTCTGAGATTGTCCTTTGTTGAAGAAAAACCACTCAGACCTGTGGCTGATTGCAAGACCTCTCAGGGAAGCATCAGAGTAAAGCAAAACTTATCTGTAGATGACAAGATTTAAACTGGTTGTGTTTAATTTATTTTAAAAAACACCTGTGGTATCTACTTGCAAACTGGACTGGATCCTGTTACCTTGCCCAAATTGTCATTTTTTCAAAAATGAAAAAAGCCTGAGGAAAGTTTATTATAAGAATAATGTAACTGACAAGAAAGTTTGTTTGTTTCTATGGCTTGCAAAACAAAATAAAGCCAATCCAAAACACGTTTTAGATAAAATATCCATAAATATAGTGATTAATCCTACTTTCAAGGAAGAGTGGATATTATATCTAGTTTGTGAAAGTGGATGAACATAATTTTTACAGAGAAAAATTTCTTTGGCTGATCGCGGTGGCTCACACCTGTAATGCCAGCACTTTGGGAGGCCAAGGCAGGTGGATCACCTGAAATCAGAAGTTCGAGGCCAGCCCCGCCAACACAGTGAAACCCCGTCTCTACCAAAAATACAAAAATTAGCTGGGCGTGGTGGCAGATGCCTCTAATCCCAGCTACTTGGGAAGCTGAGGCAGGAGAATCACTTGAATCTGGGAGGCGGAGATTGCAGTGAGCCGAGATTATGCCACTGCACTCCAGACTGGGTGACACAGTGAGACTCCGTCTCAAAAAAAAAAAAAAAATTCTTCAGATATGGCATAAAATAATCCTGAGACATAATACACCATGAATATTAAGCGCATAGTTAGAATATATCAAAAATATGTGGAAAAGATCAAGTTCAGGAATTCAGTAAGTCTGGAGTAAGTCCTAAACATCTGTATACTAATAAAACTCCATAGGGAAGTGATATGAATCCCAACTTGAAAACCACTGGTCTAAAAGATGCTAGATTCAAATTAAAGAAGTAAAGTTCTGACCAAGTTAACATTGATAAAAAGTAAATGAAATGATGACTGCTAACACCATACTGTTGCTGTCTAATATCAGGCAAAATAGTACCAGGACTCTGGGAAATAGAAATACATCGTGGACAGAGAGGGCATTGACAATTCTCTAGAAACTTCCCATATAGCCTATAATTTCAAAATATTTATAGTAACAACATTTAACTGATACAAATTTAACCTAGGGAAGGTTATGCTTCTTTTCTGATTTGCCAATGCTTTCCATGGACTTCATCAATAGTAACATATCGAATAAACCTAATTATTTCTAGACCCTTCCTTTTTTACAAGGTAAAAGAGCAAATCTCTTGTGATTTTTTAGGGGCCCTCTCAAAAATCTAAAAGACAGTCTTAGGTATAAAAAATATCATTTAGGATTCAATTTAGGAATGGCAAAATATCAAAAGCTGTCAGGAGATTTGAGCATTGATCAAGATATGATCATGGATTACTGAGAACAATACTTGGCTATCACTTTCATCAAAGTGATGATAACAGCTTTAAGAAATAAATGTAGGAGGTAACATGATGGTGAAGAACCTTAACTCAGCTCTTTCAAAAGTGAGAACACTTTGTTCTCTTAAATAATCAAGGACATGACAAAGTCAACAAAAGCACAGTACATTTCACAGTACTCAGAATCTTTGTTATCTAGGCAGATTACACAGAAGGTAAGAATAATTGCTTTTATAATTTCTTATCAAGAGCAGACCAATAATAGAAGAAAATTTTGTCATTTGAGCAAAATTCTCTCAAAATATAGTTTGAGAGAATCAAACTATAGTTTTGCATCAGTACAATCCCTGCTACTAAAGATCTTTTTGAAAATCTTACAAATAAATCACAAACCACAGCCAGCTTTGACCACAGCAAACAAAATTCCATTTCTGCAAACTTTCTATATCCATTTGTGTTTTGTCCAAAACTTTCCTCTGTCTCATTTGGAACAACGAGTCATTTTACTTTAGAACAAAACTACTCTCTTTTTCACTTAACAAAAGCACATCCCCTTTAGTTCAACTTCTGAAAGTGGCAAAACAAACAAACAACAACAACAAAAACCACGCTTATTAACAGACCAAAAGGTATAGCCTCTCCATGTCATACATGGGAACTTCAGGAATATGCTATCTATATAAATATTTATTTATTCCTAAGCCAATCATTATAGAGGACCTTTAAGAGATTTTATAATATAATGCCATCCAGAGGTAGGAAAATGTAACAAACTCACTGACATGTATACACTGTACATACAGATACAGATAGAGAGCTTATAGCTTCAATTTTAAAATTTTAGCCATGGGATCGGGCACAGGGACTCACGCCTGTAATCCCCGTAATTTGGGAGGCCAAGGCGGGCAGATCACTTGAGCTCAGGAGTTCAAGACCAGCCTGGGCAACACAGCAAGACCTCGTCTCTACAAAAAACACAAAAAACAGCTGGGCATGGTGGTGCATGCCTGTAGTCCCAGGTACTTAGGAGGCTGAGGTGGAAAGATCACTTGAGCCCAAGAAGTTGAAGCTGCAGTGAACTGTGGTCACTCCACTGCACTCCCACCTGGGTGACAGAGACCCTGTCTCAAAAAATAAAATAAAATAAAATTTTAGCCATGGGTCAAGCATAAATATAGATATAAAACTCATTGTTTTCTTAATTGATTTAATCTCAAAAAGACAAATACACAAACAGAAAAGAGTAACAAAGCAGATTGTCGTGCCTCCCCCAGCAGAGACAGGATCTCCATAAGCTGTTGACCCATTTACAGAGGTTACAAATGGTCGGACCATAAAACCAAAAGAAGCTGGCAGTAGAAATCAAGAAAGTACTCAAAAATAATCAAAATCCAATTTTTACCACGCCATCAATGGACAAGAGTCTCAAACACAAACTTGAGAGGCAGACTCACCATCAGGTCCTCCAGCCAGTGGTCAGGGGAGCAAACCCGAGAACCAGAGGACTCAAGGGAAAGGCTCAGACCTGAGTCATGGCCCCAAACTGTCAAAGACAAAATGAACTGAACAATAAAGGAGATGACTGAATTCAGTCTATTGCAACAGGGAAAACATGCTTTAGTGAAGAATCTCAAAGAAAAGGAAGTGGATCTGGGGTTTCATAAAATCAGGCAAATAAAGGAATTGTCAGGAAGAATGGAGGTAAGTCTTATCTATTGGTAGAGGGGAGGGTTATTTGCAGCAGGCAGTTTTGTGGAACACAAAGGGGTAAGGGATTTCAGAAAACAAAAGAATAGGAGGATTTCTTACCTGTTGCTGTTTTCCTGGAGTACAGGGGTCAGGAAAAGTTTAGTATTGTTGAGAGCTTATCAAGCTACTAAATGTAAACCATGATCATTTTGGTTATTTTAGTGACTTTCAAGTTGGCATCATTCCACAGTGATTATTGTAATCTACTGTAAAATCATAGTTAGAAACTTTTTTTTTTTTGAGACAGTGTCTTACTCTGTCACCCAGGCTGGAGTGCATTGGCATGATCTTGGCTCACTGCAACCTCTGCCTCCCGGGTTCAAGCGATTCTCCTGCCTCAGCCTCCCGAGTAGCTGGGACTACAGGCTCCTGCCACCACGCCTGGCTAATTTTTTGTATTTTCATAGAGGCAGGGTTTTGCCATGTTGCCCAGGGTGGTCTTGAACTCCTGAGCTCAGGCAATCTGCCTGCCTCAGCCTCCCAAAGTGCTAGAATTATAGGTGTGAGCCACCATGCCGGTCTTAAAAATTTTTTTTTTACCATAAAAGTCAAATACTAAAGTTTACAAATGATTATCTTTTAAAATATTACTTCAGACAGAGTCAGTGACATTCCTATTCCCTTGAGGGGGTCATGTGGAAAGGAAGAAGTTGTACAAAAGCATCTACAAACAGTGTTGCAACTTCAGGGCACCAAGAGTTCCAGACAGTGTACATTGAGGTGGCTTCAAGGAAAGGGGAGGCTGGAGAGGTAGTCAAGGACAGGATGGGGAGGGACATCTGGGCCTCTCACACAAATTAGAACCCAGTCTGCAGGGAGGTGGAAAGGGCTTGGAGTTAGGCGTGCGATGCCATTTTGCTAGGAGCCTGAGCAGCAGGGCCAAGCTCTCTGGGTTTGGATCTAGGCTTTGCCACCATGGCTCTGTAATCTTGAACAAGTTCCTTAACCAGAGTTTTCTTCCATTGTAAAATGATGTTAATAGCATCTATTTCAGAGGAGTGTTGTGACACTGTAGTTAAAATGAGCAGAATTACACCTGGTATGTAGAATTAGCCATGACTACTACTAGAACTTCAGTCATTGTTATCTTTTTGTGCTTTCTTGGCTAAGTGTTGCTGCCTGGGAGCTCTGACACCAGTGGGCCTCCAATATTCCCTTATAGGAGTGACTGAGTAACATCAATCTGGTTGGAAGTTGTGGAGGTAGGTAAACGTTCCACTTGATACCATATCTGCATAGCTATTCAGGCAAGAGTGACTAAAGTTAACTGATCAAATAAAATAATGAGGTTCTGGAGGTTAGGGTGTGGTTAAGGTCTTGCTAATGCTACACGTATTGTGTGTGGGGGAGGGCAGGAAATGAGATTGACTAAGATCTATGGCAATGGCTAACACTATACAGCTCTAGGAAAGTTCCTTTTACATCAGTATCTACTTAGTGCTCCTGCTTAAACCTCTGCTCTACAATGAAAGCAGGGAACTAAGGTAAGATGGATGGGGAGAAGCACCAATGGTCTAAATATGTCTGAGACTTGAAATGCAGAGGAAGTTACAAAGCCATGGCAAAGGTTGAGTTTGTTTGTTAAAATATATGATGTGCTTCAGCACACGTATGTTTATTGCAGCACTATTTACAATAGCAAAGACTTGGAACCAACCAAATGCCCATCAATGATAGACTGGATTAAGAAAATGTGGCACACTGTGCAGCCATAAAAAAGAATGACTTCATGCCCTTTGCAGGGACATGGATGAAGCTGGAAGCCATCATTCTCAGTAAACTAACACAGGAACAGAAAACCAAACACAGCATGTTTTCACTCATAAATGAGAGTTAACAATGAGAACGCATGGATACAGGGCGGGGAACATCACACACCGGGGCCTGTTGGGAGGAATGGGGAAAGGGGAGGGAAAGCATTAGGACAAATACCTAATGCATGTGTGGCTTAAAACCTAGATGATGGGTTGATAGGTGCAGCAAACCACCATGGCACATGTATATCTGTGTAACAAACCTGCACATTGTTCACATGTATCCCAGAACTTAAAGTAAAATAAAATATATATGTATATGATACGTTTCATCAAAATATGAGAAATTAAAAGAACAGCATCTCAGCTTCCTCATAAGTTTGCACACACAGGAGTAGATTTTAAGATTCTTGTTTGTCTCAGGGATTGTTCTAACCTTCATTAGGAATGCCAACTTGATTTGCTACTAGTTCCCAGCCCAGCTGAGCTGGGGAATTTTTTTAGAGCATAAGGTCTCTCATATTGCTGTGCAAGTGTCTGCTGGCTGCAGACACAGGCCCCCAGCATGGTTCAAAGCCAATTTCTGTCCCCCACCTCACTCAAGAATGGCACTGTGGGGGCATTTGTCATGGCCTGAGAACAGGGCAGCAGGGACTGCTACCATCTTTTGATGTCGTGCAAGCAAAATACCCATTGTTTTTCCATTGTTGAATATCTATTCTTTTCCCATAAGTTTGAAGTCATAGCTTAAAACATTAGAATGAAATATTACCCCCACCCCACCCCTTCAGCTGGATAGAGGACAAAGAGAACACAGAAACCTGAACACTCATGGCAGAAACATCCACAGAAAAATGCCTCTGTTTCCAAATTAATTTGGGTAGTGTCACCATTTGCTTTGCTATTATGTCAAGCCTTGCTTCCAGGGGCAGAAAGGTTTTACACAAATAGATCGTTAGTACTGTAGGGAGTTGAAGTTTACTCAATCACTACAAGAGCCACGGCTTTCAGAGCTTCTGACCATGACCCAGTGTAAGAAATACACTTTTATTATGACCCAATGCACACATCCATAACTGAAGCAAAACTTCCATGGTATAAGTACTCCCACCTTGGCTCATTACTAGCTATCAACCTCATGTCACAGAACCACTGAACATGAGTTGGGAAGAGGTGTGTACAATCAGCTGTCAGCACACAACTGCTACACACACACACACACACACACACAATAACAACGATTAAGAAACTGCTGAACAGAAGGTGTTGCAAATAACATATTTTGGGAAACTATCTAAATCGCAGAGCTTGTAAATCAGGGGGAAGAGTCTATGTGTAATACCTGAAAGTTTTCTTTGCAGAAGTCTGTTGGAAGCCTGTTTCAGCAAAACATCCTCTCTCGTAAGTTAATCTTCTGTTGGTAATATTCTAAGAAAGGTGGTTCCTCTATTTTATTTATTTATTGATCTTATTTTATTTTATTTTTTTGAGACGGAGTCTCACTCTGTTGCCCAGGCTGGAGCGCAATAGCGTGATCTCGGCTGGTCCAACATCCGCCTCCCGGGTTCAAGCAATCCTCCTGTCTCAGCCTCCTGAGTAGCTGGGATTACAGGAGCATGCCACCAGGCCCGGCTAATTTTTGTATTTTTAGTAGAGATGGGGTTTCACCCTGTTGGTCAGGCTGGTCTCTAACTCCTGACCTCATGATTCACCCACCTTGGCCTCCCAAAGTGCTGGGATTACAGGCGTGAGCCACCGCGCCCAGCCTCCTCTATTTTAATCTCTGCCTTCTTTGATTCTTCTGTGGTTCTGAAACATTGTGCTTCAGCCAGATGATATTTTCTTTGGAAGCAGTTTTTATAAAGCAGTAAAAATTAAGTCCGATACACTATAAAATGAAAGGTGAAGGGTGTGTGTGTGTGTGTGTAAATTCACATGACTCCAGGTATTCTAAACAATTGAATGATCATTAGTAATTTTCCCTTAAGCCTTAAAATTATTTTGGAAATAAAAGAATCATATGGCTACATAACAAACCACCCTAAAAGTCAATGGCATTCAACAATAAGCGTTCATTTCTCACACAATTGAGGGTTAGCTGCAGGGACCATCTGCCTACTCTCGTCTGTGGAGCAGTTGGGGGCTCCACTCTGAGCTGGGTTTGGTTTGGGCAGCTTTGTTTCAGATACCCCAAATCCATCTCTTGGGACCACAGGGCTAGACTGAAGAAACCATGCCGCTTATAACAATGGAAACGTTCAAGAGAGCAGGAGGAAATTGTAAAGATCCCTGGAGGGCATCACTTTTGTGTCTTTCTATTAGCCAAAGCAAGTCACTCCCTGTCTCCCACCACAGTGAGAGGGCAGTGCAAAATTACATGCCAAAGGTAATTGTTCCAAGGAGGAGGGAAGAATTGGGGCTTGTGGAAGGCTGAATAATGCACTCCAAAAATCTCTACATCCTAATCTCTGGAACCTGTGAATTTACTTTAGGTTTGCAAAAGAGCTTTGCAGATGTGATTAAATTAAGGATGGGGAGATTATCCTGGATTTTCTGGATGGGCCCTGTGTAATCCCAAGGGTCCTTCTAAGAGGGAGACAGGAGATCAGAGTTAGAAGTAGTATGTGGGGTGACAGAAGCAGGAAGAAAAGGCAACATGATGTGAGGTCATGAGCCAAGGAATGAGAACAGCCTGCAGAAGATGGAAAAGGCAAGGAAGCAGAATCTTCTCTGAAGCTTCAAGAATGAATGCAGCCCTGCCAACACCTTGATTTCAGGCTTCTGCTATCCAGAAATATAAGAGAATATTTGTTGCCTTAAATGTAAACCAAATAGTATCCACTAGGTTTGTGGTAATTTTTTTACCGCAGCAGTAGAAAACTAGTACAGATTGTGGTATCAGGAAGTGGGGTGCTGATGCAACAAATGCCCGCACATGTGGAAGTGGAACTGGAATTGGGTAGAAAGGCCTAGTTTGCACTGAACAGACTGTTGGTAGAAAAATGGATGTTAAAGACTCTACCGGTGAGGACTCAGGAGGAAATGAGGAACATTATTGGAAACTAGAGGAAAGGGGATCCTGTAACATAGTGTGTCCGGAATTGGTGGGTTCTTGGTCTCACTGACTTCAAGAATGAAGCCGTGGACCCTCGCGGTGAGTGTTACAGTTCTTAAAGGCAGCATGTCCGGAGTTTGTTCCTTCTGATGTTCGGATGCGTTCAGAGTCTCTTCCTTCTGGTGGGTTCTTGGTCTCACTGACTTCAAGAATGAAGCCATGGACCCTCGCGGTGAGTGTTACAGTTCTTAAAGGCAGCATGTCCGGAGTTTTTTCCTTCTGATGTTTGGATGCGTTCAGAGTTTCTTCCTTCTGGTGGGTTCGTGGTCTCGCTGGCTCAGGAGTGAAGCTGCAGACCTTCGCGGTGAGTGTTACAGCTCTTCAGGCGGCACGTCTGGAGTTGTTCCTTCCTCCCGGTGGGTTCGTGGTCTCGCTGGCTTCAGGAGTGAAGCTGCAGACCTTCGTGGTGAATGTTACAGCTCATAAAGGTAGCATGGACCCAAAGAGTAAGCAGCAGCAAGATTTATTGCAAAGAGCAAAAGAACAAAGCTCCCACAGTGTGGAAGAAGACCGGAGCGGGTTGCCACTGCTGGCTGAGGCACCCTGCTTTTATTCTCCTATCTGGCCCCACCCACATCCTGCTGATTGGTCCATTTTACAGAGAGCCGAGTGGTCTGTTTTGACAGGGCACTGATTGGTGCGTTTACAATCCCTGAGCTAGACCCAAAAGTTGTCCACGTCTCCACTAGATTAGCTAGATACAGAGTGTGGACACAAAGGTTCTCCAAGTCCCCACCAGAGTAGCTAGATACAGAGTGTCGATTGGTGCATTCACAAACCCTGAGCTAGACACAGGGTGCTAATTGGTGTGTTTACAAACCTTGAGCTAGATACAGAGTGCTGATTGGTGTATTTACAATCCCTTAGTTAGACATAAAGGTTCTCCAAGTCCCCACCAGAGTCAGAAGCCCAGCTGGCTTCACCCAGTGGATCCCACAGCGGGGCGGCAGGTGGAGCTGCCTGCCAGTCCTGCGCTGTGCACCCGCACTCCTTAGCCCTTGGGTGGTGGATGGGACTGGGTGCTGTGGAGCAGGGGGCTGCGCTCGTCGGGGAGGCTGGGGCCACACAGGAGCCCACAGAGGAGGGGGAGGCTCAGGCATGGCGGACTGCAGGTCCGGAGCCCTGCCTGCCCCCCAGGGAGGCAGCTAAGGCCGGGCGAGAAATTGAGTGCAGCGCTGGTGGGCCGGCACTGCTGGGGGACCCAGCACACCCTCCGCAGCCGCTGGCCCAGGTGCTAAGCCCCTCATTGCCCAGGGCCAGCAGGGCCGGCCTGCTGGCAGCTAGGGAGTGTGGGGCCGCCAAGCCCACGCCCACCCGGAACTCCAGCTGGCCCACAAGCTCCACGGGCAGCCCTGGTTCCTGCTAGCGCCTCTCCCTCCACACCTCCCCGCAAGCTGAGGGAGCCGGCTTAGGCCTTGGCCAGCCCACGAAGGGGCTCCCACAGTGCAGCAGCAGGCTGAAGGGCTCCTCAAGTGCTGCCAAAGTGGGAGCCCAGGCAGAGGAGGCGCCGAGAGCGAGCGAGGGCTGTGAGGGCTGCCAGCACGCTGTCACCTCTCAGTAGTGGCAGGAAGGGTTAGCAGAATCATGTTATATATTTATGTGGAATGAGGAACTTGTCAACCATGTACTTGGGTATTTAGCTGAGGATAGCTCCAAGCAAAGTATTGAAGGTACAACCTGGCTTATTCTTTTATAACTTACAGCAAATGTCAGAAGAAGGAGATAAATTGAGGAAAGGACTGCTAAGCTAAAGGAACCAGGATTTAACGATTTTGTGAATTCTCAGCCTGTCCAGATTACAAAAAAGGATAAAATTAGGAGATTTACTGTCAGGAAAGTGTGTTCTAGAGAGAAAGCCACAAGTATGGCTTTTTTTTTTTTTTTTCTTGAGACAGTATCTTACTCTGTAGCCCAGGCTGGATTGCCATGGTGCAATCATGGCTCACTGCATTCTCAAACACCTGGGCTCAAGCGATACTCCTGCCTCAGCCACCCAAGTAGCTGGGACTACAGGCACATGCCACCATGCCCAGTTACTTTAAAAATTTTTTTTCGTAGAGGTGATGTCTCACTATGTTGCCCAGGCTGATCTTCAGCTCCTGATCTCAAGTGATCTTCCTGCCTCAGCTTCTCAAAGTGCTAGAATTATAGGCGTAAGCCACCACACCTGGCCTGGACAACATTTTGCTAGTGTCTGAGAAGAAACAAAATGTCACAGTATTCTGTCACACAGAGAGCTCTTTGAAGAGATTAAATATATGACTCATGGATTCTTTCAGCCATCTCATGGGACTATCTAGGAAAGATCTGTGGAAGAGCCTCTTATCTAATGGAGTGAATCCCTGTGACATACATAGGAGACCCACAAGATTCTTGATGATGTTATACTAGCAGCAACACTGCCAGCGTAGCCAGAAAGGGACAAAAAGAAGACAAAAATTTTAAAAGGTTGTTGGACTCCCAAAATTATACAGACAGGAAACAGGCTGATAAAACTACTTAGATGGGCCAGGCACGATGGCTCATGCCTGTAATCCCAGCACTGTGGGAGGCCGTGGTGGGTGGATTGCTTGAGGTCAGGAGTTCAAGACCAGCCTGGATAACATGGTAAAACCCTGCCTCTACTAAAAATACAAAAATTAGCTGGGCATGGTGGTGCATGCCTGTAGTCCCAGCTACTCAGGAGGCTGAGGCAGGAGAATCGCTTGAACCCAGGAGGTGGAGGTTCAGTGCACCGAGATCATGCCACTGCACTCCAGCCTGCATGACAAAGCGAGACTCCATCTCAAAAACAAAAACAAACAAACAAGAAAAAAACCTACTTAGATGAAAACATGTGCACTCTTCATGAAAAAGGAAGTATGATTCAGAGCATAGAGCTTCAGGCTCAAAGTGTTGAGCCAAGAGCCACAGAGGATTAATCTCAGTTTTTGAAATGGAGTTTTCACAGTTGGATTTCAAAATTGCTTGGGACTGGAGACTCCTTTCTTCCTTCCATTTTCGCCTTCTTGAATAGGAATGTCTGTAACTGTTATCCTGTGCCTGTCTCACTAGTGTATTTTAGGAGTAGATAACTTATTTTCTAGTTTTATGGGTCCACTGACAGAGAGGAATTTTTCCCCAAGATGGATCGTACTCAGAGTCTTACCCATTTTTTATTTAGATAATTTAGATGAATAAATTTGGGATTTTTGAAATAGTAACATTCAAAGAGAATTTGAACTTTGAATTGATGTTATGATAGGTTGAGACTTTTGGGGATATTGAGAAGGGGCGAATGTAGCTTGACATGGAATGGATGTGAATCTTTGGGATTCAGAGGGCAGATGGTGGTAAGCTAAATAATGATCCCCCAAAGATGTTCCCAACATAATCCCTGGATCTTGTGAACATTACTTTATATGGCAAAAAAGGACTTTGCACATGGTTGCCAAGGGTCTTAAAATGGGGAGATTATCCTGGATTATCTAGGCAGACCCTAAATATATCACAAGAATCCTTATAAGAGGGCAAGAAGGGCCAGGTGCAGTGGCTCATGCCTGTAATCCCAGCACTTTGGGAGGCTGAGGCAGGTGGATCACGAAGTCAGGAGTTTGAGACCAGCCTGGCCAACATAGTGAAATCCCATCTCTACTAAAATTACAAAAAATTAGCTGAGTGTGGCAGCACGCACCTGTAATCCCAGCTACTCAGGAGGCTGAGACAGGAAAATTGCTTGTACCCAGGAGGCAGAGAGATTGCAGTGAGCCGAGACTGCTCCATTGCATTCCAGCCTGGGCTGGACTCTGTGAGACTCTGACAAAAAAAAAAAAAAAAATGCAGGAAGAGGGCCAAAATGTGATCACAAAAGCAGAGATTTGGCTGGGCACAGTGGCTCATGCCTGTAATCCCAGCACTTTGGGAGGTGGAGGTGGCAGATCACCTAAGGTCAGGAGTTCAAGACCAGCCTGGCCAACATGATAAAATCCCATCTCTACAAAAATACAGAAATTAGCCGGGCATGATGGTGGGTGCCTGTAATCCCAGCTACTCAGAAGGCTGAGGCAGAATTGCTTGAACCTGGCAGGCAGAGGTTGCAGTGAGCTGAGATTGCACCACTGCACTCTAGCCTGGGCGACAGAGCAAAACTCCATCTCAAAAAAAAAAAAAAAAGGCAGAGATTGGAGAGATGCTGCCTGGATCCAGTGAGTACCACAGCTCTAGAAATTAGAAGAAGCAAGGAATAGATTCTCCCTTATGGTCTCCAGAAGAGACTTAGGTCTGCTGACAATTTTTATTCCTTTAGACTCATTCTAGACTTCTGACTTCCAGAATTGTGAAATAATAAATTTGTCTTATTTTTAGTTGCTATGTTTGAAGTAATTTGCTAGAGCAGCAATTGAGAACTAATACAGGGTCATTAATACAATCTTCTGTAGAAATAAACCTTGCTCCCCTGTTTTTACACATAAAAATTATCTTAAGCATTATCATTATTTTTAAAATAGACAGTTTGTGAACATTTGACGTTCTCAAATGTGAGTTGACCTTGTACTGGACCAATCTGTCTTCCAAAAGAAAGCATCTTTAAGTTAAAAATAAAAGTCAGTGAGTAATTGGATTGGAAATGCAGAAACGTTTATTATAAGCAACAGTAACAACAGTTAGTTGAAAGGTTATGTGTGATGGGATAACAACTATTAATATGAGAGTATTGGAAGTCACTGAAGGGGATTTTGTAGTTACAAGTGCCCCCTCCCCCCTCCTCAGTCTTGCTGGAGAGACGCTGGGGAGTCCACATCATAAACATAGAAACAGTGGGGAAGGAGAGAGGAGAAAGGGAAGAGCTGGAGACCTATGGAACTAGATGCTCTGGAGCAACTGTACCATGTGATCAGTGCAGCTTATATAGAAAGGGAAAGGGGCCTTAAAAAATGTATTCCTGCAAGTTACGTACATGTATTTGGATTCTCCTCCAAGTTTGCAAGAAATACAGGGTAAGAATACAAACTGTTTGGAAATTTCTTCTGATTGTTGGAAGGAAGATACATAGTATATATCAGTGGTATTATCTGGGTTCCTTCCTCAAAGGTTACTTGATCATTTAGAAATGTGTTTAGGCTATAGGTGTTAGAAAAGTGGAATAATAATACCATAACAAGTAGGAATTTGTTTCCCTCGTTTAACAACAAGCCTGGAGCTTCAGAGTTGTAGCGGAATGGTTCTTCAAAGACCCAGGCTCCTTTCATCTTTCCGTACTGCATTATCCAAGTGGCCTTTCAGTTTAGGCTTATACCTTGAGTTTGAAAGATAGCTGTTACAGTTCCAGACTTCATGACCTCATTCAAAGGCAGCAAGTCCAGGGGTGTCCAGGGTAAGCACTTAGCATCTCCTGCATTTGTTTTTAAAGGAAACAAAATATCTTTCCCAGAATCCCTCAGTGGACTTTCCTTTGGCCAGAACTGGGTCGCATGCTGCCTCATCCCCTCGCACTACTAGAGTAGAGCCTGAGGAAGCAAATATCTGGTTTTGCAGACTCCAAAGTAGGATGTAGCAAAGGAAATTGGACTTGCAATGGCTTTAGGTTGACCGTCCAATGGTGTCTGTCACAAGTATATCCACTCTCTCTTTTACTGGAAGGGCTTGAGGCTAACGCGTTTGGAAACTGAGCAAGGGCCACATTTTTTGTTAAGAGGTCTGTCCTCCAGAGAAAAGCCACTACAGAGCTCTCCAAAAACGCTGGCATTCCCCTCACCAGTGGATTCCTCAGCGCTGAGGTGAATATGTTTCTTCTGGGGCACTTTAGAGAACATAGCATTGAGGTAGATAAGTAGGTAACACTTGATACATCTATTAGAGCATTTTCTTAAATTCTTGAATTCTCCTTCCACATAGCAAGGTATCCCTGGCATCTCACTTTCATAAATATAACTTAGCATAGACCTAAAAAGCTCAGACTCTGGAACCAGGTATCTGATTTGAATCCCAGCTGTACCACTTACAAGCTGCATGTGGAAAGTTGTTTAACCTATATATGCCTCAGTTTTCCCTTTTATAAATGAGGATGATACTACCTGTCTCATAGGTTTATTATTATGATTAGATAATTTGATGTATGACAGCACTTTGAAAAGTGCTTGGCACCTAGTAGGGGTTACATGTATGCCAACTAGCATTATTGTTTACACCAGTCCTCATAAGTCTAGATTTCAGCAGCCAACAAAGCAGATGATTAATACTACTCCCAACTGCCCAAGTGAACACATTGAGTCTAGAACTTTGCTAATGCCTCCATATCAATACATTCAGCCTCATCTAAGGCTATGTTCTTCCCTCCTTGGTCTAGCATTCTCAAAATTTCTCTCCACATGTATTCCCCAGATTTTTGCTTTTATAAATTAGCAGAATCTCACACCTCCTGTGACGGGTAAGTCTTTTCCTTCAGAGTCTGCCTTTCCAATTGGCCTTTTGAGGTGTGCTGGGCTTTCTAGTGAGAGAAAATGAGGAGTATTTGGCACAGGGCATAAAGTTTCAAGGCAACACCCTCAAGCCAGGTCATTAGAGGATCTCAATCAAAGCAACAAGAACCTCATGACTGCCTTTATTTGGCAAAGGAAGCCAACATAAGGCCTGAGGGGTGTGGAGTACATCAAATTAAGTCATCTGAATTGTCCTATGTAACTCCATGCAATCCTCAGGGTCCTAATGAGTTCTAATCAATGCTTTTGGTTTCAAATAAGAGAGTGGTTAGGCTATGAATACAAGTGACTTTGTAATTCAGCAATCCAAACGATTAATAGTTGAGTTTTTTTTTTCACTTATTTTGGCCTCCACCTGCTAAAAATCAAAAGGTTTTCTGCTTGTCTGTTTCAGAAGTCATAGAAAAGCCCTGGTTTATAGGTACCTTGAGCTGAAAATGTAAGAGTTTCAGCTCATAATTCTCTTTTTTAAAGCTGTTCAGGCTGGGTGCAGTGGCTCATGCCTGTAATCCCAGCACTTTGGGAGGCCAAGGCGGGTGGATCACGAGGTCAGGAGATGGAGACCATCCTGGCTAACATGGTGAAACTCCATCTCTATTAAAAATACAAAAAATTAGCCAGGCAAGGTGGCATGCACCTGTAGTTCCAGCTACTCAGGAGGCTGAGGCAGGAGAATTGCTTGAACCCAGGAGGCAGAGGTTGCAGTGAGCCGAGAGCGCGTCACTGCACTCCAACCTGGGTGACAGAGCAAGACTGTCTCAAAAAAAAAAAAAAAAAAGCTGTTCGGCTCCATAAAAAACAACCACCTTACTCTCACAGTCTTATTGTGAGAGTCTTTTTCCTAAGTGTTTTTTTGTTGTTGTTTGGTTTTTTTTTTTTTGAGACAGAGTCTTGTTCTGGAATGCAGTGGCCTGATCTCGGCTCACTGCAAGCTCCACCTCCCGGGTTCATGCCATTCTCCTGTCTCAGCCTCCCAAGTAGCTGGGACTACAGGCACCTGCCACCATGCCCGGCTAATGTTTTGTATTTTTAGTAGAGATGGGGTTTCACCATGTTAGCCAGGATGGTCTCAATTTCCTGACCTTGTGATCCGCCCGCCTCGGCCTCCCAAAGTGCTGGGATTACAGGTGTGAGTCACCGCACCCAGCCTATTCCTAAGTCTTATTGCTCAGTTGTCACTTGGTTACCCAAAAGTTTGATTTCAATGGGTACTTCATTGTAGATATATACAGTTGATAACACACTTTTGCCACTGTATACCATAGGCTGCCTGCATCAAAGACCTTTAAAGAAGCCAAGTTTTCAACCCTCAACCTTAATCAGACTAGATAACCTATCCCTGATTTCATCTATTTCCCTTAGGGTCTACACCTGTTAATTCAAATGTCTGTATCAGTCAGGCTACTTAACCACAAGCAACAGAAAGTTACTGTGACTAATTAAGGAAGATCACTTGAGCCCAGGGGTTCAAGACCAGCCTAGGCAAAATAGAGAGACCCCCCATCTCTGTAAAATAATTAAAAAGTTAGCTGGGTATGATGGCCTGCACCTGTAGTCCCAGCTACTTGGGAGGCTGAGGTGGGAGGATCACTTGAGCCTAGAAGGTCGAGGCTGCCAGTGAGCTGTGATCATGCCACTGCACTCCAGCCTGGGCAAAAGAGTGAGAATCTGTCTCAAAAAAAGAGGAAAGAAGAAAGAAGAAGAAGACAGAGGCCAGAGGAATGCACGTAGAAAGAACTCCTAAAATCTGGCAAGGTGAAGATACTGTCACCTGGATCACTATCTGCCAGGCATCACAGCTTACATCATCAACATTATGGCATCAGCCACTGGGCACTACCACTAGCAATGCTGCCCTAAAAATTTGGTCAGCACCTTTACCATCAGAGGTTTTACCTTGTACCAAGATTACATAGTGGATAATTCCTCAAGCCATTAGAGCTCAGGTCCTGGGCAGAAAAACAATTTCATTTGTTTATTTCACAGACACCAGTTCCAAGACTGAACCACATGGGTCCCAGCTTTATAAGGTTTACATACATAATTGTTATTTTGTTGCTATAATTTTCATGCAATTTGAATAGGTCAAGAAACCTGGTCTATGTAGGGTACCTTAAATATCCCCTTTAATATTTACTGTATTATTCACAGTACTTTCGGCATGGATCTTCCTTTCTTCCTGGTTATCTGGGGTGAGAAGCATGGTGTAATAGAAAGGTTCTGGGCTTTGGAGTCAGGCAAACTTTGGATTCAATCCTGGCTGTGATCCTTATCAACAGTGCCTATCTGTAAGTATATTACTTACCTTTACTAAGTCTTGGCTTCTTTTTCTATGAAATACGTATAGTAAAATCTACTCCATGAATTGTTAAAATGTAATTCACATACAGCTTAGTAAGAGATGCTGAGAAACAATATATAGTTGGCCGTCTGTAAGCATGGATTTGGAGGATCCTAAATCCTCAGATTCAATCAATCACAGATCGAAATCCGCAGATATGGAGGGCTGACTATACTTGATTATATGTAAAAAGCTGTGTTTACTATGCTTATAATTGAGCAATTATTTAAAGTACTATACATGTGACAGACAAATGAGAAGAAATGAAGCAATACAGTTAGAGTAGACTTAGCAATACCAGCAGACACTGTTGCATTGTTGTGAAATAGTCCTAAATATCTTTCTTTTTCTAACCTGACACCCATTGTTTGCAAGTGGTGGAAATGCTAAAAATGAATCTCTGTTCACCAGGAATGCACGACCTTGGCCATCAGCTGCCAGGGCTTTCACTATTGAAATCCTGCTATGTTATTTTCTTCCTAAGCTTGTAATGAACTGTCTCTTGAGAGGATGTGATGAAATATACAGCTGCATCCTAATAAGCATCCTTATGTCCATAAACAGTATCCTTTAGCAATTAATAATAAAAATTGTAATCTTAACTGTGGGGAAAACAACTTAGTATTACTTTTTCTTAAAGGCATGGCAAGTATATGATTTATATAAATAAATGGACTATGTAATACAAATATGGAAAATGCATATTTGTGTATACAAACGAATTTACTTAATTTCTCTATATACACATATACTTTTTATAAAAAATATCCTGAAACAAAAACCATCTGTAATATCCTCTATAGCAGTGGGTTCATAAAGTTGAAATGATTGATGCCTTTCAGAAATCTCTAGGCAGCCGGGTGGTACCATTATTAACCACCCGTGGGAACTTGACTTCAAATCCAATCTATTATGATTACAATCTACATGATCTGTATCCAGTACAGCAAGTCCCGGCCACCAGATGTCACCATTCTTCTATTTCCCTCCTGGTGCTTGGGGAGAGCTAAAGATACTATTTTCTCTCAAGGGACTGAGGGAAATACGTGCCTCAGAACATTACCGGGATTTCACCAAAAGGTCTTTTCTTAGTCATCCTGGCCTTGCAGATTTCCCTGTGGTTTTTGAGTATCTTGACTCGACAGTTTCTAACAGCTGAGGAGCCAAGTGGCTGATAATTTGGGGCTCATCTGGTCAGGAAGTGCTAGAGCCATTTCCTCCAGCTAAACTTGAAGACAGGATTGACATAAGGTGCCCAAAGCCCAGAGCTTGCTCAGTGCAGGAGAGGCTATGGATATGCCCTATTAAAAGGTCCTGGGGTCCGGAGACCTCAACCAGCTATGAGCTCACTTACAAAATGAAGGAAAGGGACTGAATCATTTCTAGGGTCGAAAAATTCCATGATCCTCGTTTGTAAATACCTCTGGTGGGGAGGGTGCGTAGTAGGGTGGGGGCGAGCTAAGTCCAAGAAATAAGACCCCAGAGAGGACAACGAAGTAGGGGTGAAGTCCTGCAGGGCAGATGAGGGGACACTGAACATGAATCCTTATGAGGTCTGGATGTAGTGACTGGTTATGGGGTCTGGAAATTGCTGGGGTTATGGTCTTGTGGATTCTACCACTAGCTCAATAGCCCACTCTTCCTCCATTCCAGATACTACTTAACAAGAAACTATAATGCTTATCGATGTAAATGTATGGCATTCTCTCTCCTGGGGCTTGGTTGGGTTTAATCTCTCATGTCAGTCAATGTTCTTTGTGGTGCCTTCAGGGCACGGGATGTGTTTTATTTGTGAATTTACAACAGTGCAGTTTTCAGCTAGCTCGTCCAGAGTGTTCCTAAAATCCGGGAGTGGGAGCAGGGCAGAGAAGAAAGAATGGATTTCATTTATAAGTGCCACATATCCCTAAGTATTTCACATGTATTTCATATCATCTTCACAATAACCTCATGAAGCAGCATTTGTTATGCTCATAAAGATGAATTCAAATGGTTAAGTGGCTTGCCCAAGGTCACAAAAACCAAATGGCAGTATACATACTGCTTTGTGTAATGCGTTCTACGAAAGAGGAAACTGAGCCTCAGGGCGTTTTGTTAAAGTTGCCTGCACCTCTAAGATGGTTGAGACCACAGTCTCCCCATCAGTGGGCTTCGCTGCTGGAAGGTCCCTTGTCCTTTGGGGCTTGGACTGCACCACTCCGGAGGATGCATCGTCATATCAATATTTGCACACTGCCCCTGACCTTGTTAGAATATTATTTATGGCCGCGATCAGAAGGTCCCGCTCGCTCCTTTCTCTCCCCTTGGGCTGCGGAACAGAGTGGCTGGGAGAAGTCCTCCTAGACAGGGTTGAGAGTTTGCCGACGGCCCCTGAGAAGCTGGGGCGTTCCGAATTGGCTGAGCGCGCGGCCGGGGGCGGGGAGTTTGCCAAACGTCCCCGGCCGGAATTTCTGCCTCCTAGAGCCGCGAGCCCAGAAGCGGGGAGAAGTTGGCGAGGTCGGCTAGGGGAAGGTTGCCAGAAATTGAGGACGGACTCCCGCCCTGGTCGACTGAGCTCCCACAGGAGCGCCTCTGCTGCGTCTCGGGGCTGAGTGTGGACGCGCCGCGCGCGGCCCCGCCAGGGCTGGTAGTTTGCAGACCGTCCCTGCCGCGGCCCGCTCGGCGGCGGCCCTGCGGCTCCCGCGGCGGCGGCCCCGGGCGCGATCCAGCCCAGGTAGCCGCGCCGCAGGCTCGGGGCGTCGCGACCTCGCGCCTCGGGCCGCGTGGGCACGGCGGCCGGCGGGTGCTCCCGGCTGCTGCTGCTGCCCAACAAGGAGGTAAGAGCTGCCGGATCCGGGTGATCGCGTCGGAGGGAGCTCGTCATCCCCGCGGGGTGATGCGCGCAGAGGGGACCGCGGGGGGCACGGGGAACCAGGCGCGGGCGAGGAGAGCCCGCACCGGGGTCGGCGCGGTCGGGGGCTTCCTTCCGTCGCTCCTCTGCCGCCTGCGTGGGTGCCCCGGCCCCGGCCGCTCTGCAGGACGCCGGAGTGGAGCCGGGAGACGCGCCTTGACGAGCCCACCTGCCCCGGGCAGCCCCTCCCAGGGGAGGCTGAACCCCCCAGGCCCCGTGACGAGGGGGCTTGTAGGCATTCCTAGGGACAGTCCAAAGGAAGCTCTGGTTGCGCGGGCTGGAGGCGAGCGGCCGGGGATGGCAGATGGGCGCTCGGACAGCGGAGGAGCCCAGTGGGGGTCACGCCGCAGGCGTGGGCCGGGCCGGGCCGGGGTCCTCGGGACCCAGGGGCACTGGGCGGGCTCGGCCAGGGGCCAGTAGGGAGGAAGGAAGAAGGAGGGAGGCTGGCCCCGAGCCCCTAGGGAGGAGGGATGCGGCGGGCCGGCGCTCCGGGCCAGAGGATCCAGGAGGCCCGGGGGCGCCCCGGCTGTTAGGGGACGGCCCGCGGGTCCGCGATCCCGCCGGCGCGCTCAGCGCTGCTGCCGGGTCTGGGAGGCTGCAGGGAGCGCAGAGCCCACACCCGCGCACACACTCCCCGAGAGCATGCTCAGTGCGGCCCTGGGAACTTCCTGCCGAGTCGTGAGCCGCCCCGGCCCACTCCCGGCCCTCAGCTCGCAAAGTTGGGGGCGGCGGGGCTAGGGAGTCGTGGGCGCCGCTCTCGCCTGTGGCTCTTTCGCGCCCCTGGCCCCTGCCTCGCCTCAGTTGAGCTACGCGCACTGCTCTCCCCGGCTGCCCTCACAGCCGGGATTGGGGGCGTGGGTGTTAGCCCCTGCTCCCCGTGGCGGGGTGGCCAGAGGCCTGGAGCGCGGCTCTCAGCCTGGTGGACCCGCGCGCGGTGCGCCCGCTTGGTGCCCGGACCTGGCGCGGCGAGCAGGCGGGGTGCAAGGGGGTGTGTGAGCCCAGGGACGCTCGCGCATACACTTGCTGTCACACACAAAGCCGCGGTTTTGTAGCCGCCGCGCGGAAGAGCCGAAGAGGGAAGGGGGTGGCGCTTGCATTGTCCAGAGGCGTTTGGAGCGCAGAGGGGGTGCTTGGCTCCTCAGGGCTGCGGGAACCGGGCGATGTGGATGGATTCGGTATAGGGCCCGGCCCTCCTGGGACCGACTGCCAGGCCTGGCCCCGGGCGGCCGCCGCTATCTGCACCTGGCTCTGGCGGCCCAGTTAGGGGAGATGAGTACTTCTGGGTCTGTGAAGTTGGGAAGGGGCAAACTCAGTTGTGTGTGGGGTTCGGGTGGATGGCAACATCGCACTTGTAAACACACCCAGACCAAAGTGTTAGAGGTATCTCATTCTAAGGAGATGCGAGTGGGAAGCTGGGTCGTTGAACTGACCCCCACCCCCAGTTTATTGTCAGGACCTGATCAACTTGGTTTTTACTCCAAGAGACTCGCCAGTGTTAATCTCTGTGTCATGCACATCCTAAGCCTTACGGCTGCATCAGAACTCCCTTGTCTGTTCCGAGAAAATCACTGAACAGTTTTTCATGAAGGGCAAAGCATCTGAGATTTGTGGTGAATGAATTTTCACCCTCCTCCCCCCGTCCTCACTGCTTTCCTATAAATTATTTTTGTTGCTATTGTTCAGGGCTGAGATGGGCATCCTCAGATTTATCTGGCAGTAAAGATTAGAGCAAAGCTCTCCTGTCTTTTTTTTTTTTTAAAGATGGAGTTTTGCTCTTGTTGCCCAGGCTGGAGTGCAATGGTGCGATCTCGGCTCACTGCAACCTCAGCTTTCCGGGTTCAAGAGATTCTCCTGCCTCAGCCTCTCAAGTAGCTGGGATTACAGGCGCCCGTCACCACACCCGGCTAATTTTTAATTTTTAGTAGAGACGAGGTTTCACCATATTGGCCAGGCTGGTCGCGAACTCCTGACCTCCGGTGATCCAGCTGCCTCGGCCTCCCAAAGTGCTGGGATTACAGGCGTGAGCCACCGTGCCCGGCCTAGTGCAAACCTCTCCTTTCTAGAGAGCTTTTTAGTTTTTTCCAGCTTAGTTTTTTTCTCTTGCCCTCCTCCATCACCCTGCTTTTAAATGCTCATTTAAATGCCCATGTTGTCAGCCTTACCTGGAGAGGCCCTGAAAAGCAAGGTGATGGAGGAGGGGCAAGAGGGTGACTGTTTCACCCTTTGTAGGGGCTGGGAGAAGAGGAGAAGGAAGTTGCTCTGTCTGGCATCTGCCTCTGCTGGGGTGGCTCCACCTGGATATAGGGTTTGGGCTTCTTCTTTCATCTCCTCCTTTGTTTCAGCCTGCCTTCTTCACTCTGGGACACTCGTGACTGGAGTCATTAGGAGAAAGGAATCTGCAGTCCTGGTTTGGAGCTTTGCAGGGTTTGCACCTGCACAAGCAGCCACCAGTTGGTTTTAAGGTGAACTGCAATGGCAGGAGGGGTGGAGGGCTCTGCCCAGATCTGCCGGTGGCAACCGTATGCTCCAACTGCTGCTGCAGAGCAGCTCGTGGGCTTTTGGATCTCCTCAGCAGTGTGCATTTCAAGTGCTTTGTGTTTGGAAGTGTGAATATAGTACTCATTTATATATATTCCCACATCTGTATACATTTTTATAAAGAGGTGTGTGCATATGCACATGCATATGCCATGTTCTTTGGTAGAATCTGGAAGCTGGAAGGGACCTCAAGAGATCACAGGAATTCACATAATCTCTCATCCCATTCAATTTTTTTTTGTTTTAAAATAAGCAACCCACCTTCTGCCCAGCTGTCCTCCAAAAGCATTGAAATGCTAGACTCCCCTGTTACCCTAGCTGACGGGGAGGCCTTTGGAAGTATGAGTTCCCAGGAACCATTCTAGTTGTCACTCTGACATTTGACACAACTTTTCCCTAATGTTCCATGTGTCTCAGGATCTAAGTCACTACAGAGACATCCCTGGATTAATTTTGGCAGGGGACGGGCAGTGACTAGTGTACCCTGCAGAGATGTGTAGAAAACTGCAGAGCAGTCATCTGTAAGATCTGGGTTGGAAAGTTTATGTCCTCTCCTTCCCAGAGTCATACAGACAGGTGACTGCTCTGCTCTTTCTCAAGAGGCTTTAAGCTCAGTAGGGACTCACTGTCTTCCTTCCTCCTTGTGTGTCATGGGCTCCTGGCCCTAGGAGGCATGGAGGAGGAGTGGTTGGGGGTGGCATTCTGTGTTGATGCTGTTATAACAGGCCTCAGGAAAGTGTGTGCTGTTAGCTTTGTCTCTGGGGGTTTCGTATGGTGAGTTTCAAAGTTTGGGGAAGGCTCCTGGTGTCAGGTGAACAGGTTGATGGGTAGTTTTGATTACTGTAATTCAGATGATACTTGAGAAAAGGGAGGAAATAATTTTATACAGGGGGATTGCTATCTGGGTGACAATTGAGAAGATAGGATGAGAAATAAATAAGCATTTGGGACTTGTCAGTGCAGGTTTTACCAGGCTGCCTTTAATGTTAATAATTGCTTTGAAGTATGGAATCACTCTTAGTAGCCAGAAGATGGCTACACTTTCAAATTTCTCTTTGAAATTAAGTAATGATCTCTCCAACCCTTAAAGTCTCTAATCTAAGCCATATCCCTATACTGTTTTACATCCTATGTCAACATCCACATTTGTGACTGATGCTGGCTGCTGATGAGCATTTTTCCAGCATCTGCCATGTGCCGTGCACTGGGCTGGTGCTGGGTATAAAGATGTCCTCCTAAATTATCTCACTTTTAATTTAGCAGACCTTCTCTTACTGTGTGTTAATACAAACTAATAGCTCTTGGAAAGCTGCCAAGGTGGGTCCCAGGAGCCTTAGCACTGTAACCACCTTCTCAGCTAGAGGAGTTTGGACTCGAGCTGTGTGTTTGCCCATTTGGACTGTTGTATTTATTTTTTTCATTGCCACAATTAAGTGCATCCTTCCCTGACTTTGTCATATCTGCAGGGCTATGTGTGTGCATGGGAGGGGTTGGAGGAATCACTTTATTTGTTCAAAATCCCACAGTTCTCTTGTCTAAACATACAATCTTCTGGAATGGGAACAGGGCTTTCCTCTCGGGACTCTGCCCAGTCTTAAAAATCAGGACAGGCAAGGGTTATAAGCTACTGTGGCTTGGTTTGGTGGGAGCAGTTTGTCTTGTAAACTAGCACTCTCTCTTTGTCACCTTCACTGCCAGGCTGGCATTAATGCCTGCTGGACCTTGACCCTTGCTCAGGTGGCTCCCTGCAATGGCTAAGGAATATTTCTCCACTCTATTTCCTGACAAAGTGAACTCAGGAGTGAGTTACACCCAAGTACTTCTGTTACTAGTAAGAGTTAACTACTGGTGCTTGCAATAGGTTTACTTTTTAAAATGTCAGCACTTCAAGGTTATCCCTAGAATAATAACAGCCTCACTTATTTGCATCCCTTTGTGATTTTTGTGGCTGGCCCTTGAGGGAACATGTGCCACCCACCCACTCCTGTTTGAACTTCACGCTTTAAAGTTGTAGTTCGGTGCACAGACTTCTTATAAGTCCTGTCATGCTGGTAAAATGTTTTTTAAAAATTATTATTATAAGTATCCTACACAGAAAAGTCTTCCACTCTATTAGTTTTGGGTCTTTTCCATGTCTGGGTCCCCTCATGGGAGTGTGTTATGTTGGTGATCATCGTAGAGATTTTATTATATGTCTTGGTGGAGAAACATCAAGAAAGGGTAGACAAGAAAATAGGAATGATGGCGATGAAAAAAATCCACCTTCTCCGATTGGCATTATTGCAAATGCTTCTTTTGTACTACAGGTATTTCGCTCAACAATGAGGTAGATTCTGTTGTTATTCCAAGTTTATACATGGAGAGACCATAACATCATGAGGTCAGGAAATCTAGCTAAGGTTACAAACAGCTACTCAGTGGCAGAGCAAGGATTTGAAGCCAGGTGGTCTAGGTCCAGAGCCAGTGTGGGTTGGGCTGTGAGTAGTGGTTAAGGCTGGTGAGTATGCCCTGTACTAGCCAGCACCTTCTTTCCAACCTAAGCCGAGAGGGCTTCATAGATACCCAGGGGCACTGCAGGGAGGGCCCTCCTCTTTCTAGCTGAGGTCACCGAGGTGCAGAGAGGTGGAGGGACTTTCTCAAAGTCTCACCAGCAGGCAGCAGTGGCAAAGCTGGACCTCACATCTCCTCTGTGGTCCCACAGGAACAATTGGTAACAGTTGATAACGGGTGCCTGCCTGCTTTGTTTATAGCAATGATACAGGAAGAGAATTGATGGCCACTGGGCATCTGTTCCTCACTGGAGCCCACTGTGTGCTCACACCCAGCTTCACTTTGGAATGTGGTAGGGAGCAGGTTGGTGTGGCCCAGTTCCCTCCTACCATCCCCAGCTGGGAGAATCTAAGTGACGTATATCCTTTGGAATGAGGGGTTCCCTTTCTCATGTCACCTTTTAAGTTTGACATGATAAGAATCCAGTCTGGGCTGGATTTTACATTTCACTCTTATTAATTCTCTGTGTTTTAGGGCTCCTGGCTCCTCTCAGCATTGATTTCCTTTCTTTAGGAGCATGGGGTAGGTGAGGAGTGACCTGGAAGAGGTATCAGGACCATTCCTTAACATTTCTGATAAACGGTGCCTGTGAAGACATTCCCGCAGTGTCTGCGGAGTCCTAGAAAGAGAGCAGAAGCCACACAAAATGCTTTTCTGAACCCAAGATCGCCATACTTTGTGGAATCTTCCCATTGGACATAGCAGTGAGCACCTGTTTCCTTTCCTGCCCTCACCTGTTCCTGATTCGGAATGCTTCTGCCAAATAAATAGTCACTGGCTACCCAAGGAGTTTAAAGTCTAAGCCTGGTCAATGCACACCCAGAAGAGTTAAGTTCAGTGATAAAGGGAAATGTAGATGAACATACTAATTCAGCCCATGTGACCACTTTGGGCCTCAGTTGTTAGGTTGAGAAGTAAGAGGGGATTGAACGCGCGCCAAAGATCTGTTCAGTTCCTAATGTTGCTTAATTCTATACATGTGGCAAAAGACTTGTAACATAAATTAAATGAAATTCCCTTATTAAATTAAAAAGAAGGTTGAGAACACATTCAGGTTGTTTTTGCCCTGGCCAGTAGACTCTCTTTAGCAGGCAGCCGAAAAGCTTAACTAAGAAAAATCAGCCCTTTATTGTTACTCTCTTTGGGGATGTTTACCTTTGTATGTTTAGAAATAAAAAACCTTGGTCCTTACTTTCAGCCCTGAAATAACCTGCTTTCCTTTAGTGAAGCTATTTTTTCCCTTGGGAAATTGAGATTCAAAGAGTAGAGAAGATGACCAGGCTCATAGCCTTCTGTGGTTCCTCGCACAGTGCCCTGGGGACGTGGCTAGGTGTTTACACACTGCCACAAGCAGGGCCAAATTCTGTCTACACATTCAGTGTGTAACTACTACCTTTCAACATAAGGGAGTTTGGTATCAGTCTTCTTGCAGCTGCTTTTTTTTTTTAAAACCATCTTATTTTCACCTCCAGTTTGTTATTTACAAGCATCCATGCTGGTGAGGAGTTTTCTGAATGACCGATTCTTTCTTGGATGCAAAGAGAAAGTACCATCTCTGCCTCATGCTCTGTGTGATTTCTCTGTTTTCCTTTGGCACCTTTCTTAGTATTTGTTTGGTATACTTCCTTCCTCCCCTTTCCTGTAATTTTTTAGAGCACCTAGGGTTAGAGGCCCCACCCGGTGAGGATATGGCAGGGAAGGGGAGTTTCCCTCTATTCCCTTCCCCCAGTAATCTTCATCATGCGGTGTCCCCAGTCCTGTGTAAGACCTTTGCAAACACAGCTTCAAGCCCCTCTGTTCATCTTGATTGCCTTCCCTCTGTAAAAAAGTTCTAGTCTCTGTGACTAAGAATGTTAACATTCTTCCTTTATTTGATTTTTAGCTATTATGCTTGGCGGGTTTAAAGATGACATTGTTATTGGGCAGTCTTCACTGTACATTACACACAAATGTAATTCTCCTGGGTAAATACGATCAACTTTTAGAGGTTCACCATTCCTCCTTGGCAATTCTTATGTCCAGTGAGCTCCTTCAAGGAAAAGGTTTTTTCCCCCCCAGGCTTGTTCCGACCCCCCCAAAACAAAAGAAACATGTAGGTCCAATAAAGAAAGGAGTGTCATGGAGCTCTCATGGGTGCAGGCTGGAAGCTCCAGGCCTGGCGTGCTGGAGTCACGAGATGAGCTGTCCAGGCAGCATGGCATCGTGAGTGAACTCCGACCGTGGCAGATGAGGCTTCTGCACTTAGCTGGCTGTCTTCATGTGGGCCGATTCTGTGGTTAGTGATTCTGATTTCTCATCTGAAAAGTGGTGCATCACTTAGCCCCTCCCACACTTGGAGGGTTCTACTAGTGTGCCTGCGTGGCTGGGTTCTGCACACTCAGCTACTTTAGTTTCTTTAGTCTATCCTTAAAAAGATTCCTAGGTGTGTTCCTGATTTTGAGGTTCCATTTGGTCATTATGCTCTTTCAGAGTTCATCTTTTAAAATCAGTCTTTCTGTGGACATTTTTTTTTTCCTCTTAGCACAGTTTATGGTCTCATGCAGGTCAACAAATTGGGACTCTGAATGTGAGTGTGTGTGTCCACACACCACTAGGGCTTATTACCTTACTGTCAATGTTATCTTAAGAAAAAGTGGAGGCTGGGTGCAGTGGCTCATGCCTGTAATCCCAGCACTCTCAGAGGCTGAGATGGGAGGATTGCTTGAGCCCAGGAGTTTGAGACCAGCCTGAGCAACAAAGCAAGACTCCTGCCACTACAAAGAAAAAAAAAAAAGAGAGAGAGAGAAAGAGAGAAAGAGAAGGAGAGAATGAAAGAAAAGAAAAAGAAAAGAAAGAGAGAAAGAAAAAAGAAAGAGGGAGTGATCAGAGAGCTGCAGGTTTGGAGTAGCCATCAGTTAAAGGAAGTCTGCAGAAAGTTTCTGTGAAAGGATTTTGTTACTATGGCCTTTCCACTAGTACCAGCTTGTTAAGTAGTATAGGTAGGGGATCCTTGGTAATACTGTGTATTAAGATTTTATTGTTCTTCCTGTAAAGTGTTTTTCATGGTAATGAGTTGCTTATTTTATAATAGTGCCTTTTCTCTATTTCTGTAAGCAGAATCAAATACAACTTTCAAGTTTTATTAGTTCTTTTTTTTTTTAGAGACAGGGTCTTTCTCTGTCACCCAGGCTAGAGTGCAGTGGTGCAATCATAGCTCACTGTAACCTCCAACTCCTGGGCTGAAGTGATTCTCTTGCCTCAGCTTCTTGAGTAGCTAGGGCTACAGGCATGTGTCACCACGCCTGGCTAAATTTTTTTTAAAAATTTTAGTTTTTGGAGAGACACGAGTCTTACTATGTTGCTCAAGCTGGTCTCGAAGTCCTGGCCTCAAGCGATCCTACTGCCTTAGTCTTTCAAAATGCCTTAGTCTCTCTTAGTGCTCACAGTTGTGAGCCACCGTGTCTGGACAGCTTTCCATTTTTTGAGGCCACGTCTGGTTAATACTCTTAAGTTTCTGAGTTTCTTCCTCCTAGTTCAGTGGTTTCAAGTGTGACTGTTCTATTTCCTCACTGTCAGTCTCTAATAGAAATACTACAAGATTACTTCTATTGCTGCTGTAACAGCCACAAACTTAGCAGCGAAAGTCACACACATTTATTCTCTTTGAATTCTGTAGGTCAGAGGTCCCTTATGGGTCTCACTGGCCGAGATCAAGGTGTCTATTCCTTTCTGGAGGCTTGAAGGGAGAATCGGTCTCCTTGCCTTTTCTAGCTTCTAGAGGCTGCCTGTGTTCCTAGGCTCATGCCCCCTTCTCCAGTTTCAATGCCAGCAATGTCCAGCTGAGTCCTTGTCTCTCTGCCATCACACTGATACTCTCACCAAGCTGGGAAAAGTTCTCTGCTTTTCAGGATTGATGTGATTAGATTAGACCAAGCAGGGTAATGCAGCGTAATCTCCCATCTACAGGTACTTGATATAATGCCATCTCCCTGTAAGGCAACATAAACACAGGTTCCGGGGATTAGTATATGATGAACATCTTTGGGGGCCCCTTTTCTGCCTACCACAGTCCTCAAAACTCCAAATAAGGAACTGGTTCTTTGCTCTTTATGTAAAGGAACTATTTTTCTTTGCAAAGAAGGTTTACTGTTATAGGATCTGTTCTTCTCCCCTTTGAACATATTCAAATCAACTATTTGCCAAAACATTGGTATTTAAATAAGGTTTGAGGTCTGCTAAGGCCAAATGTTGAGCTGAGTACTTTTTTTTTTTTACTTTTTTTACTTGTTCTGGCTGAGCTGAGTACTTTTTTTACTTGTTCTGGCTTATGTAATTGTGAGCCGTCCTACTGAGAGGTGACAATGTGCTAGCAGCCCTCGCTCGCTCTCAGCACCTCCTCGGCCTCAGTGTCCACTCTGGCCACGGTTGAGCAGCCCTTCAGCCCGCCGCTGCACTGTGGGAGCCCCTCTCTGGGCTGGCTGAGACCGCAGCCGGCTCCCTCTGCTTGCGGGGAGGTGTGGAGGGAGAGGCGCAGGCGGGAACCAGGGCTGCAGCACTCACAGGCCAGCGCAAGTTCCAGGTGGGCGTGGGTTCCGCGGGCCCCGCACTCGGAGCGGCCGGCTGGGGCAGTGAGGGGCTTAGCACCCGTGCCAGCAGCTGCGGAGGAGCGCCGGGTCCCCCAGCACTGCCGGCCCGTCCGCACCACGCTGGAATTCTCGCCTGGCCTCAGCCATCTTCCCGCGGGGCAGGGCTGGGGATCTGCAGCCCGCCTTGCTGGAGCCCCGCCCCGCCCCGCCCCGCCCCGCCCCGCCCCGCCCCGCCCCGCCCCGCCCCGCCCCGCCCCGCCCCGCCCCGCCCCGCCCCGCCCCACACCCTGGCGGTGGGCTCCCGAGTGGCCTGAGCCTCCCCGGTAGCCCCAGCCTCCCCCACGGGCACCACCCCCTGCTCTGCTGCGCCGGGTCCCATCAACTGCCCAAGGGCTGAGGAGTGCAGGCGCGGGGCGTGGGATTGGTGGGCAGCTCTGCCTGCGGCCCTGGCACAGATCCACTAGGCGAAGCCAGCTGGGCTTCTGAGTCAAGTGAGGACTTGGAGAACTTTTATGTCTAGCTGGAGGATTGTGTATGCACCAATCAGCACTCTGTGTCTAGCTCGGGGGTTTGTGGATGCACCAATCAGCACTTTGTATCTAGCTGATCTGGTGGGGACTTAGGGAACTTTTATGTCTGCTAGAGGGTTGTAAATGCACCAATCAGCACTCTGTGTCTAGCTAAAGGTTTGTAAATGCACCAATCAATGCTCTGTGTCTAGCTAATCTAGTGGGGACTCAGAGAACTTTTATGTCTAGCTAAAGGTTTGTAAATGCACCAATCAGCACCCTATGTCTAGCTCAAGGTTTGTAAATGCACCAATCAGTACCCTGTGTCTAGCTAATCTAGTGGGGACTTGGAGAACTTTTGTGTCTAGCTAAAGGATTGTAAAAATGCACCAATCAGCACTCTGTGTCTAACTCAAGGTTTGTAAACGCACCAATCAGTGCTCTGTGTCTAGCTAATCTAGTGGGGACTTGGAGAACTTTTGTGTCTAGCTAAAGGATTGTAAATGCACCAATCAGCACTCTGTCAAAATGGACCAATCAGCCCTCTGTAAAATGGGCCAATCAGCAGGATGCGGGTGGGGCCAGATGAGGGAATAAAAGCAGGCTGCCTGAGCTGGCACTGGCAACCCCCTGGGGTCCCCTTCCATAGTGCGGAAGCTTTGTTCTTTTGCTCTTTGCAATAAATTTTGCTGCTGGTCACTCTTTGGGTCCACACTGCCTTTATGTGCTGTAACACTCACTGGGAAGGTCTGCAGCTTCACTCCCGAGGCCAGCGAGATCACAAACCCACCAGAAGGAAGAGACTCCGAACACGTCCGAACATCAGAAGGAACAAACTCCGGTCACGCTGCCTTTAAGAACCGTCACACTCACCGCGAGCGTCCGCGGCTTCATTCTTGAAGTCAGTGAGACCAAGAACCCACCAATTCGGGCCACACTACTGTTACAGTGGGGAAACCGAGGTGCAAAGGAAACTTGCCTGGAGTCACACAGCCAGAACTGGCAGAGCCAGGGTACAAAAGGCTGAATTCCCGAAATTGGTATTCTTTTCACTCTGCTTTTCTGCCTTACAAGCGATAAGGCAAAAACACAGTGAGAAATGGTAATGGAAAACGTTAAAATAATGTAAAACCTCTCTGCTTCTGCCAGGGTGATGATGATAAACGATAAATATTTGCCTGTGGTAGATTGATATTTTTTTTTTTTTTTTACTATTGGCCTCTGTTAATGGCCTCCCTGAACTCCCTGTATCCACTATCCACACTCTTTGCCCTATAACTTTGCAGGTTCTCTTCCTCCTTCCTTCTTCCCCCACCCTGGTCCCCCGCCCCCTTTTGACTATGTGACTTGCTTTGGCCAGTGGGATGTTAGCACATGCTGTGTATAAACAGAGTTGTAAAAAGAGGCTGTTTCTGATCCTTTTACAGGACTGGGCTTGCACTTTCAGACCCCGCCACCTCCATGAGATCGTGCGCAGGCTAGCCCAGTGGAGGGGGCCAGGTTTGTGCTTGCCGATTTCATCCTAGACCGGCCAATGCCATCTGACCTGTCAGCTGTGTGCTGTCTCCTGAGCAGGTCTAGGTCGGCCAGGGTCACCTGAATCACCCACTGGCTGACCTGTAGAGATGTGTAAATCATCCATGGTTGTTGTAAGCCACTGAGTTTGGGGTAAGTTTGCTATAGAGCAGTGGTTAACTGATGCACAGCTCGTATCAGATGTTTGAATAGTGTAGAAAGTAATTTTAGTGTCCTTTTAAAAATCTTTTTGTTAGTTACTTGTAACTAATATTCTTTTAAGATTGTACTTAAGTTCAAGGACTTGTCCATTATATCTGCCCCTTTTTCCCTTTTTAGAAAACCATTAAAATCCTTTATATTTTTACCAATTACACTCAGAAACAGACTAGTTTTCCTTTCTGAAACTGTTTATCTTGTAATATGGTGGCTTTTGACCCCACCCTGGAGTAAGAAATACATGCTGAATCAGAGCTCACATATGGAAGTAGATAACAGTAAGAAAAGTTTCATAAAAAGTACTTAACCTTTATCGTGGCCTCTGGTGTTTTCTATTTTGTTCTATTTCATTGTCTTAAAAAATTTTGGTCAGAGGTCAGGCGGCAGGTGACTGGCTGCCTATTTTGTAAATAAAGTTTTATTGGCACATACCCAATCCCATTTGTTCTTCTGTTGTTTATGGCTATTTTCACACTACAATGGCAGAGGCCAGTGGTTGTGACTGATAAGAGATGATCTGGCCTACAAAGTCTCAAGTATTTACTCTCTGGCCCGAGAAGAAAAAGTTTTCTGACCTTTGCACTGAATGGATTTCATAACCCATCAGTTAGTTGTGACCTTCTGTTTGGAAGACCCTGTTCAAGTGACCCTTTGGTCTCCTCATACCCTTGTAGAAATGACAGTGAACACATGTGGCGGATGTGAAAACTCACCCTTCTCTGTTTACTTGTAATCAACAATTAGGTCCTTGCCATCTAACATTACACCCGATTGGCTTATATAGGAAACTTTTCAAGCATTTCTAAATTGTTTCATTATAAGTAGTGTTATGCCCCCCCTTCTTAATTTAATTTTAAATAAGGCTTTCTAGTGGAAACTAACTGGAATTAAAATGGGCACAAATTCCATTCAAGTGCTAGTTATTTATCCATTAGATCCCAGCAGTGCCTTTTTTGGTGATATAATGGAGTCCATTAGTGGGAAAGGCAAAGAAACAGTGATCCTAGCTTCTCTTACACCACCTTTCTGGCAGCTGGGCCTTATTGCCACATTTCTGAATTAGGGTGGTATTATATCTGAGCAGAATAAAATTTAGAGACATTAAATCATGGACTTCTGTGGTTGAAAAGACTTTGGAATTTTTTTAAAACTCAGATTTAATTGGCTCCTTAAAGGCCAAATTTCTCCAATACCTTCATTTTTCCAAGCCTGTCAAGAAAGGACAACATTGTTATTTATGTTGCGTGGCTCATGGGATTGATGAGAAAGAGCTGAGGCAGAAAAACTTCAGAGGGATCTGGATATGTCTTTGTAGAATCTGAAATGCCAGGTGAAGGATGGTCCCTGGCCCATTTATTTATTGTCAGTGAGAATGGAATCAAAATAAATGAGCTTAAACTACAGCATGAAGAGCTTAGGTAAAATCTGAGAAAAATCCCCCAAATAGGGTCCGTTTATTGACATTAGAATAGGTTATCCTGTAATCTTAATAGATTCATTGCACACATCAAGTCAATATGTAGAGAAACTGGGTTGCAGCAGAGAAAGGTTTAATCAAAGGGCCACCGAATGAGAGGGGAGGAAACCTCAAATCCATCTCTCTGAGGAGTTTGGGTTAGAGTTTTTAAGGGTTTTGGAGAGGGGCAAGCTTGGAGGTTGTTGATTGGTCGAAAAGTGCAGGGTGAACATGGGACAGGGAGGTGAACCACCTGCATTCTCATGCTGATCCGTTCCTCTGTGGGGGTCTTCAAACTGGTTGTTGGCATTCAGGGTCTGAAAACATTTTAAGCCATCCTTTAAAAAAAAGACCTTATGATACTACTGTCAGAGATCCTGTCTATAGGAACAATGGGGATGCAAATCAATTCCTAAACTGTCTTAGGACCCCAATATCAGAACTCCTACTCATAGGAACAATGGGGATGCAAATGGCCACTATCTAGTGCTATGTGACTTTTAGCAACAGGGAAGCGGGCCAAGGTGCAGCCTGACTAGTGCTTCATTGTAACCATATTTCAGTCCAGAACCTGGCATGCAATTCTTATCAACCCTGTGGGGATGGTTTCACTCCTAAGCGTTTTTGCTGTTAGCTGCTGCCCTTTGTTCAGATGGATGGCTGTCCTTCCAGGTGGTTGGATGCCTTTAATTAATAAAGATTCTTCTGGGTGCTAGCAACAGAAACCTGCCAGACCTTGCTTCAGTGGAAGGAGAGAACTCACATTAGGAACACAGGAATAGGGTCCAGGAGCCCCCTGCAGCCTGGGATCGAGGCTCTAGGAACCCCACAAATCCTTGTTGCTCTCCTTTCTGCTTCCATGTGTCTGGCTGCTTAATTCTCCTCCTTGCCTATTCTGCTTTTCCTGTCCCAAGGGCAGAACTCTGGGTAAGGGGATTTGTTACAGGGTGTAAGCCACACAATAAGGCTGATCTTTCTTTTGTAATGCCAGTTCTGGTTTTCCCTCAGTGCCCAGCTTGAGATCACCCAGGGGTGGGCAGGGCGTGGCACCTGGAGAGAGGACTCTGGTCTAGTCCCAGGCCCTACAATGTTATTGGGGGCATATCAGCAATTTGGGGGGGCAATTTTGATTGTCAGTGATTGAGGAGAGCTACTAGCATTTACTGGATGGGGACCAGGGATGCTAAACATCTGTAATGGGTAGCACAGTTATGTATCACAAAATGTTTCCTGTTACCCACTAGACAATAATGGACAAGCAAAATCTGAACCTAGACCTAACTTAGGTATAAGCAAATAATCGTTGCACATTTTAAGTAAACATCGACGTTTCCAGTTAATGAAGAAAGGTTGTGCTTTCTTTTGTTAGGAAATTTACCATTTTGGAAACTCATGTTACCTGTAGAATTAGCACATCACCTGTATCAGTCCATCTTTGTAGCTGACATGACACATTTTAAAAATTTCACATTAAAATGAAGGCATCTAATGGCTCCATTATGTCTTTTAGAGTGGTCTGGCCCAGCTAATTGCATATTGAAATACATTAGATTTGTCATAAATTACTTTCCTTTATTGTCTTTTCTGTCAATATTAGGACATTAAATGTATATGTTTGAAATTGTGTTTAGGTAGGTTATCTGAGCATTTGGTTCAGATAGTAAAGAGAGTGTTATAAGTTCACTGTAAGCCCCAGGGGCTTTGGGACTGATAGGGTTTAGAACATTGCACTAGGGGAAATGAATTGTAAAGTAATGTTTTTTCTCTAGACTAATGATTCAGCTGAATTAATACTTTTAATGTGAAGCATTTTTTAAAAAAGCAAACCAGCCTGGTGCGGTGGCTCACACCTGTAATCCCAGCACTTTGGGAGGCAGAGGCGGGCGGATCACGAGGTCAAGAGATCGAGACCATCCTGGCCAACATGGTGAAACCCTGTCTCTACTAAAAATACAAAAATTAGCTGGGCATAGTGGTACGTGCCTGCAGTCCCAGCTACTTGGGAGGCAGAGGCAGGAGAATTGCTTGAACCCGGGAGGTGGAGGTTGCAGTGAGCCGAGATCGCACCACTGCACTCTAGCCTGGCAACAGAGTGAGACTCCATCTCAAAAAAAAAAAAAAAAAAAAAAAGAAACCTTGGCCCACGTGTGGGGTATAGCAGAAATAGAGATATTGGTCCCATAGTGCTCCTCCCTGAGCCACAGCCATGGGTGGTGGACTGTCCTTGTTGTACAACCTCCACCCTCCCATGCATACAGGTGGTTTTTGGCTCTTGCTGGGCCTGGCTCCCATGTAGGTCTCTGCATTATTCTGGAAAAACTGCAGAAATGGAAGGTAAAATTAGGTTGTCACATGAGTTTCATAACTGCATAAGGTTTCGGGGAAACCTGTGAACTTGCATGGGAAAATATTACACTTTCATTTTCACTAACTTCTAGCCAAAATTTGGCAATTCTTTCACTTTGGAAGGTTGGACATAAGTCACAGTAGTATTAGTGCTGTTTGTGACTTTGTCACCAATAGAAATCTAATATTTTCATGTCACATTAGAGATGATTAACAGGTGTGTTGAAATATCAGTATTCATCACCACTTTGAAATTATGGTGGTTGTTGCACCTGTTGCTAGATAGTATTATTTAATGTGCTAAGATACAAGCTGCAGGTATTGCCATATCCCAATTTAAAAAATTGGGGGGCCAGACGCGGTGGCTCATGCCTGTAATACCAGCACTTTGGGAGGCCGAGGTGGGCGGACCACTTGAGGCCAGGAGTTTGAGACCAGCATGGCCAACATGGCAAAATCCTGTCTCTTACCAAAAATAAAAAATTAGCTGAGCGTGGTGGCGGGTGCCTGTAATCCCAGCTACTAGGGTGGCTGAGGCAGGAGAATCACTTGAATCCCAGAGGCAAAGGTTGCAGTGAGCTGAGATTGCACCACTGCACTCCAGCCTGGGCAACAGGGTGAGACTCTGTCTCAAAATACATGAATAAATAAAATAAATAAATAAATATAAAAAATATTTTGGTAACTGTATTTCAATATCATTGATTTCCTCTGCAGTCCTGTGTATTTTATTTTATGCATTAAAAAAGTCTTTCTGAGAAGGAGTCCATAGGCTGCCCCTAGTTTGCCAAGGGGTACAGTAGAATTGTGGTGTGTTCTAGACCCTGCACACCCACTGCTCCCCTTTCCCTCCTCTTCATCAAGAGTTGACCTCCTCCTGACTTGGGCTTTCTCCAAGGCTGTCAGTTGCGTTTGTAGAGTGGGTGTGGGCTTATCTCCAACTTTTTATCTTAGACCTGGTCAAAGAATTGAGCTCTATTCTTGGCTCACTGGTTTATCATATGCAAGGAGGCAAGTTTGTCAGAACGTTCCTCTAGCAAGGCCGTATCTGTCACTACAAGGTATGTGATTCATTTAAAGCCAAATGTCTTAATTATCTGAATCCTAAACAGAAGTCTGATTTCAGCTTCAGTTTCAGTTTTTCAAGTGGAGAAAACCCACAGACATTCTGCAGGAAAATGCCCTAAATACACATTAACCCCCTGTTTTCCTCTTGGTATGCTTTAAGGTTATATCATCGACAACAGCACTCTAAGAAATACGTCTCTGCCCAAGAAATATGTTGTGCACATGGTTGCCAGGGGTGTTTTCCTGTTGGTGTATGGCTTTGGAGAGAGGGGCATCCCCTAGGAACTGGGGCTTGGCTTGGAGGTAGTCAGCGCCATAGGAATGCACTTCCTCTTGGCTTCCCGCTTGCCACTCAGTGAGACCAGCCCAGAGGGTGCTCTGCCGCTGCTGTACCTGGATTTCTGAGAGTGGAGTCAGCCCTTTTCTGTTTCTGGAAACGTCTCTTGATAGGAAATGACTCTGTCCACAGAAGAGCTTATTGTACTGCACCTCGTCGGGCTTCAGACTTGAAGTCATTGCTGTGCTGCCATGGGCATCTCTTTCCTCTTGTAGCTATATTTAGAGCATGAAAATGCTGAACATTTCCTTCCTGTTTCTTTAGAAGTCAGAGCGGGGAGGGATTTCTTGTATTCAACACAAATCCCTCGGATAACCATATTAAAAGATAATGGGAATAATAATTTTTCGTTATTTGTTTAAAAAAATATTAACGCTGAAGCTTGGACTAGAATAGTCTCTATTTTTTTTCTGCTTCATTTTTCTATGGGTTTTGTTATTGGTCAGTTTTATTATTGAGGCAGTTACATTACATTATATTCTTACTGTTTAAAGATAATGTATTTGTATTTAACAAGTTTATCAATGAAGGGATAGCATCTTGTCTTTTTTTTTTTTTGCAAATGGAAATAGCAAAGTTATGTTGCTTTCTGAGTCACTGATTGATATTACAGATTTGTGTTCAAGATTGTTGGCACAATTAGGCCTGTTTTTTTTTTGTTTTGTTTTGAGACAGAGTCTTGCTCTGTTGCCCAGGCTAGAGGGCAGTGGTGCTGGTCACTGGTCACTGGTCTTAAACTCGTTGGGATCAAGTGATCTTCCCACCTCAGCCTCCCAAAGTCCTGGGATTATAGAGGTGAGTCTGACCTAGGCCTAATTTTTAAAGTGAGATACCTAACATAATTTTATTAAGAAGCTGTTCTTCTATCATTGCCCTTTTTTTTTTTTTGGCTTGAGAAAGCAAGAAATTCACCAAATTTACTCGCTAAGAGTTAGTGATTCAGTCTGTAGGATCTCTGACCACTCCCCTCCCCCACTCTGAACCACATTCACTCAGACTGTTTCATATTTTAATCCTACTTTGTGGAGAGCATAAATAAAGTCCAGAAGGTCTAGAGTGTAGGAGTTAAAGTACCCATGTGTGGTCCATCTTCTGGTCAGATGGATGACAGAATTAATTGTGCAGCTGCTGGACACGGATAGATCGCATTACCATTTTATAGACCATATCACAGTAGAAAGTGGAAAATGTAGGTCCTGTCTTCAACTTGACAACCAAAAGGTGAGGACCTCACACATGCAGATGAATACTTTCTCTCTGAGAACAGACCTTTTGGGCATGGTAGCTGGTGTACTGGGAATACTGGGTCCTCCTGTGACTGTGTCTTGTGCACACTGTCTAATGTCATGCTTGGGATAACCATGTATATTAGCTTCCCTTATTTTCACTGGACAAACGTGAAACTTATGTGGGAAAGTGAAGTATGTTGTCTGGGGTGACTCACATAATAAGCAAGGTGGTCATATAATTTATCATCCAAATCAGGATGCTTTTGAGAGTGAAGAGGGGTGCTATTGATGATTATGCTGGGATAACAGGCATAAAAGGGGATATATGGTCCCCCTACTGATAAGGTACAGATTGGGGGTTGAATGCAGGTCTCTGATCTTAAATTGTGCCTACTTTCCATTACATGCTGTTAGATCAGGCCACTCTGTCTGCAAATGAATTGGTAAGGCACAGATGGAAGAACCTTCTGAAGATGAGTTCTGCTCTAAGAATACAGCCGAAGAGAAATTCTCTAAGGCTAGGCGAAAGGTTTTTTTGGCCAGAGAAATGTCTACTAGAGATCTTCTTTCATGTAAAAACATGGAAAGGGTTTTGTTGGAAAGACAGTTTCTTCCTTCATAAAAATGGTTTTCCATTGTTTGTTTAAAAGAATGGGTCTGCTTTAGCATTTATAAGAAAGACGGAGTAAGAGTCACAGAATCTCATATCCAGGGCAAACATCTTCATAGCCTGTGGCTGTTAAGATCCAGAATGGTAGATGAATTCTTTAATAGTAAGGTGTGTAGATACAAATTTACTACTCTTGTTTTTAGCACTCTGGCCGTGGCTGCTATCAATGAGGCAATTTTGTGTATGGTATAATCATTACTCTGAGATGTTAAGGTAAAAATCCCAGCCCTCAAATACACTGCTTTGCCACACTGGGGCTTGTGACAAGCCTTTGTACCTCTGTGAGCTTCAGACACAGGCATGCAAACACAACCAGCGGAGGCTCAGACATGAAGACAGATGAAGCGCAGGGTTCTTATAAATGATATTACAGCCCAGCCATGAAAAGGAATGAAAAACCTCGCACAGTATCGCAGGAATTATTTGTTCGCAGTGTCATGTTCTCTTGCAGCCTTCTAAGCCAGCTGAGGTGCAAAATCAAAAGTTTCATAACAGAGTGGTTCTGTAAATACCAAAGACTGTAAAACAGCCCTGCTAGATTACCACTTGTCATCAGGTAAGCAGTGCCAGAGGATGACATGCCATCCACAGGCCAGGCCACTGCTGGCAACCCAGAGCAAGCAGAGGGAGGGGTGCTGGTTTTGCACTTGCTGGCCATTCGAGAACAGCTTTTAGTTGAGAGTTCTTACGTGGCCTTCCTTCTACACCCAGGTTTAGGGAGGACCTGCCTTCTGACTCTTGGAACACCTGTAAAAGCATGAATCCTGAAGTAGGTAAAGTGAAACTTGCTGGTGATGAAGAAAAAGTCCTTCCTCCATCAGGAGTGACCAGCAGGACCTGGAGAGGCACTTGGGGGCTCACGGCCTGCACCTGCCCCACTGGGTTGTGTGAGCCACTCCCTGAAGAGGACAATGATCTCTGGCTGTCTTTATGAATGGTCAGCTATCTCCCTGGAAATAGGAGAACCACTGGCTACAAAACAGGGAGAAAAAGAAAAAAGAGAGGCATGAGAAGGCAAAGCCAACAGAGAAGGAGGCGGCCTGGGTGTGGGAGCTGTGGCCGTTCCACTGTGGGAAAGGAGAGATGGGACGATGTGGAGCAGCTGTGCTGCTGTGGGCGCCACAAGTCTGCTTAGAATGGGGGACAAGGCACTGGCTGGCAAGTCAGGAGATCTGGGGACTGACGCTTTCCCTGCCACTTTGTGAGCCTCTGTCTCTTCCATAAAAGTGGGCGAGTTGGGTCAGATGTTATCCAGCGTGACTGCCAGCTCTAAAAGTCTTTAATGCCAAGCCAATGAGCCATTCTTGTAGGGCTTACCAGTGTGACTCAGTAAACATTTGATGAGTACTTTATATCAGAAACAGGGCACAAAGGTTAATATAACACCTGTGCCCACATCCAGGGTGGGGCCATGTCATAAGCTCCAATAATCGGGGAATAGCTAAGTTGTACCAGGCAGTGTTCTGGATACTTTCCATTGATTTATCTATTCATGAAATACATTAGCAAAATGAATTAGCAGGAAAAAAAAGTGCTAGCTGGGCACTACTGTTCTGATTAGAAAGAGGAGGAAACTAAGGCACGGAGAGGTTAAGTAATTTGCCCCAGGTTTCGTAGCTAACAAGTGAAGGAGCCAGAATTTCAACCTAGGGAACCTAGCTCCAGAACCCACACTGTGTGGCTGCTGTGGAGGTGCTATGGTTTGAATATTCCCTCCTAAACAAATGTTGTGATTTAATTGCCATTGTAGCAGAATGAAGAAGTGAGGCCTTTAAAAACGGGTAGATCATGAGGGCACTGCCCTGATGAAGAGATTAATGCTGTTATCCAGGGAATGGGTTAGTTATTAAGAGAGTTATCTAGGGTTCCTGATAGAAAGGATGTGTTCAGCCCACTTCCCTCTTGGTCTCACATGCTTTTCTACCATGTTCTGACACAGCAAGAAGACCCTCACCGGATGCCAAGCACCACACTCTTAAGACTTCTCAGCCTCCAGAACCATAAGCCAAATAAACTTCTATTTTTATAAATAACCTAGTCTGTGGTATTGTTATAGCAGAAAAATGGACTAATATGGGGGGATGTGGTGGTCACATGTTTTTGTCTGCCTCCATTGATGGGCAGCAACCTTGTCTGTCTTATTAGCTATTATATTCCTATTGCTTAGCCTAATGTAGGCTCTTGGGACATTTTTGTTGAATAGATAGATGGATAGTTGGATGGGTAAGTGGATGGATAGATGGGGGTGGGTGGATGGATGGGTAGATGAATGGGTAGATGGAGGAAATAAACAAGGTCTTCGGGGAGCTTACAGCCTAATGAGGAAAACAGACTCACACTAATGTCAGTGAGTTGCAGGCAGGGAGGGGGCTTAGTCCAATCTAGGGCATCAGAAAAGGCTTCCTTGAGGTGGTGGTGGCTGAACTGAGCCTTGAAAGATATGCGGAATTTGGGAGAATGGGGTGGGAAAGACATTGCCAGCAGGGGCCATGTGGGCCAACTCCAGCATTGCTGGCAGCAGTCAGCATTCCCAGAGCCTAGAGGACAGAGCAGGAGCTGCTGGGGATGGGGCGAGGTCAGGAAAAGCCTTCCTTCAGAATGCATTTGGACTTGCTCCTGAGAGCAGTGGAGAGCACCTGAAAGGTGCATGGCTTGGGCAGATTTGGTTTTCAGATGGTCTGTTCTGCTTGCAGTGTGAAAAGGAGGGAATAGGAGCAAGCCTGGCTCAGGAGGTGGGGTGGCGGGGCAGGGTACCGCAGTGGTCCCCATGGGAGAGCAGGGGAACTTGAAGTGGAGGAAGTGAGGAGAGGTGGCTGAGGAGTGCAAGGGGAGGCTGACGCTTAATTCTGGTCTTGCATAGTTCAGGGCCTCCTGAGGTTACTGACACGTTGCCCAGGTGTTCCCATGTGAGTGCAAAGCTGTGCTGAGCCTGAGAGGGGAAGGGCGGGCCTTGTGGTTTAGGTGTTGTTGGCATTGATGGTGGTTAAAGTCAGGAGACCAGATGATACCACCCCGAAAAGAGTGTTAACCTGGAAGAGCCAATTCTTGGAAAATTTCTGCATTTACAGGCTGAGCCAAAGAGAACCAATGGCCAGAAAGGCCCGGCCCCGCCTGAGTGGAGCAGGCCTATGGGTTTTATGGGACAGATCATTTTGACCATAGTGACAACATTGGAGCCCTTACAGTGTGCTGGGGACATTTGTGAGCACTCAGGTAGTTCTGATTCATCATACAAATCCAGTGAGGTAAGTGTTACTCGGATCTCCATTTTACAGATGAGTGAACTGAGGCGCAGAGGGGCAACACCAATAATTATCTGAGGTCACATGCTTCACATGACCAAAGGGCACTGGGGAGCCAAGGCCTTCTGCGTTTTTATTGGTTTTGGCAAGTTGCAAATCCCACGGAATGAATCAGAAGCTGAGAAGGGAAGGAAGGTGTTGGGGCTGTCTTGACAGAGGAAGAAATGTCAGGGAAGTGTTTGTTTTGTTTGTTTTTTGTTTTTTAACTCTTTTTTTGTGGAGAAGGGGCGGGATAAAGACAAGGTCTCACTGTGTTGCCCAGGCTGTTTTCAAACTCCTGGCCTCAATTGATTCTCCTGCCTTGACCTCCCAAAGTGTTAGGATTACATGTGTGAACCACTGCACCTGGCCCTGTTTTGGTTTTTTTTCAAGAGTGATAGAATTGCTCAAAGGTTTAGAGAGCCTGTTCCGAGATTTTAGAGATACAGGCCGGAGGGGGCGTGGGGGTGTGAGGACAAATGTGAGACAGGCCCTCCTCAAGGAGGCTGGGAGAGCACCAAAGGGAGGCAGGGCTGTTTCTGAATTGGAATGGTAACGGATGACTCACTGACATGGAATACACAGAATAGGTGAACCCGCAGAGACAGGAAGCAGATTAGTGTTGCTGGGGGCAGGGGCATGGGGAGAATGCTTGATGGATCTGGGTTTTATTTGGTGGGGGGATGGTGATATAAATGTTTTGGAACTAGATTGAGGTGATGGTCACACAACATGATGAACATACTCAATGCCGCTAAGTTTGTTTACTGTTAAAGACTGATTCTGTGTTTTGTGGATTTTATTAATATCTCAATTTGAAAAAGCACTGGAGAGGGCAGAAGTGGGCAGGGAGTGAAGTGGGTTGTATGTCAGGCCCCTGCTTGCTGCCTATTTTGTAACGGGGAGCTTTGTTTTCATGATCTTCCCAACTCCTGACATGTTCTTGTTTCCTAGGATGTAGGATTCACTGTGAGCTGAAACCGCACTCGGCGCATCCTGGATGCCTGGGAAGCATTGGAATGAATGAAGGAATGGTTGAGTGGATGGATGAGGAACATCAGGCAGGCGCCTGGAAATAGAGGGGTGGAAGGGTGGTGCTGGGCTGGAATGGTTGGCTGAGGATAAAGGGAAATGGAGCTGGCTGAAGACAAGAAAAATCCTAGTTACTCTGTTAGAAGACCTGTGGAAGAGGAGGGTGTGCAGTAACCTGGTAACAATGTTTATGTGGTTACTGTGTATTCATTTAATCTTTCTGGTACTATTGAACCGCCTGAATGCAGAAGAGAAGTCAGACTATGAAATGAAGGCACAGTTTTCTGTTACCACATAAGGATTTTGCTGGGTAATTATTACAGTGAGAAGATAGGGATGTAGGGGAGAAGAAGACATTGTAACAAGTTCAGGGAGGTGAGGGAATTTAGGAGGGAAAGGCTATGCTGGGGGAGGAAATGGAAAGAAGTGATTCTGGGATGCTCAGGGAGGAAGAGCAGGCCATCAGCCTTGGGAGTAGAGGCCAGGACAAGGTGTGTCAGGGATGCCGGGTGAAGATGAAGCTCACTGGGCTCCAAGCAACCACTATGTGGCATCAAGGTCACTGGATTAGTCTGTTCTTGCACTGCTCTAAAGAAATACTTGAGACTGGGTAATTTATAAAGAAAAGAGGTTTAATTGGCTTACAGTTTCACAGGCTGTAAGGAAGCATGATGCTGGCCATCTGCTCGGCTTCTGGGGAGGTACAAGGAAACTCACCATCATGGCAGAAGGTGAAGGGAAGCCAGCACTTCCCATGGCCAGAGCAGGAGGAAGAGAGAGGCGGGAGGTGCTACATGCTTTTAAACAACAATATCTCACAATAACTTACTCACTATCAGGAGAATAGCACCTAGGGGATGGTGCTAACCCATTCATGAGAACTCCGCCCCCCTGATCCAATTAGCTCCCACCAGGCCCCACCTCCAACACTGGGGATTACAATTCTACATGAGATTCAGGCAGGAACACAGATCCAAACCATATCACGCACTAAGTTCGAACATTTGGTGCTCAGGATAATCCTTTGGGGAATGGGAAGAAAATGTAAAAGCTTTAATTTATATATATTTTCTTCCCTAAAAAGTAAGGTCTTAAATTGTACTCATATTTATAAGTTGGCAGTAGTACATGTTTTTAATTTAAAAATAAGTCATATATATTAGGGATGCATGCTCATTTTTGACTGGTGAGCTATGGGACCAAAATCATTTTGGAAGGTACTGGCTTGGACGGCTGCTGGGTGAGTCCTTTGGAGTGATGATGTCATGATGTGGGAAACGGGTCTTATGGCTTGTGGAAACAGATGCCCTGTGTTCTGACCAAACAAGGGGTCTCCTCCAATATGGACAGGCATGAGGTCACGCTGGCCTGCTTGATTCTTTCTAAATTCATTCTGCTGTGCAGACCACCTTTTAAAAGTGATCACAAACCATTTGCTGAATACTTGTGGAACTTGAATCCTCACCAATGTCACCATTTTCTGGAATCCATCCCAACCCCCACCTTGGTCTTTTGGAAAATTGGGCTGTTTGCTTTTTTTTCCCCTCCTCTCTGACTTCTTGGATATGCATTGATGTTTTCCCCTTCCTTCCAAGGAATTATAACCAAAGTAAGGTGTGTGTGTCTGTGTGTGTGTGTGTGTGTGTGTGTGGTGTGTGTGTGTGTGTGTGTGTGTGTGTGTGTGTGTAAAGAACCTGGAATGAGGGCTGGGCGCAGTGGCTCACGCCTGTAATCCCAGCACTTTGGGAGGCTGAGGCAGGCAGATCACGAGGTCAGGAGATTGAGACCATCCTGGCTAACATGGTGAAACCCCGTCTCTACTAAAAATACAAAAAATTAGCTGGGCGTGGTGGCAGGCCCCTGTAGTCCTAGCTACGTGGGAGGCTGAGGCAGGAGAATTGCTTGAATTCAGGAGGTGGAGCCTGTAGTGAGCCGAGATTGTGCCACTGCACTCCAGCCTGGGCGACAGAGCTAGACTCCGTCTCAAAAAAAGAGAACCTGGGATGCAATTTTCCTGAGCCTTGACATTTGAACTGAAAATAACTAACAAGATCTGAGGAGTGTGGGGCAGGAAAAAGAGCGAGGCCCTGAGACAGGTTGACCTGCCTTCTAATTCTGACTCTGCTCTTTATAGCTGTGTGCCTCTGGGCAAGTTGCTTAACCTCTCTGATTTCCAGTTTTATTTTAAAGTTGAAGAGGTGCTAATCTATCTGGTGAGGTTGTGGGAAAAATTAATGAAACACATGAAAGTCCCTTAAACTTGCTAGGACTTACTAAATGCCAGTTCTGTCTCCTTCCTAACACCTTCCCCCAACCCCCAATCTCTTCACGCTCACTCTGTACATTTCCACCTTGCTGGAAAACAAAGATGAGAACAAAATGTGCATTGCTGAGACTTACTGTTAGACTGTTTTTTAAGGTGTCCTTGATTTTGGTTAGACTGGTCTTTTCTCTGTGATCTCTCTCATGAGTTCTTTACTCCAGTCTTTATTCTGCTTTAAGGAGAGTTTTGGGCATTCTTAGTTAAGTGTGGTGTTTGGCTGATGTTGAAATAACTCATTCATTATGAGCCTCCCCATCCCCATTAAATGCCTTAATTTCATAGGAGACAAAAAATTTAAGAAATAATGCCATCGTATACCTCCTACCCCATTGCATATATTAAGTAAAAGGAAATGAGTCTTGAGAACATTGAGAATGAAAACGTTTGAGTAGGCCAGGTGCGGTGGCTCACGTCTGTAATCCCATCATGTTGGGAGGCCCAGGTGGGAGGATTGCTTCAGCCCAGGAGTTCCAGACCAGCCTGGGCAACATAGTGAGACCTCGTCTCTACAAAAAAAATACAAAAATTAGCCGGGTGTGGTGTCATGAGCCTATAGTGCTAGTTACTTGGGAGGCTGAGGTGGTAGTGTCTTTTGAGCCCAGGAGGTTGAGGTTGCAGTGAGCTATGATAGCACCACTGCGCTCCAGCCTGTGCAACACAGCAGGACCCTATTTAAAAAAAAAAATTGATTAGGCTCATTTGAAAAGCTCTCTGGTAGTTATGGAATGAGAACCTTACTGTTTGAAGATAATGCTGCTGTTGTCTCTAATGGATGTGAGAGGGCCTGGGGAACCTCCCTAACCTGTTTGCTGCTTTACATAGACCAGGGCTTCCTGGATCGCTGGGTACTGGCATTGGCAGCTGGGTTTCTTTCAGCCCTGGGGACTGGCCACCGCTCTTCCACAGCCATGTGCCTGCATGCTGGGTCTGAGGATGCCATTCTCTTCTGCATTTCATTGGAGTGTTGTATTACTTCATGAATGGAAGGAATTTAAAAAGTCACTCTGGAGTCATTAGAAAAGTATGGCTATGAAGAAAAGTAGGTCTTTGAGTTTCTTAGCTTAGTCTGTTGCTAGGGTAAGTGGGTGTGGTGGTCCCTTTCCACTCGAAGAAAATATTTTATTGTTAAAAAAAAAACCCTTTTAATTTATAACTGGAATTTCAACATGAATGTTAATGTAGTTTGGGTTCCTGCTCTCTCTCGCTCTCTTTCTTTTTTCCTGAGAGAGTGATTTTGTACCATCAGACTGTTTTGAAGTTCTTAGTCATTTTGTTTCTTTATCAGTAAAATGGGATAACGGTACAGCATGGATGTGAGCATTAGAATACTGTGATTTGGGAAAAGAACCCAGTGCTGTAATGAAAGTCTAATAGCTGCTCAGTACATAGTAAATGCTATTTCAAATTTAGATTAAAGAAAAAACATGTTCACGGTCTATGCAGGCAGTGTAGCTCTATATGAAAAGGAACCTATTGATTAAATACTTAGAAAGTTTCAAAAAGCCCCCTTTTAAATCCTAAGATATTGGCATTCATGTGATGGATGTCTTGAGGCAGATAACACAGTTGAATCTTTTTAGTGGAAGAAACACAGATCTTTTCACATGAAGTTGTACTTGAAAAATATTGCCATAATTAAAATATACAGTGTAGTTATCAGGAAATGTACATTTTTGTGTATCTTGAAGGAGCCTTACAGAGTTAATAAAAAAAAAAAAGAAAAAAAAAAAGGAACAGCCTCTAATGGAAATTAGCATGTGATTGAAGTTATTTTTGTTTTGTTGTCCTCTCTCCTTCTGTCTGAGGTCTTACACCCGGTAATAGAATCAGCGTTGGGATGAGCAAGTCCTATGACTGTGTTCACTGATGGCATCCTGTCCTCCTCCTTCCACCTCTATGCCTGGCAGTCTGTAAGCTTGGATGGGAAAAAAATAGACGCTGAGTTCTAACTGAAATTTGGCATTTTCTTCCATTGTGAATATAGGGAACAAATCAAAGTAATATTAGAAATACCTTGACCTTTGTCATTAATGAATCCATATCACACTACAGTTGTTGCAGAGATCTCTAAATATTTTTTACACTCATCACTACTTAAAAATGATGGTAGATAATAAAGCCATTTTTAGATCTTGTTACTTGGTGTAACTTAATAAAGAAGCACTCATACCATATCACAATGGAAAAATATTGTGATAACTAAATCCAATTTGTTTGCCTTGTAATCTTTGGTGTTTTATTTCATGCATTTAAAAATGTTATTTTGAGGAAACATCCACGGGCTTCATCAGATTGCTGGGGGAGTCCAGAGCATGCAAAAGTTAAGACACCTGCTCTGTCACCTCTGGTCTAAATTTTATCCTGACTGATAATGCAGTGGTCCTCAACCCTTGCTGCCCTTTGGAATCACCTGGGGGAGTTTTAAGAATTCTAGCACTCCGGCCATACCCCAGACTAATTAACTGCAGATCTCAGGATTCCCCTGGTGATTGCCCTTGGTTCCAGGGGATTCCAGTGTGCAGTGAAAGTTGAGAACCATTGGTCTAAGTGTTCATACAAACTAACCTTCTTCCCTCTCTTCTTCCTTTCTGATTCTTTAAATAAGAAATTAAGTTTCATGCTTATGATAGAAAACTCAAACTGTGCAGGAGAGCATGGCTCTCTTACCTTTCCAGAAAAAACTATTGCTGACAAGTTTTGTGCATAAACAATCATTTGTAGACATCACACATCCATACATTATCCACGATGAGATTATACTATACATGTTATACACATGGACACACTGTATGCAGTTTTTCACTTCTATCGTAGAGAACTTTCTGAGCTAGCTGTTGTTCCTTGAAATTAAGTTCTCTTTCTTAGGTTTTTTTTTTTTTTGAGACAGAGTCTCTGTCACCCAGGCTGGAGTGCAGTAGTGTGATCTCGGCTCACCGCAACCTCTGCCTCCCTGGTTCAGGTGATTTTCCTGCCTCAGCCTCCCGAGTAGCTGGAATTACAGGAGCCTGCCACCACACCTAGCTAATTTTTGTTTTTGTACTTTTAGTAGAGGCTTGGTTTCGCCATGTTGGCCATGCTGGTCTGGAACTCCTGACTTCAGGTGATCTGCCCACCTCGGCCTTCCAAAGTGCTGGGATTACAGCCGTGAGCCACCGTGCCCAGCCTGGTGTTTATGATTTGCCTGGGGAGCTTTATCCCTCCAGGCTTAATTTAGGAGTAACTTGGAGACCATGGATCCTATTTCCCTGTTTTAAGAAATAGTGCAATGGGAAGGAAAGAACAGCCGTGAGGTCAGGCCCAGGCAAGTTGCTTATCCATCTGTGAATCTTTTTGCTCATCTGTTAGGTGGAGATAAAGAAAGCTTCCTTACAGGGCTGTTGTGCAATGTACAAGATCAGTGACAGGCAGCTATTACCATTATCCTCCTTGTGGATTCTACTCCCCAGAGAAGCTGAAATGTTTTATAGGCCCCCCAGAGATTTTTCCACTAGCAAGCATGTGGTAGAAAGCAAGGGTGAGTAAAAAAAAAAAAATCCCTGTGCATCTACTACAGACAGAATTTAGAGGCTCTACACCCATGCCTTGGGATTGCCATGGTTATCTGGTTGGATTTGGAGGTGGGTTCAAGGTCACACAGATGTTGAATGAGCCTTGTGAGCTCTTCTTTATTAACCTAGTACTTATACCAGGTTAATAAACTCTTGGAAATGCCCCCACATGCTTATAGACCCACATCTGTGCATTTCATCTCAATTGGGAAAGCAATTACATTGAAAATGAGAGTTGGTATCAGAGCTCCTGGCAGGAAACAATTCACCTCAGATGGTTTGAATGAAGCCTAATGAAAGGAATAATTATAGAGGTTGAGGGATCCACCAAGGCACTAACAGCAGTGGAAAAGCCCTATCACCTCTAAGGCTGAGGGGCCTGGGGAGGAAGTAGAGTTACTGGAGTGCAGTGAGACCTGGAACAGTGGAGGAGGAGCTGCCCAGAAGGAGCTATAGTCAAGGAAGAAGGTTACCCAAAGATGTGGCACCCAGTGAGAGAGGGAGCCAGAGAGAAATACCCAGACCTCTCTCTTCCTTCCTCCGATTCCCCACTGGGTGCCTGATTGGCTGAACCAATGTAAAGCCAGCAGGCAGGGAAGCCAGGTGTATACAGGGGTCAGCTGGTTGGAGGGTGAGAATGGGTGGGGGTGAGGCCAAGAGAATCACCAGATAACAGGCAGGGAGGCTGTCAGATGTCAGCACTGTGAGGCTCCCGGCAGAATGCTGAGCACTCAGGTGCTAGATGTAAATGTTCCCTTTCCCTGGCCTCCTAGCATCTTGATAGTAGTGTGTTTACCCCTATCAGCAAGGCCATTGAGACAGAAGGAGGAATACTAAAAAGCAAACCCTCTGGATCATGATGCTATATTTTCCTGAGCTCTGGCTCTCCTGGTGTCCAGCAGAGAAGTTCTCCATGTAAATTGTCCCCTGGTTTCTGCTCCCTACGCCCAGAAGCAGTCTAATTCACAGCCCATAGGTGCCCCTGGGCAGGCAAGACAGCCATGACACCAAGCAAGGAGATATTATTAATAATTGGGAGGCCCCCTCCCTTGCTTCTTCTGACACCAGTGCCTGGAGATTTCCTCTCATCCCCTGTGGTAGATAGAGGACCACGCTTGTGCTGAGTTTGCTCCATCAGCCACTCTGCAGGTTGGGCCTCTCAGAGATTAAGAGAAGAGTGGCTACCTCCATAATTTGAGCCTTTCAGTGTATTTAAAAAGTGAAAAAGTACATAGGGTTAGAAACACCATAGACAGTTTTAAATATTTACATTGAAGACCTGGATGCTTTTTAACACAAGGAAACATAATAGAATACAGTTATGCTTTTCACAAGATAATAATAGGAGTCACAAAAATATGGAGACATAGCACATTATAGGTGTGGCCTGGTAATGAATATATGCTCAAAGTTATGTGACAAATGTCTTCTGCTTTCAATCCCATTGTTTGGATCTCTGTGAGGCTCCAGGACTCCATTGGGAGAGAGGATCAGAAGTCTGAATCTGAGGCTGTTGTGACTTGGGCTGGTACCAAATCTGCACCCCACCCCTGCATGTTCTGTACACTTGGATTCCCCTTGCCTCTAGGCCTTCTCAGTCCCAGGTTTGGAAAGATTCAAGGTTGGGGCATGCCTGCATTTTGCATAATTATGCAGCCCATAGAGGTGAGTGAGTGACGTCCCACTCACCGCCATGGGACCTCACTCACGCCCTGTGGGACCCACTCAATGCCATGGGACCTCACTCACCCATGCCCTGTGGGACCCACTCACCGCCATGGGACCTCACTCACCCATGCCCTGTGGGACCCACTCACCGCCATGGGACCTCACTCACTCAAGCCCCATGGGACCCGCCCACTGCCATGGGACCTCACTCACTCACGCCCTATGGGACCCGCCCACCGCCATGGGACGTCACTCACTTATCCCCTGTGGGACCCGCTCACCGCCATGGGACCTCACTCACTCACGCCCTGTGGGACCCACTCAATGCCATGGGACCTCACTCACCCATGCCCTGTGGGACCCACTCACCGCCATGGGACCTCACTCACTCAAGCCCTATGGGACCCGCCCACTGCCATGGGACCTCACTCACTCATGCCCTATGGGACCTACTTACCGCCGTGGGACCTCACTCATGCCCTATGGGACCCGCCCACTGCCATGGAACCTCACCCATGCCCTGTGGGACCCGCCCACCAGCATGGGACCTCACTCACTCATCCCCTCTGGGACCCGCCCACCACCATGGGACCTCACTCACTCATCCCCTCTGGGACCCGCCCACCGCCATGGGACCTCATTCACTCACGCCCTATGGGACCCGCCCACCGCCATGGGAACTCACTCACTCATCCCCTATGGGACCCACCCACCACCATGGGACCTCACTCACTCACGCCCTATGGGACCCACCCACCACCATGGGACCTCATTCACTCACGCCCTATGGGCCCGCCCACCGCCATGGGAACTCACTCACTCATCCCCCTCTGGGACCCGCCCACCACCTTGGGACCTCACTCACGCATGCCCTGTGGGACCCACTCACCGCCATGGGACCTCACTCACACTCTATGGGACCCGCTTACCACCATGGGACCTCACTCACGCACTGTGGGACCTGCTTACCACCATGGGACCCGCTTACCACCATGGAAACTCACTCACGCCCTATGGGACCCGCCCACCGCCATGGGACCTCACTCACGCCCTATGGGACCCGCCCACCGCCATGGGACCTCACTCACGCACTGTGGGACCTGCTTACCACCATGGGACCCGCTTACCACCATGGAAACTCACTCACGCCCTATGGGACCCGCCCACCGCCATGGGACCTCACTCACGCCCTATGGGACCCGCCCACCGCCATGGGACCTCACTCACGCCCTATGGGACCCGTCCACTGCCATGGGACCTCACTCACGCCCTATAGGACCCGCCCACCGCCATGGGACCTCACTCACGCCCTATGGGACCCGTCCACTGCCATGGGACCTCACTCACTCATCCCCTGTGGGACCCACTCACTGCCATGGGACCTCAGTCACTCACAGCTCTTCTTTCTGTTGCCAAATGTTGCACTGCCAATCTTCCCCAAAGGAAATAAAGGAAGTAAATGTAAAATCAATGTCTTTTTAATTTTTTACAAAATCATGAACTATCTGTTGAAAAAATTGGGAAGCCAGAGACTTCACTAATGAACGTGGTAACTATGTTTGTCTCCAAGTTATGTGCAAATGTGACTGAGTTTATCTTCTTAGTTTTAAAAGAAAAGTATGAATCGTTCTCTGACTTTAGCTGTATATCAGCAGTGCATTAATGAAATAGGGCAGTGCTTTGGCAACCTCAGTTGCGTAAGAAAGTCCAAAGGAACTTGTCAAAAGGGGAGATCTCTAAGCATACCCTTTCCAGGCATGGAGTCCACTTTTTTTTTTTTTTTTTTTTTTTTTGAGATGGAATCTCACTCTGTCGCCCAGGCTGGAGTGCAGTGGTGTGATCTTGGCTCACTGCAACCTCCACCTCCTGAGTTCAAGCAGTTCTCCTGTCTCAGCCTTCCAAGTAGCTGGGACTATAGGCATGTGCCACCACGCCCGGCTAATTTTTTTGTATTTTTAGTAGAGATGGGTTAGTAGAGATGGCCTTTCACCATATTGGTCAGGCTGGTCTCAAACTCCTGACCCCAAATGATCTGGCTGCCTGATCAGCCTCCCAGAGTGTTGGGATTACTGGCGTGAGCCACCACGCCGGGCCAGAGTCCACATTTTTAATCAAGGCCCCAAGTGGTTAAAAAAATAACTTAGGGAGCACTGTGACATGGGAATATTGATCCCCTTAAGCCCTTTTTAAAGTGCTGAGGCTTAATCAGGAGACCCTTGGTCTTCTTTCTTTTTTTTATTATTAAATTGGAATTGTAAAATTCCTCCTGGACCTTCTCCTGACTAACTGTTTTAATCCCTGTACCTCAGGCTGCCTGTCATTGGCAGGACAAATGCACAAGAACTGATTTCCCTGGAGAGGGTTCTTGGTGTCACATGGTGGGAGATGCTGTCTTGTTTAAAAACAAAGAAATAAAACCCTTCATTGAACTCGATGGTCTCCCTGAAGAGGCTGGAAACGTAATCCAGTGGTGTCTGTTTGTTTCCAGCCCATGTTGTTATTAATCCTGTTACAAATGATAATGCTTTGCCTTTACAGGCTTGCTGTCTCGGAGGAGTTTTCTGTATTGCCTGCTAGGCCCTGCTGGGTGATTAAGCCACTCACTCAGAGTCTTACAGGCCACTCGAGAACAATTTCCTTATAGCAGACGACTGACTATACTTCTCGAGCAGTGTTTGCTGAGTGACATATTAACTCTTGCTTATGGTTCCTTGGGAAGAGAAGGCCCTAATGCTATGGGGGTTAAGGCCCAGAGACATGGGCTTCTCCGCTCCACTCTCTCCATCCCTTCCCTCATCATTAGAAGTTTCTCGGCCCCTTCCATAGGGGCAACAGCAGGGCTGTAGCTCTTTGTTCTTATGCCCTATTTTATTTTATTTTTTTATCCTATGGAAAAAAAATACCCAGAGCCCCGCAAAACAAGAGGTACTTAATTTAATACTTTTGTAAATAAGAGCCATAGCATTTTCACCCACCAGGTGTTATTAATAGTTTCCACTTATAATACATAGACTTTGTGGCCAATTAAGGCAGCAGGTAATGAGGAGGAATTTGGGAGAAACGAATATGGGTCAGGGAATGGATGGCACGCAGGAGAGAGCTTCAGAGGGGCACTTGGCCCTCTCCACCTATCTCAGATGAAGTCTTTCAAAACTCTGAAATGGGTGTGGACTTTTTCACAACTGTTGCAATACGAGAGGCTGCGACTTATTTACATAAGGAAATGGCCCTGCTCCCACCCACTCCTCCCCTTCTGTGTCCTCCTCCATATCCTGCCAGGCCTATCCATGCTGTGTTCAGACATGCAGGTCAGAGGGCACAGGCAAGCCCCGTTTTGGGGAAGTCCTGATTAGACCTGTCACAGGAGACAAGAAACTCAGTGGTTCCGCCCGTCCAGGTGTCGCCATTGCCTGCACGGAGCTGTCAGTGGTTTTGATTCTCAGGCTGTGTAAGCTGGTGGTAAGCCTCCATTATCTACCCCACAACACTCTTTTTATTTGAAGTCAGAGGACACTGACCACACCCTTGAGACTCTAAATCTCATCCAAGGAAATGGCCTCTCCAAGATCCATACCGTTTTACCAAGCCATAGGTGGGAGTTTTCTAGAAACACGAGCCATCCTGACAACTGTGCTGTCCGACTCTCTCTAATGAGCTGTGAGGCGATCAAGTTAATTAAAGAGAAACTCTGCTTGTTAAAATTCAAGCTAGAAGCATCTTTTTGTATCTAAGTTTGAATCTGGTCAGTGTTCTTGAGGGCACCACCATGAGGTGTCTTGGTCATCTGTGACCTTTCCTGGAGGATAATGACATCCCTTCTAAACAAAGAACAGACTTTTTCATCAATGCTAACTCTTAGGAATAACAGAGGCTCAGTGACCACCCTGTGTTTTGGGTCAGTCCTGCAGAAGAGGGAGAACTCTCCTGGGCGCTTATTCGCATTGTCTGATGGCAGGTGGATGGGGTGGGTTAGGACGCGCAAACTTTGTTCATGGTCAGGAGTTTGGCACATGTGAAACAGTCCCTAGGAGAGTGCTCTCTTTCCCCACCGCCCAGAATTCCTGTGTCTTGGACATCTCTGCTGTCACCACCCTGGCCCAGGCTCCTGCCATTTCTGGCCTGGAAGATGCCGTGTCCTTTGCTTCCATTCTCACTTCCCTGTCTGCACGGCATCCACATTGAGCTTCTGAAAATGCAAAGCAGATCATTGAGGTCCATCTGCTTCTCCATTCTCCTGCAGAGTGACGAAGTGGTTGAGAGCTTGGTTTCTGAAGTTGGTCTGATTGTGTTCCAGTCCTTAACTAGGTCTGACTTGGAGCAGCTGAATTGAATTGTGTCCTCATCTGTAAAGTGGCATGCTGATAGGAGTGGAACCTACTTGTTGGAATGTTGTAAGGATTACCTTTTTATATGGAGCACTTAGGACAGGGCCTGGCACATAGTAAGTACTGGAAAAAATGTTGGTTGTTATTTTTATTGTCAATATTCTACTAAAATTCAGGGCCATCCTTTTTAAGCTTAGATGCCAACACAGACTCTTGGTCATACCTCTGGCCCAGGTGACATCTCCAGCTTCATTTTCACTTGTCCTCCTGCCTCCCTCTGTTTCTAGCCACACTGGCTCTTTCAGGATCTCCAAAGTACCATGCTCTCCCTAGCTCCAGGGCCTTTGCACATGGTGTTCTTTTTCTGAGAAAGCTTACTTCCTTCCCTCTTTTTCTGGCCAACTCCTGCCTCTTCCTATCTGCACTTAAATGTCCTTTCCTTCTGCAGGGAGGCCTCCCTGGACCCCTCAGCTGAGAGCAGATCCCCATTATTCTCTGCTGCTCTCCCCGCCGTTCTTTTCTTTCATAGTAGTTGCCACAGTTTGTAATTCTGTATTCATCCGTGCGCTTGCTTGATTTATGTCTTCAAGCTCTCCTATACTTTATGCTCCAGGAAGCCTAGGACGTCCAGCAGCACACAACGCAGGCCTGGCCTCTACTGCTCCCTAACTGTGAGATGAATGAATGCTGCTCCCCCAGCTCAGCTTATGCGCTTCTGCACGGGCCCCCAGTCTATGCATGAGATCTTGTTTATTTGCATACAGAGACCCTTCCGAATACATTTCTAGATCACAGGCTCTCAAACCGTAGTGTGCATCAGAAACACCTGGAGGGGATCGTGGAGTGCCAAAAAGGAAATGAAGGCTGGAAGAAAACTGCAAAACATGGCTTGTTATGGGCTGTCCAGATAAGTTCGTCCAGGTCTCTGTCTGCATGGCCTGTGTCATTCTTCTTAGGTCTGTGTGAGGTTGTTAACGACTCCTGCCTCTTTTGTTGCCCAGGTGGTAAAATCTAGGGGCTAGAAAGGACTGAGCTACAGGATCCCCCAGGAGAAGAATGTTTTAAAAGAGTTCCTTATAGAGGCCCAAAGCAAGGATCCCAGTGGTTTGGTTGTAGCTAAATTTAGAGTAGTTGGTGGCTGCTCCTTCTGCCACTCATTCCTCTAGACATGCTCCTTGTAAGGCACTCTTGAGTTGGCTCTCTGTGTCCCTTTTACCTGACGAGAGCCACGAGAGAGCTCTCAGGTTTACCAGTAGCCCTGGAACAAGTAGTCAGTTTCGAGGGCTGTGATCCCCTCCCTCCACATCACAGCCTTCACGACATTCCTCATGGGTTTCAGGGGCTTTGCATGGGCTCTGAGCAACTCCTCATCTCTCTTGTGTTATGGAGGGAGATGGTGGTGTGGCCAGAGTGCAACTGGGACGTTGGACTTGGACACATCCAGGTTTGATGCAGCATGCCTTCAGGTAGCTCGCTTCTTGTCAGGGTTTCTCGTTCTATAAATTGGGAATGATGATATCTAGGTAAGTTTATGGTGTAGGGATTAAGCAGAGCCTCCAGATATGGAGGAACCAAAATCATAATCTAAGTCTTGCTAGTCTTTGGCATTTTACTGTTAATATAAGCAAGTGATTGATTCTTACTAAGCCTCAGCATCCTCCATCATACTGGGTTTAGAATGGTACTTACTTCGTAGGGTTCTTGGGAAGATAAAATACTTATAAAACTGCTAAAATCCAAATCAAATCTGTAGTTAATAGTATCATGCCAATGTTAATTTTTTTGTTTTGACAGATATATCATGGTTTTGTAAGACGTTAACTTTAGGGGAAGCTGGCCAAAGAGCGTACGGGGACTCTGTACTATCTTTGCAACTTTTCTGCGAATTTAAAATGATTCAAAAATGAAAGCTTATTTTTTAAAAAAGCTTGTGAAACATTTGCAAAGTGCTTGGGGGTTTAGTAAGCCCTTAGTAAATGGTGACCATTACTAGTGTTACTAACAAAACCATGGTTACTACTATTGATATTTTGAAGGGTCATTATAACCAATGTGTTGTCTAGCTCAGTGGTCCCCAACCTTTTTGGCACCAGGGACTGGTTGCATGGAAGACAAGTCTTCCATGGACTGGTGGTTGTGGGGGATGGTGGTTTTGGGATGATTCAAGTACGTTACATCTATTGTGTACTTTATTTCTATTATTACATTGTAATATATAATGAAAACTTATACAACTCACCGTAATGTAGAATCAGTGGGAGCCCTGAGCTTGTTTTCCTGCAACTAGATGGTCTCATCTGGGGGTGATGGGAGACAGTGACAGATCATCAGGCATTAGATTATCATAAGGGGCACACAGCCTAGATCCTGCCAGGTACGTGGACAACCAGAGGGTGAGCAAGGCAGAGAGGGTCTTCAATGAGCAGCAGTACAGTTCTCAGAATACTTGAAGTGGGTAGCTTCTATCCACAGGCACAGTGTCCTGACAAGTCTGTTCAGTTCTCAGCTGAGGGGAGACCCACAGTGGGTAGCTTGTCTCTGTGGACAGGTTGTTCTGATATCTGGCCGAGTCTGGCTGAGTCCAGCGTTTTTATGGGCTTCAGAAGGAAGGAAGCGTGTGCTGATTGGTCCATGGGTGGCCATGGGCAGGCCAGAAAAAGCACCATAAGTTATCACTCTGGTAGGTGGAACTGGCAGCCTGGCCCCCAGGCCTCAGGCCATCCCTGGCGTGAAGGTGGGGTTTTACCAGGGACCTGCCCTTTTTGCCTGGGAGTATGTCTGCCTCCTCCCACTGTCCATGGCACCTAAATTGTGCCAAGGGGCGCCTGCAGGCCCATACCGAGCCACCCTCACCCCCTCTAAGCGCCCCCTTGGCTTCCCTCCTGTGTTCATTGGTGCCCAAAGTCTGGAGGGGTGGCAGAGGGCTGGCATGTCAGTGCTGCCCCAAGTGTGCTTATACGTGGCCAGGTTGCGACAGTGCCTAGGACTTGGCCTCGACTTTGCTCTGAAATCAGAGCTGGTGCCGGGAGCCGAGAGTGTCTAGGCAGCGAGAGCAGGCCCTTCCAAGCCTGTGGGGGCTGGGGGTGCTAACTGGGCCCCCAAGAGTGCAGGGATGCCCGGCTCCACAGCCATGGCTGGGTGGCTGCAGCTGCATCCAGGAGGTCAGGGCTTCTGCCCCACCAATTCGGAAGGGGGCGGGGCTCTTGCCTGTTCTCGTCTCCCGCTGGCTGCCCTGTCCCACCTGTGCCTCCCCTGCTACAGCAGCGGCTGCTCCATATGGGCCCCCACTGCCATCACTACTACTGTCTCCCCAAATGGACCCCCCCAAAGAGCTTTTAGAGTTTTATTCTTACCCTTTCTCTTCCCCTTTATCTGCCCTTCACTGTCTGAATCTGGGCTGTCTCACATGATAACCACTAGGCACATGTGGCTATTGAGCTCTTGAAATGCTGCGAATCTGAATTGAGGTAGACTATAAATGTAAAATACACACCAAATTCTAAATATGAAGAAAAGAATGTAAACTATTTCATACATGTTTCAATGTTGATTACATGTTTTACATGGTGATATTTTGTGTATATTACGTTACATAAAATACATTTTAAAAATTAAGTTTACCTGTTTCTATTTACCTTTTATGTGGCTACCAGAACATTTAAAATTACATCTGTGGCTTGCATTACATTTCTTCTGGAGAACACTGGTCTAAATTCGTGTGTGTGTGTGTGTGGTCCCTGTATTCCCAACATAGTGTCCTGTAAAAGGCCCCAGGATTCATCCATCCTTTCCCTTCTCGCTTCCCTTCCTCTTTTTTTTTCTTCCCTTCTCTTTGCTTGCAATGTGTCTGCTAAGTGAATCTCTGGAGGAGAGAATGTTAAAGCATTTGAACGGTGACAAGATTGCTCAGACAGAAGGTTTCTAGTGCTTTATACCAGTCCAAAGAGTTAAGACAGTTGTGTTATCTCTGATTACAAGTGAACAGCAAACATCTGTAGAGGAGTTTTTACAGGGTGTTTGTACTTTCACATGATCTAATTTTACTATCTTCATAAGTAGTATGAGGCTGGGCATGGTGGCTAACGCCTGCAATCCCAGTACCTTGGGAGGCTTTTGGGAGGCTGAGGCAGGTGGATTACTTGAGGCCAGGAGTTTGAGACCAGCCTGGCCAACATGGGGAAACCCTGTATCTACTAAAAATTAGTTGAGCATGGTGGCACAGCCTATAGTCCCAGCTGCTGCCCCTCTCCACTCCCGCCCCAGAGGTGGAGGTTGCAGTGAGTGGAGACTGTGCTGGAAAGGCATTGCCTCAATAGTGGGGGTATGATAAGGACTCCTAGAAGTTAAGCACTACTTTAGCTCCTCTTCTCTCCTTACTCCCTAGAAGATTCAGTTGCTGGCGTGGCATATCTCTTTAAAAGTTCCTTATGGGATTCTAACATCCTTTTCCCAAGTCTGCCCTGAAAATTAGCTCTCTGGAGAAGGGTGGTGGTGCCATGTATCCTAAACTGCATCAGAGTCCTTTGGGGAGAGAAAATGTAGATTCCTCAGCTGGCTGCTGCTGTGCTTTCCTAGGAAGGGGGATGGGTTTACACCAGACAAGTCAATCAGCATATTTGCCTGACTGGTGTGGTGGAGCCTGGGGTAAGTGGTAATACGGTTTCCACTTTTTAATTTTATTATTATTATTATTATTATTTTTGAGACGGAGTCTCGCTCTGTTGTCCAGGCTGGAGTGCAGTGGCGCAATCTCGGCTCACTGCAAGCTCCGCTTCCCAGGTTCATGCCACTCTCCTGCATCAGCCTCCCGAGCAGCTGGGACTACAGGCGCCTGCCACCAGGCCCGGCTAATTTTTGTATTTTTAATAGAGACAGGGTTTCATCTCGTTAGCCAGGATGGTCTCGACCTCCTGACCTCGTGATCCACCTGCCTCGGCCTCCCAAAGTGCTGGGATTACAGGCCACTGCTCCTGGCCTGGTTTCCACTTTTGCAAAATGCAGGCTGGCTCACCCAAACTGCTCATGGGGGATGTGAAGGCTGGGTGCAGCTGTTGGTGTAGGTTAAGGATTGGGTGCGGGTATTGTATGAACACATCTGGTCCTCCACTTCCCCCACCAGCACCTGATGCTGGTTTGTTGTGTGTAAGGGGTCATTCTTTCTTCTAGGGGTTAGCAAAAGGACAAAGGGTGGAGAGTAGCTACAGGTGTAGGTGCTGTGTAGGGTTTACATCCTGGCTTCCCTTGTCAGCTGTGACTTTATGCAGGTTACTTTAACCCTCTGTGCTTAGTTCCTTCATCTGCAAGTGGAGATAATAAGGGTAGCCCCTGAAAGGGGTTGTGGGGAAAGTTGCATGCAGTTCTTCGGAAGCATCTGGCTGGCTAGTGAGCATTGGGTAATGGTCCAGCTGCTCTGCCGTGATCATTAGTGTTATCTGACACTTCTGGTGAACTTCAGGCTAGGATCTGCCAGGACGATCTAAGCAGACTTAATAGTTTTAGCAAAGAACATCTGTGAGCCCCGCGGCAGGCTCTGGCTTGAAGAAATTAGGACAGCTGAAGGTGGTGGAAGGAGGTGAAGAAGCTTGGAGACAGGGAAGCTACCTGCAGTATTTGCCTGTGGTTGTGCGTTTGCAGCTCTTTACAGGATATATAAGCCCTTGTGACGGGCAGACGCTGTCACCATGGATTCCAATAAGGCTTTCTTAGCCTGCCTCAGGAGGGAATGACTGTCCTTGCATTGATAACTGAGCAGGACTCGGGGAAGATCCTGTTGAGCTGGAGCCAGGCCAGTGCGTTGCCAAGACCGTGGGGCTAGCCTTGGGGGCTGGGTTGGGCCTGGGAGCAACAGGAAGGAAGTGAAGTCATTTTTCAGCTTTGTGTAATCAGACCATTGCCTAGAAGACATATTTCTGGTGGGAGCCTTGTTACCTGGTAACTCATTTAACTTCTGAATGCTGGCCTCTTGCCCTCATCTTGTCTCCCCTCCTGCAGGATCTCCCAGGGCCCTGGACTCTGGCTGGCAGGAGGCGGAAGCCTGGGCCGCTAGGAAGAGGGGAGTAGGAGCCTCAGGATTGTCTTCTGCTCTGACTTCCCTTCAGTTTTCAAAAACTCCTGGTGTGGTCTGGAAGAGTAGAGTTTATTTTTCCTTCTAGTAAGGGTGTGATCTTGGCTGGGGGCTTTTCATGGGGTTGTCATATTTTATCTACTTGTTTGCATATCGAGTTCAATCTGTGGATTTTTCTCTCAGCACTTCCGGCTCTCCTTTTGTTAGAATAGTTTCATAGATTTATTTTTTTTTAAATGATTAATAGTACCAGTGTATTTTTCTTTCTAGAAGGACCTTGCTAAACATGTGTAAAATAGGAGTAGATATGAATATTTGGAGAGTGGTGAAGTGATAAGAATGAGAATACACATGTTTGGCCGGGCGCAGTGGCTCATGACTGTAATCCCTGCACTTTGGGAGGCTGAGGCGGGCAGATCACATGAGGTTAGGAGTTTGAGACCAGCCTGGCCAACATGGTGAAACCCTGGCTGTCCTTTAAAAAAAAAATTAGCTGGGCATGGTGGCGCACGCCTGTAACTCCAACTGCTTGGGAGGCTGAGGCAGGAGAATTACTTGAACCCAGGAAGTGGAGGTTGCAGTGAGTCGAGATCACGCCATTGCACTGCAGCCTGGGTGACAGAGCAGGACTCCATGTCAAAAAAAAAACAAAAACAAGATACACCTGCTCTCCTTAAAGAAATGGGTCTCCTTGCAGCTCACCATGTAATTTTCTTGTACTCGTGGTGTTAGGACCTTTTGCTGAAGACTGGCGGGTTGTCAGCTGAAACCCTGGGCCTGATTTAGGGACTTCCCTTAAAGAATATGACCAGAAGGAGATGGCAGTGAGGCAAGCGAGGAGTGCAAAGGTGTGTCTTTCTTTTCTAGTTGTTAGGGCTTTAACGGAATTAAAACCATATTTAGTAAATGCTACTAATTGAGCTGCTGACTATGTACTGGGAACTTTAGGTATATTCTCTCATTTAGTCCTTAGACGAATCCTTTGAGGTTATTGATCTCCTTTTACCATTGAGGGTAATACAGCTAAGTGATGAGTGACTTCCCTAAGGTCCCACAGTTAGGATCTGAACAGAGTTGGGATTTCAACCCAGGTTCGTTCTGTCCTCCCAACCATGTTATTTCTACTGTGTTACATTGTCCCCTTAAGGAGACTTACTGATATTAGGAGGAGGGGTAGAAATAACATGTTTGGGATGCCTACTATGCACCAGACATGATGCTAAGTGCTTCACCATTATTTCTTTAACACCAATGACCATGTGGGGTAGGTGCTGTTGTTACTGCAATTTCACAGAAGATGAAACCGAGGTTTAGAGATGTTAAGTGCCTTGCAAACTGTGTATTGAAGTGGAATGACCTTAGTGGTCTGAGAATCTACTGTTGGAATAATGAACTTAGGGGCATGAATAGAAACTGTATTTTCAGTGGATTGTCAAATATTTGTGGAGTGTCAGTGTTGCTGAAGATTCTGTGTTTGAAATACTCTTCAGAGACACCGAGAAATGTAAGATGTGCCCTGCTCTTGAGGAGTTGACAGTCTGCTTAGGAGAGTTACTACACCCAGGAGGGAAAGTTTCCCAGAGGAGATGTTTGAGTTGTGCAAGGGTAAGGTGGGCTTGGAAGGGGGATGTATTGGGGACAGGGAAAATAACCTAGCTACGATATGGAGAAAAGGTAGATTTCTTAGTTAGAGCAGACCTTCCTGATTCTGGAGGGCCTTGGAGGCCAGGGTTTGATCTTAGAGATGTTGGTACCTAAGACGCCTTATTGAAGGCCCTGCTTTTAGTGAGTAGGGGCTGGAGTAAGGGTGTTCCGGACGGTTCACCTGGCAGGTGTGCAGGATGAAATCAGGGGAGGGGCATGAGGATGGAGAAAGGCCCACCAGGTTAGAAAGCTGGTGTAAGCTACTGAGTAGGAGACAGTTAAGACAGGGACTCTTGTCAGAGTTAGCAATTCGACTGGCTGTGGTTCTTAAGCAAAGGTGAGTGATGTTGAGAAAAAAGGCAGACATCTTACTGATGTGATTGAGTTGGATGCTCAGAGGAGAGAGGTACATTTGTCCAGGACTGGATGATTGTCAGAGGCTCTAAGAGGAACATGTGAGTTTATTTTCCCCCAGAAGGATGGATTTGCATTTGTTATTAGAAAATTCTCCACTTTGGTTTCTTGTCTTAGCTCTACACAGTTCCCATTCATTACCTTAACATTGTACTGAGAGAGACCCAGGTCTGACCTGTATAGCAGTTTGAGTCGGGGGGCTGTCAAAGGGGTTGCCAAAGTCATCTAAAGGAGTTGGCAACAGAAGTAGCATTATGACTTGGATCCACTTCTTTATAGACCAATATTGGCAGCCACGAAGGCTGGCTTGTCCTGGGTGCGGAATTCAGTTTTAGTGGCTGAATGCACAGACAGCAGGAAGAGAGGATAGGGGACAATGAACAACAGAGAGAGAAGAAATGCAGTGTGTAGGGAACCTGCAGGTGGTAACAGTTGAAACTCATATCAATGATCTTGCCTATTTACCACTCCATGTGCCTCACTCTGGCTGTTCTAATCCAGCAGTAACCAGTATTGTATTCTAGGGTCCTTCCCCAAATTGGAGCTACCCCCAGAATTTCTCAGGCTTTTAATTCCTGAAAATCTTTTAAACTAAAACTTCTAGGTCAGTTGTCCCCAGGGGAACTGAGGCTGTTTTCTAGCCTGCTGTCATTGTCAACAAAAGCTTGTCTACATGCTAATTATTCCAACTTTCAGTGAAGCAATTCAGTGAGTGATCAGTAGGAAATAAGCTTTGAGAGTTGGTTGGTTTCCTAGCATTGTCCTCTTTAATAAATAGAAATGAGACCAAATTTGGGGACCTCATCTTGCCAAGGAAGAATTGTAGAGGTTAACCTCTCATGTGGAGAGGGCCTTGATTAGGATGCACCTTAGAGGTGAGCCTGTGTGGGTGGCTCTGCTTGTCTGTGGGGCTTGCGCTTGGGTGCTTCCTGAGGTGCGGTTGCACAGGGTGGTTATTCCTGAATGCAAGGGCTTACTATGATTTTCTCTTAGTGCCTCTCATTTCTGATGCTTTCTGTCCTATGAGGTCAGTCTACTTACTAGTTAGTATTCTATATTAATAAGTATGCCAAATGACTTAACTCCTCCAGAAATGTTATTCGTTAAAAGATGAGATGTGCTGAGACAAGAGGATCGCTTGAGTCCAGAAGGTTGAGGCTGTTGTGTGCTATAATTGGGCCTGTGAATAGCCACTCTGTTCCAGCCTGGGCAACATAGTGACACCCGTCTCAAAAAAAAAACAAAAACCAAACAAAACAAAGCAAAAACAAAACAACAAAAAAACAAAACAAACGTGAGTATGGCCACATTTAGCCTGACAGTCCCTTAATTCTGTGGTAAGGAGGCTGTGTCCTCCAGCACGGTGTTGGTAGGGTATAAGATGAAAAGATGCTGCCCTGAGATAACTCTCCACCAGGGCTGTGTGGTAGAACTTTCTGTGGTGATGGAAGTGTTCTGTATCTGTGCTATCCAGTATGGTAGCCATTAGTCAACTGGCTTTTGAGCACTTAAAATATGGCTAGAGCATCTGAGGAATGAAATCTTAAAATTTTCTTTAGGTTGAAATAACCACACGTCATAAGTGGCTTCCTTGTTGGGCATCGCTGCTCTAGCTGATGGCCAGAGATGACTGATTGCTCTATTTAGCCACAGAGCTGGGATGTAAGTCCTAGTGGGGCTGGCTCATTTGTGAATGGAGATTTAAGACATGGATACTCTAATGCACATTAGAAAATTTAATATATTGCATGGGATTGTGAGGTTGTTTCATGTTGGAATTCAAAGAAGACTTTGGTGAGTTGGAGCTGGAAGTGGGAAGGGAAGTTTTTTTTAGAGGAAGATGGCATGCTCATAGCATTCAGGTTTTCTAAAAAAATTATCCAGGGCCGGGCGCGGTGGCTCATGCCTGTAATCTCAGCACTTTGGGAAGCTGAGGCAGGTGGATCATGAGGTCAGGAGATTGACACCATCCTGGCTAACAGGGTGAAACCCCATCTCTCCTAAAAATACAAAAAATTAGCCAGGCATGGTGGCGGGCGCCTGTAGTCCCAGCTACTCGGGAGGCTGAGGCAGGAGAATGGCGTGAACCCGGGAGGCGGAGCTTGCAGTGAGCTGAGATGGTGCCACTGCACTCCAGCCTGGGCGACAGAGTGAAACTCTGTCTCAAAAAAAAAAATTCTAGGGAGCCAGCAATGTTCTGTAACTCATGTTCCTAGGGAAGCAGTGTGATATGGAAGACTCCAGGCTTGGGAGCCTGGCAGATGTGTGTTAAGATGGGGATCAACTATGCAAGATAGTTAGCTTTCTGAATCTGTTTCTTCTCCTCTAAGGTATGAAAAATAGTACCTCAAAGAGGTACAGCTATGTTTGATAACTTGCCTGAGGCTCCTAGTGTCTCGGCACATAGCAGGTTCTCACTATAGGCATTATTAAGGGGAATAGGATTGGCATGTAGACACAAAGGTCCCTGAAGATCTAAAACTTCATAAGACTGGGTTCTTGCTGCTTTCCTTCATAGCCTCTGATGAGGGAGACTGTCTTTTCACACGTATTGAGCCAGGAGTGCTGAGATGATCGCAGAGACAGTTGAGAGAAGACAAGGAGAAAGGTGTGAAGAGCCTGAGTGATACACAGAGGGACCCTTGGAAATGTAAGAACTATAGTGTGATAAATCATGTCTCTGGTCAACAGTAAGGGCACAAGTTTATTCGTGCATAGTGCAGTCTTCAGAATTCTGACTTTTATTCTCTTCCTCTCCCCGAGGAGTATTAAAACTGGAGTTTACAGCTTAAACATTCTGGGTTTCTGGGCATTTATTTACATCACACCTTGGACACTTTCTGGAGCCAATTCCATTGTTTCCTTATGTGGGCTTTCTGTTGACTTGAACACATGAGGTCGATTTAGCATATTACAAGAACTGAACTTCGTCTTTCAGACATTAATGTTGCCTTTCTTGTCTGGCATTAAGTGCGAGATTAATCAAAAACAAGGGAAATTAATAACATGTTGGTATTCACAATTCATCAGGAGACCTCATAGCAGGTATGAAATTAACTTCTCTGAATTAATACACACCTCAACAAATTAAAGGTATAGAAAAGGTTTTATTTAATATTTAGGAAATGTCTCTGAATGCTTCCTACTTTGGTAATTAGTTAAGTTAGATGTTGGGTGGTGATGGGACCATGCACAATAGATGAGGTCACCTCAGGACCCGTAGAAAGCTTTAAATCAACTGTTTTTTTTCTTTATAGGGAATTCACTTAGATAAATGAGATAAAACCAGATGGTTGATACAGACTTGTCTCTTGTCAATTGAAAAAGGTTTGCCCAAAGACTTGCAGTTTTGATCTCTATTAACTACAAATTTGATCCTGGGTTCTGTGTTTCCTTGTTATGACATATGGTAAGATGGGTTTCAAAGGATACATTACGAGGAACACATTATGGAAACTAACAGGGAGTTATAAGTCTCTATTACAACATTAGCTGAGGTTGATAAAGGACAAGCTTTTGTTACTGAATTGTTCCTGCAATTACATCAGAAATAACAGGCAGCAGTCACCTTCCATTAGGGGCGGGAGGGAAGGATCCTTACTATTTAAGTGATCACATAAGGTGCTGAATGAATCATCCTCAGCCTCATCATGAGGAATTAAAAATAGAACAGTTGACATCATCCTATAGCAGGTTTCTAAGGGACAGAAAAATGCCAGATAGTTTAAGGAAAAGAGCTGTCTGAAGTAATGGCCCAGCCCACATGTTTACAGCGTGTTGGCAGTGGTTCTCCAACTTGAGCATGCATCCAAGAATCACCTGGAGGCCTTGTTAAAACAGCGCTGGCCCCATCCCAGAGTTTCTGATTGAGTGGGCCTGTGGCAGGGTCTTAGATTTTTGCATTCATACCTTCCCAGGTGATGATGTTGCCGGTTCGGGGTCTACACTTTGAGAACCACTGCGCTAAAGGAAAGAAACACAAGTAGCTTGGGGATGGTTTAGAAAACAGAATTTTAAGATTAATACCCTGGTGCTTGTTAAAATTTTGATGACAATACCAAATTTCATTTGTTATGGTGTGCAAGTCTTGTAAAGGGAATCTGTTCTTTGTGATACTGCAAATGAACATTAAAAATGGTTGCAAACCTACATAAGTGGTCTCCCAGCACGGTTTCATCATGTCTTGGTTAAAATTTTGGATAAGCTTTGGCTACAACTATTATCTCTGTAATCCAAGTTAGTGATGGATTCAGAAGTTTGGCTATTTTTTTCTCAACTGTAAATCAAACATGCTGTACCTGGGGACCATTTGTAGGACAGCAGTCATTTTAACTAAGGGCATTCCAAGTTGCAAGCCATTAAATCATCCTTGTCACACCTGCCTGACAAAGTAGCTATCAGCAAAATAACTGTCAGGTAGCATCAGGCACCACCTGCTCCTATGGTTCCAGGCTTCGCAGTGGTTCTAGAACTGCCCGTTTATAATCCTATTAATTTATTGTTGCATTAAAGCAACAGCAACCAGAGTAATCCTAATTGCTAACATTTGTGGAAGGCGCACTGACCCTGGTGCCACACACAGACTGTGTCTCCCTTGCCTTGGCTGTGAATCCCCATTTTCATAATGAGGCCCCATGACGACCTCTGTTTTAGACACAAAAAGACGGGGGGTTGGAGATCACTTGGTTGCTGTCACACAGTTTGACAGCTGGAGCTTTGTATTTGAGCCCAGGCAGTATTAGTGAGTTGGGACAGATTTCGATTTTATTGTATTTGGGGGACACTTTTCATGGAGACTTGATGAGAGGCCTCATTGAAATGGAAAGATGAGAGAAAGTTTTGAGTTGAGTGAATCTAAACCTATTTAAGGTTACCATTTAATATGTTCTGGCGTCAAAGACCAACCTAGATCTATGAAACTGGGCTTCACAGTATGGTGAATTTAGCTGCTCTGCCTATGTGGATGAAAGCCACGTGAAGCTAGTATTGTAATTGTAGGGCTCTTTTCTATGTGATTATCTGATGCATGACAAGGAAGATTGAAAGCCTTAAAGTTTATAAATGTGGTCATGATTTGTTTCTAGTGCATATCAGTTGGTCTTATTTGAAATACTTTCTCTAGGCATAAAGGAGTTTAAGGCAGAACCACAGACACTCTTTACTTTGATGTTCTCAGCCACCTTTGTCTTAGATGTGGACAAAGATAGGGAAATCCGTGGTTGTTTTTGGTATTCAAGATTCTGAGATTCTTCTACTGGGAAAGACGTCGTCCATAGGGAATAAGAGAAAGAAATGCTTGAGGTTGACCCCTTGAGAAGGGATCAACCTGACAGGTTCCAGTGCTGAGGGTCATAAGTGGGTGGGGAGATGTGAGACCTGCAGGTCTGGAATTGGCCACCTTTGTCCTGTGCCATTGGATCCTGGGTGGGCACCACACAGCTGGGCCCCCTGTACCTGTATTGGCTTGTCATGGCTCACCTTTAGAAATACTTTGGGGGAGGGCAAAGAGACAATGCAGGTTTCTGGTAGAATGCTGTGGTAGAGTAAGAATGTATCAAGTAGGTTATTTTGTTTGTAGGGCATTTATAACTTTCATCCAAAAAATAAAATGAAAGGAATAAATGTTGGTTGAAAATGGGATTTCAAGGCCGGGCGCAGTGGCTTATGCCTGTAATCCCAGCACTTTGGGAGGCCGAGGCAGGAGGCTCACTTGAGCTTAGGGGTTTGAGACCAGCCTGAGCAATATAGTGAGACCTCATCTCCATAATTTAAAAATACACACACACACACACACACACACACACATAAAAGATTGAATTGTACTTCCATGATATCCATCTACAAATGCTTTCACAGCTGAGTTATAATTAAGAAAGGGAAGAAAATTACAGCATAATCCCAAGAAGAAATTGAGGGAGCCAATTAATCTCCAAAAATTACTTTGGGTGAAATCTTGATGAATGCTGTGGTGGTATGCAGCACCTGATTTGAAAATCAGGAAGGAGAAAGGACTTCTTCAATATTTTCTTTATCTATAGACACAGCTAGAAATGACTATAAATTTCTATTAATGTTATGTACTTGGCTCTGCAGGAAATGACATTTAAGATTAGTTGAACATTAAAGCTTTTGCTGACGGTAGAATTAAAGGGCCTTTTGGTTTCTTGGTGACCAGGTGTTCTGCAAATGAACAGAGAGCCAAGGGTGGCGCAGTAGTTTTCAGGTGACTCAGGAAGTAGCTTGTCTGATTCTTAAGGTAAAATCGAGATTTGAAAGCATTGGTGAAGTAAAGGATAATAAACTACTTCTTTATATCATGAACTCTTTTTTGAATCTTACAGTTTTATTACTGGTATGATTCATAAGTCACCTGCCACCCATGGACAGTACTCATAAGGAAAATTGCCATATGATGCGCCAAGTAGGTGTTTATGAAAAAATAAAAGATTAAAAGCACTGAAACTAAGTCGGTATCATTTAGGCCTGAGGCATGTGGGTATATATTCCATTGGCCTACACCACTACTCATGAATGAAGTGCTCTTGATCTGACCAAGATGCTGAGGATTGTTTTCTAGAAACAAATCTTGACTGCACTTACTAGAGTTACAGCTTTTTCTGTATCACGATAATCCATTTTCAAAACCCATTCCTTCACCTCAAGGCTATCTCAGACACATGCTAGTTTAAAAAGGGTCACTGGCGTGGAATCAATTCTTTCCAACCGTCCATCCTTTAGTAAACATTTATTGAGCCCAGACTGTTTCATAGAGATGGTGGATTTGTAATGACTGTAGGTTGAGCCTGTTCTCCTAAGTCGCCCAAGTGTACAAACCTCTGTTACTGCTCAGGGCTTGTTGACACAGACAAAAATGCTAATACTTTATGCGGTTTGCAGGAATTGGCTTCGTTTGGATTAAAAATAATGAAACTCTTCCAGAAACTTTTCAGATGATTATACAGTATGCTCTTCCATGAAGTCCTTAAGAATAAGTTAGTATTAAGACAACAGTCAGCTTGAAGGTGGATCTGTCCCTCCCTCCCTTACTGAGGTCCTTCTCAGTTTTACAATTTTCTGCTCATAGTCCATGAACATCAGAAACACACTATACATGTCTTTTAATGTACGTATTTTTCCCTGGTTTCTTTTTTATAAAGGAGTTTTGTAGAGGGAAAATAGCCAATCAGAAGCACATAGTAGATATAGATCTCTACTATTTTTTTTTTCTTTTTTTTGAGACAGAATATTGCTCTGTCACCCAGGCTGGAGTGCAATGGTGCAATTTCAGCTCACTGTAACCTCTGCCTCCTGGGTCCAAGTGATTTCTCATGCCTCAACCTCCCTGAGTAGCTGGGATTACAGGCACGTACCATCACACCCAGCTAATTTTTGTATTTTTAGTACAGAAAGGGTTTTGCCATGTTGGCCAGGCTGGTTTTAAACTCCTGACCTCAGGTGATCTGCCTGCCTTAGCCTCCCAAAGCGCTGGGATTCCACGCATGAGCCACTGTGTCCGGCCGAGATGTATTTCCAAAATGGCTTTTTATTGCTTCTTTTGGTTTTATTCTTCAGGGAGAAACAGCTACAAGGAATCTATTTGAACAAACAGGCTTGTAATTCAGTTGGGTTTATTTCATACTATAAACTCCTGAGTTTTTTTTGTAATGGCGCTATTTTTAAAATTGTGCATATATATTTGGGACTGTGTGTATATATTACTGTAGGCTAGTCCGGAAAGCATTAGGATTGGTAAGAGCTTTGGTTTAATGCCTCCTGAGACCTGGGACAAGAAGCAGTTTTGTGCAGAGGCTCTGTCTTTGCCAAGTGTCACCTTACTCCCGCTGAACTAATAATGGATGGATTTGGATCATAACAAGTGAGATAATAATTTTTAGACAAATGCCTCTGGGTGTCGAAGTGATAGGGCCGCCCACCTAGCTATTTTTAAGTATCTTTTTTTGGGAGACGATCTTAAAGGCAGTTGGGCTCCAAAAAAACGGAGAACCAAAGTTCATACAAGCTCTTTGTCAGCCTGTTTGCAATGGATCAAGTCCTTTAAGAGGAGGAACTTAAAACCATCCTTGTCCTTGTGATTTCAGAAGTGATTCCTATTCTAAAGTGGACATTGGAGGAGGCTCTGTTAAGCCATGTAAGTACTATAGTAAGCAGATACTCACCTGGGCTAAGCAGAGAGCCGGGGTATTTGCCCTTGTCGGGGAGAGGGCCAAGTTATGTAGAGTAGTCCCATGTTATGATTTGGGGCCATCAAAATACACTTTGGCACTCTGGTCCCAAAGAGCAAGGGGGTGGCTCTCTTGGCACCACCCATAATCCTGAGGGGACATCTCTGGCTATCTGGTGAAGGCCTGGTAGAATTTTTTCAGAGTAATTGGACAAGATTATTTTATGTGTATAGAATTAGTGAAGTGACTGGAGCAGAAGGCTACTTTTTACTTCATTCAGTCATTATCAGTACAAATTTATTGAGCTTGACCATGGCCACTTAATTCTTATGTAGAAAGGCTGGCCCTTTAGAGCAGCCCAACCTGGGCCCAACACACACATCATCATGATGTCAGTGGAAGGAAGCCCACTGAACTGGAACGTGTGACTCCTAAGGACAGTATGGTCTCTGAACCGTGTCTGTATTGAGGAACCATTGCTCCAAGAGGTGTATTTTCTTAAGTCCTCAATTCTGAGCATATTTTGTGGAGGAAGGAATTTGCTAAGTACCCCCTTTTTTTTTTTTAATTAATTATTTTTGAGATGGAGTCTCGCTCTGTCTCCCAGGCTGGAGTGCAGTGGCACGATCTCAGCTCACTGCAAGCTCTGCCTCCTTGGTTCATGCCATTCTCCTGCATCAGCCTCCCAAGTAGCTGGGACTGCAGGTGCCCACCACCACGCCCGGCTAATTTTTTGTATTTTTAGTAGAGACGGGGTTTCACCGTGTTAGCCAGGATGGTCTTGATCTCCTGACCTCATGATCCTCCCGCCTCCACCTCCCAAAGTGCTGGGATTACAGGTGTGAGCCACCATGCCCAGCCAGTACTTCTTATTTTAACCATCTGAATTGTTTGTAGCACTTAAACCCACTGCCTAAGGGGCAGACCCTTGAGAAGTTAGCTTGGTAAATCAGATGTTCACCTTGGAGCAGAACATTTATATTTCACAGGCTGATAGGAATTGGGTGTCAAGGTTATGGGGTCAACAGAATGAAACATTAAACATTCCTAATTCTTGTTTCTTTTATGTATGTGGGTCTTTGAACACACTTTGTCTCTGACAACATCACAGGAGAAAAAACACTCCAGCATCCCACAACTAGATGAATGTCTTGATGTGAATAAAAGCATTAACGTTAGAGCTAGGAAATGATGTGACCACATGATTTCTATCTAAGGCTTCTCTCTAGCTGTCACCTTGAGAGTTTGTCCCACTGGGAGAAACCGGAGAAACAGAAAATATGTCCTTTGGAAACTCAAAGGGATTTTTAATCTCTAAAAACATGAGATTTTTGTCTCAAATACAAGCATATTTAATCCATCCTTTCATGTCCCCCATATATACATCCCACACCCTGCTTAATAGGAATGTGACTTCATTTTAGGGACTGGACAACTGAACAATCTGTCTTCCAGGGTCTGTTTCCCCTGAAACTGGTTTAGTGCTGCCAGGTAGGGAAGTCTGCTCTTCAAGGGTTGCCAGGTGGGGCAGCTGGGGATAGTAGCCTGGCACTGGGGAGGCTGGAGCTGGGTCTGTCAGCCCTGCCACCCAGTGCTGTGGTTTATGCTCTGGGAAAGATGGTCGTCTTCCTGCATTTACTGTGCTGCGATTCTCACGCCAGTATCTGCGCCCCCTTGTTCTCAGCTCTGCACCATGTGGGTTTGACAGCCTTCATGAGGCAGGCAGACGTGTTGGCGTCATGTGGGACTCCTCGGCTGTGTCTTTCTGCCACTAAATATGTTGTCGCTTTCCCCCTCCAGCATGTCATATACCTAGCTGCCTTTGGAGAGGCCTCTTGGCTCTTTCAGGAATAACTACCGAAAGAGCAGCTGTCTGTCAGCCTCCTCCAGAGCCGTCGGCTTGGGCTGTTGTCAACCTGTTGTTGGAGGAGTTCCCAAAGCAGCAGACTTAACTGCCATTGACATTTATAACTCGAAAGCCATATCACAGATGACTTTACTTTCCTTGTAATCCTTTAAATAGCCTTCAGCGTATAAAGCACGTGGCCTCTACACGCTTTCTCCACCTTAGAGAGTGAGGAAATAGTTGGATCATCCTGAAGGTGGTGAAGTGGCTCACTGTTCTCCCCCACCCAGGTTATAAATCATCATCTCTCTTCTGACTTAGGTAGGAAGAAGTTGTCCTGGCTTTATGCTTAGATTTATGTGAGATCATACGAAGTCAGTTTAGATTGGGGAAGAGCATTAGCTTCCAAGCCCAAATGAGCCTTTACCTCTAGCAGCCACAGAGCCTGTGATAAGAGGGTGTCCCTGGGAATTGGATGTCAGGAAACGTTTCTCACATGGCCAGTGGATCTTGTGTCTGGTCATTTATGCCCTAGTTTCTAAGACAGCCTGTTTTTACATCTCATTTCTTAAGACATAGCTGGAAGAGAAAGATGCCATGTTCCTGGTACAAGTAAAAATGAAAGCCACCCCAGTGGATCTGAGAAACACATACTGCCAAAGAAAGTAGAGAAAGGGCAGAATTGGAATGGATTTAGTTACTGTGGGTCTGTCTAGACATTCTTTGAGGGCTAGCGCTGGCTTCACTCCCCTCTATGCCATGCATGGCTAGTGCCAGTGGCTGGCACATAGCAGCATATGAGCTGAATGAGTATAAAGCAGTCTAATTTTTAGGCAGTAAAAGTTTTGTTTCATTTTATTTTTACCTGGGTAGCACAGACATTGAAATGTGTTAATCAACAAATGCAGAGTATGAGATTAAAAACTAATGACATTTTCCTGTTGGCATCAAAGACAAATAATTTGAGACAAGTCATGGGAACTAGATGGCAAGTCTTAAACATGATAAAATAAAGCACCTTCATTGTCTCTGCTCAGATTTCTTCCTGTGCTTCCCAGGATGTTGGTCAGTCATATCTTATAAAAGGCCAATGCCTGATCTTGGCTGGGGTGCATAGCTTGCCTAGCGTTGGGCAGAAATAGGCCTCTTGAGCCGCTTGATGGTGACCATGGGCTTTGGCAAGATTGTTAGCTGAGGAATGTTGTCACCTCTTCTGGGTGCTTTGCTTGTGATGCATGTCAGTATCTCATCTCAGTCCTCATTCTCAGAGCCTGGGAAGTGGCTCAGAATCCCCACGGTTGCACTCTAGATACCACTGCCCATTGACAGAGTGGCGAGGTGGGTGAGACCTTGCTTTCCTCCTGGCCCATGGGCAGGGTGGGGCTGTGGGCCAGCCCATATCTCCCTACCAGGGAGTATGTGTCCGGGTATGTGGAGCAGCAGAGCAGTGTTCCTTCACCCGCAGTGTCCAGGTCTGCTGCATCTAATCAGGATTCTGGTTCATAGCAAGGGGTTTTCATGTTTCTTTGTCTTTCCCTAGAAAATGTCTAAATATTTTAAATATTTCAAATATCCACACAAGTACAGAGAGTGAATAGGGCAGGCTCTTATGTACCTACCCCTCCATATTCCCTGCCTTTCTGATCTTGCTGCTAATATGTCTTATTAACTTTGGAAGATATTTGCTTTGGCTTGTGTTAAAATTACTGTTATTTTGTCCCTGGAAGTTCTGAAATGTGTGGTTGGCCTGGGACTCAGACCCATCAGGAACTCTAGTGTACCTCCTGTCTGAGGAAGGTTGGCACTACCTGGATCCACCCTTAGCTACGGGTTCCTTTGTTGTTAGGTCACTGCCATCTATTTCTCCTCTTAATTCAGTTTCAAGGAGCCATGAGTGTGTGAGAGAGAATCCCCTTCCTCTTTCCTCCCTCCTCTTCCAGCTAGTTCAGGACTCCCCTGTGATGGGGTAATTCAGTGGGTCCCACTTGGCGGAGCTGATGCTGTCTCCACATCCTGTTCCCTTCCCATAATACTTCATCATAGTTGATGCCACTTTGTGAATAATTTCTCTTTTCTCTCCAAGCCAGGTTTGGGATTTCTCCATGTGTGTCCACCTCCCTGGAAGAAAGGGGTGGAGGCCGCTTTACTTTGTCTTTGGGGTTGAGAGTGATGGATAGATGGCATCTGTCAGGCAGGTGGAGGTGCTTCCTCAGGTTAATTAATGTGGGTAGGACCCACAGACAGGTTTTTCCTTCTTTCTTTTAACTGGCTATTTTCTGGGAGCAGGGTCCTGGATTATTTTATGATAGCTTACAATCATGTTGTTTTATGACTAGTCATCCATTTAACTGTTTGTTTTGGCCAGATCCTCAGGATGGCTTATAGGAATTGGTGCCCATGGCTAGCACGTTGGAGGGGCTGGGGAAGGTTAAGACTACTGTTTACAGAGAGAGGTACCACCTTGAGAGGAAGGCTGAAGGGGGTTGCTGGGCCAGAACATGGAGGAGAGCCTCCTGAGAGTAAAGCAGGAAGGATTGGGAAGGGGGTGTGGAGGGCTTGGGAATTGGCTGAAGAGTTTTGGGACTCTGGGAAGGAGGAAAAATAGTTCTTAAAAATTCTAGGCTGGACACAGTGGTTTACGCCTGTAATCCCAGCACTTTAGGAGGCCCGGGTGGGTGGATCGCGAGGTCAGGAGTTTGAGAACAGCCTGGCCAACGTGGTGAAACCCCTTCTCTATTAAAAATACAAAAATTAGCTGGGTGTGCTGGCATATGCCTGTAATTCTAGCTACTCAGGGAGGCTGAGGCAGGAGAATCGCTTGAACCCAGGAAACGGAGGTTGCAGTGAGCCGAGATCACACCACTGCACTCCAGCCTGGGTGACAGAGGGAGACTCTGTCTTAAAAAAAAAAAAAAAAAATTCTAAACCATCAAGAACTGATAAGAATAAATGACTAGAAAAATGACATTTAAAAAGTCTATAATACAAGCCCCTAATTTTATTAGATTCAAAGACATAATATTACCTTAGCAAATTGCTATAAAAGTTTCTAGAACACTTACACTCAATTTCAGTATTGATCATAGAGCAGAAACAAATACTTGGTGGACTGGCAGTGTGCTGCAGGCTCCCCTTGGAGTGGCACTGACCTTGGAGAGGTGGGTCTCAGCTCTTTTCTGCCTTTGGATGCCTGGAGGCCCACCTTGACCTCCAAGGGTCTTGGTTTTTAGGCTATAGGATGAAAGTGGTGGTTTAACAGGTCACTGGTCTCCCGACAGGACATGTGGGACCGGGAACAGGTGCTTGTTTCTGAGCCTTTGCCCAAGTGGGTTCCCCTTAGGGCTCCTTCTGGAAGGGACATGCTGCAGTTATCTCATATACCCCCTCAGCCACCATGACCAGATATCTGACCCACTCATTTGAAAGGCACGTGTCCTGTGATAGGGACCTCCTGTAACAAATGAACCCGTGTGTGTGTGTGTGTGTGTGTGTGTATGTATGTATCTCTATTTATAGTAATCTTGCATCTAGTGTAAGTTTTTTCTTGTTCATAGTTTTAGGTTGATAAACAGTTCTGTGGGATGGGAGGGAATGACCTCTTTAAAGAAGTTCTGTAGCAACCCAGGCTTTAGGTCTTGACTTTTTGAAAACAGGTTCTCTAGGTCATCCTGCTGTAACTGTCATTCCAGCCCACAGGCCTGGGGGGATCTGATGGAGGAGCCAGCATGGAGGTTTTTAGGGCCGGGTCTGGCCGTAGTTAGCGTCACTTTCTACTCGCATTCCATTGCCAAGAACACAGTCACCTGGTCACCCCTGGCAGGGAAGCGAGGTCCAGCTGTGTGCCCAGGAAGATGACAAGAGTGTGGATTTCAGTGAGTAGCTGGCATTCCTCTCACCTGCCCTTTCCCGTTCTTCTGATTCACTGATTAGAATCTTACTCACTATTGCATTCTTCTGTCCAAATGAACTCATTTATTAATCTATTACGCCTGGGCATGATGATGGTCAGGCATGAAATTTTTATGCACTGGGGTAAGAAACAATGGAAAGCAGAGAATGGAAGTTGCCTCAGAATTAATGGCCAGTGCTCATGTAGGCTCGCAGTCAGCAGCACGGAATGGCCAATGCTGACAATGAGAGTGAATTGGCGATGTGCCATAGGCTGCATCTGGATTTTGTTTAAAAAGTCAAGGTATTTATGAGTTGAGAGTAGTGCTCGGTTCTCAAAAAGTACACAGCACTTAAGCAGAGGGAAACTGCATAGGTGTATCGGTGTGAGGCCAATTGGTAGCCCATGATGAAATGTGGCAGAGGTAATGTAATGTGATTTAAAAAACTTAAATAGCTGTAATATTTGCATAAGTGTGCTTTTTTTCTTCGTGCAGTGGTGAATTAAAGACAAAAACAGTTTTGTTTTGTTTTTTTCTCTCAAAAAAAAAAGAGGTGAGATTTTGGGAGTGAGTTTGGGAGAGATTCTAGGCAGAAAACTTTTAGGCTGTAAAAACGTCTAAAACTAAAACTTCTAAAAATTGCTTCTAGAGCCAGTGTTTCATAGGGCATGAATCAGGAAAACTAGACTAGGCATTTCTAACAGATTCTAATACAGATAATTGCATATTTAGGTGATGGAAGAGGAGAGTTACCAGACTGTTACAGCAACCTAGAGATTTGTAACCTCAGGAAGATGTCCATCCCCAGGACTGTGGAGGCAGGGTGGTGGGGGTGGCAGCTGATGGAAAGGGCATTGGGTCCTTTGGAGAGAGCTGTCTCCCTAGAGAAGGTTATCCCACCCAGCAAATGGAGTTGGGAGAGAGACCCAGGCACCTTCCCCTCCCAGCTTCTGATGGTACCTCCCACAGGCCAGCACTACTAGAAACCAGGTGGCAAGGGAGCTTGGGAAATGTAGTTTCCTGTGATATTTGTAAAAGGACAAAGTATGCAGAGAATGGATTTGAGAGCAAAAAGGCAGATGGCTGTGGCACAAGGATTATAACGTTGGTGCAAAGGAAGATAAGTCGAGGAGTAAGAGATTGCTCTAGGGAAAGAACTTGAATTCTTGATTCCCTTCCCCCGTGCCACATTCCTTTGTGGCTTTGTTAACACCTGTGTCCTCTCTTCATGTTTCTGTCATGCTCTTTACACTGCATGATATTTACATATTTGACTCCCTGTTAATAACTAACATTTACTGAATGTTTCCTGTGTGCTTTATCTGCATTAATTCATTGACTCATCAAAGCCATCTGTGAAGGCAGGTATAGTCCATCTTCATTATTCTCAGATTTCTGTATTTGTGAATTTGTGTCCTCATTAATACTTATTTGTAACCCTGAAATCAATACTCTGCACTTTCCTGGTCATTCATGGACATACAGAGTAGAAGATTTGAGTTGCCTGGTGTCCATGTTCCCAGCTGCGGATGAACAAGGCCTTCTTGCTTCAGCTCTTATATTGCAAATAAGTGTTCTTCTTCTACCTGGTTAGTACCGTGTTTATCCTTTTTTTGTGCCTTTTTTAAAAAAAGTGATTTTACTGCTTAAAATGGCCTCCAAGCATAGTGCTGAGGGGTTGTCTAGTGTTATTAAGCACAAGAAGGCTGGAGAAGGCTGCGACGTATCTTAGGGAGAAAATACGTTTGCTAGATAAGCTTCATGCAGGCGTAAGTTGTAGTAGTAGTGTTGGCTGTGATTTCAGTGTTAAAGAATCAGTAACATAAGGTGTCGTCAAACACACACATCGACTATGCATTGATCAGTTGGTGAAAATGTTGTGACCAGAGGCTCGCGGGTACCCAACCCTGTATCTTCTCTAGGAGCAATGTTTCAGGATTCACTAATTCAGTGTCTGAAGAGACTTTATAGAACAAGACCATTCTGGGCACTGCAAGTTGGCTGTCCTATTATCAGCTTATAGAGACTGAGGCAAGTAGAAGTCTAGAAGTTGTCCAGGGTCACCCGTAGGATCGGAACCCAGGCAGTCTGGTCCCCAACCCTTTATTCTTCCCTGTTCTGCTTTCTTGCCCTTCATATCTGCTTCATGCTCTTTTACACTTCTGAATCTGTCAGAGGCATTTGAACGAGAGTGACTCCATCTTAAATAGGGGCTAAATATGAGAGTGAGACCTGCCGGGCTGCATTTCCAGGAGGCGGGGCATTCTTAGTTCACAGGATGAGGTAGGAGGTTGGCACAAGATACAGGTCACAAAGACCTTGCTGGTAAAGCAGGATGCAATAAAGAAGCTGGCCAAATCCCACCAAAACCAAGATGGTGATGAAAGGGACCTCTGGTCATCCTCACTGCTCACTACAGGCGAATAATAATGCATTGCATGCTAAAAGACTCCCAGCAGCACCGTGACAATTTACAAATGCCATGGCAACGCCCAGAAGTTATCCTATATGGTCTAAAAGGGAGAGGAACCTTCAGTTCCAGGAGCTCCCCACCCCTTTCCCAGAAAATATTTCACTACTTGTTTAGTATATAATCAAGAAATAACTGTAAGTATACTCAGTCCAGCAGCCCATGCTGCCGCTCTGCCTGTGGAGTAGCCATTCTTTTGTTTCTTCTCTAATGAACTTGTTTTCACTTTATGGACTCACTCTGAATTCCTTCTTGTGGGAAATCCAAGAACCCTCTCTTGGGGTCTGTATTGGGACCTCTTTCCAGTAACAAATCTGCTGCGGATGCTGCTGGAACCAACCCTAGGGCTATTTTTAATACTCAAATTCCTCTTGGTAAAGTCAACAGGTACCACTGGTTTACCAGGATGTTTGTAATCCTGGTGTAAAACCATGTATTTCATAGGATCAGTTCACACAGCAACGCTATGAAGCATGTGTTACCCTTCATTTCAGAAATAAAAACTGAGGTCTTGGAAGGCTGTGATTTGCTTAGGGTTCCATGATTAGAAAGCGGCAGAATGTGCCTCCAAATGCCTCACTCTTGTTACCATACCAAGGCTGGCTCAGGACTAGGCTCTGTGAGGACCGCACTCCTGCCCTCACCACGGTTCTCATCTGCCGCTTCTGTTCTACTTTGACCTGACCTGGAGAAAGCACATAATGTTAGAACTGTGTGTAAAATAAGAGATTCCAAGAAGGAGACCAGGAATGTTTTCTTTAGGGGCCAGGAGTTTTTTCTGTAAAATGCCCATTTCCATGTTTACAGAAAATCTTTTATAGGGTGTAATAACCTTCTTGGAAAGATGTTAATTTGTTTTTCTTTTCAAGGGGCACATTTTTGAAAGAAAACAAAGGGAAGATAATTTGAAAGAGCTGCAGATACTTTCTCAGCGATACCCTGTCTCACCTAAACATTTGTTCTCATTTCTTCTCTAGTTTCCTTTGTGTATTTAAGTGTATTTATTTGAATAATAGATATACATGTTAAGAATTCAAAAGGTACTTTGAAGCCTTCCACCCCAGAAGTAAGCAATGTACCTGATTGCTTGTGTACTCTTCCAAAGATGTTCTAACAGTGACTCTCAACCAGGGACAATTTTGTTCTCCATGGTCATTTTTACATCTTGGTGGAGGTTGGGAGAGTGTTACTGGCAGCTTCCAGTAGGTAGAGTCCAGGGATGCTGCTAAACATCCTACAATGCACAGGACGGTCCCCACAGCCAAGAATTATCCAACATAAATAGTAGTGTTGAGGTTGAGAAACCCTGCTCTACACTCATGTAAACCGGAAGGGCTTACGTGTGTCCACAAGAGCTTTTGTGCCTAAACTTGTTTTTCTTGTGTGGTTGGGAGGTTTTTGTTGGTGTGGTTCCTTTTGTCTCCTGAGGGTGGGGCAACGGAAAAGGTCCTCCCCAGGTGCAGCTGTTGTGAGGGGACACATTGTCTGTAGAGACTGAAAACAATCTGACCTCAGCCAGTCTGTTTTTTTCTTTTCTTTTTTTTTTATTACAATGCATGGGCAGTTCTAAGCTGGTGATAAAATACTTCCTGAAAAATCTTTGGTTTGTCTAAATTCTAAATAATTGCTACTGTCACTAATTACATATGTATAGATAAACACATATATATTTATATATACACCTCAGATTAGTACACTTCTTACACCTTAATTATTGCATGCCACATGAAAGTTAATTTGGAGAACTCCCTATTACACAGTTGGTCCCAATGCACATGGACTCAGCTCCACACTTTGCCTTGAGTAAATTCCTGTTTAGAATTGTTGGAGCTTCCTCTAGGTGCAGTTCACATCTCTAACCCTTATGGTACAATATGCTCTTGTGTTTAGAGATTTGTAATAAAAAATGATAGCACAGTTTAAGGTGAAGAAACAGAACTTGAGTTTCTTCACTTCCCTCATTGTGTGTGATCACTAGGAGATTTTATGTGTGATTAAAATGTAAAACGGTGAAGAAGTGAACTGTGAGTATAACATCTGGTTAAGTGCATATGGTATGCTTTGGTAGTTCATAGAAGAAATATAATATTGAGGCTCAGAAATAACTTTAAAATTGACACTCTTTCTAAATAGTTGTTTTCAAAACTAAAGAATGATTCAAAAGGATGTTATGATTATTGATCATTACATGATTATTAGAAATAATTTTGTATGGAGGAGGGAATTTCAATTAGTGATCTGACCTATTGTCATCTATGATGGCTATATGCCATACATAGGATGGTTGAGATCTTTAGGAGAAATGAGTGAGAGAATGAAAGCAGGCCCAATAAAACAATATGTTATTTCTGTTGATCTGTGGCATCTGTCCACAGGAAACTGGTGCTCTTTTAAATGCTACATAGAATTGAAATTCTGACCCATGATGGTCTTTGTGAGAGTAGACCAAACTCTGCCCTTCATCCTCAGTATTTTAAGACTTTGTGTTGATTGATACATTTATACAAAGAACAGTGCACACATCATTGGTATGCAGCATGATTTACAACCAAACACACCTGTGTTAGGAGTACCTAGGTAGAGAAACAAAACATGCACAGCCCTGGAAGCTCCTCGTGTCCCCGTTTCCGGTCACTGTCACCGCCACCCCATCACAAGCGTACTTAATCACTGCATTGACTTCTAACAGCACAGATCAGTTTCACCTGTTTTTCTTTGTTACATAAATGGAATTATATAGTGCATGTTAGAAGATTAGTTTTTTTTTTTTTTTTTTTTTTTTTTGAGACAGAGTCTCCCTTTGTCGCCCAGGCTAGAGCGCAGTGGCCTGATCTCAGCTCACTGCAAGCTCCGCCTCCCGGGTTCACGCCATTCTCTTGCCTCAGCCTCCCGAGTAGCTGTGACTACAGGCGCCCACCACCACACCTGGCTAATTTTGTTTTTGTAGTTTTAGTAGAGACAGGGTTTCACCGTGTTAGCCAGGATGGTCTCCATCTCCTGACCTCGTGATCCACCCGCCTCGGCCTCCCAAAGTGCTGGGATTACAGGCGTGAGCCACCGCACCTGGCCATAAGATTAATTTTTAACCAATTTCTTGGTTTTGATTCTAACTGTTGATATTTGAAATATTCCCAAATGTGGCAATTAAACAAACTGGGTAATTTTCAGTGGTAGAGTCACAAAAATTCCTTGTTCCATGCATGGGTTCACTAATCATAATATTGTTCTTCAAGGTAGTAAAATTAATACGGTTGCTTTCATAATGAAGAAAACAACATAATTACGTCACTCGTTGGGCTTTAGAACTTTATTTGGAAGGAAGATAATATAGAAATTAGATTTGTGTTCATGTATGGATTGACGCAATCAAGTTCATTTGAAGCTAGAGTAACTTACAAGCTTAAGATGTGACCAGTGAGCTGGGTACACTGTATAGAAACTTATCATTGGATTTGAGTTGGAAACAATAGCATTGCAGTGCAATCTTACTACATCAGTATATTATATTCTGAATACCATTTTCTGAGTAGTAGTAGTCTTGTCTATAGAAACTGAATGGATAGCCTGTTTAATAGTTGAAGTTTGGGCCAGGAGGAGCTGAAATTGCCCTTCATGCCATGGGGAAATGGAGCACTCAGTTTGAAGGCCCTTTGTAATGTGGAACTGTTAAATTCACTTTAAACTATTATTTTTAAAAAATAGGCTGTCTGCAGCCATCATCCATGGTGAGGATTTGTATTCTCCTTCTTGGATCTGTCACGGGCTGGCTCGCTCATGTTGAGCAAGGCGGCCAAGTTTGGAGCTTGATGTGGCTTCCATTGAGGTGTTATGTGGGCAGCAGGCCATGCGGGACATGAAAAACGTTTGCCATGCAGTTTCTGTTGGTCCCAGCCGAGACGAAAATGAACAGTTCTAGCAAAATTGCTAAGTCAGGGATGTTTGTCTCTGTAAAGTTGCTTTTTTAGCTCACTTAATTTTTTTTGTCTGTGAAAGCCTTTCTCTTTTTTAATTCTCTCCTTCAGTGGTTTCTAGCCATCGTCTCTAATTAAAATAAAGAATCTTAGCTTTATTTTTTGAAACTTATTTGTACCCACTTTCTAAATCTGCCTTTATTTTTTGCATTTTCCAGCCTCTGATGATGGAGAAGCAATGGTTGCAAATAAAAACCAGTTTAGGAGGAAACTGTATCTGAGACGGGAAATGGATCATGTTGCTTGTGAGTTTCAGGGCTCTTCAAAGTCAGCCTTTGAGGACAGGAGAGTCCTGAGTCCTACTGTGGCATTTCAGGCCCCTGCCCACTTTGGCCTCTATAGACTCTCCTTGGCCTCTCCCTGCCTGCCTTTACATTCCAGCCTGCAGGGAAGGGTACCCTTGAGTGTGACTGGTGCTAGTTCTGCTCTGGGCATGTGCTCTTCTCTCTGCCGGGGATGCCTTCCCCACCGTCTTCTCTTTGTCCTTCAAGGCTCCTTCCAGAAGCTAGAACTCATTCCTTTTTAGAGAAGTCTTCCTTCATCCTCTTGGATCATATGGGAGATGTTTCTTCTGTGTTCTTGTGATACTGTGTGCATATCATGCACTGCTGCATTTGCACACTGCTGTGAACCCAGGATCCACAATGGTGCTTGGCACGTAGTAGAGCCTCAACAGATACTTGTTGTAGTAGGGTACAGACAGATCAGTAGATAATTATAAAATATAATTACTGATGTGTCTGTACCCTACTACATTTTGAGAGCAGAGAACATGACTGAGCAGAGAGCAGAGAGCATGACTGTTCACATATTTAGTGCCTGACAAAGGTGCTCAGAAACGTCTGCATCTCCATGCAAGGCTGGCCAGAGGGGGGACATTTCAGAGGCAAGGGAGACTTTTCTTTGCTCTGCAGTCATTTATTTTATTTCAATAGTTTGGGGGAACAGGTGGTTTTTGGCTACATGAATAAATTTTTTAGTGGTGACTTCTGAGATCTTGGTGCACCTGTCCCTCGAGCAGTATATGCCAAGTGAAGTAACTCAGGGATGGAAAACCAAATATTATATGTTCTCACTTATAAGTGGGAACTAAGCTGTGAGGATGCAAAGGCATAAGAATGATATGATGGACTTTGGGGACTCTGGGGGAAGGGTGGGAGTGGGTGAGGGACAAAAGACTACATATTGGGTACAGTGTACTCTGTAGTCATTTACATTAAGTCTTGAGTCCTTAAGGGCAGAACCTCATCCTGCAGCCCTGTGGTCATCGAGGGAATTCCAGAATGCTGAAGGATAAGAACTATGCCTTTCAATCCCCTATCTTTACCCCTCTTGTTTTCCAAATGGGAATGGCTTTGTGTATATGAAGGTGCTGATGAAAGTGTTCGTGTCTCAGAGAAAATGCTTGACGTTGAGCTGATTACTTTGCTGATTGCTGATGCAGGAAAACATCAGTAAAAAAGAAACTTAAAAGTGGGTTATGTAAAGGCAGTGTTAATTATCATCCTTTAAAGGAACTAATTGCCATTTTTACATGATTACTGTGCAGCCAACAAGGGCCCTGTATGTTGCATATCTTGTTTCATTTCTGCAGTAATTTTGATGTAAGTGCTTAACTGATTCAGGTACTGGGCCCCTAGATTCATATCAGTGATATTTTTTTCAGTTCCCAGAAAAAGAAATTAAAAAACAGAATAGAGCTTTCCCAATTTTAAGACCATCTTTCCCTAACCTGCTCAATTTTTGGGCAATTGCTTATCTGCCAGTGAGTACCAACGAGTGGCAAAATGAATAACCAAGGAAAAATCCAGACCTTGTAGGGAAGAGGAGAGATGGAATGTTTTCTGCATTCTTTGGAGATGCAGAGGCTGCTGTCCACAGCATGGTTCTGTTTCCCCGAGTCCAATTGCTCCTGGTTCAGAAGAAGAGAATCCATGTTGCAGGATCGCCTGGTGTTCTGCTGAGAGCCTGTGATATTTGGGTTCTGCTGTCCTCATGAGGATGAGGAACTGTAGATTATGAATAGAGGCACCTGTGTGGGGCTTGGGGCTCGGGGCTCACATAGCATGACTTACTGTTTGCAACTTGAGGGAAAGAAAGCAAGAGAGAAGACTGATCCCAAATTGTCAGAAGACAGATTCCTCAATCCTGCCTGTCTCCCCAAATGGGAAAGAGCAGTTCAATGTGGAAGGGTCCAGTTAAAGCCCAGTTATGATTTCAGCGTAGAATGTGTCGGCCTTTTGTGTAGTGAGAGTTACTCTGGATGGAACACACTGTGCTCTCCTAGTGATGGGGGAGATTTTGCCCAATCTAATGGGCAGAGAGGAGGTGTGTAAAGACTGAGCAGCCAGAGGGGATAGTCAAGGAAAAAAGAGCCCTGGAGTCGTTTCTTTTTTTTTTTTTTTACTTGGAATTTCTGCCCACCCATTTACTGGCAAAGAGGATTTGAGATGTCAGTGCCACTTACCTGAGATTTAGAGAAATTCATCAATTAAGGAGTACTTGTTGGCCTTTTTGCATACATGTTGGGTTGTCAAATGATTTTGTAGGGAGTCCATGTCTTCTTAGGGTCAGAATCGGAGCACGTTAATTGGAGCAGTTGGCTGAGTCTGATGGATGATCTTGCCTTCTGGGCTTAGCAGGTGACAGGATGTGAACCAGGTGTGCCTTGTCCCTGCCAGCTGGTGTGGATAGCATGGATGCCCAGGATTGTGGATCGTGACTTTACTCTGTATAACCGAGTCAGTGATGGCATCATCAAAGTCATTCATTCCTTCATTTGACATGCATTGATTGAGGTCCTACTCTGCACTCAGAATTGTTGTAGCCACTGGAGGTACAGTGATGAATAAAGGCAGAGGAAGAAACAGGTAAATCTGATGTCAGGTGGAGATTCAGGCTGTGAAGAAAAACCAAGTAGGGCAGGAGATAGTGCCGCGTGGGGAGCTATTCTAGGTTGGGTGGTCCAGGAGGCTGCTTGAAGGAGTGATGTTTGAGCAGAGTGCCAAGGCAGTATCCAAGGTGAAGAAAGTTCCGTGAGGAAGAGAGGGTACCTGCAGGGGCCTTGAGGCAGGAACAAACTTGACCTAGCTTGAGGGCCATGTGGGTGGAGTAAAGGGAGCCAGGGGCTGAGTGTGGAGGGCAAGTAGTGCCCGTATATGGAAAGCCTTGCTGGGCAGGGCTCAGAATTTGGGTTCCATCATGATTATGATGGACGTGTGTGAAGAATTTTGAGCAGGAGGAGGTCCTGAGTTGATTGGATTTGTTTTTACAAGGATCATTCCGCTTGCATGGAGAATTGTCTGTAAGGGGCAAGAATAGAAGCAGATATCAGCTAGGAAGGTATGACAATCTTCCAGTGGAAGTGATAGTGACATGGACTCAGGTGAGGGGAGGGAGGTAATGATAAGGGGTTGGATGTATCCGTTGAGAATGAATTGGCCCCTCTCTGACTTTATCTCCTGCTACCTTCCCTATGATTTATTTCACTCCAGCCACACACGTTGTCTTTTACTTCCCCCAGATCTTTACTTGCTCTGTTTCTTTGAACTCTTACCATTTCTTGAAGTTATACACACATGTGCATGTACATGCACACACATGTATGTTTGCCCATTCCTTCTTTGTCTCTCCTTCTGGCATGTAAGTGTCATGAGGGCAGGCAGGGACTTTGTCAACTTTGTTGCTATGTCCCGAGTGTCTAGAATGTTGCTGCAGGCAGCAAATGTTCAAAATATTGATTGGATAAGTGAATGAAATTGAAAGGCCACCCACTGATCTCATTATATAATTTTTATTTGAAAAATTTTCACCGTGACTGCCTGAGGTTTTAATTGCTACAGTAAACACGCTGAAAACTTCAAACTGTATTATCAATTTAATAAAAATGAAGAAGTATTGAACACTTTAAGTAATAGGGAAAAATAAGGGAGAGGAGGTTTGTGTCAGCCGTGGAGAGATTCCGCCTGTGGTGAAGGAGACAGTGCTGAAAAGGAAGAACTTTGAACCTCTTCATTTATTGCAGTGAAATTTGTCACTTTTATTCACATCCAGTACCATCTAGCTGCTAATTTGTGTTTTTGTTGGAAAAGACTTTCAGGGAAATAGTTAACCTCCCTCAGTGCTGTGTTCTCAAAATTAGTTTTCCTGAGCTGCAGTCAAAGCTGGATAATTTTGCCATCAAAAAGCACACATTCTTCCCTAAGGAAATCGGCATGAGGCCATTCTGAGGATGGAGAATGGGAGCAAGTGAGGATAGAGAGTAGTGGCTGTCCAAGGGCCCTCAAGGGTAGGCAGCCATAAGGCACAGCTTTTCCTGTAGACTTGTGGCTAAGGGACAGCCTCTAGGGATGGAGGAGCTTTTTCTTTGAATCCTGGCCCCTCTGCCATGTGGCCTTGCACAAGTCCCTTAACCACTTTATGCCTCAGTGCTCTCATCTGCAAAGTGGGAATGATACAGTACCTATCCTATGAGGTTGCTGTGATGATTGAGTTAATACATGTGGAAGGTCTTAGAACCATGTCTGGGGTAGTAAGTACTGAAAACATTTTAGCTGTTACTAAAAGGAAGAAGATTGTTGGTCATTAACAGTTGGCATAAATATTGGCAGGTAAAAGTTGTGTTATTTGGACCTGAGTGTTGAACTGGTGTGTAGCACTTGAATTAACTGGAAAAAGGAGGTGGTGGGGGTGTGTTCTGACACCTCCTAGTATACTACAATATAATTCTATTGTAACCACCCAGAGTTAGTGCAGACCCCATCAGTTAAAGGGTATGGTTCCCAACAAGGCTGTTCCCACTTCAGATGCCCACTGTAAGTGGGACTTCCAGGCCATTCACCCTTTTGACTGACTGGTTACAATCCAAGGGGTTCCCATGGCCTTCTTAGGTTTGATAATCTACTAGAATGAATCTCAGAACTCAGGAAAGCACTATATTTTCAACTATGGTTTTATTATAAAGGGTCTAAGTGAAGGTCAGTCAAATGAAGAGACACATGGGCTGATGTCTGGGAGGGTCGCGAATGCAGAGCTCCTGTGTCTTGTCCTTTGGAACTAGGGTGTGTCACCTGCCTGGCACGTTGATGTGTTTACCAACCAAAAAGCTCCAGTGAGCCTGGTGTCCAGTTTCTATTGGGGTTTCGTTACATAGGCAGGATTGATTGAGTACAACCACGTGGCCAATGATTCAATTTCCAGTCCCCTCCTTTCCCCTCTCTGGATTGGGCTGGCTTAGAGCCCTGATCCTCTAATTGCATGGTTGGTTTTTCTGGTGACCAGACTCCAGCCTGAGTCATCTCATCTTAGTGTAAACTCAGGTGTGATCCAAGGGGTTTATCAAAAATAAATACACTCCTACTACAGCAGGTAGTCCAAGGATTTTGAACCCTCCCTCTTCCCAACCAGGGGCAAAGGCCAGTCAGATTCTTTACTGTACAATAGGGAGATTATATGTGAGATAGCAAAATACAAGATGGTGGCCTGGGAAGGGCTTCTTGGGAGAAGTGGGCCCAGCTCTTTTCTCATGTTGGTGCTGCTGCTCTAATCCAATGTCAGGTTGGGTTTCTGGTTATGCAATAACATATGACTAACCTCATGGCTCTAGTTTTGTTTTGTTTTGTTTTGTTTTGTTTTTAAGACAGAGTCTCGCTCTGTTGCCAGACTGAAGTGCAATGGCGTGATCTTGGCTCACTGCAACCTCTGCCTCCTGGGTTCAAGCGATTCTCCTGCCTCAGCCTCCCGAGTAGCTGGGACTACAGGTGCCTGCCAGCATGCCCAGCTAATTTTTATATTTTTACTAGAAACAGGTTTTCACCATGTTGGCCAGGATGGTCTCCATCTCCTGACCTCCTGATCCACCCACCTCGGCCTCCCAAAGTGCTGGGATTACAGGCATGAGACACTGTGCTTGGCCTCTTTTCCTTTTCTTTAGAATAACTTTATTTAGTCTCATGGCAATTAAGTTGTCTTCTGGAATTTTATGGTGACCTTTTACTAAATATACCACAAATACTGCTTTTCTGAATTTGAGTCTTTGGAGAATGTGGTTTTAAAACTTTTCTGTGACATTCTTTGGGAATCCACTGAGTTGCTGGTTATAAGCTATCTCTCTGGCTTTCAGATATGCCCTTCTGAATAACATATGCACCCCAACTTTGGATGGACATGGGGTGCTGGCTTGTGGATGGGCAGGCTGTCTTTCTGCTTTATGCATCTGAAGTTCTTGGCCACTGAAGACTTGCAATCTGGTGATGGGCAGGCTTGTGGTAAGATTTTTTTGTGGTCTTCCCTGCTATCTCAGTTATTAGTGAACAGTCACCTGATTTTCCCATGTTTGATTTTTGTAGCAAGTGTGGTTTCTGTAGTTCATTTCTTTGATTTGCTGTTTTTCTCTTGCTACTGCAGACTTCTCACTTTCATGAATTTCACAGTACATGTTTGTCCCTGCAATTAAAGATTGAATGTTCCTGGGAGTATTTTCATTTTATCTGAAGAGTTTGTAGTCCCAGCTCCCTTCCCCACCACCCAACCCCACAACAACAAAAATTGTGTAGACTAGCATTACTCCAAAGGACTTGATGAGGATTTGATTGGAGCCCAAGTGGCTGGAGCACCCTAACTAGTTACAAAGCTCAAAGGAGGCCCTTTGTTTTCAAATCTCCTCTCCTTTGTTTTTGTTTTTTTCAGACAGCCTCTCTTTGCCCAGGCTGGAGTGCCGTGGCATGATCCATGGAACACTGCAGCCACAACCTCCCCAGGCTCAGGTGATCCTCCCACCTCAGCCTCCCGAGTAGCTGGGACTACAGGTGCATGCCACCATGGCTGGCTAATTTATGTATTTTTTTAATAGAAATGGGGTTTTGCCATGTTGCCCAGGCTGGTCTTGAGCTCCTGTGCTCAAGTGATCTGCCCGTCTCGGCCTCCCAGAGTGCTGGGATTACAAGTGTGAGCCAGTGCACCCAGTCAGCTATTTAAAAAAATTTTTTTAGAGACAGAATCTTGCCAAGTTGCCCAGGCTGGTCTCCAATTCCTGGGCTCAGCCCATCCCCCTGCTTTGGAACGTTTCATGTTCCCAAGCCGAAACTGTGTCCCTCCCCGCCAGTCCCTGGCACCGTCTGTTCTTTTTCTGTATTATGTGCCTGGCACATAGTACGCACCCAGTACCTGTTGTGATTGTGATTTTTATTAGTAATAGTTGGTTGTACCTAATTGGCATATGCTGTTTTAAAGTGACAATAAAACGTACACGACAGACTTTGAGGGCATGGGGTATTGTCATGGTTTGAATGTGTCCTCCAAAGTTCATGTGTTGGAAACATCCCAGTGCAATACTGTTTACAGGTGAGAACTTTAAGAGGTGATTAAGTCATGCAGACTCAACCCTCCTGAATAGATGAATGAGGTTATCGCGGGAGCGCGTGGGTTATCGCGGGAGCGCGTTCCTGATGAAAGGGTGGGTTCGCCCCCTCCCCCTACCCCCCCACACCAGCAGGTTCCAGATGGAAGGGTGGGTTCGCGCCTTCCTCCTCCTCCTGGCGCGAGCGGGTTCCTGATGGAAGGGTGGGTTTGCGCCCTCCTCGCGCGAGCGGGTTCCTGATGGAAGGGTGGGTTCGCGCCCTCTTCCTTCTCGCGCGAGCGGGTTCCTGATGAAAAGGTGGGTTCGCTCATTTTTTCTTCTGCTTGCGCGAGCGGGTTCCTGATGAAAGAGTGGGTTTGGCTCCCTTCTTTTCTCTTCCTCCTCCTTTTCTCTTCCTCCTCCCATGAGTGTGCTCTTGCATCGTGGAGTGACTTGGCAAGAATGCCCTCAAATGCAGGCCCCTTGAACTTGGGCTTTCGCAGCCTCCAGACCTGCAAGAAATAAATCTCTGTTCTTTACTTGTCTCAGGTATTCTGTCATAGCAGCACAAATTGGAATGAAACAGGTATGTAGGCATCCTTATATCTTGCTAGCTATATCTTGCTAGTTTTGGGGATGTAAATCAGTACAATTTTACTGAAAGAAACATGGGATATCACTGCTACACAAGCCTAAAAATCCTCGTATTATTGTATCAGATAATTCCTTTGCTCTAAGGAAATATACAGGGGTATGATATACAAATGTAGGAGTGAAAGACTATTGCATTACTTTTTAAAATTTATTTTTATTTTTATTTTTATTACTTTTTTAAATAGAAAAATTGAACAAATTAAATGCCTAGTACTGTGGGATTATTTAAGTAAAACATGCAATTACCACTTAGCTTTTAAATTGTGGTAAAATATTTATCATGGGAAAATGTTTAAAATCTGTTGTGATATAAAAGGCTGTAAGAAAGCAAGCATAAATATAAGTGTATTTTTGTGATATATGTGTATGGATGATATACCATATATGGGAATATATATGGAACATACTAAAATTTTACCATCTGTAGGGAGTGGAATGATGAATGATGTTTAAAAAATTTTTTCTTTGTGGTTTTCCAGTATTTAATAATTTTTTTGTGATTGAGCAAGTATTTTGGTCTATTAGAAAAAAACAGTAATTTCACTTGGAAAAGTGATATTTTGATTGGCTCTGTGAGGTTACTTTATTTTTATTTTTATTTTTTATTTTTTATTTTTTTTTTGAGACAAGGTCTCGCTATGTTACCCAGGCTAGAGTACAGTGATGCAGTCATGACTCACTGCAGCCTTGAATTCCCAGATTCAAGCAATTCTCCTACCTCAGCCTCCCAAGCAGCTGGGACTACAGGGACATGCCAACATGCCTAGCTACTTTATTTTGTAGAGATGGGGTCTCCCTGTGTTGCATGGGCTCATCTTAAACTCTCGGACTTAAGCAGTCCTCCCACTTCAGCCTCCTGAATATCTGGGATTATAGACATGTACCACATCCAGCTGTTACATGAGGTTAAAAGAGAATGATCCCCAGGGGGAGAACCTGGCAAAATGGGCCTGTTTATAGGGGTCCCCACCACCCAGTGGCTAGCTGGCTCTTCACACAGCAGCTGCCCTTGTGCCCAGGCGGTGGTGGACATGCCCCCTAAGCCCTCCTTCCTAGCCCTCTTGGGAGTCCCAACCTGAATGTGAGTGAGCCCCTCTGAGTTTTTTGACATCAGAGGATACAGGGCAATCTCCCCTCTCTTACATACCCCAAATCTTTGTGTGTGTGTGTGTGTGTGTGTGTGTGTGTGTGTGTGTTTTGACAAGTTTCTAGCCCAGGCCCTGTGGGGTTTGCTGGGAGAGTGTTTTAATCAATCGCGATGAAAGTTGGCTTCTGCTAGATCCCATTTTTGGATCCCATTTTCCAGGCTTGTTAAATCTTCCTGGCACGCCTAACTCAAGACATTTATGTCCTTGTACTTTTGTGCATAAAATCTTAGAACGAGTAAAAATAAACTTGCCTGCTGCTCAGAATTGACCCTGAGCGATATATCTTCCGCTGGACACTGGTGCCAGATGGTATTGCACCTCCTACTGGGTTAATGAACAGGCATTTGCCGAAAACCTTGAATTGCTCTTGAATCATTCCATGCACTTTCAATACAAAACTCTGCCAGTGGCAATTTGCATTTGTTTCTTTTTCTCTCCATCTTTCTATTTTAGGAAGGAGAAAGAGGTGACTTTCTGGAATAATTTCCTGTGAATGAATTGAATTAGTTTTATTGCTAGTATTGTTATAAATCTGTATCCCTAAATAACTATGTTGTGCCAACTTGGGGGCACAGAGTAAATTTCTTCTCGGAGCTATCTGCAATGATGGCTTTAAAATACACTTCAACTTCTGCATTAGGTGGTGCAGGATGCTTATATATTAGTTTGTGGGGGTGGGGGCAGAAAAAATGGTCCTTGTGGCTTTAATACTACTGCTGTTACAGTTTTCCACATGTATTCTTGATCCTGTATTCTTACTACAACCTTGGACAGTTACAAGGGGGCGGAGGGTGGAATATTACCTCTAAGTCTACTTATTAGTCAGTATCTTGAAGATGAGATACGTCTGTGTGCTTTTCAGTAATAATAAGTGTTTGAATCAATCTAATCTTTTGCTCACACTCTGGGAAACAGATGATAGGGGGTGTTTAGAGTCCTTGAGTTTTGGTCCTGCTAGCGTGCATTCTCTCCCTCCCCCGGGAGGTCTAGATACTTCAAGGTAGATATAGAGAGTACTGTCTTGCTTCTGTCATTGAACCAGATTGTGAAATAATGCCCCCTTCACCAGGACTTTGGAGAGACAGGAGTGTTCTCCAAATCTGCCCTCACTTCATGTACTGTTCAAGGCCCTGGTGGAATATCTTCCATGAGCATTTGCTCCCCTTCTTGATATTATTTGGTATTTTGTGGTTCAGGTGGTTCATGTTGCTGTAAGAACCTCACTTCTGGAAGCTGATAATGCAGTTGAAGTTGGGTGCTCTTTTACTAATATCTAGTCTTTTCTCTGTAGTCTGAGTGGATTGTTCAGACTTAAAAGGTCCAGCAGCATTTTATTTGTGACTGGCTGTGAAAGTCACATACCTATTTTATTTTTATGGCCTCTGATCTCAAATATCCCCCAGAACACAGTCGGCATCCATATAATGCATAGTGGAGGTTGTTAACCTCCAGGACTGAAACACCATTTGGAATATTCCTGTGAACAGTTTGGATTCCTTCAGGTTCCTAAACCAATGGCTCATTTCTCACCCACCTAAGAGGGTGACTTGAATCTGAATTAGCAGGTACTGTGTTAGACTTCAAACCTTATTAGTCATAAACAAATTTAATACCCCTTTACATTTTTAACTCAGAAAAAAGATTCAAGTGTGAATTTTCTGTTTCTAGACAAGGATTTATCTTCTCAAAAGTTCTGAAATCGCCTTTCAGTTTTAGTCTAGGCATTCTGTTGAACAATTCTTATGTTTTTATCTGCTTAAGTTGGAGTATACTTTCCTAGAATTATCCTAGAAATGATAAGAAAGATCTAAACCTTTAAATTCTGGAGTCTGAAATATCCCATAATACCCTGTTTTTATCTCCCATATCGGCTGCAGCAGGTGGTTTCATAATTTATGTACGTAGGTTTCCGTTTGCTTCACTAAGCTACTTGTGGATGAGTGTCCTTTGGCCTTACTCATTTTTTAATTCCTAGTACCTACTGCATTAAGTGAATCTCATTGTAAAGTTCACCTAGAGCCTTTTTAACGTCTGTAATCTTTTCTGTGTTTGATGTCTGGTGTGCGTGAGCCTGTGTTTTAGGAAGAACTTGGAAAAACTTCTTAATGGCTGGGTAATCTCATTTTCCGTAGTGGATTTTATTTGTGACAATTGTATTAAGAAATGGACTTTATTCTGTGTGCTGTGCTGGAGAATGTACTGGAAGACCAGGGGGGTCTAGGCTTTGCAGTGCCTATAACTGGCTTGTGATCTCCAGCAAGTCACTTAATATATCTGAGTGTCTAGAACAAATGGTCTAGAAAACCCCATTCCAAAAATTCCAGGGTAAAAAGTCAGGATGATCCTCATGAAACTAAAAGCAACTTTTTCCCCAACATATTATTCAAGGTGTAGTTCCCTGGAGGCTCCTCTGTAGCACTCTGGACATGGTGCTCTTCGGAAGTTGAATTTGCTCATTGCCTCTGTTGTTTCTTAACCATTAGTTAGACATTTAGTCTCTATGCCAAGCTGTAAACAAGTTAGCAGAAGTGGAAATTTTTGTGGAGCATAGAATTAATTGGTTTGGATATGCCTGTGCTTGGGAATTTACCTATTGTTGGTGTTTGAAAGTATATTTTTCCCCTTTCTTTGAAACGATTTTAGGCCGTTGCTTCTGGTACTCAAGTACCAGTATGGAGGGTCTGAATGTGTGGTATATGGCCTTTTTTTTCAGATCTTAAGGCTTAAAAAATAAAAAAACTATGGATCCAAGGGAGCTTTTTAAAACACTCTTTAAAATACATGTTTTGTTTTCTATTTAATGTAGGATTCATTTTCAAAGCAAAGTGATCATTTAAAAATATGACAGCCCAGATTTGTTAATGAGCTAGCAAATTGTTGCTGTTAAGTGCAAAATTGTTTTCCCATAAGGTTCAACTCCTAATGATAGTTGATGCTTGTAAGTGACATGGATCTTTAGCTCCGCTTTTATAGTTTAGAGCAAGCTTGTCCAGACTGCGGGCCACCTGTGGCCCAGGACGGCTTTGAATGCGGCCCAACACAAATTTGTAAAGTTTCTTAAAAAATGGAATTTTTTTTAGCTCATCAGGTTTCCTTAGTGTTAGTGTATTTTATGTGTGGCCCAAGACAGTTCTTCTAGTGTGGCCCTTTGGTGAAGCCAAAACATTGGCTGCCCCTGGTTTAAAGGCTATGTCTCCTATCTCATATTTTAATAGGCTAAGTTGTACTAGTTTAACAGGAATATGTGTGTTTGATTTACAAGGGGATTTCCTAAAGTTGTGGCCTCTGCCTTTGAATTTTCAACTACTTTAAAAAATACTCTAAGGACAACCTTAACACAGTTCAATGATTTCTTAATTAGTTCATCAAATATTTATTGAGTTTTTACTGTGCCAGGTACTGGGATGTATGTGGTGGATGGTATGGGGGGTGGTCAGGGATACAAAGATGAAAAACTACTTCTGCTTTTAGGAACTCTGCAGATTGGTGGGTTAGCAGGTATGTATGCCCCAATATACTTCAGTCAATATTTCAAAGTCTTCCAAGCCCTTAGGAGTTGGAACATTTTTACGTTTGAACTTGACCGTGATGTTGTGGAATTTTCTAGCTCAGGAAGGGCCTTCTAGGCAGGAGAAACAGCATTAGCATTACGAGGTGATGCTAGACCTGTTCCAGAAATTGAGTAATTTATATGAGAGAGTCTGGTAGAAAATTCAATTCAAAAGGTCGGTTGAGACATTGAGTGACTGCAAAAGCAAAGCTTGTATTTTCAGGTGGATCTAGCACTTAAAAATTGGGATTTGAGATTAAAGAGAGATTTCTTGAACCTCCTGGTATAACTTGCTATCCTTTGGAGTCAAAGACGATAATGTCGGCCATCTTGTTAGGCTAAGGAGGAAAAGGAAAGTATGAAGGATTTGCTTCTTGATCAGTAGTTCTTGTCATGTTCCATGTAGGACGGAAAATCTTTGTATTAAGGAACATGTTCAGCTGCTGTAACAGAAACCTCAAACAATACTGATTTAAACAAGACAGTTTAGTTTCCTTTTACTTTAAAGTCAGCTAGAATGGCATTTCTGCCTGCTAAAGTTATAGGGGGCTGGGCTCCTTCCTTCTGGTTGCCCTGCCACCCCCAGTGTTGCTGTTCTTTGTATGCCCTGAAATAAAGGAGAAAAAAAGGGTAGGAGGAAGGGCAAGGAAGAATGATAACCCAGAGGTTGGGTAGATTTTTTTCTACTCCTGTTCCACTTGGCAAAATATAATCACTCTGCCACTCAGCTGCAAGAGATAATTATACTCTGTAGTGAGATACTCTGCAAAATTCCTGCTCCTATGGAAGAAAGGGAGAATAGCTTTGGGGGAGCAATAAGGATCCAGTATATCCCATTTGGGCCTTGTCATCTGTACCAGAAGCTACTGGTAACTAGAAATGAATTTTTAAGCCTGTATAGCCAAGAAGGGTAGCAATAGTCCTTCTTCTTCTGATTCTTCATATTGAAAAATGAAACTGATTTTATAAGCTGTGTCTGCCTCTGCTAGCTCAGTGAGCCTGTTCACCAGCCCTCAGTTGCCCTCCCTGAACTTTGCCATCATAGGCAACCCATGTGCACTGTGGAAGGTGCACTTTCCTTGCTGTCAAGCTCTGTGTAGCTCTGAAGATCACCAGCATTCTGATCCAGTGTTCTTCAGACTACCAAGCAGCTTCAGAATTACCAAGCAAGGAGCAGGAAGTTGGCTGGGAGATGCCTTTTACCCTTGAGTCTAGCTGGGTGTGTGAGGCTTGGCTGTTTTGGCCCATCTGGTCTCCATCCAAGGTGGCTGAGTTAAGATCTTTTGGGCATTGTGCTACAAAGCAGCTTGTCAAGCTGGAATTCCGTTGGTGTAGGGGAGCATAGTCAACCTACTCTGTCCATGTTCCTTATGGCAGCTGCCCCCAAACCTGCCTAGTGGTCAAAACTACCTGGAGAAGACTAATGGGTTCCTATGATATATTGTAGTGGATCAAGTAGTGCACGTTCTCAGGGAGGTACCCAGGACTGGACTTTTAAGCAAACACCTTCTCAGGTCTGATCATGGGCCCACTTTGGGAACCACTGCTTTGCATTCTTCATCTTACTACTTATAACTTTTGGTAACTGCATCATGTTTCCCTTCCTTTGAGGGGTTTATATTACAGCTTAACTTGTAAATGTTAGGTATTTAGTTGTTTCTGACACTCAGCAAGTATAAACGAGGCCAAAGTTTATTTTTTGAATGAATGGTATTTGTGTGTTGTTACATAGTTCCCTTGAAATGTATTCTTGTGGCACATTGTCTTAAAACATTTTAGTTAACAGAAGGTAAAAATTAGCACACCAGGAAATGCTGCATTTCCATTTTAGAAAAACTAAATGCTTCCATATTTTCCAGAGTTGATGATAGATTTGAAAGTAAACATTAAACTCCATTCTGGACTTGCTATGTTAAGCCGCTATTTCTTGGGGAAATCTCATGTATATAATTTGACTAAATTCTTGGAGTAACTGTCTTCCCTTCCTTTCTTAATTGCACATCTTTGCCTCTCCTACTCCTCTGAGAAGAGGGCAGTGTGTTTTCCTGTTCCGTGATGTGACTCAGAAGCATGTACATATATCTCAGAAGACAGCCTCCCGGGATGGAACTGAAGTCTCGGAGGGAGTCCTGGCAGAGGGTGCAAGCTTTGGGACCAGCTGTGGACTGAAAGCTGTTCTTTGTGTCACCTGTGGACTCTCAGTTCTCTGGTGGAGGCTGAAATTTTAGGGCTGGCTGCTGGCTGCGACCGTATTTTGCTTGCCTGCTCCTTTTTTTTTTTTCTTCTAAAAACAGTGGCCTGAACCTCCTTCCACTATTTGTTCTGTGAGGATGGAGCATTAAATCCCTGCTTAGAAAACAGTGATCTTTGCCTTGTTCTATCGGCTGGTCCAACAGCTCTCTGTCAGTATTCCATGATTTTTTTCTCTGACTTTTGGATGACTCGAATACTCATTTTGTGGGTTTATTCTCCTAGTTGTTTAGAATCACTTGCTTTTTCTTTGTTTCCTTTATTATTTGTACCTTCAACTGTGGGAAGCTTACTGAAAAGTGTTTTGCTTGGGAAATGCTCCCCCTGCATATGGCTACTATCCATTGTTGCTCATGAGTTCTGTTGGAGTTTGAGGGAAGCAGATACTGATTGGTGCTCCGTATGTGGAGGTTGTGCTGGCAAGAATGAACATGCTTCTTGCCTGCAAGAAGCTTCAGTGGTCCAGTGAAAAAATAAAACCCACAAACAGTCTTAAAATCATTGATTAGAGGTACAATTTTGGTAAACACCTGAGAATTTTTCTCTGTCTCAGGTAAAGGATGTCATGTTGAAATGAGGAATTAATTACGTGCAGATAGTAAGTCTTTTATTTGGCAATGAGGACTATTTTAGCTGGTGTCCCTGCCTCCCTACCCCGTCCCCCAATTCCCCCATTCCCCCACCCCCCAAGGCTGAGAAAGTCACAGCTTTTGGGAAGTATTCCAGAAATATCTGACTGACTGACCTTGGTAAGGACACCATAGTGGTCACGCTTGAGGGGGTTAAACAGATTTTCTGCCAAGGGAATATAGCCTCTAGCCTGAATACTTCAGACAGGGATGTCTGCAAGTCCCCTGACTGACATCTTCCTTCATTTGTAGATTCTTCTGGAAATTTCTCTCATGTCTGCAGTGATGCTGCCTTCACAGGGGCACAGCTGTTCTTCCTGGCTAATGGCAGTTGTTGCCAATTAATGGTGTTACAAGTCTCTTTTTCTTCTTTTCTCTGTTGAGCCTCTCTTTGTCCTTCACTCCCTAAATGTAATCAGAGAAACCCTATTTGGTGTAGACTGAGTGTCTTTCTATATAACCTCTATTAGCATTAGCCTTTCTCCATTTATTCACTCATTCAGGGAATAGTTGAGCACTCAGTGTGCCCTAAACTCTGTTTTAATCACGAAGTATGGAGTGAGCAAAACAGATGAGTTCTCTGCTTCTGTGGAGCCTATGTTCTGGTAAACGAAATAAACAGGATTTGCTGGGCATGGTGGCTCAAGTCTGTGATCCTAGCGTCTTGGGAGGCCAAGATGGAAGGATCGTTTGAGGACAGGCATTCAAGACCACCCTGGGCAACATGGTGACACTCCGTCTCTACAAAAATAAAAATAAAAAAAATTAGCCCAGTGTTGTGGTATGCACCTGTAGTCCCAGCTATTCAGAAGGCTGAGGCAGGAGGATTGCTTGGTCTTGCTCTGTCTCCTGATTGCTATGTGACATGATCATAGCTCACTGCAGCCTTGAACTCCTGGGCTCAAGCCATCTTCCTGCCTCAGCCTCCTGAGTAGCTGGGACTACAGGTGTGTGCCACTACTCCCTGCTTGTCTTGTGTTTAATCATTCAAATACCTTTATTAAGGATGCCCTCTGTGCTTGATCTTACTTCGGGGGCTATTTCCTAAAAATATAATCTGGAGAGGCTGTGGTCTTTGCCCTCTGGAGGGCCGCTTTGGTTTAGTTGAGACAGGTTGGGCTGTGAACCAATAGCTATAGTCGAGTGTTAAATAAGGCAAAAGTAGGTCCAGGGGTTTGTAGGAGCAGGAAGAACTATCTTTTGTTCTCTTTGAGCTGGTGGACTGGAGTATGGGGTTGGGATATTGTAATCCTCTTATGCTTTGGCCATAATAAATTATTTTTCTGTATCTTTTCTATTTAAAAAGCCTTTTTCTTTTCATACTGTTTTACATTAGGGAACCAGTAGATGGGAGGGAAGATGGGATAATGGGGGTGTGGGGAGTGAGTAATTAGATTCCCCTTCAGCAGTCTCAGAAAAGAAGTCAGCATCTTCCACAGCACCGGTTCAGCTTGTGATGGTTCCAGACAGGGTGAAATAATTTTTATGATTTGTCTTCAGATCCTTTTCTCCTTTCACCTTCGGGGTGACCTGTGCTTGTCAGATCCTCCATGGCAGTTGTTATTGTCAAGTGAGGTAACAGTGGAACAATGCTAATGAGAAGGCAGAATGGTTGTCCAGGGTGGCCTTGGTGGCCGCCAGGCGCCAGCACCTTTATCAGCTCTGACATGCTGCTCAGAAGGCCAGCTCTCTGGGCCGAGCACTGCTTTTTTTTTTTTTTTTTTTTTTTTAATTGAGAGGAGTGACTATCCCTCCAAAAGCTGCTGATTAGCACTCTGGCTTGAAAGGCTCCATGCTAAAATGTAGTTTGCTACAAAGATGCCAGGGTTTGGTATGGTCACTAAATTATTTTCCCTTCTCTGATAATTGGCTGGTTGATACTAATGAAGAGATGCAACTATTTTCATTATATTATTATTGAATACCCTTGAAACCACCCACCCCAAGAACTTGGACTTATCAGTAACTCACATCTATCTATGACATCCTCTCTTCTTCCATCCTCTGCCTCCTGACCCAGCAGCCACTATTCAAAACTTCATTTTCTTGTTCAGCTTCTCTGTCTTTTGCCGACTGCTATGGTCTGAATGTTTGTGTCCCTCCAAAATTCATATGTTGAAATCTAATCCCCAACCTGATAGTGTTAAGAGGTGTGGGGCCTTTCAGGCCTCTGATTAAATCAGAGGGAGGAGCCCTTGTGAATGGGGTTCATGCCCTTATAAAAGAAGCTGCAGGGAGTTTGTTTGCTCCTTCTGCCATTTGAGTACACAGCTAGAAGTGGCATCTATGAAGCAGACAGTAGGCCCTTACCAGATGCCAAATTTGTTGGCGCCTTGATCTTGGATGTTCCAGCCTCCAGAGCTGTGAGCAGTAAATTGCTGTTGTTCATAAATTGCCCAGTCTAAAGTGTTTTGTTTTACTAGGCTGAACAGACTAAGGCACTGGCCCAGGGTTTAGCATTCAGAAGTGTTGCCCCAGGCATCAGCCTCTGGCTGCCAGCCTCTACAGCCCAGCTCACTTTGTGGGGATGGGTGGGGTAGGAATGTCCTTAGGGACTTGTAAGATAAGCAGTGTCTTAAGAGCATGTTTTAGCCAGGATCTTTTTAAAGACATTCTTTAATCCTATACGGCCAATTGTCTCCTTTTAACAACTATTTTCTAATGCTATCTTTACCATGTAGAATGCAAGTCACAGATAACGTAACCCAACAACAAACACAATTCTCCCCCAAAAAATCAATGCAATTTCCTAACTGTAATGTGAAAGGAAAAAAAAAGGAAAGTCATGCGGAGTCAAACAGGCATTTCGTCATGTAAATGCGTGGGCCCACCTGTCCTAAGACAAAATGAAATAGCCAGATCCTTGCACCTGTTGGCAAAATCACCTATAAATGCAACATCTCCAAATACAGGATTGATTTGGTGACTCATATTACAGGAGTGGCTCTATCATCAATAATATAACTTTTTTTATGGTTAATAACTTGTAAATTTCAGAACAGAAAGTATGTTCTTAGCTCATTATACATGGTAGTTGTATTCTGGGACAATTTTAAATGTGTTAAAACTATGCAAAAATTAGATTATCCCCATAGGTTTTCCTGACCAGTGGGGTCTTAGTGTGCACAGAAGGTCAGAAACCCCTGGGTGCTCATTTATAATGCAGATTTTAGTCCCATCCTTGAGATTCAGCAAGTGTGAGGTAGGGCTTTGGAATCTGCATTTTTAACGAGCACCCCAGGTTATCCCAGTGCAGTTAGTGGGTCCAAGGATAAGTGGTTTTTCACTTAAGCTAAGGATCAGTCACAGGATGACTAATCAGATTTTTGGTGAGGCTTGTAAGGAACATTTCTAGTGCCATTGATTTTTACATTAAATGTTTTTTTTTTCCCCAAAAGCTTAGGTGATGGGACATTCTGAAATCCTAGCACTCCCTAGGGTTTTCTAAGGCATGAGGGTGTGCGGAGGCTGAATGGAAGAGAGGACGGGGCTGATCGGGACTCCATACACAGCTCCTTGCTGCTTGTGACCTTGGGCAAGTCACTCCACCAGAGCCATGTTGTGACGCTTGGGGGCCCAAGACTGGGTTTAGTAGACCTCTTCCTCCATTTAAAATAAAAAATTATATTTTCATGACTGTGTCCAGGATGAATTGTATTCATTTTTTCCTTCTGACTTTAAAAGAAAGAAAATTCTCATGGGCCCCTAAAAGTTTGGTGGGCCTTTAGGCACTTGTTTAAGTTGGCCTCACACCTCTCTGGACATTCATTTCTTCACCTGAAAAATGTGATGGTAGCTACTTTGCAGGTATGTTGTGGGGATATGATCTGATGGGAGTAATTCCCTCTGAGTACTTACTACCTGGCACAAGCTAGGAGTTATCATACATGGGCGAAGAGAAAGCATTCCATTTAACAGTGACCCTTTGTACAGGTACTTACAAAAGGATCAGATCTGTCTAATAACTGTAATTTTTCTTAATTAACCATGCTGTTTACATGGAGATTCTTTTCCCTCCTAATCTTCATTCTTATTCATGCTAGCACTCATTTCATGCATCCTGGTGATTCCCACCATCTGTAGGGTTTGACAGCTCTCCCACCCTTTGGGAGGATGGTGCAGTCACATATTCATCTATTAAAGGAGAATGAATGGAGATGCACTGGGCCTTACTGCTGTTGGATTTCTTAATCTCAGTACGAGAAATTCTAATTTCTGCCTAAGTCCCTGTTCTGTACTGTGCCCCTTTCTTCCTTGGCTAATGAAATTAAGTCTCAAGTTGAATTGAGAGACTCAAAAGAAAACTTGGTAGTTAGCAAGTGGTGTGATGTCCTGGGGTTAAGTGAGGGCGTTGGCTAGCCAGAACTATGATGGAGCAGAAACAAGATGTCATGGAAGGTAAGAGAGCTGGCCAGTTGGTAGAGGGGAGAATTGGGCACATAAAAAGAAAAAACAGATGCTGGGAGAGGGAGTGAGAATGAAGGGCAGTACCCCAGGAAGGAGATTTTGGTCTCTTTCCTGTAGGAACCCAGGAAATCACTATTCCTTAAAACCAAGGAGATTGACTAACACTGTACCTTTTTAAGAGGACTTGATATTGCTCTTCAATTGTAAAACCATTCAGTCAGCTTGTGAACAGGTATCTCTCTGGGGATACTATGGGAAAAGCCCTGCCCTCAGTGAGCATGTAGTTTGCTGGAGGGGAGTCACACTCCATAGACAAACAATTAAGACTGCTTCAGGTCTTCCAAAGTGTTCTGAAAAGACAAAGTCAGGCAGGAAGAAAGGGTGGTGAGTGGTTGCTTTTGGTAGGCTAGGGTGATAACTGAAAAGTTGCAGGTGAGGCTTCAGGGAAGGAAAGGATGATAATACATAGACCTGCAGGAAGAGTGTTTACAGCAGAAGGAGCAGCAAGTGCAACGGCCATGGGTCAGGAACAAGCCTCGGCATGTTCAGGAGAGGACAGAAGGCCAGAGTTGTGTGCATGGCATGTGAGTAAGAAAGAGAGTAGGAGAGAGGTCAAGGGGTAGGCAGTGGCCAGACCATGTAGGTAATGGTCCAGTTTGGAGTTTGCTTGTAGCCAGAAGCCCCTGATAATTTTATACCTGTGAGTGACATCCTCTGACATTTACACTTCAGAAAGATGGCTTTTAGCCCTGTGGAGGGTGGGGCTAGAGCAGGCAGGAAGACGAGCTAGGAGCCTATTGCTATAATGTGGGTGGGAGGTGAGGGTAGCTTGGAATGAGATTGAAATAGTGGAGATAGTGAAAATAGATTTGGGGTACATTTTGGAGGCAGAGCTGGTAGATACTGATGGATTAAATATGAGGGGTGGGAAGGAGTGAAGAGAACGTACACATGAGGGCTTAAGGGTCTTACTGGAGCAGCCGGAGTGGGAGATGCTGTTTGCTGAGCTGCTTTGTGCGTCTGTCAGAAAGCAGCGGCTCTGTTTCGGGCCTGCTAAGCTGGGGATGCATGCTAAACACTGAAGTGGAGCTCATGAGTGGCACATGGATGTTTGGATCTGGACCTTGTTCAGTTGAGGGGTCAAGGATAGATACATGAATTTGAGAGCCTCCACTTACAGTTAGCATTTGCAATCGTGGGACAGGGTACACTTGCTGAGGGAGAGAATACGGATAGAGAAGAGATTTGAGGACAGAGCCCAGGGGTGTCCCAACAAGGTGAGTTCTGGGAGAGAAGTCAGCTGGGGAATTGCTGCAGTGTCCTGAAGGCAGATCAATGAGAAGGAGCAGTTCTATAAATAGAAATCCCTGCAGAGATGTTAGAAAACCAGCATTACAGCATGCCAAGAGATAGAATAGTGATTAATAACTGCTTAAAAGTGTATGTTCTGCCACTGGAATGCTAGGAAAGCTACCCAAAAAGGCTGTTCCTAATTGAGGAATATGGTTCTTAAATGTTTACATTGCCTTATATTTGTGATAGGGATTATTGGCTTTGTGAGCAAAGCTCTTTGACATTTGTGGATGGAGTGTACTCATTATTGAGAGGAATTTTCTGAAATGAATGTCAGTTCCTTTTTTCCCCTAAGCTTTGCTTTGAATTACTATACAGTTTACTTAAGAAACCTGTGATCAGCGAGAGGAAAGAGAAGTGATTTCTGAAGCTTCTAATGACCACTTCCTGCTGAGTCTTAGCATTCTATCATGTCAAATATGCTAATGGGAGAAGGAGCAGCATCTCTGGATACAAAGGATCCCCAGGATGCTGATGTGAATAGTAGGGGTGAGCTAGCTCTGTCCTCATGCCCAGACCTTGTCCTGATCTGTAGCACACATTTGAGAGACAGGAGCTGTATTAATTGCCTATTGCTGCTGTAACAAATTATTACACTTAGTGGCTTAAAAGAACATGTTTATTTTATGGTTCTGGAGGTAAGAAATCTGAAACGGCTCTGTAGTAGGCTAACACCCTCCAGGTGTTAGGCTGTAACTCCTGAAACATGTGGATGTAGCCTTATGTGGAATAAGGGTCTTTGCAGATGTGATTAAGCGCCTTGAGATAGGGCAATTATCGTGGATTGTCAAGATGGGCCCTAAATGCCACCTCAAATGTTCTCCTCACAGAGATGCAGAGGAGGATTACTCAGAAGAGAAGGCAGTGTGACCACAGAAGTAGGAATTAGCATGCTGTGGCCACAAGCCAAAAAATACATGCAGCCACCAGAAGCTGGAAGAGGCAAGGAACCGACTGTCCCTAGAGCCTCTGGAGGGAGCACGGCCCTGTCCTGCCTACCCCTTCGCTTCTACCCAGTGATACCGATTTCAGACATCTGGAGTCTGGAACTGTGAGAGAAGAGTTTTCTGTTGTTTTAAGCCACTAAGTATAGGTAATTATTAATGACAATTTGTTATAGCAGCAATAGGGAACCAATACAGAGTCTCACTGGGCTAATCCAGTGTCAGCAGGACTGTGTTCCTTTCAGGAGGCTCTTAGAATCTGTTTTCTTGACTCTTCCAGCTTCTAGAGCCTGTCCACATTCCTTCACTCATGGCTTCTTATGTCTTCAAGCCCGTCTTTGACACTTTTTAGATAGTGATTCTTCTGCTTCCCTCTTCCGCATTTAAGGACCCTGTGATTGCATTAGACCCACCTTGATAATTATCTTAAGGTCAGCTGATTAGCTACCTTAACTCCATCTGCATCCTTAATTGCCCTTTGCCATGTAAGGTGTAACATACTCAGATTCTGGGGCTATGACAGAGACATCTTTAGGAGCTGTTATTTTGCCTTAAAAAGGAGGCAATTATTTAAGTATATAAGGTGAATAGTTAGGTCTTTCTCTCCAGGAAACCCAACTTGTCATTCAGCGGTTACCATGCATGGGTATCTTCTTCCAATTGCCTGAGCCAGCCAGACTTTGATGTTTGAGCATTCAGATTGGGCTTTATTTCTCAAGGCATGTGGCAAACCTCACAATGACACTGAAAGGTTAAAAAAAAGAAAAGAAAAATACAGTTGCTTACCAGAGATACTGATCGTTTACTTCTGCTAGGATCAGAAGAGATTTTAAGAGCTTAGCGGCAAATCCTGACCTTGGAAAGCCCTGCCTTACCGGGGGTCTTGTGCAGAGGTGTTATTGAGATCAGACACCAGGTTGCAGTGATATGTATCATTTGTGCTCTTGCCATCTACCGCCCCCTGCCTGCCACCAAGCCAACCTCAGGAGGTCTTTGCCCAGAGGCTTGGCAAGATGACTTTCCACAACTCAGGGAGGTTTTAAGGAGAGGGATTAGCATTGACTCTGATGCCTTGTTGGTTTGTGTGTCATAACTTAAAGGTCCATGCTTCTCAGCTGGCCAGTGGTCACACCTGATTGGAAGGTGAAAAGACTTTGCGTTCTACTTCCAAAGGTTTTCACATTTGTCACACTGTCCTAACCCTATCAGCTTTGTTGCTATCATTGTAGTGAGGCCTGCCTAGGGATGATAAGTGAAGGATCCCCAAGGACACATTAAGACAGCACATAGAATCAGAGCTTTCTGACTCTTGGCCGAACTTTTTTTTTTTTTTTAAGCAGACCAGTATTTTCCAAACTTTGGACTTAATTTCCACCGTATTCACGTTACCACCTATACTTGTTACTTAAAATATTTTCTTCAGTTTATCCTGCATCAACTCATTTATTTTAATTTGGTCTCATTCTAATTGACAGCATATAGCAGCTTATGAATTTGATGTGCTTATGCATGTTGCAACAAATACTTAACTATTAGTATGTATGCTACGGTGTAAATGTACCACACTCAGAAAAAACCTTATTAGACCATCCTGACTGTTTAGGAAGCTTGGTGCCCAAGGGAAATAGTCGTTGACCATCAGCCAGAATTTGGTTAGTTTCAGCAGATAAGAGAGTAGCTGGTAAGCTACTTAGGAACGTTTTAAGTAGAATATGTGAGAAATGAGGATAGGATATGCCTTTATTCCCAGCAGGCAAAAACATGCATTTATTTACTATAGTTGTTATGATATAAATAACATAGATGCATATGTATACCAGAAACATGGTCTTTATCCCATTTGTGGATAAAAGCTAAGGAAGAACTTGTATTACTTATGTATGAAATGCCCAAGGGAACAGAGCCTAGACAAGTTCTGAAACTTAATATCTAGGGAATGTAAACATTTAATAAAACATTACCTTACCCACCCATGTGGCCTTTCTTGGCTGGACTTCTAAAAAATTTTGTTTTTATACCATATTCTTTGTTTTAGGAAAGCATTATCTTACTCCCAGCCTCTGGGGAAAACAAGTTAAATAACCAAGAGAATCAATAAGGAGATGCCCCAGTGTTGTGGTCAGTGTCTGTTTTTCCCCAGTGTTCTGGGAGCAGGGTTTCCTGGTGTTCTGTTACATCAGCATGAAGGAGGCCTTGTGCATGGGAAGACCCAGACCTCACTTCCCCTGTGTCACTTGCAGTCACTTGTCTTCCTCTTTTGTTTTTGTGTATTTACCGGGGATGAGGAGGTGGATGGGCAGAGGGATTGTATATAGAACTGGCTTATTTTTAACATAACAACATAAAACCCCGTAAAATGATCAACTTGATCTTTGGGTTGCCTCTTGCCCAGCCTTGGGAAAATGTTAAATCAGAGCTCTCTGGAAATTTGGGACAGCTCCAACTTCCTGAAAAATCAAGAATCGAGTTTTCCATGGAAAATGGTGGGAAGAGGTTGGATTTCCCCATGCTTTCAGTCTGTTTCCCTCGTCTTCATTGTATTCTTGCACTTCTCCAGAGATAATCCTCTATTATTCAGTTCCAGTGTATCCAACTATTATCTTCCAGAGAGAGGGAAGATATCAGTAAGACCTTGAGACTTGCTTGTCTCCTGAGTGATGGCGTAAGTGAGCCAGCTTGAATGCCGAGCTTCACTGGGCATAGAATGCTGATTTGCTGAAGTTGATGCGTGTGGGAAAATGTTTGTCTCATCTTCTCCTTGACATTGAAATACTGTTTTGCTGTTTGGAAGAGTCAGTCTGCATAGGCCTTTTGGATATTTGCATTTTATTTTCAGGAAGTCTTTGCTGCTGACTTGGGTAAAAGCATCACTTTGCATGCCCCTCACTTCATTTTCTTAGAGGAAAGAAAGGCAGCCAGATGACAGGCTGGTAACAAATGGGACTATTGGACTGAATTTGCAGGTTGATAAATAGGTGGCCCAGGTGGTGAAATGAAGTGAAGTTGTGTTCAATCAGATACTGGACTGGCTTTGCAAACGTATTAAACACAGCCAGGTGAGGGAGACTTGGGAGCCCCCCCGCCCCCCACCGCTGCCTTTTAAATCTCATGTTCTAAAATGAAGAGGGTCAGTGTCAAAAATTCTGTTTCTCAAAATACTTGTGACACCAAATGTGGGTGTTTTTTTCCCCTCACACCAATGAATTATCCAACTCTCCAGGTAATAACTGGATGTCCTACAATTCAATTCTGACACTACCGGGAGTTATTGCATACCCTACAAGTTTAGGGCTCAGTCCCACAAAACTGCCCCCACTTCAGACACCAGTCACAAGTCCCATGTTGTTACCTGTACTTCTGACCAATTGGCTGTATATTGAGGGGTTCCTACAACCCCCTCTTCAATTTGATGATTTTCCACAATGGCTCACAAAACTCAGAAACATTTACTTATATTTGCTGGTTTGTTGGAAAGGATATTACCAAGGATACAAATGTTCAGGTGAAGAAGTACATTTGATGAGGTCCAGAAGGGTCCTAAACACAGGAGCCTCTGTCCTTGTGGAGTTGGGGTATGCCACCTTCTTGGCACATGGTTGTGTTCAGCAACCTGGAAGTTCCCTGAACCCTGTCACGTGGGACTTCATGGAGGCCTCATTATGTAGGGACGATCGATTAAATCAATGTCCACCCGTTCTTCCCTCCCCAGAGATTTTAGGGGTGGGACTGAAAGTTCCAATCCTCTAGTCATACAGTGGTCTTTGTGGTAGCCAGTCCCATCCCGAAGCTATTTAGGGACCTCAGCCACCAGTCAATAGCATACAAAAAGACATTTCTCACTTTAGAGCAGGAGTGTTCAATCTTTTGGCTTCCCTGGGCCACATTGGAAGAAGAATTGTCTTGGGCCACACATAAAATACACTAACGATAGTTGATGAGCTACAAAAATTGCAAAACCAATCTATGTTTTAAGAAAGTTTATGAATTTGTTTTGGGCCGCATTCAAAGCTGTCCTTGGCTGCATGCAGCCCTTGGGCCATGGGTTGGACAAGCTAGCTATAGAGCTTTCAAGGGTCTTGGAAGCTCTTTGGAAGGGAACTAGGGAGTAAGACCAAATATTATAACAAAAGATACTCTTCTCATCCTATCACTTGGGAAATTATGAAGGTCTTAGGGAGCTTTGTATTAGGAATATAGGGTGGGGTGGGGAGGAACAAATATTTCTTATGTCGCAACCTAACAGCCAACGAACATTTTAAGTCATTGAGGTAACTTAGTAAGCAAACCAGTACCCTTGATTTTAGTTTTAACTTTCTGATATATATTATATCAGAAAAATACACATCCCGCATGTAGAGCTTGATGAGTTTCAAATGGACACCCACCTAACCACCAGATACACAGAGCATTCTCAGCCTTCAGAAGCCCCCTCATGTCCTCTCTTCCAGCTTCTACCTCTACAATCCCTATGCCTCAATCCTGACTGTTTTAGTACTCTGTATAAACTCATAAAATGTAAACTATTTTATGTTTGCTTTCTTTTGCTCAGTATTATGTTTGTGAAATTCATGTATATTGTTGCATGTAATCATTCTCATTGCTGTATAGTATTCCATTGTGTGCATATACCAAAATTTATTGATCCACCCATTCTACCGTAGATGGGCATTTAGATAATTTCCAGTTTTCAGCTACTAGGATTAGTGCTTCTGGAAACATTCTAGTATATGATATACACATTGCCATTGAATGGTGAACATAGGTACACATTACAGTTGACTCTTGTCTTAGGCTGTTAGGTGTTGCTATAATACAACACCTGGGACTGGATAGCTTATAAAGAAAAGAGGTTTGTTTGTTTTTTTAGCTCACAGTTCTGGAGGCTGGGAAGTTCAAGACTGGGTGGCTACATCTGCTCAGCTTTTGGCGAGGGCCTCATGCTGCATCAAGACATGGTGGAAAAATGGAAGAGGAACAGGCATGTGTGGAGAGGGACCAAACATGAGAAGGGATTTGGCTTTATTAACAACCTGCTCTCAAGGAAGCTTATCCATTCTCAAGAGATTGAGAACTCAGTCACTCTCTTGATACTGCATTAATCCTATTCATGAGGGATCTGGCTCCATGACCCAAACACATTGCAACTGAAGTCAGCTAAACTTCCATGTAAGTTTCAGCCAGTAAATCCATATCCAAACCATAGCAAGTATATACTTAGAAGTGGGATTTTGGGATCATGGGGGTACACATGTTTAGCAATATGAGATACTGCCAGTTTTCCTAAGCAGTTGTATCAATATATAATTGTACCAGCAGTGCATGAGAGCTTCTCTCCCTCACATCCTCTCCATGGTTGGTATTTGTCTTTTTCACCTTAGCCATTCTGGTGAGTATTTAGTGGAATTAGTCTGTGGTTTTAATCCCATCCTTTATTTTTGATTCTGAAGGACTTGGTTATCTGCTTGGTGCTTTTAATGAACTCTAATCTCCACTGTCTTTAGACGGTGACCTTAGAAAGGCATTATTATTAACTTTTCAGAAAGGCTGATGTGTTCCATTAGATGCCATCATCTCTCAGTGGTTCTGTAAGAAGCTGGTAAAGTCGGTGTCTTGTACTGAATTATATTCTACTCTCACCATATGTTTGGTTTGTTGCAGTGAGATCAGCAGAAATAAGGAACCAAGTCCAAATGAGGCGAGCTTAATTTGAGCTAGCAGAATTTATTAGTACTAAACCGGGACACTTATAGTTCTATACAGGGCCAGTCAGTGGGTGAAAGATGGCTAAGTCTGAAGCTTGTTCATGTTGTCGTCCTATGAGACCGAACTTGATTTTCAGGTTTTGAGTGGGAAATTCCCATGTTGTGATCCGATATACTTCCAGGGTAGAGAATGAAGAAGAATGAAGGTGAAGTAGTTTAAAACCACTTGACAACTGAAAGCACAGCCATTGTGTTTCTTCCTTACCATGGAGTCCAGGTTTTTCTGTTTGTCGAGGCAATTTCAGGATCTACAGAATTTACTGTGAAAATCTTGAAGGAAAATGAAAGCTTGACTAGGAAATAGGGCTGGCACAGGAAGCATACTAAAGAAACCCAGGTTGCCCTGTGTGATGGCGAAATGTGATTCATCCTCGAGCTGTGTTCATGAGACAGTTCACACCTGACATAGGAAGGTGATTAATGAAGATGAATTTGGTATCATTTTTTATGCTGCTACTTTTGCCATTTCTGCTCTCCCTCTAGGGGTGATTCTTGTGGTTTCTCAGGTGCCCAGTGAATGAAGCAGGTGAGAGTGGGATCCTGAGCGGGCTGGGGAGATGTGACTATTGCTGTGCTTGAGAGTTAAGAGCCATAGGAATAGATTGGCGCTCTAGTCTGCACATGACAGGAATCTGGCTTAGCATAGGGACCCTTTTGTCAGAAAATAAAGCCATGATGGGCTTGGCAGAAGACTATCTTTAGTAAGATAACAGAATGCTGTTTCCTAGGGCTGTGGTGGCCAGTTTCTCATAAACTATCTCTGTGGATTGTAGATGGAGGTTGTTCCAGGAGGCTGGCAGGATCCTTAGGGGCCCCGTGTTGACCATACCTAGCATGGTGTTGGGTAAAAATTTGTTAAATGAAATGTGGTTTTTGGGTATGATTTTCATAACTTACGCTATTGCTGGTATTGCAAATGTGACTTGAGCAGAAGGGATGAGTGGGGTCTGAGGGAGAGAGAGTGGTGTGTGTGTGTGTGTGTGTGTGTGCGTGTGTAAAATATACCAAATGTGTTTTTATAGCTGAAAGGAAGGAAATACATCTTTTTTGAGCACTTACAAGGGTCTGGGCTATGCCAAACCTTTGGACTTTCATGTTAAATTATCTCATTCAATCTTATTTGAGTTTTCATTGTATGTATGTGAAACTGAGGCTCACGGGGCTTAATCTGCTAGACCAGAGTTACCTGAGAAAGCAGGTGTGGGTAGCTGAGAACTGAACTTGAAAGCCACCATCAAGAGGAAATACATCATGGAAAGACACTGCATTGGCTGCCAATGCAGCAATTAACCTCAGTAAGAACATTCATTAAAGTCCTTCATTTAAGAAGTATGATTGACTTTGGGTGATTTCCCAAATAGATGGCTGTAAATAAGGTTGGTTTTGTTACCTGGGCTTTTTCATTTTAGAAGACAAGCCCTGGGGCTCACCTCCTGCTGTGGATTTCTGACTTACAGTTAGAAAAAATAAGACTGGGCTCTTATTTGGTCCTCTTCTGAGAGAAAAGGACTGTTTAGTTCCACCAGATGAGTCCCTGAGGGCAGAAGACCATATCTTTTGTATGCTAGATGTGAGTACAGTACTAGATGTTTAAAGATGTTCTTATGCCTTGCCCTTTCCTTAAAGGATTTGACATCTTCACCAAAAATTGAGATTCTTTGAGAGCTGGTTCATGTGACAGATGATATACATAGGGGGAGAATAAGACAGGTGATTAATAAACACTGCTGTTACTATTACTGGCTGGCAGAAGGTGTCAGTGGAAATGAGAAGCAGGTTCTTGGTCCTACTCTTCCACTTTCCTTTTCAAGAAAGCTTAAGTGAGTCTCAGTGGTATAGATGAGGGTGATGATGAATCTACACTAACTTAATCACTTGCAAAATTCAGAAATACTTTGTGCAAATGCCCCCACAGCAGATCTTGATGTATCTCGACTTGTTGCAACACCATGTTTAAGAACTGTGGTTCTCAGTCTGACACAGAACAAAGACTCATAACCCCAGCCTCCTAGGAACTTCACTATCATAAATTAGGCTGTTCATTAATTCAACGTATCAGTTAACTGTTACCACATGACACCCTGTCCCAAAACTTAATGGCTTAAAACAGTAAGCCTTCATTGGTGTTCACTAGTCTGTGGGTGAGTTGGGTCGTTCTTTTAGTCTTAGCTGGGTTCACTACTGATGCAAGGGGCAGGGTGAGGGGTCAGGCTGCTGGTCTCAGCTGGGCTTTCTTATGTATTTGAGGGGTAGGCTGGCTGGATCTGGTCTAGGATGGGTTCCACGGGGCTCCCTTCCACATGGTCTGCCGTCCTGTGGCAGGCTAGCCCAGGCCATCTGCTTGGTTCTAAGAAGGAAGTAGAAGCATGCAGTACCTTTGGAGGCCCAGGTTGGGACCTGGTGTACTGTGACTTCTGCATTTTATCAGCCAAAGCAAGGTGCAAGACTAGCCCAGATTCAAAGGGTAAGGATATAGACTTGTTGATGGGAGTTGCTGTTGAGTCTTATTGCAAGGGGAATGGGATACAGGGAGACTCTTAATTGGGACTATTCATTCGATTAGCCTGCCACATCCTTTCTTTTATTCATTGATTCTGTTATACTTCACGTGGTTCCTTAAGCAATGCTTCATTCTGTTGTTCCATTCTTTACTAATTAAAACTTCTTAAAGGCTGTGTGTCATTTACTGTCCATAGTCTCTGGGAAAGCCACAGAGATGAGTAAGATCCCAGTCCTACTTTGCAGAAGTTGGTAAGCAAAGGGCCGGGGGAGATGGACATGTCAGTGGCCAGTAATTAGAGAATTTGAGGAAGCCCAGGGAGGTGTGAGTGCGGTGGAGTGGGCTGGGAACCCAGAGGAAGTAGCAGCGAGCCACCTGTCAGGGTGCAGCGGCTTCATCGAGGAGGAGCTCAGTCACCCAGGAGCAGGAAATGGCTGAGCGAGAAAGCAAGAAGAGAGCACATGTGGCAGGTGCAGAGGGGCCCAAGGTGGGCAACAAGGCTTGTGTAGCTGCTTCTGCAGTGCACAGTTTACTGTAGGGGTGGGAGTGGCAGGAGACAAGGCTGGAAAAGCCCACCTGGGCCAGGTGGGAAAACCTGCTGTGAGAGCTAAGGGGCTCAGATGTTTTTGATGGCTAAGAAGGAAGTTAACAGGATTCTTCTCTCTCCCATGCCGGTGACTCATCTACTTTAACGAACAGACAGTTCAATTATTGCACCCTAATGCTTTTTCCTCACCAGAATGAGGAAGCCGGGATAGTATAGTTGTGTGAATTCCAAACTGTCCTGAGGTGCCCCGGAGTGCCACAGCAAAGTCACAAGGCTGGCATGGGATATTTTAAAACTTTGAGGAAACACAGACATCTGTCAGGCACCACTTAACCATCACTACTAAGTTGTTGGGACCTAACTACTCAGTAAATGGAGCTTTTATGAGTTCTTTTAGGAGATCCTGAAAAAATTACGGAATCACAAAAACACAGTAAAGTGGGAGTGTTTGAATTTGGGAACTTCTGGTGAAGTTGTTAGGAGTATTGTTTTCAAATCTTGTTCCTGCCTCCTGTCCCTTGAGCGAGAGAGTTACTTTCTTGAACTTTCTTGACCTGTTTCCTCTGTAAAGTGGAGATGGCACTACTCCCTTACTTGGTTGAGTTATTGAGAGGAACAACTGAATTCATAGGAGTAAAGGAATTTAAATGGAGCTTGGCACAGCATAAATACTAATATTAGCATTATTAAGTAATGCCACAGTACCTGGGCTGTTGCAAGGTCATTATCTTGTGAAGGCAGCAAATGCATGACATAGGTACCCCTGTTCTTGGAAGGAGGACCAGCAGAGTAGTTGAGGCTCAGAATGGTAAGTAGGACTTTATATTCTGCATGAAATTACAATGTAATAGTGTTACATAGCTGTATGCTCTTCGATGGAAAACTAGTTCTTCGCCAGCCTCTCATTTCAGGAGACTGCATTTCCAAATGCAGCTCTAGTTTCAGAGTAGTGTCCTTGGGCACATTCACTCCGTTTTTCTTTCCCATGTATCCCCCACCCCGACCAAATGAAATGACCTGTCTCTGCCATAAATGGCTCAGATAAAAGGCACATAAGATGGTGTCTCTGCCTTGTTTCCTGCACTAATGGAAAGGAGCAGGATGGCCCAATAATAGTTGTTGGGGTTGGTGGGGGGATGTCTCCCGCCAGTGCCAGGAAATCTGCTCCACACACCAGGAAGGCTTCAGTCTGTAATTAAGAGCTGATTTGTGATGGCTTAGCCAGCCCGTTGTGCCCCATCTACATTTGGTCTCCTCTCTATTTTCCTTAAGAGGGCCTCAGATTACACTGGGTTAGATTTTCTGTCCTTAGTGCGTATGTGTATGTGTATGCACGCTGCTGCTGTTTTTTGCTTTCTGTAGCAGGGATCAGCCTTCTCCCCTCCTCACCCTCCTCTTTCCTTTGCTCTAGTCGGTGTGCTCGCTCTTGTCCAGGGAACTTCCTTTTTTATCTTCACGTATGTTACTGACTCCTCACTCTGACTTGTAGCAGGGAGTTAGCTGTGGCCTCATTGCTCATTCTGATGGTGTTCTTTTCGGATTCTGCCAAATCTCTTTCGCATTTGTTTTTCACCTCAGTACTCCACGCTGTCGGCAGTTCAGCAAGCCCTTTCCAAGCTAATTTTTCCCCATTTACTTTTTAATTAGTTTTCTTCTCCTGCTTCTCCACCCCCTTGTCCTGCAGTTTTTTTGTGGATAAGAGTTGAGAGCCCCACTCTTTCTTGTGTGATTTTTAAGAAAATGTGGGTGTTGACAAAAAGAGTCAAACTCTGTAAAATATTTGAAGAGATTTATTCCGAGCCAAGTATGAGTGACCATGGCCCGTGACACAGCCCTCGGGAGGTCCTGAGAACATGTGCCGAAGGTGGTTGGGGTACAGCTTGGTTTTATGTATTTTAGGAAGGCAGGAGACATCAATCAAATACATTTAAGAAATGCATTGGTTTGATTTAGAAAGGCAGGACAACTCAAAGTGGGGACTTCCAGGCTATAGGTAAATTTAAACATTTTCTGGTTGACAGTTGGTTGAGTTTATCTAAAGACCTGGGATTAATGGAAAGAAATATTCAGGTTAAGGTAAAGGATTGTGGAGACCAAGTTTTCTTGTGCCGAAGAATCTCTCAGCAGACTTCAGAGAGAGAGAGAGAGAGCAGGTTGTAAAATGTTGCTTATCTGACCTAAAAGGATGCCTGGCTCTTAGTTGATTATCTCCTGGGGAGGAAGGAAGGAAGGAAAACAAAGCGGAAAGGGGATTCTCTATAGAATGTGGATTTTTCCCACAAGAGACTTTGCAGGACGATTTCAAGGTATGGCAAGGAAATATATTTTGGGGTAAAACTTTTTTATTTTCTTGCTTGTTATGCCAGAGTCAGAGTGGAAAGTTAAGTCACTATATACAGCATGAAATAAAACCCATCTGATGAGAATCTAGGCCCAGGGACAAATGCAGAAAAGGTGGGCACGTAAGATTGTAAGGTCTGGTTTGAGGAATAAAATTAGGACCTTTCAGATAGGAATTTGGGCAAGATAAAAAATCAGAGCTTAGTCCTCAGTCCCCCACTCTTAGCCAAAAATCATTCCACAGAAGGCCAACAGCAGCAGGTCCCATGGCTCTAGGAACGCTCATTCCTGGAGTTGTCTGATCTGGTCATTTGTCCAGGTCCCACGGTGCTAGAAAGGCTTGTTCCTCTGATTTGATGGTAATAGTTTTAAATATTAGCAATTTGGATAATGGGGAGAGGACATGCTCTGACCTGAGGTAGTAGCCAATTCTTTAACAGGTGAGATGGAGTCAGGCCTAGGGTTTAGTCTAAAACAATCCTGGATCAGATCTATTTTCTGAGCTATCATGATCCGGGTCTTTAATTGTGCCTTTCCTTCTGCTGTATCTGGCATAACATTTACAAGGAATGTCTAATGTTAATATAGTAACAAATATCATAAAGATAGTGAAGATGTGGGCGTCCAGGGCTATAGGTAGAATCTGAGGGCAGTAAACAACCCAATCAGCCAGAAAAAAAAACCCTGCGTGCATCATTATATTCTTTGATTAGACTTACAATGTGTTTACCCTCCTTATTAAGGGTTATTTGAATTCTATGATATATCTTACTTGAAAATTGTGGGACCAACATTTAATTAGAATTTAATAAATTTAATTTCTTTTCCAGCCAATTTATCTCCATAGGTATAGTATCCTGAGGAGGGTATAAATTAAATGCAAAAAGTGCCTGGTCCTTGGTGTTTAAATTGTTATAGACTTGTTAACAGTAGACAAATCTATTTTTCCCATCACTTTTGTATTGCACCATATACTAGTATTTGGGAGAGAAAAGCTTTTGTCACAGGAGAAGTCATATAATTCTGCAGTGTTATTTTTTCCTCGGCAGGACTCCCTATGGCTGAGGGCTTTAAGAGTCAAAAGACTTATAGCCAATTAATTGTTCTAGGCCATATAGGAATGGATGTGGACAGGCATGCATTACTTCTTAAAATTATTAAGTAAAAACTGACAATAAAACCAAAAGGCAAAGTTAAAAGACTGACTTATTTTTAACTTTTTTGTGTTAAGCTACTGTAAGCTTGGTTTCTGTTAGACTTACAGCAATTAGCTATACAAAACATAAGCATTGTTCTGAAAAATAATTAAAAATATGTATATTATATATCTATATCTATATTTATCTTCACAACTTATAATTGGGAGTATTATAACCAAGAGGCTTTGTTACAAAGTATTTTATCCTGTTAGTAAATATTTTCCCTTAATTTTATAGTAAGCAGAAAATTTTTATGGCTGGGGTGGATGCAGAAGTGACACATCATAGTTTAGAAGGCAACTGAACTTGTTTTACCAGCTGTTTAGGCATTTTTTGTACCCCCTTCTTGATTTGGAGGGTTTGATCTTGTCCTAATTGTATTCCTCAAACCGGACCTTACAATCTTACGTGCCCACCTTTTCTGCGTTTGTCCCTGGGCGTAGAGCAGGGTAGCTCCTATAGTTTTAGCAACAGAGCATTAGCAGTGAAACAGATCCGGGGCCAGTGGGATGCCAAATGAGGGAGATCCTTATCTCTAGTCTTCAGAATACCATGATTTTTGTTTTCTTGGAAGTAAAACATTTATATTTTGACAGTTATAAGAGTAATTTGTATGTTAGAACAGAAAAAGGAACCTCTTCCATTAGGGCACCAACTAAAAATGTGAAGAAAAATTATAATCTGCTACTTTCTAGAGGATTATTGTAGCCAAGAAATAATGCTTTAATCTGCACTCAAAAAATTAGGGCTGAAATCTAGTATTAAGTGTTACGTTTTACCCTCGAAACAGTTTTTAAGCTACCTTTTTTTATTAAAGAGAATATTATAGCAAGGCCAATTTATGTGCAAGGTTAGTTTTAGCCTTATTATGCTTGCCTGATGAATACTTATATAAAATGCAGCAAGAAATTTTTTGACTGGCCATGTAGACTCCTTTTAAAGTTGGTTTTGCTGAAGCTTTACCTAAAAATAGGCTATTTTAGTTTCAGTCTTGGTAAAATAACCAGTGTCTCCAATTGTTTAAAAAACTGTTATTGAACTTATACAGACAACTATATTGTCATAAAATTACAATCTGAATTTTGGAGAACTCAGGTAAATTTGCTTACAAAAACATACTTTACCCAAATAACTTAAAAGATTTTCTTGACTCTTCTTTAACCAGAGCAGCAGCTTTTAAAACAAGATGTTTGTTTAACTTGGAAATGCCATTTACAAACTGAACATGGGTTTGAGCAATGCTCGTCATGGCATTTATTTATTGTTCCCAAGGTTGTGGCTTTGTCTTGACATTTGGGGTTTTATTCGTCTGTCATCTTGCTTAGTGATAGATACAATATGGGTCCTATTAGCAGGCGTTTCATGATCTGTGGGAAGTTTCCAGAGCGGTACTTGGTATCTTCCATAAGTATTAGTCAGAAAGGATTTGTGTAAAGTGCTATGAATGAGTGATAACCTGTGTCTTTAAAGTATGTCTTCTGGAAGACAGGGAGGCAGCTTCCTTTTATAAATGAGATTGGGATATAGTCAATGAAACACCTAAAATGTTAAACCTTTAGTATCCGTGAATTTTGAGGGAGAAGAGTGTTTATAGCTTTTACTTAAACACTGTGGCCCCCAAATACTAGGATCTCCGGCCTGGGTTATTTAGAAAGCCCTTGAGAGATTTGAAATGATAATGAGTGATCTGAAAGAAAAGGATAGGAACACACACCTGTTTCTTTTAAGAATAAAGCCTAGGCACTTGGAGTTACACCAGTCTAGGTCTCCAAAACTATGACATCCAAAAAAAGCTATGGTAGAGAGTTTTCTGCCTGTACCAATTCTTACCTCTTAGGGTTGATTGCTAATAGACCGTTAGACGCTTAATGGAATAAAAGACAAAGATCATTGGGTGCCTTAGGAATTTCCAATCTAGGCCAGGCATGGAGGCTCATACCTGTTATCCCAGCACTTTGGGAGGCCAAGGTGGGAGGATCACTTAAGCCCAGGAGTTCAAGACCAGCCAGGGAAACATGGGGAAACCCCATCTCTACAAAAAATACAAAAATTAGCCAGGTGTGGTGTTGTGCACCTGTAGTCCCAGCTACTTGGGAGGCTGAGGTGGAGGATTGCTTGAGCCTGGGAGGCGGAGGCTTCAGTGAGCTATGATCTTACTGCAAGCCAGCCTGGGTGACAGAGTGAGACCCTGTCTCACAAAAAAAAAAAAAAAAAAAAAAAAAAAAGCGGTGGAAATGGGGGGGGAATTTCCAATCTCAAGGCACCGCATCAGGCTCTGTCCTCTGACAAGAGCTCTGCTAACTCAAGGAATGTGGTGTCCACTGCAAGGAACAAAGGTGGTTATGGGTTCCCACTGGTGTTCCTAGATCCTTTGTTCTCAAGGGTGGGCCACAAACTGGCAGTTTCAGCAACACCTGGGAGCTTGTTAGAAATGCAGTCTCCTTAGGCCTGCTGATTCAGAATCTGGATGACCAGATCCTCACACGAGTCACACAACAGTGATGTTCAAGGAGCAGTTATAGGCTCAGCCTGTTTCATGGGCAGCAGTGGTGGCCACATCTTAGAGGGATTGTGTTGTGGGCGTGGTCTTGCCGTGTTTTAGTTTAAGTTCTGATTTTCTATCATTTTTTTGATAAATTCTAATACAAAGTGATCTAGTTATATATCCATATGTCAGTATGTGATTTGGTTTTTTACCTTTCTGTGGGTATTCACGTTCAAGTGTATAGATCAGGAAAAGAATTCTTTATTATCTTCCATGAGGTCTCAGGATGGGAAGATAACAGTGCCTGTTGTGTACAGTCATTATAGGACATGCTGGAGATAGAAGCAGTAAGACACTGCTTCTACATTTGATAAGTCTGGTCCAGGGAGATAAATATGTAAAGGGAAAACTTTATCTCAATAAACTACATCTCGTGATAGCATAAGGGACCAGAGAGAATAGCCTGTAGTTCTTTATCCCACTGCTGGGGTGTCACTAACAGTGTACTAGGATAGATGGACAACTTTATATGATAAAGACAGTTTTAGAGCTTTACCAGACTTTTGACCACTTCTGGGAGCTGTCCTGATTCCTCTTCAAACCGAATGATAGCACCTTTTGTGTGTTAAGTAGCCTAAACAGTCATTTGTTTAGTTACCACCTGCTGGTGTGTAGCCTTAGGAGAGGAGTGTTTACTGTTGAGTGGTTGTTCTGCTCTGCCCCCTGGCTAAGGATTCCTGCTTTCCATTAAATGGAATGACTACCCTCTCTTTTTGTCTTTGAACTCAAATGGAAGTCATGTTATCTTTACATCTTTAAAGCTTTTCCTTCCAAATTGCCTAGTTGATGCATGGTCACTAATCCTTGTAGTAGAATTAACCCTAATTGAAGATTTAGCAGGTGGATTTTGGCTCTCTTAATGCAAGATGTCTTAAGAATTTTGCAGAAGAGAGATGCAATAACCATATAACATATCTACTTTTTGTCCATAAGTATGGAACAAAGACTATGTGGGAAACCAGAGTGTTTGCAATCAGCCTATTGCCTTTTCTTAAAAACTAGAAGTTCTTTTTCTATATTTCTCTCTGCTTGCTTTTACTGTATTCTTTTTCTATGTTTCTACTTGCTTTTACATACTCCTTTGCTTTGGTGTCACAAACTTGGGATGAAATTGTATAGTTATTTACTAGCTAGGTGGGTTTTGGAAGTTCGTTCTCTGAACCACACATGTAAAATGGGAAGCAAATATTTCAAGATGATGTTAAGAATGAAATGAGCTAGTGTAGACAGAAAGTCTGGTAGAGTTCATGCAGTCATTTACTTGATTTGAGCCCCTAGCGCCTAGCAGGCACAGTTCCTGGGAACTGTATGCTAGGCAGTGTGTTGAAATATGCTTACAGATAAAAACGGACATGCCCTGCTCTTATGGGGTTTATGGTTCTTTAGTACATGACTAAAACACCAGCAGGGGCTGGGCAGGTCACACAGGCATGTAAAGCAGCCTGCATGGGTTCTGTGGCAAATTGGAAAGCCATGCCCCAACTCTTCATTCCTGCCGAAGTCTTCTCACAGGAAAATGGTTCTGTGGTACCAGATAGTCCTATTTTTTTTTTTTTTTTTGGAAAGGCCAGAAACTCAGATTTTTATGTGAGATCTCCATTTTTCAAATGTTGGTAACTAATAAACTTCCTAACCTCTGACTTCTAGTTTAGCATCAAATACCAAGGATATATCCTTATCAATGAGTGTAACTGGTGTTGTGTTCTCTCTGGCCCATCAATGATAACACAAAGAATGGCTCCCATCTGCCATCCCATACTCTTTCCCACTGAAAAGAGACATCCTTGGGCTCTGTATTTCAGGGCTTTGCCTCTTCTCTCCTTGTGAATTATGGACTGCAACAGTGAGAAACTTGACCCTGGGGTGGCTCCTTGTCTTTGGGGAAACAAATAGTTTAAAAGGCCCATACTGGATTGAGCTCTGGGTATTGTCTTCTTACTACTCTGTTTTGGTTGCTCCTTCCTCTTGAGGCCAAAGATGAGAATCTGCAGTGGTAAGCTTCAGAGACTAGCTATTCCTGGCAGGTAGGACTTGACTTTTTACTCATTCACTGCAGAGTTTAGCATGTATGAGCACTCAAATACTGAGCTACAAATTATTGCCTAAAACAAATAAAAAATAATACCTCTCAAACCTCTTTGTTAGTATGGGTATAGGCTGTATTCTGGAAGAGGTAAACACTAACACATATCTACTTACCTTTGAATTGCATTGCCCATTCCTGGGTGTGACCTTGGGAGGGAAAACTTTCTCAAGAAGGGAAGGCTCTTGGTTTACTCTAGGATCCTCTTCAGCTGTGATTTTCTTAGCATCTTGTACGGACTCAAAAGAGTTCTGGTTCATGGCAGGTAGGGACCATTGTATTCTTCAGACCGTTCATGAGCTTTGGAGTGGCGGCTGGTGGTGGTAATGAGATGGTTTTGGCAATAGCTCTGGGGCAGAACAGGTGGAATGAGCCACATTATTTTACCTAGACAGGGCTGGTTGGCAGGCTTTTCACTCACCTGCCAGAAATTAGGTAGACAGAATGCACCCTTGTTTAAATACTCGAGACAGTGAGAAAATATCAAGACTCAAGGAGATGATTTCCATATGAGAATTTTAGCACAAAATGGGACAAATTTTTACAGAAGGAGCAATCTTTTTGATAAAAGAGGAAAGGTGGGGATCCTCTTGTCGTCATTTTAAGGCATAGTTTCAGAAGGTCACCGCATTTGTGTGAGACCAGTCACAGGAACAATGTGTGTTAGTGATGAGTGTGTGACTGTGTGAGTTTAGGAAGGTAGAAAAGAATGGGTGCAGTGGAAAGTAAGGTGTTTCTTGGAAGGGGAAAGTGACAGATTTCACAGGAAAGTTGAGAGTTGTTCTTAGCATTGTAGATGTTTAAATGCTTAGAGTCTGCCCTTGGCAAATTATAGGGTAAGAAAAGCCCTGATAAAAATCCTTATTTTTACTTTTGGTGCCCTAGTTGCCTAAAAGGTCCTCTAGCCAGAGAATAAACAACTGTTTTTCTCCCGGATAAATATCTGACATTTTCCAGATGTTTTTGACTCTAGTACAAATGCCATTTATTGATTTATGGCCTCTCAACTTCACCCCTTTTTCTTGCTCTGTGAAAATGGATCTGGGCCTCTTGAATATTTTTCCTTTGCAGCCGGTACAATGTTAAGCTTTTCCAGTAGAGGGCGCTGGAGAAACATTGCAGAAGGCAGAGAGTTTTGCTTCCTGCTTTCCAGTGGTTTCTGGGAAGGCTCTTCCAGAGTGTGTCCTCTCTGGTGACCTTCTTTTATGATGTGTGGTGGCCAGCAGCTTCCTCTGGCACCCCCTTGGGGTGTCTTGTAGCGGAGTGTTGCCAGTGTGCTACCTCCCTGTGATCAGCTTTTCTGCACCATAGAGGGCACCACAGTGCCTTTTCTGCCATCTAGTGAGTTGTAGTTGTGTCTTCTCCAACAAAGTCAGGGTCTCAGTCCCCCACCTAGGTATTTTCATGCATGTTTCATCTTCTTCATGGATGTTTTCTCAGTCCGAGGGATAGTGGTTACTCCTTATATCTGGCCTTTCTGTATGATTTAGAGTTCCTTGCATTACTTCTTCCTAGTCAACATCTTGTTAGCAGAATCCCAGGTTGTAGTTAATAATTGTTTATATTAAGCTTTCCCTGTTCAAATTAGTATGTTTTCCATCTGCTCATTGAACCCTAACTGATAGAACAAACCTTACCAAAAAAAAAATCAGGAAAAATTGTGGAAGACTCAGAAATGGGCAAAACAGATTAAAATCTAATGCAACCTTCTAGGTTATCTGTGTCTTTCATTTTCTTTGGACTGATTTACATTTTGGCAAGTTATAGGAAAGTGATAGTAATGGAAATGGTTCTTGTTCATAGAATGGCACATGAATTTTGCCCAGTAGAGGTATTATTGATCCCTCCCAAAAAGCATTTTATATATTAACAGATTGGCATTCCTGATTGCCTACACACATGTGTGTTTCGTATTCTTTGGACCTGTTTTAACATCTTTCTGGTTCCTGCATTAATTAATCAGCTAAATAAGATCTTTGGCGTGTTTATTTTATATTTGTAAAAGTCATAGTTTTATGTTTTAAAATATTCTATAACTGATAAGGAGCTTACAGGATATGCCCATATATGTTAAAAATGCCACAGAAAATGGAGATATGAATTGTTAGAAAAATGATTTAAATGCATTTTAATGCTTTATAACTGGACAGACATGGATGAAATCATCTTATGAACTAAAAAGAAAAAGTATCACTATTATGTATCGAAAACAGAACATTCATAACATACCCACAGAATGGGAGAAAATATTTGCAAATAATATCTGGTAAGAGACCCGTATTTAGAATATGTGAATAACTCCTACAACTCAGTGACAAAGACAGATGAGCCAATTAATAAATGAGCAAAGGATCTGAACAGATATTTCCCCCAAAAGAAAAACAAATAATCAGTAAGTACATGAAAAGATAAGATGCTCACTCTCTTTAGTCAGCAGGAAAATGGAAATCAAAACCACAATGAAATAGCACTTTACATCTGTTAGGATGGCTGTCATCAAAAAGACAGATGGGAAAGATGGGGAAAGTGAAGGATAGGGAGAGATTTACTAAAACAGCAGCCCCCAAACTTTTTGGCACCAGGGACTGGTTTCATGGCGGATAATTTTTCCACAGATGAAGGGATTGTTTTGGGATGAAACTGTTCCACCTCAGATCATCAGGCATTAGATTCTCATAAGGAGTGTGCAACCTGGATCCCTCACATGCACAGTTCACAACAGGGTTTGTGCTCCTATGAGAATCTAATGCAACCGCTGATATGACAGGAGGTGGAGCTCAGGTGGTAATGCTCACTTGCTGGCTGCTTGCCTCCTGCTGTGTGGCCCAGTTCCTAACAGGCCAAGGACTGGTACTGGTCCACTGCCTGGGGGTTGGGGACCCCTGTGTTAAAGGATACCAAATTACAGCTAGATAGGTGAAATAAGTTCTAGTGTTTCGTACCACTGTAGGATGACTATAGTTAGCCATGATATATAGTTTCAAATAGGATATTGAACCTTGCCAACACAAATTGTAAATGTTTGAGATGATGGCTATGCAATTACCCTAATCTGCTCTTTATACATTCTATGTATTAAAACATCACTATGTACCCCTTGACTATGTACAATTATTTGTCAATTTAAAAAATTGTTAAAGAGACAAATAAGTGTTGGCAAGAATATGGTGAAATTGGAACCTTCATACACTGGTGGTAGGAATGTAAAATGGTGTAGCTACTGTGGAAAACATTTTAGCAGTTCCTCAAAATGTTAAATACAGAGTTATCATATGACCCAGTAATTCTACTCCTAGGTATATACTCAAGGGGAATGAAAACACACACACACACACACACACACACCCATCAAGTCATACACAAATGCTCATAGCAGTTTTATTCATAATAGTATCAATTGATGAATAGATCAACAAAATGTGATGCATCTATTCAATGGAATATTGTTTGGCTGTAAACAAAATGAAGTACTGATATGTGCTACAACATTGGACCTTGTGAAAGAAAGCTGTCAAAGAACACTGCATATTATGATTCTATTTATATCAAGTGTCCAGAATAGGCATATCTATAGAGACACCAAAGTAGAATGAGTGCTTGCTTAGAGCTGGAGTGGGGAGGAGGAGGGGTTAGGAGGTGGTAGCTAAAGGGTGTGGGTTTCTTTTGGGTATGATAAAATGTTATATGAAATTCTCTACAGCCACACTACCTTGAATGTGTCCAATCTGTTCTGATATTGGAAGCTAAGCAGAGTTGAGCCTGGTTGGCACTTATATGGGAGAAAAGTTATAAAGCTGATTGTTGTAATGCTTGTACAACTCTGAGCCCAGTAAAAACCATTATATTGTATATTTTAAATTGGTTAATTGTATGGTATGTGAATTATATTTCAGTAAACTGTTACAAAAAGGGTTTATAACCTAGACAAATAATTATCAAATAAACTGCATTCCTCTGTGGTGGGTGGTAAATGCTTCCTGTGTAGCAATGTACAAATTCCTATGTCAAGATCTTCATAGGCTGTCTTGATGTCTTCTCATGTGGAATTCTTCCTTTCACTTTGGAACACCATTTCTTAAAGAGATTATGGCAAAGTGAAATGATTAGTTGCTTGATTTATTGATGGATGATTTCCCTCATTCACCCTCTGGAGTTCTTTTAATAGAAGTGTTAGAAACCCAGACCCTCTAGAACCTGTGGGGAGCAGCTTGGTTGAGTAGCTCTCTACCCACTGGAGGTATTTGGGGAAAGATGACTGGGTTTGTGGCTGGCTGTGAAAATGATCAGACCAGGGCAGGGCCAAGTGGCTGACATGGCTGAGTAGTGGCTGGTCCTTCTTGCCTGCTGTGCCGAGTTGTCTGTCCCCTGGTACTTTACACCCAGTGAGTTGAGGAAGAAGGAATTACCTCTCTAGACAAAGATCGTTCTGTCTGCAATATATGATATAGTACTATTGCTCTGTGGAAGCTTCAGGCAGCCATCCTCCCTCACAAACCAGCTCCTCCATTTTCCTGTCATGGTGAATGACATGTCACCTTTTCCTCAGCTGCCCAAGCTGGAAGCCTAGTGGTCATTCTATACTCCTCCTCCTCCTCCTCGTCTTCCCTCATTCCTTCCAGTTAGTCATTGCCCACTGTCCTGCTGATTTGACCTCTTACATATTTCTAGCATTTGGTTTCTTATTATGACTGGACTGCCACTACCCTGTTCAGGCCTTTATTGGACTCATTTCTCACCCGGATTTTCATGAGCCACCCTTCAAACCCATCCTCTACACAGCAGCCAATATCAAATATGGTGGCCTCAGCACTGTTAAATGTCTTCAGTGATTTACCTGCCATTTGGTGGTGGTTCTTATTGAACAGGGGAGGAGTTTCAGATCATCTAGGAACCAGAACCCTTTTCAAAGTATTTAGGTGTATATCCTATTCTGGACCCATTAGCTGAAGAGGGGCCTTGGGAAAGGGCTTCTACATCTTGAAAAATCTCCCCAAACAGGACAATACCCAATAAGTAATGCTTAGAAAACAATTTATTTTGAAATAATTTCACAGGAAGTTGTAAAAACAATACAAAGAGACCCACGGACCCATCCTTCCCCAGATTTCATGCTCTGTTACAATACCAAACCAGGAAGTTGATACTAATAGGTTACTGTTTATAGACCACAGACCTATGTAATGTTTTTTTAATGCCCATTTTTCTTGCTAGGTTGGAGTGTGGCACTTCATGCTAACCTGAGATGTTAGATTATTTCTTAACTGGGACACATTTTCATTTAAGAATGGCATGGGTCTTCTTGATTCTGTGGGTGGTGGTGGTTATGGTGTGTCTTGTGTATGTACATGTGTGTGAGATATTGGTGGCAATTACCAGTTTTTCCTTGCAGAGTGAATTATATCCCCAAAGAGTTTGCCAAGAATATATTTGAGTAATGTAATTCTGTCTAGTGACCTAAGGTCATAACTTTCTTAAGTTAAAAAGTTAAAACTGCGACAACAGGTTTTATGCTAGAAGAATAGTATAGACATTGATTCTTCTTGAATCCAAGATTCAGTTAGCTTAAAATGATGTCATCGTGAGTTGTTTTCCAGGTATGTGTAAATCTGACTTTGTTTTTTGTAGATTGTAGAATATAAGGGTACAGGGCTGGTTCTGTGTTTTATTTTGTTTTCTGTACTTGTTTTATTCATAAGTCTAAAATATAATGTCTACCAGGGAATGGCTCTGTGCAATGAATCACAGTGTAATTTTGCTTTGAGAGATGGGGTATTACTATGGGTCATAATGAATTCAGTGGAATGGATTTCAGACTTTTAGGTGCTGACCCAGAAAATTCTTTGAAGTAGCAATCTTTACCAATGCTAGGAATTGGGCTAGTCTGCTTTGCTTCCTCATCAAAACTGATGGACAAGATAGAAAATGCCTTTTTATCAGTTGCAGTAACATTTTGCTGACACTTGGTGCATTTTTTTTATGTGTTTCACACAGATATGCTTACATCCTTTGAGAAAAGGAACTGAAGGGAAGAAAGAAAACCACAGCTGCTTTAGAATAAAACTAGGTCAGCAAAGGCAGATCTTAATGTATTTAGATCAGGCAGAAGGCTAGGTCCTTCCACCTTACTCACAGAGGCCTCTGGGGCTCATTGTAGGAGTCATGAGACTTCTCCAGTAACTCTCATCAAGGATCGGTCACTAGACTAGGCCCTTTGCAAATTTAAACCCTGCAGGTAGACATTTTACAGATAAGGAAACTGGATCTTCATTTCTGTAACTTCAAGAGGGCACAGGGCTGGCTTATGTCAGTGCAGAGATTTTAATCTGAATCTAATTCCCAAGCCTCTCTGCCACACCAGATTGCCTCTCTATTCATGCACAACACTCTAGGTTTGGCTCTGGCTCTCTTGAATAATTCCGAAGCAGACTTCTAAGAGAGGATTGCAAAGGCCAACTTCTTTCACAGCTGAGAAGCTGCCTTCTGAGGTGTATCTCTGAGTGGAGAAATCAGAACACTAGATGCTATGTCCTTTCATGATGGGTAATAATCTCATTAGAGCAGGGAGACTTTGTGGTCTAAAGAGAGAAGGAAACAGTCAGTTGAAAGTTGCTCATGTGTTTCATTTTTCTGTGTTTCTCATACTTTGTTATTGATGTGATGAAGTAGTTGGGGGCTGAGAAGGAAGCCGGGGATTGGGGGCAGGGGTTGGTGGGAGTCAAGACTTACAGGTTCTTCCAAGAGACTCCTAGAGCAGTGATGCCTATAGTTTGCAAGGGCACCACCAGCAACCATCTTTATTAACCAAGGGGGCTACAAGGACTTTTCCCAACAGATATTAAGTAGTTAGTTCACAGAAAGATTTGAATCTCTTCCTTCAAGAAGTTTGAGTCTCAACAGGGAGCAGATCATAAAGCTAAAAGTCAAATGTATGTATATATCAAGAATTATAAGACTATGGGGGTCCATACATAAGACACAGCAATGTGGCTCTGTCCTTCAACTAGGGTGACCAACGGGGACAAGTTTGTTCACCCTACCTTGACAGTCTTTGTGGCCCTGGGCAAGTCACTTAGGCTTTCTGGATTCTGAGGCCTGCTTCTCTCTCACCAGGTGCTTTTAAATTCCCTTCGTTTCTTGGGATTAGCAATAAGGTGTGACTAAGTCACAAGCTTGTGTTGGGTGGTGAATGAGGGCTGGAAGCCAGTGCTCAGAATCCTTTGAAAGTGATTAGCAGAAGTCAGTATTTGAGAACAATACCAGCTGATGTTTAGAAAGTCCAGAATAGTTGAGCAATTAGGAGAAAGTAACAGACACCTGTCATGAGGTGGACTGAGCAGGTGAGTGAGATTGTAAACTGCCTTCAATTCAAGGTCTTGTATATTTGCCTCAGTCTTTTTATAAGACTCCCCAACTTCAAGTGCTTAGGGTGGTGGTTGTAAGGAAGGTTGCAGATGCGTTTTATTTGGACCACCAGAATTTTTTTTTTAATCTAAATTAGCACCAGCATTTAAAAATACACAGATTTGACCAAAACTCTGGGTTTCTGGCTTCTTTGGAAAATTGGAAGATCTAGCTAACCCAGGCTGTCTTAGCTCAAGTTGTCTGGTGGTTAGAGCTGAGAAGTGGCTGCCCTATCAGAGGGGTGCCTGGTCTTTGGTTCAACACAGCCCCTGTCTCCCCTGCCATGCTCCCCGACCTCATACCTGTTTCTCTTCCCTCAGTACCCTTCTACCCACTTATCTGCCTGGGAAGGTGGTTATCTTAGATCAATAGTTCTCAACTCTGACTGCACCTTAGAGTCTCTTGGGATTGCTTTAAATTATACTGCTTTCCTGGCCCTGTGTAGACCAATTGAATTATGATCTTGGGGAGGGCTACCATTTGTATTTAAAACGTCTTCCAACATGATCGTGATACCCAGTGAGGGTTGAGAAACTAGTACCTCAGCTTGATCCTTGGGTGGGTTTTGATGGAGAGAGAGAAGAGCCACAGAGCAGAGGAATTGAGGAAAATAACCTAATCCAATCGACAGGGCCGGTAACACCATGAGCTAAATGTTAACTGAACACCCTGGGAAAAATCAGGGCACTTTAAAAAAATGAATATCCAAATGGTGTATTCATGGCACGTTTTGCTAAGGTATTAATAAACTCTCCCCACCCCAGATCCTGCTGTACTGCTGTAGGGATTTAAATCATTGTAATAATAATAGGGGTTTTTTTTTTTTTTGCATGGAGTGATTATAAAAGTATTTTTAATGGGCTTATAAATCTAGTGGTCATGAGAGGCAAGTGACATAGATTTAGTGTATTTGAGGCAAGGGATAAAAGGGGGGAGGGGGCACAGTCAAATTAGCTTTGGTTTTCTGTTTTGCATAATGACTTCATTCATCTATAATTCTCACTGTAACTCAGTTTCTGTCTTGCTCCCCCTCCCCTTCCTACCATGATCACATTCTAGGCTGTGAGTGTCATCATTCTGAAGTAGTGAAAACATCCAAGTAGCTGGAAAATACAGACCTGTTTTTCTCAGTTAAGTTGAAAATGGAAGAGCCTCAGACACCACCTATTTCTGCTGCTTAATTTTATGGGCATACAAAACCAAAGTTTTGAGATGTGGCTTGTTCAAAGCTCTGCCTCTAGCCCTGTAACTCTGCGCAGTGTTCAGAGTTGTTCTTCACGGGTCCCATGACTGCAGAGAAAGCTTGGAGCTTGCAGGCAGTGGTTCCAGGAACTTCTTTTTCTTCAGCTTTTATTCCTGGTGTTTAGCCTGGACCTTGAGATTAGTTGGAGAGATATGAAGGGATGAGACCCAGTTTAGGCCACAGGATCTCCATGAAACCTCTTGAGGCTTCTCTGCAGCCCAAAAGAGTCTCTGATATGGTTTGGCTGCGTCCCTACCCAAATCTCATCTTAGTAGTTCCCATAATTCACACGTGTCGTGGGAGGTAATTTAATCACAGAGGCGGTTACCCTTATGCTGTCCTCGTGATAGTGAGTTCTTACAAGATCTAATGGTTTTATAGGGACCTTCCCCCGCCTTTTGCTTGGCACTTCTTGCTGCCACCATGTGAAGAAGGACATGTTTGCTTCCCCTTCCCTGAGGCCTTGGCAGCCATGCTGAACTGTGAGTCAAACCTCTTTCCTTTATAAATTACCCAGTCTCTGGTATGTCTTTATTAGCAGTGTGAGAACAGACTAATACAGGGACACGCCAATAGGGCCCCTGATTTCAGCATGTTCTGGCTGCTCTGTGGGAGTGGTGGTGGGTGTGTGCATGGTTGGAGGATGTTTCTAAGTGCAGGGACTCTGTCTTGTACCCTCGGTGTTTTCTCCTCAAAACTTTAGCATCATTGGGAGCACCCAGTAAGCCCCTTCCATGAATATTTGTCTGATGAGGTTGCAACTCTCTAGTTGGCCTCTTATCACCCTTTTATATAGTTTTCATCCTGTGGAAGATACTCTAATGTCACTTTAATATAATTGCAAGAGAAAAATAGTAAGATTTGATATCTTTCTAAACTAACAAATGTGCTAGTAATCTCTCCTTTTCCTCAGGATAGCCTTTGCAAGTTTGAGGTAGGTAGGATAGGTAGGTTATGTAGAAGGAGTGTATGTGTATGTGTGTGTGTGTGTGTGTGCGTGTGTGTGAATTTTTACCCTCTTGTTCTGTACTTGGCTGCTGAGCCCTAAAAGAATTGTTTTGCTCACTGCCTAAATTTTACTTGTGCCTCCTAATGTCTTTGAAATTAAGTCCCTCGTGTGAGACTTCCCACTCAGCCATTCTGGATTCTACTCTCTGTCATGGGAGGCAAGACACCTCCTAGCAGAGATGCTCCACTGGCTGGGGGAAGGATATAAGTAAATGTTTGCAGAATAATCTGGGAAGTTTTCTTTTTAAATTTCCAGATATAAACCAAACCTGCAATGACAAAAGCAGTACTGGGGGAGGAGGATAAAGGAGAAACTGCTTTTTGAAACATTCCCCAGGTGGGAATTCATAATACCTACCTGGCTCATTTGAAAATAGCTGACTAGCAGAGTTTCCTGGATGAAATGGGGCGGAAAGCCTATCACTCAAAGGAACTCAACTTTTATAAATGATTTAATTCTTTTTTTTTTTTTGAGATGGAGTCTTGCTCTGTCGCCCAGGTTGGAGTGCAGTTTTTGTTTTTGTTTTTTTTTGAGATGGAGTCTTGCTCTGTCACTCAGGTTGGAGTGCAGTGGTGCAATCTTGGCTCACCGCAGCCTCTGCCTCCTGGGTTCAAGCAATTCTCCTGCCTCAGCCTCCTGAGTAGCTGGGATTACAGACGTGTGCTACCACGCTCAGCTAATTTTTGTATTTTTAGTAGAGATGGTGTTTCACCATGTTGGCCAGGCTGATCTCCAACTCCTGACCTTGTGATCCGCCCACCTTGACCTCCCAAAGTGCTGGGATTACAGGCGTGAGCCACCACGCCTGGCCTCCTTTTTTTTTTTTTTTTCTAGACTTGTTCCATTTATTCATTTCATAAGTTTGGAGACCTTCTAAGCGTGAAGCTCTCTGAGAGGTACTGAGGCACTAGAGAACACTGATTAAAGAGCCTGATGCCCAGTCTACAACAGCTGTACTACCTGGTAGCTGTGTGACATTGAACAGATTGCTTAGTTCTTTGTGCCTCAATTTTCCCTACTCTGAATGGAGATGGTTAGTACCTACTTCACAGGCTTAGAGTAAGCATTGGAAGAGAGAAAGTCTGTTAAGGATCACGGTCCATAATTGTTAGATTTTCTTATAGTGGTAATTAAGATCATCTTACCTTCATAGAGCATAAAGTTAGGTGGAAACATAAAGGAGAGGTTCAGAGGAGAAGCAATGTGATAGCAAATGACACATGTGGCCTTTGACCTTATCTGTGCTTTCCCCACCTCGTCATGTCTTGTTTATGTATCCTTGTCAGGAGTTCAGCTATAAGACTTTTCTGGGATCATCCCGCAAATCTGTATTACATCCTGTTTAGGAAAGATGTGGTGTCATTGTGCGATGCTTCCAGGCAGTTCTGAGATATATAAGGCTGTTGCCCTGATGAAATATGGCCCTAGGCCAAGCGTGGTGGCTCACGCCTATAATCCCAGCACTTTGGGAGGCTGAGATGGGCAGATCAGCTGAGGTCAGGAGTTCAAGACCAGCCTGGCCAACATGATGAAACCCTGTCTCTACTAAAAATACAAAATTAGCCAGGCATGGTGGTGCATGCCTGTAATCCCAGCTACTGGGGAGGCTGAGGTGGGAGAATCGCTGGAACCCAGGAGGTGGAGGTTGCGGTGAGCCGAGATCATGCCACTACTGTATTCCAGCCTGGGCGACAAGAGGGAAACTCTGTCTCAAAAACAAACAACAACAAAAAAAGAAATATTGCCCTAAACGTGTTTTATTTATTTATTTATTTTTGTTTTGAGACAGAGTCTTGCTCTGTCACCCAGGCTGGAGTGCAGTGGCGCCATCTCACCTCACTGCAACGTCTGACTCTCAGCTTCAAGCGATTCTCCTGCCTCAGCCTCCCGAGTAGCTGGGACTACAGGCACATGCCACCACACCTGGCTAATTTTTTGTATTTTTCGTAGAGGCAGGGGTTCACCGTGTTAGCCAGGATGGTCTCGATCTCCTGACCTCATGATCCACCCACCTCAGCCTCCCAAAGTGCTGGGATTACAGGCGCGAGCCACCGCGCCCAGCCCTGTTCTTTTCTGCTCTATATATCTTGGGGTTTCCCCCTCAGTATTATCAATTACTTTTTGGGGCTGTCACCTTTGTTGGGGAGCTCCCTCATTCTTCTTAAATTCCTAATCTGATTACTACTAGAATAGAACCAAAGGTTACCAGAGAAACCAAATAACCAGACTTGTTAAATCAATAACCTTGATTTATGCAAATCACTTAATAGTCTGAGCTGTCTTAAGGAAAGACTGTTGACATCCTTCTTACCTACCCTCTGACTCCCTCTTCCACTTCTAATGACCCTGTAATGACATTGAGCCCACCTGGGTAGTCTAGACTCTTTTTCCCCTTTTAAGGTCAGCTGATTAACCTTAATTCCACCTAATACCTTGATTTCCCTTTGCCATGTATGTCCTGGGGATGAGGATGTGGATGGATCTAGGGGGGCCGGTATTCTGCCTACCATAGCTATCTTGCTCTTTTTGTTTATAATTATGATATGTTCCAAAAAGGAGTAAAACGTAATACAAGAAGATAAAAATACATTTACCATTAAGTAAGAAAAAAGACAAGGAGAAGAGAGTAGGAAAATGAGTCAGGAGTGGGATTTATACAAAAAATTAGTGAGTCCACTTTACTTCTGGAAGTGGATGGTGAGCTTTTCTTGCCAGCCTTCTTGAAGAGGGAAGCACTGTCAGTTATGTTGTAGTGTGTCGATCTAGTAAAATCCAACTGGTTGTTCAGATACCTAGATGAATATTCTTGATATGAAGATGAAAAAAAATTTCTTCCGAAGTCTTCATGGATACATAAAGTGTATAATGAGCAAAACCTTTGACATGTTTACAGTAAACCCAATGGTGTGTTTCACCTGGCCTTTCTCTTCTTTCGTTTACTGCTTTATATTTAAGGTCAAATACGCATTCTTTGAAGATCTCTTGTAAGACATGTGGTCCAGGGTCAGGCCAAATGCGGGAATTTGGAACAGCTGGAGCAGTGATTCCCATCTGGTGGCTCTCACCCCCTAGGGATTTTTGAGGGTGCCCTGAGCTTTCATTCTAAAATGAAAGTGATTTTTTTTTTTTTTTTTTTTTTTTTACTATTTGTATGTTTGAAGGACATAAAGTATGTATTTACGTATATAATCTCTGATTTCCCCTTAAGACGGAAGAGTGAAAGCCTACCAGTATTTATTAAGAGCTTGGATATGGTGGTTAGTTGTAGTCAGAAGAGTGATCTGCACTAGCAGTCTGTGAGGTTTTGGACCATTATATGTTGCATTATAATAAAAAAAATTTATGTTCTTAATGGAGTGTTGTTTAAAGACAGGATGCATTAGGAAAAGTTAAATTGAAGTATAAATTATTGAGGAGTATATGAGAATTCTGTTGATTTTCCTCGTGCTATTTTCCCTGTAGTCAAAAGTTGCATTCATCTGAAATCTTTTGGCATATCTGATAGTATTTTTTTAAAAATCAATATTTAGAAATAGAAAATATTATGACTGTTATAGTCATTTTGTCTTTTAATTTATTAGGACTAAAGATTCATACACCTGCAGTGTGTTATTTGTTGAGAAATGCTTTCAAATAGCGGCTGGAAAACCATCTGTCTTAGCCTGATATTTAGAAACACAACTGGAAAAAATATATAAAAATAAACTTTCAAGGTATTGGAGATGGCAGTTAATCACATCCTTCCTCCCTTCTGGATTCTGAACTAGAGGAAACAGAAGAAGCTAGACAAAAATTAAAATACAGTACCAGTTTTATTAGTGTAAAGCGAAGTTGGGAGATGTGTTTTGGATGTAAGACTTCCTTATCCACCCTAAATGTAATCTTCATAGCCACCCAGGTGATGGCTGAGCATCTGTGGGTGGGCTCTGCCCATATAACCCATGGGAGCAGGAACAGAGAGTGTGTCCAGCAGCCTGTTCAAGCTGAAATCCTGTCCTTCCCCCTCTGGGAGAACTGTGAGTACCCCAAAGAAGGAGCAGACATAATTCCCCACTATGGTTTCTTCCTGGGAAATGGGGTGAACATTCTGCCGGAAAACATGTTCAAAGGAAGCAATGAGTTCTCTTATAAACTCTTTGATTTGTTTTGAAGTCCAGATGTAAGAAATGCAAACATGGGACATTTTGTCTAATTGGGGGTTGTAAGTAGATTGCTCTCTGTTTTGAATATGCATTTGGTCCCCACACCAAATATGTACTAACAAGTATATAAATTCAGAATGAATTTTATTGACAAATTATACTTTTTTACCGACATAATTAAGTTAAATGCTGTGTATTACAGGTTAAATGGGCAAATGGTAATTTGCCATTAATCATTTGGAACATTAGCAAAGATGGTATCAAAATGAACTTCATAAACTTTCAATACCTTGTTTCAGAAATGGATTATGACTTTAATATCCTATCTTTCTCATATATATGTAAACACTGAGAAATGACTGAAAAGTTCCTAAGGGGTGGAAGTGTGTGTGTGTATGAGTGAGAGAGATCATATATTACTGTTAAAAGCCTCACAGGTCATACATAAGAGGTTGGGCAAAGCCGACCTAGAGCAATGGATGGATTGTGTATCCCTTAAGTCATCATTCAAATACAATTTCTTTCAACCAAACTTAGATTTCAGGGGCTGTGAAGTCACCGAAGTACCCTGGAAAATATCGGAATTAGAATCATTTCCAGAAACTTTTAACTATTGGTTGAAATACTCTTATGCAGAATGAAGGGACCTAATGAGCATGCTTATCTCAGTTGAAGGCTATTTCACTTTGAAGTCAACTGGGAAAGTACTTGTGATTGCAAAGCACTTGTTCTAAAGAGAGCACTTTGGATTATAAAACAACAAAAACTCAAACCCCCACGATGTTGAACTTTGAGCAGTGCAAGGTGTGTGTTGGGTAGCTGCATAAGGCGCTTTGCTGTGTGGAATTACTGCTTTATCAGAGTTAGATGTTTGGAAAACATGTATCCAAACTGTGTCTTCATTTTTAACCTGATGGATCAAAATGTTTGCTTTTTGTCAGCAACTAGAAAGTAGGACCAGTTGTCCTATAAGGACTCCTAGTTCACAGTGATTAAACTATGCCATTTATGTATATAATGCTCATCTCAGCTGGATATGTGTCAGTAGGATGTACATCCAGCTTATTCAAAAGTAATATAAGTTCCGTACGTGTTATGAAAAGGAGAATTGTGCCATGTTCTCTGTTATCCTCCACTGGAAATTAGGATCTGATCTGCCCCTGCTCTTACTATCCTAGATAAGGTAAAAAGCAGTGCTTCTCATGTGAAAACAAGTAACCTTGCAGTCTGGTTATAAACACCAATTGATTCTATTGTTTTGGGATTGGGCCTAAGATTCTGCATTTTTAACAACCTGCCAGATCATTTCAGTGCTACCTTTCCATAGATGAGAGTTCGAGTAGCAATGTTACAGAGGTGCTAGTTGCTAAAAGCATTGTAGACATCGAGGCTTTTAGGCTAGCCTCAAATCATTTCTCATCTTTGGAGCCAAATGCCCAGGAGAGGTTAATAAAAGCTGTATTAGTTCAGCATTATTCTCTACAAGTCCTTCCATAGTGTGGGATGATCTAACAAGGCTCTGTGGTAGACTAGCTATTGAAAGTCTGGCTATTCAGGCAGGGCATTGGCCTAAGGCCAGTTTGTGATTCCTTTAAGGAGAAAACAAGCCTACCTTGGCAGATGAATTATCTAGTAAGCCAGTGACTCTACATTTGTGGGGTGGGAGAAGAGCAGAGAGCTTACCTCTTAAAATTCTAGAATGGATCACATTTTGGGTTTCACTAGATAGGGCCAATAGAGTTGTTATAGAATGTCTTTTAAATGTTCTCATGCCTGGCTGTGTATTAAAATCATCTAAGCAGCTTAAAATAAAAATACCTCTGCTTGGGCCACACCTCAGACAAAGTAAATCAAAATCTTTGGGTGTGATAGCTGGGCATCTCTATTTTTTAAAGAGCAGCCCAGGTGATTCTATGTACATCATGGTTGGGAGGTCCTGGTTTAGTCAGTCCTAAGCTCTGAGGGCAAGAAACTCTCCTGAGAAGCTCCATTTTTAACTTGAGCTGGTTTATCATTTGTGCAAACTGAGGGTTTGTGACCAGAAACCAGTCAGGCTGACCCAAGTTATTTGCAGTGTTTGGGAGAGTTGACCTTGGTGTATACATTAAGGAACTAGTGAACTTATCAGCCAGCATCTAACCAATGATTTCTTCCCTAAGAAAATTCAGACCTTGACTTTTATGACTCTGGGTCTGTTAAAGCTTAGGGCTGTGCGATTGAGTGGCTTGACTACTGTAACCTTATTTTAGAAGTGATGAGAAATTCTTTATAAGGTTAAGTTGGATAAGCCTGAGTGGTCACTTCAGATTGTGCATGTGTGTGCACACATATGTATTTCTTCACTGCTTAGCTAGTTCATTTTTTTAACCAAATCAGATTTGGGGAGGACTGTCCCTTTTCTGCAAATAGGGCAGCTAGAACACTCCTGGGGTAGGCCAGTACCCAGCCTGTGCTCCTCCCGAGGTGGAGGAGAGGGGTACTAGGGGTCGGGGTAATTGGGCTGGAGGGCTTAGGAAGCATTTGGAAATAATGAGCTTTATCTTGAAGGCATTACCCATATTTTTGAAATAAGTGTGGTGATTTTTGTGACTGTGATTTTCTTTATTACTGGGGCCATTTTGGCCTGTTGTCATTCTTGGTTTTTTTTCTAGATGTAGAGTGTTGCCAGAAGTCTGATCCTCAGAGAAAAGGTGCATTTTACACTTATTATAAAATTTCTTTGTGGCTTTACTGTCCTTTGAGAGTGGAAGCAAATCTTTTGAGTATTTTCATTCAACATTAAGGAGACCTACCTGACAAATTGACATGCTGTGTGATCTTTTCACAGACGATTCTTTCTTTCTTCTTAGAGAGTCATTATCAACCTATCTTAAAGCCTGTTCATGGTTTCCTGGGCCGGATGCCAGGTGACAATCCTAGCGTTTTTTGTTTTTTTTTTTAATGGCTGTCTGATGAAGCATCATCCAGATTTGGTCTTGCTCAAAGCCTTCTTCCCTGTGCTCATTGATTTATGGACCAGGTCTTTGGAGCAGAGGCCCAGTGCCTTAATACTCATTAGTAAATTGGGCACAGCTAGCCTAGGAATGAGATTCTCAGTCAGTGCCCAGACAGCACTGAGAGATGTGGAGAAAATGAGACTCATTTATCAGTCACCTTGAGACAGCATCAGCAGTCGGCCACCTTCCTTCACTCTGAGGCCTTCCACAGCCTCAGCACAGGCTTCTGAGCCTGCTGGTCTTGAGGGGTGGTGATGGACTCCCAGGTTCACCTTGGTCTGCTTCTCTCTCACTCTGCATTCTAGTTACATGGGCAGAACCTGTCTGAGCATCTTCCAGTGGGTGAGTAAGATCCTGTTGATTGGTAAGGCAGTCCCTCTCAACCGAGGCAGTTTTGGCAGTGTTGAGAGACAGTTTTCGATTGTCACAACCCTCTAGTTATAGAGGGTTATTGGAGGGCTCTAATGGCATCTAGTGGCTAGAGGCCAGCAATGCTGTTAAACCTCTAATAGCTTCCCACAACAAAAAAATTATTCAGACCCATATGTCAATTGTGCAAAGATTGAGAAACATTGGATTAAAGTGATTTATTTCATTTTTCAGGGACCCGTGCTTTGTTTTGGTTTAGTAGTTGTTTTCAGAATTATTATTATTATTTTTTTTTGAGGCAGCGTCTTGCTCTGTCGCCTAGGCTGGAATGCAGTGGCGCGATCTCGGCTCACTGCAAGCTCTGCCTCCCGGGTTCACGCCATTCTCCTGCCTCAGCCTCCCAAGTAGCTGGGACTGCAGGCGCCTGCCACCACGCCCGGCTAATTTTTTGTATTTTTAGGAGAGACAGGGTTTCACCGTGTTAGCCAGGATGGTCTCGACCTCCCAACCTCGTGATCCGCCCCCTCGGCCTCCCAAAGTGCGGATTACAGGCGTGAGCCACCGCGCCCAGCCCCTCAGAATTCTTGGAGTTACCGCTGTTGCCTTTTTTTGTTGTTAGGAAATTCTGTCAACTGTGAATATCGTATGGGCCTGGTGAATGAAACTCATAGAACATGTGAAGATCTTATCTGCTCCAGCAACCACAGCTTCCTTCTCACTCTTGTCCTCTTTCCCTTTTGTCCACCTGCCAGTAATGTGCACATCCAAGAGACTAAGTCAGGATAAAATCATCAAATGTTGGTTTTCTCTTACCCCACCCACGCCCTCTAGTGGTCTGTTTTGCCTCTAAAGCTGCTTTGCCTGTCCCTTCCTCCTCTGCTTCTCCTTTTAACACCAACTGTATTTAGGTGAAGACTACCCCCATCCCCTTTCCATCTGTCTTCTTTATACCTGTGAATGTCAGAGAACAGCTGGGGTAGGTGTGGCAGAACCTGGGAATAGAGAGGGCAGGAAGAAGAGTGCATGTTCTGGACCCAGATTCACCAGCCCTGTTAACAGTGTTTGGAAATTTATTTTGCTATTGATGCCAGATATGGAGCCCTGAACTCCACTGAGTGGGTGGTATAACTGCAAGACAAATATGCGCTTCAGGCGGGTGGCATTGGAGGTTTTCCTTTCTCTGCCCACAGGAAAAATGCAAGTGTAGCGTAGTGAATTAAAACTCTGGGTACAGGACTGTCTTGCTTTGATCACTTCAAATGTAAGAGGGGATGGGCTGTTTAAAACCCAGATATTCAAAGAGTATTCCCAAGATAGCAAAGGTGTGTTGTTTTTAGCAGGTGTATTTCAGCTAGTTAATTAAAATAAGACTAGTTTAGCCAGTTCCAAAGGGAACAGACTGTTTTCATTTAGAATGTGTTTTTCCTGTTTATAAAAAAAAAAAAAAAAAAAAAAAAAAAAAGGACCCAGGTCCTGAAAGTGAAAGGTCTCTGTTCATACCTATTTCTTGGGCAGCACCCTGCCTGCTCCTGAGCTCCTTTGCTTCCTAGAGCTAGAAGAGAGTCGGTGGCATCAGAGCTGTCAGGGATTCACAGTTGAGCTTTGGGCACCTGCTGAGTGGGCTCTATCAGGTTGGTGGCACTGGGCCATCTGGGGGAGTGAATGACCTCAGAGCTTCTTCCCAGGAATTTGGATTTATTTTAGAAGAGAAAGCTGCTTTGCCTGTCCCTTCTCCTCCTCTGCTTCTCCTTTTAACACCAACTGTATTGAGATGAAGACTGCCCCCCACCACCGTCCCCGTTCCATCTGTCTTTCTTACACCAGTAATCCTGTAAATGTGTATTTTTCTCCCTTTCATGTGTTAATTCAACCCTTGAGGTTGGTGGGACATTGCATTAGACTCACGGCTTCTTAATAGTACTGGACTTTGGTTTCTGTTTTGTGTTCCATACGGAGAGGTCTCTTCCTTTCTGAGTTTCCGCATGCAGCTGGTAGACTCAGCTTGGTTTGGCGGAGGCCATGTAGTATTAGGCAGGAATTGGGGTGCTGGTTTGATTCTGATTCTAACTGGAAAACATAACATTTTCTGGCCTCAGGGTCTTCCTCTGTAAATTGAGGGTTTGCATTTGATATTTTCCTAAGCAAAACCAGACGTTGTCTTCCAGTCTGTAAAAAGGTATTTTATACATTTTAATTTATCATATTTCCTGTTAAAGTTGATTGTTAGACCAGGGAGATGTGGTTCTGTGGTGAGCACAAAACCAGGAGTTTGGTAAGAGGTTGTGCAGTCAATGCAAGGTTAGCACCCAGTTGATTTCTGCACTGTGTTTTGGTTCACAGTAGAAGCAGTCCATATTCATCCAATTATGAATGGGAGTGGCTATCATTTTAAAGAATAACTTACCAAGCACTCTAAGTTGCTTTTAATGTAAATTGAGATGGAGGCTGAAAAGAGAAGTAGTAGAAATTGTTTCAAAGTTGAATTATTAACATCTAAAGACAGTTGTCACTTAAAATATGGGAGTCAGGCAAGCAGCCTTGGAACTTCAAGATGTGTGACCAACTCTCATCTGGCATTTAATTAGGGTAGTGCTTTTTTGTCATACAATTTCATGTGAATAGATACCTGGGCCTGAATTTAAAAAAAAAAAAAAAAAAAAAAAAAAAAAAAAAAAAAAAACGTAAACTAGACCACAAAACTAGAGCATTAGTTTTGTGACCAATAAGGTGGAAATTTGAAGTTCAAACTTCAGTGTATGGAGGTAGCCAGGGCAGTTTTGCTGAGTCTCTGCGATATAAATTGATACATATATTGATTGTCTCTAGTATCTTAGGATTTGGCATGTCAAACTTTTTTTTTGAAAAATGTTTAAAAACATTTTAAACAAAACCAAAAGTCAAATGAAACATTTGTGGAACCTCTGGAACATCTCTGTGAATGAATCTTTGATGTTCTTTGGAGCACAGTTTGAGAACCAATAACTCAGTTGCTCACCCCTACTCCTCTGGCTCTAACAGTGTTCTGTGTTTCTAGAACTTTCTCCATGTTATACATGTGGAAACTGAGATGGACACACTTAGGATCACACAATGCCAATGGTAGAACAAGCTGCAGATAAGAGATTTTCAGGTTTTTGATGCAAGGTTCTCTCAGTTCCTCCTTGTCACCCTTTCAGGTCTTATTTTCTGTGATCTTCTCAGCATAACAGTGACAAGACAAGTGGCCTCCAAGAAAGGTTCCCAGGTATTTTCCCCTCCATCCCTTGTCTTAGACATATTTTGTTTCTGTAATCTCACTGCCCTGCCCCCCTAGAATTTTCTTCTGGAGTGTTTTTTTGCAGTTTTCTTCTCTGTTAATACCTGACTACCATCACATCCACTTTAGTTTAACCCTGCCTCTTCAAGGGTTTCACTACTAAGGGTAAAATCTTGTAAAAGGTAAGGTGCAAATGTATTGTCAGAATGCCCAGGTTCTGTGGCTCATACCAGAAGGAGGTCTTGGAGGTCTTTGCTAATTTGCATTTCTTCACCTCATTTCCACCATCCTGTCCTTCCATCTAGCAAATACTTAATGACCACCCTCTGTGTGCAAGGCATGACCATTGCCGGCATTTCTTGTCTTTGGGGGACTCACAGACCCCATAGGCGAGATGAAACGGGATTGTCCTGTAGAGCAAGGAAGGAGCACGAACTGCTATGAGTTACGAGTACTCTATGGAAGGGGAGCTTTCCTCAGTCTAGGGAGCCCCTGGAGGCTTTATGCAGGAGGTGGGGTGAGATTGGAGGCTGGAGATGTGGGTGGGATTTTCCAAGGAAATTGGGTGGACACAGTGACTTAGGATTTCTTGAAGGTTACTGTACAGGATGAAGCTAAATGTAGGCTCCTTAGCCACCATTTAATGATGACTATGAAGTAGCTCAGGTGGTACACAGTAAGGACAGAGAGGTCTGGGAACCACTAAGTTAGAGCAGCGCTGTCCTATGTGAATGTGGCGCATGGAATGGTATTGTCCTGCAGGGCTATTTGAAGAGACCAAATCTCTGCTTGGGGCTGGCATTGCTTCTGAAGGGATGGGCATTTCTGCCTTTGTTTATCCTCTGAGGAGGCAGGCCCTTGTGTCAGAAATAGGGCCTCCAGGGATGTTGGATGGCCACCTGGAGGAACTGCTTCATTGGTCTCGTTCTCACTCCATTGGAACTGGGCTGCTGCTCAGTGTTCTCAGGTGGGTTGAGAAATTGGCATTTGCCAATCTGAAGCCAGGCTCCTGGCCAGGAGCCTGTAAGGTTGATCCAGAGGTTATAAGAGCGGTCATATGTGGTGAACTGGAAGTAGATCACTGTGGTTTCCTTCTGTTGCTAGGCCCATGGCCAGCCCTTAGTTCCTGCCCTGGTCTTGGCTGTGCTAGGCCCATGACACTCATCTGCCTGCTCTAAGCCAACCTCCTCCTTTTCCCCATAGCTTTAGAGGTGGACTTGCTTTTTTTTTTTAACAGTTTTTTTTTTTTTTGAGATATGATACACATATCATACCATCCTTCTATTTAAAAGTATACAACTCCATGGCTTTTGGTATGTCCACAGAAGTATGCTCCCATCACCACAATTTTAGAACCTTTTTGTTACCCCCTAGAAAAACCCTATACACCTTAGCTATCACCTCTCATTTCCTCCATTCTCCATACCCCAGCCCTAAGCAAGTGCTAATGTATTTTCTGCCTTTACAGATTTGCCTATTCTAGACATTTAATATCAATGGAATCATGCAATGTGTGTTTTTTTTTTTTTTTGCTTAGTATAATGTTCTTAAGAGTCATCTATGTGTAGCATAATCAGTTCATTCCTTTTTATAGCCAGATAATATTTAATTGCATGGATATGGCAGTTTTGTTTCCATTTCCTCAGTTGATGCACATTAGGCTGGTTTTACTTTAGTTTATTATGGATAATGGTGCTGAGTATGGATACTGCTGCTGAGTACTTCTGTGTACAAGTTTTTGTGTAGACACGTATTTTCATTTCTCTTGGGAGAGTTCCTAGAAGTAGAATTGTTTGGATCGTATGGTAACTCCATGTTTAACTATTTGAGGTACTGCCAGATTATTTCCCACACTGGCTGCGCCATTTGACATTTCCCACCAGTGGTAGATGAGGGTTCCAATTTCTCCACATCTTCACCAACACTTGTTCTTATCTGTATGTCCTTATGAGTGTGAAGTTAGTATCTCATTGTGGTTTTGATTTGCATTTCCTCTAATGACTAATGATGTTGAGCATCTTTTCATGTGCTTTTTTTTTTCTTTCTTTCAGGAGAATTGACACATTTCTTTGCCAGAGATCTCTAACCATCTTTATAAAGGTTGAAGGTGATTTTGTTGTGTTGAGGCGTCAGTGGGAAGGAACAAGGTGATTGCTACTCTTCTAGGAAGTAGGAGGATAGAGGGGATGCATATTGAGGTGGCTAATTCTGCAAACAGACTTGATGCAAACTTTTTTCTGGAAGTGAATTGATGAAGTCACGGCCATGAGCTGACATTACTCTGGTTGGCAACAAGGTCTTCTGAGATCCACTGTATAGTCCCACTGTGCCCATTGGATGACTTAGCTAGAGGACACAGCCGTTAGAAGGTCTGGAGGTAGGCATCTTCTTAGCTCCAGCAACAACTTCTTGATCACTGTTAGTCTAGGGCTTCCTCATTAGTTGTCTGGTCATTCCTGATGATCTTCATTGTCATTTTGTGGCACCAAGACTATGAGGATGGCTGTTCATTTTTCCTCCTCATTGTCCACCTGTTACTGTGAGAGATAGGGGTGTCTCCTGAATAATGCTTTTGAAAAGTCTTAAGTTCTGTCATTTTAATAGGAATTGTAGAGATGCATTCTGTGATTCTCTGTGTGCTGTGTGTATGCTGATATTGCTTCTATTATTTCAAGCTCTAAGTACCACTGGAGAAGAGAAGTTTCCTGGCACTTCTATAGTCACTTAAAATCTGGGCCCTCACTAATCAGAACTGTACTCTGAACTCCTCATAGCTAGGGATTTTCACTTCAAATTTGCATGTCTCTGAACTGGGATAATTTTACCTAGGCTGAGATTTTTTGGCCATCTCTTTGCCCCTCTGATACACCATCTGGATGTGTCTGACCCTCTTCAAGGCAAGGGCAGAGAAGAAGCCTTCTGCCTTCTAAGGAAGCTATTGTTCAGTTCCTAGCCCTTGATCTTTCCTTTGTTTTAACTCCATAGCTTGAGCAGCCTATTCAGTAGGGTTAATTGAGGAAGTAGAGTGGGGTTTCCTGTCTGAAAGTGGACAGCTAATTCCTACCAGTGATTCGGGCTCTTTACTAAAATAGTGAAAGAAAATCACCTTTTTTGATATAGCACCTCATTGGCTTGCCCTAGGAAAATTCCTTCAGCCCTGGGGCAAAATTAAGTAATGAGTAATGAGTATGGGTTATCAAAAAAAAAAAAAAAAGCCAATTCCCTTGGAGCTAGGTGCAGCACCTAGTTCGTAATGTGGCTGTCAGAGTGTAATTCCCGTGGGGTAGAAACTCCATCTTGTTCACTGTTCAGTCACCAGGGCCTGATGGCAGCTTATGCTCAATATAGACTTGGCGCGGAGCGGAGTGGAGGAAGGAAAGAGGGCAGGTGCTGGTTGGCTGGCCTGCAGTTAGACGGGCTGAATAAAGTGCTGTAGTGCCCTAGGCGACATATTGATTTAGCAGATACTTTATTGTGCCACCGTGGTCAGTGCCTTTCTCTGAGAAGGTGTGTGTGTGGGGAGGGGCTCCCTAAAGGATGTCATAGAGTCCCACATAGAAACTTTGAACAATCCAAGGTAGACAGGTGTTTTTAACTCATAATACTCCTTTATTCCCTGTTTTAAAATTTTTTTTAAATTTGATACAATAATTATACATAATAATGGAGTACCATGTGAGATTCAATCCACATATACATTGTGAAATGATCAAATTAGGATAGTTAGCATGCACATCACCCCCAAATAATTATTACTTCTGTGGTGAGAACACTTAAAATTGTCTCTTTTAGAAATATACGTTATTATTAACCATAGTCACCTTGCTGTGCAATAGAACACCAGAACTTATTCCTCCTAAATGTAACTGTTTACCCATTGACCACTCCCTCCTCATCCCCCTGTCTCCTCCCCACCCCTGGTAACCACTGTTCTGTTATCTCCTATGATAGCAACTTTTTAGCTTCTGCATGTGAGATTGTACGGTAGTTGCCTTTCTGTGCCTGGATTATTTCATTTAGCATAATGTCCTTCGGGTATATCCCTGTTGCTGCAAAAGACAGGATTTCTCTCTCTTTTTCTGGTTGAATAGTATTCCATTGTCAGAGAAGTGTTATAAGACTAGGAAAGGAACACTGCAGGCTGGAGCCCTGGGGAAAGTGGTCTGAGGCAGGTGGTGGGACTAGAGCTGGGGTCTGGCAAACAGGCTGGGTTTGATTGTCAGCATAATAGAGAGCACTCATGTGCCAGCTGGGTGGGAGGAGCAGCCGAGTGAAGAAGGGGAAGCCTCTCAGGAAGCATGTGCAGGGTTTATGGTGATGAGCAGACCAGCAGGTACGTAGTGGGAGAGGGGCGTGATGGGGCAGAGGAACTTACGTTATGATAGTACAAGACAGAGGTTGAGCCTCATTTTAATAGGCATTGTGGTGGGTGTTGAATAGTGATGGAATGTATGGGTCTGGAATCAGGCTGCCTGGTCAAGGGCTCTGAAACATGAGTGTGCATCAGAATCACCTCGAGGCTTGTTAAAGTATAGGCTGTGGACCACATCTCCTCAGTTGCTGATTCAGTGGGTGTGGGTGGGGCCTGAGAATTCACATTTCTCACTGGTGATGCTGCCGTTACTGAGTTTGGGACCACATTTGGAGAACCACTGGTCTAGAATTGAGAGGTTGGCAAACCTTCTCTGTTGAGAGGTAGATAGTAAATATTTTAGGCCTTCTGGGCTACAAAGAGTACCTGTTACATATTTTTTATTGCTTTTCATGACCCATTAAGCATATACGTATCATTCTCTGCCATATACAAACAGGCTGTTGGGGGAGTGAGGATGATGTAGGGAAGGTGGGGCATGGTTTAATAACCCCTGGGCCATGCCTAGATGATCAGTCCTCTGCCACATAGCTGGCTGACCTTTGCCAAGTTAATCACCTTTTGCCTTTATTTTCTCATGTTTCTCATAAAACAGAGATGATAATATTCATACTTCTTACCATACAGAACTTCTGAGGATTCAGTGAGCAAAGCCACAAAAGATTGTATGTCACAATGTCTGGGACATAGCTAGAATTTATAATTTATTTTTACTCTGTTGATAGGCAATGGGAAAATAGTAAGAGGCAGACCAACAGTGATCCAGGGCTCTGAAAGCTAATTGCTTCAAGATCCTGCTACCATTTTCTTTTGGGCTGCTTGCAAAGAAGAATCCTTTGACTGAAGCATGTATGTACACTCTGAAGTACATCCTGGGTTAGTCCCTTATAAGGGATCGGATCATTGCTCAGCCTCTCCCTTGAGTGGCACTTAGAAAATGGCGCTATTCGTAAGCTGACTGGTATTGGGCCCAGGACTCTGGCTGAAGGGGTGGGCATACCGGAAACCATTTGCAACCTATGCTCAGGTCCTACTTGTTGGGAAGCCCTGATTGAGAAGAGTGGCCTGGTCTATGTTGGCATTAGATAGGATCTGGCTGCATTAATATTGAAACTTCTCTGCCTTTTAATGTCTCATTTTGCCTCATGGTGGGAGTGAAAGTGAGAACCACAGAAAATCTGCCTGCCAGGTGTTCCACATTTCTTGTGCTACAGCATGCAAGTGAGCAGTGAGGTGTAGCTTTCCCTCATGTAGCTGGGAAAGCAATACCCCTGCTTGTACCTCTGGCATATCTTCTCTGTGCTGGTGCACCTAGAGAGGTTGCCTGGTGGCCCTGAGAGAGCCATCTCATCACTAAACACTGATGGTGAAAGCTGGCCATGCTCAAATAAGATGTAGCAATGCACCTCTTCTTTGTCTAGTTACCCCCAAGGGGGCATCCACTTTCTTGCTCACCTCACCAGTTGCATGTTCTAGTCCTTGCCAGAAGCACATAATAATGACTTTGTAAGCTTAAGTTACAGGCACACAAAAGGGCCTGATGGTGATATGACTCCACCCTCCGCTTGGGTTTTTGCTGAGATTCCGCGAAATATCCTTCTGTCTCCTCCCCACCTTGCAAAACAAACTTCCTGTTTTGAATTTGGTCCAGGCTGGAACAGCCCCACTACACCTGTTAACACACGCAGACGCACACTTCCCCCTTCATAATTGCTTAGCTTCTTGTTGCCTAGCCAGATTTCCCCTCAGCTTACAGTTCCTGAATCATAAGATATTGAACCAGCAAATTTAAGAGTTGACATTTTACTTAGAGGTATTCAAGTGAAAACATGGCTTCTGGTTTATTTGGCTGTATTGTGCCATGACCACTTGGCTAATTCTTCTCCTCCTTCACAGCAGAATGGAAGTGAGGAAAGGCAACCAGCTGACACAGGAGCCAGAGTGAGACCAGCAGACTCTCACACTCAACCTACACCATGAATTTGTGTCTATCTTCTACGCGTTAAGAGCCGAGGACAGGTGAAGTTGCCAGAGAGCAATGGCTCTCTTCACTCCGTGGAAATTGTCCTCTCAGAAGCTGGGCTTTTTCCTGGTGACTTTTGGCTTCATTTGGGGTATGATGCTTCTGCACTTTACCATCCAGCAGCGAACTCAGCCTGAAAGCAGCTCCATGCTGCGCGAGCAGATCCTGGACCTCAGCAAAAGGTACATCAAGGCACTGGCAGAAGAAAACAGGAATGTGGTGGATGGGCCGTACGCTGGAGTCATGACAGCTTATGGTAAGCACTGTTTCTGGGACCTCTCCATTAAAGTGTGCCCTGGCCTTGAAATGGCCCTAGAAGCTCCCAGATATGGTCTTGTCATGGACTGAATGTCCTTTGCCACTGCCTTCATAAGCAGTGAATTGCACACAGAGAGGCATCTTTAGGAAATTAAAGCAATGCCATTTTGGGGGTTCTGAGCTGGTGTATGCAGACACACTTTCCCCTGGAGTCAGTGGGTTAGTATAGTTAGGGCTCTATTGGTTGTGTTTGCAGCTAGCTCCTTCTCCCTGAACACATTTCAGGAACCATGTGATCTCGTGTGGGAGTGAGTTCAGGGAATGCTGAAAAATATTCTCATCTTTCCCTAAACAAAACTTAATTAAGGCTGGTGGGGGTGAGGTGAAGAGGATGGGGAGGAATGTTCTATGGAAGCCAGTAAACTTAGAGCCAATTGTGTTCCTCCCTCCAGCTAATAAATATGACACTGGCACTTGCATGCTGGTGAGTTTTAACCTTTGGCTTCTTGAGGTTATGTTGCTCTTCTTCTTGCCCTTGTCTCTAACTGCCCTCACTTTGAAAGGAATCTTTGTGTACTTGTTGCTTTTTCTTTAAAGAATTTTTTTCAGAATTCTTTTTGAAATCAGAAAGAGTAAAAAAATACACATATGGAATGTAACTTATTTTTCTTTTATGTTTAATATAGAAAAAGTTGGAAGCTGTAGACAAGCAAAAAAAGAAAAAAATTACACATAAGTCTACTACTCCAGGCAATAACCACAATTAACATTTCAGTGTGTATTTTTCTGATACTTTGCATACACACACAAATATATATATATACACATATATATACATACACATATATATACATACATATATATATACACATACACATATATATACATACATATATATATATATATATATATATACACACATACACATACACAAATACTTAGAAAAAAATTGCAAATGGAATTTAGATCATGCTGTGTTTTGCAGAGCAGACTTGGTCTGTAGAAGATGACCTGTTGTTGAGTGACAAGAGTCTGATCATTGAATTGAGGTTTCAGTGGTCTCACTGAAGTGGTCTCCCTGATAGTATAGATGAGATACAAGAATGGGGTTAGGTGAGGTGGAGAAAGTAGAGTTGTGTTTTGTGACCCACTCAAGGAAGGTGCCCTGAAGTATGCTGATTTCAAATCGTGATTCCCAAAAATGTGCAGCAACAGTTCAGTTCAGTGCAGGTTGAGTTCAGACACAGGAAATCATACTCAGTTATACATGTGCTTCTTTCTTTCCAAAAGGGGAAAAAAACTTGTTTTTAAAAAAGTATGTAAAATTTTATACACACGTATGTGTATGTGTGTGTGTGTGTATGTGTATATATTAGAAGGTGCTTACTTCTGAGGAACATTTTAGAAATTCTTTTCTAGTTCTTACTATGTAAATAATCACACTCTCTGCATTTAATCTGTTAAAAGTGTCTGTAGGCATTGGCTTTTAATATATCTTAAAAAATGGTACCTTTTTTGAACTGATGGATTTAAAAAATGGGATTCCACTGTGGGAGCTTACACTGAAAAGTAACTAGGTAGTTTTTCCTAGAGTTGCATTTTAAAATTGCTCATTGACTCACACTTGTGTCACGTTTCCAGAGTAGTTTAGATAAACCAACAGAAAATAAAGCTGATTGTCACCATTAGTGTTACCAATGTATATGACATAGCAGGTAACACAGGTGTAGTTTTAAAGTTTCTGGTTGTATGCATTTCATGTTACAGCTTTGAAGGGAAAGAGTTACAGCTCAGTGGTAATTTTCTCTTGTTTCTCTCAGTCTGTCAAACCTTTTCCATGGGCAAGAAGAAGCCCTACAAATAGCAAATTTATAGGCTTTAAATTTCTCCAGTTGTTTTGGCTGTTTGTATTTCTTGTGTATTGATAAAAATCTCATAGGGAAGGCTTCCCCACATTTTAAAGGACAATAATTTGGTCTTAGCTTTTCAGCCTCACAGAAATATTATTTTTTAAGTTACAAAAAAATCCCAGAATAGGCTGTTAGAATTTCAGCCACCTTATATGCCTGTAATCATAAGACTTTGCATCTCAAAGAAACTATAGAAATTATTTATTCCAACTTACTTTCGTAGATGAACCTTAGCAAAATAATTTGTCTTTTTCTCAAAAACAACAAAGAAACAATCAAACAGGTCACATCAGCAACTCTAACTGACACTGCTAGTTTTCTCTTTCATCCAATCAACTTTAACGTATCAAAGTGGTTTTGGGAGCTGAGTTTCTGGAATTTTTATTGGACTTGTATGTATGTGCTTGAGGTATTGGGGGGTTATCACATGGTAAGATCCTACTAAGACAGTGTCTCATTTGCTATTGACTTTTGGTGTAAATAGGTCTTGATTGTGGTAGGATTTCAGCAGCATCTCAGGGGTCTCTACCCACTAGATGCCAGTAACAGCTCCCTAGTTGTGACAATCAAAATGTCTTTAGACATGTGATAATTATCCCCTTCCTGCCACCTTGGAGAACTGTACTAAGAGTGGAAACCACAAACGCTATCTGACATCATCTTTTGAAGGATGTTATCAAGCAGATAACTGGTTTTAGTTTTTTTGTTTGTTTGTTTCTGAGATGGAGTCTTGCGTTGTTGCCCAGGCTGGAGTGCAGTGGTGTGATCTTGGCTCACTGCAACACCCGCCTCCTGGGTTCAAGCCTCAGCCTCCAGAGTAGCTGGGATTACAGGCACACACCACCACGCCTGCCTAATTTTTGTGTTTTTAGTAGATACGGGGTTTCACCATGTTGGCCAGGCTGGTCTCAAACACCTGACCTCAGATGATCTGCCCGCCTCAGCCTCCCAAAGTGCTGGGATTACAGGTGTGAGCTGCTGTGCCTGGCCTGGTTTTAGTTATTTCAAACTTGAAAGCCTAGTGTTCCCCCTGGTTTCCAGTTCTGGCACCAACAATTTGGATTGAACAAGAGGATTGTACTAGGGATTAGTTAGTATAGTCCAGGGCCAGTCCTAGAAGCTGGAGAGCCATTCTGATGATATATGCTTCCCTTGGAATCTGTCAGTATCAGTAACATTGTGTGACATGCAGGCAGCTCTGGTAGTTAATGTCACATGGTGGTGCAGAGACTGTAGGATTCTCAATGGTATAGCTGGGCTGGCAGAACAGTGATGTGGATGCATGGGCCATTAGTTTGCAGTCTCTTTTTTTTTTTTTTTTGCCATAAATGCAGCCTATGTGCAGTACATTGCCTACACATCTGCTTTGAGAGTGAAGAGTTAATCCTGTATGGCTAGGATTTGTGTCTGGTTTAAATGAATCCAGCAAAAAGAAGAAAAAAATTCCTTCTTTATCTCATCCCCATATTGGTATAATCAGAGGTTTTTAGGATAAATGGGTATACAGTAGGTATTTGAGGGATTGTAGTAGCTGATTTTAGATGATTGCTGATTTATTAGAATTTCTGGTTAGAGATTCCAAGGCAGCAGGGCTCGGTGAACTATGACCTATGCGCCAAATTCAGGACCTTTGTCTGATTGTGTAAATAGTTTTATTGGAACACCTCCACTCCCATTTGTTTGTAACAAATGCAATAACAGATAAACACGGTAATTCCAGTATTTATTTCATAAAACATCTGAAACATTCTGAATCCATTGATCAGCAGTCACCATCGTTATTCTAAATACTCATCTGATTAAGTTCCTTATTGATTCAACTATTTCCCAGGACTCCCATGGTCTAAGGCAGAGTCAGCAAACTATGGCCTACGGGCCAAGTCTTCCTTGGTACCTGTGTTTGTAAAGAAAGCCATGCCCATTTGATTATATGCTGTCTATGGCTGCTTTTGCACTATAGTGGCAGAGTTGAGTAGTTGTCATACAGACTGCAAAGCCTAAATATTTACTGTCTGGTTCTTTACCAAAAATGTTTATCAGTCTCTGACCTAGATAGTCTCTGGGTGAGTCTCTCTCTCTACTGGATTTTGTGTGTATGTGTGTGTCCCAAGTCTCTTTCACGCCTGTGTTTGGATTCGCTCACGACATCTTCATAAGCCGCACATATAAAATGTAGCATTTCTCTGCCCTCTGAAAATGCTTCTTCTAAGTGGCAGGTCGAGAGTTGTAGTGGTTAGGAGCATGGGTTTGGAGCCAACTGGTTTGTCTTTGCCACATCCTGTCTGCATGGCTTAGGCCCTAGAAGCACAAAACTGCTTTAAAGTGGGGTGTCAGTGCCTCTCACCAAGGACTGTGAGACATGAGCAAAGTGCTGTGTGTCAGGTGCCTGACATTGTGTGCTTGTTGTTGGCTGTTAGTGTGACTTGTGACTAGTACTCAAACAATAATAGAACTTGAAGAGTATCTTCCCTTCCCCAACCCATCCTTGTTTTGGTGATTTGAAAAGAGACTTCTGAACTTCTTTGGGATTTGGCAACTCCAAAGTGATACTCAGAAGATCTCCCGGGCAGCCTGTGTGGAACATTCAGTGCGTTTGTTCTTGGAATGTGGAGGACTTTTCTGCGTATTAACTCTGTCAGTCCAGAGAGGAGTGTGTTGGCTTTTGCCTCCCAGGCAAGTGTAGAGCCAGAGCCCTCTGCAGGTCAGCCCCATCTGCATCTCCCAGCCAGTGTGGCAGGGGCCATGCCTGCCAGTGACGTCTCGGGAATTGTGTCATGGATGGTGCCACTCACCCGAGTCAATGCTATTCTTGTTTCTGAGGTGAATTGATCTCTGTCTCCAGCAGCCTGACCCAAATTCTGATCCCTAGTGATCACCTCTTATCTAACAGGACAAACCCGGTCCACTTGTGTTCTCTAATGAACAGTAATGGAAATCTGAGGCGAGGTGACATTTCCCCTTATGGTCCATCCACACGTTGTTAACCCTGGCTTCTCTGGGCTGGGGCACTGTCCTAGAAAAGCTGCCAGTTCAGGCTCAAGCAGCTGTGGGCTCCCAGCTTCTCTCTGCCGACCCCCATCCCACTTTGCCTGCTGCCTGTTTCCTCCTTGACCTCCAGGTTCTGTGTGCCTGTTCTTCCCTATGTTCTGCCTGTCTCCTGGTTCCCTGAGCTTTTTAGTCCTGGACTGGCCCTTTGGCTTCTGTCTTTCAAGCCTGGTCCTTCAGGAAATGTCTGTCATTGGCTGGAATATCTCCCACATTTTGTGCATACAGTGAGAAACAGATGGACAAAGGCCCTGCTCTCATAGATGCTTTGTTATCTTTGGAAGGGAGAAATAATAAGCAAGAGAAAGTCAGATAGCAGTACATTCCAGGAAGAAAAATGGTGATAGGGTTTAAAATATCTGAGGGGCTACTTTGCACTAGAAGGTCACCTCTCTGGAGGTATCTTTTAACCAGAATGACACACGGAGCAGCCAGGTACAGTGGAAAGAGAGAGGTGGAGGCAGAGCATGCCAGGGAGAAGGCACGGCGTATGCTAGGCCCTAAGGCCAGCATATGTACTCCAGGGTAGAAGGGAGGCCACTGTAGCTAGAACGAAGCAAGCAAGCAGTGGCATGGAAGGTGTTGAGGCAGTGAGAAGCCGGCAGCTTATGCAGAGCCCTGTAGGCTATGACTTCTGGTATCAATATGGATGTTCTTATGCAGAAACCAGATGTTGACCTCACCCTATAGTTCACTGCTTTCTCTATGGGAGGAAGGAAGTTTTTTCCTTAAGGAGGCACACACGCCGGTTGGAGAACCAGCATAGGGCTTTTGGTTGCTGGTTGGGGGCAGTGGAGAGGTAACTGCTTTGGACTTCTGATTGGCCCTCGTTGGCTTGGGATGCTATGTCTAAGATGTTAATACCATTTAGGGCTGCCGAAGATTGCTCTGAAAGGTTAGCAGCTGCCCTGTGTTGCAGATCCAGATAACGTTCTGAGATTCGGATGAGAGCTTTTGCAAGTGTTTCCTTCTACCTCTCGTGAAAAAGGAATAAAAACAGGTTGGATTTCATTAAAGATGCAAGCATGTAAAGGGTTTTTTAGTTTGTTTTTTTTCCACTTTTTTTTTGTGTCTCTCTTCCTACAAATAGGGAAATATGGCCAAGGAATAGGAATGGTTTCTTTTTTCTTTTTCTTTTTCTTTTTTTTTTTTTTTTTTTGAGGGCTGGGACTGTTGTGGGATAATGTGGAAAACCACTGTTGCCAAAGTAGAAATCCCCTGCCCTTGAGGGAAATACACTGTTCTTGAAGTGAAAATGGTAGGGAAAAAAATAGCTGGGCTGTTCAGTGTGTCTGAGAAGGCTTTTAGTTACTGTATGGTGACGTGGCTGGTGTGATTAAAGAAAGGGCTTTCTGCTTTAAAAAGCTTGGAACCTAAAAATGGGCCTGTCTGTGGCTTGGGACTTTTCCAGCCATCCTGTGGTAGAGTCCAGCCTGCCCAGTATCCTCATCAAAGCCAGGCCAAGTTCACAAGCACGCCCAGGCCAGTCAAAAGGTCTGAGGAAGACCTCAGGAATGTTTTAGACAGGAGGAGTAAACTCAGAATAAGGGGCTCATTCTTCTACCCCTCAGTCATTAAGACCCTTTCTTTCATGCAGCACCGCTACTTCAAGTCTGGATTGAGGAGGGATTGCACGCACATGTGTGAGGTTGGAGTCTCAATCTCAATGTGATTGTCATTGCCATGTTCAAACGATGAGGCTTAGAATGTCCCTTGTCTTACCTGATGGCCATAGCTCTCTATGACCCTCTGCTTCTTCCCAGCTGTGTCCTGGTGCTCTTTTGCTGTCAGAAGTGCTTGAGCAGACCTCTTGCTGCTGTGGACACCCTAAAAAGCTCCGCACCCTCTCAAGTCTACTAAGGCATGGCGGCTCTCTTCTAGGACAAGACTGTTGGGTGGTGGCTGAGCATTCGCCTGTCTTTGAGCCTCTGCATTTGCTCTCCCCCACCCCTTCCTCTCTTCCCTCTTTGTTTGTAAATAAAGTTGGTTAGAACACAGCCATGCGCATTCCATTCTGTTTCAGAGAAGTTAGCCTTCCCTCCTTCACAGGAGGGCCCAAACCCACTGTTACTCTCATTCTTTATAACACTCAAGCTACTTAACATCAAGTATTTGTTGTATGAGCTGATCATGTGTCTCTCCCACTTACAATGTAAGTTCTGAAAGAGGAGGGACTTTGGTCTGTTTTGTTCCCCACTGTGCCCCAGAGCTTAGTACCTTTTGCCTGGCACATAGTAAGAGCCATGAATGAATAGCAGCAGCCCCTGGTGAAACTCTGTGATGCTCTGTGTGGTACAGTTACAGCTGGGACTCATTTGAAAATCACAGTAATGTTTTTAGTGAAGCAGGAAATGAGAAGAAATTCCCTATGGGCTCTGCATCTAAGAGGCTCCAAGTAGCTCTTATGCATGATCCTAACATGGGAACCATTGTTTATTCTGGAAGGTAGTTAGTGTTTCTGTTGGGCGGATGGAACACATTGTGTTCCTTACTGATGTGTGACCTTGAACAAGTCACCGATCATCTTAAAGCTTACTTCCTCTTTTGTAAAACAGACAATATAATATCATTTAACCTCATGGGCTTGTTGTAAGGATTACAAATGACAAAGTTTATTAAGGCACTTAGATTAATTTAGATTATTCTTGTTCTTTTTTTTTTTTTGGTGTTGTTTTTGTTTTATTTTGTTTTGTTTTGTTTTGGAGATAGAGTCTTGCTCTGTCGCCAAGGCTGAAGTACAGTAGTGTGATCAGGCTCTAGCAACCTCCGCCTCCCAGACTCAAGCCTTATGCCCACCTCAGCCTCCAGAGTAGCTGGGACTATAGGCATGTGCCACCACACTAGGCTAATTTAAAACAAAAGTTTTTTTCTGAAGATGGAATCTCACTGTATTGCCCAGGCTGGTCTCAAACTCCTGGCCTCAAGTGATCCTCCCATCTCAGCCTCCAGAGTAGCTGGGACTATAGGCATGTGCCACCACACTAGGCTAATTTAAAACAAAAGTTTTTTTCCTAAAGATGGAATCTCACTGTATTGCCCAGGCTGGTCTCAAACTCCTGGCCTCAAGCGATCCTCCCACCTCAGCCTTCCAAAGTGCTGGGATTACAGGTGTGAGCCACTGTGCCCAACCAGCACTTAATTAAAATGCATTCATTCCTATTAGTTATCACTAACTCTGGCTTGAATGTACCTGCATCTGTTACCACCCAGGCATAACTGTTCATGTAGATCTGACATTGTTCATTTGTTTGAACACAGGGCTTCAGCAACCTGTTTATGTAGCTATTCTTAGCATTTACAGGGGTAGAGCCTGACCAGACATGAGAGGAAATATGCTCTGTTTCAGAAGAGGTCAGGCTTGCCACCACCCTACTAAACTAGGAGATGTGGTTGTCATTGCCCTGTTCAAAAGATACAGTTTTCTTCTGTGGGCTGTAAGATAAGCTGGGTATGGCCAAGTTCACCTTTGGATCTAACCAGGGCATTGGTGGTGGTGGTGTTTCTGGCATGGTACAGCAAGCAGGAAGCAGTAGTGTGCGAGGCTACCCTTTCCAAGAAGGTGCGGGCCCTGGCGTCAGGTGGGGGACAATGGATAACAATAGGCTTGACCTCTCAGCACTTCTCTGATTCCTTATCTTTTCTATAAAAAAGGCTAAAATTCTTGGTTCCTATGCCATGCAGCTGGCTACATGTTAGGAAGATTCAAAGAATAGCTTAAGAACTCTATTCAGGTTCCATAAAGCACTTAATATCATCAACAGGCCTAGAAAGGATCTTTTACCAGATTTCGATGCATGGAAACTTCCTCAATAGTAATGACACCCTCTGCAACACCTTGGGAAAAACATTCGCTTCTGGGCACAAGTTCTGATGAAAGCTTAAATCTGTAGTTCTAACCCAGAAGAGAAGGCTAGTCAGTGTTGCTGAGCATCTGAGCTGCTCTTTGACTTTGGTGATAATTGTTTTATGCCCTTTTCTGTCCAGAATCTGCTGACTGGGACAACTGCAGGGTGGAAGCCACCTTTTTGTCAGTTCAGGAGCAGGCAAATTATCTAACATGTGGCTTTAAAATTCAAATGAGATAAGGCAGTAAGGGTCACTAAGATGTTTCTGGTGGGTATTGCCTTACATGACTTTAGGGTACTGGTGGCACTATCTTTGATTCTTAAGAGTACAATTCATTTTACTATGTATATATATTTAAAATAACACTTAATGCCTTTGTGACTTTGAAAATAATGTGAATTTTTATGTAAAATTAAAGCATATGAGGAAGTATGGAGAAGAATAAAGAATAAATACACTCTTTACCTCTAAATGCAGATCTTACCAGATAAAATTGATTTCCCTTTAGTTCTTTAAAAAAAAAAAGTGATACGTACATGTGTGTATATGTGTATATATGTACATGAATATATGCCTTTTTAAAAATTAAGATACTGCATTTCCTTATGCCATTAGGTTTTTTTTTTTTTTTTTTTTTTTGAGATGGAGTTTCACTCTTGTTGCCCAGGCTGAAGTGCAATGGCACGATCTCGGCTCGCCGCAATCTCCGCCTCCCAGGTTCAAGCAATTCTCCTGCCTCAGCCTCCTTAGTAGCTGGGATTACAGGCGTGTGCCACCATGCCCAGTTAATTTTGTATTTTTAGTAGAGACGGGGTTTCTCCATGTTGGTCAGGCTGGTCTCAAACTCCCGACCTCAGGTGATCGGTCCCCCTCGGCCTCCCAAAGTGCTGGGATTACAGGCATGAGCCACCGCACCCGGCCAGCCATTAAGTATTTTTGATGACTGTATACTTTTCATCTTTTATCCATCCACTTAACAAATATTTATTGAACTCCTGATATTAATAGCTAGTGGCTGTAAACAGAGATGACAAGCAGACTTGGTCTCTGCCCTCCCTAAGTTTACAGTCTAGTGATTTATTCTATCTTATGAATGGCTGACATAATGTAATTTAATCTTTTTATTTTGTGTTTGGGTAATTTCCAGTTCTTATCTGTAATAACGCTATTTTATAAATAACACTGCTTTGAATGTCCTTGTACATAATAAATGGACTGTATTTGGGTCATTACTGTAACTCTATTATCTTTCTGTGGAAAGATCACTCTAAAATTAATTTAAAAATATATAATTGATGAAACTTGACATTCCTGACAGTCAATGGAAATAAGAGGTTGAGGTTAATTCTTTTTTCATTAGCACCTTCCTTTCTCATTAACGCCCTGTCTTTGCCGGTTTCTCCAGAGCAGCAAGTGAAGCTGCTCTGTGGCTCTGTTGTTCACGCTCTGCCTCTCGGGCAGCCATGGTGAAAGGGATTTGATTTAGGAGCAGGCACAGATGTAAATAATTTTTGGCATTTCAGATGTAAGACCTTGCTCATTGCGTAGTTGGTTCTGTGCCATAGTATCATGGCGGCCGTACCTTCACAGTAGATCTCAACCTTGGCTGTGCCCTAATCCTTGACGGACTCTGCAGATCCGGATTTAGTGTGTTGAAGATGCAACCTGGTAACTGACTGCACAAAGTGAGTCTGATGCACAGCAGGGCTAAGAACCACTGCTTTAGAAGCATGTTCCAGGAAAAATGGGGTGGTGGACAGCATAGCTCCCAAGCATGGCCATTTTTGATAATTCCTCAAATACGGATTGATTTTGATGATCTGGGAAATGAAGGTTTACCACCCAGTCTCACAGCATTAGCTGATAGATCTATAAACCTTATTCCACCAGCAGGGCCCTCCTTTTTACTGAGATCCCATCTCCTTGAATTCCAGAGATGGAGAAAAGTGTGACTTGCAGTTATAGCTCCTTGGCTGTCTGCTCAAGGATGTGTCTGTCAGGCCCTTCCAATCACTTCTTACCCATCAATACCATGGCTTCCTGGAAATGAAAACTTAACAGAAGCTGTCAAATAACCTGTTCCAATGCAGTTTAATCGACCTTACCATTTATCAAAGAATGCTGGCATGATAGAAACCAAAGCCTGCTTTCCCCAGAGAGACATTTTAAATGTTTTTCAACTACTTTGATCTCGTCTTCATCATGTACAGTAAGTTTTAGGAATGCAGAATTGCAGTAGTAATGTTGGGATTAAATTTTTATTGCAAAGGCTTTGAAGCACAAACAAAATTTTAAAAGCTCATTAGTAATTGAAAATGATAATCTTGTTGAGGACGCATTTTATGGCTATAATAACTATAAGATGCAATGAAATATTAAAATATACTAGAATTTGGAGTAGTATTTTTCTATTTTTATTAAACTATAGAAATTATTTGTACAGTTGTATTGAATAAAAGGGTTACCATTAGGATTAAAACACAAACGGTCTGGGTGCGGTGGCTCATGCCTGTAATCCGAGCATTTTGGGAGGCTGAGGCTGGTGGATCACAAGGTTAGGAGTTTGAGACCAGCCTGACCAAGATGGTGAAACCCTGTCTCTACTAAAAATACAAAAATTAGCTGGGTGTGGTGGCACCTGTAATCCCAGCTACTCAGGAAGCTGAGGCAGGAGAACTGCTTGAACCCAGGAGGCAGATGCAGTGAGCTGAAATCGTGCCACTGCACTCCAGCCTTGGCCACAGAGCAAGACTCCATCTCAAAAAAAAAAAAAAAAAAAAAAGATTAAAACACAAAAATACTGTTATTTCTTTATTTTATTTTATTTTTGTTTATTTGAGATGGAGTATTGCTCTGGCTCTGTTACCCAGGCTGGAGTGCAGCGGTGCAATCTTGGCTCACTGCAACCTCCACCTCCCAGGTTCAAGCGATTCTCCTGCCTCAGCTTTCCGAGTAGTTGGGACTACAGGCACACGCCACCATGCCCAGCTATTTTTTGTATTTTTTGTAGAGACGGGGTTGCACCATGTTGGTCAGGCCGGTCTCTAACTCCTGACCTCAGGTGATCCGCCTGCCTCGGCCTCCCAAAGTGCTAGGATTACAGGCGTGAGCCGCCGCGCCAGCCTGTTATTTCTTTAAAGTTGTGATAAAACTGTTAACAATTTTTGGAGGTTTAACAGTAAAATACAAAGGTGCAAAATAATTTCATTGCCCGGAAAGGTATAATTTATTGAGCCTTATTTGTGAGAGTACTATAGTTTGTTTCACTCATTCATTTGTTCACTTACGTAACACATGCTTAATGTGCCTAGCACTGTATAATGATACAGATATGGGCTTGGCGTCATCTCTGTCATTGTGTTTTTTATTAACAGCATCCTTAATCTTGGGTTGGCTGCTTTGAAATGGTGACTCAGGTAGCTGCTTGAGTTGAAAATGAACTTTTTTCTTTCATATTGGGAGAGAAAACATGCCTACCTAGGTAAAGTGCTTAGAGAATTCAAGGGTTTTAGTAGCCTTATATTCCGTCTTCATTTTAAGGGAGAAGATAAAGAAAGAGTCTTAATTTTAAAAAAATCTTGGATCACTTGATGTATTTGGTAGTCTCCAGTGTCAGCTGGTGGATGTTTAGTGATACTGGGTCGGGTGGACAGAGTTACCACAGGACAGGGACATGAGTGAGTCTTAAGAGTGATTGGTATATGTTGTTCCACGAACACATGGCAAAATCCCAGAGGTTATTCCCTAACAAGTAGATTCAGGGGGAGCAAGTCAGAGATGCTTGCTGGTGGACAGGTCCGTTGTAGTTCTTAAGAGGTGGTGAAGCATGGTGGGTAAGAGCCATCAGCCCTGGAACCAGACTGGGTTTGAGTCCTGGATCTGTAATCACCTCTGCTAAGTTATTTAGCCTCTCTGTGCTGTGATTTATTCATTTGTTAAGAGGAGCATAGGGATGATCACATGCTCCTCAGATTGTCTTGGTAGGATTAAATGAATTAGTTCATGTAAAGTGCTCAGCACACTGCCTGGCATATAGAAAGTTCAATAAGTGGAGGAGGTTATATTGGGGTGGCCGTGGTGATGGTGATCCCTCCTCCTCATTATGAATCCCCTTTTACACTCCATGTCACACAGTCACAGAAGGTCAATCTTTGGCAGATGGGGTCAACAAGAGATAGTAGGTCAGTCGTATTTACTGGTCACTGTAATTTGAGAATTGAGGGAGAATATCTTCTTAATTGTAAGTATGACAACTTCATATGCTACCTAGAGTATACTCCACTAATAACTATCACCAATAACAATGGATTGAGGGACTGTGTCCAGTAGTCTGATGAGAGCCCATCAGCATTGGCTCATGTTCTGTTAGCTCCCCCATAGGGAGGAAGGCAGACTTCTCTCACTGCAACTTTCTGTTGTATTTGTAGCAGTCCCTCCAGTGAATGGAAGTCACACATGATGCAGGTTCATTCAGTAGGCATTTCCTATCCTGTAACCTCTCTATCACAGTTCTCTCTCTATGTCTCCACAGAGGGGCAGTGGGGAATACAGAGGGGTTGAGAGAATGCACCTAATTCAGCGGTTATCAAATCAGGGCAGTTTTGTCCCTCCAAAGGATATTTAGCAGTGTCTGGAGACGTTTTTGATTGCCACGCCTGGATAATTGCTGTTGTCATTCAGGGAGTAGAGACCAGGGATGCTGCTAAACATCTTACAATGCAAGGACAGTCACCACGACAAAGAATTACCTGGCCCAAAGTGTCAGTAGTGCCGAAGTTGAGAAATCCTGAGTTAAGTCACACTAGAGGGTCAGGGCTTCTGTGCTTGGCCAACTACAATTACCGGTGATAGTTAAATGCTATTCTAGATTGTATTCGGATTCTAGCTGGCTGATGACACAGGCTCTAGGCAAAGAGGCTGAAATGGGGGAGATTGATCTTTTGTATCTGAAGAGTATTTCTTTATACTGAACATTGCCACTTCTCACTGGCACGACTGCCCCCTTCTGTGTGACTGGCCTCTGGCACTCTTCAGAACTCTGGAGAGCCAGTTGATGATTAGACTTAGTGACAGAACAGGTGACTGACTCCCGCTGTCTGTGCCAACTAATGATGTGCCTGTGACAAACTGAGTCATGCTGACCGTGGGACTGCAGACCGCAGAGGAGAGTGCTCTCATGACCCCTTGGATAAAGCAGTGGAGCTCTGCATCACCTGAGGAGAGAGTTCTTTGGGAAGGATGAGAACATTTTCCAGTGAAAGGTTTTATTTTACTTATATATTTAACAGGCAGTTATGCAGTGCTTATTATGTGCCAGCCAGTATTCAAAACACTTTATAAATATTAACTCTTTAACTTCTCTTGACAACCTCAAAGCTGAAGTGTTGTTCATGTCCCTCTTTTACAGGTAAGGAAACAGGAATGCCAGAGGTAGGACTCAAACCTAGGAACTCTGGCTCCAAAGTCAGGCCCTTAACCACTGTGTTATGGATGAAAGACTCTGAACTTCACCCTTGGTTTCTTTTTTCTACTCAGGTTCTTGACTTCTGATTGGTCCCATTGAGATGTCAGGGAATTAAGCAGTCCTGAGGCAAGCCCTCATTTTATCAGCTCATTATTTAATATCTGTGAACCTCAGTTTTCTTATCTGTAAAACGGAGTCACATCTACCTCATGGGGAGGATGTGAAGATAAAACAGTTGTCCATTTTGCATTGCTGTAAAAAATACCTGAGCCTGGGTAATTTATAAAGAAAAGAGGTTTATTTGGCTCAAGATTCTGCAGCTGTACAAGAAGCACAGCACCAGCATCTGCTGCTGGTTCATGAGGCATAATGGAACAGGCTGGTGCACCTTTGTTGAGATTCGCTGGCTGTGATCTGTGCTGTTTATGTGAGCATGTGTGTTTATTTCATGGCCAGATTACCGCATCTGCTCAGGGACAAGTTTGCTCTGTTTTTAGGAGAATGGAAGATGGCACCTTCCCGTTTGTCTTAACTCAGGGCTTTTCTCAGTCCTGCTACCCACACTGTGCACTTTTCCCCTGGCCCACTCCCAATTCAGAAATGGGTCTGGATTCTATTTCTGTGGATGGTTATGCAGTCACCCATCTGCTTTTCTGACACATACAAGTCAGTATATCTTTCTGTGATTATGAATTTTTAGAGGAGAGAGTCTAAGCTTATCTTTTCTTTTTTCTTTGAATATCTTGTCTACAAATAGTAAATGCATCCATAGGGGTGAAGAAGGAGTTCCTGTAATTTTTCCAGAGGGGAGTGCAGTACTCTTTAATGTGTAGTCAGATGTGTGAGAAAGGGAACCAACTCTTAAATGTAAGAACGATGAGAGTATATCCCCAGCATCTAGAATAATATCTGGCACATAGTAGTAGCTTAATAAATATTTGTGAGCAAATGAATGAGACTAATCTTTATTTTAAATATTTCCTAAATCTGATTATAGTCAACTCTGGGTTACCTAGCAGACCTGAAAATCTGGAGCTGTAGCTTTTATGACGTGTTAGTGTATGTAACTAACAGAATTAAACACTTTTTTAAAAACTGGGACATGCTAGAGTATGCAACACGAAAAATAACGAACTTGATCCAGAGGCTACTTTGGGATCTTGCTGCACCCTTGGGGTGTCAAGCTTTGTGTGAGAAACTATGGTGCTGTAAGGAGGAGGAATTCAGTGTAGTGCTATAGCAGGATGCTAAATAACAAGGAGTTTTCTCTCTTGACCAAGTAGCTGGAAATAGTTATACCATGTTACTTATTGCCAGACTTGCATTCCATGACAGACTGATGTATTTAGTAGGATCTGGGCCAGTTGAAGACGGCCCTTGTCATCTTTCAGGTGTGGTTTGACAGATCTTTTGTATCACTTCAGAAACATTTGAGAAGTTTTGTTCTCCATGATAAAGAGAGAGCAAGCCAGACAGATATGTAGAGGCCATAGAATTTTAAAATTGTCTGCACTTTCTTTTACAGATCTGAAGAAAACCCTTGCTGTGTTATTAGATAACATTTTGCAGCGCATTGGCAAGTTGGAGTCGAAGGTGGACAATCTTGTTGTCAATGGCACCGGAACAAACTCAACCAACTCCACTACAGCTGTTCCCAGCTTGGTTGCACTTGAGAAAATTAATGTGGCAGGTAAAAATAGCAATTCTCTGCCCTGATATGGAGTCACACCCTGCTTTGGACCAAGAAGAGAATAAAGGAGAGCAGTGGTTCTTACTGGAACCTGCATAATATAAATTCTATAAACTTGGCATGGCCATTGTAAAGATAAGTCTAAATTTATTTTTTAATAGCAGATGTTAAAATGCTTTTTATAGTTTTATCATGATGCATAATATTTGGTGGTTTGTGTGACACATTTGCTCTTAATGAGCTCCTGGAATTCACTTGTAAAGAGAAGATTCATGGCATAGATTAAATGAAATACCAGAGGTTATTTGAGAAGCTCGTGCCTTTGAGAGTTCTTCCTCCTCCGTACTCCCATCAGACAATTTTGAAAGTCTGTTACGTATAATAGGTTCTCTCCTCCCTGTTGTTAAAAAAGAGCCACCATTGCCGAAAATGCCTCCTATGTATATATGGAGAAACAGAAATTCTGGAAATGGCTTTTAGGAGATAACCCCTGCCTAATCCTAGGCAGATTCTGTAGCCACTCATGTACACCACCATGCGGTTCCCACTGGGAGGCATTTTGTTTGGCTCCTTCTGGAAACTGGAATATTGGATGAGACAAGGAAAATTGACTAAAAACAACACCCAGATTATACGCTGCATGTTGTTGCCTGCAGCTCACATTAGAACCTCCCCACCCCCGCAACTCCCCCACCATCACACTGCTCTGAGGTCAGCCCCTGGGTCTTTGTGCTTGAGCCAGGACTGCTCTTGTTAGGGTGACCACGATTTTCTGGGGACCCAGGACAAAGTGAAGAGCCTGAGGATTAGGATTCAGTGCTTTGGGTGAATGGTTGTGAACAAGCTGTCTATACTTTTGGTGGGTGGTAGCCAAACTCTGGTTAATAGATAAAGTAAGTAACTAGGTTACTTTTGACATCAGTTCCTGCTTTAAAAAAAAATCTTGTTTCATATACTTTTAAGCTTATTTTCCTTTCCCTTTTGCTTGTAAAAATTCACACACTTAAGTGGGAGAGATTCTTTACCTTTCCCACCTCCCAGCGTCAAAACATTTAATTGTTTTACATTATGCAAGGTGGTTGTTATTACCTTTTTAAATGTTCTTTGCCCTTTAGCAAATTTTAAATTGCAAAATATATTTCTAATAATTCAAAGTATTCAACCAAAGGTATTAAAAATAACTTTTAATTACAACACAGAGGCAGTGTCATCTAGGCCATAAATCCTGTCTTCCTTGCAGTTTCCAACAGCTTCTGTAATTAGACAAGAGAACCTCCCACTGTGTTTAGCTGCTTTTTAATAACTGGAACCATGCCTCTTCACTCTCCACTTGCCACCCCTGTACCCTGTAGAAAATGCTACTGGAAAGGCCCTATGTGGTTTCATCACTGTTCTGTGTCATATTTCTGGAGGTGGGATGGAGTGTTCTGCCTTTAACTTTGCTGTTCTCCACTGCCTCTGAAGTCCTGTGGCTTGTGAACCTCTATAAACACATCTGCTGTCATTCTTTCCCCCAACGTGGCATCTTGCTGCCTCTGGCTGTCCTGTTTGTTGCAAGGCTCACAAGGACTTTGCTACCTGGGCTTTAAGCCACAGAGCACAGGGTCGTGGGTACACCTCTAAGAAGGAAATGGGAAGGACTTGGGGACTACTTTCAAACGAAGTCTGGAAATATACCAGCCGTATGTATTGAGCTAGTGTACCGCTTAACAAGCATCATGTTCTCTAAGCCAATGGCTCTGAGCGGGACTCCTTTAAATGTGCCACTGGTGCTGTGTTTTTAATAATATTTAAAGAACCAGAGTGTTGTGTTTTGTTTTTGTTTTCCTTTTTGGGCAATGGGAGCAAATTTAGAGTTACACATTTAATGATTAACCTCATTTGCATGTCTTTGCATCTCTCGGGTATGTGTGGGACACAGTCCATACCATCATGATTTTTACTGGCTAATTAGGAAAAGAATACACATGCATAAAATGACACAAACCATGGTTGCTGTAAAGTAGGGGTGACTCAGAAAAAAATTGGGAGGCAGGGAAGGAGAGGAAACTAACATTTAGTAGCTGTCCAGTATATACAAGTTCCTCTGCCTGACCCTCCAATGTACATGATTTTACTTAATCTTCTTAGCATCTCTGAGAAGGGTTTTCACAGGTTTTGTTGAGTTTAAGTACTTGGGAGTGGGTAACTGTTGGTACTGGAGTCCCTGAGCTCAGCTTCAGATCTGCTAGTGCTATGTAGAGAAGAGATTCTGAGTGTTAACTCCATCTCTCCTTCCATTTGTAAATTATCATAAAGGCACGTGTCTGTAAAAAGATGCTACCATTTTCTTACCTAGAAGAGAGCTGCCAGTTTCCTAGATTTAATCATCTGTCTCATTAAGGATTTCTCTGTCTCAGTGTCTGCTCTCAGGCTAATGTTTATAAAAGCTGGTCCGTGTATGTGTGTGTGTGTGTCTGTGTGTGTGTGTGCGCGCGTGCGCGTGCATGCATGCAGAGGCATCCCTTTCATAGACACTGTCTTGGCCAAAGTGGATATAGATATGCTGGACAGCCTTCTTCATTTCCCCCAGAAGGTGGGGGGGGGGTCCTTTATATCTTGTCAGTCAACTACATATTTTTGAAAAACGATTTGCCATGTCTATAGAGTACCAGAAAGAAGGACAAGGACTTAAGTGAACAGTTCTCATTTATGAGCAGCCCTTCCTTGCTTTTCTGCCCTCTCTCTGATCCACAACCATGCTGGTGTCTTCAGACCCCTCTGTCAACCCAAGAATGGCTCCTGAGCTGTGAGAGTTCAGTTTTATGGGGTTCCAGTCCTCGCCAAGTAAAGTTTTTCTCTCTCCCTCCCTGAATGGAGACATGTGGTAATTGCTCAGAAACGTTCTCCCTGGTGTGTCTTTACAGCTGACTCTGGTGTCTTATTGCTCACTGATGTTTCTGATTGCTTATTGTTGTGTCTTATTGCTTGCTAATATATCTTCTGGTTGGCTATAAACTGTCTCTAAATTGGGTACCATAGCAATTGAAGAAGGATTCCCTAAATTTATTTTCTTTAGAGGGATAGCTCTGTGTGTGTGTGTGTGTGTGTGTGTGTCTCATTTTCTGTCTGTAGCTGTGTTCTGTGTAGCTTTTATCCAGTATGGCTTATCTTCACAAATTTATCACCGAGGGTTTTTTAATGTGAAAGTAAATTTGCCCCTAGGGAAATTTAGGTGGAAATGAGCTTTATTAAAATCAAGAAATCAGATTGAACTGGATTTTTGAGCTCTGTTTGTCTTGTTGAAGAGAAAGGGGACTCAAAGGAATGAAAAAGCAGATTTTTAAAATCCCCACCCTTCCACCAATCACACAGTAAATTAATTTCTCCATATTCACTTTCTGAAAGGGCTTGAAAGGCCTTCGTCAAAATTCTCTCCTTTTAGAATGATGCTTTGAATTTTAGAAAGACCCATTCTGTCTTTCTCTAGTTTTGTGATCTTAAATGAGGAAGTGGAGCGAATAGGATTGGATCTGTGGTTCTTTGTCATGTACCTGAAATGGGGAAAAGGTAAAAAGTATACATATCTGATCATGAAAATGCTTGCCTTCTAAGGACTGAATGTCTGATATATCTTTGTTCTGCCCATAGTGTCTTGATTGTAGCCTTACCTGTTGAAGATAATTCAGTAAATATTGCTCACATGGATTGGTTTCTATTGGAGGGAACAGCATTTGGTTTCCTCACCCGGAGGAGTTTCTTCTTATAGTTCTTCTTCTCAATTTACATTTGTGGTGATTTGCCTAGAAGTCGGACTTGGTATTTTGTTTCCCTAGTTCTCAGACCTTAGCAGACACCACCTAAGAAGTGGGACTGCCTTTTTTGTTGGTCAGGACTGAACTTCCCATCGATGGTTATGGGATGTGGAGGCTTCATAGGATGTGATAGTTACAATCCTAGATTGTGATACTTTAGAGGACAAGAACATTGTGCAGCTCTCTACGGGGTAGTGTATGTATGTGCATGTGTACACATTTATTTATACTCTCAATAAAGAGTTGTCATTCAAGGTCAGCTGAATAACTGGCCAGTGCTGACTGTTCCTTAAAAGCCAAAACCATAATGATAGCATCCATGTGGTGTTGTGATGACTTAACAATTGCAAGGTCACTTGGGAAGCAGAACCACAAAATCAAAGGTACAGGTATAACTCAAGCGACAGTTTCCTGGTATTTAATCCAAGTTGAACTTCCAGCAACCCTGCATTTTTTCCAAAGTGGGGAGCGATATGCAACACTTTCTAGTATTTGGGGTTGAAGTGCAATGTATTTGAATTTGGTAAGCTGTTCTTAAAAACAGCAACCATTATTATTATTCTTACCATTTGAAAGTTGAAAATGAAAAATGTCCCTGCTGAGTTCCAGGGCTTGCATTTGGAAGTGCAATTTCCCCCTCTTTGTGCTGCTAATGGACCTTGAAGTTTAGTTGTACCTGTGCTCTTTCCTTGTATGTGTACCCATGTCATCAGTTTGTGTTGAAGTAGCACCTGAAGTGTCCCAGCTCCACCCCTGGGCAGTGGCTCAGCAGATGACTTTCCCAGGGTCAGATACTGGTATGTCAGTGAGATCCCAGATGCTACTGAGAGACGGGAGAGAGATGAGATTGCAGGTGGCTTCCTATTAAGTTGAGCAAGAAGCAAATATGTTCTGTCTATCTACCTGTCACTTTCTGTTTTGTTATTTGCAATGGTAACAGTAAATATGTGGACCCTTGTCAGAAGCTATTCTTTTGGTATCTTTACAGAAAAATGCTTGTCTTTGTTGGTATGGTTTTCACTTTGTGTGGTCAAGGATATTTTGTTTTTATTTAGAAGAAGAAAGACATAGTTCAGAAGTGATGGTGATCTTTGAGGAAGTGAATTTATAGCAGTGATTAACAGCTGTGGGCGATTTTGCCCCCAGGGGACACATGGCAATGTCAGGACACATTTTGGTTTTCACAAATGAAGAGGTGCTATTTCCTTTTTTTTTTTTGAGACAGTCTCGCTCTGTTGCTCAGGCCAGAATGCAGTGGCACTATCACAGCTCTTTGCAGCCTCGACCTTCCATGTCCCCACCCCCTGCCGCCTCAGCCTTCTGAGTAGCTGGGACTACAGGCAATGTGCCATCATGCCCGGCAAATTCTTTTTTCTTATTTTTTGTAGAGAATGGGGTCTTGCTATGTTGCCCAGGCTGGTTGGGCTCCTAGGCTCAAACGATCCTCCCACCTCAGCCTCCCAAAGTGCTGGGATTACAAGCATGAGCCACTGTGACTGGCCTATTTATTTCTAATAGATGAGGACAAGAGATGCTGCAAAAAGCATCCTACAATATATAAGGCACGGCCCACAATAGAAGTATCCAGCCCCAAATGTCAATTGTGGCAGGTTTGTGAAATTCTGATCTATGAGATACTGTTAGAATCTGGTGCCAGCAGATATTTTCACCTATGGTTAGTGCAGAAAGACGCTTGAGACGCTGAAGTTAGTGCAGAAAGATGCCTGAGACGCTGAAGTTTCCTGATTGGCCAGCTGAGACCTAAAGTTCCTTTCCCTTTTCCTAGCAAGGCTGTTCACAAGCCCCCCCACCCCCGCCGCCCCCCAATCTCCACCTCATTTAGCTTTGCCACTGGTCTTGGAGGCCTCCAAGGAAAGAGATTTTAGAAACTCCCAGAAGACTATTTTAGGATCCTGACCTTAAGGAACTCCTTTCCTGGCCCACAGTGTGCTTTTGGCAATGTACATTTTACTTCTGCTTCTATAGAAGGTAATTATTTCTTCTCATGAAAGGACCACTAATTCCGGATAACAATGGTACAAAGTAGTCTTAGAGAATGGGTTTAAATTGCAGAATGTTTTAGAAGAAATTCTTTGTTATTTTAAGCAAAGTATATAATTATCAAGATATGAGAGAGTAAATTAAATAAGTTAAAGAAAACAAGACAGGTCCCCAAAGATCTACTTTACATCAGAAAATACCCTTCACAGCATACTTGGAGCAATATTGAAGAAAATGAGACTAGAGAGTTAATTGGGATTTGTGATGCATTTTCAATGTTAAATGAAGGAGTTTCTATTTTGTTCCCTGGGCGGTGGCAGTTGATGAGAGGTTTAAAGTAGGAGGATGAATAGGTGTGAGGTCTGTATTTCCAGAGAATAATTACCGGCCATGTGGAGTGAGATGCATATGAATGGGTGAGAGAGACTGCATTTAATCTTCAGTTAGGAGGAGAATGCCCTGGGTTAGAGATGTTCCTGTGGCCCAGGGAGAAAGAATTTGAGACCCACGTTAGGGTGAAGCTGGTGTTATGGGGACACGGACAGACCGTGGGAAAGGGCAAGGGAGAATTTGTCATAATTATTTCCAAGGGTGTAGCTTGAAGGATAACTGGGTGACTCATTATTGAGGAAACAACCCAGCAGAGAGACAAGGTTCCATGAGGACTGTAGCCACAAGCCATTTGTTTCAGAATATCGGTTTAAAGGCAGTTGAAACTTTGATGCTAGTGTTGAGGGGATGAGGGACAATGAAAGGCAGCATCTGTGGAACCAGACTGGCTTGGTTCAAATACTGGCTCCACCACTTCATAGCAGTGTGACTTTGGGTAAGTTTCTTAACCTTCCTCTGGCTGAGTTTCCCCATTTGTAAAATGGGGGAAATAATAGTAGTGCCCATTTCACAGTATTGTTAGGAGGTATATTAGTCCATTTTTACAGTGCTATAAAGATACTACCTGAGACTGGGTAATTTATAAAGAAAGGAGGTTTAACTGACTCAGAGTTCCACATGGCTGGGGAGGCATCAGGAAACTTGAATCATAGTGGAAGGGGAAGGAAGGCACGTCTTACATGGCGACAGGAGAGAGCGAGCGAGAGAGCAAGGAAGTGCCACACTTTAAAATAATCTGCTCTCCTGAGAACTCACTACCATGAGAACAGCATGAGGGAAACTGCCCCCATAATCCATTCACCTCCCACCAGCTCCCTCCCCTGACATGGGATTAAAATTTGAGATGAGATTTGGGTAGGGACACAGAGCCAAACCATGTCAGGAGGATTAGGTGAGACCAATAACGTTCTTAGAAACATGCCTGGCATAAAGTCGGTACTGTACGAGCATTTGTTAATTACAGTTTAAAAGTTACATATTTGGAATATTGACATAAAAATGGAACATTGTAGTGACTTCTTATTTGGATATCACCACTAATAGTGAAATTAATATTTGTATAGTGCTTTATAGATTAGAAAATAATTTTGTATATAGTATTTCACTGGAACATTTTAAATTTGAAGTTCCCAAATTGATCTTTTTGTGCCTCTGTTATCAATATTTAGCTCATCACGAAATTCATGTTTTGTCAATAATCTCTTGGTTGCAAGAGGCCAACCACTTAGCTTATATTAAACTAAAAGGGAACTTGGGGCTCATGTCATTTGAAAGTTTGTGGGATGCTGTTGAGAGGTTCAGACATGGGAGCTGTCTTTAAGAACCTCAGCTGTGTCCTCTCAGGTATTGGATACTGTCAGAAGCCATTCTTTTGGTATGTTTACCGAAAATTCTTCTCATTGTTGGTATAGTTTTCACTTTGTGTTGTCAAGAGGGTTTTGCTTTTTATCATTAAGAAGAAAATACAGTTCAGAAGTGATGCTGTCCTTCAAGGCTATGTTAATATGTTCTGTCTTTTATTTTGCCTTCATTCTTAGGCCATCTTTGCATGGTGAGGGCAGAGATGGATGGTCCCAAGGAGGCTCTAGGTTTTAGTTTTCAGTCCCAGACGGCTGTGCTGCTTTCCAGGAAGTTTTGGCAACTCTCTAGAGCAGAGTTATGATTGGCTTGGCTTGGCCTCTGTGCCTATTCATGATCCAGTCAGAGTGACCAGTATCATGTTCCATCCTGATTGGCTAGGCCTGGGTCACATGGGTCACCCCTGGGAATTCATGGTATAGGAGAGGGTCCCTGAAGAGATTCCAGATGAGCAGATAAAATGCATATGGCTGCTAGAGACCCTGGTCATGTCATGGTTTGGCTTTCTGGAGCTATCCTAAACCTGACTCAAGCTTTTCTCTCCCTGAGTGTTTGGAGGGCAAAGCCTCAGGACTGCTAACTTTCTGCCTCCATTTTAAGCACTACTGTGGCCAAATGTGCCTCAGCCCCACTTGGAACGAGCCCAAACCCCTGCCTGCAGTTTATTCATGCTCTTACACACTTAACATGTTTTTGTCCACAGCCTGGCATGCTTCTGTTGTTCTGGCTGACTCTTCTTTACCACCTTTTTCAAGTCTCATTTGAAGCTCTGTCTCCCTAAGACTTGCTTGATGCCCCTCACACCCCAGAGGTTTGTGATGTCCTTGCCTTGTGTTCCTACCATGTGTGTCCTTGGACTTTTCCACTCTTTGCTTGTCTTCACAGCCAGTCTGTAAGCTCCTCAAAGGCATGAGTGGGATCTCATATTTTTCTTTTCAGTTCAGTGCTGAGCTTGGAGTCTGGCAAATCACAGGTTTTATCAATAAATGTCCAGCTGGGTACACTCCTCCCTCTCCTAAACACAACTCCTGCTGGTCAGCCACTGTGTCCTAGAACCCTTGCCATGACACTGATGGCCATGCTTTCACTTCTAGATCACCATTTCTGCCACTTATGTGCTTTGACAGGTCCCTGAATCCTTTTGGAATTCCCAGAAGCACCTGGAAAGTTCACTGCTAAATTGTTAAGACCGGAAAAGCCTTTGTTTCACTTCACTTTTGAAAACTGAGATTCCATAATAAGAATTTATTTTGTGTTTCTTGGTGGCTAATTATAAACATGTACGTAGGATTTAAAAAATTCAGGCCACCTCCACTACCTGAGAGGTTGCTTTGAATGAATAGTTCTTGCAGAAAAGAAACAGGGACCCAGAATTTCTAATTCTGTTGGACTAATTACTGACCCTTCAAGGAATACATGGCTTGTTTCATTTCGAAAAGTGAGACTGTATATATCCCTGTCGGGAATAATGTTCCTCCCCAGCCACTTGATGGGGGAACTCAGTAACATACACTGCAGGGCTGTCCTGGGGACCTTGAAAGTGCGTCTACTCAGGGTTGTTCTTTGTATTGGTGATAGGACATGCTGAAATTAGACTTGTTTGTTTTAATCAGGAGGTAACAGATCCCACTTGCTTAATTTGGCTTAATGAGGTATGTGTATACAGTTGTGATATCAGCTTACATATGGTATTGATTCAATAGACATTCCACAGCTACAGCATAGCATATGCTTCCTCAGATAGTCCCTTGTCTGTGCTGTTTCATCCTTTACCTGTTTTCACTGACAAGTATTTCAACAAACTCACTGTAGAGCCTGAGATTTTAAAATTTAAAAAAATACTTGGAATAAAGCTGATTTGGTGAGACATGGAAGAGAGGTATCTGACTCCATGTTTTTGAAAAGGTTTTGTAGGTTTGAAGATTTCTGGGGTTTTGAGAGATTTTCCTTTAAGCTGTGCTTTTGGCTTTGCATATCCACAGCTTCTAAAATTAGGCAGCCTAAATAAAAATCAGTTGCTAGTTTTTGTTTTTCCCTTCTCGCTTACATCCCAGAAAAAGGAGAGAAAGCAATGTGGGGTGAAGATGGTTTGAAATTCTTTGGGTTTAGAAATGACAGAAAGAGGGATTCAATTAGGGATGTGACTGAACTGCCCTACAGTTCAGGACAGCAGAAATAATCTTCATCTCACAGCCTCCTTTTTCTGTACTTCTTTTACCCTTGAACATTCAGCAAGTCTCACGTGTGGGATCACGAACCCCAAATCCACTTATGTCAAGCAGAGGGCCCATGGCGTGGACAGAGCCACCTGAGGACGACATGTCTGGGATTGACAGAGCATTATAAACTGCATTTTGATTTGCATTGTCAGAGTTGGACAGCTGCACTCTTAGCTGGTTTTAAGCTGTCTTGAAGTTTCATGTTGGAGAGGTTTTCTAGTCAACGTTTACTGTGGAAACTTTCCTTTACCTTGGTGCAGCTAGAGATGGGCTCTTGAACCAGAGAAAAGTGGACACCGAGTGAAGGACTTGTGCTAATGTTTTTCCCCCTCGGGGGACTTGATTAAACAGCAGCCACGTGATTATGGGACCCTGGATAAACCCAGTCAGTTTCCTCATTGATAAAGTGAGGATAAGAACCTGTACCATGGTATTGTTGCTAGGAGTATGAGTTAACACATGGAACACACTCAAGGTGCTGGGCACAAAATAAGAGCTCAGTAAGTTTTGGCTATTGCCTCATATGCTTCTTAAGTGTCCAACTCAGGTTTTCACTCCTGGGCCAGGCATGTAGCAGATGGTCAGTGCTTGATGGGCATGTAAACTACCCATTCCCAATGTTGCATTTTATACAGAAAACCGGACCTTGTGAAAGGGCTGTCCAGAAGCTATTTGGCAGTCACAGCCTGGACCTGGTCTTTGGCATCAGACATTTTTGAGCAGAACTCTGGGTCCACTTACATACTTGCTGTTAGCATTTTATTATGCTTAACCATTGCTGACCCTCCGATTCGTGCTCTGTGCAATGGTGGTAGTGACACCAACACTGTCCTCATGGTGAGGATGCAATGAGATGATGCATATTGAGATCCTGGTCCAACATCTTCCTGTGACCTACCTACTGACCTTGCCCTCTGTGATTAATACCCTGTTACAAAGCAGTGGTCACAAACATAACGTGGCAAACACTGATGTATCTTTTATCCAACCTATGCGGACAGTATGATGCCAGGTCTGTGTCAGGCATCGGAAATGCAGCTGGGTAGGAAACTAGGGCTCCTTTTGGGAATGTTGAGTTCACCATCTACCGGAGGAGAATGACTGAAAGTATTGGCTGCGCTCATGTCTTTTTTGACCCTCAACTTGTAGATGCATTCACCCTAGTCCAAGAGAACCTATTGGCTTTGCCTGACCTTTTGGCCTTAGAAATGACCTTCAAACACTATAGCCATCTCAGGATAGGGATAGCAATGATGTACAGGAACTGGCACAGAAGGAATTTTCTCCTGTCACAAGGCAGAAGTTGTATGGCTCCTGTGCTACTTGTCACAGCAAACTTAAGCAGATCCAGAAACTTCCTGACCCTTTACTGTGCCTTCCCACTCCAAAATGGGGAGGGGAACTCCTGTGCGGGAGTGCTCAGCTCTCAAGGGAAGACAGTCATTAACCTGTCTAAACTCTATGTTAATAGAACCTTCTCGATAATTGCTTTCATTACGTGTGGTTAATGTGAACAGTACAAGTTATAGCAAGATTTGCAGAAGAACAAAGTAAATATTTAAGACTTTATTTCAGGATGCAGTTGGGTCGAGGCAAAGAGAAGATTAGTAGAAGCTGTATCTGATGGTATCTGAGGTTGAAACACAGTGAACCTCTTGGCAGAAGTGCCAGTCATTTCTCATCAGTGGTCCACAGAATCCTAACTCTGGAGAGGCAGATGGGTGTCTCCTGGAGATGGTTGTGTGTTCAGGTTTCCTCCTTTCGCTTCTGGCCTCTGTCAGACATGAATGACATGGTGATGAAGATAAACTGCCTTCCCTGTACTGCCCAGGAATGCAATGAGGATTAAGAAGGTGGCTTTTAGCCTGTGTCTATGCCACATGGGGAGGATGGTTGCTCCCTGAGGGCAGAAGGCCATTATTAGCAACTGAGTTGGCCAGGAGTGTGTGCCATGCCGGGCTGGGTGTACGGAGCTGTCAAGCCAGGCACCTGGGGATTAATTTAGCATGGGTTTTCATGCCCCCTGGCTACCAGTGACCATACAGCCATCATCTCTACCTTTGAGTTGATGTGTATAACTGAATAATAGTGCTGTGTTTTCAAAAGGAAAGGCTTAAAAAACAGTGCTTCTATAGTACAAGGAGGGATGCTCTGCTGAAAATCTGGAAATTACAGCTAAGCAAAAAGATGAAAGTACAAAGTAGCTGTTATTCTACCACCCAGAGATCGATTTGTTTCTTTACTAACAGATACGGCAAGTGCCTGTTCTGTGCCAGGCACTGTCTAGGCACTGGAGATAGTGATGAGCAAAACCATCTCTTCTTTCTGGAGATTACACTCCAGCAGTGAAGGCAGATAGGAAACAAATACATAAACACATCTGGTGAAAAATGCTTGAGGAACAGCAAAATAGGGTAAGAAATTAGCGAAGGAAGTGGGTGCTGTTTCAGGTTTGGGGCTTGTCAAGAAAGCCTCTCTGAAGAAGAGAGATTGAGCAGAGACCCATATTATTGAGTGAGGGAGGCCTGGGGCTCTCCAGCTAGCTGCCAGCAGGATCAGTCTGTACAACAGCCCAGGGCACATTCTTCCTGGGTGCGTTTAAGAACCACTGTTGGGCCCTTTTAATTCTAATACAGAAGGTGGCCTATTAAAACCAAACCGAAAAAAAAAAAAAGGACCCTTTACTGTATCATCTGTCATTTATGTTTCTGCTAGGCTCAAACTAGACTTTTGAGAGAGCAGTGTTGGAACCACAGAAAGGTCTGGATGTGTTAACGCATTGGTTCAGCATGTGATGAGACCTGTGTGCGCAGTACAGACTCAGGCTGCTGGGGTTCAAGTCTGAGTTCCACAGTGGTGCAACTGTGGTGAAGTCATTTAGAGAGGTTAAGTCTCAGTTCTCTCATCTGTACAGCAGAAACTAGCTCATGGGGCCACGTGAGAAAGTGTCTGTGGAGGGAGGGCTGGCACATGGTAAGTGCTCAGGAAATACTGGCTGTTGCTATAATTAACAAAATGTGGTTTTGGCAAATGGTTTTAAGAGGGTCTGTATGTGCCTTTGTTCCATAAGTTTTTAACCAAAACTAAGGAACCTCGAAAATTATGTTAGAGGCACCAAATGGGGAGCAGGTTCTAGTCATTCATCAAAGAAGGAGCTAAATAAAATTAAGATTTAACAGAAGGATCACACATTTGAGGTAGGGTTTGGAGTTTCAGTCATGAAGTCAGTGCACAGTTTATATAGGGTTCAACTTCCCTTGTCTGTAGGTGCCTGTCTCTATTCACATTTAAAGCCATTGTTGAGGAATGTAGTATCTTTTTTTTTTCTTTTTTTTTTTTTTTTTACAGAAACTGTTCTCAGTTTGGAGAATGTGGGTGTGTGGCTTTGAGGCTTCAGAATCCCACCGTGAAGTCGTCATTGGTCTTCATGGTTATTTATGAGGCTTGACTTAAGCTGGGTCCTGTTCTTAACAGGAGAACGATACAGCTTCTCCCGGCCGCTGGGTTCTCTTTCTGTGATGCAAGGATACATCGCTGCACTAGGCTCTCTGAGAAATTTGTGACTGGCTAGCAATTAGAGTTGAGAATGTAAACTGGCCACAGATTGAGGAATTCCAGGCTAGAGACTGTGAGCCCTAGTGAAGAAATGTAGGGTCAGGGCTCAGGAGGCTGGGATTAAGCCCACTGCTGACAGAATTGATGCTGAGACCTTTAGCACATCACCTTATCTTTGTTTCCTCTTTCAGATTCAGAGATTCATGAGCTTTTATAAGTGGAAAAGATTTAGATGTTCTAACATTTCCTCCAAATGGGAGATTGCAACTTTCCAAAATCCTCGGTGGATGGTTCTCCAGATTTATCTCAACAGTTCTAGTGCTGGAACTTTTAGCTGCCATACTGTTGAACTTTAGTGGGCCACATTTACATAGCCTGTGTCAGGGGTCAACAAACTGTGGCCCATGGGCCAAATTTAGTCCACTGCCTAAATTTATAAATAAAGTTTTATTAGAACACAACCTTGCCCATTTGTTTACTTACTGTCTGTGGCTGCTTTCATGCTACAGCTGCAGAATTTAGTGGTTGTACAGGAGACCATAAGGCCCACAAAATTGAAAATATTTACTATCTGGCTTTTTACAGAAAAAGTTTGCCAACCCCTGGCCTAAATGAATGGTGCTGTCTGGAATGCAGTACATAGTCTGCATGCAACCCTGTGTGCTAAACATATTAGATTTGTAAAGTGTTCATAAAATAGAGCAAAAAAAAAAGCCACTGTTTATGGAGAGATCGCTGTGTCCCAGACACAAATAATAACTTTAAAATACTTTATTAGTTCTTTCCTCAGAGCAAACCTGCAGAACAGTTATCTCAATTTAAGAGGATCAGGGTAGGATATGATGTGTAATCTACCCAAAATGGTGGCAGTCTGAGCCAGGGTTCAGATCCTGGCTGGTGCATCTCTAATATGCCCATTTAATCTGCCACTGCTGGGACAATCGCATTTTATTGTGCATCACACCAGAAGGTCACGTGTGGCATTTTTAAAGATGAAAATAGTTTAAGGCTCAAGAATGGAAGATAATCTAAGAGTCCACACCTTTCTGGCCATTTGGATATTGTTGTAAATGTTTCAGGTGTTAAGCATACTTAATTTTGTGAGTTTTGATTTTTTGTTTTGGTCTTCTTTTTGTTATTGTGTATTGATTGCCCTTTGATTTTCTTCTTTACCGTTATATATTTTAAATGAGGTAATTGTCTCTAGAGAAATATCTAGAATTGTTTTCCAATTCTTTTTCTGATTTAAAAATTAAAAACACTTTTTATAATGCTTGATAAGGCCAAGTTATGTAGGAAATTTGGAAAATACAGAAAAGAATAAGGAAAAAAAGTCTTGTAATCCTGTTTTCTAGAGCACTTGACAGCTTTTTTTTTCTGTGCGTATATTGCATAAAGATTATAATTGTACTCTTTGTTTTAAAGTCTTGATTTTTAAGGGAGCATTCTCTTTATTCTTCAAAAGCTTTATTTTTAAATAACTACATAATAACTAGGTTCTCAATTTTTGTTTTTCCTTTTTTCTACTACAAAGATCATTGTGGTGAACATAAATCTTTGCATTATTCTCTTGGGAGAGTTTCTTAGAAACAGAATGGCTAGGTCAAAGGGCATAAGCCCTTTTTAAGTTTAGTATTTATTTCTGTCAAATTAGTACATGTATATAATTTTAAAAGTATAAATTTAAAGGTCAAATAGTATAAGACTGTAACCAGTCTGTCTTCTGCTATATACTTATTCCTCCTTACCCCTGACTTTTGTTCTGGAAACACAAATACTTCTAACTCTTGTTTCTTCCAGTAATATATTTTCATATTTCTCCATAACATGTTTATGTTGCTTTTTTCTTATCTTGCATTTTTTTGAGGTTATCTACTGATTTTCTGTTATGGAAGATGGGAATTTAGCTCTCTGACACTGCCACCATTGCCAGCAACCCCTCCGCTACATGGCTCCTCTCTGTTTTCCAGAATCAGAATGTCCTAAATATTTGCTGGGGTCAAATTTAGTGGTCAGTGCTTACTTTATAAGGACACTGCTTAGCCACTTACTAAAATAAAAAAGGTGATAGTAAATTGCCATTCTGATACATCTTTCTGTTTTTCCCAGCATTAATAATTTACTTCTTATGTTTGCATTGTTTTGATTAATTAGGACAATATTTACTAATTATCTTCTGTGTGCCAAGCCACACATCAGTGAACAAAACAAAAAAAATTCTTACCCTTACCAAAATTCAGCCCTAAACATTCCATCAGAGAACCCTTCTTACTGCGGCCCACAGATCAAATAGTTTACCATGCTTTTATTCAGTAGTCGTCTTCCTGATGCTTTCTGCCCTCCTGTGACAGGCTGGCCTGGCTGCATCCTGGGCCTGCTGTACAGTTGTTGTAGGACTGTTTCCAAAGCCCCTTTCCCCCTTTGGTGCTGGGTCTTTTATTTCTTAGATTCCACATTTTCCCCTTTGTTGGTTTCTTGCCTCATCCTGTAATAGTTTTCTGAGAGAAGAAGGTAAATGGAGGGGAAATCATGAGATTTCTTTTTTTTTTTTTTTTTTTTTTTAAGATGGAGTCTCGCTCTATTGCCTAGGCTGGAGTACAGTGGCGCAGTCTCGGCTCACTGCAACTTCTCCCTCCTGGGTTCAAGCAATTTTCCTGCCTCAGCCTCCCAAGTAGCTGAGATTACAGGCACCCAGCTAATTTTTGTATTTTTAGTAGAGACGGGGTTTTACCATGTTGGCCAGGCTAGTCTTGAACTCCTGACCTCAGGTGATCTGCCTGCCTTGCCCTCCCAAAGTGCTGAGATTATAGGTGAGCCACCGCGCCCAACTGAGGTTTCTTGAATTTTGGAAAATGTCTTTATTCTGCCTTCCCACTTGAATGATACATTCGTTGCATATAAAATTCTAGGTTTGAACATGTTTTTCCCTAAACAATGTGAAGATCTTGTTCCTTTGACTTCTGCTTTTCAGAGTCATTTTTGCAAAGTCCAGAGGCATTATCACACCTAGATGTGACTTTTGGCCTTCTGGAAGCTGGTGGGATTTGCTTCTACCTTGTGTTCAGATGTTTCCTGTGCCTGGTGTGGACCACATTTCATCCTTGTTCTGACTCTTCTGTGACATCTTTCTTGTCTGGGAAATTTTTGTGAACTGTTTATTCAGTAGTCTCATCTCCCTACAGTCTTTCTTCTAGAACTCACTGGGTGGATTGTGCACATTGGGGCTCTATTCCTACCCCTTCTCTCATATCACTTTTCTCTCATCTTATCCTTCCTGTTCATCTTATGGCTGTATTTTCTGTAAGATTTTCACAACTTTACATCCAGCTCGTCTCCTGAATTTAATTCTTCTATTTTAGTCTTCTTTCCAAGAGTTGTTGTTCTCTCAAGGTCTTTTAAAAAACAAAAATCCTATTCTTGCTCTGATTTCATGAATCAATATTCTTCGCTCATCTGTGAGGTATTATATTTAAAAATATTGTTAAATCATTTTCTGTTGTATGTATCATCTGAGAGTTTTTCTTTTTCAGTTTGAGTTCACTTTTCTTTCTTTGGTGTGAGAATGTTTTCTCACATATCTGGTAATCTGTAGTGCTGGTTTCATATTTGAGGGTGAGGTTGGCTGTGAGTGAGGGCTGGCAGCTGCTGGGCCACCTCCTAGGGAACCATAGATGACGTTGGACCCTAAATGTTTATTTCAGTCTTTTCTCTTCTGCTTAGTTTCCTCATAGATGGATCCTTCAGCCTTCTGCCCAGGGGCTGCCAGAACTTTGCTTCATAGCTAGAGACCAGGACCTTTTAAAATTTGTAGTAGAGACCTCACTTCCTTTTCCCTACCCTATCCACTGTTGTGAATCTAGAGCCTTTTTTGTTCAATCTCTCTAGAGAGTAAGCCTTTGCTATTTATAACTGGAAGGCTCTAGTATAAGCATCTTAAGACTTGATAGACATTACAAGTTATACTCTGATCAATAATGTATGAATATTCCTGTCTTACATCCTCTGTGTAAATACTTGGTATTTTCCTTTGAAAAATTCACCAGTATAATAAATGGAAAATGATATTTTACATATGTTTCTTTGATTGTTAGAGAGGTTGTTTTCCATATGTTTTATGGGATTTGTATATTTTGTGAATTTTCTGTCGATGTCTTTCTTTGGTTTTTATTCTCAAGTGCTTACTGAATTTTGAATTCTCTTGCTGGTGTCTGGAAGCAAAGGCCTCCTTTATTTTTGCTGGTTTGGCATGATTTTGTCTCCTGACATGGCTCTGGTAGTTTCTTGTGAGGGTGGAGGCACCTGAAACACTTTATCGGGCACATGATAGACATTGCCTATCAAATGGCTCAACATCAGTTCCACAAAAAACCTAAATGGCCATTCAAGACCTGTTTCTGCCTGTTTCAAGTTCCATATAGGAATTAGATCAGTAGTTGGCAAATGACGGCCTGTGCGCCAAAATCTAGCCCAGTCTGTAAATAAAGTCATGCTGGAACACAGCTGTGCTCCTTTGTTGATGTGTTGCCATGTTGCCTGTGGCTGCTTTCACATCACAATATCAGAAATTGAGTAGTTGATACAGAGACTACGTGGGCAGCAAATCTAGAATATTTACCATCTAGCTCTTTAAAAAAAAAAAAAAAATTCAACCCCTGAAGTAGATGTTTGTTTGTTTGGTGCTTGATACCATGTAAGTATTTGCAAAGGCTTATGGAAATTGATGGTTCATTGTTCTTATGAATAAAAACTAATAAGCATGAATGTCATGCCTTTTGCAAAAACCAGTAAATGACAGTGGCAGTCATCTTCCTTCAAATGATGTATGTGAGTGTAATACCTCTGTCAGCCTATCTTCCTGTGAATTCCCCCGATAACTGGTTTCCAGAAATATTGCTGTTGTAGCCATGCTCTCCCCTGACAGCCACCCATTCCCCTTCCCACTCTTCTCCCTCTCCCCTACTCCCACACCTTCTGGAAATATCAGATGTACAAAATGGGCTTTACTTGCTCAAACCTCTCATTGTCACTGTTTTCACAGCATTGTAAAACACATTACATTAAAAAACAAACCAGCTGGTGGAAGCCAGTGGTTAGCACCTAGAAGGTGAAAGACTTGGCGCATGTTTAAACTGCCAGTCTTTTTTGGGTGCCCTTCATCTCCCTTGTCTCTAGGGCCCCATTCTTTTTCCTGAGGCTTCTCTGCGTCCCCCTGTGTGGCCATCACTTCCATCCTCTTCAAGACCCAGACTTACTCCTCAAGGTCTCTGCTTGCCCTGTAGGTTGGGCACCCCAGTGTGCCAGTCTCTCCTCTTCCCACATGCCCTTTGCTCGGCAGGACTGCTCTTCTACTCCATGGACCTGTCTTGTTCCCCCTGACTTTGAGAAGGCAACCATTGCTGGGCTGCATGTTCTTGGGGAACGCTTTTCTCTTCCAGGGTGCCGATCTCTCTTCTGTGGCCCTTCCTAAGTCCTTGCCAATACTGCCCCTTGGTAGTGGCCCGGGCACAAAGCCATCAGCCAGCTGCTTCCTGCCAGTCTCCCATGTGCTACCTGAGTCAGCGGAACACTGTGTGTTGTGTGCATGTAGATGTTGAGGGACTTTGGTGTGGTTGCAGGGTTCTGCCGAAAGTTGTCAGCGTAGCAGGCCTGACATAGCTGTCTTTAGAAAGGTCTGCTTGCAAGACTAACCATGGACTAGCATCTGAGAATTTGGATCTTGGAAATCCAGTTTCCTACCATATGCTGATAAGAGTGACTGACTATGCTTCAACCATGTGTACAAATAATATGGTTTATGCTGAACACCTGCATTCCTTCTGGGAGTCTGGAATCTTGGCACATGTTAGGTACAGTGACCAACACTCAGTAAGACACAGAGTCTCTAAAGACCTTCCTTGGTAGACCACATTTGTCGTCACAGCTTGTTGCTGGAGGAATTAAGCATGCCCTATATGACTCCGCTGGGAGAGGATTCTTGGAAGCTTGTGCCTGGTCTCTGGACATTGCCCCATGTACCTTTTTCCTTTCCTGATTTTTGCTTTGTATCTTTTTGCTATAATAAATCTGAACTGTTAGTACATATTCATGAGTATGTACTGTGAGTATATATGCTGAGTGCTATGAGTCCTCCTAGCAAATCATAGAACTTGGGAGTGGTCCTGGGAACCCACCCCTGACACAAGGACTTCTCAGAGCTGGAGAGCTTTCCAGGTCATGCAGATTCAAGGCAGACTGTGAGGTATTTGATAGTCCTACTCGTGTGTTCTCATTTGCATCCCATCTTTCCAAAAGTGCACACTTGAAACAGATGATTTTGAGAAGAGCTGCTTCTACCAGCTTGATCTTGGCCACTTGTTGTATTGTTGTGCGTTCTTAGTTTTTCTACTTTTACCATTTCTGGCCAGAGCTGTCACTTTTAAAAATTACTCCGTTGATGTTGCCTAGCAAGAGCCACTCAGCTCTTTGTGGGGAATTAAAGTAGATTATAGGTTGAGGCCAGTTGCACTTACTGTGCTGCAAATTGGGGACTGATGATCTAGTCATCCTCTTCCTTTCTTACACACTTCCTTCCTGTGTCTTTTCCACATGCAAACTTGAGGTATGGCTTCCTGTCTTTAGTCATTTCATATAGTTTGGTTTGTTCTATCTTTGGTCATAGAAATTGTTCTTCTAAAACCTCTCCAGATCATCCTTCATTTCTGTGTTGGACATGCATCCTCCATGGCTGGTTTTACTTTACAAGGGGTGCTCCCCCTGAAAACAGCACTGGCAGGATGGCCATGCACAGTTGATTGCTATGACAGAGGGGCTTGCTGATCCTGTGACTTTATCTCTATCTGGTGTCTGCTATGAGTAGAGAAACATGGGAGAGATTGAGCTGCAAAGCAAAGCCAGTTTATCCAGTGCTTTACAGTTGTGGTTTAAAAAAAATTTACAAAGCATGGTGGAATAATTCTCTCAGATGAGCCATGCAGAGGGAATCCACTTGATCAGATTGGCCATATGGAGTTGGAGGATCAATTATGTGACTCAGTAAGTGCTTATTGCGTGTCTTCTAGGTGCCAGAAACGTAATGCAAAACAAAATACACAAAAATACCTCACTTCAGAGAGCTTATATTCTAGCAAAGGAGACTGGCCATAGACAGTTTACATGTAATGTCAAGGAGTGAGAAATCTTATTTAGAAAACACACACACACACACAAAACATAAAGCAAGGTTAAAAGAGAAAATTGCCTGGGAAAGAGGTTGAAGGTGTGTAGTGGACTGAATGTTTGTGTCCTCTCCAAATATATACGTTGAGATCCTAACCCCCAAGGCGATGGTGTTAGACGGTCGGGGGCCTTTGGGAGGTGATTAGGTTTTCAGGGGAGAGCCCTCATGAATGAGATTATTGCCCTTAGAAGAAGACACCAGAGCTTGTTTTTTCTCTCTGTTCTTGTCTGTGAGGATACAAGGAGAAGATAGCTATTAGCTAACCAGGAAGAGGGTCCTCACCAGACACGGAATCTTCCCACATGTTGATCTTAGAATTTTAGTCTCCAGAATTATGAGAAATAAATTAAAAGTCTGTGGTAATTTGTTATAGCAGCCCAGACTAAGACAAGGTACGTTTAGGATGGGGAAGGCCTCTGAAGGAGTGATGTTTGAACCAATATATAAATGAAATGAGCCACTACCTGGAAAAGCATTCATGACAAGGAACAGCAGGGAGAGAGTCCAGGACTTGAGAAGTTCCTTAGCACGTTCATAGGGCGAAGTAAGGTCAGTGTGGCTGGCGTGCAGTGAATGAGGGCAAGAGACATATGGACTGAGGTTGAGAGCCCTGTAAGGCAAGTTAGGGTCACTCATTTGATACTGTGAGAATATATTTAAGTGTGATAACAGCTGCTATGACTACTTGCTTAGTCAGTTTTCCCTAGAAGCTTTTAAAGTTTGGGCCCTGCTAGAATCTTTTGATGTTTTACATTTGGTGGTCACTCAAGTGGCATTAGGTATAGTGCTTCGTCTCTCCCTTTATATCGGCAGTCATAGAATCTGGTTCATTCTGGAACTTTCCGTGACTGTTTCTCTAGAAGGTGTCCGTCTCAGATTCATTAACTCAGTGGTTCTGTCAGGCCTGGTTGGCATATATGATTATACCATTTTTTTTTGTTCAGAGATGGGCATTTCTAATTTTTAAAAGGGTTGGGCCCACTGATAATTTTAAAATAAAAGGAAACATTTCTTTATCTTGCAAGGTAAATGTTGCCTAATTTAGTGAATATCAATTTAGTGAATGTCATAGCAGTAGTGTGTGGTTTTCAGATTGCGTCTGGGTCCTCAGAACTGAGTGTACCTCAGGGAAGGTATTTACTGTTAATAGCAACTGGAATTGAGAGACAGGAAAACACATTCTGAGACCCAATGCCTTTTACTCAGTGCTGACTCTGCTTCATATATAGCATCTCATTTAATCCTCACAAGTCTCTCCTCTTCTGGAGGAGGTCAGTGAAGGTCAAAGAGGAGTGGTTTGATTCAGGTCCCTCAGTTCACAGGTGGAACAACTCTCTTCAATCCGACAGCGTGCATTGGGTAAAAGGAGAACTGCTTTCTGTTGCCAGGTCTGCTGCTAACTGAAGGTTTAAACGTGGGGATAAAGCCAGGTTCTGGTTTCTTTCTTTTTGAAATTAGGAGCTTTGGATTTTCCTTAAGGTCTTCAACTTCTGTGATTTTAATACAATTCAGGTTTATTTTCTGCTATCCCTCACCTTTGCTCTGCCAGTCATTACTAGGTGTGGTGGTGTTTTGTTTGTCTTGTTTGTTTTTCCTGTTAGGATCCACCTTCATCTGTGTTCTATGCCATGGGCCACACCTGGTGTTAACACTCCGAGCAAGGGGTAGCTCTTGTAACCAGTGGCTGTGCTGTAGACTCTCAACGACATACAGAGGATCTTTATCAAAGCGTGTTATGTGACTTGCTGCTCTTGCAGCTCTTTGAAACGCCCTGCAGTTGAGCCACATACCTGTGATAAGAATAAGCAGGTACTCAGAAGGCCAGGCTTCAAGGTGGGGTCTCCAAACAGATAACAGATGGAGGTCATGGACCTTCACAGATGTGTGCCTGGCATAGGGCAAATGCATTGTTGTCACTGGGAAAAATAGCTAGCAAGCATGCCTCCAGGCAGTGTGGGTCCTTAACACATGAAAGGCACCTTCACACATGAAAGGTAGCCTATTCTCATTTCATTACAATTCATTTTGGGTATCACTGTGCACCCTTGCTTCTCTTGCATGCTTTTATAACATGTATATGATAATAAGCATTACTACTCAGTGAATAGAAAATTGAAAATGGATGGTAGATTCATTAAATTGGAAATGAATACATTATCAGTGGGTACTTGTTTCCAGGCACTAGGCTGGTTACTTGTGCTGTGATTTTAGTATACGTATGCGAGGGAAATAACATTTAAGCCCACAGATGTTAAGAGTAAGTGCTTTGCTCCGTTCCTTTTCTTCCCTCTTTTACGTATGTGCCTCCGTATTCTTCCTCCCTTCCTTTTCTTATTCCTCCCCAACTTTGCTTTATTTTTTTATTTTTATTTTTTTGAGACAGGGTCAAACTCTGTCACCTAGGCTGGAGTGTAGTGGTGCGATCTGGGTTCACTGCAACCTCTGCCCACCAGGCTCAAGTGATCCTCCCACCTCAGCCTCCTGAGTAGCTGGAGCTATAGGTATACACCACCACGCCTGGCTAATTTTTTGTATTTTTCGTAGAGATGAGATTTCACCATGTTGCCCAGGCTGGTCTCAAACTCCTGAGCTCAAGCGATCTACCCATCTCGGCCTCCGAAAGTGCTTCCTTGCTTTAAATTGAAGAAAAGCCAAGCTGGAAAACTATAGATTTTGATAGCAGCCAAACCCCTTGAGTCTGCAGTTGGCTGACACCATGATGTGTGATGGCTCCCAGGTCTGCGACTATGGCTTTGCTAGCATGAAATGAGACCATCTCCTCTCCTCATACAGAAGTGTGTGGAGGATGTGAAACAGAGTAGGGAGGTAGGAGGGCTGGACCACATCCTAGGCAGGTAACTTGCCCCCTTTGTTCGTTGGCTTCCCAGACTCCTCGTAGTTGTTTTAGGTGGATCTAGAAAAGATTGCCTCACGGAGCACTGCATGTTCAGTGTAAAGATGTGTCACTTTTCTTACAGCCTCAAATCTTTTGCCTCTGAGTGAGGAGGCAAATGGAGGAGAGAGAAGTTTTATTCTACCTTCCAGGGTGGCTATTCTGCACTGTTTTAGGCATCATCAGGTAAATAAGGCATCCATTGTTCTCTGCGGTTTAGCCCCATAGACCTTTTAAGTCATGGGAAGATCTCTGCACTGGCAGTAAAGTAACTTTTTGTTTTCAGTGTTTTTATTTTTATTTTCATGTTTCCAAGTCTTAATATAAGGTCTTAACGTAGGGGCTTTTTGGAGCTGCTGGATGATTTTGCCTCACAAACCACTAAGACTAAGTATTCGGGGTATGATGTTCGTATTTCTGAGACAAATTTAGAAATACATACAGTCTACCCAAGGATTTTTGTTCCAGGTATATACCACTGCAGGTCAGGTTCTGTATAAGGGGATTTGTAGTTGTGAATGCCAAGGGCTTGGTTTTATAGAAGGTAGGTGTAAAAAGTAGAGGTTCCTCTTCAAAGACTTTCCTCCCCGTCTAATTAAGAATAAATAGTAACTTCTCTTAGAAGCAAAATTTATTCAAAGACCTGTGCTAACATTCTTAAATATCTGCTAGCCGTAATAAAGAAATCAATGTACTTTATGTCCTTAGCTCCCACAATTTAGCCTAAATATTTGCTTATAAGTATGTTTATACTGGTCCAAGCAAGCATTAGGTCACAGGTCACAGTCTGTTCCTCTTCCTTATTTAAATGTGTTTTTACCTTTCTCAGCATTCCACAAGTTACTTTCTCCTTCCTTTGTTCTCCTCTGCCTTTGCCTCTTTTAAAATGTTCTAAGTTGCTAGCCAATCAGGACAAATACAGAATGTGAGGTCCTGTTCCAGCCAATGGAAACTGGACACAGCAGTAAGGTGGACGCGTCAACTTATAAATGACCCTGCCTCCTTTGTTCGGTGTACTCGCGTGGCAAAACTGCTGGCAAGTGTACCCTTTCTGTAGAAAGTAAAAATGGCCTTGCTAAGGAAATTAAATTTATGTTCAAGTGCTATTTCTTTATTGCACCGAGGAACAAGCATTTCTAACAGTAGGTTTTAGTATATAGTTTAGATGTTCCTTATGTTGCTTGACATTTGATGGCTCTTCAGTGGTTCGAAGATGCCAGAAAAGAACAATGGGAATGGCCAGAAAAATCTAGAACTATGGTGAAAGTACTTACAAGTTGAATATAGCCATAATAGAACTGGATTGTGCTAGAAGTGACTAAGGTTGGCAGTGGAATTGGGAGCTTGGTAGGCCCAATCAACTGTGTGGCTTTCTTCACTTAGGCAGGGAAAATGTGGTATCTTAGGATCCTCTTGCAGTAATTTCCAAACATAAGAGCTGCGAAATAAGTTATAATTGGAAAAAAATCTTCATTGGTGTTGAAAATATTTTTCCCTCTGGATTAGCCTTCTCTTTTATTCTCACTTAGTCATAATTTTAGTAGGGAGTTTTGTTGTCACTTTAAGGGCATTCATTCCATTTCGACTTGTCACCCAGATTCTCTTCGAGGATGACAAGAACAGCCAGTAGTGGCTGGCTTGGGGCTCTTCTGTGCTGTTGCTGGCTGCAGCCAAACAGGAAAGGGCTGTTCGGAGTTTCCATTGGAACCATCAGGAATACTGTTTGGTCAGCTTTGCTACCTGACAGGAATGGTTTTGGAAAGCTTGAATTATACCAAGTTGCAGTCTGTTTCAGTTCAGCCTCTTGCCTTAATATAACAGATACTCCCGTCTTAATCTAAACAGTGCCTAAGGGTGGGGAGATGGGTTCGGTGGATTTACAGCATTCCTTCTGAACCCTAAGAATCTGCGGTTTTATTATTTGTAGTGCAACCCAAAAATAACTACAATTTTTATTTGGGAGGTGGAAATTAGAGGTAAAATTCTTTGGAAGGGAAGAGGATTTCATCTAGGAGTGTTTGGCAGCCTCATGCAAACATGTTTGTTCTTATTTGAATTTTGACTCTTGAAATACTGTGATCTTGGCGGTTTAGGCCAAGAGGTGGGGTAGAGAGGAGGATGGGAAACAGACTAAACTCATAGAATTTCATGTAGCTGGGTAGGCCAAGTCGACTCTAGTTTAGTTACCATGTTTTCTTTGTGGCTGTGTCAGGGAATTGGGGATGGACACATGGAATTTAAAAAATAACACACAATTTTAAAAGGTATTACCACCATATAAAACTAGCTGGACCTGGGAGTCAGTTTCTGGAATTTGTGGGCATTAAAGAAATGCCGAATATTAAATTACTTGGTTTGGTATCGAGGGAGTGGCTGCCTGGCTCTTAACAGTTTTTGTGAATTTCCTGTTCTTTTTATCCTTGGCTTCAAGTTTTTATTGATGGAAGGTTAAATATTCTTTTTTTTTCCTTTGTAGCGTATGACTAAACCTATGGTTCTTTTGCTTCCTCTTTTTTTCCCCTTGTCTTGTTTTTCCCTTTCACCCCAGGAATTAATTATAGTACTTGAAAGAAAACCACTTTCCTTATTCTTATAAAGTACATAAGAGACAGTAAAAAATAGAAAATCTTTTTATACAACTGACCTTGTTTCTGCAGACATTGTAATCTATTCCACTTAACCTCTCTTTCTTCTGTTATTTTACTTTGTTAAGATAGACTTGACATTTGATTAGGAAAAAAAATATGCATTCAAATGTTATGAGATATAGAATCCAAAAAAGGGAAGATTGCAGAAATTAAAAATAAATGTAAAAGATTACAAGGTAATACAATGAATAAGTTCATACTATGAAATGACACAACTTTGATGACATGGAAAAATTCCTAGACACAATCTGTACTGACTCAAAATCATCTGAAGGTGGGGTGGAGTGGCTCATACCTGTAATTCTAGCACTTTGGGAGGCAGAGGCGGGAGGAGTGCTTGAAACCAAGAGTTTAAGATCAGCCTGGGCAACACAGTGAGACCCCATTATCTACAAAAAATAAAATTAGCTGGGTGTGGTGACACACACTTGTGGTCCTAGCTACTTGGGAGGCTGAGGTGGGAGAATCACTTGAGCCCAGGAGATTAAGATTGCAGTGAGCCTTGATTGTGCCCCTACAGTCCAGCTTGGGCAACAGACTGAGACCTGGTCTCAAAAAAAAAAAAAAAAAAAAAATCATCTGAATAGCTCAATAACAAAGAATTTGAACTAATAATTAGAACTTTTCCCACAAAGAAAAACCCATGCTCAGATGGCTTCACTGGTGAATTCTTTCAGGTATGTTAAGAGGAAATGACACTGATTCTTCACAGATTCTTCCATGAAATATAGAAGGAGGGAATACCTTGCAATTCATTCTGCCGGTAACACCCTGTTACCAAAGCTAGACAAAGACATCACAAGTGAACAACAGACCATGAACTCCTATAAACACTGACACAAATTCTTAAAATATTAGAACCCCAAATTTGGCAACATATGAAAAGGGTTATATATAATGAACAATTGGAATTTATTCTAGAAACACAAGGTTGGTTTAACATTCAGAAATCTATTAATATAATACTCCATAATAGAACAAAGGTCAGAAATCATGTTACCTTAATATAAGCAGAAAAGCATTTGAGAAAATCTGATTCATGAAAGCAATTCTCAACAAACTAGGAAAAACGTACAGGTTAACATCATACTTACTAGAAAAGAACTGTTTAATTTTTTTTTTTCTCCTAAGATTAGGAAAATGGCAAGGCTGTTCACTCTTGCCACTTCTATTCAATAATATATTTGTTAACTGTTGAAGTTAAGTGATGGGTAGAAGGGATTTGTTGTATCATTCTCTGTATCCTTGTGTATGTTTCAAATTTTTTTCTGATAAAAATTGAGGAAAACAAATATAGGTTAAAAAAATAAGTCTACTAGATCCTTAAGTTTTGTTCTGTCTTCTGTTTAGCTAAATTGAGGTTCTAAAACCAGTTATTTTCTTTTAGAGTATGAACGTGTATTTCTTTGGGTTAATGTTGAATTATTTGTATAAATAATAGAGAAAAATATTATCTCTGTATTATTATTTTTGAAACAGGATCTCACTCTGTCTCCCAGGCTGGAGTGCAATAGCGTACTCTTGGCTCACTGCCACCTCCGCCTCCTGGGTTCAAGCAATTCTCCTACCTCAGCCTCCCAAGTAGCTGAGATTATAGGCATATGCTACCATACCAGGCTCATTTTTTTGTATTTTTAGTAGAGACGATGTTTCACCATGTTGGCCAGGCTCGTCCTGAACTCCCGACCTCAAGTGATCTACCTGCCTCGGCCTCCCAAAGTACTGGGATTACAAGCATGAGCCACCATGCCTGGCCTATCTCTGTATTATTTATCACCAAATAAAAATTATGCTGTTTATAAAAAATGTAGAGTTAGAACACTATTTCTTTTCATAGTAAGTTATGTCACTTATGTTTTTTCCACTCCTAAGAATGATCAGCGAATCAGAGGAGCTGTTAGGGCAGTTAGACACCATGCGGATCATATTCTGTTGTAACAAATCCTTGTTTATCATAATTTAACATCAACTAAATATAGTTTTGAATTTCCAGATGTTGGAAGATGTTTTCAATAAATTTGGTACTGCAGATGGTTTGGGTGGTCTCCTGGAGTCTCTTTTGATTAGATGTGATCAGAAGTATACTTGAGAGCTTAGTCTAGGATAGGAATTGGAGAAGAGGTAGTTCATAATGGTGATGGTTGAGTGTGTTTATGTAGGCAGGAACCATGGGTTGGGATTGGGGCTGGTTGAGTGTTCTGTATGAAAGACGATTCCAGGCAGGAAGCATGAAAGCAATTTAAGACTGTACCTTCCCTCTGAATGAAAAAGGCAAAAGAAGAATGGAAGAAGAAGGAAGTCACATTTAGAAGATAAGAATTCTTCTGCTTTCTTGTGAAAGTTAGTGTCCCATTTGAGAATAATATTCTTACCTAGATCTTCCCAATTGTACTTTTCCTTCTTGCCCAAAAACACTTGCCCATCATTTCTTCTTCTTCCCTAGAATTTATATCTTTCCAAGCGTCAATACCACTATCATCATCTGTAGTCCACAAAATCTCCATCAATTCTGTGAGCCAGTGTTATTCTGGAGCATACAAAAGCAGACTGACACATGGCCACTGACTTTGTGGAAGTTGGTCTCACTGGCTTTGCAGTCTTTGTAGGTATGTGCATTTCTGCACACAAACAAATTCCAATTAGAGGATGGTCAAAGCAAACACCAGATTTTTAGTTTTAGATTGTTCAGTATAGACTAAAAATTTTATAGGTGTTCACAGGCACCCTGGAAGTACCTGTGCGAGCTGGAGTACTCTTGTGAAGTTTCACAGATAGAGGAGAGCTTGAGCTAGGCCTGCAGGTAAGGTAGGGTTTGGAATGCTAATTGCAACCTTCAAGTTGAATAAATTGAAGTGAGATTTGTATTTAAGGTTTTGTAGCTTTTTTGTTTTTTAAAATGCAGTGTGTCTGAATCAGGATCTTCTTTATTTCAGCAAGATGAACTACGAGTGTTGGTAAAGGTAGTTAAAATCCCCTCTTCTGATTTCATAGTGGTAGAGCCCAAACCCAGTATCTAATATTTATCCCCTGTCCCCTCTTTTATTCCTCATGAATTTTTTCAGATTGGATGTGTACAGACTCCATTCAAAAATTTTTAGAAGTTCCCATTTCAAAGCTGGTTTCCTTTAATCCCATAGTCCATGTCCAAAGGCCTCTTGTTGCAGTTCTCTCTTCCTGTAGCAAACACCCACCCTTGGATCTTCCCTGGAACACACAAACCTTGCTGCTGCTTAAGAAATTCCTCCCTGGCTTTCCAGTTGACTTGCACTCACCTTGAATATAACTCTCTGAATACCTGTAAGCTCATATCATGAAATTTTGTCATATCATTATAGAAAGCTTTAGTGATTACTCTTTGATCTGCAGCCCTGTTGCAGAGGTTGCTGTTATATTCATTTCTATGTTCTAGTGAGCAGAACAGAAGTAAAGTGAAGATTAATTCCTTACACTGTTGGTTGTTCTGTATAACTTTTGCAAGAAGCAACCATTCTCTGACCCTTGGGTTTATTAGCACTGCATGATGCTGGAAAATAACAAATTCCTGATTACCTTTCAGATTTCCCTCATTTAGACCATCTTCTCTTTTCAGTACTTACATTGGCACTTACTGTGTAAGACAGAGCCAGGTCCTGCAGATAGGCTGAAAAATCAAGATGGCATGTTGTAAAATTGAAGTCGGGTGATTTCTGTCGAAGCCTACAGACAGGATTAGGAATGAAATCACAGCCTGCCTTCTGTTGAATGTCTTGAGGGTGAATTATTTCCTAGTACTAGTGACTCTTTCTGCACATGTGCGGTTAACCTTAATGGAGTAAAGGCTGTTTTTTAAACCTCTCTTCAGCTTTGGGCCCAACACTATACATAATTAACTAGTTCACTGCAAATAGGAGACACCTAAATGCACTCAGTGACAGAGAAGAACACTTTACCAACAGTTTGTACTTAAGTCCAAGATTATAATTTCCAAGATGAAGATTAAACTTTAGTTTTATGCACTTTTGTAACCAAACTAAAGAGATGGACCCTTTAGCACTGCCAGCCCACAATGAAATGTAATATTGGAAGTCACTGAAGGTGTTATTTGAGGTGCTTTAGGTTGCATGTGAGCTTGTTGTAGAGTAAGTTCCAGTGAAGGTCATTGGCAAAGGGTTAGTTGTTAAAGATTAGCAAAGGAAAATTATCCTTCATCTGTGTGCTTAAGTCACAGAGAAAGCACACATTTAAGCAACTTAGCTTAATTTTCATGCCCTGCACAGCCCAGTTCTTAAGTATACAATCTGACAAGTTTTAATAAATGTATATATCTATAAAATCACCACAGGCAAGATAAGGAACATATTCGTCACCCCAGAATGTTCCCCCATGCCTCTTTCCATTCAGTCTGCATCCCCCATAGGCAGTCTCTACTCTGATTTCAATCACCATAGGTTAATTTTGCCTGTTCTTGAGCATCATCAAAATGAAATCTTACAGTATGAACATTTTTGCAGAGTCCGGCCTCTTTTTCTCAGCATAGCGTTTTCAAGATTGATCCATGGTGCTGCATATGTCAATAGTTTATTCTTTTTAAAAAATCGCAGAGCAGTACTTTGTTGTATGAACATACCATAATTGGTTTATCTGTTTTCCTGATAATGAGCATGTGAGTCATTTCCAGTTGTGAGCTGTTATGAATAATGCTGCTAGAGACACATGAGCCTGTCTTTTTTTCTAAGTAGTAGAGTCTATTGCCATGAAGTTACTCATAACATTCTTTTATTATTCTTTTAACATCTATAGGAATTATAGTGATATCCCTCTTTCATTCTTAATATTACTCATTTACGTTTTCTTTTTCTTGATCCCTCTTGCCAGAGGTTTATAAATCTTATTCATCTTTTTAAAGAACCTACTTTTTTTTGGTTAATTTTTCTCTATTTAGGATTAAATCAGAGAGGCAGAACTGCCAAGAGAGGTGTGTGTCTATTAAGGGATTTGTCAAAGGGGTTTGACCTTACACAGCTGTGGGAGCTGGTTTAACATTTTCTGTAACGCTGTTGCTTTTATGTCTGATGATGGAGTTGGCATCCACAGGGCAGGCAGCTAGGAAGGGAAGATAAACGGTAACTGGACGAGAATAAGGACGTGCTGGAACACATGAGTATGAGCTGGAGCACATAATTACAAAGCAACACTCATGTCAGTTCGCTTTTGGTTTTGGCTTGATTTTGCCTCCAGCCTTGGAGTATGGATATTCCTGCACAAGCTGGGACCCTTTGTCTCAAAATGAAAGAGACATGGGGGATGCAAGTCTTCACTATTCCACTTCCTAGATACCAAAAAAATTCTTAAATAGTAAGACCAAAGAACTGTATAGGGTAGGGGTTGACAAACTTCTTATGTAAAGCCGGACTTTTTATGTCAGCCAAGTATTAAATATTTTTAGCTTTGCGAACCGTATGGTCTGTGATCTGTTGCAGTGATTTAATTCTGTCATTGTACTACAAGAGCAACACTGGACAATATGTAAATGATTGGCTTGGGCATATTCCAATAAGACTTTATTTACAAAAACAGGCAGTGGGCCAGATTTGGCTTAAGGGCTTTAGTTTGCCATCCCTTGTTACAGAGATTGTAATATATTTTCTTATCACAGTATAGTTAGAGTTAATATTATATATTTCATGTTTAATGCATATTGATTCACCATCCTTTGTACTATTGTTGTTCAATGTCTTACGTCTATAAAGGCCTTAAATCTCACTATGCCCTAATATGATTTTTATATTTAGCAGTCAATTGTCTGATAAAGAAATGAAGAGAAGGAAAACACTATAGTGTTTTATATTTAGCCCCATATTAATATTTCTGATTCTCTTAATCCCTTCTGTAGTTCCAAGTTACCATCTAATGTCCTTTCCCTTTCAACCTAGAGCTTCTTTTATTATTTCTTGCCATACAGGTCTGCTGGGGGTGAAATCTTTATTCATTTATCTTAAAAAGGCTTTTTTTGGTAGGGGCTGGCATTTTTCAAAGACATAAATATAGAATTCTGAGCTGACAGTAAGTTTTCTCTCAGCATTTGAGAAATGCTGTGTGTGTGTGTGTGTGTGTGTGTGTGTGTGTTTTCCAGCCTCCTTTTTCTGATGAGATGTCAGGTGACATTGCCATCTTTGTTCCCTTTTATGTAATGTGTCTTGTTTTTCTCTGTCTGCTTTCAACATTTTCTCTTTCTCATTTGCTTTTAGCAGTTTGATTATAATAAATGTGCTTGTCTTTATCTTGTGGTTCACTGAGTTGCTGGATCTGAAGTTAATGTTCCTCAACATATTTGGGAAGTTGTCAGCCATTATTTCTTCGAATATTTTTTGTCTCTTTTCTCTTTTCTACCTCTGGGCATCCGTTTACACAAAGGTTCGCCTACATGATGTTCTCCACAGGTCATGGAGACTCTATGTGTTTTATTTGTCTTAATCTTGAATGTCTCTGTTTTTAGGTTAAGTAATTTCCTTTTTTTTTTTTCAAATTTACTGATCTTTTATTCACTGATGACCGTTTTTCCTTTGTCTTTAATCTTATTTATAATAACCGCTTTAAATTCTTTGTTAGTTCTCCAACAGTTGCGTCATCTTGTTTTTGTTGACTGTTTTTCTTGCCTTGTTCACGTTTTCCTGTTTCTCCACATGTTTAATAATTCTTTATTATGTATTGGACATGACAAGGATATGCTATAGAGTGTCTGGGTTCGATAAACTTCCTCTGAAGAGTACTGATTTTTTTTCTAGTAGGCAGTTAAATTACTGACTTACTGCCTTGAACTTAAGAAGACTTGCTTTTATGATTTGTTAGGGTGTGTCTGTTTCCATTTTTTTCCCTAGTCTTGGACCATCTGAAGTCCTGGGCCTGATAGGAGGCCCTTCTGGGGTTTCACTGGAAAGCCTGAAATGTTGACCCTTTGACTTTTGGGGGTTTAAACTGTGGCTGCCCTGCAGTGAGCAGCAGCTGAAGTCTTGTGAATACTTTGAACTTTTATTGGAGCCTCTCTCACAAATGCTTAGTTTTAGGGTCGCTCAAGAAGTTTAAGGTAGTTTATATACAGACTTTGGGGTTCTCCTCTTTGGGCTCCCTCTTTTTGGGAATATGCTACCTTAATTTTTCACTACTATGCAAAACTTCATTCTATGAAACCTCAAGCCAATGAGACTGTAGCCTTTTGTTTGCTACCTTCCAGACTTGATAGTCCCCTCTGGGGCACAGCCATGTAAATGTGAGTCTTATTCAGTGTAGTTTCCAGAAAGAATTTAAGGATCAAATCCCTTCTAGTTTCTGCTCACTTTCCCTCACTCTTCAGTGTCATATTGTAAGTGTTATCTGTGGGAAGATTGTTCCAATACAAGCTTCTCTGCTATTGCCAATGCATAGTTTCTCAGCTTTGTTTTTAAAGAATCCTAGGTTAACTGTTATGTGGATCTTACACAGGTAGTGTAGTTTAGCAGCGTGCTCTGGGCTGGGAAGCTGTCTGAATTATCTGTTACCACAGTGCTGCCTTCCCCCTGGTTTTGGTATGCATGCTAGCTCTTTTCTGTTAGGTACAATATACAATAACCACCATTTCTAGGTTGGCAAGGACCATATGTATTTAACAGTTGCTCTCCTATCCGGATGCCATGGCTGGAGGGTAAGCAAGGGACTGCACTTTATTCTGGATACTGGGATGGTGAATGGGTTTTCAGGTAGTAATCCCACCACCTGAGGATCAGTGCCTTCTAAGAGCTAACTCAAAAACCAAATATTCATCTGGGAACAGACTACTTGCTGAAACGAACAAATTCCCAGGCAGTTGAAAACCTTTGTGTTTCCTACTGGGAATAACCTGCATTCACAAATTCATTAGCCTTTCATGTGGAGTTGATGAATAGCATTCCAGGATTATAAGAATACTTGTAACATCCCAGAATATGCACATTAGTCTCTTAACTTTACAAGCAGGGTATTGGTATCCAAATTTACATGGTCTTAACACAAAGCATGTTCTTTTCTACATGAAGGAATACCTGCTAAGGGCCGGGAGAAGTTCTAAGGAATTAAGTTGTAAGATAGCCTGATTTTTTGTTTTTTAACATGTCTTGCTATGTTGCCCAGGCTGGTCTCAACCTACTGGGCACAAGCAGTCTTCCTGCCTCAGCCTTCTCAGTAGGTGGGACTGTAGGCATGCACTACTGCACCTGGCACAATCTGGTTTTTGAGAGGCATCCTAGCCAAGGACATTACCTAGCAGGCTTGGCGTGTATATTTTATGCCAATGGCTTGTAGGTTTCATATCACTCTGGATCAGTCACAGGAGACTTACAATTTAAATAGCTTTTAGCCTTTCTTCAAACCGTACCCAAGAATTTGTTGTGCTTGTGGGTGTTTGAAATATTCTGGCTTTCAGCTTCTTTTATACATTCTCTCTGTCCTACTTTCTCTAGGACCAAAACCTTATTATCAAGGTGTCATCTCAATTCTGCATTATCTTGCAATTTATTTTTCTGTTTAAAAAAGTAAGGTAAGAGACCACAACCAAGCAACCAAAACAAAATGAAAACCTCAGTTTATGCGAGACGGTGAAAACAAAAATTTTTCTTGATCTCCTGTTAAGAGAATAGTCGAAGCACTTCCGCCTTGCCTCTAGATGTCTGGCTGGCCAGATAGAATCCCTGTTTCTAACCAACAGCTATAAGACGCTTGTGACAAGTGATTCAGAAAGTGGGCATTGTGTGATATGAAGAGCACACACCTATTTTGGGCAATTTATACTATCTTAAAACAGCCCAAGGATATAGCTAGCCTTCTCTCAGTTATTGATTCCATATTTCTTTTCTTCTTCAGTTGCGAAAAGGAAATACAAATATACACACATAAACTACATGTATGGCTTTGCTTTTCATTTTTAACAAAATGCAAACTCAAGACACCTTTGACAGTTTGATAAGAACAGGCAGAAATCTATGAACTGTGCTTAACATGGAACCCTGTTTTAGAAGAAAAATCAAACCTCTCTTTGAGAGGTTGAAGTGAGATATGGGTGCTCTGTGTTGCAAGGGCATGTCACTGTTACAGTAAGTTATCTGTGTAACACCCTTTCCTTCTTCTAGTAAACTGCATGTGAGAAGAGGGGACTTGGCAAAAGCTTGGCACTATTTTGTTTATTGGAAAAGGAGAATCGTTATAAATATCACCTTAGGCCCCCAACTCGAGAATATAATACAGTTTTGCAAGTATCTTGAATTTTTAATGTCTCCCACCTATTTCTCAGTATATTTTCTTAAATCAAAATTGACAGCTGAGGTTGTCTCAGTATGTTAGCATTATATCTTATTCTTCTAAATGTATGTATAGAAACATTTTTTTTCTGGGAATATATCTGTATAACTTTTTGTTTGTTTTGATGTATAAAACTAGCATTCTCCTAGTTTATTTCCTATTAGGCCCATTTGTTGTAACTAAGTACATATATGATACCCACGTGGAATATTTCATCATTACTTAAAATACTAAGGAACATTTTGTTGCAGAAGAAATGATAGCAAAAATTAAATATAAACGTACAGAAAATGGTATTTACATAGAAATGAATACATGCAGAGTTTTGCATTAAAAAGCACTCTAATTATCCAAACTATATTACAAACTCAGTTTTGTCTTCCAGTCTCAAAGCTGCTAGAATATATATAGCATACACTGTTTTGCTATTATATTCATTGAAAAAGATCTAAAGCATTTTTGTCGTTGACTATACCTCATACCCCACCAAGCATTGTGACAAAATTAATTAGGGACGGACAAGACAGGCACAGAGAATATACAATAGGACGAGTATATTGTACAAATAGATTAAATGATCTAATGAGAGCTAGTGTGTGATGTTTCAGTGTGGTGCAGGCAATCTCTCCTTCTCGTGGCTTTATCTTTTTCAAAATCCCATATTTTACTTCGGAAGTTTGTCCTGAGGGTGAATGAGGCTATAAATGAGTGCCAGATACAGTACCTGGAGCCAGGGTGACTCAGATATTAGAAGGCTTTGCTGACTCTGTTTTTTGAGTGAAGAAACTCCTGAAGGTTAAGTAACCTGCTCAGCTTATGTGATTAATAAAAGGCAGAGAGATAATCCCAGCTGAGATCTCTTACAAGACAAAGCCCCTGCCTTTTCCAGGGCATAGTCATGACATTTTCTACCTTTTTCATTGCTGAGGTTCAGTGTGGTCAAGGACTTTAAAAGACCGGGACATGCGGGTGCTACTCTCTGCTGATACATTTCAGTGTCAGTTCCAGGAGCAGGCCTCTTCCTAATGAGGAGGCATCTTGCATGGTGGCCAGATAGTATCTTATGAGAGGGTTGATCTACTGTTTGGAGATTTAGAGAACACAGATTTTTATAGCTTTGTAACTTTAGAGGCCGATGGGATGATGGCATTTTGGAATATGTTTAATCAATTTTCATTAATTTAATGAAAATGGATGTTAAAGAGACTATTTAAGAAAAGCATTAGAAGCTGCTGTTAATCAAAGAAGGGGGCTTGAGCATTCTTAATTTGTTTTGAAGACCTTGTGTCAGAAAAACACCCCTGACTTCCTTACTAATGAAAGACAGTTTTCAACTCCGAGGCCATTTACAATGTTAGATATAAACTCTATTCAACTGTAAAGATTTTATACAGTAATATCTTTTAAATTACACATGGTCACATTTTTATCCACAAAATGTGACTTTCATTCCCCTTTTCCTCTTGATGTCACCTTTTTTTCAAAATGTTGTTTCTCCACTCAAAGACCATTAGTTACTTCCCCTGGCCATTGTACTGAAACTCCGCAAGTGTTTTCAGTTGCCTTCCGGTTTCCTGCTGTGATAACAGTGATAAATTATGTTCTGAGGCTGGAATTCATGATTCTGTGGCAGGCCGTGTCAGCATACCTTTCCAACCGTATTTCTTACTACCCTACCCTGAGCCCCTGCTTTAACCAAATTGTCCCGCTCTGCTCTCCTGTGCCCTCTCAGACAGAGATGATTGATTGGTTATGCCTACCCACTGTGGGTAGATTTGCTGTCCTGGTAAAACACTCTAATTGTTGAAACATAACATAAAATCCATTTTCCATCTCTGGCCGTTCCTTTTCCTCGGTGTTATTTCACCTTTTATTCTATTGATTCCCAGCTGTGGCTGCCTTTTAGAATCACTTGAGGTTGGGAGAGCATTAAAAAAGGGGGTAGCAGAACCACTGCCTGGGGCCACTCAAATAAGAATGCCTGGAGGGTGAGGCACATTCTTAAAAGGTCCCCAAGAAATTTTTAAATGTGCAGATAGGGCTAGGAATGGCTAACTTGTGACCTTGGCCAAGTTACTTAATTTGCCTGGGCCTCAGTGTCTTCTGTAGTAGAATGAAGGATAATAGTACTTATTATTGTGAGGCTCAATCGAGTAATCGGTGTACATAAGATACAGTGGTGTTACTAGTAGATGCTCAGTCTGTTGGCTACCATCATTATTACTGCTGTTCTTCAGTGTACTCATCTTTCCTTTTCTCTCCTGTCTACTTCTACTTTAGAGCTCAACTCAAATCCCATTTTTCCAGTGGTTACTTAAGGTTTAAACTAAGTTGCTGCAACAAAGAGACCCAAAAATTCAGGGTTGAAATGAGACAGAGGATGGTTTCTCTTGTCACACGATAATCCAGTAGTGAGCAGTCCAGACCAATAGAATGGCTCTTCTCTGCACTGACATTCAGGGCTCCACATTCTTCCCATTTTGCTGGCTCATTGCATGTCCCATCTACTAGCCCATGGAAAGTGTATATGGCATTGGGCTGTTAATTGCCTTTTGTGGTGAGCAAGTTTTGGGTTCTAAGCATATTTAAGGCTCCCTCAAGGTGAATAATGTTTTGTGTTTCTCTTTGCTTCCCAGGAAGGTACTGAAATCATGACAAATGCTCTAATTTAGGTGCAGTATTTGTTGAATGAGTCAATGTCAGAACTTTTCTGGTTTTTGTAACAGCTTTATTGAGATAATTTACATACCACACATTTCACATATTTAAAGTGTTTGATTTGAGGCTTTTAGGGCCGAGTGTGGTGGCTCATGCCTGTAATCCCAGCACTTTGGAAGGCTGAGATGGGAGGATGGCTTGAGCTCAAGAGTTTGAGACCAGCCTGGGCAACATAGCAAGACCTCATCTCTACAAAAAATGAAAATAATTAGTTCAATGTGGCTTTTAGTATATTCAGTTGTGCAACCACCACAATAGTCAGTGTTAGAATATTTTCATCACCTCAAAAAGAAACACCATATCACCTCTCCTCCCTTTCCTCAACCCTAAACAACCACGAATTCACTCTCTCTCTAGATTTGCCTATAGGTTCTGAAGATTTCATGTAAATGGAAATCTCATATGTGGCCTGTGTGACTGGTTGCTTTCATCTAGCATAATGTTTTCAAGGTTCATCTGTGAAGCATGGATTAGCACCTCATTCCTTTTACTGGCTGAATAATATTCCATTTTATGGATATACCATATTTGGTCTGTTAATTGGATGATGGGTGTTTGTATTGTTTCCAAATTGTGGCTGTTATGAATAAGGCTATTATGAATGTTTACATACAAATTTTTGTGTAGTTATGTTTTTATTCTTTCATAGTGTAAACCAAGGAGTAGAATTGTTGACTCAGATGATAAGTCTCTTTAACTTTTTAAGGACTGCTAGACTGTTTTCCAAAGCAGCTACACTATTTTATATTTCTACTAGTTGAGGGTTCTGCTTTCTTTACATCCTTGTCAACACTTGTTATTGTCTGAATTTTTATTATAACTATTTTAGTTGATGTGAAGTCATACCTCATTGTGCTCTTGATTTCCATTTCCCTGATGACTAATGATGATAAGCTCTGCCTACTTTTGTCAGTAGCAATTATTTAACCCCAGCTGTGTTCTTCCTATCATGTGTGTGCTCCTACTTGTGTGGATAACCTTTTCCCTGGCTGACCATTTCTAGTAGCAGCACCGTGGGGCTTATCAGAATGGAGGGTTGGTGTATATATGATGTTGTGGCTGTGTGTATGTATAGCATTCTTATATAACTGTTTTTCATACTGAGAATCTCAGTCCTAGGTCCCCTTTTTAATACTAATTTACCAAAAAAAGGAAAAATCTTAATGCTGGCTTAACAGCTTAATTCGACAATCCTGCCATAAAATAGATTAAATAAATGACAGAGGGTATGACAAAAGGAGGTATGAAGAATCTGCAGTTATTTGGCTGAATTGTGATTTGAAATTTTATGACATTATCTTGGCAGTGTGTTTTCATAGTCATCACAACTTTATTCTTTTTATACATTAGTTCTATTCTTGAAAAGCTATACATAGAGAACCCATATATATACACTGAATTTGATTTTCTTGTTGAGTTCCATTATGTCCATAGTATTTGTACACAGGCAGTACTGTAGCTTCTGGTTTTTATACAGCAAGTCCATGAGGCCCTTGGAGGTGCTTCTTCAAGAGGGAATAAGAATTTGTTAATTGTGTTCACTCTTGAAATTTCCCATGCAGAACATGAAGATGATGATGTGCATTTCAACAGTGTTGTGGAAATAATCTTGACTCAGAAGGCAAATGCCTCGTTGAACATGCAGAGTGCTTTGCATATGGAAGGTGCTAGTGGATTTTGTTTAATCCATAAATGAGGAAGGCACTTCATCTCGCTAGGCCTTACTGTTATGAATCAGGAAAAGTAGAGGGTTGAATGGTGTGGTTTCAGAAGTCCCTTGCAGCTCTAAAATTATTTTATGCAATGATGATTCTATTTTCAACTTAGATTAAAAAACAAAACAAAAACGATATACAAACAAGTATTTTCAAAGATCCCAGTATACACCTCTGGGGGTCCATGAGTGATTCTTGCCTGTTTCCCATGTCTTGACTTCTCAATTGCTTTGTTGGGGAGGGAACTTCCTATTGCTGTGGGGCCCTGGTTCTGGAATTCATGTACATGACTTAGTTACAGAAATCAAATTACTTTTTTTATGGCGCAAAAGTAAAGCATTCCTAAATGAATATTTGCCAAGCTGAGTGACTGGTGAGGTCATTTTCAATGGGAGACTATATTCCATCATGGCTGGCTTCAGTCTGATTTATTGCCATCCACTCCTGAAGCCAAGCCAGCTGATGGAGGTGCTGGCAAGAGCTGTGTCTCCAAGCCCATTGTGGAGATTGAGTCGGTTCCCAGCCATGGCTGAGCAGCCAGGCCAGTGGCACGCTCATTTGGCTGCACTTTGCAGGAGCCATCTGATAAGCGTGGCCACATGTTCATATCAGGTGTGCCAAGAGAAATGCTACCTTGTCTGACACAAAATAGAATTGCTGGAGACCTTTATCTTTTGAGAGAAAATATGTTTAGAGTGTCATTGCCCTGAATGGAGCCCTTGCTCGTGAAGTTGATTATCTTAGGGTCGGCAAAACAACTGGGTAAGGAGATTGAATCAGTTTCCTGTAACTTCCTGGGGTCAACAGATACTCATGTTCTTTGAGGTTTCTGAGAGTTTTTATAAACCTACTTTTTCTTCTATTTTTTTCTTTCCTTTTTTTAACCTTTAAAATGGCAATGGCGATGGATTTAGATGCCCTTAATCTATCAGATGCCTGTCCAGAACTAGATAAAAAGTTAATGGACCTGTGTTCTACAGGTTGTTAAAAACAAGTGTCATCTCAAACAACACCTGTCGTCTTTGCTATATAGAATTAGTGTATGGAAAAGTGAGCCTTAATAAAGGCTCACTTCCTAATATGGTCAGCCATTGCTCTGAAAGAACTGTCTTCTGTGTGAGCTCGCATGCAAACTCCTGTCTCTCTCTCTCTCTTGCATCCACTCTCCTCCATTCCACTTCCTCACTTTATCATCCTCGCCTAGGAACAGGTAGTTGAGATTCTTACACATGGTACCACCTTTAAGCATTGGCAGAAGTGAGATTAGCCCCTGACTTCCAGCCTCTTTGTTTTTGAGATTCTTTTTGTAACCATATTTCCAGATCTCCTTTGTTCAGCAGTGAGGAGTGGTTATTAAAAACTTTGTTTGTAGTAAGTGAATGTTTTATGATGCCGCGTAGTTGATAGTTGGTGATACTTAAAAAATGGACGATAGTATCTTTATATACGTATAAATATTGATCCTAGGCAATTAGAAGATGCAAGTAGCCTTGTGTGACACCCAAGGCACCTAGCATCTGATTTATACAAGCAGTGGGACAGTTAACAAATGATTTATTAAGATTTTCTCCAGGCCGGGTACAGTGGCTTATGCCTGTAATCCCAGCACTTTGGGAGGCTGTGGCAGATGGATCGATTGAGGCCAGGAGTTCGAGACCAGCCTGGCCAACATGGCGAAACCACATTTCTACTAAAAATGCAAAAACTAACCAGTCACAATGGCACACACCTGTAGTTCCAGCTACTTGGGAGGCTGATGCAGGAGAATTGCTTGAACCTGGGAGGCTGAGGTTGTGCCACTGCACTCCAACCTAGGTGACAGAGCCAGACTTTGTCTCAAAACTAAAAACAAAACAACAACAAAAAAATCTCTCATACAACCATAAACCTCTCTTTTTTGAATACCAGTAAGATGTGACTGTCAGTAATTCACATGGGGGCTAGGCCATGTCCCTTCTCCCAGCATCAGGAATGACTTGTCTCCCACTACTGCAGCTTCCTGCTGTTTTCCTCAGCTGTGTGGCATGTGCAGTCCAGAACTCGGACTCCTTGGGTCAGTGACTCCAAGTAAGGCTCTCCCACTGCTTTTTATCTGTGGCACTTTCTTTCCTCTTCAGTTCTCTGGAACTTGGGCACTCCATTTCTTCATTGCATTTGTTCCTTCCGTTATTAAACAAGATGGGGTCTCCAGTGTGCTGGGCATATATCCTGGGAGTACCGACGGGTAGAGGAGGCTTCGTTGCTGGGTACCTCATTCACTGTTGTGTGTGGTTTCCCTTCCTCCCACGTGTGCCAGCCCCCAGAAGGCAGGGCTGAGTCTTACAAGGATGCAGTGTTGGCATTTCAGCACGTGGCAGGCAGCAGATGCCCAGTGAAGGTGGGCTAAATTAGGAGGTCAGTGCTGAGGATTTTAAAGGCTTTCCTTTTCAGACTGTCAGATGAGGTAACCATCTTCCTTTTTTCTAAAACGGGATAATGTATGTGATGTATCAAGGCAAGTTATCCCCCATCCATTTCTTTTCCTGTCCTGTATTACGCTATTTCTATTCTCACCGTTCCTTTGAGACCGCCGTACCAACTTCTCCTGCCCTGACTCTCCCCTTTTTCCTTCCTTGCTCTGAGGCCACAGACAGCAAGAAATACACACACACCCACACACATATACATATCTGTCTGGTTTCATATTTCTTTGTCCCTTTTGCTTCTTAATATGAATGTGAAATGCCATTGTTTCCCTCTGTACACGTCTCTCTCGATACGTGTGTGTCTGTTGGGACTGTCAGGGAGAATCTGTCTCCACGCCTCACAGGAACACCCCCGCTGCGTGTATTTGTGACATCTCGTGCTGCTTCTGCTCCTGCAGTGTGTATGTTCCTCCTGAATCTTAAGCATTTTTGATGGCAGGAAAAGTGTTTGTTCACTTAGATTAAACCCATATTCGAACACCCACTACATCGTATGGGCACAAGTGACTGATAAAGCAACAGAATTTTTACACCTGCGTAATCTGCCTTCTGTGTAGATACCTGGTTGCCAATGCCATAGGATCATACAGAGGTGAAGTTTTGGGGGAAAGATGTTGCAACCTGGGCTGGTGTAAGGGTAACGGATTAAACCGAATCCTAAACAGAGCTGAGCTTCATTGCTTACACTTAAAATGTTTATTTTCCCTTGCCCTTTCAACATTTAAAAAAAATGGCATGGGGAAAGCTTGGGATAAACAGTAGGCAGAGCTTTCAAGTTACATATCTTGGCAGGATCTTTCTCCTTTTTTCTTTCTATGCCCTCACTTTTTATTTTATTTCAACTTGTATGACGTGGACTCTTTATAATAAAAGTTTGTTACATGAGTAAACTATGTGATGCTGAGGCTTGAGGTCCCGTGGATACCGTCACCCAGGCTATAAGCATAGTACCCACCTCCCTCTTTTGAAGAGAGCTTGTGTATGGTAAGCTCAGTTTCCTCTGGAAAGCAGTAACTTTAACCTTTTTTGGCTCAAAGTTTTGTTTCTTAACCAAACTTAAATGAGAGACATTTCCACAGGTAGGAAGGTCCTCCATGGACAAAAACTAATAAAAATGTTTATAGAATTTTGGTCATTTGATAGAAACAAAATGAGGAGCCATCCTCTGAAAAGGAGCTGAAAGTCCTTATGAGCTATGGTGTGATGGAAAGTCTTGGTCAGGTTATTCCCGGTCAGGTTTGGGAGCAGTTCTGCCCCATGCTGGGAAGGCTGGGACTCCCAGTTTCTCCCAGTCACAGATTCCCTCTACCTGAGAACCTTGAGCACTCTTAAGCCAATGCCTCTGGAAGCCCCTTATCTATTCAGACCCATCACTGTGTAACTAAATAAAGGGGAGAAAATTCGTGTATAAGAACATGGAGTTGCAGAGGAGACTCTGTCGAATTAGCTGACAAACCACCAGTTTGAGGAAGAGGAAAGGCCCTGGCCTGGTGGGAGTCTCTGCTCAGTCTAGTTCTCCCTGAGCCCAGGAGTCAGGCCCGTTGGGCAGAGGGGAACATGCCTGTGTTTATTCAGTCAGATGGCACTTAGTGTCTGGAGATCCAGCAGGAAGACGTAACCTTCCTATAGGTTCCTCATGTGCTAGGATGGGAGATGGACTGCCATAAAGGAATAACGTGATCACTCTCTGCAGTAGGAGAGACATGAGCAGGAGGCCAGGGAAGCCCAGAGGAGGACAGGATTCCTAACCAAATCCTGACTAGGCTTGGGAAGGAAGAATTAAGGACTGTTGCTTTAGCTGAAGAAAGAGGAAGGGGCTTTAACTGGGCAGAGGAAGAGTGGTGGCCTGGAAGGACTGAGGAGAAGGACGTTCCAGGGAGAGGAAGGCCCGCAGGGAGCCTTGAAAGAAGTCAGTCCAGCAGGCTTTGGCAGAAACGAGGGGCCTTGCTTTGGGAATCTCCTAGCATAGCAACAGGGGGGTCTGTGCCTGATTCTGTAAATAACATTTTATTGGAACACAGCCCATCCATTCGTTCAGCTGTTATCTGTGGCTGCTTTTTCATGACAACAGCAGAGTTGAGTAGTTGAGAAAGGGACCTTGTGGCTCACAGAGCCTTAAATATTTACTCTCTGTTTCTTTACAAAAAAAGTTTGCTGACCCTTAACTTTATTCTTTGAAATTCTTAATGAATGGACCCACACTGTCAGCACTGGGGCGTTGCTTGCAGGCCTTCATGCACCTGTTAGTTTATTTTCTCATTCAGTGAGCCTGCTTCACCCTGCCCTACCACACCACCATGTCAGTAGCCTCTAGATGGCAGTGAATATTTCAGGAGTAGAATAGTATCTGTGGTGTAAAGGGGGTGGCATTTCCCCACCAAGTACCCCCTAAAATGTCTGATTACCAACCCCAGGCTCTCATAGACTGTGCCTAATTTTGTGGAACCTCTGCTGCTGCTCATTTGCTTGGCCAAAACCCCCCATCATGCCAAGTAAGCATTGACAAGCAAAATCAGAATGAAAAATAGTGATAGGAATAATGGTCATTGCAAAATACTATTCTTTGGTGAGGCATTCCATTTGTTTAGGGCTTCTGGAGCTGGCAGCTAGAAGGAGAGCCCCACCTCAAGTCTGCATCTATTTCAAAAACACAGAATGCTTTTCCAGAAGTGTCTGTGCATTTGAAATGCTGCTTTCCCAGATATAGCAAGTGAAAGTTGTGTGGAATTACATAGCAAATGCCAACTTTTAAGCACCTGCTGTGGTCCGTGGTATCTGCCATTGGGCGTGCCAGGCCAGCCTCTTGATGGTTAGTAAGAGCTGGATGAAATAGAGGCGGAGTCATTCCCATTTTACAGATCATGCAACAGGGGCTCTGACAAGCCAAGTAACCTCCATTTTAACTGGTAAGAGACCCATGAGAAATAGGGTATTTATTTTTATGCTCTAGTTATTCTTAGCAGGTAGAGGGCTTGTTGAAATACTTGAATCAAGAGGTCAAGAATTTTGGTGACAGACTATCAAAATAACTGGTTTTCAAGGGGCGGGTAAAATCCTCCTTAGCACTAACTTCTGTCTCAGTCCCAGCAGCCACTGAGTTATCATTTCAATACCCCTGTGAAATAATACTGCAGTTTGGAATCTAATTTTTGATTAATGCTTTCTTTAGAAAAGTATCGGCAGTAGGTAATGATATTTTCCAGACATTTCTGGAAAATATAGTAGCTCTGAAAAGAGAAGCATATAGGTTTAGGGTTGTCTTGTTTTCCGACTAAAATGGTCATTCCTACATAACAGTGTGATCATAATCTTCCCCTCCATAACATTATTCCGCCATGTTCTTAGGGTAAAGATCAGGGTACTTATTGTGGCATTTGAAGCCTTTCCTGTTGTTGCATCTCCTGTCTGGCCTGAGTACCTCACACTTCTTTCTGTTTGAGACCACCTCAGTTCCTTGAACGGCATCGTCAGATTGTCCCTTTGGCTGGCTCACTCCTACTTTGTCTTCACATCTTGGCTAAGATGTCACTGGATGCAGGAGGCCTTCTTGGAGCTTTGGAGAGTGGGTTGGGTATCTTGCCTTGCCCAGCCCTGCCATAATGCCTGTTATACTGTTGTTACATTGTTCATTGTTCATTTATTTGTATGTTCTCCACCATTAGACCGTAAGCTTCATTTAATTTTTTTTAAATCGACATAATTACACATATTTATAGGGTACTTAGTGATATGATGTTGTGATACATAAAATGTATAGTGATCAGATTAGGGTAATTAGCATATTCATAATCTCAAACATTTCTCATTTCTTTATAGCTAGACAGGAGGAATAAGCTCTGGTGTTCTATGGCACTGTAGGATGACTCTAGTTCACAATAATACATGGTTTTAAATAGCTAGGAGGAGCATATTGAATGTTTCTATCAGAAAGAAATGACCCTTAGCTTCTCAAAGGCATTTGTTTTCATTTTGACCCTACAATTACAAGGAATAGGAACCCATTCAAGCTAGCTAATATAAAAGGAGTTTATTGTGAGGAAGTATTTAAAACAATAAGGAGAACTTCATGGAAATCTAAGGACTGGGTCTGTAAGAAGCTGTATCCCATGGATGCAGGGCAGGAGTTCCTTAGGATGGTGTAGATACATCTCATGGCTCTCTGTGTACCAGCTCTATTCACACCTCTCTGGCCTGTTGGCTTTCTCAGTTCATGCAGTTGTCTTCACGAGGTCTGTTCATGGCCCCAGCTTGCCCACATAGCCTAGAATGTCCCTACCAGTGCTGGAGGACCCTCCTAATCACATGGCTTTATTTCCTGCTCCCTGCTTGTTTGGTTTCTTAGTTTCCCTATTGCTGATTTCTAAGTAAGCGCTCTGGTTGGCTTGGCTCACTTTTTTAAGCCGGGCCACACATGTTGTCATAGGTCTCTGGCCAGCCTGTAGTTGGGCTGTCCTCAGGTCAGTCATCACTCTGGACCAGTTAGATATATTGGAGCTGGAGGGGCTCCATGTATCAGAGCATGGCTGCCAACAGAGACCTTTCTTTTTTGGTTTCTCTCCCTACCTCTTGGCTTACAAGAATGTTAGGCTTGTGTTTTATAGATCTCATTGTATCCTTTGTTGTTTTTCATTCTTCACAGATATCATTAACGGAGCTCAAGAAAAATGTGTATTGCCTCCTATGGACGGCTACCCTCACTGTGAGGGAAAGATCAAGGTAAGGCAGAGGCAAGCATCATCCCCAATCTGCACAAACACCCCTTCTTTTTCCCTTCTCTTCCTTTTCCTCCTCAGTGACACAAATGGGTGAGTGAGCCCTTGACATGGATCATTTATGGGGTGCCTCCATCCTGCCGGCTTTGTCTGTGGCTATGACAACCCTGCTATGCCTATGTCAGCCATGTGGGGTTGGTCAACAATGGCTCTCACTGGTCAGCATGAGAGAGCCTGGGCCATTTCAGGCACCTGCTGAGTCTTTGAAGCTGACTTCCCCTCTCTGTTTCCCAGCCTCCAGCAAGTGATCCTTGAAGGACCAATGACAAGGAACTGCTGTTATTTAGTGTCCAACTCCCCACCCTCTCAGTCCCCAGGCTCCTGCTCTGAAGCCTCCAGATTGTGGTTTAAGTGTCACATTTGTATTTGTGGTTGAGTACTGAGAGACACTTGGCTGCTCTTTTACTTGGCTGCTTTTTTTTCCAGAAATCCTATTTGTATGGCCTGCCCCTGGGGAGACCACTCCCTGCTCAGTAGTTTTCAGAGAACAGTGTCCATTCAGGGATGTAGTTAGGACAGTGGGACCAACCCCAGAAGCATTTGGGTGGTATCCGTGTGGGCCGTCCGTCAACGCTCGTGTGTGCCCTCCTTCACGCACTGTATTTCAGGTACCATGCTGTGGGCTGTTGGAAATGGAGTTCCTGGAGGGGGTGTAGATATCAGAGTCCCATTAGGCACTTGATCTTGATAAAAATCCCTAAGCCACCGCCTCTCCTGGGCTTTATTGCCTGCTGTACCACGACCTTACTCTCCACTCTAAGCGCTTCTGCTGAGGCCTAACGTAAGCCAGTGTCTTCCTGTTAATCGTCCAAGGAGGTGAGCTGCACACCTGGCTATCTTGACCTCGGCTCAGTGACTCTGTCACTCAGTTCTTTAGGCCACAGCTTGAGCCATTCACTCCATCTTCACCATTCTATCCTCGCCTTCCCTGTCAGCAGATGTGGAGGGCCTGTGAATGGGCTGCTCAGAGATGTTCTTCTTGTTTCAGTGGATGAAAGACATGTGGCGTTCAGATCCCTGCTACGCAGACTATGGAGTGGATGGATCCACCTGCTCTTTTTTTATTTACCTCAGTGAGGTGAGTAGCTTTCTGTGGCTCCTGGGGGTAGATGTGACTGGTTGGACTGTTCTGTAGCTGAGTCTGAAATTTGAAAAGCTTGAAAACGTGTGGTATTTTTATGTGGAGGACCTATGGTTCCGTCCTTCATTACTCTCCCTACCTCTCCAGGAATGATGTTTTTCTTTTCTCCTTGAGGGAAAAATAAGCGGAGTTAGTTAGCTATTTCCTTTTTTTCTAGCTTTTCTTTAAATTGTAGTAAAATAGACATGAGATTTGCCATCTTAACCATTTTCAAATGTGTATAGTTCAGTGGCATTAAGTATATTCACATCATTGTGCAACCATCACCACTGTCCCTCTCTAGAATTCCTTGTATCTTGCAAAACTGAACCTCTAGACTCATTAAACACTAACTCCCCCTTAAGACCCTGCTTTCAGTTATTTTGGAAATATACCCAGAAGTGAAATTGATGGATCATATGGTAACTGTATTGTTAATTTTGGGGGGAATTGCCATACCATTTTGTAAAGCAGCTGCCCCATTTTATACCAACAGTGTGCAAGCATTTTAATGTCTTCATATTCTCTCCTACACTTGTTATTTTCTGGTTTTGTTTTTTGAATAATACAAATTATTTAGAGAAAGGAGGATCATTCAGCTTGGGTTAGGTATAAAGAGAGTCAATATCAGGAAATCTCCTGGGTTTGTCAAGAAGAGATGCCACATGATCTGATTCTTGAGAAAAAAAAAATGTTAGAAGTAAGTTAGGTAAATGAAAGACAGAAGTGTATTCAAGGCAGAGAAACAACATAGGGAAAGTTATGGTATCAGTTACACAGTGGGAGTGGTGGGACAATGGACATAGGCAGGGGCTACCACTTGGGAAGTATGGAATACTCTACCAAAACCTGGGAATGTGGGTAGACCTTCTGGTTGCCGATAGGCTTTATCTTCAGGTCCTCTATGCCATCAACATACTCATCCATGCTGTGGTGGAATTCAATGTAGCTGAAGCTCCTGCTCTCTGTGTAGCTATTTTTGGAATTCTCCCAGTGACACTTGAGTACATTGGGTGCATTCTGGGTCCGTACATATGCATGTCTATAGCAGTCATCCCAGTTGTCATTAGCATGTGTATGCTCAATTTGGTAACCTGAGATTTAGATGAACATGTGAGAGCTCTTATCTTTTAGAGCACTTCTTTTTCTCTCATGAGGACATCACATCTATACTCTTGAACGTGGGTAGTGATGTTTTATGAGTTCCCGCCAGTAGATGTTCTTCCTGTGTACAAGCAGCCTGCATAGGATCAAAGCAGGGCCAAGAGCAGGCTCCAGCTCTTTAGAGAGGTTGCCATCTCAGTCACCAGAGCCACCCTATTCAGATTCAGTGTTTGAGTCACTGCTTGTAGAGGGATCAGTGTGTGGATCTGAATAGCAGAGTCTATGTCCTCCTCCTCCTTTTAAAGACCAGGAAGCATTTACTGGTTTATTATAACAGAAACAACTCAGAAACAGCCAGAGGGAAGAGATGCGTAAGGCTAGGTTTGGGAGGGAAGTAACTGAAAGTTAGTTACATTTACCTTCCTTTTTTCCCTAAATCTGAGCGTCATTTTCATTTGTACCCTCGAATTTAAATAGCAGCTTTTGTATTTTTTTTTTTAATGGTTGCAGAGAACTTTATGGGCCACTTGAATTTTTTACAGACTTTAAGGATATCCATTTCACCTAGAACCTCTTGGGAATCAAAACCGGCTGGCTTCCCCTTTATGGACTAGGGGAGGAAGGGGTTGGAGCAGAGTAGGCAGCTTTGGGGTCTTGTGAAACAGGTTCTGGCCAATTCTGAGGTCATGCCTCCACAGACCCTCTGCTGCCCTTTCTTTTTATTCTGTCTCCCGTTTTTGTTTGCTGTTGCTGTTGTTATTTGACCAATAATAACAGCTGGTGATGCCATGCAGGAAGGAGAATACCTTCATTTTTGAGGCTAAATAAAATATTCTTGCCATAGTTTTCCTTTTGTGGGATTCAGATGCCTCTCTTTTCTTTGCCATAGGGTGATGGGGATAGAGGCCAAACAGTATTGCTAATAGGGCATGTGGCCCTGTTTCTGTGGGGTTTGCCCCTCTCTCAGACTATTACTCCTTTTGCCTGGGTGCATTCAAGTTACACTTTTTGGGGGGTCCAACTGGGCTCCATGATTTTTTGGGGGAAGGGGGACAAGGTTGTTCCATTGCCATCATGAAAACCCCAGAGCTAACATAGTTAAAATACCTCTTGGAAATGAACAGCTCTGAGAGTTGGGTGTGTGAGGCTCCTCATTAGCAGGCTGCTGGCAAATTGACTTGATAGCATTTATCTGAGTTTCTGGCTTCCGGCTTGGGTGGCTTGTGGCCTGCCTTCTCATTTCCTTCTCCAGAGGAGTAAAGCCTGGGGCCATGCGTGAACCTTCACTCTAGTTGAAAAGTCAATTAGAAGTACCTCTCCTGCCCTGAGGAAAAGGTTCCTCATTTAGTTTAATTTTCAAAAGTTTTATTCCCCTTTCTACTTGAAAGAATTTAGCCAGAGTCTGACCAAGCTCCATGATTGACAAGCTGGGCTAATTTCATGCCTTCCTAAGCCTTTGCATGTTGGGGTATACTGCCGAGGCAGAGGATTTTACATTCCCATACTTCCATCTCCTTGGAAGGCATGGAGAGTGATCCAAATGGAAGAGACTGCGGTTATTTGTGACTTCTTTCCCTCCCTTTGTCACACCTCACCCCTGCTCCCAGTGAAGTATATGGCTAAGCTGAGAGAAAAGTGAGGTTCTGGGGAAGGGAAGTAGAGAGGAATACGGGATGAAGAGACATGATGGATCACATATCACTTGCTATCTGAGGCTGAGTATTTCATTTTGGAAAGAGCAACTACGTTTTCTCTTCCTGAGGTGTGAAATACGCTTCATTAGCTCATACCACTCTCTTCTTATGCAGATATCGGGTGGTCTTTTTGTTGCTTGGCTGAATTCTGTTCAGTGAGCAGTTATTGAATTCATTGTCAACAATTAATGAAAACACATTTTCTTGACACCACGTTATGTGTTAATCATTGTAAAAGCAACAGGAAGAAAGGATGCAGGTAACTGAACCAGGAGAATGGGTGGAGATAACTAGGGACCCCTTCTTACAAGTTTTAATCTGAATATAACCCTGAACCTCAGGGCTTTTCTATGTTATCATAGCATTGTAATAAGTACCCTGTGAGAGTTAAAGGAGAATGTCACCAATATGGTCCCTTCAATAGGAATACTATCTTAGAGTCACACCTGACATCAGCTTCTGTTTCTGCTGCTTTCTCAGCTCTATGAGGTCACTTAACCTTTTGTGCCTAGGATTCTTCCTTTATGAAATAATAGGAATATACTTAGAGTACAACCCGGCAGATAAAAGACACTCAATAAGCATAACTGACACTTCCGTGGTTTTAAATGTTGTGATCTTTTTGGAATAGTTGTGGGGTGTCACTTAGCCTTGGACATTATATGTGGGAACATTGTTCCATTTTAGAATTAGAATCAATTTCTGGTTCTCATTTACCAGTGTAATGCAATTTTAGATCCTTTGACTTCTGGTAATATAGAAATTCAGCTGTTTCCCTTAATGCCTGTTTTTAAATTGACAACGTGTGTATGTATTCATGGTATACAACTTGGTGTTTTGATATGGGTCTGCATTGTGGAATGGCTAAATCAAGCTAATTAACATGTGCATTACTTCACATACATATTTATTTGTGGTGAGAGTATTTTCCCTTGATTGGTCATTTCTGGACATGATACTTGGGTTTGCACTGGAATTAGCTGCACGTATGGACCTAGTGCACCCTACCATTGTTAATGTGAGATTAGTAGAGATGTTTTGTAAAACCGATTAATTCCTTTTTAGTATTTTTAAAATCCTGGACAATATCTGTGGCTTTGTAGAAGCTGTTGGTTCACTTGTGTGGTTTTATTCTTTCCTGCTGTCTTGAAACTTTCCTTATTCTGTTATTTAAGTTAACTCTGAAACCTGCATTTTTATTTCCTGTATCATCTAGGTTTCTCTTGCAACTGGGGAGATGATTGAGAGAGACATCTTCATTTGAGTTGTTAATGTGATCAACACATGCACCAGTGACTTTTATTCTATTCCTAATCCTTATTGAAAGAGCCAGTTCTTGTTTTGATCTATGTTTAACATCAGAGCTTTAACAGATGCCAAAAGGACATGAAGTAAAATGTCTCTTGTATAGTCAGTCACTAGTTGAATTGGAGCATTTAGATTCAGACCCATCTTAAGAGATGGTACTCTTTCTTCATTTTTCTTTCTTAGGGTTGTCTCAGTTCACCAGCTTCCGCTGAGTTATGGGATTAGAAACTTCTGTTAGTACTTCCACCCTCACCAACTTGTAGTCTATGGATCTTTTTTGGTTAAATCCCAGGAAGCAAAGCCATCAATATTTTTCCTTAAAATACCCCCACAGCTGTTTGTTATATGTCTGATGCTGTACTAGAGATGGTAGAGATAAAAGCTGAGTGGTTGCCTTTCTTTAGAGGTGGGACTTTGGGGCAGACAAGAGAAGAATGAAAGACTATTGATGCTCCACTGTACCAGACACCTCAAATACAGAATAACCCCATTTTATTTAAGTGACTTCAGCATCTGAGGATTTTAATATCCACGGGGGTCTTGAAACCAGTCCCCAACAGATACTGTGGGTCAGCTATACACAATCTTATTTAAACCTCTTGCCAACTCTAAAGAGTAATGGAGAGCCAAGTCATAGATAGCTCAGAGAGGTCAAGTCGCTTATCCCCAAAGTCCTGCACTTTTTGTTCCTGCTGTCTCCTTTATGATGAAGGAAAACTGATCTTAGGTAGCTGACTTGCAGCCATTGACTTTGCATTCAGTTGTATGGTTAAATCCACTTGTGATGGGAAAATGGCTCTAATTTAGCTAACTTGAATGAATAGATCTTCATTGCTAGTTTTCTAATACTCCATAATTTCGATACCCTACGCCTCCAAAAAAACACAAACTCTCTTGCTGCCATAACTCATGAAAACCAGGTGTCAGCCATTCCAAGTGGTAGGAATGAGCAAATGATTCATTAGGCAGCCTTGTATTTCCAGAACATCAGGCAGTTCATTTTCTGTATCTGTTTTCGTGAGCCATGTAACTACTCCCATTACAGAGACAGGGCCCTATAAAGTAATTACTCTGAATGTCATTGTTTCAGGTATATTAACTTAACCATCTGCAGAGCCTTTTACTGCTATCAGCTTTTACAAAATTTAGAATGAATTTCTTCATCTCTGTTGATATTATGTTGATAGATGATACTGATGTATTTGACACTGGCCCTTTTTTTTCTTTTTAAACAGTTGTTACAGAACCTAGGAAGCATCATACCTTTCCAGAGTTCCTAATTTGTTTATGCTTTTCTTGTATGCACTTCTGTTGCCATTGCAAGTAGAGTTGCTCTGAAATAATCAAATTGCCCAGTGAATGACTGCTAGATCTTAGGATGTGTGCAAGCTATTGCTTCAAATGCCAATTTGGACTAGATGCATGAGAGTGTGTCTATGACTCTTTCACAAAGGAGCAAAAGAAGCAGTTTCATGCCTTACTTGTCAATCTAGTTCTTATATTTCATAAACAACAGACGTAAAGGTCTTTGCTTCTTTCTGTTCTCCCTTGGCAGTATGTAAAACTAATATTGGCTGAGCATGTAATTAACCTTGAGTTTAAATTCAGCGTACTTAATCCCTTGATTAATGCTAAGATTAATGCCCAACAGGAAAGGTTGAAAGCTTAAATGTTTGTGAATGCGAGCATGAAATGAAATCCTAATAACCAGTACAATTATTTGGATTTATGAGCTGTGTTGGCTGCTAAAGATAACTTGGAAATGGTGTTGCACAGACTAATTTGTCAAAGTGGGCAGTGATAAAGAATAGACTGCTTAGGTTACAGGACAAAACCTGAATGTAAAAACAACTAACGTTTTGGGGTGGGTCAGGGAGTACTTTAAAAATATCACCAGATTGTTGCCCGAGAATACCAACACACACCATTCAAATGTTCAGCCATTTGACATGGGAAATTCCTTTTCCTCAAGATAATATTTCTGGGCAGTAAAGGAGGTGGCAGAGATTTATGATCATGTTCTTTTCACCTTCTCTGTTCAGCCTTTATTGGTATCTTTTTCATCTGTATATATTTGTTGCTCTTACTACCTGAGTTCTAAGACATCCTTAGTAAAAGAATTTAAAAAAAAAAAAATCCTGAGTTTACAGAACAGTATTTGTTAGTCAGCCTAACTGATCTCTTAGTTTCTCCCTTTAGCCCCTCACCCACTAAAGTTCTTAGCAACACTTCCTGTTTATGAATGTTATATACCACAACATTTATATTTAGACTTCTTGTTCTGGCCTCCGCTCTACAAAAATCAGAAGGGCAAAGGACAAGGCTTGCCAAAACCCAAATCAACACTTCTTTGACTGCTTCTTGGAACACATGTGGCAGGATGGGGCTTCAATGCTGTCATCTCCAATTTGTTTTTTATACACATTTAAATATTGTCTCATGTGATTTCTATTGTATGACCCTAAAAATACTTTTAAAATTATGTTTTAAACTTTTTAATATGCAAAATTTCCAGCATGTACTACAAAAGAGTTTAACAAACTCCTGTGTGCCCGTGATCCATATTCAACAATTGTCAATCCATAGCCAGTCTCATTTCATTTATAACCTCCTCTGCTTCATTATTTTAGGACAAATCTCAAGCATCATATCATCTGTTTCAATGTGTATCTCTAAAAGAGACTTTTAAAACATACTGTACAACTATTCTCATTATAACTGCTAATACTATTTCACACCTGAAAGTTAACATAATTCCTTCACATCAGATTAGTATTCACATTTTCAGGCCATTGTATAAATTAAAGTTTATTTATTTGAACTGGGTTTCCAGTAAGGACCCTAAATTGCAATTGTTGATGTCTCCTAAATCTCTCTTCATTTTAGGTTCTCTTCCGTCTCTTATTTTTCCTCCTTCTAATTTTTTGTTAGAGAAACTGCTTCATTGCCTTAGAGTTTGTCTTACTCTGAATTTTGGTTACAGCCCATGTTGTTGCATAACCTGGCTCTTTGCCCCCTTGTATTTCCAGTAAAGTGATAGCTAGCTCTGAGGTTTGATCAGAATAGTGCCTAATATTGTCTGTGCAAGTTATTTCATGGATAATGGTATTATATACTTGAGTTGGGAGGCACATAATGCCTGATTTCTCCTTCTCTCTCTCTCTTTTTTTTTTTTTTTGATGTTAGCAATCATTGATCAGTGCCCAGGTTAATTAATTCATTAAAGGTACCTTCTTAATATATCAGGAAAACTTCTGTGCAGAGATGTGACTCTTCATCAGGTATGTGATCACCCTAAGAGGAAATTCATAGAAGAAACCATTTATTTCCCAGTTCGTTTCCTAGAATTTCCAGCTTTTCTTCTTTTTGCTTGCTTGCTTTTTGTTTTTTATTATCATTATGTAGTAATGGATTAAAACATTTGAACAATCCATTGCAGTTATTTTCTTACTGATTGTCAAGTTGGCCAGTGAGGACCTATTCATACTGCTTTCTCAGACCTTTTGACATGACCATGGTAGTTTGTAATAGTTTTCTTGTTCTGTGGTATGCCAAGATCTTCCAGATTCATCTTATACAGTTCCTGCCCTAGGCCTGGAACCAGCATCTCTAAGAACCATCTTGCTCCCCTGGCCTGCATACCACCCCAGTTTCTCTTAGAAATAATGCTTAGGGGCCACAACCTGAGTGCCAGGAGCATTAATTGCTATTGATTTTTTTCTGGCTGCTGGAGATTTAACAATGAATAAACATTCCTCATTATGGTTGTGTTATGTAAGGAGAGATAGCTAGCAACATCAAAAAAGTAAGATGTATCATCTAGATTGTAGTGCATGCCTGGGGAGAAATACTAAAGAGAGGGCAAGAAGTACTTATGAGAAGTGATGGTGTCAGTTTTGGATAGAGTGGTCAGGATAGGCCCTACTGAGAAGGTGAGAAAATGATGTTGGACCATATTTGAAGAAAGTGAGGGAGTAAGAAGTGCAGATATCTGACAGATGTTTAGCAGGCAGTGGAAAGAGAAGTGCAGTCGCCCTGGAGTGACCATTAACACCTAATGTTAACAACAAGTACAAGGAAAGTCATCTCCACAGAGAGTTTTGTCTGTTTTGTTCTCACGTACAATGATGTCTGGCACATGGGTTTATTGAATGAATGATTCTGTCTGAAGCATTTTTTAAAATTGGCTATAGTTTTTTGTTTTGAGTGGGTAACTTCTAGCTCTAACCCTTCCAATCTTAAAAAAAATGTCGTAAACTTTGTAACATTAAAATCCGCTAAGACATTTGAGTTGAGACATGAAGCAGGGGCGTTTTGAGCACTGATTAACACATTTAATATACAGGAGTCCTCTCTTATCCATGAGGGATATATTTTAAGACCCAGTGGTACCTGAAACTGAGAGTGGTACCGAACCCTCCATATACTATACTTTTTTCTTCTTCACAATGTTATGGCTTCTCTTTGGCATATCTGAATTGCCAGCATCATTACTCTTGAGCTTTGGGGCTGCTATTAAGCAAAATAAGGGTTTATTGAACACAGGCACTGAGATACTGAGACAGTTGATCTGGTAACATAAAGGCTACTAAGTGACTAATGTGAGTGGGTTGTGTCTATATCATGGATCCCCTGGACAAAGGAGCTGTTCCAGCCCTGGGCATGATGGAGCAGGAATCACAAGGTTTCATCATGCTACTAAGAGCATTGCGCAATTTAAAACTTTTGAATTGTTTATTTCTGGAATTTTTTATTTAATATTTTCAGACTGCAGTTGACTGTGGGTAGCTGAAATATCAGAAAGTGAAACCATGGATAAGAGAGGACTACTGTAATGCTCTGTAATATTATGAGAACATACAAGGGCTCAGATTAGACTGTTAGAATGGAATGAGCCAATTGTATTAGAAGGCACAGCTTTCTTGCCCATTTTTTATTTTCATTGTCACTTAGCATAATTGCACATTAAACACAAAAAAAGAGCTATATCATTGTTGTCTAAAATATGACTACCTCTTAAAATTGAGTGACTTTAGTTGTCAAAATATCCTTATGTGGATACAGACCAGTTGGGACCAGTTTTGCCAGCATCCAGTGGGAGCTGTGCCTAGTGAGAGTTGCTATAGAAAGTATCTCTATGCATTATCTGTTTGGTTGGCTACAGAGGAATTTATTTGCTGCTTCTCATGTATAAGGGAAAATTGGCCTTTCTCCTCTTAGAGCAATTTGGGATGGATTATTGAAAGTGTCTTATCCTCTTGTTAGAACCCCACTGGTTTTGTGGCACACTGAACACTTACTACAGCATCCCTTTAAATTCTGCACCCCCCCCCCCACCCCTGATATGCTGAGCAGAACTCTCATGGATCCCTCTGGCCCTGTACTCTGTCTCTTGCGGGTAGCCAGTTCTGTACTTTGTGTTAATAATATTCCTCCCTGTCTTGTCAGGGGGCAGCAGTACAGTGTTAGAGGAAACACACAAGACCTGATTTGCTGTCTGGATCCCACCACTTCCCTATGTGGCTTTGAGCTTTCCCTTGAGTTTTCAGTCTGGTTTCTCTTCATTGAGGTCAAGATAAAGTCTGCTTTGCCTCCCTCAGTGTATTATTGAACGGTTCCAATAAAATGAGAACAGTAAAGCGCCGCATAAGTGGAAAAGAGTATCATTATCATGAGTCTCTTTAGTGCCCAAGTCATGCTTTTTGATTTATTCATTCACTACTTAACAAATACTAATTGGACATTACCTGTGTGCCAGGTACTGCTTTCAGGACTGGAGATAGAGTGAGAACCAGACAGATGAGGTTTCTGTCCTCAAGGAGCTTGCATGCAGATGGGGCAGCAAACAATAAAATCAGTATATAAAAGAATTGCCTCAAGGGTTGAATACTCTGAGGAAAAATAAACTAGGGAGGATGCAGAGTGGCCAGGTCAGTGGGTCAGGGAAGGCTTCTGTAATGAGAAGTTTGAGCATAGTGTGGAAGGAAGTAAGGGAGTGAGGCATGGAGCACTCTAGAAGGAAGAGGGTTTCAAGTAGAAGGAAGAGCAAATGCAGATGCCCTGAGCTGTAGGGTTACCAGATAAAATACATTACAGCCAATGAAGTTTGAATTTCAGGTAAACAATGAATTTTTTCAAATATAAGTATGTGACAAACGCTGTGTGGGACATACTTACACTAAAACAAAAACTGTTGTTTGTCTACGGTTAAAATGTAATTGAGTGCCCTGTTTCTTTTCCCTAAATCTGGCAACCCCACTGAGGTAGGAATGAACTTGCATGTTCTTGGGACTTGCAAGGAGGTTGGCTTATGTAGGGTAGGGTGAATGAGGCATACAGTGTAAGAGTTGAAGTCAGATTCTATAAGATCTTGGTATAAATTCTGGGTTTTATTCTGAGAGCAAGGAGAAGCCATTGCAGCATTTGAGTATGTGTAGAATGTGATCCAATTTTGGCGTTTCGTTTGCTCTTGCTACATAGAACAAATGGTAGGAGCAAGAGTTGGAAGCAGAATTGTTGCTACATTCATTAACCGTACAGTACTGCCACGCAGCGGGAGTATAATCACTTTAAAGGATTTCATACAGAAGACCTAGGCGATGATACTCCAATATTGAAGACTGGACTGTGTTTTTGGGACTGTAGGAACCAAAAGTTTAGCCAATGTGCTTCAAATAGTGATTGAGCATACCAGCTCTGGGGCAAGACAGGTGGCATTTCCATCTTTAGCTGTGTCTAGTCTGTGCTTTGGCGTCTTCATCTAGCATGATAATTAGCCTTTCTCAAGAGGTTATTTGAAAAGACCAAATGAGATGACGTGTGTAAAGGGCTTATCCTCATGCTTGGCTCCTAGTACATCGCAACTTTTATTCTTTGTCTCTCCCAGCCCACTCCCCCTACACAGCTCTTCAGATAAGGAGTCGGACCAAAATATTAATCAACTCAGGTGTTGGTGCAGAGAACTAGTCTAGAAAGCTGAACCACTTACCACTTACATGAGTAGACATCCTTTACCATCTGCATTTTATCATTAAAACTTTAGAAAGTAGAGGAATCGGGAGTTGGCATGTGGTAGAGAGAAGTGCAGGGGGCTTACTTTTTTTTAGTGTATCCCTTAATGAGTAACTTCACTGGATGTCATCAGTACAACAAATGTGTATATGTTTATGTATGCATGTATATATAAGCGTAATCAGTGTGTCAAATGAATATTTAGATATATAGTCAACTGTATTGATTTGATATATGACCAACTAGCCTAACAGGATGACATAAATTCTATCTTTCAGATCTTATAGGATAATAAAATTAAGAGGGTTACCTGATCCAACTCTAAAGTAGATGAGAAAACTTGAAAGCCAAATGGTTTAAAATTACATGCCTAGTTATTTGCAGAGTTGGGCATAGAGTCCATTTTGACTGATCCCAGATTCAGTTATCTTTCCCCACTGAAATAGGTCTCTTATCCCTCACTAAGCTTGGCCTAAAGGTAACTCTAATGTATCCTGGTCAGAGAGGCAACAAATTTCAGTTGTCACTCAGCCCTGCCACTCACTAGAGAAGTTACAGTGGCAAATTCACATTAAGCCTTGACTTCATCCCATGTAACATGTTGATAGTACCTGTGTTATAAGGCCCTATGGGGAATTAAATTGTGTAGTGTGTGTGTGTGTGTGTGTGTGTGTGTGTGTGTGTGTGTGTTACGAAGCCCAACATATTCTAAGCCTTCATACATGATGGTATGCTTATATAACTCCTTTAAAAATTATTCTCTTAATGTTCATTGTGAAATGTATAATATGTAGATTAGCAAAAAGAAAATGAAAAGCACCCAGAACACCATCATCCAGAGACAATCTCAGACTTCTCGTATGCATTTCTCTCATTTAGTTTTGATTATACTTAAATCATCTGAAAAATACAGCATGAAATCCTGTGTGTTGGTGACCCATTAGAACAGAATATTTCACATTAATCATGAAAGAAAAAGCCATAACAAAGACTAATCATTATTCTTTCAAAAGAATAGAACATTACTACTAAGAGTTTTGCCATATTATAGCTAACAACATGCATATATACATTGGATTTATTAGTTTTCACAGTAGCTTTATTACTTTTTCTTTCCATCTTTAAACTCCAACTTGAGCTGTCTTATGTATCTGCCAGCAACTTTTTTCCCCTTAATATAATGAATTGTCCATCCTACAGACCTTAGAAATAAGTCTGACCAGATTAGACTTCTAGGGACTCAGAGAATGCTTTGATTCACAATGTTCATGTTTAAGCTGCAAAACCCTTTTTGTTCAAAGAAGTTTAAATCACTATGAGGAGGAATGTCAAAAAAACAAATTGTTGTATTTTATATCTCCTTGTTCAAGAAAAGGGATTTCATAGGGTCCTTTCCATGGAATGTGCATTGATGTTCTAAAGTTTTAGCCTGGCTGGTCTTTGTTTGTTTTTGTTGCCTCTTCATTTTGTGGCCTGAGGCTAGTGAGCTAAAAAGATTAGTTCATGTCAGAGTTTGCTTTCCAATTGAAGGTTACTGGAGGAATGCTTCTCCTCAATCAATTGTTGTGTGCGTGTTGCCGTGAGCTCAGACAGTTTTAATTTCTTAGACTTATGGTGGTAAATTGTAGGCTACTTTTAAGACTGTCCAGTCCCTTCCCTGGCAGAGGGCTTGAGGGAGGTCTTTCCCAGGCCATAAAAGCTGGGTAGAGATGGCGTTGATGGCAGGGGGTTGGCGGGGGGAGGCAGGGTACCCAGTGTGTCTCCATACTGAGGGGAAATATAAAATCATGTCCCAGGAAGAGAGTACCAGGAGCCACAGTTGAGAAAGTGTGAAGGAAGGTGGTCATAGACAGCTGTAGGACGCTAGGGCTCTGAGAGCCAAGAGTAGAAGAGCTATTGAGAATGACTTGAAATAGAACCATTTTCAGGTCAAGAAGGTGGTGGGTAGGATTCCAACTTACAAGGGATGTGAAGGACCTCTTCAAGGAGAACTACAAACCACTGCTCAATGAAATAAAAGAGGATACAAACAAATGGAAGAACATTCCATGCTCATGGGTAGGAAGAATCAATATCATGAAAATGGCCGTACTGCCCAAGGTAATTTATAGATTCAATGCCATTCCCATCAAGCTACCAATGACTTTCTTCACAGAATTGGAAAAAACTACTTTAAAGTTCATATGGAACCAAAAAAGAGCCCGCATCACGAAGTCAATCCTAAGCCAAAAGAACAAAGCTGGAGGCATCACGCTACCTGACTTCAAACTACACTACAAGGCTACAGTAACCAAAACAGCATGGTACTGGTACCAAAACAGTGATCTAGATCAATGGAACAGAACAGAGCCCTCAGAAATAATGCCACATATCTACAACTATCTGATCTTTGACAAACCTGAGAAAAACAAGCAATGGGGAAAGGATTCCCTATTTAATAAATGGTGCTGGGAAAACTGGCTAGCCATATGTAGAAAGCTGAAACTGGATCCCTTCCTTACACCTTATACAAAAATTAATTCAAGATGGATTAAAGACTTACCATGTTAGACCTAAAACCATAAAATCCCTAGAAGAAAACCTAGGCATTACCATTCAAGACATAGGCATGGGTAAGGACTTCATGTCTAAAACACCAAAAGCAATGGCAACAAAAGCCAAAATTGACAAATGGGATCTAATTAAACTAAAGAGCTTCTGCACAGCAAAAGAAACTACCATCAGAGTGAACAGACAACCTACGAAATGGAAGAAAATTTTCACAACCTACTCATCTGACAAAGGGCTAATATCCAGAATCTACAATGAACTCAAACAAATTTACAAGAAAAAAACAACCCCATCAAAAAGTGGGCAAAGGACATGAACAGACACTTCTCAAAAGAAGACATTTATGCAGCCAAAAAACACATGAAAAAATGCTCACCATCACTGGCCATCAGAGAAATGCAAATCAAAACCACAATGAGATACCATCTCCTACCAGTTAGAATGGCAATCATTAAAAAGTCAGGAAACAACAGGTGCAGTAGAGGATGTGGAGAAATAGGAACACTTTTACACTGTTGGTGGGACTGTAAACTAGTTCAACCATTGTGGAAGTCAGTGTGGCGATTCCTCAGGGATCTAGAACTAGAAATACCATTTGACCCAGCCATCCCATTACTGGGTATATACCCAAAGGACTATAAATCATGCTGCTATAAAGACACATGCACACGTATGTTTATAGCGGCACTATTCACAATAGCAAAGACTTGGAACCAACCCAAATGTCCAACAATGATAGACTGGACTAAGAAAATGTGGCACATATACACCATGGAATACTATGCAGCCATAAAAAATGATGAGTTCATGTCCTTTGTAGGGACATGGATGAAATTGGAAATCATCATTCTTAGTAAACTATTGCAAGGACACAAAACCAAACACCACATGTTCTCACTCATAGGTGGGAATTGAACAATGAAAACACATGGACACAGGAAGGGGAACATCACACTCTGGGGACTGTTGTGGGGTGGGGGGAGGGGGGAGGGATAGCATTAGGAGATATATCTAATGCTAAATGACGAGTTAATGGGTGCAGCACACCAGCATGGCACATGTATACATATGTAACTAACCTGCACAATGTGCACATGTACCCTAAAACTTAAAGTATAATAATAATAAAAATAAAATAAAAAAATAAAAAAAAGAAGGTGGTGGGGCTCACCTTGGGGTCCAGCTTTATTGGTAGCATCCTCTACTGGTGGGTTAAGCTTGTTAAAGGACCCTGGACAGATCAAAAGAAAACAAAGTTAGGGATTAGGAGGTTGTTACTAGCCTTCAGCAAGATTTTCCTTGAATGTTATTAATGGTGTTCTTATTTAGGAAAATGTTGCTCATTTGAGAGCTGTTTGTTTCAGTACTTGGAGTTATTGCCAATGCTGGCTTTCTTCCAATCCTGGTAATCCTCCGAGGTTTCCCAGAGAAAGAAACGCTTTGTTTGGTTTTTCCCTTCTCCCCATGGGATAATTGGTTTATGTATAATTTAATTATTTTGTTAACCAGTTATCCTATCACAGCATACAAAAACAACCTTAAAAACCCACCTTCCCGCTCTGTGCTAAGATGTTCATAATTGATTTTCCCACCATTACGAGTGCATGTATAACAGCGAAATTTCTTGCTAGAAGCTGAATTGGATTGACTCTATATTTTACATTTTCAGGAGTGCCCTTGGAGCCTTAGGAAGTAATACCCAGTGATTTAGAATAAGAAGAACTAAGATAAATGATCAGTTTCAAAGAGGCATTACAGTCTTCAGGCTTCTGTAGGGAAGTCATCTTTTTAAAAATCACCTGGGACTGTATTTTCATCACAGTGAATCTTGAAAGATTCTTCTTGCAGTGGCAGAGTGAGGAGAGAACTTTATGAATATCTGGTCTCGCTCATGTCTCTCCTCTTAGTTGATTTTCTTTAGTCTTGTTTCATCTTTCCCCATCATGCTATTCCTGGGAAAACTTCATCCTGGTGGGTGGCTGGTAAATTTGGTTATTTACTTGGTGTAAGGTTTATTTCAAATCTCTACTTTCCTTGCTCATCCTATTTTTTTTTTTTTTTTTTTTTTTTTTTTGCGGGGATGGGGGTGGGATGGGGTGAGGTTAAAGATCTCACAATCAAGTCTACAATCCATTTGAAGCCTTCATGTTATAAATATGCTTTATTGAGTCCATTTGCACAAATCTAATTGGAGCTAAATAATTCGATCTGGCCTAAGAATACAAGGTACAGATGTGCATAATGCTACTGAGACCAGCTTGGGCTTCATCCACTTGCAGGCTTTTTCTCTGCTGTTTTTCCTCATTTTTCTCATTTGTGGAGCTGCAGATATTGCCTTTCATGGTCATGTTGTTGTCAGATCCCAGTAATTAGACTGTAGGCCTCCAAGGCAAGTTGGTCTTTTCCTTTTTATGAGTAAAAACCATTTTAGCTTTCCTTGTGGGGAATCCTTTTGAGTCTCTGAATCATTCACAAATATGGTAAGGTCTAATTTTATCCCGTAAGAAGATAAGAGAATATTTCACTTTTCCTATTCAGAGATTCCGCCCTCTCCCCAAGCTTTGCTTCTCTCTGCTTATTGCTTTGGGATCATCTGCAGTGGCAGATGGCTTTATGCAAATCAGGCCAATTACTTTGGTTATAGTAAAGATCACCTTGCATTATGAGTAACTTCCAGATTAAGTAAAACTGACATGTTTCTTTGAAAACTTACCCAGACTGAGAGGGCACACTGTCTTGTGCTGACCCATGAGGCTATAGTTCCACACACGTCTCTGCCATCTTAGTGACCCCTTTAAGGACATTCCCTCACTCTACTGCTCATTAAATTTTATAGATCTACCGGCCATAGAAAAATTATTTTCAATGCCTGTTAGCCATATTTCATAATCTCATTATTTATTAGTAAACGGGTGATAATGCTGTCTTCAAATTTTATGGCTAGTTTTGACAGAGAACAGACATCAATATAACTTTAATGCATTTCTCATTTTTTTTGCTAGAAATTAAGTTGCCTAATAGTCTTTGATAACCTTTGCTGAAATAATTTCTATAGAATCAAGTTCTTTTTTCCTTTCTCTTTCCTCCTCCCCTCAATTTCTAAACCTTATTCATTGACAGAACAATCCATCTTCCAGAATGGCTCTCACAAGATCATCAAGGTTTTTTTTTTTTTTTCTCCTCCTTTCATTTCTTTCTCAGATAGGTTTTACCACCTTATTTCTTGAGATAGTGTGAAGTAAATAGCTAGAAAATGAGGGAAACCTTGACCAATTAGCCTTAAGCTATCAGTGGCATTCCTAACTCAGATAAAGGATTGAGTTCTATGGCTCCAATGCCATTCAATTTCCTTTCCAGATATGCCACAGCAGATAAGGATCTTTCCTGTCCATTTGCTAAAGGGTCACAGAGACACCTTACATTCTCATTCCCCAGTGGCAATGTTTCAGTCTTTTAACTTTCTGCCATTAGACTGCCTTTCCTTCTGGTACAGAGATGTGAGGCTTAAATGACTAAGGAATTAATTGCTGTAAAGTACTTCGAAGGACAGATGTAAAGTATAATCTCTTCCTTCTGACCTTTGCTGCTGATTGTTTCATCTGAGAGGGCACTTGTATCTGGAATACTAGCTAAAAGCATGGGAATTTGGCTAATAATAAAAATAGCACATATTAATATAGTGCTAGTTGTGTGCCAGGAGCTGTTCTCGGTGCTTTTTATGTATATTAATTCATTATAGATGAAGCTGCATATTTAGTGTCACTGATGCTTTTTAGGTTGAAAATTGGTGTCCTCATTTACCTTGGAGAGCAAAAAATCCCTACGAAGAAGCTGATCATAATTCATTGGTAAGTGATTTTGGAAAACTCTTTCTAGACTTGTGCATTTAGGTCAGATGCCAAGTGATACATGTGGAATCTTCTAGAAATGCCAACTATAACCTGAAATAGTGTTACACTGAAAAACTTCTGTATTCGTCTCTGTGGAAGTCTAAGTGACTAAATCAGTCAACCATTAGCATAGGTTTGTTTACTGAGCAATTCTCTGAGGGTTCCTGAATGATAGGCTACTGATATGAGTAAGACCTGGTACCAGCTGTGGAGGCCCTTAGTGATCTAATAAGGGTGATGGCAAATAATGACCATCTCTGTCACAAATGCTGTAATATAGGCCTGTGGGAATTAATGAGGAAGAGGTCATTTTAGTCTGCAAGGTTCAGGGTAGATTGAATAGTGAAGGTGACATTGGGGCCGAATTTAAATGAGTGAGTTTATATAAGGTCAAGGAGAAAAGGGTATCTCTCGTGTGGGAAAATGAGAGCATGGCAGTTTCAGGGAGGAGAGCATGCATGCATGGTTCAGTTGGCCAAGGCCATAGGTGACTGGATGAGCTAGGCTGAAGATGAAATTGGGAAGGTAGGAAGGGGACTGTGAAAGTACTTGTTGCCACATTAAAAGCTTAAGTCTTTACTCTTTAGACCATAGATCACTAAACTTCTACAAAATACCCAGATAGTAAATAGTTTCATCTTTGCAGGCCATATTGGTCTCATTGCAGCTCCTCAGTTCTGCCATTGTAGCACAGAGAGCAGCTGTATATGATATGTAAATGAAGGGGCATGGCTGAGTTCCAGTAAAATTTTATGCACAAAAACAAGCTGTGAGGATTTAGCCCAAGGGCTGTAGTTTGCTGTTCCATGCTGTAAACCACAGGAGTCGTAGGATATTGTTTAGTCAAGAAGGGAAATGAAACTGGATGTGGCGGCTCATGCCTGTAATTTCAGCACTTTAGGAGGCTGAGGCAGGAGGATTGCTTGAGGCCAGCCATTTGAGACCAGCCTGGGCAATACAGCAAGACCCCATCACTACAAAAAATTTAAAAACTAGCTGAGCGTGGTGGCGTGTGCCTATAGTTTCAGCTACTTGGAAGGCTGAGGTGACAAGAGGATCGCTTGAGCCCAAGTTCAAGGCTCCAGTGAGCTGTGATTATGCCACTGCATTCCAGTCTGGGTGGGAGTGTGAGACCCTATCTCAAAGGGGGATAAAGAAGGAAAAGAGATGAGTGTTCAGAATGAGCTATGGTGATTACTGAAAAGGTGGACTCAGCATGTTTGAGATGTTCTATGAAATAAATACTGGTTATTATGTTTCTCTATTATTCCAATCACTGGTTGTATCCAGCTATATTATCCAGAGCATTAGGAAAAATATTCTTCCTGGCTTTTAAGTTATTCTGTTTGGAATTTTAAATTGTTCTCACTCATGGCAGAAAAGTAGTATTCTTGGCTCTTTAAATTCCTTAGAAAACAATGAATTTTTGTTTGGACTGGGACAAAACCAGAAGATGAGCATTTATTTCCCTATTTAACTCTGTGGACAGAAAGAGGCTTTCTGGCAACTTCCACGTTGTCAAACAGCCTGCTAAGAATTGACTTCAGTTTTCTTAGAAGTCTGCTGTCCTGTGGTAGATCCAAGTGGAACAGTAAATTTGAGTGCTGAGAATTTCAAGGTACATCAACCATACTCATTATAAAAACTGCATTTTAACATAGCTCAGGGCTTTGTAATGCCTGTGCTGCTTTTCTCAATTTCTAATTTTTTAATGATGTCCCTTTGGGCAGATCAGCAGTTTGCAATCCTGGGACCTTAAAGTCAAAGCTGCAGCAGACAAGACTTACTTTTGAAGCTCTCAATTTAATTGACTAACCCTTTTAAGTTTTCAGATGTCACATCATGAAAACTATTATGCTTTCTGACTTTTTATCTTCTATTCATTTTATTAAATTTCTGTTGCTAGGCGGAAATTCGTACAGATTTTAATATTCTCTACAGTATGATGAAAAAGCATGAAGAATTCCGGTGGATGAGACTACGGATCCGGCGAATGGCTGACGCATGGATCCAAGCAATCAAGTCCCTGGCAGAAAAGCAGAACCTTGAAAAGAGAAAGCGGAAGAAAGTGAGTTTCTTATTAATTCAGTGCAGTTAGATGCCAGTTTTCTTTTAAAATTTGATTTTGCTTGGAAACAAGACTAAGAGAAATGTCATATCTCAAATGATATTCCCTTAGGGTGAATCTGCTCAGTCTCTTGTACAGCTGTTTTTGGGTTGTCCTTTCCCCACTTACAATGCTCCCACTTAGCAGGGTCTGGCACAAGTTTCTTGGGTGAAGCCAAGCAGAATATCTGCCTGTAAGACTTTTCCTTTGAACCTGTCTTTGTCAGGGTATCAGGAAACTTTCCCCCATTTCCTTACCTGAATCCAACCTTCGACAGCTTCCTATTATATCATCATGAAAATTTTGTATTTTTGTTGTTTTTCATCCCTGGCTTTTGGATAGCCAGTGAGTTTCATTGTTACTCTGTCTGGTTGGTGCTTCTGCTTATGCCCGTAGGAGAGAGAGAGAGAGAAATTTGATTAAATTTGAGCCAGTTTCTTTCTAGTTTATGAGGAGAGGCATGGAAAACCTCTCGAATACCCCTGGGCTTAGAAGACTTTATGCCCTGTTAGCTATAGATTTGGTGGTCTGGCTTTAGATTAACTGTTCTGATTTCAGAACTGAGCAAAGTGAGTAATTTGCTCCCACATCTAAAAAACTTAAAAATGAGTTTGCTATTCCTAATCCAACTAATTTGATATGTTTGAAAAAGAAAATAAAGATACATTTGCAGGATCCCAAGTCACAGTTTGCTAGGTCAGTTTTGCCTAGATCTCTTGAATTTGTGAGACAACAGGACCACACATTCTGTCACCAAATGGTTGTGTATGGAAGAGCATGTGTTCAGATGTGCAGGTGGGCTGTAAAAAGAAAGAAAGAATTTTTCTGTATATTCCTGTGGAGTAACCTCGAGGATATATTGTTAGGTGAAGAAAAGTAGAGAATAGTTTACATTATTTTTGAGAGAGAGAGGGAATTTATATCTATGTATACATAAAGATATATACAGATACATATATTTGCTTCTTGCTCTTAGTTTGAAAACGTATTTTTCTTATTTTGATAAACTAAAATTAAAAATAAAGGAGATGGTGATGATGGTTGCACAATAATGTGAATGTGCGTCATGCTACTGAACCGTATACATTAAAATAGTAAATTTTATGTTAGGTAAATTTTACTACAATAAGGAAAAAAATGGTCCAATTATTAAGGGGAGTTGGGATTAGCATGGAGGCAACAGAAACTGCCATAGAAACTAGACTTCTGAATATATCTGACTTTGTAGATTTGATGCTGGAATCATTTTATGTAAGTGTTAAACAAAATGTTATTACCAAAAACTAAAAATTAAAAGGAATATAAAACAAATGAACTGACTATATATCCATCCAGTTTTGATGGAAGCACACAGAAAAAGACTGTTCTTAGTGACTTCAGAACACAGTAAACTGTACACTTCTGATGGGATATCACAAAGGATAAAAACTGTAAAAACATCTTAAAACCATTTTTATTAATCATGTAATATGTGGTAGCATTGATATTCTCATTCTGAATCCATTGTGAACATTGGAGTAAAGCAGATGAGTAATTATGTTAGTGTCTTTGAGAAGTGGGATTTGCAGTGTGGAAGAGAAGAATTAATGGATGGTAGGATTGGTGATGTTATGTAAAAACACTATGACCTTGAGTTTGAATTGGAAGCACCAGTCTAAACTCATGATTTGTTCTATCTTTGAGGAAGAACAAATTTCCTAGCTAGGGCCACTATCAGGCCTATAAATAGTAATAAAATTGAGTCCCTTAAGCCCCACACTTTAGTCTCTAAATGCTGTTTCTACTAAGTGGTATAAGAGGTTCTTGGAAAAATGGCTTATTAAGGTCCAAGACAGAAGTTGTACCTGTTGAGCCTACAACAGTCTTGTCAGGCACATCTGTCTACCCATGTGCAGAGAAGCTGTCAAAGAAGACTAGGATTGTGTCAAAAGAACTTAGGAGCCAGCTTGGATAGCCTACCACAGGCCTAGATGGGACAATTGGATAGTCAGTGAGAGGAATATCCACAATATTTTGAAGCATATCAAATATGCTTTGATGTCATAATGATTTTTTAAATTAAAAATCCTCATAGATCATCATTAGAGTAGGCTAAAGAACAAGTTTATTATTCTGAAAAACTGGCAAATGAAGAGAAAGAATCAAGTATTTACCAGGCTCCTTCTTTACAAACCTTAGAGTTACCTCAGGGTGACCAAATGGTTGATGAGGGGTAGTTTCTCTTTATAGAGAGGTATTATTCCAGCTAATAAACAAAGAAGGAATGGTAAAATATCATCATTTTGCAGTCCGTAATGGATTAATGGATCTAGCTAGTGACCATCCGGGACTGCTAACATCCCAAGACAGAGACACCTGTACATTGTTTCCTATGAGGCTAAGAGACATATGAGGCAATTATTACGTACGCTCTCTGACTCTTGAATCACACAGGTGCATTTAGAAAAAATAAAGGGCAGTTGAAGAAGTATGAATATTAACTGGATATCAGATGATGTTAAGGAATTACTAGGTTTTTTAGGGATAATAGTGATGTTCAAGTTATATTTTTCAAGTGAAGGTTTGTTCCTTTTAGGGATACATACCGAAATATTTACAGATGAAAGGATATGTCTAGAATTTGCTTTGAGATAATCTAGAGGGGTTGGGAGAAAATGGGGGTATAGATTAAATATGCATTAATAATTGTGACTATATTGTCATGTTTGCCTTTCCATGTGTTTGAAATTTTCCATGGTAAGAGGTTAGAAGTATTTTAGCTGTAGATAAAAGACCAATAGTGTTAGAAAATACTGTCCTGTCTTACCTTCCTTTAATCCCGATTTTACAAATACACTGTGCTTTTAAAAGGTGGAATTATCTGTCCATACCTTGTACTCATAGCCATACCAAGGGCTGCAGTGATTTTGTTTCTCTAAAACCACAATGAAAAATGATTTCCTTCCTTTGTACCTTCTAGAAAAACAGCATTCCCCACCCTTTGATTTTGTTAGGATGTAAACATGACTTTGGGATTGGTCAATCATTTCTTGGCGCATTACTGTGCCTTTTGTATGTGGTTCAGTGTGAATCAGTATATGCCTCTTTGTTTTCCAGGTCCTCGTTCACCTGGGACTCCTGACCAAGGAATCTGGATTTAAGATTGCAGAGACAGCTTTCAGTGGTGGCCCTCTTGGTGAATTAGTTCAGTGGAGTGATTTAATTACATCTCTGTACTTACTGGGCCATGACATTAGGATTTCAGCTTCACTGGCTGAGCTCAAGGAGTAAGGAGATTACTTTTCAATTTTAAAATCAGAATACAAAACAGAAATTGTAAACTCTTAAAGTATTACCTCTATTAGTGTATAATTTTTTGTCGAGGAAAATGAAAGTGATAATTCACTAAACAGGAGATAAGAAGATTATTTTCAGGAGCTAAATACATACACTGTGAAAAGGATAATATGTTTTCATTGTCACTGAAGGCTCCAGAGGCTTCATAAATGAATGCCAGAAAATTCAAACTAAGGAGCTTATTCTTTGCTATTACAGGTGCTTCCAACATCTGTAGCACAAAACATTATTGACTTTCCTAATTCCCTGTCTCTTGCTGAAATTCATACCACTGCCTACTCAACATCAATCTTGCTAAATCTTGAAACAGGGCAGGTTCCTGTTTGTAATTCAATTTGGATAGAATAAATTTCCTGAAAGCCCTGAGCTGATCCTTTTTCAATTAGCCAACTTTCAGCTGAGTCTGTTAACTCTACTTGGGTTTTTCATTTCACTGAAATTTGCTTCTAGCTCCAGCCCTCCTGTAATCCCTTCTATATTGGCATAGCTGGCTGAGCAGGGACGCTTCCATCCCCTGCAGTCACTTAGGATTACTGCCCATGGAGACTTCCCACCCAACAGTCAAGTTGCCATGTTGCTATATGTCATATATTTCCAGAAGGAATACCTTGAATGAACATTCTAGAGCTCATTGAGATGAGAGACATGTTAAAACAATATATGGTGGCTCCCAGCACTTTGGGAGGCCAAGGTAGGTAGATCACTTGAGGCCAGGGGTTCAAGAACAACCTGGCCAACATGGTGAGACCCTGTCTGTACTAAAAATACAAGAATTAACCGGGTGTGGTGGCCCATGCCTGTAGTCCCATCTACTCGAGAGGCAGAGGCTGCAGTGAGCCGAGATCATGCCACTGCACTCCAGCCTGGGTGACAGAGCAAGTCTCTGTCTTAATAAAAAAAAAAAAAAAATTGGATACACAACCTACAAAGTGGCTGCATTTATACAGTTAGCAGTCACTCATCTGGTGTCTTCTGTAGGCTAGTTTTGGTGTCGGACATACAGAGATGGCCAGCTTGTGGTCAAGGATCTTGCTGCCAATCTTTTGATAATTACAACTAATATATTAAAAATAATTACACAAATTCCAGTTCTATTGGTGCTAATTGAGGTGTACGTGGATGCTAGAATGTAAGCACTGGGATTGCAGAAAACTGAGTATCGTTTGTCACTGTGTAGTGGGCACCTAGATAGTGCCTAGCAAGTAATGAGTACTCACATAACTTTTTATAGAATGAATGAGCGAAGGAATAAATAGGTGAATGAATGAGTGGGTAGGTAAATAAATGGAGTGCCGTGGTAGTACCAGGGACAAGTACTGCCTGGGGAGGTCAGGAAAGGCATGTTAGGGATTTATCAGTCAGAGACTGAATTTGATGGTCAAGGGAAAATTTGTTCAGTATGTCCTCACTTAACATCGTTGATAGGTTCTTGGAAACTAGGACTATAAATGAAATTATGTAAAATGAAACCAATTTTTTTCATCAACATTATAACCAGTGATTTGAAGGAAATGACTTTATTGGAGGGCCTGCTATCTGTTGTTTTGTTTAAAGTCCCAGTTTTCAGGAACCTATTGATGATGTTAAGTGAGGACTTAATTCTAGTAGTCTTTATGCACACTGGGGTCAGGGCTAGATGTGTTTTATTTAAGAAGATAATTGTGGAAGCAGTATAGAGCAGTGGTCTTTAAATATATCTGTACGTTAGAACCACCTGGAGATCTTTGTATTTATTTTTTAACTTTGGGGGATCTTTTAAAAATCCCATAGACCATGCTATAGGCTAATTAGATCACAACCCTTGGGGGTAGGACACAGCCATAAGTATTTTGTGATGCCTCCAGGTAATTTCATTATACAGACAAGTTTGGGAAACACTGAACATGGGGTGGACCAGAGATCAGCAAACTATGGCTCAGCAGGCCAAATCAGCCCTCTGTCTTTTTTTGTAAATACAGTTTCATGGGAACACAGCCATGCCTATTGTTTACGTATCATATATAGCTGTCTTCATTCCACAATGGGAGAATGGGCCAGTTGTGACTGAAAATGTATGGCCTGCAAAGATGAAGATAATCACTGTCTGGCCCTTAACAGAAAGGGTTTTCTGACTCTTGGGAGGAAACTGGTTCTGCAGAACCTAGTTCTTTCTTAAACAGGGGAGAGGAAGAAGGGTGGCTGATATGGTGGTAGTACAGAGCTGTCAAGCAGAGTCCTGTTTGTGACTCTTGTCCTTTGAAGCAGGATATCCATAATTTGGTGAAGGATTATCATGGGGTGTTGCAGATAAGCAACAGTGGTGACTGATTAGTGAGTGGATGGCAGTAGGGTTAGCACTGACTCGTTCCTACACATGAAGTTGGCCTACCAATCAAGTACATCGTCACGCTCTGAGCGCAAGTATGGTTTTGTGTGGATGGATGCATGGGTGGGGGAAAGGGTGATTAAAAAAAAACTATAAACCATAGTGCTAGTTCTGTAATATGGTCAAGCGAGGAGGAAAAATTTGACATAAGAGAAAAAGTTAAGGAACAGTATGAGGCAGGTAGAAAGAAGTTAATACTATAGAGGCTAGAAATTGAAGACATTTAGAAAAAGGGGAGGGGAAGGTTAGTAAGGGTGCTAAGCGGTAAGAACAGGCTCTGGGGGAGAAAACTAAGTTATTGAGTATCTGGTATTCATTAGGCACTTTCTTTTCAATATCTCATTGTGAAGAACCCCTGAGAGACTGGTATCCAATGTTCTTTGTATCCAGTCCTTGTTTTCTGGAAGATGAGCAAAGAGATTGAGAGAGGTTAGGTAACTTGTTTAAGGTCTCACAGCTGCTACATAGTAGTGATGGAGTCAGACCCATATCTTCCTTGATTTCAAAGACTGTGTTTATATGCCACCATTTGCTTTTGCAAGAGTCAGAATCAGGGTACTGGGTTGGCCTTAATGGATGGAAATAATTTATATAGGTAGCAGATTTGAAAGGGCCATGCTGCCATCTCTAAAAAGGATTTTTGGGGTGGCATTTGCCCATTAAATTTGCCAAGTTTATTACCTTTTAAGTAAATGATTTTTCTCTTTTTTCTCCCCTCTCTTTTGCCGTTTCTCTAGAATCATGAAGAAGGTTGTAGGAAACCGATCTGGCTGCCCAACTGTAGGAGACAGAATTGTTGAGCTCATTTACATTGATATTGTAGGACTTGCTCAATTCAAGAAAACTCTTGGACCATCCTGGGTTCATTACCAGTAAGTGCTACATGGTGTTCTGACTTAAGGTTTTTTTTCCCCTCCTTAACAAAGGTTGCATGGTTGTGGGTAGAAAAAGCTTATCAAATAGTATCTTTTCAGCTGTATGGAGTGTTGCTCATTCGTAATTGAAATTCAGATTCTCAGTGACTTTGTACTTTCTATGGCTATTCGTTATTTTCATTGGTTTCTTGGAAAACAAGTGTCAACCTCCTTTCTACCTTGACTAATATTAATACTTAGCCTTCCTCTCAGTATGCGTATGCCAGTGTCATCTATTTAATCAAATAACAATTTTGATAAAATATGTACAGTGTCATTTCTTGTGTTCCGTGGGTTTTAGATCATGATTCGCTTTTCTTACCCTTTACCTCATCAGTATTCTTGTCATTCCTGGAAGGGAAATCTGGGAATACGTTATCTGAATGCTAGGGTCTTGCACTTTTTAAGATAAGCCCATTAAGATTAGTATGTCTGTGGTACATGTGTACTCTGTGCAGTCTTTATTATTTAGTAGAGTAGCTCAGTGTTTGCCTGAGTGTGGGTTTGGGACCACGATTTAGTATTTGAAATGCTTTTACCTGGTATACAAACATGGCACTAAATCACAATGAATTATATAACGAAATTTATTAATTTTTCAATTTTCTTTCAGTCTTTTTGAGAAAAGGTGTAGTTTGATGCTACTCTGTGTCCGACACTACTTTTAACACATGCATTTTTAACAATGTGAGAGTAGCTGTGAGTCTCAGCATTCAGCAGGCAAAAGTATCTATTCTGAATTGTAAAATACTTCCTAAAGGTTATATGCTTTTTTTGTTGTTGTTATCTTGCATTTATGGCAGTCAATACTGGGTTTTATTTATGGTCTTTAAAAGTTTCCTTTAAAAAATCAATTTTAAAAGGTGAATAAACTTAAATATATTTAACAATGTAAATGGCACATAAATATAAAAAAAGCAAAACTAAAAACTTGCTGCGGGCCAAGATAGTGCTCTACCTTTTGCATGAGGTGTTTTTCTGGTTTTTGGCTTGTTTCTTGAAATCTTGACCCAAGTAGAGCTGTTGTTTTCTACCATTTTGTAAACGGCAGACATCTGATAAATGTGCAAAGGAATCTACATGGTATAGGCTTCCCTTGACTCACATATCCTCGCTGTTAAGAAGAGTTCTTTGGATGGAAAAATATTCTCAGTGGTACTGTTTAGGTGAATTAAAAAAGGATAATTTTGTTATTAAAATGGTCACCATTGATTGGTATTTGATTTCTTGTTGGATGAAAAGGCACCATCTCAGAGGGGGTTTTATGGATGAGTGTAATGTTTATCTGCCTTTCTTTAATAAATCATCTATGTTAGTGATATTACCTGGCAGGAGGTCTGTTAGTGCTTTAGCTCTGCAGTCTTTGTGGTATGATGAAGCAAAGATTCCATTAAAAGCCTACTCAGATCCTCTTGGAAGTTTCTAGCTGATTTCTTTCCCTTTTAAAAATTAGAAATTGTCAGGGAAAATTTAAAATTTTCCCTTTTAAAAATCAGAAATTTAATGGAATGTATTCCATTAAATGTATTGCTGTTATCTGATCTTTCAATTAGCAACAAACCCTTGAGGCCAGTTGGTCTTGGAAAAATAATTGTAAATTTTGTCCAATTTACGTAGGGACCTAGGAAATTCAATTAAACATATATTAAATGCCTACACACAACTAGTATTCTGCTAGGTACTGCAAAGCTCATACGCATTTTACTTCCTACAAGGCCTTTGTTGAAGGACATACAAGAAAGTAAACTGCAAGTAGTCCAAGATATGCCATGTTTTATGTCAAACACCAGATTAGAAATTAGGGAATGCAAGGAGCTCCTGAACATCCATTTCATAGTAGTGTGGCTGAGAGCAAAGAGAAGTTTCTAGGAGTTACTTGGCATGGCTGCTGCGATCCCTGTTACAGGAAGGCGAGCTGCCTTGGGCATCAAAACAAACATCTTTTTAAGTCATTAGTCTGCCTATGATGCTCCAGACACAGAGACATTAGAGGGAAGACATAAATATTAGCAGCACATTATAAAAATAGTTGCAAAACACACAGATGCAGGATGTGATTGAAGAAGGAAAACTGTAATGTCAAACCTTCCATGTCATAGACCAAGTCCAGTGTCCTGTCTGTGCTTTATAAATTAAACCTAGATAAGCTAGAAAAGCAATTCCCAAGCCAAAGCCTCAAGTAAAAGGATGTCGAATTATAAATTTCTGAGAGACATCCGATCATTCCATTCCTCTTTCAGGAAGAGCCCAATGCCGCATAGCTTACATCTAGGCGCTGTGCAAAGTCCGGGCTTTCAGGAGTTAGGCCCTTAGCAGACAACTTTACTCATCAGGATTTGTTTTAATTGCCCAAATCAAAGATAACAATAATAAAACTTCAAAGTTAAAAATGTCACTAGCCAAAGCTAGAGAAGCGTATATCGTTAGCATTTTATATCCATGAGTTCCACATCAACGGATCAACCGCAGACCAAAAATATCTGAAGGAAAAAGATAATAATACAACAATAAAAATACAAATATGATATTAGGCATTATAAGTAATCTAGAGATGATTTAAATATGAGAGGATGTGCATAGGTTATGTGAAAGTACTATACCACTTTATATAAGGGACTTGAGTATCCTTGGATTTTGGTGTCCGCAGGGGTCCTGGAACAAATCCACCAGATACCAAAGACGGCTGTAGACTGTTGGAGTCAATTGCCAATAAATGAAAGAAGCTGAGCCTTCAAGCCAAGGCTCCACATGACCACAGTGGCCCATTTCTCCCTGCTTTGCCTGCACAGAGTGCTGTAATCTTTGACTCACAAAGTAGTGCTGGTGAATCCCAGCTCTGGTTCTTTGGTAGGAGTGGAGCATTCCCCAGCCCCACAAATCAGCGTGGGTCCTGTCCTCTCCTCCCACTTTTTGCAGTGACCTGCAGAGCTGCCACCATTAACACTGCCAGCTTTTGCAGAAGAATATATAGTGGCTCAAACCAGTTCCTTGTACATCTTTTTTTAAACGGAAAAATATAAGTTAAGAAATGGGTATGTTTTATTAAGAAGTGGAAAGGGATGCTCTGAGCTATTCAAAGAGCAACGAAAACAAACACTGATCAGTTCCTTGGGTCCCTAGCTTTCTTTTTTCGGGACTGTGGGCTTTATTTCTGCCCACCTATCGGCCACGAGGCCAATGACATATCTTTGATGATACTGTGAAAACTGCCACTATGATGAGAGCATATTCCGTGAGAGCCACACAAGAATCTAAGACAGGGAAATTCCTCCTGTGGTTAGCTTGTATTTGACTTGTGGTGGTGGCCTGCCTGCCTTTCTTTTCTTCACTTCCTGGCCTTGACGAATGGTAGTGATCTCTAATGACAAAACTAGCACACAGAAATGAAAATTTATGAGTATACTTCCTAAAAAGTCCATTCTCATGTTTGGATTTTTCCCCCTGAATCATACATTGAAGTGAAAATAAAAGTTGAAAGAATGCTTTTCTGATAGTAGGAAAAAACTGAGCCAGATTTTTAAAAGTCATTGCCATCATCTGATTCTAAAATGTGGGTTTCAATCTTTACTTTTATGCTTCTTAGTCTTCTAAAAGTTATTCAGAAGTTATTACTGATACATAATAGAAAATAGAGCTGCTTTTATTGGCCATCCTCAAGTTTAATTTACATCAAATATTTTGAAAGTCAGTGATGAAATATTACCAAAATCAATAAATTTTGTTTTAGGATTGATTCCTTTCTTCCAATTGGTTGCTCTTCGTGCACTCTAGAGCAGTGGTCAGAAAACTTTCTGAAAAGAGCCAGCCAGTAAACATTGTAAGCTTTTTGAGCCATATATGCGTCGCTGCAGCTACTTAGCTGTGCTGTTGCAGGATGAAAGCAGCCATAGAGAATAGGTCAACAACAGGGTGTGGCCGCGTTCAAGTACAATTTTTATTTTCGAACATGGAAATTGGAATTTTATGTAATTTGTACATGTCACAAAATATTTTTTAAAAACCATTTAAGGATGTAAAGATTATTCTAAGCTCACAGACCGTACAAAAATAGGCGGTAGACCAGATTTGGCCCTGTTTTATGGCTTTGGTGGAATAGTAAACAAAACATTTTCACTTGTATCTTCAAGTTCTAGGAGAAAGCAAATAAAGTTCTATTACTATCAGATATATAAAAGAATACCATTGCCTATTGAATGAGATTCTAAGCTTAATGTAAAGTCAAATACTCCAGTTGATGAAAATGTTGAATGATTGCTCCTAGAGATAACACGTGTCATATGCTTTAAGCAGAATGAGACCTCTATAGATGGTAGCTCTGTTTCTTTGGCATCAGTTGATTAGACACCTACTGTGTGCTCAGCTCTGGCTAGGTGCTGGGGGTACAGCATTGAACATGGCAGTCCCCAGTTCAAGCTTTCATAGAACTTTTTATTTTGCTGGTAGTTGAATGATCTTCTGTAATTAGTTACCCGATCTGAAGCAAATCGTATCTGCTGTGTGATGTCTCAGACTCTAAAGTGACACAAGTAGATGTTCGGTACACAAGCTATTCTAAAACATCACAATTCTTGTCTGGTCCTGCTTCTATTTAAAATGATTTACCTATTTTTAGTAGTCTTGAAGGAAGGGTTAGAGCTTTTACCTTTTCAACTTTGGGGGCAAGTATGTAGTGTTCAACACATTGCTTTTTACTTTCAGGTGCATGCTCCGAGTCCTTGATTCATTTGGTACTGAACCCGAATTTAATCATGCAAATTATGCCCAATCGAAAGGCCACAAGACCCCTTGGGGAAAATGGAATCTGAACCCTCAGCAGTTTTATACCATGTTCCGTGAGTATTCCTGTTTCATGTATGCTTTCCAGAATGCCACCAAAGATAGATGGCAAAATTAGCCACCATCTATTTTGGGTTATGATTCTCAGGACCATTAGCTGTAGAAGTGTGTGCTGTTGAACCTTTTCCTTGGGAATTACTGTATTTGTTTTTTTTGTTTTTGTTTTTTAGTTGAAATCGAAAGGCCACATGAATATTTTTTGAAAAGCCTTGAAAATGTTCTGGAGAAAAAATGTTCAATACAAAGTATCTTTAGAAACTATTTGGGAAAGGACTTTGCAGTTACTTTAGATTGGCAGGCACTAAACACATTTTATGCCACATGGATGCTATTTAGGGTACACTTTGTCACTAATGAGAGGTGAAGTCTTTCATGCAGATCTATTTTCCACATAATTAAACCTTAATTATTTAAGCATCAAACTTTTTAAAGAAAAAAATAGCTTTTTAAAAATGGAGCTGTTTTAAACTCAGTTTTGTATTTTACTGATTTTTTTCAATCCTAGGCCCAGAATGAAATTTTATCTTCTCTTACTGACTTGGTATCATTGTTTTCAGCAGCAGTGATTATTTCATGAGCCGATATAGTAAGAACAGCACACCAAATGATGATGAATTAACTGACCACAGATGCTAGGCTCTTAGACATTTTCTGTTTCTATAGGGTTATTTTCCCACTTTTACCATTTCTTCCTGCTGCTTTCTGTTTACTTGGCACTGGCCTCATTTCTAATTAGCTGAGGACTGTGAACTCAAAAAACCACATTTGATAGTGTTAGTACCAAAAACGAATTTATTTTATAAGTCAGTAGTCCTTAGTAATGAGATGAAGTCCTATTCCAGAAGTGAAAGGCCACATGAGATAATTTGGTTGATGAGAGAATTCCTATTTTCTAAAATTATCAGGATAATTTTAATCCAGAGGTTTCCACTTTATAACTTCTGAGATGAATCTGTTTGCTTTGTGGAAACAGGACCCAAAAGACCCCTTCCTGATCTTCTTCCCATGTGGTTGCCCCTCCCCCTTGTACGCAGCTACCTGAAGGTGACCCCTGTCTCACACTCACTAAATGAAACAGCACATGCATTGGACTAATCTTTGGGTGTTAGGCATGAAAAGGGAGAATTAAGAATGGAGAGTAATTTTAAAAATCAACTCATCCTTAAGTGTTCTATTAAGCTCAGATTTGTGAAGGTGTGTTGTATGCTTCATAAACATTATTGTTCATGGAGCTGTATCATCCTGCTATTACACACTGTCCCTGGGGCACAGTTCATGGGGCAAATTGATTTTTGGCACATTAGATAACAGATGGCTTTCAGTATGGTGAGGATGCTCAGAGTTTGCCTCTGGTTTGACTTTGCTGTGTAACTTTGAGGGATGGGATGAGATGGCACAGAATAGCCTAAGAAGTGACCTATGTGTTAAACCAAGTGAAATAAAACATTAACTGTGTTCAAAGTGACTAAAACCGCTGGGTGATATGGCAGGCGTGTGCCCTACAAGAGATGGAGTTTCCAGGGAGTAGAGAAGAGAGGTTTCTTTTTTCCTAGAAAACATAAAGTTCTATTTTAGAATATTGGAATTCAGAGTCCTGCAAACCTATTTTGTTCTCCATGGATGGAGAATTTCAGCAGTATTGGTTGATTAAATTGAAAGAAGTTCACTGCTTAAAATGTAACTGAAGACAAAAACATGGATTAATTTCTATTAATCTGGGAAGGGAATAAGTTTCCTAACCATGACTCAGAATTCAGCAGAAATCAGGGAAAATTGATATGCTTGACTATATTTTAAAAAAAGAAGAACCTGTATGGCAAAACAACAACCAGTAACATCATAAGCAAATCATGTCACAGAGAGCTAAATTACTAACATAGACCCTTATATATACATACATACATATAAAAATTGAGAAGAAAAAGTTCCATGTTCCAACAGAAAAATGGGAAAAGGCTATTAACAGTTTAGAGGAAAGAGAAATTTACTGCTCTGAACATATGGAAAGATGTTAACCTCACTCACAGTAAGAGAAATGCATTTTTAAACTGCACCAAGATACCACGTCCCATGTACAGATTGGCAGAAATGCAAAAGTTAAACAGCATAGCTATTCTGATGGTGCAGTGAGCAAAACCAGCCCTCTTCAACCCTAGTGGTTAGAATGCAGCATGGTACTACCCCAGTGGGGATGGCGTTTGTCAGGATCTAGCAAAACCGCCTCTGCATTTTCTTTCTTCAACTAAGCACCTCATATATATGAATCTATCCCAAAGATAATGAGCAAAATCAAGATGTGGCATGTGCTCAAGGGCATTTAGTGCAGCACTAGTTGTAATAGGAAGCAACAAGAAACAACCCAAGTAATCATCATAGGAGACTGAGTGAATAATATGGTCCATTAATAGAGTGAAGTACTACATAGCTATAAAAAGAAATGAGGAAGGCTTTCATTCTAGGAGGGGCATGTCTAGGATATTTTAAGTGATAAGAGCCAACGTGCAGGACAATGTAGAGCTACTCCCTTTTATATATGTCAGATACAAAGGAAGAGTGTGTGTGGTCATGTTAGTATATATGAATGAACTTATGTTTCCAAAAGAAACAATGAAAGGATAAATAAACTAATAAAAATGATTGCCATTGGATAAAGTGATTCCCATTGGATAAAGGTATCCAGGGATGGGGCTAGAAGGGTGATGTCTCTTAATGTTCCCTATTTTGACTTTAGGACCATGTAAATGTTTTACCTAATTTAAAAAGAGAAATACTCTAAGGAATTCAAAGTAAGATCTCGAAAAAGTGTTTGCACATTCATGTTCACTGCAGTAGTATTCCTAATAGCCATGAGATAGAAGCAACCCAAATGTCCATCCACACAAGTGGATAAAGAAAATGTAGTATACATACATATGGAATATTATTTAGCCTTAAAAAGGAAGGAAATCCTGTCATATGCTACAACATGGATGAACCTCAAGCATATTATGCTAAGCGAAATAAGCTAGTCACAAAAGGATGAATACCATATGATTCCACTCGTAAAGTATCTAAGGTAGTCAAAATCATAGAAGCAGAAAGCAGAAAGGTGGTTACCAAGTTGGGAGGAGGAATTAGTGTTTAATGGCTATGGGGTTTCAGTATTACAAGATGAAAAAGTTCTGAAGATCTCTTGCATAACAGTGTGAATATACTTAACACTACTGAACACTTAAAAAAGGTTAAGATGGTAAATTTAGTGTTATTTGTTTTTTACCACAATAAAAATTCAAATAAAAAAGAAAAGCATTCACTAAAAATTGAAAACAGATAGAGACAAACCTAGCTGTACGCGTGAGGTTGGTGTTAACCTCTCATACAGAGAAGATTATTACTTAAGTGGCTTTAAAAGACAATCTTTTGACTATACAGTTGTAGTGGGAAATATTTATATTGTTACTTGAAACTGTTATGGGTATGTTGTAGGAACCACGATGTTTAGTATACAAAAAGAGGACAGTACCTAAAGATTCTAGATTCCGGAATGATACACCAACCAAGAAAACTCCACAAAGTGTAGTGGGTCACCTTTGCAAATTGCTAGGATACTACCTCATTACTGTAAAAAGTAAAGTGAAAGAATTCAGCTTTGATCATGCCTTTCTAGCACAAATTGTATTTGAAGATAATCAAATAGTTGATGAGAGAAAGTCATTAATTATGGAGAAATCACAACTAATAAATGCAAAAGGAATGAATTAGAAAATGAGCGTTATAAAACTCCTGATGAGACAGTAGAGCAAAACAGTCATCATCAGTGGTCGCTAAATCCATCAAGTAACAGGTTGATGGAAAACTTTCTCATGGACGAGGCTGACTTGAATGGAGGAAATATGGAAATGAATAGAGAAATAAAGCAGTTTGATACCTTTATCCTATTGAGATGTGTCTGAGCTGGAAAATTTGCAACAACAACAACAAAAAATAGCTCCTACACTCTGTTTTCCAGCGCCTGCCCACAGTGAACTTGGATGCATGCTTGCAAGAGGGTCCCTTTCTTCCCATGTGACAAAGGCCTGGAGTCCAGTCCAGCTAGGTCCTTCCCATAGAGCCCTCCATTCCTTTACCTTTTGGGTCAGTGTGGCTATTTTAGCGGTCTGAAGAGAAATACCGTTCCTTTGAATATCAAAACTTATATTTATTTCTTGTTAATTTTTCAAAAGTGAAACAAATACTAGTGCTTAATATATGAGCTGGATAGTAATCATTATATAATTTCTGTATAAATATGCACATATACTGAGGATGTACTCAGGTTCCTGTGTGCTTAGATTGTGTTCTACTGATGGAATGCACAATGAAAAGTTTGGAGACTGCAGAAATAGAGTGCTATACTTGAGGAACCAAGTCTTCAGGACTAGCTGCCTTATAGTAAGATGTAGCAGTATTGTGGTTCATGTGCAGACAGAGAGCGTGGGGAAGGCCAGTCCAAACGAACCCAGTGGGAAGATAAAGAAAAATACACCATTGGGATGCATCTTGAGGAAGAGTGAAATGAAATACGCTGGACCGGAATGTGTTTGCGTTCTTAAATATTCATGGTACACGTCTCACTTTAAGGCTCCTTCTGTTTCTCCTCTAACTCGTTTCCTAAGTTGGTGGGGTTTCTACAAGTTGAAAAACCTTGCATTTCTGTATTATTTTGCCCCCAGTCTCAGAGGTTCACTGGCACCATCGTCGTCATGTGTTCTCTTTGCAGTTAGGCATTTTAGGTGGTGTCCACATAAACTATTCCTGACACCTTCCTAAGCAGCTTCTGGAGGGACTGGTGGCCAGACAATACTAAGGCCATTTGATTAGATCTATTAAGTGTTGGGTTTTCCCCAGGAATCTGGTAAGTCTGGTTGTTCCTCCTTCTAGGCCCCCATTCCTGCTCACTCCTCCTGTCCGCATGCTAAAATGACCTCTGAACTAGGCACTAAGGCTTTCCAACCACAAAAACCAGCTCTTGAAAGCTCAGCTTGGATCAGGCTATTTCTCCTCAGAGACTGCAGTGCCTTCCTTTTGTCCATGGGATCATTTTCTTTTTTTTTTTTTTTTTTTTTTTTTCTTTTTTTTTTTTTTTTATTATACTTTAAGTTTTAGGGTACATGTGCACATTGTGCAGGTTAGTTACATATGTATACATGTGCCATGCTGGTGCGCTGCACCCACTAACTCGTCATCTAGCATTAGGTATATCTCCCAATGCTATCCCTCCCCCCTCCCCCCTCCCCACCACAGTCCCCAGAGTGTGATATTCCCCTTCCTGTGTCCATGTGATCTCATTGTTCAATTCCCACCTATGAGTGAGAATATGCGGTGTTTGGTTTTTTGTTCTTGCGATAGTTTACTGAGAATGATGGTTTCCAATTTCATCCATGTCCCTACAAAGGATATGAACTCATCATTTTTTATGGCTGCATAGTATTCCATGGTGTATATGTGCCACATTTTGCAGACGACATGGGATCATTTTCAAACTCCACAGCAAAGTATTCAAGACCTTAGGCTCTCTGGCCTCAACTCCCGACCATATTCCTCCCCAGGTCCTGGCCCCAGTCTCACCAAACAGCCTGCTGGTCCCTGAGAAGCAAAATTTAATTTTTTCTTTAAAACTCTATGTAAGTGACTTCCTCCAATTTTCCAATCAAATTTATAAAGAAATGTAACCCAATTACAAAAACAGGGAAAGACTTCCTCCCACTGAAAAAGGCTCCCCTAACCCTGATGTAACTTTTATCTTTTTCACAAGTGTAGTTTTACATACTTGTCACATACGTACTAAAATTTTGTGTTTTCCTTTTTTCCACTTAATATATCATCTTTTTTTTTCCTTCAAGACTCTACTCAGATTTGAAAACCATTGTGTCCAAGACTCTTCTACACTCAAGTGGCTAGTTCCTAAGTCATAGTTATTTGGGGATGCTTTTGTTATTTCTTGTTGAGACTTAACTGATGCTTTTTTTATGGTTGCCAGGTACCTGGCTTGGCTTATATTTACGTATTATTTAACTATGCATACGGCTTGTTTTAAATTTCTGAAGGCGATCTTTTATTTTTGACAGTCTCAAACAAGATGCATTATATCTCAGTAAATAAATGCAAGAAATCTGCCCGCACAGAAAAATAAGAGCGAAGGCATTTGCCTTTACCATTTAGAAGAGAAAGCTCTAAAATTGATGACTTGCACTGTAAATTTTCCGGTATTTGGATAGCTCTAATTATCTGCAGCACACCCACATTTACAACTTCGTCTGGCTTGTATAAAAACATTGGCAGTGGTAAATCATCTTTATCTAATTGAGTTTTTTCCTCTCTTTCCCTAGAGTCGATGGCTGAAAGTAGCAATAGCAGGCATTACAAGATAGCCCATCCCTGGTTTCAGATCTCAGACCTTATTTTTATATCCTACAAAAATTTCAATAACCTTTGAAATCAGTTCTGCTTAACAGCCTCACTTTTCATATCATTACCATAGAGCATTTACTACATTGCCTGAGCAAACTATGTTCGTATAGTTTTATTTATTTTATTTTATTTTATTTATGCGTGTATGTGTTAAGTACCTGCAACATTTTGGCTATCATTCACAATGTGAAGACACACAAGAATTTGCCTTCTGGGTGCTCACATTCTGTATAGTCAAGACTAGAGAATATTCAGCATTTCTTGGTACTTGTGGAAATTTGGAGCAGAAAAGACGGAGCTATAACAAAGTGGAGAGAAGAGCAGATGGGGGATTCTGGAGGTGTTTAGAACTTTCCCATTTCACCTTCCACTTCTTTGATTTTTTTTTTTTTCTTTTTACCCCCTCCTCCTCTTTCCTAAATCCTTGTAAGGCGCTCCTTAGTAAAGGCTACAGAGCTGACTAAGCCTAAGTATTTTCTTGTTCCTTATGAGCGTCAGTTTAGGAGTTAGATTGGAATCTTTATTAGGTTGTCGATTTTATCCACTGAACAGTGTGTGTTTCCTGACCATCTGTGGGATGTCTAAGTCTCTGTTCTCCAGAAGCTTACTTTCGGTAGAGTCAGGAGGTACGCAAAAATAAGACTTTCTCATACTTCCACTTTAAAAATTACAGACCCAGGTGAATGGAGTAGGGAAAATTTGAATGCAGAGGTGGGGAACATCCTAGTTGTGGCAACTAGAGGCAAGTTTTCCCAGGGTCCTCAAGACCCTGTCGCTTACTACGCGGCTTTTTGCTCATTTCTCTCTACTTCCTTGCTGTTTCTTGAGTAGAATAGGCACACTCCCCCTCAGGACCTTTGCATTGGTTGTCCCATCTCCTGGAACATTCTTCTTTTAGACTTCCCCATCTCCTCCTTCAGGTTTTTAATTCAAATATCATTTCAGTGAGACTGACTGTGACCTCCTCTTTTAAAATGCAACTCCTTCCTTCCCCAACTTTCTACTCCCCTTCCCTGCTTTATTTTCCTCCATGACTTTATTGCTACCCAGTATTTATGTTTCACTTATTTTTATTTTCTTTTTCCTTCCCTGGAATCTGAGACATATAATGGCAGGAATTTTAGCTGCTTTGTTTATTGCTGGAACTCTAACTTCCTGAAGAGTGGCTGGCACATAGTAGGCATTCAGAAAGTCTTTTATTGATAGAATTAAACTAGAATGAACAATATTGCCTATTATGTTTTTAATCCATGCAACAATGTAGGGAAGGAGACTGTTGTACAAATTTAAGATTGTAGAAACTTCTTTAGGCCAGTGGCCTCATCTTACTTTCTTGTGTCTTCCCAGGGAACTTACTCACATTTTTGGGCTTTCAAGTGGCATTCAGACCGTAATGATTGTCAGTATCATTGATATTCCAACCCTGAATTTCTCCCAGGATTTGGGGCTCACAGCCATTTTTATTTGCATGATCAAATTGAATGATGGCTTGCAGATCAAAAATTTTGCCTGGCAAAACAGGAATTTTAGAACCAAGTCAATTCCCATTCATGAGATAATAAGCCTGTTGGCTGTAGCAAAGGATCAGTTAACTTCCATGTACAATTTTATTTTTAGGACATGATAACCAAAGGAGTTATTTGTGATTGAAACTGCCATTTTGGCCTTTAACTTGAATCAGGAGGGCTCTTGCCTTTAAGTTCTGTGCAGACCACTGAGGATTAGGATCAGCCTCGTGGTTCCTTCAGTCTGAGTCTCAGCTTTCAGGAGTGTTACTCTTCTAAGGAGTCCATTCCCTCTTAAATTGCTTTTTGACACTTGAAAATTTTACCCTGAAGTGCCTTTTGTCAACAATTTAGGCGCTCATCTTCTCAGCTCAACTTATATTACAGTTTCCCTAGCCTGCATCCCAGCCTTCTCTCTTGAAGAAACTAGTATCACCACCATTTGGAAAAAAAAAAAATCAGTTTTTGTAAAATTTGAAGCATAACATTACTATGTATAGTTTTTTAATCCAGATTTCTTGTGTGACATAACTATTTTTCAATGAATTTTTTTCTACCGTCAGTTTTATCAGGATCAGCAAAAACGGCATGAATATGATGACAATCAGTATTCTTCTTCAGTATTTTAAATGATGTTTTCAGTCATACAAAAAAATAGAAGAAATGTTACTAGAAACCCACAAATCTAGATTCTACAATTAACCATTTACTGTGTCAATCTATATGCCCCAGTCCTCTCTCTATCCATCACTCCACCTTTTTTTTTTTTTTTTTGGATGCATAAAAGAACTCTCTGATGCTTCAGCTTCACATCATTAACTATAATTCAATATTTTGAGGGGAAAAATGATCCACAAGCTTAGAAAAAAGTCCAGTAATAGTGGTTATTTCTAGGTGATGAAAATGTAACTTATTTTTTCTCATATCTTTATTATCTGAAAAAAGTTTTAATATGAGGATATATTTCTGTTATAATGAGGAAAACCAATAAATCCATCTGTATTTAGGAAAAGGAAAAGCGTGTTCATTGCAGAAGTCTTAGCAAAAAGTGAGAAGGCCTGGACTAACAAATACAAAAAGGAAAGGATGAGTTGATGGATTTTTGAGAAACTAATATCCCTGGGACTACACCGACTGTGAGGGCTAAGGAATGGGCCCAGGCTGGCGCTGGGGTTTCTTCTCTTGGTGATCAGGAGATGTGAAGATACATTACATTCTTAGAGATGTTTGGGACTTACTGGTAGAAAAAACAGACCTCAGAGATTTATGCAGTTGAAAGAAAGGTCAACTCGACTTAGTATGCATTTTGAATTATAGTTTAAAAGATGATATTATGACTGCTTGGTAGATATAGTGTATGCTTCATTTATTAAGTAGCTGGTAAGCTCCTTGAGGGCAGAAACTCATCTTTATATTGTAGTTTGTCAATACTTATCATATAAGCTGGTTTGTAGAAATGCTCCAAAACATTTGTCATTGAATGAATTATTCAAGCTAAGCTAATAGTATTTCTTAGAAGTAGTTATCATCATACTCTGCTCAGGGACCACATCAAGCTGATTTGTAATCATTTGTAAATAGGTGCTTCCAAAGTGCTTAAAATAGTGTTTCTCTTAATAAGAGACATTTTGTTCTAAATTGTCTTAAAATCATTGCTAATGTTTGGCAAATCTCCTGCAGTTTTTTAGCATGTGAAAAAATCTGTGTGGTCCCACATACATATGGCACAAGATACTCAAGAAACTGAGGTGACATTGCATATGTATTCTAGATCACTCTTGTGTATTTTGCTCTACCTTAGAACATTATTTTCCTCTGAAGCATGGTTTACCACTGCTGTTCACAGGGTCCAGAAAATTATTTGGACTATGAGGCTGTGTATTAGAGTGACTTAAGGAGCTGATGCCCCGAAAGCAGCCAATCTGGCTCTGAATCCCAGTGTTGCCATTTCCTAGCATGTAGACTTGGGTAGTTAAACCAAATCTTTGTTTTCTCATCTGTACAAACATGTTACACGGTTATGAGGTTAAAATGGAAGAGTCACTATAATGCGCTTAGCACAGAACTTGGCATGTAGTCAGAACTCAAAATATCAGCCATCCTTTTTAAAAATCACATTTGTTTATCCTCTGGGATGGAGGGATTACTAAAAGTACAGGATTTCCTGCATCCCGTTTATGATGAGATTTGTTTGATTTACCTTAAAATGTAAATACCTTCTCTTTGAAACCCTCCCAACACAATGAAAGTCTCTGTTCCCTTCCTAAGGCAGAGCAAAAAAGAAAGGTTGGCCTGAAATTTGAACTCAATGAAATGAGCATTTCAGATAACATCCTCCTGGACTTGTGGCTTTTGATTTATTATAAGCACCATTAAGAACACTTGTGATAAGACCAGGGCGCTCTCGGCAGATGTTACCGGGCGGGCTCCAGCTGGTGTTCAGATCCTTGGAAGCAAGCCACACTGGGCCGGTAGTTACTTCAGAATCACCTGCTGGGGCGAGTCACGGCTCAGCAAACCCTTATGTGGTCAAGGTTTAGTGTCCTGTGGCAAGTTTAGAGTCACCTGGGAGGCGAAGGCATGTAGAGGTCAGACCAGTGCTCAGGCCTTGGCTCATTAAATGTGGTGATACTGTTTGTAAATCTTAAGTCTCACCTGAGGTCCTTGAAACCACACTTGCAGGTTGTTGATCCCTAAGTTAACATTTCACAAGGTGAGACAGGAGTTAAAGTATTTGGATGAAAACGTAGAAGAGAGCTTAGATGTGAAATTCATAGTGTCAGAGTTAATTGAGTACCAAATTATAGTCATAGCAGCAAAAGCCCACCATTCCTCACAAGTTTTTCGGATATTTGCTTCTCCCTCTCACCAGTCAAGCTAGAAGCTAGGAGAATCTTTCACACAAAAATATGTTACATATATGTATTTTTTCATTTGGGGGGCTTAATCATTTTATTTTTTACTATACATTAGTATATTATAACATGAAATAAAACCCATTGTTTCACTTGCTGGATTATTTTTTAAGTGCCTACCTAGGGACTAAATAAGTACATTTCAGAAGCAAGTATTTCAAGCATCGTGCTTTAATCACCATGTAAATTTTCTGAAAATAAAATTTAAAAACACCTGATCCTGAAGTATAGTGTCAGGTTTGAGTTCAAAACTTTTAGAATTAACAAAAAATTTTAGAAATATTTTAAGCTGCATAATAACACTGAGAATGCACACAGGTTTTGTTCCTCTCCCCACTAATCCTTGAAAATTCCCTATGCCCTCAGCTCCTCAAAAGGGGGGAGAAAAGCAACCATCGCCTCTTGTTGGCAGTAGAATTTATTCAGTAATTTACTTTCCAGCCAACTGCAGCCATTGCCGTTGCCTCTGGGCACTTGTTCAAAAACGCAGAAATGAAATAACAGATTGGCCAGACTGAACACAACTCCCCAGTCACAACCCTATTATCTCCTCATTCTGTCACCCCCATTAGGCAAAAGCCTGGGAAACGGAGGGTGACAACACAGTTTTTACATGGCTCGTGCATTTCCACAGCTCAGGGCTTCCTGCCACTGTCCCTTCTTCATTGTGTTCCCCTGCGTGCATGGCGGGTGACATTGGAGGCTGGGCATCGGAGTCCTAGGCCTGTGCTGCAGGCTCGCCTTTGCCCATCTGTCTGTCTGAAAGGATTTCTATGCTGCTACAAGCATGGGAAACGGCTTCTCAGTCCTAGCACAACCAGAACAAGATGAAGGGACCAGCTTCCTCTGTTTGTTGACCACCTATCTGTGAATGGATGTGGTGGACTTTTCAGAATCTTGTGTATATCTCAATCACCAGGAGGAATTTGGTTTCATGTTATTTTTAGCTGTTCTATTCAGGTCAGAGCCAAGCAGAGCAGTTGGTTCATTTAATATCAGCCACACATGGGCTCTGCAGGCTCATCTCCTGAAAAATGGAGATTTCTCTTGACAGAATGAAGGTAGAGGAGAGGAGCATCTCTGTTTAATCTAGAGAGAATTATTTTCTGATTGTCACTTGCTGGTGAAATGCCTTTTAAAATTATAGGCACAAGATGCGGATGTTTGGAGAGGGTGTGGGGTTGCTGTCCCCCTTGGTCAAGCGTTAGAGAAGTTACAGAACCCAAATGAGAGAAATCCAAAATTTTCTCTTCCAGAATAGCCTACTCTGTAGACGGTATTCCTTTGCAGTGGTTGGTTTTTTTGGAGTGGTTTGTGCCCCAGCAGGCTTTACCTTTTATTCTGTCTTCATTCCATGCACCTGTTCAATATAGACCCATAATTACATCTTTTATGAGTGAGTAATTCTTAGAGGAGATGAAAGGTTCTGAGGATTATTCATCACTTTGTCCCTCAACCTCCTGTTATGTAGCTGGGTGAAAAACACAGCTGGAGTCAGATTCAGTTACGTGGGGACTCTGCGCCTATTCAGAACTCCCAATCAGCCCTGCCCCCTACAGATTTCTGGCCAGTAGGTGGTGAAACCCGGGTGAAAGCATTTCTGCTGGGAAATGGACAGTAGCCTTATTCTGAGGCAACAAGGAAGAGAGTACACAGCTTAATGATTTTCAGACAGATGTATTTTCCCCTAAAAAGAGCAGGTTTTGGTTCAGGTTAATCCATCCTAGAGAGAAATATTCTTATGACGGTTTTACTGGGAATGTGTGGGAGAAATAACAATCCCTCACCTCCCTCAGGTAAGAAAGAACAGGGTAAGATGAAAACAAACATTTTGTTATGGGTAAGATGGCCTGTGTTAAATATGTGATTGTTATTTCTTCTTGCTTATTGGACACTAACTGTCCTCTCCATTTCTTTGCACACCAGCTCATACCCCAGACAACAGCTTTCTGGGGTTTGTGGTTGAGCAGCACCTGAACTCCAGTGATATCCACCACATTAATGAAATCAAAAGGCAGAACCAGTCCCTTGTGTATGGCAAAGTGGATAGCTTCTGGAAGGTGAGTCAGTCTGTGTGTGTCTCTCTCTCTGAAAAGAAGCTTGTTGGGTAATTTAATTTAACTTTGATCCAGGGAATAATCAAGCCAAGTGCCCAGGGCTTAATGGGATCTACTTAGACATAAACAAGAATGTGCAAAGATTCAGTTGCTCAGCATTTGGGTTTCTAACCAAGGCTGTATGTACCTGCTCTTCTGGTAGTGGCTGTACAACAGCCACCTTCACTCTCTGCATGTCAGAAGGGACACATTCTAGCTGCTTTTTCACACCTTGTACTTGCTTCTGAGAGCCAGGGCCCTCCAGGGGTTGAATATCTTTCTGGAGCAAGATACTGCACAGGGAGAAACTTTACCAAGGGAGTCTTTCCCTCTGCTTCTGGGAGGTAGTCTGTGGAGGTAGGCAGTTCCCTTTCCTGGGAAATGCAGTGGCCTTCACATCCTCTTGGCTATAGTCACTACTCACCTGACGTAGAAAGTAAATTCTTGCTGGGGCTGACTGTAGGCACTTTGTTCAGGGAGGTCTTGGCTGAAACAGCACTCTTGGCCACAGACCAAACCAAGTTCTCCAAAAGCATTGGGCCCCTTGGCCCTCCTGAGTTGATTTCCTGAGTACATCTGGGGAAAGTATAACAGGAGAGGAACCAGATTGGATGTGACCTGTTGACAGGTAATGCAGATCTTTTTATGTGGGAAGTCTGCCTCAATGGCCAAATGTCATAACTTTTTTTGAGGAAATGTTTTTAGAAGATAGAAGTCTTCAGGAGCTCACAACATGCCTCTTCCTAAATGTAAGAATTCATTGCTTTCTTAAATGATCACAGACTGTGGTCTCATGTTTCTTGCTAGCCAAGGAAGTTAGGAATCCTACAGCTGAGGGAGTACAGGTGATGTACAGAATAAAGAATTCCTTGGTACTGCTTTTCTGACCCTGTGTTCAGAAAAGGAAAAGCAGTGCCCTACCCCTCAGCTCTAAGGTACTAACTACACCAAAGGGATGATGAGATCAGCCCATCTCCAGGGAGGCAGATTTAATTCCAGACAACTCTTTGTCTTAAACAGCTAGACCTTTGTCTTTGTTTAGTACAGTAGTTCTCAACTGCAGACGATTTTATTTACCGATTCCCCTATGCCCAGGGAACATCTGACAGTGTCTGGAGACAATTTTGGTTGTGATGTCTGGTCAGTGGTGCTACAAGCATGTAGTGGGTAGAGGCCAGGGATGCTGTACATGTCCTACAATGAATGGGATGGCCCCTGGCACAAAATACCAGTAATTCCAAAGGTGGAAAACCCTCGGCTGGTAAGAATGTTTCCTATGTATGTTATGCCATACTTTGTTGCCTCAAGTAAAATGAAAGTCAGTCTAGATTGTAAATGGCTATCGAAGATGGTCCCATAAATTTGTGTTGCTTTCCTTGTATAAAAATGTGTCCTGTGTTGATAGTGCATTTTCCAGCTGACTTTCAGCCAAAGTCGGGTTAAAACAGGCATATTGGGTGTTCTCATGCTCAGCTTGTTTGTGAAATTAATGGTTTACAGCATTGGTTTTAGGAGGACTGTGGCTTTTAAAGAAAAGCCTCTGCATCTGCTTGAAGAAGATAGCTTGTATGTCCATGTGGGCTTAATATTGAAATTATATCACTTTGTTTTGGGGCCAAGTGCAACCACCTCCTAGCACTCTCTGGCAACTTTTTCCCTTTCCCTAGAAAAACAAAACAATAAATTGGTTCTGAAAGATTTTGGTCACCTGTTTTGGATAAATTAATATTGCCACTAAAAGGGTGACTTTTCCATGCCAGTAAGAATTCCGAGGCCAGGCGCAGTGGTGCATGCCTGTAATCCCAGCCCTTTGGGAGGCTGAGGCGGGTGGATCACCTGAGGTCAGGAGTTTGCAACCAGCCTGACTAACGTGGTGAAACCCTGTCTGTACTAAATACAAAACAATTAGCTAGGCGTGGTGGCGGGTGACTGTAATCCAAGCTACTTGGGAGGCTGAGACAGGAGAACCACTTGTACCTGGGAGGCGGATGTTGCAGTGAGCTGAGACCATGCCATTGCACTCCAGCCTGGGCAACAAGAGTGAAACTCTGTCTCAAAAAAGAAAAGGAATCCCAAAACCATTAACCATGTTGCTCAAGTGATCTGGAGTGAGATTTAGAAATCCTTCCATGTTTTGAGGTGTGAAAACTCCATGGGTGCCCAAGCTTCTGTGTACCTGTGCTGTGCGTCACCTAAAGATTATAAAAGGTTGGGTTGCAGTGTGTCCACATTCATCTTTGCCTGAGTAATAACACCCAAAAATCCTGGGTGTTATTTCAATTTTATTACATCCAGCATTCTGTGCTGGAAAAAGCCCAAAAGATGAAAAATCCTATAAAGTTTTCACATGAATTCAGGACATCTTCTCCAACTCTAGAACACGGCACAGTATGTGAGAATTTAGTTTCTTTTTCCAAAGCATGTGCGTCCCGGAGTATTTAGTGAATGCACACAGAAAACCAATGTGCCTTTTAAGTGAGATGTTATTCCAACCGCATTTCTGAAGTTACATTCAACATAGGCTTTAGCTAGCAGGATGTTTTATCAGTCGTCTTCCCTATCTTGTTCTTGTGTCCCATTCCCCTCTCCCCTACCCAATCCCGATTCACCTCAGAGAGCTTCAGGAAGGGAAGTGGCACCTTTGTGTCCTGGGAGGTTTAGGATTGCAACTGGAGGATGTGGGAGGGCACAATTTGGACCAGATGACTTTGGAAGGTCTTCCTTCACCTCAGATTGTAGGACTTTAAATTCTGAAGATTCCTGCTGTCATAAATCCTGCTTCACTCTTCCCACCACCCTCCTTCTTGAGGGAATCTCCCTACTCACCTCGGCACTTAAGTGGGAAATGCAACCATGTAACTCCCTCCAGTGTTGGCTGATTGGACCCTGGAGTTGTCCTCTGACCCAGTGCAGTCCAGCTTTTTGGTGGCTGGAACTGTAATTCTGGCTCAGAAAACTGAGCTGCATCAATGAGATTCTTCAGTTCATGTTGGAAAACAGAGTCACTTGAGAGTGAGCCATGTTAACAGAAATCAAAAAAATGCGTCTGTGGCAGGAGGGCGAGGCGGAAGCCTTCCAGGAGTCCACATGATGAAGCAGGACCAATGTTGACAGGGAGAGGGCGCTGTTGAGAGGATAATGCATTCCTCCACAAGGAGAGGCACCACCCTGACAGAATTAGGGTGCAGTGGAGGGCCTGATAGAGTGGAAGACACAGATAGAACTCCTGCAGCCTGGAGAGAAAGAGAAAGTAGCTGCTGGAGTTTCTGGCAGCTTTCTTTTCCCAGATTATATATCCTTTCTCACACTCTGGTCTTGCAGTATCTAAGTGCTCTGTTCCTATAGTCATATCAATATACTTACTAAAATACTAGATACTAAATGCCTATCAAGAAAAACAAGTGTATTAAATATACAGGCTAAGGAGGAGCGAGCTTGTCCTTTAATATCCTGTCCCCAGATTCATGACCAAGGTACTCAATGGTCTTGTCGTGATGTTATAGTACATGGTGGGGAGGTTGAGGTAGGGAGGGGAATCTTGCCGTCAGACTCCAGAATCCCAAGGGCATCAACTTAGGAACCACCTCTGCCCAAGCCCCTTAATATCAAATGAGACTACTAACAGCCTAATCCCAAATAGAAGTCTCTCTTCTTAACTCAGGAACCTGCAGTTCTGGGTCCCTGGCCTCTACCTCTGAGGCCATCTAATCATTCGCTCCTGCTAACACTAGAGATGTACCCAGAAGAACAGCAATCTGTCCAGTATGGTCAATTTCAAAATCCTTCTACATTCTTTTAAATAAAGTCATCAGAGAATGGAAAATTGGTCAACTTTGTAAAAAGAGATTTTTGAAATATGGGAATTGAAGTGTTAACTATATTACTTTAATTTCTGTGTTTCTTTAAAAATAGTATACTGAGCATAACTGAATCTTCAAGTGATGGTGCAGGGTTAGTATCTTATGTATTCATGATCCTACTATGATCTTAATACAAGATAATACATGATCGCTGCTAAGGTAAATGTCCTGGAGGCCTTTCTTTGACCGCGTCAGGAGAACAAGAGTTGCCTCTGAATCACACATTGGGGTTCAGACTTGCAACTTAACCACATGTAAGGTGGTTGACTGTCCTGAGCCTCAGGTTCCTAGCCTGTAAAGTTGCGGCAGTAATAGCTGATGGCTTCTCAGCCTTACTAATGCACACATCACCTGAGGATCTTGTTAGAATGCAGACTCTGGTTCATACCTGGGATGAGACCGAGACTCTCTTTCTCACAAGCATCCAGGTGATACCGATGGGCTGTTGGAAGAGCATGCTTTGAGCAGCAAGGTCTTAGGATAGGTGGGATTTGTACAATGTGTGGTACAAAGTAGCTGACCAATCCGCAAATAAATAACTCCTCTTTTCTATTTATCTTTGTCTTCCTGCTGCTTTTATCAGACTGCTGCCTGTCACTTTTTGCTACTGTAGGTGCCTAGTTCAGTCACCCTCATTCCTACTTTGATATTTGCAGACCTTGCTACTTCTAATCTCTGCCACTTAGCCCCAAGAGCCAGGTAAAGCTGTGGTGAGCAGTGGGCTCTGAGAGGAGGTGAGAGGCACAGTGTCTTCCTCGTGTCCTGCTGTCCTGGTTTATACATTCAGGTGCCCCTGGGCAGTGTGATCAGGAGCATAGACTTGGAGACAGATGGCTGGGTTCAAATCTTGACTGGGCCACCAGCTGCCTAAGGTTGGGTACATTACTTAGCTGGTGCACAGTAAGTCTAAATACATGTTTGCTGCTCTTACTAATATCATTATTGGGGCCAGATAGAAAATGCTGCAGAGGGAATTGGTGGGGATGTGAGCCAGGGAGTTCTATCCTATGAGGAAATGGAAAATATAAGCCTGCCCAAAGATACTCAAATTCTAATTCTTAATCTATATAAGTGGTTGGCGAACTCTAGACTGTGGACCAAATCTAGCCCAACATCTGTTTTTGTCAATTACATTTTACTGGAACATGGCCATGGCCATTCCTTGTCCATGGCTGCTTTTGCACTAAAATTATAGAGTTAGATAATTGTGGCAGACTGTGTGACCCACAAAGCCTTAAAATACTTACTCTCTGGCCTTTTCTGGGAAAAGTTTTCTGACCCCTGAATTATGCCACGTCCCAAGTAAACCAGCTCTCTCTCAGAACACATTGGCCAACAGTCCCTGGCATTGATCTCATCAGAGGTCTTTCAGGGTTCTTGACTGTATTCTTCTGTATGATTGAGGCTGGTGGATGGCCAATATGTGGAAAAGTGAAGTGTAACTTAACTGAAATCCTGATCACTCTAGAGATGGAGCTCCAGGCATTGAGCCTGGTACCTCTTTGTAGGCATTCAGCAAAAGCTAGTGCTTATTTAGTAACTAATGCATTGATAATAAAGGAGTCGTGAATCTGCACAGTGTTTCTGCTTCTTGGAGCCCTCCACAGCCATCATTTAAGGTGGTACAGGCTGATGCCTTTTAAGGAAGCAAGGGCAGCTATTATCTTCCTTAACCATCCTGGTGTGTAGATGAGGAGCTGGCTCAAGGAGGGGGAGTGACATGGCCAAGTCCTACAGCACATGACTGGCAAAGCCAGAACCAGGGTCAGGCTCTGACCTCTCCTCTTGGAGACTTGCCTCCCTGCTGCCAGTTGTTCCATGGAGCTGCTCCACTGCCACTACCCTGGAGGGAGTGAGTCTGTGGTTACAGCAGGATTCTAAAGCTAGGAAGGAAGGTCTCTCTGGGTGAGCTAAGTGTACAGCAGAAGCCCTGAGCAAATACTGGCATCACAGGTAAAATGTTGCTCCTGGCTGCCCACCACAGGATCGCCAAGTCAGCGACAGCCTTGCAGCCAGTTCTGTAGAGTGAGTAAATAAGCCTGATATGAGCATTTCAAATAGTTTCCAGCTCCAGACCCTAGGGCCTGATGTGGTCCAGCCCTCGCCTGCCTTGGCAACAACCAAAGTCAACCAGTCTTAACTGAATTTGAAAAGTTCCTTTTTATCTAGACTTCAAAGACTTTGTGGTTTTAAAGCATCCCCTGAAATGACACATGATCCCTTTCCTATATGCCTGAGAAATCAGGCAGCAGAACTTTCAGAAATGTGATCCCACTTCCCCTGCTCCTGCCCTTTTCTACTTCATTCTCCATACAACAGCAGCCAGAGTGATCTTTTCTAAAATGCAAACTGAATCGTGCTACTCCTTTGCTCAGACTCTCCAATGACTTCATTTCACACTTAGAACACCTTACATTTACAGTGAAATCCAGTCTGGGTAGTGTGTTTTAGCGAGGCTCTCTGCAAGCCAGCCACTCCTGCTCTGTACCTACTCCTCTCTGGCTCCTGGGCTGTAGCCACAAGGGTCCTGTGTGTCACCCATTCCACCAGGGGCCACCACCCTCCTTAATGGCTGCTGCCTGTCCTGTTCACCCCAACTGGAGCCGCCAAGACCACCCTGTTCCACACTTGTGCCCTCAGCCAGATGTCACCCCTCCCCCTCCCTAGCACAGCACCCTGTTTATTCCCTTTATATCATTTGATTCATCTTGTAATCATATAATTATCTTTTTTTGTCAATCTCTCTTCCTTACTAGACTATATGCTCTGTGAGAGTAGGAATTGCACCTGCTTTGCTTACCCAGCTGCCTGGCACATGGTAGGCACTCGGAAACTACTTGATGACTGAATGAATCTCCCCTAAGTTTAGCTTAAATTACTGATTTATCTGTGGAACTTGGGATACAACTTGGAATGCCTTCTGCCTAGAACATTTCCCTGTGTTCTTTGCTGACCCCAGGGAGACCAGGAAGAGGGAGTCTGGTAGAAAAGGAACAGAGCTACACATGCAAATTCTACAGACCCCATAGAGGCTTCAAAAGTTTTTCTAAACCTCTTGTGAGATTAGCAGGGAGATGGATGGGAACAGGATACTGCACAGGGAAATGGGAACCTGGCTCTGGGCCAGCTCTGCTGTCATATGATTGGGACAGGCCACTCCAGCCTCAGTTTCCTCACTTGCATAAATGAAGGTATTGGTTTAAAAAAAGAATGAATTATTATACACAACAACATAGATGACTTCAAAGTAAGAGGAGCATTTATTCTGTTTGATTCTGTATATATTATACATATAAAACTCTAGAAAATGCAAACCAATCCATAGTGACCAAAAAGAGGTCACTGGTTACTTAGGGAGGGGAGAGGAGGAGAGATGGATATGTTTGCTGTCTTGGGTGTGGTGATAGCTTTATGGTTTTTACATTTTGTGTGTGTGTGTGTGTGTGTGTGTGTGTGTGTGTGTGTGAGAGAATGACAGACTTTTATGTGTTCCCATAAAGTCTAGAAATTTGCTATCTTATCCTTTACGGAAAAAATTTGATGACAACTGGATGAGATCAATCATTATTCACCTGTGTGTTTTCGGAGCCCTAGGGTCTGCTATTATAGGAGGTCAAGGAGCAGCCACACAGGATGGGCCCTGCCTCAACAGAGCAGTTCTAATATATCTGTGGCATAGATTTGGCTTTTGGCTTTCCAGTAAGATTTAACTGGGGAAAAGGGTGGTTAAAGTCTCAGACTAGGTGACTGCTGCATCTGAGATAGAATCCCATTCTGAAAACTATGTAATTATCTAGCTTGCTAATTTGGTTGACTTGGGCTTAGTTTAAATTAATGCAAAATTGGGAATGGGAGTCATTTGGAGAAATGCCATTTTATTTCATAGTAGGAATTAACTGCTCTTAGCTCATTGTTTTAATGAACCACCCAAGACCTTTGTAATTAAAGAATGTACTGAAACCCTTGAAAAGAACACATTTTTGTAAGTAGATTAAACCTCGTCATTCTGTTTTGTTCTTCAGGCTACTTAGCCAAGCTTCTCTGCCCAGATAATGTAGAGATAAATAAACCAGATAAATTTAAACCCACCCTAACTCAAATTGGCATATATTTTGAAATAACAAAGTTAGAATCAGTTTTGTTGGATTTACTGGAAAGTCTGATGTGATCATAGCCATTTGTTCTGGTTCCAACCAGAAGAACATTAAAAATTAGAAAATAATGTGTCTCCTGCTTATTTCCCCTGGGGTAAAAGTCAGAAAAGATCTTTTCATGATCCCTTGGAGATGGCGCTTGCCAGAGGCAGGGAGGAGTGTAGGCATCAGTGGAGATGGTGAGCCCCCAGGGGCAGCCACTCACCAAGCCATGGTTACCTGTGCCTGTTTTGTGCCTAGCACATGATAAAGGGCACTCACATCACAGAGCCTGTTCTCTAAATTCAAGGATAGGATTGGAATAGGCAAGGGAGGAACAGAGGAGAAATAAAATGCAAAGGGAAACATCAGAAATGAATCATTAGCTTTTAAGATTCCAAGAGCCATGATCCAGGAGCCTTAAGGATTTATTTTAATGGGTGTTGGCTGCATGCTGACTATAACATAACCCCATGTGGCATCCCCTGTGTAAGCGTGTCAGTGTTTGATAAGTGTATGTGAGTAGGAATAAGTGTGGAACTAGGAGCCCATGGGACCCGGGGGGTAGCCTTACCCGATGTCATCACCCTACTGGTCCATTCCCTGTTTCAGCAAGCTTTATGCAATCGTCTTAGATCCATGAGGTTTCCTTGTCACACATTCTTCTTCTTGTACCCATTTCAACCCGGAGACACTGATTGGACATGGTGTAGAGGAGTTGGAGGAGGCTTGGGTGGCAAAGGAGATGCTCACATTCTCATTTCCGTTGAGCCATTTATTGGGTACGTGTCCTCTGAAGTCATTTGCCCTCTGGGTCTCACTTTCCTTATCTGGCAGCCCTCCCAGCAGCTTTCTGAAATCTGTGAGGTTTCAGAAGAAGCTTTTGAGTTGAATAACGAGTTCCACGTTCCAGGACAAGTCATGCTTTCAGTCTCCTGTTTAAAAGTCTATCAAGTTTTGGAGCATAAGGGTGGGAGGAAAATAAAATCAAGGCCCCTTTGTCAGCATACAGCTTCAGTAGATACCCCAAATTCTTGAAATCTGTATAGTAGACTGCTGGTTTTTTCTCCTTGTCAGAGCCCAGCCCACTGACACTTTACAGTTGACAGCCCAGCCCAGATATGGGCCGCTGTGGCTTCTATCGAATCATGCTTGGGATTGCCACAGTTTTCTTCTTTGGATTGGGGCTTGAGGTGGTTGGGAAGAATGCATGCCAACCAGCCCTGCACCTGGGACTTGGAGCCTATCAGCTCCCTGCTCTTTGATAATGGAATAGTCTGTGGACTTCTTCCTATTTGTGAGAGAAAACTCCCCCTTAGAACTCAACTGGTAGAGCTTCTCATAGCTTACAGTTCCAAGCAATAGCTTGGTTGTAGGTCCAGGCAGGACTCTGACATGGCCCTCTGGAATAGCATTGATGTGTTGGGTTCTTTGCTAAGATGATTTCCAGTCTGTGTTCCAGGGAGATTCAGGAAAGCTGAAGTTCATTCTTAGAACCTAGGTCTGTGTTTGTTGTTTTGTTTTGTTTAAAAAAAAAAAAAAAAACTTGCCTGATCATAAGTGCCAGCTGGGAACTTGTTCAGCATCCATATGCCAGGGCCTCTTGTCACCCTCATTTAGTTAGAATTTCCAGGGGAGGGACCAGGAAATCTGTGTGCTCCAACAGGTGCTCCAAACAGGCAGGCTTGGGAAATGCTACACTAGGTAGCCACCCATTTTCCTTGTTCAGAAAAACCTTAATCTCTTCCTGTCCATGTGTGGTATATGGCTGCCATGTAGCCAGCAACCACATCAGGCTGTAGAAGACACTTGCTATTCCTTTGTTTTACCTCGGTTGCATCCAGTGCTCTGGGCCTTTGCTTCCCAGTACAGCTGACCAACCGCACGGCTTCCAAGGACTTGCCCCCTTGTTTCCATGATAACAGCCAATCGCATAAATCCATGTGGGGTACAAAACATGGTTATGGGTTTCAGTGATATATCTCTCAAGAATGCTTATCTTTTAACCCAGGAATGCAAATAAAAATTTGTATGAATTTTAGATCTCTTAAAGCACTGTCTCGTAGCCTCTTGAAGCATGTGTCTATTTTACAGGTGATAAAGCCTCAGAGACATTTAGAAGAAACAGTCCACCTTTAGGATAAGTCATACTCTTCTCAGTGTCCCTCCTTTCCTGTGACCTTTACACTGTAGAGCTAGAGCAGGCCACTCATGGTACAAATGTTTGAATGATGGATGATAGAATCTTAGGCCTTTGTCGCAGGTGGTTAGGGAGGTGTTCCAGAAGCCTGGGAATGGAGAGTAGTTTTCTTGGTGCCCCCGCATGAAAACCACTAGCCAGTTGCTTATTGCGTGGGTGGCTGGCAGCCCTCCCAGCAGCATAAACAGCTAAGTGCAAATCACTGCAGCTGTGAGAAGAAAACATACAAGACTGCTGTCCATGAAAAGAGGCCCTTGGTGCTCAGCAGAGGGTCTCCTGCGAACACCAGGGCTGGCTTGGGAAGCTGGAGGCTCAGGCAGCCAGTGAACATCCTGAGGGTGGGGCACTTCTGGAAGGTTCCGAATCACTGCCTTCCTGCTCCAATAGTGCTGGGATGAGTTCATTTGTAGCTCTTAGTAAACACAGCTGTTGTGGTTGTAATTTGCCTGGAGGCTTTTTACTATTACTCCAACCCTAACAGTTTGGCAGCCGATATGGGAGCTGCGGTGTTGAGGGATGGGAAAAGAAGTTGCTATCTGAGAGCAAAGAGAGATGGGTGGCAGCTGCCCCTGGACAGAAGCCACCAAGCAAGTGCAAGTGTGTGGAAGCTGTTCTCCATGGACAATGAGGAGGCAGCGTCTCACATAGTGACCCAGGGGCCTTTGGTGCCCAGAAGATGAGCAGTACAGGGAGAGAAGCCAGAGGACCTGTGTGGAAGGCTGTTAGAAAAGCATTGCGAGATTGTTTCCCTCAAGTGAGGAAAGGGTTGACAGCGCGTTCTTGAAGGGAGACAGAACTGTAATGCCTCTGAATTTGAAACAGTCTGAAAGGCATGGTCTTCTGAATGTGATTGGGCACAGATTTATAAGAATGAGGTAATTGTGTTGATTATGCAATTTTCCACCTAAATAGAACCTTATTAAAATATAGCTTGTAGGAAAACAGAGTTTGGATTAGATTTCTAGGCATAGTCCATATTCTAAGAGCATGGTGACAAATTGAGGAGATAGACCTATACTGGTCCATCCCAGACAGCAGGTTGCTGGGCTGGCAGGAGATCGCCTCACTGTTCAATACTGAGATACTGGGGTGCTCCTTCCAGTGTTCCCACAGAGCTCCTCGTGGCATCTCAGCCCTCCTGAGGCGGTGCAGTCCAGGCATGGAGAGACAGTCAAGGGCACTGCCACCCTCCCAGCTCGATGAAGCCTTCTCAGCTGGGGAAGGAGAACTGGGGGCTTCATTTGGTTCAAGGGTGAAAATCCCTGAGGTTGCTCCAGCTTCATCTTGGGAGAATAATGTTGATTCCTCGTCAACACTGCTAGAGGTTCAGACACACCAAAAATAGGATGCCTTGGAATGAGTTCTCTATGGTCCTTATCAACCATTGTTTAAAACATCAGCCAATGGAGCAAAATCACAGCAGTAGAAGGAAACAGAAGTTTGTGTAGATTTCTGCCTTTTACTTGAAGAGAAAAGCAAAGTTAGTTGTATGATTTTAAAATGGAGGTGGAGAAGCAAATCTTAAATCTGGGAAGGGTGGGGGATTCATATAAGCCAGTGGAATGCATTGAGCCAGTTGAAGGAAGTCTGACCTCTTTGCGGTGGCTGTTTACACATACACAAGTATATGAAGTGTTAGTATGGATTTGTACCGGGGGGCTTACCATGCCAGTTGGAATACTTAAATTTTTGATAGACGTGAAAATCATGAGATTTACCCTGTGGAACCTTCTACATCAGTGCAGATCCATGTCATAAACACCTTGAAACATAGGCCCTGCAAGAACAGAGCTTGTTGATGGAGTTTTATATAAAAAATACAGATTGGGAGCAGACTTTACAATGTGGAATATTTGTTGGAAGCAGATTTCAACCTTCAATTGCAAGAAAGGGTATTATGGCATTGAGAATCAGTGATAAACCAACTTAGAAAATATTTTTAATATATTGGCTTCTAAAGTCATATTTAGCATCTATACACAATTCTTTACTTAAATAAAAATCACATATGCAGCATATGCTCAAAATCCGGTGGTGGCTGGTGCAGCCCTCAGTACTGAACGAGTCCATCTGCAGTCAACATAATCAGGACTAGCCTGGGCACAGTGGCTCATGCCTGTAATCCCAGTACTTTGGAAGGCCGAGGTGGGCAGATCACTTGAGCCTAGGAGTCTGAGACCAGCCTGGGCAACCTGGCGAAACCCTATCTCTTCTAAAAATACATAAATTAACTGGGTGTGGTGATATGCTCCTGTGGTCCCAGCTACTCGGGAAGCTGAGGTGGGAGGATCGCTTCAGTCTGGGAGGTCAAGGCTGCAGTGAGCTGAGATAGTGCCACTGCACTGGATAAATCGAGACTCTTGCTCTAGTCTCGAGGGATAGCAGAGCTCCAGGGAACGCTGGAGTTATCCCTGCTTAGTTGTAATTTGTACTGCTGGCCAGCCTTTGATTCTCTCCCTCTTGATTCTGTTTTTGATAGATTGAGCTCCTTGAGGAGATGATAATGGCTGACATTTTAGTGCTTCCTGTGTTCCGGGCATGGCCTTCACAATGACTATGAAGTAAATACTATTATTAACCCCACTTTTGAGTGAAAGAACTGAGGCAGATAGAGGTAAAGATTCCTCAGGTGGTCAGGATTTGAATTACATCATGCATTGTAGCCAACACACTGGACTACAAGGAATGGATTCTCTCTTGGTAATTTCCTCCTCTGTCTCCAACCCATCCTCTCAAATCCCAAAAGCCTAAATAAATACATTTATGTTGGCATGGTGCTGATTTCAAGGAAAGGTTCTGTACGGTTCTGTGTGGAAACCTGAAATCCACTATGCAGAGTAGTGAAACCGAAATGGGCTACAACTGTTTGCCTTTGTTCCAAAACAAGTGAAACAAAGCTTTATTCTAAAGATGAAATGTGTTGGTTTTCAGTTTTCACTGCATGTGATTCTTGTCATCCAGAACCAATTATTAGGAACTTACTTGCATATCAGGACTTCAAAAGATATGTCTGCCTTTAGAGAGCTTGGAGAGCAGAAATACCGACTTGGTCAAGGGAAAAATAAGGGAAATTTTTAAATGAAGTTAAAAATTGGGTGGTAGAGCATATCTCTTGAGCCCAAATGGGCTTTAAGGGAAAAGGCAGGAGTGATTGTCCACATGTGGGTTGGGGGGATTTCATCTCACTTCCCTAATTATGTCAGAGCACATCTCGTCAACTGGAGGGGGCCCAGAAAGTCAGTAGTGCTGGCTTTCACGAAGTATTTTCATCTTCTTCCAGGCTGCTGGGAGTGTTTCATGACCACAGAGGTGAGAGTCAGTACAGGGCTGCCCCAGAGGGTCCTGCAGGTTGTCCCCAGGCACTCCAGAGAGTAACATTGCCACCATAAGGCATTAGTAGAGCAATGTACAGCCCTGTTGATCCAGACCAGTTAGTGATCTTCCAGGTTCTCAAGGCGTGCTAAGGTTTGGCCAGGCCTCCAGATGGTGCCAGCACACCGACAATGAATAATGAGGAGCTTCCCAACAACCCTATAAGGCAGCAGCACTGTCTGTGTTTTTCCAGGAGGAAACCAGGCTCTGGGAGACGTGGAATGTTAACCTATTGCCTAAGAGAGTCTTCACTGAAATACTCAATTCAAACGCTCCCTTTTCATTCTTTCTCTTTCTTTCCCTTTCTCCTTTTCTCCTTCTTCCCCTTCCCTCACTTCTCCTCCTTCCTCTTCCCTCGTTTTCTTTACCGTTTTTAAAATGGATATCATTTACTGGAGATACACACAGTTTGTCCTAAATTGTCCTAAAGACAGTGTCTTTTTATTTTCTTATTCTTAATGATAATGTTTACTTCGAAGGAGTTGGCAAATGAATCATTTAAACGAGTGACAATGTAAGTAACAACTTGAAGGAGAAGCAGAAGTTTAACCACTTTCATGGACCGATCCCTCACTATTTGGACCAGATACTCATTCCTCCTCTGTGACCTCTAACCCCAGCATGCCTCCTGTCTAGAAGAGCCTTCCTTGCTGTTGGACCTAGGGGAGGAAAGAAATTATCCCTCATCCTCATGCAGTGGCTCAGTGGAAGCAGCTGAAACTAGCAGGCCAATCTTTATTTCTCAGCTGAGGCCAGAGACCAAAATATTGAATTAGCCTTGTTTATATTTTGTGACAGTGTGCTGGCTTCTGTAGGACCGTGATCCAAGGATAGGCCCCCTGAAAATGGTACTCATTTAGCAGCCAGGGTAGGTCTTCCTACCAGCACCATCCAAGATGGTAACTCAGTAGGCCCAGACAAATCCTACTCTGCCACTAACCATCTCCATGCTCTGCCCAGATCCTTTCACCTACCTAAACCATGTTTTTATCCTTAAAACGGGCTCACAGCACTTGTTCTTCCTAGCTCACATTGTTGACACAGGGATCAGATAAGAGACAGGTTTGAAAATTCTTTGCAAACTGTCACAAGCTAGTCAGCTACGTCTGGGAACCTGTTTGGATAAATTAAAAGTGTGCCCAGCTATAATTAGCAAAATACCTCACAACCATGAAGCAAGGGTTAACTTTTCTGATATAACACAGTGTGGGGTAGGGGGCTGGTTTCTTCACTGGATGTCTGCAAAGACCCAGGCCACTTTGGTCTCTCCTTTGGCATCCCTCATGCATTGGCTTGCCACCTTAGCGTCACAAGGCCTGCAGGCCTCATAGCTGTGGTCTAAGCAGAAAGAAAGGTGAAGGGGCTGGAGCCTTTTCTCAAGAAACAGAAGCTTCTCCTAAAGCTTCCCTTCCTCTGATTCTTTCCCCCCATTATTTGACCTAGGTCACATGACCATTCTTGGCTGCAGGGGAGGCCAGGAAAGTTGGGATGGGCCAATTGAGATTGGTTTCTCAATCAGGACTCAATAGCTGTGTCCTCAAGAGTACATGATTGTAGTAACAAGGTAGAAAGGAAGAAAAATAAGTTTTATGACCACGGCTCCTTTACCTTCCAGTTTCTTTCTATCAAAGTCACACAACACTTACATGGACAAAGGCAATGTAGGCAGTGGTCATAGAGATACAGGAGATAGTTTATATCTTCCCAGGGCCCTGCCTTCCCCAGATGATGTGACTTGGTCTTTCAAAGGACTCCCACCATCAAAACTATTAATTCTTTTCATGTTGAGTACTTTTTCCTCACCTGTTTTTCCATTCCTGTTAGCCGGAGCAAAAGGGCCTCCAACTCCTTTTTTAGAGAGAAATGACTAATGCTCATACTAGCAGATACCAGACGTGTCCAAGGAGGTACCTTGGGCTTAATTCCAGCAGTTCTCAACAGAGTCCACGTGGCATATGCTATACCCAGCATACCTAGCCTCTTCTGCCAGCCCTGCTTAGAAGGCCTTCAAACACGTTGTTTCCTGGCCTTGGCATGGAGGGTCAGCCAGTGTACCAGTTTTCAGTGGATTGATGTTCAGCTCCAAATTCATCGTTTCTAATTGCTCAGTGAAAATGGATCTGGCCCCTGGAAGTATGTTTTCTTTGGAGCTGGCACTAAAGTGTTGTCAGTAGAGGGTGTGGAAAGATGCTACAGGAGGAAAAGTGTTTTATATCTGGTTCCCGGGAAACTTCTACAGCATCAGGATCCTGCCGCCCCAGCACTAGAAGTGGGGAGGTGGAGACCGTATTGGGGAGCAGAATGTGTGAGCTCAGGACTTTGTGACTGGCAGGCAGAGCCCATAGCAAGGTTCTCATCTTTTATAATTCTTCTCTGTCTGTGCTTTACCTTCCCCAGGGTCAGATCTACTTGACAAGGCACTCAGGCATAGAAGTGTCTGTCAAACCCGAGAGGCAGAATGCAGTTAAGAGCATGGGCTTTAGAGACAGACCGGAATTTGTTTCCAAGCTGTGCCATTTACTCTCTCTGTGCTCTTTTACTGGACATTTAACTAATCTAAGTCTCAGTGTTCTCGACCGTTAAATCAGAACACTAATCATATACAACTCACAGGGTTATCTGGATTACTTTTTTTTTTTTTCTTGAGACAGAATCTCACTCTGTCGCCCAGGCTTGTGTACAGTGGCATGATCTCGGCTCACTGCCACCTGTGACTCCCGGGTTCAAGTGATTCTCCTGCCTCAGCCTCCCTAGTAGCTGGGATAACAGGCGTGCACCACCATACCCAGCTAATTTTTGTATTTTTAATAGAGATGGGGTTTTGCCATGTTGGCCAGGCTGGTCTCAAACTCCTGACCTCAGGTGATCCACCTGCCTCAGTTTCCCAAAGTGCTGGGATCATAGGCATGAGCCATCGCGCCTGGCCTGGATTACCTGAAATGATGATATGTGAGAGCATTCAGTGCAGTTCCTGGCACATAGTAATGATTATGTTGTGGCTGTGGTTGAGGCCCCCGGCTTTCAGTGGGTGATGGGACTGGATAATTTGAGTCCTTTCTACTCTAAATCCTCATGATAACATGGATGCCTCAGGCCTTCTGGCTTTTTCTCCCACTTTGTCTTCTCCCTTGTTCTTCCCCACCTTTTGCTTATATCAATTCTTTCTCCCTATGTCTACACTTTTGCTGTAATGAATTAACAGTTGTCTGATGAAACAGTTTCTAAATATTTTCTTAGTCCCTTGCAGAAACGTGTGTACTTTTGTGCTGCATATTTTATCATCTTGTGATGACTTGCTAGTATTCCCGTCTCCAAGATCAAGTATTCCTTTCCAGCTTTGTTCTTTTAGGAATAAAATAAAGAAGTGTTATTGTGGCCAGTACCCAAAAGATAGGTGAGTCAGAGCTCAGGAATAGACACAGAGGTCTTAGTGTAAGCGATTTCTTGTCCTTGCTAGGAAACATCTGTAACTTCCAACGGCTTCCCTTTGCCAGCTGGATAAGGAGTTCAAAGAATTAAGTTTTAGGCAGGCACACCAGCAGATGGAGGCAGCCCGCCAGCACCTGCAAGCCCAGAGAAAGTGGTTCTGTGGGCGAGTGCTGCCTCTGATGGGACAGAGGTTTTTATGGCTGGACTGCAGGCATTATGAGGGCAGGCACCCAGTGGTCTTACATTTGTATCCCTGGTGACTAGCTAGGCCTAGCCTCAGGAGGTACAAAATACATATTTCAAGAGAATAAAATGTGAACGTTTGGATGGAAGTCAGCCAGTCCTAGGAGCATCAAGTCTGTTTCATCCCCTCTTGATAAGAACTCTGGCATTTCTCATGGACAGGGACAAATCAAGTGGTTTGCATCTGAGAGCTGTGTCCTTGTGGCGAAAGGATTAGGCCGTGGCTCTGCACTTGTTCTGATTCTGTCACTTGGCCTGTGGCCTTGGGCATATTTTAACTTCTGTCAACCCAGTTTTCTCACCTGTAAAACAAGAATGACATGAACAGTGCTTGGCTCATAGGGCTGTAGAGGTGAGATGACGCATGTCAAAAAGTGCATAGTATAGTGTCTGGCATGTAGTAAGTTCCCAAGAAAGGTTTGCTTGGAGATTCCTTTCCCTAAGACAAGGAGCGTGTTGTTCAGACTTAGAGATTTTTAGCAGTAAGGGTTTAAGAGGTCATTTTATGGTCCAGTCTCTCCCCATCCTGAATTTCATATGTTAAACAGGCATAATACTTACCTCATGGGATTGTGGAAAGAAATAAGCTAGAAATATGCATGTGGCATAGTTTCTTCTGGAGCATAGTAAATATTCAAATGGTAGTTACTATCTTTTATTTGCACCACATACTTATTGCACTAAAGTTAGCCTCTTAACAGAAAACAGTGGTGTCAGTCTGGCCCGGCTTTATGCTCTTGTTAGAATGCAAGTGCACCCTTTCTGGCCTGTTGTGATGCAAGTGGAGTGGTTAAGAAAAAGGGACATGGATTATAGGCAGACCCTCTCCTTCTCCCCTTGCCACCCAGCCTTGCAGTCTTGGGCAAGCCACTTGTCTCTGTGAGCTTCCGTTTCTTCATCTGTTACCCGGCAGGTTCACTGTGAAGCTCTCATGAGAGAAGAGTATAAATACTGATACCATGTTGGAATGGTAGCCCTCATTTTTCTGATTATATCTTAATTTAGTATTACTTTCACTGTCCTGCTTATGGTCAGATATTGTCCTGTTTAGCTCTCTTATTTCTGCCCACCCAAGCCAAGTTGGTTATATTCAATTTGTAACTTAACAGAGCGCAAGAACCTGGTTTCATTCATTGACAGTACATACATCTGTAGAGCAGACACTGTTGTAAGGTTTGGTAATGAAAGAGTAAACACGTTGTATGCTTGCCTTTATGGATCTGATACTCTAAAGAGGAAAAAGAAGGTAATACACCATTAAATTCATACATAGTGCAGTGATATGTTCTATGAAAAATAAACGTAGAGAAACAGAATGACAGAAGTTGCCCCCCTTTCTTGCTCTTTTTAAAATCCACCTACCTCCCCCCATCCCAAATTCCAATGAAATCCTTGCATATAGAAGAGCCCATGCAATCATTTGTGGAAATGAATTCTGAACTCTTTGAATCATGGGAAGATTGAATTTTGCCTGATTATAATGACTATTATAGCTGGGTATGGTGGTGTGTTCCTTCAGTCACAGCTACTTGAGAAGATGAGGTAAGAGGATTGCTTGAAGCCAGGACGATTGCTTGTATTGTAGTTAGCCATCATCATGTTTGTGAATGCACTCCACTGCACTCCAGCCTGGGCAGCATAGCAAGACCTGTCTCATAGATAGATAGATAGATAGATAGATAGATAGATAGATAGATAGATAGATAAGATAGATAAGATAGATAAGATAGATAGCCTGGGCAACATAGCAAGACCTGTCTCTAAGATAGGTAGGTAGGTAGGTAGGTAGGTAGGTAGAGAGATAGACAGACCAGACCAGACCAGACAGACAGACAGACAGACAGATAGATAGATAGATAGATAGATAGATAGATAGCACTCCAGCCTGGGCAACATAGCAAGACCTGTCTCTAAAATAGATAGACAGACAGACAAACAGGAGAGATTAGCCAGAGAGAGATTAGATAGAATCATTATAGTTCCAGGAAAGGGTGGTTGGCTTCCTACTTTCCATGGAAATGCAAACAGTTTTCCAAAATCCTGCCCAGGCTCTTAAATGCAAGTCTTAGTCTTAGCTTCTTCAAATTTTGTAATTGGCTTTTGTGGACTTGGTCTTTAGGTTTGTTCTCTAAATCATTTCAATTTGTAATTCTTTAGAAGTTGATTTTTAGCTGCTTCCTGGACCCTGCTTAAGCATGAACATAGGTTTTTTATGGTAAAAATACATTTGAAATGTATATTCTTAATAAAAACAAAAATTATTTTTCTAATAGAGCCTGGTTATATGAAACAAGTTTGGGTTTTCAGGAATTGAGAAGTGCCTGACCCCATTCTTAATGCTACCCCTGGAGTTTTGCTATGGTTCTCAGCTAAGCTGTTGCTCTTTGGAATCACCCGGAGAGCCAATAAAACCCCAGTGATGGACAGGTACAGTGGCTCACATCTGTAATCCCAGCACATTGGGAGGCCAAAGCAGGAGGGTCACTTGAAGCCAGGAGTTTGAGGCTGTAGTGAGCTATGATCATGCCGCTATACTCCAGCCTGGGCAACAGCAATACCCTGTCTAAAAAAAAAAAAATAAAGTCCCAGTGCCCAGGCCCAGCCCCAGATCAGTAGATCAGATCTCTGACATTGTGATAGAAGCTCCCCAGGTGATTATAGTATGCAACAAAGGTTGAAAACTGCTGTTCTGGAGACTTTTCTATTGTGTCTAAATAGGAAGACTGAGGCTGCCCGGAATGCTTCTTTAAAGAGTGTTTTTCAAATATCGTGTGCCTGAAAATCATGGGTGGAACTCGTCAAAAGCAGTACCACCCTTAGGGATTTGGCTACAGTAAAGCTAAATATAGGGCCTTAGGAACACGAGTATTCTAGGTGATTTGATACAGGTAGTGGGGGAACCAAACTTAGGTAGAGCTTTTAAGCCTGTACCTCCCCAGCTAATTCTTGGGCATTCCAGGATTGAACACTACTGTGAAGGTTTGGGAGTAGACCAGAAGATCTCTTGGTGGACTTCTACTTCTCAAAGTCCTGGTTGCCTACTTCTACCATTTCCTTTGTCAGACCTGCTGAGGCCAACAGCCCACTGAACATTGGGGCAGCCAGACTACTCCCAACAGATACCATGAATTTCTGCACCCACAGCTTGAGCTGTGTGCACATCAAATGTTGAGAGAGTTTACTACCAAACCTGTTTATGCCACATATTTGTGTTGTAATTATGTAGTATCATTAACACATAAACTGATGAAATATAAATGTGAAAAGTAAGAGCACACACTTCTATATAAACTTAGTTGGTAGCTTTGGAAAGATTTGATAGAGGCGAGTCCTTTTAAAATATTGCTGTTAAATTTGGGGTAGTCAAGGTACCAGTAAAATAATGGGGAAGTTCACAAAAATGTGGAGTCTGCATTTAACTTGCTCTGCAAGTATTTTTACACTTACCTGACATTTTCAAGAGATTTCAGAGACAGCGTTATAGTTTTATGGTAAAATGTTCGTGATATATGGGTATCACTTTTTACTTTGCCTGCATCAGAGGATTTTTTCTATTAGTTCATCACCTATTTCTCCCTCTTCTGAATAAAAAACAATGAGCAATGATATCTGCTGTGGTTAGGTCAGACTGCTGTGATTAGCCATTAACATACTCACCTGAGCATTTAATTTTCTGCTTATTATTTAAACAATACACAATTTGATGAACTTTGTATTTTCTTATAAAACGCCAAATGCCTCCAATTTAAATCAAGCACTGAAAGGAGAGTATTAGTCAAGTACTTTATTACTAATCTAGCTATTGAACTGTACTTCATTAAAAGATTTGCTTTTGAAATTGTTTTGTTCCTGCTGGCTGCCCCAGGCTGTTTTAAATACTGCTGTTGTCCACTTCTGCAGCTGGTATCCACTTGTTTTTATATTAATAATACAGGGATTAATCTCAAAGCTCTAAATCAGTAGTTCACAAACTCCAGCCCACATACCTGTCACCTGTTTTTGTATAGCCAATGAGCTAAGCATTTTTTTTTTTTTTTTTTTGAGACAGTCTCACTGTGTCGCCCAGGCTGGAGTGCAGTGGCACGATCTTGGCTCACTGCAAGCTCCGCCTCCTGGGTTCACACCATTCTCCTGCCTCAGGCGCCCACCACCACGCCCGGCTAATTTTTTGTATTTTTTAGTAGAGACGGGGTTTTACCGTGTTAGCCAGGATGGTCTTTATATCCTGACCTCGTCACCGCCTGCCTCGGCCTCCCAAAGTGCTGGGATTACAGGTGTCAGCCACCGCGCCTGGCCGCTAAGCATGGTTTTTATGTTTTTAAACTATTGAGAAAGAATCAAAAGAAGGGTATATTGGACATAAAAATTTTATGTAATTCACATTTCAATGTCCCATAAAGTTTCAGTGGGACACATCTAAGGTCATTTGTTTACTACTGTCTGTGGCTGCTTTTGAGCCTCAGTGGTAGAGTTGAGTACCATAGGGACCTCATGGTACACAAAGACTAAAATATTTATTATCTGGCCCTTGGGAAAAAAAAAAAAAAAGAGTCATCATCCTCTCATCCAGATGTATGCTGTGCCCAAGTCCTAGGCCTTTTCTCTCTCTCTATCCGGGCATACAATGCTCTTGCCCCTACAAGTTCCTTCCTGTCCGCTATCCTTTTTGATTGAGGGTTTGTTTGGAACCTGCCTTTGAAAGTAAATGTGTTGAATGTAACTGGTTCAGTTTTTCAGGGTTCTTTCTTCACCGGCTTCATTGGAGCCAACCCCCTTTGTACATAAGAACCAAACTCCTAGTTCTTACTAGAACTGTGAACCACAAAATATTAGTAAAACAAAGTCTCAGTTAAAAAAAATATGGATTCTTTATAACTATTTGATTTTTACGATTACACATTTAACTTAAATTTCTCAAGTTCACATTTGATGGCACCAGAAGTACACTTACCTTTCGGAAGTTTGGTGTACAAGCATTTATGCTATATCATGATATCTGCATTTCTGAAAAATCTTGAAAACTACAGATTCAAAGTGATAGAATTTATGATAAAAGTAAGGGCCAAACCACTGCAAATCAAATCTACACATTTTTGAACAGCAGCAGTTATAAAAATAACAATCCAAATAAAAATGGTAGAGTGAAAACATTTAAAAGCTAAAAAGCAAATACTATAGTAAATATACAACTTTACCTTTAAAAAGGTCAAATTAGCATGTTGGGGGTGGGAATGGTTTGAGGCTACTTTTAGTTTAGAGAAAGAAGGGTAAGATGCACCTGACCTTTCCTGATGGAAGAGAACTCCACAGAAGCATGTCCATGGAAGAGCCATGGCTACACATACTGGGCTGGAAACTAGTCATGGTATACATACTATACCCTCTGCAGATTACTACCTGCAGCTGAGTAAATGTATCTTATATTAAGCTGCTGTTATTGATTCTACAAAATAATAATGTGCTGGAGAAAAATGGTTATGAACCAAAGTGACTTACATGCTCTGTTTACATCATTTCCTACTTATCCTTCGTCTATGAGATAATTGACATTAGAGAAACACACATTTTAGCAGAACCCACTGTACTACTTTCTTCACTCTCTGAGTCTATCTCTCCAAGTACTGCTATGCATTAAACAGCAATAGCAGCAAAACCTGCCTCATAATAACCAGCAAAAAATCAAGCAGATATCAAATAAGCATTAAAAATTTCAGGTCAGCATTTATGTCAAGACAGCATGTATATACCACAATATATATTAAATCCAAAGAGAAGGAAGAATAAAAGTGTGACTAGAATGTCCTTAGTCACTTAATCCTTCTTGTGCCATCAAAAGCCCCTCACTCCCTCGCTATTGGCTCCTGACTTGAGAAGCCCTCAGCTGCTGATTGAGTAGACCTGGGGTGTTCAATCACAAATGGAGGGCAGAGGACAACATAGTTTTTAATGCCACCAAAATTCGAGGTAGTAAGGTAAGTATGGTTTTTAAAAGGTACACACATAAGGTTGGATATTTATAAATACATATGAAACATATATAGGGCATGACGATTAAAAAATGAAAAGTTTTGACAATATGACACTAGGGAAACATAAAGCCACTGAAGATAATATTGAGTATTTTTGGGAGGAGGAAGAAATGCAGATGATTCGGCTTGATAAATGCTTATTGGAAGGAAGATGGATTTAGCAGGGTTTTTTTGTTTGTTTTTACTTAGGGCATATAAAATAAGGTCATATTGGTTCTAATAGAGTGGGGAAATATGGAACAACTAAAAAGCTGTGCTAATCAACAGCAAAATCTCAGATGGTGAGATAAGATGTAAGAAGCACCTTGTTATCAGGCGGAATCACAGCACAGTAAGCACTGGGGACATTTTGATCCGGTGACAAATTCTCAAAAAGGTGTCAGGGTAAAAATTTTGATGCAAAGTAAAATAATGTGTTATTTTAAGGTGTGCGAAATTAGCTTGCAGTTGGACCATGGAAAAATCACTTAAGCATCAGGATGAGAAGCTGTCAGAGGCAAAATACGAAATATTTGAACCAACGATTGATAGGAAAAGCAAAAAACAGGAATGATGTCAGAGAAGTTAGAAGAAATGTCATTTAAACAAGGGACTACATAGAAAAAAATCAAATGTTGGCATTAAAATTTCCCGTAGTCAGAACATGCAAATGGGTTGGTGTATCAAATTAAGAATTGCATTCAAATGTGAATATTAGATTAAACCATAAAAAAATCTCTTAAAGAATTTCCTTTTTCTCTTAAAATAGATAAGTAAATCGCACTGCTTTAGTGATCTGTTATTAGGGACTCCAGCTGTTTCTGTCTTTCAACTGTCATCTTAGTAATTGCATCTGCCCTCAGAGGCACTCTTGGTCCAAGATGGCTGCTGAAGCTGTAGCCATTAGGGCCTCAATTCACTTAGGAGGCAAAAGCAAGAAGTGAAGGATAAAAGAGTGTGTGTTTCTCTGCTGAGGCAGCCCCCTCTAAAGAGCTTTCTCTGAAGCTGTGTCTAGTCTTTACCTACTGCTAGTTACTAGGGAGATTAGGAAATTTCAACTACTATTGCTGCCCCAAGAAAAAGTGAGATTCTGTTCATAAGGAAAAGGGGATATCTTTGCATTAGATAAAGGGGTAGAGAAGTAGTTCTATATGCTTAGGAAATATGTATATATGGGATATCTCAAAATAAGGAAAAGTTGGAGTGAAGATTAAAATAGAAAATAACAAAATGTTAACACACTAAGAATACACAAGAGACCATTTGGCCAGATAAAAGATATGTATGAGCCGGGTGCGGTGGCTCACACATGTAATCCCAGCACTTTGGGAGGCCAAGGCGGGCAGATCACCTGAGGTCAGGAGTTTGAGACCAGCCTGACCAACATGGAGAAACCCCATCTCTACTAAAAATACAAAATTAGCTGGGCATGGTGGCACATGCCTGTAATCCCAGCTACTCGGGAGGCTGAGGCAGGAGAATTGCTTGAACCCGGGAGGTGGAGGTTGCAGTGAGCCGAGATTGCTCCATTGCACTCCAGCCTGGGCACCAAGAGTGAACTCCATCTCAAAAATAAAAAATAAAAATGAAAAGATATGTATGATACATTTTTTTTTTAACCAAACCAGCACAGAAACTAGATTTCATAGAGTATTGGTTAAGAACTGTGTTCCAATCCTGGTTCTATCGGCTAACTTATTAGAGGACTAGAGGACCTTAAGCAAGTTTCTGGGCCTGAGTTTGTCTGTCTGTAAAGCAGAAACAGGAGTCTGTTCTACCTAAGATCGTTGTAAGGATTAGCTGGAATGAGGCAAGTAAAGTCTTCCTACAGAGCTGAGCACACAGGAGGCAACATGCCCACTAACATGGCTGAGCCATTTTCCGCTAGAAGTTCCTGCAGCTGGTAACAAAACACCTAGCAAGCTCTTGCTGCATGCTACCTCATGTTGGAGGGAAGGAGAAGAATCATCATCCTAATGACTTGGTTCTGAACAGCACAAAAGAGTTTGGTGAAGGGGAACAAAAAAAGACACGAATATTGGGAGAAAGCTGCCCATTTATAGCCACAGATGGTTGAGTATTCAAATGTGTACCCAAGAGCTCCAAAGTCCAGTGATGGGAATTTGCCTCTGAACAGAAGACTAAGAATGGAGACCTCCAATGGAAGGTGACTTATAAGGTGATTGTTAAAGAATCAGGGTACTTTCCACATGTAATTCTTTGATGACAGCTCTTCCAATAATGAGAAGTCAGGAGACTCCAAAATCTCCAGCTAAAATTCATGGGGATTAGAGCCTTGGATTTTAGAAGGATGCACAAAAGATGAGTAGAAGGGAGGCACAGAACTAACATGGAAGGTCCCTAAAGCTCAAAATTGCCACCTCTTCCCAAAAAGTCAAGGACAATGAAAAAGAAAGTGTTCTTTCTCTCCACTTTGAGTATTTGAAAGCTTTTCTCAGAATAAACTGTGATGACTCTTTTTCTTTAAATTTTGCCACGAAACATTTCTAATAAAAGAATTGTATAATGAGCCCCCATGTACCTCTCACCCAGCTTCACCAATGATCAACTCACAGCCAGTCATGTTTCCTCTTTATCTGCCCTCCGCCCCCAGAATATTGTGAAGCAAATTCAAGACATCTTATTCTTTCATTATTAAAGTATTTCAGTATAGTATGTATCTCTAAGATATGAAGATCTTTAAAAAAAAACCCACTGCTATTACACCTGAAAATAATAAACAGTAAATTTTTTAATATTGAAATATACAGGGTTCAGATTTCTTAGATTGTCTCGATTTTTTCATTTTATTTAAATAAAGATGCAAATAAGATCCATACATTGTGATTGGGTAGATTCTTTAAGTCTCCTTTAACGGGAGCTTATTTGTTATACCAGGTTATTTATCCTGTAGAGTTGCCCACAGTCTAAATTTTACTAATTGCATACCTGTGGTCTTCCTCCAGTATATTTTCTGAAGTTGGTAGATGAGATACAGCAGCCTGATCAAATTCAGGTTTGATTTTTTTTGGGGGGTGGGGGGGTGGTCAGAGTCTCGCTCTGTTGCCCAAACTGGAGTGCAGTGGTGCAATCTCGGCTCACTGCAACCTCCACCTCCCGGTTCAAGCAATTCTCCTGCCTCAGCCTCCCGGGTAGCTGTTATTACAGGTGCACACCACCACATCTGGCCAATTTTTGTATTTTTAGTAGAGATGGGGTTTCACCATGTTGGCCAGGCTGGTCTCAAACTCTTGATCTCCAGTGATCGGCCTGCCTCGGCCTCCCAAAGTGCTGGGATTGGCCTCCCCAAGTGCGTGAGCCACCGCCCCCAGCCCAGGTTTGATTTTTGCAGGGCTACTTTATAAGGGGTTTTGAGGTATTGGCATCAGGAGGCACATAATGTCTGGTTATCTTGCTTTTTTCTTCATGTTAGCAGCCATTAAGAATAACTGCCTAGACCCATTAGTTCATTAGTACTTGCTAGTGATAGTCTAATTAAGTGTCTTTATGAACTCACTTAATTTAAATATATTTGTTTTCCAGTCCATTGCATTCTATGCTGACGAGTAATGCTATATTGACTAGTAAATATAGCTTGTAAAGACTAAGCTTGGGAATCTCTGAAAAGTCATCTCAGGAAACAGACCTAGACAACATCTGCACTAAGCTAGCACCCTCTGTCTTTTCCAGATTTGCTCCTTTTTTAAAGGAAGGCTGTTTCTCACTTTAATTTTTCTAAGTGGCGTTTAGCCTCAGCCTCTGTGCTACTCCATATGCTTTCCCAGCTGAACTATCAGACCAACCAGCTAGATAGGTTCCCTGGTGATTAATTTTTTCTTGGAGCCCCTGAGGCCTGTAGTCATGCACATATGGTGTCTAATGGCTTGGTGGATAACTGAGTTAATGGTGTGTGAAGGTGACCTGAATAAATTTGGAATCAAAACTAATACAGGTTACGGCAAGCTGGTCCCATCATAAATTTGGAGTACTTGTATTCTTGCCTAAGTAAGTGTTAGGTGACTCCTTTGGAGAGAAACTATGTGGTCCTGAGTTCAGAAATTCTGTTAAGGACACAGGAGACCAAATGCCTCCTCTTGTGAACCTTGTATTGAACATGTTCACTTTCCCTTTCTCACATTCAACTGGAGTTCAGAAAAATATCATCATTCTCCTTTTACAATTATTCTTTCTAAACTGAGAACGTGAATAACTAGGACAGGCAGGGCGTTGGTGTGGTTTCATCACTTTTTCCCAATCCTTCCTGCAGTTTTTTGCAAGCCTTCCATTCCACGCTTCAGACTGCCACTGGGTCTTCAGTTTGTTTTTGATTGTTGGAGCCATGTCAATGAAAAAAGGCTGAGTTTGACCTCTCAATATATGGATACTAATTTATTGATAAAAATGGAGAGTAGAATAATGGTATGTATGGTATACAAATATTACACTGTAAAGAAACACGTTCCTATTTTTTTGTGCATCCCCGTGGATCATCTCATGCATCCCCTTTTTGAGGTTCACTTTTTAGATCAGGCACTGCTTGAGGTGCCAGCAAAACAGCTACCCTCCAATCAAATCAAACACCAAAAGCAAAATCCAACTTCAGTTACTTTGTTTGTTTGTTTGTTTGTTTTTTTATTATACTTTTTCTAGGGTACATGTGCACAACGTGCAGGTTTGTTACATATGTATACATGTGCCATGTTGGTGTGCTGCACCCATTAACTCGTCATTTACATTAGGTATATCTCCTAATGCTATCTTTTTTAAATCAGAAAATATAGAAAGGAATTATTTTTATTTCAATATATGTTTCTTTTGTTTTCAGAAATTAAAGTGTATTCAAATCACATGGCAGAACCCTGTAACTATTTTAAATGTAGGACTAATCCAAAGACTTTAACCTTGTCCTATGTCTACTGTTATTTTCATGGAGGAGTCTGTCTTAACAAACACAGATTTATGTCACATGATATGTATTCTGTCTGAAAACACTTCCCCCTAACCCTCCCGCCCCCAAATCTAAGTGAAATATAATGGTCACTGATTTTTGGTAAAAATAGTTGCTGCAGAGTTCCTTTAACATAGCAAGTTATTTGGGCCTAGGTCTCCACTGAAGCGGGCCATTTCCAGCCTCTCTGTATGGTTTCTTTTACTGGATAAACGTCTCTTCTTTAGCATCTTTTATGCCATCTCTCAGACTTTTGCCTCTCTTTGTCTTGTTTCAGACCCTAAAGGTCTTCGTTTCTTGGACTCCTATTTCTTTTAGCATGTGTCAATTGAGCAACTTCAGATGCTGTTGATCTAGACTATCTGATCAGGTCCTTGCCCCACTGAAGCTTGGAATCAAGTAAGAGGAGGGGACATATTGAACTCTCAAGCAGTGTTTAACCAGGTGGGAGACAGCAATAAGCAGAGGATTAGGGCTCCATTGGCTGGGGATGGGGATTGAGTGCTGAGAGAGTTGAGGAGGTAGGTGGTGCCGTTAGTGATCTGCTTGAGGAAACCATCCAAAAGAGGCTACCACTTGGAGCTCTTCAAAAGGGGTCTTACCTGGGGTGATGAATGGCAGGATGGCATTTCTAAGCAGGAGAGAGTGTCTTGAACAAAGACTGGAAACTACAGTTAGTTAGCCTTGGCTGAGTGTTTGGGCTGCTGTGATAAAGTACCATAGACTAGGTGACTTATAAATAGCAGAAATTTATTTCTCACAGTTCTGGAGGCTGAAAGTCTGAGATCAGGGTGCCACTATGGTTGGGTTCTGGTGAGGGCCCTCTTCTGGGTTACAGACAGCCAATGTCTTATCCTTACCTGGTGGAAAGAGTGACCTAGATCTCTGGTCTCTTCTTAAAAGGGCACTATTCCTATCCATGAGGACTTCACCCTTGTGACCTCTTTACTTCCCACAGGCCTCACCTCCTAGTACCATCACAGGGGGGATAAGGATTTCAACAGTGGGGATATGAATTTTGGGGGACACAGACAATTAGTCTGTAACAATCCTGGACGTGGGATGGACAAGAAAGACTTGGCTAGAATAGAACCACAAGGTTGAGAAGTCATGAGAAGAATCCTTTGTAGTTTGAGTCACTTAACCACATTATCTCATGTGATCCTTTGGGCCTCTCCAGGAGGGAGGGTGGTTATTACCTGAAGAGTCCAGGTGCAGGTGGGTGAAACCACTTCCCAAGGGCACATAGCCAGCAAAGGGCAATGTCAAAGTTTGAAATCCTGGTTTCCTGGCTCTGGGTCCTTCTCCCTTTTTCTTATAGACACACCTCTCTATAGGGTGTGTCGTGTTGGCATTGGTAACAGGGCAGAGCTTCAGCACTCAGAAGCTGCCTGAGAAATGGGGAGGAGGACTTAGAAAGTGAGAGATTTTCTGAAACCATCAATGAGTATGAGACCTCGGCTTTGCTTTACCAGTGTATTTTAATTGTTCCTGTTTTCAAACTGCTGCTTGCAAATTAGACACTTCAGCTGCTTTTCCTTTCAAATATGTTTATTTGCAGCATTTTAGATTGGAAGGCACTCTAATTAGAGTGATCACTTTTATTTTGCTATCTTCATGTTTTTAAGAAATCAGGAATGAGGTGAATAAATTTCAAGAGGCATGTGATTTATTTTGAGGAGAGGGATGGAGAGGATATTTTTAGCTTCTGTCTTAAAAATCAGCTCTTCATTTAAAGCCTGGTGGTCAGCTGTCCTTTAAAGGGACCTTACGCTGCTATACCTGAATCAGAATCTCAATCTGTACACCTCAAACACAAAGAGATCGTGCCTGGAATTTAGAAGTTTGTTCTTAGCTTGGTGGGAGCAGGGGAAGGAAGGAGCCCAAGAGAGTCTTGTGTTTTAAGTGGCCTGGTTTGTCACATGTCAAGTCCCCGCCTACAACAACAGCGTGTTGACACTCGGTATTCTGAGGGGAGAGATTATGTGCATTATTACCAGTGGACACATCCATCATCATGAAGCCATGGGTATTAATGCATATGGCATGGGGCTGAGTGCCTCAGCAAGGAAATTTAGCAAGCACAGCCCTACAACTAGAGCTTAAAATTAGAAATGCACCTTAGTGATGTGGCATAGTGGAAACCAGCCTATGCCGTCCCACCCAGAAGGGGGCACCCCTGGGTCAGTGGACCCAGCATCTAGGACACAAAGCCCTTTGGTGAGGGATGGGTCTGCCCCACACCACACGAAGGCATTGCATCCTCTGACGTCCATGGTGTGCCCAATCTCAGCCATAACTAAGTGCTGGGTAGAGCTCTTTCAGATGCATGAGCCTTGGGGACAGCGAGTTTGTGAAAGAATGTGCCTTCACATAATAATTTAAAAATCTCATTTGTTTCCGTGAACACCCACGTGAGATAATAGGGCAGGTTTAATATTCCTTCATTTTACAGATAAGAAAACTGAACTTTGGGAACTTGCCGAAGTCCCATAAGAAGTTAGTCAGAGAACTGGAATAAAAACACAGATTACTTCATTCTTGACCCCAAACTGCCTGCTAAATTTTACACAAATATGGATAGGGCCCCAGAAAAGGCCAGATTACCTCAGATCAGTGTGGGAGGGCTGGCCTGCCTGTGTAAAGGCTATTTACAGACAGAGACTAATTCTCCCCTGTCTTCACTCTGAGTAATTAATGCCACCCCTTCTGTGAGACTGCTGGTAAGAGCTGCCAAGCATAAGGATCTTCAAAAAGTCTTGTCTTTTTGAAGCAGTGCTGTTTACCCTGCGTATAATTATTATAACAATGAGAGCTTCCTGGCACATTAAATTATGTCTTACTTGGAGTCTGTCATCCCCCGTGCAGACAATGAAGTCAAGAGCTGGGATGGCACCAGAAGGGGCATTGCAACCTGCCTGAATCTGGCTGTCCTGGTGTCCCCAGAGAGGTGCCTTTTATTATCTATTGGGGCTTCAAAGAGAGGAACATCTCCAAATACTACTCTAGAATCATGATTTATTATTTTACAGTAAATTAAGCACCGAGTGAAATTGTTTCAGCCCTTGACTCTGTGCCGCCATGCTTCTCCACAACATGGTGGCCTGGTCTCATGTTTTATGTAATTCAGAATCAAACTAATGAAGCTGTCCTGGTTGCACCCCACCCCCACCCCCACCACCTGCTGCTTTGGAAGGATCCAGGGAGAAGCACATGCATATTGAGTGGAGTATAAACTCCTTCCTTATGTGTGGTGCATTGAATTCAGGCTGCCCTTTTTATTCCTAACTTTGAGAGGCTGGCAGGAAGGTAAGGCCCTTGGGATGAAAGGTAAAGGTGTGTACCATCCCATAGAAGTGGGCCCTGCCTCACACGCCTTTTTCCCTTTCTGGTTTCCCAATGAAACTGGGCCTTCTCCAATCATCCCACCTCCCAGATTTCTACATAATTACTATATATGAGACGTGCCCATTGGAGCTGCCAAATGTGATTTTGCAGACAGGTCTTATCTTTCTCCCTTGGTTGTAAGATAATTACAAGTAGAAAAGTTGGAAATTACAAGAAAGCAATTACTTTTCATCCTGGCCTGCAGAAATTGTGTTCTGCCAGTCACTGTGTGTGTTCGTATTTTTATATTTTGCTTCGTATGAAAAAAAACTTTTTGAAATTAATTTTAAGAATGTTTCTTGATCAACTGAGTAAAGATCAATTGACATCTGCTAATACTGTCCTTTAACATGAATATATGAAGAGTATTACTTTGATGGAATCCCTCACAGATTTACAACAGTTAATACTGGAAAACACAAAATGTAATGTTATTCCTTACTAAGAGAGACCAATATATAGATAGAATTCTTCCCCCTTCTTGTTACCAAGAAATACACTAAAATGATTTAAAAGTATTAATGTATTACTTTATATTTTTCATATTATTTTTAATTTATTCTTTACTGATGTGATTGGGTGGTACTTGGCCTCTGTGGTTTGGTTCCTGGCCTTTGGGGCCTCAGTTTAATTGTCAGAGGAAGCCCCGTCACAGCTACTGCCAGTGTGACCATGCAGTTTTCCAAATTCTTCCCTGACAACTCTCACAGGATGGTCCTGTAATAATAGGAGACACTTCTCCCTTGCCTTTAAACAGTATCTGGCCAAGCTCATCAAGCTATCTCCTACTTTCAGGAAAGGATATTCAGTCCATGATTTCCTGACCCTTTAGGGATTCTATAAAACATGGAATTTCAGTTTGCCAAGGCAAAACCTTCCACTGTGACAGCCCTCTTTGTCACTAAACAGTCTGTTTTCTGTGGTTACTGCCCAGATAGGTGGAAAACAGAAAGCTCATGGAGGAGTCTGCTGACACATTTGGGCTGTGGTGGTGTGTTTTCAACCTACCAGCCTGTTTTCTGCATGGTAGTATAGCTGGTGGGCTTTGTTGCTTTAGGACCATGCCAATCAGAGTAGATGAAGGAACATCATTATCCGTAAGTGACTGCATTTGCATTGAGGAAAAGAGAAACCAGCTCTGCAATTTGAAGGCCTCCTGCCCTTCTTAAAGCAGAAAGGAGGTCATGCCAAAGGGTTTCTTGTTTTCACAAACTGGCTGGTGGTTCCCCAGGGTCCTTTAAGAGCCATTCGTTAAATGGCAGAAAGCTCTGTGCTAAGGCAGAGAAAATCCTGAAAAACAAAAGTGCTGGAAAATAGAGACCCACACTGACCAGTTCGGACTGAGAGATGTAGAGTGGGCATAAGCATTGGTTCCACATGGGCAGTGATGTGAAGGTGCTAGCCAGCTCAGGACTCTCATGTCTAGCTTGTCCCATTTTATGGCTTTGGAGTAGTATTAGCACCTTGTTTTTAAAAGCAAGGGTACATACTTAAACATATTTTAAATGCATTTTATTCCCAGTGCTGGCTCAGCACTGCACATGTAATAGTTGTCTAAAAGAACCATTAAGTGGTATTACTTCCTATTTATGGATGAGACATTTGCCATCAAGTTGCAAATACAGGACCATTGCTCTTTCCGTACCACCCATTTAGCCTCAGAAATCTCTCTATGTCTGTCTTTGGACCAGAAACCAAAATTCTCACCTAATTGGACAGTAGAGAATAATAAGTAAAGTGTTTGTGGCTGTTCTTTCCTCCTGTTCGTTCCCCCAGATAGGCAAATTCTGGAGCCACTCAGTATCATACTTGAGACCCATTGCCCAAGATGAATCGTAATTTATACCAGATGAGCTCAAGCCAAGACTAAATGTGGAGGCCAGTACATGAAAGGAAGCAGACTCCCCTCTTTTTAGTGCCTGTGGGCCAATAGGTGGACCACAGACTGGGCTGGAAACAAGACAGCAAGCTTCCCCTTATTGTGCCACTGCAATCATTGAGCACCATCTTTTTCTCTTAGAGAGGTAAGGGTTTGGGAAGGAAGAGGCAGAGGTGAACAGGCTTTGAGATTCTTAGCTTCCAAGGGTTTTTCAGAGCCCCACAAGGTTTGAGTGGGACACAACAAGGACCACCCCATACATATATACCTTGACCTTGGGTGGTTACTTGAGGTAAATGAGCCAAAGACTGCAGAGACTTTAAATTGTTCTGAAATGTAAATTTTTTCTGCTACACTGCTGAAATTCACAGAGATTTGCATTTTAGAACTTACTTCCAATCTTGGAATAAAAGAATTTTTCATCTTTGTTGAATTTTAGACTTCAGGAGCAAGCAGATGAGGTAGTTTCTTTTTGTCTCTCTCCTCTCTTTTTCTTTTTTGTTTGCCTTGCAGTTCCTAAGTGAATGTGGTACTTAGGAGCAATATAAAAAGGAGGATGAATCAACTATAAAATATACCTTTTAAGTTTTACAACTCTTTTTATTTTGTTTTTGATTAGAATACACACTTAGGTAGTCGTGGACTTTAAGCTCGTTTGCTGGAAGCAGGTGGAAAGTGAAGGAATGTGCCGTGCCCGAGATCCATGTTTCCCACAAGTCCATAAGTGCTTTGTGGTTTGTGTGCCTGCCCTCCTTGTGTTTTTCACTCAGCCAGCTTGTATTTACTGAGCGCTCGCCCTGTGCCAGGCCTCTGCCAAGCCTACTGGTTCTGCCCTGGAGAAGTTCACAGTTCCAGCCATCTGGGAACATCCAGTGACAGTGCAGCCCAAGCAGGAAGATGGTTAAGGCACAGAGGAGACAGCAATGACCTTCACCTGGGTGGATCCAGGACTGCCTGCTTGTAAAGGAGGGGGAGGCAGGAGTCCATCCAGAAGAAAAGGAGGGAGGAGAGAAGGTTCTTTTGGGCATTAGCAGTGGCAGACCAGGTGTGAGAGAGCAGGAGAGGTTTGGGAATGAGGGATAAGTTAAGTGTAGGCAGAGACCTTAGCAGATGGCAGAGGGAATAGTTGGAGTTAAAGCTGGAGAGCTTGCAGAAGCCCAGATTGTGAAGGGCCTTGTGTGCAGTGCTGGGAAGCTCTTTATATAGGGGAACAAAACTTTTGAGTTTTGGAACCTAGTGACAATAAGGAGGATGGGTTGAAGGAATGAGAGCCTACAGACAATGTCTTAGCCCACAGCCTCTAGGAAGCAGGGCCTGAGACAAAGACTAAAGTACCAATATTTTGCTGCAGAAGGAGTTGCAAATCCAGGGCAGCAAGGATGAAGGAAAAGGGAAGTGCAGGGTAACAGATGGTGTGTCTGACCATGCTGGCTCCTGCCTCACCAGGGGCCACAGAGACACAGCAGCACATTAGGCTGCCTGGACTCTCCCCAAAGGCCTGCAAGGAGGAGCTCTACCTTGGAATAGTGGAATAGTCTGGAGGAGAGAAAGGAGGTGGGTTTTATTCGCCCTGCTCCTTCCTGTGTCCTGTTTGCCATCAACCTTGGTTCACCTCATAGATTTCTAAGGCCCCTATAATTCTGCGATGCTATTTAGGAAGGAGGACACCATCACCCCATCCCATGGTAAGCTTATTCCCCATCTGGCAGCAGAGGGCAGCCTGGTTTGTGTGAGCACTGACTGAAAAAGAGAGGAGTAGGGGCAATCTGAAAGGGCTCCTAAGGAGCGTGCCACTATTGAGACAACGAGCCCAGCCCAGACATTACGATAGCAGTTCATGCAGGAGGGGGCTGGCAGAGCAAATGGAGGCGACCTGTAGTGGAGGGAGGTTTACAAGATCTTCATTCTGTGCAGTTGACAGCCCCAACCTCAACCTTTATAGGAGTTACGTTACAGTAACAGTAAAGTACTCCCATGGCTGCTTCTGGTCAATGCATACTCTGTGGCCTTGTGTTTCTTAAATAAAAAATAGGATTCATTATTGTATGTTTGTAAAACCATGTAACAGGCCAATTTCCATATTTGTGGGGAAAGAGGAGGAGCTGCCACAGGCTGAGTATCCCTTATCCAAAATTCTTGGGACCAGAAGTGTTTTTGATTTTGGATTTTTTCAGATTTGGAGATATTAGCAAATACTTAACTGGTTGAACATTCATATTCCCGAAAATCTGAGGTTGAAAATGCTCCAGTGCTCAGCATTTTGGATGACCTGAGCTGTGGACCGAGACCCTGCCACTGTCCTGTTAGGCCTTCTCTGTAGGACTTAAATTTTTCTCTGCCCTCCATGGAGTGGGACACACGCTTGCCTCTGCAGCCTGGTTTTGTCACCCTGGAGAGGGATTGACAGCACTTCCCGGGGAGGACTACTGCTGCCTAAGACTCACAGATGTTCACCCCTGAGGAGCCAACTTTGGGCTGAGCTGCAGAATTTTTTAATGACAGGTCATAAGGTGCTGCGTGAATGAGGGGAACTGATGTCCAGGAGAAATATGTGTGTCTGCAGTGGGGAGCAGGGGTGTTACTGGGGAGGATACTGCTATTCACCAAAGAACATTCCTATACCCTAATTCACCAGCTAAAAAGGAAGTTGGAGATCAAAGAGATATCCGCATCCCCATGTTTATTGCAGCACTATTTACAATAGCCAAGATACGGAATTAGCTTGAGTGTCCATCAGCGGATGAATGGATAAAGAAAATATGTACATAATGGAATACGATTCAGCCATTTAAAAAAATGGCAGTCTGTAGTTTGCAGCAATATGGATGGAGCTGGAGATCATTATGTTAAGTGAAATAAGCAAGTCACAGATGTCAAATGTTCTCACTCCTATGTAGGAGCTAAAAAGGTGGCCCTCATGGAGGTAGAAAGTAGAATGACAGATACCAGAGGCTGGGAAAAGGGGTAGGTGGGAATAAAGAGTAGTGAGTTAATGTGCAAACATAAAGGTGGATAGAAGGAATAAGTTCTAGTGTTCAACAGTAGACAAGGGTGACTATAGTTACCAACAGTATATTGTCTATTTCAGATTAGCTAGAAGAAAGGACTTGAAATGTTCCCAAAACAAAGAAATGATAAATGTTTGAGGTGATGGATACCCTAAATACCCTGATTTGATCATCACATGTAGTATCCATGTATTGAAATATCACATATATCCCATAAACATGTACAATTATTATCAATTTAAAAATGTTGTAAAATAAGTTGGGGAAAGCTTCTGATTCTCTAGTTCTGCATTCTACCACTCCCCCCTGCTGTGGACTTACAGGAGTGTTGTGTAAATTGAATTGTTTTTCTAAAGCTTTCTCTCCAAGCTCTAAATATCTTATGACTGGTTCTGAACATGTACCTGCCTCCTGCTACAACCATAAACAGCTGAAGAGACACTGACAACACTGCTCATTGACTCCAGCATGCGCCCTCCTTCCCTTTGCATCTCCTCCCCTCAAATGAGCTTAGGTGGATTTAAATTTTAATCAGTTAGATCAGTTGTTCTTAATGAGAATTTAAATTGAACTAGAGAATAAAAGCATTAGGGGGGCTGCTGGTTGCTCAGCTGGAACCTTTGGGCGACAGAGGTGGTTGCATGCTGTGATATGATACTCAGTGCAGGCCCTTTTTGACTGCATCTCCAGAGATCTGTTGGTGATAAAGTTTTTAGAGCAGATAATTTTCTTTGACCTTAGTCTCTTAAGTTGGAGAAGGAAAGCTTTCTAAGAAGTGATCTCCATCCAGTTCTTAGATCAGTGGGACATCCAGGTCTATGGTGGTCACCTATGGTCACCCTCACCCTGGGCCTGGATGACCAAAGTAAGGGAAGGGAAGGGGGAGTGTATGCTGGAAAATGTCTCTTACCTCTAACGCCCTCCCCACTTTGAGCCTTCCCATGTGTAGGGGAAAGGCAGACAAGGACACCTTTAATTTTAAAAATCCTGAATATCCTGCATCTTAAACACAAAAGATAAGAGTGTCCATGAAGACAGAAGGGGATCCTTTGAGCCCCTTGATGGCAAGAACTGACCCTTCCATCCTGGAGAAGAGGAGACCAATTTGATATTATGGAGGCAGAATATACAGGACTGTGTGACTAATTCGACATGTGTGTCCATGGAGCTTGAAGGGGACAGAACCACAGGTGCAAAACTGGTGTAGGTACTTGGCTGGGAGTTTGGTATGAGAGGCTTCTGGGGCACCTTTACCTGGAATAGGCAGCGTGGTTCATCTGCACCAGGATTCTACTCAGAACTCTTACAAGTGGTAACAAGAGACCTGAGGTAGGAGTACCTAATTGTTACATCAATGTCAAAGGCTAAAGTTAGTCTTGAAACATTTTTTTTCCTCTAATCAGCTGTTGGGATTTTCACGTTTATGAAATTGGTAAATCCTTTCTGAAGGTAATCTCTAGTTTTGGATTTTACCATGCCTAAAAGTTAGTAAGTTCATACACTTTATTAGTCTTTACATATACCTGTTTATATTTGCCTGAACTTGCTTCCTTGTTATACTTCAAGAAACCCCAGCCTTTTCTGGGATTTAATGGCAATACATATGTAATCTAGTACCTTGTTACTTTCCCAGGCATTTAGTCTGGGAACCCTAATCTTGAGTCTGTCTACAGTGGATATTTTTCTCCAGGACAGGAACCAAATGGGCCAGTTACTGGTCTGCCCTGTAGCTCACCACAGACATAGCCTAGGGGCCTTTGGCCCATCTTCACTAGTTGGCAACTGGCTTTTTAGGCGAAATGCCTCCTTTTGCATAAAGGAGAGATGCCTGTCCCCACCTGCACCGCCCATCTCCTGCTTTAAGGCCAGCAAGATGTCCCGAGAGGCCTCCTTGTAGATGAGTGAAATCCACACAGGGAAACTCAAGTAAAAATATGGGGTGGGGTCTGGGAAGAGCTGTGTTTATTATAAGGATCCAGAGGGACCTGGGGAATTTAGGATAGGGAACCACTGTGGGTGGGATAAGAACCAGAGTGGCTCCAGGCCCTAGTTTTTTCTCCTCTGTCTCTCTGCTTTCTTTTCCCACTCTCTTCTCTCCCCTTCCTTCTCCTTATTCTTCTTCTACTCCTCTTTTTTTTTTTCTATCTCTGTGTCATGCTTGCAGTGGTGATGTTTTGGTTGTAGTCATGCTCTTGGGTCCCTCTTATGACCGACTGTCTGTGTCTTCCCCTCTCCTTTAGCCTTTACTTGGTTCTTTTCCCAACCCACCCGCCAAAACTGGCAACCAGCTTCCTCAGAACTTGTTATCTGGCTCGTAATTGCCCAGACTCCAACGCTCAAATGACCTTTTTGCTCTAAAGCCAGTGGCCATCTGGCAGTAATCTCCCTGTATACAGGATTCTGAGTTCCCAAGAGAGCATCTGGTTGGCTCCCCTTGCCTTCCTGAGTCTGCTACATCATTCCTGGGCTGCTGGCCAGCCTAGGAGTGGGTCCCCTCAGGTCAGACACACCCTGGGCAGGTCAGCAGCCAGCAGTGGGCACAGGGTAACAGAGCCCCCTGCCTACTTAACAGGAGCTGTGGGTGGGGGCAGGAGTTACCAGATACATCTAGCACAAGAACCATATCCTAGAACCCTTCAAACTAACATATGCCAGGTAGGTGTAAGCTTCTGTACTAATTTAAAACTATACATTTCTAAGTTAATGAATTCAGCATCTTGCAGCCATACCAGACATGGCATGGAATTAAACTTTCAGTCCCACTGTTCATTTTATTCATACATTAGGGTGGCAAGGGTGGTCTTGCTCATTGCAAGCAAAGTCATCCTGGTTCATGAAATGAAGAATGTGGACTGTGCAGTTTTCCCAGTCATGAAGACTTTTGATACATCACTTGAAATGTTTCTCCTGAAGTTGAGGGTCTTTTGTAATATCACCAGGGCAGTGAATGGCAGAGACCAGATCATGAATCGCTTCATTTAGAGCCTGCCTCCGGGCTTCCCTGCACGCTGTGGCTGCTAATACCACACCCCTGTGTCCCTTGTGGTCTTAAGTCACAAAACCAGCTATTATTAGATTTGCCTGGAGTGTCTGAAAACAGGCTTAGAATGAGGAAACCTTGTCCCACTTTTAGACAACTGGAAAACATTACAGAATTTGACTTTTTGAAAATTTCCCAAAAAAAGGAAAAGAAAAACCCACAAACCCCAGCTTGTACAGTTTAGTCACAGGGAAACACAGAGGTAAAAAAGGTGAACTTGCTTCCACTTCACAGGTGGTTTTGATTTAGAAAACGTGCCTCAAAATTCAGTGCCTACAAATACAAGAAAAGGGGTTTGGTTGTGCTTCTAATAGTATAAGTAAAATTACTCTTGAATGTTTCAGGGCTCATGAAAATTTACATTTATTCTCTTTTTTCTACTTTTATCTACCTGAGTATTCTCATTATCTCTCCAGCTGTGAGAAACTCTCATCTTCCCATGATCCCAAATTAGGTGGGATCCAGTTCTGACAACATGAGTTAATCATCACTAGAAACATTGGCAAGAGCTGGGGAATGTTTGTATTCCTCTGGGACAGCTTAGCATCTCTGGGTAAATATTGCTGTCCAACTGACTGCCTTCCCCGGGCTGTCCTTCCCCAAACTTCCTCTCCTAGAGGTAGGAAGAGCCAAAATCAACTGTTAGGTCTGTGGTAATTTACAAAGCAAGGATGATATTTCAAAACAGTTGGCTATATAATGTATTTCTTCTTGCAAAATTATACAGTTGGTATTCAGTAATATGTTGCCATATAATGTATTTCTTCTTAAAAAATTATACAATGGCTATATGACTGTTTATGTCCACAAAGTCCAGCCAGATTACTTTTCAAAGAAATTTTAGCAGTTTGATTGCCAAATTCCTATGATCTCCATATTAAGAACTCTCTGTCTGTGGCCTCTAGTCTTAGAAGTTCTAGTCCATGATACAGGTTGTTATGCAAATGAAAGAAAAAGAGAAATGTCTTCTGCTTGTTTTCTTCTTTAGAATAAGAAGATCTACTTGGACATTATTCACACATACATGGAAGTGCATGCAACTGTTTATGGCTCCAGCACAAAGAATATTCCCAGTTACGTGAAAAACCATGGTATCCTCAGTGGACGGGACCTGCAGTTCCTTCTTCGAGAAACCAAGGTAAAAATTCACCACGGATGTGGTGTTCAGGTTATTGCCATTGGCTGTGAAAATGGGATCAGAATATTTCATGCTTGTTTTTCAATGCTGCAATAAACTCTTGTGGCTATTTTGGGGCAGCAGTTTGCTAGACCAACGGCAGCTGAAAAGTAAGTGAATTGTGGAATGAGATTGCTACAGTTTTGTTCATTGATTTATTCAAAAATCGTATTTACTAAGGACCTACTCAGTGTTAGGTGTCAAGCAAGGGGCTAAGGATAAGGCTGCAAATGGAAAAGGTAAAGCCCTGCCTGGAAGGACAGACTTTCTAATAGAGCAGCAGCTTTCATAGTAAGCCAGGGGTGCTGAACTCTTCCCCCAACCCAATCATCCACTGTTCAAGGAGTGGGTTTCCCAACCAGCTTTTCCTCATACCTCCTTGTTCACCAAGTATGCATTGGACAGTGAAGAAGTTCAGATGAGGGCAAAGTCCCTGTGGGCTCAGGAAGCAGAACAAGGATCAGGAGAGATGCAAGAGATGAAAGATGGATGGAGTGTAGACACACCTGGCATGTGGGCCAGACAGGAGTTAGAGTCAGGTGGTGGAGGTGGAGGTGGCATATTCAGGAAAGAGCTAGAAGCCAACCCAGCTAGTCTAAGTGTTGAAAAATAGTGGAGGTAAAATTGGATGAGGGAATGTGAGGGTCTGATTGGCACAGATGGAGGCAGAGTTCAGTCCATGTGGTGGAGGTAGCCGGGCAAGCCCTTGAGGATCATTTTGCTCAGCAGTAGCATGATGACCTGTTGCTTTTACACTATAGGGAAGTCCACCCAGTGGTCTGTGTTTTTTCTGTAATGCTGCCATGGAAGTACCAAATGAAGTTCAGGAACTTGTGAAGAAACCAGAGTTTGGCCTTGAAGGGTTGGCTGGCATTTCAATGTATTAGATAAACTCCCTCAGGTTTATTAATAAGTTTTTATGAATTTCACAAATATTTATTGAGTAGCTGCAATGTGCTAGGCGTTGTACAAGGGATGCAAGTGTGAAGAAGGCACATGGATCTCTCTTGTGGTATGTCCTAAGCACAAGGAAGCTTATTTTCAGTAGTGGATTTCTCAGCTCTCATCTCTGGCTCGCTTTGTTTTCATGTTCAAGGTAGGGGAGAGAGGTTGAGCAGGTGGACTTCTATGGCATAATCTCAGTTGTCCAATCATTATGTGATACTTCATTTATAAAAAGTGTATTCACATATGCTATCCTCTTTGATTCTCACAACAGCATTAAGAGGTAGATAGAGCAGGTATTATTGTTAACTTTATTTTGAACATGAGGAAATAGGCTACAGAGTTTGGCTTGCCCACAGTAAACTGGGGTCAAGTCCTGGAGGTGGCCCTAACTCATGATTTTTTTAATTGCACATTAAAGCTCTGCTAGCCCCTTGATGTACTGTCGTCATAAACACTCAAGAACTCTTAGTGGACACCCACTAGCCAAAGGAATGTATATCTCCTCTTTGCCTCAGTTTCTCCATCTGTAAATGCATTTGATCCTATCTATGTCCAAGACATTTGTATGATGCCACAAATAAAATGATTTGACAATTTCTTTAGCTTATTGGCCAAAGACCTGGTTTGTTTTAAGATTTTATTTCCTTCCAAGGTCATCTGTAGTCTGATGACTGTTTTTTGTTATCCAGGAGTGAAGTGTGTTCTCTAGTTTTCACTATTTGCTTTCTATCACCTTCTGTCTTAGGCTGACATTTTAGAATCATCAGAATGTCTGGGCCCTTTAATGGCAGTGCTATTTTTGCCATTTGCCTCATTTTACTTTTCTCCACATCAGATTGTGGAAAGAGCTCAAGCTCCTTTAAAAAACACTTGGCAGAGCTGGTTTTCAGCAGCGTGTCATTACTGTCTCACACACTTTTATTAACCCAACCTCATGAATGTCTCTCTCAGCTTCGCAAATTTTGAAAGAACCCTTACTTACCTACCATCCATTACCCTGTCAGAGATTAGGAAATAGGCCAAAACGGAGATGGCTGATGTCTAGGGGAGGAGAAGAAAAGAGGCAGGGAAGGCCCAGGCCAAGATGTCCAAGTTTGTCTAATGAGCAAGGATTGCAGCCTGAGTTAAAGAGCACGAGGGGTGTATGTTCATCCTTGAAAAACTGGGACCCGTGTAGAGGATGTCACTGATCACATTACCTATTGCCTGCTCCTTGAGTAGAGTATATTAAAATACTCTGAGTGGAATCATGGCTCAGACATTTGGCAAATGTGACAAGGGTGGGGCAGCATATTGCTGAGACTCCCCTCACACCCGGCACACAGCTACAAGCTCCAAAATGAATGAACCTTTGGCTTTGAAATAATGACATGAAAGACCAGTCAGGCTTTGCATCTATAACCCTTTCTGTCTCTGACTCCTTTCTCTCTGTCTATGAGCAATTTAAAAGCGATTTATTCTAATCCACATTGGAAATGGGGAACTGGAGCAGCCGAGAAGCAGATGTCTGCAGCATGAATGGGATTCACACGCTTCTTGGACTCCTTACTGGCAAGAGAAGCAGGGCTGACCTCCTCAAGAGAGTTAGAGACACAGAGAGATGATTGATGCTTGATCAGCTTCTGACTCATTATTTTTCTTTACAAGCCATCTTTGAATCTCTGCACCAATCTTAGGAAACCCTCTGCTCAGCAGAATTTTGTCCAGGCATGCCATTAGGGGTGCAGGCGTCATTAGTAGCCTCTTGCTTCAGGGAACCTGTGAAGATGGAAGGAATTCAATGTAACACTAATACTGGGGCTAAAAGAGCCAGGAAGTTGTTGGAATCTAGCAGATCCTTCTAATTGGGGTATAAATTTGGATGAATGAATTACTTATCACAGGACTACAGCCGAGTCATTCAGTCCAGCAAACCCCAGGAGTGCAGTTTAAGCCAGCAAATCAGGACTCACTAGGGTGGCATGTTTTTATTTTTGGTTTAAATCTCCATCTCTTTTAAAGTGGCTTCTTTCTTCATCTTCCTGGATTTAACCTCTTCATGTCCACCTCCCTCAGTCTTCCCTGTTTCATATATGATACTGAATAGTGCATTTGCATCTGCAACTCACTGAGTGCTTTGTGAGCTGGACCAGTACCGTCCTTTCTATAGTTGAAAACAAATTCTGGTTGTGGGGAAGAAAACAGGCAAAGCTGTGGCTTCTGCACATACTGTCGCTGTACCCCTTCTGTACCCAGACCTCCACTCATTCACCTCTCCAAGACTTGGCTGGGTCATGACGGCACTGTTTCCCCATCATGTCGGCTTATCAGCTTACCTGTGGGACTCACCTAGGAACCTGGGCAGGCCTGGCAAATATGCAGTGCTCCCTCTGACTCATCTTATCCTCATGACTGACTGTGCCACCCTGCCCCCCACCAACTATGTCTCTTCTTACTGAGCTTGGATGTGCTCACAAAACCTGTCTAAGGCAGGTGCAGTGCAGTAGCTCACATCTGTAATCTTAGCACTTTGGGAGAGGCTGAGTCGGGCAAATTGCTTGAGCCGAGGAGTTCAAGACCAGCCTGGGCAACATGGCAAAACCCCATTTCTACAAAAAATACAAAAAAAAAGCTGTGCGTGGTGGCATTTACCTGCAGTTCTAGATTTTCAGGAAGCTGAAATGGGAGGGTCACTTGAGTCCAGAAGGCTGAGGTTGTGGTGAGCTGAGGACACCTGCACTCCAGCCTGAGTGACAGAGGGAGACCCTGTCTTTAAAAAAGGCTGTCTGAAATACCCAGGGCTTGAGGCAGCAGACTCTCATGCAGCTGCATGAGGGCAGAGGGCCTTTGCTTGTTCTATCCACAGGTGCATTCACAGTGCCTGGCTTCTAAAAGGCATTTAGATGATTGTATAAAGAATGAAAGAAGGAGTCAAAATGAAACACATTGACCATCTGGGATCTCTGAGATTTCTTCCTGTTCTCGTATACCCTGCGCCTAGATCTCTTAGATCTCACCAGCTAGGGACACTACCCTTCTGATACCCCGTTCCTGCCTGTCTGTGATGTTGCCTACATCTCCAGGCCCTGTGAGTGATAGCCCAAGAGCTTGCTTCCTTAGGAGGAGCAGTCCTTCTTCCGTTTCTATTACAGATACTGGTTCCCATTTGCCCTCAGGCAGCCAATTGAAGCAAGTTTCATCCTAGTGAGCATACTTCAAGTCATTCCCATGCCATCTAGATGGGGAAAAAATTGTACGAACACATCCATGCCTCCTTCCCTCCCCCTTATCTACACATGTATATAGACTGAAGAGTGTACAGAGGTATGAGTCAGTAACCTGTCTGACTTTCAGAGCAAAAGTGCATCCCTACACTCAAATAAATACAACACGTTCAACTTCTGTGCACAGAGACACTTGATTGCTGGAAAGATCCAGTCTCATAGTATTTATTCTTTTACTGTTTCATCCAGCAAGTAAGTATAATATTAAGTACTAGATATATTCTAGGCCTTAGTCTAGCCATTCTAGAGACAGTGATGACTCAAGCAGTTTTGCCCACAAGGAGCATACAGGTATGCTGGAGGAGGAAAGCAGGTAACTGTAACAATGTGGAAAGTACACAGGTAGAACTAGTCATAATATGAAATAATGATACAAGCATAAAACTTCACTGTCACGCTGAGTGGGGCCAACAGTTCAGTTGTGTAAAATGTGGTTCTGTGACTTGTGAAATCAATGTAGTGAATTGGGCAGTCCCATTCAGAGGACAGGAGCCACTGTCAGTCACAGTTTAACACCTCCATGCTATTGCGATGCACCTGCCTATGGGATTTACCATAACAGTAACAGCCATTATCTCTCCCCTCTACCATGTACTAGGCCCTATGCTAAGCCCTTTCTGTGTATTCTCTCTTTGCATCACAAAAATCCAATGATCTTGGTACTGTTATAAACGGTACCATTTTAATGAAGCAGCCACTGAGGCTCCAGTCGTAAATAAGCCTGTTTTGCTGCCTCCGTGTTGGCGGCTGAGGGGTTGTCCTGGTGTGGAATTTGGGGGAGAGAGGCGTGGTCAGGAAAGGGTCCTCCCAGGAGATGATGCCTCAGTGGACTTTTAATGGTGAGCACTTGAGGCTGGCCCAACTGAACATGTTCAGCATCTACAGGTTTAAATTTATGCAAATACTCTTTTACTCCCCTATCTCCAAGTTAATAAATTTACAATGTGAATTGTAATGCGTTTGATTTTATATTGGGGCTTTTAAATGACCGAAACTCAGGAACTTTTTATCCTGATGCTGTTGTTTGTGGTTTGGGTTTTTGTTTCTGAAACGGTAGTTAGGTAGCTTGGCATAATCAGCCAGCTGGTCTTCAGGAAATAGTCTTTGGTTTAGCAGCAGACTCTGACAAAAGTCTGCTTTGGGCATGTAAACGTGCTTGGTGAGTCTTCTTTTCTTGGCCTCCGTGGACCTTCCAGCTCTTCCCTAGAGAGTCTTCAGGTCACATGAGTCAGGGGCTTGTGGAGCCCTTGGGAGGATAGAGCCAGCCTGGATGGAAGAGAGTCTGGCCACTGTTTATCCCTTCCTTAAGCATCAGGTACCTGAAAGAAGGCAGATGGCCAGAGAGGGACCCTTTGGGCTACATGAAAGCATCACATTTTGGAAAAATTGTTTTCTTCATACCCAGCCCCTTGTCTGGGTTATTTTTAAGATATAAAAGGGATGCCTATTACCAGAAACATTGATATAATGATTCCCAGTCATTGTATAAAAATAAACAAGCAAAGCTTAGCAATAGCATGTGACTCGTGGGACTGGCTTATGTGGCAGTCACTGTAAACCATATCATCTCTTATCTCTCTCTTCTGATGAATATCCCTCCCCGTTTTTTAGTGCAGATACTTTATGAAACAATGAGAACTCATAAATATACATGCAGGTGCTGAACATCTTGTAAAAACCCACAAACATAACTCCTGCACACGTAAACTCCGTCTAAATGATACAAGGCCATGATATGCAGCTGTGTGAAGTTGCATATGGATTTGAACTTGAGTGACTGATTATCCAGCACTTACTAAGTGCCAAGACTTGGAATGAATCCTTTCCATGTACTATCTCATGTAATCCTCACAGCAACCCCATGAAATAAAGCACTATTGTTTTACTCATTTTACACATGAAAACTCTGAGGTTTAGCAAGCTTGTTACCCGGACTAAGGTCCTATAAATAGAATAGATTATAAATGGGCCTTAACTAATCCATAGACAGAAGCACCTAGCAGTGTGTCACAGTGACTGACCTGGGAAATGATGGAGCTAGACCTTGAAGCCTAATCTGTCTCCAGAACCTGCGCTGTTAATTACCACATTGTTCTGGGCACTTTGTGTCAATAATGGATTCATCAATTCATTTGGTGAACCGGGGGTGATTCATTGCTCAGTTTCCCTCTAGAGTCACCATGCCAACTTCGCTAATTAAAACTGGCCAGAAAAGTATGTGTTGTGTGTGTGTTTCCTATTTATGATTATCCTCAATGTTCCCCATCAAGAGTGAAACTGACCAAGCCCATGGAGAAGAACCCCCTTTATCCATGTTTAAAAGATTCTTTAAGTACTCCACTTAGCAGTTTAAAACAATTGTTTCTTCTTTCACAGAGTGGGAAAAATCTGAGTGGTTTTACTGGACCCTTTGTGAATGTGTAGGAACGTCCCAATCCTATACTGTGAAGAAAACGTATGGTGCCTCATCTGTTCTCTCTGCTTAGCATTAGTTCAGAAATTTAATCCTAGATCCCACAATCCCTCTGTGTAGAAATACTCATTGATGGAGCTGGAGTTGCAGCCATGGAGATATTTTGTCATCTGGAATATCCTCATTAGATTCTGGGCTTCTGAAGGCAAGGTGAAGTATAAATAAAATATGGCCAGTTTTCTCCAGCAGAGTTAAGCCTTGGCACTTATGTACATTCTTGCAGTGTCTCTTGCCTCCTTGCTAAGGAAATCGGTTAAGTAGGCAGAATAGCAGGAGATTAGGGGAAAAGCAATTCAATGTGGTTAAGGTGCCAATGTGTGGCAAGACCATAAGTGCAAGGAAGTTTACAGAGTGCTGTTTGGTGGTGATGAACTCTCTCTGCCTGTTGTGTTTTCATTCAAACCTCAGATGTGCTATTTGACCTTAATACATCTGCTCCATTGTAATATCACAGGTAATAAGCACACAGGAAGCAAGAAAAAAATTGCTTATTGACTGAAGTGACAAAAAACTGTTATTTTGGTGTTTCCAAGTAATGTATTTCCTACAATCCTAATTGTGTGACAGAAAAACTCATTGCCAGGAAATTATGTTGTATTTGCTTAGGCTTCATTCTAAACATATGAGGCTTTGGGAGAGTTAATAAAGTTTTTATTTTATGTGTACTGAGATATTCTGGTGCCCACAGGGCAGAAGAGATGGTTCATATTGTTGTTCAGATATAATTAAACCTAGGTCACATTCAAGTCCATTAAGCAACAGCCTCAAATCCTTTTAATTAATGGGTTCAGATTGATCTAAAGAAGCTAATTAAATTTTTCCCAAGATTTTCTATTTAAATAGACAAACATTGTGCTGCTTGCGTTTCCTCCAAAGCTGTTCTTTGAAACTTAGAGTTGATGAAGGTATCCACACTTCATGGCAGGCCCTGATTTTCAGAGGTCAGGAGGCACTGTGGGTTCTCTGACTAAACCTGCAGAGATCCTGATCTGCGTCTTCTGGCACTTTTCTCCTCAGTCAGAAAGATCTGGACTCCCTGTGCTGTCTTATGCCCAACCACGGCCTGACAGAGGTCATTTGTTTTCCACTGGAGAGCCGGCACATCCTCTCCAAAGTCTGATAGGAGAGGGCAAATCAGAGATCACAAGTCTGGTAGATAACAACCCTGGATTCTTCATATTCCATAAAGCTGGGATGTCGTGGGACTAGTACATTCCCACTGTTTCCTTCCGTTTCATCTGCAGCAGTCAGATCTCCCCCACCCCTGAGCCACATGTCCAGGCCACACCCTATAGTTAGAAGTTCTCTCTGACAATCTCGTTTCTGTTAGCTGTATAATAAGAGTAAGATGCAAAGCAGGAGCTTCCTAATGGTAGTAGAGCTTGCCCTTTATCCTACAGCTTCCAGGCTCCTGGCTACCATGTTTTCCTCACCACCATCACCCCCACCCGTGATCTCTGGTGGTTCTGCTGCCCAAGGGGGAAATGACCCAGCCAGCATTAGGGGCTCTGCTGGCCTCTAAAGCTTCTTTTCTTCCCAGCTCCCTGCCCTGTGGACATCTCTGGCATTGTGATCACGCAGTTTTCAGGAAACGAAAATTTATTCTTTCCAAAAACCAAAAAGATTGAGTACCCTATTCTGTTCAAAACAAAAGTAAATAGGTCCAGAAAACCTGAGATGTTAGTGCTTTGCCCCAGAATTCCTTCAGGAGCTACCTGGTTCTCCAGTATGTCACCCATGGGCTGTGCTCAGGGTTGGCCTGACACATGCAGCCCGGCAGCTTGGGCCTGGCACCCTCCAGCTGAACCTTTCTAAACGATCATTCAATTAGAGCAGCTGCTAAGAGAGGAAAGCTGGTGAGAAGGAGGGGATTGCTGTGAAAAGACCGAGGGAAAAACAGAACCAAGCTTGCAGCTAAATCTAGTTGAGCCATCTCCTTCATTCTCAACGCCTGGCCTTGTGGTTGGGTGATGCTCTGTGATGGCAGAAGGAAAGGACGCCCTGGGGCCCAGTTATCTTTTCTCACTTAATGTGCCCCTGGGGGCTGAAACAGAATAGGCTTTTATGTGGGTAGAGAGGACACAGCTTCGTCAAGCCCAGACCTGGACCCTGCCCATCAACAACCTGCAGTGCTCCAGCAGTGTGAAGTACACCCACTGTGATGGTACGTGCCGAGGCATTTCTGGGAGCAGTTATTTCATTTTTGGACGCAGGAAATCAGCACTACTGAACTGCAGCTTGTCCCCTTTGTCATCGTGGCTTCCAGCTGCTGTGGTTGCTCTGAGGACTGAGAGCAAGTTGTTGCTGCCATCTATGGTCTGTCTTGGGGGAAGCACATGGTTTGCCTGCTGGAGAGGGAAGCAGCTGCCTTGCAGATTCAGCAACACAGCACCCTCTCTCCCCTCTGAGGGGAAAATCAACACCAAGATGTTGGTGTCCCCAGTGTAAACCCCATTATGAAAACCTGTGTTTACTGACCTACCATCATTTTAAAGCAGTTCCGTTTGAACTGCAATCAAACCTCCAAGTGACCTTTCTGTCCCTCCGCCCAGCATTCCTGAAAGGGCCTGTTGTTTCTTTGGTTCAATGAAGAAACCTTCTGTGTAGTTAAGCAAGTGTTTTTCCAGTCATGTCTCCTGGTGAGTTACAGAAGGATTATTGTTGGGTCTTGGTGGTGGTGGTGGTTTTTCTTTTAATACTCCATCCTCCCTACCCCGTGGATACCCCTAGACACTTAATTTTTTACTTCCTTGGTGGAGGAGAGCATAGTGAGTTGAGCAGCTTTGTGGGGACTTTAAAAGTTCGTAGTTTTTCAGATCCTGGTGTAAGCTGAATTCTCTCTGCCCCACCCCCCAGGGCCTGGGAGCCTTCCAAAGTGAGGTGTCCACACGGGAATGGGCCACAGAATCGCCGCCTGCAAGCTAGGAATGCCCGTCCTGCCTGATGGTCCTGCCTGATGTGTTCATACGCTGTGTGGTTTTCTGTCTTACAGTTGTTTGTTGGACTTGGGTTCCCTTACGAGGGCCCAGCTCCCCTGGAAGCTATCGCAAATGGATGTGCTTTTCTGAATCCCAAGTTCAACCCACCCAAAAGCAGCAAAAACACAGACTTTTTCATTGGCAAGCCAACTCTGAGAGAGGTAAGCATCTATCAAAATTATTCCATTTTGAATAATATGAATAATAGCTATTTATTGAGTGCTCATGTAGGTATTAACTTCATCTAACATGATTGGGTGGGAGGGTGAGGGTGTAGAGGCTCAGAGAGGCAAATGACCTGATCACATCACCTTGCAAGTTAGGGGCAGGATTTGAATCTACTTCTGCCTTCACCAAGTAAGGGATCTTGACACTCTACCCCCACTCTAGCTTACTGTAAACTCAGACAATCTAGCCTCTGATTATAGCTGAACTCTGGTTTCCTGAATGTTTGAAGTTTAGGGAGTGAGATCAACTGGTTAGCAGATACTTGTGAAGAATCTGCTCCCCATGATGGGCTTTGGAGAATAAAAAGTGGGCTGTGGGAGTTTTCAAAGAGCCATCAGCCTCAGGATACCATATGTATCATGGATAACTGAAGTAATGTGACTGATTTTTTTCACCCACCATCCCAAGAAGTAATCCTACCATTGCTAGAACCATTTGCAGAAGCCTCATTTGAATTGCCTTCAGAGATCCTGTTGAAAATCTGCAGTGTGTGATGAATCACCATTGAGGGTAGTTGGATTTGATTTAGGGCAATAAACAAAAGTCTTTTACAGCTACATGTGAGTGATCAAGCTGGGTGTTTCTTCATCTGGTCAGAAATAGGTGTGTGCAAGAAACCATAAGATTGATTTTCTGATTATTTCTATGTAGTTAGTAGTAAGTGACTCTGCAGGCAGCTTATGAAGGGAAGTCATAGCAGCATCCTTGTCATTCAGGGCCTTTGGCTGGGGGATTACATTGATTAGCATCCGTCCCATGGCATATCAATGTAGAAGGACAGTTTATAAAACATATATGTTTCAGTTCTACTTTTAAACCCCTTCTGAGTCATTTTCTCTCTCAAATAGTATATAAGATGCATTTTCAATGGTTATTTTTTATTGATCAGTCAGAAACCTTGACAATTTATAGAACTGATTACTTTGAGAGTTATTTTTCTCTGACCCTTCCTGTCATTGGTGAAATAGCCAAAGGAGATAGAAGTTCAATAAGATCTATGTTTATCTATAAAAGGTTAATCTGTGGCCCAGATAACCTTTGACAAGGGTTGTGCACACACTTGTGTGTGTGTGTGTGTGTGTGTGGTTTTTTTTTTTTCCTTCTGCTAGAATAATAAATTTGAATTCTTCATTTGGGGAGTGGTTTTGTATTAAGAGGTCAGTTTGTTCATTTATAAGTCGGCAATACTTAATGTACATCTGTGTGCTAGGTGCTGTAGGAAGTGCTAGGACACAGAGACTGGGGACATTCAGTCTGCCGTGAACCTATTCTTTTGAAAAGTTTAAAAAGATGCTGCCCAGCAGTGAAAATATCTCAGTTTAGGAATCTCTGCTTTAGCATGTGACTGACTTCTTTGAAACTTTGGAGTTTGGCGGGGGGAAAGAAACTAGTAAATCATCCCTCGGGTTTTTTGTTTATTTTTGACAAAAAATATACTTAAGGTGTACACCTTGATGTTTTGATAAATATACACATTGTGAGATAGTCATTACAATCAAGCTAATCCATCACCTTACATATTAAATAGATATTTTTTTCATGGTAAAAACACTTAAGATCTCCTTTTTTGGCAAATTTCAAGTATGCAATACAGTATTGTTAACTATGGTCATAATGCTGCACACTAGTTCTCCAGAACTTAATCAACTTGTATAACTGAGACTTTGACCAACATCTCCCCGTATCCCCATGCACCAGTCTCTGGGAATCACGAATGTATTCTCTGCTCTGCGAGTTCAACCATTTTACTGTGAGTTGAACTGTGAGTTCAGCTAGGCTGGTCTGCATGTGGGATCATGCAGAATTTTCCTTCTGTGCCTGGCTTATTTTACTTAGCATAATATTTTCCACATTCATCCATGTTGCCGCCAGTGATGGGATTTCCTTCTTTTGCAGGCTAAATATTTCATATACACATAATTTGTTTATCTATTCATCCACTGAAGGCCAAACAAACTTAGTTTGTTTCCATATCTTGGCTATTATGAATAATGCTGCAGTGTACATGCGAGTGCAGATACTGCTTTAACATACTGATTTTAACTGCTTTGGATATATACCCAGCAGTGGGATTGCTGGATTATGTGGAGTTCTATTTCTTATTTTTTGAGAAACCTCCATTTTCTTTTTCATTTATGGCTGTAACACATTACATTTTCACCAGCAGGGTACCAAGCTTCCCTTTTTACCACATTCTTGCCAGACACTTGTTATCTTTTGTCTTTTTGATAAAAGCCATTTTAACAAGCATGAGGTGATATCTCCTTGTGGTTTCGATGTGCATCTCCCTGATGATGAAAGATGTTGAGCACCTTTTCATATGTTTGTTTGCCTTGTGTATGTCTTCTTTCGAGAAATGTCTTCAGGTTATTTGCGTATATTTTAATTTGATTGGTTGGGTTTTTTCCACAGTTGAGTTGTAGGAGTTCCTTATATACTTTGGGAATTAACCGCTTATTAAATATGTGGTTTGCAAATATTTTCTCCCATTCCATAGGTTGCCTTTTCACTCTATTGATTGTTTCCTTTGCTGTGCAGAAGCTCTTTAGTTTGATGCAATCTCAGTTGCCTGTTTTTGCTTTTGTTGCCTGTGCTTTTAGTATCATACCCAAACATCATTGCCCAGACTAGTGTCAAGAAGCTTTTGCACTTTTTTTTTTCCTCGTAGTTGTGCTGTTTCAGGTCTTATATTGAAGTCTAATCAATTTTGAATTCATTTTTATAGATAGTGTGAGATAAAGATTTGATTTCATTCTTAATGCTTGTGGAAATCAAGTTTTCCAAATATTATTTATTGATGACACTGTGCTTCTCCATTGTGTATTCTTGTGAGCCTCGTTGGGAATCAGTTCTTTTCTGGTTTCTCTGTTCTGTTCCATTGGTCTGTATGTCTGTTTTTATGCCAAAATCACCTGTACATTTGAAATTAGGTCTAGGAAATCTCTAAAGTTCTACTTCTGCCCAAATTGTAGATATTATTTTTCCATGTTTTATGCCCAAATTGTAGATATTAATTTTCCATGTTTGTTTAACATTTGAGATAAAGTATATACAACATAAAACTTACCATTTATCGTTAAAGTTTTTAACCATTTTTAAGTGTACAATTCACTGGCATTAAGTATATTTGCAATATTGTGCAACCATCACTGCTATCCATTTCCAGAACTTGTTCATCATTCTAAACAGAAATTCTGCACCCGTTAAACACTAACTCCCCATTCTCCCCACTTCTCAACCCCTGGTAAACCTCTCTTCTACTTTGTGTCTCTGTGAATTTGCCTATTCTAGGTACCTCATATAAGTGGAACCATATAATGTCTGTCCTTTTGTGTCTGGCTCACTAACTTAGCATGTTTTCAAGGTTTGTTCATGTTGTAACCTGTTTCAGAATCTCATTCCTTACTTTTTTTTTTCTGGAGACCGGGTCTTGCTCTGCCACCCAGGCTGGAGGAGTGCAATGGTGTGATCATGGCTCACTGCAGTCTCAAACTCCTGGGCTCTAGTGATATTTCTTCCTCAGCCTCCTGAGTAGCTGGGACTACAGTTGTGTGCCACGACACCTGGCTACTCTTTTTATATTTGGTAGAGATGGGATCTCACTGTATTAACTAGGCTGATCTTGAACTCCTGGACTAAAGCGACCCTTCCAAGTAGCTTAGGATTACAGACACACCCCACCACACCCAGCTAATTAATTTTTTTTTTTTTTGGAAACAAAGGTCTTACTATGTTGCTTAGGCTGGTCTCCAACTCCTGGGCTCAAGTGATCCCCCCCACCTCAGCCTCCCAAAGTGCTGGGATTACAGCATGAGTCACCATGCCTGGCCTATGTCACTCCTTTTTATGAAAAAATATATATATATTTCACTCCTTTTTATGAATATCTACACACTACTTTTTTAAGGCTGAATATTCCATTGAATATATATATAAATCATTTTGTTTATTCATTTATTGATGGATAAATGGGCAAAAGGTTGTAGTCACCTTTTGCCCATTGTAATGCTACTATGAACATTGGTATACAAGTATTTTGAGTCTCTGCTTTCAATACTTTGAGGAATGTACCTACAAGTAGACTTGCTAGAATTTACTTTTTACTTTGAAATAATTTTACTGGTACAGAAAAGTTGCAAAAATATTATGGAGTTCAGGCATACCCTTCATCTAGCTTCTTCTTATGGCAGCTTCTACAAAACTACAGTACAGTGGTCAAAACCAAGAAATTAACATTGGTACCATAGTATTATCTAAACTACAGACTTTATTTGGACTTCACCAGTTTTTCCACCGAGATCCTTTTTCTGTTCCTGGATCCAATTCTGGACCCACATTGCATTTAATAGTCGTGTCTCCTTAGTCTCCTCTGATCTGTGCCAATTCAGTCTTTCACTATCACCCATGACCTTAACCACTTTTAAGGAGCACAGGTTAGCTTTTTGTACACTGTTTCTCAATTTGGATTTGACTGATATTTTCCCATCAGTCAAATTTGAAGTTATGCATTTTTGGCAAGAATATCCCAGAAGTGATGTACCTTTCTCAGCACATCACATTAGGGGGCATATGATGTCAATATGTTGTACTGATTGACCCCAGGTTTCTCCACTATGAAGTTACTCTTTCAGTCTTTTCTCTGTGGTAGGGGTAGTACTCTGGGGCTATGTTAGAATATCCTGTTTATCCTCAAATTTTTGTATCATATCAGTGGATTTGTATAGTATCACATACTATACAAATAAATACAGTATTTATTGTATCATATAGGACTGGATCATGTCTGCAACAATGATTACTGTGGTATTCTGATGGTGATTTTCTGATTCCCTCATGATTTTTTAAATGCATGAAAAGCAAAGAAGCCCCTATCTTTTCTTACTGCAGTTTCTATATACAAGCCTTTGGGAAATGAATCAAAAGTAGCTGAGATTAAGTTGGCAACTGACACGCTTTTGTTAAAACTGACTCTAAAGGTTTTAATGACACTGTGGCCACTGAGTATTTTTTTCCCGGGAAAAAAAAAATTAGGACACTCTTAAACACAATCTGAACATTGCCCAGTGAATGATGTAATGTTACATGGATGAGATCAGCCAGCGTGAAGTTATCAAGAAAAGCATTTCATTGTTTTCTATCAGTTGCCATCATTTTGTAATTTACTTTTTGCTGAGGTCATGGAAGGTTTTCATTCTTCATGCTGTAAGAAGAGAATAGGCATTGGAGCTGTCACACGGACATTTGGTTCCTCCTGTCCCTTCAACCCTTCAGATGATTCCACCAGCCCTTAAATGTGACTCTATTAGAGAAACTGTGGGATCCTTTCAACAGTCGCTCAGCAAGTGACCTCACACAGATGACTCCATCAGTCCTAGGCTCCCCCAGGAGGGCAGGATGCAGAGGGGAGTTGACAGGTGTTTAATGCATCCCCGCAGGGTGGTACTAGTTGCTGCACTGGGAGAATTCATCAATGTACATTTCCTGTTTTCCAGGAGCTCCAAATCTGATATGAAAGAGTTATAGGACAAATGCATAATCAGTGGAAGTGCATGAAGAAATAGCTAAGTGAATTCAGGAGGGGAGTGAACTTGGAGTTGTGCTGGGTGGAGGATGTGCAGGGTTAGCTGCGAAGGGGATAGTGGAGGAGCTGTGCTTTCAAGGAAAAGGAGGCGAGCGGGTCTCAAGCCTGAGAAGCATGAATACTGACAAGTCGGGGATACCCCAAGAAGGTCAGTTTGCTTTATGCAAGAGGGCAGGTTCCATCTGATATCTAGCTCCCTCCAGCAACATCAGACAGCATTGAGAGGGACCAGCGAGCTTGATCTCATGGCCAGGTGGGTTACCCTGTCCTGCTCTGCCAGCTCACAAAAGTCCACAAAATCCCTGTAACCAAAGAAGCTTTTAATGGGAAAAGAGCTGTCAACAGGTTCATTTCTAAGAATCAAAAATCCCTAGAAATTATCTTTTTCCCTTAGCAAATGGAAACATTGTAACCAGAGTATACATAATTACAAAACTATCTTTTTACACCCACACAAATCTTTCATATTAAGTAATAATTGATCCACCTAAATTGATCATATCAACTGCATACATGTCTCTTTGCCTTCAGTTGAAGAGAAGAAAAGGTCTGGATATCTAAATGTGGGTTTAGCTTTGTTTTTATTTTTGTGCTGGACCATTTTTCAAACCATGATGTCTACTCAGAGGGAGAAAAGTTCTGCAAGGCCTTAAGTAATGTGACTGGTTCAGGTTATGTTTTAATATAAATTGGATTTTAATCTTTATATTGGGAAACATATGAGTAGGTTCTTGATCATTTTTCTGACATTTTTTAAGCCATTAGAAATACTCTGGCTTCAGGGTTTGTGTGTGTGTGTGTGTGTGTGTGTGTGTGTGTGTGTGTGTGTGTGTTTCCATAAAGAGAACTCATGTTCTCCTTGGAGATTTAATAGCCACTCTGAAGTAATGTCTCATATTTACTAAGATTTTCATTACTTTTACAAACTATACTCCAGTAAATTTATTGATTGATATACAATGAAGTATCTTAGATCAGACAGTTCTCAATAAATTAGCAAGAAGGAACGTAACATTCAGAGGGGAACTAATGAATCACAAAATGCCTCACTCATAAAGTTAAGTAACCTTCAGTAAATGTAAATGAATAAAAGGATAATAGCTCAGCATTTTGTATTTTCCAAGTGCTTGGAGCAACCTTGTAAATAAGCAGAGACCTTAAAAGGCAGGAGAGGAGGGAGACTGCTGACATGTAAATTACTAAATAGTGACATTGATGGCAACTTTAACTTACCCTGATTCCGTCAGAAAATCTAATCAGTTCTCCAGGCCACAAAATGAAAATGATGTGACATTTTGCTGATCTTCAGAAAATACAGGCATAAATTCAGTCCTGAATTTAGGTTGGCAAGTTTTAAGAGCTGGATTAAAAAGCTGGTGTTTACATTGGGCCTTTGTCTTAAGAACTTAAAGACATCGTTTAAAATTGTCACCTTCCTTTTTATCCAAAGCTAAGAAGTTGTTGAAGGACCTAGATTTGAAGTTGGCTCTTCTCCTTTCCAGCTGTGGGGTCTTAGGGGAAATGTAATCGCCCCTCAGTCTCAGAATCGTCATTGATGCAGAATAAACCTGAGAAATAACGTTTGTGCAGGTGATTAGCAGGAAGCCTAGGACTTCCTTGGTAAGTGTTGAATTCAAAAGTGTGCAGAGAAAAAAAAATGGAAGTTTTCTGAGTTCCGTGGGCCTGCAGAGAGTCTGTAGCTTTTATCAGTGACCATAGAGCTGAGCCGAGGAAGACGGCACCTGTCAGAAGGGCGGGAAACTGAAGAGACTGATGACGGGCTGCTGCTGGGTAGAGGCCCAGATAACCTGCAGCCAGCAGAGGCTCACTGCTGGGCCCAGGGGCTTGTCGGGCTTCCTGCCTTGAATAGCATATGCATGCTCTTGGTGTAGCAGGATACAAAGAACAGTGGCTAAGGGAAAGACGGAGGGGTGCCAGTTAATTCCTCTAGCCCTGTGAGTATCCTGAGGAAAAGAGGAGAGCCAGCTTGACCTCCAAAACAAAGGCCTGAGGAGAAGAGAAGAGCCAGCTTGACCTCCAAAGCAAAGGCCTCAGCACTGCCAAACCCAATATTTCCTATTATAAATATGAGATGAAATTTGTAAATTATATAACCTTGCCTACCTGTGTAATTTCAAAAGGGAATAATTCTCTAACAAATATAAAGGAGAAATAAAAGGAAAAGAATTTCTAATAAAGCAATACATATTTCAGTATTATGGAGTCAAGAACTGTACTGTCCCATACCCAAGAGCTATACCAGGCACTATGATGCCTTGTTCCTCCTCACAATGAGTGTTTTTATTTAAAAGGAATGAAACATTCAGCTGAATATGGTCAGCCTTTTTACTTAAAATTGACATTATGAAGGAGGAGCAAAGCCTGAGTGTGTTTACGTATACCCACATATAAATAGAATTGCCAGTAATGTGATAGCTCCAAATATAGACTAATGTGGGTATGTTTTACTGGAGACTCTGACATCCTCAGTGGCGCTGACTTTGTTGCTTTGATCTTTCTGAAATGGTGACAGCTCATAGGTGACGTTTCAGATAAAACAGAGCAGAGACATTGCTTTATTTACATGGTGATTATGTCTCTGGATAATTCAATGTATGTTTGAACTGTCAAAAAGTTAGAGTCTGACTGGGCATGGTGGTTCATGCCTGTAATCCTAGCACTTTGGGGGCTGAGACAGGTGGATCACTTGAGGCCAGGAGTTCGAGACCAACCTGGCCAACATGGTGAAACCCCATCTCTACTAAAAATACAAAAACTTAGCCAGGCGTGGTGGTGTGCACCTATAGTTCCAGCTACTCAGGAGGCTGAAGCAGGAGAATTGCTTGAACCCAGGAGGCAGAGGTTGCAGTGAGCTGGATCGTACTACTGCATTCCAGCTGGGGTGACAAAGCAAGACTCTGTTTCAAAAAAAAAAATTAAAAACTAGATTCTCTAAGCCCACGTGAAAGCCCCACAGGGCATTTGAAAGTTTCGTGGGCAGTGGACGGTTCTTCCTGTGCAGGACTGTCCTTGGACATTGTGAAGCGCTTATATCCCTGGTTCCCACCCACAGACTAAGGGTAACATTCTCCAGTTATTATGGTAGCTGAAAATGCTCTCACACGTGGCTAGAATGCTCCCTTTACAACATGACCTTAAAGGGATATGAGGATAGAGGTGGAAACAAAATCAGGGGATAAATTTAGCTGTATTAAAGAATGGACTCAACTGAGCACAGTGGCTTGTGCCTGTAATCCCGGGAGTTTGGGAGGCAGACACAGGAGAATCATTTGAGGGCAGGAGTTTGAGACCCACCTGGGCAACATACAGAGACCGTGTGTATACAAAAAAAAAAAATTGTTTTTAATTAGCCAGGCATGATGTGCACATCTGTAGTCCCAACTACTCAGAATGCTGAGCAAGGTGATCTCTTGAGCCCAGGAGTTTGAGGCTGCAGTGAACTATGACTGGGCAACAGAGCAAGACCCTTTGGGGAAAAAAAAAGAAGAATGGACACTTCATGAATTCAGAATTGTCATGGTTTGCACTTGGTTTCTTTGACCACACGTTGTTTTTAAAATAAAACCCCCTTTAGGACAAAAACTGCCATTCCTTGTTTTTCTGAATATTATGCTAATGATTATTCCTGAAACCATCCCAAAAATTCTGTGTATTTCTGATGGTGTCATTTTTTTCTATCACCTTTTGTATGCACCATGACTTAGCCTCCTGGGACTTTAAAAGCCTTGATTTTTCTTGTAATTGTCTATGCTGACCTTTCTGTCTTAGCCAGGATAATAGATACTGGTTTGATCTATTAATAGGTGATTTTCGGGGCTGGGTTCTGGGTAGGAGAAACTGTTCATCATTTCTTGGTGTGATGTTGGGGGCTAAAGCCTCCTGTAGCAGCTTCCTTGTCACCTGGTTGTGACATTATCTTATTTCCAAGTGGGATTCAAGGTACAGAACCATCACTGTTTTGTTATCTGCTTATGGATGGTTTTGATCATCAAGGGGAAGGACACAGTGTCTTGTTACCTACACGATTATAACTCAGTACCATAAAAAGCATAGCACTCCATCTAGCACAGGTTATTTTAAAAATTGCTTGTGAGACTGAGGTGTTCGGTTCTTTTCCAGCTGACATCCCAGCATCCTTACGCTGAAGTTTTCATCGGGCGGCCACATGTGTGGACTGTTGACCTCAACAATCAGGAGGAAGTAGAGGATGCAGTGAAAGCAATTTTAAATCAGAAGGTTGGTTCATTTTATTCCACTTTCCCTCCTTTCTAATGTGACCTGAAATGTGTATAAAACACACCATAGGTCCTTGTTTTTAGCAAACAGATCTTTACCACATCAGCTTAACTCTGGAATTAGAAAATAACCAAGCTGCAGGATTTGGCCTGTGGATTTCATGAATGTTCTGTGAAATGGAAACAGAGCTGGTATCCTGATGTGGGCATGGATTCCATAGACCGTTTAGACATGACCGTGGATCCCAGGCACAGGAGCAGGAACTGGAGTCATACTTGGTTCAGTGACCTGATTATGTTGCTCTCACAAAGATCTGAAAAGATAGCCCTGCTTCCTCTACAAAAGAGGGAGAAGTGCAAGGAAATGCTGAGGAATGTTTTTATAGAACATCTGTTTGTTTGTTTGTTCTATCTAAACATGTAGTAGAATTTTGTAAAAGTAACTACATTTCTGGCCTCTTCTGATCAATTCAACAGACATTTGTAGGTACCTACCATACACAGAGTGCTCTCTGAGTCACCTGGGGTTGTGGAGGGTGGGGTGTTTACTTCCATAATCATAGAGGAGGCTGGCTTCCCACCTATCAGAAGTTTACCATCCAGTAAAGACGAGTTCAGTTATCCTTTCTCCCAACTCGGAGCCCACCGTGGACTCTCACAGCTGCACTCTGCTGCTGTACTTTGGTGGGAGCACTTTTTACACTTAGTTGCGATGCTTTAAGAGAAGCCGGGGTAGGCATGTGGGAGGGCAGGCTGGACGCACACAGTGTGGGTTCAGTTCTAGCTCTACCACTTACTAGCAGCTTCCCTTCATGTATAATGTAGGGCTAATATTACCATTTGATTGGTCACTTGTGAGGAGTAAATGAGATAATGTATATAAAGTCCTTAAGTTCAATGTCTACTAGATAGTGTTTAGTCAATATTAAGTATTATGATTTTTGTTGATAGTCTAAATTTCTACTACACCGTTAGCAACATGAAGTCAGGATATACATCTGTCTCATTTCTGTATTTCCGGTGCCCACATAGGGATTTACCCAATGGATAGATGGGAGAGAGGAATAGATGTCTGCAAGTAAGCATAATACAAGGCTGAATATGTTCAGTGCCAAAGCAACATGCAAACGCTCCAGGAGTGGAAGCTGGGGAAGGCTTTCTGGAGAATGCAGCCTTTTAGTTAAGTCTTACAGGATGAGGAGTAATTTGCAAAGTAAAACTCAGAAGTGGGTGCAGAAAGGCATGGGCTCAAAGCACAGTGTGACTGAAAGGGAAGAGGCTGGAAAGGCATATATCCTGGGAGGGATAGCCAGTGTGCCCATGTGGAGGCCATCTTACCCTCTGGGAAACAGAACAGGATAATCAGTTTGTGGCCCACTGAACTGCTGATTTCAGTTAATTCAGAACATCTCCAGGGGAGTGAGGGCACTCCGATGCATTATCTGTGCTCTACCCGCTTCAAGGTGGTCTGGTTATGGGGCTTTGGTGTCAGCTTCCCGTTGATGATACATACAATCCCAATCCCAGTTTCAGCAGTTTCAGCAGTCCCCAACATCAGGAGACCGAGCTGATAAAAGAAGTGCCAAATGGAATGTGGTTCCTCTAGGCTGCCTCAAAATATCTGCCACACACCAAAAGCTTCACTACTGGAGTCATTCCTATGGAAGGGTGAAGGTTCTTCTTTCTTGATTCTCCCAGTCCCTTAGTATATGAGCTTCCTAGGGCTGCCGTAACACAGTAGTGCAAACAACTGAGTGGCTTAAAACAGCAGAAATTTATTCTCTCTGTTCTGGAAGCAAGAAGTCTGAAGTCAAAATGTCAGCAGGGTCATGGCCCGCCCCTGAAGTCTCTAGCTAGATATCCTCCCTTGCCTCTTTCAGCTTCTGGTAGGCCTAGGCATTTCTTGGCTTGCGGCCTCAAAGGTTTGATCTCTGCCTCCATTATCCTATGGCTTCTCCCTGTATGTATCTCTGTCTTTTCGTTTTATACAAGATTAGGGCCCACCCTAATTCAGTGTGACCTCATCTAACTTGTTTACATCTACAAAGACCCTATTTCCAAATAAGATCACATTCACGGGTGCTGGGGGTTAGGACAGCATATCTTGTAAAAGGGGTACAATTCAATCCACAACACTTAGTTAATGCTTGTACTCTTGAGGAGAGTAATTTAAAAGCTGAGGTAGAAGCAGAAAAGAAAAACACACCAAGATACATTATAATCAAACTGCTGAAAAGCAAAGATAAGGAAGAAAACCTTGAAAGCAGCCAGAGAAAAGTGTATTACATTTAGAGGAATAATGGTATTAACACAGCCAACTTCTCATCAGAAATAATGGAGACCGTAAAAGGGTCCTCAGGAGCCAGAATATGTGTGGGGCCTTTCAATAGGCCATGGTAAACGTTCAGGGGTTTTTTTTCTCATTTGTGTTTTTAGTTTTTTTTGTTTTTGTTTTTGTTTTTGTTTTGTTTTGTTTTTTTGTGGTTGGTTTTTGTGTGTGTGTGGTTGGTTTTTTTGTTTCTTTCTTTCTTTCTTTTTAAGTGTTGAGGATTTTATAAGTATGATGGGAAGTTTTGAACAGGGGGATGAGATGACCTAGTTTACTTTGAAATTATGAAGAGAAATTACAGATTCTGCTTACTCAGAATCCTATGGTTAGTAAATGGAGGAGCCGTGACTCAAACCCTGGCCTCCTGATACTTTCTAAGACCATTTCTTATTGAATGATGCCAAGCCACATCTGTCAGGTCAGACCATGGAGGGCTTCTCATGGAGGCTGATCTCTAAAAGCAATTGCCTGCAGAAGTTGTCCCTGACTTGGAAAGGTGAGTTGGTACTAGTGGAGACAGGAAATCTCACAAGGAGGGAGGTCAAGAAGAGAAAATGGAGGGGAAGATAAGGGAAAATTTCCAAGGTCAGCAGGAACTTCACAGTGCAATCTGTAGGCATCCTTCCTGTGGCCCTCGCCATATGAGTAACAGTCCTTTTTTTTTTTTTTTTTTTTAACAAAGCAGGATGCCCAAGAATACTTCCTTGCTTCTCCACAGCTGGCCTAGCTTGGGTTTCTCAATGACTGGATGTGATTTAGCATTCTTCTTCATTCTGTCCCCCAAAGAGGCCTTCACTTGTTCCTAAAGAACTTTTATGCAGAAAACTGCCCGCTCTCCCAGCCCCCAGTCCACATTAACAGCTGTCACTTCAGAGGCTGCCAGGACTCTGAAGAGCTTTCCAATGCAGAAGCCCCTGCCTGCCCTCACCCACAGGATCCAGCAATATAGACCTACCTTCTGACTCACCGACTTCCTTCCTTCCTTCCTTCATTCCTTCCGTCCCTCCATCTCTCCCTCCTTTTTGCTTTTCTTTTATAGGAAAATTGTTTGCTTCATATCCTTTAAAACAGTGAACTGCCCCAAAGCAGTGAATGAGTCAACATCCCTTTGGTTAAAGTGGGCTAGGTTGGTAGGAGAACAGAGGAGGAGCCATTTTTCTGTATTTTTGGCTTTGAACCCTTTGAATTAACTTTCTTTCATTTTCTAATGGATTCCCTTTGGAAATGTTGTTGGAATGGTGCTTGGGTACTCGGCGTGCTTCCTAACATAACTAAATCTGTTCATCTCATGAAAGATGACCATGGATGTTTATTTCACTGTACAAATCCTACTTTAACACTGATAAATGAACCCAGATATGCCATGTTCTTTGTTTTAGATCAATCCTTCTATGAATCTTTGAGAGGAAACTTATCTCTAGGCCAGCAATAGAAAGCTTCTGGAGTCACCCATGGGTTGAGTAAACATCCTTTAAAAGAAAAGAAAAAATTTTACATTTTGTATGAAGGGCTGTGTCTGGGTTAGAGAGGGAACAGTAAGTTCAAAAGCTTGAGTTGACAAGGAACAAACTGAGAACATGAAAGTCAGTTCTTCATAGTATTTTGAGCTCTTCAGAGATGAGCTGTCTAGGAATAGAGTGACCTCTCTGTTCTTGTAGAATAGTCTGCCATGATATTACAGTATTTACGGCTCAGCCTCTTTGAGCTCTATTCTGACAGCTGTAGGCCACTGTGGCCCACATTTGTGCATTTGTTCAGCATTTGAAGACAATTAAAATTTCTGAAAATCATGGTTGAAGATTTCAATGTAATGTGTGATTTGGCACACGAGAAAGGGGGAGATGATGCCCTGAGACCAACTGCTTGGCTGCCAACTAAGGAATGTTATTTCTGTTCATTGTCCCATTTTCAGCAAGCTTCAATTATAGAAGTTTTGCCTAGTTCTCCACCCTGTAGATCCCAGCAAACATTTTAGAGGTAGCTGGTGCTGGTGAAGGTGCCCCCCCGTCTACCCTATTGCTGAGAGGAGCTGTTGGGCTCCCTGAAGCAATAATAGACTATATTGCTGGTGATTTTCTCTCAAATGAAATTTCCATTTTAGATTGGTAATACCCCTGAAAACACAGGCCTCATAGTGTTGGCAGACACTGCGCAGCAGAGATCAAACCCACATTTCTTCCCCTTCTCCAAGGTGTCACAATATTGATAAGATTGCCTCCTCTACCCTAATGAAGCATCCTGTAGCGTTTCCTACTCCCCTCAAATAAAATCGGGCTCTTTAGCATAGAAACCTCAAGGCTTTTTTGGAAATTCAGTGAATTTTCTACCTCGTCTCACCAGTTCCCATAATACTGAGCTGCAGTTACCTGCTGTCCTTTCATGTTAAAGACCACACTACTTGTTCACCAAGGATGTCTTCAGCATCTTGGCCCTCTCCAGTTTGGGCCTGCTAGACTCAGCCTGCCTTAAAAGCCCAGCATGAGTAGAAGTCTGCTTTGACCCTCTAGCCTCCCAGGACCCCCTAGCTGACTTCTTGTGACACTTTATAACTTTATTTTTACACCGTGAGTTCTTTGGATACAGGCTAACCTCACCTACCAATACAGACCAAATACAGGTCACTGTCACGGATCCTTCAGTTGTTCATTGTTGCCTTAGAGCAGTGACCATGCATTCATTCAACAGATGTTTGCTAATTTCCTATATGTGCCACACTGTGCTCATCACTAGAATGTAAAGATGACCCAACAGCATGGACTCTGCCCTGTGGAAATTACCTGCTAGCAAGTGATAACTTCCATCTTTTGTTGAATGCCCACTATGTGCTAGTCACTAAACTAAGCACCTTTTTTCTCCCAGATAATCTTTGCAGCTTAAAAGAGGTGAGTTTTTCTTATCACCCTTTTACATATGAGGAACCTGAGACTTAGAGATGGCAAGTCATTTGCTCAGAGTCCCACACCTAGTAAGGATCAGCTTGAGATCACGACTTGCAAGTCCATAGTCAACCCTCATGAGGCCGACTCCTGGTGTTAGCACCCGTGTATTGAGTGAGTCGGAGGACTGAGGAGGTGCTACATGTTCTCTGTCCTTCTCCTTCATGGTATCATGCTCTGTTTCCACAGATTGAGCCATACATGCCATATGAATTTACGTGCGAGGGGATGCTACAGAGAATCAATGCTTTCATTGAAAAACAGGTAAGGCTTATCAGAAGTCAGTCTGTCTTGGCTGTGTACTGCTTCCTGTGACGCCATAGGGCTCTCAAGAACATTTAAGAGCTCACTGTGTTTCTGTGGCTATTTTCCTGCTTTGGGAGACTCTAGAAGCTGGATAATAGTAGCATTGTCATGGTCACCCAAGAGAACCAGTATTCCCTTGGAGTAGGTATGTTCTTGATGACAGTGTAAGGTGAAATGGAAACTTATAACAAGAGAGATGGGATGATTACTGTGAAGATGCCCCTGACCATCGGGGTCTGTGCCCTGAGTGGGTTCTGAGGCCCATTCTCACCTTAAGAAAGGCAAGAATTGAAACCAGCTTTTTCTAAGCATTATTTTAATAATACATGTTCAGCAATTCTAAATGTTAGGACTTTTTAGAGGTTTTCAGACATCTTCTAATAGCAGGACCCTTTGTCAAATGAAACCTTATAAGTATATAAAACAGATAAAAAGCAGGACAAAGCCAAGGAGGGTGCCAAGAGTCCCACCTTCCCCAACAAGGTTTGGAAACTGCAGCATGTGCTCCTAGAAGTAAAGGCCAGGAGCCTGTTGCTGTCATTTTATAGCATTTTAATTCCTTGGACTTCAAAAGCAACACAGAGCTAGAAATAGACGGACTCAGAACCCCTGTGGGTAGGAGAATATGAACTCTTTGACTAGATCCCAGAAATAAGGTGCTCTTCCTAAAGGATAAAGCATTTTTTAAGGCAATCAAGGGATCTTTACACAATAGGGGATGAGGATGGTGCACGCTGAAAATAGAAATGGTGTATTGAAAATCTAAGTAGGCCCAAGGTGGGCTTCAAAGGAAGAGTTGATGGTTTGAGGAGACTGAAGCTGTGGCGAGCAGCCAGCAGCCCTGGGTGCTGCTGTTGGAGCTGGGAGCCGTGGTCATATACTTCGGGGTGGTGTGTCTGATATGCTGAGCTTTTGTTAGCAGCAAGAGAGCGCGCTCTGCAGCCAGGCCATGTGGGTTTTACTCCTGGCACCATGTGTTTCTAGTTATATGACTTGGGCATGTTACTTGGCCTCTCTATACCTTAGTTTCCTTGTCTGTAAAATAAGGATGATGCTAATAGGACCTACTTCATAGGGCTGATGTGAGGATTTAATGAGCTAATACATACAAAGTGCTTAGAACAGAGCCTGGCACATACATAGTGCTCAATAAATGCAAACTGGTACTGTTGATTATTTAATACGTTATGCTATATTGTATTGTAATACACTACTTTGTAGTATAATTATTTGGTTTCACGAGAAACCATTTGAATCTTTATCTCATTCAGCCTTTATATGACACCAGAATGACAGTATCATCACAACTCTAGCAACCACATCCATACAGATTTTGTGCCAGCATGTGCCAGACACATCATAATATAACATCTCATTTAATTCTCACGGTAATTCCAGGAGGTGGTAGTAATAACCCCATTATCTGGATAGTGGAAACCAAGACTCACAGTTATCAGGCTCACAGATTGTGGAATCAAGATTTGATACGGTTTGATGTGAGGCCAAGTCTACACCAACCATGCTTACCAGGGCCTCAGGAGACAGAAGGTGTCCAGAGCTTTGCTTCCCGTCTTCTTGCATCATCAAGGGCTGCTCACCCTTCCTGCAGCTGCAAAGAGGAGTTGCAGGGCCTCCTTCAATTGTGGGTCTTAAGACATCACAGCTCTTGCCGCCATCTCGGCAGCTCTCTTGAGATCATACTAAGATCACTGCAGCTGCTGCTGAAACCCTCTTTGCCTGTCTCCACGTCCTCTTAGGGAAAATAGTTACCCAACTGCCAGGCATAAATGACTCTTGATCAGGTTTATTTGAAGGCTTTTATTTCTCCCCTGAGGCTCAGGAATTCCAGCCAGTCTTTAAAAGTTACCAGGTCCTCTGTAAGCCTTGCTGGGCTTCCTTTCAAACAGGAAGGTCCTGTTCACCAAATAGACCTTGCTAAATGCTCCATAATGCAGAGGCTCCACCTGGCTTCACCTCTATATCCCTAGTAACCTGCTGGACACATGGTCGGTGCACAGTAACTTCCAGGTGACAGAAACAAGGAAGGAAGGAAGGGAGGAAGGGAGGGTGAGTGTGCTTTTTATTCCTGTGTGTCAGGAACCAGGAAGCTCATCTTGGACTTCATGATTTGGAATACATGTTACCAAAATTGTCTGCTGGAAAGCATGCTAATAAAACTGCACCCCCCCCCAACCCCCACCATATAGGCCTTTCTGCAGAAATCTGCAGTTCACAGAAATCCAGAGGTTTCTTTTTTGCCTGCTGTTGTTGATTCATTCTTCTACTCTGAATTATTTGTCAGCTGGAACATGCCATGGGCTGTGTGGTCAGTCGGGGAGGACAATAGCTCCAGGTCCCCATCCCTGCCCTCAAGTAGCTGCAAGTTTCATGGAGAAGGCAGCCAAGTCCACAGGCAGTAAGTGCCACTGCTGTAGGTTCAGCCTGGTAATAGTGAAGCAACAGGATGCTTTGGGATCACATGGCCCAGCCCGCCGAGGGAGGACGGGGGAGAAATGGTAGAGTGTATCTGAAGGCATCTTGCAGGAGGTGAGTCCTGAAGGCAAACTGGTAGCACAGACTGAAGGCTGGACAAGTCCAGATGTGAAGGCCTGGAGAGGGGAGAAATGTCATGGGGAATGATAGGCACTTGACTGAAGAGAGGGATGAGGTAAGAGACCAGGCTGGAGGAGGAGATTGCAGAATGTGAAAAGACGCTGAGGCTCGGCTGAAGAATTCCAGTTTGATTCTGGGATAATAGGAAGCTAAAGAAGGGCTTTGTCACAGGCTAAGGGGCAGTGGAACTGTCAGATGGGTGCTTAGAAAAATCATTCCAGGAATCTTGTGTTAGGGGCATTTCTTATTAAACATTCTCCAAATGTTCCTAAATGAGCAATAAAGGGGGCCTATTTTGAGTTTATCTCAGAGATTCTATTGAACCCAGAATGTTCCCCTGATGCCAGAAGGAAGATAGGAAGCCAAGACCCCATTGGTTCACAGATTGGGTCTGCTACCTCTTTTAGCTCCAGACCCCAGTGTTTTAGAGGTTGGAGTATTCATTATTTTTTGCAACTAGACGAATATCTTCAAAGGGCAGCGAGGATGGAGAGGAGGTGTTCCTGGTATGAACAAGAAAGCCTGCAGCTCCGAGGAGGCCCTTCCCATCCCTTGAATGGTAGGAACACTGCAGCCCTAATTAGGCCGATATCTGCCTTCAGAGTTCTCCATGTGATCTGCAAGGAGAACACAGAAGCTTTTACCCCAGAAACCTTTCAGGGTTGTCCGTCACGCTCAGCCAAGGCAGTGGGAGCCAGAGGGAGCCAACAGACAGCAATCGAGGGCACCCCGGGCTTCAGTGTGCAGTTGAGCAGTCGCCAGCAGGAAACCCACCTCATACCCAGCCCTCCCTGGGTACAGGCATCCAATGAGAAAGACTCCTGGATCTAGGAAAACCACTTGCTCTTTTCTCTTAATGTCCCCACTTCCTTTACTGTACTGAAAATGTTGATTCAGAGTGCATGCTCTTTTAAATCAGCTTTCTCAAAGAGACGCTGTCTCCAGCAGGGAGAACTTCTTTGTAATCTAAGATCAAGCACTGTTGTTCCCTATCCTCAGTATGTGTGGGCTTGTTAAGCTTTTCATTATGCATTTCTTGGGAAAGTCTTTTGTATTAGCCTCAGGTCAGAGAGTATAGCAGGACTTTTTTGAAGGAATGGCAATTTCAGATTGATTTATTAAAACCATACATATGCTCTTGAATTATATTTTCTGTTTCCTGTAAAGACACTGTAAATATATAGCATGGTCACAGTCATGTTAATTTGTAAAGAGCTGTGTGATTCATCTGAGAAGCATTCTGGAGAGAAGGAGGGTAAAAAAAGAGTTAACTCCAACACTGGCTGTGGAATCAGCTGAAGGTCCTAGGATGTCTGTTCATCAGAGCCCAGAATAAGCCCACTATGGAGTGTTCTAGATGCAAGGACAAGCCTGTTATGAATCTGGATAGTCCAAAGGTGGGAGCAATGGTAGAGGTGACAGATTGCAAGGAAAGAGGGAGAAATTGAAAAGGGGAGAAGGTTGGTACTAGCTTGAGGAATGTTTACTCTTGAGAAATCAATAGCTTTTGTTTACCCAGCCTTTCCTGCACCCAGAGAGACTAGGCAGGTAATGATTAAGCACCGAACCCTAGCAGCTGACTGCCTGGGTTCACATCTTAGCTCTGCTTGTCACTGTGTTTCTGACTTTGGGCAAGTTACCTAACATCTCTATGCTCTTTCCTCTTCTGAGAAATAGGGATAATGCAACCTACCCATCAGGCTGGTGAAGGAAAAGGTAGTTTGATAATGTTTAGCACTAAGAACAATGCCTGGCCCATGTGGGTGCTCTCAAAGCCTTCGCTACGAGTTGCCGCAGGAGCCCAGAAACCAACCAAGGTGTGTTTTTCAAACTGGCTCACTGAGGTATAGTTTACAGACCATAAAGTTCACTGCATATAAGGACACAATTCAATTTTTTTTTAGCAAATTGGTAGTGTTACACAACTACCACCACACTCTAGTTTTGCAGCATTTCCGTCACCCCAAAAAACTCATTTGTCCCTGTTAGCAATCAATCCTTGCTCCCACCCCAGGCCTAGGAAACCACTGATCTGTTTCCTGCCTTTTTAGATGAGCCTTTTCTGGAGATTTCTGGCTTTCACTTAGCATGATGTTTTGGGGGTTCACCCATGTTGTTAAATGTGTCAGAACTGATTTTATTGCTGAATAGTATTCCATGTATGTACAGATTAATATCAAAATTTGTTTATCCATTCACCAATTGATAGGCTTTTGGATTATATCCACGTTTTGACTAATGTGGTAGGTGCTCTTGTGAACATTCACATGCAATCTGTGTATGGACCTGTTTTCGTTTCTCCTGGGTAGACTCCTAGAAGTGTGTGAATAAGGTAGATTTCTGTTCTGGCTCTTCAAAGGTGAGTTTTTTGCTCAGTGGAATTTTGCATGTGTAGAGATAATCCATGGAGATTGCTGCCTACTGCTCAGTTTTATAGGCACCGTCACTGTTTCTTTTGTGGAAACAAAAATTCACACTCACTTCTGGGAAACAACCTCTGGGGCCGTGTGTGGACACAGTTCACTGTGTTTTAAGGGAAAGCACACGCCGAGAATGGTTGGTTTCAGCCTGGCACCTGAGGTGTGCTAATCCAGTCAGTTACTCAATATTTATGGAACACTTCCTGTGCCAGGCCCTGGATTTCTCAGCTGTAACACAGATAACCAATATGTGCCTCATCCCTCAAATAGCTGACCGAACGGGGCCCAAACCCCATTTTCATGGTCCTACCTGTCCTACCAACTTTTTTTTTTTTTTTTTTTTGCAATTTCTGGTTTTTCTTCCTCTAGATCCTGCCTGCAGACATTTATATTTGAACCTGTGTTCTTGGTTCCAGACAATGTGGGTTCCCACCAAAACCCACTTGCACCGAACCCTCACGGGCTTATTAGTAACTCTGTGAAAGAGTTGGCTGCAGTGGGTGGGATGAGGGGTTTCTGGACCCCCTTCACATACCACTTAGCCCTCTCTGACTGGCCCTTCTGTTACCACTCCTCTGCTTTGCTCTGAACAAGTGACCCTTCCCCTGGCCCAGCAAACCAAGAGGGCGTGAACAAGCCAGTCCCGCTACCTAGCGCTTCTCCCAGGGAGCATTCTCCTCCCCTTCTCTGGCCCCTTCTGTATTTTTATGGTGTTTTCCCCAGGCTGCTAATTAATTAGCCTTCTTTACAAAGGCGGTGCTCTCACCTCTTCTTCAGGGTTGGCTGTGTTCATTTGTTTAGAACATTGTTCCGTCTCATAAATTGGTTGGTTATTAGACTTTTTGTTGGTTTATGACTACTGCATGGAAATTTCAGGATAGTCAAGCACATTTAGAGAAATTTGGTGACTGGTTGAAATAATTGTTAGGGAAGGATGCAGATGTTCTGTGTTCTAAGCAGGCTTGTTAACCAGATTGGAAATTACTGTTTATATCTCATTTTTGCTGCATAGGAGCTCGTTGAGTTAGAATAGTTTCCTTTTCTACTTCTGCTACTGTCAAAGCCTCAAGATGCAAAACACATTCAGTTTAGTTGAGCAGCTCCTGCAGTCTGTTCCCAGCACCAGCTATCTGCAAAGCGCCACGTTAGAGGTAAGCTGCTAACTTCCATACAGCCTACAAAACCCAGATGGCCTTCCCTATCTCCTGGAAGCCTTCTCTGACTGCTACCACCACTTTCCCCTTCCCTAGAGTTAATCTTTTCCTTTCTGCAAGTGGCCTGTGCATCCTATTTGGGCATTTGTTTCATACTGTTCGGTAATTTTTTAGCATTGGCCTCTCTTACTAGACTGCGCACTGAACCTCTGAGTCCAGGGACTGTGTCTCCTTCATGTTTGTATTTCCAGCACCCAGTGGGAGACTTTAATAGTCATTGGTAAAGTACTGAATGAATGAGGAAACCTTCAAAGCCAGCTTACATGAGTGTTTCATGGGGATTTGTTGAACAGAGATGCCCTGTCTCAGGGTCTCAGTCCCGTATCTCTCTCCTGTGCTGTTGCGGCAGCTTCCTGTCTCTCTGCTGCTGCTTTGCTCCTGCAGTCTGTTCCCAGCATGCAGATCCCATCACCCCTCTTCCCGGAAATCTCCAGTGTCTTCCATCTTACTTCAAGGAAAAGCTAGAGCATTCAATTAGACCCCAAAGATCTGACTCCCAGGGCCCTCCTGAACCCCATCACTTCTGACCCATAATATACACACTCTACCAAGCTACCCAGAAGCGCCTGCTCCCCCTGGAATGTACTCCCTTGTCAATTCTTCTGATCTAGATGTTCCTCTGCGTAGAATGTTCTTCCCAGATGCTTGCATGGCTCACTTCTTTACTTCCTCGTGTCTTTTCCCAGCTGCCACGATTTCAGTGATGCCTTATCAGGACATCATCTCTGCCAACAGTCTCACTTCATTCTTTTCTAGAATACTTACCACCTTTTAATGTACTATATATATTGACTTATCCATTGTTTTTGTCTCCCTCACTGAATGCAAGCCCTATGAAGGCAGGGGTTTGTGGTTCCTCTGGTTCATCATCCTTTCCCTCGCACTCCAGGGACTAGATTGCACGTCGTCATGGTGACAGCCAACATGCAGATGGTGTTTTTGTGTCAGGCGCTTTTCTGAGCACGTTATACATTATGATTAATAAACGGAGGAGGTAAGAGTCCACCAGGCAGTCTGAGCTCTGAGCCCTTATGCTTTTCTGCCTAGTAGCAAGTATTTGTTCAAAGAATGAAGGAATGAGTACTTATGATAAGGAGATAAGGCAAGCTGGCACTGCCTTATTAGCCTGTGCTGCAGTTGAATGAAACAGAGGATGCCCAGCCTTCTCTGAGCACCCAATGGGACTGGCACTTACGGGAGAGAAGAGGCTATGACAGGGGCTTCCATTTCAGTTGTGCCCTAAAAGCAGCTGGGCCAAAAGGTGGATCTTGTGGATGTAGGTGAATTATCATATGTAATCAGCCAACTCAACTTTTACCTCCAGACTCTTGCAGCAAAGAATGGTCAACCTTGGAACATTATCTTTAACATCTCAAAGTTCTTTCTTATCAGTCACCTCATTTTCTTCTCACAGGAATTAGATAAGGAGGGAAGAAGAGATGGCATCATCCTCATTTTATGTGTGAGAGCAGGCAGAGCTGAAGAGACATCTATGAAGTCCCACAGCTGGGAGCCAGAATCCTAACCCAGATCCCCAGCTTTCTCCTGCCACCTTCAGGCCTCCCTCTGTTCAGTGTGATCATCTTTAGACTCTCCAGGTGGCAGCAAGCTTTGAGAAGGTCCTGCTGCTATTTTTACTATTCCTGATTCTGTTGACCCCCAGAACAGACTGCTGAGAGGATGCTAGACCATGCTCCTGGGGAGCACCAGAAAGGGTTCCTGGAGCTCCAGTGTTCAGCTGCAGGATTGAACTAAGCACACCCGTTGAGGGGGACCTTGAGAGGGGAGGCTGCTGTAGTTTACAAAGAAATGAACAAATAGGGCATATCAGCCCTGCAGTGCAGCTTTAAGGACATCTCCCATGGTTTGGGCCTTGCGGTGCCATCCTGCCCTGCTGGAGCTGAGGTGCAAGATGTCCATTCATCTAGGGCTGCCCCAGATTCTGCAGATGTCTCCGATACAGTACCTTGGAAGCTCTACGGGGCACAGGCAGCTCTTCCAAGAAGGGCTCACAGGTGGAAAAGGAGCATTTATGGAGCACCTGCCATTTGCCAGCATTCTGCTCAGCTCCATGTCTTACTATCTGTTAGCCTCACTCTCTGCAGACAAGCAGGAGATGAGACCAGACTGGGTAACACGCCCAAAGCACCACAGTGGTGGGGCAAGGCTCCCAATCTGCTCCTTCTGACTTGAAGCACATTCCATCGCCATATCACTCATCACTTCCTCCTTGTCAAACAAAGCAAGACTCTGCACTAGCTTCAGGGTTTTGTTTTGTTTTTTGACACGGAGTCTCGCTCTGTCACCCAGGCTGGAGAGCAGTGGCGCCATCTCGGCTCATGGCAACCTCCGCCTCCCGGGTTCAAGCAATTCTCCTGTCTTAGCCTCCTGGGTAGCTGGGATTTCAGGCGCGCGCCACCATGCCTAGCAATTTTTTTGTATTTTTAGTAGAGATGGGATTTTACCACATTGGTCAGGCTGGTCTCAAACTCCTCAGCTCAGGTGATCCACACACCTTGGCCTCCCAAAGTGCTGGGATTACAGGCATGAGCCACCCTGCCCGGCCTCTAGCTTCAGTGTTAACCTTTGTGCTGCTTCCTGTACCCCATGAGGCTGAGCATGAATAAGAAGTCAAGTTCCTAAAGAGTCTTCAAACTCAGTAGGTACAGAGATACTGCCCTCAGCTCTGTTTGTAGATGTCATGTAAGTAGAGATGTTCCACAGTTTTCTTGCCAGCCATGAAAGCCTAAACAGGAGCTTTCAGCCTTCGTGGGTCTTCATTTCCCCAGCCTAATCCAGGACTGGGTCAAGCCAAATCCAAGGTGCAGAGAGAAACATTCCCACTTGGCTTCTTCTGATGTAAATGATGTGATCTGGTCTAGATTTCCCGGTTGACTTATCTTTTCTGTTCAGTCACATGATTTGGTGTATGTGGATTTTAAAACCTCTTTATTATAAAATTAAAAGGCTGCAGAAGTTATCCAGTTGCTCCTAAAGAATTACAGGTTGAGCGGGCTGGCATGGTGGCTTACACCTCTAATCCCACACTTTGGGAGGCCGAGGCAAGCGAATCCCCTGAGGCTAGGAGTTCGAGGTCAGCCTGGCAAACATGGCGAAACCCCGTCTTTACTAAAAATACAAAAATTAGCTGCATGTGATGGCATGTACCTGTAACCCCAGGTACTCAGGAGACTGAGGCAGGAGAATCACATGAACCTGGCAGAGGGAGGTTGCAGTGAACCAAGATCATGCCACTGCACTCCTGCCTGGGTGACACAGCGAGACTCCGTCTCAAAAAAAAAAAAAGATTTACAGGTTGAGTATCCCTAATCTGAAAATCCAAAATGCTCCAAAATCTGAAACTTTCTGAGCACCAACATGACACTACCATGGAAAATTTCACACATAAAAGTACTTTAACTTTGTGTAATGCTCAAATGTATTTAAAATATTTTTAAAAATTACCTTTAGCCGCCATGTTTAAGATATATATGAAACATAAATGAATTTTATGTTGAGATTTGGGTCTCATCTCAAAGATAGCTTATTATATATGTAAATATTCCAAAATCTGAAAAAATCCAAACACTTCTCATCCTAAGCATTTCAGATAAGGGATATTCAACCTATATAAACAAAGTTGCTTGCATTAGCCAACCAGAAAAACAACCAAAAAACACTTTACCTTTTCCAATGCCCATGCCCCCACTCAGCTCTGATCATCAGTAACTCCATTGATCACTGTGTGCTTTCATTCTTCCTGTCTGATGACAGCTGTCCCGATTGGATGGGCAGAGTGTCAAAGGCCAGCCAGCAGGTTTCCTGTCACCTAAGAAAGCAACGGCCACCAGTGATCACTGTGCCCCCATTCAGGGTCTCACAGGTTTGTACAGTCATGCTGTCAGCCTTAGTAGCAGCATTCAGACTCAAGTTACCTTGCGACCCATGGCTTAACAGGGGCCTGGATTGTGATGAAAATCACCATGAATATAAGGAGTCATTTGAGGGTCTTCTGTCTAGTTGTCTGTCTCTGGTGGTGCCCAGGGCTGTATGGGTCCTGGGGCACTCTGCTTACCCACTCACCCACTGTGCATCATTTTCAGAAGAGTAAGCTGCATCCTAATATCCCTCAATAATCCAATATGTTTCTTTTCATCTCTGAATTATTAGACCTTCCTGGAATTCTATTTGCAGCTGATAGGAATCCAAGTTCTAGGTTTCCTGCCAACTCTTCGGTGAAGCATTTTGCTCATTAACCACCAAAACTCATTCGGGCTGGAGTGGTCGAATCCCCTCATCATAGGAACACATGAGTGGAGGGCAACAGTGGGTTTGCCTGCCTTGTTGGGATCAGGATCCTTGATTTAAGGAGACTCTAAGAGAAGCTAGCACCAAGTAACCTAGTAGTAACCTACAGCTGCCTTTCTCAGCAGGCAATGCTTTTCTCAGCATTTCCTCCTTCAAGGAGATGGGAAGAAGCAATAACCCTAAGAAATCATCAGTGTCATCATCTTCCTTTTTCTGATGAGGAAACTAAGGCTTCAGACTGTTAGGTATTTTGCCCAAAGGCTCACATAGCTGGTAAAAGCAAGAGGCAGGATGTGCTCTCAGGGCCAGCTGCCCACAGAGCCTTCGGTGGGTTTTGCTTTGCTCTTTCTTACTGTCTTTTGGCTCATTAAAAGTAACACAAAGCCGGGCGCGGTGGCTCACACCTGTAATCCCGGCACTTTGGGAGGTCGAGGTGGGCAGATCACCTGAGGTCAGGAGTTCGAGACCAGCCTGGCAAACATGGCGAAACCTCGTCTCTACTAAAAATACAAAAATTAGCTGGGTGTGGGGGTGCACACCTGTAGTTCCAGCTACTGAGGAAGCTGAGGCAGGGGAATTGCGTGAATCCAGGCGGCGGAGGTGGCAGGGAACCGAGATCGCACCACTGTACTCCAGCCTGGGCGACAGAACAAGACTTCGTCTCAAAAATATATATATACAAGCACAAGGTTAAAAAAAAACCAAAAAACAAAAATGGCAACAGTATGCCCTCTGGATGCAGCTCTGGGCCAGCCCCGGTTCTGGTGCTACACCCACCTCCATGCCAAGGGACCCGCCTGGCAGCATGAGACCCTCATATCCCTGTGGTGGCATTCCACATGACAGGCAAGGGAGGGACAGAAACATTTCCTCGGCCTGCGTCAGTGCTAGGAGCCCTGGGCCCTGAGATTTCTGATCAACTCCTCCTCCACACAGATCTGGAAAGGAAACGTGAGGAAAAGTAGGATACTCTAGAAGGACACACATTGAAAAGTACATCTCCTTACCACTCCTGGTGCTGGTACTCCATGTTACTTCTAAGGGGCAGTCCTCCAACCCTCTCCTCACCCCTGAGTCCTCCTTAGACCTGCTGGTTTCCTCTATTCCCTCTAGATCCCAGGGTCAACTGGCTCTGCCCCACTCGGAGCACTTAACACACATTCTTGGTAGGGGGTGCCATATTCCTGCTCATCCTATCGCATGCTACTTAGACTTCTATTTCTCTAGTTCTTGAATATACGAAATGTTGTACAGAAGATCCTCAAATAATGTCATTTTGCTATAATGTTGAGAATGAAGAAAGTTGATTCCTGGCCGGGCCCACTGTCTGTGTGGAGTCAGCCCATTCTCCCTGTGTCTTCATGGGTTTTCTCCAGGGACTCTGGTTTTCTCCCACATTCCAAAGCTGGGCACCTGAAGTGAACTGGCGTGTCTACATGGTCCCAGCATGAGTGAGTGGGGGTGCGTGTGAATGCACCCCGCGATAGAACCGTGTCCTGTCCAGGGCTGCTTCCCGTCTGGCACCCTGAGCTGCTGGGATAGGCTCCAGCCACCCTCAACCCTGAGCTGGAATAAGAGCGTTCGAAAACAAATGAATCGATACAAATTATTATACAATAAAACTTCATAAAGTCTACGATAATCATACACATGCAAGAAATCAGAGAGAAGGGAACAGACCAGCTGGTGGAGGCAGGCCTGATTGCGGTGCCATGTTAGTGATTGATTGATAGTGAATTATGAGGTGGGAGGAGGCACTTCTTACGATTTTCACTTCGCAAATGTGTATTCCTCGATTGAACCCACCACCACTACAACTGCTGTCACTCACTGATTCACCAAAAATTGAGTAAATAATTTATCTTATTTGTATTTATTCATCTTTCTTAAATGTGTGTATAGCTCACATTTGTTTCAATGTTTAATATTAGAAGTGTTTTGGGTCTTTATTTAGAAGTTTGGTGATGTTTTTTGACAAGAAATGTGCCATAGGAACTTAACTCTTGTTAATATCAATTAGCCTGTTGTAAAATTGGTTTCCTTATATTGTCATTTCGCTTAACGTTGCAGTTTCTGAGAGACTATTGACGACACTAAGTGAGGACTTACTGTGCTTGTTTTCAACCAACCAGCACTAAGTCCCTACCAAAGACACAGCACCATATGAGGTGGTGTCAGAAGTGTCTGCAGTCTCCTTGGCGTGATCTTCACCTCAGCGTCAGAACCTTGCCATTGAGATAAAAGTAGCGCTTATGAAACAGTGTCGTATTAGGTAACTGCCAAGATAGGGTAGACACAGTGCCTTTGGAATCAGAGAAGAGAACAGACCAGCTGGTGGAAGCTGGTCTGAAGATGGGCCTTGAAGAGCAGAGGCTCTAAATAGCCTGGCTGCATAAGTGTTGATGGTGATGATTGAGAATAGCCACCCTTCACGGGCAGGTGTGGTGCCAAGCTCATCACAAGTATGACCTCTCATCCTGGAGCCCTTTGTGGAAGGCACTGCTGTTGGTCCCTGTCTTGAGGTTGAGTAAGCTGGTGGTTAGGGAGGTCAAGACCTGGGCTGAAGGCATATTCCAGCTGAGCCCCAATCCAGCCCATCCATGTGGCTCCCAACTCTTCCCCGTCCCTGTGCTCTCCCAGTGTGCCACCTCCATTGCTAGGGTGGTTGGCAGGGCTGGGGATCCCCAGCTGTATCCTTGGACCTGTGGCTGATGGCTTCATTGTCGTTCTAGGACTTCTGCCATGGGCAAGTGATGTGGCCACCCCTCAGCGCCCTACAGGTCAAGCTTGCTGAGCCCGGGCAGTCCTGCAAGCAGGTGTGCCAGGAGAGCCAGCTCATCTGCGAGCCTTCTTTCTTCCAGCACCTCAACAAGGACAAAGACATGCTGAAGTAAGTGCCCTGGGGTGGGGGTGGGGACTCAGCCCCTAGACTCCAGCTGGCCTTGTTGGGTAGTCAGGTGAGAGGTACAGGTTTCCTCTTCCAAGCTACTGGGCTGTGGGGATAAGGTGTGGGAGGGGAGTAGGTTGCAGCAGGATCCCCCTAGAGAGTTAGCCCAGTGTTGTTACTGTTCCTGTTGGGTGAGATGAAGTCACCTAGCATGATGATGTGTTTAGAATTTGAATGGGAGTGTTGTATTTGCATAAATAAAGCTGTATCTGGGTTTGAAGATTGTGGGAGGTGTTCAGCTTGCTAATGTTGACCCCAAGAACAGTGGGAGTAGAGGTGGGCACAGAGCCACAGGTATAGATGGACCAGCTCCTCAGACCCCTGCTGGCAGCCAGGCCCCCAGCAGAGTCTGAGCAGTGCAAGGGGCTGGTGGCGAGTGACATTGTTCAACCCTGGAGTCAGAAAGGAATGAGAAACATGGAGAAGGAGCTGGCACAAAACTGCCCACAACAATCTCCAAAAGCAGCCTTCCCCTGCGGCCTGTTCCCTTTTGCACTTTCTTGTAGGTCACTGACACATGGTGCATCTCAGGCCCCAGCAGACCTGAGTCTGCGGGGTCTCTTGGTAATGAGGCAAGTGTGGCACTGGGAATGCTGGCCCAGGGCTGCACAGGGGAGGCGCCTTCCTTGAATTTCTTACCTTGTGCTTGCATTACTTAGTGGCACCTTTCCTTTCCCTTTGCATTGGCATTTTGAGTTGGGCATTTGCAGTTGCCAAATTTCCATGTGAGGTTTCTTCTGGCCTCTCACCCATGATCTTTGACAGGCCTGAATCCATTCTCTCAATTTTTATCACAGCCCACCGTAGTCCACATATTGCATAATTATCTAGCCTCCCCACCCACCCACCACCTTAGTAGCTCTGATTAGGTGTTTTCTCCAAGAGACTAGCCTACAAATAATAAGACCCTGCTGTCCCAACTCCAGATATTCGATCTAGCAGGTGTACCATTCCAGGCTTAAAGAGGATGTTTAGGAAGTGGAGTGGACCTGGGGCTCAGGGCTCACGTGGACCTGGGGCTCAGGGCTCACCTTTCCCTGTTCAGGCTTCACGCCCTGTGAGTGCTGTTGGCCATTGTTGTTATTTGTGCACCATGGTCTGAGTTGGCCTGTTTCCTGTGAGTCGTCTTATCCTTAAGTGTGGTATAAAACCCTTTGTAGGGAGATTGTGTGGTCTCTTGTGTCCTGCCTGCTGCAGGGAAGTTCTCATGAGTAGGGGTGTGAGCTATGTTTGTTTTTTTTTTGTTTGTTTGTTTGTTTGTTTGTTTTGAGACAGGGTCTCTCTTTTGCCTAGGCTGGAGTGCAGTGGCACGATCTTGGCTTACTGTAACCTCCACCTCCCGGGTTCAAGCAATTCTCACGCCTCAGCCTGGGACAAATAGCTGGGACTATAACTGCACGCCACCATGCCCAGCTAACTTTTGTATTTTTAGTAGAGACAGGGTTTTACCATGTTGGCCAGGCTGGTCTCAAACTCCTGGCCTCAGGATGCCCACCTAGGCCTCCCAAAGTGCTGGTATTACAGGCGTGAGCCATCGTGCCCAGCCCTGGTGATGCTATTTTTTTCCTGGTCTTTTTATGAGAAGACCCAGGCACAGAAGCTGCCCTGATTCCACCATGAAAACAAAAGCATAGGCCAAAAGTGGGGGCTCGGGGCGGCACCCTGCTCTGCCACCAGGCAAGCTTTAGGAGGGGGCAGTGGTCCGGGATGTCTGGAAAGCCTGTGATGGTACTGGAAGTTTCCAGTTCCACAGCGCAAATCTTGAATTGTAGGGCCCTGTGAGGGGCTTTCCACGTGCTCCTTTTGCATATAGCTCTTGGAGTAAGGTGGATTCTTGAGAACCCTGAGTCTGTCTGCATCAGAAGTCAGAATTCACTAGTTACAGACTAGGGACTGTCGGCATAAGCCCACTTCTGGAAGAAGAGATACGAGAAGCCGCATCCTGGGAATGGGACCAAATGGGACTCCTGAACAGCACGGCTTCCTTCCTGGCCAGGCAGGAGTCAGTGCTCTTGGCCCAGGGACTGTGCTCAGGGTCTGGCTCAGAGGTAGCATGGGGCCCTACAAAGGCAGGCCACCTCCAGGCCAGGGTCCAGGTCAGGGAAGGCAGGAAGGAGAAAGAGCAAATGGCCACTTCCCTCAGTTCTGCCAGTTTTCTCATCTGTAAAATGGGGATATCCTAGGTGATGGGTAAGATAATGAACAGCCCTTGCCAAAGACAGAGTAGAACACCCCTTTCTTCCAGAGAGCTTTGGGCAGTGGAGTAGGCCCGAGGCCACTGAGCCAAGACGGATAAGCCAGCCCCAGCCCTGGCCCCTCCCCACCTCCGTATCCATGCAGAGTTCACAAGAGCAAAAGGACTTGGCGTGGGGCTGTCCTGAGGCCAGGCCCTGTGCCATGGGATTGCTGGACCCCACCCCCACCTCCTACCCCACTGTAGAGATGCGGGCTTTCTTAGCAGGAGGCTAGAATGAATGCTAATTTTGCAATAAAGCTGTCTGATATTAATTCTCTGAACATAAGAACCCTGCTGAATAACTTGTTCATGCATTTGTAAATACTGATAATGTTGTAAAACCCCTGCTATCTGGCAGTCTATTGAGTGCCTCCTCAGTGTGGAGGTGATCCTGGCCCATCCATATTCATAGCCAATTAGCAATTAGCAGTTCCTGCAAGCCAGTGCTGCCTTTGCCATCTCCAACTTGGAGCCTGCTTTGAGCTAAGTTTAAGTTCCTTTTTCAGTCTTTGGGTATCCATAGCATTTAAGAACCACCTGTCCTCACTCTATAGTATGACTTTAGTATATCACATCAGGGGAACCCTTTGGAGCGTCCTGTGTTGTCTTGAATCAGGGCCATTCAGGAAACCAGCCTCGAGTTCTTGTGCATGCAGGGTGCAAGGGCGCAGTTGAGCACTGAAGAGGCCACCGCAGAGCACGCATGATTCAGGTGCGACCCACATCCTCTGGACAAGTCTCCTCCCAGACTGGGGTGGACACTGGAAGATGCAGGCTCCAGGAAGTGCCAGGGTCCATTCCAGTGGGGCCCAGTGGAGAGGACCTCAGTTCCATACACAGGAGCATGTGTTCCTGCCCAGTTTCTAATTTTGCTACCTCTTAAAGTTGTTTCTTCTACAGTGTTAAATTATTGGCAACTGGGGTTGCTCTGTGCAAAGAATTCTAAGCAGTACAGTCTAGACTGAGTGCTTTGGTACCTGAGAGAGGGAAGGTGACCCTTAGTAGGCCACCTGCTCAGCCCCGCACCATGTTGCTGGGGAAGACAGTGACCCCAGCCCCATCAGGCAGGGCCAAGGGCAGAAGTCATCCAGGGACTCTGGCACGACCCTGAACTTTTTGGTAGAAGGTTCTGATTTGGTAATACTCCTGCTGCACTCAGAGCAGCCCAGTGGAGTCTTTGCCAGGTGGGACCTGGCGAGGCAGAGCTGGAATGAACAGAGCCCTCAAGAGAGGGGGCTAAGGGAGGGAAGGCACTCAAGGGAAGGGGCAGGAGGGAGGGGCGGGAGCAGCAGGTGAGACAGCAGCACTCGCCTCCTGTCCAGCGCATCCTGTCCTGTGCATTATAGGTCTGTGTCAGGAAGGGACTGGTGACTTCTCAGCCCAGTGCCTGTGACTTCAGTCACAGTGTGGCCAGCCCCATTGGAGGGAGGCTTTGCCTTTTTTTATTCTTCAAGAGCTATAAACTGTAAACTGAGACCTGATGGGCCCAGAAACTTTAACTACCATCCTGTAAGAAACTAGGAAGAAAGGAAAGGAAGATGGCACACTGCGGTGGGGTCTCTGAGCAAGAGGATGTGCTTGTTTGTGAGACAGACACTGCAGGGACAGAGAGGCAGACATAGCACCATGCACTGCCTGGAAAGGCAGGGACCCCCTAGGGGTTGAGGATCCTGGGCTGCAGAGGCTGTGTGGTCTCCATGTGCTCTAGCGATTGGGGAAAGCTGCTTTGCCTCACTGATGACCTTTGCTCCCAAGGATAATGGAGTCACCTTCCTGACTGCTCAGGGCTATGGGATGGGCACATGCATGCCAGTAAAAGGGAGAGCTCCCTGGGGGCTTAGAAGACACTGGGGCCAGGGAGTTGGTTAGAGCCCTGCATTCCACAGCCGAATCCATCAGTTGAACCCTTGAGGAGCTGCCTGGTGTCGGGTCTCACCTGTGGCCTGGTGAAGTGTCTGCTGCTTGAGCACTCTGCGGTGGTCTCTGTGCATCACCCCAGGCGGGCTTCTGCTGCTGCAGCCTTAGCTGAATCCTGCTCACAGACACACGCTCATGTGTGCTTCTACCCCGGGAGATGGTGGCCTAGAGCCTGAGTCCAGGTGACCCAGGGAGCGAGCAGGAGGGTTTTTCATGGCTCCTGACAATTATATTCCTCGCCATGGGGTCTGAGAGTCGCCGTAGAGATTTCTATGCTCTGGTTAGCAGTGTGCCGGCAGATGGTTTAAGTAAAGCCACAGCAGCTGCTGTAATTCACCTAAAAAAAAAAGGTCATAAGTATAAACCTGTATCCCAAGGTCATGTTCCATATGTAAACTTGTCATTCAGAATTGAGCTCCAGATATTTTTCTCTCTGTTGTCCAGCTGAGGTATTCTGTGAAGGAGCTGGTAGCTGCAAGTCTCTGACTCATTTTTCCTTTTAGGAAATCCATAAAAATTGACTTCCTGCCCTCTCCCTTCATGATTCATGACCTTAACTCCCTGGGCATCACCATCTCCCAGCTGGCATCAAGAGCAGGGGTGGTGGGGTATTTAGGGTAGTTGCAGTGCTCTCCCGGTGACTGTGGGAGCAAGAGAAGAGAGTCCCGCTCTCCTGAGCAGGCCTGGGCTCCTGGTGCAGTTCACACGTGCAGGAGGTGCCGCAGGCTCTGGGGGAGGGAGGCCTGAGCACCAGTGACATGCTGAGTTCCAGAAGCAGTTGGGGCTTCAGCTGCAACTGAGCAGGAGCCAGGCTGATAGCCTGGGAGATCTCAGCAGAAGCCCCAGCAGATGTGCGGGGAATCGCAGGATTAATGTTGGCAAGGGGAGGAAGGCCCCAGGCAGTTGGTTAGCTAGAGAAAGACAGGGCAGGAGTAGGAGAGAAAATGATGCTTTACATACACATACACATATGCATACGCATGCACGCACACAAATGCAAGTACATAAACATGCTCTACACACATGCTCATGTACACACACATATGCATACATACACATACAAGCCCATTTGGAAGCTTCTCAGAGGCAACGAGAAACCTCAGGCTCCCCATCCTCATCCCCTCCGTGTCAGCAGAAAAATGAGACTTCCATGAACCAAGTGAAATAGAAATGGTTGTTGTGTAAATTCATACCACTGGACAAGCAAGGGGGGAGGTGGTATAGCCCATCCGATGTCTGCCAAGGCAGGGTGATGACAACAATGACCACGATCCTGACAACAATGATGGTTGCCATTTATCCACTTACTTAGAGCTTGACTCTGTCACATGCTGTAGAAGCACTAACTTAATTCCTGCAGTAAAGAATTATTTATCCCCATTCTATGGAAGGGAATCTGAGCCACAGAGTGGCTCACTCATTTGTCCAGGGCCACACAGCTTCTAAAAGACGAAGCCAGGACTCAAACCCAGGTCTGCCCGTCCCCCAACATCACTTTCTCTGATATCAGATACAGCATGGGTTCCCACCTAGCATTCATGCAGGACACCAGGTGAGGCCACTGCCTCCTTCAGGAACCAAGGTGGATGGGAGCAGTCATCCCAAGTGGGAGGGAAAGATAAGAGATAAGAGGCCAAAACTGTTGGGAATGGAAACATCAGAATATCCTTGGCCCCCCTACGCAGTGGTCCCAGCCAAAGGAAGCAAAGCCACTAGGCTCCACAGCCTGAGACCACTCAGCTGTTGGGAGAAGATGGCAGAGGAGGAAGAGTGCAGGGCTGGGGAGAGAGGGCCTGGATTCAGGCCTTCTCTGCACATCCTGAAGCCTCAGTTCACCTTCCTCTAACGGGTTACCATTGCCATGGCTGAAGGGTGGCTGCAAAGACCCAGGGAGGTGATGCCCCAGGACAGCACCTTCTGTCTGATTGCTTTCCAGCAAGAGGCTAAGGCCATGTAACAGGAATTCTTTAAAGCCTTTAATTAAAAAGTTAAACATACTTAAGAAAGAAAACGTAAATAATGCTTAGCTTTGCCCCACTCTCACTTCTTGGAAGCAGCCATTGCTAAGGCATTAGCATGTAGCCATCTCGACTTGCAGCCTTCACCTCCCGTGTGCACACTGCGGGCTGATTCCCCTGTGCTTCCCATTCTGGGACTCACCTTTCCCCAGGATGACTCTCCTGCTCCTCTCTTCTCCCTCATTCTTTTTCAACAGCTGCAGAGAACTCTAAAAGCACAGAAGGGCCATGATTTATTTGGCCATTCCCTGCTTGGTGAGTATTTGGGTTGTTTCCAGTTTTTCTCCATTGCAGACAAAGCTTCACTAGGCAGCCTCAAACACACACCCCTGCACACACTCCCTGGTGCACACATGCCTTCCTGAGTCTAGATGCCTAGAGGTGGAGGATTGCAGACGAAGAGGGTGGGCACCATTTCATTTCTAAAGTAGGACAAGACAACTGAACATCCCCCCATGCCTCAAGATGGGGGCTCACAGGGCCAGTGACAAGGAAAGACTCTGTCCCTTCATCACCAACACTTGTGCCTTTCTCTTCCTCTTCAGGTACAAGGTGACCTGCCAAAGCTCAGAGCTGGCCAAGGACATCCTGGTGCCCTCCTTTGACCCTAAGAATAAGCACTGTGTGTTTCAAGGTGACCTCCTGCTCTTCAGCTGTGCAGGCGCCCACCCCAGGCACCAGAGGGTCTGCCCCTGCCGGGACTTCATCAAGGGCCAGGTGGCTCTCTGCAAAGACTGCCTATAGCAGCTACCTGCTCAGCCCTGCACCATGCTGCTGGGGAAGACAGTGGCCCCAGCCCCGTCAGGCAGGGCCAGGGACAGAAGTCATGCAGGGACTCTGGCAAGAGCCTGAACTTTTTCGTAGAAGGTTCTGATTTGGCATTGACCTTCCTGCACTCCGAGCAACCCAGTGGAGTCTTCACCAAAACAAAACAAGAGCGTATGTCAGGCCAGGAGCCTGGCTTGTCCCTGGCACAACATCATTTCTGTTTCTCAAGGAGCAACTGTGGGAAGACTGTCACTGCAGCTGCTCCAGGGCAAAAGAAAGTCTCAAGAGTCCTTTAAAACAAAACAGGAGGAATTGAGCTGATGGGAAAGAACTCTGAATGGGAACATTCCTAAACCCATTAACTTATTTATTCGGGTGGGAGGGAGGGGACCGCGGGAGGGAGAGGAGGGATTGATCACAGGCTTCTTTTATTTCCACTGTTAATCATCCACCTTCACTATACTGTTGTTCTGTCTGCTTTGGGCAGGGTGCAGGAGAGAGACCGTGTGCCGTGGGGCTGGTGGCCTGCTCAGGGACAGCCATGGGGACCTGGCAGCTCAAAACGGATGGCAGCAGAACAAAAGAAACTTTTGCTTTGGAAGCACAGCCAAACTCCCCAGGGCATCGTCATAGATGGCACCTAGAGCATGGGCTGCCTCAGTCAGGGGGACGTGCCTGTGTTGTCCAGAGAGCCCAGCCAGGGACGAAAAAGGAGATGAGGCCCCTTTCCTCCATGTCCCCATGCCCAGACACATACCTTGGCCATAATTTCTTTTAGAATCCCTTTGGGAAGGAAATACAGGATTGAGGGATTTTGGAGTTTCTGGTAAACTCACCCTCCCTCCAGCCCCGCTATGAGGAGGAAAGTAGAGATGAAAGACTCACGCTGTTCATGGACTTGAAGAGGATTATCTTTGAGCCAAGATTTGGACAGGAGTGAAGTCGGTCCTTAAGAATTTGTGGCACGACCGGAGCTGGGCTCCTGACAGGTGGGCTTGTGTTGTGTCCCCTCTGATGGCACCAAAGTCCAGGGAAGGGGGCTCTTGATGTCTGCTGGGGGAGTGGGGGCAGCTCAGGATGAATGCAGTGCCCTGTCCTGGCTACTCACCTGAGGGTGTAGCTCGCAAAGGTGGGAATCTGGTGCTGGCTTTTCCTTCAGGCAGGATCACTCTGACTTGTTGAGTAATCAGTCATCAGGTTGGCCTGGTCAGACACACTGGACCCCACCTTCCAAACCCTGGACCCCCCATGCTCTGCCTTTGTGTAAGTTCCCACCCCACTGAATCATTGCTGCCATGCTCTGTACAAGTTTGTAAGTTTCTGAAAAGCCCCTGACATCTCCATGCTGATGCAAGTGAGACCCCTTCTGCCTAATGTGAGCGGTTGGCGTCCTCCACTTGGCCCCTGCTGGGCGCCTCAGTCGCTCAATGATGTGCTCTGTGCCGGGGCTTCCAAGCACCCTTCCTGCTAACAGAGGGCGGCCCAGTGGAGCCTCCGCTGGGCAGAACTGATGGGCAAGGCATAATGGCTGGTAGCTTTCAGAATGTGAGGGAAAGGAAGAATTCCGCTTCATGGGGACTAGAGTTAGTGTGGGGCCTTTAAGTCTGGGAAGTTACATTCTGCTTCTTTCTCAGTTGCTACACAAATGTGCAGCCAGCCTTTTTTCTTAGGCCCACTGAGATCCCTGCTCAGTGGGTCTCAATTGTATCTCCAGTCTAAGAGGAGGGTGGGGGGCACCCGGGGCCTCCTCCACTCCTTAGGTGGCCCCCGAGCACATCTGCCAGGGAGAGTACCATGGGGAGGCCTCTGCCCTGAGCATCATCACAGGGGCGCCTCCAGACCTGGCTGAGAATAGCCTCTGCTTGGGCCTAGGAAGAAGGGCAGAAGTCCAAAGGAAACCTTGGTGAGTGTGTGTGTGTGTGTGTGTGTGTGTGTGTGTGTGTGTGTGTATGAGCCTGTGCATTTCTTTAAGTTTAAAGCAAGGGCAGTTTCCTGCAGTAGGAGGGCAGATGACTGGCATCCTTGCTGTAAGGAAGAGCTTTTTCCTTGTGAATGGGCCTCTTGGCTGTACCCTAGGGTGTGGGAATTTGCTAGAGTTCCCTGACCTGCAATCCCTGGGCCAGTGCCGCCCTCTCCTGGGCTCTTCCAGGAGCATTGAACACTGAGGATGTCAATGCAAGTATCTGACCAACAGGGGGAGCCTGCAGGCCGAGCAAAGTTTAACCCACTTAGCCACTGCTACTTAAGCAAGGAAGCTGAAAGGTAACCTTAGCCCTGCCTTGTGTTCCAAAAGCTGCAAGGATCATTTGCTGGCTGTCCCTAAGTTCAAGGCCTCCCTACCTTCCCCTTCTTTTCCAAGTCACGACCCGCCCTCCCCGGGCCAGACAGCCCAGAAGAACACTTTTCTGCCATTTAAAAATCCCTCTTTCATCCCCCCCAGTCCAGTATTGAGTGGAAGTGCGCCGGAGTTCCACTGACAGGGCAGCTGCTCTTGGAGCAAACAAGCCCACACTCCAGTTGTTTAGGGCATTATCTGAAGAGTCAGTGACCCCTGAATGTGTACTGGCTCCCAGGCCTCCTCAGACTTGGCCCAGGTCTAGTCAGTGATCCTGGAGAGGAAACTGGGGAGGGGGCTTCCAACTGCCCTGCATGGAAGAGGAGAGGAAGGTGCCCCTGTGTGGGCTGGAAGCCTGCGGAGGTTTTGCCATTGCTGATCTTGATAGAATCCTAAACCGATTTATAGCCGATAACAGTTCCATGGGGAGAGAAATCCTAAGTTATGATTAATGTTTTTCCCCGCTATAGTATCTTGCCTGTTTTTTTGGATTATTTTCCCCATTGTGATCCTAAGCTCTTAAAAAACTTGAGGGAAAACATTTATCTAATTTACTAAAAGAGAAAGCTTTCCATTGAAAGGTAGATACTTTGAGGAGTAAAAAGACTTCTTTGAATGCTGGTAAACACCTCATTTATTTTGTGTATGCAGTTTGATTTGCACATGTATAAATGGAGATGCCTTTCATTTTTGTTTGGACTGGGTTTGTGTCACTGCTCATTACAGTTTGCTTTTTTGTGTGTTTGCTGTGCGTTTGGAGATATTAGTCAGTTTCTTTGGTGATATTTGTTTCCTTGATGTGCCTTTTCGCTTTTCTTTGGGGTTTTTGGAATCCGGATGCTGTTGAAGGGCAATAGCAGACTCCTCCAGCTAAGAGACAGGACATGTTCTTGAGCCACTGTAGCTGTTCAAGCTGGACACCAGAAGCTCCCTATAACCCCCCCGCCAGGCCATAGCGTGTATGCCTGTGCACTTCCACCCACAGAGGAGGGTGTGAAGCCTTGAGAACCTCAAGAAAGGGCTGGATTCTGCCATACCTTTGGGTCTACCTTGGGACTGCTGGTTGCCAGTGTGTCAACCAGCCTATGTTCCCTGCCACCCACGCACTTGCTGAGGTGTGGCTGAGGCAGAATCATGTGAGTGGGTGCATCCAAGGAGTTCAGGGCCCTGCTTGGAGAAGAAATACTTTAGCATCATGAAAGGGAAAGAACGTGCACCCCTTTTTTGTTTCTTTAGTGAATGCAAGATTTAATAAAAGTGAATAATGAGCTTCCCCTTTGGGAGTGGAGCCCAGTTCAGCTCACTGACAGGGTTGACATCAGTATGATGTGTTGGACTGAAACTGTATGTCTGTAGGTAGGCGTGTGCCTTTTAGGGCAGACCACGGTGGCCACCCCATTTCTCCAAGGTGGTTTACCTAGCTTGTGTATATAATTAGACATTGCCACCCTCACCTCTGGCCAAAAATTCTTGATTTAAAAAGAAAAGTCTATTTTGTTAACGACAGGCTCTGTTGTATGTGTTACTATCCCAAGCCTGGATTATTTTATTTATTTAAAAGTATTTTAATTTCCATATTGGCTTTATTCTAATCCCATCCATCCCTGTGGGGCTGCAGAGCATCTTCATGTGAGTAGATGGATGGACATAAATAGATTCATGCTCATTTAGGAAGCTGGGAGTTTCGTGAAGCTGAGGGTGAGTTCCTGTGATTCTTGTTGGCTTCAACAAAAAGTGGGAGACCAAGTTTTTATAGCAAAAGACCAAATTAGCTGTAGAGTCTTGAATGCAGAAAAAAATTACCCTAGCTTTCTTAGCACTTAGGGTTTTGTGAGGATTCAGTGTTTAGCACAGTGCTTGGCACATAGTAAGCCCTAGTAAATGTTAAATATTGTTATTAGTGTTTCGTAAAACTTGAGAAATAGAGCTGAGCTCATTCCCTTCCTGTTGATTCAAAAATAATACCTACATGAAAACATGATTCCAAGTTGATTGAATGTTGTAGGAATTACTGGTTTAGAGTAGCCCAGTTCTCGGCCTACCCTGCTGGTTGGGATCTTACTGTATTCTTGAATGCACTGGTTTGAAAATATGCCAGACTTCAGCCCCCAAGGAAACAAGGCTGCAAGAATTTATGAACTCCAGCTGGAAAGGGTAAAGGTGACCTTTGGCTAGCCACATAGTGGACCTTACCCCACTGATGTCTTTCAGAACATTCCAAGGGTTTTCCTCAAGGAACATTTTTGAGCTAGAAATTAAAATGGGTTCTCTGGCAGACTGCACCCCTTGAGTGAAAGTTAACAGTATTCCTTTGAATGCAATAATAGAGGCTTTTCTGCGTTAAGGGGGAAGGAATGACCAATTGAACTTACACATTCCCCAGGCAGGTCCCTTTGCCGGCCCCTACAGGCTGGGGTGGCCCCTCCTGTCCTCAGGGATCGGACTCCCAGACTGGTTAGTTCTGCATGTTTCCATCAAATTAAAGGTTATTCCCTGGCCTCCTCCTGGAGAAAACCAACCCCACCCTGCCAGCTGGGGGCAATGGGGCAGGGATTTTGGCCTCTCAGAACAGCTCCTAGAGGCTGCTCATGACTGAATGTTTTCCCAAATCACCTAAATATCGGTTTGCTTTTTGTTTTGGGGGAGAGGATTTAGCCTCTTACTTCCCTGGTGGATTCAAAGTTTTATCTCCTTATCTCCTGCCCTGTCTTGGCACAACTCTGGATAGATTGCAGGTGTGGAATTTGCTGGAGTTTGGTGTCTTTTTCAAATTCCTTTGGATTCTGTTCCGCCAAATCAGCAGTCTCGTCCTGTGGATGCAGTGACTGGAATTTCCCATCTGCAAAGCATCTCTCTAGCCCAGATTTTGTGGAGCCTTAAGACACTCCCTCAATGCCACCCTGACCCCACGGCTGGAGAACCCTGTGCTTATGTGGTGGGCAGGGCCACTGTTGATGGAGGATGGCGGGGACGGGGTGGTGCTCAAAGGATCTGTGGTGCTGGAGGGCTAAACGCCTCTCAGGACAGCATGTCAGGAACCTCAGAGCAGCTTCACGTCTGCCAAAGCTGAGAGGGAGCGAACTTGGGAAGCATTTTGCTCATTGTCCTACCCAAGTTTTAATAGCATAATAGTTGATGCCAAAGGAGATGGTGACGTCCCTTCCACTGTAGTTGCTGTCACAACCTTGACGTCTTTAAGCTAATGGCCGTTTGCATCTGTGTCTTCAAACAGATCCTGGTTACAGCCATTTTGTGTGATTCACTTCGGGGGTTAAGTAATGCAGGATTCTGCAAACAAGGTGTCACCGTCCAAATGTACCGTCCTGGTATGGAGAGCACTGCTTTGTTTTCCACTGTTGTAGAGAAAACTAGGGAGAACTTTATTTTTCAATAAACTTTTCTTGTGTGACAGGTGGAAGTGATTTTTGGGGGGCGGGTGCATGCAGGGTCACCTCCAGAACAAAGCTGAGCTGCTGTCTAGGCACGTCCCCAGCACACAGCTTCCCCCAGCTGTATTTCACGGTTTGCAGCACACTGTTGAAACTGCTGGTAGGAAGACAGGAAGGTATATTTAAGGAGCGCAGAGGGGAAGGTTTTACTACTGTGTATTCCTTCCCTTATATCACATCCACCGCTACTCATGTTAGCGCGCACTCCTTGTGCTGCCTTCCCCTAGAAGGAAATTCAATTAGAAAGTGAACTGCTAGATTTTGAGGAAAATCTTTAAGAATGAGCTAATAAAAATAGCTCTATAGGGGGCTGAGCACCAGCGACCATTGGACCTAGAACAGATTTCTCCCTTTCAAGAGCAGCTTTTGAGCCAGGAAGCAGTGAGCCATGAGCAGCTGGTTAGGCAAATGCCCTGGAGACAGGGAAGGTTAGTCCATGCCCCACCCAACAGTTTGTCTGCAGATGACACTGGCCCTCATCTGCATGGCCTCTCTGAAGCTGGCGGGCCTCCTGGCTACGGCCCAAAATGGACACCCCACACAGTTCACATAGCATGTTAGCACACAAGGGAAAGCCGAGTGCCTGCATTTGGGCAACGCTACCAGTGTCGCTTCCCCTCCCTGAGCTTCCATGATGTATATTAGACAGACACAACGAGAAAACCAGCAGAAGAGAAACCTACAGGCTCCTACACTTCCCAATCTTTCTTTAGTTCATGTTACATATTAACATCCCTTAACGTATTCCTCAGTACTGCTGGGGAAGCAACCTGAAAGCATGGTACTGGACCAAGGTTCCATGACCTCACAGAACAAACTCCCTTCACCGGCGTGGAGGGGAGACAGACAGGGCCCCAAAGCTGCAGCAAGGCCATGGAGCAGCTGTCCCTCAGCTCCAGGTGCCAGGTGAGTGTGTGGCCCCTACCTGAGTGGTCAGAGAGGGCGGCCTGCGCCACAGTCCTTCAGGGTCTCCACGTTCAGCACCCCTAGGCACAAGCTTCCCCTCCCAGGTCATCCTTCAGCCACAGCGGAAAACCTGCCCATGACGGGTCTCCCCATGTGTTGGTGCCGCACGGTGACGACTGCCAAAGATTGCCTTCCCATGCCATACAAAACAGGTAAAGGTCTTTATTGGTCAGCCACTACTGCCTGGGCAAGCAGTGGTGTGAGAGGTACAGAACGGTGCGGGTTGGGGAACACTCTACAGAATCTAAACCTACCGTGACATCAGCTGAGAATGTCTTGTTCCTTACAGAGGGAGCGATCCATCTCTCACAGACTGTAATGTACCATTACCACTTAACACAGCATATAGATATATGCATATACGGATAGATTATATTTATTTATTACAAATAAACTGTAGTTTCACATCTCTCAAAAATGGACCCAGTTTTCACATGGATGTTCAGGTTCTGAATGTACAAGAAAAGGTCAATGTGCTTATTTAATTTGTCCATGCAAAGCTTATACGTATATCACTAAGTACTTTAAAAAATAGAATGGTCTCCTTTTGAGCAAATCTGTTTAGATTTAGGATTAGTAAAACAGTATGAAACTAATGAGATACACTGATGATAGAAATTAGGAAGTGACATACTGATGATTCTGGGTATGTAAAGGGTGTGGGGTACAATCTTCCCTTAAGACCTGCCAGGAAAGGAGAGACTTGGAACCAGGAGTGGCAGGGCCACCCAAGCTGGAGGAGGTGGGTCTGCTCAGTCCTATGCAGCGCAGGCTCAGAGCACCACCAAAGACCTTTCTGCCAAAGATCTCATCCTACCCATGAGAACCATCATACTCCAGAGACTAAAAAATGCCAGTCCCAGCTGGAGACGGGGAAGGAGGTCCATTCCTATGGGCATTGTCCCAACATGTTTGATGGGGGCGGCAGGTGATGGGGGCAAGGTAGATCCACCTGGCTGGGCAGACCTTGTCTTGTAATGACAAACCATGTGAAAGAAAACTTCCAAAAAGAAACCAGATGTTCAGTTAAATATTGGCACCCTTTGCCTATGTGGAAACTCCTCATCTCGATGGTCTCATGCGGATGCTGGCCCCCCTTCACTCAAACATCTCGTAGTGACGTGTCTGCCTCACCCTCGGCACCATGTCGATGAGGAGTCTGCAAAGACGAAGACAGACAAGGTCACCTCCATGGCATGGGGCTGGAGAGCTTGGGGAAGCGTATTTTCTTTTTTTTTTTTTCCTGAGATAATTCACATACCATAAAATTCACCCTATGTGACTCGGTGGTTTTTAGTATATTCATCCATTTGTGTTATCTCAGAAACCCCATGTCCACTGTACCATTCAATCCCCATCCTCCCCACGCCTGACGAGAAGTACCCTCCCTTCTGGCCTCTATGGATTTGCCTATTGATATTTTATATAAACAAAATCACGTAACAAGTGGCCTTTTGTGACTTCCTTCATAATATTTGAGGTCCATCTATGTTGGAGCGAGTATTAGCACTTCATTCCTTTTTGGGGGCTGAATAAGAGTCCACTGCACAGATCTACCACATTTATCCATTCATCTGTTAATGGACAATTGTGTTGCTTCTGCGTTTTGCCTATTGTGGATAACTCTGCTGTGAATTTCATGGACAACTTTCGGTGTGGAGGTTTGTTTCCATCCTCCTGCAGTGTATACCAAGGATTGGAAGTGCTGGGGCGAATGGTAACTCTGCGTCCATGGCAGCACCATCGTCCATTCCCACAGCCATGGATGAGGGTTCCACTTCCGCCATGCCCTCACCGACGCTGGCAGTTTTCCCTCTTTTTGATGATAGCCATCCTACCACCTTTCCTTGAGCAATGGAAGCATTTTAACATTTAAAAGCAGAGCACCCTTTAGAAATGGTTCTCTGAAAGGCCAGCTCCAGCCTGGGTGCTGAAGTCCGTGTCAGTGATGCCAGCACGGCCTTTCTGCACTGACTAGTCCCCTTTTGCAAGAAATTCTCTAAGGCTAGGGATGCGGCCTCTGGCCAGCACACTGTTGCATCCCCCATTTGTGGCAGGAGGGGCTCCACTTGTGAGGAAACCACACAAAGGTGCTTCCCTGGGGCATCATGAAGACTGTCAGAGAGGAAGGAGCATAGATGTCAGGACACGAAGGGTCCTAAAGGCATCAGACGGAAATCAAGGAGTGCCTTTGTGGCTTAAAGACCTGATACCTCTTGTCCCTGCCTCACTTCTGTGCCAGCCCCAAGGATATCTGACCCCTGCTGGGTACTTTTCCAGTCACCTGACACTGGTCAGGCTCAGGAGGGGCACAGGTACAAAATATGACCTTCAGAAGCCTGTCATTTCCTGACTGGGGAAGGCGGTGGAAAAGGGACACTCCTAGCTGCCAGAAAAGCAAACAGGAAAGCACAAGAACCTACTTGACCCCATAGGCAAATATGGTGAGGCCGATCAGAACGCCTATGCTGCCGTCCAGGTACCAGACCGCCGAGTCATGCTTGAACACTTCCGCACTCAGAAGAATGGAGAAGCCCATCACGCCACCCACGAGGGAGTTAAACCCTGCAAAGGAAGTGGAGAGAGGCTAGATGGCAGTGCCAAGCAATCCAAGAAAATCACCCAAATGCCAGTCCTGCCTCCACGTAACTGGAGCATGTGCTGGAAGGAATGATGCCCAAAGCTCTCACGAGTGATAGCCACCACCTGGGCCCATCAAGTCTCTGCTCAAATGTCACCAGATACCTCCCAGAATAGAGCCGTCACCCCCACCATCATTCTGTACCTGCTTTATTTCTCTTCTGGGAACTGACGCCGTATGTGGTTTATAGCTGGTCTCGCCCGTGCCCGCTAGAACGCAAACCTCCTAGAGGCAGGGGTGTGGTTTTCTGTTGAGTCCACAGTCCCCAGGACAGTTCCAGGCTCACAGTAGACATTCAAATACTTGGGGACTCATATCTGAGTGTCTGCTGGGCCAGATTCCGAGTTGGGTGTTCAGGACGTGTGGTTACCTATAAACTTTCTCAATCGTGTGACGTCACATTATCATCATCATCCCTGCTTTCCGATGAGAAAACTAAGAATGAGGTTAAATACATTCATGGAGGTTATCCAGATTGAGAAGGGCTGGGATTCTACCCCAACCTGCATCCTTTCCCTCCCGAGTCTCCTCTAAGTAACCTGAGGTTTTTTCCTTTCCCTCCAGAAGAGAAATGTAAAGTCTATTATACTAAGTTTTTTGCAAAGTATTGGCTACATGGTTGGAGAAATGGCCATAACAACAGAACTGGAGCTACTAGATAGTGACTGCCATCTCCTTTCACACAGCAGCCCACTGGGGCTCCCAGCTTACATGTGATACTTCTACTTTACCAGAGCTGTCAAAGGCCACATGGGAAGGGAAGGGAATGGCTTAAGGTAGCTTCTAGGGTCTCCCCACGAAGGACACCAGCTCCTCCCCTGCCCCAACACACTGGTGGCCCCAAGAGAAGCTCCAGGTTCACGCTGCCCAAGGAGGCCCTGCTGGTAGGTTTGTGCAGGCCCGTAACCTCCCACGCCAGGCCCGGCTTCCCCTGGGGCAGAAGAAGATTGCCAGGCAGGGGTGACCTGAGCAAATCTACTTAGGATCCAAGGCAGGGGATCCAGTGGCCGCTCACAGGAATGGAAGATGAACCGCGGACCTGCAAGGGCACCCCAGGGACTGGCCTGGGCCCTGTGACGCACTTGGTGGCACGCCCTTCTCTCCCCTGTGCTCAGGACACCTAGGTTTGGTCGAGGATACCTCATATTCCCCACATCACATCCACCACCCACCTGTAACTGTTCCTGTAACAGGAACAAGGGCTGGTTCTTGCGATGCTCCTCCCTCCCTCCTTCCCAGATTGGATTGGATCGCTCCTACTGGGATTAACCCACCTTCCCATCCCCAGTGAACTCTTCTTCGACCCCACGCCTTCCCCATCTCCTACTGGCCTTCAAAAAACCCGCAGAAGAGTCTGCCTGCTGCCTCCACGCTCACACCTCCCTTCTGCCCGGGTTCCCTCCTCCCCCAGCCCTTCCCAAAGTCAGTCATCCTCATCCTGCTACCTGCAGTGGTGACAGGCCCCTTTTCGGTGGGGGTCAATCCCTAGCCTCACACGCCCCCCAAGGCTCCTCCTGTCCCCTTTGCTGGGTCCTCCCCTGCATCCCCACCTGAGTGTCCCAGGCTCTGTCCTCTGAGCTGGCCCTCTGCCAATCCATGAGCCCTGCTCCCCTCAATTCCCAGCTTTTGTCCTGACCTTTGACCTCAGGCACAGGCTCCTCATGGAAGCATCTCAGACTGACCACAGCCATGACAAAGCCCTGAGCGCCGCCTCACCCTCCACTGCATGCTCTGTAGATGGGGCCACCAGCTGCAGAGGCCAAGATTCTAGGAGCCCGTCTTCTCTTACACCACCAACCTGCCCCTCGAGCCCCTTGCCAGATGTTACCCCCACCCCCGACTCATTCTCACTCTCCCCGCTGATCCCTGCTCTGTCCTGGCCACCTGTGGCTCTCCCTGTACCCCGCCACAGCCAGGGGGACCCTCTGACAGTGAGCAGCAGCCAGACTCTCCCGCAGGAAAGCCCCCGTCACGGGCTCAAATCCCACCAGACCCCTCACATCCAGCCACACAACCCTGCAACAGCCATCCTGCCCTCCCCTCAGGGCCACTGGGCTTGTCACCGTCACCCAGGGCCTCCCTCCCAACCCTGTCCTCAGCCCTCAGCCCCTAAACTTCCTCCCCTCCACCCACCACTCCCTCCTGCCTCCAGCTAACAGGCGAGCTTTGCCATTTTAACAGACCCGCTCCTCTCACTGGAAACCTAGGCTTAAGGACAGGAACTTTGTCTCTCCTTGCAGTATTCGAAGTCCCAGGACAGGGCCCGGCATTCATCAGGGGTGCAAATGACCGCTGCATTAACAAGTGACCACACGAAGGAGGAAGTAGGCAGGCAGGCAGGCACGGGCCCAGCCTGAGCGCCACCCCTGCCTGGCTCCCGCAGACAGTCACCCCAGGAGAAGGAAGCCCAAGCCAGGTGCTGCTCAGAAAAGAGGCAAAAGCGTGAGGTTCCCCAGACAGCCACTAGATGTCTGCTCAGCTCCACCAAGTCACCCGCTCTGCCAGCCAGCACCAAGGCCGGCCCAGCTTGCTATTCCTGACAGCAGGTCCGCCAGGTGCTCCCCGACACCCCACAGCTGAGAGGCTGGTGGCAGGGGCACCTGTTCGCTGCTTCTTCTAGGAGGAGACTCTGCCTTGCCCAGCTCGGCTCACCTTTTGTGATGACAGAGCCTGACTCATTTCAGCTTCACTTCTTGAGAGTCTGCCTGAGGATGCTGGATCAAGCACACAGAGACTAGGGACCGAGTCGGTGGCCACCTGCCACTTTGCTCCGAATGTTAGGGCCTTCCCAATCCATCATTCCACATGAAGAGCCCTGAGCCTCCAGCCCGCACCAGCCCAGCAGGCAGGCCCTGCCGTCACTCCCCTCTGCAGTGCCAGCCCCATGAGCTTGGCCCTGTCCCCACAGTTGCAACCACAGATCCGCTCTAACGCAGAAATGTTATCAGTTTAGGAGCATACAATGGCACAAAATGATGGCTGAGGCCATCCTGATTAGAGCTCCACCAGTCTGGCTTTGCCAACTGGATCAGGATCTGTGTAGTTAAAAACATTCATTGTATGCAGAATATTCTAATTTAAAAGTTTCTTGTGTGCTTGAAAGATCATCATAGATGGGGTATTTGAGAATTGGATATGAGCAGGAGAAGACAGCAGGCCCCTGTTTCAGAGGGGCTTCTAGATTTGCCCCAGCTGTTCCTGTAGGACTGAAGCTGTGCCCCTCATCCAGAGCACTCCCCCGGTGCCCTCTCATGCTCTTCCTCTGATTTGTAGTGTGTGTTTGTTGTACAAAATCACATTACCGTAGTACAAAGCAAGCTTCAGCCCAGTCCCAATAGCAACAAACCCATGATGACAACACATCCAAAGCCACAAACCAGATCAGACCAGATTCACTGCACCGCACAGGGTGAAGCGGGGAAGTCTGGAATTTCCCCATCATCTCCATCGGCCACACCCTGCTGTCCCTTTCCCTGAAGATCTGCCTCCCAGCTGTAAGGACACCCCAGCAACAAGTGAGCTGGCATCATCAGCCTGGCCCACTTCAGCCTGGCTCCGTGTTGGGACCCAGCCGCCGTCAGGTGACAGGGGAAGCCGGCCCTCTCCCACAAAGGGGATGCTTGGCTCTGCCACAGCCTGGCTGGCAGCCTCAGGGAACCCCCAACGTTCATGACAGCCATGGCTCCCTGAGCCCATCCTGCCCGCCCACCTTCCAAAGTGAGGAAAGAACAGAGAAGATAATTACAGATCGCTCCCTAGTTCTGCTAATCAATGAATGTAAGAAGCCCAGATCCCAGATAGTACAATTAGCAGGAGGCTGTAATTACTGCTGCATGTTTTGCCGGCAACACACCCACCTAGCAGGGGATCGAAGGGCCACAGAGCACAGGGCCCCCTGGGAACAGGCTCGGGGGCGGGGGGCATTGCCTCTGCTCTCTGTCTCTCTCTCTCATTAAACCCACTCAGCCGATTCATCCCCACGCTGACCATTCTATACCTACCCCACCACTTCCCATACCCTCTCCTTCACCCTATCCAAGCTGCCATCCCCTCCACTCCCCAGGCCTCCCTCTGCTCAGCTCCCGGCTCCCTCGACTCTGCTCCCCACCACCAATGACCAGAGGGCTCTGCAGAAAACAGCACTCATGTCACCCTACCTGTTTCAACATTTGGCAAAATATTCCAAATCCCGCCCTAGACCTCAAGCCCTGCCATGCTCTGTCCCCCCACTTCCAAGTAAGGAAGGGACTCCCCCATGCCCCTTCCTCACTCGGACTCCCTCCGCCTGAAGGACGGCTCTTCCCCACTCTTCGCCTGATTATGAGACTGTTTTCACCCAAACCCCCTACTTTTCTTTGTAATGACCTCCTCCCTGGTTCACAAGTATGGTGGAAATACTGCTTACGTGTGTGATGGATTCATGTGCGCAAACCAGAGTCAGAAGTTGTTTCATTAGAAAAGCAGCCTTATTGTTGTTCTCCTCTGTACACCACATAACATGATGAAAGCCAGAACAGTGAAGCCTAGACCGAGATCATGTATCTGGAATATCTATGTTAGGAAACAGCACCAACCAAGTCACAGGGCCAGTGTTCTGAGGAGGGGGGTCAAGTCCCATGGTCATGGGCAGGGTGGGGCCAGGGACTCCTGCTGGGGCTCTGACTGCTGGATCCACAGCCAGGTGTCCGGCGAATGAGGTTTCCTGTACCCCAACTGCGGTCAGTGAGGTGGATAAAGATCCCACAGATCTGCGAGCCAGAGGGACTTGACAGCCTGCCTGGGAACCAGCCGAGGAGCTGCCTGCTATGGACTCACCACTGGGAGCCCACAAAGCTGTTCGGACCCACACTGCCTACCCCAGAGGCTCCTGCCCTTCCCTCCTGTTCCAGGTGAGGAGACATTGCAGGGCAGGTGGGCAGCACACACAGCTGAGGGAAGCCGAGGCCAGCCAGGCCTCCACTCTGCATCCCTACAGGGCTGGGCCAGAGTGTGGCCCTCAGAACCACGTAAAGGGACCTCTAAGGCAGCTGGAGGTCCCAACCCAAACCCCTGGCCAGGGCCCACTCATCCCTCGGCTCTCAGCACAGAACCCACCCAGTGTCCTGGCTACGCTCATCCCTAAGGAAAGAAGGGTTCCATGGCCAAGGAAGGCATTTGATTTTGCAGACCACAAAGCAGCAGACTACAAAAATCCCAGTGGGTGAACTCCCTACCCCAAATCCCAGGTCTGCCCCAGACAGGGAAGGCCATGCAGATGAACCCAGGTCTTGCAGGACAATGTATTAGGGTCAACTTGACACAAGCTGACTATAATTCTACAATGTCTCAGTGGGTGACGGAGACCCCAGAAGCCCAGGCTGTGGCCTCAGTATGCTGTGTCATTCTCAGGAGGCTGAACTGCAAGTTCTTTAGATCCGGCTGTGCTAGAAAGACCTGTGTATTTATAGCAGAGGGGTTGCTTGGCTGAGTTGCAACCACGTTTTGGGGATCAGGGCAGGATGCCTCACAGCAATAAGGCAGAAACTGGAAAGGGAGGCTCAGCTTTGGAGCTGGTTTCCCCAGCCAGTGCGGCACCTAACAGAGTGTAAAACCCCGCTGATCCGGTGTTACTGCAACTTCACGCTCCAACAGCATCAAACCCAGGACCTGACGGCAGCAGGATCCCGACTTCTCCCAGCCTGGCAGGAGGCAGCAACCCAGGGCTTCATCTGGAGCTTGAGGAAGGGGGTCCTGCCTGCCTGTTGCACATGAGGGGCCTTAGCGCTGCTTAAAGCTGCACAGGAAAGAGGCAGTCTTAACCCAGGCAGTCAAGGTAGTCAATCCTCTCGCCATTTTAAACTGCTTTTACCATCTAAGTAGGTTTGGTTTCATATGAACTAAAGGCTTCCTCAACCCCAGGAGCAAGGTGGCATCTCACAAGGGCAGAAACCAACAGCAGGCCCTGCTGGTCGGGGCGACTTTAGGAGGGACTCTGAGCTGCTGGTCACATGGCATGCAGGAGTGCTGGACACAGCAGGGGCCACCTTCCCTGGGGAGATGCTGTACTTGGCCCCTGGGGCAGGCACAGGGGCAGCACCAAACCTTAGTGTGCACCACATAGACTGGGGGGGCTGGCATCAGTTCCCAGGCCCCAATTCAATCCCCTGGAGTTAGAATCTTCGGGGTGGGCCCAGGAATCTGTGTTTTCAGCAAACACCCCAAGCAATTTCAGTGCTGCCAGCCTGGTAGTGGTCAACTGATGAGTATCTGGGGTCTGGGATTTTGCAGTCAGGATGTCAGGTCCTGTAACCCCCAACATCTTCAGGCCTGTTCAAAGGAACCCCATGCACATCCATGCACACGGGTGACGCTCTTCCGAGGGTAGCCATGGGTGAAAAGCTGGGGGCGTCCTCTTGCCTTCCCAAGAGACCGTGTTGCAGACTCAGGAGGAGGAGTGGGAGCAGGCGGTTGGCACAGGGACTCCTGGCTCCCCAACAAGGACAACCAGCCCACACCCCCACCCTCACCCCCTAGAACTGCCGTCACATCTGCCAACAGTCCCACCACCTGTCGACAGTCCCACCACCTCTGCAGATGGATTCTTGGGCCAGAGCTCTGTCCCAGGGTGGAAACGTCACTTTGGCTTCCCATGTCCCTGCCCACTGTGCAAAGCTCAGCTCTGCACCCAGCAGGTCAACATCGGCTAAGACAAGGAGCCCATGCCATGTCACCATGCTCCGTCCTGCGGGTGAGAAGGGCCCCACAACTGTCACTGTCACCATGCATGTCTGCACTCCACACTTCACACACAAAAGAGCCTTGAGAGTTTCGGACAAGGAAGTATTTCTTAAAAAAATAATCTACCCGGGCACGGTGGCTCACACCTGTAATCCCAGCACTTTGGGAGGCCGAGGTGGGAGGACTGCCTGAGCTCAGGAGTTTGAGACCAGCCTGGGCAACAACATGGTGAGTCCGCATCTTTAAAAAAAAACAAAAACAAAAACAAAACAAAACAATACAAAAAATATATATATATACACATACACACACACGTGTGTATAACATAAAACATGTTTGTTTGTGTGTACATATATACATATACAGACACATATATATAAACTTTTTAAAAAAGAATCCACATATTTCTGCTCTATTTTGTGCAGATGCACCCACCAACCCACCAACCCACAAGACTTTTGCCCTTTGACCTGACCCCTGGGCTCCGCACATGCCCAGGAATAAATCAAAGCAACATGTCCAGGAGGCACTGCTTGTCAAGTTTCTTGTCTACACATCAGTGATATCAGCGAGTCTGGGGCCTGAAACATACTTTTCCTGCACTCACACACCCCTCTCTGTCATCCCAAAGGTCATAAAGAAAGTTCCTCCTGTCCCACAGGGACACACACAGACTTTTCTAGCTGGTTGAGATTCTAAGCAGAGAACACACAGGTCATTTCCCCAGAGCAGACACCTGGTAACTGCAACCTGAACTCCCAGGTGAGTGTCCCACTAGCTGGACGGAAAAACAAGCATGGAGAATTCACAAAGGAAACATTTATAGAATCCAGAAAAGGCATTTACTTTTTATGGGGAGCAATGCACATAAAACCCAAGACTCCAGGAAGCCCTTTGTGCTTCATGATTAAGAGGCTGGGGAGCCCCAAGCCTCCCTGCTAGGAGGTCAGAGTGGAGGTGATTTATGAAGAGTTTATTGAATTCCCAGGGCACAGGATATCTGCCCTGATATGGGAGCTCTGAGAATCATTAAACAACTTGAGGCGGGTAGGAGAGTGAGAAATGGATTCCAAATTATTGAGTTCTCCAGCAAGGGAAACAACTAAAAGAGACCCAAACAGCATCTTCCTCCACTGTGAGCCCAGCCCCCAGAGATTAGGCACCCTGGCCTTACTCACCATCTGTTATGAGTGCTCTACTGGTCAGAACCTTCCCCAGCATGAACTTCAACACGGCCAGGATGCTGCAAAGAATCCCACTTAAAATGGAGACGCTGAACAGGAAATCGTCCTGCAAGAGAAAGTTCCAGATTTCAACAGTTCACCTCCTGCTGGAGCAGATCATCTGCAACCCACTTGCCTTACAGATCAGCCTTGTTCCAAGTACAAATAGTCAGGTGTGCTGCCACCAGGTGGGGGTATACTGCATGCTTTCACACCTCAGTTATGTGTCACCAGGAATTGGAAAAGATGCTCAAAAACAGATAATCCCAATTTATATTTACTTAAAAAACCATTACGTATTTATTTTCCTGTAGGAGATTGACCTCCCCACTATTCTGCTAAAATGAGTAGCAGTCATAGATCAATAACAGAGTTGGTCAGAATGCTAAGAACAGCATCTTCTATATAGAATTTTCCACAGATAACTCACCAAGCAGTTGACTGAGAATTTTGGAACACGTAAACACACCACCGGCCTAACAATCCTTCAACAGAGCCAACTGAATTTGCCACAGGGTCAGTTAGGGCCAGAGCTACTTAAAACCAAATTTTCTCCCCTTAAATTCACACAGGGCAATTGAGAGTTCATAGACATGGGCAGAGAAAATAGCATCTAAAAATATCGTCTGCTACTGACGTTATCTTAACACTTCCTCTAAGTTGTTACCTTACCTTCGCAAGCAAACAAGTGAGTCCCATATGCAATAAGTAAGCACCACTATTCTCCTGACATTGGGGCCCATCCAGCTCTTCTGCTTCAAGCTCCCATGTGTCACTCCCAAGAGACACAGCCTTCAGATTTCCCAATATTAAAATGCAATGGCCAGCAGAACTCTGATGCAGCATCATAAATAGGCAAAGAAATCGGCTTCTCCCTATGCATTTTATTAATCAAATTCACAAACCTCATGTCAGAACCTGGGAAGAGGGAGACAGCCTGCATCATGTTCAAAACTGAACAAAGCCATTTGAAAAGCAACTTCACTGGAAACAGGGTATCTGTATAGGGTCAAAGCATCTCTCCGAAAACATGGGTCAATGACGGTGGTGGTTTTGGCAACCTATGTTCACAAATTCTTTGCTACTCCATCCTCCAAGAGTTGGAGATTAATCTCCCCACCCCATCCCCTGCCCTTGAGTTTGGGCTGGACTTAACAGACTCAAATCTAACACAGAGTAGAGAAAGGGAAAAACAGTAGCTTACCAATGGAGAAACCAAGCAGACACCACCTTAGCCAAGTGATCAAGGTTCACATCACCATTATTAAGTTGTGTTGGTAACATGTGGCCCCTGATACGATGTGACAAGAAGGGCACTTTACCTCCACGGTGTTCCATCCCCAAATCCATAACCTCATTTTAACTGCGAAACAACATCAAACAAACCCAAATGGAGGGACCGTCTACAAAATACCCGACTCCTCACGTGTCAAGGTCATGAAACATGAGGAACGACCGAGAGACTGTCACACACTGGAGACTTAAGGAGATGTGACAAGTAAATGCAACATGGCATCCAGACTGGATCCTGGAACACAAAAAGGTCATCAGTGGGAAAACCGGGGACATGAGAAGAAAGTCTAGGCTTTTGTGAATAGTGCCATCATCTCATGGTAGAGATTAATTTGCCGTGGCCATGTGCGATGTTAACAGTAGGTCAGGCTGGATGGAGGGGATATGGGAACTCTCTGTACTATCTGTAAAACTCTTCTATTAATCTAAAATTATTTCACATTTAAAAGCTTATTTAAAGTAATCACCTCACTGAAGTTTTACCTCCTCAAATGACCAGTAAGGACCGTCCCAAACCAGGCCTCTTGACAACTCTTCAGTCCCTCCTATGCAGAGGTTACACAGCAGGGGACACAGTGGGAGGGGGTCAGGAGCCCCAGATGGAAGCTCTCTTTGTGAAGGACTCAGCCTAAGTCCAGGAGACAGCACCCACAGAAAATAAGGTGAACATGATGCTACAATCTGAGTATGTGTCCCTCCAAAATTCACACATGGAAACCTAATTGCCAGGGTGATGGTATGAGGAGGTGGGGCCTCTGGGAGGTGATTAGGCTGCAAGGACAGAGCCCTCACTAATGGAATGAGTGCCCTTATAAAAGAGGCCCCATAGTGCTGGCTTGCCCCCTCCGCATGTGAGGACACAGGAAGAAGCCACCATCTCATGAACCAGGAAAAGGGCCCCCACCAGGCACTGAATCTGCTGGCACCTTGTCTTGGACTCCCAGCCTCCAGAACTGTGAGATGGAAGTGTCTGTGGTTTATGAGCCACCCAGTCTGTGGTGTTTTGTTATAATAGCTAGAACTGACTAAGACACATGACCAAAGAATTGCATGTCAACAGCCCCAGGTGCTAACAGGACTCAGGAAGCATAGGCTGGGAGACTGAGGCAGTCAGGAAATTCAAGAACTTTGAGGTCTCAGATTTGGAGACTGAATACTCACTTTGCTTATCCCATGATGCCTGAATCCCCTTTGGCTCCATTCAGTCGCTGTTTGCAAAGCCCTCCTCCCTAAGTTTCCAGAGGTAGAGAAAATCTGTGCTTGCCCCATCTAGGCCCCTAGGGCACAGGGCCTGGGGTGTGCTGCCCCACCCTGAGATGCAGCTCAAGAAACGCCACCCATGGCTTTGGTAGCCCTTCCTCCAGCTCCTAAAGGGAGCTGCAGACCCAGGGCTCGGCCGACCCAGTGGCAGTCGTGTGCCAGGCAGGCCTTTGCTCAACTCTAAACTCCATGGCTTACTGGGAAACAAACACTTGGATCTCAGTTCCTCCTCTGTAAGCGGCAGTGGGATGCCTACAGCCCCTGGCAGCAGCTGGCAGTAAAAGGTACGAGTTGTTGTGAAGGGGCCCAAACACATGATCCACACACAAACGTCCTCCACCTGCCAGCCGCATCGGGTGCTCACGGTGAGCCCCAGACAAGCCTGGTCAGCATTCTCGTAAGAGAGACACAGGAAGCTTGTCACCGAGAAATAAGTATGCATGGTGAAACATAAAGAAACTTCAACTTCCAAGAGACCAGGACTGAGCTCCACCGCGGCCTATCCAGGGGCTATGCGGGAAGTTTCCTGTACCTGGGAGGCTTCATCTCGGGGGAGCTCTCAATGGACCGGAGGGCCCCGAGGTCCAGCTCCTGGAGGACTCGGGTGGGCTTCCTGGGGCGAAAAAAGTAGAAGCACTGGGTGGCAGCTTCAAAGGCACTGAAGCGGGAGCCCCACTTACTAGCTGTGTGACTCTGGGCAGGTCACTTAACCCCTCCCTCCCTCCACTGTCCTACCTATAAAGTGGAAAAAAATAACAGACTCCCTCACGGTGGCTGCATATACTGCGTGCACAGAGCTCAGCTGGAACTACGTTGCCCAGAATTTCCTTCCTACGTGGTTCCCAGTTGAAGCTGACTCCCAGAGACATCTGCATGAGTGAAAGGTGGAGGTGAAGCGGCTCCGGTGCTGCCGCAGCTCAGCCAGGCACGTTCTGTGGCTCCACGGGCTCGCCCAGGGGAGAGAGGGGCAGCACCGAGCCCATGGATTCTCCGCTCCTGCTGCATCTCCCCGCTCCAGCTTCGCTGAGTCATAAGCCAGGCGTGCATATAGCTCTGTGGCAAAGGCGCCAGCTTCTTCTGCAGGATGCCCAATGTCATGGAGGCTGAGACAGTGAGGGTCACGTACAGGTCCAGGCCATCTTCATGGGCGCCAGTTTGTCCTTGCGCCTTCCTCTTTGCCCAGCCTTCTTTCCTGACTGCACGGCTGCTGACTTCAGACCAACACCACACTCAGAGGCAACCGCTTTACCAGGACGTCGGCACCAGCAACCACCATGTGGAAAGTCGCACCCCTGCCACAAACCCCTATTCTGCATCACTTAGAGGGGTTTGCTTCCCTGCCTGAACCCTACCATAAAACTTCATACGAGGCCGGGCGCGGTGGCTCACGCCTGTAATCCTAGCACTTTGGGAGGCTGAGGCAGGCGGATCACGAGGTCAGGAGATCAAGACCATCCTGACTAACACAGTGAAACCTCGTCTCTACTAAAAATACAAAAAATTAGCTGGGCGCGGTGGCGGGCGCCTGTAGTCCTAGCTACTCGGGAGGCTGAGGCAGGAGAATTGTGTGAACCCGGGAGGCGGAGCTTGCAGTGAGCTGAGATAGCGCCACTGCACTCCAGCCTGGGTGACAGAGTGAGACTCCGTCTCAAAAAAAAAAAAAAAAACTTCATACGGATGTGTCATGGGGTCAAACAGGGCCCGGCACAGAGTGAATGCTATATTAGTATTGGGAAGCTAAGTTTTTTAATGTAGAGAAGCCAAGATGCAAAATGCAGGCTTTTTCTGAGCATGGGTTATTTCTACCAGCCACCCTTTGCTCCTAGGACTGGCTCTGAGAGAGCAATTACCTTTCCCTGTAGAGGAACAGAGTCTGGGGCCATCTCTGAGTGTCACGCAAAGCTGCAGGCTGCAGCTGACCACTGCTGAGTGGATCTGCCTCAGAAACAGATGAACCCTGCGGAGGAACCCAAGGAGGATCCAGGCTGGCACAGACCTGCCAAAGCCCCTCTCCCAAAACCAGTTTTCAATGTCCTGAAAGCTCTGTGATTACCCTACCCAGGCCCAGATGGCTCTCCTGCGGTGCATGTGCTCCTCTCTCCACACGGCTGCCATGTTGACTGTTGGCATGAACAGAATGTCACAGAGATGCAGTCAGCAGCCTGCTCAAGACATCAGTACCTGGCTGGGCATGGTAGCTCATGCCTGGAATCCCAGTGCTTTGAGAGGCCGAGGCGGGAAGATCACTTGAAGCCAGGAGTTCAACACCAGCCTGGGCAACATAGCGAGACCTGGTCTTTACAAAAAATATAAATATTAGCCAGGCATGGTGGCACATGCTTGTAGCCCCAGCTACTCAGGAGGCTGAAGCAAGTGGATCACTTGAGGCCAGGAGGTTGAGACTGCAGTGAGCTATAATAGTGCCACTGCACTCCAGCCTGGGCAATAGAGTGAGACTCTACCTATAAAACTATGTTTAAAAAGACATCAGTCCCTGTTATGGACTAGATGTCTGTGTTCCTACAAAATTCATATGTTGAAGCCCTAACCCCAATGTGATAGTATTTGGAGAGGGGGCCTTTGAAAGATAATTAGGGTTAGATTAGGTCATAGGGGGACCTCATAATGAGACTAGTACCCTTATAAGAAAACAGAAGATCTTTTTCCCCACCACCGACGTGCACCAAGGAAAGGACACATGAGGACACAGTGAGAAGGCAGCCATCTGTAACCCAAGGAAGGATCCCTCACCAGATGCTGACTCTGCTGGCACATTCATTGTGGACTTCAGTCTCCAGAACTGTGAAGAAGAAATTCCTGTTGTTTAAGCCACCTAGTCTACGACATTTGTCTTTGGCACCCCAAGCTAAGACAGTCTGTAAGTTTAATAAAAGGAAGTTTCTGAGAAGATTCCTTTCAGAGAGTCAGGAAGCCACAGCAGACATGGAGACATGGCTGATGATGAGAAACCATAACACGTGTAAGCTGTTCCACCACTGACTCCTCTCAAGGTGCGGCCGCACCTACCATGCCACTGAATTCTCAGCACTGTCAGAGTGGGCGTCTGACAGATGCATAAACAGTTGGAGAGAGGCTAAATGACTTTCCCAGGGTCACTCTGCAGTGGCAGGACCTGGAATTGTTCCCAGCTGTAAACTCTACCAGGTCGCCTCATCTAAGGCCTTATCATCATCTCTCATGTCCCTCAACAGTGGACTCCGTGAAAACAGCAACAGCGATTTCCTTGCTGAGCATTCAGTTCCTGCTGTTACCAGCACTGCATCTCTATAATTTCTCACAGTTGAATCTTCACTGATTGATGGAAGATTATGACAAAAAGGTTTAAGGAAATTAGCCACTCATTCAAAGCCAAGTATAAATGTACATTAAAGGTAAACTCCACATAAATTTTGTCCATGCTGGCAAACTCCTTCAACATCTTGTAGTAGCAAAGCCATAAAAGATTGATATACTTGACTAGAGAGAAGTTAAAACATATTCAGGGGAAAGATCAAATACAAACTAGGAAAAGGGTTATCACAAAGGGTTAATCTCCTTACTATAGAAAGGGCTCATGGAAATCTAGAGGAAAAAGACCAACAAAGAGAAAATGGACAAAGATATATGTGAGAGACAGTTAAAAATAACATAAATTTTAAACATATGAAAAAGGCTCAAATGTTCATAAAAGAAATGAAAGCCAAAACTATAGTAAGATCCTTTTTATCTAACCAAAAATATTACAAGGCTATGAGAAAACAGTCTCTCATACAATTCTGGTGGCAGTGCAAAATGGTCCAACCTGTACAGAGAACAATTTGACAATTTCTCTGAAAAGTACAAATCTACCCTTTGAGCAAGCCACCCACTTATGTGAATTTATCTTACTGCTATACCTGTACATGTATGCAAATGACGGCACATATGGGCCATTCATTACAGCAATGAAAACACTTTTACATAACTGATAGAACAAACTAACAGAAAGTCAGTAAACAGAAGACTTCAACAACATGATCAACCAGCTTTGCCTGACATTTACGGAACATCTACCCTACAAAGGCAGGACACACATTCTTTTTAAATGTGATATTAATGTAGATCACATTCTATGCCATTAAAAAGATGTCAACCAATTAAAAAACTGAAATTATACAAGGCATATTCTCTGACAATGGGATTAAACTAGAAATCAGTAACAGGATGATATCTAGAATATTCTAGTATTTGGAAACTAAACAATAAAACAACCCACTTCTTAAAAACTCATGAATCAAAGAATAAGTCACCAGGGAAATTACAATATATTTTGAAGTGAAATAAAGTAGAACAATAGTATACTGAAATTAGTGGTATGCAGCAAAAGCAGAGCTAAGAGGAAAATTTATAGTAAATAATGTACTTAAAAATGTTTAAAAGGCCTAATATCAATGATCTGAGCTTTGCCTTTAAGAAAAAATTAAAAGAAAATCAAATTAATCCTAAAGTAAGGAGAAGGAAAGAAATAATAAACTTATGAGCAGAAATCAATGAGACAGACCAGGTGCGGTGGCTCACAACTGTAATCCCAGCACTTTGGGAGTCCGAGGCAGGTGGATCACTTGAGGTCAGGAGTTCGAGACCAGCCTGACCAACATGGGGAAACCCTGTCTCTACTAAAAATACAAAATTAGCTGGGTGTGGTGCCTCACATCTGTAATCCCAGCTACATGAGAGGCTGGGGCAGGAGAATCACTTGAACCAGGGAGGCAGAGGTTGCAGTGACCCAAGATCACACCATTGCACTCTAGCCTGTGCAACAAGAGTGAAACTATCTCAAAAAGAAAAAAAAAAAAAGAAAAAGAAACCAATGAGACAGAAAATGGATAAACAGTAGAGAAGAATCAATAAAACCAAAGACCTTGATAAAGATCAGTAACGTAGGATAAACCTCCAGGACTCTTCTAGAAGAAAGAGGACACATGTTACCAATATCAGGAATGAGAGAAGGTACATCACTACAGATCCAACAGGATCTATTAAGAAGATAACAAGGAAATATAACCAACTTGATGCCAATAAATTTGACAACTTAGAAGAAATAGACAAATCAAACGTCATCCAAGAAGTAGATAACCTGAAGAACCCTGTATCAACCGAAGACCTTGAAACTGTAGTGAAAATCCTTCTCACAAAACTTCAGGCCCCAATGCTTTTACTGGCAAATTCTGCCAAACATTTAATCACTTAAAGGAGAAATAACCAATTCTAAAACATCTCTTTCAGAAAAAAAAGATAAAGAAGAAACACTTCCCAATTTATTTCTGAGGCCAGCATTACCATGACACTAAAAGCAGAAGCATCACAAGAAAACTACAGACCAATAGCTCTCATGAATCAGACTTAAAAGTCCTCAACAAAGTATCAGCAACACAAATTCAGCAATATATAAAAAGGATAATACAACATGACCAAATGGGGTTTATCCTGGGGAACCAATATCGATTAAACATTCAAATATCAATCAAAGCAATTTCCCATATTGACAGAACAAAAAGAAAGCCCATATAATCATCTCAATAGATGCAGAAAAAGCATTTGTTGTGCCAAATGTCTCCCTACCCACTCCTGGAGAAGGGAAGGAGAAACGGAGGAAGCCAAAGACTTCTCAGCACTCTAGGAATGGAAAGGAATTTCCTCAACCTGATAAATGGTATCTAGGAAAAACCTACAACTAATATCAACCAATGGTGAAAAAAATGAATGTTACTCCTAAGATCAGGAAAAAGGCAAGGACATCTACTTTCATTACTTCCATTTGACTCTGATTAGGAGGGAATAGCCAGTATACAGATAGAAAAGAAAGAAGTAAAGCCATTTTTATTTACAGACTACATAATTTTCTATTTTGAAAACCCTCACTAATTTACCACTCCTCCCACACACAAAACATACTTATTAGAACTATAAGTGAGTTTAATAAGACCACATACCAAGTTAGCAAGTAAAACTCAACTGTATTTCTGTACACTAGCTAGAAATATGGAGTTTTTGGAAATACTATTTAAAGTAGCATAAAAATACTAAATACTCAGTGATAAATTTTACATGTAAGACCTGTGCACTGAAAACTACAAAATATTACGGAGATAAATTAAAAGATTTTAGTACATGGAAAGATATACTGTGTTCAATTATTATTAAAACGTTAGTTCTCCCCAAACTGATCTGGATGCAAAAGCCACCCTAAGCCAAATCCCAGCAGGCTTTTTTAAAGAAATAAAAATGGACAAGTTGGTTTTAAAAGTTATGTGTAAATGAAAGGGCTTACAATAAGTAAAGTGATTTTGAAAAAGAACAAGTTTCAAAGGTTTACACAAGGCCTTTCCTTATTTGATTTATGAAATAAGTAATTTCCAAACTGATTTATTATGAAGCTATTGTAATCAAGAAGTAATACTGTCATAAAGCCAGACAGACATACAGATCAACAGAACAAAATAGCCTAGAAATCAGTCCACTCTCAGATATAGTCATTTAGTTTTAGACAAAAGCACAAAAGCAATCCAGTGGAAAATGTAAAGTCTTTACAACTAACAGCACTAGAACAATTGGATACGTGTAAGGAAAGAAATAAATCCTGATCCTTATTTCACACTATATATAAATTTTAATTTTAGATGGACTGCAGATCTCAAAGTGAAGCTAAAACTGTAAAACTAAATTATGTATGACCTTGGGTTAGGCAAAGTATTTCCTATAACAAAAAACAAGCACTAACTATTAAGAAAACTGTGATTAATTAGACTTTGTCAAAATTAAAACTTTTGCTCCTTGAAAGACTATTAAGAAAATGAAGGCAAGCCATGATACAGAAAAAAAAATTGTAAAACATATCTGATACAGAACTGGTATCCAGAATATTTAATAATTTCTACATCTCAATAAGAAAACAGATGACTCAATTAAAACAGAAGGCAAAAATTTAAACACTTTACCAAATAAGATGTAAGAACAGCAAATAAGCACAAATAAAGATAATCAACATTATTGGTCAACAGGGAAAAGTACATGGAAACCACTGTAAGTGACCACTACATACTCATTAGAATCACCAAAATTAAAAAAAAGAAAACACATAATACCAAGTATGTGAGGACGTACAGCAACTGGAACTCTCATATGTTGCTGGTGAGAATGTAAAATGGTACAGTCATTTCGTAAAAGAGATTGGCCATTCCTTATGAAATTAAATATAGACTTACCATAGGATTCAGCAATTCTACTCCAAGAGAAATGAAGGCATACGTCCACACGAACACTTGCACACCAGTGTTCTCAGCTGCTAATTTCATAATAGTCAAAAACTGGAAATAACCTAAATGTCCAACCACTGGTGAATGGAATAACAAACTGTCATCTGTCCAGACAACAGAATATTACTCAGCAATAAATAAGAATGAACCACAGATATGTTCAGCAAGAATAGGGCTGCATTTCAAAAGCATTATGCTAAATAAAAGAAGATAGACACAAGAGACTAAATACTGAACTATTTCATTTATATGACTGCAGAAAAGGGAACCTAAAGTAACAGAAAGCAGACTAGCTGGGGAGAGGAGGTGATTAATGACAGCAAAGGGGCAGGAGGGATCATTCTGGGGATGATGGGAATATTCTATATCTTCATTGTGGTGGTAGTTCTGTGACAATACACATCTGTCAAAACTCATCAAGTTGCGTACTTAAAGGGTGAATTTTATTGTATGTACATTATATCTCAATAAAACTAATTGTTTTAAAAAATACTATTTATCTCAGGGATTCTTAGGTGATAATTACTGACATTTACATAATTCAGCTTATACACATAAGCTGGTATGATCATGTACATCGTTATGTTCATAATGTTCCTAATGTCCATTATTGGAATGTACAGTAAAGGACACAGATCAAACCACAGTCGTTGTAAAGATTAAATCAGAGGCTTAGAGGTCAGTGGTGGAACATGGACCTGGAGGGCTGGCTTTAAGTCTCAGGAGCTTCCTATGGATGTGGGTAAACACTCCTTTTTCTAGACATCTCAAGTGTTTTATCCTCTATTAAGCTTTTCCTGACAGCCCATCAGTGTTCTCACTGACCCTGTAGTATGGCCTGCAGAAGTCTGGGTTCTACATGATTATCATCACTGCCATGCCTCATGTTCAATTCAACTTAGTAAACCCCAGTTGAGTGCCTTCTGTTTACTCCTTCAACAAGTTTCCTCTTTATCATCAACTTCTCTGGAAAACCTTGTCTGACTCCTCCAGGCTGAGTAGGAACCCTCTGCCCACTGAAGACTGCATACCACACCTACGTTTAGCACTTGCTGCAGCATCTCGTAGTCTTTGGCTCACCCACCCCTCTTTCTTATCTGCCTGTGAGCTCTATGTCAGGGAGAACGTTGTGTTGCTCATTTTTGTCCGGCACGTGTCCAGTGTCAGTCGCACTGCTGGCTCTGACAGAGCACTTGGGAACCACTATGCAGGAGGTACTGGGTGAATTTCTAGGGAGATAGGCATAAATGTGATGCCATTTTACTCTCAAGGAACTTACAACCTAGTTAGAGAGATAGACACACAAGCCACTAACTGTAACATAGTGCGATCTGTTTGTTTAAAAGCTGTGGCAGAGAAATGTGCCACGTTGGAGTGAATAAGCAGCATGGTATATACATGATGTGCAGGGTGGAATTTGGTAAGTCCCACCTTTCAGGAACCGTCAGTTTGCTAACCTGGACTTCATGAGAGTGTTTAGTATGTATCATAGCCATGTGGAAATTTCTGGACAATCCAAATACTTCAATCAATGACATCAATAAAGACTCACTGAGTACCAGTGTATAGGCTGAAGTGTTTTACAAGAAGCAAAGAGTAAGCATAGCTTTTGCTTTTAAGATAGTAACCTTCAGATGAGAAAACATACCATGAAGGCCTAGAAAGTAAGATTTTTTTCAAAGAGAGCAAGAAAGAAAATATTGGATAAGCACCAACAAGGAAGTCTGTAATGAATTATCAACCCAAGGTCATACCTATTGAAATGGAAGAACATGGACCTCATAGCACTTTTCTGTCCATCCCATCCCACAGAGTGGTGAAGCTGTACAAGATGTGGAATGGACAGGTTTGTTGATTTGGTTTGGATGTTTGTCCTCTCCAAATCTCATGTTGAAATGTGATTCCAAATGTTGGAGGTGAGGCCTGGTGGGAGGTGACTTGATCATGGGGGCAGATCCCTCATGAATGGTTTGGCACCATCCTCTTGATAGTGGGATTATTATCAAGTTATTTCATGTGAGATCTGATTGTTTAAAAGTCTGGAACCTCCTTGTTCCCACTCTTGCTACTGCTCTCACCGTGTGATTCCTTGGCTTTGCCCTTTACCTTCTACCATGACTGTAAGCATCCTCAGGCCCTCACTAGAAGTCCAGCAGATGTTGGTGCCATGATTATACAGCCTGTAGAACCATGAGTCAATTAAACCTGTTTTCTTTATAAATTACCTAGCATCAGGTATTTCTTTTAAGATACCTGAAAATGTGGAAGCAGCTTTGGAATTGGGTAATGGGCAGAGGTTGGAAGAATTTGGAGGGCTCAGGAGAAGACTAGAAGGGAAAGTTTGGAATTTCTTAGAGACTGTTAAATAGTTGTGACCATAATGCTCATAAAAATATGGGCAGTGAAGGCCAGGCTGAAGAGGTCTCAGATGGAAACAAGGAAGTTATTGGGAACTGGAGTGAAGATTGCCCACGTATGCCTTAGCAGAGAACTTAGCTGCTTTGTGTTTGTGCCCTAGGAATCTGTGGAAGTTTGAACTTAAGAGTGATGACTTAGGGTATGTAGGTTGAAGAAACTTCTAAACAGCAAAGCATTCAAGAGATGGTGTGGCTGCATCTAACAACCTACCATCAGATGTGGAAGCAAAATAGTTAAAGCTGAACTTAAAATTAAAAGGGAAGCAGAGTGTTAAAAGTTTGCAAAATTTGCAGCCTGGGCCCGTGGTAGGGAAGGAATCCAAGCAGCCTGTGGAGCAACTACTTGCTAGAGAGATTAGCAGGACTGAAAGGGAGCCAGGTGTTCATAGCCAAGACAATGGGGAAAAAGGCCTTGAAGGCACTTCAGAAATCTTCAAGTCAGCCCCTCTCATCGCAGCCCCAGAGGCCTCAGAGGAAAGAATCATTTTGGGATCCAGGCCCAGGGCTCTTGCTGCCTTGGGATACTGCTCCCCTCATCCTGGGGTGGAAGGGGTCAGTTCTGGGGATTAGTGCCCTTCCTCATAAGAGAGACCCCAAAGGACGTCCTTGTTTCTTCCCCATGTGAGAACACAGTGAGAAGACAGCCATTGATGAACCTGGAGGCAGGCCCTCACAAGACACCAAATCTGCTGGTAACTAGATCTTGAACCTCCCAACCTCCAGAACCATGAAAGATCCATTTCTGTTGTTTGTAAGCTGCCCAGTCTATGGCATTCGGTGATAGCAGCCTGAATGAACTAAGACAGTCCTGCAGCCCAAACTTCAGGACCGTAGAAGCGTAGAAGATGCCAGCTCACCCTTCTCCCAACATGCCCCCTGCATTCCAGACTGTGTGGGACAAAAGCCAATGGCCAGTGCATCTGAGTGGAATGTCTTTTCCAAGAGCTAGTAATGCTCAGATTTGAATTTTCCAACTTCATTGCCCCAAAGTGTGAAAAACAACACCTCTACCCTATTGAACAAAATGTTTATACAGGGATTCCAAGAACCTGACGGACCCCTGGGGTATAAAAAGCATTACATCCCAAATGTTTTGGTGTATACCAATACTAATCCTGTCATCTCAGAGAACAAGTTGTGGAAACACACATCCCTGGGGCCCCAAATCTGACCCCCACAGATAAGGGCAAGCATCCCTTCTGTACAAACTTGAGGTGATCTTAAAACCATACAGCATTAGAAAGGATAAAGGGCTTAGGGGGCACCTAATTCATGCCACAGGTGATAAAACTGAGGAACGTTCAGGCTTGTAAAAATTAGGTAACCCCCCCAGAGACAGCAGAGAGACAGTGACAGAGCTGTGTCCCAAGCTCAGGGCTCCCAACCATCCTCCAGCTCTGATTAGGAGGCCTGATGCTACCCACCCTGCCGCTTCCACTTCTCTCAGCCAGGCTGGAATGTGGCGAAAGCCACAGGCCTAATTTTAGGATTCAAAGGCAATTAGGGGAGAGCTGACAAAATCTGATCTGGGTGAGGATTCTCGTGCTGACCTGTGATGTGGGTTATCGTACACTAGCTCAGGAGACCTTGGTCAGCCAGACCAGGTCAGCTTTTCTCCTGGAAGACACACAGCCCCTGCACTGCCCCATATGCAGTCTTGCAAGTTGGTGGATAAGTGTCCCCATGACCTGGTGTACATTATGAGACACGGTCTTTTCCAGCTCCTTGCAGAAAAGCCAGCCCCAACCAAACCAGCTGGATAAAGGGGACTCCTCTGCCCTCACCTCCTAACACTCTCCCCTTTTCTCACTCTGTTCCAGCTGCCCTGCCTCCTCTGTTCCTCAAGTATGACTGGCAGGCTCCTACCCCAGGGCCTTTGCATGTGCCACTCTCTCTGCCTGGAGGTTCCACACAGCCACAGGGCTCACTGTGTCATCTCTCTGCTCAAGTGTCAGCTTCTCAGTGAGGTGGTCCCTGACTGCAATCACTCCTCACCCCCTGATCTTTTTTCTTTTTTTTAATAGCACTTTTCACATTTATACACATGTGCTTAAATTTAAAATTAATAAAATTAAGCACTCAGTTCCTCATTTGATTAGCCACAATTAAGTGCTCAATATGGCTACAGGCTATCATACTCAAGAGTGTAGACATAGAACATTCCCATGACCACAGAAAGTTTTATTAGATCACACTGATTTAGGAACAAGTTGGTTTTTCCCTCTGACCTTGGGATAAAGCAGTCAGTGGCTAGAAAGTGGTGCAGACAACTGAAGAACGGGAGCCGTGGGAGACAGTGACCTGGCAAATAGTCAAAAAGGAGTTAGGCAAGGAGAGGGGACCTGGGATTTGGCAAGTCACAGGAATAAAACTCATTGTGCTTGACTAACACCCTGCCTCCAAAATGTATCTAGGGATTAAGAGTTTTTAAATTATTATATACTTTTTTATTGAGGTGTAATTAGCATACAATAAAGGTACAGATTTTAAATGTTGAATTTGATAAATTCTGTCAATGGTAATACCAGTTTAACCATCTGCAAAACAAAACAGAATATTTCCATGACCCCCGAAGTTCCTTCACGTCCCTTTCTCAGCCCCCTGCAACCACATTCTGACTACAATCACCATGGATTAATTTCTTCTACTCTTGGATTTTATATAAGTGGAATCACATAGTATGAATTTGGTGGGGGAGGGGGGACTTAGACTTCATTTGTCAACATCATGTTTTTGAGATTCATCCATCTTGTTGCAGGTATCAGCTATTGATTCTGTATCATCCTGGAGTCTTACTCTAGCTATTTGTTTCATGGCCCTCCCCCGACAGGTTTATTATAATTCCATCTAAATGCTTCCCGTCGACACCAGGTGATATGATTGGCCTATATTTCCACCCACATCTCATCTTGAACTGTAACTACCACAATTCCCATGTGTTGTGGGACAGACCTAGTGGGAGGTAATTGAATCATGGGGGGGAGCTTTTCCTGTGCTATTCTCCTGATAGTGAACAAGTCTCAAGAGATCTGATGGTTTTATAAAGGGGAGTTTTCCTGCACAAGCTCTCTTATCTGCTGCAATGTGAGACGTGCCTTTCACCTTCCACCATGATTGTGAGGCCTCCCCAGCCACATGGAACTGTGAGTCCATTAAACCTCTTTTTCCTTGTAAATTACCCAGTCTCAGGTATGTCTTTATCAGCAGCGTGAAAATGGACTCATATACTAGGCTTTTTTATTTCAGTTCCCAATGGAGTTGGGCCGTTGTTGATGCAAGGACAGGGGAAGGAATAGGAGAGAAGCTGATGGGGTCTAATGCTCCCTCATTATGTAGGAGATCATCTCCCTTCATGACATCTACACATTCAGGTCAAAATATCAGAGTGACATGAGCTGAGATGAAAGTGCTGTGAGAACCATTTCTCCCGTCAAAGTCCACAAGCAGCCTTGAAGATGGCTGGTCCACTCACAGAGCAAGACCTCGGGGCTCAGGATGTCTCAAGGCGACCTTCCACCTCCTCCAACGTGCTCAGCAGGAATGAACCTCACCATCTCTCCCCATCACTCCCACCTGATACTCCATACACCAAAATGGAGGTGGCGGTGAGAGTGAGCATCTGTAAATAAAATTCCACCTCCTGATTAATTCTCATCTTCAAAGAAAATGTTTCTAGCTGGTCATCAGCCAATAGCAGTTTCCAACATTGTGACACCAAGTTTCTCTGTCCTCGCCACCACCCCCATTTTCCCATACAGTCTCATCTCAAAGACAAGACAACGATGAGTACAGAAAAATCTCATGTAGAAATAAAATGCTTTTCTGCAGGGCCAGTTGTCACCTCCCACTTTAAGCTTATTCCTCATCAAGGGTGACACCAGCAGTCATAAACCCAGGTCACGATGAACTGTGGCCACTGACACTGAGCAGAGACCATGTCTGAAATCCCAACCCACCCCTTCCCCCAAAGACCAACACTTCCTTTTTCATGAGATGTGAGCTCACTTGCTTATGCCTGCAAAAAGGCGTCCTCTGCCTTCCTAATGAGGACAAATTCAAGCCATCCTGACACTACATGTGTTAGAGTATTACCCAGGGAAATGCTAATGCTGGCTGAATAGTAAATGAATATTGATTTATGGCCCCAGGTGAAATTGAAACAGTCACTCTTGTCTTGAGAACTTTTCATCACCACTTTCCCCGCCCCCAACCAGCACATGAGAAAAGCTGGCAGATGTAGAGGAAATTTCGCCAAGCCTGAGCCCTCCATTTCCCCTGGTTATTAAATTATATTGACAAATTACCGTGGATTCACATTCAATGGCTTTACAATTTTTAAATTAGCATCAGACCATTTTGATGTCTGGAGGGTCAAGAGTTGATGTTTAGACAAGCAGGTGAGCAGCCAGAAAGTTCCCCAGCCAAGAGACATCAGGGTCATCGGTGGGCTTCCCAGCAGACTGGGGTGCCTTGGTCCCCAGCATTTTCTGGCCGGCTGGCCAACCTGCCAGGTGAGGCCCTGCAGAGCACCGAGAAGGGAGCAGACACTCAGCTCCAGGGGCACCACGAAGCTGAGGCTGGCAGGGTCACAGGAAGCCACAGCAAAAGGTAAGGCAGCAGCGGCCGAGGGCTACGACCACCTCCGTGACAATGAGGGCACTCTGAGGCGCTTGGCTGCCTCTTCCAAGACATAGCCCAGCTTCTGGTCAAGGAAGCACCGTCAGTTTGCTGTTTTCTGATACAGGAGAAGGAATCAGAGTCTCGGGGACAAGCCCTCCAACCCCTGAAGGTTGCCATGGAATCTGAGATGAGCCACCCTGGCTGGGCTCACACACCTCCCTCCCCTGGTGGCCGTCGGGCATTTAAAGGACCAAGCACAACATCCCCTCATCAAGCCCCTCGCAACACAGAGGCACTGCCATTCCTGAGGAACTCTGCTCAGTGACAGAAGTAGGACCTCTGGTTGCCTGCTTTTGCTCCCTGCATTGGTATGAACACCACACCAACACCCCAGTATCAAACTAGAGTTGCTTAAGTAACAGTAATAACAACACAAGCCCATACTATTTATTTAACGCCCATTAGAGAGGAGGCTCTTTTCCAAATGCTTAATAAATGATTCAATTTTATTTGAAACATAACTGTCACAAGACCCCTGCGAGGTGGAAATTCCGACCCTAAAAAGTTAAATAACACTCCTGCCCCCCGGCCTTAAGATCACCCGCTAGTCAAGACGCTGGAGGCATTCAAGCCCCCATCTGTCTGACCTAAAGTCCACTGCCCTTTACACCCAAAAAGACATGTACGACGCTTTTTTTTTTAAACGTTGTCTGATGGCCCTGCATTTGAACAACAGGAAGCCCCAAATGGTAGATCAGAGAAAACATGATTTTTGAGAGTATTAACAATTTTGGGCCAGGCACAGTGGCTCACGCCTGCAATCCCAGCACTTTGGGAGGCCAAGATGGGTGGATCACCTGAGGTCAGGAGTTCGAGACCAGCCTGGCCAACATGGCAAAACCTCATCTCTACAATACAAAAACATTAGCTGGGCGTGGTGGCGAGCCTGTAATCCCAGCTACTTGGGAAAGGTTGAGGCAGGAGAATCCCTTGAACCCAGAAGACGAATGTTGCAGTGAGTGAGATCAAGCCACTGCACTCCAGCCTGGCTGACAGGGTAAGAATCCCTCTCAAAAGAAAAATTTGTGTTTTTGGCAAAACCAGGACTGAAGGACATGGGTTCCAGTCAGGGTCTGAGTGCCTAGCACAACGCATGGAGGAAAAAAAACACCCTCACCAAGGCAAATAACGAAATTCTCAGAACACCGAAGACAAACAGAAGATCTTACAAGCTCCAGAGAGAAAATACAAGTTTTTTTTTCTCTTTTAAACAAAGGATCATTAGAATGGCATTAGTCATATCAAAAACATTAGAAATTGGAAGACAAGCTGAGCATGGTGGCTTACACCCATAATTCCAGCACTTTGGGAGGCTGAAGAGGGAGGATTACTTGAACTCAAAACCAGCCTGAGCAACGCAGCAAGACCCCATCTCTAGGAAATATTTTTTAAAAATTAGCCAGGCGTGGTGGCATGTGCCTGTAGTCCCAGCTACTCAGGAGGCTGAGGCCCCTGTGTCTGTAACTGACGTATATATCCATGTATTAGGAACAGGGAACACAAAACCTAACGCAAGAAAGGAAAAGACAAATCACTGGAGACTACAGAGCTCAGCTATGAATAACAATGACAACAATAACAACAATGTTAAATCTTGATCTAACCAAAATAACATGTAACTATACTGGGAAGAGGGGTAATTTGGCAATGGGGGAATGGTTAAAGGGTCAACCAGAGTAGGAAGTCCATAAATCATGCTGACAACAAAAAATCAAGCAGCAGCAACCTGCACATGTTACTTAGAGGTGTGGAGGTTGAAATGAGTTATAAATGGCTGCTGTAGGGAGAGAGTTACTTTCTATAATAAGCCTTGTAGAACAAATGGCTATTCAAATTATATATATGACTAACTTGGATAAAAACAAAAACTTGGAAAATATTTTAAGACAGTAATTTCTGGCTGTATCAATCAGATCAACCAGAGAAAGAGAACCAGTGAGAGATACACAGGTGCTCCTTGACTTACAATGGGGTTATGTCCTGATAAACCCATTGTAATTTCAAAATACTGCAAATTAAAAATGCACTTAATACACCTAATCTACTGAACATCCTGGCTTAGCCTAGCCTAAACATATCCAGAACACTTACATTAGCCGATAGTTGGTCAAAATCATCTAATACAAAGCCTGTTTTATAATCAAGTATGGAATATCTCATGTAATGCATTGAATACTGTACTGAATGTGAAAAACAGAATGGTTACATGGGTCCTTGAAGTATGTTTCTGCTGAATGTATATCACTTCCACATCCTTGTAAAGCTGAAAAATCCTAAGCGGAACCATCATAAGTTGGGGACCATTGGTAGATTTAGAAACGTATTACAAGGAGTCGGCCTGTATGATTACAGGAACTGCGTAGGTGAGTCTGAAGTCCACAGGCCCAACCAGCAAGAAGGGTAGGCGGGGGTTCTCAGGTACAAGCTGAAGCTGCTGCCCGAGGCACAATTTCTTCTTCCTCCGGGAAACCTCGTTCTGTTCTTAGGGCCTTCAACTGACTGCATCAGGCTCACCCAGATTATCAAGGATAATCTCCTTTACTTAAAGACAACTGATCATAGATGTTCATCACACCTGCAAAATGCCTATATATTGAATACTTACATATTGAAGGTTGATTTGAAAGCAAATCAACAGATCTGATCCACAGAATCAAACACTTCTTCAGAAAGACTAGGACATACAAACTTTGGGCAAGTTTGCTTGAGAGAGAAAGCAAGAGTGCAAGTAAACAAGTAAACCTTCAAAGCAACATCCAGCTGGGTGTTGGAGTGAATAACCAGGGATACATGCCCCTCACACTGGGTAGCACACCTGTGGCCTGCTCCATGAGAAAGTCCCCTTGAAAGCACTCGTTGGCCATCAGGCCTGAAGAATCATCTGAACTCTCAGATTTATAACTATCAGGGCTCCATCAGAGGTACTCACATGGCAGGGTGTAAGTTAGGCCAGAATCTGAAAACCACGCCTAACACCTAAAAATACAATATGGAGAAGCTCTATGCACAACACCCTTCATGCAAAATACCTTTGCCAGCTCCTGACGTAATTGAATATTTCATCTCCTTTCATTTAAAAATAAAACAGAAAAAAGAATTAAGTGCCAACAGCTAAAACCAAAAAGATAAACAAACATAAAGCTCACTTACCCACCCCCAAAACCGAATGTGAACAAAACACAAGGAAGGCACTACTAACGATGAGAGCTTAGATCTAGAAAGCAAATCAACAGGTCTGATCCACAGAATCAAACACTTCAAAAACTTCTTCGAAAAGACGAGGACATACAAACTTTGGACAAGGTTGCTTGAGAGAGAAAGCAAGAGCACAAGTAAACACTATTAGCAACAAAACAGGGCATCTAAATACAGATGGATTCGAGATTTTACAAATCACAAGTAATATGAGCAACTTTAATGCAATAAATTTGCTACTGAAACAAAATTTGAAAATTCTTACAAAAACATAAACTATAAAATATATTGGATCTTCAAAAAGTAACAGGCCCGGTTTTACAGATAAATTCTACTAAAACTCAAAGGAACAGATAGTTCTTACATTAAAATCAGTACACCAGAGCACAGAAAAGTAGAAAAGCTGCCTAGTTCATTACACGTGGTACAAAGAACAAGCACTTTAGACCAATGTTACTTAAAAGCACAGATGCAAAACTCCAAACAAAATAGTAGGTTGAGTCCAGCAATAGACTGAAAGAATAATGCTCTTTGACCAAAGAGGGTTTATCCCAAGAATTCAAAGATGCCTTATTAGAATATCAATTAATTTGAAATATTCACATCTTAAAGGAAAAGAAAATCTCAGTATAAACAGAAAAAGTATTCAAAATTCAATACCTATATATATATATATAACTAACCAAACAAGCAAACCTCTTAGCAAACAGCAACAAACCACTTTTGGTAATGAAATTGAGAAGCCCTTTGTTACAGTAAGAACCAAAAGAAGGATATAGGATAGCACCCTTACCACCAACACTATATTGAAAATCTTGGCTAATAAGAAACAAAAAAGAAAAAAATATAGAATTTGAAAAGAGAAACAAAGTGGCATTATAAAACATACCCAAAATAATCCATTAATAAAAATAAAACTAATTTTTAAAAAGTCAGCAAGGTTGCAGGTTAATGAGAACAATATTCAAGTATCATTAGCTTTCTTATGCAGTAATAATTGAGAAAATTAATTAAATACAAACACTTAATAGCAATAAAACTCACAAAATATAAAGGAATTGCCCTGATAAAAATTTCACCAAAGGACATAAAAGAAAACCTTAACAGAGAAGGATGAAATGGAAGGGAGGATGCAATTGTTAAAGCAAGCCAATTCTCTCAGAATTAATAAATTCGATGCAACTTCACACAACACCCCAACAGGATTTTTCATTAAACTTGGCAAACCAGTTTTGAAATTCGTATGGAATATTACAAATGCAATGTTAGTCAAAACCACTTTGAAAATCCAAGAAAAGATGGTGACCAAACATTAAGACTCATTGTAATTACAGGAATTTTAGAGAATGACTCTAGAACAAAATGGACCCACACATCCACAGAATGGAACGGCAAGTCCAGGGACAGCTGTGCACCTATGAGAACATGGCACATGATGGAGGTGGCCTTTGAAATCATCTTGGGCAAGTTGTATATTCATCTGAGAAAAAGAAAAACCAAATTGGATCCCTACCTCATACCAAATACAAATTCTAGATGAATTAAAGATCTAATTTTAAAGTCTAACCTTTAATGTCTTTTAAAAGATAATACAGGTATATATCTTCATGGCATCAGGGCAATAGACCTTCTTAAACCTCTATGTCCTCCCTTGCCAAACAAAAACAAACCACCACAATCTCCATTAAAAAAAAAAGACTGATAAATTTGATCACACCAAAATGGAAAGGGTGGGAAGATTTCTAATAGCAACAGATAGACAATATTAAAAGAAAAACTAAATATTAGGCAAAATTATTTGCAATGCACATATGTGATGGTTAATATTGAGTGCCAACTTGATTAGACTGAAGGATGCAAAGTATTATTCCTGGGTGTGTCTGTGAGGGTGTTCACAAAGGAGATTAACATTTTATCCTGAACTCCTGATCTCAGATGATCCCCCTGCCTCAGCCTCCCAAAGTAAAAAGAGATTAACTTTTGAGTCAGTGGACTGGGAGCAGCAGACCTAATCAGCTGCCAGCGTGGCTAGAATAAAGCAGGCAGAAGAATGTGGAAGGAGTGAACTTGCTGAGTCTTCCAGCCTTCATCTTTCTCCCATGCTGGGTGCTTCCTGCCCTCAAACATCAGACTCCAAGTTCTTCAGCTTTTGGACTCCTGGACTTACACCAGTGAACTGCCAGGAGCTCTCAGGCCTTTGGCCACAGACTGAAGGCTGCACCATCGGCTTCCCTACTTTTGAGGTTTTGGGACTCAGACTGGCTTCCTTGCTCCTCAGCTCGCAGATGGCCTATTGTGGGACTTTAGCTTGTGATCATGTGAGTCAATACTCCTTAATAGACTTATTTTCATATACACACATATCCTATTAGTTCTGTCTCTCTAGAGAACCCTGACTAATACAACATAGAACAAGACTGGTACCTGGAACACAGATAAATAACTCCTAAAAACCTGTGAGAAAAAGATAACAATAGATAAATGGGCAAAACATATAAAGCAGCAATTTATAAAATAGGAAACATAAAAAGTCAGCAGATGCATAAAAATATAATCAACTTCACCAATAACCAGGAGAGAGCAAATTAAAATGAGATACCATTTTCCATCCATTAGTCTGGAAAATTGTGATAAGTTTGAAAATATAAAGTGTGGTAACATTCTGAGAACATGAACTAGGGCAGCCACACTGAAGGGCACTTGGGAAGATCTATAAAATGAAACATGGGCATAGTCTACGATCCAAAATCCATGTTTACCCTAGAGAAACACCATCCTCACACGGTACATACTACCATGAGAGTATGACAATGTTCATTCTAACAACACTATAAATAAAAAACTGGAAACTACCCAAATGTCCATCAACCAGGGAATGCCTAAAGCACCTACATTTATATGATGAACAATTCACATTATAAATATTCTAGATCTTAAGACTATGTTGAGTAAAAAAGTTGCAGTGTGGGCCAGGCGCGATGGTGATGGTTCACACCTGTAATCCCAGCACTTTGGGAGGCTGAGGCGGGTGGATCATGAGGTTAAGAGATCAAGACCATCCCGGCCAACAGGGCAAAACCCCGTCTCTACTAAAAACACCAAAATTAGCCAGGTGCGGTGGTGGGCACTGTAGTCCCAGCTATTTGGGAGGGCTGAGGCAGGAGAATCATTTGAACTCGGGAGGCAGAGGTTACATTGAGCCGAGATCGCACCACTGCACTCCAGCCTGGCAACAGAGCAAGACTCTCTCTCTCAAAAAAAAAAAAAAGTTGCAGTGTGTTATGTGCAATATCCATCCATGGAATAACCCACAACAATGTTATAGTTCCTATGATATGATTATGTATTGTACAGTAATTGGAGGTGATGGTGAAAGGGGCCATATTTATGCACATGGGCTGCCTCACCTGCACATCATCTGTTCACATTCATCATCCCCACAGCACAGAGAGGATATGAAGTTCAGACCATGAACGAGGGCAAATAATCTGGGACAAGCCCTTTTTGCCATCTCTTTCTCTTCCAAAGGGGTGTAAAAATGTCCACAGCAAGGTCCCAGGCAGCCTCTGTTAGGGATTCCCCAAAAGATGAACTCCTCCTGGTCATACCCCTTTCCTAAGTGCGGTACTAGCTTACCGCCTGCTACAGCCAATGGCCACGTGCACACATGAATTCACTCATTCAGCAAACATTTATTGAGTTCCCACCCCATGCCAGGTCCTATATTAGGTGCTTTGCTGAACAGCGAGTCTAGTCCTCCAAGAGTTTACAGTCTCCTTTGAGAGACAAGGTAGACAAAGAATTATAGTGCAGTGTGCTGAGCTACTCCAACAATCTACATGAGGTGTCATCGGAGTGCCACCAGCTGGGTGATGTTTGGGGCATTCAAAATGGGGTGGGGGGCAGGGTTAGCTAAACTCGATGGTTAGCAGGCAGAAGCCAGTGGCAACACTCTCTCTCACCAGCGGTAGTGGGGAAGTGTCAAGGACACAGCACTTCATGGCTGTTTCCTCTTACAACCCTCTCTGAATACAGCCTCCCTCTTCAGAACAGCCAACACTACAGATACTCAAGGAGCAGGTCCAGGGGTCCCTCCTGAACACAACTGACCTTCACAAGCACCCACAGTCAGCCTGGCTTCCATGTTCTGACTCTCCCTGGAAAGTTCTTTAGAGAAAAGATCCTGTGTTTAGCTCATCTTGGTCTCAGAATCTCTCAACTCCCACAAGGGCCTGGGATGATCAGATAGCCCATTTTAATAGGATTACTGAAAGGTTAAGAATTTTTACTCAGTTTTTCCCAAATTACTTCCCAAAAAAGCATAAAATGTTTCCCTAACAACTTTGGTAACAAATACTCATATGCTGGTCACAGGCAGAAAACTCCCAAGTGACCACATGGCTCCTATGATAGATGGAGGCTGGAACACATGTCACATGTCACGTAAAGGGGGCCCTCATGACCGCCAGAGCTCACAGACGCCGCTTTGCTGTGCTAGGGTGTATTGTGTACACCACATAATCAGGGATATTTCAGAGCTTGGGAAATAAAAAAAGCATTCAGTATGATTCTCTCCATTAGCTAGACAATCAACAAAACAGCCAGAAATGTTATGAGGATCATGTTGTTCATATTATACTTAGGAAACTCGATGAAAAAAAAATTTTCCTTAAACTGTTAAACACCTTTTAAAACATCTTCTTTCTTCAAAAGATAGGAAGGTGTTCTCAAAACCTTACAGAGAGAAAGAAGAGCTAAGTTAGTTTGTTTTCACATTCCAGATGGAAACATGAAAAGCAAAAGATTCACTCAGTGTCCCAAGGTCAAGTAGAGAGGCATGTGAAGAGCGAAGCACTCAGCCCTGATACTCCCATACCCATCTCTGACGAACACAGTGTCCTGAAATACACAGATGCCTCTAGAGCAGGCTGGGGGCTGGAGAGATGAGCGTGTCTCCCTCGCCTCGCTCTCTTCTCTATTTTTCTTTCCCTAACCCAGCACCCCCTAGGATAAGTCTCCAAGGCCACTGGGAAGATGGGGGTGGGGAGTTCACCCCATTCAGGAGAGTGTGGAAAAGTCCTAGACTTGGAGTTTTCTCAGAATCTTCTGAGAGACTGAGTCTCGGGGCCGTATTTCCTCTATCAGGAAACTTGGCCAGTTGTATTAGCTTTTCATGGAGGCTTTCAGATCCCAAATTCTATGGTACTTCAGGAGACACTCCGTGGACCAGAAAGCACCCTCCACCCTTTAAAAGACCTGGTTCCACTCGCCCTGTGTCTCTGACACTGATATGATGTAGTCTGGAATGAGTGGTTTTATTTATCTGAGGATCTGTTTCCTTGTTATTAAATGGCAATGTGTCTAACGCCTCTGCCTACTTCAGAAACACCTTGAAGGTCTAATGAGATATCAAGCTAAAAAGCTCTTTTTTCGCTTTTTACACAAAGAGGCTTAATAGACAAAATAGAGTAACATGGCAGACGGCTCACAGACGTATCACATCCTGCTTAAAATCCAAGGTTTCCAGAGTGAGGAAAAGAGGACCAATCAGATACTCTTGTACAGTCATTTCCTAGGTAACACTCGAACTGACAAACAAATCCTACTGTAAGCAGGAGATGGAAAGGATAAGCTGCCCGTGCTTCCAAAGGTTTATGTGGTTAGCACCCTCCAGCCTGTGCCACCTGCTGGCACTTCATGGGTGTTTCTGGCAACTGCATGAGATCGGCCGTGGTTCAGCAAAGGCTCCTCTTGCTATCTGCCTCTGGTGACAGCTGTTATATTTAGCCTACTATTTACACTTCCCCCTCTTATCATACGCTTTGTCTTCTTATTGTCTATTTACAGCATTAATTTTAGCAGTGAGGTCAACATCTCAGGTACTGAGTGTATGTGTCACAATCAGGAAAACAAAACCTCACTTCACAGCACCTTACAATATTTATCCTACATGGATCTGAGCAGAATTGCTATTTGGCTTAGCAACGGGAGATGGTTTGTGGCCAACCACAGTCCCTGGGTGCACCTGAACCTCATATACTTAAAGTATACACCTTGATCAGCATTAACATATCTTAATTATGATTAACATAATTAACAGACTAACGTATCTATAACTGTTACCAAAAGCCAGAGACTATTTCCGTCACCCCCAAAAGTTTTCCCATGATTCTTTAATAATTCCTCCCTCCCTCCACCTCTAGCCTCAGGCAACCACTGTCTGCTTTCTCTCACTATAGTTTGTACGTAAAAATTTAAGTAAACAGAGTCATAGAGTATTAAATACATACTCCTTTTTGCCTTGCTTCTGGTATCCACCTTCACTATTTTGAGACCCACCCACATCACCGCATGCGTCAATAGTGTCTTTCTACCACCGAGCAGTCTTCCATTGTGTGAATGCACCACGATTTCTTTATCCATTCACCTGTTAACACACATATAGGTTGTTTCCAGTTTTTGACATTAGAAATGAAACTGCAATAAACATTTGTGTAACAGTCTTTGTGCAGACATGTATTTTCATTTCCCTTGGGTAAATACCTAAGGATGGACGGCTAGGTCCTACAGTAAATAGGTATTTGACTTTTTAAGGAAATCCTGGATTGTTTTCCAAAGCGGTTGTAACATTTTACTCTCTCACCATCAGAGCATAAGAGTTCCAGATGCTTCACACAAATTTTGGTTTTGGGGGGTTTTCATTTGTTTTCTGATTTTAGATATTGTAATGGATATGTAGTGGTTTAATTTGTTATCCCCCAAAGACTAGGGTAATGTTGAGTATCTTTTCATGTGCTTCTTGGCCATTTTTATCTTCTCTTATAAATTATCTGCATAAATCATATAAGTCCATTTTCTTATTGGGTTGTTTGCCTTCTTAAGCATTCTTTACACATTCTGGATACTAAACCTTTATCTGATATATATATGCTGTCTGTGCTATCTTGTCATTTTCTTAATGGTGTCTTGGAAGAGCAAAAGTTTATTCTGATGAAGTCCAATTTTCAATTTTTTGACTTACGGTTCAAGCTTTTGGTGTCTTTTTTTTTTTTTTTTTTTTTTTTTTTTTTTTTTTTGGAGATGGAGTCTCACTCTGTCGCCCAGTCTGGAGTACAGTGGTGCAATCTCAGCTCACTGCAACCTCTGTCTCTGGGGTTCAAGCAATTCTCCTACCTCAGCCTCCCAAGTAGCTGAGATTACAGGCACCTGCCACCACGCCCAGCTAATTTTTTCATTTTTAGTAGAGGCAGGGTTTCACCACGTTGGCCAGGAGTCTTGAACTCCTGACCTCAGGCGATCTGCCCACCTCGGCCTCCCAAAGTGCTGGGATTACAGGCGTGAGCCACTGCGCCCAGCCTTTTGGTGCCATATCTAAGAAAATTTTGGCTATCCCAAGATTGCAACAATTTTCTCTTTTGTTTTCTTCTAGAAGTTGTATAGTTTCAGGTTTTACATTGAGGCTTATGATCCATTTTGAGTTAGCTCTTGAATAAGGGTTGATGCCCCTTTTTGTCCATATGGCAACCTGGGTGATCCAGCACCATTTGTTGAGGAGACTTTCCTTTCCCCCATTGAATTACCTTGGCACCTCTGTCAAAAACCACTTGACTAGATATGTGCAGGTCTATTTCTGGATCTGATATTCTCCTTGTATGAGTACGTCCTTAGGAGTACAAAGAAAGTATCAAGTCCAGAAATAGACCTACACATATCCCTCCACCGGAACTGGGCACTGATGAAAGAGGATTGTTAACAGACAGAAGGGAGGGAGAGTGCCACCCCCCGCCACACACACATTCTCTCTCCCTTCCGACTGTTAATAATCCACTTTCATCAGCGCCCAGTTCTATTCTGTTTAGAAGTTGGTAGGTTCTTGCTCTAGGATAAATGAAGAGGTCAATCTTGCTGAGGAAATGGAATTATTTTGTCTTGAGTAACAAGAGTAAGATGGCACTGATAGTCTGACACAATGATTTCTGCTTCTCTGTGCAGTGCTGAGGAGATGGTGATGGGCAGATGTTGAGGACTTTGACCACATATGATTGTTTTTAAAAACACTTAATAAAACTCCCCAATTAAATTCAGAGTTACACTTGACAGCATGTCATACTAGAGGATGAATCTTTCTATTGCTGATGGCGGATCTCGGAATTATAGGTTATGCTCAAGAAGGAACCTACGGCATTACCCATCCTGAGCTGAGAAGAGCATCCCTGAAGGCATTTCATGGACTGTTTGATACGGCTTAATCTTCTAGAACTAGAGGCGCCAAAAGGCCCACCAACTTGCTTGGAAGCCTCTCCTCTACTCCAACGGCCATCATGTAAGCCAATATTCCTTTCATAGTTATATGCTAAGCACATCCCCTACATCTTTTTATTTTCTTAAAATCCTATAAAGAAGTTACCATTATTATTTCCATGTTACAAAGAAACTGAGACAGAGAGAGATTAAACAGCCAGTTAGAGCATGGCAGGGTTGGGCTGTCTCCTGGGCATCCTTAACCCCTATGCTCCGGGTCCCCCAGGCACTCACTGGTGCCAAGAGAACCCTCAGGAACTCATTCCCATGGGTGAGGCACTTGCTTCAGAAGACCCCCGGCAGACACGCTGACTGCGTGGGCAGCAATCCTGGGAAACCATTCACCCTTTACTGCTGCCTCCCAGATCTCCCTCCCTCTGTCAAACGTTTCCTGCCTCCAAAGGGTTGCCGTGAAGAATCTACTGCCAGGGCAGGCTGAGGGGAGGTGGGGATTGAACTTGGATGTGTCAAAAGGGAGGCAAAGGAAAGGATGAGTGTCTTCAGAGAGCACTTTCACGAGTGGCAAAGTCAGGGAAGGGGCTGGAAGTCAATGCCTGGGAAGGTGGCTTGGCCACAAGTGGCTAGGAGACACCCGAAAAAGAAGGCATGTGTATAGAAGCCACATTTTCAAGGAGGAAAGCAGGAGGGAGCTTACAGAGTTCAGGTTGGCACTCCAGCCTGGGTGGAGGGGAGCGGCCCTGAGTGGGAGGGAAGGATGAGTGAGAGGACAAATGGCATGCTGTACTGTAGACAAGGGTGTGGGAAGAAGGCAGGCGAGGCTGTCTCGATCCTCCTCAAGGCAAAACTCACTAAGAGTGAGATAATAAATGGCTGAAGAACATATCAATCACTCCTGACACCCCAAACTACAGGTTGAATACTGAGCATGGTGCATACACAGAAGCCTATGATGGAAGAATCACAGTCACCTCCACAGGTGGGACATCTCTGGGAAAAGTTCTTGGCTGGGGGCTTCCAAATCGTTACACAAAACTCTGAGAGGCCATTGCTTTGGCCTGAGCTCCTGCACTAGGCCCCAACAGACCAGACCAAACAAGAATGGAGTCGTTCATGCTAAATGCCACATAACCAAACTGAAACTTTCATGAAGCAGACAGATCCCAAAACAGACTATTTTTTCCTGAAAACAGAAGATTCCAGTCTACCTAAGTTAGTGTCACAAGAAAGTCCCCTCTGCTTTAATCCATACAAAAAAAGTAATTTAAAGTAACCCAATGTTAACCAGTCTGCTTTTCTTCTATTTCTGTTTCCTTGTTCCCACCTCATGAAGCCCACTATTCTGCCATTGCCCCCTGGAAGCTCCCATCCTATGTTATAGAACGGAGGACTCCCCAGTTCATCCACCATGAATAGAAGTCGGTTAGATCTATAACGAAATTTGTTGTAATTTCACAAAATCCAAGGCTTAACTATTTTTTTTTTTTTTTTTTTGAGACGGAGTCTCGCTCTGTCACCCAGGCTGGAGTGCAGTGGCGCAATCTTGGCTCACTGCGGCTTCCACCTCCAGGGTTCAACCAATTCTCCTGCCTCAGCCTCCCAAGTAGCTGGGATTACAGGTGCCCACCACCACGCCCAGCTAATTTTTGTATTTTTAGTAGACACAGCGTTTCACCATATTGGCCAGGCTGGTCTCAAATCCCTGACCTCAAGTGATCTGCCTGCCTCAGCCTCCCAAAGTGCTGGGATTACAGATATGAGCCACCGCACCAGGCCCCAAACCTAACATATCTTTGACAAGAGTTCTATTTCCAGTTTTGCTCAGGAGCATGGAATCCCATCTGAGGCTCCTACAGGAACACCACCGACCTCTACAGGGCCTGCAGAGCCAGCCTGGCCTCAAGAGCAGGACACACCAGAAAACATATGTTGAATGGATGCACCAGTGAACAGAGATGGCCACCTCGCCAGAGCCACAATCCATGGGGACTGGAGACCAAATGACGCTAATGACTGCAGGGAAATGAACAACTGAGAGGGGCTCCCTTTTATCACTGGAGGGAAGCTGCTTGGTTCTAGTGAATGGGAAGGAATTTTAGGCAAAAACTCAGGGAGGAGACAGACAAGGAGAGCTTGGAAGGGTAACCTTACTAATTAAGACAGATAAAACAAAATTTTGCTAAGCATCATTTCTGACTTACAACACAAAGTCATTTTTCCTTTCTTCCTTGTCCCTCCTCCTTTGCTCTCCCTATTCCTTCCTCCTTCTACCCAGAGACTGTCATGTAAACAGGACACAAAAGTATGACAGAGACCACAGGTGCACACAGAACCTGTGGCTCCCTCTGCAGCTCCGCCTGGAAGTGCCTCCTCTTCCCACGCCTCCTCCCACTCATTGCCTGCCTTGCCCATAACCACCCTTCCTTCAGATGTCGCATGGAGTGTCTGCTTACTGGGGAAGGTCCCCACATATCTCCCCCTACTCCAGGCTTGACAAAAAAGCTCCTCTGTGTTCTCATGTGATCGTGTCTATTACAGCTGTTATCACTACATATTTAATGTAGCAGCTAATGAGTCTCTCCCCCAACTGTGCTCCTTGGTAGCAAAAGCCAAGTCCTCTAAGAAGTAAAAGGCTTTGCAGTGCAATGCAAAAACTCTAGCCGTTATTGCTATTTGACTCTGAATCCCAAGTGCCTAGACAGAGGGTTGGTCTGGAGATGAGCAATCAAATGGTAGCCAATATTATTATTATTAGCATATGTTCATGTATTATTTATTGACAACATGTGGCTGTTTATTATTCTAATTATAATGATAATCAGCATTATTGCCACATGACCACTTAAGGAGTCTGGGCCCAGACACCGGCCAAGAGCGCAAGGTGAAGAGGTCATGGTCCACGCAAGGCAGAGGCCACTAATGAGCTGGTCATTGATCAGGACACAGAGAAAGCTCAAGGGCAAGGACGGGACTTCTAGAACCTTAACTTTAGAAACAATATCATCTTCTTCCTTTGTAAAGCGTGCAACTGTTTATAAAGCATTTCTACATTCATTATTACATCATTTACTTCTCACAGCTCTGTTGTGGAGTACTGGGTACTGCATCCATTTTTGTCGTGAAGAAACTTGCTCAGAGAGGAAGCGTGATTTGCTAAAAGTCACTCAGCCAGTTAGGGGTGGGTTAGCCCTAGAGGTCAGGTCTTCCAATGGCATGTTCAGCTTTCCCCAGACAAAGACAGCTACAGCTGACTGAAGCCCAAGAGAGAGCAATACAAGCTCCATCCAGGGACCCCACAAGGCCAAGCATCAGAGAAGCCACAACTGGACATGTTGAGATGGTGCTCAGGAGCTGAGTCTGAAATCACCTCTGGCCACTATTTGGGGCAACCTTGATTAGCAATTCAGAAACTTCAAAAGGCAGAAGAGCAGCAGCCTCCACAGCAGGGCTCTCCTCTACTGCCGATTCTCCTAACTGTTCATTTGATCCTTATCATAAGCCTTGGATGGAGGTGCCATCTCCATTTTACCTAAGAGGGGGCTCAGAGTCAGGGTGACTGCGTGACTTGCCTGCGGTCACACAGGTAAGAAAAGGTAGAGGGCGCCACACCTTGGACAGGTGCGGCCACGCCCAAGCCCTCCCACCATGCTCAGCAGCTTCACTCCAGCGCCACCCTCCACGTGCTCCACGCATCCCCCCTTCCCCTCATCCCACACTGTCCTGCTGCAGTCTCCACCGATGCTTGGTGCACTTGCATGTGGGCTTTTTTTTTTTTTTGAGACGGGGTCTTGCACTGTCGCCCAGGCTGGAGTGCAATCTGGTTCAAGCGATTCTTCCACTTCCGCCTCCCGAGTAGCTGGGATTACAGGCTACCACCACATCTGGCTAATTTTGTGTGTGTGTGTGTGTGTTTTTTTTTAGTAGAGACGGGGTTTCACCATGTTAACCAGGCTGGTCTCGAACTCCTGGCCTTAGGTGATCCGCCTGTCTCGGCCTCCCAAAGTGCTGGAATTATAGGCGTGAGCCACCACGCCCAGCCAGCATGTGGGCTTTCAAGAGACAAGGCAGTGGAGGCACACCCTGGTCAGCAGCACAGAGTGAAGGGGCCCATATGGAAAGGGTCGTAGGTGGCAGGAGTAGCCAGAAAGGCCAGGGACAGGCAGGGCCAGCTGGGGGCCTGCACATCCTCCTGCTTTGGGACAGCCCTCGGCAGCACTGCCCTCAGGAGTGTGGGGAGAAGACAGACAGGAGGCCGGAGCCAAAAAGCCAATGGGCAGCAGGATCCTAAAGGCCCCATGTGCCAGGGCCAAGATAGTCCTGGACAAGGAGACCAGGTTCAAATCCAGGCTCTGCCGCCACCCAGCTGACGATCTCAGGAAGATCACTTCAGCTTTCAGAGCCCCTGGGTCCTCGAGCAAAGGAGAAGCTTGCCACCTGCCCCTTCTTACCAAAGCCAGGCATGGCTGGTGGGGTAAAAATGGGGAGAGCAAGATACTTCTTTTAAAACAACCCATATTAATATACGCATCACTGTGGAATGGTTAAGACATCATAAAGATATACCATTTTTACTTATTAAAAAAATATAGTAATAACTAAATAAAAAAGATGCAGTCAGGGAGGCAGAGGGTCAGTAGTGTCATGGGTTTCTGGAACCTGCTTATTTTGATTAAAACTATCCTTTCATGCTAAAATAAAACAAACAAAAATAAAGCAGCCTATTGGTAAAAGGAAAGCACTATTACTACCATTGTGGCACAGGCCACACACGTCCCGGCTTCCAGAACTGCAGTTTCAGAGACGGCTCTGCGGAATCTGTTTCATGAACCACCTGCAGGTTGGGAGGCAGCAGCCTGTAGCCATTTGCCCACACAGCCCTGGAGCAGAGTCCCCAGGTCCTGTTCCAGTTCCCCAGAGAGCCAGCTGGCCTGACTGCTCCAGCAAAACCCTGAGGGGCAGGCAACACCACGAGGCTCAGAGTCAACCAACTTTACAGTTGGGAAATTCCAATTGCACAGCTCTCTTACTCAAAACTCACCCATTCCTGCAATTATTCCCACTCTGAGAACCGTGCAGCGAAACTAAAAAGAAGGCTGCCAAGGGACAGGGCTGGGGAAGGGAAGACGCTGTTTCTGACAGAACCTACAGTCACAGCTGGACAGAAATCCCATGTAAAACGCAGTTCTGCAACTGAGACTAAGGGGGAGGTGTCACTCGGAGCTAAGTCTGTGACACAGAGGCCCTAAACACTGGTCTCCCTGGTTTTGCCCAGATCCTACCCTCACAGCCTGGTTTCTGCAGAAGCAGCAAACTCTCTATGTGCAGCCAGGAGGCATGCTTTATTTAATCTGCATGAAATTATCCACCCACTCTCAACCAGAGTTTTCAAAAATGTTTAATTAGTTGCCAATTTATCTCACATTAAACATAGGTTTCCACTTCCTTTTTAACACTCAGAAGACATGATGATGATGAGTCTTCCGTGCAGCCCACATTCCAGCATGATATCTCCAGAGGAGGCCAGGCCCTTCATCCAAGTGCGCACACCCCAGTTGCCACAGACCTGGTCAGTTTCTCCTATTTTTGCTTCAGAACTGGCTTCTACCAGCATTTGAGTTTGTGACTCCTAATTGAGATGAAGCATTGTGAATAAATGCACATTTTGGATTACTGCAGGCCAGAGGTCAGGGGCCTGGCTGTCACCTGTTGGCTTCTATAAACCTCTAGCCAAGGGAACCAGAAGACCCAGGATGGAGACAGACACGGTCAGCTGCCACCTGGCAGCATTTACCTGGCCCCGTGGGCCACTCAGCCCTCAGCCGAGGAGGAGGCCTTCCCCTCTGGAGATGGGAGCTCACACAGCTTGAAAGCTCCTTAGTTAACAACTCTGAAGGCTTAAACAAAACCACCAGCAAAACCATCTGGCATCGCTTCTTCAGAGTTCTGATGAGATGACCATAAATGGGTGTGATTTTTAAATCCCACACCAACAATGGATGAAAGGATAAAGAAAATGTGGCATATATACACAATGGAATACGATTCTGCCATAAAAAAAAAAGTGACATCCTGTCATTCGCTACAACACGGATGGAACTGGAGGTCATTACGTTAAGTGAGATAAGCCAGACACACAAAGACAAGCATCACATGTTCTCACTCATGTGCGAGTTAGAAAAAGGTGATTGTGTAAGAGTAAAAAGTAAAACAGAGGATACCAGAGACTGGGGAGGGGAGGGGGAAGGGAGGGACTTGTTAAAGGATACAAAATTACAGCTAGATAGGAGGAATAAGTTCTAGTGTTGTAAACAATTATAGGATGACTAGAGTGAACAATAATATACTATATAGGTTATAATTGTATAATATATCACATATTATATAGCTAGGAGAGGGATATTGAATGTTCCCAACACAGAAATAATAAATGTTTGAGATAATGGATATGGTAATTCACTAATTACCCTAATCTGGTCACTATACATGATATGTATCAAAACATCACTATGTACCCCATAAATTATCATTATTGTCAATTTAAAAAAATAAGTAAATTAAATGTTTACAATCCCATAGCACAAATCATCAAAGGTGCAGATGGTATGGGTTCTGTAAGGACAGGCGCAACCATGGACTCTTCAGCTTCTCTGAACCCCAGGTGAGGCTGGGTGTTGGACATGTACACCTTGAGGGGGAATGTAAGTCGGTGAGCTGCTTCTCTTAAGAGTATTTGCACTGTGGGATAATAACAGATCGCTCTCAGTTAAAAGTGGTTCAGCTATCGGGAGAATAACAAGGAGAGCCATTACAAGGGCCGTGAGCACAGCCATCCATCCCCTATCACGTGAGCCCTGCTGGAAATTAATTTTTAATGCCAAATAAATGAATGTGTCAACTGGCATAGTGCAGAAAATTCCCACCAACAAACATTTCTCAGAGTGGAGGCATATTTGCAAGGCCTATAAAATGTAGACGTTACCTGACTGACATCTAACATGTATAATCACACTTGGTGCCCTCATATCTTACCTAAGGTTCAGATTCTGACTGAATGAAATGCAGGCTAGCAAGTCTGATGGAGGAGGAGGATGCGAGAGTCCCATATGCCAGGCAACCAGGGAGACTGGTTAAGTAGGAGATGAAGAGCACAGGACTGTAATAAACGGTAATATTTGTTCGGGCTATCTCTGCTTCTGAAAAAGACTAAATACCACAAATAGGTACATTCCTATCCCCGTATCCATTTTTCCTCCCTGTCACTGAGATGTTAGAGAGTAAGCGCTGGCCAACTGTGGTGATAAATAACAGTTAAAATCCTGGTGGATCATTAAAGGGATGGCACTAATCATTTACAAGGGAGTGAGGAAAACAACTTAAAGCAGCCACTTTCATGCCTCTACTAAATGCAGGAGAATGTCTCACCTCATTTTCATCTTCCCTATAAAAACACACATATACACACAAACACACATACACGCAATACATCACCCAACAAGGATTAATATCTTTTTTCAAAAGTAAAATTAAAGGTCTAATCATTTTGGTCTTATATCAGATGGTGCGTGTAGCCAAGCTCACATCAAATCACATCCTAAGAGGAGACCAGATTTTACATTCAAATTTCCATTGCAACTTGTACACAGGGAATTATTGTAATGGCAGCATCTTCATCTCCTGGTAACCACATCAGCTGCCTGTCACGAAGACTGCATGACAGGAGGCTGTAAAAATATTTCTTTTCTCAGCACTCATAAGGGGAGGGAGGGAAAAAGAATCAGAGTGCCGGTAATGACTCTCACCCAGAGGACAAAGCAGTCAAAGACACATTTTAATATGAATTTGTGTCCTCCAGTTTCAATATCCCAGTGTCAATTGTGCCAGAAAACCTAACATGAATAGATTTATGATTGAATTGAGGTGCAAAGGAAAAAAATAATTCTTAATACAACGATCATTGAATGAACACAGAACAACAGATGCAAATAACACAGATTGGATCACTCTGCTTCACAAAAATAACCCAATTTCTCTTTACACACACAAAAAATCTTGCTTTAAAAATAGTGAAAATAGCTAAGGAAAGGCACACAGAACCCAGTCCTAGCTCACCTATCTGGAGTCTCTTCACCTTGCCCAGTGTTTCTCTCCACCAGGTCATTTGCATCCCTGCAACAAGTTCTTCTGACCCCCAGAATGTTGTCTGTTCCCTCTCAACATGCCCGACTCCACCCGGGAACCCTGTGATAAGAGGCAGCCCAGGGGGCCAGCACTGGCAGGAAGGATTGTTAAGGAAGAAGAAGGACCTTACCACTTCTGGGAGCAGCCTAGTTGAGAGGTCATGGATGGCTTTGACCACTATACATATGGATGACAGAAGGAATATCACCCCCAAGATGACACAGGCTCTGCAAAAAACAAAACATTGAGAATCTTAACTGGGAGAACTCACACTGCTGAAGAGTCCACACAATTGACAGTGACAAAGACACAATCTGGGAATGAACTCAATTGTAATTTGCCACACCCCCAGGGTGACCACCCACAGTCCATGGATTGACACTAAGTCACCTCTAGGAGAATACAGTTCAGAGTTTGATCACCAAAGTCAACCACAGGGAAAAGAGATCACCATCCTACAGAAGCTCACAGCATACCATGAATGCTGTCATGGAAGGGTCTTCAAGGCCGTGAAATCTTTCTCCCTTGCCTGGCAAATGTGATGTTTCATTCCTGCTCAAACGGGAAGGCACATGGTTTAACAGCAGAATGGAGGCTCTGGCATGAGACATGCCAAGCTCTACCATTTACTTAACTTGTGTGATCTTGATTATTGTCTCTCTTAGCCTTGATTTCCTCATCTTTCAAATGGGAATATATTCCCTACCTAAAGAGGAAATGAGACAATGCACCAAACATAAAATGGGAAGCCATTACTGTTAGCTTAAGCAAAGGAAAGTCTACTCTGTCACTTTTGGATATGACGTTGATAGACACCTTTGCATTTTCCCAATGATGAAAAGGAGAAATGATTTGGTAATGACAAGACAGGAGTTTGTGGTAAGATAGAGAAACTCTAAAAGGCAGAAATGAGGGGTAAGAAAGGAGAAGGTCAACCAAGACACTCAGCACAGGCGGAGGCAGGAGCAGGTGTGCAGTGAGGCCAAGGGTGAAGTGAGAGGACACACAGCTGGGGGTGTGGCATGGGGACTGGCAAAGAAGGCTATGGGACTCAGGACATAGGAAAAGTCTCTGACAACCCAGACACAACAAATCTCAGGATGGAAAAATGAAGAGTGATGGAAGATGAAGGTAGGCCCGAGGAAATGATACCATTACAAGGGTTAAAATATCAAATGAAGAGGGAGAAAAAAGATAAAAAATACAAGAGTGACTACAGTGAGGTTGAGATCATTCCTGTCCCAGCTTGATGTCTCCACCATTTGGTGGCCTCCTGAGCAATCTTGCTCCAACTATCAAACAAAATCACGTTTTATTATCCACCATGGAGTCCCTTCTCTAGAGTAACAGCATGGCCCCAAATTGCTCACCTAATTTTGAAGTGGTACCTACTTATAATCCCAGTAAACCTGTGAACAGACCCCATCCTCCACATTTAGGAGTGAGGAATAAAAGCAGGTAAGCGAGGCTGCTTGGATTCCACTCAGCTTCTAAGTCACACTGTGGTGTAGGTTTTATTCCTTCAAAAGCAAAGACGGAATCATCGCAGGTTGGAGCAAAACACAAAAAAGAACAGAGATGGAAGGAAAAGGAATGAATGGGTTAGGAATCAGCACAGACTTGAGCAAATGAATATACACATGGATGATGGAAGGAACATCACCCCCCAAGGGACACAGGCTCTGTAAAAAAAAATGAAACATTGAGGATCTTAACTGGGAGAACTCCACACTGCTGAAGAGTCCGCACAATGACAGTGACAAGGACACAACCTGGGAATGGACTCAACTGTAACTTGCCACACCCCCAGGGTGACCACCCCTAGACCAAGGATTGACAGTAAGTCACCTCTAGGAGCATACAGTTCAGGGTTTGATCACCAAAGTCAACAGGGGAAAGAAGTTGCCATCCTATAGAACCTACATGAATGCTGTGAGCAACGTGGCCCCATGATCCACCAGGGGCAGAAGAGACAATTCAGGTAATAAGTAGGTGCTAATGTGCTGCCTGCATGTGACAGTGCTCCTGGGGCTGGGAACCACAGTCCTAACGCTGGAATCAGGGACAGAGGGGGCCATGATAGAGTCCTGGAGGAATGAGCTGAACCTACTGGAGGGCCCTTTAATGACTACATACTGTAGCAAGAGCAGGGATTCCTAGGGCTTGGGGATCATCACTCCCAAAGCACTTGCCTCCTGTTTGGAAGACAGTTCTGGACCAGCTGTGCTAGGGACCTGGAGTAACCATTCCTCCCTATGAGCACATGTGCATGAGAGGTCCCATTACAGGAGAAGAGCCTAAAATCAGGATAAGCCTCCAAGGTAAGTTTCACAATGTGGTTCTTCCCTCCATTCACAAAACTCCTGAGTGACTCACAGAGACTCGCTCTTCAATTAACCTTTTCAGGTAACTTCAGTCATCAACTCAGCACTTCCCAGCACTGAGAGCACATTGTACTCACCTGGGGAATTCCTTTTTTTTTTTTTTTTTTTTAAAGTTTCCTGGACACCACTCCAGTTCAATTTTATCAGAATTTCCAGGGGTGAGCCTAAGCCTCTGCATTTGTTTAAAAGCTCCCCAGGCAATTCTTGTGTACACAGGATTGAGAATGTCCGGCCTAGAGTCAGGTGGGGCCCTGTCCCTAGGAAGCTTCCACTGTGAGGTGACAACACAGGACTCCCTGGAACAGAGGCTGAGATAGAAGCGACATCCAAGCTGGGGAGGAAGGAAGGGGGTCTCGTGGGACCTAATAGGCCTTGTAGTGCATTTGTTTGTCAACCAGCTTTCACTCCCTGAAAATCAAGTAGGGCAGCCACAACTTGCGTGCTATACTCTACACGCAATTTGTCACCATATCCCCAAGGGAGCTTCCATCTCCATACTCCTCTGGGGGAAGGAAGGAACAAATGCCTGCTTCTTTCTGACAGGGAACAGTGGTGATAATGCCGGAATTGCCTCTCACCAGCTCACTGCAGCCACGCCTCCATCACGCACAAAAGGCGGATATGGATTCTGTTTACATTTACCTAAGGAGATGAATGTGAAGGATGCAAGGGCTTCGTAGGTAATTTATTGCTTACTTATCTTTACTCAAAATTACACTATAAATTCTGTAAGGGCAAAAACTACATAGCATGTAGCAGGTACTCCTCATGCAGTAGAGTGGATCGAACATCAATGGATTCATCCCCGACTGATCGTAAGCTCCCCCCATGGAGTCTGAGGAGGCATCAACCATTTACCACTGGGGATGGGAGGAGGAAAGAGACTCCCAACACGTCAGCCAAATGCCCGTGGAATAGCCCACACGGTAAGGCAGCTCTGAAATATAATGAAAATCAAAAGAAATTTGTGATTTGGTTTATTAAAGTTGAATTTCACAGAATTGTAATCCTATTTTCTTCACCAATATACCTATGAATATACTCCAAAATGTGTCAAAAACTCATTTGCATCTTTTAAATGTGTTACAGATTCAAAACCCACAGTCACCCCTCCTTCCACACTGCTGGGAGCCTGTATGTCAGAGTGTCTCCAACAGCCCAAAGCAGCTATTATTAGCAGAGGGCACGGTGCTATTTTTTAACGATTTATTAATATTTATTGTGTTTACACAGCAGTTTTCTCCTCTAGCACTCAGAGCTCCACACATCAGCTCATCAGTGCCCTGGAGGCCACTCACCGGACCCAGGTTTTTGTTTTTCTGCTGTTTTACGGATGAGGGGTGGGGAGAGAGGTGTTTTATAAACACTAGTGTTTAAAAATGGAGGAGTCAAGGATTAGCCGGCTTGCCTAAGGTCACTCAAGGAGTTTGTGAAGTCCACCCAGAAATAGAATCCCATTCAACTGCCAACCTCCTAACAGCCAGCCCTGGTCAACCATCCAGCCACACGAAAGCTCTGGGCAGCCACATCACGTGCTCACACCACCACTGCCCTGGGACTAGTGGTCTCCAGGATGCTGTGAAGATTTGAGTCAGGAGCAAACAGTGCAAATATGACTGCTTATGCATCTGCAAGTATAAGCTGCTTCCAGGCTTGGGGGACTAGAGACGGGTGGGGGCCAAAGGGTAATTGCTCCATCAGCAATCCCTGGCCTCAACCCAGAAAGGCTGGCCTGGCCAGTAACAAGGGCATTGAGGAACCAGGTCACTAAAAAGAATATAGACTCCTCCCTCCTGCCCCAACTCTGGGGGAGAACTTCATGGATCAGAAAGAGGCAAGTGAGATGTACCCCTTCAGCATAATCCCCCAGTCAACCCAGACTGAAACCAAATTTAAATTCCCGGCCGGGTGCAGTGACTCACGCCTGTAATCCCAGGACTTTGGGAGGCCGAGGTGGGTGGATCACCTGAGGTCGGGAGGTCAAGACCAGCCTGCCCAGCACGGACAAACCCCGTCTCTACTAAAAATACAAAATTAGCTGGGCATGGTGGTGTATGCCTGTAATCCCAGCTACTTGGGAGGCAGAGGCAGGAGAATCGCTTGAACCTGGGAGGAGGTGGTTGCAGTAAGCTGAGATCACACCACTACACTCCAGCCTGGGCAACAAGAGCGAAACTCTACCTCTAAATAAATAAATAAATAAATACCCACCGGATCAGCGGTTGTCACAGTGTGGTCCACGAATCAGCAGCACCCGCATCACATAAGAACTTGGTGGAAAAGCAAATTCTGAGTGAGTCCACCCCAGACCTACTGAATCAGAAACTCTGGGGATGTGGCCCCTCAATCTGTGTTTTAATAAGCCCTTCAGGTGATTCTGATGTACGCTCAAGTTTAAGAACCACTGAATAGGCCGGGTGTGGTGGCTCACACCTGTAATTCTAGCACTTTCAGAGGCCCAGGCAGATCTGCTTGAGGCCAGGAGTTTGAGACCAGCCTAGGCAACACAGAGACCCCACCTCCACAAAAAGTAAATTAGCTGGGCATGGTGGTGTGTGCCTGTAGTTCCAGCTATTCAGGAGGCTGAGGCAGGAGGATTGCTTAAGCCCAGGAGGTTATGGCTATAGTGAGCCATGATCGTGCCACTGCACTGCAGTCTGGGTGATGGAGAGAGACCCTGTCTCACACACACACACACAGACACACACACACACAGACATACTTAATGTCTGAAAGGAAGCAATGGTTAACAAGCCACTTCAAAGAAATGATTAAAGGTAGTTAAAGCCTCCTTTTTTTTTTTTCTATTCTGCTAAAGGCTCCAAATTGCTAACCGTGCACAGTACTGTAAATCTCTAGAAGCATCAGTTTTTGATTCTGAAGTCATAAGGGCAAAACCTACTGACAGACACTCATACACAAAATGTTGTCAGATTGAAACTTTGGCCCTTTGTCATTTGTAGGTTTAAAGGCCTGTGGCTCACATTAAAATTGCCTGAGTCCTAGCCTATCAATTCTAGGTTACTTCCTATCAGATCAAAAGAGCCAAACAAGAGAAGCTTCTCCAATCACCCTCTAATTTACGATAGATCTAAACACAAAGTAGCCCTGGTGATTAACCAATTCATCCCACAGTTTAACGTGTAATTGTTTTATGTATCATCTTTCACTCTGGTCTCCAAAGCATTTGTAATCTGAGACAGTGCTCAAATGTGAAGCAAATAATGAAAAATAAAAGAGTTAAGTGGTGTGAGCATATAACACGGTACTTACGACTGCACAATTCCTAATGCTGGTTTTCTCCAGCTAAGCCCTCTTTCTCTCCGTGTGTTCTGACATTTCAAACAAAGCCACAGAGGAAGCTCATCTTGGAGGCAGGATAAAAGGAGAAAGTGAGCAAGGAATGGCTGTGAGCCATTCTCTCCTGTCTATCACGGAGAAGCCAAACCTGCACCATCTGGTTAAGACTCCACCCCTCCCTCAATCCGTCACTATCAATGCCTCTCTCCTCTCCTCCTTCTGGAACTCCCCCACTTCCCTTCATGTTTGTACTCATCTTCACCTCATTTCTTCCCTCAACTCTCCTGAGCTCCAGCCCCTCATCCTCTCTCTCCATCCATTTCCCATCTCTCTCCTCTATCTTCAACTTCATCTACCCGCTGTGTTTGTGGAGTGGGTGAGATTGACTTGGACCAGGGACAGTCACTCAGACCACAACTTTCCACACAAGCGTTCCCTACCCTCTCCATGGTAAGAGCCTCCATTTCCTCAAGTTGCAACCATTAAAACCTCTCCTTCCTCAACAAATGACCTGTGGTTTACATCTGTAATAATACACAAGCTGAACAGAACCCAACCAACTGAAATCCCACTTAGATAGGACTTTATTTCTGGCATCTACTTTAGGGACAAAAGTCAACATGAGGAACTTGTTAAATGATTAGTCTCTAGAGCAGAGCAGACCCAGGGCATTTTCTGTGATGATGGATGCTATTCTATATGGTAGCCACTCACCACAGGTATCTATTGAGTATTGCAAATGTGGTTACTGCAACTGAAGAAATGAAATTTTAATTTCTTTTAATCAAAAACCAAATGGCCACATGTAGTTGGTGACTACCATACTGGACAGTACAGCTCTAAAGGTTGGGCTTAAAATACACAGGCTCACCAAACGGGCCGTTGCCCAAGCCACTCCTCAAGATGGGGTCAATTTATGTGGACTAACAGGGACTGCTCTAGGAAACTATGTGAAGGCACATCAGGCCTTTGGTACCTGCACCAATCAATGTGCCATTTCCTTCCCTCCAGGGAGCCCACCAAGCCCCAGGTCTACATGCCAGTCTCTCTCTTGTTTTCATCTAACATCAACCTATCTCCAGCCACAGCGACTGCTTCACCAGGGCATCTGCATTTTAGAAAGTGACTTGAAAATTCAGTCACTCACATTTTAAGTTCTACATGTCAAGCCCTGAGGCTAAGGCAAACAAAATCTATACCCAGCCTCCAGAGAGCACGAATCTAGGATAGGAAACCTGGAAATCACTACAGGACAGTCCATCACTTGTGAATGTGAAAATAGGCAATGGACAAGGAATAAAATGAAGACAGAACTCAGAGTGATAAAACACAACCTGGGAGGACAGAACAGGAAGAAACGATGGCTCTGTAGTGCAACATCTAAGCTGGGTGTACAATGGACAGGAATCATGAAGCAGAGAAACTAGAAGGCTTTGGAGGTTACTCCAGACAGAGCAGAGGAAATTTTATGGACTAAAGCATAAAGACACAGCACTGTGGGGCCCTATTTCAGCAGGAGTTCAAAATGGAGATGCTGTTCCTGGAGCATTTGGCCCCAGGGGAGCAGCAATGCAGTGGCCACAAAGAAAGGCCCTGTGTGTCCTGGAAGCTCCCTCAAGATGGCAGGTGCATCACCCATGGTACACATAACGGATCTTAGACAGCATACAGACCAAAACCTGTTGTATTTAATAGTTACATATTTTAATGTACCTCAGAAAAAAAAGACCATCGCTCCATGATGGCAAAGATATTGCTGCTTAGGGAAAAAATGAATATGATTATATTGAGATAAATATTAAGTTCATAAAAGGATCGGATAGATAGTACACAGATAGGGCAGGATCACCAAGTTGGAACACACAGGTCTGAGGTTGGGGAAACCTTTGTGGTGACAGGAAGTCGCTGCAGCATTTTAAGCAAAGGAGACCCATGATGTGATCTGGGCTTTGCAAAGACCCTCCTGACTGCAGCTGGGATTGGGAAGGCTGAAGGGTAAGAACTAGAGGGAGGGGAATAGCCTGGAAGACAATGTCAATGGCCACGAAAGCAAACTGATGACTCTACGCACAGGCCATGACAGCTGAAAAGAATCAAGATGGAAAGACACCAAGAAGATCAAACTGGCAGAACTTGGTGACTGACTGGACACAGGCAGAGGAGGAGAAGGGTACAAGGACAACCCCAATTTTGAGACTGGACACAAAGGAAGAGGTAGGTAGTGGTGCATCCAAGAGCAGGAAGTGAGGAGCCGGTAGTGAGTCTGTTTGGGGCTTGCCAAGCTTAAGGAAGGTCTGGACAGTGAGATACACTGACCTGAGCCTGAGAGGCCTCTTCCCAGTCTAGGCTCCCAGGGCCATTTTCCTGGGGCTTCCAGGTTTCACATTTCAGGGTGGAGGGGAATGGATAGAAAGAAAGGAACAGGGAACAGCCCGTCTAAAGGTTGCCAAACCCTACCCAAGATCTCTGCTTCCAATATACACTGCACAGGGAATGCATGCGGAGACTCGTGGCCCAAGGTCTTCCAATTAATCAGCAAAACACTGATTCTTGTGTTCCAGGGTAAGGATTTGGCATGAACAGGACAGCAATTGCCTGTTCTTGTGGAACTCACATGGGGATAGGCAATGAACACACGAACACTCTGTACATTATATACAGAGACAAAGCAGAAAAAAGGGGAGAACAACGCGGGGTGGGGGGGGCGGTGCTGTTACTTTATATCCAGTACTCACACTTCTTTCTAATGAGGGTACATCTGAACAAAGACCTACCAGATGGGAGAGTCAGCTCTGCAGCCACCTGGGGACGAGCACTCCAGGCAGAGGGACAGTGAGTGCAAAGGCTCCTGGCAGGAGGGAACCCAGCATGCTCAACCTACAGCAACGAGGCCGGCATGGCTGGAACCCAGGGGCCTTGCCATTACCATAAGGACTTGTGTTTTTCCACTAAGGATGGCAGGGCACCACTGGAGGACTCCGCAAAGAAATGACGCAACCTGACTCACATTCGAAAAGGATCACTCTGGCTGCTCTTTTGAGAAAAGACCAAAGAGGGACATGGGTGGAAGCAGGGAGACCAGGAGAAGGCACCTGCAGGGATGCTGGAAGAGGTGATGCTAGAACAAGGCAGGAGAAGCGGCAGCACAGGGAACACGGGTCCTACAGGCTCCCATGAGATCCAAGCCAGACTGGCCGGAATTCAGTGCATTCCAGCTGCTGAGGGAATAAGGGAACCAGTGGCTGTTTTGAAAGATTTTAAAGGTACTCTCAGGGTCAACCTGCTTCTCAGGAGAATATGGACATCTAAAAACCTTGCTACTTTAGCCAACTGGTTATTTCAAGTAAACCATGCAAGTATTTTCAATGTCAGGGCAATTAGCTGCACCAATTCCAATTTTTTCTTAAATATCTGCTGAAGGTACAACTGCTTGTCTATGCATGGAATATATCCAGGCAGATACCCAAAGAGAGTGACAACAGCTTTTGCTGAACACGGATGGGGAATAGAAGTCTGCTTTAGGAAAAAATACTCTTAGAGAAGCTGATCATGGTTTTTGTAGTTGTGTGTGTGCAGATACAACCTATGAAACATGAAGAAACACCGAATGTCTACCATTTGCAAATAAACCTGCTGTGCATTAGCTATGAGGACAAAACATGGCCCTTTTCCTCCAAGTAGAGAAAGGGGGCATTTAAATCACACACAAATATTCCTAGAGGCCCAGGCGCAATGTCTCATGCCTGTAATCTCAGCACTTTGGGAGGCCAGGGTAGGCAGATCACCTGAGGTCAGGAGGTCGAGACTAGCCTGGCCAACATGGTGAAACCCCATCTCTAATAAAAATATGAAAATTAGCCAGGCAGGGTGGCACACATCTGTAGTCCCAGCTTACTCAGGAAGCTGAGGCAGGAGAATCGCTCGAGCCTGGGAGGTGGAGGTTGCTGTGAGCTGAGACTGCACCCCTGCACTCTAGCCTGGGCAACAGAGCAAGGCTCTGTCTCAAAAAAATATATATTCCTAGAGAAGCTGAGAATTGAGCTGACTTTGAACAAACCAAAGAAATTAACTTGATAAAGAGGAGTGAAAAGTATGTTCCAGGGAAAAGGAAGGCAAGTCCAAAGGCACGCCAGAATTCATTCATCCCGCACATTTCCACTGCACCTTGTGCCAGGCACTGTTCTGGGGGCAAGCCATGCAGGTATAGGGAGAAGCAGCTTCAGGCGCTGAGATGGAACCCTCCTAACTCCAAAGGGGAGTGAGAAAGAGGGAGAATGGTGAAGGCAGATCATATAAGGTCTTAGAGCTGTTGTCAGGATTTAGGCATTTACAAAGATGGGAAGCCACAGGGTGCACAAACTTGGAAACAACATGATGTGGCATGTTTTAACAGGACCACTGTTCACCAAGGGCAGAAACAGGGAGAGCAGCGTGCAGGCTGTGGCACTATCCAGGCCAGGTGAAGGTGTGACAAACAATATCATGACTATCCAGGCCAGGTGAGGATGTGGCAAATGATGTCATGGATATCCAGGCAGGTAAGGATGTGGCAAATGATGATATGGATCAGGATATAGTACTGAAGTGTGAGTCTGGACAATTTCTGATTCTGAGTTTTGGTCTGTTCAGGGATATATTCTGAAGGCACAGCTGACAAGTCTTGTTAATGCGTGGTAGGAAACAAAGGAGCCAAGAATGATTTGAAGCTTTGAACCTGAGAAAAGCAAAGGATACAGTTACCATTTCTGGAGACAGGGAAGACTGTAGGAGAAGCAGGTCTGGGGGCAGAAAAGATCAGGAGTGCAGCTGTGGACGCAGTAAGTGTGGGATGTGTGTGTTAGACATCCAAGTGGTGGTGTTGAGAAGGGAGCTGGAACAGGAGTTTAGATTCAAACCTGACTCAGGAATCATCAGCACATGGATTACACCAAAATCTTTCAAAGTCAAGTAGATTCTTTCCCCCTCCAAGAAATTACAAATGCCCTAGAAAAGCTGGAGTGAAGGTTCCACGACGGATCCAGCTGGGAAGCTGAGTAGGAGGGAGAGTGAGACCCAACCCTGTGGAGCCTCACGTGCTAATAAGGTAAGCTGTATAAATGTTCTTGCGAAAAACCATGCAGAGCCCCTGACAGCTTTGAAAATGATGAAGATGATTAGATCTGCATTTTCCAGCACTGACTCAGGCACTGTCTGTGCTGCACACTTGCAGGGCCTGACCTGCATTCATCCTCCCGCTTCATGGATAATGGGCCTCAATGCTCCCTCCAAGCTCCATTCTCCCTGAGGGGAGGACTGACAGTCACTGCACCCCACCTGGAACCCAGGCCCCTGACCCAAGCTGGGCCCATCAGACACTCTCCCTGGACTTTCAATCCAAGAGGAATGATAACAAGGACTGAAAGCCAAGATGATTCGTCCCTCAGCAGGGATGGCTAGAAGGCCATGCTCAGCTGAAACTGTCAACCAGAGTGCTGAACCAACACCCCTGGGTGTAGCCAGGCTTCCTGTAGCAGGCGGGCTATCTTCCCCCGAGCCAGTGCTCCACTCAAACCAGGCAGAAGCTCCAAGGCCTTGGAAGCATGCCGCGTCTTTCCAGGGCATTCTGCAGCCCTTAAGTAAGCCATAGGCTTGCTGAGGTTAAAGAAGAAGGGGACAAGACGCCACCTCTTGATGGAGGAGTGACAAGGTAGCATTGTAGAACAACATGTGGAGGGGGGCTATGGTTGTGGTTATCTTCAGAAAATGCCACCTGTCACAAGAATGAAGAGGCCCAAGACCAGGTTGGTCACGTACTATGTTAGCAAACCCTTTGTTTCCAGAAATTCTCTCATGCTAGAGTCAAAGTCGGGGGTGTCCAATCTTTTTGCTACACTGGAATAAAAAGAATTGTCTTCGGCCACACATAAAATACACTAACGATACTGATGATCTTTTTTTTTTTTTTTTTTTTAAAGAGGTCTGTACATCAATCATATTATTTTAAGAAAGTTTACAAATTTGTTTTGGGCTCTGTGCATGAACTACTTTGACCAAGCTTGTCCAACCCATGGCCCATGCACTGAAAGCCATCCTGGGCCACATGGTCAATGCAGTTCACGCACAGAGCCAGATTCTGAGGTTTCTATGCTACGGTACAGAAGGCGATGAGTGGTCGTCAAAAGAAAACAAGGAGGCCAATTCCCAGTAGGCCTGCAGAAGTGTGTATCATTGCTCACATCAATTGCTCTCAACCTCACACCCCTACCTTTGCTGCGTGATTCACAGCACCTTTGCGTAGGGGATGTATACATCCTGCCCACTATGGGACTTGGCCGTGTGACTTGCTCTGGTCAACAGTGAGTGGAGATGACATCACTGTACCTGCGCAGAAACTTTCCACGTGCACAATTGGTTTGGCCTCATTTCTGCCCAGTGGTCCTAGGAGAGGAGCTATTCCTTCTGCCTAAAACCTGGAATGAGATCTCATGTGGAAAAGGCCACCACCAAACCTTGGCTTACATGGAAATGATTAAGAAATGCAAGTTTGCAGCATAAGTCACTGAGACTTTGGGTGCTGCTATTGCAGCAAAGCTGACAGATAGAAGATTCTTGAAAGGGACGCATCTTATGGCAGTGGCAGCAAAAGGCTGTCTCAGCAACGCGATACTTGGAACCAAGGGAAGAAGTTGCCTGTCCGATGATAACAGATGAGTCATCTCGAGCCTTAGTCCATCCTGAAAACCAGGCAATCCCACTGACACAAGATGTACAGAAAACCACCTGAGTGAATAATCTTACTGAATCAAAAAGACAAGAATGGAAGCCTCCCGTGGTCTCTGAACTCTCACACGGGGTCTGAAGCATCCAGCCACTCTTCTGCTCTGTCTCTGTGGGAAATGACGAGCTCAGCACCTTCTGAACACAGGCTTCTCAGCATAACATGGTTAATTAAATCTTTTATTTATTTTGATTCCTATAAAAATACTCCATAATTTCCTTAGTAACCTATTTTCCAGTGTTTCTAACCTTGATTATAGTATTTCAAGTAATTGACTTAAATTATTCATTCACTTTGATCCACTTCTGGGAATCAATCCCTGAAGAAAAGGCTTTTTGCAGAAGAATGTTCACAGTAGTGTTATTTATATTTAAATGTGGGAAATTTAAATGTGCCACAAAGGGAGTGTTTAAGTAACTGTGATACATCAATTCAGTTGACTATCAGATGCCATTAAAATTTTTTTTGTTAAAGATAAATGAAAAACAGGATATAAAAATATACATATGCAGATTAGAAATACATAAAAATAAATCTAAACCCAGGGGGAAATTTTTGGAAGGAAACACACAGTAAAGTAATAATAGTAAGAAGACAGACTTTGTTCCCTTCTACTTTTCTGTGCTGTACTTTTGTAACAAAAACAAAATTTCTAGAAATGTCTTCTCCAGCTACATCACTTCTAACATTGACCTGTATTTGCATCTTCACAAGACATGAAATGCTGGTCTCTATCAAGTCTCAGACTTGACATGTAAATCAACCATGTTTTCATGAGCACGTACTACGTGTCCTGCAGGGTGCTGGGGCTCAGGTGTGCAAGGTGCAGTTTTGGTGAGTTTCTGCACTGTTTCTGGGGCAACATAGAAAGCTGCTACCCAAGCTCAGCTGTTCATAGCTTCTTCTCCAAGGCTCAGTTTCCTTAGAAGGAAAATGGGAATGATAAAAAGACCACTTCCCTCCCAAAACTGTAGCAAACATAAATAAGATGGGTAGGCACAGGTCACCCAAGATGATATTAAGCATATATAAAATATGGGCCATGTGCGGAGGTTCAAGCCAGGCACAGTGGCTCACACCTGTAATCCCAGCACTTTGGGAGGCCCAGACGGGCAGATCACTCGCGGTCAGGAGTTTGAGACTAGCCTGGCCAACATGGTGAAACCCCATCTCTACTAAAAGTACAAAGATTAGTCAGGCGTGGTGGTGGGTGCCTGTAATCCTAGCTACTCGGGAAGTTGAGACAGCAGAATCACTTGAACTCAGGAGGCAGAGGTTGTAATGAGCTGAGATTGCGCCACTGCACTCCAGCCTGGGCAACAGAACAAGACCCTGTCTCAAAAATAAATAAATATATATATATTCATATATATTCATATATATTCATATATATGTTCATATATATGTTCATAAATATTCATTTTTTATATATTCATATATATTCATACATATATTCAGATTCATACATATATTCATACATATATTCATATATTCATACATATATTCATACATATATTCATATATATACATATATTCATATATACATACATTCATATATATACATATATTCATATATATGCATATATTCATATATATGCATATATATGCATATATATGCGTGTATATATTCATATATATACGCATATATATATGAATCACCTGGGAGTCTTACCTTTCATACATATATGCATATATATATGCATATATATATATATTCATATATATATATGCATATATGTATGAAAGGTAAGGCTCCCAGGTGAGTGGAGAAGAGGCCAAACTCTGTCTACGGCCAAGGACTGCAAAACTAAAATGCTACTCTAGACTAGAGATTTACCAAGCACCCCAAATTAGAGAACAGAGGCAAACATGAAGGGAGGTTGTGAGCTGTAATTAATGGTTATGTGTTTAGTGGATTAGTTTACATGGATTTTTCTGTCATTAGTTTGTAACTTCACAACTGCTTATCATGCTGACTTGCTTTACCCCCACCCACCCCCGCCAAAAAAATAACATTTCTAATCTAATCCTGTGGCATCATCTTCCATCATTGGGACCTCTGGTAAAATTCACCATACTGTGCCCTTTGGGAAGCTGATCAAACTTCCACAGCTGATCAAGCTGGCCAAGTTCCATGGACATGAATTCCCTGAGGCAAACACCCCATGGCATGTGGGTAAGCATGTGAGGCTTACAGAGAACTCTTGTGGACTTCTCGCATGCTTTTCCTTGACACTGCCAAATGGAGTATACATTACCTTTCCCCTCTGACAAGTCAGAAGGCTGATGGGGAGATGGGGAATTACGGAGAAATAGAGAGCTGGAGACAGTCTGGGAAAAGTCTATGAGCTACCCAGTGTTATGAAGCTAGTCAACTGAGCTGGGACTCAAAGCCAAATTTGAGGCTTGCAACGTAGACAAGCCAGAATTTTCTTTATCTGGGTGTTTGTCAACCTAAACACATACACAAAATTTTCACACACAGTTTTGTGTTTCATTTTTTCTAACTGGAATAGCAATATTGCTGGATTCACTAAACTGGAAGCAGATCCCAGGAGTTCTTGTCATTAACTTGGAAAAAAAAATGGAAAATATCTCTAGACCTCAGTTTCCTCATGTTGAAAGTTAGCCACTTTGACTTAACCGCCAAGATCCTGACATACTAAAACTCCAATCTAGATGGAGCAATGGGAATTCTGGCTCATTAAAGATTTTTATTTTAAATCAATAGGTTTAAGGCTCAGATTTATTTGCATAACCAAAATGTAAGAACTGAACCATAGGTATTATTTACCCACTGGCTAGTTAGGAGAAAAAGTATGAGTTTCCCACTGAGTGATCTGCAAATTGTGGGCTTCCTTTCATATATCACTACAGAGTTGTCAGATGGAAAAAAAAATGCACCATGTTTTTGGCTGATCTTACTTATTTCTGCAACTTCTCTGTGACCTATACACTCTACTATTTTGAAAGGCTGACATTTCCCAGAGTAAGAGAAAAAGGATAATACAGAAAGCAGAAGGAGAAAATTTTAAAAGAAAATGTTATTCATCCATTGCATTGGGAAGCTGGTCTTCTAAACAGAGCAATGATATTTAATTATGTGAAGAATATCAATACCCCAGAGCCTCACTATATTGGGAAAAGCACATTAATGATTCATCTTAGAGCTTTCACCTAGAAGGGCGAGTTTCTGAAAATTCTGGAATATCAAGTTACACTGAAATGTGTTATCAGATTATCAGATTCACAAAATGCTGGCTTCCCTACAAAATACACATCTGCCCATAAATAGGCTATTGGTTTGTGCCTCAATCACTAGTACAAGTAAAAGATCACAATCACACCATCTCAAGAGATAAGTGCTGGTGTTTCCACACCCATTATCATCCTGCCTGTCCTAGAAATGGGAAATTAAGGAACCTAAATGTAACGCGCCACAGTGCTGACTAAATACAAGGCCATCCCGGAGTCAAGACAGGTAGGGAGGATGGTCCTTTAACCACTCGGGGTCGCGTAAAAGACTTTTGGTGCCACATCACATCTTCTTGGCCAGCTCAGATTTCCTTCCAACACCATGTACTTTCTAGCACGGTCCCAATTCAGCACGGTATAGACTTCTCAGAGGTAGAATCCAGCCGCCTCTGCCTACAGAAGTGACCACGATATCTCACCTCAATTGACTTTTCCTCTTTTCCTGTCTAACTCGCCCCCTACTTCACTCCCACTTCCTAGATCATGCCTGGAATCACTGTCCAATCTGCTGCCTTCCTTGTCTCAGGCCCCAATCCCAGGCAGGGGGTGTTCCAGGAAGAACTTACAGCAGGGACAGTTATAGTATATTATACTGTCAAAATAAAAGGAAAGCAAGACAATTGGGAGATAACACAGGCAAACTCAGAGTCTAACCACAAACATCCATGTGAACAAACCAAATGCAGACCCAGGACTTCAACATTCTCCTGGCTTTGCAAATTAAATCTATTCAGGACCCCAGGATCAGGACGTTCTCCTGGACTCAAACGTCCAACCAAAAGTGACAGTCCTTGGCAGAAGTGTTGTAGTAGCCCACAATTCCGTGTTGCCATTTAAGATACTCACAGACTTAAAGGCAAGGCTATCGCTAGACCAAGCCAAATAAATCAGATTAGAGAGCCCCAAAAAGCAAGACTTCCCGCCTTCAAATCACTACATATTTTGCCATGAACTCTGTTGACGTTCCCCTCCTCTTGGGGCAGTCTTTAAAACCTTCTACGGCTCCATACGAGGCAGCCTTGATAAGTCTGTCCTGAGGTTTGTGTCGGCCTCAAATGAGCACAGTGGACAAAGGTGGCATCAGGGATGTGAGCAAGCTTTAAAACACAAATGAGGTCAGAGCAGTGGCTCACTCCTGTAATCCCAGCACTTTAGGAGGCCGAGGCGGGCAGATCACAAGGTCAGGAGATCGAGACCATCCTGGCTAACACGGTGAAACCCCGTCTCTACCAAAAATACAAAAAAATTAGCCGGGCGTGGTGGGGGGTGCCTGTAGTCGCAGCTACTCGGGAGGCTGAGGCAGGAGAATGGCCAGAACCCAGGAGACAGAGCTTGCGGTGAGCCGAGATCGTGCCACTGCCCTCCAGCCTGGGTGACAGAGCGAGATTCCGTGTCAAAAATTAAAAAAAAAAAAAAAAAATACAAAAATCCACCAGGCGTGGTGGTATACGCCTGGAGTCCGACTACTCGAGACGCTGAGGCAGGGGAATCGCCTGAACCTGGGAGGTGGAGGCAGGAGTGAGCCGAGATGGCGCCACTGCACTCTAGCCTGGGTGACAGAGCAAGACCCCACCTCAAAAAAAAAAAAAATCCCACACACAAACATCCTCTGAAGACTGAGCAGATGAATGTGGGGGAGGGAGGCAAATGTGAATGATTATGGGCCAGATGTAAGAAGAGACAAAGACAGTTCGCATCACCTGAGCTCTCATGTCAACATAAAGATGAAGGGGCGTGGAGGAAGAAAACCTCATTCTCATTTACATAACTCTACATACCACCACCTTAGAGAAGCAAGGGAGGGAGAGGCCCTTATAATAAGACAACCTGTCATTGTGTGTTTGATAGGTCCACACATTCCCCCAAAGACAGAATCAAATCAATGTCCTAAAAATGACTGATTTGTCCATTCATTAATGGTATAGACACCTCTAATAAGGAATTCTCATGCATGAACATTTCCATGAAGTCCACCGCAATGCCCTAATGTCTGGCAATAACAGTGGAAGTTCTGGCTGTCCCTTCATGCTTGCTATGAGAAAAGGCAGTAGAGTACTCCACAAAGCACAGTCCCCGGAACCTGTGTCTGGCTACTTACAGCACCAGCAACCTAGCAGGGTATGACCTGAGGTAAGCTGTGTCACTTCTCTATGCCATGATTTCATTGTCTGTATGATTGTAGTACTACTGTTGTGAGTTAATCCACATGCAGGTCTTATTAGCAAAGTGCCTGGCACAGTTTTGTGTGTGTGAGCTTTTTAGATGATGAGTAAATGTAACTGATTCAAACACACAAACACTTCTTGTTTACACTCCCATCTTCCTATGACAGGGTCTATAGCTCACCCCATAAGGTCCAAATGTGTTCTTGTCTACAAACTGACTTCCCCATTACTAACCTCTGACACAGCATGGGCAGATATTAAACTCATCTTTAGAATGAGATTGTAGCAGCCAAGTTCACCCAAAGCTACTGGAAGGGGGATCATGACAGGGTAAGTCTCTTGATCCCCAAACTGGCTGCTGATCAGAGGCTTCTGTGAGGCTCATAAAGAATTCTGATTCCTGGGCTCCCCCTTGAAGTTTCTTCTTCCATAGTCTTACATTAGGGTCTGGGAAGGTGTTAGTTTTTGTTTTTACAAAGCTCTCCAGGTGTTCCTTATGAAGCAAGGGCCTTGGGAACTTTTTTTTTTTTTTTTTGAGAGGCAGCCTCCTTCTGTCACCCAGGCTGGAGTGCAGTGGCACAATCTCGGCTCACTGCAACCTCCACCTCCCAAGTGCAAGCAATTCTCCTGCCTCAGCCTCCTGAGTAGCTGGGACTGCAGGCGCATGCCACCATGCCCAATTAGTTTTTGTATCTTTAGTAGAGATGGGGTTTCACCGAGTTAGCCAGGATGGTCTTGATCTCCTGACCTCGTGATCCACCTGCCTCGGCCTCCCAAAGTGCTGCGATTACAGGCATGAGCCACCACGCCCAGCCAGGAACTTTTTTTCTAAGGCTTAGGCATGGCTCTATGTCCGTGGCTCTCGACCAGGGTCAATTTTGCACCCTAGAGAACAAGGGGTCATTTAGCAATGTCTGGAGGCATTTTCCATTGTCATAATTTGGGCAAGGGTGCTACTGGCCTCTGGTGAGTAGAGCTCAGGGATGCTGCGATGCACAGGAAAGCCTCCTGACAACAAAGAATTATCTGGTCCAAAATGTCAACCATTCTAATTTTGGGAAACCCTGCTGTAAGTCATTTTAGGGTGTGCCTTTGACTTGGTGGTACCAAGGATAAGATTCCCAAGGCCATCAACTGGGGCCAACCCACAAAGCCAACAGAACCAAATTGGGTAACATGTGGACTGCCAGCTAACAGGAAGGCTTGTGAAGGAGCAATGGTGAATTCACAGAAAGGCCACCACAGCCTCTGTGCACACAAGGTGAACATCAACTTCGCTGAAGAGCATCCTATAATCCCAGGATCGGGGACACATCAGATGCAGAGCTGCACCTGCATAACCCCTCCTAGGAGGCAGGCACTGGGGAGACACTCTGCCTACACTATCTCCCACCACTCCTCATACCTGTCTGAGAAGACAGATATTTAAGCAGTCGAGGAAGCCCAAGTTCAAAGGGTATGAGAAACATGTAAGGTTGCCAAGCTGAGATGTGGACTTGTCTGCCCATAAGGCTCAAAGCTTCCACTCCGGACACTCACCATCCTGTTTCTCATCTCCTTCTGTCCGTTTCTCTGAAGCATGCCCTGAGGCACCTGTTATACTGCCCCATCCTAGATCCGTGGAGAATTTCTAGGGGGGGTGGGCTTAGACTCAGGAGTCTTTATAAGCTCCACTGATGGCTCTAGAGCACCCAGAAGTTTAAGAACAGGACAGTCACTGTGACAGCCTTTGTCTGCCCAGGCACAATTACTGCCAGGCCAACTAGGGGCTTGTTTCCCACAAGAGGGAGAGACTGGCACTGCCCACTATCCGATTTCCCTCAAGAGGAAAGAAAGCAGCATAAAACACACTGGCTGAATTCATCACAGAGAAGGAATGCATTTGAATTTGCTTCCCTTTATTTGAGAGAAGCCAGCTGCTAAGAGAGCACCTAAAAGGTGAACTAAGCAGGTTAGTCCCAGAAACTAAGCCATCTTGGCACTGACGGCATCCGAAGTGCTAGCACTTTAAGGCCTGTGGATTCATGGACTGGAAAATTTGCTCCCAAAAGTCCCACAACCAGAAATTAGGAGGGCACATTTGTAAATAACCCACGGTGCTTGTGTTAGAGGCCACAGATCCCATAGTGGCTTCACCAACTGTGGCATTTTGCCCACAACAGAAGCAGCCTTGTAAGGACAGGTAGCCACAAAGGGCGAATGACTGTGGGAACAGTAAAGAGAAAAGTCATTTATTATTCCTGCCATGATTACTCCACTGGCATATCTAAGGCTCATCCCAATTTTCCCTACTGTTACAAGTACCCCATTTTTCTCTCATTTGTCTGCCCAATGATCTTGAATTAAAATCACATGCTGATTTTAAACGAGGGCGGGGTGGGGAGAGCGAATCCCTTGCATGTTGAAAGAAAAATGCCGTGTGGCTTTGAGCAGACGTTGTGATGCCCATTCCCTTCCTAATTACCAGCCTGCTGGCTTTCTGACAGATGGGATAGAACCACACCGCCTCATACAGCACTTATATAATGAGGTGCTGGTAATCACGACTCCACATTCAATCTGCCCCATTAATGACAGAGGTGGTTCCACCAAATTAGAGAATTACGGTCTTGCAGATAAGACTGATACGTGTGTACACAGTAATTTTATTAACCATGAACATGCTTTGTGTAAAAAGGGCTTCCAGTTCAAAACAGTGAAAGAGACATGCAATTTGCAACCTTCACTGATTTAATAGCCTGGGGGTGGGTCTGCAGGTGGGGGTCGGAGCGTCTATGTGCTATCACTGAACTGCGACAACACCACAGAATAAAAACATCACCAGCCAGTCAATTAAGGGAATTATTCGTGAGCTTGTTAAAAGGTCACATGCCAAAAACTTCATTAACAGGAAAGAGCTGAGGTGCGGTACTCAGTTGTTTTGTTGCTTTTAAAACTCAGAGATGATTGGAAATGAGGATAAGCCAAATTTCATTTAGAAAAAATGCTTAAAAAGCTATTACTGATGTCTTTCAAAATCCATTACTGAGAAAACCTAGAAAAGCACTCCTGTCTCTCCCCCAGTCTCCCCTCAACTGCTCACTGCCACCATTACACCACGTTTCTCAGCAAAGGAGCTGATATCTAATTCATCTTGGTAGGAATTACTCTGATCGTGGTGAGGCCTCTTCCAGGCATTTAGGATCAGTCTAGAGGTAGACAAGTGGTTTTTCTCCTAGTCAAAGAAATAAAGTTTCCATTAAACAGAGAAACGGGAAATGGGGAGGGGTCCTGAAACCCAGCCTTAGTAAGTAACACTACTCCAGTGGTTCTCACCTGAGGAGATTTTTACCCCCAACTCCACCTCACTTCTCCCCCAACTCCCTCCCACAGGGGATACTTGGCACTTTCTGTAGACATTTTTGGTTGTCAAAACCAAGTGGGTGGAGTGTTGACAGCATCTAGTGGGTAGAGACCAGGGATGCTGCTAAACATTCTACAATACACAACAAATAATTATCCAGCCCAAAGTGTCCACAGAGCTGAGACTGAGAAACCCTGTTCTACTCCAATATTTTAGAGCCTTGCAACCCCAAGTGTGGTTCTTGGACCAGCAGCAGCGACATAACCCAGGATCTCAGAATCTCAGGACCTTCCCCAGACTTCCTGAACTACAGCCTGCATTTGAATAGCCCAGATTGATTTGTAATTGCATTAAAATGAGCTGCAGTCTTAGGACGATGGTTGTCAAAGTTGGTTACACACGAGAATTACCCAGGTGGCTTAACACTTGGGTCCCACACTCAGCCATAGAGGTGTAATTGGTCTGGGAAGCAGCCTAGGGGAAATGCAAGAGTTTTTGTTTTTTAATATTGATAATATTTAATGCTGTAATTGAGAGCTTGGGTTTTTAAAATTTTAAGTTCTGGGATACATGCGCAGGACGTGCAAGTTTGTTACATAGGTAACATGTGCCATGGTGGTTTGCTGCACCCATCAACACATCACCTAGGTATTAAGCCCCACATGCATTTGCTATTTATCCTGATGCCCTCCCCCTTTCACCCCCTACTCATAGGCCCCAGTGTGTGTTCTTCCCCTCCCTGTGTCCATGTGTTCTCACTGTTCAGCTCCCACTTATGAGAACATGTGGTGTTCGGTTTTGTTCCTATGTCAGTTTGCTGAGGATGATGGCTTCCAGTCCCTGCAAAGGACATGATCTCATTCCTTTTTATGGCTGCATAGTATTCCATGGTGTATATGTACCACATTTGCTTTATCCAGTCTATCATTGATGGGCATTTGGGTTGATTCCATGTATTTGCTATTGTGAATAGTGCTGAAATGAACATATATGTGCATGTATGTTTATAATAGAATGATTTCTATTTCTTTGGGTATATACCCAGTAATGGGATTGCTGTGTCAAATGGTATTTCTGGTTCTAGGTCTTTGAGGAATCACCACATTGCCTTCCACAATGGTTGAACTAATCTACGTTCCTACCAACAGTGTAATAGCGTTCCTATTTCTCCACAGCCTCGCCAACATCTGTTGTTTCTTGACTTTTTAATAATCGCCATTCTGATTGGCGTCAGGTGGTATTTCATTGTGGTTTTAATTTAATGCAAGAGTTTGAAAAGCTCCCCGGGTGATTCCTGTGTGTAGTGAAATATAAGAATCACCGTCTTCAAAAGGATAAATTAGTGCTACTCAAAGTGTGGTTCCCCAGACTTGCAACATCTGCATCACCTGGGAGCTTGTTAGCAATGCAAATTCTCAGCTTCACTCCATCCCTCCTGATCAGAGACTCTGGGGTGGGCCTGGCAGCATGCCCTTTAACAAGCCCTCAGCAGATTCTGAGGCCCGTGGAGTCTGAGCAGCACTGCGTTAAATGATAAGACTTAGCTTCCGTGGAATTTCTGATCATTTGCAATTAGATTGTTGTGTTCTCCATCAGATGGGTATCACAATCACCTCTAGATTAAAGCCCCCATTTTGCAGGAATTCAACTACAAAATCAATTGCTGGGGAGCACTGGAAGGGCACTTGCCCCCTTTGTTGTGACATTATAAGTGTTGTGTGAAGATAGCGCCTAATGAAGTAGACATTTTGCTTTTGAGACTACCCTCTGGGCTAAGGGGACAAGTTTACTATAGTTTGGAACCACTCAATGGAACTTTGACCTCCAAGTTTGTGTTTAGGGAAGAACCCACTAAAAACAGAATCTGCCTCCTTCCCTGTCTAACACTCCCAAGACCAAGGTGGGCATTCCCTTCAGACAGCCTCAGAAGCCTGCCTCTGACACCTGGCTGGACCTGAGGGCATCTCTCCTGCATCAGTCTCCCAGACCTGGGGGTGTCCAGTAGTCCAGAAAAGCTTTCCAGAATGTTTCTGGGCAGTTGGGTTAAGATAAGTTAGGTGGAAGGCAACAAGGAGAACGGTTTGCAAATAAGAAGGCAGGGATGCTGCGGGCATTCACACAACAAATTTGTTCATCAGGCTGTTGGAAGGGATTTCAGCAGAGGGTATAGAGAACACAGCTGGAGAACTGGCTCAGGCCAGGCCTCGGGTGTGCCCCAGGTGTTGCTGCTTCTAGTGCCAACCATGGTGCTGGGCACTAGACCTTTCAGAGCTAGTGCAAAGCTAGATTTGCTCAGCACACAGTAGGTCCAAACACATGGTCACTTTTACCTTCGCATTTCACACTTGCTCTTGGGAAACCGATGGGAGAAGAAAAGGAGTTTTTCCTTCTTTTTAATAAAAGAAAAGGGAGCGTACACTTCAGGACACATTTAGCAGGACAACAGAATCTTATACAACCACCCAAGGTTAAGTAAAATATTTTAAGTAAACTAGTGTTCCACATCAGAAGTCTCTCAGACTATTAACCCCACAGAAGCCCCACCAAAATTCAACACAATTCCACATCCTACAGCACCACTAATAATTATCCCTAGACCCCCATAAATCGGAGAAGGTTTCAAAGAAAAACCTACAAACCCTATAACCAAAAGAACACTTAACAATAAAGCATATGCCATTATGCATATACTTTATGAGGCTTCCACATCAGAAGACTCTCAAGAAGGGGCTGAATTAAAATCTCCTCCACAATTATGCTAGACAAATCAACTATGTGAAATTGAGCTTTTATGTAATTAATAAAGTCTCTCCAACTAGATTAGCTACTTCTAAAATCAGAGTGTAAGCTACTTTACACCCAGCAGGGAAAATAGCCCGGCAATGCAGTGGGGGCTGACAGGTCCTCTTACAGAACCACTGGAAAAGCATCATAAAAGTTCCATGTCTGCTTTTGCCCTAACTGGGCCATTATATTTTAAGAAGAACATGGTAAATGCTCATCCTCCAAGCCTTGTCTTTTACCAACCCCCTAAAAGTGTTCACTAAGAAAACCTAATAATGAAAACTTAAGTATGTCTAAAAAACAGCACGGTTCAGTATATGCTGTTCAAGACAGATAAACAGATGAAGTCTCCCATTATTTAGTCTAAGCTGTAACCACTCAGCTAAGTCCCTATAAAAATGCCTCGCCACAAAGAGTTTTCTAGAGAGTTATCAATTAATTCTGGTAATGAAATCTCCCATATTTCTCATTTTCTTTTTCATGATAACAGACTATTTGTCAGTCATGACTATTAGCTATAACTAGGATAAAATCTCATCTTCTTGGTGATTATGATATCATGTCTCTTCCATCTCCTTTCACTTGCCCTGACTCCTCTGCAAATCTATACAGTGTACATGCTTACATATGTGTATGCATCTATACATACATGTATGCATCTATACATACATGCATGTGTTTATGTGCATGCTTGTGTGTATATACACTTACTATAGAGAGAGAGAGGAAGGAAGAGAGGAAGGGGAGGAAACCTTAGAAAGTATATTATAAAGAAATTTTAGAAGTTTAAGAAAAAGAAAAACCTTCAGAAAAAAATACAACAAATCTTTAACATGTGCAAAAGACACTTGCCAAAAAAAACAGCCCCAGATCCCCAAATCCCGCTGCTATCGCTGAGGGTTGAGGAGTGAAGGGGAAGAGCAGCTGTGGCAGGAAATTGAAGGTCTAAGGGCTTTACAATTTCCAGAAAAGTGTGTGACAGTGAGCCCAACACCACAGGGCTCTCCACTTCCCGCTCTCCCGGGATCCTGAGCAAGGCTATAGGAATGACTTGTCCTAGCCTTGGGAATCATTCCGGTCCTGGCTGAAACCACAAACACTGGCTGGGAAAATGACAGGATTGAGATGGGATGCCCATAAATAAATCACTGTAACAGCATGGAAAGCCCTCTGATGAGGTGATATTTAAGAGGAACATACGAAAATAATTAGCCAAAGACACAATCAAAAGAGTAGCGCCAACATGTATGTTAGATATAGGTCCAAAATGGGCTAAGTCTTGGAAAAAATATTTCCAAATGCCATTCAGAACAAAATTCTCACGTTATCTACAACCCCAGAAGAATGGTCAATGTTTACATGAGACAAAAGACAGAATAGCACCACTTCTGGCCTGTCAACTGGGCAAGGAACAGAAAATAAAACTAACTAAGAGGACACAGAAGTCCAACAAGACAGACCGAAAAAGAAACACCTGGTCCTTCTAACACCATCCAGATCCTAAATCACATTATCCCAAATGGTGAAAGATCATCCCATGTTGTTATGGAAAAACTCCCAGTAGCCTTTTAAAAAATCAGGGCAAACAGGAAACTATTCTAGAAGTTGGGAAATGGGTCTTGGTGTTTGTAAGCAGATCTTAGAAATTCAAGACTGATGAAAGGCTTACTTCAATTATCAGATGGCTTACTTAACAGATTTAGTCTAACAATTCCAAAATGAAAAACATTTTGTTCAGCTCACCTAGGTTCACCAGGAATAAATCTAACTGGCCTAACTCCATTTCCTTTAGAGATGGCTTCCCTAACCTAGTAAACCAGGAGAATGCCTCAGATGATACATTTTGATTTTAACAAGGCATCTGATAAGAGTTTCTTATAACATTGTTATGAATGAGATAGAAAAGTTAGGGTATGGTGAGGTGAACTAAACTCTGGTTAGACAAACATTCTGGAAAATCTTGATCAGCCAAACAATTTGGAGTAACATCTCTAGCGTCAATTCTTAAGCCATTTGAAAAGTGAAAAAAAGTTGTAATGATACCACTTTGCCTCTTCAATTGTCCATTTTTAAAAATGAAAACAGCCAGTGCTGGTTGGAATACAAAGTGTCAATCTCAGTGGACAATTTAGTAATATGTCTCACACTTCTGATTAGAAATTCCATTTTAAGAAATATTCTTCCTAAGGAAATAATCAGACACAAGATTGTATAAAGCCCTTCACTGCTATGTTATAATAGGAGAAGAAAAACCATACTTGGGTATTTAAGGTGAATGGTTAATAACGGTGCATCAATAAGATGCAACATTGACACTTAAAAGGAAGTACATCAAGATTTTCAATAACAAAGAAATGCTCACTTTAGAAAGTGGGGGGAAAAGCAGGATGCACAACAGAACACGTACCATTAGCTCAGCTTTATAAAAATGTGTACCAACCCGGCCAGATGCTATGGCTCACACCTGTAATCCCAGCACTTGGGAAGCCAAGACCAGTGGATTATTTGAGGCCAGGAGTTCAAGACCAGCCTGGCCAACATGGTGAAACCCCGTCTCTACTAAAAATACAAAAATTAGCTGCGCCTGGTGGTGCATGTCTGTAATCCCAGCTACTCAGGAGGCTGAGACAGGAGGATCACTTGCGCCCATGAGGCAGAGGTTGCAGTGAGCTGAGATCATGCCACTGTACTCCAGCCTGGGTGACAGAGTCTCGCTCTGTCTCAAAAACAAAAACAAAATGTATATAAACCTGCGCACATGCATAAAAGAAATGGAAAGAAAAAAATCTCCAAAAGCTAACCATTCTCTGGGTGGTAGGATGAGGGGTGACTCTTCATACATTAAATTGTCCAGTTTTTGGTCAGGCATGGTGGCTCACATCTGTAATCCAGCACTTTGGGGGGTCAAGGCAGGTGGAATGACCTGAGGTCAGGAGTTCAAGACCAGCCTGGCCAACATGGAGAAACCCCTATCTCTACCAAAAAAAGTACAAAAATTGGCCGGGCATGGTGGTACACACCTGTAGTCCCAGCTACTTGGGAGGCTGAGGCAAGAGAATCACTTGAACCCGGGAGGCAGAGGCTGCAGTGAGCCAAGATCTCGCCGGCGATCACACTATTGTACTCTAGCCTGGGCGACACAGCAAGACCCTACCTCAAAAAAAAAAAAATTGTCCAGTTTTAAAATAATGAGTACATACTAATTTTAAAATCATGAAATGTTATTTAGACTATATGTATTTTTACAATTGGTTTTCAAAAACTATGAAAAGGAAAAGTTTCGAGTAACCAAGCAGAAGCTGGAGGCGTGGAAGGCTACCATCAGGGCTGTGGTAGGAATGCAGTCGGGAGGATTCTTATGCTGGAAGGAAAGGGCTGGCATCAGTGCCTGCCAAGGCCACTTCCCACCTTGCAGCCAGTCCAGGCCTTCACAGGAAAATTAGACATACAGGTAGGAAGCCCATGTCCCCATCTGACTCTCGAACCAGAAGCAAGAGATATGTAGAGGCCGGGGAAGGGGACGCATCTGCTCTTCCTTCAAGCCCTTCTCCCTAAAAGTTCATGCTAGAAATGCCCCAGAAACAACCCATCTTTCACTGTGGATGCCCTCTGATTCTACTCTCCAGAAGGCAGTTAGAGAAAAAAAATGCCCCCTTGATTGATGTGTGTGTTTAATATATACATTGAGACACGGTCTCACTCTGTTGCCCAGGCTGGAGTTCAGTGGTGTGATTAAGGCTCACTGTAACCTCAATCAACCTCCTACCCTCAATCAATCCTTCTACCTCAGCCTCCTGAGTACCTGGGACTACAGGTGTGCAACACCATGCCCAGCTAATTTATTTCATTTTTTGTAGAGGCAGGGTCTCACTGTGTTGCCCAGACTGGTCTCAAACTCCTAGGCTCAAGTGATACTCCCACCTTGCCCTCCCAAAGTGCTTGGGTTACAGGCATGAGTCACCGTGCCAGGCCTACTTCCCAATATAAAATGGGCCCCCGAGAAATTCAAAGAAGGCTTCCTCAACAAATCTACCCAAACCATTTTTATTCTATAGAAGAAAAAACAAACAAAACTAATGACTAGGTTAAGGCTTTTTCTTTAACTCAGTAACATATGCCTTCTTTGGAACTAAATTTAATAACCTAGGCTTCCATCTGGGGTTGGAGGAAGAATAAATCAAAGTAATTATTTCTGGAAAGTAGCTAATGTGCAAATATATTTTCGCCCACAATAAAATTCCTCAACACATACCCATGTGCACAGACAAGCGCACGCACACACAACACACACCCTTCCTTTGAAATGAGCCAGTCCAATATTATCAAGCTTAGGATTCAAGGAGAAACTGACATATCCTTTTCTACATTTCCTCAACTGTGGTTTGATTCTTTCTGGCCTGAGCTCCAACTTCTATCAGCTTATATCAATCTGGTTTTGATGCAGAGTGGGGAGTAAGGGGGCTAACAGTTTTGTTTTACTTTGCCCCCTTTTAAAAGGCCACTGAAATATGTACTGTGACTAACATCCTAAATGTGTCCCCAAGGATTTTTTCATGCCAGTACCCACCTCCCTTGCTAGCAATGGGCAGAAAGAGGCAGTGGACAGAGGCCGACGAAGGCGAGGTGGTGTGTGGGTATGAGAAAACCAAACTCAAAATATTTTTCTATTGTCACTCAACAGCAACCGTGACAGACTTCTGTGACTGCTGAACACCAAAACATATTGAGATTTTCCCCGCACACTAAGCAAGCAATTCTGCAGCAGACAGCAGCTGGGTGTCCTCCAGTTCAATTCTGACACTACCCACTCGGTGACGGTGTCAGATCCCACAAGGTGAGGGCTCAGTCCCACCAGACTGCCCCACTTCGAAGGCCAGCTCCAAGCCCCAGGGTGTTTTAACCTGTGCTTCTGACCCACTGGCTAGGAATTAGGGTTCCCATGACCCATTCTCTTTGGGTTCAATTATTTTACTAGAGTGGCTCACAGAACTCAGGGATACACTTAACTTACATTGACTGGTTTATTATAAAGGATTACAGAGGATACAGAAGAAGGGATGCATGGAGCAAGGCACAGGAGAAGGGGGTACAGTGCTTCCATGCCCTCTGGGGTGCACCACCCTCCACGTGTTCAGGTATCTGGAGCTTTTTGAACCCTGTCATTATGGGTTTTTATGGAGGCTTCCTTGTGTAGGCATAATTGATTAAACCACTGGGCACATCAACTTAACTTTCAGTCCCTCTCTCCTTGCCAGAGGCTGGGGGCTGGGGCTGGAAGTCCTGACCCTCTAAATTCTGCCTTGGTCTTTCAGGTGACCAGCCCCATCCTGAAGCTACCCAGGAGCTGCCAGCCATCAGTGAACTCATTAGCATTCACTAGGACACAATTTTGAAGATTCTAAGAATTTTAGGAGTTGTTATGCCAGGAAACCGGGAAGATGACCAAATACGTATTTCATAATATCACAGGTAGGATGGACTCAGTTGGTTTCAAAACAAAGTTCAGGTATGTGCATTCAGCACGAGACCATAATCTTGTATCCTTGACAAGCCAGAAGTGAAAAGTCTAGCGCATCTGTGTCTGGGAGTCAGCCATTTAGGCAGAGATACCAATCTGCGCCTAAATGCTGGCCCAGCTATTAAAGCTGGATGCACCACGAGTAAAGAAATTGTTCTCCAAAATCTGCACACCAGGCCTCCTGTCGAGATAACACAACAAGCCCCAAGTGCTGTGAGATTCCTTCCAAACATCTCAGTAAAGCCTATCTTCTTGAACTGTCTTAGGGATTGGGTATAACAACAGATGCGGAAAAATTACTCTGGAATCATTTCTTTCTCCCAAGACCTTTCATCAGCCAAATCCTCCTCCCTAAGCTCCTTTGCTTTTGATAGGATATGATATTTGCAGAATGTGGATCCAATAATAAGGAAACATGTATTTTATCCTGAACATGCTTGCTACTGCCTCAAACAATCACATTTCTTGAAATGCAGAATTGCAGGTTAATTATGCAAAGGGCAGACCCAGCTTTCTGTAGTCTATTGTTTGTAAGCCTGTCCCTGGCTTTAGTTACTCATGATATTGGGGAAAAGCAACCTAATACAGACCTGCAGCTGTGCCCACACAGTGAAGGCCGCTTGGGGAATACTGCTGGCTTCATGTGCATATCAAATAGGTGAGCTTACCATTCCCCACATATGTTCCTCATTGTTCTATGCATTTGTGGCTGGCAGTGTTTCCAATCACAGCAGCCACTCCATGAACAATCAAAATTACAGATCAGTGGCAAACTGCAAGCCCACCATACTTTGGGAGTGACAGGTCTGTGGTATAATGCACACCCTTACCAACAAACCAGCCTTCATTCTCATTCAGAATACGTGTTGGGCTAGGACACACTATGGACGTTTAAACTCAGTTCAGTTGTTTCTTATTAAAGAAAAAAGTACCCCACATCTCAAGCACAGGGCCTAAAGAAATAAACAAAGAGGTGTGCACAGATACATGCACCAGCCATAAATGTCATCACAACATAAAAGAGCAAGAAATGGAACAACTCAGATTTCCTAATAGACTGTTAAATAAATTATGCTATAGCCAACAGAAGAACTCCATGAGGTCATTAAAAAGAATGGGTTACATATATAGGGAGTTTTTTAATGTCCTTGGTTTTATGTTAAGAGAAAGCACCAGGATCCAGAACAATATGAACAGAAAGATCCTATTTTCATTACACCTAGTTGTGTGTGTGTGTGTGTGCACGTGCACGTGTGTAAAGCATATGGGTGTGCATCACACTTTATTTGCAAAGTAAGTATTCTGGAAGCACATGCACCAAACTGTTCACTGTGATGATCTTTTATGAGGAATGGAGGACAGGAAAACACTCACTTTAACATTCATATTAATTGAAACATATTGGTTCTACAAATATGCGCCACTGTTACAAATCAGTGAGATGAATGAAAATATGTTCATTTTTAAAGAAACACAGGGCCTTCCATATTCACAAGAATGTCAGGGTTCTCTTGTAATAAACCATCTGAGCTCTCCAAGGTTAATTATATAAGCAGATCACATCACCCCAAGGCTTAATAATGCACCCGTGGCCTCCTACTGCTCCTATAATCAAAACTTCCTCCCCAGGCTCCCGAGGCTCAGCTGCATCTCACCTTTGCCCTTCACTAATTGGGTCCCACCACAGGAGCCTCTTTTTCTGACTTTTAAACACACCACGCTGGTCTCACCTCAGGCCCTTTGTTTGCAGCAATCCCTCTGTCCAGGGATGCTTTTTCTCAAGTCTCCTTTGTTGAAGTTTCACCAAAGGTTGAAGTGTCATCTACTCAGTGACCTTCCTTGGCCCCCAACTTCACAGTGGTCCTCCTCACATGCTGTCACATCACCCTGCTCTGTTTCCTTCACAGCTCTGCCTACTCTCTGCAGTCACTTCCCTGCCCATCTCCTTCTTTAGGTCCAGGAGAGCAGAGAGCTGGTTTGGTGCCTCAAAAAGCAGCCAGCTCAGGGTGGGCTGAATTGAACTGAATATTTTACTCATTAAATGAGTAAATATCAGGGTCAGGTTTTAGGAAATGCAGCTGATAGGACTCTGATAAAACAGGTTTTAGGAAATGCAGCTGATAGGACTCTGATTGATAAAACTGGACTTTAAAAAAAAAAAATGTTACCTTCTCACATAGGAAACAAAATGTAGGCTACACCGACAGAACAGCTATCCAACCACAAACCAAACCACCACCCCACCATTCCACAGATGCAGATGTTGACCTGAAATTTCAAACAAGAATGGAGTTTACATTCACTAACCTGTCATGGAAGTTCCTCAAGATTGATTTATAAATCAACCTTGGCCAGGTGCAGTGGCTCACGCCTGTAATCCTAACACTTTGGGAGGCCAAGGCAGGCAGATCACTTGAGGTCAGGAGTTTGAAACCAGCCTGACCAACATGGTGAAACACTGTCTCTACTAAAAATACAAAAAAATTAGCCAGGTGGGGTGGCGCACTCCTGTAATCCCAGCTGCTTGGGAGGCTGAGGCAGGAGAATCGCTTGAACCTGGGAGGTGGAGGTTGCAGTGAGCCGAGATCGCACCTCTGCACTCTAGCCTGGGCGACACAGTGAGACTCCATCTCAAAAATAAAATAAAATAAAATAAAATAAAATAAAATAAAATAAAAATGAATCTTTATTCTACTTAGAAAAGGCCGTAAAGAGTCTCTCTGTGACCACCTGTCCTGAGTCATCAACCCAAACAGCCAAGTGAATCCTTGAGGAAGAAGAGATATTGAGCCAGATTGGTCTTGATGCAGCTAACAAAGTACCTTGCTCAAAGTCGGGGTAAGGGGAGCACTGAGATACAGGGGCCTGAATGTCTCATTTCCCAAACTTCCATCTGCTTTCCCAGAAGAGACTTGTCAACAGACACCTCACACCACTACTATTTTGGAAAAGTACTCAATTTCAGATTCTAACACATGTCCTCATATTCTGGAAGAATTACATCTATAGAAACATGGTTTTTCCATAATCTTAGCCTCAGTCACCTTGGAAGAGGAGGAGAATTTGAACTTGGATTTTAAAAGCAGGCAAGATTCACGTCTTGGTTGTTCACAGGTGACTTCCACGCCACTGACACATCGTGCACATTGCTTTTCTCACTGAAAACACACACACACACAAAGAGCAAGCACTTTCTTGGCTGAAAATGCCAACGAACAAATTTTGGTGGGTGCTAACACCCATGTAGCAACAAACACAAAAGCAAATAGAGACAAAGCAATTTGCTTGTTCTGTCGCCCTAAGAAAGCTATGGAAAGAGGATTTTTATTAACTCTTCCATGTAAGCCTGGAGCAATCTTCCTGTCCAAACACTAAAGTCCTTTCAGAGATTTCCCCCTCTAGTGGTTTGTGTTTAAGAATCTAAGGGGAGAGTAGCAAATGGGAATTACTGATCAAAGGGCATAAAGTTTCAATTATACGAGACGAATAAGTTCTGGAGACCTGCCTATAGTTAACAATACAGTATTGTACACTTAATTTAAAAGGTAGATTTCATGTTAATATATATTACTTTTATATGTATAAATATTTTATACATTTACTTATTTGTATGGTTTTTTTTTTTTTTTTTTTTTTTTTTTGAGGCCCAGGCTGGAATGCAATGGCACGATCTAGGCTCAATGCAACCCCCACCTCCCAGTTCAAGCAATTATCTTGCCTCAGTTGCCTGAGTAGCTGGGACTACAGATGTGCACCACGACGCCTGGCTTATTTTTGTATTTTTAGTAGAGACAGGGTTTCGCCATGTTGGCCAAGCTGATCTCGAACTCTTGACCTCCAGTGATCTGCCCGCCTCAGCCTCCCAAAGTGCTGGGATTATAGGCATGAGCCACCACGCCCAGCCTTGTTTGTATGTTTTACATTGTGTGTATATATATATTTAGACGGAGGGCGCACGCGTATATACGTGCACTTTTCAAGTCTCACAGCAATGTCTTTTAATCCTTTTCTTAAGGCAGGTAAGATAAGAAGTTTCAACCTTAACCTAACAGATAAGGAAATGGAAGCAAAGGGTACTACATTATGTATAGCACAAACAAACCTAAAACACCATTTTTTTGCCTCTCAGATTGGGAAAACAACTTCCTTCTGGGCTGCAGGGAAAATGAAAGGAGACTCTGCCCAAAAACCCCTTCTGGGCTCCCTGTCCAGCTTGCTGGAAATCTGTGAGACACCCCAGTGGCAGTGACTGAGGTTGGGGCTGTTCACAGCTGTTCTCTTCCTCCTTTTTCCTCCTGAGTACATAGCACGCGAAGACTCCCTGGGGCCTCCCACCTGAGCAGGACGTGTGCTGCTGCCTTGAAGTGAAGGCAGCCCCGGGCTCTGGAGGCCAGCGGCACAGGGCATGAATCCTCACCCCACCAGCAGGATCCCAGCTCTACAGCTCTGGGCTTCTGTCCACCACTGAGAGCCTCTAAACCTCCATCTGCCCCTATAAAACTGGAAGAGCGAAACCTCTATCTCACAGGATTGTTCTAAGGATTAAATGAGACAGAATACAGAATATACTTAGTACAGTGCCCGAAGCATACTAAGAAAGTCAGTAATAAAACTATCTTCAGAGTTAAACTTTTAGGTCAAAAACCTGTCAGATTAGAAAAGGAACTATACAAAAACCCCTTGACTCCTGGGCCATGGTTCCCTGACAGGCTGTAAGAGCCATAGCTCTAGGTCTAGGGCCTACAGAAACTTAGAAAATGTGCAATTAAAAAAGTAAAGAAAGCCTCAATTATCAGCAGATGATCACAGTATCAACATAGCCAAAGAAAAGGCTTATTAATCAGGAAGGGGGTTGGTCTGCTAGGAAAACACAAAAAAGATAGTTATAAGGGAAAATAGGGCAGATCACTTCAAAGTATGTTGCCCACAGGGAAAGGACCTTGGCCACTGTTCTGGTCTCAAAGGTAGTCTCACTTAGACCCAAACCACATCTCTAATACCCAGACTGACAGATCAGGCAATCAGAGGCTGATGGCCCTAAATATTGTATTCACCTAATTCCTGCTTATCCCAAGGCCCAGGATCCCTATGTGGGTCTACCTGCAGGGAGAAAAAGGGAAGAAACCACATGGACACTGTCAGAGCTCAGGCTGCTACAGCAAAATACCACAGACTGACTGGGCAGCTTAAGCAACAGTGACTTTCTCACAGTTCTGGAGGCTGAAGTTCTGAGATCAGGGTGCCAGCACAGTCAGATTCTGGCGAGGGCCCTCCTCCTGGCTCACAGACTGTGTCCTTACAAGGCAGGGGGAGCAAGTGCTGGCCTCTCTCCCTCTTCTCATCATGGCACTAATCCCATCATGGGGGCCCCAACCTCATGACCTCATCTAAGCCTAGTTACTTCCCAAAGCACACATACCTCCTAAAACCATCACACTGGGAATTAGGGCTTCAATACATGAATTTCAGGGAAGACATAAACACCCAGTCCATAGTAGACACCCAGACAAGGTCTTCTAAAGGAGATCTTTGCATCCACTAATAACCTGCTATCCTATCCATGTTTGCTTGTCAGTTATTTGAGCTTGATTCATCTGAGTCCCCTGACTTTGTGCCATTAAAATCAAGCTTCAATCCATGAGCCCACAAGCCAGACTGTGCAGAGTGGTAAAGAGGCCAGTAGAACAAACGTCAGTGAGGTGCAGGGCCTCCTGGAAGTTTCCTCCAGAACAATGACCCACTACTTCAATAGTACTTTAATAACACTCAAGTACAAATCAAAACCACACTGAGATACCATTCACACCCACTAGAATGGCTGGAACCAAAAAGACAGATGATAACAAGAGTTGGCAAGGATGAGAAGTTGGAGCCTTCGTACTCTGCTGGTGGGAATGTAAAATGACATTGCCACTTTGGAAAACGTTTTGGCAATTCCTGAAATGTTAAGCATTGAGTTACCATATAATCCAGTGCCAGGGGCTACATGTTTCCAAAATTTATATGTTAAAACCATTACCTCCAGGGCTATGGTGTTAGGAGCTGGGACCTTTGGGAGGTGACTAGGTCACGGGGCCAGAGCCCTCATGAATGGGATTAGTGTCCTCATAAAAGAGGCCCGAGAGCTGCCTTGCCTCTTGGGCCATATGAGGACACCTCAAGAAAATGCCATCTATGAACCAGGCCCTCTCCAGACACTGAATCCGTCTTCATCTCAGACTTCCCAGGCTCCAGTATTGTGAGATATAAACGTCTGTTGTTTATAAGCCACCCAGTCTATGATATTTCATTACAGCAGCCCAAACAATGACACATAGCAATTCCACTCCTAGCTCTATACCCAAGAAATAAAAAGGAGAACATATTTTCCCACAAACACTAGCACACGGAGGGTCACAGCAGCATCCTTGATAACAGCCTCAAGGCGGAAACAACACAAATGCCCATCAACCGATGAATGGATCACTTAACTGTGGCATATCCATACAGTGGAATATGATGCCACACTAGAAATGGAGTACTGACACACCACACTCCGCAGTGAGGGTGAAGCTGACGACACTATGCTGAGTGACTAAGGAAAGAAAGAAAAGATATGCTAGGCCACAAAGGACCAAGAGTACCTGATTCCATGTGTATGAAATGTCCAACACAGGCAAATCTCTAAGGACAGGAAATAGACAGTGGCTGTGTGGGGCTGGGCATGGGGAAGGAGACCTGGGAGGGGCTGGGTGGTGAAGGCTACAGGGATTGGGGCTTTTTGTGGTAATGAAAATGTTCTGAAATAGACTGTGGTGATGGAGGCACAACTGACTATACTAAAAGCCATTGAACCATACTCTTTAATGGGGTGATAGTGAGCTATGTGAATTATATTTTAATGAAGCTACTTTATAAAAACCACCTATCTCTGTTTTGCCTGGAAAGCCTGCTAAAAATAACCCCCATGTATTGAGTACCTACTTTAGGTCAAACACTGTACCAAGCAATGTTATTATCTCATGTGTTTCTTATAACGATCTTACAAAGTGGGTAGGAACGATGAAAAACCACTCAAGGATTTATTTAAATGCCTCCTATTTAGTGATAGGAACAAGCTGAATCATGCTACAGAAAGATGCTGGTAAAACCCACACTGACTGAAAGCTCAAAGGGTGCAACTACTTAGAGAAAGGCAAGAGATGGGGAGAAAAAAAGTCACCAGAATTCCATTCGATGCAGTTTCATGGACACCCGAGGAAGGCGACATGCACTGTGGTGGGGTCCTTCATGAGGGAGGTAAACACACCCAGCGGTGCTGACGGTGTATGCACAATAGCACCCAGTGGGCTAATCACAGGAAAGCAATGCCAGCATAGAGGAAATGAGAGCTTTAGTCTTTGTTCTCACACTGGCTTGCTTCCCCCTGTACCCCACTAAAGGGAAAAAGTATGCTTGATATGATTAAAAAACTGTATATGTATCTTATAAAATATTTTTCCAGAAAATTTAAAAAGTCTAAGGAGAAAGTCAGCATGAGCCATAACCTAACATCAACACTTTGGTATTGATTTGTAGTCAATGGCAGGACCTATGCAAAATCAAATAGAATTTTAAATGTCCAGTAGCAAACACACTGGACAAAATCTGGAGACAGAAATGAGAAAAAACATGCCATGCTCTGAGCCTAAAACTTCAAAGACAGCTGTGGGGAAAACAAGCCCGCAGAGATTTCTTCTGAACACAGGACATCTGAGAAGGGAAGGAGCTTGCCCAAATCCCCACTGACAAAGGTGGCCACAAAGGGAGAAGGATCTCACCCTCGTGCCTGTCTTCCTGAAATCTCACCATCAAGGAGGGCTCCTGAACTCAGCCCGCTCACATCCATGCACAGGCAGCAGCTGACCGAGGGCAGCAGGGAGCAGAAGATGGAAGGATGCCAAACACCATGACTTCCAGGTGCAAGTGTCCAAGGGTAACCATCCTCAGGGTGAAACAGGGGCCCCATCCATAGCGCTAGGCCCTGGCACTCCAGGGATAGAACACTCTCCTTTTGGCAAATGCTTCCTGGCAGCAGGTGCCAGAGGACGGGCTACAGCTGCAGACAAAGGCCAGTTACGACTCCTTGATGGCAAAGCCACAGGGCTGCAGCCCAGTTACTTGTCATGGCTGCCATCTGCCTGGGGACCCAGGAAATGAACACTAGCTCCTGGGAACACCAACCTGGCCCCTAGACTGCCCTGCAGTGGCCCAGGCAGTTTATCTGTGTCTGGCCAACAGCCAGCCATTTCCCCACCTTGCAGTTAGAACCAAAGCCCAGGACTGCATTTCAAGTTGGAGAATTTTATAGTTCTCCATTTCTGTGGATCCATAACCACTTTCTCTCTCCCTCTAGTTAATTTTGGGTTGTAGCTAATTGCTAGGAAGATGCATTTCCAGGAGGAAGGAGAGGGAAGGTGGAATGTCACACTGGTGAAACTGAATCATGCAAATGACCATTTGGAGAGATAGCATTGCATAGTTGGTTATGAGCAAATTTCAGAGCAAGCAAGGCCCCTGTTTAAACTCCAGTTCTATCCATCACTAACCAGGAGCCTTCAGGAACAAAATTTACCTTCTCCACCAGGTGTTAAATAATACCTCTACTTAACAGAGTCCAGCATAATACATGACACAAATCAGGTGCTCAGTACATGGTTATTACTATCATCTTAATAAGGGTCATCCAAACCTTACATAAAATGAAGAAATTCCATAGTTAAGTCTTTCCTTCTGCAATTCTTTATGAGCACCTACTAAATGCCAAGCATGAGTCTAGGGGTTAGGGATAAAAAGAAGACAGTTAAGGAATACTGTTGCCTCGGTGAGCTTAAAGGCTTGTGAGGGAGATGGACAAGTCAATAGACCAATACATTAATTAAATGCAGGTAATTAAATCTTTAAACAAAAAACACCCATGGCATTGCAGAAAAAGAATATGAGTGGTGAAGGCAAAGCAGGAACTACCTGGTCAATTACTAAGTTGTACTTCCTTAGTTGCCTAGGTTCCACAGTCTGGGAACTGTCCCAAGACGGAAATAAAAGGCTTTTCATTCCCATCTGAAATCCTGGCAACCCATTTCCCAAAAGAAATGCAAATGCTCCCAAAGCATATGAGAATATGTTCAGCTAGGCTGCTAACTAAAGAAATGCACGTTAACATGGAGAATTAGCATTGCTGATAAAAAGAATTATAACACTTAGTGCTGGCAAAGGAGAATAAACATTTTCATCCCCTGCTAGTGGTAAATTAGTATGACCTTTTTGGAGCACGGCTCGACACTGGTCGTCAAAATTATGTAAGCATTTTCTTTGACCCAGACTTCTAGTAATTTATCCTAAAGAAATAACAAGACAGGCATTAAAATACAAATGTTTAAGGACAGTTATTCTGGATTTTTTCTAACCTCAAGACATTGGAAATAACCCATGTCTTCAGCATAAAATTGCTAAAATAGGCTAAACCCATACATAGAATACCGCACAGCTATCAAAAAATAACAAACCTCTATTTATCCATGGAAAGATGTTCAAACTATGGTGTTAAATACAGAAAAAACAGTTTTCAAAAAAAAACTATACGTAGATCATCTCTATGTTTTAAAAAAGCTAAATGGATATACGTGTGTGTACACACGTGCACACACACACACACACACACACATACACACACACAGAGCATACATCAAAATGTTAGTTCCGGTTATCCCTGGAAGTCCCCATAACAAGTGAGTTTCACTGTATTCTCTGCACCTTTATGAATTACCTCAACTGTTTACAATAAACATATATTACTTTGCCTTGCCCCACACCTTTCTTACTGCAGACCATGGGCGGGGGTGGGAATGAAATTGAGGCATCAAGAAACAATCTTTTTATCCCCTCACTACATGACTATCCCTTGTTGCTAAGTCAAAAGCAACTTTCTAAATATGCTGAAGTGTATGTCTGGGTTTTCTTACAATTTTATTACAAATTCTTTTATTCCATGTTCTTGAAAAGCAAAACAAAACGCGAGGGTAGACAATTTCAAACTCTTCCAGGATGACAAATAAAAAAATTTTCAAAATTTTAGGGATAGAAAGTAAGTTATTCAATGCCATGTTTAATCTTCACCATGACGCCACTTGGCAGCTGTCGTGACCCTCCCTCCCTTTCATGGATGAGAAAACTGGGGTTCTGAAAGATGAATAAATCACGTGGAGTCACAGAGCAGGTAAGCAGCAGAGTGGAGCTCTGATGGAGGACTCTTCTCAGGACCACATTAGCTTCGTACGGCTGCCACAATACAGCACTACAAACCAAGTGGCTTAAACCAGGGGTCCGCAATCCCCAGGCCACAGACTGTCACCTGCTTTATCTGTATTTATAGCCACGCCCCATCACTCGCATTACCGCCTGGGCTCCACCTCCTGTCAGATCGACAATGGCATTAGATTCTCATAGGAGCACAAACCCTAAAAGTGTACAATAAATGTAATGTGCTTGAATCATCCCCAAACCATCCCCCACCCAACCCCAGTCCGCGGAAAAATTTTCTTCCATGAAATCAGTCGCTGGTGCCAAAAGGGTTGGGGACCACTGGCTTAAGCAACAGAAATGTATCGTCCCACAGTTCTGGAGGCTACAAGTCCGAAATCAAGGTGTCTGCAGGGCCACCCTCCCTATTAAACTTACAGGGAAGCTCCCTCTTCTAGCCTCTGGTCTTTGCTGCAATCTTTGGCATTCTTTGGCCTGTAGATGCATTACTACAATCTCTGCCTCCTTGTCCCGTGGGAGTCTACTCCCCATGTCTGATTGTGTCTCTGCTTTCTCTTCTTATAAGGACACTAGTAATATCGGATTAGGTCCCACCCTAATCAAACATAACCTGATCTTCACTTGTTTACATCTGCAAAGACCCTGTTTCCAAATAAGGTCACATTCTTCCGTACTGGGGGACAAGGACTTCAACATATCTTTTACGGGGACACAATTTAGCCCATAACAGGAACCAAGCCTACACTCCTTCCTCTAGTGCATCTTACCTGCAGCACCATAACCCAGTAGTGTCATGTCTGTGTTGTGCCTGGTTTCATCTGTCCTGGTCAGGACAGTGGAGGGCCACTCCCTTCTGCCTCCAGGTGAGTCTAAATTCACACTACTCAAGGCAGAGGAGCTCCCATCCTGCTGAAATGGCTCCACCTTCTGCCTTAACTCTCATCAGCCATCGAGGGCATCTCTGAAGTTATTTATTCTTCTAGTTCAGGTTCTGCTCTTGAGTTAAAACACATTCAAGAGCTTTGTCAAGTTAAGAGCACTAGACAAGTGTGGAATAAATAGGATTCACTTTCTCAGAGCCTCTGATTTAGGGCCAGATCAAACACCCTACGGGAAGAAGCGGGGAGAGACATGATACTGTTTTAATATGTTCTTGGTATAACTCATTGCCTTCACAGTCCAGCTCAGGCACCAAAAGCAAATTACCAATCCATCACTTCTTGACTCAATTTTCTTTTTAAATTTCTGGAGTTGTTTCCAAAAGCAGCAAGGGTGCTGGTGGAGTCAGTCATCAAAAGGCTATCAAGCTATCCTGTTGACTGGTGGTTTTCAGGCCGATGCATTTGGCTCAGCAAATTGGAAAAGAACGCACAGCAAGCAGCCTGGGTGAGAACCGGTGGGCCTGTCTATTTCACATGAGAAGACACACAAAGGACTTATGCCTCTCTCAGGACATCCACTGTGGGGCCCTCCAATTCCCATCCCAATGTGCTGCTGAGCAGAACACCATTGGGAGGTACATTGGAACAGGAGAACCACCTCTCGGGCTGCATTGTGACGCTGTGTTGTAGAATTAGAAGGCTGTCCAGGTGAACAACATCTCCCACCTGCCTTCACTTCCATCTCAGCAAGCTGACTGACAGCCCAGGAGACAGCTGGGCCTGGGGACCCTCCACACAGCCCCACCTGTACTGCAATCATATGCAAAATGTCAGAGACCCCCCAGTGAGCGTCAAGCTGGACCTTCTGTGGCAAGCATCCCATGGCCCTCGCAGCTGATGGTGGCAGGAGGCTGTTCTTCCTGGGGCCTTACACAGTACACAGGGCAGAGAAGGCAGGACAGACACGAAATTCCATGTCATTCAGCCCTGCCAAGTTCTTCCTACACTTATTTCTCCCCACGCCCTCCATCTCCAGCACCTCCTTCCTTTCCTCAGTATCCACTCTTCTCGTTTCCAAATCTCCTCAACCTTCATTTTTAAAGAACTTTCGTCTGTTTTTTGAAAACAAGTTAAAAATGACCCAACTGAAGAGACATTGTCCAATACAGTAGCCACTAGCTGCATGGGCCTATTTAAATTCTTTAAATCAAGTTAAAAATCCAGTTCTGGCTGGGCACAGTGGTGGCTCGTGCCTGTAATCCCAACACTTTGGAAGGCCAAGGTGGGCGGATCACCTGGGGTCAGGAGTTTGAGACCAGCCTGGCCAACATGGTGAAACCCCGTCTCTACTAAAAATACAAAAAATTAGCCGGGTGTAGTGGCACATGCCTGTAATCCCAGCTGCTCGGGAGGCTGAGGCAGGAGAATTGCTTGAACCGGGGAGGCAGAGGTTGCAGTGAGCTGAGATCATCCCACTGCACTCCAGCCTGGGCCACAGAGTGAGACTCTGTCTCAATAAATAAATAAATAAATATCCAGTTCCTCAGTGACTCTGTCCACATACCAAGTACCCAATGACCACATGGGGCTAGTGACTACCATATCGCACAGCACAGATACAGAACACAGCCATCGCCGCCGAGCATCTGTTGGACAGCTCTGGTTGTCATAAAATGTGTCCCCTCCTTCCTCTGTCCCCAGCCCCCTCCTGGAGGGGAGGCGACCCTGCTGCCAGTCTCCTTTGTATCCTTTATATGCCTACACAAGTGTGTGTGGATGCAAACCTCTTTTGTTAAAACAAATGAGAAAAGACCACACACGCTATTTTGTGTCATGCTCTCTTCACTTAATGCAGCTTGGAGGTCACGACGTTAAGTAAACAGATAGTGCTTCATTCTTTAGAGTGGCTGCATAGCAATCCACTGTCACCAGATCAGTGTCACCAACCCCACCCGCACCCCCAGGCTCCTCTGTCACCCACTGTGAGGCTGTCTCCCTTCTCTCCCAAACACTCTCATCCTACCCTCCCAGTCTCCACATCCTCAAACTCTTTTTCTGACTCTTCCTTTTACCTTTCTTGCCCTAATAAAAATGTAGCTGTTCTCTGAGGAAGCTACTTTCCCTGCCTTTGCAGTAGAGGCTCTCTGATCCCACATTCTCCAAGCCTCTTTCTTCCTGGTGGCTGCCCCCAGCTTCCTCCCTCAACACTGCCAGTTGCCATCAGACTAAAGCACCCACCACACCTCCCTCCTGGCACTGCCCCCTCACCTCCTGGCCCCTTCCCTGCACTCACTGATGACTCACTGATGATGACCTGCTTCATGGCCTTCACCTCCTCCCCAAATTCTACACACATTCCTGGTAACTTAAATCTCAAATGGATCATACTGCCAACACCTGGCCTCACCCATGTCCCTGACCTTTTGTCCCCACCCTGCCTCAGCCACTCACTCTACCCTAAATCTGTGCCAATAAATGAAACGCCTATGGAATCTTGGTTTTTAGCAGCCTACTCTCAGATTAGTACCCCACGCCAACAATCACTGACCTATCAAGGCTTCTCATCTTCTAATCAAGGCTGCTAATCCATGGTGATTATTCATCAGCTTTGCCATTATCCTTCCACCTCTCCTTGGCTACTTTATTCTCTCTTCTTAGAACCCCTTGCTTGTAAACATAACTTTCCCTTGCCCCTCCTTCTATATTACCTGTTGAAAATCCTGGCCATGAGTAAACCTGATGGTCCACCTTCTCCACACCTTTATTTCCTACCACAGGAAAGTAACCAAATTTGGAACTTAAAAAAACTAGTTGGTAGAATTATAAAATGATATAACAACTATGTAAAACAGTATAGAGGTTCCTCAAAAATTTTAAAAGAGAACTGCCATAGGATCCAGCAATCCCACTTCTGGGCATTTATCCTAAAGAATTGGAAGCAGGGTCTCAAAGAGATATTTGCATACTCATGTTCATAGCAGCATTATTCACAATAGCCAAATGTCCATCAATGGATGAATGGATAAACAAAATGTGGCATATATTTACAATAGAATATTATTCAGCCTTTAGGCAGGGCACGGTGCCTCACACCTGTAATACCAGCACTTTGAGAGGTCAAGGCAGGCAGATCCCTGAGGCCAGGAGTTCAAGACCAGCCTGGCCAACATGGCAAAACTCCATCTCTACTAAAAATACAAAAAAATTAGCCGGGCCCCGTGGCGGACGCCTGTAGTCCCAGCTATTCAGGAGGCTGAGGCAGGAGAATGGCATGAACCCGGGAGGCGGAGCTTGCAGTGAGCCAAGATTGCGCCACTGCACTCCAGCCTGGGTGACAGAGCCAGACTCCATCTCAAAAAAAAAAAAAAAAAAAAAAAAAAATTAGCCAGGTGTGGTGGTGCATGCCTGTAGTCCCAGCTACTTGGGAGGCTGAGGTAGGAGAATTGCCTGAACCTGGGAGGCTGAGGTTGCAGTGAGCCAAGATCGTGCCACCGCACTCCAGCCAGGGCAACAGAGCAAGGCTCCATCTCAAAAAAATAAATAAAATAAATAAAAAAGATTATTCAGCCTTTAAAAGGAAGAAAATTGTGTCACATGCTACAAAAAATGGAGGATCCTTGAGGACATTATGCTAACTGAAATAAACCAGTCACAAAAAAGACAAATACTGTATAATTTCATTTATATGAAGTATCTAAAGCAGTCAAATTCATAGAAACAGAAAGTACAATGGTGATTGCTAGGGACTAGGGGACAGGGGAAAATGGGGAGTTGTTCAATGGGTAGCATTTCAATTTTGCAGAATGAAAAAAGTTCTGGAGATCTGTTTCACAACAACATGAGATACGCTTAACACTACTGAACCGTATACTTAAAAACACTTAGGCTAATGCATTTTATGTTATGTGTTTTAACAAAATAAAATAAAAATAAAAATTCACAATAAAAATCTTTAAAATGCAAAACAAAAACTATCAGGGCTAGGTACGCTCTGGTGGTGCTGAAACCAAACTCTCTTTCCCTGAGTATGAAATACCCCATCATATCCACAGTAGGGATACACAGTCACCAGGTGGCAAGGCTAAGGAAGGTTTCCAGTTGCTTTGCATGACTAATTCAAGCTCAAAATTCATCCCAAGGTTTTGGGTCCAGTTCAAAAAAATAAAGGGAATTAGCTAAGGGCCAGTTGCATATTTTCCAATTTCCTCTAATATTACTCTCCAGCAACTAACTGAAAACCAATGGCTTTTCTAGCTGTGCCCCTCATAACTCATTTATGCTCATTAATAGGCAAATATCAGCTTCTCAGCTGGCAGTGATTTCATTAATTTTAAACTTACATGGGGTAAGCCAGGGATTAAAACTTTAAACCAAAGCCAACAATATAGAGGATTGTGAGTATCACTTAAATCCCTAGGTTAGGAATCTCCAAGTGAATTCATTGGCATTGGCATTGTCACGTGAACAATTACCTGGGAATTAATTAAAGCAACTCCTCTGTGAGTTTTTGCCTTTTCGACAATGATATATACTTTTAAAAAACAGTAACCTGTTTGGGGGATTATTAAAAACAGTGAAACCAAAGACATTTCTCATCATCAATTTTGATCTTGGAAAACCTCCAGACCTAACAAATGTTCACACAGATCCCAACACTATAGAAAAGCCACAGTTATTCGTGGCTTTCTGACTAACATGTACGAAACTCATTTCAGCAGAAAGGAAATCAGATTAAAAAGCAAATTAGAATAATGAAATTGGAAAACTCTGAATTCAATTCCTTCTGGAACTGCAAATCAAATTATGTATTATTAGCTCTAAAATAAGAAAGAAAAAGCAGAGGGAAAAACTTTCTCCTTTGAGGGCACTGGCCAATACAAATATAATATAAGCCACATATGTAATTTTAAATTTCTAAAAGACATTTTTAAAAGCTAAAGCAAAAAAAAAATTTAAGTTTAACCAATATATCCAAAATATTCTAATATCAACATGTAATGAACATTTTTTTAACTATTAATAAATACTTTTTCTCATTAAGTCTTTAGGATTTAGTGTGTATTTTATACTTACAACACATCTCAGTTCAGACAAGCCACATATCAAGTGCTAAAATATTGCATTAGTGGCAACCATATTGGACAGTGCAGCTATAGAACCAAAGATGACATGTTCTTCTGACACGACAGTGGCTAGCTCCTGAAATCCGAGTATATCTCTACATTATACTCTCTAGACTTCTTATTGAATTCCTCAAATACCCAGAACAGCTTGGGTTGGGTGCATTAGTTGCTCCTTTGGCTAGACCAGCGTTAAGTCAAGGTTGATCATCACAGGGCAGGTTAAGTATCCTTTATCCAAAATGCTTAGGACCAGAAGGGTTTCAGGTTTCAGATTTTTTTGGATTTTGGGATGGCTGCATATACATAATGAGATATATTGGGGATGGAACCCAAATCTAAACATGAAATTCGTTTATGTTTCGTATACACCTTGTACACATAGCCTGAAGGTAATCTTATACAATATTTTAAGTAATTTTGTGCATGAAACAAAGTTTTGACTGTGACCAGTCACATGAGGTCAGGTGAGGAATTTTCTACTTGTGACATCAGGTTGGTGCTTAAAAAGCTTTGAATTTGGGAGTATTTCAAATTTTGGATTTTCAGAGTAGAGATGCTCAACCATCATTTGAAATTTTTAAAAGTCAGTTTACTACTATTTTCTAGTTTTTTTCAACCACAAATTCACTTTTAAAAATTAACTTTATCCTAAATGATATCATCTGTAACATCACAAGTTTGATTCTTAATTTGTTAAAAAAAAAAAAACTAATGCCCATTAAAATAGACATTTAACATTTAAAGTAAGTTTTTGTACACTAAAGCTAATAATGACATGAACTAAAATTTGCTCTCATTAGTGAGTCAGTTATGGTGTCATCTTTTAAAAGTTTTCCATCTGGCATATTCAATCTCAGATATGTTACTGTCTGAATCACTTGGCCTCAAAGAGGTATTGCAACACTTGTATGTTGGAATATGGCCTAACATCCCATTCAAGAGTACTTTCTTGTTTGAGACAAAGTCTCGCTCTGTTGCCCAGGCTGCACTGCAATGGCAGAATCTCGGCTCACTACAGCCTCCACCTCCTGGGTTCAAGCAATTATCCCACCTCAGCCTCCCGAGTAGGTGAGCTACAGGCACACAGCACCACACGCAGCTAATTTTTGTTTTTGTAGAGATGGGGTTTCACCATGTTGGCCAGGCTGGTCTTGAACTCCTGGCCTCAAGTGATCCACCTGCCTCAGCCTCCCAAAGTGCTGGAATTACAGGTGTGAGCCACCACACCCAGCCTCAAGAGTACTTTCCATCTGGATACCACTACAAACCACAGAAAGGGGCATTTACTCATTTGTGTTCAACTGTCCAAAAGCTGCAGAGACAGAGAAAACTGTTGCCCTGATACTCACACATACACGTATACATGCACATATATACATATAACTACATGCACACACATATACATACACATATTAGCGTATAGGTATATGCATAAAAATGTGTGTGTGTGTGTGTGTGTGTGTGTGTGTGTGTGTGTGTGTGTGTGTACTCATTGCAATCATCCTACGAAAGAGGAATTGTCTTTTTCTTGCTTTTCCAGATGAGGGAATGAGGCACAGAGCAGTTACTGGCTTCCATAATCACAGAGATAGCAAATCTGATTACAGAACCTGTGTCCTTATTACCCTGGGGTTTACAAATGATATAAAGAGATGGAAGTTGGAAAAGACATATGTTTTAGAGTTACAAACGTTAAGTCCTTCAAAGTCAAAATCTTCACCCATGGGATATGAAGACTGGGGCAAGCAACATCCCCTAATACAGAGAGGGGCAGAAGGCAAATAGAATAATTTAGAATGCCCTTAAGATGTCTTCTGTAAATGACAGTGGAGAATTCATCTTACTTAGAAGAAAAACAGCATAAAAATCCAAGAGAACAAAGATTCCGATAAGAAAAAGCAACAGGATGGATGGATGAGCGGATGGATAGACCAGCAAACACATATTCTCAAAATCTGAGAACAGAGAAAATTATAAAGGTACATCCTCTCTCTCTGACCACCCCAAGAGGACCCTACCACATGGCTGGCATTGCACTAGTCACTCTCAGAAGCAACCTGGGGACCTTCTTCTCATCACTGGGACAAAAGCTGCAGGGCAAGCTGTGCTGAGGGCCTCATTCCGTGGCCTTCATCTGCACGGGTTCTGCAGCCTGGAGAAAGACAAGAATCTACTTACATGTACTCCCTATGGGCAGAGTGCACAGCGGCCGCGTTGCTGTAACGCCACAGGACAATCGCCGATGACAGGACGTCCAGGATGGCATCAAACTAGGAGAAGGAGACATGGCATTAGAGGCTTTCCACAGTTAATAGCACACAAATGTGAAGACACAGGACAACTGTGCTGTGACTCAGAACATCTGCACGAGTAAACTCTGAGCAAAGAGGCCTCCCATCATTACGACGCAGCCACTTACTGCCCTCATGCCCGGGGCGTCTGGAGCTCAGACACCCAGCGTGCCATGTGGGGGGCTCTGCTCCCAGGGCCCCTGGCTCCCAGCACTCTGGAGATATAGAGCAGAAGGTGGGGGAGTTCACTGTTCTGAAACACATGGAATTGGTTTCCCCATGACAGTCAAGATAATTGCAGTAGTTTCCTGCACATCCCAGATAAGAGATTCGGGTAAGAATTCTATTTTTGACTCTCAACGGGACTATTCTATCTGGGGTCCAGGGCTGAGGGTGGGGGTCACCAGGACCTGCGATAAGTCTGCCAGCACTTTAAAGTTGCATACAAAATTCAATGCTTTTGTTTGAATGAGAGAGCATGAATGCACAAGAAAGCTAGAGAGAATGACAGAGAAAAATGTAGGTGTGTGTTTGTGTGTTTCTGGGTGTGTGTGTGTATGCATGTGTGTGTGTACGTGTGTATATGTGGTATGTCTGGGTGTGTGTGTGTGTGGTGGTGTGCCTTTTTCCTGGATGGTCCACATCTTTCATAAGATTCTGAAAAGAATCTGCAATGTCCCTACAATATCAAGTTCTCACAACAAAGGGCAGAAGTGGGTCTGGGAACAGGCATACCGACCCTTGGGTACAGGAAACCCTAAAGTTACACGGCGGGGGTGTTGAGAAGAGCTCTCTTTATGGGTCACTACACCACACCACACTTCTCAGCTGGAAAATCACAAGCACTAGCATCCTCTCCAAGGGGCCTGGGGAAACTTCACCCAATTTCTAAATAGACCTAGCCTGTGAAGCAGAGACCCGCTTTCTCCAACTAGCTTCCATCATGAGGCCAGCTGGGAAGCCAGGTTACCCCTAGCTGGCTACAGACTGACTCATCCTAGCCCAAGTAGCCCCGATCTTCACTCGCAGCACGTCTGCCTACACCAGAAAATGCTTTGCTTCAGTGCGTGCCAGGTCCACATACAACCTGGAAGGCAAAAAAGGGCTAAAATGCCCAAAACATCCTCTCACCCAACCACGTTGTGGGAAATGTGGTTCCCCCCAATCTGTGCATGAGAATTACACAGCCCTCATTGCCGCTTAATTCTGTTAAATTTTCATTTTTTAATAGAAGTGGGTTTCCATAAAATATGTTTCTCATGCTAAGCTCTCATACACTAACCACCCTCATTTGAGGGCTCAGGGTGAGGTTTATGGGCTTATGAAAAAACGTGCAAAACTTGATGAAAGTACATTTCAGGTTACTTACTGCAAACCCAAAAGCAGAGGCGCTGTACCTCATAACGGAGACAGCTAAAAAGAAAGAAAATATTATTCAGAATATTTTAAAACCTCTCTCATTTTTGAGTATATTAATACATCACATGGCCTTTTAAACATCAGTGGGGAAGTTCCAAGAGAACAAAACCAAAAATTAACTGTACTCGTAAAATCTAAGAATTTTTAAAAATGAAGAGTGAACTGAAAAGATTCCCAGACTCCACCTGCAACAACTTCCCCTCACAGTGTTCTGAAGCACCTGAGGGCCAATTTCCAAATAAAATTGCTTCAACAGCTGTCAATCAAATGACTTCTGATACTTTGAGAATTTAGCAACTGGGAACTATATCAAACTTTCAAAGTAAAACTCCAACCACCCAAACTGTTCCCATAATAAGGTGGTGTGGCTAAGTAAGGCATACACCATTGCTAAGATAGATGAAAAAAATCTGTGGGCACCAGAGTTTAAAATCCAATGTAGACACCAGTAACAGTTGTTTAGAAAAGAGTGACAAATGATCTTAAACAACAGATGTCTACAAATAGAGATGTCTACAAATGTCAATGCCACAATTCTAATTACGACATATTTTGATCCTTTTTTTTTTTTTTTTTTTTTTTTTGAGACAGAGTCTTGCTCTGTCACTCAGGCTGGAGTGCAATGGTGCTGTCTCGGCTCACTGCAACCTCTGCCTCCCGGGTTCAAGTGATTCTCCTGCCTCAGCCTCCCAAGTAGTTGGGACTACAGGCACCTGCCACCACACCCAGCTAATTTTTATTATTTTTAGCAGAGACAGGGTTTTTCCATGTTGGCCAGGCTAGTTTCGAACTCCTGATCTCAGGTGACCCACCTGCCTCAGCCTCCCAAAGTGCTGGGATTACAGGTGCGAGCCACCACACCCGGCCTTGATCCATATTTTTAAATTGGAGAACGTCAATTGGGTAGCACTTTTTCCTAATTCTGTTTTGTGCTAAAGCAATGACAGCTTCAAAGACTTCTCAATTTGACATAACAAAGGCAGATCTCCAGAAGAAAGCCATATTTAACAAGCATACATGCACCTCCAACCATGACTAAAGCCCTACACTAAGGGTCAGCAAAGCTGGCAGTGGCTTGTTCCCAGGCCTACGTTCTGCAAGTGGTCAGTGGCGCAGTAGAAGAAGCGTGGGTGGGAGGCACAGAGGCCAGCGCCTACATGGACTTCCATCAGCTCATCACAATATCCCTTCTCTAGGACCTGCTCCTTGTCCTCTCCACAAGGTCCAGGGACAGTCCCCACACAACTGTGTTGTGCCTTGTGCCCTCCAGTTATAAGGAGGGCACCTGATCCACTGTGAACCAAACAGAGTTCATTTTCTGTGACTTAGGACTCGAGACAGAGAGAGTCTAGTTGGTCAATCTATGTGGTTAGAACAGTAACTTGTAAATGCTGGAGTTGCCATCGGCCACTGTTTGCCATAAAGACTGAGGAGCAGGAAGGCAAGCGTGGGAAAGCCACAGCGCTGGGGAGAGTGAACCACTGGTGTCCAAGCGTTTCCAGACCCTTCCTGAAACTCAGCCATATTCAGGTCCTCAAACTGTGTGAGGTGGAATACAACCCATTAAATCCCCAACCACCTTTGTTTTTGACATGAGCTGCTCCAGGAGTCCCTGCTGTTGCTCTTACTGGCACAGGGAGAAGGGCAGAGCCAGCTGTGCATGGTGACCAGCTGGAGCTTTCACGGGACACACAGGTATGGTGCTGTAAAGGGGCACTGGCCCTTCCTGGAGAACATCAACTCACCAGCCATGCCAGCCATGCTGACGTGTGCAAAAAAAGCAGCTGATCCCTGGCGGGACTGCTGCAAGCACCGAGGTGGCCTATAAAACACAGCTTGGCTCACAGCACGTGCTCCATAACTGTTAACTAAGCGTAACAAAATTTCACAGAAATAAGTCAAGGAGGATATCTTTTCTTTCCCTCTACAACCTGTTTTTAGAATATCTTAGCTATGTGCTTTTTGTGGGTTGCTTCTTTATCAGCAGTGGAAACCTTTTAATTCCAACTAACATCTTGCACAGATGCTCCAGATCTACAACAGATAAAAGAAGAGCCAGGCATGGTGGCTCACGCCTGTAATCTCAGCATTTTGGGAGGCCAAGGTGGGGGGATCATGAGGTCAAGAGATCGAGACCATCCTGGCCAACATGAAGAAACCCCATCTCTACTAAAAACGCAAAAAGAATAAGCCGGGCGTGGTGGCGTGTGCCTGTAGTCCCAGCTGCTCGGGAGGCTGAGGCAGGAGAATCACTTGAACCCAGGAGGCAGAGGTTGCGGTGAACCGAGATCACGCCACTGCCCCAGCTTGGTGACAGAGCGAGACCCCATCTCAAAAAAAAAAAAAGAGAGAAATGCTGCCACCAGGCTCCCAGTCTGTCTCCACCTGTGCTCCTAGGGCTGAGCACCATGGAAAAGGCACAGCTAGAAAGATCACTTCCCCCGACTCGCTACAGCAGAAGAGCACCTGCCTCACCAGCAGTGAACCATGGCTTCAAAACAGATTTCAAGTAGACATTCACTTGATTATATTGAGAAAGACAAGGAACCTTGTCTCAGGAATCTGGAATCAAACAAAGGAGATGGCCACTAAATGGTGGGTGGGGTGTCCCCGACTCAATTGGAGTGTTGTGTCCATGATTTCCAATACCCTCAAAATTATGCAGGAACGATCCACTTGTGAGAATAAAGCCTTCCCAGAGAATGGATGACCTAGAGCACAAGTGGAATATTAGTACTCTCTATCCCACCTGCACCAAGGAAAATATGAGCGAGATGGCTCCAAGTTAACCCAGAGTCCTTCACAGAGATGTATCATTTACTTATAAATTGGCTCCATCTAATTTCCTTGATGAGATGGAAAGGGAGAAATGCCAAAAATTGCATGGGGAATTGAGACTACTCTGAAGGGCCCTCCACACAGCCTTAGCTCTGACAGCTTCCTTTTGTGGCCAACTCCCCAACTCTTGCTACTAAATAACAGCAAATAGTCATTAGCACAGGATCTGAATGAAAGAGTTCAGATGGCCTTTCAGGAATTTCTGAAGAGTGTCAAGTAGTAACTTCATTTTATTTGTCTCATAACTCACCATGACACATCCCAATTTTGAGAAAAGAACAAACTCAATGGAAGGGTCAGAATGGTTTACACAGCACCCCACCCCCCAACTTCCATGGGGTTTTCACCAGGACGTTTCCAACTTCCCTCATGCTAAGAATGAGGTTGGCTTGGAGAACAGCAGGCCTGAGCCAGGATGATTACAAGGGAGAGATTACATGGTAGACGCACCTGGAGCTCCATGCACATGTGGCTGAGTGTAGTGGAAAGCCACCACAGGGCCAACAAAGGCCTCAAGACAGCTGCTTATTAAACAGTGGACAAGAAACAAGGGCCGTTCTGAACTCGGACAATTATGTTGCAAACTGGCAACACATCCACAAAGAGATGGGTGACCAGGCAGCCGTGGGGCAGAGCTCTCCTATGAAGGCTGCTCTTGGCCCCATGTGGTCAGAGTAGAAACACATTGCTATCTGATTAGGCAGCAGTTACACATCCAAAAAAATGCATGCTTAGGATGCAGCTGAGCTCCTATCTCTTTCTCTGCTGGCTTTTATTATTAATTTATTTTAAGAGACAGAGTCCCTAAAATGTTCATAGGTAAAATGAAGATGTGTCATTTGGGGCCAGCCCAGCGTGCAGTCCCCAACCCATAAGAGCATCCTGATTCTCCTCTGGGAATGGCACCTGCCCTACCCTCAAGACTATGTGATTTGGGTGGGATGACGCTATTCCCATGCTAGTATATCCCATTAACTTGTCCCATGTCCAGAGTTAATGATTCAAAAATGGCACAATTCAATTTGAGCCAGTGAGAACCTGTGCCAAGTTTTTTGCTGAAAATATTGGAAAGGGGATGTCTTCCTTAGAGGGGATTTTAGAGATAGGAGGCTGAATACAGGAGCTACAGGTAGTGATTTGGACATAAGTGGGAGGAGACTGCCTGAGAATGAAGCCAACACAAGAAGAAAGTAGATATTAAACACAGATCAGACTCCCAAAGACAGACTGAACCTCTTAAATCAGTCCTGCCTGATCTATCCCTCTACTCCTCAAATACATTAGCCAACAATTTCCTTTGATTTGCTTAAGCCAGTGTGAGTTGAGTTTCTATCACTTCCAGCCACATGAGTCTTAATACAAAGTATGTTGACCCAGTAATCCCATGCCCAAGATTTTAATGCGTAAGAAATGGAAAAACACTTTAAGTACAAAAGGTTCATAATAGGTTCATGTGATTTATAACAGCAAAACATTAGATGTAACTAAATGTTCCATAGTAGGGTGATGATTGAGGTATGATTTATTCAAAGAATAGGCTATAGGTAGATATTTTAAAGCCTTTGCAAAGAGTACTGTTGCTGGCTTGCAGTGGTGGCTCACACCTATAATCCCAGCACTTAGGGAGGCCAAGGCAGGAGCATCGCTTGAGGCCAGGAGTTTGAGACCAGACTGGGCAATATAGTGAGACCTCATCTCTACAAAAAAATTTTAAAATTAGCTGAGCGTGGTAGCAGACACCTGTAGCCCCAGCTACTCAGGAGGCTGAGGTGGGAGGATTGCTTGCGCCCAGGAGGTAGAGGTTGCAATGAGCCAAGATCACACCACCGTAAGCCAGCCTAGGCAACAGAGGGAGATCCTGTCTCAAAATATTTTTTAGAAAAATACTGTTTAATGTTTCTATTAGCATATTAGAAAGAACAATGGCATTGATAATAAACAGATAGGTTGTATGTTGGGTTCTGCATTGGGTGCCACAGGAAAGGATGGGTCTGGAACAGGGGGAGTTCTAGCCAGCACAGGTGCAAACTGAATGGGAAGATCAGAAGAGGCTTCATTGAGAAGGGGACATTTAAGCAAAGACTTAAGGAGATGGGGACAGTAAACCATGCTGTTACCTGGGGAAGGACCTTCCAGAGAAGAAGAGTCAGTAAAACGCTCTGAGGTAGAACACTTGGCATGTCTGAGGCCATTCTGGCTAAAGCCAAAGGAAGCAGGAGGAGAGTTACGAGAGATAATTCGGGCAAGATACAAGATGAAGCATGTGCTACAACTAGCTTTACAGGCTGCATTGAAAACAACCAGAAAAAAATTCCCTCAAATGCTAACAGTGGTTAATCTTTGAAGGGTGGGAATATTTGAGTGGGTTTCTTTCCTTTCTACTGTGAACCCCAAAGTATCTGAGACAGAGATCAATCAATTTAGAAAGTTTATTTTACCAGTGTTAAAGACATGCCCATGACACAGCCTCAGGAGGTCCTGACCGCATGTGCCCAGAGTGGTCCAGGCACAGCTTGGTTTTATACATTTTAGGGAGACATGAGGCATCTATCAATATGTGTAAGATATACATTCGTTCTGTCTGGAAAGCAGGACAACTCGAGGTGGGGAGGGGGCTTCCAGGTCACAGGTAGGTAACAGACAAATGGTTGTATTTTTTAAAGTCTTTGATTAGCCTTTCACAGAATACACAATTTCTATGTGAGGGGAGGGTAGAGGAACAGTCACTTACACCTTTGCCCAGCTTGGTGAAACAAAAGGGCAGAGGAAGCAATTGGATATACATCTGTCTCAGGTGAACAGAGGGAGGACTCAAGGTCTGTCTTTTGTGCACAAAGAATTTCTTTGTGGGCAAATTGTGAGGGAGGTATGTAGCTTCTCAATCTCTGTAGCTATCTTATTTAGGAATAAAATGCGAGGCAGGTTTGCCAGACTGTCCCCAGCTTGACTTTTCCCATTAGATTAGGGATTTGGGGGTCCTGAGATTTATTTTCTACATTTTCTACAACCACCACATCATTTAAACCAGAAAAAGAAATCTATGTGGGGAAAAAGATATCCAACTCACAAAAATATCAACAAAGGTCTAAAATGGAGTCAAGAGAAACCAGATCTGTGATACATATCTGGGACTAGGCTGCACTGTGAGTTCACAAATGCTCTAACAGGGTGGCATATGACCATATGTGTCTTTATTACATCTAAGTTTCTGAATCCATCTTTCTAGGTCAAATCACCTATATGAGTGGTTTGTTAATGGCCCAAAAAGTTCATGGAAGTACAGTGGCGGACCAAGAAAGCCAGCAAGTGGAGCACGAGCAGAATGTCACTTGCAGTCTAAGGAACCTCCTGCCTCCCAGGATGCTGCGTGTCACACACACTACTTTCATTTACGTGTCAAAGGGGTAATAACAGCTACTCTCCCAGAAGCACACACACAACAGAAGTCTAAAATAAATATTTATACAAGTCTGGTTAAAAGACCAGACCTTCTTTAACTAAGTCACACACCAGGCCAGAAAGCATATCAGCTGGAAATTCGAATTCAAATAGAAAGACAGCTGGAAAATGGACAGGACCCAGGCAACCCATTGTTAGGGCAAAGCTAAATCGTGCAGCTGAATCAGCAGCAGGCTTTGAGGGAGGGTTCTGGACAGTAGAGACAAAATACCTCGGAAATGCACAAAGAGGTAAGGATGCCAGCAAGGCAACAGAGGATCAGTGCAGACAGCCCCTCCACAACCTTAAACAAAGAATGCCATTTCAATCGCTGGCAGGATTTGCAGCAAAAATGAGGACCCATCTGTCATTCTCTCCAAAGTCATGCAACAATTATCTTGAGCCTTAGCACTCTTCAGCAATGCCCCCAGGCCCCGTAACACCTCCAAGTTGCAAAATTATGTGACTGTAAGTTTCGTTAATAAATCAATCCTACTTTAATTGGACAGCCTCTATTACACAGGGGCCTGGCAACAACCTCACCTCCAGCCATGTAATTAACTCAAATGGAGAACCATCTTTCCATCATCCACCATAAAAATACATACACACATACATAAATTTGGACCCCTCTTAGTTCCACCTCCTCTGCTGCCTAACAAGAAAACATAATAATGAAAACACCAATCTGGATCTTTGGATTCTCTCAAAACACTGAAATCTGCCCACCCTTGGCTGTCCCTTTCTCCCAGTGGTGCCAATGCTACATTCGGATGAGGCATGTGCTCTGGGGTACACACCTCTCCTGCAACATCACAGCCAGCCTGCCTCACTCACCTCTTCCACCTGCCTGGCCCCTGTGGCATCTAGTTGACCCCGTAAGGCTTGAGTATTGGACCTCACATGTAGGGCATGAGCAACCTGCTATGTCCAGCAATGTCCAGCAAAGTGCCTGCTAAATATTCATTTTGCTGTATGGACTGTGGTTCCCAATGTTTTCTACTGGAAGGTCTGGCTCTCAGCAAATTACAAAAAGCTGTACCATGGTCAGGTTCTCAAAGCCAAAACCATTATTTGAGAGCTCTTTGACTTCTACAGACAACCCTGAGAACCATTATTAGCCTTAGGTAGGCCATGGGCACTGGCCTGCCACCCTCCGGGGCTCTGCCTGTCTGGAGAGCAAGTGTTTGTTAGGAAAGCAACTGTTTGTCTCAGGCAAACCCTTGCCAAGACCTCAGGGATGATCATGGGTCTCTCTCACATGACGAATGGGTGGCTACATACAAAAAGGGACTATACAACCCCGCCCCAATCCCACACCCACAATAACCTATAAAACCCACAAAAATGGGCTTGAAGAGGTTAGAAAATATTGCCCTCGAGCTGCTGCTATGGGGGTAGGGAGTGCCTTTTGCTAGTGTTCTGGGCCACTTTGCAATGAAAGGTCACTTGCACTCCAATTTCTAACAGGAAGCAGCGACTGTCATTCATCCCTCCATGCCCCTGGTACTTGTACACATTGGCCTCCCTGGAAAGGCCATGGTCCTTAGGATGGAGGAAGCCTCTGTTCTCTGATCTCCTCTTCTGCGGGCCACACCTGCTCACTGCACTCCAGCCACATGGGGCTCCTCGCTGACCTCCCCACAGCCAGGCCACGGCTCTTCATTCTGCCAGGAACAAGCTTACTCCAGGGATCAGCCTGGCCTGCTCCCTCCCCTCCTTCAGGTTAGGGCTGTCCTGGCCACCACATTTAACGATGAAACCTGCCCTCGTTCCCAATCTGAGCTCTCTGTCACCCACCTCTAAATTTTCTTTATCTGAAGTACATCTCATCTACCACATTATCTAATGTACTTACGTAGGTTTCATCTGCCCCACCCTACTCCCACCTATTAGAATATATACACCACAAAGGCAAAAGCTTTGAATGTTTGTTCCCTGATGTATCCCGAATGCCAAGATCAGTGCCTAAACACATAGAACATGGAAAACTTTCAGATGGATTCATTAACACCTTCCCCTTAGGTCCAGCATGCAGCAAACAGAGCCTTCAGGGAGAAGGCAGACAGGACCAAGGGCTCAAAACACCGGGAGGCCCAGCCGTGCTACCCAGAAGCCCTTCCCTGAGCAAATGAAGCCGCAGCCGGCACTTTCTGGGGCACAATGGAGAAACCAGCCTCTAAATGGACCACTGCTTTAGGGACAGCTTGAAGCATTTGCAAATGGCAAAGATCTAGGACTAAGGAAAGAGTAAGGATAGCCCCAGACCCAGAAAGCCAAGAGCCAACACAGAATAGTATAACAGGAAAAAAAATCCAAATAAAAACAACCCAAGGAAAGTCTCTAGCATGGACCAGGGCACCCTCGTTCCTGCTACCACACACCACCAGACTAGCTCTGTTCCAGTTAGCATAACATGAAATGCACATGACCCCCGTTCCAAAGCAGGGATCGGCATTCCTGGGACATGGGCAGGATGCCTGCCACTCAACAGGGAGAGACCTGGGTTTCAAGAAGCTCTCAGAAGTCTCACACACAGGAGTCACCAGCTCAGAGACAAAAAGACAAGACCCCAGCTTTTAATGGCAAAACTTCCTCAACACCACAGCACACTTTCACTGTGCTGCTTCTTCAGTCTGGGAATAAGGAGGAGGAACATCCCCTGAAGGCACAGTTAACCAACTTTCATGAGCATTTATGGGCCGTCTCCGATGGCGTATACAGCCCCTCAACTTGTTAGCACATTTGCTCCACAGACTTCACACGCCAGAGCTAAAAGTAGCAGCAAAGTTCTTTTATTATTATTATTTTTGTTGTTGTCGAGACGGAGTCTCGCTCTGTCGCCCAGGCTGGAGTGCAGTGACGCCATCTTGGCTCACTGTAAGCTCCGCCTTCTGGGTTCACGCCATTCTCCAGCCTCAGCCTCCCGAGTAGCTGGGACTACAGGCACCCACCACCACACCCGGCTAATTTTTTTATATTTTTTTAGTGGAGACAGGGTTTCACCATGTTAGCCAGGATGGTCTCGATCTCCTGACCTTGTGATCCGAGGTCCAGCCTCAGCCTCCCGAGTAGCTGGGACTACAGGCACCCACCACCACGCCCGGCTAATTTTTTTTGTATTTTTTAGTGGAGACAGGGTTTCACCGTGTTAGCCAGAATGGTCTCGATCTCCTGACCTCGTGATCCGCCTGACTTGGCCTCCCAAAGTGAGCAGCAAGGTTCTTGCTGAATGTCACTCACACTTTCCTAACACTTGCTCTTACACCTCCTTGTGCCAGGGTTGCCCACAATGCCAGCAGAGCTATCAAGTAAGCCTGTGGGAGGCAGGCCTGGTCAGGTGTCCTCAGACCACACTCAATTCATGTCCTGCAACCCACATTGCCAGACTAACATGAGTAGCCACGCTCAACTAATCACTCTTTCATTCAACCAACAAGTGCTTACTGAGCACCTACTATGTGTCCCACACTATTCTGCTGAGCTGGGGATGCAGCAGTTGCTTGCCCAACAATTTGATAAAACATACATTTTAAAGCCTTATGTTTCCCTTAATCATAGAATGCAGCTCCTTTAGCCCAGTAAGTAAAGCATTCATTAGATAAACAGAGATGGGGATAAAATTTATAGAACAGAACTTTCGCATTTTATCTTCTCTTGTCTTCTATGTTAAATACCTGTGAGGTTGCTGGGAGTTTGAAGCTTGTTTCTAGGTAAACTCATTTTCAGTCCATTCTTTTTACTTTGGCTTGGTGTCTTTTTGGGCCCCAAAGCTCCCTGCCCCTAGCTGCCTTTCTTTTATAAAACACAGAAATGCTCCTTGCCTTCTCCCAAGCAGCACACAAAAGCGTGAAGTCAAGGGTTGTATCATATTTGTCTCTATCCTCAGGGTCTGTGTGCTCAAGCACAAGTGCATTGTCAGTGCTCAAAAAATCCTTGTTAAACTGAACAAGACTGGAAGAATCTCTAACCCCCAATTATAATTTCTGGCTTTTATTTAATGTGTGACAGTCAATTCAGACCAGAACCAAAAGCTAACACTATGGGCAAGAAGAGCTAGCAAAGGCATGGATATTGTCACCCAAGGTCATCCTTGCCAGGCCACTGAGATGGCCCTTGGTCTGCACTGCTGATTCCAAACACATTGAACCTCTTTGGTTTGAAAAGTCGCTTAAGAAACATTTTAAAGAACAGAACATACTATGAAGAAGAAAAATACACTGAATAAGGGTCCAGAGATTTGGCTTAAAGAAACTATGCTGAACAAACACCAACTCATTTGATCTGAATCAAAGTAATTTGAAGATTAACGTGATCACTCAAAGAATACAAGTTAAACATGGTGGAATACAGCCCTTTTGTCCTCTCTCCTCACCACCCTGCTCCATAAAACCCAAAGCAACAAGAAACAGGAAAAAACTAGAAAAAGAATAAAATGATCAAAGATCCAGAAAATGGCCAACCCCCAATAACCTAAGTTATAAAGGGAATCTACAAAATACATTAAAATTTAGACCATGCTAGGAGAAGATGCTGACAGCTGATAATATGTCTCAATCAAACCTTGGGCAGAGCTTAGACTTTTCCACAATTAGATGGCACAGTCATCAGTAATCCAAACAATTGTCCCTTATATGCAATGGCAAGCTTGGAGCTGAGCTCCAGCATCCACCCCTGGACCCTTTCCTGATATTCTACACACTAGAGAGCAAAGGCATGAACCAAAGGAGTGCGTGCTCAGACAGACACTGATACAAGAATCAGACACCACCATTCCATCAACGAGAGGAGCCAAGGCTCCACCGCCAGCCAGGCAGTCTTCTCTTATATTCAAGGCAGGAAGATGTTCCCCAAGGTAGATCACTGAGATCAGGTGCCCCGAGAATAAGTACTCAAATTAAAGCTGCCTGCTGCTCCCTGCATGCCTGGTTCTCCACAAAGTCACAATTATTAGAGCAGTGAGGCACTGGCAAACTGGCAGACAGAATAGGGGAACTAGAAAGAATTAAGAAGTGAATTCAACAAGGCCACCACACATTAAGTGAATACACAAATTCCAGTTATTTCTATATTAGCCACAAACGAAGGAAATGTAATTTTTAAAAGGCTCTATTCAAAACAACAAAATTATCAAATACCTAGGAAAAAACTAATGAAACTAAAAAAATATGCAAGACTTCTACCTAGAAAAGCAATGAAATATTTTAGGAGAAATTAAAGACAACTATTAAATATATGAAGAAACATACCATGTTTGTGGATTGGAAGCCTCACTGTGGCCAATTAAAATCCTAGCAGGTGGTGACAGAATTGATAAGATGAAGCCAGAGTTCATGTGGAAAGTGAAAAGAATCAGGAATAGCCAAGACAGGCCAGGCACGGTGGCTCACACCTGTAATCCCAGCACTTTGGGAGGCCAAGGCAGGTGGATCACCTAAGGTCAGGAGTTCGAGACCAACCTGACAACATGGAGAAACCCTGTATCTACTAAAAATACAAAAAACTTAGGCGTGGTGGTGGGTGTCTGTAGTCCCAGCTACTCGGGAGGCTGAGGCAGGAGAATCTCTTGAATCCGGAGGCGGAGGTTCCAGTGAGCCGAGATCATGCCACTACACTCCAGCCTGGGTGACAGAGCGAGACTCCACTGCGGCAGCAGTGGCGGTGGCAGGGTGGGCAGGGAGAATAGCCAAGACAATCGTTAACAACCACAACCAAAAAAACCTGGAAGACAGTCACTACCCGATACGAAGATTTCAAAGCTACAGTAAATAAAATGATATTAGCACAAGGATAAACAAAGAGACCACAGAACAAAAGAAGACCCACACAGATATGGTTACTTGATTTATATATTTCAAAAGTACCCCTAAAATACACGGGGGAAAGAAAGTTCTTTTCAATAAATGGTACTGGGCCAGTTGGACATCCATATGTAATGACTGAATTATGACCCTACCTTACTCCATATAGAGAAAACTGTCGATGAGCTGTAGATATAAAAGTGTAAGGTTAACATAGGAGAGGTCTGAAATAGAATATTGGCATGGAGTTTCATAATCTTGGGGAAAGGTAAAGATTTTTTAAACTAGACATAAATGCATTCATCATAAGGGAAAGGACTCGTAAACTGAACTACATTAAAGACCTCCTTCAAAGAGCAAAACAGCAAGCCATCGAGTTTATTGAGAAGATATTTATAAAACATAACTACCAGGGGACTTATATCCAGAATATATAGACTTATAAATCACTAAGAAAGAGAAATCAACCCAATAGGAAAATGGGTGAAAGACTTAACAAGCTTCATGAAAGATGATACACAAATGACCAATAAACATATGAAAATATACTCTACTTATTGGTAACCAGGGACAATAAAACTAAAACCACAGATGCCACTACATACTCAAAGTGTGGCTAAAAAGTAAAACAGCTGACAGTTTCAAATGTTGGTAAGGATGCAATACAACTGAACTCTTGAACTGCTGGTGGAAGTGTAAAACGGTACAAATACTTTTAAAAACTGGCTGCCCGTCTCTATAACAGCTGATCAGGTCAGGTGCGGTGGTTCATGTCTGTAATCCTAGCACTTTGGGAAGCTGAGGCAGGCAGATCACATGAGGCCAGGAGTTTGAGACCAGCCTGGGCAACATAGTGAAACCTGATCTCTACTAAAAGTACAAAAATTAGCCAGGTGTGGTGGCGCGTGCCTGTAATCCCAGCTAGTCAGGTGGCTGAGGCACACGAATCGATTGAACCCGGGAGGCAGAGGTTGTAGTGATCTGAGATCACAACACTGCACTCCAGCCTGGGTGACAGAGCAAGACTGTCTCAAAAACTAAAACAAAAACAAAAGTGATCTTACTCCATGACCCAGCTATTCCATCCCTAGATATATACTCAATGGAAATACATACTTATGGCTGGGTGCAGTGGCTCATGCCTGTACTCCCAGCACTTTGGGAGGCCGAGGCAGGTGGATCACCTGAGGTCAGGAGTTCGAGACCAGCCTGGCCAACATGGTGAAACCTCATCTCTACTGAAAATACAAAAATTAGCCAGGCGTGGTGGCAGGAGCCTGTAATCCCAGCTACTCGGGAGGCTGAGGCAGGAGAATCACTTCAACCTGGGAGGCAGAGGTTGCAGTGAGCCAAGACTGAGCCACTGCACTCCAGCCTGAGCGACTGAGGGCAAGACTCTGTCTCAAAAAAAAAAAAAAAAAACCATACATACATATGGATACTTGAAGATGCTAACAAAATGTTCACAGCAGTGTTATTCCTAATTGCCAAAACTGGAAACAGCACAAACGTTGGTCAATAGTAGAAATGGATAAACTGGTGGTATATTCATCCAATGAAATACAACAATGACAATACATGAATTACAGCTAATCACAACTACACGTATGCATCTCAGAAAAGGCAAACACAAAAGCACTCATTGGATAATCTATGTATGATTTGGTTTGTATAAAGTTCAAAAATAGACAAAGCAAATCCACAGTGGTAGAATTCAGGCTGGTGGTCACCTCCCGGGCAGGGAGTGGTGACAAAGACGGGGCATGAACAGGTCTTCTCAGGTGGGAAGATGAGTGTGAGTGGTGGCTACACAGCTATGTTCACTTTGTGAAACTTCATTAAGCTATGGGATTTTCATCAATGATGCTTCTGTATGTCTATTATACTTCAATTTTTAAAAGAATACTTGCAAATCACTAAATTTTTTAAAAGCCCAAGAGCCTAAAAGATAAGGCAAGAAAGCAACATGAACATGCAATTTTAGAAAAGGAATTTAAAATAACTGATAAACATAAGGTAGCAAAACTGAAAAAACGAGAAGAAAATGAAGATCAGTCCCATTTCTACCTTTTACAATGGCAGATATAAAAGGATTTTGCTCACACCTGTAATTTCATTTTGGGAGCCTGAGGTGGGCAGATCACGAGGTCAGGAGTTCGAGACCAGCCCAGCCAATATGGTGAAACCCCATCTCTACTAAAAAACATAAAAAATTAGCCAGGTGTGGTAGCACGTGCCTGTAGTCCCAGCTACTTGGGAGGCTGAGGCAGGAGAATCGCTTGAACCAGGGAGGTGGAGGTTGCAGTAAGCCAAGATCATGCCACTGCACTCCAGCCTGGGTGGCAGGGTGAGACTCCATCTCAAAAAAAAATTTTTTTTTGCAAATTCTGAGTGTTGGTGAGGGCATGAGGACAAATGTCTCATTTGGTGTCAGTGGGGAAACCTCTTAGAGGTGCAGCTTGGAGATGTTTATCAAAAGGTAAGATATACATTATTTGCATCCAACAAGTTCTACTTTGAGAAATATATTCTACATTTATACTGGCACAAATGCAGAAAGAATACATACAGGAGTGTTTATTACAGATGTATAACAACAAAATATTAACCACTTAGGCATCCATTAATAAGAGAGTTGTTTAATAAATCACACATGCATACCATAAGATATCATTAAGCTCTTGAAAAAGATAGATGTGTAACGCTGCAAAATGTAGTGACAGAATAAAGCAAGGTAATTAATAGATTATCAAAGCTTCTGTGTGTGCATGGGTGTGTACAGAAATTTTTCTTTATGATACAATTTCAGAGAAGCTACACAAGAAATTCCAGATGATTTCCTCATTAGAAGGGCACTGGGAGTACAAGGTTGAAAGGCAGCTCTCATTCCACCTACATCCCTCCATATGCTTCGGTTTTCTTACTCTGTGTATGTATAATATCTGCACGTATTTCTGAGGCGGGAGATAGGGGTTCATGCTCCACAACCAAAGAAAGCAGCCAAACCACTTTCCACATAGTCACTGAGAATCAGTAATTATGTGGTTCCTTGCCATCACTGACTTAAATGGAATTTGGCCAAAAAGAGCTCGTGCAGCGAGAGATTTAAGTTCCGGATATTTTAAACTACCTAGGTGTACTCACCACTTTTACAGTTACAAAGCAAATAGATCCTGATTTGCCAATATTCACAAAATAAAGAGTCAGGAGCTGGGCATGGTGACTCACACCAGTAATTCCAGCACTTTGGGAGGCCGAGGCAGGAGGATCACCTGAGGTCAGGAGTTCTAGACCAGCCTGACCAACATGGTGAACCCCCGTCTCTACTACAAATACAAAATTAGCCGAGTATGGTGGCACAGGCCTGTAATCCCAGCTACTCAGGAGGCTGAGGCAGGAGAATTGCTTGAACCCAGGAGGCAGAGGTTGTAGTGAGCCTAGATCACACCATTGCACTCTAGCCTAAGCAACAAGAGCAAAACTCCATCTCAAATAATAAATAATAATAATAAAGAGTCAGGGACTTTCCAAAATTTAAGTCCCCAAGATAGCACCTTTCTCCATTTGCAACAAAACCTTTCCTTCCTAGTTGTGGATGATGTTAACAGGGAATCAAGAGGAGGAGGAACAGATGCAAGTCTTTGCAATGATGTAACTCTCCTGGACAAGCCCTGGGCAGATACAAAGGTCAGAGAACACATTCTGCAGTGGCTAAAAAAGGTCCACTTGGCTACATCGTCTCCTCTGTTAGGGGCTGAAAACCTACGTGTTTCTCCTTTTTAAAGGTTGCCATCATATCCCAGGCAACTGCATAGTCTTAGCATTCTTCTAACTTAAAATAAAACTAGACTTAAGATTTATAATAGAATAAGGTAATTTACTCAACAAATATGACTCCCTTTATTTGAAAGTGTGTGGTAACTGATATATTTTGGGGTGCCCCAGATCTATCATGTTCCAGTAGGGCATCACCAGCTTTCATTAACTTTGAGTGTAAGTATACAGGCCACATAGAGAAACAAGAATAAAGGAAAGAAGGCAGGGCATGGTGGCTCACACCTATGATCCCAGCACTTAGGGAGGCAGAGGCAGGCAGGTCACTTGAGGTCAGGAGTTTGAAACCAGCCTGGCCAACATGGTGAAACCCTGTCTCTACTAAAAATACAAAAAAATTACCCAGACATGGTGGCGGGTGCCTGTAATCCCAGCTACTTGGGAGGCTGAGACAGGAGGATTGCTTGAACCTGGGAGGTGGAGGTTGCAGTAAGCTGAGATAGCACACTGCACTCCAGCCTGGGTGACACAGTGAGACTCCATCAAGAAAGAAAGAAAAGAAAGAGAAAGAAAAAGAAAGAAAAGAAGGAAAAGAAAAAGAAAAAATAAAAGAAGGAAAAGAAAAAGGAAAGAAAGAAAAGAAGGAAAAGAAAGAAAGAGAAAGAAAAAAGAAAGAAGAAAAAGAAAAGGAGAAAAAAGAAGGAAGGAAGGAAGGAAGGAAAGAAAAGAAAAAAGGAAAGAAAAAAAGAAAAAGAAAGAAACAAACAAAGAAACAAAGAAAGAAAGAAAAAAGAATGAAGGAAAGAAATCTTAGGTCTGGCTTCTGAATTAGCAAATGTATTAGCTATCCATGAGCCCTGTGAGCATTCTAAAGCAAGGAGAGTACGACCACAAAGACATCATCAGATCCATCAACCAATCAACACAACTTCACAGGAGAAGTCTGGGGAATCTGTCACAAGAACAAACATGAAAGATAACAACTCTCAAAAGTGAGATTCAGACACTCCATGAAATCACTATGCCAAAGACCCACAGTGACGCTGGTTACCAGTTACAAATAGCCTGGACTGAGCTCTGATAGGATTTTATAGATGGAGAGCTGTGTTTTTGACATTCTACATGAACCAGAACAATTTCCCAGTGATATTGAGCTATAAATCAAAAATGAATCAGTGTTGATGCTTCAAAAGAAAATAAAAATAGGAGTCATAGTTTTTCTTGATCCAATGACAATAATTCTTCCCTGACAGCATCAGCTTTACTTCTACTCAGTGCTAATAAGTAACTCATAACCAGGTATCAGGGCAGTGAACTGAACACTGCCACGGTTGGACCACCACCCTTAGGGTTTTTCAAAACAAGTTCCTTAGACCCTGTAGGTTTAAGCCCTAAGGGACCACAGTGGGCCCCTCATCCCACCCCCACATCATTTCAATCAGAACGACTTCTTTATCATCTCCATTAGGAGCGAGAGTTATGTCAAAGATTTACCTGCAAAGATTTAGCTAAAAAGAACACTTGGAAAACACATATAAATGAAACACATATGAATGAAGACCCCCCAGCCACATTCATCCTTGTAGTTAGGACTGGAATTCTAGCCATAGTCACATCCCCAGTCCCTGGCCCAGATCGAACCTCTAATATAATTATTACCCACCAAGAAAATAAGGTCGTATTCTGTTTCAGTACTCAGAGACGGTTCTCAGAGACATTCATCAACTACCTCCAACCAACACTCAACTTCATGGAAGTCATGTAGCCTTTTCCTGGGATCCATATACAGTAGTCCCCTTTGTCCATGATTCTACTGTCTGCAGTTTGTTACTCACAGTCGACTATAGTATGAAAATATTAAATAGAAAATTCAAGAACTAAATGATCCATATGTTTTAAGTTGCAAGCTGTTCTGAGTAGTGTGATAAAATCTCACACTACCCCACTCCATTATTCCCTAGACATAAATTATCCTTTTGTCCAGCAAATCCACACCATAGACACTCCCTGCCCGTTGGTCACTTATTAGCCCCTGGGTAATCAGGTCAACCATCATGGTATCTCAGTGCTTGTGTTCAAGGAATCCTTAATTTACTTCATAGTGGCCCCAAAGGCAAGAGTAGTTGATGCTGGCAATCCATGTATGTCAAAGGTATGCTGTAAAGTGCTTCCTTTAAGTGAAAAGGTGAAAGTTGTTAATAAGGAAAGAAAAAAAAAATCACATGCTGATGTTGCTAAGATCTATAGTAAGAATGAATCTTCTATCTGTGGAGTTGTGAAGAAGGAAAAAAGAAACATGTGCTAGGTTTGTTGTTGCATCTCAAAATGCAAAAGTGTCACAGTGCATGATAAGCGCTTAGTTAAGATGGAAAAGGCATTAATTTGTGGGTACAAGGCAGGAACAGAAATGTATTCCATTAGGTGACAATCAGGTTCAGCACTATCCAAGTTTACAGGCATCCACTGGGGGCCCTGGAACATAGCCCCCACAGATAAGGGGGTACTACTATATATACATATACATATACATATACAACATAGTCATTTTTGCTCATTCTGCCCTCCTTACTTCTTCTAATAAAAGAAAGCCTCTTTTTTTCTAAGTAGGGGCTGTTCCTTTTTAGTGGAGCAGTTGACAGTAATATGATCCTATCCTGCGTCAGAGGAAAGCAAGTGACCAAACTGCAGAGTGTCCCATTCCCTGGACACAGTGATAGGACAATCAGAATCCTTTTTCAGAGACTGAGATAAATGGTGCGACAGAAAAGGTCTTCCTCCCCTGATACTGTAAGGGCTAGGACCCTTTGGGGTCAATTCAAGGCCACTTGTGTAGAGAACCAGCCCAAGAATGAAGCTGACATAGAGGAGAGAAGAGAGAAAGGAGAATGGAGGAAGTGAAACAGGATTCTGACATCATTCGACGCCATAAATCTGGCCAGTTACATTCTGAAATGCATTCTCATTTATTTTGCTTAAACTAACATGAGGATTTCCATTGCTTGTAACTGTGATGCTCTCAGCTGCTACCACATACATATGTCTCTTTTAATCAAAATGCTTGATGCTAAAGCTCATAGTACTCCCCCACTCATCTTGGCATCACCTCAAAGATAAATTAGGAACCGATTCACACAAGGAATTTCTTCAACAAGTTCCCCTCAAATTATAGATAGCCTCAGTCTTAAGAATCCAATTATATCTAATTCAAAAACACAGAAGGACACACCAATATGGAAAATACACAGTGAACAGAATAATGGCTGAAATGGCATTGCCCATATACTGTCTCGCTTTGCATTGACCCTTTCTTGCTTGTGTTTCTCACAATCAAAAGCGTTTATCTAATGGCCAACAAGGCTATGGTTTGACCACAGAACAGGGGAGCTTCTGCTGGCTCATCCCCACTTGCCTCTGCCATGACATTTTTCTCACTACCAATTTAAGGGGAACAAACACCTGAAATACAGAAATAATTTTTACTGCGAAAAAAAAAATCTAAAGCATTCTACTTACAAAATACGTTTTCAGAGAGCTTTAGAGTACCTATATTAGGGGTCCCCAAGACTAATCCTAGCTTTGGTGACTCACAAGAGGGACTCACAGGACTCAGCATATAGTCACACCCATGGCTAAGATTTATGACAGCAAAAGGATATAAAGCTAAATCGGCAGAAGGAAAAGGTGCATGGAACAAAGTCTGGAGGAAACTAGGCATAAGCTTCCCAGAGTCCTCTCCCAGTGGAGTCACAGAAGACATATTTAATTCCTCTAGCATCAAGTTGGGACAACAGGTGCAGAGTGTTGTGTACCAGGGAAGCCTGTTAGAGACTCGGTGACCAGGGATTTTACTGGGGGCTTGTTGCATAGGTCATATACTGCCTGGCATGTACCAGAATTCCAGACTTCTGGAAGGAAGGCAGGTATTCAGCATAAACCACATGGTTTGTACAAATGGTTTGGGCACACTGAGCCATACTTCTTTACGGAAAGTTTAATATTCACATAGGGAACTACTTACTAGCTATGTTGCCAAACAGTACCCAAGGGCCAACCTTGCAAGCAGGCTTTTCTAAGGAGAGGGAATCCCAAAACAGCTCTATTAACCTTCTCTACACAAGACCAAAGTTGAATTCCTCACATGAAAAAGAGAACTGAGCCCTGAGACATACAGCACCTTGCACAAAATCACACAGCAAAGCTAGAACCAGCACCCAGGTCTCCAGGATTGCAGAGAGAAGATGTCGTCAGCCACACCCCCAACATCTTCCAAAGATGCCTATGTCTCCCAAAGTCTGTCCACTTCAGAGCAGAGACTGCAAATTGATGTGAAAATAGCTCTGTTCTCAGTCCACAAATTCGCCATGGCAACATTAATTACATCCCTCACTTGAAAGTTTCACTGATGGAATATAATTTTTAATATTCTACCACTATCCCTCCTCTTAGACAAAGATACTTCTCCAATCCTATTTAATTATATCTGAAAATACCCAGTTCATTACCACCTTAATTAAAATCATACATCTTCATTTAAAGCTGGAGGAATCCTTAGAGATGGTCTATCTATGCCAACGTCTTTATTTCACAGAAGCAGTACTGTGGTTCAGAGAGGAAACAACTTGACTGAGCCTCCATCATCAATAGGTCTAAATGCCAGGGCCAGAATCCTCCCCACTTGGCTTGATGTCACGTGCCCTTCCTGCTGCCTCTTGCTGTCCTACCAAGCCAGACTCTCAGAATTCGGAAGACTGTGTGCTTATTATAAACCCTTCAGCGCTTAATGATCTGAAATGAGCTCCACTTCATGACCCCTGCAAGGAGGCCTGTACAGCCCTGCAAAGAGCCAATATTCCTGAAATTAGAGAATAAAAATGATTGCTGCAGTGGCAACGATCTCAAATGACATTTAGGTGCGATTTATATGCATCCTCTTTTAAATATATGCAGTTACCCAGAAGTACAACACGCTGTTGATCTGGAAAGAATCAACATGCCTGGGACATCTTGCCCCACAACCAAAGCTGCTGGACTGGCTACCGAGGGATCTCCCACACCCTGTCTAGTTCCTGAGCAATCTGTGATTCTTTCAGGCTCAACTGGCCTGAAAGAAAATTAAGGGGCTTATTTACATGGCCCAAGGAAACAGAGATTCAGTCTTCCCCACATGTTATTATCACACTGCACAAAGGAGCCACAAAGGCATGAACACAGAAGAGCAGTCATTTCTCTCCAGAACAGATTCTCATTGTGCATCATCCAGCAACTAGAAGAACCCAAGTGCTGAGAATGCTTCCCTATTCTAACCTGAAATATCTGTCACATCATAAAAGCTGATGGATAGAAGGGGCTCAGTCTAGAAAGTAGTATTTAAATGTATCAGAAAGGTATAAGCCAGTGTTTCTCAACTGGGGGCACTTTTAGCCACCAGGGGGTATTTGGCAGTGGGACATTGTTGGTTGTCACAGCTGGAAGAGAGGTCATCACCACTGGCTTCTAACGGGAGAGGCCAGGGATGCTGCTAAACAGCCTACAAGGTACAGGACAGCCCCACAGCAAAGAATCAGGGCCCCAAACACCAATAGCACCGAGGCTGAGAAACTCCCTTCTAGGCAGATACAGGCCAATTCACATTTCTTGAGAGGGTGGAGACAGATGTGATGCCGAGAGTTCTGTGCTGTTTCAGTGTTAAGTGCAATGACATATAATAAAAATGAGAAAACAGAATTAAAAAACACAGTTAACCAGGATTCCAGTTCCCATAAATTTTAGACCAAATTTTAGTTTATCTCACTGTTTTAGGCTTTGTGTCTTTGCATTCTGCAACACTTCAAATGCCTTTTGTTTCCAATTGGGCCATTCTGCTTGGGATGCAGTAGCAATGCTGCCTCCATTTCTAGAGCCCAGGAATCCAGGAGTAAAGAACTCTCAGGGTGAACTTCCGGAGGGACCCACAGAACACAGCTTGCCCAGACAGCCATCAGCTATTATGTGGCCTGTGTTCCAGAGCCTCTGGCTACTGCCCAGAAGTTTGTGTTTTTAATTATGTTTCTAAGAATTTACAGCCAAATTTTAGAAACCACTGTGAAAACACTGGGAAATCAAGATAGCAATTAGGAATAAGAAAGAAAATTCATACTACCAAACACCATAGCAGCACATCCTTATAATCTAGGCAACAGAGCGGATGCATACTATAAAAATAAGATTTGCAAACTGTGCTTATAGAAAAAAAATAGCCAAGCATTAAAAGAGCTAGGACATAGGCTCTATTCAAAATCTAGAAGACACAGCTGTGTACAATGGCTCACGCCTCTAATCCCAGCACTTTGGGAGGCCGAGCCAGGCAGGATGCCTGAGCCCAGTAGTTCGAGACCAGCCTGGGCAACATGGCAAAATCCCATCTCTACAAAAACCACAAAAATTAGCCAGGTACGGTGGCATGCGCCTGTAGTCCCAGCTACTCGGAAGGCTAAGGCAGGAGAATCGCTTGAGCCCAGGAGGTGCAGGTTGCAGTGAGCCAAGATCGCGCCACTGCACTCCAGCCTGGGCAACAAGAGAGAAACCCTGTCTCAAAACAAAAACAAAACAAAAAAAATCTAGGAAGATGTGTTCAAATGTCATCTTTTCCAAAATTATTTAGTACTTGTCGGGGTCTTCCAGTGTTCCTCAAATTTGCACCAAGAAAACGTCCACCTGGATGAAGAAATTATCTGAAGACCAAATGGGACGGTTAGCTCATTAACAGGATCCAGCATGCTTTCATGTTTCCCAGCTGCAAGGAAGGAGCAGACTGCCGGATGGCTCGATTTGATGCAGCTGTGCAGGAGATTTGCTGCCTAAGGGCTCCCAGGTGAGGGATGGAGTGGCTGCTGAAAGCCAGGCTGTTAGGCTTGCTGGACTGAGCACCTTGGCATGGGGTTCCATCTACATTAGGAGAAGAGGGCTTTTTCTAATATGCACTAAGGTCCCCGTGGTGTAGCAGGGCTGTAACTGTATGGTAGAGAAGGCATGGTCCATTTGCCAAGCAAGGCCAGCCCAGACATGTGGGGCTCTGTGGGGGGGTGGGGGAAGGGGACCATGTGGCAGTCCTGAGCATGCAAAATGGGAGGCCAGAGGGAGGAAGGGAACGCAATGACCTTCTTGGCGCTGTAGGGTTCTTCTTCCGCACAGCTTGAGTGGGAAGAATCGAGAGGAAGTAAGTGACCACAAACCACAGGTACTGAGAGCTGGGAATAAACTTATAAAGATGGTTGGCCTTGATTTTTCATCTACAGAATGGACCCTGATTAAGCCATTCTGGAAGCAAATCCATCTGCCATCTGAACCATGGTCAGGCCCCTACCCCACCCCCAGTGCCCACCATTCCTGCTGCTGTCAGCCAAGAGCCAGGCCGAGAATCGCCCCCTCAGCTGTCAGACACCCTGATGTCATACTCACACTTGCCTTCAATGCTAGGGGCCTGCGGTATGTATAGAAGTGGCTGAAAACAATCTCTGCCTCTTAGGTCACAGTTTGGTAGAGCAGAGAGGCACACACACAGGCTTCTCATTGTTTTTCCTAGCTCCATGCCATCCCTCTGGGTCATGCTTTCATGAGATGTGTCACTCGCCACACGGAGTGAATGCCCAGCACCCTAGGAAGGTAGAAGAAAGCTAAGCAGCTATGAGGGTCCTTAGCTTTAGCTCCCTACCAAACCGGACCATAAGAGAGTGCAATTCCTAAAGAGGATCTGGTTTTGTGGAGAGAGAACACAAAAGACTGCACAGATGAACCTAGTTTGATTTAAGTTAGGCAGATTTCAGCAGGTGCGTGGGAGCAGGTGGCATTTATGGGAGAACATCCTAAGTCAAAACGAGGCATGTCTGGGGGAGGCAGGTCTCCAAAAAGGACAGGCCCCAGGAAGAGTGAGACTCCTGGGGACCAACCACACAGAGGTGAGCCCAGGATGCAGAAGGTCCTAGGGAACACCTGTGCTTAAGAAACTGGGCAAAGATGGGAGAGCCAGTGAAAGAAACAAATGACACCCATGGGCACAGTAAGATGAGGATTTGAAGGTGCAGGGCTGTGCAGTCAAGGGAGGGTTTTCAGGGTGGTGGCCACAGACGTGTCCAAGAATAACTCCTGAGGAAAAGGTATTTGACCAGTCAGCCGGAGCGGGGTGGGGTGAGACCAGGGGATACAGAGGAAGAATTGAGGGGACGTGAGGATTCTGAAAAGTCCTGGAGATCTTAGGAGGAAACATGCTAAGAATTAGGTTATGGACTGTGACTTGCCTGTGAAATTCTATGAAGTGGTTTTAGTCGTGAGACAAGCCTGTGACTGTTGCATTTCTCACCAAACCCTAAACCAGAAAAACAAAAATGCCACAAGGCCCTGGTATGGCCACACCTGGGGAAAAACTGTATCCCCAATGCTGACGGTTTAATCCCATATAGACCTAATTTTAGCTGACAGAATTAAGCTCCCCTAACATAAAAGGGCCACCCATTAAGTGGCAATAAGAATTTTAACCCTGAACAAATGGCCCAGCAGGACTCCTTCCCAATCACACAGAATGCCTCTCAGAGGCCAAGATTTTCTTTTTAGGAGAGAAAGGTCTCCCACACAAAAAGGAACCAAGAGGAGAGACAGATAATGGCCTGGCCTCTCCTGAGTCTCTGTTACAAAGCTGAAGGTTTCGGGGCCAGCAGGGGTCATACCTTTCTTAAAATCTGAGGCATCTGCAAGTATTTGCAAGTCCTGAAAAGAAAGGACAAACTTGGCACCTTGCAGACAGGTCCACCTAAGTTCCTCTGATGCACAGGAGTTCCTTCCTTTCCCAAAAGGAAAACACTATCTCAGGATGGGAGGTGGGGAACAACCCTTTTACCTCCTAAACTGAACTATTAAACACAGACACTAATATCTACTCACTGCTGAGATGCTGCAGAGCCAACTCTTTCTAAACCTCATAAACACCTTTATGCATGATCACATTCCATCCCAACTATTGTCTGCCATGTTCCGATTCCTCTGGCCTGGAAGCTCCAGGAGCTGCAGCTATCTTATTCCTATCTGTGAATTCCTGCGCCAACCTTACCCCAGTATGAGGCTGAGACCAGCACAAAACAGACACCCAACAGACTTTTCTTGAACTTAATTAGGGTACCTGCCATGTTTTGAGCCTTTTTTGATAGACATTTACATGTCATATACACACACGTAGACATGCACACGCATAAAGATATGGACGCCGTCGACTCTAATTTGATACCTTCTGAGAGCCCAAATCTGTGTTCTTTCTCTGTAGCACACATCGTGGCTCTTCATATGGTCTTCTTCCTTCCCTCAGGAAACACCTATATCAGCCAAGGTCCCGGCAGGGACCAGAAGTCCCCTTAGACGGCGAAAATGAAGAGATTGTAACTTACTCTCAGGGTTAGAGGAGGCACAGCTGGGACGCTGAGGCACCAGAAATGCACAAGGGTCAGAAGCCAGTTCCTCGCTGAGGGCTGCAGTGAGAGGAGGAGACCATCCCCAGAGCAAGCTGGAGCCCTGCACGAGGCGCTGACTGAGAAAGAAGCTAGTCTGGAGGGGCTACAGCCAGAGGTGCAGGGCCAGGAGAGAGGGGGCAGGAAAGGGACCAGCCTCTCTCCTTTTCACACTGCAGGTCTCCGCAGGTGTTCCCAGGTACTCCAGACACACCTATCTCAGCTGGGAGGCATTTCCCCAGCCCTCCCCACCCACCCTTGGGAGCCTCCGTGCCCACCAGGTATTTACAGTCAGCCCTTCTCTGTGGGTTCTTTATCTGTGGATTCAATCAACCATAGATTGAAAACATGTGGGGGGAAAAAAATACAACAATCAATAATACAAATAAAAACACAGCATAACAACTATTTACATAGCATTCACGTTGTATTAGGTATTGTAAGTACATCTAGAGATGATTTAAAGTATACGGGAGGATGTGTGTAGGTTACATGCAAAATGCTATCCCATTTCACATCAGGCTCTTGGGCATCCAGGAATTTTTGTATGGGGAGGTCCTGGAACCAACCCCTCTCGGGTGCGGAGGAATGACTCTACTTCTATCATAAAAAAAGAAATGTTGAACTCTTTTAACCCTCCAATTTTCCTATTTTTGATAATACAGTTATATTAGTTCCATAACTTAAAAATAAGAGGAAGAGAAAGGGTAGTTTTAGAGGAGCTGTGCAGTATTCTGGCAGGCTTTCATTAAAAGTCTTAAGCACAAGATTTTGCTCAAAAAAGAAAAGTCCACTTACAGATTCTGCTCACACTATTTCCTGTTCTGGATGTGCCCCATTTCAAAAGGATTACTCTCACCAAAGCCAAACAGAAGCACCCAGACACACCTAACTAAGGGAAGAGCATAATATTTTGTGTATGTCAATGCCTCCACTGCACTGGTCTCGCCTTTCTAGAACCAGAAATGTAATGTGTGACGTTCCTATCAGCCAGTTGTATTTGCAGCTTGTCATGCCCGTGAACAGGGAAGCATTTCCCATCGTGGTTAGCGTCTGTATGTGTAATGTTGCATGCAGCCATTTGGAAAGATTGGATAACGAAGAGCAAAAGGCATTGGACAACCCTTCCCCCACAGTACAATTAGTGTGAAAAATACTATGCACAATCAAAGTAATACTAACAAGCAGCTGTGATTATTCCCTTCTCTGCGTGTCCAGTAACCTGACACAGGGCCTAGACTCAGTAATTCAGATCACGTAAAATCTCATGGCCTAAGTGATAAATAACTGGTTTGAGTGTGTGTGTGCATGTGTGTGTGAGAGGCAGTGTGTGTGCATGTGTGTGCATACAAAGCAACAATTTTCCAAGTGGAGCCTAACTGCATTTTCAGAAGGGAGGTAAAAAGAGACTGCTCTATTCACCAACAATCTCACTAGATTCCCTCCACCCCAAATTCCCTACCACAGAGCTACAAACTTCCATCCTGGATGCACCCAGTATTTGAATGGAGAGAGCGATCACAAAAGGAAATAGATGGTTCAGTTATTCCTGCAGGAGAGAAACTTCAAAAGTGAAGTTTCCAGCACCCCAGGCTGGATGGCGTCAGGCCCTCCTGGGTGGGAGGATGCGTTGGACCTATCATGTCCCACCTGATTTTTTACAGCAGGCTGTCATGTGAATGGCTTCCCCCAAATCCCCAATTCAATCCAAGAAGACACTTTTATATCTACAAAGGGGCAACTATTCCCATTAGAACTTTTGATGCAAGGATTACTGGTAAACTTTCCAGTTTATCAAAGCATTTATAGTGTGGGGCACAGAATTCTTTCACGAAGTTCATTTGTTTTTCTCACGCTACAAAATAAAATGGATTTTAAAATCACATCACCATAATCTATCCATCTACAAGTACAACTCTAAAGCTGTAAGTGACATAATGTTTTAGGATGATTCTTCCATGATTTTTTTAAAACAAATATGAAGTTTCTAACACTAAGAAGCTTTTTGGACAGACTCACTGTCCAAATGAACAGACTCACTGAATTTAAAAGTTCTGGATTCACCTACGTCCTGAATGTTCTTGCTGTCATCACCTAAACAAATCCATCCTTTTTTTTTTTTTCCTGTTTTCTCCCTTAACAAAGGAGCTAATGAACAGGGTGAATGCTCTCCCAGGGGTAGGAAACTAAATTGGTTCCACAGGGCTTCGGAAGAGATATACCGGGATTTGGATCCAGTCCTGCTCTACACCAGCCATAAAGACAGGGCGGATTGTTTAATGTTTCCAAACCTCAGTTATCTCATCTGAAAAGTGAAATACTCACAAAGTTGTGAAAATTAAAAGAAATCTATGTAAAATATCAGTCACATAGTAAACAATTTACTGCATGGGTATTTCGTGCTGACAACTTGGCCCCTGTGCTAATGGTAATGATTTGTTCTCTTATACAGGGCATGAAGGACCTCACATGATACCAGACTGAGAGACCTAGTCTTTAAAAAAATAAAATGATGACAAGAAACAAAAAGTACCTTAGGTACCAAAGATCAATTATCAAACCAGAGTACTCAGTAAGATTTGAGACTTAAGAAAAAAATCTCAATCCCAGGCTTTCATCAAGCACTTCAATAAACAAAGCAGAACTATTTTACGTGTCCAATTACGTGGTAATAAAGGAATTTTCTTAAATTGAGACAATGTATTTTCACGGCACATTAAATGCTAGATGTCTGCACCTCAATGACTTTTGTACTGAGGGAAACAAAGGTGAAGAGAGTTAGAATTCATTAAGGGCTGAAAATTAATTAGGCCACCTCAACCCCATGAGTCACAGCCATCAATTTAAGAGACGTAACAGCATACACTGGATTTTAATTAGGAGGGTTACAAAACTGTTTAAGAACCAAAGCCCAATTGTCAAGCCCAATTAAGCAGGCTGATGGAACATACTATGTGGTGCTATAAAGTGTTCCTTTTGCAAAAGAAGCGTAAAAGAAAATCCTTGTTCAAGAGCTCACTGGCTTCCCCACATACTATATACTATAGTAAGTGTATACGGAATAAAATTCATTCATTTATTGTGCAAAGGATGTCAGTCTTTGAGACAACAAGAAATTAATCTGGAATTAGCCCAAGATCAATGCAAAAATAAGTCAAACAACCCTAGAGGCCGGGCGCAGTGGCTGCCACCTGTAATCCCAGCACTTTGGGAGGCCGAGCCAGGTGGATCACTTGAGGTCAGCAGTTCAAGATCAGCCTGGCCAACATGGTGAAACCCCATCTGTACCAAAAAATACAAAAATTAGCCGAGCGTGATGGTGCATGTCTGTAATCCCAAGTACTCAGGAGGCTGAGGCAGGAAAATCGCTTGAACCCCAGAGGTGGAGGTTGCAGTGAGCCAAGATGGCTCCACTGCACTCCAGCCTGGGTGACAGAGCGAGACTCTGCCTCAAAAAAAACCAGCCCTAGGACAGGAGCAAGATGTGGATGGTGGTTCTGGGTTTGACTAACCAATCTCTCCAGGCGGGGCTTCATGAGATAACCTCTGGGGCTCAATTCAGTCCCTGGACCCTCTAATGAAGACCTAAACTTCCTGACCATCACAGATGCAGGTGCCAAGAACAACAGAATCAGGGCAGGAGGGCACTGAAGGGAGAGTCACAGACACATGGGGCAAATCCAACGGAAAAGGATTTGTAGTCCAGTACATACATTTGCTTCCTGAGGCACCATTTCTGGTTGACCTTGATCTTCCTTTTTTTTCTTTTTTAAACCAAGCTTCTATCACCCAAAGTAGCTACTTGATGAATAACTCAACAAGCTCCTTTCCCTTAAAAGGCCAATTAATTTTTTTTAAATTAACTAGAATATACATACCACAGAAACAATTCTCACACCTTCTTCATAAGTGTCTACATGCAAATAGCCTTAGCAACACATCATGCTTATCTCTTTCAGAATATATCTAAAATTCTCCACTTTACTTTGGTGAGAGAAATTGAATGTCAACATTTATGTTCATTCCAGAACTGGGTCCACTTCCTTCCAAATGTAAAATAGCAGCTGCCACCCCACTCTGGCTGCATTGCCGCACTGACCTTCACCCAAACAAACCACCAGCAATTCCCCCACTTACAGGAGCTGGGAACATTCTTCATGCTCTTTATGGGGGTTGGGGGGGAGATGCCTTTTATGAAGTTGATGAGAAAACAAGTTCAAAAGTCAAGTCAGCTCATTTTGAGGGGAGGATCTCCTACCTTTAGTTTCCCCATACTTTCCCCTTGCCCATGTCAGCATATGCATATACACATGTACAATAATGATACCAGAGTGACCAAAGAACACAACTTTACAAGAAGCAGCAGAACCAAAAAGGCAACTACCCTTCCATCTCCCTCCTGCCCTTGAACCACTGAGTCTCCATGTTAAATATTCCATCGTTCAAAATATGGCTACACATATTGAAGACTTTGTCCTTCCTAACGGTGTCATAAAGCTGAAGGGTTTCCTTGTCACCATGAGTGTGCATAGAAGTATCAACAGCACTGCAACCAGCACTGCTTGGGTTCACACACACATGGCAGAGAACCATGAGAGAGCACAAGGTATGCAAGAGTTTAAAACTTTCAGTTTCCTAGAAACCACAGTCATGTCAAAAAGGGAAGACAAGAAGATCGCCATGTGCTATGGGAAGATGCCTAGTTAGAAAGGAACTAAAAGAGAGGACAAAGGCTGGGAAGGGGAGTAAGTTTTGCAAAACTGTTTTCTCATCAACTTCAAAAAAGGCAACCCAAATCCCCCAAAGAGCATAAAGAATGTTCTCAGCTCCTGTAGGTGGGGGAAGGTAGATGCACCTAATAGCAATAACTTAAGAAATGACAGCTGCCATGTGGGGGCTGCTGCTAAGTGAAAGTGCTCTATAAACCACACGCTTTTGCAAGAGGTTGCAGTTCTCCTGTCCAGTCTGCCACCTTTGGACTGTTCCTGCATGTAAGTTCTCACAAATAAAACCCCATATCTCATTTGCTGGCTCTGGGTCTCTTCTTTGGACTCTTGAACCTAGTGCCGTCCCTGTTGAAGTTAACTGGAGTCTGACAAGACAAAAATTCACGTCAAAGCTTCACTCAGACTAATCAGAAACCCAAGCCCAAGCTGGTGCATGGTGGTGCTAGGTCCTGCCATGTGATTCTCATGACTTGCATACAGCCACTCAGTCATTATAAATGCTGTCTCTGAAACAAGGAAGAAAAAAATAATCATGTCTCAAGTTGATGCTTTATTTTTGGCAACAATGAGTCACTGGCAGGTGAGGAAGAGGAAGTGGTGATATCTCATGTGGGGGCTGGGGGTCGCCTCCATCCTGAGAGGAGGAAAGGTAGGGGGCAGAAAAATGGCTTCTGGGTCCAAGGGGCCTAAATTCCCTTCTACCTGCCAAAGTAGAGAAGAATCCACTGGCTTGAACACACTCCACATTTATGCTAAGAGATCTCTACTCTGGGACCATTCTTCCTATAAAAATGGCACTAAAACATATTCCTCTATTTTACCAGGCATCTCTGTGCAATGATTATTTGGATTTTAAAAAAATATGAGAAGAACTTCATTTCTGCTTAGTCCTGGGGACAGAGAACGGTGGAGCTTCACCAGAAAGCTCCTCTCAGCACAGCAGTCACAGCACCAACTTTGGAATCCAGCTACCCAGATTCGAATCCTCAACCCACGCTGGCAAGCCACATAAAATTGGACAATTTATTTAATGTCTTTGTGCCTTGGTTTCCTTCCCCACAAAATGGGAGTTCTAGCTAATGGAGTTGCTCTGTATCAAGAGAGCTGCCACATGGACACATTTAGACCCACAGCAAGTGCTTGCTGGCATGTAAGTTTCTAATAAATAGTTCTCATCATTATTACCTTCTGGGCGCTTTGTATTTGTCACTTACAGTGATAAAAATTTCAGACGACAATCTAAGAGGCTCCTAGAGTTTGAAGAAACAAAAGCAATAAAACCAAGTTCAGCACCATGACACTTCTCACTCAAACCCCATGGAGAAGGCCATGACCCCTAGAAATGGGAGGCCGTTTGATCTACAATCGAGAAAGAACTCAAGGGCCAATAACGAAACTGAAGGCAATGGAGTTCTCGGAAAAGGGGTTCACCACATCCATGCAGCTACTGTCAGCCATGCTGTAAAACCACTAACAGATCTTTCATAGCCTAGCACTCACGCACCATCACTCCCAGTGACCTCATGGTCCCCTCCCCTCCCCTACATCTGCTCCAGCCACACTGTCTGCCTGCCCCCTATGAGATGCCACCTGCTCTCAGGCCCATGGCTTGCTCTCTGCTCCCTCAATCCCTCCCATCTTTGTAGCTTTCTCAGGGAGGCTTTTTCTGACCACATTATTGAACACATAAACTGCTATTCCTGTCCTCCTCCATCCCCTTTCTGGCTTCATTTTTCTCCATAGCATCTCTCACAATATAATATGTATTTTATTTCTCACTCCCTGAGGTAGGAATTTCTGACCATTTGTTCACTGCTCCATCTCCAGGGCCTAGAGCAGCACCTGGCTCCTAGTAGTGCTGAATAGATGGGCTACAAAATCTCTGCACAGGAAATGCAGACTATTGCTTGGCAGATGTAAAGGTTAAATGATAAAGCAAGCACATCACTAAGCTCTCCTTGCCCTGCTCCAGGATAAAGTCATATTTTAGATGCCCTAATTGATATCCAAGTATAATTTCTCAACTGCTGCCAGCAGCAGAACTAAGGAACAATGAAAAACCTTGAAATGAAGAACATAAACAGATCACGCTGCCAAGAGACGGCTGCATCAGGGAAGGGCAGCAGCCTCTAGCAAAAACCACAGACTCACTGCCCAGCCATGGTGTCTGAAGCAACATCCACAAAAGCATGTGTGCACTAAGATCCTACAAGGCAGAGGTCATGGAATGAATGTCCAGAGATCATTATGTAGGATAGCCAGGTGGCCTATATGCCTGCTCTATGGTCACCCATGTGAAAAATCACAGGTGAAAAACCCCTCCCCATTAACTAAGTTCCAGGCAAGGCACAATCCTCAATGTTTGTTTGGAAGATAAAGTACCCAGAAACGTGAGTTTCTTGACCATTGCATTTTAGAAGACCTCTCTGAAATTTCTAGTAAAAAAAAAAAAAAAGTACAAAGGCATGTGATAAAGACTCGAGACTCTTGCTAAAGAAATAAGAGAGTCTGGGTGGCAACTTTTACCGGATTCAGACACAAATGTTCATTCAAATTATCTATAATGTGAAAGTATCCACAATGTGCCAGGTACTAAGCTTAGCATGTAAACTTAGAGTAGTATTTCCATTTCTAGCTAAGGAACATGAGGCTCACCAAAGGCAATGACTTGTCCAGAATCAAAGAGCTGGTAAGCAGCAGAGTCCAATGCCCAGCTCCAGACCCAGCACCAGTGACCTGCCAACTACTCCACAGACACTTCAGGGACAGGACACTTCATGGATGCCTGGGTATTCTTCATATAGAACTTGAGAGGCCCCTAAACTGTGAGCTCTGCCTGCAGACATTTCATCCTCTTATAACTACGTCACATGTAGAGATCTTTATTAAATCTAACCATCACATTTCAACCCCACCTGGAAACAGGGACAGAAAGAGATGGCAACCTCGTCCTCTTTTTTCTTTTTTAGAGACAGGGTCTCACTGTGTTGTCCAAGCCAGATTCAAACTCCTGGGCTCAAGTGATCCTCCCACCTCAGCCTCCTGAGTAGCTGGGACTATGGGACTGCAGGCACAGAGTCTGGCTACCTCACACTCTGGACCTAATAGATTCTCAAGTGATGGCTGCAAATAGAACCATCTAGTAAAACCTTTAGGCAAGTTATTTAATCTCTCTGTTCCTCCATTTCCTCTTAGAGGGTTGTTGTGAGAATCAAATGAGTTAATACATTAAAAATACCTGGAATGGCCGGGTGGGGTGGCTCACGCCTGTAATCCAGCACTTTGGGAGGCCGAGGTGGGCAGATCACGAGGTCAGGAGATAGAGACCATCCTGGCTAACACAGTGAAACCCCGTCTCTACTAAAAATACAAAAAATTAGCCGGGCGCGGTGGCGGGCACCTGTAGTCCCAGCTACTAGGGAGGCTGAAGCAGGAGAATGGCATGAACCCGGGAGGTGGAGCTTGCAGTGAGTCTAGATCGCGCCACTGCACTCCAGCCTGGGAGACAGAGCGAGACTCCGTCTCAAAAAAAAAAAAAAAAAAAATACCTGGAAGAGTGCCTGGCACAGAGTCCATGCTCAATGTACGTTAGCTGTTATTATCAATATTTCTTATAAACACAAAGCAAAATTGGAATATTTAATTAACAAATAGTCATGTGAAGAACCAGTTGCTTCTTCAAATATTTATTAAATATAAAAGCCAACATTTTAGTATAAATGCCTTATAGTATATGTTCCTCCCAGGGAAGATTTTTGTGCATGGACTTAAGACTTTTTGAAAGAAGAGCTCAACAAAGTCTGGAACGAAGAGCAAGCAAGGCTCTAAGGACCACAAAACAGTGTTCAAAGTTTGGGTCATCAATTCTGAGATGTTTTACAGTTGAGTCAAGATACATATATGACACTGAAATTCTTCGGATGGCACCTGTTGGAGAAATGGCTGTTTCCAGGGCAACTTCCTTTTCTTTAGTGATTCCTTAATCTCAGGCCAAGCTTGTATTAGTTGGCAAGGGCTGCCAAAACAAAGTAACACAAACTAGGTGGCTTAACCAGGAGAACTTTATTGTCTGAGTTCTAGAGGCTAGACGTCTAAAATCAAGGTGTGAGCACCATTGGTTCCTTCTACAGGCTGCAGAGGAAACTGGCCCCAGGCCGCTCTCTAGCTGCTGGTGGTTTGCTGGCAAACTTTGGCATTCCTTGGCTTCTGCTGCATCACGCTGATCATTGCCTCCATTTTCACGTGGCATTCTCTTTGCGTGCGTATCTGTGTCCACATTTCCCCTTTTCATAAGGATGCTAGTCATGTTGCATTAGGTCCCACCATACTCCAGCATGACCTCATCTTAACTCATTAATTACGTCTGCAACAATCTTATTTCCAAAGGAAGTCACATTCTGAGATACTGGGAGTTAGAACTTCAACATAAGAATTTTGGAGGGACACAATTCAACCCATGACAGAGCTGTTGACAGAATCCAGGCCTGGTCAGCTAGGGCTGCAGTGGGATTGGTGCAACAGCAGCAGAACTCCTGGCCCAGTCACGAGATGGCAGGAAGCACCAGTGTGGGCTGTTATTGACATCTGTAATTAACCACAGAAATGTAGCAAGTGGCAGAGGTTATTAGAGCAAGCCATCTTAAGTCAAGCATCACCTATATTTGTTAATTCAATCCACCAGAAAAACCCCAAAGGCTCCTATTATCCTTTCCACACCAGTAAGCTGTAGACAGAGTACACTTCCTTTCCCCTGAAACCCGGGCAAAATGAGAAGGGGAAACAGGGGTCTAATTAGGGTAAATCTTGGACTTAAGATCTCATCTGTGAGTCCTGAGAAGCCATGGCCTTTAAAGTCCTGAAAAAAAAATGGCTTAAATAAAAGGTCTACCCTCAACTTTGAACCAAAGTACCACCCCTTGGCAGGGCATAGTGGCTCACGCCTGTAATCCCAGCACTTTGGGAGGCCGAGTTGGGAGGATCACCTGAGGTCAGGAGTTCGAGACCAACCTGGCCAACATGGTGAGGCCCCGCTTCTACTAAAAATACAAAAAATTAGCTAGGCATGGTGGCGCATGCCTGTAATCCTGGCTACTAGGGAGTCTGAGGCAGGAGAATTGCTTGAACCTAGGAGGCAGAGGTTGCAGTGAGCCAAAATACACCACTGCACTCCAGCCTGGGTGACAGAGCGGGACTCTGTCAAAACAAACAAAGAAAAAAACAAAGTATCACCCCCGTGTGAGAAGCTAGGCTGAGAACACCATCCACAGAAAACCTGAACGCAGCAGGCCTCAGTCCCCGAGGCCAGCCTTTGTGCCTGTCTTCCTGCACGTCCAGGTCAAAGGCCTAAGACACAAGAGAATCCAGACACGTGGTTCAATCACACAGTCAGGGCATCAAGAAACTCTGTCTCCTAACTGTTCTAAAACTAAGACTCTAAGACTCTCAATAAGAAAGCAGTTCCTTAACCAAAGAGGCCCAAAGGCTTCTGGCTGATGGGATTCTTTTTGTAGGTAACAAAGATGCAGTTTATCCACACAATGTGGAAAACCTGGAAGGCTCCAGAGATATCCTCCTGGGCACTGACAAGAAGGTATTCAAACAAATAACAAGAAGGGATGCACTTCAAATCCAATTACTGTTTTATATTTAATCTACTTTTAGGAGGAAAGCAACTTCACAGTGCTCCCTGTTGTGTAGTATGAAAAATAATCCAGGCAGTTACAACCTCTCTATAAATCACCACATCCAAAGGGAAGGAAAATGTTACAGAAGGCCAGACAAAATGTAAATGTGAGTCCTTTCAACATCAGCCAGGTTCCTACCCAACTTGTAACATCTCCATAAGCCAAAAGTCTACTTACCCTGTGGTCCTACAATTGACATTTTTGGAACCAAGAGAATTCACCACGTGAATGTGGGAACTATTGGTATCGTTCCAAAAATCCCACTCCTGGTAGAGCTGTGAGCAGATCCTGGAGAATCAGCCAGGCCACAGTCCTGGAAAGCTGCTAAGTTGTTAATGGAATTAACCATTCTCTGGCAACTCCAAAAGAAAACAGTGAGTCAGACAATAAGAAAGGAGGGAAAGGGGAAAGAGATGAATGATTCTGCAATAAAGGCATCGTCCACCACTGCTAAGCTATGCCAATCACACCTTGTCACATCATCATTCATGACAGAGAAGCAAAGTCAAACAGAAAAGACAATTATCACCTTGGGGTCCAATCAGCAGTTCCTAAACCCGATGAAACTGGAGTGGCATGGGCAGTAAGAGAGAAGACAAGGTCATCCCTCGGGACAAGGAGAGGGCACTGAACCAGCATGTGCCATTAACCAAGGCACATGCTCTCTCATGTGCCTTGAGACTCTCTCCAGAGGGACAGTCTTGCATTCACACATTTATTAGATGCCTGCTCTATACAAAGAACAAATGCTAGATGGGGTAAGAGGAAACTAATAGGAGTTATGCATGGACCCTGACCCCTACAAACTCATTCCAGTAAGGCAATGTACACAATGAAAGGTTTGCCTCTCACAGGAGAACAAGGGCCATAGCATTTATTCTTTGATCATGTCAGAATCAAGAAGGGCTACATGGAAGGATGGCAAGTAAACAGGCAAAACATTGGGAGGGGAAGAGGCCATTCGGTGGGGAGGAAGAGGACCAGTTAGACCAAAGTGTAGAGTTCATGAAGAGCAGCAAACAAAGGAGTAGGGGCTTTCTTTAGTAGGAAATGGGGGACATTTCATGTTAGAGGGAATAGGCGATACCCCTCAAAAAGTTTATTGTCCAGCAATGCCAAAGATAAATAGGAAGAGACAAAGGTCAAAGGCAGAGTATAACTATGAGGCTACTGCAATAGTCCATGCACATGGTCATGACATCCAGAAGTGAGAGGCAGCAGAAAGAAGGGACTGAGGTAAGCTCTGAGGTACAGGTAGAATACCCAGGACCCAGGCACTGAAAAGGGAATGAGAGAAGGTAATGTTCAAGAAAGAGGTCAAAATTCAAAGAAGAATTGTTAAAGGCATTTGAACCAGAGCGACTCCATCTTGAATAGGGGCTGGGAAAAATAAGGCTGAGACCCACTGGGCTGCATTCCCAGGAGGTTAGGCATTCTTAGTCACTGGATGAGATGGGAGGTTGGCACAAGATACAGGTCACAAAGACCTTGCTGATAAAACAGGATGCAGTAAAGAAGCCAGCCAGAACCTACCAAAACCAAGAAGGCGATGAAAGTGACCTCTGGTCGTCCTCACTGCTCATTATACACTAATTATAATGTTTTAGTATGCTAAAAGACACTCCCACCAGCACCATGACAGTTTACAAATGCCATGGCAATGTCAGGAAGTTACCCTATAAGGTCTAAAAAGAGGAGGAACCCTCAGTTCTGGGAATTGCTCTCCCCTTGCCTGGAAAACTCATGAATAGTCCACCCATTGTTTAGCATATAATCAAGAAATAACCATAAAAATAGCCAACCAGCAGCCCTCAGGGCTGTTCTGCCAATGGGGTAGCCATTCTTTATTCCTTTACTTTCCAAATAAACTTGCTTTCACTTCATGGACTCGCCCTGAATTCTTTTCTTGCACGAGATCCAAGAACCCTCTCTTGGGGTCTGGATTGGGACTCCTTTCTGGTAACAGAATGACCCATTCAGCACTCATTGAGTGCCTATTGTGAACAGCACACTGGTAATACAAACATCAATAAGACTCCTCCCACCCAGTCCTCAAGAAACCTGGGTGAGACAGGGAATCAACAGCCACAGTACTAATGACAACAGCTATATGATCTGAGTTTTAATAAATAGACTTGCTCTTATTCATCAGTCACTCATAAAATTCCCATCATCCTTCATGCCCTCTCCCACCCTCCAGGCCCAAGCCCAACTGATTCTTTTTTTTTTTTTCTATAAGAGTCATTGACAAGTATACCCAAGCTAATTCTATGAAATTTAAGGTTAGGGTCCCCAATTTCAGACAAGGATCTAGTACAGAAACAGAAAGGTTAAGTAACTTGCCCTAGATCACAAAGCCAGTCGGTGGCCAAACCAGCTTGTCTGTCTCTAGCCCTGTGTTCCTCCTGGCCTCATCTCCATGAAATCTTCTACCTAACCCTTCTTCCCACTCTCAGAGACCCCAGCTCAGCCTGACCACTGTCACTCAGCATCTGAGCTACTGTGGCTGCCCCAGTCATGTTACTGACCCCACCACTTATTCAAAGTTAACCTTTGGGTCAGTATTATTTCTTCTGTGGTCACCAGAAAGATGTTACCCAAAAGGGGTTCCAGATCCAGACCCCAAGAGAGGGTTCTTGGATCTTGTGCAAGAAAGAATTCAGGATGAGTCCATATAGTAAAGTGAAAGCAAGTTTATTAAGAAAGTAAAGGAATAAAAGAATGGCTATTCCATAGGCAGAACAGCCCTGAGGGCTGCTGGTAGTCCCTTTTTATGGTTATTTCCTAATTATATGCTAAACAAGGGGTGAATTATTCATGCCTCCCTTTTTTAGACCATATAGGGTAACTCCTGACATTTCCATGGCATTTGTAAGCTGTCATGGTGAGAGACAAGAAAGGAAGAAACCTGTCAGGCAGGCAGTAAGGATAGGTCCTCAGTTGAATTCTTTCAAACAAAAAAAGAACAGCCTGCAGGCACAGATGGGGGAACTTACACAGAGGGCCTTGCCTAAGACATGCCCACAGCTGCAAAGATAAGAAAGGCTACACAGGTGACTTACCCAGACATGCCTGCAATGGAAAGTTCCATTCCCTGACACATGTGCAGTAAGGGGAACAAAGCAATATGGAGTAACTCAAGCTAACGGCCTACATGTACATTAGAAGGATGGGGTAGAGCTACCAGAAATCTGTGCCTTACGCAAATGAGACACCCATCCCTCATCAATTTCTTATAAAAGCCTTTGCATTCAACTGTAAAAGTGACAACCCTCTTCCAGTTCCCCTCTCCGTGGCGGAGAGCTTTCTTCTTTCACTTATTAAACTTTCATTCCAACCTCACCCTTTGTGTCCATGCTCCTTAATTCTCTCAGTTGTGAGTCTCTCACAATGAGAGACTGCTGCATTGTGGTGCATTGGGAAGACTGTAACAGTGATGCTGGTGGGAGTGTAGCAGTGAGGACAACCAGAGGTCACTCGTCACCATCTCGGCTGGGTGAAATTTGGCTGGCTTCTTTATTGCAACCTGTTTTAATAGCCAGGTCTTTATGACCTGTATCTTGTGCCGATCTCCTATCTCATCCTGTGACTTAGAACACCTAACCATCTGGGAATGCAGCCCAGTAGGTTTCAGCCTCATTTTACCCAGCCCCTATTAAAGATGGAGTTGCTCTGGTTCAAATGCCTCTGACAGTCACACCTCCAAATCTGTTTCTCCCAGTTCTCACTCAATGCTTCCAGATAAATCTGCCCAAAGCCAGGTTTGCATCACAACACTGTTCCATTTACAAATGTTCCTGGCTCCCCAATGTCTACCAAATAAAGCTCACATTCCAAGACTGACATTCAGGGACTCCAACCACCCGTCAAATGCCATCACTTAAATATGCTACTACCTCCCATTTAGCTCTCAGAAGCAACACAATCTTATGTTTTCCTGTAGCAATCACAGCCCATGAATGCACACATGAGGCAGTCATTCAGACACACAGACAGTGTTGATTAAAAAAAAAAAAAAACCTGTAAAATATGTAAAGAGATTTACTCTGAGCTACTATGAGTGACCATGGCCCAGGGAACAGTCGCAAGAGGTCCCGAGAATTGGTTCGGCCTGGAAAGGCAGGACATTTTGAAGCAGGCAGCGAGGGAGAAGGACAGTATTATAGGCCATAAGTGGATTCAAAGATTTTTGGATTGGCAACTGGTTTAAAAAGTTAAGTTTGTCTGAAGACTTGAAGTCAGTAAAAATTAAAACTTAAGATAAGTGGGGATGTTGTGGAAGCCAAGGTTCTTGTTATGTAGATGATGTCCTTTGGTAGCAGCCTTCAGGAAGAATAGATGGTAAAAGTCTCCTTTTGGACCTTTAAGGATATCAGACTCTTAGTGAATCTCTCCTAGATCCATGAAAAGCCTGGCTGCATTAATATTCTTTACAGATGCAAATTTCCCCACAAAAGATAGCTTTGCAAGGCCATTTCAAAATATGTCAAGGAAATATATTTTGGGTTAAAATATTTTTTTTCCTTCAGGGCCTATCTGTCAAGTGATACTATACCAGAGTAAGGTTGGAATTTAGTATCTTATGGCCACAAAGAATCTGTTTTGTCAGTGTTAGGATCTCTATTTTAATGTTAATGCTGGTCAGCTATGCCTAAGCTCCAAAAGGGAGGGGGTATAACAAGGCTTGTCCTCCCTTCTCATCATGGGCAGGAAGTCTGTTTTCAGATTTCTCTGGGGTCCCCTTAGCCCAGGGGGTTGGGGAGGGGGTTGTTCAGTTGGTTGTGAGGGCTCAGGATTTTATTTTGGTTTTGGTTTATAACAGATAACTATCTCTCCCTGTATGTATATATACACATGTATATAGAGATACAGATATTAATATAGATATAGATAGATAGATAGATAGATAGATAGATAGATAGATAGACCAACCCTATATCCTTGGAAATGAGAGAGTTAGAAAAGCAATGTCACAAGTACCATCTATTCTCATAGTGCTCTACTCAGCTTTTTTCCAAAGTTTCCTAAGCAGCCTCAGGCTCCAGGAGCTTCTGTTTTATTGGGAATACAAGACAAGGCATTTTTAAAAAGACAGAATAGTAAGTGATCAATATCTGGGTTATGTGGTACTGATTAAGATGCTACGAGCTCTGAGATGAGAGAAATCCATGTGAACTGATAAGACCTAGCTTCAGAGGTGGACCAGAACTTGAGCTGGCCTGGAAAGGAGAGGGCAGGATTTAGACAGGGAGGGAAGGGGGAGATGGCACTTTCAGCTTCTTGGAAAATATGCAAATTTCCTAAAAGTTCCACTGTGATTCTAATTGCATTCACTTAAGATTGCATTAGGAAGCCCCTTTCTGTAGAGCACAGCCTGACAGCTACATGGACCCCAGACAAAACACCACACCATCCCCTGAGGAGACTGCAGAAAAGAGCAGGCCAAAGAGACAGTCCCCTCTCCCTCTGCCATTAACATGCGCCAGGAAGGAAGCAGGACTTGTCATGACAACACTTAAAAAGGCACATGCCCCGCTGCTGTCTGCAGTTTGATTTGGAGGAGATGGCCAAAGAAGGTGCCCTGATGAAAAGCCTTGTATGTTCTCCTGGGCCAGGAGGATGTGGACTAGGGTGAGGAGAATGTCCAGCCTAGGTAGGGAGTTGGGGCAGAGGAGAGGAGGGGTGGAAGGTAAGCCGAGTCTCGAAACGGCTTAGTTACTGCTTCCTGATCAGTCTGCACCCAGGCAGTTCAGAACACGTGCTACTGCAGGGTTAATCATTTCTATGGCCTAAAAGCTTGATTCATAAAAAATTGAAGACTACGACACTGACTCTGGGAATTTTTTTTTTTTTTTACATGCAGAAGTTTAACTCAGTAAGATGCCGGCTGCCTTGTAGCAATGCGATTAATCCCTATGAAGGCCGCTCAGCCCCCATCTAGCCTTCCTGGAGCATTCCTGCAGGGGAGGCATAGAAATCAACATGCCAGATGGAACAGGAGGGTCCTTTAATGAAATTTTCAGGTTCTCCAGGTGGAGAATTTAAAAGATGTGGACAACTACTTAAATGAAGAGACAAGAAACAAAAAGGCAGTTCTAGGTACAATTCTTGAACAACGGAAAAGACAAGATGGCAGAACTTCCCCACCTTACCCAGCAGCAGAAAACGTGTGTATCTGGCTTACTCAAGAAACACTTGTAATCTGCATCATTCTGGTTTATAAGATAGAAAGGAGGATGGGCCTGGAAAGAGTGAGGGAGAGACAGGGGGAGAGAAAGGGGGAGAAAGAGAGAAGCGGGGACAGAGAGAGGGGGTGGGAAATGTTGAACATTAATGCAATCTAAAGGTTCTCTATGTCATCACCAGGCTTATTTTATTCCATTACATGTGGACTTTACTGTGAGTTTCCAGTGAGTGTGATGCAGTCTGCCTTCTGCTAGGTGGTAATTACATCCCATAACTTATTAAATAAGAAATCCCATTTCAAAAAAAAAATGTCATTACCACTAAAAATAAAAACAGGAGCTAGCTATTTATATGCTGCCTGTCACTGTGCCCTCTCACACACACAGCGGGATAAAAACAAAGACATATGTGGCACAAAAAGCGACTCTCCAGTTCCCCGAGAGCCCAGGATGTGGCAGAACTGTAGATCAGGGAGGCACGCCCACTGGCAGAAAGCCTGCTTGCTGAGTTGGTTCATTTAGGTCCATTTCGATCTACTGCTTTAGATGATCAGCAAGTAAATATCATTTCATCAAACATGCAAATGTGCCAACTTCAGAAGGAAGCTTGGTGCCCAATTCTCTGAATCCCACAGAAGCTGCAGAATATAAACTTCAAGGTACAATAATATGCTACATGGACTCAAGAGACCTTGAGTCTCTCTCTCTCTCTCTCTCTCTCTACTTCTCTCTCTCTCCTCTCTCTCAGAAGAAAAAAGAATGACAAGGAAAGGTTTTGGCACAGAAGCAATATACCAAGATAATAGGTTACTGAAAAACAACAACAAAAAAAGATGGAAAATCTATTTCCAGGCAGCTTGGTGCATATTCTGAATGAGACTATGTGCAAGTGTATTATCAATTATACATAAAGCATAAATTTTTATTTTTATTTATTTTTTATATATATATATATATTTTATTACACTTTAAGTTCTAGGGTACATGTGCACAACCTGCAGGTTTGTTACATATGTATACATGTGCCATGTTGGTGTGCTGCACCCATTAACTCCTCATTTACATTAGGTATATCTCCTAATGCTATCCCTCCCCACTCCCCCCAACCCCACAACAGGCCCTGGTGTGTGATGTTCCCCTTACTGTGTCCAAGTGTTCTCATTGTTCAATTCCCACCTATGAGTGAGAGCATGCAGTGTTTGGTTTTTTTGTCCTTGCAATAGTTTGCTGAGAATGATGGTTTCCAGCTTCATCCATTTCCCTACAAGGGACATGAACTCATCATTTTGTATGGCTGCATAGTATTCCATGATGTATATGTGCCACATTTTCTTAATCCAGTCTATCATTTTTGGACATTTGGGTTGGTTCCAAGTCTTTGCTATTGTGAATAGTGCTGCAATAAACATACGTGTGCGTGTGTCTTTATAGCAGCATGATTTATAACGCTTTAGGTATATACCCAGTAATTCGATGGCCGGGTCAAATGGTATTTCTAATTCTAGATCCCTGAGGAATCGCCACACTGTCTTCCACAATGGTTGAACTAGTTTACAGTCCCACCAACAGTGTAAAAGTGTTCCTATTTCTCCACATCCTCTCCAGCACCTGTTGTTTCCTGACTTTTTAATGATTGCCATTCTAACTGGTGTGAGATAGTAACTCATTGTGGTTTTGATTTGCATTTCTCTGATGGCCAGTGATGATAAGCATTTTTTCATGTGTCTGTTGGCTGCATAAATGTCTTCTTTTGAGAAGTGTCAGTTCATATCCTTCGCCCACTTGTTGATGGGGTTGTTTTTTTCTTATAAATTTGTTTGAGTTCTTTGTAGATTCTGGATATTAGCCCTTTGTCAGATAAGTAGATTGCAAAAATCTTCTCCCATTCTGTAGGTTGCCGGTTCACTCTGATGGTAGTTTCTTTTGCTGTGCAGAAGCTCTTTAGTTTAATTAGATCCCATTTGTCAATTTTGGCTTTTGTTGCCATTGCTTTTGGTGTTTTAGACATGAAGTCCTTGCCCACGCCTATGTCCTGAATGGTATTGCCTAGGTTTTCTTCTAGGGTTTTTATGGTTTTAGGTGTAACATTTAAGTCTTTAATCCATCTTGAATTAATTTTTGTATAAGGTGTAAGGAAGGGATCCAGTTTCGGCTTCCTAAGTATGGCTAGCCAGTTTTCCCAGCACCATTTTTAAAATAGGGAATCCTTTCCCCATTTCTTGTTTCTGTCAGGTTTGTCAAAGATCAGATAGTTGTAGATGTGTGGTATTATTTCTGAGGGCTCTGTTCTGTTCCATTGGTCTGTATCTCTGCTTTGGTACCAGTACCATGCTGTTTTGGTTACTGTAGCCTTACAGCATAGTTTGAAGTCAGGTAGCGTGATGCCTCCAGCTTTGTTCTTTTGGCTTCGGATTGACTTGGCAATGCAAGCTCTTCTTTGGTTCCATATGAACTTTAGAGTAGTTTTTTCCAATTCTGTGAAGAAAGTCATTGGTAGCTTGATGGGGATGGCATTGAATCTATAAATTACCTTAGGCAGTATGGCCATTTTCACAATATTGATTCTTCCTATCCATGAGCATGGAATGTTCTTCCATTTGTTTGTATCCTCTTTTATTTCGTTGAGCAGTGGTTTGTAGTTCTCCTTGAAGAGGTCCTTCACATCCCTTGTAAGTTGGATTCCTAGGTATTTTATTCTCTTTGAAGCAATTGTGAATGGGAGTTCACTCATGATTTGGCTCTCTGTTTGTCTGCTATTGGTGTATAAGAATGCTTGTGATTTTTGCACATTGATTTTGTATCCTGAGACTTTGCTGAAGTTGCTTATCAGCTTAAGGAGATTTTGGGCTGAGACGATGAGGTTTTCTAGATATACAATCATGTCATCTGCAAACAGGGACAATTTGACTTCCTCTTTTCCTAATTGAATACCCTTTATTTCTTTCTCCTGCCTGATTGCCCTGGCCAGAACTTCCAGCACTATGTTGAATAGGAGTGGTGAGAGAGGGCATCCCTGTCTTGTGCCAGTTTTCAAAGGGAATGCTTCCAGTTTTTGCCCATTCAGTATGATATTGGCTGTGGGTTTGTCATAGATAGCTCTTATTATTTTGAGATACATCCTATCAATACCTAATTTATTGAGAGTTTTTAGCATGAAGGTTGTTGAATTTTGTCAAAGGCCTTTTCTGCATCTGTTGAGATAATCATGTGGTTTTTGTCTTTGGTTCTGTTTATATGTTGGATTACATTTTTTGATTTGCGTATGTTGAACCTGCCTTGCATCCCAGGGATGAAGCCCACTTGATCATGGTGGATAAGCTTTTTGATGTGCTGCTGGATTTGGTTTGTCAGTATTTTATTGAGGATTTTTGCATCGATATTCATCAGGGATATTGGTCTAAAATTCTCATTTTTTGTTGTGTCTCTGCCAGGCTTTGGTATCAGGATGATGCTGGCCTCATAGAATGAGTTAGGGAGGATTCCCTCTTTTTCTATTGATTGGAATAGTTTCAGAAGGAATGGTACCAGCTCCTCTTTGTACCTCTGGTAGAATTCGGCTGTGAATCCATCTGGTCCTGGACTTTTTTTGGTTGGTAAGCTATTAATTATTGCCTCAATTTCAGAGCCTGTTATTGGTCAATTCAGAGATTCAACTTCTTCCTGGTTTAGTCTTGGGAGGGTGTATGTGTCGAGGAATTTATCCATTTCTTCTAGATTTTCATGTTTATTTGCATAGAGGTATTTATAGTATTCTCTGATGGTAGTCTGTATTTCTGTGGGATCGGTGGTGATATCCCCTTTATCATTTTTTATTGCGTCTATTTGATTCTTCTCTCTTTCCTTCTTTATTAGTCTTGCTAGCAGTCTATCAATTTTGTTGATATTTTCAAAAAACCAGCTCCTGGATTAATTGATGTTTTGAAGGGTTTTTTGTGTGTCTATCTCCTTCAGTTCTGCTCACAAAGCATAAATTTTTAAACTGACCTCCACTTACTCATGTGCCAGAGTAGCTGACAGTCCATTCCCTGTGTAAAATGCCCTGACTGATCTAGACTATGTCTTGGGGTACTCACTTGGTCCTTCCTTCATTTCACCAGCTTTTAGCCAAGAAATGGTGTCACCTGCTTCCAAACCTGCTTATGTCAGTTGTATTTGTTAATACACTTACAAACACTAAATATTTATGGTAATAATAGTAGCTAGCACTATGTACTATACATTGTTCTAAGAACTTTATTTGTATTAATTGATATAATTCTCACAGCCATCGTGTGAGGTATATATGATCATTAGCCTTAATTTACCAATGAAAAAATAGAGGCCACAGCTCTGCTTTAAGCCAGCTAGTGGCAGAGCTCAGATAAGAACCTAGGCAGCCTGCTCCGTGGCTCGTGCTTTTAGCCACTAGGCTTTGCTGTGTAAATATGACGCAAACTGATACACAAGAGGGCAAAAAGAAAGCGTTGCAGGCTGGGCGTGGTGGCTCATGCCTGTAATCCCAGCACTTTGGGAGGCCAAGGTGGGCGGAGAATCACTTGAGCTCAGGAGTTCGAGACCAGCCTGGCCAACATGGTGAAACCCCGTCTCTACTAAAAAAAAAAAAAATACAAAAAATTAGCCAGGTGTGGTGGCTCATGCCTGAAGTCCCAGCTTCTTGGGAGGCTGAGGCAGGATAATTGCTTGAACCTGGGAGGTGGGGGGTTGCAGTGAGCCTAGATAGTGCCACTACACTCCAGCCTGGATGACAGAGTGAGACTCTATCTCAAAAAAAAAAAAAAAAAGAAAGAAAGAAAAGAAAGCATCGCCATTTCTATGGATTGGATTAAATGCTTTGAAAGGACTCACTGAAGCCATTCTGTTAAAAAAAAAAAAAAAAAAAAAAAAAAGGACTTCACACCAGCTGTGGACAAGATAATTATGAAAGACTGGGAGAAAGAAATCATTAAAAATTAGAATTCTGGGCTCAGATGACCTTACAAGTATGTAGGTGTTGACTCTGCTGTAACCCCAAGCAAACTGGAATTGGAGGCTACACACTCTGCATATGGTTCATGACAAGAAGTTCAATTCATAGCTCCTGCCATGGAATCCCAGGAAAGAGTTTACACGTTTTAGGTGTAGCCATGTAAACTTTAAACATGTAAAGAGTAGGGACTAAATGTTTATGCCTCTCCAAAATTCATATGTGGAAATCCTGACCCCCAAGGCTATAGTGTTAGAAGGTGGGGACTTTGGTAGGTGATTAGGTCATGAGGGTGGGGCCCTCATGAATGGGATTAGTGCCCAGAGGTCTCTCATGCTCACTTTCCACCATGGGAGGATACAATGAGAAGATGGCAGTCTGCACCCGAAGGAGGGCCCTCAGCAGAACCTGATCGTACACCCTCATCTAGAACTTCCAGTATCCAGGACTATGAGAAACAAAGTTCTATTGTTTATAAGCCACCCAGTCTATGGTAATGTGTTACAGCAGCCTAGCTGACCAAGACCCGAGACACAAACTTAAAACAAACACTGAAGATAGCTATGTTCCCATCTTTTTTTTTTTTTTTTTTTTAAGAGAGACAGGATTTCGCCATGTTGCCCGGGCTGGTCTTGAACTCCTGGGCTCAAGCAATCCACCCACCTTGGCCTCCCAGAGTGTTGAGATTACAGGCATAAGCCACCACACCCACCCATCCTATTCTACTTTTTCATTAACAAAAAACACTTGGTCCTAATAGCACTGGCTAAGACAATTTCTGTGTGTAGATGTGTTTACCTACACACACATATACACACACACACACCCTACATGCATCTAGAGTCATCAAGAACCTCACAATAGAAAGTGTTACCTAAGCAATTCCAGTGTTACTCCCATTATAAAGCAAGTTCCTTGAGAGCAGGAGTTTGTCTGCTTTGTTCCCTTCTGCATCCCCAGACCCTAGAAAACTGCCCACCACGTAAAAGCCAATCAATCAATATTTTCTAATGAATGAATACATAACTAAATGAATGAAAATAACATACAACTGTGACACTGGCTCAGTGACATGAGGTCTATATAAGCAAAACAGGGAATTTGAAAGATTCCTTAATCCTCACAGGTAATGAAGGTGAATGTGGTTGTCATGTGACTTAATTGTTTAGTAGTGCAATTCTTCACTTGCCTCTGATCCAACAGGATAATGACCCAACAATGGCATAAAAAATCTTGTCTAGTGAAAGGAAGGGAAGGGAATCTAATACCTGAGGGCCTGTAATACTTGCCTCCAGATCCATTTTTATCTTAAATCACACACACATACACAAAATCAGTAAAGCAGGTTTTAGCCCTTTTAAGAGTTTTATCTACTTAGCTAATAGCCTGATTCCCTTTAAGACTTGGTTTATTAATGCTATAGTTCGAATGCTGGTCCCCTCCAAAACTCAAGTTAAAACTTAATCCCCAGTGTGGCAGAATTGACAGGTGGAGCCTTTAAGAGGTGATGGGGTCATGAGGGGGAATAGGGCATCAAAAAGCACCTGTGAATAATGAAAACAAATGAGATCCTTAGACTCTCCACTCATCTAAGTTGCTCCTTCTTCAGGTTTCTCAGGTAAAGGAGGCCAGCACATGGCAAAAGCATTAGCCAGAGGTTCAGAAGTCCTAACCATGACTGTAGCAGCTCAGTTGCCATGCGGTTTTCAGCCAAGCACAGCCTCTCTGGGCCCCAGCTCCCTCACCCATGAAAGAGGGGACTACATTTGCCCCATGAACTCAAAGACAACTTTAGGTCTCAGCCCACCATATCCTGGGTGGCCCCAGCCAAGTCAAAACTGGGGCTGTGTTAAGACTTTCATGGGCCCTGGACACTTTTGCCTTCATAGTAAAAACATACACACACGTATATATATGCTTTCACAGTAAAAATATATACTTTATAAAGTATATCTATTGTCTAGTTAACTATTAAAAATTATATTTTACAACTGCAATGGAGGAAAGATGAATATATTAACAATATAGATTAAAACTTCTTTTACCTAAAAGGTCTTTTTTTCTTCTGATTTTAAAAGAAATTAAAACATTTTCCTGAGTGTAATGCAAAAGCATCATAGGCCCTAAGCACTTCATCTGTTCTGGCTAAAGGATAAGTCAGCCACAGTCACCTAAACCTACTTCATGGGAACAAATAATACCAGCCTTCCCTCCCTCTCAAATGCACAAGAAATGATCGTGGGATCGGAACGACATCGCCAGCGATCCATCTGGCAGCATGTTAATAAGAGCAGCAGGAGAAGGCAAGGCCAGAGCCCCGGAAGCCAGTGAGGTGAAAACCAACCCAACAGCCAGTCCTAACTAAATGATGAGCTTCCAGGAGACAGATGCAATGCCACTGCAAAGGCAATTCGGCAGGGCTGGACCACAACTGTGTTCCTTCCCGGCCTGCCTCCTAAATGGGTTCCAAGGTTTTCTGGTCTAAGTAATTCAGAACCAGTTCACAAATGCTTATGGAGTGCTTGCTGTATGCAGCCAGCACTGTGTGTTCAAGACACAACATCAGTACCATCAGGGAAATAAAAACAAAGAACGCCGCCCTGGGAACATTCTTCTGAGATGGCAAACAATACGCATAATAAATAAACATATGGTACATCCAAAAGTGGTAAGAGCTATGAAAAAAATAGAGTAAGGAGGATCAGGAATTCTGGGTGGGGGTTACAGTATTAAACAGAGTAGACAAAGCAAGCCTCACTTAAAAGGTGAGATTGTAGCAAAGACATGAAGGCAATGAGTAGATACCTGGGGGAAGAGCATTCCAGGAAGAGGGAACAGCTTGAACAAAGGCTTGGAGGTAGGAATGTTCCTCCCTGACCACTCCCAAGCTTGTCCTTCAAGGAGAAAATTAAAATGTCACCTGCAGCTGAAAGCAATCTCTACTTTAAATGGAGGATGAAAGTAGTTAAGGTCTCATTTGAACAAGCTGAGTCTGAAATGTCCGGTGAGAAATTAGAGGTGCAGACCCTGTAACTGGACAGAGATCTTGGGCTGGAGGGATGCAGTTTGTGGTGTGGCAGAGACAATTAGATGTGCACCAATTCCATTTTCCATTCTTGGCTTTCCTGTGCAATTAGGCTGCAATCAGGTGACATCGTTCTGGTTAATTACACTGCTTCCAGACCTGACCATAAACTCTCCCGCATGCCTGTCCATGATCTTCCCCTTCCTACAGCCACAGCAGCGACCTCATTTTTAAGATGGTGGCATCATAAGGTAATGGCTCTGAGATTCCCAAGTCACTGCTTGGAGGATTGCTGCCAAGAAGGACTGCCTAGCCCCAGTTAGGAAGTGGTGTGAGTGAGACGCTCTGACTTAACTGTGTGAAGTCCCTCAGGTTTCTAGGGTTGCTGTCAAAGCAGGTAGCCTGAATTGCCCTGACGAGCACAGTAAACATCTCTACAGAGGAGATAAAGTGGAAAGAACCAGCATCACTGAGGGATCATTCCTCTTTTGAAACCACTTTAAAAGGAGAATGAAAATGTCCTGATTTCCAAGTACAAGAGACACTAATTAACCTTTATCTTACTGGATATGTCTAAATCATTCCCTCCTCTCCTCCTTGAAATGCTCTCTTCCCCAGGCCCTCCTGGGTCTTCTGCCTGTCCCTGAGAGGGAGTGTCCCACCGCCGAGGACTCTTGTCTCCTCCCGTCCCCCCTTCTCCCTGGGGATCCCATTGGCTCTCAAAGCTTCAGCTCCCACTTACACACTCCTGAGTCTACCACCTGTATCTCAGTCCTCACCTAGCTCCCCAGCTATACTCCCTATTGGACATATCTGCCTTTGGGGGTGTAGGTGCTGTCAAGTTAAAACTGTATGTCCAACACAGGATTGATCTCACCTCCAAAAGATGCTGCCCCATGTGGATCAGAAATAACATCATCCTTCTAGCCACCTGAATTACAAATCCAGAGTCACTCTAGACTCTTCTTTCCCAGCCCCATAGCCACAACTAAATCATCTCAACCTTGTCTCTTTCTGCTGGAAGAGATCACCCCAAAATCCACTCAAGGACCTGGGCAGATTACACTTCTTAATAGGGCTTTTTCCCTTTATTACCAGGCTCTTCTCTAAATTAGTTCAAGTTCAAAAACCATAAACGTTATTTTAAAACACGAAGGGATTTTATTATATTATAATGGTTTGGATTTGGCCCCAAAGGCCATGTTTGAACTGATGGTAATGAGGAATTTTATGGAAGTAATTTAAAATGGCAAGCGGACAGACCTGATAAAATCCTGATGCCCTAGTAAAGAAGCCCCATCAAAGAAAGCGTCTTCAGACTCTCTGTCCTGGGCACGTTGAGATAACAAGACACACACCCACTACTGTGGCACCTTCTGAACACCACTAGTAGAACTGCTGTCCCTCCCTGACAAAAACAAATTAAAAAGCTATATGGCGGCTCCTAAAGACCCACAGGTTACTGAGACCACACACGCACACACATGCACACACATATCACGTAAGACCTCAGTACATGTTGTATCCTGCCTGGCAGGGTGAAGGCTGTAGCCTCTAGCACCTACCTCCCCCACGCTAAGGACCCTCTCCTTCTCCTTGGACCAGCAATGACAGGAACATTGATATAGCTGGCACTGTTTTGCCCACATCTGGTGAGTGTATATAAGGTGGAAGGTGGGGGTGGGGGAAGGGAAGAGGAATGGGAGGGAAGGGGAGGGGAGGGGAGAGAAGGGGAGGGGAGGGAACAGAAGGGAGGGGAAGGGAGGGGAGGGAATGGAAGGGAGAGAGAAGGAAGCGAGGAAGGAAGCTTTCTTTCCACTTTTGGACTCTGCAGTTAGTCTTGGACAGTCTATCCCACTATGCAGCCCCTCTCAAAGGTACCCTCTCTCCATCCCCACTGCATCCACTGAGATTCATTTTCACTTTCTCCTGGACTACTGCAATCAAAGGAGTGAAGTCGTTTAGCTCCAACGTAACTCCTTTTCCTTCACTCCGCTGTCAGATTAACTTCTGACAGACACATCTGATCCTAAGTAACTCTCCCCTGCTGAAACCTCCCATGAAAAGCATTGATGTGTGGAAGGAGACCTGCCCAAGGACGCCTGCTGCAGCGCTGTTTACAATACAGGGAAAGCTGGGGATGCCGAATGTCCATCTGTGGGGGACGGACTAAATTCTGTTACCACGTAGAGAATGGAATAGAGCAGGGAAAGACAATGGTTAGGTTTACATGTGGAACAAAGAAACATGAACTAGATATGCCGTTCATGAAAAACCAAGTTTGAGAACTTGAGCCATAACCTTAGCTTTTACTGGAAAAAAAAAAAAAAAAAACCTCAAAATAAAGCAAGACATTTTCTCTAGGTACCAATGTTCATGTAAAGAGATAAGAAGGGGTCTGAAGGGTCATTTCCCAAACTGGTAACAGCTTAAGTTCTGGAGAGAGGAGAAGAGGGGTGGGACTGGGATGGGCAAAACCATGGGAATTGGAAACACACCTACAAGGCGGCAGTCATTGAAAATGTAATTAAATGATTACATTCAAATAAAAAGGGTAACACCTAAAGTATTTTTAAAACCTCCACACATCAATAAGAAAGCAAGCAACCCAATTTTTCAAAATTAGCAAATGAGATGCAAGATACTTCACAGAAGAAATCATTGGTCAATATACATGGTAAAATATTCTCAATTTTACTAATAACAGGAATACCTATTATCATATCTAAATGTTTCACCTATCAGTTTGGCAAAGGTTTGTTTTTAAGAACACAATCCTTGGCCAGGTGCGGTGGCTCACACCTGTAATCCCAGCACTTTGGGAGGCTGAGGCAGGCAGATCACCAGAGGTCGGGAGTTCGAGATCAGTCTGGCCAACATGGTGAAACCCTGTCTCTACTAAATATTCAAAATTAGCTGGGCATGGTGGCGCATCTGTAATCTGAACTACTTGGGAGGCTGAGGCAGGAAAATAGCTTGAACCTGGGAAGCGGAGGTTACAGTGAGCTGGGATCGCACCACTGCACTCCAGCCTAGGCGACAGAGTGAGACTTGGTCTCCAGCAAAAAAAAAAAACCACAATCCTCATCCACTGCTGGCTCAACCACCTTGCAGGGGCCTTCTGATTGAGCATAATCTTGTGCTTAGCAATTTTTCTGTGGTATTCCATGTTACAAAAGTTCACTTGAACCCAAAAGAGCAAAGAAACATGTGCAGGATATTTGCTACTATATTGCTAATAATAGAGAAAATTTAACAACAGCAGCGCCCCTCAATGGGAGTGGTTAAAGGAAATATTTGGGCCAGGCAGGGTAGCCTGTAATATCAGCACTTTAGGAGGCTGAGGCACGAGGATCACCTGAGGTCAGGAGTTCCACATCAGCCTGGCCAACATGGTGAAACCCCGTCTCTACTAAAAATACAAAAATTAACTGGGCATGGTGGCGGGCGGCTGTAATCCCAGCTATTCAGGAGGCTGAGGCAGAAAAATCACTGGAAACCGGGAGGTGAGCTGAGATCACGCCATTGCACTCCAGCCTGGGTGATGAGAATGAAATTTCCATCTCAAAAAAAAGAAAGGCAAGGGAAGGAAGAGGAGGGGAGGGGAGGGGAGGAGAGGAGAGGAGAAAAAAGAAAAGAAAAGATGTGACACTGATTGAGTCTGAGAAAAAATAGGCCAGATCCAAACACATGGAAAGGTAAAGATGACAACAATGTATTGTGTAAGTGACAACAGCAAGTTACAGAATAGTTTGTAGAGTAGGATGCCATGTTAGAAATTTATATATACATTACATACACACACAAAAAATCTGGGACACATACAAAATTGATAACAGAAGTCCCCCTGGGGGTGATTTTGGTTGGGAAGAACATTCACTTTTCCTTTTAAACAATTGAGTATACGCAGGGGGCAGTGGCGGGTTGTTTGTGTTTTAGAAGGGGATATACTGAAAGTGGGTTAGTTTTGGTAAAAGTTATATGGGTAACTTAAAATATGTGTTTTTGAATTCACTGGTCTCAAGGTAAATTGCAAATTTCTAAACACAGCACGTAATGTCTTTCTCTGACACCAAAACCCCCCTCCAGGGTCAACTTCCAGCACCTGCCCCCATGAATCCCACGCTCTAGCATTAAGACTTCTGCCCTCTGTGGAAGTTGCAGTGAGCCAAGACCGCGCCATTGCACTCCAGCCTGGGCAACAAGAGCAAAACTCCATCTCAAAAAAAAAAAAAAATACTTCTGCCCTCTGAAAATGCCATGTTCCTCCCTCTGCTCACAGTGAATGTTTTCTTCCTTCATCTCGCCACAATCAAAGTCAAGGGCATCCTTCAGACCCTGACTCCAAATCCCCTCCTCTTCGAGTCTCTCCTGGCCCGCCCTGCAGAATCACTCTGCCCAAGGTGTTTCCAGAGCCATGTTCCCTGCCTCTCCCCACCTCCATCCCCCTGGAAGAGTCGGGCTGGGGAAGAGGAGCTGCGCGAAGACAGGGGCTGTGCCTCATGTGTCATCGCGCCCCAGCACCTATAGATGAACTGGCAGAGCACAGGGCTGTGGCGACCGGCCAGTGGAAGACAGGGAAAATCAAGAGGGTCAGTAACAAGCAAACGGCACACAGTGTCCATCAGGAAAGGGTGGCCACAGCACTGAATGTCACAAAGAATTCAGGGAAGATGAGGATTGATGGGGGCAGTGAGTGAATCTCTGGATTTGGTAAACTTTCGTTTGGCGAAAAGCAGTTTCAATAAAACAGTGAAGTAGCAACAGGCTCAGGTGTGGCGCAGCAGTGAGGACAGACCCCGAGAACTGTGCTGGTGAAAAGGACAGACCCCAAGAACTGTGCTGGTGAAAAGGAGGACAGACCCCGAGAACTGTGCTGGTGAAAAGGAGGACAGACCCCGAGAACTGTACTGGTGAAAAGGAGGACAGACCCCGAGAACTGTACTGGTGAAAAGGAGGACAGACCCTGAGAACTGTACTGGTGAAAAGGAGGACAGACCCCGAGAACTGTACTGGTGAAAAGGACAGACCCCGAGAACTGTACTGGTGAAAAGGAGGGCAGACCCCGAGAACTGTGCTGGTGAAAAGGACAGACCCCGAGAACTGTGCTGGTGAAAAGGAGGACAGACCCCGAGAACTGTGCTGGTGAAAAGGAGGACAGACCCTGAGAACTGTGCTGGTGAAAAGGGCACAGAAGGGCTGAGGAAAGGTTTTACGAGGCCTACAGGGGAAGGGGAGGAGAAAGCAGAGAGAGAAAATCAAAGCTGCTGGGTGGGGTGAGGCAAAAGGGACTGGTCAAACAAGACCCCTGGCAGAAGCAGAAAGGGGAAGAGGGAGAGAGAAAACAGGCCACAGGGCCAATCTTAAGAAGCACAAGGAGATCCAGACACCTCTTCTGACAAGGGTTGAGGAAGGGAGAAGAGATGGCCGTAAACACTGGTGACCGGATGGACCCTCGTCCCCTAAGTGAAGGCAGAACCAGTCCTCTGCACTGCTGGGACAGACGGGACAGAACCTATGGAGGGCTCTCTCAGAGCCACAGCGGCCGCCAGCCACGTGCAGCCTGTGCCCTGGAAAGCTGAAGTCCACCCAGGTGCCTGCTGGCCAGCTCCAAGGCCAAGCTCTCCCTGGAACTCAGCAGTTTGCAAATCTCAGCGTGATCCGAGTCAGCTGCAGCGCTTCTTAAAATAGATTGCTGGGCCCAGTCCCTGAGTTTCAATTTAGTGGTCTGGGGGGAGGTCTGGGGACATACAGTCCTGGTGGATTCCCAAGTGATGCTGCTGCTGATGATCTGGGACCACACCTGGAGAAACCCTGCTTTCATTCATCTGCCCAGAGGGTATTCTACAGGTCATAAGTCGATGGGATCCAGGTTTAGAACCGACCTCCAGGAATGCACACAGGATTCGAGTCTCAGCCTGGTAGCACGTTTGAGTCACCTGGAGATTTCTATACAAATGATACCCATGCCTGGGTCTCACTTTCAGAAATTTGAACACAGTTTGTCTGGGGATGAGCCCAGGGATATATATTTTTAAGCTCCCCTGATGAATCTTTCTGAGCATCCAGGGTGAAGAACACAGCACGAGGGGACCCAGGGGAGAATGTGAGTGTGGGGGTAGAGCCTCAAAGCTTGGGCTAATTGCTACAGATTAGGCAAAATCATTAAATCCAAAGAGCTTCTATACCGAGACTATGATTCTCACTCCCAAACTGTCTTTTGAAGAGACGGGTCAGCAGCACTATTTCACACAACTAGCACATAGAATGGTGTATGCACAGCTGACAAATTAGATATAAATAACTGAAAGCAGATGTTTTTTACTCAAGCATTTTGGAAAAAAACCAAACAAATAAAAATAAAATTTAAATAACAATTACCCAAAATATGTATCATGTAGCCAAAAGTCAGTTACTACATCTCTCCATTAAAGCTATGATTTCTGCCCAGTAGAATCCAGGCTGTCCCAAAATGGCAAAGATCACTTTCCAAGCTTGGGTCTCACCTAATTTTCCCACTCATTCATTCAACAATGAATAGATACTCAGTTTTCAGGCACAGTGCTAGGGATGCAAAATTAGTAAAACAGGGAAATATAGTCCCTACCCTTAAGGGAATCACAGGATAGAAGGAAGAGACAAATATCTAAACAAACAAACAAAAAATATAATGAAGTGTTAAATGTGCTTTGACAGCTATTTCTATGGAGTACAGCAAAGCCACTTAAAGAGTGTCATATTTAACTAGGGGACAGGGATGTTGGAAAGTATGATCTCACCACAGCGCAGACAATTGACCTAGTCGTGACATATTCAGAGGTGTTCACTGGGAGGAGGGGTAGGGACAATAACAAGGAACAGCATTTTAGAGAGTGATGAGCAAAAGAACAAGGACACATAGGCTAAAATCATAAGAATTGCATTATTTTCCTGAAAATGATGCTAGACTGAACCCATTTAACACGTTTTCTTGTAATCCGGAGGAGACCTGGTACAGTGGACTCTTTGCTTTCCATTTATACCACGGCTTTCCAGACAGAGAAACCACCCGGAACACCTGCAGCCCTCTCAACGACGGCCAGGGCAGGCAGTGAAGAGGTGAGCCCCATGTTGGGGGAAACAGGCAAAAACGACAGTCACTTGCAGGAAAGTAACCAAACACTAGCCACAATGATAGGCCTGTAAATGAAACCAGGAGTTTGCCTGAAAACACTGGCATCCATTCCCATCCCCTTCCTCCCAACAGGGGAAGTGGAAGAAACACCGGGAAACCAACAGGACCTTCCACAGAGGTCAGCATATGGTGGCTACCTAAAAACCAACAGCCTTGCCACCACCACAGGTGACAGACTGGACTTGGAGCTCCCTGAAAAGCCAATCCACAAAGTATTGCCACTATTTGACCTAGCTCAAGCACCTGAAAAAGCCTCATTTGCAAGACACAAACTTTATTTGACTGGGCTTAGAGATCACCCTGCAGGAAAAGCTCTATCTCCAGGGTGCTTGTTGAAAACATTCAGCAGTAGTTGTTTGACATCACAGCTGCCTCTAGTAGTCAAGGCATAAGAAGAGCTGCCTGTAAACTTGAAGATTTAGGAAATGAGATGTCCACAGGGGCCTTTGGAAAGCTCTAACTTTTTCTGGGAAGACAGAAGGCTGCACACGTGCAGGGCTGTGTGAAAGCTCAGGAAAGACCTGGGAGAGCCCCAGTCTCTCATCCATAGCAGATTTTAAGCCCTCACAAAAGCAAGAACTGAAGGCTAGGCAGGTTTGTAAAATGCCAGAACACTAATGAAGGTTTGCCCCAACACACACACACACACACACACACACACACACACACACACGCAGCTCCTTGGCAAAGGATGGAAGACTTACTAGTCAAAGGCATATAAGGAAATCTCTGACTAATCACTAGTGGACAACTAAGCTAACTGAGCAGAACTTCAGAGATCACACACTATAGGAAATATAGATGTTGCAGAATTCGTCCTAGAAAGTTATTTTAAAAAAGAACTAGCAGCCAAAACAAATCAGCAACAACAACAAATCTTGGGGAGGCAAGAGAATTTTATTTCCAGAGTTGCCACATTATATTATTTTAAATGTCTGATCTTCAACAAAAAAGTATGACATGTGAAGAAATAAGAAAGTTGGGCCCATATGCACAGGGAGACAGCAGTTAATAAAAACTGTCTCAGAGGAAGCCAGATGTTAGACTTACTAGACAAAAACTTTAAGTCAGCTTTTATAAATGTGTCAAAGAACTAAAGGAAACCATGTCTTTAAAAATATCACAACAATGTCTAAGCAAATAGAGACTATCAGTAAAGAGACATAAATTATTTAAAAGAACCAAATAAAATACTAGAGTTGAAAAGTATAATAACTGAAATGAAAATTCTACAGCAGGTGCTTAACAGCAGATCTGAGCTGCCAAAGAAAAAATCAGCAAACTTGAAGACTGGTCAATTGAGATATTCTAGCCAAAAGAAGAGAAAGAAAAAAAGTTAAAGGAAAATAAAGTTTGGAGACCTGTGAGACAACATCAAGTATATTAACATATGTGCAATAGGAGTTCCAGCAAAAGATGTGTAAAAGATACCCCCAAAACTGGAGAAATAATGGTTCACAACTTCCAAAATTTGAGGAAAAGAATTCATCTAGAAATCCAAGGAAATCAATGAACTTCAAGGAGCACAACAGAAAGGGTTCTGTAACTGTAGACAAATCAGAGTCAAAATACTGAAAGCCAAAAACAGTGGGAAATTTTGAAAAACAAGAGAAAAATAGTTCATCACATATAGTGGGACAACAGTACAATTAATGGTGGATTTATCATTATAATGGAAATACAAAAGCAGTGGAATGACATATTCAAGGTGCAGATAGAAAAAAAACAAAAACAAAATTGTCCATCTAGAATTCTATATCCAGCAAAATTGTCCTTCAAAAATGAAGGCAACTAACAACAAGCAAATGGAAGCTGATTTAAAGAGGCAATACCATTTATAAATACACTAAATAAAATAAAATAAGGCCTAAATCTAAGAAAACACTTATGAGATCTATATGCTGAAAATTATAAGAGTCTGATAAATAAAAAGCCCTAATAAATAACAGAAACTTACCACATTCTTGGTTTGGAAGATTCAGCACAGTAAAGGTGTCAATTTTTCAAAATTTATTTATAGGTTTAATTCAGTTCTAGTAAAAATCCCAGTAAGGTTTTTTTTGTAGATATAGACAGGTTATTCTAAATTTTATATGAAAGGAAAATGTCCCAATAGCCAAAACAACAGAGAAAGAAGAAAAAGGTAGGATGAATCACTTTTCCTAATGTTAAGGCTTATTATAGAGCTATGGTAATCAACACAATATAATACTGGCAAGAAGACAGACAAAAATGTCAATGAAACAAAACAGAGACTGGAAATAGACCTATAAAAATATGCTCAATTATTTCTGACAAAGATGCAAAAGCAATTCAATGGCAAAGGGACAGTTTTTTCAACATACAATGATGGAGATATCAGATATCAAAGGGCAAAAAGAACAGGGAACCGCAACCTCACACTTTATATAAAATTAAATCAAAATGAAACATGAACTTTTATGTAAAACTTAAAACTATAAAGGTTTTTCTAATATTTTCTAATTTTTCTAATATTTCTAATTTTCTAATATTTCTAAAATTTTCTAATATTTTCTAATATTCTAATATTTTCACAACGTAGGTGAAAATATTAAGTATCTACAGTGAGGCCAAGAATTCTTAGACTTGAGAACAAAAGAATGCTCAGTAAAAGATTGATAAATTGAACCTTATCAAAATTAAAACATTTTCAGTGGGACACAGTGGCTCATGCCCATAATCCCAGCATGTTGGGAGGCTGCAGTGGGTGGATCACTTGAGGCCAGGAGTTTGAGACCAGCCTGGCCAACATGGTGAAACCCCATCTCTACTAAAAATACAAGAATTAGCCAGGCGTGGTGCCACATGCCTGTAATCCCAGCTACCTGGGAGGCTGAGGAAGGAGAATCACTTGAACCTGGGAGGTGGAGGTTGCAGTGAACCGAGATCACACCACTGCACTCCAGCCTGCGCGACAGAGTGAGAGACTTCATCTAAAAAAAAAAAAAAAAAAAAAAAAAAAAAAAACACATTTTCTCTGTAAAAGACTTTAAAAATGAAAAGACAAATTACAAACTGGGAGAAAGCATTTGCAAACTACATATCAGACAAAAGGCATACCTAAAATACGTAAGAAATGATGAAAACTCAACATTAAAAATTAATCTAATTAGAAGATGAGCAAAAACATTAACATAGACACACACACACAGACACACAGACACACAAGTGAGTGCATGTACTAAAGGTCTTCAAAAAGCTCATGGAAGATTATGAAAAAAACTATGGATGGATTTCAATGTTTTTTGCACCAAAATGTACTAACTTGTTATAACATGTCTAAACAAGATGTAGTTTGAAGCACTAAAAAGGATAAGACATCAATTTGAAAAGAGCCCCTATCAGAGCAACATGAATTCTGCTAAAATTGAAGCAAGAACAAACATCAAATTTATGGTAAAGCCTAGGTGGAAGAATGGTGAAATCATTAATGCTTTACAAATAGTTTTTGTGGACAATGTTCCAAAAATATCAGCGGTTTATAAGTGGATAGCTCATTTTGAAAAGGGGTGAGATAATGTTGAAGACGAAACCCATAGCAGCAGATCATCCACATCAATTTGCAAAGAAGAAGTTAATCTTGTTTGTGCCCTAATTGAAAAGGACAGACAATTAACAGCAGAAACAATAACCAACACCATAGACATCTCAATCAGTTCAGCTTATATAATTCTAACTGAAAAATTAAAGTTGAGTAACCTTTCCACTTGATCTGTGCCAGATCAGCTGCAAACAAGAGCAGAGCTTTTTTTTTTTTTTTTTTTTTTTTTTTTTTTTTTTTTTTTTTTGAGATGGAATCTGGCTCTGTCACCCAAGCTGTAGTGCAGTGGCGCAATCTCGGCTCACTGCAACCTCCACTTCCTGTGTTCAAGTGATTCTCCTGCCTCAGCCACCTGAGTAGCTGGGATTACAGGTGCCCGCTGCCATGCCCAGCTAATTTTTGTATTTTTAGCAGAGATGGGGTTTCACCATGTTGGCCAGACTGGTCTCAAACTCCTGACATCAGGTGATCTGCCTGCCTTGGCCTCCCCAAGTGTTGGAATTACAGGCGTGAGCCACCGTGCCCAGCCTAAGAGCAGAGCTTTCAGTGGAAATTTTAAACAAGTGGGATCAAGATCCTGAAGCATTTCTTTGAAGAATTGTAAAAAGAGATGAGACGTGGCTTTACCAGTATGATTCGGGAGATAAAGCAATGGCTACCAAGAGATGGAAGTGGTCAAGTCAAAGCAAAAGTGGACTGGTCAAGAGCAAAGATCATGGCAACAGTTTTTTGAGATGCTCAATGTATTTTGCTTACTGACTTTCTGGAGGGCCAAAGAATGACAACATCTGCTTATTATGAGAGCATTTTGAGAAAGTTAGCCAAAGCTTTAGCAGAAAAATACCTGGGGAAGCTTCACCAGAGAGCCCTTCTTCACCATGGCAATTCTCCTGGCTCATTCTTCTCATCAAACAAAGACAATTTTGCAAGAGTTCCAATGGGAGATCTTTAGGCATCCACTTTTGAGTACTGATTTGCCTCCTCCTGACTTCTTTTTGTTTCAAAATCTTTAAAAGTTTTTAAAGGGAACCCATTTGCATCAGTAAATAATGTAAAAAAGACTGCATTGATATGGTTACATTTCCAAAACCCCCAGTTCTTTAGGGATAGACTAAGTGGCTGGTATCATCACTTAAAAAAGTGTCTTGAACTTGATGGAGCTCATGTTGAGAAATAAAGCTTACTCTTTTTATTTCTATTTTTTAATTCCATTTTTCCGCAAATGCTTTGAAGCCCTTTTGTATAACTGGTAAAATCTGTATGAGTTCTATGGATTGTACCAATGTCAATTACCTGGTTTTGATATTGTACTATAGTTATATAAGATGTTAACATTGGAGGAGACTGGGCCAAAGTACATAAGACTTCCCTGTATATCTTTTTTGCAAATTCTTATGAATTTACAAATATTTCAAAATAAAATGGTTTTTAAAATGAAGGCAAAACAAGGACATCCCCAGCCAAATGAAGACTAAAAGAATTTGTAGTTAGCATACTTGCTTTACAAGAAATACCAAGGGAAGCTTAAGGAAAATGACTCCATATGGTAACATGAATGCACAGCAAGAGATAAAGAGTACTGGAAATAGTAATCATGGTGGCAAAAATAAAAGACTGTATGAACATATATTTTTCTCTTTTCTTCTTTTAATTTCTTTAAATGGCATAAGGTTATATAAGCACAATACTTTGGGGTTTGTAACAGATATAGGTATAATATATAAGACAATTACACAATGAAAAAAGAAACAAATGGAACTATTTGAGGCAGTTTCTATATTTTTCTCAGATTATGTTAGTATTAATGCAAAGTAGATTATGATACACTAAAATGCACATTATAATCCCTAGAGCAATCACAAGAAACACTCAATAAGTGGAGTTTAAAAATCAGAGGAATTGGCCAGGCGCAGTGGTTCATGCCTGTAATCCCAGCACTTTCGGAGGCCGAGGCGGGCAGATTACCTGAGGTCAGGAATTTTAGACCAGCCTGGCCAACATGTACTCTACTAAAAAAGTACAAAATTAGCCCAGTGTGGTGGCGGGCACCTGTAATCCCAGCTACTCAGGAGGCTGAGGCAGGAGAATCGCTTGAACTCGGGCGACAGAGGTTGGAGTGAGCCAAGATCGTGCCACTGCACTCCAGCCTGGGCAAAAAAGTGAGACCCCATCTCAAAAAAAAAAAAAAAAAAATTAGAGGAACTAAAATGGTATACTAGAAAATATCTGATTAATATACAAAGCAATACAGAATAAACAGGGGAACAACAAAAAAAAATGAGACATAGAAAACAAATAGCAAATGATAAATGTGAAACCAATCATATCAATAATTACAATAAATGTAAATAAACTAAGGACCACAATCAAAAGAAGAGATGGTCAGACTGGATTTAAAAAGCAGGCCTCAGCCAGGCACAGTGGCCCACACTATGATCCCAGCACTTTGGGAGGCCAAGGTGGGAGGGGGGCTTGAGACTAGGAGTTCAAGATCAGCCTGGGCAATATAGTAAGACCCCATCTCTACCAAAAAAATTTTTTTTCATTAGCCAGGCATAGTGGCGTGCATCTGTGGTCCTAGCTGCTTAGAAGGCTGATGTGGGAGAATCACTTGAGCCCAGGAAGTTGAGGCTGCAGTGAGCCATGATCACATCACTACAATCCAGCCTGGGTAACAGAGTGAGACCCTGACTCAGAAAAAATAATGAAAAAAAAGGCAAGCTCCAACTAGATGCTATCTACCAGAGACACACTTGCAATTCAAATGTACAATTAGGTTTCATGTAAAAGGATGGAAAAAGATTTACCATGCAAGCAGTAACCATAAGAGACCTATAGTGACTATCTTAATATCAGACAAAATAGACTTTAAGATGAGGACTATTACTAGAGGTAAAGAGGGATACTTCATAATTCAAAAGGGTCAATACATAAGGAAGATATAATAAATACATATGCATCTAACAAAAGATCTCCAAAACACATGTAGTCAAAACTAACAGAATTAAAAAGAAAAATAGATAATTCAACAATAATACTTAGAAACTATGATTTCCTTTCTCAATAATTAATAGAATGAGAATCAGTAAAGATATAAAAAATTGAATAATATTATCAACAATCATGACCTAATATTTAAAGAACACTCCATCTAACAAGAGCAAGATTATTTTCAGATGCATATAGAACATTCTCCAGAACAGACCACAAAACAAGTCTCAATAAATTTAAAGTACTTAATTCAAAGTCTGTCCTCTAACTACAAAAAAATCCAATTAGAAAGCAACAACAGAAAGACACTTGGGAAATCACCAAATATTTAGAAATTAAACAACACATTTCTAAATAACTCACAGGTTGAAGAAGAAAATCACAATCAAGTTGAATGAAAACAAAAACACAACATATCAAAATGTATAGGGTGCTACTACAGCATGCTTAGAGGGAAATCTATAGCATTCAATGCTTACATTAGAAAAGAAAAAAAGACAAAGCTTCTATCACTAAAGGAAAGCACATTAAACCCAAAGTAAACAGGATGGAATAGTAAGTGAAATTGAAATTAAGAAAAAATAGAAAGCAGAAAATCAATTTTTAAAAAATCAATAAACCTAAGAGTTGGTTATTTTAAAATTAACAAAACAGACTTTTAACTATGATGATAACAGCCCTACATATGCAAAAAACTGAATTTGTAATGAAAAATTTGTCCATAAAGAAAAATCTGAGCCCAGATGGCTCAACTGATTAGATCTATCAAACATTTAAAGAAGAAATAACACTAATAGTAGTCAATTTCTTTCAAAAAGTAGAAGACGAAGGAGCACTTTCCAACTAATTTTATGAAGCCAGTATTACCCTAATACCAAAGCTAGACGGACATCACAAGAAAGGTGAAACCAATGTCCTTTATGAATGTAGATCCAATATTCCTTAATGAAACATTAGCAAATCAAATCTAGCAACATATAAACAGGATTATACACGACGAGTAAAAGAGATTTAGCACAGTAATGCAAGGTTAGTTTAACATCCAAAATTCAATGTAATATGCCTCTACATTAATAGAATAAGAATAAGAGCCAAATGGTCTCATCAGTAGATGCAGAAAGAGTATGTGACAATACCCATTCATGGGGAAAAAAAGAAACACACACTTTGTAAAGAGCATCTATGAGAAACCTACAGCTAAATAATACCTAACAGTTAAAAACTAGTTTCCCCCAAAGCAGATACTAAGCAAGGATAAATGCTCTTGCCACACCTATTCAACACTGCACTAGAGGTTCTAGCCAATGTAATATGGTAAGCAAAAGCAATTAAAGGCACCCAGATTGAAAAGGGAGAAAAACTATCTTTACAGATATCATGATCCTAAGGAATCTACAAAAAACTACTGAAGTAAAAAACAAGTTTAGTAGGATTGCAGGACACAAGATCAATATACAAATATTAATTGTATTTCTATATACCAGCAATATACAATCCAAAAGTGAAATTAACAATCCCATGCACTATGGCTTCAAAAAGAATAAAACACTTAGAAGCAAAATTAATAAAGTGTGAGACTCGTACACTAGAAACTATAAATATTACTGAAAATAAAGATCTAAATAGAAGAGAAATTCTTTACATACAGTAACATGGCAATAATCCCCAAACTGATCTATAGATGTAATACATACACTATTAAATCCCAGCAGGTTTACTTATTTATTTATTTTTATAGAAACTGACAGGCTGATCCTAAAACTTATATGGAAATGCAAAGTATCCAAAATAGCCAAAAACAATTGTTAGAAAGAAAAACAAAGTTGGAGGATCTACACTATCTAATTTCTTTTTTTTTTTTTTTAAGATGGAGTTTCACTCTTGTTGCCCAGGCTAGAGTGCAATGGCGCGATCTCAGCTCACTGCAACCTCCACCTCCCGAGTTCAAGCGCTTCTCCTGCCTCAGCCTCCCAAGTAGCTGGGATTACAGGCATGTGCCATGACCCTGGCTAATTTTGCATTTTTTTAGTAGAGATGGGGTTTCTCCATGTTGGTCAGGCTGGTCTTGAACTCCCGACCTCAGGTGATCCGCCTGCCTCGGCCTCCCAAAGTGCTGGGATTACAGGAGTGAGGCACCACACCCGGCTACACTACCTAATTTCAACACTATAAAACTACAGGAATCAAAAAGTGGCACTGTTGTAAAGACAGAAATATGTATAAATGAAATACAGTTGAGAGTGCAGGGAGGAAAAAATCTTTCATTTATGGTGAATTAATTTTTAATAAAGTGGAATGCAATTCAATACAGAGGAAGCTTGGTCTTTTCAATATATGATGCTGGGACAACTGAATACCCATATACAAAGAAAGAAAATTGAACTTAAACCCTTACCTCATATAATATACAAGAACTGAGAAAAATGAGTAACAGCACTAAATGTAAGAGCTAAAACTACAAAACTCATAAAGGAAAACATAGGAGAAAATCATCATGACCTTGGATTAAGGGCCAAGATTTCCTAGACACAACACCAAAAACACAATTCTCAAAGGAAAAAGTTGATAACCGAACATAGTCAAAATAAAATCTTCTGTGCTTCAAAAAATATCTTTAAGAAAATGAAAAGACAAGCTACTTACTGTGAAAAAATAATTGCAAATCATATTTCTGATAAACTACTTGCATCCAGAATATATATCCCTCGTATCATTCAATAAAAGGAGTAAAACAGCTCAATTTTAAAAACAGGCTAATGATTAGAGCATATATTTCACCAAAGAAGAAAACACACATGGCTAATAAGCACATGAAGAGATGCTTAATAATATTAGTCATTAGGGCAATACAAATAAAAACAAGATACTACTACAATACTCATTAGCATGGCTATAATCAAAAGACAGACAATAACAAATGTTAGCACATGGTATGGAAAAACTGGAATGCTTATACGATGCTGATGGGAGTGTAAAATGGTACAGCCACTTTGGAAACCAGTTTGACAGTTTCTAAAAAGGTTAAATGTAAGACTTACCCTTTAACCCAGAAATTCCACTACTAAGTATTTATCCAAGAGAAATGAAACTATACATCCATGCAAAGCATTGTATGCAAATATTCATAGCAGCATCACTCATAACACCCCAAAGCTGGAAGCAATCCAAAGTCTATCAACTAAATAAATAAACCCAATGTGGGCCGGGCGTGGTGGCTCACCCCTGTAATCCCAGCACTTTGGGAGGCTGAGGCAGGCGAATTACGAGGTCAGGAGATCGAGACCATCCTGGCTAACACAGTGAAACCCCGTCTCTACTAAAAATACAAAAAAATTAGCCAGGCGTGGTGGCAGGCGCCTGTAGTCCCAGCTACTCGGGAGGCTGAGGCAGGAGAATGGTGTGAACCCGGGAGGTGGAGCTTGCAGTGAGCCGAGATGGCGCCACTGTACTCCAGCCAGGGCGACAGAGCAAGACTCCGTCTCAAAAAAATTGAAATAAAAAATAAAAAAAAAAACTAAACCCAATGTGGTATATCTGCACAATGGAGTACTATTCAATAATTAAAAAGAACAAGCTACTGATACTTTCCACAACATGAGTGAAATTTATTATGCTCATTGAAATTTCATTATGCTAATTGAAAAAAGCAAAACACAAAAGACTGTGTATTGCGTGGTTCGATTTATATGAAATTTCCATAAAAGGCAAACTCTACAGAAACCGAAAGCAGATCTGTGGTTACTTGAAGTTGAGAATAGAGACTGAACACAAGTGGACATCCGGGAGATTTTGGGGGTGATGAAATGTTTTACAATGGAATAATGGTGATACACAAGTTTATAAATTCTACAACTGGCAAATTTATAATATATAAATTATACTTTAAAAAATCATAGCTCGAATAAATTCAGCAAATATGTTTGCTGCCCATCTCTCCATTGCCTCCACGGCAGGGGGTCAGTGGCTTCACTTCTGTACAGGAAGGATGCTAATTTGCTGTAATGAAATATGCCAAGAATTTTTGTTAAGTTACAGCAAAGGCCGTGTCTTTGCATCACTAACATATTGTGGTGAAACTGAGTGATACTGAAGCATTTGGCTTCAGTGTGCATAAGACAACAAGAGGTCTGGTTATTCTCCACTGGGCAAATGATACTGGCTTCTCCTAATTCCACTTACTTAAGAAAATTACAAATGCAGCACAGACAGGTCTATGTAAATTAAAGTGTCTGCTGATTTCAATTAAGTCAAGTTGTTTTCTCAAATCCTGAGCAACTACCAGCCGCCTGCTTGCTAAATGGTCATTGTGGATATTTTCATTGAATTCACCTAGCTAATATTAAATAAAATCTCCACTTCTTTTTTTTCTTTTTGAGACGAAGTTTTGCTCTTGTTGCCCAGACTGGAGTGGAGTGACACGATCTCGGCTCACTGCAACCTCCGCCTACTGGGTTCAAGCAATTCTCCTGCCTCAGCCTCCCGAGTTGCTGGGATTACAGGCATCCACCACCACACCCAGCTAATTTTTTGTATTTTCAGTAGAGGTGGGATTTCAAAAATCTCCACTTCTTACCATAGGAAGATAGCAGGAAAAAAGAGGAGGGCAAAAGCAGAAAGTGTCAAAAACACACAAGTAAGCAAACAATATTCTCTCATCTCTGACCCAAGCACCATCATTTTCCTAAGGATTTTCAGTGGACAGCACCAAGTCTTCCCTCCCATGCTATTTTCTATCTCTCCCTTCTAAAGGTTTCTGATGGTGGTGAAAATAGAGGGGAGAAAAAAGAGAAAAGGAACAGAAACATCATTTTCTCATCAACACTGGCTTTGTATATATGTGGGGATTTTTCTTGCATAACAATGCCGACCTCAGACAAATTCTGATGGCAGCCACTCACCAGAGTCCACATACCCAATCTTATACTTGAGTTAGTCTTAAGACTTCCATTTATACTTTTTCGAGCAGCACTCACACCCAAGTACTAGATTCTATTAAGAATGCTAGAATATTAGACACGGGAAAAACCAGAAAGTTCACAATGTCCAAACCACCCTACTTTACTAAAAGGGATATAAGTTGCCGGCCGCAGTGGCTCACGCCTGTAATCCCAGCACTTTGGGAGGCTGAGGCAGGCAGATCACATGAGGTCGGGAGTTCAAGACCAGCCTGACCAACATGGAGAAACTCCATCTCTATTAAAAACACGAAATTAGCCTGGCATGATGGCAGGTGCCTATAATCCCAGCTACTCGGGGGGCTGAGGCAGGAGAACAGCTTGAACCCGGGAGGCAGAGGTTACGGTGAGCCGAGATAGCGCCATTGCACTCCAGCCTGGGCAACAAGAGTGAAACTCCATCTTAAAAAGAAAAAAGGGATATAAGTATATGGGGCCCAAAGAGGTGAAACAAATCTTAGAAGTTCAGTTAGCAACAACCTAATAGTAAGAATTCTAGCCTCTGACCCCGAATTTAGTACTCTTTGCATTACTCCACACTATACTTTTACAACAAAGAGAAAACCATTTAAGAAGACCATGTAAGATCATTGATGAGTAAGATGACTACTTGTTCTCACCAGTGAAGCCACAGAAACCTTCCGCCCCAGAACTGGAGTTTCTTAATCACTATCCAGACGTTAAAATAAGGAAGTCATTGGTTGAAGATGGCAGGCAATCCCTGGTCTATAATAATTTTCATGAATGCTCAGACCTCCCAGGCATCACCAGCCCCTGCTCTATAATCTGGGCCAGCACATAAAGGCAGGTCTAGAAATAAATATCTGTGTTCTGCTAATATGAAGGAATGCTCATTGCTGAAAACTGTGATCAGGTAGTAAAGTTACATAGAAAGAAGCATCAAACGCACATAGAAATTTCTCATCTTTCATGAGATCATGTCCTTTGCTGGGACGTGGATGGAACAGGAGGCCATTATCCTTAGCAAACTAACAAAGGGACAGAAAACCAGATACCGCATGTTCTTATAAGTGGGAGCTAAAGGATGAGAACACGTGGACACGAAGAGGGGAACGACACACACTGGGGTCTATGGAGGGTGGGAGGAGGGAGAGGATCAAGAAAAATAACTAATGAGTACTAGGCTTAATACCTGGGTGATGAAATATTCTGTACAACAAACCTCCATGACATAGTTTACCTATGGAACAAACCTGCACATGTACCCCTGAACTTAAAATAAAAATTTTAAAAATTTAAAAACGGCTAGGTGGAGTGGCTCATGCCTGTAATCCCAGCACTTTGGGAGGCTGAGGTGGGCGGATCACTTGAGGCCAGGAGTTCAAGACCAGCCTAGGGAACATGGCGAAACCCCGTCTGTACTAAAAATACAAAAATTAGCCAGGCATGGTGGCAGGAGCCTATAATCCTAGCTACTCAGGAGGCTGAGGCAGGAGAATTACTTGAACCCAAGGAGGCGGAGGTTGCTGGGGGCCGAGATCTCACCATTGCACTCCAGCCTGGGTGACAGAGTGAGACTCTGTCTCAAAAAATAAAAATAAAAAATTTAAAAATAATAAAAATTTATCTTCAAAATGTCCACAATGAACCCTTTTTATACTACCTGTAGTTACTTAGTGTATTATGCTGAATGCCTAGTATATTACATTTTAACAAATTAACTCTTTGAACTTATTCTTTACTTAATTGATGCAAATATTGCTGTGTATATGCTGTATATGTGGGTACATGCTTATCTGAGTTAGAGAGAAAGGGAGAGAGAAAGAGAGAATGTACATACTGCACAGAAAACAGAGAAAGAAAAAGTTTGTGTCCACTACCATTAATTATAATAAAAGGTTTAATAACTAATGCCTCTCAAAAAAAGAAATTTCTCCTCTTTCTTTTAAAACAAAAAGCACTGCTCTGTTCTAAGAAGTCAATACACATGGATTGCCAAAGTAAACTAAACAAAGAGTATATCCCCTAACCCCACCACCTAGTCAGCCACTGGCCTTTTTTCTGCCTAGAACTACATGGAGCCATTTCATAATGGAACCGTGACGCACACACATATGTATTGCTTTCCATCAGGGAGAGGAGCGGATTTGTGAAAACAAGTCATACGCAGCTCTGAGTCAGAGTCCGGAAGCACAATAGGCAAACAGGCATTTGGGGATATCAGGAGGCTGGAAGCAGAGATACCTGTGATTCTGACTTCCTTCTTTTCCTTTATATGAGATGTGGCCCTGATGATTCTGGGTTTAGCTCAAAACCCAAATAGGTCCTGACTGGCTGAAAATATCACCTATTGAAAAGATACAGCATTGCCTATGTTATTCCTGAATAGTGACACAAAAGGTACAAAAGGGACTATGACACAGGACAAAATTAAGCCTAAGCGTTTACAATCTGGCAAATCTGTCCTTTTGGCAGACAGGGTCAACAGCTTATCAGAGAGTCAGCTGTAGGGGCAGCTCCTCACCCCACCAACCGTCCCACTGTGATACCCTGTCTCCCCAACCCACTTACAGCGTGTAAGCTAGCCCCAGAGTCCAGGTTTCCCATTGCCGCTATAACAAATGACCACAAATTTTAGTGGCTGAAAACAATGCAGATTTATTAGTTTACAATTGGACATCAGAAATCGTCTCACTGGAGATCAAGACATTGGCAAGGCTACATGTCACCTGGAGGCTCTGGGGAGAACCTGTTTCCTCTACTTTTCCAGCTTTTTTTTTTTTTTTTTTTTTTTTTTTTTGACACAGAGTCTCGCTCTGTCGCTCAGGCTGGAGGGCAGTGGCACGATCTCGGCTCACTGCAACCTCCACCCCCTGGGTTCAAGCGATTCTCCTGCCTTAGCCTCCCGAGTAACTGGCATTACAGGCATGTGCTACCACGCCCAGCTAATTTTTGTATTTTTAGTAGAGACAGGGTTTCACCATGTTGGCCAGGCTGGTCTCGAACTCCTGACCTCATGTGATCTGCCTGCCTCGGCCTCCCAAAGTGCTGGGATTACAGGTGTGAGCCACCATGCCCAGCCTCCTTTTCCAGCTTTTAAGGCCGCCCACATTCCTTGGCTGTTAGCCCCACATGGCTCTGTCCTCTGCTCTGTCATTATATCACCTCTTCTGACCTTGACCCTCCTGCCACTCTCTTAAAGGAGCATTGTGGTTGCGTTGGGCCCATCCGGATAATCCAGCATAATCTCTCCATCTCAATATCCTTAACTTGATCCCACCTGCAAAGTTCCTTTTGCCATGAAAGGCAATATATCCACAAGTTCTGTGGATGAAGACGTGGACATCATTGGGTAGTGATGAGGAGTTGAATTATTCAGCCTATCACAAGTATTCATAAAACATTCTTCAGAAACATGAATTTTAATATATGCTTAGTATTCCAGCTTATGGGTAGGTCAAACATTCTCCTATTGCTTCTGTTAGGTTGTTTCTAAATATTTTGCTATCATTAATAATGCTGAAATAGAAAACTATACTGTGTAAATATTTAAATATTCCTACAGCTATTTTCAGATCTAAGAATCTGAGCACACATTTAAGCCTCTTGAGAAATGCTTCCAAACTGCCTTCTGGAAAGACTTTACTTACATGCTCGCCAGCAGCGTTTAAGAGAGCCCATTTCACGCCACTCTTGCCAACACAGAATATTATACTTTTTAAAAAGCATTGCCAATTCAATAGGAAATTCTAGCTTAATGTTAAATTTGTATTTCTTTTCTTTCCAGTGATGTGTATACTATACATTATATTTATTGGTAACCTATATTCCTCCCTTTGAAATTGTCTGCTCATGTCTTTTTCCTGTGTCTCTGGTACAGTAGGGCATTTCATCCTATGCATTTGAAAAATATCTGCCTTTAAGAGTGTTAAACTTTTTAATCTCATCCCTTATACATGTACTTTAGAAAAATCAAGTGCCTTATTTTCTTTTTGCATTTTATTTATGGATGTTTGGGACTAAATAGTTGAATCTTTATAAAAAATATTTAATTACCAGGCTTTTCTCTTTGGTACATATCTTGCCTTATGTTGACTTCCTTTATTGCTTACTAGCCTAAACTGGGATGTAAGAGAACACTGAATTGCAAATATTAATAGAAAACTTTTATATTTGAGTTTTATTTAATACAAAACACTCTCATACTAAAATTAGTTAACAACCACATAGAAACAGATGGCTTATTTTTTTACATTTAATAATTTAAAGACACAATTAGCTAACTATGGCCTACCACAGATTTTTATTTGATCCACAAGCTGTTTGGGAAAGAAAAAAAGATGTATGGATACGCAACAGAGACAGTATATAACCCACAGTGACTAAAATATGTACTGCCTGGTCCTTTACAGAAAAAGTTATTCCTATGAAATGTATTTTAGTGTATATGGGGAGAAATAGAATACAATATCTTTTTCAAAGAAATCTATTGTACCAATGGAAATTTCAAAGAAACCAATTGTCCCAATACCGTGTATTAAATCCTTCTATTTTTCAAATTTGAAATGATGCTCTTCAATTTAAGAAGAAATAGAAATGGCCAGTTTGCATATAAAAATGTATAATCTATCTAATTACAATGAATTGCAAACTAAATTAATAAGTTGTCATTCAATCAGATTAGAAATGATAACAGGTTTATTATATATCATTGAAAAAATGTGGGGAAATGTCAACTCTGATTTTCTTGATGGAAATGTGAGAGCAACCTTCTTGGGGACAATATTACAAAAACTGTCAAAGTTGAATTCTATAAGAATCTTTGAGTCAACAATTTAAATTTCATGAATCTATCTATAGAAACTCTCAGAGAAGTTCACAAGACAAAATGTATATAGCTACTTCTTGAAGTATTGTTCACAATAGCAAAATAACGCAAGATTCCTACATGCCTATCTGTGCAGGATAGGTTACTTCAGCAGACCCGGATTGCTCAAACCCTGCACAATCCCAAAGAAAGGCCTCCTTTCAAGGCTGGCCCTTGGCCAGAGACTAGGATATGAACTCTGAGCCTTTGCAATAGTCTCTCTGATAAGAGCACTTTCATATGCCTGGGCCCGTGGGCCATGCAGTCCTGGTTTCACCAGTTTATGCCAACAATGGGATATATGATTGACACCTAGTTTTGTTCTGAGGGACTGGAGTGTGATTAGCTGAAGCCAGTCATACAAGCACTCTCTGCCTACATAACTGAACCACAATAAAATCCTAGATACCAAGGCTCAGATGAGCCTGCCTAGCAGCACTTTGCATGTGTTGTCACACATCATTGCTGGGAGGATTAAGGACATCCATGTGACGTCACTGGGAGTTCAAGTGGGAGCTTGTACCTGGTTTCTCTTGACCTCACCCCATGTGCCATGTGCCATCTCCCTTTGCTGATTTTAATTTGTATTATTTCATTGTAATAAATCATGAGTATAACAGCTTTTCTGAGTCTTGTGGGTCCTTCTAACAAATCCTCAAGCCTGAGGGTAGCCTTGGGGATCCCCAACACACCATCAATGAGGAATTTTGTTTAATTGATATCATGGCACAGGGTATAGCCATTGAAAGAAATAAAACAAATATATGTGTATGAGCATATGCTCATCATAGATGCCTACGATATACTGTTAGATGATCAGTTAGTTGCAAAATATGACCTTACATCTTAAAAAGCTATCTTGGATTGAGCATTCATGATGTGCCAGGTCTTACCTAAGTGTTTTACATGTATTACCTCATTTGATCCTCACAAAACCCCTGTAAATACTATTGTCACCACTATTTTAAAGATAAGAAAACTGTGGCACAGACAGGTTAAGTAATGGATCCAAGATCATATAGGCAGGTTTTGAAACCAGACTGTCTTGTCTCAGTGCCAGCACTCTTAAGCAATGCACTATGCTGCCTCTCTCTCAAAAGTGTGCATATCTGTAGGTGTATTTGTAATATACCTCAAAAACTATATTAATCGTTTCTTCTCAGAAGTGAGATTACAGGATGAAAAGATGTGGTCTTGACTTTGAACTTTCAGATATACTGTGCTTCCTATATAACAAGCATGTAACAGTATTAATATATTAATGATATAATTTTTGTAGATTAGAAGATCTGCCTTATCACATGGCAAGTTTGTATAGATACAAGGGGGGACTATTTCTGGTTTTTCTATTTTCTTTCACTGATCAGCCCTTGTACCATTCTGTTTTAATTTAGTATCTTCAATTTAAACTTCATGATAATTCTGATTATACTACTTCCCCCTCTCCAATCTCTGCCCAAACTCTAGGCTACTTCTGCATATTTACTTTTCTAAATAAACTTCACTATCACTCTATCAAGTTCTCTAATAAAATTCCGTTGGTGTGTTAATTGCAGTTATATGCACAGGTTTCACATAAGAGTATAGCCTCATTAATAAAAGAGAGTATCAATTCAGAATTCGTGATTTCAAGGGGGCTTGCTCCTAGCTGACATCTCTGTGTGTAAAGAAAAGAGTTGACGGACAAACTGACCAGTGTTGGTCAGGTATTCCAAATAAACATATAAACTAATGGGAACAGCTACATCTAAGCAGCTATGAGCTGCTCTTTTAATTAGAGGACATGATGAATTATATATCAATATCAGTATCCACAGGCCCTCTGAGGGCCTCACCAGAAGCAATTGAATCCATTCACGCAACATGCTCACCACGTGCCTACTATGTGTCAGGACTGTTCACAGTGCCTAACTGAGTAACAATCTGGGCTTCATTCCTGTCACTTACCAGCTGTGTGATCTTAGGCAAGCACCTAACCTCCCTGATCCTCACTTTTTGCATCTGTACAATAGGAATAATAATTATACACATGAAAATATACACAAGAACCCAACGAGACAACACATGATAAGTCTCTAGGACAGGGTAGGTTTCTCAGAAATGGAAGGGATCATTGGTACCAGTGCCACACAATAAGCCTATTTCAAAGCTGTAGCTTATTTCCAAAAAGAAAAAAAAAACAACTCTAAATAATACTCCTTTTATTTCCAGCGTTTTCAAATCAGTGATGTCTTCATATATCTGAATTTCCCTTATTAGGCCCCTCATATCCAATGCAGTGCTGTGCAGAGAATAAGACAAGCAGGGCGAGAGGGAAAAGCCCCCAGTGCTAGAATGGGAAAGAAAGACCTAAGCAAACAGCCTAGACATGGGCCCGGCCATCTTGACACAGGCACATCCCCTGCACTCTTGGAGAGTCAAATGCTGATCCCAAGACTGTGCTGAGAAATCAGATGTTGCTGAGGGGCTGAACAGGGGTCTGACAGCCAGGTCCTCTCCCCTGGGCCCCTCCCTCCCTACCCAGGTTGAGTTATCGCCACACAGTTGCCATGGCAACCTTCCATCAGAAGCACACCACCTCCAGTTCCTCTTCACACTGCAAAATGTCTAGGATGCTTTTTGAAACTGATTTTGTAATATCTGTGTTTTGTATGGGAGATGTGTGAGGGACAGAGGGGGAGTTCTGGTTGTTAATCTGTGGCTCAGCAGATTAAACAAAAAACCACCACAAACACACACACAATACTGAGCTAAGACAGGCTATGCTAATGGAGAAGTAAAACATTTTGACAGCCTCACTCAGCTAAGTGTCAAACACTTGAGGGAAAAAAAAAATTGGTTTAAAAAGGGAAAACCGGCAACAAAGTACAAACAAGAACCTAAAAGGAATGAATTAAAGGCATTCCAGGTGTACAGAAGGACCTTCTAATGCTTCTAATAAAAAGGAAAACGCAGGCTCAAATGAGGTTTACAGATCTTGGACTGGGGTGGCTAGAATATGTCAAGGGGGACATGGCAGTTCCGACATTCGCAGGCAGTTGGGAAGGGTCCTAGATAAGCACAGCTTGTTAATTTCTTGCTATGTTGCTTCTAAACCTTCAGTTTTCAGCTCAACTTTAGGGTTCCTCAATCTCACACTAATGACTTTTTTTTCTTGTTCTGTTTTGTTTTTGTACTGTAATGACATTTTTAAACATTCTTTGCTGGGGGGCCTTCCTGTGCAATTAGGTCTAGCAGCATTCTTGGCCTAGTAGCACACTAACCCCCAAGAAGTAGTGACTACTTCAAGACATTGCCAGACGTCCCCTGGGGGGTACTGCTGCTCTACTGGAAAGGGTATTTATCCAGGCCCACTTTACAGATGAGAAAACTAAAGCCCAGAAAGGCCAAGGGTCAAATCCAATGCCAGAGCACTGAGTTAGTGGCCAAGATGGTATTACATGCCATGGGAGCTATTTCTGGGTTCTTCGTGTTCCATCATACTGAGCTGGTATGTGCTGGGCCTTGGCTAAAGACAATAATATTTTAGCTCAAAATAAATGTTACCAAAGGCATATTTTGAAGAACTGAGCACCACTTGATCAACAGTATATTAGGAATACCTGAATGAGAAGCCTGTTACATTTCATGGCCAACCATATGACTTTTCTCCTATAATTCCATTCAGAATAATTCAACAAATATTTATTAAGCATTTCTTAGGCATCTTAAACATTATTTAAGCAGAGAAGATTTCGTGCTTTAGCGTATTTGTGGTGCCATGAAGAGACAGTATGACAAGTTCATCAGTCACCACGGTACATGTAGGAGCTAAATTCCACAAGAAAGTTTCCAACAAAGTCATATGGAGGCTCAAAAGGGACAAAATTCACATTTGTCTGGAAATCAGAGATACCATGGAGGAAATAGCCCTTGAAAAGGGCTTTGCAAGATGTCAAAAGCATTCCAGAAAGAAGTGATAATACCATGAAGGTGGGAAGCAAGGAACCACAGATTAGGACCAGTGACTTGCCCAATTGCCTGGGACTCACGGAACACAGAGCAGGCAATGAGCTAGCAAGAAAAACCAGAGGCCATAGAAGGGAAGGCTTTATGTGCCTCTCTGGACACTGGTTAGTAATTTGTTCACCAGTAGGAACAACTGGGCTTTCAAGCAGATAAGTGATATAAATGAGGAAAATTATTTCAACCATAACTACATAAAATAAATAAATCAGACATGGGATGGACTGCAGTGCCATCACTGACTATGTCAAGAAGGTGTCTTAGTCCATTTAAGCTGCTATAACAAAATACCTTAGACTGGGTAACTTTTAAATAATAGAAATGTCTTATTCACAATTCTGGAGGCGGGGGACATCCCCGATCAAAGTACAGCAGATGTGGTGTCTGATGAGGACCTGCTCTTTGCTTCACAGGTGCCACCTTGTTGCTGTGTCCTCAAAGGGTGGAAGGAGAGGGGCGCTGCCTTCAATCTCTTTTATAAGGGCATGGACCCCATTCATGGTGGCAAAGCCTCATGTCTTTATCACTCCCCAAAAGGCCCTATGTTCTTTTTTTTTTTTTCTTTTTGAGATGGAGTCTCGCTCTGTCACCCAGGCTGGAGGGCAATGGCGGGATCTCAGCTCACTGCAAGCTTTGCCTCCCGGGTTCATGCCATTCTCCTGCCTCAGCCTCCGGAGTAGCTGGGACGACAGGCACCCGCCACCACACCCAGCTAATTTTTTTTTTTTTTTTTTTTTTTGTATTTTTAGTAGAGACAAGGTTTCACCATGTTAGCCGGGATGGTCTCGATCTCCTGACCTCGTGATCCGCCTGCCTCGGCCTCCCAAAGTGCTGGGATTACAGGAGTGAGCCACTGCACCAGGCCAAGGCCCTACATTCTTAATACCAACACAAAGGAGATTAGGTTTCAACATGAATTTTGGAGGGATACATTCAGACCACAGAAGAAGGTTTCTGAGGCACAATCTGGTTAAAAGGAGAGAGTACCACAAGGCAGTCTGTCATTCCTGGCCTAGAGCACTAAAGACAGAAAAAGGCTATTATATTGGTCCAAGCAAAAGATACTGCAAATGCTGGCCTGGGGTTGGAGTGGCAGGATTAGGACAGGCCAGGACAAATACATGAGATGACAGAGACATGAGCGGTCGGGAGGTGAGGGAGGAGGATAGGAGGAAATGTAATCATTATCTTCCAAATCTTAGTGACTGGCAGAATCATGTTGCCAAGAGCAGAAACCCTGAGGCGAGAGGAAGAACTAATCCTAGGGAAGAACAGGAATTTTTAATGTCATGCAGACTCTTAATACAAGTTCCATAAAAAATTAGAAAGATGGGAGCTTTTGCAAAAGATCAGGACCACAGTTTAGTTCACAAAGAAAAGCAGACTACAGATTCTGTACAAAGCTGGCTCTTCAAGGTCTAACCATAGATTAGATCCCTATAGAAGAAAAGAGTGAATAAGAACAGTCTTAAAATATGCCTGGTTTAGGCCACATGTGGTGGCTCACACCTGTAATCCCAGCACATTGGGAGGCCGAGGCAGGTGGATCACTTGAGGTCAGGAGTTCGAGACCAGCCTGGGCAACATGACAAAACCTTGTCTCTACTAAAAATACAAAAATTAACTGGGTGTGGTGGTGTGCGCCTGCAATCCTAGCTACTCGGGAGGCTGAGGTGGGAGAATCACTTGAACCCGGGAGGTGTAGGCTGCAGGGAGCAGAGATCATGCCACTGCACTTTAGCCTGGGCCACAAGAGTGAAACTGTCTCAAAAAAAAAAAAAATATATATATATATATGACTGTTTTAAGATGCAAAAGTAAGAGGAAGGATGAGAAAATGAAGTCTCTAAGGAATTTCTCTTTCTCTAGGTAGAAGAAGTAGAAAAGACAAACATAGGCAGCAAAAGTTCAAGTATGACAGAAAGATCAAGTCAGATGGGGCATGAAGAAAAAAGCCTGTGTGCCTCAAAGCTAGGCTTGGTTTTGATGAGGCAGTAGCACAGCAGAGGAGGAAATGGGCTGCTCTCTGGAGTCAGACAGACTCAGTTCACAGCCAGGCTTTGGCACCTGCCAATTATGAGACAAGGGACAAGTTACAAAGCTGCTCTGTGCCTCATTTCTGTCAATAAAATGAGGATAATTCCATTCTCTCCATGTAAGTTGTAGAGAGGTTGAGCATGTAAAGCACTTAACTTAGTGCCTGGTACCATGAACAATAATTCAAGACCAGCTCCTCCTCCACCCTCACCCAGACCGGAGGACCACAAGGCAGTGACTAGGTGAGAAGGATGGGGCTGCACATCTCCAGCTAGTGCTTTTGGCTGACTGATTGGATATGTCATGGCATGAACATGATAGAGGAACCAGCCAAGGAGAAAATAGGATTAAGGTGGAGGGGGAGAAGAAGTGGGATGACAATTTAACACAATATGACAGCGATCCACCAACTCTTTCTGAAAAGGGCCAGACAGTAGATATTTTAGGCTTTGGGTGCATATATTCTTCGTCAGAACTACTCAAATCTATCCTTGCACAGCAATTATGTAAACAAATCTCAATAAAACTTTATTTACAGAAACAGGCAGTGGTTGGCCCATAGGCCATAGTTTGCTAACCTCTGCAATAAAAGATGGAATAATGCCAAGCAGGGCAAATTTTCTTCAATCCCTAACTCTAGAATAGCTGCTAAGTTTAGAGAAAAGGATAAAAGAGAGATGAGAAACATACATTGAACAAGTGAAACCAAATTTTAAAGAATCTCAGCCAGAAGAATCTCAAGTGTGCCAACTGGGTTCACATGTGTAATGTGTCATTGCTGTTGATGGAGAAGGGGACAGGAGGAAAGACAGTGAGATTGGCTTAAAAACATGAAAAGGTCTCATGGAAAATAACAAGCAAGTTAAAGAAACATCTAAGTAAAAACATTTATGAAAATCCATCTACATCGAAAATTGAGAGAATTATAGTCTCTGACTCCTTGCTGAGATTTCTGTGTTGACTGGAGAACAGGAATACTACAACCTTATTTCCTGGTGACAGGGACTTGTTCCCAATGCTCAGTAGACGGCTCTTCTATCTGTTGGCTCTGTGCATCCCTGAGCCACCCCCTCAGACTCCCACCCAACTCCAAAATTGCCCCCTTAAAATATCTCCTACTTCCTTTGCTAAAGGAATAGCAATTCGTCCTTCTCTATCCCTCTTCCATCAATCATCAGTTGAGTTACCATTTGAGGTATCTCAGAGTGACAAAATCTTCTAAGATCCTTGGACTAACAAGTATTATACTAGAGGGACCAGAACAAGCATTCGATACCGCTAGAGTCCTGGAAAATGCCTTCACTAGAATAGAGGAGACACAAAGACAAATGACTCCGGTCTTACCAGAATGTCATTAAAGTCTTTACCAGGGGAGATAAGACAAGGAAAAAACCAATAAGCCCATGCAGAAAGAAATACAGAAACCCAGACACAGATAAAGGCCTTCCAGCTTCAGAGAGCGGAGGGTGAGTACTTGTAGCCAGGAGCAAGGAAAAATGAACAGGGGATCTCAGCCAGCCTTGAAGCAGGGGCAAGATCGGCAAAAGTGGGGATTGGAAAGGAGTGTTCCAAGTGGAAAAGACCGTGTGGGTGTGGACACATACTCGAATCAGCAAGCAGAGACCCCATGAACAACATTCGGGGTTGACACTCATTGGGGAGACAACAGAATGGTCCTGCTGGTTGTTAAAATCCCCCAAACCCTCCATATCAGAAGGTATGTGGCTGCTAGCTGGCCCTTCCTCTCCTGCCTCATGCAACTCTGCTACCCTCATCCTGGCCACCCTTCCTTTCCCTTCCCCCATGGAACTCTCTCAATTGTCTCTGCAATCCAGTCACTAACACGAGGACATGTGGACCAAGGGTCTGCCAGGACCTGATCTAGCACTAAGTGCATTGTCAGGGCTGTGTCCACCACACCACACCAGTGATCAGAAGTCTGTGCCTTTCATCACTGGGCTCAGGCTGGCTGGCAAAGACCAGGTACAGGCACCAAATCTAAAGGTGCTTTAATGGAAGGCTGCTTCAGAAATCCAGACTTGTTTCTACAGTCCACAAGAATTACTTGCAAGGTTTTGTTAATTTATTTACTTGCCAAGGTTTCTTTAGGGAAAACGTAAACATGTACAGCAGCTCCTATATAGTATCTTTCGCTCAATGTCATTTAATTATCATCGAAACCGCCATTGCAAAATTATAACTGAGACAGTCAAAAAGACTTGACCTAACCAACTTCATCTTGCTTCTAACCTCCAAGCTGTCCTTGTTCTTTCCTGGGCATAGGGTGAACTGACTTTGGGATGAACTTAGTTTATAGTTTAAAGTTTAAAACAAAGACCATAACAGCCCTTTCCCAAAACAAACCTCCTTCTTGCCTAGGGACTAGACTGCCTTTGTAGGACTAACAAATTAGCCAAAAGATTAGAAATTATGATTTAGGAGTCATGCAGCTGGAGGCTAGAAGATTCTGACCCTTCCCAAATTGCTCCTGGGGATTATATTACTATTATAAAACCTAAGATCAGTGCTTGATATATTTTGCAGATTCTGCACTTGATGGATCAGCTGGTACCATCCAAATCAATAAACTGGCTCCTCTGGTCTTGTGGTCCCCACACAGGAACTGACTCAGGGCAAAAGGACAGCTTAAACTCCCTATGATTTCATCTCCAACCCAACCAACCAGCACTTCTGACTCACTGGCCCCCCACCCACCACATTATCCTTAAAAACTCTGATCCCTGAATGCTTGGAAAGACTGATTTGAGTAATAATAAAACTCCAGTCTCCCACACAGCCAGCTCAGACTGAATTACTCTTTCTCTATTGCAGTCCCTCTGTCTTGATAAATTAGCTCTGTCTAGGCAGCAGGCAAGGTGAATTGTTGGGCGATTACAAAACGTTGATGAGAAAAATCATCCAATTCCCCACCAGGGCCACTGTCTGTGTGGAGTTGGCACATTCTCCCCACGGCTGCATGGGTTTCCTCTGGAGACTCCAGTTCCCTCCCATACCCCAAAGCTGTGCATGTGAGATGAACTGCCAAGTCTACATGGTCCCCACTCATACTACATGAGTGAGTGTGGGTGTGCCTGAGTGTGCCCTGAGATGAGATGGCATCCCATCTAGGGCTGGTTCCCGCCTGGCAGCCTGTGCTGCCAGGATGGGCTCCAGCCATTCTCAACCTAGAACTAGAATAAATGGGTTGAAAAAATGAATGAATCAATAAATGAATGAATAAACATAAATTATTGTAAAATAAAAATTCATCAATTCTACTATAATCATACAATTTCACAACAATATCCGATGCAGGCTGAGTGTGCTCAGTGAGTCCACCCTACTTGTGATTGTTTTTGAGCTGCTTAGTGGTAGGAGGTGCTCCTGATGATTTTTGCTTTGCAAACACTTATTCCTTAAATGAACCCACCACCACCACAACCACCATCACTCACCAATTCACCAAAAACTGGGTAAATAATTCTCTTACTTGTTTTCTCTTAAACTTTCTTAAATGTATGTGCAGCTCACATTTATTTCAATGTTAAATATTAGAAGTGTTTTGGGTCTTTATTTGGAAGTTTGATGATGTATTTGGAAGTTTGTAATAAGAAATATGCCTTTAGGAACTTAGCTCTTGCTTATATCAATGAGCCTGTGGTAAAATTGGTAAGGTCAGTTTCCAAGAACCAATCAACAATGTGAAGTGGGACTTACTGTGCATGGCTTAAAAAAGTAAACTGCACAAAACAGGGTTAAGTAATCTTCCAAAAATATTTGATGAATATTCATCCTGCTTGTTTAACACAAATAGAGACGTATTAATATATACATTGTTTTGCCTCTCACCTTTTTAAAAATTTACCAATGTACTTTGGAATTTGTTCCGTATCAGCAAATAGACACATACCTCATTATTATTAATAGCCGCAGGATATTCTATGCATTATATTACTCTACCGTAATTTATTTAAGCAGTGCTCTATTGATGGTTATAGAGGTTATTACCCCTTTTGCCATTACAAAACACGACAGCAAACATGTTAGCAAACTGTGTGTCAGACTTTCTGCATGCACATCTGCGTAAATCTGCAAGATAAATCCTAGTAGAAGTGGAAGACGTCAATCAAAGGGCATGCATCATTGAAAGCTCCTGAATGAGTAGGAAAGTCAAGAAAAGGGGGCTGGCAGGATCACAGACATCTGTGTTATGGTGGGAAATCTGGATAGAAGAGTCAAGAGGATTAAAGGAAGGAGATGATGGAGAAAGACCATTTAGGAGGCGCTAGCAATGTGCTGGCAAGAGAACCTGAATGAAGGCAGGGGTAATGGAGAGAATACAAGGAAAAGGATTTAGGACCAATACAGGAGAAACCACAGAGGGAAAAATTAATTGTTAGTGCCTGATGGTATGGGGACAGGAACAGAGAGCAGAGCAAGTGGGTAGGACAGTGAGGAAAGGAGAGGGGAGAACCAAAGGCTCCTACAGCGTTTCCAAGCCTGAGATGTCAGGAGGACACGGGTGCCAAAACAACACCCTCACCACGGGAGACGCTGAATTGAATGAAGGTGAGCTCCATGGTGCATGTGGTGACCTTGAAATGTTTATGGGACAACCAGGTAGATGTTTTTAACAGTGGCTGAAAATGTGTCATGGAACTCAGAAGGGACAGGAATGGGAACAGACCTTTAGGCACCACCCACAGAGGTGATGGCTGAAGCCTGGAATGGGACAAGGTCACCCAGGGAGAGAGGGGTACAGAGCACCAAGTGCCACTTCTCTCTCAGTTCACCAACATTTAAGGAGGAAAGGGATGATCTGACGCCTGGACCCACAGTCATCTATCAACACAACCTGAAAAAACACCAAAGGAAGCAAAGGAAGTAAGACTAGAGCTGCATTCAACCGAGCTGACACTGAGCAGAATCAACACAGGAGTGAAGGAGAGCAGTAAAATCAGAGTGGATTTTTCACAGGACAGGAAGACTGTTTGGCATTCATAAGCTGAAGAGAAGGTTTAAGTGAAGAAGGCAGAATATTGAAGAAGAGACAAAGCAGATAACTGATATATAGCAAAATCTCAGGACAACTGGTCCCAAGTGCCTCATCATCATGACTGCTGAGAGATTCTGACCATCTGAAAATTAGCCCACTGTGTAGTACTGCCATGGTCTCTTTTATTTGTGGTTTCTGATTCCATTTCCCATTTTCTGGTAGCTTTTGCTTTCACTGGAGATGCTGAGAGCCACCAATCCCCAATGGTGTTTCTGCAGTGAGAGAAGCTTCTAACAAAGAGGCTCACAGCAAAATATCACTGACACAGGCTGTCGTCTAAATGTGCTGTTTTTGTGTAACCTTATCCATGGAGGACCCTTTTGTCTAGTTATAGCAAACCGTCTGCTAAATCAGAAATAAAGATCTAGAAAATGCCATAGAAACATGCAACAACACAAAAGATGACATACCACTCTTTCCGAGGCCCAGCGTATTAGATACTTTTCAAACCACCGTTGACAATGAAATTAAAATATTTTTTCTGAATATGCCCCATGTCTCCCAGGAAAGGAAGATTCTAATGTTTCTTCTTTGGCTCATTCCTTTATTGTCAGGTCAGTAATAGCATTAAATTCAGCAAGCCGCTTCTTTCAGATATTAAATTATCTTCTTACTCACTTCTTTCCTGGACACAATGAGCACTTACAATTCAATTTTCCTTAAAAATAAACCCCAGTTTCCCCAGAGTATAGTTTATCTAAGACTTTGGTTCTCTTTACTGCCATTTCTATTTCCTGGTAACAAAGTCCTAATTTTTAAAGTACCAGTTCTGCAATCAGTACTTGGGAAAAGGTTAAAACTCAAGTCAATAATATGGGATATGAAATACAAAATCAGAAGATAAAATTATAAAAGGCAGAAAAGGAAGGGATGAGCCATGGTGTGCGACATCTGTGTTAAAGATGGCAGAGCACAAGGACCAGGGTCCCTCCTCACTTCATTAATTCCTAACAAACTGATGAAAAATACAGCCTTCTCCCCTCACGCCCAACCCCAGAAAAAAGAAAAATGAAGTAGATAAAACTTTACCCATCAATCCCAAAAAAGAAAAGAAATAGCTTTTGCAGGGTGCCTAGCCTGCAGAAGATGACAATATACTGAAAATTCTCACTAATACACTCCAATTTCATGAAAAGCAAGATGAGGAAATGGATAATAGCCTAGAAAACTCAAGCAAAATGGCATTGGTACAGATGAGTTTTAACCATCACTGCAGTATCTCTAGATCTCAGCAGAGGCCATCAAAACTGTTAACAGTTCTTTGGGCAGTTCTCTATGAACCGGGGAAATGCTTCAAGCCTGAGACTAGCCTCCAACCCACGGGAAAAGACACGCCCCAGGGGGACAAACCCTGGTTTAAGACCTTTAACCAAATCTCAGAAGAGAAAGCACAGCCCAGGTCTCTCAAAACAGACTACACCCATGCTCAGCCAAGCTCCATCCCCATAGCCCTTTACCTACCATGCACCTTCAGATCATAGAAAACTTACACATAATACTCAATGTCCTCAAACTGCAGCTCAGAGAGGAAGGCAAACAGGTCTCATTTAAGACAGGAAAGATAACATGAAGAAATCTGCTTTACTTTGTTAAAACAAAGAATAGTTGTAGATAAAGCTGTCCATGTTTTGCTGTCCATGTTTATGACAAAGAGCAAGCATGTGTATAAACATACTACAAACAGCAAAAAGAAAGTTTCAAAGCATTCTTGAGAACATGGATGAAGATGCAGTTGGAAATAATACATAGCTACAAAAACAAAAGGAAATTGCCCATGAATACAAAATTTCAGTAGTAATCAAAATTGAGATAAGGGTAGTCAAATAAACAATGGCACACAAAATAAAATGCAGAAACAGGCCCACACATATATGGTCAATTGATTTTCAACAAAGATGCCAAGGTATTTCAAGAGCCAAAAGAAAATCTTTTTAAAAAGTGGTGGTGGAATAACTGAATAGTCGACTGTAAGAAAAAATGGACTCTGATTCCCACCTCACACCATATACAAATACTAACTAGAAATTGATTGTGAGCATGAACATAAAAGCTAAAACTATAAAACTTCTAGAAGGAAACATAAGAAAATATCTTTGCGAACTGAGCATAGAAAAAGATATCTTAAAATAGCATAGAAAGCAATACCATTCAGAGAAATTAACCTTTTAACTTCTGCTTAGAAAGACATAGTTAAGGAAATAAAAAGTCAAGCAACAGACAGAAGGAGAAAATATGTGCAATACATATATCTGGCAGAGGAGCCACTAAAAATTTATATACAAAGACATAGTCAAAAGCACAATAATTAAATTAAAATGGAATGCTAAAACACGTTCAAATAATTCAAAAAGATCAGGAAAAGACAAAGAAACAAAAAATAGATAATTAAATGGTATATCTAAAGAAAAGCACATCAATAATTATATTAAATATGAATGCTCTAAATGCACCAATTAAAAAACAGAGGCTATAAGGATTGCATTTTTCAAACAAGCCAATTATGTGCTATCTACAGACTACTCACCTCAAATATAATTATATAAATAGGTTAAAAGCCAAATGTAAAAAGATATACCATGTCAACAAGAATCAAAAACAAGCTAGAGCAGATAAATTAATATCAGACAAAGTAGATTTCAGAGCAAAAACAACTATCAAGGATACAGAGAGACATTACATAGCGGTGAAGGGTCGATTCAAGAAAACACAACATACTAAATGTATATTTACCTAACAGCAGAGCTTCAAAACACATGAAAAAAGAACTGAAAAAGGAAAAAGATTGGTTATTAAGACCAATCCACGATTTTTTTTTTTTTTCCTGAAATGGAGTCTCGCTCTGTCGCCCAGGCTGGAGTGCAGTGGTGTGATCTCAGTTCACTGTAACCAACCTCCACCTCCCGGGTTCAAGCAATTCTCCTGCCTCAGCCTCCTGAGAAGCTGGGATTACAGGCATGCACCATCATGCCCAGCAAATTTTTGTATTTTTTAGTAGAGATGGGATTTCATCATGTCGGCCAGGTTGGTCTCGAACTCCTAACCTCAGGTGATCCACCCGCCTTGACCTCCCACAGTCCTGGCATTACAGGCACGAGCCACCGCGAACGGCCACCAATCCATAATTACAGTTGGAGACTTCAATACTACTTTCTTAGTAACAGATAGAACTAGTAAGAAAATCAGCGAAGATGTAGAAGAATGGAACAACACCAGTATCCAACTGGAACTAATTGAAATTTACACAATACCATACACCATAACAGTAGAATACACATGTGTTTCAAGTGCACATGGAACATTCACTAGGATAAACCATAGCCTGGTTTACAAAACATGAAGTATATCCTCTGACTATAATGGGATTAAATTAGCAATCAACAATGGAAAGATGACAAGAAAATCTTTAAACATTTAGAAACCAAACAACACAATTGTAAATAATCCCAGACTCAAAGAGGATACTTCAAAAAAGAATTTGAAAATATTACAAATGCAACAAAAATGAAAATAGAGCATATTAAAATTTGTGGGATACAGACAAAGCAGTGCTTCAAAGGACGTTAGATCATTAAATGCTTATCTTTTTAAAGAAGGCAGGTATCAAAGCAATAATCTTAGTTTCTACCCTACAAAAAAAGAGATGAACAAAGAATAAGCATGGCAAGCAGAAGCAGAAAAATAATAAAGAGATCAGAAACCAATGAAATTGAAAACATTACAAAGGCAAAATAAATGAAACAAAAAGCTGATTATTTGAAAAAGAAATACGTAAACCTCTAGCAATGCTGACACAAAAAGAGAGAAGACACAAATTACCAATATCAGAACTGAAAGAGGAGACATCACTAGACCCCACAGACATTAAAAGAATAATAAGTAATATAACAACAACTTTATGTACCTGAATCTTTCAATTTAGATGAAATTGATCAATTCCTCCCTAAACTACCAAACTTTACTCAAAATGAAAGAGATAAATGGAATAGTACTCTGTTATAGAAATATAATCCATAATTTACAATCCTTCTCTGAAGAGCAAATCTCCAGGCCCAGGTAGTTTCACTAGCAAATCCTACCAAGCATTTAAAGAAGAAATAACTCCAATTCCACACCAAGTCTTCTGGAAAATATAAGAAGAGGTAATAATTCTTACATTATTTTATGAGGTGAACATTATCCTGATACCAAAACCAAAGAAAGTATAAAAAGAGAAAACTACAGATCAATATTCTTCATGAATATGATGCAAAAATCCTCAACAAAATACTAATAAAAAGAATTCAGCAAAATATATTGATCACATCAATTGACAATTGTCAAAATTCAATATTCATTCATGTTAAAAAAAAAAACAACTCTTAGGAAACTACAAATAGAAGACTTCTGGGAGCTGATAAGAATGTTCACTCTCACCATTCCTATTCAACATGACACTAAAAGCCAGTACAGTAATGTAAGAAGAAATAAAAGGCATACAGATAGGAAAGGAAGAAATAAAACTGTCCTTATTTGCAGATGATATGATTTTCTAAACAGAAAATCTCAAGGAATCTTCAAAAAAGTAAAAAAGGAAACTCCTAGGACTAATAAGTAAAACTATCAAGTATGCAGGGTATAAGATAAACACACTAAAACCAGCCATATTTTTATACATTGACAATGTATAATTGGAAATAAGTTTTATAAAGCATTTACAATAGTTCCAAAACATTAAATGCAGGTAAATCTAATAAAATGTGTGCAGTAACAGTATGCTGAAAACTTCAAAACACTGATGAAAGAAGTTAAAGAAGTTCTAAATAAATGGATAGACATACTGCATTCAAGAATTGAAAGACTAAACACAGTAAAGATGTACATGTCTGTAAACTTATCTATAGATTTAAGAAAAGGCCATTGAATTCCAGAGAGATTTTTTTTCTAGATATAGAGGAGTTGATTCTAAAATTCTTAGGGAAAGCCAACGGAACTAGAACAACTAAAACAAAGTTTTTGAAAAAGAAAAATATTAAAGGAATACACTACCCAATTTGAAGACTTACTAGAAAGCTACGGTAATTAAGACCATGGGGTATTAGCAAAAGAAAAACAAGTAGATCAGAACAGAGTCCAAAAACACCCGCAGAAATATGGCCATATGATTCCTTTCACAGATACTAATGCGATTCAATTTAAAAAGGTGGCCCCTTCAACAAATGATGTTAGAACAACCAAACATTCATATGCAAAAAATAAGTTGCAATCTATACACATCATAATTAGTTGCAACCTATACCTCATACATCAAAAATTAATTCAAAATAGATAATAAATCTAAGTGTAAAACATAAAACTATCAAAATTTTAGAAAAAACATAGGAGAAATCCGTTGGGATCTGAAGTTAGGCAAAGAGTTTTTAGACACGACACCAAAAGCATGCTCCATAAAAGAAAAAATTGATCAACTGACTTCACCAAAATGAAAAATATTTTTCTGCAAAAGATGCTATAAAGAAAATGAAAAAAACAAGCTACCACTGGGAGATAATATTTTCAAATCACATATCCACCAAAGGTCATGGATTCAGACTATATTAAAAACTGTCAAAACTCAACTGTAAGTAAACAACACAATTTTGAAAAATGGTTAAAAGCCTTGAAAAGCCACATTACTAAAAAAGATATACAAATGGCAAACAAGCACATGAAAAGGTATTTGACATCATTACCCATTAGGGAAATGCAAACTAAAACCATGAGATACTACTGCATACCTGTTAGAATAGCATAAGTTAAAAATGCTGCTTATACCAAATGCTTACAAGAATGTAGAGGAACCAGAACTCTTATACATCGCTGGTAGGAATACAAAATGGTATAACCAGTCTTGAAAAACAGTTTGACAATTTCTGATAAATTTAAACATACACTTGCCATATGACCCAGCAATCCTACACCTAAGTATTTACCCTTGAACAGGGTTCAACCTATGTCCTCAGGCCAAATCCAGCAGCAGCTCTACTGTGCCCAGGTCCTTTTCATTGATGTATTGTTTATGGCTGCATTTGTGCTGTAAGAGTGGAGTGGAATAGCTGCAACAGAGACCACATGGTCAGCAAGGCCAAAGATACTTACTATCTGGCCCTTTACAGAAAAAGTTTGCCAACATCTGGTCCAAAAAAGAGAAAACTTATGTTAACACAAGAACCTGTATGCAAATATTTATGGCATCTCTAGTCATAATTGCCAAAAACTGGAACCAACTGAAACGTCCCTCAATAAAAGAACAAATAAACAAACTGTGGTATATCCATATAATGGAATGCTATGCAAAAATAAACAGGAACAAACTATTGATATACACAATTTGGATGAATCTCAAAGGCATTAAGCTGAGTTAAAGAAGACAATCTCAAAAGGTTATATACTATACAATTTCATTATATGACATCCCCAAAAAGACAAAACTATAGTGGCAAGAACAGATCAGTGGTTGCCAGGCTTTAGGTGTTGGGGGTATATATAAAGTGACTTTTGGGGGATAATGAAATTGTGCTGTATTCTGATTATGGTGGTAGTTAACATGATCTTTCAATTGTTAAAAGTCATGGTACTGTATACACTAAAAAACAAAGTTGATTTTACTCTATGCTAAGTTAGAAAGTAAAATTTTTTTAAAGATAAACTTTACTCTTAATATTATGATTTCCTTGTAGAAGACATTTATTCACTTACAGTATCTGAGGATTAACATGCAAACATAGTCTCAATGTGTAACTTATGGAATGGCTTTTTTTTTTTTTAGACAGTCTCACTCTGTCACCCAGGCTAGAGTGCAATGGTACGATCTCAGCTTACTGCAACCTCCACCTCCCAGGTTCAAAGGATTTTTCCGCCTCAGCCTCCCAAGTAGCTGGGATTACAGGTGCCCGCCACCACATCTGGCGAATTTTTCTATTTTTAGTAGAGACAGCGTTTCACCATGTTGGCCAGGCTGGTCTCAAACTCCTGACTTCAGGTGATCCACCCGCCTCAGCCTCCCAAAGTGCTGGGATTACAGGCATGAGCCACTGTGCGTGGCCTAGATGGCTTTTTTAGTTGTTGCTTTGCTTCTTTTCAGCTTCAACCCTCATTCTATGCTTTTATTTATTTATTTATTTATTTAGAGGCATAATTTCACTCTGTCATTCAGACTGCAGTGGCACAATCTTGGCTCACTGCAACCTCCACCTCCCAGGTTCAGGTGATTCTTGTGCCTCAGCCTCCCAAGTAGCTGGGATTACAGGTGTGCATCACCACGCCCAGCTAATTTTTGTATTATTAATAGAGATGGGGTTTCATAATGTTGGCCAGGTTGATCTCGAACTCCTGACCTCAAGTGATCCACCTGCCTCAGCCTCCCAAAGTGCTAGGATTATAGGCATGAGCCACCATGTCTGGGCCATTCCATGTTTTTAAACTAAATACAAATCCTGGGACAACAAGGGGGTCAGGGATGTGAACCCACTGTGGTTGGATTCATGATGAAGGCATACAAGAAACAATTCCAGGAGACCACAGGATAAGTCATATTCATAAACTATTCATCCTCACACTCTGAATCCACCTGGAGTTGTGTAATTGATAAGAGGCAAGTCAGCCAAAGTTCATTCCCAATATGGGTCCCTTCTTCCAGTTTCTCAGAATACACTGTCAACACTGACAAAGGGCACCATATGCCAAGGTCCTAGCTTGAGAAGTAACAAGAAGACAGGCTCGGGAAATCCAGACCTGCCAATCATCAGCTGTGTGCCTTAGCCAAGTCATTCAATCTCTGCATGCCTCAGTTTCCTCATTTATAAAAGGAAGAGTCCCAATATCCTCTACATTGCTTCCAGCTCAAATTAAGTTTATATGATTATTATCTTCCAGTTCATTAGTCAAAATGTCTAGGAACTACATTTAGTAAACATTAAAAAGAAAACTGACACAGAGGGAACATTTATGGCAAAAAGGAAAGCAATCACAAAAGAAATAGTCTCAGCCTTTTTATAAAATTTAAAGAGGAAGACTCTTAGTTTCCCCCAGCATCCCTCACCTCTCAAAAGCACCTGGGAGCAAATGGCCTTGGAATGTGCTACCAACCTCCGAAATCACTGACAGAGGATCTTCGTCAACAATTCCTGAGCACTCATGGACAGTGGGGTTTGCATCTGGACCCTCAATCTGTCGCACTGTACATTAAGTAATAAGGCTCAATATAAATTGTGGAGGTTATAGACTAGGTCAAAACTGATAGAGGGATTTACATTCCCTACACACCACAGATACTAAGAAAACAGCTGACAGATCAAAACCACATCACCCACCACCAGTTTTGAGCATTTGGAAAACCTACCGAAGCAGGAAACTTTCCCTGACTCCTTCACAGGTGGAAACTGGAGTGCACGGGTGCTAGAGCTAGCTGGCTGCTTCATTGCCAGCAGGGGCAGACTCCACTCATTCAGTCCCACTGTGTTCCACCCCTCACAGAGCGGGGAGCACGGGTGAGTAGGTGCAGGAGCCAGGGCAAGCGCTTTTGGATGCTGGCAGGAGCAAAACTCTGTGTGGCCCCGTGGCAGCATCTAGGAGGGTGCCCACGACCCCTGAAGCCCCAGAAAGTGTGTTACAGTCAGTGCTCTTTCAGTGCTGTCCACAGATGGCTTAAGTGTTAACAGCTCAGTGGAGGGTCAGCGTGACAGCCTTTTGCACCTGCAACTGAATTCTTGTCCAGCGTCCAGGAGGAATGAGGTCACACAAACAAATCAGAGATGGTAAATGTGGGGGATTTTATTGGCGATGAAAGTGGCTCTCAGCAGGAAGGAGAGCTGAAAAAGGGATGGAGCAGGAAGATAATCTTCCCCCAGAGTCTGGCCATCCCCAGTTGGACTCCTCTCTGAAGCAATACCATCAAGCCATCCCTCTGAAGTCAAGCTGCTTCTCTTCAATGTCCAACCATAGTCTCTGGCATCTCACTGCTTCTCCTCTTCTCTTCTCTTCTCTTCTCTGCTGTGTGGAACCTGGGGTTTTTATGGGCACAGGATGGGGCTGTGGGGCAGGCCATGGGTGGTTTTGGAAAAGGGAACATTCGAGCGGGAAAACAGGCATGCATGCTCTCACTTTGGGCCACAGTTCCAGGCTTGAGGGTGGGGTGGTTGCTGGGGACCCACCCTCTTCTGCCCAGAATTTCCCTACCTCCTGTCCCTATCACTACCTGATGAGTAGGAAAGATACATATTAAGGATATGGAAAAAGAACCATCATCCAGCTGGCAACAACGAAAGATTGTTGTATTTACTTTTCTATTTGAATTGTATACACAAAGATGTGAAAGGAAGTGATAACTCCACACAGACTGATAACTCATCAATCTGTGTAAGTGTTGTTGCTTCTAATTATAATAGGCTTTCTGAAATGGGTAGTATGATTCATGGTGCTAAGAACTTGCTTCCTGCCAACAGTATTAAACTGTAATATTTCTTATATCCATTTAGCCCTTGCTAATATGGGATGTAAATGTTTCGCTTCAACCAGAAGTAAATACTTCCCCAGGGTATTACCACAGCTGATGGCTCACGGCTAAAAACTTCCCTGGTGCTGAAGAATCATTTTGACTACTAAGAAATCGTTATATATCCATGTATTTGTAGTGGGGGAAAATAAAATTGAAGAAAGAACTGAATGTCAGAACACTGGAGACATAATTCTCAGACCTGCGACATATCAAAAAGTTTAACACATTTGAGTCCATCAAAGTAAATAAATGTGTGCGACAAAATAATAGGCAAAGAGGCTGAAGAAAATATTCACATGAAATACAACAAAGTATACGTATAATATATAAAATTATCAAACTCACTAAAAAATCAAGGCATCAAGAGATAAATGAGCAAAACAGACTCACACAGTTTACACAAAACAAAAACAAACACTTGAAATGTTCAATGTCAACTAATGATCAAACACAACTTGAGGAATCGTCATGCTCCCCTCCATCCCTCCCATGTCCTAGCGCCTATGACTGATATCAGTGACCAATACACCCTCAAAGCGCTAATGCATTGGAAATGTTTATAATCCCTTTTGCAAACAATAGTGCAATGTAGCCCATTGAAGCACTCTCTATAGTAGAGAAAAAGAGACATTTAAGAGCATAACAATCTGGTAATGTTTAGGTGCATTCTTGGTTGAAAGATATCAATCTTAAATAATAAGATAGAGACATAGATAAATGCTTACACTGATTTTAAACTTGTAAGTACAGTGAAATTACATTACAATATGGATGCATATTTTAATAACTGAAACTTTGAAACCATTTAAGTGTCAATCAGTGTTGGAATCGGTAAAATAACATAAGGTATCTCTATAGAACATTATGCAGCCTATATAGGCTGAGCATGGTGACTCATGCCTATATTCCAGAATTTTGGGAGGCTGAAGAGGGTGGACTGCTTGATCTCAGGAATTTGAGACCAACCTGGGCAATGTAGTGAACCCTTGCCTCTACAAAAAATTAGCCAGGCATGGTAGCACAGGCCTGTAGTCCCAGCTACTTGGGTGGCTGAAGTGGGGGTTCTCTTGAGGCCAAGAGACTGAGGTTGCAGTGAGCCATGATGACACCACTGCACTCCAGCCTGGGCAACAGAGTGAGACCCTGTCTTAAAAAAAAAAAAAAAAAAAAAAGAATGATGTAGGTCTGCATATTATGGCATGCAAAAATGTCCATGATATACAATTGAGTGAAAAAATGGAAGGTATAGGGCAATACGCACAGTACAACCACATTTTTGTGTTTAAAAAAACTGTACTATATTATATATGCTTTAGTATGTATATGTATGTGTATAAAAACATCTGGAAGTATATATTTCAACTCATTAACACATAAAAAGGAGCTCGGAACCTTTAATTTTTAACTTCTTACCCTTCTCTATCATATATATTTTTAACATAAATAACTTTTTACTTAAAAAAATCAATTGTATCTTCAATTAAATAAGCAAAAAATTTAAATAATAAGGTTGAAGCAGCAAGATTATAGGTGATGATATAAATCAAACTTGAAAGATTTATTTTTAAATAAACATTTTTATAGAATCATATCATCAATGAAGACAGAGAATCTGACTTCTTCTCCTATTTGGATGCCTTCTATTTCTTTCTCTTGACTGACTGCTCTGGCAAGGTCATCGAATGCTATGTTGAATAGGAGTGGTGAGACTAGACATCCTTGTCTTGTTCCAGTTCTCAAGGGGAATGGTTGTAGCCTTTGCCCACTCAGTATGACTTTGGCTGTGGGTATGTCATAGATGGCTCTTATTATTTTGAGATATATCCCTTCAGTGCCTTGTTTGTTGAGGGTTTTTATCATGAAGGGATGTTGAATTTTATAAAACACTTTTACTTTGTCTACTGAGATGATCATATGGTTTTTGTTTTTAATTCTGCTTATGTGGTAAATCATATTTATTGATTTGCATGTTTTGAACCAGCCCTGTATCCCAGGAATGAAGCCTACTTGATCATGGTGAATTAACTTCTTGATGTGCTGCTGGATTCAATTTCCTAGTATTTTGTTGAGGATTTTTGCATCTATGTTAATAAGGGATATTGGCCTGTAAGAACTTTTTTTGTTGTGTCTTTGCCAGATTTTATATCAGAGTGATGCTGGTTTCACAGAATGAGTTAGGGAGAAGTCCTTCCTCCTCAATTTTTCGGAATACTTTTAGTTAGTAGGATTGGTACAAGCTCTTCTTTGTACATCTGGTAGAATTCAGCTGTGAATCCATCTGGTCCAGAGCTCTTTTTGGTTGGTAGGTTTTTTATTACTGATTCAATTTCAGAACTCAATATTGGTCTGTTCAGGATTTCAATTTTTTCCTGACTCAGTCTTGGCAAGTTGTGTATATACCATGAAGTACCACACAGCCATAGAAAAGAAGAAAATCACCTCCTTTACAGCAACATGCATACAGCTAGAGACCATTATTCTAAATAAAGTAACCCAGGAACAGAAAACCAAACACCACATGTTCTCACTTATAAGTGGGAGCTAAACATTGAGTACTTATGAACATAAAGATGGGAACAACAGGCTGGGCATGGTGGCGCATGCCTGTAATCCCAACACTTTGGGAGGCAGAGGCAGATGGATCACCTGAGGTCAGGAATTCATGACCAGCCTGACTAACATGGTGAAACCCCATCTCTACTAAATACAAAAAAATTAGCTGGGCGTGGTGGCGCATGCCTGTAATCCGAGCTACTTGGGAGGCTGAGACAGGAGAATCGCCTATATCTGGGAGGCGGAGGTTGCAGTGAGCCAAGATCGCGCCATTGCACTCCAGCCTAGGCAACAAGAGTGAAACTCCATCTCAAAAATAAAAAATAAAAAAGATGGGAACAACAGACACTGGAGGCCACTAGAGGGCGTGGGCGGGAGGAAGGTGAGGGCTGAAAAACTACCTACTGGGTACTATGCTCATTACCTGGGTGATGGGATCACTTGTACACTAAACCTCAGCAACATGCAACTTACCCATGTAACAAACTGACACCCATACCCCCTGAACTTAAAAGTTGAAAAAGAAGACAAATAAGTAAACATTTGCTTTAGAAACAAATAGCCATAACAGGAAGAAATGAGTATCGACTATTTTATTGTTACTTTTATTGATTGTCAGGCTGGTCAGAGCGATCCACTTGCGGATTCCTATAGACTTCAGAAACCTCCTACTATGCATAGGCAAAAGCCTATGAGAACATGAAGCAACATCCCGAAAGGCAGCAGAACTTGCAGAAAGCATGCAGCTAAGAAAAATGTAGTAACATTCACTGTTCCAATTTAACAGCTCAAAGGTCACAAAAACCTAGCTCTGAATTCAGGATTCTACTTGTTTTAGAGAACAAAAGCAACATGAAAGGCCTTCGTGAGGTTTTGTTTAAATGACAAACTCTCCCACCAGCACTACGTAGAAAGGCGGTCAATGTATAATATGAAAAATTAAATATTTTTCATGAGTTTTCGGAGGACAGATCCTGGTGTTGTTCTGAGTATTGGTATGAGCAAAGCAGAGCCTATGCCCCAGTTGTCACACTCATGGAGAAAAAGCGGAATGCATATTCCAAAACAACAGGTAACATAAACATCACTTATTTTTCTCTGAAATATATATATATATATTTTTTGAGACCGAGTCTCACTCTGTCGCCCAGGCTGGAGTGCATTGGTACAATCTTGGCTCACTGCAACCTCTGCCTCCCGGGTTCAAGCCATTCTTCTGCCTCAGCCTCCTAAGTAGCTGGGACTACAGGCGCCCGCCACAATGCCTGGCTAATTTTGTGTATTTTTAGTAGACATGGGATTTCACCGTGTTAGCCAGGATGGTCTTGATCACCTGACCTCGTGATCCGCCCTCCTCAGCCTCTCAAAGTGCTGGAATTACAGGCATAAGCCACAGCACCCAGCCTGAAACATAATTTTTTATGAAGCGTCTGCTTTGCAAAAGAACTCAAATACAGTCATGTGTCTCTTAACAACAGGGATACATTCTGAGAAACGCATCATGAGGTGATTCTATCATTGTGCAAACATCGCCGAGTGTACTTACACAGACCTAGATGGGATAGCGTACTGCATACCTAGACTATGTGGTATGGCCTACTGCTCCTAGGCTACAAACCTACAGCATGTTACTAGACTGAATACTATAGGCAACTGTAACACAATGGTATTTGTGTATCTAAACACATCTAAACATAGGAAAGGTAATGTGTTGCAATTTGACTTTACAATGTCACTAAGCAAGAGAAGTTTTCCAGCTCCATTTTAATCTATAGGACCACTGTCATGTATGCAGCGGACCCAAACATCATTATGCAGCACACAACTTTACTTCAAAAAGAATTAGGAAAACAGGGTTTAAAGTCTGAGAGTCCAAGAAGACTCAGGGTTTCCTGCTTTCCCCATGCTTAGCACAGACCGTAGAGGGGCCCCTCAGGCTAAGGCATAGAATGACTGCAGCGGCTCTGGGTGTGCCACTGCCCAGGTCCCCTCATGAGCAAGTGTGGATGGCAGGGACCTCCTTGCTCCTCACTGGGATGTACCATCTCCTGCTGGCACGTTAGCTTCCCCACTCCACACATATTCACCAAGTGCCTACTGTTTGTTCTAGGCTCTGCAGATGCCATGATGAAAGAGAAAGACAAGTCCTTGCCCTGTCCTCAGGGAGCTTACATTCAAGTGAAGGCAGACAAATATTTTAAAATTCAACAAAGGGCCAGGCACAGCTCACTTGAGGCCAGGAGTCTGAGACCAGCCTGGGCAACAAAGAGAGATTAACCCCATCTCTACGAAAAATTTAAAAATCAGCTGGGGGTGGTGGTGTGAGCCTATAGTCCCAAGGAGGCTGAAGAGGGAGGGTCCCTTGAGCTCAGGAGTTTGAGGCTGCAGTGAGCCACAACCGCTATACTGCACTACAGCCTGGGCAACAGAGCAAGACCCCATCTCTGAGGGAAAAAAAAAAGGTCAACAAAGACAAGAAAATTACTTCACACAATGTTTATTTAGTTCATGAAGAAAGTGAAACAGGGTGATTTGACCTGAATGAGGGAAGGAGCCAGCCTTGCCCAGATCTGGACATGAGTGGGGATCATGGAAGGCAGCTGTGGCTGGAAGGGAATAAGTCAGCAAGTGCTCCTATGAGGTGGGGAGGTAGGTGGGGGGCAGACCATTCAGCACCCAGACGCTATGGTGGAGAGTTTAGATTTTTGTTCAAGTGCAATGGAGAAACACCAGAGGGTTTTTAAGAGAGTGGGAAGATTAATTTCTAACTAAAAAAATATGATGCTGCCTGTTATGAGAAGGAGCATAAGCCAGCTTGAAGGGCCCTGGATGCAGGGCATGTAGGAGGCCTCTGCAATCAGGAAGGCAAGAGATAACAGAGGCCCAAAGCAGCAGAGAGGGAGAGGGGGCAGATTCGAGGCATATTTTGGATGATTACTAACAGAACTCACAAATGGACTGGATACAGGCATAAGAAAAAGGTAAATCAAGAGTGTCATAGGTAGAAGCTCAGAGATCACTTTGAAAGGAAACTTTTTTTGAACAAAAACAATTCCTTTCCTTATCTAAAAATCAGCAGTGCATGCTTTAAGGTGTCCCCCTGTAGGAGGTACAGATTTGCCTCATCTTCTAAATGTGCCCACTGGTAACCCATGGCCAGCTTCTGAAATCAGCCACATGACATCCACCATGGAGTCAGTCCATGGCAGAGAGAAGCAAGAGAAACCAGGCCATTAGACACACCCCAATCGGATCCTCAATAGCTGCACAGTCTAAGTGTGCATGCCCCGTGGCATTGCTGAAGAGCTCAGTATATTGCTCAGTTAAAAGAGGGGTTGGAGGAGACAGAAGTAGTATTTCCTGATAGTTCAGAAATGAAAGGCAGCTCTGAGGAAAGGTAGTTTCACTTTGCTATGGTTTGAATGTGTCCCCATGGTTCATGTGTTGAAGACTTGATCTCCAATGAGAGGGTGTTGGGAGGTGGGGCCTTTATGAGGCGTTTCGGTCATGGGGGCACTGCCCTCATGAATGGATTGATGCTGTCACTGCAGGATTAGGGTCCTTATTGCAGGAGTGGGTTCATTATCAAAGTATGAGTTTGGCCCCCTCTTGCACTCACACATGCTTACGTACTCTCTCTCTCACACACACACACAAACACACACACAGCTCTTGCTTGCTCTCTCTCTCTCTCCCATGAGATGTGAAAGAGAAGGCATGTGATGCCTTCTGTCACTTGAGTATGCAGCAAGAGGTCCTTCGCCAGATGCTGGTGCCTTGATCTTGCACTTCCCAGCTACCACAACAGAGCAAATAAATTTCTGTTCTTTATAAGTTACCCAGTCTCAAGTACTCTGTTATAGCAACACGAAACAAACTCAGACACACATACACATGCATAATTTTCACCAGGTATTTATTTGCAGGAGAACTTATATCGATGGGCGAATGAAAGGAATGCAGCCACATTCATGTTTCAAAACAATGGCTTCCCGCCACAGCCCAGCACCATTACGAAGTGTTTCTTTACAGCAAGTCCAGATGAAGATCGTGCAACCCTATTCAAAGGCTTTTAAACGTTATGGTTGCTTAATTTTTCAGGTGGACACCTGCTAATTTGCTAAGTTCAAGGGGCTTGTGATGATCTTGAGAGCAGCCATTCACAATACATAGTCCATTTAAATTCTGTAGAATAAAGATCATTTTAACCTTTTTCTTCCATTTACACATTATGCAAATGTACGTAGAGCTCACACACATTCTTGAGAAGGCACTTTGCCAATCCAAGATTAAGAACCCAAAGGCTCTAGTTCTGCATATTTTCTGGAGAACTGTGTGATTTCAAAATGGGGAGTTTTAATGGAGTCAAAATTTGGAATAAATAACAAGATTTGATACAGTCTTTCAAGTAAGTTTTCATGGATTCATTAATTTTCTTTTCTTTTTTTTTTTTTTTTTTTTTGAGATGGAGTCTTGCTCTGTCACCCAGGCTGGAGTGCAGTGGCGCAATCTAGGCTCACTGTAAGCTCCACCTCCCGGGTTTACTTATGCCATTCTCCTGCCTCAGCCTCCTGAGTAGCTGGGACTACAGGCGCATGCCACCACACCTGGTTAATTTTTTGTATTTTTAGTAGAGTTGGGGTTTCACCGTGTTAGCCAGGATGGTCTCGATCTCCTGACCTCGTGATCCGCCCGCCTCAGCCTCCCAAAGTGCTGGGATTACAGGCATGAGCCACCGCACCTGGCCTGATTTATTACTTTTCATTCATTCGATTGCCACCCTTGGAAACAAGGTCCAATCATATTACATAGTTTCTCCTTCTTTAAAACTGATGTTTTGAACTGGGTAAAAAGTGATCTCTTCAAACAGAAAGATGTAAGGAAAGAGACAATATAAGGACAAGTATATGTGTCAAGCTCATGGGTACCTTCAGATATGGGGGAGGCAGAGCCAGAATGGGTATTGGTTAAAAAGATGAGACTAACTTCTCACCTACAATGTTCTGTTCTTAAGATAATTATTCATATAATTTCAAAATATGTATACAGGAAAAAAAAAGACTAGCTGTAAAGATGACTGAAAGGTTCATAGTGCTTCATTCTGGGATTCGGGAGGTGAGCAATTCTTATTCTCTCCTTTTATCTTTCTCCTAGGAAGGAAGAAAAGAAGGGAGGGAGGGACTTATGCAATTGTTATCATCCCTTGACATTGCTGACCTGAAATCCACCAGTGCTCCTGGGACTTATCAGATCATGGGTTTCAAAAGAGTGAGGAACAGCCAGGAGCTTTCCAGCATGCTTTCATATCTCTGGGTACCTAATAACCAAATCACGGTTTCTCTGCACCATGCCTGGCAGACTTGGGGCTGCCTGCCCAGCTGACAAAACCCTGTTTCTCTGGGAACCAAGCACACTCCAGTGGGCACCTTGTGTGATGGTATCCTCCATGCCCACCCCACCAGTTCCCACCAGCCACAGCTAAAAGCATGGCTGGGATCAGGCCCCCTCCACAGACAAGTCATACTCTCTGGCATGGGAGTCTTGAGTTGGGTCTGCAGGACTGTTACGTCTCTTTGTGTGATCAACCCTCTATCATAGGCAACCATACTTCACCCTGTGGCCAAAAGAACAAAAAAAACTTCGCTACAGAAATAGAATTAAACAGAACTGCAAAAAGGCACATAGGTGGAGATGATGGCCAGGGTTCCCTTCCTATAGGAATAAGCCTTGCGATTCCTTATGATAAACACTGATTTTGGCTTAAGACAGCTCAGGCTGGTTTCTGTGACTTACATCTTCTGTTTGTCCTAATATTTCAAGGCCTGCTGGGTGGACCCCAAGGCCTTTGATCTGGTAAGTGAGGCAAACATGCGGGACAGAATTCAGTAGGAGCCACAGAGCAAAATGCCTCATCAAAGTCTTGCTACTTCCAAAAAAAATCAAAGATGATAAACCCTTTGCAGAAGACCCTGCCTGACTGTTTGGATGAGTACCGCACTTGGTTCTGGGAGGAGTCTTGATAAAGATGTCTAGGAGCCATGATCACATGCTCTAAATGTGTGCACCACAGGTCCCTTTCTGCAGTGTCCTGCTCCAGCCATATGTGGAAGCATTGTCAGGTCTGTGTTCATTTTGTTCCATGTCAGGCATGAATGCTAGATGCTCTGCAAGCATCCTCCTGCATCCTTCCTCATCTTCCTGCATCCTCTCCCAACCCTGCAAGATGGCATTGTCTCCAACCAACAGGTGAGGACAGGGAGATGCTGTGTGTTAGACAGCACGCCCGGCTGCCCAGCTAACAGATGGCAAAGCCAGGACCCTCCACATCTGACTCCTGCCTTTTTTACCACACCTGTTTCCTCTCAGATGCTCCAAAAGCTACCACTGAAGCCTTGACAGTAGGAAGCTGTCTCCACAATGCCTTGAGGCCTCTCTGGCAGGTGAGCACCCAACCTGGCCAGCCTGCTGATCCTCAGTAGCCCTATAGGCACAGGCTTGTCTGAAGGACCCAAGTCAAATGTCACCTCTCCCATTTTTGTTCCATGCCTCTCCTCCTCCCATCTGTGTCACAGCATTTTCATCTAGATCATGTGTCCCTTTCCTCTTGCATAAATTCCAGGTCTAAATGTCTCAGACCAGCTTTCACCAACAGCAGGAAAAGCAAGCTCCCTCACAGCGAGTACCTCTGCTTCTTGTTGCCACTTCATATCCTTGTGGAGAGATTATAATGTCCATGGCTTGGACTAATCTCTTCCCAGCGCCTAGCTCAGTGGACAGTTTCCACTTACAGGCTGAGCTGTGTGAGCTCAGTGTCAACTTCAGGGTCCATCAGAATCGCCCGGAGGACTGGTTAAGACGCAGAATGCTGGCCCCAGCCCCAGGGTCTCTGATTCTGTAGGTCTAGGGTGGGGTTTAAAACTTTGTATTTCTAATAAATTCTTGGGTATGAAAGCCTGAATAATGGCCCCCAAAGATATATAGGTCCTAATCCCTGGGATCTGTAAACATTACCTTGTAGGGGAAAAGGGACTTTGCAGATGTGATTCAGTAAAGGTACTTGAGGTAAGGAGATTATCCTGGATTATCTGCTAAACCCGAAGTATAATCTCAGGGGTCTTTATGAGAGAGAGGCAGAGGAAGATTAGATGACAGAAGAGGAGAAGGCAATGTGACAGGAAGGAGCAGAGATTGCAGTCGTGTGGTCACAAGCAGGGGGATACAGGCCACCACCAGAAGCTGGAAGGGGCAACGAATGGCGGATTCTCTGCTGCTGCAACTTGCAGAAGGAACAAACCCTGCTGCCATCTTGATTTTAGCCCTGTGAGACTCGGCTCAGACTTCAGTCCTCCAGAACTGTAACAGAATAAATTGTTGGGGTTTTTTTTTTGTTTGTTTTGTTTTGTTTTGTTTTGTTTGAGACAGGGTCTTGCTATGTCACCCAGGCTGGAGTGCAGTGGTGCAGTCTCGGTTCACGAATTCCCAGGCTCAAGCGATCCTCCCACCTCAGCTCCCCTGAGGAGCTGGGACTACAGGAGTACACCACCATGCCCAGCCTAAATTGGTGTTTTAAGCCACTAAATTTGTGGTAATTTCTAACAACAGCCACAGGAAAGACAAACAGCTTGTGATGCTTATATTGTTGTTTGGGGGTCCACACTTTGCAAACTACTGCAAGACATCTGTATTAGTCTGTTCTCACACTAATAAAGACATTCCCAGGACTGGGTAATTTATAAAGAAAAAGAGGTTTAATGGACTCACAGTTCCACAAGGCTGGGGAGGCCTGACAATCATGGCAGAAGGTCAAGGAGGAGCAAAGGCATGTCTTACATAGTGGCAGGCAAGAGTGCATGTGCAGGTGAACTGCCCCTTATAAAACCATCAGATCTCATGAGACTTATTCACTATGATGAGAACGGCACGGGAAAACATGCCTCCATGATTCAATTACCTCCTACCAGGTCCCTCCCATGACACCTGGGGATTACAGAAGCTACAATTCAAGATGAGATTTGGGTGGGGACACAGCCCAACCATATCAACATCTACCCCTGGCCATATCTAACGCCACCTGGAGGATCAGGGTCTGTGTGAATGGTCCCCTGGAAACTCTGATGATGATTCAGAACAGTGCAATACTAGGTGAGTACACAGCACACCCACCACCCCCTTCACTTTAACTCGTACAGTGGGAAAGCACACAGCAGAGGGATTACAGAGCTGAATTCCAACCCTGCCTCTACTGATTACTGGTCCTGCAGCTAAGCCAGTTCCTCAGCCTCTCCGGACCTCAGCATCTGCATCTGAAATTCGGGTATAACACCACCAGCCTCAAAGCACTCTCAAGAGCATTAAACAAGATAGTGCATGTAAGCTCCGCCTGGCTTGTGGCAAGCTCTCACCAAACGTCTGCAGCTATTATTATTTTTGTGACTGAAAACTGCTTTTAAAGTAGCTGAATGCATATGCCCCACTCAGATCAACAGAAGCCTCTTTCTTAATGATGTGTGTTTCTTGACCCAAATTAGTAAGCAGCTCCCTCTGAGATCTGATACTGTCATCTGCAAATTAACAGACAGAATAGTAATGAGAAAAAAATACATAGGAAGTTTAAAAAATCATATCCTCTACACTGCACTGCACATACAGCTAATCAGACTAAATCCCACAGACTAAATCCCACCCACCACCACCTTCCACCATGGGGCTCACAACAGCCGACTTCTGCCTGCCTTTCCTCTCATCTCATCTCCCGCAATCCTTTCCCACCCTCCCCCAACCCCCAAATTGCACTACAGAATAAAACCCAAGCTCCCTGGCACAGCCTAGAAACTCCAACACTGGGCCCCTGCCCATCCCTGAGGTCTAATTTCTCATGGCTCTCCCTCACCCACACAGACCATCTATTCCAAACTTAAGTAGAGGACTTCCAGTTCCTCAGAAGCTGCTGACGTTTCTGCCTCCACCTATGCCACCTGCTCCGCCTTGAAAGCGCTTCCGGCTCTCCACCTTCTCCACCTTCAGCACAGCCATGATGTGTGAACTTCTCCAGAGCAGAATCCTCCACCTTCCTGCCTGGGGGCAGAATAAGCCTGGCTATCCCTCTTCTGGAACTGAGTAGGGGAAGCAACCTTCGAGGCTGCACCATCCAGAGTGTAGACTTTCACTTAAGACTAAGAGCAGGGACTCCCACATTCAAAACCTAGTTCCACCAATTCCTCATTTTAAGATCTCCAGCAATTTACTCCAGTTTCCTCATCTATAAAAAGGAGATCGTAATGGTGTCTGCCTACCACATATGAATTTTATGTGGATTAAATGAGATAATCCACATAATAAATGATGGCCAGCGTACAGCAGGCATTCGATAAATGTAAACTGTCACCAGAAGTTGCATAATCTGAGTGCTCCCCTTCAGAGACATCGTCCTGGGAGGATGTCGTCTTCTCCATCAAAGCCTTCACTCCTTGCACCGCCAAAGCCCCTCTGTGATGCTGTGGCTTCCAGAACCAGTGGATGAGCCCCACTAGAAAAGTCTACTCATCACTCACGATTACCCCTTGTGCATCCCAGCATGAGTGTGACCTAGTGCTTGAACATCCTTATTCACCAGATTTGACTCAAGTTTGATTCCGAAATCAAACGTGCACCCAGTGAAGTGCTCCTTCTGAGAATAATCAAAACCAACATTGTGACAGAGGCTGCTGGCTAGGCTGTGATATTTCCTCTTTCTTCTGTAGTAACAGAACCACAGCGTTTAGCTGGGCACCTGGTATTGAGAATAAAAATCTTATTCGCAGCCTTCCTTGCAGCCAGGAATGGCCATGAGATGAAGTTCTAGCCAATGGGATCTGAGTGCAAACTGTGTTTTCCAAGGGATTCCCTTACAGAGAGAGGCCAAGCTTTCTCCTCCCCCTTCTCCCTTCACCCTAACTGGCATGTGACATGGCAGACATGGGATGTAGAATATGGAAACCTCTTCTCTCCATGTTAACGCACTCAACATTCTAGAAAAAGCAGAGCAGAAGGAAGGAAACAGCATCTCTGATGCCATGTGTCATTACAGCAGCCCTGGACGGCTTCCACCCAGGCTATGTGTTTATACCATGACTATCTGGGGTCTCTTATGACAACCAAACCTATGTTTCAACTATTAATAATTCATATATGTAACCGCTTCTAAAAGCATCTGCAAAAGAAAAGTTTAAACTATGTTTTAAGCAAGGATAACACTGTATGGATTTTCCCAAAGTGACTTATTAAAGAACACTCATTGAGCTGGAGTATTTGTGTGCTGTTTGTTTAATTAGTCACACAGTTAATCGTTACATCTCCTGAAATAGGAAGAAAAAGCAACCCAATGGTCTAAATCCACCAATATCACCTAGACACATTCAGTGACATTTAGAATATTTTATTCTAACAAACTTTTTGAACACCACAGTTGGAAGAATAGAGACCATTCCAACAGGTCAAGCACTGGCTCAGCTGCTGGGAGATCGGATCTGCTGATCCAGCCCTGCCGAGGGCAGCAAGACCTGCTGGGCCTCGCTTTCTGCATCTGTAGATACTAAGGCTGAGGGACTTGGATGGGGCCAGGGACCAAAACCCTACAAACCAAAGAAAGAAATGGTCCAAAAGTAGCAACTCAAAGGAGAAAGAAAACTACTAAGAACACAAAATGAAAAACCGAAACTCAAGAGTTGTCCATCAGACTGCTTTATAACCATGTCTCCCTAGTTGGCACACAAACCTCTCCTGGAACAAGCCCACAGTTCTCATCAGCGCTCATCAGTGGCCACATATCCCTCTCTCCAAGGTCACTAGACCCGTTGTTGAGGGGCTGGAAGGGGAAGGACGGCAGTGGCAATGGGGTCAACAGAGTCCCATCTCTTGGCTTATTGATGGGCATTAACATTCTTCCAAACACTCAGACCTCAAATTCAAGTTCCTGAACCCAGAGAGCCAGTCCTCACTTTTAGGGGTCTTTACTGCCATTTCTTTTCCTCTTCCACTAGGCTTAGAGAACACAGAGATTGTAAAAAATGGGTTTTGTGCAGGAGGCAGAGGTTGCAGTGAGCTGAGACCGTGCCATTGCACTCCAGGCTGGGTGACAAGAGGGAAACTCTGTCTCAAAAAAAAAAAAAAAAAAAGAAAAGAAAAATGGGTTTTCTGGTGCCCTTTCTCCTCTCCACCCCATAACATGGGTGAATACATAGTAAGCACATAGTTAACTGAATATATCTTAAATAAATGTCTGATCCTCTAAGAACCAAGTCACACACACACAAAAAAAAAATCTACGAAGGGGACTAAGCATACATGTATATATATATTTGGAGGCAAGATGGGCCTGTGTTCACACTTGGAAGGCCAAACCTTGCCCAGTGCGGTCATTTCTCCACTTCAGTTGCTGAACAACTACAGCATTTCCTAAAGGAGCTCTCACACCGAGAGACTCACTGGCTCACAGCCTCCAGCATGAGCTACATGAAAGAGACCACCGCCAAGGAGTGACTCAAACAAGAAGCCAGGGCGCCCCGTGGCCACATCCTCACCGCAGAGGCATCTGTGAGAGCAGAGCCTGGGGCTGCTCCCCCTCACTTCCAAAGAACAGGAGGGGCCATGGGGACTCAATGAAAAGTCCTTTGATCACGACCAGGATATGCTGGCACTATAAGGACCAAAGTCCCTCACCACAGCAAATACGAACCCTCTTGATGCCCACTCATGTGTTCCTGAGCTTCTGTTTCCCCTGGAGATTCCCTCCTACTTCGGGCACGAGGTCCCTTCCTCGGTCACAAGGTACCGAGTCTCTCCAGTCCTAGTTCTATCCTTCATCACACAGAAAAGAAGAATCAACAGTCAAGAGCCCAGCTACCTCTACATCCTTTACTTTTGCTTTCAATTCTGATCATCTCCAGATGGAAGACACAAATCAGATCCCTAGTAAAGATTCTCTAACACCCTCATTCCAAAGCTCATCAGTTATAACAAGTTAATTCCAACCAAGTTCCCCATCCCGGGGCGCAGCAGATTGTTTTTCTGAAGATGGCTATGCCAATGTGGTTCCCATTCCATGTGCATCTCTCTCAGTGTGACCCTGACATTCCGTCACTGACAGTGGGTCTGGTTTCCCTTCCCTTGAACCTGGGCAGACCTCTGCAACTTCTTTGACCAAGAGAGAATGTGGCAAAAGTGATGCAGCACACCTCCTGAGGCTGGGTCACACAAGGCAAATCGGCTTCCACCTGGTTGGCTCTTGGGACATGTGCCTTCAGAGCCCAGAGCCATCACTGAAGACGTCTGGCAACTGCAAGGCCACCATGCTGGAGGGATGAGGTGGAAAGACTATGAGAAGAGAGATGGACAAACAGCCCCATCTGTTCCAGCCCCCGGTTGTTCAAGGGTTCCCTGACCAGGCACCAGACATGTGAGGAAGAAGCCTGTGAGATGACCCTAGCCCCAGCAACCCTCCAACTGTAACCCCACGAGGGACCCTGGGCCAGAACCACCCAGATGAGGGGCTCCCAAACTCCTGCCCCACCGAAACCATGAGCAATAAAAACCGATTACTGCTGTTTTAGGCCACTGTGTTTTGGGATGATTTTCTGTGCAGCCACAGTGACTGAAACATGGGAACTTTAGTAGACATGGCTCCTTCTCTCAAAATAGCAATTTACCTCCTCCAGGGTAGGTTTAGAACATCTTGTCAGTGTTTAATTTCACAACTCTACTTCCTAGTAGAGTAAATGGCACCTTTAAAAAAAAAAAGTAAGAGTTTAATTTTTTACTTCAAGCTCTTAAGAATTTCACAATACCTCTTTCAAGGTCACTCTGGAGACCTCACAGCATCTCACACAGGAGTTGGGCAGTCGCCATGGCTAGAAGTGCATGGCCTCCTGTGCTTCCAAAGGGCAGACCCCAGGTGGGGGAACACTGGCAGGGCTGGGCAAGATTTGGGCTTCTCCCCTCCCTCTCCAGCAATCTTGCCCCGACACTACCCTTCCTCTACCACAACAGCCACGCCTACAGAGCAGGCTTCTGAAAAACCACAATCAGGCACACTTGTCAATACATAAAAGCAAAACAGCACTGGTGACGTTCATCGAATTCACTGAGAGCTGCTGGAATACCATGGCTGTGGGCAACAGCAGCAAATGACACAGAAAGGTGCATTAATGAGCTCAGGCAAGAGCGGGGAAGGGGAAAGAAGGCATGTCATGCGACCCCAGAGCTTCGATTTCAGAAAACCAAAGACTTGGCCTTTTAACTGAGTTTGGCTGGAATCTGAGATCACCTGCTCCCCATTTGTAACTGGAAACCTTTCCATAAAGAGCCAATTACTTGACATTAAAGTCCCCGATTTTAAAGGACTTTGAAACCAACACCACATAAGTGCTTGCATAAACAAAATGTCAGCTTGTGATATTCTGGCTCATGTCTTTTCTTTCAAGCACTGCCCCGTTCTTCCTATCAGCTGCTGGGTCTTCACAGGACTCTAGGAACTCAGTCCCTGCCCTGTGGAAGGCTTGCCCTCTGCACCCCAGGTTGCTCTCAAAGGACCCCCTCTGGGAACGATGTCTGTGTCCCTGTCCAGCCGTGTCAGCAGCCCAGTGATTGGGACTTGGGACTGCTTCTCCTTTCCTCACCAGCAGTGAGCTGGCCCTCAGCAAAGACTAAGAGCAAATAAGGCAAAGACTGGCACCTGGCCCGTAGTTCTCAGGCTCCCAAAGGCTGTGAGTCCTGCCGTGTGGCAGAATCCTCACTACTAGTGGTGCCAGTTCAGCAGGCCCTGAGATTCTAAGCTGACTCTCAGGAGCACAGACATCCCTGCAGCAAGGAGACCCACCCCTCCCCAACTCCTGGCTCCTGCAGTCTCAGGATCACTTGCTACTTCTTCCCAAACCATTTCAGATCCAGCCACAGATGCCCATGGCGCTGCCCTCCCTCTCCTGTGTCTGGCCACTCTGTCTCCAGCCTGGCTCTACAGGAACACTGACCTCCCTGGGTTCAAGCCCGAAACAAACTCCTCTGCACATGGCTGCTGCTGCATGGTGCTGCAGCCCCCAGGGATGCCACAGCTCTCTGCTCCTTGCTGACAATACCTCCACCACCCTCTTCTGGGATCCCTTTCTTCCCACCACTGGCTATGAAATGCCATTGTTAACCTCCTCCACATTCCCCACCCCCTGGAAAGACAGTGGTCGCAGAATAGAAAGAACACAGGAACTGGGGTTGACGAGCATGAATATGGGCCACAGCCCCACCCCTGAGGGGCTTGACACAAGCTTTAGAGCCACACCCAGCCATCTGAGTCCAAATCCTAGCTCCACCCCTCTCTAGCTGTGACTTAGGACAAACTTCTCAACCTCTCTGGAACTTGACTGACTCATCTATAAAATGGGATGATAAAAGCAACTCTTATAGGGCTACTGTGAGGATGAACTAAGCTAATAAATGTAAAGTGCTCAGAGCCTAGCCTGGCATGGTGAATGTTCATATATGTTATCTATAATTATTATTCATTATTATCATCACCCTCATGTCAGTGACAGCTCATCCACCACCCCTCATCAGACTGATGCAATGATAAGATGGTATTTGGATTATAAAAAGTGTCCCATAAATTATAAAAGTAACAAAAAGTGTATTAGCTGTTGCTATTTCTGCCTCAAAACCTCCTAAGTCCTGCCCATTTTAAGGGTTTAGCTTTACTGAAGAAGAACAGAGTGGAGATATTAAATAAGAATAAAAATATAGAAAGTTCATGAATTTCTATACCTCTGGACTCTAGAAATGGCTATGACCACATACTATATACTACTTACCTCCATTTGAATGTCCCACAGGCTCTACGATATGCATATGTACAAAACCAAATTTATGTATTTACTGCCTTTGAGTGGAGGGAAAATTGGAGGCAGACCAACATGTGCCTATGTGAGCGCACAGACAGGGTCTCACTCTGTCGCCGAGTCTGAAGTGCAGTAATAAGATTCACTGAAGTGATCCTCTCACCTTAGCCTCCCCAGTAGCTGGGACCACAAGCCACACCTGCCTGGCTAATTTTATTTTTTTTTTTGTAGAGACAGTGTATCACTCTGTTGCCCAGGCTGATCTCAGACTCTTGGACTAAAGCGATCCTCCCACTTCAGCCTCCTAAATTGCTGAAATTATAGGCATAAGCCACTGTGCCTGGCCTTAAAGCTGAATTTATCAGCTCCCTCCCAACCCACAATAACCCCTAAGCCTGCTCACCATCTATATCCCCTTGGTCCACTAACAGAGCCTTCATCCATCCAGAATGCCGCCAATTACCCTTTGCCCTGCTCATCCATTAAATCATCCAAGTTCCGTCAATTCTACCTCCCCATCTACCCTGGACTCAGTCCCAATGCTCTGCTCCCACTGCCTGCCCTGCCCATCATCTTTGGCCCAGTACTGGGGGGCTTCCTAAGGATGTCCCTGCCTCTACTCCTATACCTGCAAGTTCCACTCATGGCTAGTTTTCCAAGGCGCAACTTTAATTAGGTCATTTAAAGTCCTCCAAAGGCATCCCATCACCCACAGCTGCAGCATTGAACTTTTGGCTCATAAACCCCATTGTTATCTGATGAATATCATCATGGACCCTCTCCACAGAAAAATGCACACATGCCTAAAGTTTTACATACAAGGCCAGGTGGTAGAGGAACACCTGGCAGCCTTCTACTAACCCCAGGACAAGAAGTCCTGATCCACAAGATACAGTCCCGTTTCATGAGCTCGCATTGGCACATGTTGGTATGGCTCCAATTTTCCCTCCACTTTCATTTTTGGCTGCCTCCCACCTTATACCCGAGGCTCAGCCACTATGAATGCAGATCTTCCAACACTGCACATCCTTTCATGAGTTCCCACTCCCTTCAAGCCTACAACCCCTTGAAATGCAGAAAACTGTGCTGTTCATTTTTGTATCCCTAGGACCTACAGCTAGGTCCCCAAACAGTGCTCCCCAAAGATGTTCACAACCTAATCCCCAGATCCTGTGAATATATTGCCTTACAAGGCAAAAAGGACTTTGCAGGTTTGATTAAGCTAAGGATCCTGAGATGACGAGATTAGCCCATATTTTCCAGGTGGACCCAACATAATCACAGGGACCTTATAAGGGAAACAGCAAGGTAGGAGAGTGGAAGAAGGAGATGTGACAATGGAAGCAGAAATTGGAGTGATGTAATTGCTGGGTGGAGAGAGCCCACGAGCTGAGGAATGCAGGCAGCCTCTAGAAACTGGAAAGGCAAGAAAGCAGATTCTCCCCAAAGCCTATGGAAAAACACGGTCCTGCCAACACCTTAACTTTAGCCTACTGAGGCTGATCTTGGACTTCTGTCCTTCAGAACTGTCAGATAATAACTTTGTGCTGTTTTAAGCCACTAAGTTTGTGGTCATTTGTCACAGCAGCAATAAGAAACTAATACAAATTACTATACGGAATCAGAATGTTGTACATTTTCATTCCATAACTGTTTAGAATTCTAAAACTGTCTCCTGAGCATCCACAAATAGCAGACTGGTTCCATATATTATGGTGCATATGTACAATGAAGTACCTCACTGCTATCAGGAAGGAAAAAGTGGCTATTGGTCTATTCCTCATTTATGTGCACAAACACATACTTTTGTCAAGGGTATAAATTCTCCCATATCTGAGAGTATACTTTCTGTACATAAATCACATCATACTTTACACACTGCTCTCTAACCTGCCTTTTGCACTTAACACATTACATCACAGGTATCAGCCCAGCTTTATAAAAAGTATCTCACACTCATCTCTGGAGGGTAGGATGTGAACGTTGTCAAAATCAAAATAGAGTCATTAATTTTTTTTTTTTTTTTTTGAGACAGAGTCTCGCTCTGTCGCCAGGCTGGAGTGCAGTAGCACAATCTCGGCTCACTGAAACTCCCGCCTCCCGGGTTCAAGTGATTCCCCTGCCTCAGCCTCCCAAGTAGCTGGGACTACAGGCGCGCTACCGTATCTGGCTAATTTTTTGTATTTTAGTGGAGAAGGGGTTTCACCATGTTGTCCAGGCTGGTCTCAATCTCCTGACTTCGTGATCCGCCCCTGTCGGCCTCCCAAAGTGCTGGGATTACAGGCGTGAGCCACTGCACCTTGCCGACTAATGTTTAAAAAAAAAACAAAACCTGACAAATAGAGCCAAAGAAGGCCATGAAGAGAGGGTTCTCATGCTTGTCTGCCTAATAACAAAAATGATCACAAACGACTGCAAAAACCACAATCTTGCGCAAAGGCCCTCACAACCTTACATTAAAAATACCTCTGCAAGTACATCTACCCAGCAACTGCCTATCCAACCTCAGACTGGCACCACCCTTGTTATTGATCTTTGTAGCCAAGGCTAATTATCTCAAAACAATTATGTCACCCTCTTCATGTTCCTTTAAAAAACCTTTGTGTTCCTTCACCTCCCTGAATACGTACATAATTTGCTATGGCAAGTGTACTCCCATGGCAAAGCTCATTTCCAAATAAATATCTTTTTCATTTAGAGAGCCTCTCTCTCTGTTTCTTATTCAGGTTGACAGAATTAAGCATCACTTTTACTTTTTATGTACTGATTGAATTTTACAATATGTATTATCGAAAAGAAACACATGAATGTTTCCATTTTGGGGAAGGATCCATTCTCAGGAAAGTTTCCTGTTAAAATTTCATTTTGATCATTACAGAAGGAAAAACTACACACCAAATATTAGTAAACTATAATAAAACACTCAGATCATGCAGTGACTTTTCCTTTTAATAAAAAATAATCAACAAGTGAAAGAAATCTAAACCATGTAGGCATAAGGAGAATTTATATCTGGGTTTAAACTTTAGCCACTTGTATCGCCTGAGGTTTTTCAAAACCTTTATTATTTCCACAATTTCCAGTGTGCCTGACCATCTAATTACTAATCTCACTCAGAGATGTTGACAAAGTAACACACGGGAACAGCAGTAAGATATGTGGCAATGATTTCTCAAGGGACCGATATGCTCAGCTCATAATATGAGAAGGATATGAATAATTCAGATATTCCCTGTCTGAAAAAAAAATGACTTTTAGATATCTAAGCCTAAATCAGATTGAATAAATTAAAGAAGATGAATAAGAAGTAAGGTGGATTCTGTTGCTTAGCTTCACAAGTTACTGTTGCAAATTTCATCCAGAGCTCCCAACAGGGCAGCCTCCAGTGAAACAGCAGCACTAATTAACAAATCCGGTCCCAGGATTTAGGAATCAAATTTTTCTTTCTCAAAAGCAGAAAGGCCATGCAAAAGCAATCACTGATGATTAGCAGACTATCCACAGAGCATAACTCCCCCAAAACAGGAGGCCCTTCAGGTCAGCACCCCAACCCTAAATAGACATGTTAGCTAGCCAGATGCTTCCTGGTGGAGGGAATGTGAGCCTAGCAGATTTCACAGTCAGCCCTCCTGAGCACCCCACCCCACATCAAGACAGTTCTCCTAAGCTCAGCTCTTAATTCAATTGCCTGGAGTAAAACTGACCTGCGACATAAGGTACAACAGAATGGGGCCAGTGGCATGATGGTCAATGTTTCACTGGCTCTCTGGGAAGAAAAAAGGCCCCGACTTGCAGCATTTGCCAATTTCTATGGTGTAAATACACTCTCCCCATTGCCAATTTCAAGCTACCAACTTGATGTCAATTAGCTTGCAAAATACTGAAAATGTAACCATCAGCTCTTGTGAGCCAGCCCACTCCAGTGCACTATTGAGTAGCCCTCCATCCTCCCTCAGAAATATAAAAAATAATCTTCAGAGGCCTGAATCTCCACTCATTCCTATGGGTAAAGTGTTGTTTCTTACATGTCTGTTCTCTCTTTAAGGGACATGCCCTTCCAATGGGTGATACACTGGCTGCATTGTTTAGTACTGCAGTAGATATAGATATATATATAAATATTCATATTTTTTAACATCTTTATTGATATACAATTTATACACCATACAATTCACTGATTTCCAGTGTACAATTCAATGGTTTTTAGTGTATTCAGAACTGTACAACCATCACCAGACTTAATTTTAGAACATTTTCATCACTCCTCTGCCCCAAAACATTCTTCTTGTCCTTGGAAGTCCTTGGAAGTGACCTCTCACGGTCCCTCAACAGCCCCAGTCCTAGGCAATCATTAATCTACTTTCTGCCTCTATACATTTACCTATTCTGGATATTTCACATAAATAGAATCAAGACTTCACATAAATGGAATCAATATCATACAATATCATACATATACATCTAAACATAAAAATATTTGAGACGAACAGACCTTAATGGATAAGCACCATAGGAGCCAGTGCTAAATGAGAAAATTAACTACCCTCATGATTATCTTGTAGAACCAACTGATAAACCACCATAAATAGGGCAGGAAAAAAATACAAGAGTCTGTACTGATGCTTTCTGTCAGCAGCTTTTCTTCTACAGTTCTCTGCAGAAGACATTTTAACCAGATGCAGCCCACCCGAGAGAGAGAGATAAAACACTATGAAAATGTCCACACTCCCTGAGTGTAACTTGTGATGCTCCAAATCAAAGCAGGTCAGCTTCCGGCGACCCTGCTCTTCTCGCTTCCTTCCACAGACCTCGTGGCTTTGGCGTGCAGAGAATTATGGCTTTGAAGAGGTTTCAGACCCTCACGTTGGGACGGAGGCTGCAGAGCAGTGAGGCCCGCTGGCCTGCGACATGGAGCTATTTTTAAAGGCGTCTCTGAAGTGTCAGCAACTGATCTTGCCAGACCCCCTCCCTCAGAACCAAATCCCACTCCTTATAAGAGAAAGACTACAGAAAAAAGCTTATGCAATCCACACACGAAAAGGCATGGAGAAGACAAAAATAAAAGTGGCAGTGGCCTTTTGAATCATAAAGAAACTACTGGCTTTCAATATAGTTGGATTTTTTTTTTAAGCCAAGCCATGTATTGCTTTTATAAGCAAAAGAAAAAAGTTAAATTCCTCTTGCGGGGAGCAGGGGGAAGGTAGTTTCTGTCTCTGAAAAGTCTTTTTGTAATAAAGTCACCCAAGACCAGCAGTGTATAAAAACTCTATCTATAATATGACCATAGCTATATGTTTCTTAAAATGGATTAAGATTGTAGGAATGAACAAAAAATATTAAAATGGCTGTCCCTGAGATACAGAAGAGTAGAGGATTATTTCCCAGTTTTTCCAAAATGATGTGTTACTTCTATAATATTATTTTGTAGTAATTAACTCTGTAATCTTTGTCTTCTTAAATAAACGTACCCCTGTGTCAACAGTTCCTAATGAAATGGGCAGCAGTTCTTCCAATGTCATTGGATACATAGGACCGACCTAATGAGGCCATGAGTTCTCCACATACAGTTTGACAGTAAGGAGAGACTCTGGCCAGGAGACACCCCTCCACGTTCCAGTAAGCCCACCCGCAGCCAAGCACAAAAAACGAAGGTGTGCCAGCAATGCCCAACACAACCTGCAGTGCACTCTTTGTCCTGGTTTCTTTCCGGTCTCAGGAAAGCAGATCGACCCTAGCTAATTGATTCTGCTGCTTCTGCTCCAGAACGTCCATTTTCCTGGACTGCACTGGGCTATTTAAAGTCGTTTTTATCACATCTGCTCCATTTCTGAGTCCAGCTGCAAACACCCACGGGTAAAGGGAGCCACAGAGTGACTGCAGGAACTCCGAGGCTTTACATCCGACGGGTGCGAGCGCCAGGACAGGGAGCAATCTCACTGTGTAAATCCAGGCAGATGGCTGTTGAGCCTCAAGGTCAAAGCAGTGGCAGTACGCCCTGTCTCATTCTCAAGCCCGTGGAAACACGTGAATCTGTTATTCTCATTGGCTGCCTTTTCAGACTTTAGGGTTGCAAATGGTCTCAGAAAAGAAAAACAGGAAAAGGCTTTTGTCTTTCTGTAAATAAAATAACAATTGTAGGGACTTTCCCAGTTTACATATAAATCCTCCCACCAGGATGAGGAAAGGACTGTGCCATCTCCACCTTCTCCTTCCACATATCCGCTGAGAGGGAGGCTGAAGGTCAGAGCAGAGGCCCTGGAATCTTCAGACCTGGGCTCAAGCCCCGTCTCTGCTACTCACAAGCTGTGTCAGCCTGGGGAGTCCTTTCTCATTCCCCAGGTCGACCGGGCTGCAAGTACCAAAAGCAATAGCAAGCCCTGGCACATTTGTATTATTTTTCCAAGCACAAAGCAGGTGATCAATAAATGTCTGCAGAATAAATTAATCCTCTCAAGTTATTGGTTTTTCATTGCTTTAAAATTTGAATTTTTATAAAGCTATTTTGTTCTAACTTCAAGTGGATAAGCTACACTTTAATGAGGCTCCTGTATGTGAGAACAGCTATTAATTCAACTGCTGAATGTCAGTCTTTCACCAAGCAGAAAATCTCTTCCAATATCTATCTATGTGTATGAAAATAATGGATTTGTCCACAGAGGTGACAATCAACATATTTAACAACGAGCAGAGCTCTGGCCCCTGTCAGGCTTAAGGCACAGTGTCTGTCCCTGGCCTAGGGAAGGTCCCAGAGACCAGGCCAGGCCTCAGCCCTTTCAGCTGCTGGCTGATAGGGACCTCCAGAGGATCTGGGGTGGGGGACACAAGGATGGAGGTAAGGGGCTTGGGCAGTGGCTGATTACCAAGTGGTGTTTTAACAATCAGCGGAGCCATGCTGGGGCGCACTCACTGAACAGCAGCCCTGCAGCTCATGAATATGTGTACATGACTATACATATATGTCTGGCCTCATGTGTTTGTTCCATGACTCTAGGACAAACTCATGCACGTTACATCATGCATCATAAGATCAGGAAAGATTTCCTTCCATGAAAACAAGACTGGCATTTCAAGTAGGTGACAGATATATGTCATGGCCTTGCCTAGGCCACCCACTTCAATCATTTTCACACCTGCCTGGCCCCTGTGAGAATTTATACTTAGAACAATTCACCAGAGTGATAGAAGTGAGCGACGCAGTGCTCTGGGTTGGAAGGAAGAGCACTTTGTAAGTAAGTGCTTGCAAAAAGGTAAGATGCATTCAGGAGCTTCCCAGGAGCTTTCGAAGACATTTTATTTGATTCTTACACCTATCCTGGAAAGGACTTAAGATGGGGATAACTAAACCCATTCTACAAATGACCAAAGAGACGCAGAGATATTCAGTCTTACACAAGGTAACAAAGCTAGTAAGAGGTGCCCTGCCTAGAAACATCCCAGACCCTCGTCGCCAGCTCCCACCACCACCCCACATCTGAATTATGGGGAGGTGATGAGCTCACCCACAAGGTCCCCGCCCACCCTGCCCAGATACTCAGCCATGACTTCCTTCTCTAACCACACCAGCTTCCCCAGCAACCCTAATGACTCCACCCTATACCTGCCAGAATAAACGTATTTTAAGTTGTTCTGTAAGTGCTAATTCCAACAAAAATACCAAGGAATCCGGGCATACAGAAGGCTCAGAAAATATAGGCAACCTGAGTTTCCATGGCTCTGGGCCAGGTGGCATGATGGCTGAGAAAGTCAGGCTGCTAAGGCAAGACCCTGACTGTTCAGAAGCCTGTTAACTACGTAAATGGCTGCATGAGAAAAGAAGTTTTTCTACATAATGTTTTGGAGCAAAAAATCTTAAATGAGGTCTTAAGAGAATTTTTAATTGTTTTCTAAATAATTAATTACTATTTTCATGAAATTTTCATTTTAAATAAATATTTACCCTCAAGGGATAGATAAAAGGATTAAATTAAAAGACTAAAATCAAAGAAAGGATTTAACACACAAAAATGAGACCTATAAAAAAAAAAGCTCTGTATGGAGGCTGTAGTGAGGCGAGATCGCACCACTGTACTCCAACCTGGGCTACAGAGCTAGACCCTGTCTCAAAAACAAACAAAAAAACGAACCTTTAAAGTTACTGGTCAAACTTGACTAAATGTCCACCTCTCACGAATCTTTCACTTTCTTATTAACTAAATCATCAAAATCTGTAATTTTCCTCTAGTGTTATATCCCCAAGGGCTCATTATGGACCACATTAATGAGCAAGGTTCTCTCAGTTCTTCTGACAGCTACTTTGTATGTTGGGCAGTTACCCACTCCCTGGCCAGGTCAAAGGAGTAGGGACGGCCCCCATCCCTGCTCAGAGTCTCAGAAAGTTTGGGACAGACAGGGTTTATCATGAGGACATGTTGAGAAAGGCTGGACTATGGCACTGGAGCCAGAAAGGGGTTCAAGCCCAGCTTCGCCACGTGTCAGCTGTGATCATGGGCAAGTTACTAACCTCTCCATACCTCCATTTCTCTGTGGAGTTGTCATGAGAATTACACAAAAGCACATGAAGAGCTTAGTTTGCCTGGCACACAGTAAGCGTAAAGATGAGCTTCTCAACCTCTGGAAACTATTGGAATAAAAGTAGTTCAATAGCACACATTCAATAATCCAGGATGGAGCTGCCACCCATCTTTATAACCACTTGGATCAACTGCCTGAGATTCTTGGGTTATTCAAGGGTGCCTTAATAGTTCCCATCATTTCCCAAGTCATCCTCTTCCCTCCATCCAACTTATACTGCCGGCTCATAGAAGCCTCTCCTTTCTCTAAATGTCCAACACAGCCACCCAGCAGTGCACCCCACTGCAAAGGGTCACCGTGGCCATCTCTGACAGGCACGTCTGGTCATGCCTCTCTCCAGTCTGACCTCCTTTGGTGACCCCGATAGGTACTGACAGAGTCTCAGTTCCATGCCAGGAAGGCTGGCTATGCATTACCTGCCTCCTACCCTCTTCTCCAGCTCAGCCTCACAGCTCTTCCCACACAAACCGCATTCCAGTGTCCCGGTCAAGCTCAGCCAACCACTGGCAATTGCCCAGATGCAAAGGCCTTTGAAGAACTCTGCCTTCTTGCCCCACAGCGTACACACACAAAACCTCTTTCTCTCTACCCCCCACTCTTTCTCTCTTTCTGCCCCAACCCCCTACATCCCATGCAAACAGGAATAGAAGCCTCCGTCTGTAAGTCCTATCACTCAGCTTCTATAAGTCACACAGGTTATCATGCCTTCTTTTAGCAGAGCATCACCTCCAGGAGACAGTATACTCTAGGTTTACAAATCATCCCACACTGCATTCCTCCTGATGACCCTGGTGCCCAGCACACGGCAACTTCAATCAGGGTGTGTGGAATAGACAAATAAACAGGTCACCAACAAGCACCTTCTTCAAGAAACAAAACAGCCTGATGCCCACCTACTGCCAATTTAGTTTTCACATGCCCCAAAGCACCTTGGAAGTAGGCATATTTTCATAAGTGTACATTTAGAACCCAGATTCAAAGGAAACTTCTAAAACAATTGGCTTGGGGGAGGGGGACACACATTACACACAGCAGAAACCTTACTACAGCAAACACGCAATTAAGAGATGCCTAAGAAAACAAATACAGAATCTGCATTCAATTAACCCAAAGGATCCTACGTAGTCTTTCAGCCTTTCTCAATTGGGATTCCTCATCTGACCTACAGAGCACAGAAAATGACTGGTGTGAGTTTTCTCAATTCTCCCAGGCATGGTACATGGCTACTGCTATTCTTGATGCATGGGACTGCGGTTAATCCATCATATACAACACTCTTCTCAGGGTATTAGAGCTTACATCTCTTGCAGAACCCAGGTTGAGAAAGGCTGGGGGAGGGGGATTTTCTCATACATTTTTATTCACTTTCCCTTATCACTTCACAAAGCTGCAACTTCTCTTCTTGTTTGGGGAGAGGCCAAGAACACACACAGGTCATGCTCAGCTTATTTTGCAGGGTCAAAGCTGTGTCTCAGTCCGCTGACCATTTCTTGTGTCAGCAGCATCCTCAGTAAACTGAGGTGAGTAGGGGCCATCCCTTTATACGGAAAGAAAACTAATGAGAAAGTAGGCCCAAGTCTACAGCACCACAGGCTAAGAGCGTGAAGAGCCTTGGGAGAGTTCTTCATTCTCACACTTACAAATATAATTAAAACAACGAGCTACCACAACACACCTATTAGGATGACCAAAATCCTGAATACTGTCAACACCAAACACTGATGAATAGGTGGAGCAACAGGAACCCTCATTCATTACTGCTGGGAATACAAAATGGTGCAGCCACTTTGGAGGACAGTTTGGCAGTTTCTCACTCTTACCAACAATTGTGCTCCTTGGTATCTACCCAAAAGAGTTGAAAATTTATGTCCATACAAAAACCTGCACACAGATGTTTATAGCAGCTTTATTCACACTTGCCAAAAACCTGGAAGCAACCAAGACGTCCTTCAGTAGATGAGTGGATAAACTTTGTTACATCCAGGCAATGGAATGTTACTCAGTGCCAAAAGGAAATGAGCTATCAAGCCAGGAAAAGACACGGAGGAACCGTAAACGCATATTGCAAAGAGAAAGAAGCCAAACTGAAAAGGCTACATACTGTATGATTTCAACTGTATGACATTCTGGAAAAGACAAAACTATAGAAACAGGTTACCTAAAGGGAGGAGAAGATGAATAGGTGAAAGATGGGATTTTTAGGAGAGTGAAGATACTCTACATGATACTATACTGGTGGATACATGTCATTGTACATTTGTTCAAACCCACAGAATGTACAACACCAAGAGTGAGCCCTAATGTAAATAATGGACTTTGGGTGATAATGATGTGTCTGTGTAGGTTCATCAAGTGTAACAAATGCACCACTCTGGTGGGATCTATTGATAACGGGGGGAAGCTATGTGTTTATGGGGGCAGAGTATATGGAATATCTCTGTACCTTCCTCTCACATTTGCTGTGAACCTAAAACTGCTCTAAAAAAGTCTTTAATTTAAAAAAAAAAAAAAAGAAAAGAAAATGGAAACCTAAACTAAACTCATTTGTGAAGCCATAAACCACCAGAACAACTTTTCTGATCATAGAGCAAACAACTGGGGTGGCAATTACAAAACATGAATAACTTGACACTATTACCTAAATTTCTGCTTATTAGTGGTTCTGCAACTCTGCTGACTAAATCCATAATAAGTCATGCTGATTACTGGGCATGCTGAATGACAGGCCTTACTCATTCCTCTGTCTCCACCACAGCCCCTGGCTCAATAGCAGGTGTTTAGTAGACGCTGGGAGGGAAGGAGGAAGAAGTTTATCAGATTTTGCTATGAAAACAAATATGGCCAGCAACAGGCAAAAGGGCAATGATAGCAACTAGAGTGACTCATTTCTGCAATTCCCTGAACTTGACATGTCAACACCAAGGTCATCATTGGGGGAAACACAGAACAAACACTTTTAGCACTGGTGACTATGGACATAATATGCCCTCAATTTATAGAGGCCTCTGAAGGGTACAGTTTAACTTCTGGTCAATTCAAAGCAGTAAAATGGGCATTTTACCAGCAATGACTAATGATAATCACTGCCATTTATTTGTGCTAAAATGACCTAAGCAGTTGCATGTGTTAGGACCAATACTCACCATGTCCTGGAAGTAAGTACTATTATCTTGCTTTACAGATGAGGAAAGCAAGACCTATAACAAGGTTTAGTGACTTGTTCAAGGTCACAAAACAAACAAACAGCTCTTGGTCTTTGCCTGATGATATATACCACTCCCCCGATTCTCTTAACAAATGTTGAAGTGAGTACCTTCTATTTGCGAGTAAATGAAAAGATGTATCAGGCATAAACCTTACCATCGAGAGGCTTCATTAGTGAAGGTTACAGACATACCCAACTACCACCTACAGGCAAAATGAGCCCTAGCTAAAACCACAGGCAGCAGTGCTGTGGGATGGTAATTATTAATAATTCTATGAGCATGAGTGAAGGCTCAGGTGGTGCCTTGAAGGAGCTGAAAGTTTCTCCAAGGCCAAGGACAATGGGAAGAGGCTTTCTTCTGAGGGAACCCCCTGAGCAAGGGGCACCTCGGAGTCTGAGCTATCAGCTAATGAGGCTGCACTTCAGAGGTATCAAATAAAAGGGCACAAGAATAGGATGGAGCCCCACACCCTCAGTGTTTTGGGAACACAGAGAGATACCTTAAAAGCAGGCCGGGCGAGGTGGCTCATGCCTGTAATACCAGAACTTTGGGAGGCCGAGGCAGGTGGATCATGAGGTCAGGAGATTGAGACCATCCTGGCCAACATGGTGAAACTCCATCTCTACTAAAAATACAAAAATTTGCCAGTGTGGTGGCGGGCACCTGTAGTCCCAGCTACCAGGGAGGCTGAGGCATAAGAATTGCTTGAACCCGGGAGGCGGAGGTTGCAGTGAGCCAAGATTGTGCCACAGCACTCCAGCCTGGGAGACAGAGCAAGACCCTGTCTCAAAAAAAAAAAAAAAAAGAAAAAGCAGAATGAATTAGCTCCCAAGAGAATGGCCTACACAAACACGGCACTCCAAGAACGTCCATCCTCTCCCACCTAACTCTCAAACTTCATGTCCACACCTTGCTGATGTTATACTAAAATTAAAAAGGAACTACTTCTCCAAACCTTCCCTTGGGTGCTGAGTTGACAAGGTAATGGACAGAATATGTCTTCTCTCAAGGGTCAAACAGTATTAACATTTAAAGATCCTGGCTGAGTCAGCTTCTGAAGCCACTCATTGCATCTTAAAGATGTCTGACCCTTAAGAATAACTGTTTCTAAAATTCCCATTTAGTTGCTCTAGATTTCCACTATAAGCCCACCACTCACAATTCTCTTGCTTTATATAAGTCATCATAATATCCTAATAGCATATTAATTTCTAATCCAGAAAGAGCTGTGAGTAGGTAGAAAACAACAAACCAATAATTGGATCTGTAACTTGAAGTCTTTTTATCACGAGCAGTTTTGGGGGAGCAATTTTGCTCTTTGCTAAGTGAAGCAATTCAGAATGCTAGGAATACTAAATTATGGACATGAATTATTTATGAGTAATAAAGCATAATTTAGCATAATGTTACTATTTGAGTTATAAAATAAGGTATTTTCAAGAAAAGTCACTGTAAGGTCCAAGGTTAGCCTAATTAGATCTGGAGGACCCGTCACCACAGCTCCTGCTTTCCCACTTGCCCCCATCAGCATTTTATGCAATCATTATAAAACTTACAAACGGAACATGGAAGAAACACCACCAAAACTAAGAATTCTCTGTCCAAAAATAAAACATACAATCATCATTAAACCCATTTTCTGAAATGACCACCTCATAGATTCTTGAGTATGATTACACTCTCCATTACCTACTTAGGGACAGCAAATAGGTTTTGCATTCACTTGTACTTTTTCATTACAAGAAATGGAGATTCCAACCCTGAATGGCCTAAGCAAAAAGAAAATGTATTGACTCATGTCACACACACCAACAAATGTCTAGAACAAGACTATCTTCAGCTATAGCTTGATTTAAAGACTCTGCCAGCCGTATACCTGTCTGCCCTGATCACAGAAATGGCTGCCACAGGTCCTGGTGTCATACCCAGAGTCCAGCCAGGAGGAAAGGAGTGGCATCTGGGTCCACTTGTCTCTTTTATCAAAAAAGGACAAACCTTCCCTGAACCCAGCTGCCCTCCCCACCACAGCCTGATAAGCCTCTACTCACATTTCACCTGCCAGAAGTTTTCCATAGCCACCTGGACTGCAGGAAAGGCTGGGGAAGAGAAAAGGTAAAAGCTTTTTAAGTGAACGGCTTATCCAACCTCCACAGCAGGTGGAGGAAGGGAGAGGAGGCCATGAATATGGGTTGCGAAGCCTGCCCCCGGGCTCAACCATGCAGCCTAGAGCCTAAAAAGCAATCCGTACATATTAAAGCAGGATGGTGGTGGCTTCCAGGGGCAGAACCCCAGTCAAAAGAAAGAACTGCTAGGTTATATGACAGCTGACTCGTGAGTTGTGTTTTCTGTATTATAGAGCTGTCAAAAAGCAAGGGACTACTTGACCAGAGAGTAAAAGAAAACTCACCAACTAAAAATTTTTCAAAGGCAGTGATTGACTTATGGGGCCAAAAAGGAGGTAGAATCATAGCATGCTACTCGGCTCATCATGATACAATTTTTATGCAGTAAAAATTATAAATACATTTGATACAAATTTAACCAAAGATTGTAATACTAAGAAATTTGGAGGCGTGGAAGTGAAAAGCTGTGAAGGATCAGAGATTTTACCCTACTTGCGAGGTAACAAGTTAGCCAGTTTCATGAATGCTGGCAGAAGACATGAGATTTTTGGGTCAGACACAAAGGACGATTTATTACTCACAGCAATAGTAGTAGCCAGAGAATCAGCATTTCTGTCTTGGTTCCCTAAGTCCCCATTCCCCTGGCCATCCAAAGAAGTGCAGATGAAAATTGCAGACACAGTGAGTTACACTACAGGAGAGGAACCCAAGCTTAGGGAAGCTGATTTTTTCACAATGGGCAATAAGCCCATAACATCTCTATCTTCCAAAGCTATAAGCAAACTGCCTTTTGCTCTGGCGGAAGACACTATATCATCCAAGACTATATAAACATCCTTGAAAAAATAGTCAGAAAGAAAGCGAGTTAGTACCTCTACTTGCAAGATGGCCAGAAATGTGTGAGACCCAGGAAGAATCATCTCCCAGAAAGGAAGAGAGTGAAAATCTCCACTTGCTAAAATAGGTCCACAGAAATGCCAAAACGTGATGGCTTTTAGAAATGGGGTTGACAAAAAAAGCACAGATAAAATGTTGGGAAGAGTTGCTTCTCGGGTAAGAAGTAGCCATGGGAGGTGGAGAGAGGGAAAAGGACCCACAGGGATCTGTTTTTTGTGATCAACTTTAGCACTATTTCACTTAAATCATGAGCACATATTATGCTAATAAACAAAATCAATGTTAAAATATGTATACGTTTAATAACAATGCACAATGAATGTATATTCATCTGCATATACAATTTCAACAATGTCATGAAAATGCTGAACATCAGAGGCCTCTCTAAAAGTGATGCAGTGTGGCTGTGACAAAGCGAATATGGCGAAGGTGGCAAAACTCATTCTTAAATGCCATTCAACTGTGCAATGCATGATTCAGGTAACAGCTCAGTAAACTTATTCCAAGTGGAGGTTAATTCTTTATAAATCACATACTGTGACCAGCACCCTACTTAGGTACCCTGGACTTTTTCATCAGAAAAGACATCAGTGTGGTAAAAGGCAGAACCTAGCTTATCAACCAATAATGTAATGTTTAACTCTATGCAAGGCACCAAGGGATGACATAAAAGTATCAAGACAATTCCCAAACTTAAGGAGCTTAATTATTGGTTGCCAACAGCACCCACCAACTCTAATTAACAAACAGAAAAGGGATTTACATGGGGAAGAGTTCTGAGTTCAGCTGACTGGAAGACTGGCAAAACAAGCTCAGGAAGGGCATAGGAACCAAGGAAGGCCAGATACTGGAAACACAGCAGAGAGCATGGCCAGACCACTCCAATGACAAAGCCACCACTGGCCGCTCAACACCAAGGCACCTGACTTCTGGCTGCGCAGCAAGCTCCCCACCGCGCACCAGACACTGCTGTCATCTCCAATGCGAAGGAACCTCAAAAGACACTCCTGCCAGACTCACAACCCCAAGCAGGAGCTTCTCACTGGTTCTGCTTCAGTTATGTGCCTCGGCCCGAGCTGCAAGCATCTTGAGAAATAAGTTTCTTCCAGCCTCCCAGAGCCCTGCTTCCCCTCCCACCAAGACACAAACGGTGGGTGTCTCCAAACTCATGAAAGAGGTTCAAAGGTCGGCTGCCAGAAAACAAATCAAAATGAATGTCACCTTGGTGGGTGTACCGAATACACATAAAAAGTCAATAATCGACCTATGACAAATTAGAAATAATTTCTCTAGTCCTTATAAATTTCCTCCTTATACAAATTCCTAGATTCTCTCAGTCCTTCTACAGGGGAATATATTAATCTTCAAAATATTCCTAAACAGGAAAGAGTAATTAGGTAATATATTACTTGGAGTTTGGAAGAGAAATAATTTTAGTTCTCCCACCACCCAAATCCCTCAGCTGTAACTATTTCTCCACTGGAGACATTCATAGACACTCTACATATTTCCTGCAACAGACATTGAGCAGCAATGGAAGAAATGACCTTCAATCTTCATCAAAGTATTAATCCTGTTCTAATGTCTTATAATACTAAGCAACAGATTATCTTCCTTTCAGGACTCCAACACACCCCCCACTCCCTCCTCCCTGCTACCACACACGCACACTCTCTTTGGAACTATGGTATCCACTAGCCACATGTAGGTACTGAGTACATGAAACGTGGCTAAGTGGCTAGTCCAAATTGAAATGTGCTCCATGTGTAAAGCACACACTGGATTCCAAAGATTTCACATGAAAAATAGAATGTAAAATATCTCAATAATTCTTATATTTTATTACCAAGTATAATATTTTGGATATACTGGGATAAGTAAAAATATCAGCAAAATTAATTTTATGTTTGTTTTTACTTCTTTGTTTAATGGAGTACCTAAGTTTTTTTTTTTTTTTTTTTTGAGATGGAGTCTCGCTCTGTCACCCAGGCTGGAGTGCAATGGCGTGATCTTGGCTCACTGCAACCTCTGCCTTCCAGATTCAAGCGATTCTCCTATCTCAGCCTCCCAAGTAGCTGGGATTACAGGCATGCATCACCACGCCTGGCTAAGTTTGTATTTTTAGTAGAGATGGGATTTCACCATGTTGGTCAGGCTGGTCTCAATCTCCTGACCTCAGGTGATCTGCCTGCCTCGGCCTCCCAAACTGCTGGGATTACAGGCATGAGCCACCGTGCCTGGAGACAATTTTTAATTACACATGAGAGTCACATTTGTGACTAGAATTATATTTTGTTTCTATTGGACAGCACTGGTCTAGAGACTCAGCTCACTTCCCCAAATGACTAGCACTGTGACATCCTCTCCAACTGCCCACTCCTGAGAGGCCTGCTGCCACTCAAAGGAACTCAGAGGTCCAGAAACTTCCAGGGAGGCCTGCTTCAGGGATGGGGCTTCCTTGAGGAAAACAAGATGAGAGAGGTGGGGGAAACGTTCACAGTTCATCTCTCCCTAGTGCACATGAATGAGTTCAGAGGAAAAGACACAGTTAGAAAAACTAATAGCTTGTGCTTTTATGACCAAATATTATGGCTTCCTAAATTTTAACAGCCAAATGTACCATAAAGTTATACATTTTAACTTTATTTCAAATGAACACCCAAGCAAATATAGGTCCCCATCAAAAATGTGGTTTCTCCAAAGAACGGCATGCAGAGCCCAAAAGTAAAAGTCAACTTGCTCCTTTGCGGTTTGTTTGTTTGTTTGTTTTTGGAGGCAGAGTCTCACCCTGGCACTCAAGCTGGAATGCAGTGGTGTGATCTCGGCTCACTGCAATTTCCACCTCCTAGGTTCAAGCGACTCTCGTGCCTCAGCCTCTGAAATAGCTGGGACTACAGGCACGCACCACCATGCCTGGCTAATTTTTGTATTTTTCGTAGAGACAAGGTTTCGGCATGTTGGCCAGGCTGGTCTCCAACTCCTGACCTCAAGTGATCCACCCGCCCCGGCCTCCCAAAGTGCTGGGATTACAGGGGTGAGCCGCCGTACCCGGCCTCTTTGCATTTATATACACTGGATATCCATCAAGTTATCAAACTTTACCTACATCAGCAATTTTTTTTTTTTTGAGACAGAGTCTCACTCTGTTGCCCAGGCTGGAGTGCAGTGGCATGATCTTGGCTCACTGTAACCTCCACCTCCTGGGTTCCAGCGATTCTCCTGCCTCAGCCTCCTGAGTAGCTGGGATTACAAGTGTGTGCCACCACACCTGGCTAATTTTTTAATTTTTAGTAGAGACAGGGTTTCACCATGATAGCCAGGCTGGTCTTGAACTCCTGACCTCAAGTGATCCGCCAGCCTCAGCCTCCCAGTGCTGGGATTACAGGCGTGAGCCACTGCACCCAGCCTATATCAGCAATTTATAAAGGAAAAAAGTCACAAATCAAGGTGAAGGATGGATTTCATTTACCACAAGAAAAGCCACTGAATTCTTCAGAGCCTTGAGCAAACTATCAAAAAACCCAATCCTTCCCTCTGACACAATTAAGAACTTCATGACTTTGGCTTTCTTTACACAGCTATTCTCAAGGCTGACTAATTAGACCTTGTATAATCACAGTTGTGGCCATTCCCACCAGTGTAAAGCCTAATACTAGCAAAATGCAAATATCAGTGAAACGGAAATACACTATTAAAGTAAAGACAGGGCCCTGGATAACGACTTTGAGAGACAACTTCCTCATTCATTTATTCAAGAAACCCTGACTACTCATCTACCTGGTCCAGGCAATCGGTGCCCCAGGGGTGGGTGACAAAACGGAGGAGATCAGGTCCCACACTCCAGGCGCTCACAGTGTGGCTGGCGGGAATGGTAGTCAGGGGTGGGGGAGGCACTCTGCCAATCACTGGGGAAATAGGAGGGCAGTGGTTCATACAAACAGCAGTGAGGGCCTCAGCAGGGAGCAGCCAACTCTCCCAGAGCAGGACTTTGGGGAGAACAGGGGAGAAATCAAAATGCCTGGTGAGTTCCAAGAACAAGGGTAGCAAAGCCCCCTCTTCATCTCTCTGCTGCTGGCCTTCTGCAGAAAAGGGGATCTCAAGTCAGCACCTGTCATTCCACAAGTAGACCCGCGTCCCTGGAGGAGCAGTCAAGTCACTGAGTCTGCCTAGCATAGGCACCAAACATCAAGAAGCCCTTGTGTCTGTACTGAGAGCCCCATTCTCCAATCCGGGTTTCTCAGCCATGAAGCTGATATTTTGCTTTCCCTCTGTTTGACTCCTCTGGTTCTGAACTTGGGAAGAGAAAATGAATGTTATTCATTGTATTTCCAAACAACTCTATTGTAAATACACACACACGTGCATGTACACATACACATCCTCATACAGACATGCACACATGCGCACATACACCCTTCTCAGACAACCCTAGGTGCCGCCAGGCTTCTCCAACAGACAGCACTATGCTGACAGTCCCTTCCCTTCTCCAATGCTCATACCCATCTCTCAGCAAACTGGCTTCCTTATTTACCACTCTGACAAAATGTTCTCTGCAGGGTCGCAAAGTGACCTCCTAAACACCAACTCCAATGAACAGTCTCCTCAGCCTTGACCCTGGCCGGCATGTAACATCGCTGGTCACACCTTCTTGAAGTGTTGTATCCGCCTTTCTGTATCCTTGTACAATCCTTGCTCCACATCCTAATCCCTAGAACCTGTGCACATTACCTTAAATAAGCAACAAATAGGATTGAGGCAGGGGCTGCAGTGGATATCTTTGCAGATGTGATTAATTTCAGAACCGTAGCAGGAGTGATGACCCTTAGTTATCCAGGTGGGCCTTAAATGCCATCACAAGTGTCCTCATAAGAGACAGGTGGAGGGAGATTCGAGACAGGGAGAAATAGAGATTTGAAGATGCCAGCCTTAAAGACTGGAGTGATGTGCCCATGAGCCAAGGAATGCCAGCAGCCACCAAGAACAGAAGAAACAAAGAAAGTATTCTTCCCTACACCTCTGCAGGAGCACAGCCCTGCTGACCCTTCACTTCAGCCCAGCGATCCTGATTTTGGACTTCTGGTCTCCAGAAATGTGAAAGAATAAATAGATCTTGTTATTAGAAGCCACCAAGTTTGCAGTCATTTGTTACAACAGCCAAAGAAAATGAATACATTCCCTTCAACTTTTCTGACCTCTATGTCTTCCACTAGTTCCTTATCATCTTCCTACCCCAAGAGAAGTCATTCTCCAAATTCTGTCCTTTGCCGTTTCCCCTCCTTAGTCTGCTTGGGCTGCCATAACAAAATACCACAGGCTGGGGGACTTCAACACCATGAATTTATTTCTCACAGCTTTGGAGGCTGGAAGTCCAAGATCCAGGGGCCGGCAGGGTTGGTGTCTGGGGAGGGCTCCCCGTGGGTTCCAGATGGCTGCCTCCTCACTGCGTCCTCACGCGACCGTTCCTCAGTGCAGAGGTTGGAGGCAGAGAGGAAGCAAGCCCTCTGGTGTCTCTTCTTATAAGTGCACAATCCCATCACGAGAGTCCTGCCCTCATCACCTCATCATCCTCATGACCTTGTGTAAACTGAGCCACCTCCCAAAGCCTCCCCCTCCAAATACCATCACACTGTGGGTGACAGCTTCACATATTTATTTTGAGGGATACAATTCAGTCCAAAGCAGTTCCTCTCTCCTCCTCATGATCCCAGGCTACTTGACCCATCCACCACATTGCCTCAGTCATTGCCCTAAAGCAAAACACTCCAAAATCCATCTTTCTTCCAGCACCTCAGTCACGTTCCAGTTGCACGTTTCCAACTGATCATCAGTTGTCTCCTTCCCAAAGTACTGCCAGGCCATAACCCAGCATCTTCACACTGAAGACATCTCTGGACCCCCCTGTGCCTCAGCCTCCACAGTGCCACAGAACCCTCGCTTTGTCTCTAATCCCTTATTTCTTTTAGAGATTCCGCCCTCCCCACCCTCTAGGCTCTGGAACTCTTTACTCTCCCTCTTCATCCAGAAACCTTGAGTATTAGCAGATACTGATATGGGCCCTGCTTGAAGAGTAAGACATTTAAAAAAATAAATTTTAACATTGTTTTAAAACTCCAGCAATTGTAGGTAATCAAAAACTGAAACCTTGCCAGGCGCGGTGGCTCATGCCTGTAATCCCAGCACTTTGGCAGGCCAAGGCGGGTGGATCACCTGAGGTCAGGAGTTCGAGACCACCCTGGCCAACATGGCGAAACCCCATCTCTACTAAAAATAGAAAAAAATTAGCCGGGCATGGAAGCATGCGCCTGTAATCCTGGCTACTCAGGAGGTTGAGGCAGGAGAATTGCTTGAGCCCAAGAGGCAGAGGTTGCAGTGAGCCAAGATTGCAACACTGCACTCCAGCCTGGGCAACAAGAGCAAAAACTCCATCAAAAAAAAAAAAAAAAACCTGAAACTGAGCCTACAGCATGACGGAGCTTTTAAAAACAAATCAACCTTGACCTGCTTTGGTAGGAATTACTGTGAATTCCACACCTGTCAGGTAGCAGGTCTACTATATTCTCTGTTGATGACATGACTTAGAAGACACCTCTGGGCACTGCTTTAAACAGGACACCTTTAGGTCCAGACAAGGTTGGCCAGGAGAGTGGGTTTCCTCCTACACGAGGAACAGCTGAAGAGTCTGGGGATGTTCAGTCTTTGGAAGAGGTGACAAAACAACACAATAAGCTCGCACTGCAGATCTGTCTTGTGAACAATGGAGATGGGTCCCATGGTTGAGAGTAGAGGCTCTGAGTCAAGTAGGGCAGAGTGTGAATACTCTATCTCTTATGAGCTTGGAAACTTAGGAAAGCTCCCTAACTTTTCTGAGTCTTAAAATCCCCATCTACAAAGTGGGGATGATAATGTTACCTCAGGGCAATGTTGCAAGAATGAAGTGTGATCTGTGGGAAGCACTTAGCACAGTGCCCAGCATACTATGTGCTTGCTAAGTGTTAGCTAAGAAAATAATGACTATAAAAGAGGAGTTAGAAAAAGGTTAACCATTCAATTAACCATTAAAAAAGCTTTCTGAAATTGGGACTGGGCAACATAAACTGGGTCTCGCTAAGTTATTAGAATCCCAGTACTAGAAGTATTCAAACAAAAGCTGAAGAACTATTGGAATTGACCTAAAGAGGGTAACGAATCTCTAATGATGGCATCTGGGAAGAATGGCACTGCCAATACTGGAGAACTAAAGGACTAGAGTCATTATCATGGTGACTTTATCACTTAAAGGTACTGAGATTTACTTACCACTAAGAACTTATTCTTATTTCACCAGAAATAAATCACATCTGTCCTTGCTTTGGACAAAAAAATGGCCATTTTTGTAATGCAGAATTCATTCCCTAAGAATGCTCTCTTTATGGGACATGTAAAGTTTAAGCTTCTCTTTTCAGGAGACTGGTACATCAATTACTCTGTAATAAATATCTATTCAGTTCTGATACCATATCTCCTCATTCACACTGAAGAATAACCTGGGATTAGATCCAAACTCTCACAAAATGACTATATACACACATTATTCTTTAAAAAATATAGCAGAAAGTTTCCATTTTGAACATGTACTTTATCAAATGAACAAAGATCAACTGACATCTAAAAATACTACAATGTCTCTAAGTATAATTAACTGGAATGCCAGAAATCTCCCTGGATAAATAAAAGCATAATGTAAAAGGAACCCAGGTAAAAAGAAATACAAACTCCATGGTTTTCTGGAAAGAAAAAACTGGTGGTGAAAGTTTTTTGATTTCCCTGAATTCCTCCTTAAAGACATCAGAAAAACTAAAATAGCAAAACCAATAACAAAGCTAATACTTTTAGAGAACTAAATGATGGAAAGGAGGAAAAAAAAAATTTTTTTTTGAGACGGAGTCTCGCTCTGTCACCCAGGCTAGAGTGCAGTGGTTCAATCTCGGCTCACTGCAACCTCCGCCTCCTGGATTCAAGCAATTCTCCTGCCTCAGCCTCCTGAGTAGCTGGGATTACAGGTGCCCATCACCAAACCTGGCTAATTTTTTGTATTTCCAGTAGAGATGGGGTTTCACCATGTTGGCCAGGCTGGTCTCGAACTCCTGACCTCAGGTGATTCACCCATCTCGGCCTCCCAGTAGCTGGGATTACAGGCGTGAGCCACCGTGCCCGGGCAAATTTTTAATCAAAAAGAAATGAAAAATAAAAATGATGTGGAAAAAATACTAGATAAAAATGACAAGCAAAAAAGAGCCAACATACACATACATTATAAATCCCTAAGGAATTAAATCAAAGCAACAGAACAGAACAAATACTAAAAACTGTAGTTTTCTTGAACTAGAAAGACATGAAACTACCTTTTACCTGAAAAAAGTTAACCCAGAAGAGCTATTACCAAGACACAGTTGTTTTATATAGTGTTTTCTGTGCACAAAGTTCTTCTTAGTCAGCTTGAAGTTAAATTTTTTGAAGTTTCTATTCATGGTTTGTGCTTTCTGTGTCTTAAATTCAAAAGCCTTTCTTTTACTTCCAGGTCAAACGGAGAGTCTCATATTATTGTTTAAAAGTTTTGGCTGGGCATGGTAGCTCACGCCTGTAATCCCAGCACTTTGGGAAGCCAAGGCAGGCAGATCACCTGACGTCAGGAGTTCCAGACCAGCCTGGCCAATATGGCGAAACCCCGTCTCTACTAAAAATACAAAAAATTAGCCGGGCGTGGTGGTGGGTGCCTGTAATCCCAGCTATCAGGAGGCTGAGGTAGGAGAATTTCTTGAACCCAGGAGGCGGAGATTGCAGCAAGTCGAGATCATGCCATTGCACTCCAGCCTGAGCAGCAAGAGAAAGACACCGTCTCAAAAAAAAAAAAAAAAGTTTAAATTCTTTCTTTTCAGGTTTAGTTTCTTAAATCACATGGAATTTATATTTGTATATGTGGGAGGTACAAACTTATTTTAGTTTTTCCATATAGACAGCCAATTGTGGTGGTATCATTATTTCCCTCCCTGATGTGTGATGCTACCTCTCTCACATATCCAATTTCCATATATGTGGTTACTATTTCTGGACTCCCTATTCAACTTTCCTGGTCTATTTGTTCCTAAAAATATCACAATCTCAACTGCCCTAGTTTTAGAAGTTTTGAGATATATATGCACCTTGTTCTTGAAAATTATCTTGACTATTCTTAGCCCTTTATTCCTCCATCAACATTTTAGAGCTTACCAACTGCACTGGAAAAAGCCTACTGGAATTCTTAGTGAAATTGCATGTATTAGGGTTAATATAAGGAGAAATGACATCCTTATTAGATTGTCTTCCCAGCTCTGAACATGAGATTTCTCTCTATTCAGATCTTATTTTATCATTTTAATAGCATTTTATAATTTTCTTCATGAAGGAATTATACCTATATTAGATTTATTCCTTTTGGTTTGTTGCTATGAGAAATGATATCATTATGAAAATTAAAGATGTATTGCTGTGTTGCTATTATATAAGAATACATTTGATTTTAGTATATTAAACTTCTACCCAACCCCAGCAGCTTTGTTGGAATTTCTTACTTCTAATAGTATCTGCAGAATCCCTTGGCTTTTCTTTTGTTTTGCTCTTGTCACTCAGGCTAGAGTGCAGTGGCATGATCTCAGCTTACCGCAACCTCCACCTCCCAGGTTCAAGCGATTCTCCTGCCTCAGCCCCCCGAGTAGCTGGGATTACAGGCACCTGCCACCACGCCCAGGTAATTTTTGTATTTTTAGTAGAGAGGGGGTTTCGCCATGTTGGCCAGGCTGGTCTCGAATTCCTGACCTCAGGTGATCTGCCCACCTTGGCCTCCCAAAGTTCTGGGATTACAGGTGTGAGCCACCATGTCCGGCTTCCCTTAGCTTTTCTATGTAGAGCTATGGAAAGCTCTATATTGACTATAATATCTATAAAGCTCTATGTAAACTATAATATCCACAAGCAATGATGGTTACTTTTTTCCTCCCCAATCCATATACATACCTTTCTTTCTTTTGCTTGCCCTACTACACTGGGTAGGACATCACGTATAATAATAAGGAGAAGTGGTAACAGCAGACGTCCTTATCTTCATTTTAGATTTTTATGGGCTGAGTCTGCCTAATTTACCAGTTACAATTAATATTTTAGGTTAAATAACCTTTATCAGCAATTCCCACCCTAGTTGCTAAAAGTTTTTATCTTGTCTTGAATTTTATCAAATGCTTTTTGTATTGAGAGATACTATAGGTTTCTTCTCAATTTTTTTTTTTTTTTTTTTTTGAGATGGAGTTTCACTCTTGTCACCCAGGCTGGAGTGCAGTGGTGCGATCTCAGCTGACTGCAACCTCCGCCTCCCGGGTTCAAGTGATTCTCCTGCCTCAGCCTCCCAAGTAGCTGGGATTACAGGTGCCTGCCACCATGCCCAGCTAATTTTTACATTTTTAGTAGAGACGGGGTTTCGCCATGTTGGCCAGGCTAGTCTCGAACTCCTGACCTTTTATGAACATGGTAAATTACATAATAAACATTCTGATTATATCATCCCAGATTCCAAAAATAAACACATGTGGTGAGCATGTTCATTTATTTATTTATTTTTATATAAACACAATGAGATTTAGTTTGCAAATATCTTATTAAAGACTTTTTGTATCTATATTCATGAGTGATACTGACCTATAAATTCTCTGTTGCCTTTGATTTAGGTATCACAGTAGTAGTAGTCCCAAAATGATATAGGAAGCTTTCCTTCTTTTTCTGTAGAATGGAGTGCATGAGATTGGGATTATCTGATCCTTGAACATTCATAAAAGCACTCATAAAGCCACTGCTGGCCTAGATCAGAGTTTCTCAACCATGGGCACCACTGACATTTTGAGCCAGACAATTCTTCGCTGTGAGGGGCTGTCCTGTGTACTCTACGATGTTTAACAGCATTCTTGCCCTCCACCCAATAGATGCCAGTAGCAGCTCCATTCCCAACTGTGACAAACAGAAGTGTCTCTTGACATTGCTGGATGTTTCCAGGGAAGGGAGGGGGTGCAAAATCACCTCTGATCGTGAACTACCGTCTTGGATTAATATCTTTAATGGTCATAAACCATTCACGGCAAGTTATTCTAGTAAACTATGCACTTCATCCAAGTCTTCAAATTTATGGGCATACAATTGTAAATAATAGTCTCATTTCCTAAATTTTCTCGTATTACTAATTACACTCCTCATTTCACTTCTAATTACCTTTCACTCATTTCTTTTCTTTTTCAATCAATCTTACCAGAGTTAAGCCCATTTTATTAGTCTTAAAATAAACAGCTTTTAGTTTTGTTGATTTCTCATATCTTTTTCTCTTTCATTTATTTGTATTCTTCAAAGTTTTGTTTCCTTTCTTCTATTTATCTTGCATTTACAGTTTTTTTCTGTTTCTTATCTTCTTGTTTTGGACAGTTTTGTTTATCAACTTTCAATTTCTCATTGTAAGCTCTAAATATTGTTTAATATTTAATATAAATTTTATCCTTGAACTATTCAGAAATGTGTTGCTTAATTTCCCAACATGTATTATGATATGTACAGGTATTTTAGCTATATTTGATTTCAAATTATTATTGTACCGTGGTCAGAGAACATTGTAAAATACACATCCTTAGGAATGTGATGAGAATTCTCTTGCATATGATGGAAGCAGTCACCTTTTACAAATATTCCATAATGTGCAAACATCCTTATTGGATGCATGGCTCCACATTGAGCCACTGGATCAATATTCTTTAAACTAAAGGGTAACAACTCACTAGTAAGGCATAAAATGAATTTGGTAGGATGTGACCAGCACTTTTTTTTAATGAAAAAGGATAGAAATTATCAAAGTGAAATTTTTTTCACATTTTAACAACTCTAGAATCAAGTATTAATAGCTCACAGAATGACTAGCATAGCGCACAGTTCAATAGCAGCAATATTTTATTTTCTAGTACAAAAAATCATGTAGCATATTATAATCAAAAGTGTTGTAGAGTGGCCAGGCATGGTGGTTCACGCCTGTAATCCCAGTACTTTGGGAGGCCAAGGCGGGCAGATCACTTGAGATCAGGAGTTCGAGACCAGGCTGGCCAACATGGTGAAACACTGTCTCTACTAAAAATACAAAAATTTAGCCAGGCGTGTGGTACACGTCTGTAGTGCCAGCGATTCGGGAGGCTGAGGCAGGAGAATCGCTTGAACCCAAGAGGCAGAGGTTGCAGTGAGCCGAGACTGTGCCACTGCACTCCAGCCTGGGCAACAAAGCAAGGCTCAATCTCAAAAAAAAAAAAAAATGTTGTAGATATGATGACATAGAGTATATAACCACATAAGTTTACATATTCTGATATATTCTACGTCACATATGCATTCCCTGTTATGGATGGCAGTCAAAAGTGTTTGAAAAACACTGAATTCCACAAGTCAAATCTTCAATATTTTCATGAATTTTTTTTCTTTTTATCTATCAACTAGTAAAAGAGGTGCATTAAAGTCTACCACTGTAATTATGATATGTCTGTTTCTACCTATAATCCCATCAATTTTTGTTTGAGTGCTCTGGGGTTTTGTTGTTTGGTATATACAAATTCACAAATGTTTTATCTTCTGGGTGGTTGGAACTTTTGTTTATATGGTAACACCCTTTATGCCTAATAATGCTTTTTGTTTTCAAATCTATTTTCACTAATTAAATAGCTACACCAACTTTATCTTGTTATTATTTGCCAGATCATCTTCTTCTATCCCTACATTTAAGGAATTCTGTGGTCTTACGTTTTAAATTTGTCTCCTATTAACAGCATACAGCTTGATTTTTTTTAATGCAATCTATCTCTGACTTTTACCTGATGGCTTTAATTCATTTACACTTTTGATAATTTCTGAAACATCTGGATTTGTTTCTACATTTTATTTTGCACTTTCTATGCTATTTGTATTATGTATTTCACTTCTGCTGTCTACTGATTAAGGGAAGTTTCCTAATTTCTTTTTCTCCATCTAATGATTTGAAAGGTATGTACCCCATCCCTCCCATCAGCTCCAAAACAGTTTCAGATGCCTCTAAAAACACTGACTATTTTCTATTTCCTCTCTTTTCTGCTTTGGAATTCTTACTTGTTGGTATTGGAGCTTATCCTATCCTCCATGTTTTTTAGTAAACGTGAACTTGAGAATCCCTGTTCCATATTCTGGATAAGCTCCTCTGATGTAGAGTTCGATTCTCTAGTTATTCCTCATTGGTTTCTGATTCACATACTATATTTTTCATTACAAATTGTTCTTCTGACACTTCCAAGGAAATATCGCAGGATGGTTCCTCATGTACTTTTGCTTCCTCTAAAAACCCCACTAAACTAAGAACAGAGGAGTGTTTTTAAAAAGACGAATCCAGCCAGGCACGGTGGCTCATGCCTGTAATTCCAGCACTTAAGGAGGCTAAGGTGGGCGGATGACCTGAGGTCATGAGTTCGAGACTAGCCTGGCCAATATGGTGAAACCCCATCTCTACTAAAAATACAAAAATCAGCCGGGCGTGGTGTCAGGTGACTGTAATCTCAGCTACTTGGGAGGCTGAGGCAGGAGAATTGTTTGAACCCAGGAGGCAGAGGTTGCAGTGAGCTGAGACCGTGACACTGCACTCCAGCCTGGGTGACAAGAACAAAACTCTGTCTTGAAAATACATAAATAAATAAATAAAGTAAAAAATAAAAAGAAAAACCCATTAGTTTAAAAAAAATGGAAGAGGCCCCTCCAGAAAACTAGATGAACGCAGATGCATGGGGCATAGAGACGGTCCACATGGTCTAACCAGCAGTTGGAAGCACAGATCTGGAGCTCAGACGATGTACAAAGACACTCACAGATCTGGAGCTCAGACGAAGTACAAAGACACTAAACATGTTGTTTCGGTACTCCAAAGTAAATTCAAACAAATTAAAAAGTTAAATATAAAAAGTAAAACCATAAAAATTAGAAAGAAATCAGAGTGAATTTTAAAAAAAAGAAAATGGAAAAGGCAACAAAAACAATTTTTAGAAGCTAGAAAGCATATGGGCAAGTGGTAATTGATTTAACAGACTCCAGAAAGCAAACTCCTAACACAACAGTGTGAAAGCAAAAAGGCAACCCAATTTACACCTCAGGACACCCAATAAAACAGAAATTGGTAGCACAGTATAATAAAGAGAAGACTGGCAATAGGGAGGTTTGTTCAAAGCCTGTGTAAAAAGGAGTTCTCCAGAATCCCTCCCCAGCTCTGCCCAGAAGGGCAATACCCACTCATCCCCAACTCTCCTATTGGATTATTGGAGGATTTTTCTCTGGAGAAGGTGCAACAATCTCTTCTTTGAGGCATACCAAACTCAGCCAAAGATGGGGAAACCAAACTCAAAGTGGCTAAGAGTTTCAGGCCAGGCGCAGTGGCTCATGCCTGTAATCCCTGCACTTTGGGAGGCTGAGGTGGGCGGATTACTTGAGGTCAGGAGTTCAGGAGTTCGAGACCAGTCTGGCCAACATGGTAAAACCCCATCTCTACTAAAAATATAAAAATTAGCCAAGCGTGGTGGCACATGCCTGTAATCCCAGCTCCTTGGGAGGCTGAGGCAGGAGAATCACTTGAACCCGGGAGGCGGAGGTTGCAGATAGCTGAGATCACGCCACTGCATTCCAGGCTGGGAGACAAGACCAAAACTGTCTCAAAAAAAAGAATTTCAAACAGAAGGCTGAAATCTCCATCCTCTTCCCCAACTCAGCTCCCAAAATTCAGGCAGTCAGGAGTTCACCTTCAAAGCAGAGGCTCAGAGTAACCATCTCAGGGAAGCCTGGGCAGCCCAAAAAGAAGGATCTGAAAGTTTAAAACTGGAATCCACCAACAAAACAGTCCAACATGTCACCCTACAGTGAACACTGCCGACATGCTCGGAGCTCAGGACAGCCTTTTAACGACCTATTTTTAACAAGAACAGACTATCTAGGACCACACTCATAGGATTCCTCCCCTAACATGAATGATGAGTCCAAAGCAACAGGGGAAAGAAGCACCTGGAGGAAGACAATGCAAGAAATGGAAAAGTATTTTTTAACCATCACAAATATTTTCAGAAAGATAACCGCTATTAAAAAGATCCAACCAGGGGAGCAGTGGCTCACACCTGTCATCCCAACACTTTTGGGAGGCTGAGGTGGGAAGATTGCTTGAGCCCAGGACTTCAAGACCAGCCTGGGCAACAAGGTGAAACCGTGTCTCTACAAAAAATTCCAAAATTAGCCAGGCATGGTGGCACGCCCCTGTAGTCCCAGCTACTTGGGAGGCTGAAGTGGGAGGATTACCTAAGCCTGGAAGGTCAAGGCTGCAGTGAGCTGTGATTGTGCCACTGCACTCCAGCCTGGGTGACAGAGAGAGATCCTATCTAAAAATAAAAAATAAATTAATTAATTAAAAATAAAAAAATTTAATTTTCAAAAAAGATCCACAAAACAAGAGCTGGAAAATTTTTTAAAGAAATACACTCAGACAATTTTTTTAACTTGATAATGGAAATGAAAAAGCTCAATAGAAAGGTAGGAATATAAAGGTGATTAAATTTCCCAGGAAGTAGAACAAAAAGACAAAGAAATACGAAGTAGGGTGTGTATGGATAAAACAGCCCCCACCACAGCAGGTCCCATGCAAAGGTGTAAGTTTCAGAAGATCTTAGGACTTTCATAGCCACACTACAAATGACAATAAAATGAAGCAAAGTGTACAGAACTCTAAGGGAACATTATTTGTTACTGAGAATTTTCTATCCAGCTGTCAATCCAGTGTCAGGATATACTGAAGACATTTCAGGCATTACATGGCTTGAAAGCTACACCTCCCATGTGACCTTACCTAGGGAGCTAGGAGTAGATGTGTGCCCCCTAAAAGGGAGTAAGCCAGAGAAGAGAAAAACATGGTATCCAGGAAACAGGGGGTCCAACAGAAGAGAAAAATAAAGGAAATCCCAAAAAAAGTGGGGAAGGAAGAGTCTGGGATGCAGCTGTGCACCAGGTGAAATGAGCAATCAGAACCGGTTACAGGAGGTCAGGTGCTCCATGAGAGGTTTCTTCAAGAAGAAACCAATAGAATTACCTCTGCATCTGAAAATATCACAGAGAAGCTGAGGTTAGAAAAGAAATGCTGAATGAAAGTTTAATAAGAAATAAATTCATAGAAAAGTAAACATAGGAATAAACAAAACAGATATGAAATCCAGAAAAAAAATTGTACAAGAAAGAAGTCATCATACTTCACCCTATGGCTCTAGGAGGAGGATTTACATAGTCATGATAACGAAAACCATAACTACAATACAAGGATGGAAATGCAGGAAGTCAGTCTGCTTGTGTGGGGCCAGGAGTATAAAAGAGTAAATTATTTCCTTCCATTTGGGGAAGTTAACAAATAATGCCTAAACTTGAAAAACAAATTAAGAGTTAGCATTGGAACCTTGTTATTTACACAAGTAAATACAAGAACTAACTACAAGAGGTGAAGAGCTTGCTGGGGGAGAATGAGGGGGGAATAAGAGAGAGGGATGGAGAATGGGGGCTGCTGTCATTCTTAACGTTCTTATAACTACATCCATGTTAGAAAGTAAAAAAAAAAAAAAAAAAAGATCGAAAATATCTTTATTTGGTTATTCTCCAGCTGCTCTTTTCAGCATTTGTATATTTGATTCCTTTTTTATTTTCTACTCATATTAAACACACTTATTTTACGGATTTTGTCAGCTACTTCTCTCACCTAGAATTTCAGGTCTAATCACGCTATCTGTATGACACTCAATCATGGTGGGTCCCCTGCTCAGGAGCTTTCTAGTATTGGATTGTGAGCTCATCTTTGGTGGGGCTGCCTCCATGGGACACCTACTGGGCCTTGGTCAAAGTTCTTCTGCACCTGCTTCTTTCAGGTGCTCCAGGGGTATTTCCAACCTGGGACCATGTCCATGTTACTATCTCAGCTTGAGGGCCCCCAAGCTAAGTGCAGGGTATACATTCCCAGAGCGGATGCCTTGGTGTGTCTCCTAAATTCTCCTCCTGGACCTGGGCACTCATTTCCCCAGCTGCCAGGAATGAGGGCTGCTGATGGCTGCATCCCTTTCCCAGAATCCCCCTCCACTGAAGGACGCTGCCTCCCCGTGGTTGTACATGTCCCTGTGGCAGCCCACGCCAAAGACTGGTCTGGTCCCCATGCTTCACCTGGAAGCCATCTCAGCTTCCAGGTCCGTGTGGGACAAGCCTCTAAGGCAACAACACTGCAGTTCAACCTCCCCTCTGCCAGTCCTGGCTCCCTGCAGGTGTTCTTCCTGAGAGTCTCCCTTAGTCCCTCGCCCCACTGCCAATAAACCTCCTGGAGGGAAGCTGAGTCTCCGAGTCTATTTCCCAGGGTATCAACCTACGAAAATTCCAAACACAAATGTACATGAGGTCAGTCTCATGGTTCTGAATTCCAGTGAAGGCTCCCCCACGCTCTTCCCCTCCTCAGCCCACACAGAATTATTCTGACACAGATGAGCTCTTCATTATCTCTGGGCTGCTGGAGGTATTTATTCTGGTCCACCCTTTCATTGAAGGTAAAGTCCTTTTAAGGAATTTGTTACTAGCTTCCTCTATCTGCTTGGTGCTGGCCAAAGCATTTGTTACTGACTGAACTGTGTGTCCTCAAAATTCAAATGTTGAGGCCGGGTGTGGTGGTTCACACCTATAATCCCAGTACTTTGGGAGGCTGAGTGGGGGCAGATCACCTGAGGTCAGGAGTTCGAGACCAGCCTGGCCAACATGGCGAAACCCCGGCTCTACTAAAAATACAAAAACTAGCCAGGCATGGTGGCATGTGCCTGTAATCCCAGCTACTCGGGAGGCTGAGGCAGGAGAATCACTTGAACCTGGGAGATGGAGATTACAGTGAGTTGTGATCGCACCACTGCACTCCAGCCTGGGCGACAGAGCAAGACTCCATCTCAAAAAAAAAAAAAAAAAAATTCAAATGTTGATGCCCTAACCCCCAGTACCCCAAAATGCAGTTGTATTTGGAGATGAGGTCTTTAAAGAGGTAGTTAAGTTCAAGTGAGGTCATTAAGGTGGGCCCTAATCCATATGCCTGGTGTCCTCATAGTAAGAGGAAATGAGGAAACAGACACACACAGAGGGACAACCACACAAAGACACAGGGAGAAGACGGCGATCTATGAGCCAAGGAGAGAGGCCTCAGAAGAAAACCAACCCTGCTGACACATTGATCTTGGACTTCCCACATTCGCCAATGGGAAGGAGGCATGGCCGTCAGGCATGGGAGAAGGTGGACAGGGAGCAAGAGTTTCCCCTGCTGGGGTAGGAGCAGGGGTTCCCTTCCTACCCCGGCTTCCTCTGTTCCTTCTGTGTCTCAATACTTCTGCATCTCAAACCACAGCACAAGGCACTGAGAAGTCACGTCTTGTCCAAGAAGAGCTACGCCAGAAATTCACCTGACAGAGGCAATTCCTAGAGGACCAAATTATAGCCCTGAGATATCCACAGACCAGAAAACCCCTTCTCACCCAGCTGCTTAACAAATATGACTGGAAAAAGACTGAGAGGCAAGAGGAAAAACCCTGACAAATGTCCCAAAGGGCCCCTGCCAGCAAGGACCCAGGCAAGAAGGGATGAGGGACCCTGGGCATGAGATGAGCCCACCTGAGGCTCGCCGCCCAGCTACCCTGTGTCACCGCCACGGCTGTGCGACAGGGGCACCTGGTGCTAATGCACCCTGGCCACGCTTCCAATTAAACGCTGTGTGAAGAAGGCACTGAGAAGGGAGGCAGGGCAGGCAGGCAGCTGCTGAGACCCCTCCCCCACTCTTGGCTGGAAACAGCAGCCCACTGTGAGCGGAGACTCAGGGAGATGAGTCCTCCTAACAGCCTCAGGCAAGTCCCTGTCAATAGAAGCCTGGATGCTTCAATCGGGGGTTAGGGGGATGCTGGGCAGTGCAGCATGGAGGAGGGGTGAGAGAATGAGCTCCTGCATCCCCACCATTTACAAAGTTGAAGACGCCCTCCTTGTTTCCTTTGTCTGGGATCTCTACCTGCAAATGTACATCCTCAGCCTGCTGCAACCACAGTGCCCAAGCAGGGAGGCGGCAAAACTGACTCCAGTCCAACCAGCGTCTGAGTTTCCACTGTGTTAGCGGCTGACAACACCGCCTGAAGAAGACGGGTCCTGGTGTGGAGGAGTGCACATGAGTGCCGGAAGCAGTAACACAATGATACAAGTATTGTGCATCGAGTTCCTGATCTATGGGTTCCCGTGGGGCTATGGGGGAAGGGAGGTGTTTCAATCAGCCTGGAAGGCTTCCCAGAAAAGGTGATCTTTCATCTTGATCTTGAGGGATAAGTAAAATTTCGCTAGAAAAAGAAGCATGGAGGTCAGAAACCAAAGGCATCTGAGACCAAGGGAAGAGCAGGTACGTGGGTTTGGGGCAAGAAACAGGACACAGCCTGTAGGGCCCACAAGGAGCCTCTGGGGGCTGCAGTGCATGGGGATGGGAGGAGGTGAGGCCAGCCAGGATGAAGGGGACAAGATCATGAGGGACCTCGTGGTAACCAAAGGGGCCTGTCTGAAATATGCGTCCGTACTCCGTGTGCTGTCTGAGCTCACAGCACAGAGGGTGACAGGCACAGAATCCCTGATCACGTGGCCACAGGGTATGAAGACAGAATGCAAAGGCAGGGAGAGTTGTCGGAGCAAGGTTCCCAAACCGCTGGTCTGCCTGTTCCTCCCTCCTGGTCTCCACCTCTCAGAAGCAGCCTCCGGGTTTATCGTTCCCGAGCACACCCACAGGGAGCACATTATCCCTCAGAACACCGCCAGGATGTGGCTCTCAAACTTCCTGCCCACATCCCCTGGCCCCTGTACCATTGCCTGCTTCAGTGGCGGCAGCCGGACGCTAGGCAGGAAAACATTCCTGCAGATTCTCCACAATAGTTCCACCTCATACAAGGAGGTGGACACAGGAGCTTGCGAAGAGGCCCGGGGCTGTGAAAAGTCCAGCAAGGATTAGATGCCACATCTGACATGAGGAGCGGCCAGAAGTGTAGGCAGGCACCACACCTGGGCCTGGACATGCACAGAAAATGTCTTGAAGAACAATTAAGACACTGGTAACAAAGGCTGCCAGCGGAAGAGAGAGACTTTAGGACGGGACAGAGATTTGGACTGTGCACCTTTGGTTTCAGGAATTTTTATCTTGTGTACATTCCGCTTTTTTCAGTAAAATAAATACACGACCAGCAAGCTACGCAAAGCATCATTCCACATGCAGAATGTCAGCTGCACGGTTAAGGCTTTGGGTCATGGAAGTATTTCAGGGGTAGGGGAAACAGGCAAGTTTAGGGACATGGGCAGAAGAGGCAAGGGCTTCACAGCCTTCATCCATGAAGGAGGGGCACAAAGGGAAGAACTGTGATGAAGGAAATTGGCGGTGTCATGGATAAAACTGCTCTGGGGGAATGGGCGCCTGCAGTTGGTGAGGCCTCTTTGGGGAGGGGAGTTGTCAATGAGGAGGCTGCCATGTGAGATCCGTGAGATGGGTTGCCCAAAGGACATGGGCTCCAGTCCTGAGGAGAAGAAGTTTGGGGTGTCTGAAAAAAGGGGGGCAAAAGTCAGGGCAGACCAGACCTTTTTTTTTTTTTTTTGAGACATAGTCTCCCAGGCTGGAGTGCAATGGTGCGATCTCAGCTCACTGCAACTCTGCCTCCTGGTTCAGGCGATTCTCCTACTTCAGCCTCCCAAGTAGCTGGGATAACAGGCACGCACCACCACACTTGGCAAATTTTTGTATTTTTAGTAGAGACAGGATCTCACCACGTTGGCCAGGCTGGTCTCAAACTCCTGACTTCAAATGATCCACCTGCCTCGGCCTCCCAGAGTGCTGGGATTATAGGCATGAGCCACCATGCCTGGCCAAGGCCAGACCTTTAAGGCCACTGCAACTATTTCCATGTTACTCAGCACACCAGAAAGTATCTGAAGAGTCTTATGTCTTTTCTGTCTCCCAATGTGTCTGTTAGATGAGAGAACACCTAAGAAAGTTCCCAAACATTTTTTGCTGAGTTTACAGAAGAATCGTGCAATTTCATTTTATCCATCTCTCAACTCTTAGTCTCATAATTTAGAAAGAAAAAGAATAAAAACACATATCTTACCATTTTTAAGGGTTAAGAGTTTACATTAAAATCAAATAAATTATTTTAAAATCTCCACATCTAAAAAGAAAATCACTTCTTTCCAAGGTGTTTTTCTAGTTCTTAAATCTACAGCTGCACCTAATTTTTTATATATTTTTAAATTTTATTTATTTATTTATTTATTTATTTTTATTTTTATTTTTTGAGACAGAGTCTTGCTCTGTCACCCAGGCTGGAGTGCAGTGGCATGATCTTGGCTCACTGCAACCTCCGTCTCCTGGATTCGAGCAATTCTCCTGCCTCAGCCTCCCAAGTAGCAGACACTACAGGCACGCGCCAACACACCTGCCTAATTTGTGTATATTTTTTAGTAGAGACAGGGTTTCACCATATTGGCCAGGCTGGTCTCAAACTCCTGACTTCATGATCCACCCACCCCAGCCTCCAAAGTGCTGGGATTACAAGCATGAGCCATCGCTCCCAGCCAGCTGCACCTAATTTTGAGTGAGCTTTTTCTGAGAAGATCTGGGTTTGGAGTACTTTTTTAACGGAGCTGTGTATCTTAGGAAAGGTTTTCCCCTGAGAATGTTTCAAATATGTCTTCATTTCCCACAGAACATGTACTGAGTGCCTAAAAATTAACTTGCACTCAAACCTGAAAAACAGAGTCAGAATGCATTTTCCTAAATCACTGTAACAAAGATATCAGTGATGTCAAAACCCTGAGTTTTGAAACAGAACTTCTGTTCTCTTTCTAGCTTCATTATTAAAACAGACTTTTTTTTCACATTTGTTCATAACAGGATTGCCATTTTCCATGCTGCCTACCGATTATAAACAGAATGAATTTTAAAACCAAACTAGAGCTCTCTCTGAAATATTCAAGATGTATTACCATCTGGTTTTATATCAGCATTTGAACAGATCCAAAATCACTACATTACCAAGTATTATCAAAAATAGTTCACATTAAAAAATAGTTCACATCCCTTTCAAAGCATACTCAAGGCACAAACTTTGAAAGTCCACCTAATTTTTCAAACTATACCAGACATATGAATGCCAACCATAATTACATATGTGATCTATAACAAATAACTCAGTAATACTGACGTAAGCTAGTTTTATCATCAGGTCTTTTAGAAACTACTAACTTGAGAAGACATGGTATATTGATTACCTGGAAGCTTATAGGAGATGAAGGGTAACAATCTTTAACTTGTAAACCGCAAATAAAATTTTAAGGCTCCCCAATCATCTGAATGGCCCTCTCCTCTCAGCCAAGGGCACTCCAAAGTTAACCTGAAAAGCTGTTTCCAGCCATGATGGGAAAGGGGACTTGGAGGTGCCTCACTGTACCCTCCTCCCTTCTGGAATTCAGGAAAAGCTGACCAGCATTAGCATCAACACAGACATAAAGTCTGATAAGAAACATTTGCAGTCTGTTCTCTCTGAAGTCTGCTACCTGGAGGCTTCATCTGCATGATAAAACTTTGGTCTCTATAACCCCTTATCATCAGAATCCAGAGATTCATTTTTATTGATTCCAGGTGTTTAGATAATAACTTAAGTCTTTCAACCAATTGCCAATCAGAACATTTTTTAATCTACCTATAACCTGGAAGCCATCCACTTCCAGTTGTCCCAGCTTTCCAGATCAAATCAATATACATCTTACAAATATTCATTGATATATTATGTCTCCCTAAAGAGTATAAGAGCAAGCTGCACCCAAGCCACTTTAGGCACATGTTTTTAAGACCTTCTGAGACTGTGTCAAAAGCGCGTCCTTAACCTTGGCAAAATAAACTTTCTCAATTGATTGAGACCTGTCTCAGAGACTTTTGGGTTCACAACCTACAATGTACATGTCAGGTAAAAATACAAATCTTTCCAGTTGACTGAGGAAAAGAGGTGTGCCCCCCAACTTCTATCCACCCTCCTCATTTCCAAACTCAAAAGAGCCAACAGCATTTCTTCAGAAGATACTCAGCTAAAAATCAGTAACTATGATTAAATAAATAGAAAATGGCAGCTGAGGAGGTGAAGACAGGAACTCCAGCTGACCCCAGGAGATGCAACTCCAAGACAACTCCCTTAGCAAGAGAATGGCCATAGGATGACCCAACTGCCCCCCAAAATTGTAATTGTTTATAAAATAAATGAAATCTCAGCCTTGTATGTAAATCTTTAGGTAGAATTTATCATTTTCCAAGAAATATTGTCCTTCCACCTAACTAAAAAAAAAAAAAGTGTTAAAAAATCTCTCAGTTCATTTATTTCAGTCTTGAGTACTGATTCCATGCAAGGATGGATGCTCTTCCTGCCCCAAATTTTTCACCATCCAACAGTAGCAAGAAGCCATGTCCATAAATACAGTCGCTTTCTCTTCATCATGATTAACACCCCCTGCCAACACACACACACACAGGCACACACTCCAAAACTTCCCCGCCACACCAAAGCATCATATATAGTAATTCTATAGCAATCCTCTTAAAAATACGAATTGATGCAACTCGGCCATTTCACTGGTTTGGACAGAGATGCAGGAAGTCAGAGCATTGCGTTTCATCCATCTGTTAAATACCTCCTTCCTTGAAGAGTAGGACTGGGAGTTTTTTGACACTTTACAAAAACCTTTATTGCCATTTTGAAATGTTCCATTTTTCTTTAGACACTAATTTAAACATAACTTTGAAAGTCAGTTTATATTGCTTAATCTCTATTTATTTCCATTCAAAACTAGGAAAATAATTTCACAAAAGTCTGGTGCCATATAAATGATGCTTTGGAAGAGATTTTAAATACTGCATATTAGAAATACATTTAGGAAACTAAATAGTAAAATCAACAACCCTAACAACACAATCACAGACCATATCAAGGGTTTAAAATATGAAACACATACACACACACACAAACACTAAAGCTACTCTATAGTTAAAGTGGAGGAAAATATAATTCACCTTCTACATTTTTTGGTTTGACTAAACCAGAACAAACTGAAAGTAATGTGAGAACAAATTGAATGTACTATAGATAACACAAATCATGATATTATATGCCAATACCAACATTTTATTGGCTAGAAGTTAGAGGATTTAAATTAAATACTTGCTGCAATGAAGGTGTAAAATCATTTTTAAAAGAAAAAGAAAGAGAAGCCCTTTTCACAAAGCAACATTCTAATTCTGTATGCACTATGCAACTGTCTTTCTTTATTAAAGGAAATGAACAACATTTTTAAGATAACCCAACTGATCAGGTGTAACATGTGAAACCAAAATTTCCTCATAATTTTTGTCTATTATGAGACTTAAGTAACATCCAATGTAATATTACTCTCCTAGAAGAAAGACTTGCCCAATATTTCTTCTCATTCAGGTCCTCATTCAAACATCCATGTGACAAATCAAAACAGCTTTATCAGGCACATGGACACGTCTGAGTTACTACTATTCTGTTTGTAAATCACCTCCCTTCATTCCTTTCCTTTTTCTTTACATATGTAAATTATGGTGCCTGATCCAAAGTCCTCCGCCAGCCACCACAACCAAATTATCCCCTAGGGACATCAATCCAGCTTGTTATTCTTGTTACAGCATTAAAAAAGTGGGGGCAAGGGGAAGGAGTAGCTATTTTCAGGAATCAGAATTCCCCTTGATTAGATTTCTGGCTCACCGGTAAAAAACGTTTATACTCTGGAATGCATTGCCCTCCACTTCTAAATGTTTGGCTGTTTTAGAGCCAAGATGTGGTATAGTGTTTCCAATATAAATTGCTTCAAGTAATATATGCCTAGTTTTGCAGGGAGCATTTGGTCAAATTTTAATATTCCCTCTTGGGAGCCAACCCCAACTTCCAGCAGCAGATCTACCCTTGCAGAATAGAATTTTAAACAACACACACACATAGCTTGTCTTCTAGCAGACATGTGCTTTTTTTCTCCTAATCTGAGGGTTGTCACAGGAGACACCTTGTGTGATGCCTATCACTGAGAAAATAGATCTTTCTGTTACGTAATAAATTCGTCACAAAATGCAGTCTTTTCCCCAGCATCAAAAAAAAAAACAAAACACCACGGGTTTCTACCAAGGTTGAGCTGTAACTGACACTGCTTAGGCTTGTGAGTCATTGCACAATTCATAAGAATAAATAGCACACGTACATTTCCATAGGCTGCAAAATGTTAGTCCAGAAAACACATGCCATCAGTCTTCCTAACCCCCAAACAGGATTATCTGGCAGAAACTGTTCCACTTCCTTAGTTTTTCTTAATTGTAATACATGTTTTTGTTTCCACGGCCACTGAAAACTTGACAGAAGACCCTCCCATTTTCCTTTCACTAAAGTGTGCATAGGATTTTCCTCCAAGCCTTACACAGATATGATCAGGGAAAAGGAGAGGGCTCGCTGCAATATTGCACCCATCTTCTTGCATTAGGCTCAAAATAAGAATCTTAAGGATATATATGTGTCACGTGTCAGCCCAAGCTGAAGGCATCCACCAAGAGTATTTTCACTATTCAGCTAGCAGCCAGCATCTACTTCCGCAAGCCCGCATACTGATGAGAGCCAAGGCTCGCAGTCACTCTCCACCTCATCTTCTTACCACCCTTTCCTCTGCAGAGAAGAAAGCCTTTTGACTAATTTATCAGTACCCTGACTATCCAACAATCTAAAAAAATTTACTCATCAATAATAGTCAACTAAAAGCAAAAGCACATCCCACAGGAATTAGAGAATAAAACAGGCAACAGCAGCACATATTGGCCGACGAGACCCTTGATACTCACTAAAGGCAGCCACCGCGAGGGCCAGGGTGACAATGATGGAGAACCAGGACACCCACAATGCCTTCTTCCTGTAGTTCTGGGCTTCGTGAGGTTTCAGGCGGGTGCTGCTTTCTAGTAAGCCTGACAAAAACAAGGAGAAAGGGAAGTTAGACATTTCCTTACTAAGAAACCCACAGCGAGAGCTACAATTTCTTACCCAAAGATTGCAAACTAACAGCCCGTGGGCCAAGACGTGTTTTGTTTGGCCCACACTGTGTTTTAACAATTAGATTTCACATGAAAATCAAGCTTTCTGGCACCCCTTGAAAAATCACAGGCTCTGACAATATGGGCCGTGTATTTCTGCAGGGTAACAGCAGCTGTCCTCTTTCGAAGAACTCCACAGACCCCACCGCTCCTTGACATATCACACCAGGCCATTCCTTTGCCCCTGTGTTATGTTGCTTGGCCTCAGGTAGATGCTGTTCCTGCCCACAAGACCTTTCTGTTAGGAAAACAGCACAAACCACCCACATTCATCCGGGCCTTCAGGCTCCTCAGCTGTGAGCATTGATTTGCATTGATTCACCAGCACAGTCCCAACTGGTGGACTGGGTTTTGCCCAAAGCAAGGAGTCAGTCTACAAATGACCTCGCTGCTCCCCCAACAATCAGGAGAAGAACCATTTCTCTTTAACCACATCCAGCAGGAGCCTCCAGGCCCAAATTATGTGCCACGTTTCCTTCCCTCCTTTTTCTGCTCTATAGTATACACATCCTTTTTAGCAAGCACATGTCAAAAAATTCTCAGAATATTAAAGTGGGGCAAACCTACTAAAACTAGAGGTAGCTTCCCAGGTAGGCCATGTATAAGACAAATTTTATTTTTATCTCCTATGCTTTCAACATGGAGAGTCCTTGACAACAACAGAAATTCATAACAACTCCCAGGCAATGCCCACAACTGCCTGGGGTCAAAGACTAAAATGTCTTCAGAATGGTCTTGATTTATAGGTTTATCCTTCTCCTTTGACTGTAGATCATATACAGCATCTCTTAGTTGCACACAGTACCACATTTTCAGCCATGCATTTACATAAACAGGAGCTTATTACACCATCTCTGGTGAAACAACCCACAATACAACTTTCAGAGGTTGAGCAGCCTCATCAGAGTAGCTCCAAAGAATGAAGAAATTGGTAATGAAAGCTCAGGTACCAATTTGTAAAATATCACACAGTGTGAGACATATCACACCTACGCATCACATAAAAGACACCATCTCATTCATCCAACTGGGTACCACACTAAGCCTCCGGTTGCCAAAAACCGCATCCTGATCAAAAGTTAAAGCCAGGACCCTGCTAAAACTTCTCATTTATAACCCAGAATTGAGCATCGCTGAACAAGTCCTGAGCAAAACAAGCCAGAATGTCAAGCAGGTTGCTGAGTGAGCCCAGCTCACAGCCTAGAGATTTTTAAATAATTGAAACCCACAGGCTTACACAGAATCAAAAGGGAGATGAAAATGCAAATGTTGAGCATAAACACCATCACCATCCTCTCTCTGTAAAAATCTCCCCAAACCTTCCTTTGTGAGTGGACTTGGAGGGAAAAAATAAATACCTTCTCTCTTGTCAAATTCTGCCCAGGTACAAGTAATTTAAATAAAAATATAGCATGTCCCTTTGTCTATATCTTCCTTAGCTGCCAAAAACCACCCTATTCCAGTTTTCAACTATACAATCACCAATTATAGCCCTATCCTAGAATGAGCAGATTCCACGCACCCTTAATAATTTATGTCCCTTTTCCCAAATGATATAAAAATATTCCTTCCATCATGGCCAATTGATTTTCAGGAGAAGTGAAGCTATAACATTTAAGTACTGGCTCAAATAAGCAGTTTGTTTGTTAGGTATTTTGACAGCAACAATCTCCAGATTGTCATCCACTGAGGTAAAAACAAGGTTCCTTTGAGAAGTAGATTTCATTTTCTAAGAGGAATGACAATGATGCCCATTTTCTCTTCAGCCGCATAACATTTATTTTTCCATCCAAAGTCAGCTAGTTTCAATAATATAACTGGTCCTGACCACACATGCGGACCAATCTACATGCTTCACCCACCAGTGAAACAGCACCCCCCTGGAGGAGTTTCAGATGACAGCCCAGGACAGCTGGACTGTCCCGCTAAGGTGGCACTTGGGACTTCTCAGCATTACGACCAGTACTTCTTCCCCAGATCTGGGCCTGTGTGTGCCTCCTCCGTGATATTTTTAAAATTAAAAAATAAAATGGAATAAGTACAATGGGAAGACTGTCCAAAAATGGAAGGACTTCCCCATTTCTATTCAACTTTTGCTTATTTTCTGCTGATTTTCCTTTCTAAAAATATAGCCAATCCTAAGAATGGAAAACTTTGCACTCCTCAAGGGGAAGTGTAGTATGATGATGTATAAAGACTCAGTTCCTAGTGAATGTTCCACACACAGGTACCTCCACACTCATGTTGGATGCAGGCACACTCACAAGTTACAAAGATGTAGTGAGAATTCCTAATGTTTTCAGGAAGCTGTGCTTTAAAGCTGGAAGAAAGCCAGGCTGAAGAGACAGGACAGCCTAGAGAAGCTACGACAGGCCTCGGATTTGCAGGCAGGGCTGGATCCTCCCTACCCATAGCTGGCCCCCATATTTGAATTTCTAAACTCACTCAAATTTCATATATTTGCAATTTTGGCCTGGGAATACTAAGCATAGTACTAATGAGAGACTGATCCTTTATTTATTTTGGAGAGGGGAAAGGTACAAATACATATGGAGAGGCTGAAGCCATCAGTTATTTCTACACTAGTATGCATTAGTTCCAATTCCTTTCTCCTAAGTTTGTCAAGCTTGAACTCTGTGAAGAAAGGGAAATTTTGTTAGATGGGGAAGTACTGGGAAATGCTGACACATATAATTACCTAAGGCTAAGCTGGGCCCTAAGGTTACGGACAGAATGATGGGAAAATACTTGTAGGGAGAAGAATAGGTATTCAAAGGGGATGGGAAGAATGATTAAGATAAACCTGGCCTAATTTTTGTGTTTAGTCCCCAAAGGTCTTAGGCCACAGAGCTCTTGCTCCCTGAGCTTTAAGTTCAACCAGATGGCACTGCAGTTACTGACATTCTGAGCTAGCTAGGTTTCTGAGAACCAGCCCACATCATTTCTAAGGCGCAAATGCCTCCAAAGTCTCAAAACACTAGATTTTAAAGCAAATCTTTGATGAGAGTTAACCGTGGTCTGGAACCACATCCTGATAGCTCCAAAGGGAGTTAGGACAAAAGAGAATGCCAAATACAGGTGCAGATCCGAGGTACCCCTCAACCCCTCTACAGACAGCCTATAGGTATTTAGGCCTGAAAGAAAGCAAGCCAGGCAGGATGCAGAGACACACGGCAGGCAAGTGCTGGGGCTTCCTCCTCCCCAATTCCTCTCACCAGCAGGAAAGAGGTAGCTGCACTCAACTCATTCCCAAAGGATATAAAAATCAATACTGGAAAAATGCAGCCCCATAAGAAAAAAAAATAACAGAAACAACAAACACAAAATCTTACAGTAAACCTCCCCAGGTAACGTTCTGGTTTACTTAACAAAAATCACTTATTCACCACATACTGGTTGCCATCAGGAAGAGGTCAAACAAAAGAATGTCACATTGACGTTCAGCTCTCAATGCCACACAGCACCTGGTTCTTTGGGGAATAGGGTTCATCCTAACAGAGAGGCTGTGTGTGATATGCCACGCTCTCAAACAGTGACAGTTTATGAACAGTCAATGCTTTCATGCTATCATATAATGGAAAATGAAATTCCGTTGACCAGAGAAAAATAACCTTAAGAATGAATTCAGAAGGGCTTTTTACACTTGAACATGAACTACAAAATGATGCTAAATATGAACTAACCCTAGCACTGTCTTCCCTCCTATCATTTTGTGGGGTAGGGAGAAACAGGCCAGCTCTTAGAGATGACCTGCAATGCTACAAAAATAAGCTCAACCCAGGCTTCTGTCTTTCTTCAATATGGAATTTTTAAATCCTACGATATTAGCTGGAGAGGGGCAAAGGTAATGAACACATCCTATAATAAAAGTGAGAGGTTTTGTTCCATGCTCGTGATGTCCCCTGTCCTCACCTCTTAAATGGCATCTAGTTATGTGAGAACAGGGGGAGAAACTGCAACAGAGGTGCAGAATTCGTTGCCACTGGAGCAGCTCCAGTTCTCGCTGAGCATCTAGGCGGATTCTCTGGGAACTGCCGTTTCCATGTCATTTTATTTCACATGCTACAGTTTAGAATTTCTAAGGAGAAAGAGATCGTGCATCCGAACACTAAACCGGAATAAAAATGTACAGGAGATACTAAGAATAGGACAGAAACCTGCTAAGTCTAAAATATATAAACCCGCCACAGCCAACAAAATAAGGCTTCCAAGAAAAGGGGGTGGAGGTGCAAAAGAGCCGGCTTCCCCTAAAGGGCCTGGCTGCAAGAATCCCTCTTTGGCCACTAAACGGTTTTAGCAGAACCACGGATTCGTTCTGAGGGGGACAATTTGGATTCGGATTCAGCAAGAAGTAGAAAAGGTGCAGACGCGGCCAAGAACAGGGCTCCCTCTGCAAAGAATCCAAGCCCAAAGGAAACGCGGAAGGGATGGAGAAGAGAGACGCGGGAACGAGCAGGGAGTCTCTCCCGTCCTACACTGGCGACTCAAGGGGGCATCGGCAGTCGGTGGGAGGCAGAGTGTGGTCTCCCAGCAGAGGCAAGTGTGCTGACCTCCAGGCCAGTGTCAGTGGAGGGGAGCTCTGAAGGGTCTGCAGACGCGCCCTCCGGAAACATCAGGTTTCAGTGGCATCCATCCAGATGAGGTTGGTGGCCCAAATCCAGATGTCCCATTCCTCTGCCCCATCATGAGACGACGGGGCAGGGACCCACCGTGACCCGCGTCCGCGATGAGAATCGGGGACTGCCCGAGACCAGAGGCCGCCCGAGTCCCGGCTCGCTCCCCTCCTTGCGCCCTTCGCCGGGGCGGGCAGCCGGGCGGCCGCCGAGGGACATCTCGCGGCTACACCCGCAGAGGGAAGTTCTCCCAGGCAGCCGGCGGAGCCGCAGGGGACTACGGAAAGGAGGATGCAACGAGCCTGGGTCCCTCCGAGCTGAGTAGGGCCCGGAGTGGCCCAGAAGCGCTCGACTCCGAACGCAAAAAATGCCTCCCGCAAACTTTTCCCGTGGGCGCCGGAGGGCCTGGAGGTGGCGGAGAGGAGGGCGCGAGTCCAGGCGGGGTCGGCCTGAAGGCAGCTGGGGTCTGGGCTTCGAGGGAAGGAACCGCAGCCGAGGCGGTGCCGGCCGCAGAAGGTGGGGCTGCCGCTCTCGGCTTGCGGCGTTCTCGCCGGGAAGTCGGGGCTTCCGCGCCCCCGCGCGCTCCGAGCCCCGCGCCTCGCCCAGAGCGGCCCGCGAGTGGGGAGAGGCGGGCCCCGAGCAGCCACCCCGGTCGCCGGCCGGGTCGGGCGGCTCGCGCTCACCTCGGTCCTCCAGCCCGTCGCTGAACTGGCCGCTCTCGCTGATCCGCACCTGCCGCTCCTCCTCCAGCTGGGGCGGCTCGCGCACCGGGGAGCTCAGCGGGGCCGGGCCGGGGGCGGCAGCCGGTGGCGCGTGGCCCCGGGGCGGCGGCGGGACGGTGGGCCCCTGGGAGCTGCGGCGCTGGATGCCCGCGGCCGGCTCCATGGCGCGGGGCTGCGGATCCCGGCGGCGGCGACGACGACAAGCGCGGCGGGGACTCGAGTCAGAAGTGCGAGGCGCCGCGGCTCTGGCGGGCGCAGGAGCGGACGGACTGGCCGCGTGGACAGGGAGGGAGGGCGGGCGGGCGCCGCGGAGTGGAGGTGCACGGGCGGGGGCGGGGACGAGCGGAGAGCCGCGCGGCTCCGCGGCCGGTGGCGGAGGCTGGGGCCGCGTTGTTGCCGCCGCGCTCCGCCCCTGGGGGCAGGTGCGGGCGGCAGGGACCCGCCCCAAGGCCCGGGCGCGGGAGCCGGCGCACCGAGGCGGACGAGAGGGAGGAACTCAGCGTGAGGACCCACAGGCGGCCCTGGCAGAGCTTGGCTAGGGCGTAGCGGGGACCCGCCCCACCTGCGCCGCGGGATGGTGCCCAGAGGGGACCCCTCCCACTGGATTCCTCTGGGGTCCGCGAAGCCCGCGGCCGCGCGTGGGTAGCAGACAGCGCCCCTAATTTGGCATCTTTCTCTTCTGGAGCTGCACAGGCTTCAGAGGCTGTACAGGGTCTTCGCCTGGGCCTCCATTCTCACTGCTCATCCAGGGAAAAAGGGTTCCTCTGTCCCCAAGCCCGTCGCTCTCCGTCCTTCTCGGAGCTTTAACTCCCCTCCCAGTTTCTCCCTGGAGCACCCATTTAGCCAGGGATGGGGTATCTTTAGGACAGCGGGCGCTATAGAAGATGCTTGAACTCCGAGGCTTCCCCATTTCGACTCTTCCTGGGCCTTTGTCCCATACAGTTCGCTCCCCTGCTCATCTAAGTCTTGTGTGATCTTCAGAAATCCATGGAAGCCTCCCTTCTACGAGAAGTCTCCCCTACTCTGACCCCTGCAGCTCTTAATTCATTTTGTGCGGTGGGGCTGATCTCACCAGTGAGAGTCCACCGCAGGGCACACGCCAGCTCTCTTGATGCCCAGAGAGGAGCAAAAGAGGACCTGCTGTTTAATAAATTCAGCTTGGATTTGTTGAGGCTCAGAAAAGTATACCCCAACGTATGGCACTTTGGTATGCTAAGTTTGAACTAAAAAACTAAACAGGCCTCTGAAGCCGTCTTAGAAACAAAGTCTGTCTCCCCCCCCGACTTTCTCCCCACTAAGCAATTCACAGAAACCAGAATTCCTCTTCCCTACGGTGGTCATACAACCTAGAAATAGTACTCCAACCTCCCTGGTCCTCTGCCTTTCTGTGTAGGAGCTGGCCATGAAGCAATACTCAGACCTACCTTGTCTGATGGTAGATCCTGAGACCCTCATTCCAGAAGAGGTCCTGCTCTATACATGCTGCACAGAGAGGCCAAGAAGAATCTGAACAGGCCTCGCTGGGTTCAACCCTCAGTCTATTACCATTAGATCACACCCTTTGTCCAATCACATTTCTGTAAGGCTGTCCATTCTTCACTGAATCTAAGCATAAAAACAGGCAGTTTTCCCTGAGTCTTTGCATCTTCATTTCTGAAGGCTCCTGTATCACATAAAACTTTGATTCAATAAATTTGTTACACTTTTCTCTTATTAGCCTATCTTTTGTTATAAGCATGTTAGCCGTGCCCCTTATGATGGGGAGGAAAGGTATCACACCTTTTCTGCCCCTACCGTTTCAATGGTATCAACATCCAAGCTCTAGAGTCCGGCTTTCGTCTTTAGATTGATTCAGTCTCTGAATTTAATCCGGGTACTCCAAAATGTCAATTCCTCATTTAAAGGAGTCCTCCTCGTTTCTTGAAGAGTCACCCTTTTCCTTTTTCTTGTCTGCTTTGCTTGTGATTGAAATGAGAGTAGGATTTAAATGCCTTTGTGGTGCACTGAAAATATCACCAGAAATGGGGAGAGGGGTCTTACTTTATTTTGTTGCTGCTGTTATTATTGTTGTTGCTGGATTGGAATGAGAAGATCTGAGTTGACCTTGACCAACTTACTTTACCTTGTTGACCACTAATTTCTTCAACTACAAATTGAAAGAGTTGAACTACGTCATTTCAAAGATCCCTTCCTGCTGCAAAGAAAAAGAAAAATGCTATGATTACTTGGATAAAGACAATGAAAATCTCTACCCATTAATCCTGGTTCTATCCTCTAAGGTAGAACATCCTTCAGATATATTTGCAGAGTCATCTCCTCCACTTTTTTCCTCCAGTCTATCCCATTTAATCCCCCTGTCAATGGCTCTCAAAGTATCACCTGGGGAGTCTAAGAACAAAAATACCGAAGCTTCGACTGCTAGAGATTCTGATATCATATTTAACGTGATCGTTCTTGGCTGGGACCTTGGCATGGGTATTTTGTAAGGCCCTTCCCCATTCTAAGAGTCATCTGGGGGCTTAAAAAAAATTGGCTGGGCGTGGTGGCTCACGCTTGTAATCCCAGCACTTTGGGAGGCCGAGGTGGGCAGATCACAAGGTCAGGAGATCGAGACCATCCTGGCTAACATGGTGAAACCCCGTCTCTACTAAAAATACAGAAAATTAGCCGGGCGTGGTGGCAGGTGCCTGTAGTCCCGGCTACTCAGGAGGCTGAGGCAGGAGAATGGCATGAACCCAGGAGGCGGAGCTTGCAGTGAGCTGAGATCATGCCACTGCACTCCAGCCTGGGCGACAGAGCGAGACTCCATCTCAAAAAAAAAAAATTATTCCTCCCTGGCTCTCTGAGATTCTGGTTCAATAGATCTGGGATCTGGCTGGGAACCTTCCTTTAAACCCCTCTCGCCCCCCGGCCTCCAACACACATTCTGATGTCAATTATTCTGCAACCACCCTTTATGATTACTCTCCACAATATGGACCATCTAGCTCTGTGCCCTTCACACACACACACACACACACACACGGTCTGCAGCAGATTCTCACCAAAGGAACCGGTATCATTATTCTTTCCTCTGGTTCCTCAGTTGGTTCTGTAAGTCCAGCATATCTCAAAGGTGAGCGTGGCAATGAACACCCACAATTCTTCTTAAAATGCTGATTCTAATTTAGTTGGTCTGGGATAGAGGCTGTCAACCTAAAAGGAAGAGGCTGAGGCACAAAATATAATTGAAAGAATTTGCTTGAGCCCAAATGAGGACAGCTACCCAGGACGTTTCTAAGTTGCCTTGAGGAGTGCTCCATTAGCCTTTGTTATAAGCAGGTTTTTAAAGGCAAAGGGAACAAAGAGAGGGCCGATATAAAGTTGTGTGACAGGAATCCTCATTGGTTTGCAGAGATAACTTGGGTTAGTGATTGGCTATAGATTGTTGAACTGTCGGGTAGGAGTTATGGTGTCCAGTGTATGGCCATTTTATGGCTATTTGGCATAAATTAGTCTAGAGCCCACATAGTCAGTGGCTTCTAGATATCATTATTTCACTCAAATGGTTGTCACTTGCTGCTGTTTCATTCCAGTAAGTCTCTGGGGCTGATAATGTAAAGGGGCTTGCATTCCTCAGATTAAAAGTTTCTTTTTGTTTGTTTGTTTTCCACCAGGCTGAGATTCTGTTTCTAACAAACCTCCCGATGCTGCTGATGCTGCATATCTGAAGACCACACTTTGAGAAGCAAGGATCTAGGAGTTGTTTGTTATTCATGGAATAAATATATTTCCCATCATGTTCCAGCTGCCCTGGTTAAACAAGCCACTATTGTCTTTTCCAGAAAGATTTCTCTGACTCCAGCTCCCCTTTGGGTGCTCCTTTTTCTAAACTGTAATTGATTAATAATTCACCATTTATTTCATGTGTGGAGCAGGGATAGTGGTGCTTGCCTGATGTGCATTCCTTACAAACACCTACCTGGGCATCGGGGACACAGTGTCCCCTCAAACAATCTCTGCTGATTAACTGGAAGATAACACTAGCTTACATTTTTGGAGGACATACCATGTGCCGGGTACCTAGCTAAGTGTTTTACATGCATTGTCTCCCTCATTCAGCTACTACTGTCCTCATTTCACAGATGAACAAACAAAGGCCGATCTGCCTTGTCGACCTCTGCCCACCACCATAATCCACAGGGGTACTGCCCCCTAGGGGGCATTTTGGAAATTTGCAGGTACTTTCATTGGTCATCACAATGATGGGAGGAGGGGGCCACTGACATTTAGTTGGGGGTGGCCCCAGATGCAGGAGATTGGTCTGTGTCCCACATGGCTTTCATTTGTCAGACCTGACCTTTGCTTCAGTTGAAATGTGCATCGAATTACGGTGGAACTTTAACTTTGTTTTACATATAAACACAAAATGTTTTTGCATCTTGTGAATACACACAGGAATTTCTGGAAATGCAACTGCTGTATAAGTCTAGGAAGGGATGGTACTCTTTTTACCACTTTGGAAAATCAGGACACAGAAGCCAGTTCCATTCATGTTATCTGTTTCAGCAATCAACACATATATGATGCCCACAAGCCCAGTAATTCCATATGTGTATACTTCTTTAGCTCCTGTTTCAAAATAACAGCAATTTAAAGAAAAAGTGTAAAAAATATTCCAGAGTGCCTGACTCTCTGTTCTTAAATTATAAATAGGTACAAATATCTGACTGCTTATTTATGACCTCTGGTGTAGCTCTGAGTGAGCATTTAAATATTAATTATGTATTACTTTATTTTATTCCTCCTCTATTATAATTTAGATCATTATATTGATTTTTCAACTATGTGTATATGCATTAGCCATGAATTAATTTCATAATCACAATAGTGAATAATGTAAAACAGTTGGGGCCAGGCACAGTGGCTCACGCCTGTAATCCCAGCACTTTGGGAGGCCGAGGCAAAAGGATCACCTGAGGCCAGGAGTTTGAGACCAGCCTGGTCAACATGGTGAAACCCTGTCTTTACCAAAAATACAAAAATTAGCCAGGCCTGGTGGCGCACACCTGTAATCCCAGTTACTCGGGAGGCTGAGGCAGGAGAATTGCTTAACCCGGAAGGCAGAGGCTGCAGTGAGCCAAGATTGTGCCACTGCACTCCAGCCTGGGCGACAGAACGAGACTTTGTCTCAAAAAATAAATAAATAAATAAATAACCAAACAAAACAGTTGGTATAAAAAGGGAGACTGGACCATTACAGCCAAGAAGATCCTGAGGAGACACAACCACTAGCTGAAATATGGCATTGTGGATGAAATCCTGGAACAGAAAAAAGACATTAGGTAAAAATCAAGGAATTCTGAATCAAGTATGGACTTTAGTTAGTAAGGTCTCAATTATTAGTTGTAAAAAAAAGTGCACTCATGTGAGATGTTAGTAATGGGGGTACTGGATGCAAGGTACATGGAACTTTCTAATCTTCTCAACTTTATGCAAATCTAAAACTGTTCTAAAAAAGGAAAGCTGAGGAGGGGCTTCAAGATGGCTGATTAGAAGCATTTCATGCCCACCTCTTCCACTTCGTGTGTATAGACAGTCATACTTTGAATACACCATCCGAGAGAATGTCGGGATTCAATAGAGAAGTAACAAGAAACGCCAGAAAGCAGGTAAGAAGGGAGAGAGACAGCCTGCCTGGAGGGGATGAACTGGGAGCAGGAGTAACTTCCCAAGGCAAGGAAAGGGTGAGTGACTTCCAGAGGCCCACATCCCCACCATGGAATCCTGCATTCCTGCCACAAGAGAGCCCCTCAACCCTCCCAACTCCTGACACTAACATAGGGAGCTGCTGGGAGATCATGGGATGGAACCGCTCCAGGGAGGGAGCTCACATTGGGTCCCATACCCTTTCTGAGCCTAAGCAGCTATGGCAAGGTGCCATTTTCAGACCTAGCCTTTGGCAGACTGCATACTGTCCTGGAGCCCAGCAATGGCAAGACTGGGGCATTACAGAGACTCTGTTGCTGCTGGGACTGGGTAGCAAGCTGGAAGTTGTCCCACAGCCAGAGCTAAAAAGCAAGCAAGGTGTGGGCAGCAGTTGTTGGTGCCAAGAAGTGAGTGCCACTGGGACAGAAGACTGGGATGCAAGCAGGGTGTGAGTTGCTGCTTGGTCTTAGTCGCCAGCTGGGTGGGAGCTCCTACAGCCAGGGAGGGGCATAAACTAGGAACAGGCTACTACTGCTGAGGTGGGGAACAAGCCCCACTGGAACTGGAGCATGAGAGAGATGTGGTTTTCCTACCCTCTGGCCCAGGCTGTGACCACTGAGGATGACCCCACCCTCTCCAGTGGCAGGGCCTCAGTACAGCTGCTACCACCCTTTACCCAAGCACTCCACCTGCCGTCTGAGGATCACCATGCCCCTGCCAACCATGTCATCCAGGCTGGTCTTCAACTCCTGACCTCAAGTGATCTGCCCACCTCAGCCTCCCAAAGTGTTGGGACTACAGGCATGAGCCACCATGCCCAGCTGCAGAAAAGATAACTATTGGGTATTGCACTTAATACCTGGATGATGAAATAATCTGTACAACATCCCTGGTGACATGTGTTTACCTATGTAAAAAAACCTTCACATGTACCCCCAAACCTAAAATAAAATTTAAACAAAATAAAATAAAAGAAAGTCATATATGGGTAAGAGCACATGGTCATTAAACCTGACAACTGAAAGACTGTAAGAAATTGAGTGCTGTATTTTTTTGTTCTTATTTATTTTTTAACATTTTTAGTAAATGTCCCCAGAGCCCTAATTTCAGGAATATACATAGGAAAGAGAAGAAAGACCAAGAAGACAAAGGAAACACAATAGACATAAGAGCCTCCACTGGGAATAAACATCACAGTTATCTCTGGTGGAGCCACTTGCTAAGGGTCATGAGTGTTCTAATGAAACTCACATAAGAAATCACATAGTCCTCTTAGTCCTATAAATCAGATATGGCATTATTAGCATCCCTGTTGTAAAGATAAGGAAACCAGATCTCATTCCTGAGGTCTGCTTTTATCCACTACCATGCACAGCCTCTATGGAAGAATCTACAGATGGCCAAGAGCATGGCTTTTGCACCTGATACAGCTCCATGAGATTTCAGGTTAAGGTGTATAGTTACTTAGGTTAAGGTATATAGTTACTTTACTTCACTTCTTGTATGGACTTTGGAAAACCAAATATAAACATATTATTCATCTTTTGCATGTCTTGAAGAAAGATAAGCAACACTCAAGACCTAGGGTGTGGCACCCTTGCAGGCATGGACTCTAGGGCTGGGGCTGAGTGAGGACCTGTCCAGTACAGGAGTATCTAAGCTGGCTGCCAAGGTCAACTCCAACAGCACTTATAGGAAGGGCTCTAAGATCTTCACTTGGAAAGAGGGAAGTATGTGTATGTCCACATGCCTGAAGTGTGAATCTTAAATTTATTAACTCCCTTTACCATGGAATAAAAAGTATAAACTTGAGGTATGACTACAGCGCATTTGCAGAAATATCATGTTGTTTATAGCATTATTAAGAGTCTTCATTTGGAAAATATACATACAAAAAGAATGTTTAAATGTCATTTCACCCTTTAAGAGACTTGCAGTCTAAATAGAATGGCATAGTTCTGCATTCCCAGCCTTTGCTGTGCATTCTCATCAGCAGTGGGTCTCAACTTTACAATCACTAGGGATAGGGCAACAAACTCACCCTGGTTGGCCTGAGACATTCCTGGGTTTAGCACTGAAAATTCCATGTCCTGGAAAATTATCTCAGTCCCAGGGAAATTGAGACAGTTAGTCACCTTATCAGGATGCTTTTAAAAATCTTGATGTTCAAGCCAACCCACCCCTGACAAATTGCACAGAATCTCTGGGGGTGGGACCCAGGCTTAAATGTTTCTGAAAGATCTCCAAGTGATTCCAATGTACAGCAAAGCACAAGAAAGCCCTGCTCAAGGACAGGCTTCTTAACTTGAAAGTACACAAGAATCACCTAGCAATCTTGGTAAAATGCAGATTTTAATTCCTCAGGTCTGGAGTGGGGTCCAATTTTCTGCAGTTCTAACAAGCTCCCTGGTGATGCCAGTGCTGCTGGTGTACAGACCAGCCTCTGAATGGCAAGGATCTGGAAAACACAAGCAGTATGTTTTGTTTCTACTTTGAAAGAATCTACAATAGAGTCAGGAAGAGAAGGATGTCAGGACAAAATTAACAAAAGGGGGAAAAATCAAATAAAACATAAGTAGGTAGTAATGCAGTAAGGAGAGGGAGCAGGTCCTAAGACACATTTTCTTGGATTCCTTAGTACACTGACTACACATAGTAGGTATTTGACACATATAATCTGGAAATGCTTAATGGGGGTGGGTTCTAACACTGACTTACAAGGGTGGAAGGGCATCCCAGGAAAAGGCAATGGTGTGCATAAAGGATTCTGCAACAAAATAAGCTAAAACTTTGTTAAGTGTACAAATCCACAATTTTCTCTGACTAATGCTTAATTGTGGGGGAAGAAAAGAATTTGGATGGGGCATATTGAAGGAACTTCTGGGGTGGCTGGGAGAGTTGTATTTCTTGATTTGGGTGGTACTTGCTTTATAATGATTTATTAAGCCATGCATTTGATTTCTGTGATTTTTAGTATCTGTGTTTTTACAATACTATTTTACAATAAAAAATTTATAAAAGTTTTTATCTGGAATGACCACATATATTGGGAGGAATAGGTCTGCCTTGGCTAAACAGTTTGTACTGAAACCGGTCAGAGGTTGCTAGGGGCTACTGACTATGCAGAACTAATGAGTCATCTCACTCAGCTCCATGGGAAATGTCAAAGATGAAGAGGAGTAGGGGAATAAAAAGAATAAAGAACAAAGTCAGCTGCAACTGATATGGGAAAAGGGAGTTACGTACGCTCAAAAAATTGTTTCATTTTCTTCTGCTCACATATCAAAAAAAATTATGGCATCTACTCTCCATGATTTTCTTCCTACCCCTCTGACCTCTCGCCCTAGACCCACAAATCCAATTGTCCTTGAACATCTCCTGCTGAGTAAGCCCACTCCCCAAATTCAATATGTCCAAAAGCAGAATCCCAAAATCTATGCATCTTCAACCTCCATGTATTGGAGAATTTCAGCACCATCCACCATATCATCTCAAGCCAGGATCCAAGAAATACCTCCCCTTGACTTCACTCTTCCTCACACCTTACAAGCGGCAGGTGACCAACCTCTGATAATTCCACCTTCTTGCCACCCCTTAGATCATTGCATCCTGAAAAACTACCCACTAAGGGGCTCTGATTTTTCCCTCTCTCTATTGATACTCTATGCATACTTCCATTGCAGCCCTTATAACACTGTATTTCTCTAATTTTGTTAATATACCAATTTCTTTCTGCATGATGGGAAATTTCTTGAGGCAAGAACACAGTTTATTCATCCTAGTGTTTCAGGCGTCTACCAGAATGCAGGCAGAGTTTAAGTGCCCAGAAAAAAAGAAAAGGTTGTTGAAAGAACAAATGAGTAAATGCTTAGCTGCTCTCTTCAAGCCTTAGATAATTGAGCTGACCAGGTCATCTGTGACTGACTTCACATCCAGCCACTGAGGCAGTTCCCAGAGATTGCATCTTCCTCCTAGGCCTCCTTCCTTCCCCCTCCATCAGTAGAAAAATAAAGAGAAACATGTTCTAGCTTTGAAACTGCTAAGATGGGGGAACTTTCAGGAAAAAAAAAAAAATGTAACTTTTACCATCCTCCTAAAGATAGCGGACAACCTTCCCTTCCCGTCTCATATGTACAGTGTGGCAGATGCTGCTGAGATTACATTATTTCAAACCTGACACGTGTTTTAACCCCTCTCTAAAAGCCTGCAATATTTTATGTAAACATTTTATTGAAGTTTAACGCACATGTAAGAGGGCACACAAATCTTAAGGTTACACTCAACAAATGTTCACCAAGTGAACACACACAGAAACATTTCCATAAACAGAGTATGATCTGTACCCCTAAAGTGTCTCCTTTGTCCCCCTCCAAGCACTAACCCCACCCCTCCCACGACTAGATGAAAATATTTCCAAATTTGCTTTGGCACAAACTATTTTGTGAAAAGTTTCTATATTTTACTCTCCATTTATTTAAAAAAGTTTTTAATTCTAAAAGAAAGCAACATACGCTCATTGTAAAAAGTTAAAACTTAACAGAAGTACAAAACTGTAGAAAGTGAAAGAGTTTCCCTATCAACACTGTGCCCACCCCGGACTTCCACCACCTCCATTCCCAAGGTTAAAAACTTGTAACAGTTTGGTGCATTTATCAGTTCAAACTATGCTACCAGTAAGGAAAAGCTCAATTCCAAGTGGACAATACAGTAAAACAATGTATTGCCTCTCATAATTTACTTAATCATTTTCTGAGTGAATGAACATTTGTTTCCAATGTTTTGCTATTACAAACAATGCCACATTGACCATTTCATTTTGAACACTTTAAACAGATAATGTAAAGAGATCTTGAAAGTCCAGAGTTTGGGCAGGCTTTGGGATTTGTTTAATTCAGTCACTCAACTATGTCATCAAAGACTCCATTTCTATCTCCTTGCTCTGCTTCCAAGATATCAGCTGCATCCCGAGGCTGGCTTATTTCAGGTTGTAACATAGCTGACAACAGGGCTACATATTTTATCAGAGAGAAGTGGGTAGGGAGGGAAAGAAAAGAAAGAGAAGGAAGAGAGAGAAACTCAACAACGGTGGAGTGAAAGTCCTAGGCCTCATTCTGATTGGATCAAATTTGGTTATATGCCTACTTACAAGCCAATCATTAAGGCCTGGGGAATGTCAAGTAATAATTGGAGCAGTTCCCATTCCTGAATCAATCTCTGTGGCAAAAAGGATGGGATTATCCTAACTGATTCCAAGAATAGGACCAACCTGTGAAGGATGAGGGGTCAGTTCCACCCAAATCAAATAAATGGCTACTACATGATGGGGTATAGTTGGAATGGAGACTGGGAAGGCAACCATATTATTCATTGCTGTAAATATCCTTTGAGGCCATTTTTTGTATATATATATATATATTTGTATATATAGATATATACACACACACACAGTTAATTTTTAACTATAATAAATCACACTATTCTGCAACTCACACTATTCTGCACCTTTATATACATATAAATCTACCTCACCTTCTATAGGTGCAAGATATTCCATTGTATGAGTGAACAATAATTTATTTAACTATTTCCCTAACTGATGAACATTTAGATTGTTTTAAATATCTCTTCTGCAAAAATTCTACATTGACCATTTCATTCTGAACAATATCTTAAACAGAAAATGTAAAGTAATTTTTGGAAGAGATACAGTCATCCCTTGGTATTGGGGGATTGGTTTCAGAACCCTCGCGGATACCAAAATCCATGGAAGCCCAGTCCATTCCCCTGCCTGCAAGCTCAAATCGACTTAAACACATGCAAACTCTTAGCTAGAGTGTCACCTGGAGGCAACTTAGAGCTTTAATACAAAATATTTCATATGGAGAATTTTCCATGAAATAACTTATCTATTGCATTCAACTGTAAACATGATTCTTTCTTTACTCTTTTCTGTAATATTTTACTTGTAGTTTTTATTATAACTTCTTTCCCTTTTCCTCATCTTCCTGACAGAGAATCAACTGGGTCCCTGAAGGAGGTGCTCCAGAGGCCTGCTCCGTCCTGTCGGAGGCTTCCTGAAGGCCTGTGTTCTCACCTGCCCTTAGTGGAAATCTTCTATTCATCTGATCTATTTTCTTGTGGGTGTCAGGGCCCATATGTCTCGATCTCCCTTTCCAGCTCCAAGATATCTGTTATGGGCTGCATTGTATCTCCACAAAATTCATATGTTGAAGCTGATATGATTTGGATCTGTGTCCCTGCCCAAATCCCATGTCAAACGGTAATACTCAATGTTGGAGGTAGGGCCTGGAGGGAGGTGATAGGATCATGGGGGTGGATTTCTCATGAATGGTTTAGCACCATTCCCTTTGTGATTAGTTCTCATGAGATTTGGTTGCTTAAAAATGTGTCACACCTCCCTCCCCTCTCTTTTGCTCCTGCTCCAGCCATGTGATGTGTGCTTTCCCTTTGCCTTCTGCCATGATTGAAAGTTTCCTGAGGCCTCCCCAGAAGCCAAGAAGATGCCATCATGCTTCCTGTACAGCCTTCAGAACCATGTGTCAATTAAATCTCTTCTCTTTATAAACTACCAAGTCCTGGGTATTTCTTTATAGCAGTGTGAGAATGGACTAATACAAAGCCCTAACCCCCAGTATATCAGAATGTGACTGTATTTGGAGATAGGACCTTTAAAGAGGCAATTAAGGTGAAACGAGGTCACCTGGGTGGACTCTAGTCCAATATGACTGATGTCTTTATAAGAAGAGATGAGGACGCAGATACCCACAAAGGGAAGACCATGTGAAAACAGAGGGAGGAAACAGCCACCAACAAGCCAAGGGAATGGCCTTGGAAGGAAGCAATCCTGTAGACACCTTGATCTTGGACTTCCAGCATCCAGAACTGAGGGAAAACAAATTCCTATTGTTAAAGCCCCTGGTGTGTGGTTTTTGCTATGGCAGCCCTAGTAGACTAATACAATGCCCAAGCCCAAGTGTGCTATGGAAACCCCTGAATGGTCCAGAAGGAGCCTCCTTGACGTTCTGTTGCTGTCTGGGTGGCTCCTAGGCCCCTTCTTCCCTTTGTCTTCCTGACCTCTGATGGGTGGTCCCTTCAGTTCTACTCCTCCCAGATTCTGCCCACCAGTCTGCTTAGAGTTGGTGCTTACTTCCCTTATTTGGTGCCTGTAGATGAATGGTTTTCCAATCTTTCAGGGCTTAAGACTCACTGCTTTGTGAATTCAGACTCCCAGACCACGGCTCCAGAGATGCAGACTCACTAGTTCAGTGATGGGGCTGGGAAACCTGCACTTTTAACAAATACTCTCAGGTAATTCTGAGGTATATGACCACACTTTGAGAAACACCACTGAAGATATGTCCTCTTTCCTGTTTCTCTAACCCAGTGGCCTGCCACCTTGACTGCACATGAGATTCACCTGGGGGCTCTTTAGAACACCCATGCCTAAGCCCACCTTAGATATTCTGGGTTAATTAGTCTGGGATGGGGCTTGGGTATTTTTTTCCCATAGGTTATTGGGGTACAGGTGGTGTTTGGTTACATGAGTAAGTTCTTTAGCTGTGATTTGTGCGATTTTGGTGCACCCATCACCCGAGCAGTAAACACTGCACCCTATTTGTTGTCTTTTATCACTCGCCCCCTCCCACCCTTCCCCCCAAGCCCCCAAAGTCCATTGTATCATTCTTACACCTTTGCATCCTCATAGCTTAGCTCCCACATATCAGTGAGAACATACCATGTTTGGTTTTCCATTCCTGAGTTACTTCACTTGGAATAATAGTCTCCAATCTCATCCAGGTTGCTGCGAATGCCATTAATTCATTCCTTTTTATGGCTGAGTAGTATTCCATCGTGTATGTATAACACAGTTTCTTTATCCACTCATTGATTGATGGGCACTTGGGTTGGTTCTACGATTTTGCCATTGCGAACTGTACCGCTATAAACATGCATATGCAAGTATCTTTTTCGTATAATGACTTATTTTCCTCTGGGTAGACACCCAGTAGTGGGATTGCTGGATCAAATGGTAGTTCTATTTTTAGTCCTTGAAGGAATCTCCACACTATTTTCCATAATGGCTGTACTAGTTTACATTCCCACCAGCAGTGTAGAAGTGTTCCTTGATCACCGCATCCATGCCAACATCTACTGTTTTTTTAATGTTTTGATTATGGCCATTCTTGTAGGAGTAAGTTGGTATCGCATTATGGTTTTGATTTGCATTTCCCTGATCATTAGTGACGTTGAGCATTTTTTCATATGTTTGTTGGCCATTTGTATATCTTCTTTTGAAAATTGTCTATTCATGTCTTTAGCCCACTTTTTGATGGGATTGTTTGTTTTATTCTTACTGATTTGTTTGAGTTTGTTGTAGATAGTGGATATTATTCTTTTGTCAGATATATAGACTGTGAAGACTTTTTCCCACTCTGCGGGTTGTCTGTTTACTCTGCTTACTGTTGCTTTTACCATGCAAAAGCTCTTTAGTTTAAATAAATCCCAGCTATTTGCTTTTGGGTTCTTGGTCATAAAATCCTTGAGTAAGCCAATGTCTAGAAGGGTTTTTCCAATGTTATCTTCCACAATTTTTACAGTTTTGGGTCTTAGATTTAAGCCCTTTATCCATCTTCAGTTGATTTTTGAATAAGGTGAGAGATGAGGACCCAGTTTCTTTCTCCTACATGTGGCTATCCAATTATCCCAGCACCACTTGTTGAAAAGGGTGTTCTTTCCCTGCCTTATATTTTTGTTTGCTTTGTCAAAGATCAGTTTGCTGTAAGTATTTGGGTTTATTTCAGGGTTCTCTATTTTGTTCCATTGGTCTATGTGCCTATTTTTTACCAGTACCATGCTGTTTTGGTGACTATGGTCTTATAGTATAGTTTGAAATCAGGTAGTGTGATGCCTCCAGATTTGTTCTTTTTGCTTAGTCTTGCTTTGGCTATGTGGGCTCTTTTTTGGTTCCATATGAATTTTAGAATTGTTCTTTCTAATTCTGCAAAGAATGATGGTGGTATTTTGATGCTGACTGCCTTGAATTTGTAGATTGCTTTTGGCAGTATAGCCATTTTCACAATATTGATTCTACCTATCCATAAGCATGGAATATGTTTCCATTTGTTTGCTTCGTCTATTATTTCTTTCAGCAGTGTTTCATAGTTTTCCTTGTAGAGGTCTTTCACCTCCTTGGTTAGGTATATTTCTAACTATTTTATTTATTTATTTATTTATTTATTTATTTATTGCAGCTCTTGTAATAAAAAAGCTGAGTTCTTGATTTGATTCTCCGCTTGGTCACTGTTGGTTTATAGAACAGCTACTGATTTGTGTACATTAATCTTGTGTCCAGAAGCTTTGCTGAATTCTTTTATCAGTTCTAGAAGCTTTCTGGAGGAGTCTTTAGGGTTTTCAAGGTAAACGATTATATCATCAGCAAACAGTGACTGTTTGACTTCCTCTTTACCAATATGGATGGCCTTTATTTCTTTCTCTTTTCTGATTGCTCTGGCTAGGACTTCCAGTACTACGTTGAAGAGGAATGGTGAGAGGGGGCATCCTTGTCTTGTTCCAGTTCCCAGAGGGAATGCTTTCAACTTTTTCCCATTCAGTATTATGTTGGCTGTGGGTTTGTCATAGATGGCTTTTATTACGTTGAGGTATGTCTGATTTTGCTAAAAGTTTTAATTATAAACAGATGCTGGATTTTGTTGAATGGGGCATGGGTATTTTATTTTTAATTTGTCCAGGTAATTCCAACATGCAGCCAAATGGGAACCACTAGTCCAGTCCCATTGCCATGTTCCCAGAGCTGTCATCGTTTCTCACCTGAACTGAGCTAGAGCCTCCTGCTGGCTCTGCTTCCCCTAACAGCTCCCTCTGCCCCACTCCTTCTCCACAATGCAGTCAAAGTAATAAAACACAAGCTTAGTCGTGTCTTTTCCCTGCCAAAATGCCACCAATAGCTCCTCATTATCACAGGCTAATATTTACAAGTTCCCTAGCCTGACATCAAAAGCCACCCATGTTCTGGCCTCTTAGGGCCTCTGCACCTTTCTATCTCCCTTTTGACCCCTAAGCTCCAGCCACACTCATATCCTGGGTTCCCCCAAGTCACTAAGTCTTGCCCTTTGTTTTCCCACCTGCCTGGAATGCTCTTCCACCTGGCTAATGCCTTCCATTTCGTGCTTGCATGATCTGTGAAACCTTCCCTGACACTCTCCCCATGCCCAGGTGGGACATAGGCCCTCCTCCTTTTCCAAAAACACACCAGTGCACCCCTCTTTCAGAGCACGTATCAGATTGTATTGTATTGCTTTCCATTGGTCCCCTTCTCGTGACTGTACCCATCTTATTCTCAGTCTCCCTGGGTCTTAATACAGTGCCCAGCATGTGCACAGTAGGGCATGATGAACGTCTGTTGAATGGATGAATAAGTGGATACCTGGCCTCTCCCTGCCATGCCCTTGCCCAGCGCCTGCTGTCTGGTTACCATTTACAAATGAGCTTGGCTCCCTCAGTTCTGGTGTTTCCTTACCTCCATGTTCCATGTCTACTTCAATCCCAGAATAACTGTTTATACCAGAGCTCGTCCAGCCCATAATTGGGGCGAGAACAGGTGAGAGACTCATAGCTACTCTGGGCCCAGCACTTTCCATTCTTTAACCCTCATGGAAGCGACACAAAGTCATCATTATCGCCTCCATCTTACAGCTGAGAAAACTGAGGCTCTGAGAGGTTGAAAATGACTTTCCTGAGGTCCCACAGCTAGGGGGTGACCGAGCCAAAACTGGAATCACAGAATCTGACTCCATGAGCTCCAGCCTTTCCTGCTGGGCCCTGTGCTCATCCACTAAAAGAGACAGGAGCTTGGTGAGTGGCTGTTTTGTGTTCTTTTGTGCGAGGATGAGTCCGTGTGGGCACAACAGGGGACACAGGGGAGGCTCAGGAAAACAAAGTTTATTATACTCACAGGTCCTAGAGACAGGAAGCATGATATGCCTTGCAGGGCCACAGGGGAAGACACCAGGGTGGTCAGGAGCCAGAAGACAGGAGTGAGGGCAAGGTTTAGACCAGAGCCTTCCTTGGTGTTTCTGTGGAAAAAGCAAGGTAGGGCAGGGTGAACAGTTTAGGATTGGCTAGTTTGAAGAATTTCAGTGGGCTCTAGGCTACAGGGGTGGTCCCTGGTTGCCTGGCACCTGGCCCTGGAGTGATGAACGCAGACAGACATTGTCTCCTGGGGTGTATGGGTCAGATGAGGGAGGGCTCTGGTTGGTTAGTTTGCTAATCAAATGCTCTAGGGCCAGGCGTGGTAATCCCAGCACTTTGGAAGGCCAAGGTGGGAGAATCACTTGATCCCAGGAGTTTGAAACCAGCCTGGGCAACAAGGCGAAACCCTGTTTTTACCCCAATTTTTTTTTAATTTGCTGGGTGTAGTGGTGCATGCCTGTGACCCCAGCTACCCAGGAGGCTAAGGTGGGAGGATGGCTTGAGCCCAGGAAGTCAAGGCTGCATTAAGCCATGTTCATACCACTGCACTCCAGTCTGGGCGACAGAGTAAATGAGACCCTCTCTCAAAAAAAACAAAAAGAGAAACAAACAAACATAAAAAAATAAAATAAAATAAAATAAAAAAATAAACGAAGACCACGCTCCAGGCTGGGCCTTTTGTTATCTCTAGGAATTGGCTAGCCCCAGAGGGGCAGTCTCCCCTGGACCCAAAATGGGTTTTATGTTTGATGATGTCAAAACATCATAATATACAGAAAATTTAAGAATATATTTGCAATACAGTGGAGAAGGAGGAATGGCTGCTGGAGACACAGGCTGACAATGTGACTCACTTCCCAGGAATGAACCTGAGGAAGCCCTCTAATTCCACAGCCATCAGCTTTTCACAATCAGTAATGCCACACTCCATCAGACATCCTAAGAATGTGTGGCCCATGTGGATGAGAGGGGTTGCCTCTCAAAATTCAAAATGTATCATGAATGCTTAGAACAGTGCCTGGGATAAGGTAGACAGACATTTATAAAGTGGAAAAATATTTACTGATTTAATGAAAAAAGAGTGAATTAACAATGACCCTATTAAAATAACTCAGTGTAGTCCTTTTCACTACTGTTGTTTAAGGACCCTGTTTCAACACAGTTGTTTAAGGAACCTTTACATAAGGGTGGAAATTTTTGTTCCTCTTTCTCCTCTGTGATGTTTTTCTTCCTCTTTTCTCAGATGAAGACTGAAAATTCTAAGTTCTCACTGGGCAGAAATGGACATCAAGATCTTCAGATGAAAAGGCCCCTTAATAAGTGAGGGGAAAAGTCCTGATAGTACTTTAATTCTAAAATAGTAATCCCATGTGTGCAAGCGTCTGTGCCACCTTGGGAAACTGTGAAGCTTTGTGGCTGTTTATAAACTTGATAATTGGTTCTAACACTCAATGCCTGTTGGGAAGGGCTGCTATTCATCACCTTGACTCTGACTTTCAAGTCCTCCCTTAGTCTGATCTTGTGTTGTCATCTCATGATGCCGATGCCATTGGGATTGGCCCAAATTATTCTTATCCAAACAAAACATAAGCAAGAAAGACCTCTTCTATGACTTTGTAATATAACAGAACTGGAGAGATGAGTGACTGGGTTCTGGTTCGCCTTGGCCAGAGCTGTGTGTCCTTCTTATACCTCACTGCTCCTCAATTTCTGAATGTCTGAAAAAGCCAGCTGATAGATACTATAGATACTTATTCTGCCTAGCCCAAAAGAAAGCCAAGAGAATAATTATAGAATGCAAATACGAAAAGGAGAGTTAGATGAGGCCTCACAGGTCAGCTAAATTTGGCAAGACTTCCAATTTACAAGTGAGAAACTTGAGGTGCAGCGGTGTGTGCTCATTTGTTATTGCTCCGTAACAAATTACTGCAGACTTGGAGGCTTGAAACGGCACAAATTTATTCTCTTACAATTCTGGGAGTCAGAAGCTGGAAATGAGTCTTATGGGGCTGAAATCATCTTATGGGGTGTCAGCAAAGCTGATTTTCTCTGGAGACTCCAGGAGAGAATTTGTTTCCTTGCATCCTCCAGCTTCTAAAGGTGGCTGTCACTCCTTGGCTCCTGGCTGAATTGCTCCAATCTCTGTTTTTATTGCCAGTTAGCCTTCTTCTCTCTGACTCTGATTCCCCTGCTTTCTTCTTATAAGGATCTTTGTGATTCAAATAAAGCCACCCAGATAAGCCAGGATAATCTCAAGGTGAAACAGACAGAAATCGATGACAGAGCCTATGCTGGCTTGTGTCAGCAGGAAGGACAGGGTGCACCAGGTGTGGCAGACCCTGAACTGCATCACTGTTGTTAGACTGCTGTTTACTCTCTCCATGCCTTGCTGCTGTCACTTCCTGAATGTCGGCATACTGTATATTACCTCTGAAGGGTCTTTCCCACATGGCAGGAAAGATGAACGCTGACAGCCCTAGATTTGAATCCTTCTAAAAACTCGAGAGGCAGGAGGCTGTCCTTTCCCTTAGTTTCTATAAAACAGTCCCAAGGAACGGCTCTAATTATCCTGGCTTGATAATGTATGCAAAGTTCAAGTCTGGCAGGAGGTTTTGCACAAACCCAGCTTCCAGAGTTCTGCGAGGGTTCTTACTCTGGGGCTCAAAGCAGCCCTGGCTGCTGCAGCAGTCCCCACGCCATCAGGACAGTTGCAAGGAGAAAAAAGGAGCCCCAATCCCTCACCACTTGCATTTTTTGGTCTAGTCTGGGAAGACAGAACATTGGCACAATTTATGAAAAGCAACTTTGTTACTCACAGTTAAGCAGCAAAAATCAACAGAAACCCAGGGTCCACCATGAGCAGTTCCCCAGGGTTCAGGAATGCTGCCAAGGGCAGATGCAGTCTAAGCATGCCTCACATTACACTCTAGCTGAGGGACTCTGAAAGCACTCCATCCTGGGTTTATATACCCTGGGTACCACTTGGACCACTGAATGCAAGCACTGCAGAACATCCTATTCTAGAAGGAATAAGAACGTAGCCTGGATTGCTCCAGACATTTCCTCCTTATTACAGGATTTTCAGTAGTTTCTGTCTAGGAATTAAAAGCAAGAAGGGGAAGAGCTGGGTTGGCCAAGGTCATCCAGGGACTTATGTTCCTGCAATGTGCTCATTTCTGAGCCAATCTCTGTAACCAGCCAGGGATGGTGCCCTGGTTCAGCCTGGGTCATGTGTCCACACTGTGGGCAAAGCTGGAGGGCAGGATTACTATCAGGAGAAGGCACAGGAAGAAAATCATGCTGGGCAAGGCAAATTCATGGTTACCTCAGCCTCCAGCTTGTCTGAGAGTGTCCCATGGCCATGGTTCATGATGGGTGATGGGCAACCAGGATAAGACAGAAGCCAGGGAAAGAATGAAGATAAAAAAGAGTGGGCCCAGAGGAGCACAGCCCATGAGATTGCACCTCTGGTCCTTGGGAGGCAGTGGTTTCAAAGAGGGGCACTGCAGATGAACACTCCCAACACGGCTAAGGAGGTCAGAGACATGCCACATCTCTAGGACAAGATGAAGTGGGGACAGCCACCTCCAGCTTCACGCTCCCGCTCAGCAAAATATGGACAATAGTTCTGGATTCATAGGGCTTGTCTAAAGTTCTATAGAAGCAGGACCTGAGACACAGATTCTTGGTGCAAGTGATCTCAGAAAGAGAATGTGAGTGGCAAGATAGAAAGAAAAAGGAAGCCAAGAAAAATGTAGATTCAGCTGCATTTTAACCTCTCAGTCTGATCCCACCTCAGCCTGATCCCACCATAGCATGAAGAACACCACAAAGTTATGCAACCTTGAGACAAGGCACCAGACTTTTGCACCCCATATCTGTCACTCATTGTCTGTGGCCACCCCTAGGGGGAAAGCAGGCATTTCTAGGCAAGGTGGCTCCCCTTAGCTGAGCATTCAGAAGAAGGAAGCAGCTGCAACCTGTGAGCAGCCAACACTCAGCTACGGGGTGGTGCCTGGCAGATTAAAGGGTATCTGGTGGGGGCCCCAACTATACCCCTTATGGGGCTATTGTGAGATAATGAAGCTCAAGTCCTATCACAAGGCTGGGAGTTATCATTGTCATCATCATTATCTTATCCCTGTGGTAGAGAAGTAATAAATAGTAAGCATCACATAACACATGCCTCTTGGCTGGCTGCTGCACAGACATACATAGGCAGTAGGAATGTAGACAGTCCTTTGTTCATATCCTGTGCCACCCCTGCCATGGACTAGTTATGTGATTTGGGGTGCCAAATTTAGCCCCCTTGAGCCTCAGGGTTCTAATCCATAAAATGGGCTAGGTAACCAGAGCTGGGCTGTTGCAAGGATGACATGAGGTCATCCCCATGGTGCTCTAGGTGCGGTTCTTGGAACAGAAGGAAGCATTCAAGTGACTGTGGGTCATCAGCTTCTGTGGTCAGACAGTCTAAAGCTTCAGCTGACACACATGGAGGCCAAGAAGACACTGGCTTCACGAAAGGCAGTAATATGAATGTGTATTATGTAAAAGATGAAGCCAACTGTGTTAAGGAAGCAAATCCATTTTCAAAAAGAGGATGTGAAAACAAAGCCTCTAAAGATGTCTGTCTGTTACTCATCAAGACTGTGCCACGGATAGGGCCTTTGCTGTACAGCAGCTCCTCAAATGCTCACACAGGCCACCGCTCAGAACAAAGGGGCCTCACCCTGGGCTTCCACAGAGATTTGTCAGCCCGAGGCCACCACCTTTAATTTGGTGGATCAGCTTTTCCTGCCTGTAATCAAAGAGGATAGGATGTGTGTCGAGGTATAGATTAGTTGGGGCTGCCCTGCCCCGCACCCTAATAAAGGTGTAGCCATGAACCTTATTTAGTCTCTCCTAAGCCTCATTTCCTTCTTAGTTAACGGGGGAAAATAATATTTGCATTTAGGATTATTTTAGAGAACTAAATGAAATGGTATTTGTGAACACTTAAATCAGTACCTGGTCTTACATCAGTCCATTTGAGTCAGTGCCTGCTGCCAAAAAGCAACTATTATTGTGGTTATTGATGTTCATTTTTTCAACCAGTATTTACTGTCTACCATGTGACAACATTGATTTTGGTGGTGGGAAGACATTGGCAAGAAAAAAACATGAGGGTCCTGTGCATAAGAAGCTTACATTCAAGCGAGGAGAGATAGTTAACATAGAACCACGAAAACCTACAGGATGCGATAGTCACATAGAGAATTAAAATAGGATGATGAGACAGAGTGATGGAATAGATCCCTGAGTCTGGCCTCTACTTTAGAAAGGCCTCTCTAAGAGGTGAGGTTCAGGCTGAGATCCAAAAACCCAGATGAGGCCAGGCACGGTGGCTCATGCCTGTAATCCCAGCACTTTGGGAGGCCAAGGCAGACGGATCGCCTGAGGTCAGGAGTTCGAGACCAGCCTGGCCAACCATGGCCAACATGGTGAAACTAAAATACTCTTCTCTACTAAAAACACAAAAACTAGCCAGGCATGGTGGCACATGCCTGTAATCTCAGCTACTCGGGAGGCTGAGGCAGGAGAATTGCTTGAACCCAGGAGGCAGAGGCTGCAGTGAGCTGAGATCATGCCACTATACTCCAGCTTGAGCAACAGAGTGAGACTCCGTCTCAAAAAGAAAACAAAAACCCAGATGAGCAGCACCACTGGCGAAATCACCTGGGGAAAGTATGTTTCAGAGGGAGTGCAAAGGCCCTGAAGTAAAACAGTTAGGCATAGTGGGAACAGGCTCAGTATGTTTAAGGGACACACAAAAGGCCAGGGTGGCTGGAGTATGGTGGGGAAGGGGAGTGGTCAGAGGAGAGATGAGTTTGGAACAGTGGACAGAAAAGACCATTTAGTTTCATAGACCAAGGTAAAGAGTTTAGCTCTTAATCTAAATGGGATAGAAAGCAACAGAAGGGTTTTAAGCTAAAAAGAGATATAATCTGAAACAGGCTTTTAAAAGGTCACCTGGAGCTGGCACAGTAGCTCATGCCTGTAATCTTAGCACTTTGGGAGTTTGAGGTAGGAGGATCGCTTGAGGCCAGAAATTAGAGACCAGCCTGGGCAACACAGCAAGACTTCATCTCTACAAAAAAATAAAAAGGAAAAAATTATCCAGGATAGGTGGTACGCAGTGCCTGTAATCTTAGCTACACAGGAACCTGATGCAGGAGGATTGCTTGAGCCCAGGAGTTTGAGGATGCAATGAGCTATGATTGCGCCACCGCACTCCAGCCTGGGTACCAAGAGAGATGCTGTCTCAAAAAATTAAATAAATAAATAAATAAATAAATAAAAGTTTGCCTGGATAATTTCATCCAATATTTAAGGAAGCAATTACAACATCCCACATATATATCTTTCAGAAAATTGAACATGTGGGAATACTTCCCAATTTGTCATATGAAGCTGGCATTATCCTACCAACAAAGCCAAATACAGCAGGAAAAGAAGACTAAAATCTAATGAATAATAACCCCATGAACATATGCACAAAAATCCTTAACAAAATGTGAGAAAGCTGAATCCAGCAACATGTAGAAAGTGTTATGTACCATGATCAAGAAATTTATCCCAGGAATGTGAGGTTAGTAACATCTAAAAATCAATTAATGAACTGCAACATATTAATAGAATAAAGAAGGCCGGGCACAGTGGTTCATGCTTGTAATCCCAGCACTCTGGGAGGCTGCAGCAGGCAGATCACTTGAGGTCAGGAGTTCCAGACCAGCCTGGCCAACACGGTGAAACCCTGTCTCTAATGAAATTACAAAAGTTAGCCGGGCATAGTGGTGGGCGCCTGTAATCCCAGCTACTTGGGAGGCTGAGGCAGGAGAATTTCTTAAATCCGGGAAGTGGAGGTTGCAGTGAGCCGAGATCGCACCATTGCACTCCAGCCTGGGCGACAGAGTGAGACTCCATCTCAAAAAAAAAAAAAGAATAAAGGACAAACCTTTCATATGCACTTCAACAGATGCACAAAATGCACTTGCTATGGAAATGTAAAATGGCGTAGCTATGGAAAACAATATGGCAGTTCCTCAAGAAGTTAAAAATGGAATTACCACAGGATTCAGCAATTCCACATCTGGGTATATGCCCAAATGAATCAAAAGCAGGGACTTGAACAGATATTTGTACACCCATGTTCACAGCAGCATTATTCACAATGGGCCAATGTTGGAAGTAACCCAAATGTCCCTTAAAGGATGAATGGATAAACAAAATTTAGTATATACCTACAATGAAGTATTATTCAGCCTTAAAAAGAAAGAAAATTCTGATATATGCTGCAACATGAATGAACCTAGAGGATATTATGCTAAGTGAAAAAAGCCAGACACAAAAGGACAAATACTGTATGATTCCCCTTACACGAGGTACCTAGACAAACTCAGAGATAGAAAGTAGAATGGTGGTTGCCAGGCACTAGCAGGAGAAAGGAATGGAGAATTAGTGTTTAATGGGTATAGGGTTTCCATTTTGCAAGACGAAAAGAGTTCTGGAGATGGATGGTAATGAGGGTAGCACAACAATGTGAGTGTACTTAACACTACTGAACTGCACACTTAAAAATGGTTAAGATGGTAAACTTCATGGTATGTGCATTTTACAATTCAAAAAAAAATGGGGCCAGGCGGGATGGCTTATGCTTGTAATCCCAGCACTTTGGGTGGCTGAGGCGGGCAGATCACTTGAGGTCAGGAGTTCGAGACCATCCTGGCCAGTATGACGAAACCCCATCTCTACTAAAAATACAAAAATTAGACAGGCGTGGTGGTGTGTGCCTGTAGTCCCAGCTACTTGGGAGGCTGTGGCAGGAGAATTGCTTGAACTCGGGAGGTGGAGGTTGCAGTGAGCTGAGATCACGCCACTGAACTCCAGCGTCTGCAACAAAGTGAGACTCCATGTCAAAAATAAATAAATAAATGAAATGAAATGAAAGCTACTGTGGCTGTGAGGCCATGACAGGCAGATGTGGCATCACAGTGCTCTCCACAAGCCCATGCAGCTGATCAGACTTCCCTGTGAGCCCAGCCTTTCCTTTGTTTCAGGCTGACATCATTAGTGACTTTTCCTCTGATCCTCCAGCTGCAGCCTTCCAGAACTCTCCTCTTCCAGCTCCACCGACAATCTAATTCCAATATAAAACCTGTTAATACTTTTTAGAAAATAATGCATTTGAAAAAATCCAACTCCCATTCATGACAAAACCTCTCAGCAAAATAGGAAAAGAAAGGAACTTCCTTAATCTGATAAAGGGTATCTATGCAAAACCTACAGCTAACTTCATATTTAATATGAAATACTGTTAAGACTGGTAGTAAAGCAAAGGTGTCACCTCTCATTATTTTTATTCAACATGGTATTAGAAAATCTTATCACTGCAATAAGGCAACAAAAAAACAAAACATCTAGATTGGAAAGGAGGAAGTAAAGCTGTTTTTATTTACAGATAACATGATTCTGTATGCAGAAAATCCCAAGGAATCTATCATCAAAACAAAACCCAAAAACCCATACTACTAGAACTAATAAATTCAGTAATAAGATAAACAATCCCATTTTTAAATGGGAAAGGAATTTCAATAGGCCATTTCACCAAAAATTAGATGTTCAATAGCTAACAAGCACATGAAAAGATGCTTAATGTCATCAGTCATTAGAGAAATGCAAATTAAAATCAAAATGAGATGCTACAACACACATCTACTACTAGTGTCAAAAAGACTGACAATATTAGGCATTGGCAAGGATGTGGAGAAACCTTATACATTGCTGATGGGAACATAATATAGTACCATCACTCTGGAAAGTATTTTGGCAGTTTCTTAAAAAGTTAAATATATACTTATCATATGATTCAGCAATTCTACTCCTAGATATTTACTCAAAAGTAATAAAAATATATGTCCACACAAAGTCTTGTATGCAAAAATTCACAGAAGCATTATCCATAGTAGCCCAAAACTGGAAATAATAAAATTTTTCATCAACTAGTGAATGAATAATCAAAATTTGATGTATCCATACAAAGGAATACTGTTGAGCAAAAAAAGGAACAAACTACTGATACATGCTACAACCTGGATGAATCTCAAAAACATTTTACCAAGTGAAAAAAATCAGACATAAGCAACCACATATAGTATTATTCCATGTATGTGAAATTCCAGAAAAGGCTAATCTATACAGTCAGAAACAAGATTTAATGGTTGCCTAGGCTGGGCGTGGGCACTGGACTGACCAAAAATGGGTCAACCCTGTTTGGAAGACATGGAAATGTTCTCAAACTAGATTATGGTGAAAGTTGTACAACTCTATAAATTTACTAAAAACAATTGATTTGTACACTTACAATGGATGAAATTTATGAAGATAACATATACCTTAATACAGCTGTTTAGAAAACTGGGGGTAATTAGTAGGGGAATGGAGCTGTTGTAGTGATCTAAGGTGAAGGTGATGGCTTAAGCCAACATGATTGTAGTGAGGATAGTGAGAACTGATGGGATTCTGGTGTTAGTAAAGTTGACCAGACTTGCTGACAATGAAACACATAGTGAGGAAAGAAGATAGAGAGGAACTGTGGGAATAGAGGTGGTGATAGTTGTGGTTATATTTTGACCTGGAAAAGACAGGCTTTGTGGTTAAATTCTGAGGGTTCATTATCACCCACAGCTGAGAGCCCTGGCTGATGTGTGGGTGGAGGCAAGAGGAGGTATATGTGTGTGCATGTTGGGTGAGGGAGAGGAGGGCCCTTCCTGTAAGTACAGATTCCTGGGCTCTGCTTCTACTGAATCAGGACTGCTAGTGGTTGTTGCTATAATCCACATTAAAAAAGAAAAAGTTCCCTCAGGCAATTCAGAAGCACAGCAAGATTTGTACATTAATTTGCTATATGCATTATTTTGAAAGTGTTACAATGGGTGATTTTAAAAAATTAATTCCTATAGTCTAATGTTCATCTTTAGTGTCAAGAGTATAGATATCCTGTTCCCATTCACATTGGTTTGGCCCTAAGAAAGCCAACATCAAAAGTCTTTCCCGTAGTTCAAAAACGGAACTTCACAGAAAACCAAAAACAAATATACAGCTTAAGACTATCACCAGCAATATCCCAGAACTCAAATATGAAAAAGAGACAGTTCCTGGGGCCACAGAGCAGTGAAAATTTTCTGAGCAGAAACAGACTGTTCTCGCTAAGAATCTGCCACATCCTTCCCAGCAGTCTGCCCAGCACCCAACATGAGGGAACCTCTCCACCCCACAACTCACAGTTTCTACAGCGGAAAAAGTGAGATGAAGGTGGACAACCAGCTTCCCTGCTTTCTTGAGTTCTCTGGCAGGAGAATTATCCCTGCCTCCACCCATGGGAAGCATCAAGAATGCCTGGTGGGAGAAATATCCCTGAGAACAGCCAGAGACAAACAGGGGCAGTAGGGTCACTATCCCTAGCCGTGGAAACTGCTCTGTAACTTGGCCAAAAGAGATGCCAAATCAAAGTGGCTTTTCAACAGAATCACTCTGTGGGAGATTCATTCCACAGGGACACAAACCCCTAGTCAGCCTCCCCATACTTCTGGGATAATCCCTTTGGGACATCCCCGACTCAGGTCAGGTGGCATTCTGATTGTTTAACCAGAACTGAGGCAAACCTGGAATTAAGGTGTCATCTAGCGCTAAAAAGAGAGCAGTTACCTAGTAGGGGAGAAAAAAAAAGAAAATTGCAAAGAATCTCTAAGCAAACATATACAATAAGAAGCAAAATGAGCCAGAGAGGACTGGAATAAACAATTAATCCTTCAATATAAAGGCATAGATGTATGTCCACGAGAAAGAACAGCAAACAGGGAATGATGCCTTCCCAAACGAACAAAGCAAATGAGCACCCTAATGAAATGGTGGTATGTGAACTCTCTGACCAAGAATTTTAAATAGCAGTTTTTTTCTTTTTTTTTTTTTTTTGAGATTTTGTTTTAATATGCTTTAAGTTCTGGGGTACATGTGCACAACGTGGAGGTTTGTTACATATGTATACATGTGCCATGTTGGTGTGCTGCACCCATTAACTCTTCATTTACATTAGGTATATCTCCTAATGCTATCCCTCCCACCTCCCCCCACCCCACGACAGGCCCCGCTGTGTGATGTTCCCCACCCTGTGTCCAAGTGTTCTCATTGTTCAATTCCCACCTATGAGTGAGAATATGTGGTGTTTGGTTTTCTGTCCTTGCTATAGTTTGCTGAGAATGATGGTTTCCAGCTTCATCAATGTCCCTACAAAGGACACGAACTCATCCTTTTTTTATGGCTGCATAGTATTCTATGGTGTATATGTGCCACATTTTCCTAATCCATTCTATCACTGATGGACATTTGGGTTGGTTCCAAGTCTTTGCTATTGTGAATAGTGCCTCAATAAACATACGTGTGCATGTGTCTTTATAGCAGCATGATTTATAATCCTTTGAGTATATTCCCAGTAATGGGATGGCTGGGTCAAATGGTATTTCTAGTTCTAGATCCTTGAGGAATCACCACACTGTCTTCCACAATGGTTGAACTAGTTTACAGTCCCACCAACTGTGTAAAAGCGTTCCTATTTCTCCACATCCTCTCCAGTACCTGTTGTTTCCTGACTTTTTAATGATCGCCATTCTAACTGGTGTGAGATGGTATCTCATTGTGGTTTTGATTTCCATTTCTCTGATGGCCAATGATGATGAGCATTTTTTCATGTGTCTGTTGGCTGCATAAATGTCTTCTTTTGAGAAGTGTCTGTTCATCTCCTTTGCCCACTTTTTGGTGGGGTTGTTTGATTTTTTGTTGTAAATTTGTTTAAGTTATTTGTAGATTCTGGATATTAGCCCTTTGTCAGATGGGTAGATTGCAAAAATTTTCTCCCATTCTGTAGGTTGCCTGTTCACTCTGATGGTAGTTTCTTTTGCTGTGCAGAAGCTCTTTAGTTTAATTCAATCCCATTTGTCAATTTTGGCTTTTGTTGCCATTGCTTTTCATGTTTTAGTCACGAATTCCTTGCCCATGCCTATGGCCTGAATGGTATTACCTAGGTTTCCTTCTAGGGTTTTCATGGTTTTAGGTCTAACATTTAAGTCTTTAATCCATCTTGAATTAATTTTTGTATAAGGTGTAAGGAAGGGATCCAGTTTCACCTTTCTACATATGGCTAGCCAGTTTTCCCAGCACCATTTATTAAACAGGGAATCCTTTCCCCATTTCTTGTTTTGGTCAGGTTTGTCAAAGATCAGATAGTTGTAGATGTGTGGTATTATTTCCAAAGGCTCTATTCTGTTCCATTGGTCTATATCTCCGTTTTGGTACCAGTACCATGCTGTTTTGGTTACTGTAGATTTGTAGCATAGTTTGAAGTCAGGTAGCATGATGCCTGCAGCTTTGTTCTTTTGGCTTAGAATTGACTTGGCAATGTGGGCTCTTTTTTAGTTCCATATGAAATTTAAAGTAGTTTTTTCCAATTCTGTGAAGAAAGTCATTGGTAGCTTGATGGGGATGGCATTGAATCTATAAATTACCTTGGGCAGTGTGGCCATTTTCACGATATTGATTCTTCCTATCCATGAGCATGGAATGTTCTTCCATTTGTTTGTGTCCTCTTTTATTTCATTGAGCAGTGGTTTGTTGTTCTCCTTGAAGAGGTCCTTCACTTCCCTTCTAAGCTGGATTTCTAGGTATTTTATTCTCTTTGAAGCAATTGTGAATGGGAGTTCACTCATGATTTTGCTCTCTGTCTGTTATTGGTGTATAGGAATGCTTGTGATTTTTGCACATTGATTTTGTATCCTGAGACTTTGCTGAAGTTGTCTATCAGCTTAAGGGGATTTTGGGCTGAGATGATGGGGTTTTCTAGATATACAATCATGTCATCTGCAAACAGGGACAATTTGACTTCCTCTTTTCCTAATTGAATGCCCTTTATTTCCTTCTCCTGCCTAATTGCCCTGGCCAGAACTTCCAACACTATGTTGAATAGGAGTGGTGAGAGAGGGCATCCCTGTCTTGTGCCAGTTTTCAAAGGGAATGCTTCCAGTTTTTGCCCATTCAGGATGATATTGGCTGTGGGTTTGTCATAAATAGCTCTTACTATTTTGAGATACGTCCCATCAATACCTAGTTTATTGAGAGTTTTTAGCATGAAGGGTTGTTGAATTTTGCCAAAGGCCTTTTCTGCATCTACTGAGATAATCATGTGGTTTTTGTCTTTGGTTCTGTTTATATGACAGATTACATTTATTGATTTGTGTATGTTGAGCCAGCCTTGCATCCCAGGGATGAAGCCAACTTGATCGTGGTGGATAAGCTTTTTGATGTGCTGCTGGATTCGGTTTGCCAGTATTTTATTGAGGATTTTTGCATCAATGTTCATCAGGGATATTGTCTAAATTTCTCTTTTTTCGTTGTGTCTCTGCCAGGCTTTGATATCGGGATGATGTTGGCCTCATAAAATGAATTAGGGAGGATTCCCTCTTTTTCTATTAATTGGAATAGTTTCAGAAGGAATGGTACCAGCTCCTCTTTGTACCTCTGGTAGAATTTGGCTGTGAATCCATCTGGTCCTGGACTTTTTTTGGTTAGTAGGCTATTAATTATTGCCTCAATTTCAGAACCCATTATTGGTCTGTTCAAGGATTCAACTTCTTCCTGGTTTAGTCTTGGAATGGTGTATGTGTCACGGAATTTATCCATTTCTTCTAGATTTTTGAGTTTATTTGCATAGAGGTGTTTATAGTATTCTCTGATGGTAGTTTGTATTTCTGTGGGATCGGTGGTGATAGCCCCTTTATCATTTTTTATTGTGTCCTTTTGATTCTACTCTCTTTTCTTCTTTATTAATCTTGCTAGTGGTCTATCAGTTTTGTTGATCTTTTCAAAAAACCAGCTCCTGGATTCACTGATTTTTTTAAGGGTTTTTTGTGTCTCTATCTCCTTCAGTTCTGCTCTGATCTTAGTTATTTCTTGCCTTCTGCCAGCTTTTGAATGTGTTTGCTCTTGCTTCTCTAGTTCTTTTAATTGTGATGTTAGGGTGTCAATTTTAGATCTTTCCTGCTTTCTCTTGTGGGCATTTAGTGCTATAAATTTCCCTCTACGCACTGCTTTAAATGTGTCCCAGAGATTCTGGTATGTTGTGTCTTTGCTTTCATCTATTTCGAAGAACATCTTAATTTCTGCCTTCATTTCGTTGTGTACCAAGCAGTCATTTAGGAGCAGGTTGTTCAGTTTCCATGTAGTTGAGCAGTTTTGAGTTTCTTAATCCTGAATTCTAGTTTGATTGCACTGTGGTCTGAGAGACAGTTTGTTATAATTTCTGTTCTTTTACATTTGCTGAGGAGTGCTTTACTTCCAACTATGTGGTCAATTTTGGAATAGGTGTGGTGTGGTGCTGAAAAAAAATGTATATTCTGTTGATTTGGGGTGGAGAGTTCTGTAGATGTCTATTACGTCCACTTGGTGCAGAGCTGAGTTCAATTCCTGGATATCCTTGTTAACTTTCTGTCTCATTGATCTGTCTAATGTTGACAGTGGGGTGTTATAGTCTCCCATTATTATTGTGTGGGAGTCTAAGTCTCTTTGTAGGTCTCTAAGGACTTGCTTTATGAATCTGGGTGCTCCTGTATTGGGTGTGTATATATTTAGGACAGTTAGCTCTTCTTGTTGAATTGATCCCTTTACCATTATGTAATGGCCTTCTTTGTCTCTTTTGATCTTTGTTGGTTTAAAGTCTGTTTTATCAGAGACTAGGATTACAACCCCTGCTTTTTTTTGTTTTCCATTTGCTTGGTAGATCTTCCTCTATCCCTTTATTTTGAGCCTATGTGTGTCTCTGCACATGAGACCAGTCTCCTGAATACAGCACACTGATGAGTCTTGACTGTTATTCAATTTGCCAGTCCATGTCTTTTAATTGGAGCATTTAGCCCATTTACATTTAAGGTTAATATTGTTATGTGTGAATCTGATCCTGTCATTATGATGTTAGCTGGTTATTTTGCTCATTAGTTGATACAGTTTCTTCCTAGCATGGATGGTCTTTACAATTTGGCATGTTTTTGCAGTGGCTTGTACTGGTTGTTCCTTTCCATGTTTAGTGCTTCCTTCAGGAGCTCTTGTAAGGCAGGCCTGGTGGTGACAAAATCTCTCAGCATTTGTTGATCTGTAAAGGATTTTATTTCTCCTTCACTTATGAAGCTTAGTTTGGCTGGATATGAAATTCTGGGTTGAAAATTCTTTTCTTAAAGAATGTTGAATATTGGCCCCCACTCTCTTCTGGCTTGTAGAGTTTCTGCCAAGCGATCAGCTGTTAGTCTGATGGGCTTCCCTTTGAGGGTAACCCGACCTTTCTCTCTGGCTGCCCTTAACATTTTTTTCTTTCATTTCAGCTTCGGTGAATCTGACAATTATGTGTCTTGGAGTTGCTCTTCTCGAGGAGTATCTTTGTGGTGTTCTCTGCATTTCCTGAATTTGAATGTTGGCCTGCCTTGCTAGGTTGAGGAAGTTCTCCTGGATAATATCCTGAAGAGTGTTTTCCAACTTAGTTCCATTCTCCCCATCACTTTCAGGTACACCAATCAGACATAGATTTGGTCTTTTCACATAGTCCCATATGTCTTAGAGGCTTTGTTAGTTTCTTTCTACTCTTTTTACTCTAAACTTCTCGCTTCATTTCTTTCATTTCATCTTCAATCACTGATACCGTTTCTTCCACTTGATCAAATCCGCTACTGAAACTTGTGCATGCATCACATAGTTCTCATGCCTTGGTTTTCAGCTCCATCAGGTCATTTAAGGACTTCTCTACACTGTTTATTTTAGTTAGCCATTCATCTAATCTCTTTTCAAGGTTTTTAGCTTCTTTGCGATGGGTTCAAACATCCTCCTTTAGCTCGGAGAAGTTTGTTATTACTGATCGTCTGAAGCCTTCTTCTCTAAACTCGTCAAAGTCATTCTCTGTCCAGCTTTGTTCCGTTGCTGGCGAGGAGCTGCATTCCTTTGGAGGAGAAGGGGTGCTCTGATTTTTAGAATTTTCAGCTTTTCTGCTCTGGTTTTTCCCATCTTTGTGGTTTTATCTACCTTTGGTCTTTGATTATGGCGACGTACAGATGGGGTTTTGGTGTGGATGTCCTTTCTGTTTGTTAGTTTTCCTTCTAACAGTCAGGACCCTCAGCTGCAGGTCTGTTGGAGTTTGCTGGAGGTCCACTCCAGACCCTGTTTGCCTGGGTATCACCAGCAGAGGCTGAAGAACAGCAAATACTGCAGAATGGCAAATGTTGCTGCCTGATCCTTCCTCTGGAAGCTTTGTCTCAGAGGAGCACCTGGCTGTATGAAGTGTCAGTTGGCCCCTACTGGGAGGTGCCTCCCAGTTAGGCTACTCTGGGGTCAGGGACCCACTTGAGGAGGCAGTCTGTCCGTTCTCAGATCTCATACTCCATGCTGGGAGAACCACTACTCTCTTCAAAGCTGTCAGACAGGGACGTTTAAGTCTGCAGAAGTTTCTGCTGCCTTTTGTTCAGCTATGCCCTGCCCCTAGAGGTGGTGCCTACAGAGGTAGGCTGGCCTCCTTGAGCTGCGGTGAGCTCCACTCAGTTTGAGCTTCCCAGCCACTTTGTTTACCTACTCAAGTCTCAGCAATGGCGGATGTCCCTCCCCCAGCCTCACTGCTGCCTTGCAGTTCGATCTGAGACTGCTGTGCTAGCAGTGAGCAAGGCTCCATGGGCGTGGGACCCTCTGAGCCAGGCACGGAATATCATCTCTTGGTGTGCCATTTGCTAAGGCCATTGGAAAAGCACAGTATTAGGGTGGGAGTGTCCCGATTTTCCAAGTACTGTCTGTTACAGCTTCCCTTTGCTAGGAAAGGGAATTCCCTGACCCCTTGCACTTCCCGGGTGAGGCAATGCCCTGCCCTGCCCCATGGGCTGCAACACTGTCTAACAAGCCCCAGTGAGATGAACCCAATACCTCAGTTGGAAATGCAGAAATCACCTGTCTTCTGTGTTGCTCATGCTGGGAGCTGCAGACTGGAGCTATTCCTATTTGGGTATCTTGGAACCTCCTCCTAAAACAGCAGTTTTAAGGAAACTCAGTGATCTCTAAGATAACACAGAAAAGCAATTCATAAATTACTCAGAGAAATTTAACAAAGAGATTGAAATTTTAAAAAAATCAAATATTGGAACTGAGAAATACATTCCCTGCATTAGAGACTCTCAATGACATAATAGATCAAGCAGAGGAAAGAATCAGTAAGCTCATAGACAGGCTATTTGAAAATATGCAGTCAGAGGAGAAAAAGAAAAAAGAATGAAATGAATGAAGATTGCCTGCAAGACAAAGAAAATTATCTCAAAAGACCAAATCTAATAATCATTGATGTTCAAGAAAAAGTTGAACAAGAGCAAGGGGTAGAAAGTATATTCAAATAAATAATAATAGAAAACTTTCTAAAACTTGAGAAAGAGACAAATAGCCAGATACTGAAAAGTAAGAGAACAACAGATTTGACCAAAATAAGACTATTCCAAGTCATATAATAATCGAACTCTCAAAGGGTAAAGACAAATTCTCAAAAGATAAAAGCAGCAAGAGATAAGAAGCAAATAACATACAAAGGAGCTCCAATTCATCTGGCAACAGACATCTCAACAGAAACCATACAGGTCGGGAGGGAGTGGCATGACATTTTCGAAGTGCTGAAAGAAAAAAACTCATCCAAGCATACTGTGTCAAGCAAAGATATTCTTCAAAAATGAAGGAGAGATCAAGTCTTTCTTGGACAAACAAAATTCTGAGAGAATTTACTACCACCTGACCTGTTTTACAAGAAATGCTAAAGGGAGTTCTTCAGTGTGAAAACAAAACAAAACAAAACTCTGACATGCAAAAAGAAAGTACTTAAACATATAAAACCCACTGGTAACATTAACTACATGGACAAACCCAGAATACTCTAATACCGTAATTGGGATATGTAATCCACTCATAACTCTAGTATAGAGCCCAAAAGACAAAACTATTAAAACTAGCAACAGCAACATGTTAAGCTCTTAGCAACAGCAATGTGTTAAGAGATCGGCAATATAAAAATATGTAATTAGAGATGACAAAGTCAAAATTTGGAGGGGATAGAGTTAAAGTACAGTTTTTTTTTTTCATTTTTTTCTTTGTTTCTATTTTCTTTGCCATTGAAGATATAATCTCTTTAAAATAACTCGTTATAACTATAAGATGTTTTTTGTAAGCTTCATGGTAACCACAATGTGAAAATCTACAACAGATTCACTAAAAATGAATAACAAGGAATTAAAACATACTACCAGAGTAAACCACTTACCCACAAAGGAAGACAGTAAGAACGGAAAAAACAGAAGAGAGGAACTACAAAATAACCAGAAAACAAGCAACAAAATGGCAGTAGTAATTACTTATAAATAATAACGATGAATGTAAATGGACTAAATTCTTCAATAGAAAGGCATAGAGTGGCTGAATTAATAAAGAAACAAGACCCAACTATACATTGTCTACAAGAAACCCACTTCACCTATAAAGACACACATAGAATAAAAGTGAAGGGTTGGAAAAAGATATTCTGTACAACTGGAAACCAAAAAAGAGCAGGAATAACTGTACTTAGATTAAAAAATGGACTACAAATCTAAGACTGTAAGAAGGACAAAGAAGGTCATGGTATAATGATAAAATGATCAATTCAGCAAGAGGATATAATAATTTTAAGTATCTATGCAAATAACACCAGAGCTCCCAAGTATATAAAGCAAACATTAGGAGTTCCAAAGGAGGGATAAACTGCAATACGATAACAGCAGAGGACTTCAACACCCCACTCTCAGTAATAGACGGATCATCCAGACAGAAAATCAACAAAGAAATGTTAGATTTCACTACACACTAGACCAAATAGCCTTAATTGACATTTACTGCAATAAAATACACATTTTTAATAAGTACATGGAAGATTCTCCAGAATAGATTATATTTTATATCATAAAACATGTCTCAACAAATTCAAAAAAGTAGAAATCATATTAAGTATGTATTTTGACCACAGTGAAATAAAACCGAAAATCAGTAGCAATAGGAGCCTCGGAAAATACACAAATACCTGGAAATTAAACAACAGCTCCTGAATGAGCAATGGGTTGATGAAGAAATTCAGAAGGAAATTTGACGATTTCTTGAAACAAATGCAAATGGAAATACAACATACCAAAATCTATAGGACACAGCAAAAGCAGTTGTAAGAGGGAAGCTTGTAGCAATGAACACCTATATCAAAAATGTAGAAAGACTGAACGATCTAATGAGGCACCTCAAAGAACCAGGAAAACCCAGACAAACCAAATCCAAAATGAGTAGGAGGAAAGAAGTAATACAGGCCAGGCACAGTAGTTCACCCCTGTAATCCCAGCACTTTTGAGGCTGAGGCAGGCGGATCACTTGAGCCCAGGAGTTCAAAACCAGCCTGGGCAACATGGCAAAACCCTGCCTCTACTAAAAACACAAGAAATTAGCTGAGCATGGTGGCACATGCCTGTAGTCCCAGCTACTCAGGTAGGAGGTAGGAAATCACCTGAGCATGGGAAGTTGAGGCTGCAATGAGCTGAGATGGCACCACTGCACTCCAGCTTGGGCAATGGGAGTGAGACCCTGTCTCAAAAAACAAAAACAAAAACAAAACCCAATACAGATCAATGAAATGAAAAGTTGTGCTTTTTTAAGAAAGATAAAGTTGGCAAACCTTTAGCTAGACTAAGGAAAAAAAGTGACCCAAATAAATAAAATAAAAAATGAAAAAGGAGACATAACAACTGAGAAATACAAAGAATAATTAGAGACTATTGTGAACAACTACATGCCAACAAATTGGAAAACCTAGAAGAAATGGATAAGTTGCTGGACACATACAAACTACCAAGATGAACCATGGAGAACGAGAAAACCTCAACAAATGAGTAACAAGTAATGAGATTGTCTTAGTCCATTTTGCATTGCTGTAAAGGAATACATAAGGCTAGGTAATTTATTTAAAAAAAAAATAAGAGGTTTAGTTGGCTCACTGTTCTGCAGGCTATACAAGAAGCATGGTGCCAGCATCTGCTTCTGGTGAGGGCCTCACAGGATGCTTCCACTCATGATAGAAGGTGACAGAAAGTTGGCATGTAGAGATCAAATGGTGGGAAGTGGGCAAGAGAGAGAGGGGAAGAGGTGCTAGGCTCTTTTCAACAACCAGATTTCTTAGGAAATAATAGACCCAGAACTCACTCGTTACTATGAAGACAGCACCAAGCCATTCATAAGGGATCTGCCCCCATCATTCAAACATCTCCACTAGGCCTCACCTGCAACACTGGAGATCAAATTTTGACATGACATTTGGAGAGCACAAATATTCAAACTATATCAGAAATTGAAGCTATAATAAAGTCTCCCATCAAAGAAAAGTCCAGGACCTGATAGCTTCACTGCTGAATTCTACCAAACATTTAAAGAACTAATACCAATTCTACTCACACTCCAAAAAAATTTAAGAAGAGGGACTACCTCCAAACTCATATTGCAAGTCCAGCATTACCCTGATACCAAAACCAGACTAGGATACAACAAGAAAGGAAAACTACAGGCCAATGGCAATGATAATATAGTTGGAAAAACCCTTGACAAAATACTAGTAAACCAAATTCAACAATACATTAAAAAGAGTATTCACCATGATCAAATGGGATTCATCCTAGACATGAAAGGATGTTTCAACATTTGCAAATTAATAAACATGATATATCACATTAACAGAACCAAGAACAAAAACCATAGGATCAGCCGGGAGCCGGTGTCTCACGCCTGTAATCCCAGCACTTTGAGAGGCCAAGGTGGGTGGATCACGAAGTCAAGAGATCGAGACCTCCTGGTCAACATTGTGAAACTCCATCTCTACTAAAAATACAAAAATTAGCTGGGCGTGGTGGTGCACCTGTAGTCCCAGCTACTCGGGAGGCTGAGGCAGGAGAATCGCTCAAACCTGGGAGGCAGAGGTTGCAGTGAGCCAAGACTGTGTCACTGCACTCCAGCCTGGGCAACACTGTGAGACTCTTTTTCAAAAAAAAAAACAAAAAAAAAAACCATAGGATCATTTCAATAGACACTGAAAAAGCATTAAATAAAACTCAACATTCCTTTATGACAAAATTCCTCAACAACTGAGTATAGAAGAAACATACCTCAACATGATGAAGGCCGTATATATGACAAGCTTACAGCTAATATACTGAACAGGGAAAGACTGAAAGCCTTTCCACTAAGATCTAGAAGAAGACAAGGATGCCCACTTCCACCATTTTTATTCAACATAATACTGTAAATCCTGGCCAGAGCAATGAGCAAGAGAAAGAAAGAAAAAGTCCAGGCACGATGGCTCATGCCTTTAATCCCAGCACTGTGGGAGGCCAAGGTGGGCAGATGGCTTGAGCTCATGAGTTCAAGACAAGCCTGATCAATGTGGCAAAACCCCATATCTACAAAAAATACCAAAATTAACCAGGCATGGTGATGTGTGTCTGTAGTCTCAGCTACTTAGGAGGCTGAGGTAAAAGGATGGCTTGATCCCAGGAGGCAGAGTTTGTAGTGAGCCAAGATCATGTCACTTCACTGCAGCTTGGGGGATAGTGCCAGATCTTGTCTCAAAAAAAAAAAAAAAAAAAAAAAAAAAAAAGGAAGAAAGGGTATTGAAATCACAAAAAAAGTCAAATAAGCCTTGTTCACAGATGAATATGATCTTATAATTAAAGACAACCAAAACTCCATCAAACAACCATTAGAACTGATATATAAATTCAATAAACTTGCTGGATACAAAATCAGCAAAAAAAATCAGCAGTATTTATATATGCCAACAATGAACAATCTGAAAAAGAAATCAAGAAAGCAATCCCATTTACAATAGCTACAAGGAATCAATTTAACCAAAGAAGTGAAAGATCAAAGATCTATACAATGAAAACTATAAAACACTGGTGAAAGAAATTGAAGAGGACACCAAAAAAAAGGAAAGATATTCCATGCTCATGAATAGGAATAATTAATGTCATTAAAATGACAATACTACTTAAACCAATTTGCAGATTTAATGCAATCCCTATCAAAATACCAATGACATTCTTCACAGAAATAGAAAAAACAATCCTAAAATGTATATGGCACCACAAAAGACCCCCCATAGCCAAAGCAATCCTGAGTAAAAAGAGCAAAGTTGAGGCATCATGCTACCTGACTTCAAAATATATTACAAAGCTATAGTAACCAAATGAGCATAGTACTAGCATAAAAGCAGATGTATAGGCTGGGCATGGTGGCAGGTGCCTGTAATCCCAGCTACTCAGGAGGCAGAGGCAGGAGAAACGTTTGAACCTGGGAGGTGGAGTTTGCAGTGAGCTGAGATTGCACCACTGCATTCTAGCCTGGGCGACAGTGCAAGACTCTGTTTCAAGAAAACAAAAACAAAAACAAAACAGATGCATAGACAAATGGAACATAATAGAAAACCTAGATATAAAGCTACTCTTTTACAGCCAACTCATTTTCAACAAAGGAGCCAAGAACATACAATGGGGAAAGTCTCTTCAATAAATGGTGCTGGGAAAAATGGATAACTATTTGCAGCAGAATGAAACTAGACTCCTATCTCTCAACATACACAAAAATCAAATCAAAATGGATTAAAGAATTAAATCAAGACTCAAAACTATGAAACTACTAGAAGAAAACTTGGGGAAATGCTTGAGTCCATTGGTCTGGGCAGATTTTTGTGTGTGTAAGACCTAAAAAGCACAGGCAACTAAAGCAAAAATAGACAAATAGGTTTACATCAAGCTAAACAGCTTCTGCACAGCAAAGGAAACAATCAACAAAGTGAAGAAATGACTCATAAAATGGGAGAAAATATTTGCCAACTATGCATCTGAAAGGGATTAACAACCACAATATAGAAAGAGCTCAAACAATTCAACAGCAAAAAAACAAATAACCTGATTAAAAATGAGTAAAAGATCTCAATAGACATTTCTCAAAAGAAGACATACAAATGGCCAAAAGGTACATGAAAAGGTGTTCTACATGACTAATAATCAGAGAAATGCAAATCAAAACCACAATGAGGCATCATCTTACCCTGGTTAAAGTGACTTCTTATCAAAAAGAGGAAATAACAGATGTTGGTGAGGATGTGGAGAAAAGGGAACCCCTGTACACTGTTGGTAGGGATGTAAATCAGTACAGCCACTATGGGAACTGTATGAAGTTTCCTCAAAAAAACTAAAAATAGAACTGGCATATGATCTATCAATGTACTACTGGGTATATATCCAAAAGAAAGGAAATCAATATATTAATCAGTTGGATTCTTTTGGATATACCTGCACTCCCATGTTTACTGCAGCAATAGTCACAATAGCCAAGACATAGAATCAATCTAAGTGCCCATGAATAAATGAATGGTTAAAGAAAATGTGATTTCAAGACCAGCCTGGCCAACATGGTGAAACCCCACCTGTACTAAAAATACAAAAATTAGCCAGGCATGGTCGCGGGCATCTGGAGTCCCAGCTACTCGGGAAGCTGAGGCAGGAGAATTGCTTAAACCTGGGAGGCGAAGTCTCCAGCCTGGGCAACAGAGTGAGACTCTGCCTTAGAAAAAAAAAAGAAGAAAGAAAGAAAGAAAAAAGAAGGAAGGAAGGACGGAAGGAAGGAAGGAGAGGGACAGAACGGAAGGAAGGAAGGGGGAGGGGGAGGAGGAAGGAAGGAAGGGAGGGAAGGAAGGAAGAGAGAGGGAGAGACACAGAGGGAGAGAGAAAGGGGAGGGGAGGGGAGGGGATGGGAGGGGAGGGGAGGGAGAAAGGTGATATATATGCACAATGGAATATTATTCAACCATATAAAAAGAATGAAATCCTGTCATTTGCAGCAAACTGGATGGAACTGGAGGTCATTATGTTAAGTGCAATAAGCCAAGCACAGAAAGACAAATATTGCATGTTGCCCACTCATATTTGGGAGCTAAAAAAGTGGATCTCATGAAGATAGAGAGTAAACTTGTAGTTACCAGAGGCTGGGAAGAGGAGGCGGGAGGGTGAGATAAAGAGAGGTTGATTAATGGGTACAAATGCACAGTTTGATAGAAGAAATTAGAACAGGCATTTGATAGATCAGTAGGGGAACTATAATTTATAATTATTGTATATTTCAAAATAGTCAGAAGAGAATGATTTGAATATTTCTAGCAAAAGACAAATATTTAAGGTGATGGTTATCCCAATTATGCTGATTTGATCATCCCGCATTATATGAATGTATTAAATTATCACATGTACTTCAAAAATAAGTACATCTATTATGTATGAATTTTATTTAAAAATTTTTTCATTGGAATACTCATAATAAAAGAATGGATTCATTTTTTAAAGTTCTTTCAGGGAATGTCCAGCTTTCTCTGTGCACTGTGTTCTTTCTCACTTAATTTTGTTTGCCCAGGATGGTGAGAACCACTCCTAAGAGACAGGACACGACTTTGGAGGAGAAAGTTTTACCTAGGCTGGTGTCTGGAGTTTCCATGCCAGACTTCCTATCAGGGACTGTTTTAAAATGATGTAACCACAATTCTGACATGAACCACTGAAATTATTTAGAATTCATGGAATTCACAAGTGTTCCCACCAACCCTTTTAATTGGTCTTCCTCTCTTTTTTCTCTGACTATATCCACCTCTTCTTAAGACCATTGATTTATGAAACCTGAGTTTGAAACCTCATGTCCCACTTAACTAGCCATGTGGCCTTTTTCAAGTTCAGGGACACAATTAGCTTATCTGTACAGGGAGCATGGAACAAAATCAGTGGAACAAAGTCTTAACCCTAGCTGAACATCAGAATCACTGGGGAGGAGATTTTTAAAACTACTGATGCCCTGGCCACATCCCAGACCTCTGGAATCAGAATCCCTGGGTGGTAGTCAGGCCTCAGTAGCATTGAAAGATACGCAGGTGATTCCACTGTGCAGCTGAGGCTGAGAACCACTGATGTAAGGTGATCATTAAGAACGCTTAAAGTGGCCAGGTGCAGTGGCTCATGCCTTTGGGAAGCCGGGGCAGCCTTTGGGAAGCCGGGGCAGGAGGACTGCTTGAGCCCAGGAGTTTGAGACCAGCCTGAGCAACATGGTGAAACCCCGTCTCTACAAAAAATACAAAAATTAGTCAGGCATGGTGGCACATGCCTGTAGTCCCAGCTACTCAGGAGGCTGAGGTGGAAGAATCATCTGAGCCCAGGAAGTCGAGGCTGCAGTGAGCCGTGATTGTGCCACTGTACTCCAGCCTCGGCCACGGAGCAAGACCCTATCTCAAAAAAAAAGAGAGAGAAAAAAAACTCTTAAAGTTCTTTCTCTGATCTGTATTTTCCTTGGCTCCCATGATCCCCACCCATGGCCACCACTCCAAGGCAAGGATGAGTGGGGTACACTGTATCCCAGTCAGTACCAGAGAGTGTATCTGTTCAGTCCAAGGAGGACCACATCTAGCCTGGCTATGAAGAACCAGTATTTGAAGGTGTGTTCTCGAGCATATAAGCAAAACCAGCCTCCCTGGGTTGCATGCAAGATCCTGCCCTTGATGTCTCCTAAATCAAGGAAAACTACCACTTTATGGAGAGCAGGGGTTATATCTCTTAAAGACATTGCCTGGAAGCCTCCAGAATCCACAGAAAGGCAATCACGGTTTGTTTTTTCATCTTTTGTTTCTGCCACCCAGATGGAGTGAGTCAAATAGAGGGAATGTTAACTTCAGGAAGCAGAGACTATTTTTAAACATTAGTTTGACTTTTTGGATTGATCAGGTGTCAACATTAGCTAATAGGATCCTGAGAAATTTGTAGGACCTTAAGTTATGTGGAAATCTCTAGACATCTTATTTTTCTATGTATTTAGAAATTGCCCATTATGCCTATATGGTATAAATCATTCCTAAACCTATACAACACAGAATTTGAAGACAACAAGAATGTCTGAAAACTTCAAATTACCTTCCCCACAAGTGTCTCCCCCATCTCAGCACACGGCACCATCTAAAAACCCTGGGTCCACCCAGGCACAGTGGCTCACACCTGTAATACCAGCACTTTGGGAGGCTGAGGCAGGTGGATCACCTGAGGTCAGGAGTTCAAGACCAGCCTGGCCAACATGGCAAAACCCCGTCTCTACTAAAAATACAAAAATTAGCCAGGTGTGGTGGTGAGCACCTGTAATCCCAGCTACTCGGAAGGCTGAGCACGAGAGTCGCTCGAACCCGGGAGGCAGAGGTTCCAGTGAGCCAAGATCACACCACTGCACTCCAGCCTGGGCAATAGAGTGAGACTCTGTCTCAAAAATAATAATAATAAACAAATTTAAAAAATAAAAAATAGAAAAATGAAAACCCTGGGTCCACCTTGATTCTACTCTTTCCCACCTGTATGCCCAATCCATCAGCACTTTCAGTTAGAAGTACTGTCGTCATATATCCCTAGCCTAATTTTTTCCACCACCTATGTCTAAGCCACTGGCATTTCTTTCCCAGGTCTGGCTTTAATGCCCATTTGCTTTGTGACCCACTGAAGCAATATCTCAGGTCTGACCCGCTAATATCTGAGGTCTCTGCTAGTCCTAAAGGTCTAGATTCTAACTCATAGAAGTGGACTTGTACTGAGTGCTTACTCTGTACTAAGTGCTCTGCTTCTGTTATTTCCTTCCTCATGCCAACCAACGAGGTAGGTGCTATTATTCCCCCTTTGAAAGGATGAGATGGCAGAGGCTTATGGAGGCTGAGTGTGACAGATGCTGCTGGTGCCTACCTAAGGCCATTATCCTGTGCCTTCTTGCTAACAGAACCTGATTTTGCTGGGAGTGGCAATGAGCCCAGCTCCTGGTGAGTCAGTGAGACAAGATTAGCCAAGCCAGTTTTGCTAGCCACAGTCCACTTTATCCATGTTTGGTACAGAGGTGGGCATGACAGACAGAAGGGAAAGTCTGTTGAAGGCTCCTGGGGAAGTCTTTTCTCCCCACAAGAAATAAAAGAGCAGGAGACAATTATGCCACTGCTCCTATTACTTCATGCTTGGGATATTATCATGAGAGGAGGTGAAGCTGGGGTCTTTGTCAGTCTTATGGCAATCATAAGGGGCAGTGTGGGATGAGATGTACCTGAGGATGGAAGAAGAAAAGGATGAGAAAGTTCGGTCCTTGGTGATGTCCTTGAGCCACTGAAAGCTACCTCACCTTGCCTAGCTCTGGGCTGCTTCTTAAGTGAACCATAAATGTCTTTAGAAATTAAGCCAGGCTAGTCAAGAATCGTGTTACATGGGACCCAAAACATCTTGACACAGGAGCAACTTCCCTAAGGACACACAGCTAGGAAGTGGCACTGCCAGACTGCAAAACCATGTCTATCTCTCTGTCTGTCTGGAAAGCCAAAGTGGCCAGGCTCTTGCCTCTGTCCCACCCCTAGTTTAATTCCAACTCTACAACTCTGTAATCAGCTGCAGTCGAACAAGCATTCAAGGGCTCCCGAGCCGCAGCTGCTGCTGGGCATAGATCTGAACACAGCTGCTCTTCTCACCCTCCTGGGCTGCACCATCCTGAAGTCAGCTCTGTGGGAACCAGGGACCCCCATCCCCTAGCATTGGGAAACGGTAGTCAGGGGCACCAGTGCATCATAATAAACAATGAGACTCACAGGAAGCCACTCAGCCTCCCCACTCATCTGCCTTCATGACTCTGCATTTCACTGTGCTTATGTCTGGAGCTTGGTTGACTCCACTCAGCCTTATTTTCTGGAGTTAGAACTCAACAGGAAAATCCTTCCCCCAAATTATTATGTTCTCATCTGGGAGGCCTCAGAAGTCAAGCCACTCATTCTTGTACTGTACACAGAGGGCTCAGGGAGGGTGACTGGAGTGTTCTCCTCTCTCCACTCCTGGTCTAACCCTATGCCCCAACAGGCTGGCCTGTAATTGTTGAAGCAAAGAGATCTGAGGAATGCCAAAAGCTTCAGTCATCTACAGATGTCTCCCCCATTGACCTAGCATAGGGTGAGAACTCCTACCCTTAGCCAATCCAAAGAAATATAGTAGTATTTCAAAATTTGTATGTTTTGCAAATATACAGATTTGTATATTTTGCAAATATATTACTTAATAGGGATAGCTTAGATCAGCCTCCTTGTTACACAGGAGGCTTTTATATGCTGCCTCCGTTTATGTGGAAATAAAACCTATCTCTATTTGAAACAATTGTTAATACAGAGATCATAAGACTGACAGAATGGACTCTTTGTGTCAATAAGATACCAAATTATAAACAAGAACCTAAAGCCATGCCAGACAAGGGTTAAGTCATACATCCCAAAGAATAAACTATATTCTAACTGCTACAAGACTTTTTGCTTTTTCTCTAGCAGCTAAACAAGCACTGGCCTTGAGATAAGCAATGTTGAAACAATTGGAGCTCACTGACAACCAGATGCTGACTAACTGGCCCCATGTTCAAACAGCTGTAACTACAGCTTTGATTGGATAAGAGACTGAAGTCAGTAACTTTCTTTTTTTTTTTTTTGCTTTGTTTTTAGACAAGAGTCTCACTCTGTCACCCAGGCTGGCGTGCAATGGTGTGATCTCAGCTCACTACAACCTCTGCCTCACGGGTTCAAGCAATTCTCATGCCTCAGCCTCCAGAGTAGCTGGGATTATAGGCATGTGCCACTACATCTGATTGAGTTTTGTATTTTTAGTAGAGACGGGGTTTTACCATGTTGTCCAGGCTGGCCTCAAATTCCTGGCCTCAAGCGATCTGCCAGCCTCAGCCTCCCAAAGTGCTGGGATTACAGGTATAAGCCACCATGCCCAGCCAACTTTCTCCTGTTAAGAGATCACTGATGGTGGACTGGTTCTGGCCAGTTTACAGAGGCCGCACACTGAGGGCCTTCATGTCCCTGCTTTACCCTTTGACACACAGGGCTTAATTGTAATACATTTAAATGTTATGTCTCTGCCCCAAAGTGAACATGGGATGCATGTAACAGGCATGTTTGGTTAGCTTATAACACATGTGTGCATCCCTCTCTTTGTGAATATTAATAGCTCCTCCTATAACCTGTTGCATATGCATACTTGGCCAACTTATTCAGCATAAATCCTTGTCTCATCTTTCCCTCCCTTGAAGTACCTGCTTTTAGTTTCTGCTGGAGGCTACACTTCCCAGCCCACAGGATGGCCAGCCTGCAGGATGTAGCCCTTTATAAGAAATAAAGTTCCCCTTTCCAAATTTATGGATCTCATGATTTTTCAGTTGACATTAAGTACCTTTAAAATGTGATTTGTGGCTAGGTGTGATGCCTCATGCCTGTAATCCCAGCACTTTGGGAGGCTGAGGCAGGCAGATCACCTGAGATCAGGAGTTCGAGACCAGCCTGGCCAACATGGTGAAACCCCGTCTCTACTAAAAATACAAAAATTAGCTGGGCATGGTGGCACATGCCTGTAATCCCAGCTACTCAGGAGACTGAGGCAGGAGAATCGCTTGAACCCAGGAGGCGGTGTTTGCAGTGAGCTGAGATCACGTCACTGCACTCTAGCCTGGGTGGCAGAGTGAGACTCTGTCTGAAAAAAAAAAATGTAGGCAGAGCGTGGTGGCTCATGCCTGTAATCCCAGCACTTTGGGAGGCCAAGGTGCGCAGATCACAAGGTCAGGAGATCGAGACCATCCTGGCTAACAAGGTGAAACCCTGTCTCTACTAAAAATACAAAAAAATAGCTGGGCGTGGTGGCGGGTGCCTGTAGTCCTAGCTACTTGGGAATCTGAGGCAGGAGAATGACATGAACCAGGGAGGCGGAGCTTGCAGTGAGCCAAGATCACACCACTGCACTCCAGCCTGGGTGACAGAGCGAGACTCTTTCTCAAAAAAAAAAAAAAATGTAATTTGTTATTAACCCTGTTTCTCTTTCTCAATAGTCTGTAAGCTCTGTGAGTGTGTAGGGCCTTATTTATTTAGTAGTCTGAGCATATAGGATGGTACCTGGCATATAATAGGTATTTAATAAATATATATTGAAAGAATGGGTGAACTGTACAATGGAAAGTCAAAGGGAGGTAGGACGTGGAGACAAGTGTAAGTAACTTTTTTAAGAAGGTTGGCTTCTTAAGGAGAGAAAATGACTGTTAAGAAGGGAGATGGCTGTTGTTGTTGTTGTTGTTGTTAATAATAATATACTGGAGAGAAAGGGATGGTAGAGAAGTATTATTTTCAGGACAATGCTGTGCATTGCCAACTCCAGGTGGCATAATTTACACTGTATTACTTGTGAATGGCACCCCCTACAGTTGTGCAATGCAGTGGCCCAGTTGCACATAGGCAGGGAGTGATCATCAGTGAGAGGAAGATAGACAGGGATCTATCTAGAACATAGCTTGGCTTTAGTTGGGGTGCTCATCCTTTGAAATTGAACATAGATGAATATATTAGGAGTAAAGTGGGAGGCAGGAAATTAGGGCAGTTTTTGCCCAGTGGGTTAATTTTTTTTGGTAATATGGGAGATGAAACCATCCAACTATGACAGGGCTGGGACTGTGTGAAGGTCTTAAGGAATGTGAAAAAGGTTTGGAAGGGGAGAAAGACAAGTAAAAGAATGTAACTAAATTACATGCAATGTCCTAGGGATCATAGACCTGGGTCCGGGAGACCTGGGGACCATCCAAAGGGAAAGGAGGGGAGGCTGAGAAGTGAAGTCGGGGGAGATGGTGAAGGCTGGAAGGGTGTCTTTCACGCACAGCCTCCAATTCACATATGGTTAGAAAACTCATTTTTAAGTGACTTATCTGGACTCACACAGCATTGTCCTATCAGAACTATTGTTTACAGTGGTTTGATTCTTCAACCAGCAACACATCAAAGTCTATTTATTCTTCAAAGTCGCTGACGTCATGAGCTGATGGCTGTAGTAATACTTCAATGTCAACTCCCACTATTACTATTTGTAAGCTTTGTATGGAAAAATGTATTCCATGTTACAGGTCAGCAGACCAATAGCACCCTTCCCTTTTACCACCCATCTCTGAGACTCTCCTCCAGCTTCCCCGCCTAACATGTGGTGAAAGCCTTGGTCAGCCTCCAGTGCCAGCCTGCAGGTGGGACCAAGACTCTGTGCCTCCAGAGTTTGTTGTTAATTCCATTCACTCAGCCAGCCACTGGACCTGTAAGCATTTGTAGTGGGACTTAGCATCCCCCAGAGTTTCTGAATTCCACACAAATGGCAGCAGCCACCACGTGTGCTTGGGGAAGAAGGCTTTAGAGAATGGAGCACTCTGAGACAAGTCTCCCTTTGATTGACAAGTCGTTTCTACATCACGACACTTAATCATTGAAAGGACCCTTAGACTTCGATCCAGCAGTCCTGTTTCTAGGATTCTGGCTGGTTGAAATATCTACACAAAAGTACGAAGATAATCTTGAAGCTCTTCACTGCAGCACCATTTGTATTTAAGAAAAACTGGAAGTGATGAAAATATTCATTATGGGGGAATAGGTAAATTAATTATGGCATTCTTATTTCCCCACACAGTGGGCCACCATGTGACCTTTAAAAGGATAAGGTAGGTCTCCAGGTATTAATATGACGGATAATTAAAGAAAAAATTGGGTTAGATACAGTATGTGTGATATTAACTTAGATATAGCTGTATTAAAAAATATAGGCTGGGTGTGGTGGCTCATACTTGTAATCCCAAGACTTTGGGAGGCCAAGGCAGGAGGATCACTTGAGCCTAGGAGTTCAAGACCCTGTTCAAGATGGCAAGACTCAGTCTCTACAAAAAAAGAAAATTAAAAAATTAGCCATGTGCGGTAGCAGATACCTGTATTCCCAGCTACTCAGGAGGCTGAGGCGGGACGATCCTTTGAGTGCAGGAGTTCGAGGTGGCAGTGAGCCACTGCATTCCAGTCTGGGTGACAAAGCAAGGACGCTGTGTCTAAAAAAGAAAATATACACATGTTAAATATATGTGTATGCATAATTACAAATGTGCTTATTGAAAGCACCTTGTAGAATGAACACCTCATAACAGTAAATTTTAGTATCTGCTAGGGTTTATCTCTTTTAATTTCTCTTCCTTTTCACAAAATTCCTGATTATTCTACTGTGTTTATTTTTTCATATTAACTTGAAATCAGCTTGTTGGCTGGGCATGGTGGCTCACACCTGTAATCCTAACACACTTTGATCCACCAAGGCGGGTGGATCACTTGAGCTCAGGAGTTCAAGACCAGCCAGGCAAAATAGTGAAACGCCATCCCTAAAAAAAATTTAATTAATTAATTTAATGAAAATAAAATCAGCTTGTTATATTACCCTCAAAAAGCCTCTATTTATATTTTCATTGGGAGAGCATTATATTTATAGATTAATTTATGGTAACATAACATACTTACAATACCTGATATACTTTTAAATGGGCTTAAAATGCTGTTTCTATTATAGACATAATACATGCTCATTGTAAAAAAAAGTTCTGGCAATTCTGTAATTTATGAGGTAGAGTATTGAAGTTCAGTTTCTTCTGTCCTAATCTTTCCCCTAGAGGTAACCACTGTTCATCATGAGGAACGCTTTTACACTGTTGATGGGAGTGTAAATTAGTTCAACCATTGTGGAAGACACTGTGGCAATTCCTCAAGGATCTAGAACTAGAAATACCATTTGATCCAGTGATCCCAATACAGGGTATATACCCCAAAGATTATAAATCATGCTACTATAAAGACACATGCACACGTATGTTTATTGCGGCACTATTCACAATAGCAAAGACTTGGAACCAGCCCAAATGCCCATCAATGATAGACTGGATAAAGAAAATGTGGCACATATACACCATGGAATATTATGCAGCCATAAAAAAGGATGAGTTCACATCCTTTGCAGGGACATAGATGCAGCTGGAAACCATCATTCTAAGGAAACTATCACAAGGACAGAAAACCTAACACTGCATGTTCTCACTCATAGGTGGGAGTTGAACAATGAGAACACATGGACACAGGGTGGGGAACGTCACACACCGGGGCCTGTCGTGGGGTGGGGGGTTGGGGGGAGGAATAGCACTAGGAGAAATACCTAATGTAAATGACCAGTTGATGGGTGCAGCAAACCAACATGGCACATGTATACCTATGTAACAAACCTGCAGTTGTGTACATGTACCCTAGAAGTTAAAGTATAATGATTAAAAAAAAAAAACCATACACCTGGCTTTCTTTTTTAAAAAAAGAAATTATAAAAGTATTAGAATAAAGTATAACAGAATTTGAGAATATGTAAAATACAGAATGCAGAGTGATTTTCTAAAGAATACACAAAGCCCAGAAACCATAGAGGAAGTTATTGATGCATTTGACTTGATAAAATTAAATTTTTTTCTACATGGCAACAAATACCTAAAACACACGAACTGCAGACTGGAAACATATTTGCATAATAAATATTAGGAGGTTAACTTCCCTAATACATAGAGTATTTCTACATCAATTTTAAATAGAGGTCAAGGAATCAATTTTTAAAAATAACCAACCGTGACTAGAAAATCCACAGAAATCTAACTATAAACATACATGGCTCATGACCACTTAAAAGATGATCAGCCTCACACAAAACAACATAATATCATTTTTCATCTATTAGCTTGACACAGATAAAAAATTTAACAACAAAGTTTTAGTAAGACCATGAGCAAACAGACTCCTACACGGTTGGTAAGAGTAGGTATGATCCACTTTGGAGGGGAGTTTGGCAATATCAGAATAAATGTGCATCTACTCTTTGGCCCTGCATTCCATTTCTAAGAGCTCATCCTTCAGATGAACAGTACCTGTGTGCAAAGATGTATAGTCAAAGTTGTAGAATAAAAGACTAGATATAACCTGTCTATCACTAGGGAATTAGTTAAACAAACCAAGGTACATCTATGCCAGAGAATGGAACATTACACTGTTATGGAAAAGAATGATTGCCTCTTATGTATGATGATACAGAACAATTTTCAAATTATATTTTAATGACAAAAGCAATATGCAAAACAGGGTGTGTAATATACCGCCATTTGTGGACAAAGGGCGAAATTGTATCTGTGCTCATACAGTCTCCGAAAGCATGCCCAAGAAAGTATATGGTGCTTGCATCTGGAGAGAGAGACCAAGGACTGTAAGTCTGCAGTAGAAGATAAATTTATTTTTATCATACATCTTATTCAGACTATGTGAATTGTTTGCCAACTACATGCATTTGTTTTCAGTTAAGCAAACAAAATGTAGTTGAAAATACAACATTACAGATCATTAACTGAGTCCAAACCTCCCATTTCACAAACAAGGGAATGGAAGCCCAGCCTATTCATTCGTTGAATGCTTTTGAGTGCTCTTTTCGTTTCCTATTGCTGCAGTAACAAAGTGCCACTAATTCAGTGGCTTAAAACAACACAAGTTTATTCTTACTGTTCTAGGAGGTCTAAAATGGGATGGAAGGACTGCATTCTTCCTGGAGGCTCTAAGGGAGAACCCATCTCTTTGCCTTTTCCAGCTTCCAGAGCCTGCCCGCATTTCTTGGTCCGTAGCCCCTTTCAACAATCACATCTCTCCAGCCCTGCTTTCATCATCACATCTCCTTTGACTCTGACCCTTCTACCCTTCCTCTCATAAGAACCACTGTGATTATGTTGGATCTACCCACATAATCCAGGATAATCTCCTCATCTCAAAATCCTTATTTTAATCATGTCTGCAAAATCCCTTTTTCCATGTAAGGTAACATATTCACAAGTTTCGGGATTAGGGCATAGACATTTTGGGGGATTATTACTCTGGCTACCACAAGTGCCTTTAAAACAGGAATAATACAAGGCGGTCATAGGAGAATAGAAAATTCCAGGCAGCAGTTTCACATGACAAGCAAAAGGAAACCGTTAAAATAGCTGCAGAAGCTAGGAACTGATTAAGACCCTGAAAAACAGGGTGTGGACCAAGCTGGTTTAGGATCGACTGGACCCAACATGGTAATGTATTTGATTAACATACAAATCACACACCCACCAGCACCATGACAGTTTTGAGAACACTCATATTTGGTGCAAAAATGGGTGGCATGGCAGTTCCGAGAAATCCCCACCTTTTCCCAGGAATTTTCATGACTATCCCACCCCTTGGTTAAAGAAAACCATAAAGGTAGCAGATCAACCTCCCTCACGCGTGTCTCTCTTGAGTATGCTTGCACTCCCATGTCTTCAGTGTGTACTTTTCCCTTTGCAATCCATCCCTGTACTTTCACTATTTTCTGATGCATCTTTGAATTCACATTCTTGAGATGGCGTCAAGAACCTCGACACTAGCTGGGGTCGAGGTCTGACTGGCATTTGGGGACCTCCCCCAGGCCCAAACAACTGGTATCCCCTTTACTGTGCTGGTGCCTACTCTGAACCAGGGACTGAAGATACAGCAGCGACAAGACATACAATCCCTGCCTCAGGCAATTCACATCCAGTAGGGGGAGGGAGACAGTAAACAACACACATGGATGAAATAAATACTGTTAGATGGTGACTCGTGACTCTTGCTACAGACAGATAGCAGGATATTGGGGGAAGGGGTGTTGGAACTGGGGTGGAGGAATTTAGAACCAGAAAGCCTTCACTGGGAAGATCTAATTCACTGGTGTGAAGATCTAGGGGAGATAAAGAAGTGGCTATGCAGACATCTAGGGGAAGAGCATTCTCAGCAAAGGGAACAGCAAATGCAATGGCTCCAAGGCTGGAGTGATTCTGAAATGTTCACCGCAGCACAGAAAATGACATGTGTGGCTGGAGATGGGGAGGGAGATGGTAGGAGACAAGGCCAGAAAGAGCTGAGTGGGCACACAGTGCAGGGTCTTCAAGGCCGTTGTAAGCCTGCTTTTCATGTGGAATGTCCTGAAGCTTCTGGAGGAATGTGAGCAGAGGCGTAACAAGATCTGTCTTACAAAAATCCTGTTAAAATGTAAGGGAGGAAACCAGGCAGTGATTGTGGATTAAAGATTGTGGTAATCCAGGTATTAGAAGGTGATAGTGTGGTTCATGGTAGTAGCAGCAGAGGTGAAGAGAAGTAATTTGATTTTATGAGACGACAGCATATGATATATACGCCAGACAGATTTATAGACAGATTGGATGTGGGATGTGAGAGAAAGTGATAAGTCAGGAATGACTCTAAGGGTTTTGGTCTGAGCAGTTGGAAAGATGGCACTGCTACCACTGGAGAAGGGGAAGAGCTTCAAAAGAAGCAGATTTGGGAGTGGCTGGGGGCCAGGAGACAAAGATTAGGAATTTAGTTTTGGACATGTTAAGTTTGAGAATCAGGCATCCAAGTGGAGATGATACATGGGTAGCCATAAATCCAAATCTTGAGTTCAGAGGAGCGGTCTGATTGGAGATGAAAATCAGGAGTCAGAGAAATGGCACTGAAAAGCATGAGACTGAACTGCTACCAGAAAGGGGTCCCAATCCAGACCCTCAAGAGATGGTTCTTGGATCTCCTGCAAGAAAGAACTCAGAGTGAGTCCATAGAGTAAAGTGAAAGCAGGTGGATTAGAGAAGAAGCAACAGAGAGGCTACCCCATAGAGCAGCCCTGAGGGTTGCTGGTTGGCTATTTTTATGGCTATTTCTTGAGTATATGCTAAGCAAGGGGTGGATCTTTCATGAGTTTTTTGGGAAAGGGGTGGGGATTGCCTCCCCAACTGAGGGTCCTCCCTCTTTTAGACTATATAAGGTAACTTCGGGCGTTGCCATGGCATCTGTAAACTGTCATGGCGCTGGTGGGAGTTTTTTAGCATGCTACTGCATTATAATTAGTGTATAATGAGCAGTGATGACGTTGCTTTCATGGCCATCTTGGATTTGGTGGGTTTTGGCCAGCTTCTTTACTGCATCCACTTTTATCAGCAGGGGCTTTATAGCCTGTATCTTGTGATACCAGACCTACCAACCTCTTAGCTCATTCTGAGATTAAGAATGCCTAACGTCCTGGGAATGCAGCCCAGCAGGTCTCAGTCTCATTTTACCCAGCCCTTACTCAAGATAGAGGTGCTGCGATTCAAATGCCTCTGACAGAACAATGGGCCATGGGTTGGTGAAGCCACAGCTTGGGCCCAGATCTACTTACACTTGCCCTTCTACACTGAAGATGCGAGGAGAGAACCGACTGTATTTGTTAGTTTTTGTTTTGTTCTGTTTGTAAAAGAATTAATTTCTGTTTTCCTTTTTTAGTAGGAAAGTATTTCATGTTCAACTTAGAGACTTTCTAAGAAAACATAATAAACATCAAAAATAAAAATTATTTATAATCTCATTAATCACAAATAATTGCTCTTAACCATTTGACATATTTTCTTTCAGACTCTCGCCAGTGTACAGTATATATTTTGTATGTCACACAGTGTCCCGCCCAAAAAGTATGAGTTGATTTGACTTTTTTATTTTATAAAAGAATGTGAGAAGGGAAACAGGTAGCCCCAGTGGGAGGCTGGCCGGGAGAAAGAGTGGAGAATTACCATCCATCACTATCCCCAGTGCAGGCTTCCTGCCCAAGGAGGCTTGGTTTTGCATAAGAATTCTCAGTGCCCTGCCCTGGGCCATGTGGCCATGTGGCTCTGCCATCTGTTGAGCAGATAAGGGAGCCTGGGTTTCTGACGTGGGTCCCTGGCACCTGGTGAATACACCGGTAAATGGGCCTTTCGCTGGTGTGACTGTCTGGTGCATCACAGACCTTACCGCCCTGGGCTTCCCCCCACTCCGCAGTTGGGTAAGTGAGAGGCTGTTGCCGTGGCAGCAGGAAATTTCTTTCCTTATCCAAACTGTGAGGTTCAGGGAAGGTTATTCAGGAGTGGTTTCACAGTGGAAACAGAAAACTGTTTCAGACAAAATGGGAAAAAAAATAAATCTCAGGAATTCATTTTGTCTTCTTAGCTCCCAGAACATCTCATTCAGAGGGGAGCTGTCACCTTTCTATTTCTGACCTGGCACGAGGCTCAGAACTCATGCCCTGCCTGTCTTTAGCCTGCTCTTTTTTTTCCCCCTTAATGTGAGGCCCAAAGTGAAAGTCCCCAGGGAGCAACTGCTCTAAATACTGATTCACAAATGGAGGAGGGGTGTGGGGCAAGATCTGCTGCGACCCTCCCCAGCCACACACCTTTCCCACTTTCCTGCCTCATCATCCCACATGCTCTGGCCAGGACAAAGTGAAAGTGTGACATGGCCCCAGGGGCCCCAGGCTCAGGGTTTTCCTTTCCATGGAGGTCAGCGCCTCTTATCACAATGAATTCAGCACACTCAGCCTTACTCACTCCTGCCAGAGCCCAGCATGATGCATTGATAAAAGCACGGATTTTACAGGCAGCACATTTGGGCTCAAATTCCCCCTTGAGCAAGTTCTTTAACTTCTTTCAGACTCAGTTTCCATGTCTGAACAATGGAAATGGTAATGCCCACGTCAGGTCTCTTGGGCAGACTAAATGGCTGCAAAGCCCCTGGCCTAGAGTACAGTCACAGCAAACATGACTTCCCTTCCCTATTCACAGAGGCCAGTCCGGTGGAAGTGGATTCCCTCTCTATATATGTTTCTTCTGGGGACCTCAGGAGGTCATCTGGTGACACACTTCTCCATTAGCGTCTTCCACAGTGTTCCCAAAAAGGAATCACATGTCATTACCTTGACATTTGCAGTGCTTACTAAAACAGAACCTGATATGAAGTTCAGAGACTGAAAGTCACAGTTCAGGGCCTAAAGAGGGTTCAAAATAAAAATTACCTGGGGTGAGAAGTTTAATTTGGGAAAATGTGAGTAACTCTCTTTGGGGAAAAAGGTAGATGCTTCCCAAAACTGCCTCAACAGAAACATTTAATGAGGAGGAAGGCCTGCTGGGGCCTGGGGATGGCACGGATGTCCCAGCCCCATGCGGTGAGGCCCTCTTGGATTAGAACCATTGCTGGGCCCAGGTGTGGCCTGTGGAAGAACGTGCATGTGGGTCCCAGAGGAGTGCCTGAGCCCTGCTTTTATAAACAGCTTCATCAGATAATCTCCTGACACTTCGAAGGGGGAGTCCTCCCCACAGGAAACGCGAAAGCACAAGGTAAGTGATCTTATCCTTTTCCACTTAGGCTTCTTCAGAAGAGACACAGCGGAGAGCAGTGTGTGAATGGAAGACAATTTTTACTTAAAGATTGTAGTTTCAAGATTATTTCTACAAACAGATACTAAATGCCTCCATGTGACAGGCAGGATAAAGGCCAACTCCTCACCACAGCATGACAGGCCAGGGCATCCGGAGGGATGTATGCTCCCTCCAGCCACCCTGAACTTGACTCACTTCCTTGAGTACCCCGACAAAAACCCTCCTTCCTCATCCCAGCTCCAGGGGTGAATGGTGGCAGTGCCTAAACCAGGCCTGGCAATCCCATTTCCCTGGAGGTGATTCATTTGGGTGTGGGCATGGAACAGAGTTCTGGCTAAGAACTAGAAGGGAAATCTCTAGTTCCCTGGGGAGTGGGGAACCAGAAAGCACATTAAACAAAAAGCTCCTATTATTCTGCTGGACCCGCCCATGTCTGTATGTGAAGCCAGGAACAAGGGCAACCACTTTGTAACAGAGAGTGAGCTAAGCTGATATGTGAAGATAACAAAGGGAAAAGGTGAAAAGAACCTGGGCTTTAGAGAATGTTGTTTGAGCCGCTGGACTAATTGGCCCTGCAGCTGCTCTACCTCAGGACTTCTTGCTGAGTGAGACAATACATTCCCCTATAGAGTGAAATAATACATTCTCCTATACAGTGACATAATACATTCCCCTATAGTTGTAGCCATTTTGAGATGGGTTTTCTGTTCGTTCCCACCAAAAGCATCCTAAGTGATACATGGTCCCATCGACTTGAAGTCGATTTTTAATGCTGTATTTTAATTATATACATAGTCACAAGACTAGATTGTTTTTCTCTGAAGCTTCTACTTTGTTTTTCAAGGGAGCAGGGGAAATGAGGGGCACAGCAAGAGAGAGGAAGCACAATCTTTCTTGGCTGTCTACGAACTGAGACTAGCATTTGCCTGGATGATTGTTTGTTCCTGTGGGGATGAGTGGTTGCCTTTTCACATTTCACTAGGGTGTATGTACGTGTGTGCTGTGAAGGGGAGGATGCCCTTGGAGGATTGCTTGCAAAAGACAAGGAGCTGAAGGAAAAAGTTAAAGGAGTTCTTTTTCTGAGGGTTTTTATGGGAGTCTATACATGGACAGCCAGGGACTTTTCTCCACTCCACACAAGGCCACCTGGCCAAGGGGGCAAGTAGGCATGCAAATCCAGCTCATTCCCTGCTAATTGAAATGCCTGGCACTGGCTGCATCCACCTGGAGGAAGGGGCATTTTTCTAATCTGCACAAAGGTACGATAAGGGCTGGTGGTCACTTTATTGCAATATTGCTTCAAGGCCAGGTAACGAAGTGTGTCACAGAGGTCAAGAAGACCTATGTTCATATTTAGCCCAAAGCTGTTCTAGAAGTCCATTCCGGAAGTAGGGACTTTGGCAACAGCAGGAGAGAGCTTTCGGAACAGATGTTCTTGACATCTCGAAGAGCATGTCCCCATGTCTATAAATTGCTTTAAACATTTCATCATAGACCAGGTGTGCTAGACATACGTGCTAGATGGTTCAAATGTCATCTCTGAGCATGTCAGTTGTCTTAATCAAACATATGTGTTCTAGGGGTGATCAGTTGGCTTTACATCAGAAAGGCCACAACACATGCTTCTGATCGCATTTCCATCAATGCTTTGCCAATTAGGACAGTAAATGTCAGAAATTGCTGTTGAATGATGAAATTGGCGACTTGTTGATTAATGTGATTCATGGTTAGATATGCATTCTCGTTGGTGAAATAATGGTATTTAAGATATGTGGACTGCACGAAATACTTTAGAGATAGACAATTAAAACACAGCTTGCTAAATACTAGGATAGAGGGTCATCAGGCTGCTTGGATCAGACACATCACAATACATCAAGGCTTGAGGGGCGATCTTCCAGGGTGATCACTTGATCTGAGTCTTGCAGGATTAGCCAAGTGGCCAGGGTGGAGGAGCAGAATGAAAGGCATTCAAGTGGGATGGCAGCATGTGTGAGGGATTGCTGTTGTGACTGTGGGGGTCCCCGGCGAGTCTGCAGGGAATTAAGCTCTTTGGCAGGTGGGGCATAGGATGCACTGGGTGGGGAGGGTGCAGGATAGAGTGGTTGGGGTAGCATCAGAGAAAGCTGAAGCTCCAGGCAGTGCCCAGATCACAGAGAATATTGAACTTAATCCTGAAGGTGATAGGAATTCAGAAGATTTTAAACACAGAAGGAACTTATTACAAAAATATTTTGTTAAAGGGCATCGAGGACAGACTGCAGTAGAAAAGAAAGATGGGAGGCAAGGCCATGGCAGCAGTCTACTGTGCGATTTTTAAAAAGACCCCATTCACTTATATTTACCCCTAATATTATTCTACTCCCATAAGTAGTCTATAATTAAGATTTTTTTTTTTTGAGACGGAATCTCACTCTGTCACCCCCAGGCTGGAGTGCGGTGGCGCGATCTCTGCTCACCACAACCTCCACCTCCCGGGTTCAAGCAATTCTCCTCCCTCAGCCTCCTGAGTAGCTGGGACTACAGGTACACGCCACCACGCCTGGCTAACTTTTGTATTTTTTGGTAGAGATGAGGTTTCACCATATTGGCCAGGCTGGTCTCAAACTCCTGACCTCTTGATCCACCTGCCTCGGCCTCCCAGAGTGCTGGGATTACAGGTATAAGCCACTGCACCCGGCCGATATAATTAAGACTTTTAAGTTGAAGGCTCATTGTTCTCTAGTACTGGTACTTGAATCAAGGAATGCTATTTATCATTACCAGTAAATCATGTTGCTGAGCAACTTCCCACCTGTTGAAGCAGTGGCCTTCTTTGCTTCAGAGAGAAGGCAGACACCACTGAGATCAAAGAAATCATAGCTCAGCTTTAAGTTTCAAGTATATTTGAATTCCATGGTGAAGACAATAATCTTGAAAGCTGGGCTTTGTTGAATGACAAGGGTGTTTTCTAAATTCTGAAACCTTCTGTTTAAATAAAAAGAAACAAAGCTTCGATCATAGAGAAGGAAAGAACTTGGATAAAGGGGGAGCATTTGAAAAGGGTAGAGGAAAGGGGGCAAAAGATCAAATGCAAATGCCTTGGCTTGTCCTGGGGGGTGGAAACTTCCAGAAGACGTGTAATGAGCCCACTCTTACGTTTGAAGAAACCTGAGAACACTGGGCGTTCTATGCATGAGGAAGCTGTAGGAAAGGAAGTCCCACACTGGGCAATGATGCTGTAGGGAAGTGGTGGAGCAGCTTCATTCAAGTGGAGTTAGTGGTCCCACTGGACCACAGTCTACATGGTGCATGCAGGGCTCCAGGAGGGGATGTGGAAATACTAAGAACATTGGTGGACCAGAGAAAGCCTGGGCACCAAAAAGAGGAGGCCCCACAGCGTAAGATCTTATGACTGAAGGATGTAGCAGGGACCTTCATATTTTGTGGTAACATCCAAAATTCCAGCCAGGACCTATTTGTCCTCAACATCATGGTTAGAGATGGCCCTGTAGGACAAGGGCCATCTAGTGGTCAGCAGGGGCAACCCATAGAGGGCACCACCCCACCCCGCCCCACCGCCTGCCACCTATACCCAGGTGCCCAAGGAGAGGGGAAGATACAGTCTTGAGAAAGAATGTAAATAGGGTAAAAATCCACTATTTACCCACAATTCACAGATTTAAACTGGGAGACTGAGTTAAATTTAATATAAAATTTTAAGTGTTTTCCTCAACACGGGCAAGACGGGCTCACTGAGTAAATACAAAATTACAGGCTTTGTGTGTGTGTGAGTTGTAGTGTGTAAACTTCTATCCTGCTTCATATATGTATGTGAGTATATATGTGTGTATTCATATACACACACAGACACACACACAGGCTTTTGGATTCCTTCTCTGACAGAAACGAGCGTGTCAAAAAATATGGCCCGATGTAGCAGACAACAAAAAATCCCAGTGAAGGGTGGCTTTCCAATGAAAAGGGTGAGCATTCATTTACAGAGTATAATCATTACAGAGTATAATCACTGAGCCCAAGGGACCAGACTGGGAGTCTTCGGACCCTAGTTCTGTTACCAGTGGATGGTGTCCAGGTTCTTGGCATTCTGAACAAAGAATTGTTCACAATGCACAAACAAAGCAAGGAAAGAATTAAGCAAAAAAGCAGAGATTTATTGAAAACAAAATTACACTCCACAGGGTAGGAGCAGGTCCCGAGCATAGGGCGTCAAACGCTCAAGAGCCGGTTATAGAATCTTCTGGGGTCCAAATACCCACCAGAGGTTTCCCATTGGCTACTTGATATTTACCCCATGCAAATGAAGTAGTGGCTCACAATCAGTCTGATTGGTTGTGACCAATCAGAGGTACTTTCCATTTTCCATATGCCTGCAGAAAAGTGGGGTGGTAGGGATTGCAAAGGGAGTAGCCTCTGGTCCTTTTGCTACTTAGGCATGGAAAGTTGGGATTTTCCTTTTGATTTAGTTCTAGGAAGTCAGCGTGAATTGGCCTTAGGTTCCCTGCCTCCAGACCCTATTCTCTTGTCTCAGTCCCACCACTGACTAGCCGTGATCTTGAGGAAGTCATTTTTCTCAGTGCCTCAGTCTCCTCATCAGTAAAATGGAAATAATAGTACCCACTTCCTAGGGTTGTCATGAACGTGAAATAAGTTGATATTTGAAAAGCACTTGAAATAGCGCCTGGCCACACAGTTGGTGCTGTGTTTAACGAATGAACACTGCTCTCAGAACCTCAAACTCCGGAGGGTCCCCTGTGGTTGAAGGCACAGGGCACGTGTGAGATAACCATTTAGAATTTTTAAATGTAAAATTATTTTTGTCCAATCTTCTTTTGGAATCTGGGCAGGTCCTTGGGCTACAAAACTTCTTTTCTCCTAAACCTCTGTACTATGGATATAAGTTTCTTTTGTCTGTTTCTTACACTAAAGGACTGTGGAAATGAATAAGGAAGATGTCTGTGAAGTGCTTTGAATTCTCTGCAGGAAAAGTGTATCATAAATAAAAGATGATCTAATTTTTGAGGCACTTTTTCATAATCTTTTATGTCTAACTGTTTCACATTGTTGTCTTTCTTCTAGTATTCTCTATTTACCAGGTGAAAAAAAGAAAAAGAAAAAAGAATACCAATCAAAAATATGATGTTTCATGAAATGTTTGTCCCTCAGCTCTCTTATAAAATTTAGAGCTGGGTGGCCTATGATATGTATTTAATATATTTTCTTATGTTTGTATTTAATATATTTAGATTTAAAATAAATTTTCATGTGTTAAACATAAGAAGGGATTTCTCTTACACTGAATCCGGAAAATTAATCTGACATCTATCTAAAAATAGAGATGGTTTCTTTTCTAATTTTTTTATTTCTGGAACAGGGTCTCACTCTGTCACCCAGGCTGGAATGCAGGGGCACAATCTTGATCTTGGCTCACTACAACCTCTGCCACCTGGGTTCAAGTGATTCTTCCACCAGCCTCCCTAGTAGTTAGAACTACAGGTTTGCACCACCACACTGGCTAATGTTTGTACTTTTTGGTAGAGACAGGGTTTCACCATGTTGGCCAGGCTGGTCTCAAACTCTTGACCTCAGGTGATCTGCCCACCTCGGCCTCCCAAAGTGCTGGGATTACAGGTGTTAGCCACTGCGCCCAGCCTGTTTTCTTTCTTCTATGTCCTTTTCTCTATTTTTGAAAACCCACTGCTGTTCATTTGCCTTTCCCAGATGTTAGCTGGAAAGTCTAAATTTTTTTAAAGCCTAGGTAGAAGAACTCACAGATACACAAAAGTGTTGATAACACCAAAGGTGGAAGTTACATCAAAATCTCACAGAATTCAAAATTCTGCATCGTTGCCACTTCATCTTCCATTATTAAATGCATAGAAATCACAAGATGTGTGCCTGTGAGAATTTCTTGAATTAACAAACATCCGAAAATGTAGAACTAATGGGAATGACATTTAGGCTTTGAGGCAGAGCTAAATTCAGATTTTAAAAGGTGGTCAGCTGTTCAATGCAGATGTTGTTTTAATCTAGTGCTATGATCATTTCATCAAACGAGCATGTTTCTTGAAGTGGCAGGAAATTTGGGTCTTGAGATATGTTTAAAAGGGGTAGTTCCTGTGATCCTCCTAGGTGCATATGTGAATTACACTCAGCTGTGTCCTCTCCCAGGATCTTACCAGTGTTTTTTCAAACTGGGTCATGACCTATTCATAGGCCTTGAAATCAACTTATGAATTAAAGCTAGCATTTAAAAAAATAGAATAGGAGATAAAAGAAAACACAACATCAGAGGAATGCATTATGTGTTCAAAGAGAAAGCTTTGTTTCAGTTCATTTATGAGTGTGTGGGTGTGTGTTTGGTTAAGATACAAAATGTGTTTTTTAGGGTGAGTTACAGTTAAATATCTTTGAGAGCCACTAAGATTACTACACGCAGATTTCCCAGCCCATCATATTGCTAGTAGGAGAGAAAACTAGTACAAACCTAATGGAAAATAATTTTTCAAGAAGTTTCATAGACCTTGAAATTAGCCACACCTCTAAACCACTTATTTCATCTTTGGTTATCTACCTTAAGGAAATAATCCAAAATTCAGCAAAGGCTTTGCACAAAAATATTCACTACACTGTTATTCATTATACTGGAAATCCCAAACAGCTTAAATGCTCAAAACAGCAACATTAAGTCCATTTTAGAAGATGAAAACGGTTGAGTATTGTGTCATCATTAAAAGCAATATTTTCAGAGGATTTATAGTGATGTTGGAAATGCTCATGATATAATATGAAGTAAAAAAAATGATTCAAAATTGCTCATGCTACATACTCTTGACAATTACAAAAACTGGTTAGAAGAAAAATGCTGCATTAGTGGTTCCCCAAGTGGTGGAGTTATGGGTGATTTTTATTCTCTGTTTTCCTATATTTTCTAATTTTCTAGAGTGCACATGTAACATATATCTATTGCCTAAGGAAAACAGTGTTTATTTCGAAAAAAGATCCCCCTCCCTAGGACAGTTAGGTGTATTCTCATCAGTCAGGTAACTGTCATCATTTACTTTTGCAAGGATGCCACCTTGGTTGGCTCTCTGTTGGGCCAGAGAGAGTAAAATTTCTCTTCCTGTAAATGCATTTTCACAGTGTCATGACTTTCAAGGATTTGGTTCACGTTCTTCCTGGGTGATTAACACAAAAGCAACAGCACCAGGGTCAGGGTTTTAGGTCTCCTGGCAGCGTGCCCCATAGCGGCTTTCTCTTTTCTCAAAAACTAGTCTATTCGTTTCCTATGGCCGCTGTAACTAATCACCAGTAGCCTGGTGGCTTCGAACAACACACTCTTATTATCTTACAGTGCTAGAGGTTGGAACTCTGAAATGGGTCTCACTGGGCTAAAATTAAGGTGTCACCAGTTCTGGGTTCCTATCGGAGGCTCTAGGGGAGAATCTGTTCCCTTGCTTTTTCTAGCTTTATGAAGCTGCCTGTGTTCCTTGGATCATGGTCTCCTCCTCCATCTTCAGAGACAGCATCAAAGCATTTTCAGCTCTCATTCTGCTTCTGTTCTATCTCCTTGTCTCACTCTGGCCTTCCTGCCTCTTTCTTGACGGGACCTTCTGATTACATTGGGCCCACCTGGAAAATCCAGGGTAACTGCCCATCTCAATGTCCTTAACTTAATGACATCTGCAAAGTCCTTTTGGCCATGTATGGTAACATATTCACAGGTTCTGGGGATTAAGACACAGACATCTTTGATGGGGGGGGTGGGAAAGAATGTTCTGTCTACCACAGCCAGGTTTGACAGAACAGCTTGAAACTGGGAAGTTTCATCCCGCTTGCATAACAGAGTGGTTTGAAAATTGCACTGTGGCCAAGTAGCTGTCCAAAATGTGAACGGTCCTGTCAATTTTCCACTAGGGGGCAATATCCATTAATAACAGATCCCTGTCACTCAGCACTGGCACTGGCTAAAGGTTAAACTAAGAAGAGATGGTATTTAAGTTTACTGTTATCTTTGTCATACTCTACAGCATGACAAAAATGTAGGCAAGGTAGAAGCACATACATAACAGATGCTAGAGGACCTGCAGTTGCAATTAGGATTCCTTTGTATTGTTATACTTTGGGCTATTGCCATATAGAAAGCAAATGAACCAGAGGAGGGAAAATATGGGCTCAAAAAATTCAGAGGTTATTGTAAATAGCTTTTATTTTTATTTTAGAACTTTTATAAATCACTTGAGTAATGCCACATTGTAGAAAACTTAAAAAAACAGGTAAATTTTTACATGTTTTTTATGCCACTTTCAGTTCTTGCAAGTTGAGTACAAAACAACTAAGTGTCAGTGTTTTATTTCTTAAAGACCTTTTTACTGAGTCGTGGATTTTGAAAATTAAAGTTCATTTTAATAAGTCAAATTCCAAAGCAATAAGAACATTTGGTTATTAGCTAATTATCTTTGCACCTACTGTTTTTGTTTGCTTGTTTTAAACTCTAGTGTGCTTTTTCTAAAAAAAAAATAATTTTACTGTCTTATCAAATTTTAGAATCACAGTTTTCTCCAGGTTTGAGCAGACCTCTGTGTTCCTGGCTTTTTTTTTTTTTAATTTAATTTAAAAAATTTTTTGGCTGGGTGCTGTGGCTCATGCCTGTCATCTCAGTACTTTGAGAAGCTGAGACAGGCAGATTGCTTGAGCCTAGGAGTTTGAGACTAGCCTGGGCAACATGGCAAGCCCTGTCTCTACAAAAAATACAAAAATTAGCCAGGCATGGTGGCACATGCCTGTAGTCCCAGCTACTCGGGAGGCTGAGATGGGAGGATCACTGGAGCACTTCAGCCTGGGCAACAGAGCAAGACCTGTCTCAAAAAAAAAAAAAAAAAGGCAAGACAGAGTCTCTCTCTGTCACCCAGGCTGGAGTGCAGGGACACAATCATAGCTCACTGTAACTTTGAACTCCTGGCCTCATGCAATCCTCTCAACTTGGCCTCCCAAAGTGCTGAAATTACAGACATGAGTCACTGTGCCAGCCCGTTTTGTTTTAAATAGCCTCCAGTTCGTGTTTCCCTTCCTTTCCTTTACTTCAAAACTAATAGAGGAAATAAAATGCCAGTATTCACAAGACAATGTGCCTTTTCTTTTAATTCCTCTTTTTGGACAAAAAAGTAAAAAAAAAAAAAAAATTCTTTCCCATCTGTCTCTTCATTTCCTTTAAACTTTTTCTTCTCAAGAAATTATCCTGCCTGAAATAGTCTGCCTTCCTCCCCATTTCCCTAATCTCTGCTCACCCTCTCAAAGCTCAACTCAGATACTGCCTCTTCCATAAAGATTTACAGAACCACAGAGGCCAAAGTAGATTTCTCCCTCTCTGAGTTTCTCCAGAATGGATAGATGTTCTCCGCAAGTCTGCTACTTAAGCACCGGTGTGTTGACCAAGCATTTTCATGTGGCCTGAACGTATGTTCCGAACTCCCCTTTTACAGCTAAGGGAATTTCATCCCAGAGAGGTGTAGTGGTTGTCCCGAGGCCTCAGGGGACCCTCAGCACCAGTGCCATGATATTGTCGAAAACAGGTCTTTTCATTTTATGAGATTAAGCTCTTGAATGTTCATATTTCACCCTAGATACATTATAAACTGCTTGAAGGTGGAGGTCATATTATTTCATGCAAAGTACAAAGAATATGGATTGAGCTCCTACTGTTTGCCAGGTACTGTGTCAAGTGCTAGAAATGCAAGGCTAAATTAAGACCATCCTTACCGTCAAAGTTCCTAGGGTCTGGTGCAGAACAGAGAAGTAAACCAGCAATGGCGCTGCCTTGTGCAAAGAGTCCTAATATAGGAAAATGCAGGGGTGGCCAAGACAGCCTCGGGGTCAGGAAAGCCTTTCCAAAGGAAAAGTCCTTGAACTGAGCCTGGAAAGGAAAGGAAAGCAAAACAGAGGGGAACTAGCATTTATTCAGCAGGTACTATGTGCTCAATATGAGCCGGCTGCCACTGGCATAGACCCCTTTTAATCCTCATAGCAACCCTATGAAATCTGCGGGGGAGGGCAGAGGACATCAGACAGGTATGACTTACTTGCTGTGTTTCACCATACATTACTAGTAACGGCAAACTCATATGCAGCATGTATGAGCCGGCACTATTCCAAACATGTCATGTATGTTACATATTTAATCATCACAACAACCCTACTAGCTAAGCACTGTTTTACAAATCAGTAGAGCAGGCACAGAAAGGTTGAACAACTTGCCCACAGTCTCACAGCGAGTAAGTGGGCAAGCTGGATTTAAACCAGGCAGCCTGGCTCCGGAGTCTAACCACCATGCTATGCAACCTCTACCAGACTTTTTTCATTCCTTGAACACTTCTATTGGTAAAAAGCAATTCATATTCTTATGAAAGAAGTCAACAATTTAAAATTGTATAAAATGTAAGCCCCTTCTTCACACTGACCCTGACTGCATTTCCCAAAAGGAGCCAGTATGAACAGTTTGGTAAGTAGTGAAGCTAAATATTATTATCTCTATTTTACAGATGAGAAAATTGAGTCTCAGAAATGTTAAGTAAGTTGTCTGGGTCACACCATTGGTAGGTGGCAAATCTGAGGTACAGAACCAAGTCTTTCTGGCTCTAACACCTGCATGGGCACTCCCAGGCAAGCCAGGAGTCTGGTGAAGGGTCACTAGCTGACTACTGGCATGTGTTTTGTAGGTGAGATCAAGAAGAGCTGAACATGCCATGCTAATGAAATTAGGCTTGTCTTGTTGGCAACGTGCCAACAAGGGCACACATGATCCCATTGGCTTTTTAGGAATTTCTCTCTGGTGACAGTGTGAGGTTTGAAATGTCGGACACCAGAATCTGAAACAAGGCAGTGGTAGAGGCGGAAAGATGCCAGTGATACTGGGGGATTGCGGTGATGGAACTTGGTGACAGATCTGCTGTGGGGAGTAAGGGAAAGGCAATGTCTGTGTGGGTCCCTGTCTTCTGGCCTGGGTGAGTAGGTCTATGGGCCATTGGTGTCATCCCCAGAGGTAGGGAGGACACTTTTAATCCACGAGGAGTTTGCTTGTAGTAGGATGCTGATGCATGGCAGAATTTCAACATTAGTTCTAGGCAAGAAAAATTTGTCTTTGTTTTACTGGTTGTGAAATTGCTAGACAATTTACTTTCCTGGAAATAGTTCCTCATTAAGAGTTCCAGAAACTGCTTCTGATGGTTCAGGCAGTCTGAGTTTACTGGAATAGGCTGAATATTTATGTCCCCCTAAAATTTATATGTTAAAATCCTAACCCTCAAGATGCTGGTATTAGGAGGTGGGGCTTTTGGGAGGTGATTAGGTCATGACAGCAAAACCCTCATGAATGAGATTAGTGCCCTTTTAAAAGAGACTCCAGAGAGCAAGCTTGCCCCTTCCTCAGTGTGAACACAAAGCGAGAAGTGTCATCTAAGAACCAGGAAGTGGACCCTCACCACGCACAGAATCTGCCTTGATCTTGGACTTCCCAGTCTCCAGAACTGTGAGAAACAAATTCTTGTTGTTTATAGGCCATCTGGTCTATGGTATTTTTAATGGTAGCCCAAACAGACTAAGAGAGTTGCTTTCCTGCTGTCTTCTTTCTCTAGCCTCTCAGGAGAAAGCTCTGCCACGCCTGTATCTCCTGCCCATTGAGCTTTTCTTTCCACCTTCTTGGTCCCTCTCTGAATGATACACTTAGTTCTGGGCTACGGTTCACCATCTCTGGCCAGCAGCACCAGCTTCAACAACTGCATCAGACAGTAAGTGAGCAGTGAAGAGAGAGGGGCCCCAAAGCCCATGCTGGCCAGGAGCTGTGCATGTGAAGATTGTCAATCAGAATATAAAGACCACAGTGTGGCAAAAGGCAGTGGGTTTGTCACTGGGAGACCAGAAGCAGGAGAAAGTTGAAGGAGTATAGCTTTTCATCTTAGTGTCGAAAGTCCTGACCAGGGCACAGCATAGACTAGGCCAAGGGGCAATACTAAAGAGTTATCCTGGCAGACCTCCCTGGAACTCAGTCAGCAAGCACACCTACTGCAGCACTCTGGAGCTTCCAAACAATATTTCCTGCTTTTGTAGACTTAAATAGCTCAGGCCTACTTTGCTAAGTCTGTCTCTGCCATTTTTCTGGACTTCATCAGAACATTGATAGCAGGAAACAGGGATTACTGATCAGCTAAAACATACAAAAATCCAACAAATAAAAGGAAAATAGCAGGAGGCATTCAGTGTAGGAGTCTTCAGGCCCTGAGGAAATCATGCTAGTTCAAAACGGTACTGTGTTAAGAGTGATGCTACAGCTGGGCGCGGTGGCTCACACCTGTAATCCCAGCACTTTGCAAGGCTGAGGTGGGTGGACTACTTGAGGCCAGGAGTTCGAGACCAGCCTGGCCAACATGATGAAACCCCCGCCTCTACTAAAAATACAAAAGTTAGCCGGGTGTGGTGGCACACACCGGTAGTCCCAGCTACTCGGGAGGCTGATGCAGGAGAATAGCTTGAACCCAGGAGATGGAGGTAGTAGTGAGCTAAAATAACACCACTGCACTCCAGCCTGGGTGAACGAGCGAGACTCCAGCCTGGGTGACAGAGTGATGCTATGCTATTTTATGTTTAGTATCATTTTACCTGGCAATAAAGGAAAAAAAATTGATCAAAAAGATTTCCCTCCCATGGCTAGAAATTTCAACTTGTGCGCTCAACAGACACGTTTCAGGTCCCTGGAAAACTCAGACCTCATTGTCTGTGAATAGATGATGGGAACTTATCTGACCCATGGCCTTCCCCCTAGTTCTGCTGGCTCAGGTGAGACCACTCATCTGAAACTGCAGGGGAATGTCCTTAGGGCAGAGTGAGAGGGTCAGCTGGCCCAGGCCCCACCTTCACTGTCTACCTGGAGGGAGCAGCTGGGGCTGTGGGAGGCAGAAGTCAGGCAGTGCCTCCAAAGTGCCCCGTGGGCTTGGACTCCTTGAGAGGCCTGAGTCACACCCAACCCCACCAGGACAGCCAATAGCACACCTCTGTCCTCCCCTCTGCAGGCTGCACTGTTTTCCCTGATTTTCTCATGCTCTATGTCCACTTCCCTGGATGCTCATTCCCCTACTTCACTGGGATAGAGGTAACAGTGAATGGTTTCTCAGACCTGCCCTCTGACAGAAGGGGCAATTTACCTCTGGCAACCCCCTCCAGGTGCCCCAGACTCATGCCTCCACTGTCCGGATAGGGAAAGTAAATGTGTGAGGCAGTCCACAGGAAACAAATGGGAGTGGTGGGAACTGTGGCCAGCTCCAGAAGGCATCCCTCATTCCCAATCATTCCCATTCCATTTCTTTTTTTCTTTGCATCACCATGCTGGTCAAACAAAATACCAACTATCCTCATTGTCTGCAGATTCTGTATCTGTGCATTCACCTACTTGCTAAAATGTATTTGTAGCCTCCAAATGAATACTTGCCTGTGTTTGTGGGTCATTTGCAGGCATGCATAAGCAGCAAAAATTGGAAGCTCCCCACCCACCTGTTCCCCGCTGAGGTCAAACTAGCCACACTCTGCCTTCCTGTTTCAGCTGCCATACTGTAAATAAGTGTCCTTTCTGCTACCTATTTACTGCCACATTTGTCATGTTTTGATGGAGTTTTTGTCTGTGATTTTGCTGTTGAAAATGACCTCCAAGTGTCGTGCTGAAGTGTTGCCTTGGGTTCCTAAGCACAAAAAGGCTGTGATGTGCCCTGTAGGGTAAATAACATGTGTTAAATAAGCTTTGTTCAGGCGTGAGTTGCATTGCTGTTGGCCATGAGTTCAACATTAGCAAGCCAGCACTGTATATTAAATAAGATGTCTTTAAACAGAAATACACACAAAACAAGGTTATAGATTTATTGGCTGACAAAAACGTTGTGACCAGAAGCTATAGGAATTTAGCCCTGTATTTCTCTTAGGAGCAATTGTTCAAGATTTGCAAATTCAGTGTTTGCTGCTACTATATAGAATCTAACTGCCAATTATAAGAAGAATCATCTGTATCTAAAAGCCCCTCATTTGGCTGTCAGTTTGGGAGTTTCTATTTGATAACCTTATCCTAGTTCTCAAACTTCTCTGTTGTGGGGCTTCTAAGGTATAATGGACTGTCACTGGGACTCATCATGAAGTACTGAAGTGTGTGTATTAAATGAAATTTACAGTAATCCCTATAATAACATCACTTACATTCTGCAATGCCTTCTAGAATGGGAAGATGTATCAGTCACAGCCCTCCAGATCACCTGCCAGTGCTTCCTGTGGCTAAACCCAATGGGAAGCCAGGTGGCGAGGGAGTCCAGGGTCAGCCTCTGGGGACAGGGAAGGGTGAGGAATGGGCCTGGGGGAGGGCCACGGAGAGAGTTAAAACAGCACAAAGAGCCAGACATGAACCAAACAATCCCCACATTAAAGTAAATATACACACTAAACACTCTGAAGGACAAGCGCTTGATGTCCTAACAGCTTAGGACACAGGAGGATGATCCTGCAAGGGGGTGAGAAAGCAGGGCTTGAACTGAGATCTGAAAGATGAGGAAGGGAGAAGAATCCCAGTAGAGGTAATAGCATGGCATGTGCAAAGGCCCCCAGAGGGGTGGGGGCAGGGGCAGGGTTCACTGAGAGCTGTTGGTAAGAATGTAAATCCATGGTCTTTTGAGAGGCAATTTAGCTGCTGCTATCAATTTTTTAAATATGCATGCAGCAAACCTCCACTAGGTTTCTATTCTAGCAAATCTGCTTGAGTGTGGCACAAAACAGTGTTAATCTGATGTTGAGGGCAGCAGTGTTTGTTACAGCAAATCTCTGGAAACAAACAAGGGAATGGTGATATCAACTATGACACATTCATCTTACAAGCACCAGGCAGCAACGAAAATGAATGAAGTAGATAGAGATAGGGTAGCTTGGAAATATCTAGAAGATGGAGTCATTATGGAGAAAAAAAATTGAGAAGAATATAAAAAGCATAATTGCATTTATGAAAAATATATTTTTATACAAACATATTCAAATATAACAGCAATGGAAAGATCTGAATGGATATACCCCATCCCAACAAGAGAGTTACCACTGCAGTGTGGGTAAGAAGGAATTTTTGCCTTTTTAACCTACCTACAAAGGCTTCAAACTTCTAAATCATTTGAAGGCTTATGAAGGTAATTTGTGCATAATTTCCATAATTAAAAATAAGTACAGTATATTTTAAAAACAGAAAACGAGATTTTTTTGACTCAAGCACTGCTGGTATCTGTGAATTTTAGTCTTAGAACAGATAAGCTTTCCCAGAATAATTCCTTCCTATAGTTTATCCTCGTCCTTAAAGATCCTTTAGGCCAGTGGTTTTCAACCTTGGTTGCTCATAGGAAAAACCTAAGCAGCTTTTCAAAATGATGGCATTCGGGCCCCATACGTTGGTTGTGGTAGGAGCTGGTTATTTATTTATTTTTTTAAAGCTCCTAAATGATTCCAATGTGCAGCCAAGGTTGAGAACTCCTGTTCTATGGTATCTTTATTCCATGGGTCAGAAAGTCAAAAACTGGCCCAGAGGCTTTAGTCAGCTTGGAATTGCCATGCCCTGGCAAAGACTAGTGGCTGGGAAGGGTATTGCTAAAGCCATCCTCACCAAGAACTATGAGTTATTGTCAGAGAACAGGCACGCACATGTTGGCCTCTGAGTTGAGAAGACACCACTGACCATCACAAGACTGTGAAAGCTACACAACCAACTAAGGAACTTTGAAGACATATGCAATTAGAGAAAATTTTACTTGCTTGGTTATTTATTGAGCACCTACTATGTGCTTGGCCCTTGAAAAGAGAACACAGACCCTGCTCAAGGAGAGGTGAAAGGATCAAGAAGAACTTTAAAAAAAAAAAGTGTTTTTTTTTTTTAATTTTTTAGAATAAATAGAGACGGGGTTCTGCTGTGTTTCCCAGGATGGCCTTGAACTCCTGGCCTCAAGCAATCCTCCTGCCTTGGCCTCTCAAAGTGCTAAGATTACAGGCGTGATCCACCACTCCTGGCCAAGAAGAACTTAGAGCAGGTGAAGCTTGTGGTGTGCTTGAGACTGTGTTTGTAAGGTGGACAGGATACTTCGTTTCTATGCAAGCAGATAATTGCCCCTTTGAGATTTAGTCACAGTGGGCTTAACCTATGGGAAATTCAAAAGAGAAAATAAACATATCTGTATGCTCAAAGAGTACATTCTCTATTTCTAAAAAGCATTATGAAAGATGACCATTGGGGAAGGTGGGTCATCCACAGATGACCAACTGTACCAGTTTGGGGACACTGAATATGTGCCCCCAAAACTCATATGTTGAGGTCCCAACACTTTGGGAGGTATTTCAATTTAGATGAGATCATGAGTTTGGAGTCTTCATGATGGGATTTTAGTGCTTTTATAAGAAGAGACCAGAGAGCTTTCTCTCTCACTCTCTCTTTCCTTCTCTCTGTCTCTGTCTCTCTCTCCACTATGTAAGACACAGCAAGAAAGCAGCCATCTGCAATCTGGGAAGAGAGCCCTCACCAGAACCTGATGAAGCAGGCAGCCTGAGCTCGGACTTCCAGCCTCCAGAACTGTGAAAAATAAATATCTGTTGCTTAAACCACCCAGTCTATGGCATTTTGTTTTCGCAGCCCAAACAGAGTAGGATGCCTGGGATGTGGGACTTTCCCTTTGAATAGAGGGACGGTCTTGGCAAACCATTCCTGGTTGTGTAGGACTGAGAGGTTTCCTGGCACTTGGACTTTCAGTGCTAAGACTGGAAAAGTCCCAAGTAAGCCAGATGAATTGGTTGCCCTACTCACCACACACAGTGTTCCTCTTTCCAAATGAGGGGTTTGCTCCTTTTATTGGACAAGGGTAAGATTTTTGGCAACTCTATTCTAGGAGGTATCCCAGATTCCACCACCCCCGTGGTTTGGTCCCTGGGTTGAAGGCATTTGCAAACAAGAGCGAATCCTCCTTGGCATAGGGCACGCTGCTTTCAGAAAATTAAAGCAGAAGGTTCTCCATAAGCAAAGCCTCCATGGCTTTCATGACTAGTCAGAGTGAGGAAGTGGCCCACTGAGAGGCACCTGAAATTGTATTTATTTTCTATTAATGTATCTGGGCTTCTCTCAAGGCACCAAGGTAAGCTTGATAAAAGTTCCCTTACAGATGATCCCCGAGTGGCAGCTTCTTTGCCTGTAATTCAAAGTCAAGTGCGGCTCCTTGTCAAATGGTTGCCAGGAGATAGCACAGGAGCCAACTCCCCATCTCCTCTGCCATGGCAACGTGCTGTTATTTCCTCATCCATCTTCCTTCTGCAGGAGTCTAAATTTCTGAGAGTAGTGTGCCACGCTTAATTATGTAATTAATCTTGCAGAAAGAAAAGAACCCTTCTAACCTTTCTTCTGCACAAAAAGACCTCCTCGTGTGATACCAGCCTACCACCAATTTTCCTCTGTGATCCTGCATGGTAGTAACCATCATTCTGTCTTATCCTCTCAAGGCTAAAGTGAGACACTTCTCGAAGCAGCAATACACTTTGAACCCATAAAAGTACAATCACTCACTTAAATGGTGGCTTCTCAAATCGCAGGCAAGGTCTTTGTAATATTTCCCTGACCCAAGAGCAGGAAGCATGATGAACACAGAGTTGATGGAAGTGGGGCTCACTAAGTGCCTCAGTTTCTCTATCTGTAAAATAGGCATGTACTCACTTGTAGGTTACTGTGGGGATTGCATGAGTGAGTATGTTAAGCTCTCAGAACAGTGCCTGGCACATAGTAGGTGCTCAATAAATGTTAGCTCTTATCACTATAAGAATTACTCCAACTTGTTTTTATTGAAAACTTTAATCAAATTTACAAAAAAAAGAACTTAATAAAAATTATTAGGACTGTTCTGGTTGCAAGTGACTACTCAAGTAAAGGCGTCACATGGTTCCAAGTTGAGTTGTTTTCAAACAGCTGGCTCTGAGGGCCTAAAGACAGTCTCCAGGACTTTCCCTGTCACCCCATTACTTGGATCTGTTTTTCTCTGTTGTCTTCACACTCCAACAGGCACTCTCACAGCCCCAGACTGACCTCCTATCATCTGGCCATCCCAGTGGAAAGAGGACTTCTCTTTCCCAAAATATCCCACAAGGATTTCCAGCTGGGGGCTCCTGGACTAACTGACATCTTGTGCCTATCTCTGAGCCAATCTTTGTGGCCAGACGGATGGGACATAAGATGGGCCAGAACTGGGTCTCAGCTCCATCTCTGGAGCCAGATGGGGTAGCAGGGTGGTTGAGGAGGTCTGAGGACATAAGGTCACCCTGACCCAAACCACATCAACTGAGAGTGAGGTAGGAGACCCCTCAAAGGAAAGCCAGAGTATTAATACTAGAAAAAGGAGAAGAGATGGCAAAAACAACAGATAGATATGTGGTGCAATATCATTCTTGGTATATGGAATTATTACATAGTTTAAATCTAGTGATTTTTAACGAAGGGTGAACATCAGAATTATTTATGGCTTTTTAAAAATTTGGAAGTCCAGCCTCAACTATAGAAATTCTGACTGAGTAGTCCTAAAGCAAGGCCCAGGCATCAGCATTTAAAAAAAAAAAACTTCCCAGGTAAGGTTTATATAACGTGTAATTTTTTTGAGACAGGGAGGGTCTCACTCCATTGCTCAGGCTGGAGTGCAGTGGTGTGATCATGCTCACTGCAGCCCCGACATCCCGGGATCTTGAGTAGGTGCGATTACAGTTGTGCACCACTACACCTAGCTAATTTTTGTATTTTTTATAGAGATGGGGTTTTGCCATGTTGCCCAGGCTGGTTTCGAACTCCTGGGCTCAAGACATCCACCCACCTGGGCCTCCCAAAGTGCTGGGATTATAGGTATGAGCGGTATAAGTTTTCTTGTGTGTTCTTTTTCTTTTCTATTTGACAAAGGCAGCATGCATGTTCTATATACTTCTAGAACTTTTTAAATCCCATGCCCATGAATCTAAAGTAAAATAGAATACCATAAAGAAAGATGAAATACTTAACAGCACCTTCCTTATACTCTGACTGTACCTCCTATAGTGATCAGTTACAGCCTTCATCCAACTCCTTCATCTACTCCATCCACTCATTCATTCATTCATGCATACATTCATGTATTCTTCTCTTACTCTTTGCTTGGTGTGAGAGATTCACTTCCTGCACCTGAGAAGCTCCTGGATTTCTGAGAAGAGAAAAAGACGAACCCAGACAGTGACAAGGCAATACAATAAGAACCACGATGTATAATGCTTACATGGGGTGATATGAGACGTAGAAAACCATGGAGAGGCTACTACTGTTTACCCACCTATTTCCTTCACTAGATGCTAAGCCCCATGAGGACAGAGATTGTACATTTTCATCTAAGTTTCTCTCTGTTCCAACAGAGGCTGGGAGGGAGTGAGATTGAGGCAAATCCAGGTTTTGTGGAGCCCAAAAGCTTACACAATTTTTGAGATACTCTCTAAGAAAAATACTAAGACATAAGGAGACAGAAAGATGAATATTTATTTAGAATGAGAAGAAAAATCAGAACAAAGCAGTAGAGCCTTGGAGATTCCCGTCACTTTAATTCGAGGTCTCTTCAGACAACTTATCAAAAATGCTTACAGAGAAATTTTTATTTTATTTTATTTTATTTTATTTTATTATTATTTTATTTTATTTATTTTATTTTTAGAGATGGAGTCTCACTTGTTGCCCAGGCTGGTCTCAAACTCCTGGGCTCAGGCAATCCTCCTGCCTAAGCCTCCCAAACTGCTGCGATTACAGGCGTGAACCACTATGCCCGGAAGTGAGAAATACTTTCAATTGTTGATGGATTTTGCTTCCCCACACAGAACACGTTTTACATCCCAACAGCAATTGGCACTCCAGGGGCCCATGTGAGTGGGGGAACTTCAGGCTTCAGTTTCAAGAGCTTCAGGATAAATCCACTTCTGACAGAGTATTTCTTCCTGGCTCTCTCCCTGTGGGCTGCAGATCCACACAACTCTCACAGTCTTGGTTCTGGAACCTCTTTCTTCCCTTGTGCATTCAGGCCTCAGAGAGGTAACTGCACCTCAATGTTTCCCGCCCTGGGGCACTGCACTTACCCAACAGCTTCCCTCCACCCTGCCCACAAGTTTGTAATTAGTCCCTTCATTCAGGTCTCTCAAATTTTCTAGTTTGAATGTGCCATCAGTTTCTGCCAGGACCTTTCATGAATACAGAAAATAAAATGTGTTAATTTATATTGTGCATGGGTCAGCATTCTCTCAGTATGATTATATGATCTGTTATATTACACACCTCATATTATGCATATAACGTCATTACTGTGAGTATGCACACTATTCCTAGCTCCTTTTAATTCACTGGCATGAGAGTTCCTTTTTTTTTGAGAAGGAGTCTCACTCTGTCACCCAGGCTGGAGTGCAGTGGTGCTATCTCAGCTCACTGCAACCTCCACCTCCAGGGTCCAAGCGATTCTCCTGCCTCAGCCTCCCTAGTAGCTGGAAGGACAGGCACGTGCCACCATACCCAGCTATTTTTGTATTTTTAGTAGAGATGGGGTTTCACCATTTTGGCCAGGATGGTCTTGATCTCTTGATCTCATGATCCGCCCGCCTCAGCCTCCCAAAGTCCTGGGATTACAGGCTTGAGCCACCGTTCCTGGCCGAGTTCATTATTTTTATTCCTCTAGTGATAAGAGATGCTAATACAAATAGAAACCTAAAATCTAAGACAGAAAAGAAGCAAGTCAGGCCTCCTCATTGGAGAAAATCTACCAAAGGCCAGTGAACAGTGAGTCATCCTCTTCCAGTCTCTACAAGTGAGTCCCGAAATCAAATGAGGACTCAGAGGCAACCCAGATCACCCATAGCTCAGGGGCTTAGGCCGCTCAGAGGGCAAGAGCAGCTTCAAGCACAGACAACTCACCAACAGGCTCCAGCAGAATGAGAAACCAAATTGCCCCAGCAACTAGCACTTTTCTATAATGTACCTGAACAAATAGCATGCAGGGCCATCCTGGAGCTCCAAACTCTAGCCAGCAAGCACAATTTTAGCAAACCAAGGAGACCAAGTTTCAGCAAATCAATTCAAATTGGCTTAGGACAAAAAATGTATTAGCTCATATCACAAAAAAATCCACGGGTAAATCTTGCTTGAAACGTAGCTGGATTCGGGTGCTCAAAGGGTCTCACCAGGAACCCCTCTCCCTGCTCCTTCTCCCCCTGCTCCTCTCTTTTCCCCCTCTCTCTGTTTCTCTGTCTGTTTCTCCCTCAGTCTCTCCTTCTCAGCTTTGCTTTCCTCAGGGTTGATTTGCTTCTCAGTCAGTCTCTTTCCAAGTAGTGGCAAAACGACCGTGAACACCTTCAATTTTATATCTTACTAAATGGACACCATATTTCTTCACAGCAACAGCCAACAGCCTGAAGATGGGTCTGATTGGCCAAGTTTTGGTCACATGTTCATCCCTCTACCAATCATCTTGGCCACTGTCCAGACTGGAATCAGGAGATAGGGTTTGCCCCGCTGAAGCCACGTGGACTGAGAGAGGGGGAAAGGGGAGTGGATGCTGTCAGGAAAAGAGGAAGAAATCCTAGGAAGGAAAAAACCACAAATATCCATCACACCATGGCTGTAGGGCACCAGGCTAGAGCTAAATGCCTCAAATCTAGGACCTACAGACAGATATTGGACCTAGGCCTTTGAGACTCCTGCAGTTGCAAGGCAGGGGAAAGGAGAGAGAGGAGGCATCCCAGCTTGGGCACTGCCTGACCCTGACCTCTCAAGTCACTTCTCTTCTTTGCCTTTAATGGCCTCAGCAGCAAATAGTGGTGTTGGAATAGATTTCTAAGGGTCCTCCTGGATCCAGAGAAATCGATGCTTGAGTATAGAGAGGTTTAAAATCTCCAAATCCCAGATAAGAACAAAGCAAAATTCACCGCCAGAATAGAAACCAGAAATATGAATTATTTTTTACTTTGTTCTTCCAGCCGCAGAGGCTAGCAGATCAGCACCCTCAGGCAACCACCACATCACCTGGTCTTGAGGCCTCATCAAGGCGGCTTATGGGCAGACATTAGTGAGACTCATACGTATTTCTTTGTCACATGCTGACCTTAGCAAAGCACCCAGAGACATTTTCAACAAAGGATTTGACTTGGGGTCGGTAAAACTGGATGTGAAAACAAACTCATGCAGGAAAATGAAAGAGGCCTTAGGGAATAGAAATGGGGTGATATGGTATGACTTTCATAGAAAGTCAGGAACATTGATTACACTTAGGGAATATAAATTATTGAAGACCAGAACTGTCATGGTTTGAAACTGACATTTGATACTAACTCCCCAAAAAACACAGGAAAGAAAGGGGATCACATGAAGACTGTTTGCAAACAGGAGAGTATAAACTTGATGGAATATTGACTTTGATTTTGTCAGGTCTGCCATCCTTGGATCACTGTCTTTGGTTTTCAGAGCTGGCACGTTGACCAGATGACCACTGACAGTGCCACATCAAAGCTGAGAAGGAATCAGTTTGCAGTGGGCAACGGCACACTGATACCAATAATGGGCAGCATTTAGAGGTTCAGTCTGTCAAAAGTATGTAAAGACCTTGATACCCAGCTTGGACATCAGGTACTAAGTGATTCCAGGCTGCTACCGCAGCTAAATAGCCATTGATCCCACTGCTTCCTTTTCTGAAGAAGTCAACAATTCCACTCTAATTGGAACAGACCCTACTCAGCCCCTGAACCCTGGTATGACATTCTCACTGGCTGATCTGGAGTTGGAGGCTGGGCATAGACAGCAGGTTTGGCCTTATTATATTTCCAATTTCTTTTTTCTCAAGGGGATGATATAATCAAAGGATGATGAGTACAAGAATATTTAGACAATTACTTGCCTGCTGGTTTCTACTTAAATTGATTATTCAGTTACAACACAGTCAACTACACATTATTTAAATGTATTTATTTGTAAAATGCTGCCCACCAATAATGAAATAGACCTTCACTAAAACGACTCTTCCTTGCTCTGACTCTGCCCAGACTTTCTAGGTCAGGGTTATATTATATATCTTGCATCATAGCAGTGGTTCTCAAACTATGGTTTCAGCACCTTTTTACATACTTAAAAATTGAGGACACTGAAGAGTTTTTGTTTATGTAGGCTAAATCTATGAATCTTTACCACATTAGAAATTAAAACTGAAAAATTTTTTAAACGTTTATTAATTCACATAAAAACAATAACCCTACTTAATCATAGCATAACTTTTTATGAAAAATAACCATATTCTCCAAAGCCAAAAAAAAAAAAAAAAGGAGACAAGTGTGGTAGTGTCTTCCAGTTTTTCAAATCTCCTTAATATCTGACTTAGTTGAAGACTGCTGGATTCTCACATTTGCTTCTGCACTCAAGCTGTTGTGATATGTTGTTTTGGTTGAAGGATATGAAGATTATCTTGGCTCACATTGACATACAGTTGGAAAAGGAAGAACTATTATAATAGCACTCTCAGATAATTGTGGATATTCTCCTTTGATTCTATACCAAAACTTGACAAGTAGCAGTTTCTTAAAAGTTAGTTGCAATGCGGAATCTGAAACCACATTAATTCTTTCTATTCTGTTACTTTAAAACCCAGTGGTCTATCTTGCATTGTTAATTACTTTGGAACATCATGCATTGGTCACCTGAAAAATATTAGTTCTCTGAGCTCCAAATATTTTATAATAAAATAAAATATATTTCATTTAAATACATTTACAATAAAATATATTATAAAATAAAATATATTTTATTTGATACTAACTCCCCAACAAACACAGGAAAGAAAAGGGATCAAATGAAGACTGTTTGCAAAAAGGAGAGTATAAACTTGATGGGATGTTGACTTTGATTTTGTCAGGCCTGCCATCCTTGGATCACTGTCTTTGGTTTTCAGAGCTGGAACACTGACCAGATGACTACTGACAGTGCCACATCAAAGCTGAGAAGGAATAAGTTTGCAGTGGGCAATATTACATAATGTTGTATACATAATTATAAATATTATATAATTTTTTTAAAGTTACATTCATTAATATCACTATCAATCACATGAAAAAAGTCTTTAAGTATCAGAAAGTTGTTGAGCCCATAGGGGATCATGCATGTTCTCCAAAATTCTAATTTTTGCTTGAAACCTCAAATGTTATCATTGACAAAAAAAATTGATTGCCTTCCTTAAAGTCAAACTTTGCTAATTTTCAAGAAACTATGTCAGTTACACAAAACTAATAACCATAGCTTGTCCACCAGACATTCTTTTAAGTAAAAATGTTATTTCATGAAAACGGTGGCTAGCTCAGCTCATAACTCAATCACACAAGTATTTTACTCAAGATATGCATCCTTCAATATGCAGCAGCAATTTTTTATGCAGACAGTCCCATTTTTCCACTGGAATATTTTCCAAATATTGCATAATATTTAAAATATATGTAATCAAGAGTTTAGATTTAATACAATTAATAATTTTTACTGCTTCATTAAGGACATTCTTAAGTGAAACTGGCTTTTTCTTTTAACTGCAAGTGCATAATGGTGAAAATACAATCACTGCTGGTGCAGTTCGGTGGTGTTGGCTTGATTCCTTTTAATAAGGCCTCAGCAGTTTTACCCACCATTGCTTTTACACTATAAGAGTAAATGTCAGCACAGTGGAAAAAGCAAATCACGGTTTAGTGTTGTATGATTTTCTCCAGCTACTGCCAACTGCTCAGGTACTGAGTAGGCAAGCAGTTGGGTTTTAACCAAGGCTGGGATTCTGCCAGGCAGATACAAGGACAGATTGGACTATGGAAGTCAAGAATGTTTAAAAGGGAGGCATATAGTATGCACTTAGGAATCTAAGTTGAGAAGAAAGGAGCTGAGAGTAATGGATAGTGAGAAAGTGGTATGCCCAATGGAAGGATGGGGGCAATGGTCCAAGCCGGATGATTGCCATTGAGATGTTAGAGGTGCGGTAGTTATTGATGATCTCATCTTGGGTTTGACCCTGTGACATCACCCTGTGGTGATACGAGTGACTGACAATAATAAGAACAGTAGCTAGCATTTATTCAGGCACTATGCTAAGTACTTTACAAGTGTTGTATCATTTCATCTGAATAAAATTTAAAAAAATTATTCTCTAAAATAAATTTTTTTAGAAAGTCATTGACTTGGACTAGGCTCTTGTACTGGGCCCAACAGACCAAACCAATGTAGAAGTTGATCCCAGTAGCTGAGCTTTAGTTAATTGCAGGAGGCTCTGTAACCAATTAACCAGTTAAGCTATAACCAATTAAGTTGCCTCTATACCTCACTTTTTCTTTTCTTTTCTTTTTCCCTCTTCCTCCAGTCCTATACCTCACTTTTCTATAAATGCTGACATATTCTGTTGGTGGGAGTCCTCTGAATCTGTTTGGTTCTGGGGGGTTGCCCGATTTGAGAATCGTTTTTTGTTTTCTTTTGCATAATTTTTCTTTGCTCAAATAAACTCTACTTGACATAATTGGTCTACAATATTTTTTCCTTTTTACAGCTCTTTATGTCAATTCTGTACTATCACGACCCACATTTTAATGATGAAAAGTGGGCTTTTCATCACTAAAAGTGAAGAAATGGTGAAGACCTCAGTACACAGATAAATAAGAACATGTGGCTGTTTCTCCTAGCTCTTTTTCTGTCATTGGTCTGAGATGGGAAGAGGGAGGGAGAGAGAAGATTGTGGTTCAAGTGCCACAAACTCTCAAAATTATGAGATTTAATAAATTCTCTTGAATAAATATTTCTTCATTTGTTGTATTCACCTCCGATTTCTCCTACAACAGTTGCTTTCTTTTGATGCATAGAAACAGAATTCTTCCCTGCTTGTGAATTCTTAGCTTTATTCCAGTCTGTTTCTTGGTCCACGGACATGTAACTCAGTGACATGAGCTGGGAAAAGTGGGACAGACTATATTACATGTTAATTTGAAATTGAAAAAATTGAAAATCTTTTTCCTTAGACATGGGCAGATGCATTTTCTACATTGAGATATAAAGCATATATATATATATATATATATATATATATGCTTTTTTTTTGAAGACAGGGTCTTGCCCTGTCACACAGGCTGGAGTGCAGTGGCACAGTCATGGCTCACTGCAGCCCTGATCTCCCACGCTCAGGTGATCCTCTTGCCTCAGCCTTTTGAGTAGCTGGAACTACAGGTCCACATCACCACGCCACGCAAATTTTTTTTCTTTTTTTAATATGGAGTCTCACTCTGTCACCCAGGCTGGAGTGTGCAGTGGCACAATCTTGGATCACTACAAGCTCCACCTCCCCATTCTCCTGCCTCAGCCTCCTGAGTAGCTGGGACTACAGGCACCCGCCACCATGCCCAGCTAATTTTTTCATATTTTTTTTTAGTAGAGACAGGGTTTCACCATGTGTTAGCCAGGATGGTCTCGATCTCCTGACCTCGTGATCTGCCCACCTTGGCCTCCCAAAGTGCTGGGATTACAGGCATGAGCCACCATGCCTGGCCCAGGCTACATTTTTTAAAAAATTGTTTGTAGAGACAAGGTCTCACTCTATTACCCAGGCTGGTCTCAAACTCCTGGGTCCAAGCAATCCTGCTTCAGCCTCCCAAAGTGCTGGGATTACAGGTCTGAGCCGCCGTGCCTAGCCTAACGCACATGTTTTGAATAAGAACAGATTGTATTACTGAATCTTAAAAGTTGGCAAAATAATGGCTCAAGAGTTCACAGTTGTCATATCTTCTGTCTGAGATGATTGGGATACAAATCCCCTTTCAAAAAATGGTTTTTCAACATAATGCTTTATATGTTTCCTAAGAATTTCATTCATTCCTTCATATATCAAAACTTTTTTTTTTTTTTTTGAGACGGAGTCTCGCTTAGGCTGGAGTGCAGTGGCATGATCTCGGCTCACTGCAACCTCCGCTCCCTGGTTCAAGCAATTATCCTGCCTCAGGCTCCCAAGTAGCTGGGACTGCAGGCATGCGCCACCACGACCAGCTAATTTTTGTATTTTTAGTAGAGAAGGGTTTCACCATGTTAGCCAAGATGGTCTCGATCTCTTGATGTCATGATCCACCCATCTCGGCCTCCCAAAGTGCTGGGATTATAGGCATAAGCCACCTCGCCTGGCCCAAAAGTTTTATATATATGGAGGATCTACTTAGTGACCAAGTGGTATCGGGCATAGACAGAGACTAAAGAGCCGAACCAAACGCTTGAATCGCTTGAACCTGGGAGGCGGAGGTTGCAGTGGGTCGAAATCACACCACTGCACTCCAGCCTGGGTGACAGAGTGAGACTCTGTCTAAAAAAAAAAAAAAAATTACCAACGCATTTACTCCACTTACCCTCATCCTACAGATATGCCTGCTTTGCATTAAATGGCACATGTTCAAAATCATTCACAGCAGTCTTGTTCATTAGAGAAAAATATTGTAAACAATACATTTGTTTATCTCTAGAGCAATAGTGAAGTGAAATTTACAGTGGAATAGCATACAGCTGTGAAGAAGAACAAGGAAGCTCTCTACAGACTGATATGGAAAGATCTCCAAAATATACTGTTAAGTGAAAAAAAGCACAGTACAGAGTAGTTTATATAATGTGCTACCTTTGGTGTATGAAAAGGAGAAAATAAGAATATACATTCATATTTTCTTATACTTACTTAAATATTGAAGGGATACATCAAAAACTTAAAAAAGTAGTTACCTATGGAAGACAAGGCTGTGTGGAATGAGGTAAATGGGGTGGGAGAGGTACATTTTTCAATGTTCATCTTTTCATATCTGATTTTTTAACTAAATGAATGAATGAATGAATTTAAGTAACTTACTGGTCTAAGGTTGCATAATTAATTATAACAGTAGCAGCAAGAGTACAAACAGCAGTAGTGGCAGCAGCTACCCCATATTGAACACATGTTACGTGCCAGACATTGTCAGGTCTTTCTCATTGAGTCCTTACTATAACCCTATGAGGTAGGTGTCATTATTCTCCATTTATAGATGAAGAAACTGAAGCTCAGAAAGATTGAGTGACTTCCCTGTAGTCACTCAGCATGTAAGCAGAGGAGTTGGCATTCTAGCATAGTTCTCTCTGACTCTAAAGCCTGTGCTCTTGGCCACCAGGTTCAGTGCCTAGAAACCACTTCGACTTCTAGCATAGGGCTCTTAATGTTACAACATACCAAGGTTGGTCACAGTGGCTCACTCCTGTAATCCCAGCACTTTGGGAGGCTAAGGTGGGAGAATTGCTTGAGCCCAGGAGTTCAAGATCAGCTGGGGCAACATAGTGTGTCCAGAATTTGTTCTCGCTGACTTCAAGAATGAAGCCACGGACCCTCGCAGTGAGTGTTACAGCTCATAAATGCAGCACATCCAGAGTTGTTCATTCCTCCTGGTGGGTTCATGGTCTCGCTGGCTTCAGGGGTGAAGCTGCAGACCTTCGTGGTGAGTGTTACAGCTCATAAAGGCAGCACATCTGGAGTTGTTCATTCCTCCTGGTGGGTTCGTGGTCTCGCTGGCTTCAGGAGTGAAGCTGCAGACCTTCATGGTGAGTGTTACAGCTCATAAAGGCAGCACGTCTGGAGTTATTCATTCCTCCCGGTGGGTTCCTGGTCTCGCTGGCTTCAGGAGTGAAGCTGCAGACCTTCGTGGTGAGTGTTACAGCTCATAAATGTGGTGCGTCTGGAGGTGTTCATTCCTCCCAGTGGGTTCGTGGTCTTGCTGGCTTCAGGAGTGAAGCTGCAGACCTTCATGGCGAGTGTTACAGCTCATAAAGGCGGCACGTCTGGAGTTGTTCTTTCCTCCCGGTGGGTTTGTGGTCTCGCTGGCTTCAGGAGGGAAGCTGTAGACCTTCGCAGTGAGTGTTACAGTTCATAAAGGTAGTGCGGACCCAAAGAATGAGCAGCAGCAAGATTTATTGTGAAGAGCAAAAGAACAAAGCTTCCACAGCGTGGAAGGGGATCCAAGTGGGTTGCTGCTGCTGGCTCAGGTGGCTAGTTTTTATTCCCTTATTTGGCCCTGCCCACATCCTGCTGATTGGTCCATTTTACAGAGCGCTGATTGGTCTGTTTTTACAGAGTGCTGATTGGTGCATTTACAAACCTTTAGCAAGGCACAGAGTGCTGATTGGTGCATTTTTACAGATTGCTGATTGGTGCATTTACAAATCTTTCAGCTAGACACAGAGCACTGATTGGTGCATTTTTACAGAGTGCTGATTGGTGCATTTACAAACCTTTAGCTAGACACAGAGCACTGACTGGTGCGTTTCTACAGAGTGCTAATTGGTGCATTTACAAACCTTTAGCTAGACACAGAGAGCTGATTGGTGTATTTACAATCCTTTAGCTAGATAGAAAAGTTCTCCAAGTCCCCACCCGACCCAGAAGCCCAGCTGGCTTCACCTCTCAGTACCCCCTCTAAACAGGACCACCTCAGTACCACCTCTCAGGACACCCCAACTGCTGTTGGGAATTGGGCGATGACCACTCTAGCTACTTCCTGCTGAATAGGGGCAAAGAAGGGGCCCTGCAGTTGTAGTGTGCTCCAGAGGGGAACTCTTCAGGCCAGTGAAAGGGCCAGTGAGTCAGTCCAGGGGTCCTTGGTAGAAGTTGTTAGTTGAGCTCATTTGGGGTTCCATTTGTAAAACCATCTGCAGCTTGATGGCCTCAATCCTAGAGGAAACAAATTTGACAAGGAGGTTAAAAATACAGGGCGCAAAGGGGAGTAACAGCAAGATGGTTGCCATGGGACCTAGAAAGGGGAGAAGCCATGTTGCCCAACTCCAGAGGTTGGTATAAGAGTTTGAAAGGCGTTGTCTGATTTCAGAAGCCTTTTCCTGTAAATGCCAGGTGGCATCTTGTACTATCCCTGACTGGTTAGTGTAAAAACAACACTCTTCCCCTAAGAATGTGTAGAGTCTTCCTTTCTCAGCAGTGAGAAGGTCTAGGCCTTGGCAGTTTTGGAGAGTCACTGCTGCCAAAGAGTCTATTTGGGATTGTAGAGTAAGGATAAATTTCATTATTTCTTGCAAACTGTCTAAGAAATCCTTTGAGAGTGTGTGGTAGTAGGATAATGAATTAGATAAATTGGCTATTCCAGTTCCTGTGGCAGTAGCCATTCCTAACCCTATAAGTAGGGGTATTAGTTGTATGTCTCTGTGCTGATGGACTTGAGCTTTGAGGGGTACTGATAGGGTCTGATTTCCACAAGACTGGAAGTTAGGATAATATATGTTTACACTGTTAACTTTTAGCAAACTTTACTTTTGTTGAAAACCTTGTAAGTTTGGGATTTCAATTATTCTTTGCTATTAATAAGACCTCATTCAGTCTATATTAACTTAGAATTGGTATAGATGGCTCCTTCCTGATTCTGTAAGTACTTTAAGGTTCGGCTCGCATATTTGAGCAGACCAATTATTAGGCAATTTTCCTAACTCTGCTTCTACAAGAGCTTCCTTATCATTTACTGAATACCCATTGTGTCTTTTTTCCTTAATCTCCCGGGAGGAACCATCTATCGTCCTGTCCTGAAGGGAGTTCCTCCTAGATCTGGTCAGATCTTTGTATGGTAATTAATTAAGATTCAGATCCTCTGTTAGGAAACCTGCTGGGTTAAGGATTTTTGATAGGAAGGCTATGGGTTGTCAGTGGCCTCAGTGCTTTTGAGCTATGCCCTTGTTTACACTGACAACAAGGTGGTGTTGGAGTGTTATAGGGTTACATATAAGACCTTCAATTATCAATTATGGGTTTTAAATTTACCTTGGCTTTTAAAGGAATAGGGTACACTGTTTTTTCTTTACTACTTCTATCTCTCTCTTTCTCTCTGACTTCTTCTTTGTCTCTTCCTCTCTTTCCTTCTTCTCTTTGTCTCTGTTTCTTCCTCTCTCTCTCTTTCTCTGACTTCCTGTCTCTTTCTCCCTTTCCTTTCTGCTGCCTCTGCCAGCTGCTTATGCTGCTGTTCTCCCCTCTCCTTCCCCTTTTGATGGCTTCAGCAGTGTAAGACTGCCACCTCCTTGAGTTTTTGCACTGCGTGCAGTAATTCCATGGTTTCTTTGTGATATTTAATGAGGGTTCCCCCAGAGGTTAGGAACTCCCTTTCTTTCCATATTGCAGCATGGGCACGTAGGATTAGATAAGCATACTTGCTATCTGTATACACACTTATTCTTTTTCCTTTTCCCAGTTCTAAGGCTCGGGTAAGCACCACTAGTTCTACTAACTGGGTGCTGGTCCCTCGGGGAAGAGGCTTACTTTCAAATACAGTTATATCACTAACTATGGCATAACCTGCCCTTCATATCCCATTCTCCACAAATGAACTTCCATCGGTATATAGGTTAAGGTCAGAATTAGCTAAGGGGACTTCTAAGAGATCATCTCAGGTGGCATAAGTCTGAACTATAATTTGTTGGCAGTCATGCTTGATTGGTTCCCCATCCTCTGGGAGAAAAGTGGCAGGGTTGAGGGCCATGCAGGTACATATTTGAAGCACCGGTCCCTCAAAGAGTAGCACCTGGTATCTAAGCAGGTGGTTGTCTGATAGCCATAAACTTCCATTGGCACCTAGTGTGCCATTTACATCATGAGTAGTCCAGACAGTGAGATCCTTTCCTTGTATTATTTTGATAGCCTCTGACACTAAGACAGCCACTGCCGCAAACTACCCTTAAACAGTGAGGCCAGCCTTTTGATACTACATCAATTTCCTTACTTAGGTATGCCACTGGTTGTGGGGTTGTCCCATGAGTCTGAGTAAGGACTCCAAGAGCTATCCCTGCTCTCTCTGTGATGTATAAAGAGAAGTTTTGTCCTGTGAGAAGGCTTAAAGCTGGAGCTTGTACTAGGGCCTTCTTTAAGGTTTTGAAGGCTGTTTCTGCCCCTGGTTCTCATTCTACCAGATGATTATTTGCCCTCTTGTTCTCTTTGATTAGAGTATATAGGGGCCTGGCTTTCTCGCTGTATCTGGGGATCCATAGTCAGCAAAAGCTGGTGATTCCAAGGAACCCCTACAACTGTTTTAATGTCTTAGGGTGAGGATAAGCCAGTATAGGCTGTATTCATTCCTTGCTGAGGGCCCTGGTTCCTCTGGCTAAGATCAGGCCTAGATATTTGACCTGCTGTAGGCAAAGCTGGGCCTTCGACCTAGACGCCTTGTACTCTTGATTAGCTAGAAAGTTCAAGAGATCTAGAGTAGCCTGCTGGCACAAGGCTGCCAAACTGGTAGCCAAAAGTAAATCATCCACATACTGAAGGACCAGAGTGCCTGGACTTGAGAAGTGGCCTAGATCTTGGGCCAGTGCCTGACCAAACAGGTGAGGGCTATCCCTAAGCCCTTGGGGCAAGACTGTCCACGTAAGTTGGGACATGTGGTCTGTGGCATCGTCAAAGACAAAGAGAAACTGGGAGTCAGAGTGCAGGTGAATACAGAAGAAGACATCCTTGAGGTCCGGAACAGTGAACCATTCTGCCTCCTCTGCTATTTGAGAGAGCAGAGTACAGGGGTTGGGTAAACTGGATATAGAGGAACTACTGCCTCATTGATGAGTCTAAGATCTTGCACTAGTCTCCACTGACAGTTTGGTTTCTGTACTCCTAGAATTAGGGTGTTGCAGGAACTGCTGCATTTCCTTACTAAGTCTTGAGCTTTTAAATGTTTAACAATATCCTGTAATCCTTTATGAGCTCCAGGCCTTAAGGGATATTGCCTTTGATAAGGAAAAGTGGTGAGATCCTTTAGCCTGATTTCGACTGGGCAGGCATTTTTTGCCCTTCCAAATTGTCCTTCCAATGCCCAGACTTCAGCATTGATTCCCTCCTCAAGTAGGGGACAACAAATGGGTAACTTGTTCCCCATATTCACATAGATAATATCTCCAGCTTTGGCTAATATATCCCTCCCTAATAAAGGTGTGGGACTTTCAGGTATAACAAGAAAGGCAGGTGAAAAGAGCAAAGTCTCCTAATTACAACTGAGGAGGTGCGAGAAATACCTGGTTACAGGCTGTCCCAGGATTCCTCAGATGGTAATGGACCTTGAGGACAGCTGTCCAGGACAGGAGATTAACACTGAGAAAGCCACGCCAGTGTCCAGAAGGAAGTCAATTTCCTGGCCCTCAATAGTTATACATACCCAGGGCTCAGTGAGAGTGATGACATGAGCTGGCACTTGCCCTGGGCTCCCTCAGTCCTGTTGTTGGATCATCTGGTTGGGGGCTTCTGGCCCAGAGAACCTTTGTCCTCTGGGGCAGTATGCCTTCCAGTGATTGCTTGGCATAGTGGACATGAGCAAGGGGGCAGCTTGTTTCTCATAAGACAATCTTTTTTAAAGTGTCCTTGTAAACCACACTGGTAACAAGCCCTACCAGGTGATTGGCCTGCTCCATTTTTTGTCCTCTCTGAACCACCAAGGTTTGTTTGTCTGAGGGCCATGACTAAGGCTGTGGCCTTTCTCTGATCTCACTTTTCCTTTTAGGCCTGTTCCTCTTGGTCCCTATTATAGGACACTGAGGTTGCCAGGTTTAATAATGCCTCCAGATGTTGTTCAGGGCCCAGGGCTCGCTTTTGGAGCTTTCTCCTGATATCTGCAGCTGATTGGGGAATAAACTTATCTTTTAGGATCAATTGACCCTTGAGTGAGTCGGGTGACAGGGGAGTATATTTTCTTAAGTCCTCCCATAGCTGCTCGAGGAAGGCAGAAGGATTTTCTTCCTTTCCCTGAGTTATGGTGGACATCATTGAATAATTCATGGGCTTTTTCCTAATTCTCCTTGGTCCTTCTAGAACACAGGTCAACAGATGTTTACAACTCCAGTCCCCATGATCTGAGGTGAGGTCCCAGTGGGGATCCATACTGGGAACAGTTTGCTGACCAGTAGGGAATCTGTCCCTTTCTTCGGCTGTCATTCTATCATCTACTTGACTAAGATACCAGGTATCTCCAAACTCTTGGGCTGCAGCTAAAGCCACATTCTTTTCATTAAAGGCCAGAGTTTGATCTAACAATAGCATGACATCTCTCCAAGTGAGATTGAAGGTTTGCCCTAGACCCTGTAGGACATCTACGTACCTATCAGGATCATCTGAAAACTTCCCCAGGTCTGTCTTGATCTGTTTTAAATCAGAGAGGGAGAAGGGGACATGTACCCGGTTTTGGCCAAATTCCCCTCCCCCTACAGCTTAAAGGGGACGTAACTTATAGCCCACGTTTTTTTGTGGTCCTTTGGAGATTTCTTTGCTTATTTCCTTCTGGGTGGGGGAGATTAGAGAAGGCTTACCATTAATAGGAAGGGGAGCTATAGGGAGGCTAGGATATGGGGGTAAGCTGGAAGGTCCTCCTGTGGGATGCAGATTGCAACCTTTGCATAGTTGTGTATTCTCCTTCAATGAAAAGAAAGCTTGGACATAAGGTATTTCACTCCATTTGCCTTCCCTCTTACAGAAAAGGTCAAGCTGCAGGATACTATTGTAATTTATACTTCCCTTAGGTGGCCATTTTTCCCCATAAGAGAGAGCATACTGGGTCCAAGCCACAGTGCAGAAAAAAATGAGCCACCTCTTTTTCAGGGTTTGCGGGTCAAATTGTTCCCAACGGCTTAGGATGCATTTCAAGGTGAGCCTATTGATGGCTGAGTGTTTCCCATCTGAAAGACAAAACTGCCTGCAGTTTTGGTTTGTTTCTCCCCCTGCCCAAGAATCCGCAACAGTCCCTGGAACCTGCTGATTGGAATAGTTGCGCTCACCAATGCAGCAGCAGAAACACCTCTTGCCCAAGAACCCACAACAGTCCCTGGGCCCTGCTGATCGGAATAGTTGTGCTCACTGATGCAGCAGCAGAAACACTAGTTTTCCTCCTAGACCACAAGGAGGACCAAGGAATGTCGGATTTAGTGGCCCTTACCGACGCATTTTCAAAAACCTGCACCCTTGCCTGTCCTCTTAGACCACAAAGAAGACCGAGAAAAATTGGATTTAGTGGCCCTTAATGACACATTCTCAAAAACTTGTTAGAGTCTTGAGCATTCTCCTGTTAGTATTGGGACTTTACCCCTGTCCTATAAAGATGTTATGCCCCAAAAATGAAGTGGAGGGCCATACCCTGAGGGAGGGGAGGGATCTCCAGAGTTGGAAGAGTGATGCCTTTTGTCTTTACTTATATGAATAGGAAGGATACAATTTCTGAGGCTTCCCATATCCTAGCTTCAGGAATAGCTTTTGTTAGGCCTGCTTGTCTGAGGAGGGATCCTAAAATTCCAGATAGCCCCCCTACAATGGGACTTTGGGCAAAAATTATGTCTTTCTGATTGGTGGGCCCGGGTACCTAAATAAGGGTAACAGAGTCCTGGAGTTTACACAAGAAATCATTCTTACAGGAGAAACTAGAAAAGCACCAGAGACAGGGAGTGGTTTTTAGAAGCGGGACTAGCCTCGGAGAAGAGAGGCAAGAGGAAGTTTGCCTGACAGGTATTGGGACCCAAGAGGCAAGGGTCAGGATAGGCAGGATGGATAGACGAGTCTCGCTTGGGCGACATGACTTTGAGAGTTCTGTTCATGGCTGCAGGGTCAACCAACTTGTTGTCAGGACCCCAGAGCTGAATGACTTTCCTCTCTGTCGACCTTCGTTTCAGCCCAGAAGTACAGGAAAAGCGGAAGCTGGTTCCAGGCAAACCGACGCTCCCAACTCCAAGGATTTGGGGGTTGTTAGAGAGCCCTTTCCCAGAAAGCCTGATACCCATGTCTTTAGTCTGGTGGCTGCACTAGTCGCTTTTAACTGGCCGACAGGTGCCTGGTATTTAGCCCCCAAATTCTAAGGAAAAATAGGACAGAATAGCAAGCAAAAGGGGTCCGATATTACTCACCACTTGGCGATAGTCGATGGTTCCTTTGTGGTCACCAAAATGTGCCCCACATTGGGTGCCAAAATGTGTCTGGAATTTGTTCCTTCTGGGGGGTTCTTGGTCTTGCTGACTTCAAGAATGAAGCCGTGGACCCTCGTGGTGTGTGTTACAGTTCTTAAAGATGGTGTATCCGGAGTTTGTTCCTTCAGATGTTCAGATGCCTCTGGAGTTTCTTCCTTCTGGTGGGCTTGTGGTCTTGTTGACTTCAGGAGTGAAGCTGCAGACCTTCGCAGTGAGTGTTACAGCTCTTAAAGGTGTCACGTCTGGAGTTGTTTGTTCCTCCTGGTGGGTTCGTGGTCTTGCTGGCTTCAGGAGGGAAGCTGCAGATCTTCACGATGAATGTTACAGCTCATAAAGGTAGTGCGGACCCAAAGAGTGAGCAGCAGCAAGATTTATTGTGAAGAGCAAAAGAACAAAGCTTCCACAGCATGGAAGGGGACCCGAGTGGGTTGCTGCTGCTGACTCAGGTGGCCAGCTTTTATTCCCTTATTTGGCCCCACCCACGTCCTGCTGATTGGTCCATTTTACAGAGTGCTGATTGGTCCATTTTTATAGAGTGCTGATTGGTGCGTTTACAAATCTTTAGCTAAACACAGAGCGCTGATTGGTGTGTTTACAATCCTTTAGCTAGACAGAAAAGTTCTCCAAGTCCCCACCTGACCCAGAAGCCCAGGTGGCTTCACCTCTCAATAGTGAGACCTCATCTCTACAAAAAATAAACAAAATTAGCTGGTTGTGGTGTCATGTGCCTGTAGTACCAGCTACTTGGGATGCTGAGGTGGGAGGATGGTTTGAGCCTGAGAGATAGAGGCTGCAGTGACCTGAGATCACACCACGGCACTGGGTGACAGAGTGAGACCCTGTCTCAAAAAAAAATTTTTTTTTACAACATAGCATATCACATACACATTGTTTACTGACTAAAATGGGAGCCAAGCTGGCTAAGTGAAATATGAGCATTTATTCTATTTTTGCTATGCTCTTCTGTGCAGCTTTGGAAACTTAATTTGGGGACAAACCATTGTTTTTTAAAAAATCTATAAAATGACATAGTACAAGCAGTCTTATTAGTGTTTGCACCATAAAATGAAATTGGCAGGTTCTTCCTTACTTTCCCATCTAGGATCCAGATCCAAGCCTCTTGAGTTCTCCACCTGCCTTCCAGGCTGGACCCTAACATCTACAAGGTCTGGGGCAATAATATAATTGGAGATCCATGTACCATATTTGTGAATATTTAGAAGTTATATCTCAAGCTGTCAAATAAAATATATTCTATCCACCTAACTTAACAAATATACCTTCAGAACTATGTGGAATGCTAAGAGTGAAATTAAAATTCTTGGGTTCCTAAAAGCTCTGAGCCCAAACATGATATTGTTGAGATCTCTGGCCCCTGGCCCATGAACTATGTGGCTTCTCTTCCCATCTCCAATTTCCCTCCATGCCAAAATAGGCTTCAAAATCCCAGTCAAGGCTGGGTGTGGTGGCTCATGCCTGTAATCCCAGTACTTTAGGAGGCCAAGGCGGGCAGATCACCTGAGGTTAGGAGTTTGAGACCAGCCTGGCCAACATGGTGAAACCCAATCTCTACTAAAAATATAAAAATTAGCCCAGAGCAGTGGTGGGCACCTATAATTCCAATTACTAGGGAGGCTGAGGCAGGAGAATCACTTGAACCCACAAGGCAGAGGTTACAGTGAGCCGAGATGCACCACTGCACTCCAGCCTGGGCAACAGAGTAAGACCCTGTCTCGGAAAAAAAAAAAAAACCCAAATGCTCATCAATGTTAGACTGGATAAAGAAAATGTGGCATGTATACACCATGGAATACTATGCAGCCATAAAAATGAATGAGTTCACATCTTTTGCAGGGACATAGATGAAGCTGGAAACCATCATTCTCAGCAAACTAACACAGGAACAGAAAACCAAACACCACATGTTCTCACTCATAAGTGTTCTCAATGAGAACATATGGGCACAGGGAGGGGAACATCACACACTGAGGCCTGTTGGGGGTGGGGGTCAAGGGGAGGGATAGCATTAGAAGAAATACCTAATGTAGATGACAGGTTGATGGGTGCAGCAAACCACCATGACACATATATACCTGTGTAACAAGCCTGCATGTTCTGCACATGTATCCCAGAACTTAAAGTATTAAAAAAATTTAATGTAATACGACCTTAGCTTTTGGCAGTTATACGTACTACAACTGTTTTGTTTTATATACCACAAAATAATTTGCAACTCTCATGTACACTAAAAGGGCCATATCTAAACTACAACAGAGAAATAAAAGCTAAGCTTTAGATTTATATCAAAAGAAACACTCAAATGTTTGTGTTGGTAATTTTAGTTCCCAGATAGCAATACCCACTGGACAATTTATAGTCTACTACAAAATCCCAGTCCACATGTCCAGGCTCCATCTACACACCCACAAACAGCCACTCCTTGGCCACTCTTTGGTCCTAGGAGTATGTGTGCAGTGGCACATTCTGTCCTTGGGAGGATGGACCAAGAGACCCACATAGAACCTGGAAGCAGACTCAGAGCCACTGGGAATTCTAGGCCCATGGTATAAATGGTGAGAGAGATGGTTATAAATGGTCATGTCTTCTTGGCCTCTGGGACTCCCCTGCCCTAGCGGGAGGGTCTGAGGCCAGAAGAGAGCCAGAGTCAGTGTCTGTCTGCTAAGCATGGGGTGGAGAGAAGGAATATTTCTTTTTCAAGTCCAAAAGAAACACTACCTGCCCCCAGAAGTATCCACAAAAGGGATCCAGGAGATGAGTAAAATGCAGAGTTCAAGCTCAGTCAATCACTTAGTGAACCAAAGAACGTAGTGAAGAGAAAGAATCAGGATGAACTCACGTGTAAAACGGCAAATAGTGGAGGAAAGCAACTAGATTAAATTCAACACAGTGAATGTTTTAGACACGTGTGAGCTCAAATGTAAATGACCGGCAGTTGAGCAATGATGGAAATTCACCATTTTCCTTTTTATTGTTTATGTCAGAATATTTAAGCCACACACATGCACACATGGGCGCACATACGCACTTTTCGCCTTAGAATTAATTCCCTCATGCCATGAAAGTCCATTTCTGGGTTGTTTGTGCTCTGTCGATTACAAGGAACTCAGTGTCTCTCAGGTACCTAAAGTAACGGGGGTTTGCTGTAAGGCTGCAATGGGTCACATTGTTAACCTAGGTGTATCCCCAGACAGTGCCCTCTCCCTGCCCACCAAAGAGGATTCTGACTGAGCCTGCTCAGTCCAGTTCCTACCCCCATCTTTCTAAGTCAGACTTTTGGGATTTAAAACTGCAAAACTGGGAGAAAAGGGAAAGGAGGATAAAAACTAAAAATCCAAAGGCTGGGGCTGGGGAAGAATTGGGAATATGAGGTTGTATGTGGGGGAAAAAATGTATTTAAAGAAATTTTAAGATGTTTTATTTTGGTCTATGTGTCCCCTAAATGGTGTTTAAGAAATAAACGTTGGAGTTTCTTAGAAATTACATTTAAATGTTGGGGTAGCCTCTGTCAGTGGTGACTTGGTAATGTGATGAGACCTCATAGGTGAAGCCTTCATGAGCTTCCAGCTGTCTGTGGAAATAAGGATCTTGGGACTCTCATAGGAGCATGGAACAGGCATATTAATGCATCCCATGTCGACCAGAATATAATGCCAACAACCTTTGATGTGGTCCAGTACCAAAAGCAGCTTCAGCAGCATCTTCTGAATCCTGAGCAGCACAGCCTGGTCAATGCCCCCTGCCACACCCACACATATTCACACAGCTACTTTATATGACCCTCTTCATCTGCACCTCATCTTCTATTACTCCTGCCACTGCCAAACAGCCAACAAGAATTTTGCTCAATTCATGCTTCCTGTTATCTCATGGCCTCTGCATGCTGTTTTCTTCTGTGTTCCAGTTTTAGTTTCAGCTTCTTTCTGTATGGTCATTAGAGCAGTTCCCAAATCCTCTGGCCCTCTCCCCTTCTAACCAAATGGTAAGAGTGTATTTACCTGCTCCACGAGAAGCTGTGCGTGGCTACATGATTTCCTTTGACCAAGGAAATTGAGTAAAAGTTACATATGTCACTTCCGGGGGAAGCTTTAAGAGCCAGGGTGTCCTTGACCACATCTCTCCTTTCCCTCTGCCTCAGTGCCCAGAATGCTCAAGATAGTGGCTGCTCCATACAGCTGGGTCCCAGAGTGAGGAAATCACCATTGTGGACCAGAACACGCAGCCATGTCAACACATGTGCATGATAGACACATGGCATGAACAAAAAATAAGCTTTTGTTAAATCACTGAGATTTGGAGCTTGTCACTGCAACATAAACTAACCCAGTAATTCCCAAAGTGTGGTCCCTAGATCAAAATAAGTAGCAACAGTATCACCTGAAAATTTATTAGAAATGTAAATTATTGGGTTCCAGTCAAGGTCTATTGAATCAGAAACTCTGGGGTGATAGCGGGGTGTAGTGGCTCACACCTATAATCCCAGCACTTTGAGAGGTTGAGGTGAGAGGATCACCTGAGCCTAGGAGTGATTAAGACCATCCTGGGCAACATAGCGAGACCCTTTCTGTACAAAAAATAAAAGTAAAAAAGTTAGCCAGGAATGGTGGCGCATGCCTGTAGTTCCAGCTACTTAGGAGGCTGAGGCAGAAGGATCGCTTGAACCCAGGAGGTCAAGGTTAGAGTGAGCTATGATTGCTCCACTGAAATAAATAAATAAATAAGAAACTCTGAGATGTAGTCCAGCAATCTGTGTCTTAGTAAGCTCTGCAAATCATTCTAACACCCTCTAAATTTTAAGAGCAACTGACCCAACTGATTCCTCTTCTATTACTGATCACCTGATGCCCTGTATCCAGAAATAAAATACACAAAGAGAGAACCTGTCTGGCCTAATTTAATCATCATCACCCTGCCTGGGCAGAGCTCTTGTTACCATATCACCTCATGAATCATTGTACAAACATTAAACTGACCATCCTGGGTGATGTGCTTCCCTTAGGTTCAGTCAGCCCCAGGCCCAGTAGCCACAGTTTGGAAGAGGCAAGGAGGGTCACTGATAAACAACACGACCAGGCATGCCTGCATAACCACCTGGAACTGTCCACTCAGCAGGGGCCAGAGGTTGGCAGTTTCAAGAGGGGCTGTGGGTGCAGCAGGTACCAAGAGTGTTCTCTTCAATAAGTTATAGCAAATATAGAATATAGGATAACAAAATAGACGACCTTAAAGGAGATGAAGGTGATCTGGGCTTCATGATTGCAGCAAAGTACTATATATCAAGGGAGGGTTGTTGCTTGGGAAAAGCCAGCTGATTTGAAGTCTAGAGGTCTTCCAAAGTGATATCTTGTTTAGGAGCTCAAGCCTGGGACAGTGTTATACATTCCTTGTACTGTCATTTCAACTCACTCCTGGATCTACAAAAAATTCCTAGAGTCATACATGTACCCTCTGATTTCCCTTTCTGTTAGTCATATATGGCCTAGAAAAGCTGTATAAGAAGCCAATGATAAAAATAAAGGCCAAGTAGACTGTAAAGGTTTAGACACAAATGGATTACCAACAAAAGGACGAACAAAAATCTCTGATAAAAAGAAAAACTGAAGCGATTTTTCCAAAGGACCTCATCATTTTAAAAATGGACCTGGTAATATGAATCACCTTCTTTTTAATTGTCTCTGACGTCTTTCTCTGAGACTTGAATTCAAGAAAGGTAGTTTAGATATTTACCTTTTATGAATCAGGAAATACATGGTAGGTATATTTAAAATGTAGTTAGTTGTATTTAATGACCTCATTTCTGAATTCAATTTTCATTAATATAGCTTTCATTTCTGTATCTGCCATTTTAACAATATGACAAATGGAAGGCTTGTGATTTAGACACTGTTTCTAAATCAGTACTTTAAAATCTTTGGTTGTCAGGTGCCTCCTGAGTGCAGTAGGTAGCACGTCAGTCTCATAAAATCTTTAGTTGTCTATCATTCATTCATATGAATTTGATGACTGCTCTAATTTCTTTGTTCTCTTCTGATTTGAGTGGGGTACAATTTTACCATGAAACAGTGTGGTCAGACTGCAGTTTTGGAGGTGATAATGATGCCAAACACAAAGATAGAATTACTGTCCAACACAATGGAGCAGTTTGTCCATGCAATAGTAATATAATTTATTGCTCTGAAGAAGATAGAAAAGATAGAGAAATAGGGGAAACTTTCTTGAAAGATGAAACATCTTTTACATAAATGTTTAATATAATTATAAAATTCTATTTTAAAAAAAGGAGTTGGGGCCGAGCACAGTGGCTCACACCTGTAATCTCAGCACTTTAGGAGGCCGAGGCAGGCAGATTACATGAGGCCAGGAATCTGAGACCAGCCCGGCCAATATGGTGAAACTCTGTCTCTACTAAAAATACAAAAATTATCCGGATGTGGTGGCACATGCCTATAATCTCAGCTACTTGGGAGGCTGAGGCAGGAGAATCGCTTGAACCCGGGAGGCAGAGGTTGCAGTGAGCCGAGATCGCGTCACTGCACTGAAGCCTGGGTGACAGTGAGACTCTGTCTCAAATAAATAAATAAGTAAATAAAGGAGTTGGAATGGGTGTACTCATCCCATGGCTGTTTTCCCAGCCTTCTCTTTGCTGTTTTTAGTTTGCCCTTTGCCAACCTGAGCCTACAAAGGACACCATATATATATGTATATATACACACACATAAATAATATATATATGTGTGTGTATATATATGTGTATATATATATTTGAGACAGGGTCTCACTCTATCACCCAGTCTGGAGTGCAATCGTGCAATCATAGCTCACTGCAGCCTCAAACTCCTAGGCTCAAGCAGTCTCCTTGCCTCAGCCTCCCAAGTAGCTGGGAATACAGGTGTGCACCACCATGCCCAGCTACTTTTTAAATATTTTGTAGGGAGGGGACCTCGCTATGTTGGCCAAGGCTGGTCTTGAACTCCTGCCCTTAAGCGGTCCTCTGGCCTCAGCCTCCCAAATCCACATCTGGGATTACAGATGTGATCCACTGCACCCAGCTGCAAAGGACATCTTTTAAAGTTTAGCCCAGTCTTTCAGAATCTTGGTGCACATTAGAGTCACCTGAGGAACTTAAAAAAAAACTACCAGACCTGTGTCTCCCTAAATAACATCAAGAACGCTGCAGGGGATTTGCAAATCCAGGACATATGGGCTAGAGGGACTGTGGACATGTCCAAAGAGATTAAGGCAAAAGGGAAGCTTTTAAAGGGAAAAGGGAAAATTACACGTAATTTGTTTTGGGTCAGAAAGAACACTGGTTACAGGGGCTTATCACAGGAGTTGATGCCAATTCATTATGGAGACAGTGTCAGGCAAGTGTTCCATACGTCCAGCTAGCTGTGACTCAGTAGCAAGCTGAGTCACAATACGTCCTTGTGACTCAGGTAGCAAGCTGCAATTTGAGAAGTCCTTGACTAAAGTTCTTGTTACAGGTATATGTGCGTAAGAGCCCTTCTGAGAGTCTTTGTAACAGTTCTTATCACAGGCATTTGCGCACTGAGGGCCCTCCCTTCTCAGAATCCCAGCTTTGTTTATTTTTTTGTTAGAGTTTGACACAAGCGACTCCATTTTGCTTCGGACAACTTTCACACCTGTTAATTCTGAATGTGGTTTGGGGTGTGTACATGCCAGATTTAGTAGGTAGAAATACAGAACTGTAATTAAATTTGAATTTCAGATAAGTAATGAATTATTTTTTGGCCGGGCACAGTGGCTCAGGCCTGTAGTCCCAGCACTTTAAGAGGCCAAGGGGGGACAGATTATCTGAGGTCAGGAGTTCCAGACCAGCCTGGCCAACATGGTGAAACCCCGTCTCTACTAAAAATACAAAAATTAGCCAAGCATGGCGGCATGCGCCTGTAATCCCGGCTACTCGGGAAGGTGAGGTGGGAGAATTGCTTGAACCCAGGTGGCAGAGGTTGCAGTGAGCTGAGATCATGCCACTGCATTACAGCTTGAGTGACAGAGTGAGACTCCATCTCAAAAAAATAAAACAAATAAATAAATAAATAAATAAATAGTGAATTATTTTTTAAGCGTAAGTACATCTCAAGCAATATTTGAGACACACCTTATACTGAAAATATTATCCATTATTTGTCTAAAATTCAAATTTAACTAGGCATTTCTGGCAACTGTGGGAGGGGAAGAAAGGGATGAAGGGGAGAGGTGGATAAAGTTCTCTCAAGTGATTGCCATTTGGTATTTAAGATTGAGAACCTCTGGTTTTGCCCAACCCACCCTCAACCTTACAAGAAAAAGAGTTATTTTCTATCACCAGAGTTCTGAATAAGTCTAGAGTGATGTTCATTCTTTTTAAAACACACATCAGATGGTTAATTTCCCATTCATTTATTTCTGCCTCTCCCCTCCATAGCTTTGTAACAGTATGCCATGATTGACAACCCTAGCATTGTCATTATGAATGAATAGCACATAATCTCCCATTATGTAAATGTCTACCACCTCATTTCTGAATTAGTCATCGATTACGGCAGTAGGGAATGAAGAGGCTTAGTCAGAGGAAAGCTGCTTCCTGATTCAAAGTCATGGTGGAAAAAAGATGAATAAAATTCAAGTGCACCACTAGTTTTTAGGTTGGCACTCATAAATCTGATTTAAGGTGAGCCAGTCATTTTTCCTGGATGCCAGTAGGCATAGCTAGCTCTTTCCACAATTGCAGAGCCTTATTAGGTTACTCTGATCTGGCAAAGCTAACACAATCAGAGGGGATCCTGGATTGAATCTCAATTTTTGGTTCCTGCAATTGATTTAAAAGAGTTCAGGAGGCAACTAGAGTAGAATGTGGAGGGCTGTAGGATTACTGACTCAATTATTTGAGCAAACAGGTATGTCTAGGTTATCAGAATGGGATGAGAACATTGGATTATGACTAAAACAGCTCAGAGAAGATAAACCATTGTGTTTCATGGTCAAGGATGGCATTAGTGATGATGACTTTTGAGAACAGCGACAATGTGAAACATCACAAATTCTTTTTTTTATTATTATTATTATACTTTAAGTTTTAGGGTACATGTGCATAAAGTGCAGGTTAGTTACATATGTATACATGTGCGATGCTGGTGTGCTGCACCCATTAACTCGTCATTTAGCATTAGGTATATCTCCTAATGCTATCCCTCCCCCCTCCCCCCACCCCACAACAGTCCCCAGAGTGTGATGTTCCCCTTCCTGTGTCCATGTGTTCTCATTGTTCAATTCCCACCTATGAGTGAGAATATGCGGTGTTTGGTTTTTTGTCCTTGTGATGGTTTACTGAGAATGATGATTTCCAATTTTATCCATGTCCCTACAAAGGACATGAACTCATCATTTTTTTATGGCTGCATAGTATTCCATGGTGTATATGTGCCACATTTTCTTAATCCAGTCTATCATTGTTGGACATTTGGGTTGGTTCCAAGTCTTTGCTATTGTGAATAGTGCCACAATAAACTTACATGTGCATGTTCTTTGAAACCGACGAGAACAAAGACATACCAGAATCTCTGGGACACATTCAAAGCAATGTGTAGAGGGAAATTTATAGCACTAAATGCCCACAAGGGAAAGCAGGAAAGATCCAAAATTGACACCCTAACATCACAATTAAAAGAACTAGAAAAGCAAGAGCAAACACATTCAAAAGCTAGCAGAAGGCAAGAAATAACTAAAATCAGAGCAGAACTGAAGGAAATAGAGACACAAAAAACCCTTCAAAAAATTAATGAATCCAGGAGCTGGTTTTTTGAAAGGATCAACAAAATTGATAGACCACTAGCAAGACTAATAAAGAAGAAAAGAGAGAAGAATCAAATAGACGCAATAAAAAATGATAAACGGGATATCACCACCGATCCCACAGAAATACAAACTACCATCGGAGAATACTACAAACACTTCTACGCAAATAAACTAGAAAATCTAGAAGAAATGGATAAATTCCTCGACACACACACCCTCCCAAGACAAATTGTTTTTAAATATGCTTTTATAAATCTTTCAAATGATCAGAGTGTAGTAACTTTATTATAAAATATTTGGAAAACAGGGACACAAAAACTCGTTCATAATTTTACTACTCTAATAGAACCACAGTATACATTTGGCTGCATTTTCTTCCAGATTAAAAAAAAAAAATTTCTTTGTGTGTTTCCAAGTGGTTGTCTGTAAACATTCTTAAAGTCCAGCTACAATGGTGCCCTAATGCTGTTCATCACCTAGCAAGCAACTCAAGTGCCATTTTAAAGCTATTCCTTGCTTTGTAAATCTCCAACTCTGTCTCAGTGGATGACTTCACTTGCTACCTTGGAAAGACCATAGGTACTGACGACTCTTGATTGGTGATTGCTTTCAGGTTAACACATCATGGCCCCCTTATATAGTTCCATCTTTTCCTTCACCCTCAAAAGGAGAGATGATCCCTCCTCTCCAAAGCTAACCCTTCACCTGTACTCTGATCCTCACTCCCTGTCCCCCTGAGCTAACCTTCACCTATCCTCTGATCTCCATCACTCCCTGTCCCCCTGAGCTAACCCTCACCTATCTTCTGATCTCCATCACTCCCTGTCCTCCTGAGCTAACCCTCACCTGTCCTCTGATCTCCACCACTTCCTGTCCCCCTGAGCTAACCCTCACCTGTCCCCTGGTCCCCATCACTCCATGGGTCCTTGAGAAGCTTACCTCCCTTGATAATATGGTCTATATACCAGTGGGATTATCAATCCCAACCTTCCAAAGAAAAACTCCCTGTCTGTATAATGAGATCTGAAATTCCTAATTCGCTTGCAAAAACTTCAGGTGTGTCATTGTACAAATATGTGCAAAATGTAATTTTTCTACTTTTCTATAATACTCCTCATTTTTTAATACAAATCCATGTCATCAGATGGCAGAAACATAGTCTCAGTTATTTCAGGGTTTCTTTTACCCAAACATTTTCCTTGAGGTTTTGTTTAAATTGTGGCAGGCTTATGTGACAATAATAACATGAGAAACAATGACTGACCCTTATATGCCACTAACTAACCATTGTTTCATATGCTTTCCCTGACTTAATTCCTTTAATCCTTACAACAGCCCAAGATAGGTTCTACTATTATTGTCCTATTTTACATATGGAGAAACTGATACATAGAGAATTAAGTAATTTACCCAAAGAAACAGATTTGTAAGTTTATGCCAGAGTTCATGCTCTAAATCATTATCCTAGACTCTCTCTTACTCTCTTTTGTAGCCCACGGCATTAGCCGTCAGAGGTGGTACCTGGTTTGGGTCACTGTCTAGGTTAGATCGGTGAAAACATTTTCCTCCCATCATCAACACACACAGGTGCCTGCTGGGTCATCTCTCACTCCTCACCCCAAATCCCTTTCATGGCTGGCTACTTTCAGCTACTGTCACCCTTCTTTTAGGACCACTCTATACCTGTCTTGCCTTGCTGAGCCTCAGACACTCTGCTCACTTATCTAAAGTCTTCTTTGTCCAGATACAACATTCAACACTTTTTCTTGCTGACCCAGGTTCCCTCTACTACTAGGTCAAAATCCCCTGGCTCACCTGGGGTTTCTTTCCCCACCCCATCCTGAGGCCTGGCCCTGGAAGGCAGGGTTCAGGGAGGCCCTCCTCAGGGACTCATAGCATCCATACGTTCCCTTCTGTTCTTTGACTCCCCTCTACCTGGTCTACAAGGTTTTATTTAAGGGAAAATTTAGTCTCAACCCTAGTTCCTCCCAAGTCCAAGGCTCAAAGTCTTCCCACTGACCACTGTAAGTGAGGTGCTTTTTTTGAGACAGTCTCGCTTTGTCGCCGAGGCTGGAGTGTGGTGGCATGATCTCGGCTCACTGCAACATCCGCCTCCCAGGTTCAAGCAATTCTCCTGCCTCAGCCACCTGAGTAGCTGGGACTGCAGGCGTGCACCACCATGTCTGGCTAATTTTTGTATTTTCAGTAGAGATGGGGTTTCACCATGTTGGCCAGGCTGGTCTCGAACTCCTGGCCTCAAGAGATCTTCCTGCCTTGGCCTCCCAAAGTGCTGGGATTACAGGCTTGAGACACCATGCCCATCTGAAAGTGAGGCTTTTAAAACTCAAAACCCAAGAGCTGGCTTCTGTTTTTACCCTTTATCACTTAATTGACTAAATATAGAAAGGGCCAGAGGGTTCAAAGAAACACGGGGAATGGCACCTGTTGCTCCATGATATTGAATAAGGGCTGAAATCTCTTACATAGCAGTTCCACTTGAGTCTTAGATAGAAATGTTCCTGAAAGGACATTTTACCCACATATTCATGTCAATTTACTTAATGATTAATTCATTCATCAAAAATGTATCAAACATTTATAAAGCACTGTATTAGAGTTTCCTAGAGACACACAACCAATAGGAATGTGTGTGTGTGTGTGTACTTATAAATATAAGGAGAGAGAGAGAGACAGAGAGAGAGATTTACTATAAGGAATTGGCTCACATGATTGTTAAAGGCCTTCAACTGACTGGATGAGGCTCATCCACATTATGGAGGGTAAACACTTTTACTCAAAGTGTATTGATTGAAATGTTAATCCCACCTTAAAAACCCCCAGAGAAACATCTCGAATAATGTTTGACAAAATATCTAGGTGCTGTGTGACCTGGCCAAGTTGACACAAAATGAACCATCGCAAGCACCTACTCAATTGCTTTTCACTGAGAATGTAATCCAAAATAAACATGGCCCCTGTCCCCATGGTGTTTACTCAAAAACTTAATTCAACAATGCCCAGATATAGACAAATTCAAACTCAAGTGCGAAAGACTGAAACCAGCTCCTTTCCCATAGCAAGTATTTATAAGGAGGAGAAAGAGACTAAGAGGTCTCTGGGTATCAAAAGCTAGGGACTGGGAAAAGGCAGCAGAAAGGGACTCTGGTATCTTCTAAGATGAAATTGAAATTATTCACTGCTTTGTCAAGGTCATTGGTACTCCCACTCCTCCAACTAACTCTTCCAGGAGGAAATGGTCCCTTTTACCATTTAGGGATGGTAGTAGTCAGGAGAGGCTTCACAGAGGAGGTGATGTTTAAACTAAATGTTGAGTAATGGACGGGAGTAACTTTGGCAGAAAGAAGGGCAGGCAAAGGTCATTCTAGACATCAGAGGCCAAGGAGCCATAAATAAAGACAGAAGGGGGAATGTACTGCATTTGCTAGGCACAAAGTGCTTCCTGTGACTGAGGGATAGGGCACAGTGGCAAAGCACAGAGACAAGAGAGGTGGAGAAGTACCTCGGAGGCCTTATTTCCCATAAATGCTTGGACTTAGCAGTGAGAACCCATGAAAAGTGTTACACTGGAAGGAGATGTGATCATTTTGTATTTTAGAGAGATCACAGGCTGGCCAAGAGAATCTTCCAGATGAATCACTGTGGACCAAGACTAGAGTCAGAGACCATTAGTAGATAACTTAAAAATCCTGGAGTGAGATGATGAGGGCCTGAAAGTGAGACTAGAGACAAGGAAACAGGGTTGCTATAAAAAGGGGTTATGATAATGCAATGGGATTAGAATAAACAGACTCGGTGATCTATTGATTGTGGAGAGAGACAGACAGGCAGAGATGGGGTAGTTTGGCTTGGATAGTGTATCATCCACTGAGAGAGAGAACACAAGAAGAGGAGCAGATGTCAAGGTAAGGAATCCCATTTTGGAATGGGAGCTTCCAGAAGTGGTCCATTCAACCTGTGGAGCTCCCACATTCAAGTGGATCACACAGACCTGGCCAAGGGAAAACACAATCATGGTGACCACCACAGAGGGCATTCCCCAACCCCATATTCCTGGATCACCCAGGATTCTTATATAATATAATCCAAGAAAGGGGAAGCAAGTTCTCTTAAACTGATAGCAGACTTCAAGCCAGTCTTTGTATATGACGGACTAAAAAATAATTGGATTGGCCAGGCGCGGTGGCTCATGCCTGTAATCCCAGTACTTTGGGAAGCTGAGGTGGGCAGATCAAACGCCTGAGGTCAGGAGCTTGAGACCAGCCTGACCAACATGGTGAAAGCCCATGTCTACCAAAAACACAAAAATTAGCCAGGCGTGCTGGCATACACCTGTAATCTCAGCTTCTCAGGAGGCTGAGGCAGGAGAATCACTTGAAACCAGGAGGTGGAGATTGCAGTGAGCCGAGATCACACCACTGCACTCCAGCCTGGGTAAAAGAGCAAGACTCCATCTCAAAAAAATAATAATAATTGGGTTATGTGCCAGGCATAATCCAGAGCTGATAGCTTTATATGACTCAAGTTATTGCTTACTACAACTCTATAAAATCAGTTCTATTATCATCCTAATTTTATGGACAGACTAAATAACTTACCCAAGGCTATCCAGTTAATAAGCAGTGGAGTCAAAAGTCAAACCTTGGTATCTGAACTGATTCACAGTCATCAGATTAGGGCCAAGAGGAAGGAGCTTCTCAGACATGGTCTAAACCTCTTTATTTTTATCCAGTGCAACTACTGAATAATGTAAGAATCTCTTGGTTTTTGGAGCCAAGATGGCCGAATAGGAACAGCTCCGGTCTACAGCTCCCAGCGTGAGCGACGCAGAAGACGGTGATTTCTGCATTTCCATCTGAGGTACCGGGTTCATCTCACTAGGGAGTGCCAGACAGTGGGCGCAGGTCAGTGGGTGCATGCACCATGTGCGAGCCGAAGCAGGGCGAGGCATTGCCTCACTTGGGAAGCTCAAGGGGTCAGGGAGTTCCCTTTCCGAGTCAAAGAAAGGGGTGACGGACGGCACCTGGAATATCGGGTCACTACCATCCGAATACTGCGCTTTTCCGACGGGCTTAAAAAACGGCATACCACGAGATTATATCCAGCACCTGGCTCGGAGGGTCCTACGCCCACGGAGTCTCACTGATTGCTAGCACAGCAGTCTGAGATCAAACTGCAAGGCGGCAGCAAGGCTGGGGGAGGGGCGCCTGCCATTGCCCAGGCTTGATTAGGTAAACAAAGCAGCCCAGAAGCTCGAACTGGGAGGAGCCCACCACAGCTCAAGGAGGCCTGCCCTCCTCTGTAGGCTCCACCTCTGGGGGCAGGGCACAGACAAACAAAAAGACAGCAGTAACCTCTGCAGACTTAAATGTCCCTGTCTGACAGCTTTGAAGAGAGCAGTGGTTCTCCCAGCACGCAGCTGGAGATCTGAGAACGGGCAGACTGCCTCCTCAAGTGGGTCCCTGACCCCTGACCCCCGAGCAGCCTAACTGGGAGTCACCCCACAGCAGGGGCACACTGACACCTCACACGGCAGGGTATTCCAACAGACCTGCAGCTGAGGGTCCTGTCTGTTAGAAGGAAAACTAACAAACAGAAAGGACATCCACACCAAAAACCCATCTGTACATCACCATCATCAAAGACCAAAAGTAGATAAAACCACAAAGATGGGGAAAAAACAGAACAGAAAAACTGGAAACTCTAGAAAGCAGAGCGCCTCTCCTCCTCCAAAGGAACGCAGTTCCTCACCAGCAACGGAACAAAGCTGGATGGAGAATGACTTTGACGAGCTGAGAGAAGAAGGCTTCAGACAATCAAATTACTCTGAGCTACAGGAGGACATTCAAACCAAAGGCAAAGAAGTTGAAAACTTTGAAAAAAATTTAGAAGAATGTATAACTAGAATAACCAATACAGAGAAGTGCTTAAAGGAGCTGATGGAGCTGAAAACCAAGGCTCGAGAACTACGTGAAGAATGCAGAAGCCTCAGGAACCGATGCGATCAACTGGAAGAAAGGGTATCAGCGATGGAAGATGAAATTAATGAAATGAAGTGAGAAGGGAAGTTTAGAGAAAAAAGAATAAAAAGAAATGAGCAAAGCCTCCAAGAAATATGGGACTATGTGAAAAGACCAAATCTACGTCTGATTGGTGTACCTGAAAGTGATGGGGAGAATGGAACCAAGTTGGAAAACACTCTGCAGGATATTATCCAGGAGAACTTCCCCAATCTAGCAAGGCAGGCCAACATTCAGATTCAGGAAATACAGAGAACGCCACAAAGATATTCCTCGAGAAGAGCAACTCCAAGACACATAATTGTCAGATTCACCAAAGTTGAAATGAAGGAAAAAATGTTAAGGGCAGCCAGAGAGAAAGGTCGGGTTACCCTCAAAGGGAAGCCCATCGGACTAACAGCAGATCTCTCGGCAGAAACCCTACAAGCCAGAAGAGAGTGGGGGCCAATATTCAACATTCTTAAAGACAAGAATTTTCAACCTAGAATTTCATATCCAGCCAAACTAAGCTTCATAAGCGAAGGAGAAATAAAATACTTTACAGACAAGCAAATGCTGAGAGATTTTGTCACCACCAGGCCTGCCCTAAAAGAGCTCCTGAAGGAAGTGCTAAACATGGAAAGGAACAACCGGTACCAGCCACTGCAAAATCATGCCAAAATGTAAAGACCATCAAGACTAGGAAGAAACTGCATCAACTAACGAGCAAAATCACCAGCTAACATCATAATGACAGGATCAAATTCACACATAACAATATTAACTTTAAATGTAAATGGACTAAATGCTCCAATTAAAAGACACAGACTGGCAAATTGGATAAAGAGTCAAGACCCATCAGTGTGCTGTATTCGGGAAACCCATCTCACGTGCAGAGACACAGATAGGCTCAAAACAAAAGGATGGAGGAAGATCTACCAAGCAAATGGAAAACAAAAAAAGGCAGGGGTTGCAATACTAGTCTCTGGTAAAACAGACTTTAAACCAACAAAGATCAAAAGACACAAAGAAGGCCATGACATAATGGTAAAGGGATCAATTCAACCAGAAGAGCTAACTATCCTAAATATATATGCACCCAATACAGGAGCACCAAGATTCATAAAGCAAGTCCTGAGTGACCTACAAAGAGACTTAGACTCCCACACATTAATAATGGGAGACTTTAACACCCCACTGTCAACATTAGACAGATCAACGAGACAGAAAGTCAACAAGGATACCCAGGAATTGAGCTCAGCTCTGCACCAAGTGAACCTAATAGACATCTACAGAACGCTCCACCCCAAATCAACAGAATATACATTTTTTTCAGCACCACACCACACCTATTCCAAAATTGACCACATACTTGGAAGTAAAGCTCTCCTCAGCAAATGTAAAAGAACAGAAATTATAACAAACTATCTCTCAGACCATGGTGCAATCAAACTAGAACTCAGGATTAAGAATCTCACTCAAAACCACTCAACTACATGGAAGCTGAACAACCTGCTCCTGAATGACTACTGGGTACATAACAAAATGAAGGCAGAAATAAAGATGTTCTTTGAAACCAACGAGAACAAAGACACAACACACCGGAATCTCTGGGACGCATTCAAAGCAGTGTGTACAGGGAAATTTATAGCACTAAATGCCCACAAGAGAAAGCAGGAAAGACCCAAAACTGACACCCTAACATCACAATTAAAAGAACTAGAAAAGCAAGAGCAAACACATTCAAAAGCTAGCAGAAGGCAAGAAATAACTAAAATCAGAGCAGAACTGAAGGAAATAGAGACACAAAAAACCCTTCAAAAAATTAATGAATCCAGGAGCTGGTTTTTTGAAAGGATCAACAAAATTGATAGACCACTAGCAAGACTAATAAAGAAAAAAAGAGAGAAGAATCTAATAGACACAATAAAAAAATGATAAAGGGGATATCACCACCGATCCCATAGAAATACAAACTACCATCAGAGAATACTACAAACACCTCTACGCAAATAAACTAGAAAATCTAGAAGAAATGGATAAATTCCTGGACACATACACTCTCCCAAGACTAAACCAGGAAGAAGTTGAACCTCTGAATAGACCAATAACAGGATCTGAAATTGTGGCAATAATCAATAGCTTACCAACCAAAAAGAGTCCAGGACCAGATGGATTCACAGCTGAATTCTACCAGAGGTACAAGGAGGAACTGGTACCATTCCTTCTGAAACTATTCCAATCAATAGAAAAAGAGGGAATCCTCCCTAACTCATTTTATGAGGCCAGCATCATTCTGATACCAAAGCCAGGCAGAGACACAACAAAAAAAGAGAATTTTAGACCAATATCCTTGATGAACATTGATGCAAAAATCCTCAATAAAATACTGGCAAACCGAATCCAGCAGTACATCAAAAAGCTTATCCACCATGATCAAGTGGGCTTCATCCCTGGGATGCAAGGCTGGTTCAATATACGCAAATCAATAAATGTAATCTAGCATATAAACAGAGCCAAAGACAAAAACCACATGATTATCTCAATAGATGCAGAGAAGGCCTTTGACAAAATTCAACAATCCTTCATGCTAAAAACTCTCAATAAATTAGGTATTGATGGGACGTATTTCAAAATAATAAGAGGTATCTATGACAAACCCACAGCCAATATCATACTGAATGGGCAAAAACTGGAAGCATTCCCTTTGAAAACTGGCACAAGACAGGGATGCCCTCTCTCACCACTCCTATTCAACATGGTGTTGGAAGTTCTGGCCAGGGCAATTAGGCAGGAGAAGGAAATAAAGGGTATTCAATTAGGAAAAGAGGAAGTCAAATTGTCCCTGTTTGCAGACGACATGATTGTATATCTAGAAAACCCCATCGTCTCAGCCCAAAATCTCCTTAAGCTGATAAGCAACTTCAGCAAAGTCTCAGGATACAAAATCAATGTACAAAAATCACAAGCATTCTTATACACCAGCAACAGACAGAGAGCCAAATCATGAGTGAACTCCCATTCACAATTGCTTCAAAGAGAATAAAATACCTAGGAATCCAACTTACAAGGGATGTGAAGGACCTCTTCAAGGAGAACTACAAACCACTGCTCAACGAAATAAAAGAGGATACAAACAAATGGAAGAACATTCCATGCTCATGGGTAGGAAGAATCAATATCGTGAAAATGGCCATACTGTCCAAGGTAATTTACAGATTCAATGCCATCCCATCAAGCTACCCATGCCTTTCTTCACAGAATTGGAAAAAACTACTTTAAAGTTCATATGGAACCAAAAAAGAGCCCGCATCGCCAAGTCAATCCTAAGCCAAAAGAACAAAGCTGGAGGCATCACACTACCTGACTTCAAACTATACTACAAGGCTACAGTAACCAAAACAGCATGGTACTGGTACCAAAACAGAGATATAGATCAATGGAACAGAACAGAGCCCTCAGAAATAATGCCGCATATCTACAACTATCTGATCTTTGACAAACCTGAGAAAAACAAGCAATGGGGGAAAGGATTCCCTATTTAATAAATGGTGCTGGGAAAACTGGCTAGCCATATGTAGAAAGCTGAAACTGGATCCCTTCCTTACACCTTATACAAAAATCAATTCAAGATGGATTAAAGACTTAAACGTTAGACCTAAAACCATAAAAACCCTAGAAGAAAACCTAGGCATTACCATTCAGGACATAGGCATGGGCAAGGACTTCATGCCTAAAACACCAAAAGCAATGGCAACAAAAGCCAAAATTGACAAATGGGATCTAATTAAACTAAAGAGCTTCTGCACAGCAAAAGAAACTACCATCGGAGTGAACAGGCAACCTACAAAATGGGAGAAAATTTTCGCAACCTACTTATCTGACAAACGGCTAATATCCAGAATCTACAATGAACTCAAACAAATTTACAAGAAAAAAACAAACAACCCCATCAAAAAGTGGGCAAAGGATATGAACAGACACTTCTCAAAAGAAGACATTTATGCAGCCAAAAAACACATGAAAAAATGCTCATCATCACTGGCCATCAGAGAAATGCAAATCAAAACCACAATGAGATACCATCTCACACCAGTTAGAATGGCAATCATTAAAAAGTCAGGAAACAACAGGTGCTGGAGAGGATGTGGAGAAATAGGAACACTTTTACACTGTTGGTGGGACTGTAAACTAGTTCAACCATTGTGGAAGTCAGTGTGGCGATTCCTCAGGGATCTAGAACTAGAAATACCATTTGACCCAGCCATCCCATTACTGGGTATATACCCAAAGGACTATAAATCATGCTGCTATAAAGACACATGCACACGTATGTTTATTGCGGCATTATTCACAATAGCAAAGACTTGGAACCAACCCAAATGTCCAACAATGATAGACTGGATTAAGAAAATGTGGCACATATACACCATGGAATACTATGCAGCCATAAAAAATGATGAGTTCATGTCCTTTGTAGGACATGGATGAAACTGGAAAACATCATTCTCAGTAAACTATCGCAAGAACAAAAAACCAAACACCGCATATTCTCACTCATAGGTGGGAATTGAACAATGAGATCACATGGACACAGGAAGGGGAATATCACACTCTGGGGACTGTTGTGGGGTGGGGGGAGGGGGAGGGATAGCATTGGGAGATATACCTAATGCTAGATGACGAGTTAGTGGGTGCAGTGCACCAGCATGGCACATGTATACATATGTAACTAACCTGCACAATGTGCACATCTACCCTAAAACTTAAAGTACAATAAAAAAAAAAAGAATCTCTTGCCTTTTTCCATAAAGGAATGTGCAGTATAAAGCTCATCTGATTAATAATTCCACTTTTTAATGTACAGATGAGATCTTATACAATTTTCCTTTTGGTTTTCACTTTCCTTAGTGTTACAGTGGGAACGGAAACAGTGTTATCTGCTCACAAAAACTCTATCTAACCTCTTGCCCGTTTAGCCCAAAGGTTTGTCTGTCCTTATGAGCAAAACTAAAAGCAACCTCTCTTCTTCTGTTACAGGTACATTGAACATACATTAAAGGTAGTCATATACACGATTTTTTAAATCTCGCACTTTCCCTTTAATTCTGCTTAGTGAAAGTAGTCTTTCTCCTCTCTCTGGATGAAAACCTGTGTAGCCTCCAAGACATTTTTTTAATATAATTTATGTTCCAGGATACACGTGCAGGATGGGCAGATTTGTTACATAGGTAAATGTGTGCCATGGTGGTTTGCTGCACCCGATCAACCCATCATCCAAGACATTTCTACTCACTTTTAGGCTGCTTTAAATTGAAAGCCAAGTCTCTGTTCAGAAAGTAAAAATGCCCAGTATAATATATTAGGAATCTCTTCAATCCTCATGGGAAGGTAAGGCTTCTCTCCCTGAAAATGAGCGTATGAATCTTTCTTTTCCTTCCCTAACTGGCATTTCCCCACTCAAAGCTTGATCTCTTTCTCTAGCAGGGTCAAAGCAGGCAGAGGGAGGATATGTGAGGGCTACAGAAAAGTTGTTACTTGACTGACTCTCTGGTAAGATGGCTCAGAGCCCTGTGGGCCAGGCTGGAGCTTAAAAAGCACTCTCCTTTTCTTGTGGAATGCTTTTGAGGTTCTTTGGTGGTTCTCCAGCATTGGGACACTCTGCTGCCATTCCTTGTAGATAATTTTTATTTGATTGACTTACCAATAATTGAAAGACATATGTTAGAAAATTTGTCAAATATATATATACATATATACAGTCATGTGTCACATAAGGACATTCTGGTCAGCGATGGACTACATATACAAAAAAATGCAGAAACTACAAAAAAATACAAAAGAGGTCCAATAAGATTTTAATATTGTGTATTTATGGTACCTTTTCTATGTTTAGATACACAAATACTTTCCATTGTGTTACAATTGCCTACAGCATTCAGTACAGTAACATGCTGTCCAGATTTGTAGCCTAGAAGCAATATTATGCCATCTAGCCTAGGTGTGTAGTAGGCTGTACCATCTAGGTTGTATAAGTGTACTCTGTGATTTCTGCACAATGACAAAAATCACTTAATGAGGCATTTCTTAGAACATATCCCTGTTGTTAAGTGATGTATGTCTGTGTGTGTGTGTGTGTGTGTGTGTGTATTTGTGCATTACATATTTTGAGGCAAATTTGTAACAAATTTAGAATTATTACTTATTTTAGTTTTTATTATAGTGGTCCTCTATATTATTTATACTGGTCCTCTATATATTATTTTGTGGTCCTTTCTATATATTATATTGATAGTGGTCCTCTATATATTATATAGTGGTCCTCTTTTGTCTCAATAATGCTTTACATTTTTTAGTCTTGTTTATCTGACATATGTTCCTGCTACCATAAAATGTTATGATAAAAAACTATCATAGCAGCCGGGCATGGTGGCTCACGCCTGTAATTCCAGCACTTTGGGAGGCTGAGGCAGACAGATCACTTGAGGTCAGGAGTTCAAGACCAGCCTGGCCAACATGGTGAAACCCCATTTCTACTAAAAAAATATAAAAATTAGTCAGGCATGGTGGCACATGCCTGTAATCCCAGGTACTCGGAAGGCTGAGGCAGGATAATCACCTGAACCCAGGAGGTGGAGGTTACAGTGAGCAGAGATCGTGCCACTGCACTCCAGCCTGGGTAACAGAGGGAGACTCCATCTCAATAAACAATAAAAACAAACAAAAAAACAAAAAAACCTATCATAGCTATCTTTTGGTTAGAATTCGCTACTTTTAATTTCTTGTAATATTTTTGCTTTCAAACTTTGTATACTCTTATAGTTTAAATGTGTTCCTTATAGCTGGATTTTGTTATTTCTGCCATTTCGTTTTGTGCTTTCTATTTGCCCTACTATTTATGGTTTTTTTTCTCTTTTATTGCCTTCTTTTGAATTAATTTTTTTCTTATTCCATTTTCCACTTCACTGGCTTTTAATTTATATATTCTATTTGTATTCTTTTAGTAGTTACTCTGGAAATTTTACAATGCCTAATTAGGGACAGCTGAAAATGTCCCCCTCTACCTGCTCAAAGATGTCCACACCATAGTCCCCAGAACCTGTGAATATGTTACTTTACATGGTAAAAAGGGCTTTAAAAATGTAATTAAGTAAGGATTATCCTGGGTTATCTAGGTAGGTCCTGTGTAGTTACATGGGCCTTTATAAGAAGGAGGCAGGAGAGTTAGAATTTTTAAAAGGCAAGGTGATGATAGAAGCAGAGAGGACTAGAGGATGCCAATGTCTTTGAAGATGGGTTTCGGGGGCAGGAGCCAGGGATGCAGATAGTCTCCAGAAGATAGAAAGGCAAGGAAACATTCTTTTGCAGAGGCTCCAGCAAAAAATACCCCTGCTGACCCATGTTAGACTTCTTACCTCTAGATCTATGAGAGAATAAATTCATGTGTTTTAAGCCATTAAGTTTGCAGTAATTTGTTACAACAGCAATTCGAAGCTAATACAGAGTTTGGTACCTGAAAGTGGAGTACCGCTGTAATAAATACATAAAGATGTGAAAGCAGCTTTGGAATTGGACATTAGGCAGAGGGTGAAATAATACTGAAAATCCTAGATTGCCTTGAAGATACTGTTAGTAGAAATATGGATGTTAAAGATTCTGCCAGTGAGGGCTCAAAGGAGTGAGAAGCCTGGTAGAGTGAACCTATATTGTCTTGGAGAACACCTTAATCATCATAAACATACCATTGGTAGAAACATGCATATTAAAGGCAATATGGGCCAGGTGCAGTGGCTCACACCTGTAATCCCAGCACTTTGGGAGGCCAAGGCAGGCGGATCACCTAAGGTCAGGAGTTCGAGACCAGCCTGACCAACATAGAGAAACCCCATCTCTACTAAAAATACAAAAATTAGCCAGGTGTGGTGGTGCATGCCTGTAATCCCAGCTACTTGGGAGGCTGAGGCAGGACAATCGTTTTAAGGCCAGAGGCAGAGGTTGCGGTGAGCCGAGATCATGCCATTGCACTCCAGCCTGGGCAACAAGAGCGAAACTCCATCTCAGAATAAAGAAAGAAAGAGAGAGAGAGAGAGAAAGAGAGGGGAGGGAAGGAAGGAAGGCAGGAAGAAAGGAAGGAAGGAAGGAGGGAGGGAGGGAGGGAAGGAAGGAAGGAAGGAAGGAAAGAAGGAAGGCAGGCAGGCAGGCAGTGTGGTGAGGGCTCAGAAGGAAATGAGAACATGTTAGGAAGTGGAGGAAAGTGAATCCTTGTTATATAGTGGCAGAAAACTTAGCTCAATTGTGTTCCCTACAGTTGTGTGGAAATCAGAACTTGTAAGTGATAAAACTGGATATTTGGCTGAGATTTCCAAGCAAAGTATTAAAGATGCATCCTGGCTTCTTCTTGTTTATAGTACATGCAAAAGGAAAAGACAGATTGATAAAATGGTAAACTAAAAGGAACCAGGACTTAATGATTTAAGAAACTCTCAGTTTATCCAGATTGCAAAAGATGATAGAGTTAGGAGATTCACTGTTGGAATGGCATGCCAAAGATGTGGTTGGATAACATTTTGCTATGTCTTAACTCCTTAAAACAGGCAGTAGTAGTAGTAGTAGTAGTAGTAGTAGTAGTGGTAGTAGTAGTAGTAGTAGTGCTTAATATAGTTAGGTTTACTTATAAGATTACCAGTTTGTTTGTTCCGCATTCAATCTTGTATTTCAGACCATCTTTCTGGAGTCACTTTTTTCTTTTGGGAGTACGTCATTAAAAATTTCTTCAGTGAGGCTCTGTTGATAGCAAATTCAGTTTTTATCTGAAAATGTCTTTACTCTTCCTTCATTGTTAAAATTTTACATGGTGTACAATTCTAAGTTCACAGTTAGCATCTCTCAGCCTTTTGAATATATTATCCTATTGTCCTATGGATCTCATTATTGCTCTAGGAAGTATGCTGTCAGTCTAATTCCTGAGTTTTGGAGGCACTCTCTTTCTTTCTCTCTAACAGCTCAAAGGATCTTATTTTTATTTTGATGTTCTGTAGTTTTCACTACAAGGTTTCTACAAATGAATTTTTGTCAGTTCTTCTTGATACAGGTTTTGATTCCTGGATCTGTTGGCTCACTAGGTCTAGAAAATTCTCAGCTACTATCTCTTGGAATATCTCTTCTCCAACTTCTGACTCCTCTATTTTAGCAATCCAGTTGGACTCTATTTAAACTTTCTTGTTCTAACCTGTGTGTTTTGTGCCTTACATATGCTTAATTCTCTCATCTCTGTGTGAAAGTCTCTCTTCCACTTCATTAATTCTATTTTTAGCTGCATCTGTTTAACCTCTCCACTGAGTTTTTAAATTAAAATTATTTTGATTTCATTTTTAAAGTCTCATTTTGCTCATTTTCAAACTTGGTAAACATTCTTGGAGGTTTAAATCTATTATTTATTATATCTGTGGACTCCTGCTCATAGTGACTTTTTTCCTCATGTGTGTAGAATTTTTTTATTGTGAGACAATACTTTGTTGAGGGTGCTTAATCTGTGGCAATACTGAGGAGACAGAATTGGGATGTTTTTCTTCAGGGAGGATTTACATTTCCTTTTTCTGGTCAAAAGTAGTACTAGGGTTTGGATGTAATTTCTCCCTACCAAAACATGTTAACATATAATTGCCAATGTAGCAGCATCGGGAGGTGGTGTTTTTAAGAGGTGATTAGGCTGTTAAGATGGATTTTTCACAAGCCTGGTTTAGTTCTTGAGGTTGGATTAATTCTCATAGAAATAGATTAGTTCTTCCAAGAGTGGGTTGTTATAAAACTCATTAGCCTCCTTTGTCCTGTCCCTCTTTGCACACATCTGCATACCTTTCTGCTTTTCTACCATGTTGTACCTCAGCATGTGGCCCTCACCAGAAGCCAAACAGCTCCTGGTGCAATGTTCTTGGACTTTCCAGCCAGCAGAACTGTGAGCCACATGAGTTTCTTTTCTTTATAAATTATCCAGACTCAGGTATTCTATTAAAGCAACACTAAATTGACTAAGACAGGGTGGGAGGAAGTAGGTGAGTGGTACTTTAACTAAAATCTTAGTGGGTGACCTTGAATAGTAATTCTCAAAGAAATTCTCAGAGAAAATTGTTATTTCTTCTCTTTTTTTCCCCTCATAGTGAAGACAGGTTTCATTACAGACTCCCTCTTTTTGGCCAATGGATTTTTTTTCCTAGACTACTTTTTCCCTGAGGGTCTAGATCCTTCCAGACTTTTAGTGTAATGAGGGCATTTCAGTTTTGTACAAGCCCATATTATTATCTCCCATTCCCTTGTGGGATATTAACCCTGAAATCTCTAGGAGTCTGAAGCCACATTTTCTGGATTCTAATTCCAGTTCTCCCACACACTATTGCGTAACCATGAACAAGTTACTTCTCTGTGCTTCAGTTTCCTCTTCTATAAAATGAATATTGGTCCTAGTTCTTCCCCCACAGGAATGTTATGAGTAATAAGTGAACCGACGTTATTAAAATTCATGGACCAGTGCCTGGCCCATTGGGAGTGCTCTAAAAATGCTTGCACTTACTTACTCAGTATTAGCAAGTGCCTCCATGTTAGTTTAAGGCTTACTCATTCAGTTTTAGCTCACTGAACTTCTAAAAAAATGGATTTCAAGGATTTCCTTTATTTTCTTTCAAGCTGTCTGTTATAATTTATCCAGAATCTAGCTGAATTACAGAAGGAAGCTTTTTGACTACTCAATTTATGTATTGTGGAGTCTGAGCTGAAGGGAGCAACCAAGGCAGGTTTAAGGGTTTGCCAGGGGACCTGGGGTCCCTTGAACATTTTAAGCTGTCCAGGAAGAGGAAAGGGTAAACACAGAACAATCAAGGGCTGTTTTGTTCCAGGCTCTCTTTAGAGGCATGACCATATAAGCCCCACTTTCTGCTGTATTGGAAGCCCTCCCTGACTGCTCTGATAATGCTAAATGGAAATGGCTACTATCTTCTTTTCCCTACACTTTAGGATATGTATCATCTTTCTCTCAGTCAACCTTACATCGTCAGCACATAGCAGTTCTCCATAAATGTTTGTTAAATGCATGAATGAAGCTGGGTGCAGTGGCTCTCGCCTGTAATCCCAGCACTTTGGGAGGCAAAGGTGGGTGGATTGCTTGAGCCCAGGAATTCCATACCAGCCTGGGCAATATAGTGAGACCGCGTCTCAAATTAAAAAACAAAAAAAAAAGGAAAAAAATGCATGAATGAATGAGTCCAAGACAAAGGCACTGGAGGAAAAAACATATATGAAGAGTGGACTCTTTCTGTGATTTAAAATGTGAAACCTCCCCATAACTTTTCAACACGTTAAATTTTCATGAACAAGACAACTGTTAAATATTATTTAAAGATATGGGAGTAACTAACTGAACAAAAAGCAAAATCATAAAAACTGGCTGCTTCTGAATAGTGCAAGGAAAAGTAAGAAAAGGTGAGTCAGGGATCTATCCTTTTTCTGTAAAAGCCCTCTGCATGGTTTTATTTTTAACTACAAACTATTTAATTATTAACTATGTAAAACTAAGTTAAAATATTTAAAATGAAAAATCAGTCAATTTTTGACCTGCTGTAAGTCAAAGCATCCTGCTGTGCTTTTGACCTCATACAGTTGAGTACAGTTGTTTTTGTTTTTGTTTTTTTAAGTTTTGTGCCAAGAGTCCTGACTACCAAACTGTGTTGACCCAAAGCTTGATTAACAAATAAAGCTTGGTTAACCAAAGCTTGGTTAACAAATAAACAGAACTTTGAACTTTAATAAAGCAGTTCTAATGGACCTAGACTGGGTTGGGCAGGCCTACTGACTGCTGCCTGAAGGTTGCTGTAAAGGGACTAAGTAAATCGATTAACTCCACAGTTTTCACAAAGGTCTCTTGATATCAAAACTTCTTTCCTTACATGCTTCTCTGATCCTGTGGAGATGAAAATTGACATCCATAGTCATATTCTACCAAAAGAATGGCCAGATCTAAAAAAGGTAATGGTAATTAACTTGCTGAATTATTTCTGAAACTTCTCCAGGGTTTCTCAATGCCTTTCTCTTCTTTGTGGAATTAGATGTCTAGTTTATCTGCTTTGGTGGGGGGCGAGGGGGTTAAATTATTTGGTAGTTCTGATTTTGTAGCTTTTAAAAATGACTTTTATATTTATTTTGAAAGAACATTGGATTAAAGAAATAAGTGCTTTCTCAGAAACCCTTTTTTCCCTCAAATGAACCATTCTTTAAAATATCTGGACAATTTAAATAAGGCAGATTTACCTTTTCAAAAATCACATATTCAGCTGCTGGGAAGATACATGCCAACTACAGAATTTAAAGTTACAATTTTAAGTAGAAGACTATTAAAAATGGAATGTGATCAGTTTCGAGGACTTCTAAAATATATCTCCTTTCCAAAATGTTTAAAATAAGTTTTAGAAGCAACAAGAGATAGCTTTGTGAATTTTTTTAGTCTATTTTAGGACACTGCCTGAAACCTTTACTGTTTGATGTTCTTTATTCTATAAATCTTTGTCCTGAAGAACTAGGAAGTAGGTACATCAAAAAACCCGAGAATAAATGACATGAAGCTTTTGCACAGTGACATCTCCTAAGAGAGTATTCTTTGTGTTTCTCTAAAGATGGAAATTTCCTTTTGTCATTAAGAACTTTTGAATGAATATAAAAAGAGGAAGGTGAGGAACATGAAAGAAATATAAAATTGGCTAGAGGTTTGTTCAGGCTTAATATCAGGTTTTACCCAATCTTCAGCATTCTGCCAGTACTTTCACACCACCGATAATGTTTCAACTTTTTTATCCCAAGTGAGGGAAAATGAATTAACCCAAACTTGAATTAAATGTGGTTCATTGTGCAAATAGATGAAACTATTTTCTTCTCATAGTTGTCTCATCGAAGAATGTTTATCTTAAGTATTTCTTTGTCCATTGGTATCTTAGGTAAGAGGGGTGGTAGAAACTGTGGATTGAAAAACAAAATCTTTGAAAGCCTATCCTATGTACAGCTAACGATAAAAGATAAACCTCTCAACCTGCTCTTCCTAAAAGGACTCTACATGTTTACACAGGAACATGCCGTTCTGAGTGCTGTTGTCCTCATCATAGTTTACTGAAGTGTAAACCACTTCACAATGTTAATGATTTCATGAAGGGAATGCACCAGTTACTTTGTGGGAGTGCATCTGCCTTGTTTAGAAGCTGCATGCAGTTTCTTACATCTTATGGCGCCCACCACTTTCTACCCCTCATTTATGAGTATTTGCCTGATGAATGATGCAATGAACACATTGATTAACTTGTGATACAGGTAATGGAAGCAATAGATTATACTCCCTAATCTGAGAGTTTTAGAAAAATCCAAATTTTAGTATTTGGTATTTTAAAATAGCCATAAACTATACCTAGCAAAAAAAAAAAAAAAAAAAAAAAAAAAAAAACACTAATTCCTCTGTTACAGCTTTTTTCTCTATTTGAGTATGAAAGAATATCCACATGAAATGCTTTGGAAACCACCACAGTGGTCTCTAGAGGACAACGCCCCCCTGTACTATCCCACTGAGAGAGCTAGCTAGCATGATCGACCCTCCAAGCAGGGCTCCAAGCTCCAGGGCATACACCTCCTTGTGCAGACAGGATTTTGAGGCATAGAGAGAGCTACAGTCTGAATGTGTATGTCCCCCCCAAAATTCAGGTGAAACCCTCGTCCACAAGGCAATGGTATTAGGAGATGCAGCCTTCTGGAGGTGATTAGGTAATGAGAGCAGAGCCCTCATGTATGAGATTAGTGCCCTTATAAAGTAAGCCCAAGGAAGCATGTTCGCCCCTTCTGCCACGTGAGGGCACAGCAAGAAGGCACCATCTTAGAACCAGGAAGCAGGTTCTCACCAGATCTTGGACTTCCCAGCTTCCAAACTCCCTCTCCTTTCTATCACCAGCTATTGCTTTAAAGAGGGAGAGGAATTTTGTCCCAATAAACCAGGTTTCTTCTTCTTTTTTTATTTTTATGTATTTATTTTTATTTCCATATGCTATTGGGGAACAGGTGGTGTTTGGTTACATGAGTAAGTTCTTTAGTGGTGATTTGTGAGATTTTGGTGCACACATCACCCAAGCAGTATACACTGCACCCAATTTTAGTCTTTTATCCCTCATCTGCTTCCCACCCTTTCCCCGAGTCCCCAAAGTCCATCGTGTCATTCTTATGCCTTTGCATCCTCATAACTTAGCTCCCACTTATGAGTGAGAACATATGATGTTTGGTTTTTCATTCCAAACCAGGTTTCTTCTTATGTAGTAGTCTCATATGCTGCAAGCAGACAGCTGATACACTTCATCATCACCATCTACATCATTTCCATCATTACAGTCATAACACTTCGTACTTCCAGGGAGAGACAGAGGGAGAAATAATTTACATAAACCTTGTGAAATATGCAGATAAGATTTATATTATTCACTTGACAGATGAGATGCTTGAGACTCAGAAATGAACCTAGAATCCCAGAGCTATGAGAGGCCACCGTGGTCCCTCAAGAGCCTCCCCACCACCACATCCATCTTGAGAAAACTGGCCCAAGAGAGTACTGCTGCTGGAATAACCTTGACCTTCTTGCACAATGAAGAGATGGAAAAGCAGAATCAACATGCCTGAAGTGATGTTTAATTAATGATGACAATGGACTGGGATTTGAGAAATCTTTTCATTTTCACTTGCTAATAATAATTTTAGTCAGAGTTACAAGTAGGGTTCTTGAAAAAAAAACATATCTGACATATAAAGACAATGGATTCAGGGATACTTGATCAAATTGTTTCTGATGAATGAGGACCCACACTCTCTGCTGTCACAAACAGGAGGTGGGGCCCAAGAAACAGTGGTGAAAGATGTTTCAGGTTGATCTGCAATGGATTATTCACAGCAACAGTGAGGATGATACAGTTTCAGCTTTTTCCTCCAGCAAGGCCTTACTGACAACCTACTGTCTGCCCAATAGTAGGGCTTGCAAAGATTCTTCTAATTATAAATGGAGCAAAAAATTCTGACCTCCAATTTAAAAACCATATACTTACACCTTCTTTTGTTAGCAATTGCACTTCATCGATATAAGGCTTTAGAAGACAAAATCCTAGACATCATTTGATTTTTAGAAAATCCTTCTGAGGAGATAAATATCTGGTTTCATCACCCAGGAGGCTCATTATTCACCTCATGGAGGTGTGATGTCTTCAAGACATTAACAATGTCATTCAGTTCATCCACTTTGATTCATACATGCCCATTTCAGAAACATATCTCTTGTATATAAAACTGAATTTCCTTGAATGTTTTCAATTGTTTATTTGGCATGCTCATAAATGCTGTGAGACACTGGTTATTGTCAGTCAAACACTTTCAGATTGTAGATGCTTCCTGGCATATGCTCGGACCAAAACCACTCCCAGGGTCATAAATTTTAGACTCCAGGCTCGGCTTAACCTAGGATGAGAACTGCGGGGCTACATCAAGCACAGACCTGGAGAAGAATAAAGTTGCCCTAAATAAGTTGAGTCTTTGCAAGGGGCCTGTGAGGTAAATTGGCACTTTATACTTTCCAGGAAAGGGAGGGAGGGACACAGAGGGACAAAAGGCTCTTTTCTTCATGGCTCTCCTTAGTTCTGACCCCAGGGTATTCTATTTGGGGTTGGAATAAGACTGTCGCCATAACTGCCACCCCTACCACCATCCCCACTGCTACTATCACCATGGCTGTCACTGCTAGCACCATCACCATCAGCCATCACGGGTACCACCATTGCCACCATACTCACTACTTCAGCCACACCACTACCACCACCTCACTCCCTCCACCATGGCAATTAGTGCCCCCACCATCACCACCGTCACCATCAGCATCATTGTTAGCATGAATGAAGCCTTGTCCACTGGCCAGGCCTGGTGTCAGCAGCTTTATACGCACTATCTCAGCTAATTCCCCTGAAAACTTATGTCCCCACCACTCCTCTTAGCCTCATTTCATTAACACACATAAGGATACAGTGACTTGGAGACATTTCACACCAACAAAGTCAAGTGCCTTGTAAGTGACTTGTTGCATGTGGGAGGATCCCTCTGCTCTGCCTTTCCTACCTCCCTATCCTTCCCCAGATGGAATACTTCTCTACCTGCTAACATATGGGTTACAGTTCCTTACAGAATTACGAGAAAGTAACAAAGAAAGAGAGTGAGGAAGAAGCGGGAGAAAGCAGGCAGTAGAGAAAGAAGGAAATAAAACCTTTTCTTCTACATTAAGGATAAAAATTCAGTGGCAAATTTCCAATTTAAGAGCACATAGTCTTAAGTTCACTCTAAAGTGTAACTGATTAAGGTCATATTCCATTCCTCCCCCAACACACCTCTCTTGGCAGCTTTTTCCAGGGGAAAAGAAGGAAAAAGTACCAGGGCTTTGAATGCATGAAGGGTGAGAGCAGGGGTTGAGGGCACAAGCAAAGGAGAGGCTGGATGCAGAGAGGAGAAACTGAGCTCCCTTGCCTGCCCAGCCTGCAAAACCGGTTCTGCTGATGTCACTGGGGAAGAAACAGAAGATAGATTTCTAAAGGTAATATGATAATTTGGGGCTAGGACTCAAGAACAGACCTCATACCTGGGTGGAATAAGACTGGTATAGAATTAATCCAAACCTTAAGAAGCTGTTGAGGCAGACCCCAGGCACAGACAGAGACACAAACACCTCTATGCTGCACTGTGGCCCAGGCCCAGACCTTCCCCTCAGTCTAGTGGTGAAGGGAGCTAGGAAAGGAGTCCACCAAGACCTGACTCCCTACAGACAACTTCCCTGCACCACAGCATGAGAACCAACTGCTGTACCCTGGCCTCATCCAGCCACAAGTGAGAGGTTGAGTTGATGTTCAGTTTGCTTTACTCGTTGACCCATCACCGCTGACCAACTCAGAGCCATTAAGGAGCTCCCTCATGTAGCTATCTCCTGCCTCCATTCCTTCCCTCTGACACCACACTGTGAGAGCCATGCAGGAAGCGTGGAAATCCTGAACACTAGAAGATCCTCTGCAATCTGACCCCAGGACTACCTTTTCAACCTCCCTCCCAATACCGCAGCCCAAGGTGTTAGGTCAGCTCCCTCGCCAAGGCCCCCAGAGCACCTGTGCATCACAGTCACAGTGCGTCTCACACGCAATGATGTGGCCCTTCAATTCCTTGCCTATCCCAGCCTTAACCTCCCAAGACTCTGCTCCACATGGGCTGGAACTAACCTTCACTTTTATTTTCTCTGCCCTAGTAAGGCTTGTCATAGATGGGACTCCATGAAAGCGTGAAGAAGGAATAATGATATGATGCAGTATGATATGATATGATAAAGTCAATAGTTATTTGAGTCATATTTACCTATGTTTTCAGGCGGTGGCTTTCCACAGTTTTTATGCATGATCCCCAGGCGGAAATCTATTTTACATTATGACTCAGTACAAACATTTATATACATTAAATGGGAAGAAAAATGTTATGAAACCATTACTTAATACATGGGAGACATTCTAATTTATTCTATTCCTTTCCATTCCTTTACTCTCTTATGTTTTCCAAGAAGCAGACCCTGAGACAAGGATTCAGATGCAAGTAGTTTGCTTTGGAGGTGATCCCAGGAAACACCAGTAGAGTGAGGAAGTGAGACAGGGAAAACAGGGCAGCCAGTGAAAGGTTTGTATTCCAGAGCAAAATGTGTGCCTCATCTCTGTGTTATCCTGACCGAGGGGTGGGGTACGGTGTGTTCAGTGTATTTATATACAACTCCCTCAATTATCTGTTAAGGGCGTTGGGCCAAGGGGATGCAGGGGGCTAATTTCTTAGTACTTCTGACCTACTAGGATGGCTTGATCAAAGCAGGTTCCAGGAGAAAGCCCTCAGCCAGTGAAATGCAGGCGCTGGCTGATGGAGGTGGGCTGGCATGCACAGAAGTGTGAAAGCAAAGGGATATGAGCGGGACACCAACAGCATCTGCTACATACATGATTTCCTGTTTTAAAATGTTTGAGTCCCTATCCACTAAACTGATATCACAATCTACTCATGGATTGCAACCCACAGTTTGAAAAGCAGTGTATTTCCTAAAGAGTGGTCCTTAGGAGCTATGTACTCCTGGTAGCCTGTGAAATGATTTTAGGTGGCACATGAACAATATTTTTTCATGTTAATCTTTATTTTAAAAATTCAAGCTGCATTAGGGGAAAAGATAAAACCAGCACTGCTGAGATAACAGAATTTTCTTCTTGTATAAATATATTGAAGGAAAAATGTAAGTGAATTTAATTGTAAATACTAAATAGGCGATACATGGGTATGGGGGAAATGGGAAGGCAATGCTTGAAAGGTGGAGCTCAGGATCTTCTGCACTTAGCATGCCCCTTGATTGCAGCCTGGTCTTTGCTCTTTGACTCTAACTGTGCTTCTCCCCACTGCAGAGGTTTGGCTACGGAGGCTGGGTGCAGCTCCAACACCACAGCAAGGTGAGTTTCTTCCAAAGCATGAACATCAGTAGCACTCAGGGAGAGCTGAGCCATGGGATACCTCACTGCAGGCTGGGCCTCCAGGGAACCCCACTCTTCTGCCCATGTATTAGCTTTGTTGTAGACAAGGGAACAGCACTCAGATTTCTCAGAATAATTGGGGAAAATGGAGGTGACTTCAAAGAGTAGTATTTAGGAAGATAAAATTGGAATTTGAGAACACATTAAAAGGTCTCTCTCTCTCTCTCTCTCTCCCCTCTCCCCACCCCCACCAACCAGTTTTAGCATTTATTGCTCTGCCTGGAGGAAGTGACCTAGTGCTCTCTACAGGTTATTACAGTATATTAAAGCTGACCAAATAAATGGGACAGTTAGGTTTGAGCACAAGCTGGAAAAATTGAACACTGGAGACAAAGGGGAGAAGACAGTGTTATTAAGGGTTGAGTTTGGTAAGAGGAAAAAGCAAAAAGAAGGCTGTGGGCAAAGCCCTCTAGAAATAACGAGCCCCAAGAGTGAGCTGGGAGTCTAGATCTGCCCAGGGCATGGGTCTGACTTCATTTTCAGAGGCATCATATGTCCTCTCCGAGTTCAGAGGGAATATTCTTGAGCTTCCAGCTGGCATACAGACATGACTAATGCAGGCTCTGGAGGACTTGTGGTCTGGAAATCTAGTTAATGTGCAGAGTTAACCCAATGCAGCATGGAAAGGTTAGGACTCCCTTTACATCAGGTGCTAAGGGGCAGAGATTTGGGCACCAAGGATCAGAGAAGGCCTTCTGGAGGAAATGATGCCCATCCCACATCTTAAAGCAGGCGGGGAGGCTTGCCCAGGGAATAAGGAAACCATGTTCTAGGAAAAGAAGAAAGGGAACAAAGGCATGAAATATTAAACATATGTAAGCTCAGAATTCAAGCACTCAGCTACCAGCATTTCTCAAACTGTGGTCCCACAACCAGTTTCACCATCACCTGGGAACTTGGGAGAAATGCAAATTCTCAGGCCCTACCCCAGTCCTACCAAATCAGAACTCTAGAGGTAGGGCAAGCAACCTGTTTTAACAAGCCTCCTGGTGATTCTGATGCATCGTCAAGGGTTTTTTAATTATTAATTTTTTTAAGGACAAGGTCTCGCTCTATTGCCCAGCTGGAGTGCAGTGATGCAATCACAGCTCACTTGCAGCCTCCAACTCCCAGGCTTAAGTGATCCTCCCACCTCAGCTTCCCAAGTAGCTGAGACTACACGTACACACCACCATGCCCAGATCATTATTTTATTTTATTTTTTAGACAGGGGGTCTCACTATGTTGCCCAGGCTGACCTCGAACTCCTGGCCTCAAGTGGTCCTCCCACTTCAGCCTCCCAAAGTAGCACATTCAAGTTTGAGAACCACTGGCTCTCACACATTCATTCACTGACTCACTACTTTTTATTGAAACTTGTTTTGTGTCAGGCCCACCAACCTAGACACTGAGAATATGCTGGTGAACAAGATAGACATAGTCCCTGCTCTGATAGTGCTCAGATTCCAGGGGTCACAAGTCAACATGATCAATTCAGAGAATGGAATATAAAGCAGTGATGTGATAGAGAGCAAGAGGCTGGCTGGTCTGTGACCTGGCAAAGGCTTTGAGGATGAGAAGGGAACACTTTTCCAAGTGGGGGAACAGCAGTTGCAAAGGCCACCAAGTGGTAAAGAGTTGATGTGTTCAAGGAACAGAAAGGAGGGCAATGTGGCTGAAATGCAGTGAAAGGGGGAGATAGTAGGAAATGGGCTGGCAAGGTAGGCAGAGGCCCAGCCACATGGGGACTTGCAGGGCACGCTAAAGAGTCTGGATTGCATTCTCAAAACAATGCAAATTCTTTGGAGGGTCTTAATGGCTTTAAAAGACCACTTTGGTTGCTCTGTGGAGAACACATAGAGGCAGACAAGAGTAGGGAGAGTGAAAAAGAGGCAAAAAGATGGAGAGGAAGCCAGAAACCTCATCAGACAGGGCCATGAAGGATTTAGGGGTTTAGGCCCCAAAATGAGCTTAGGTCTTTGAACTTGATCCTGAAGACAGTGGGGAACCACTAAAGAGTTTTTTGGGGATTAGATAGATAGATAGATAGATAGATAGATAGAGATATATATACTTTAAGTTCTGGGATCCATGTGCAGAATGTGCAGATTTGTTACATAGGTATACAAGTGCCATGGTGGTTCACTGCACCTATCAGCCCGTCATCTACATTAGGTATTTCTCCTAATGCTATCCGTCCCCTAGACCCCCATCCCCCGACAGGCCACGGTGTGTGATGTTTCCCTCCCTGTGTCCATGTGTTCTCATTGTTCAACTCCCACTTGTGAGTGAGAACATGCAGTGTTTGGTTTTCTGTTCCTGTGTTAGTTGCTGGGAATGATGGTTTCCAGCTTCATCCATGTCCCTGCAAAGGACATGAACTCATCCTTTTTATGGCTGTATAGTATTCCATGGTATATATATGCCACATTTTCTTTTCTTCTTTTTCTTTTTTTTTTTTTTTTGAGATGGAGTTTCGCTCTTGTCGCACAGGCTGGAGTGCAATGGCACAATCCTGGCTCACCGCAACCTCTGCCTCCCGGGTTCAAGTGATTCTCCTGCCTCAGGCTCCTGAGTAGCTGGAATTACAGGCATGTGCCACCACGCCCAGCTAATTTTGTATTTTTAGTAGAGACAGGGTTTCTCCATGTTGGTCAGGCAGGTCTTGAACTCCCAACCTCAGGTGATCTGCTCGCCTTGGCCTTCCAAAGTGCTGGGATTATAGGCGTGAGCCATTGCGCCCAGCCAGCCACATTTTCTTTATCCAGTCTATCATCGATGGGCATTTGGGTTGGTTCCAAGTCTTTGCTATTGTGAATAGTGCTGCAGTAAACATACGTGTGCATGTGTCTTTATAGTAGAATGATTTATAATCCTTTGGGTATATACCCAGTGATGAGATTGCTGGGTCAAATGGTATTTCTGGTTCTAGATCCTTGAGGAATCGCCACACTGTCTTCCACAATGGTTGAACTAACTTACACCCCCACCAACAGTATAAAAGCATTCCTATTTCTCCACATCCTCTCCAGCATCTGTTGTTTCCTGACTTTTTAATGATAGCCATTCTAACTGGCATGAGATGGTATCTCATTGTGGTTTTGATTTGCATTTCTCTAATGACCAGTGATGATGAGCTTTTTTGCATGTTTGTTGGGCACATAAATGTCTTCTTTTGAGAAGTGTCTGTTCATATCCTTTGCCCACTTTTTGATGGGGTTGTTTTTTTTCTTGTAAATTTGTTTAAGTTCCTTATAGATTCTGGATATTAGCCCTTTGTCAGATGGATAGATTGCAAAAGCTTCCTCCCATTCTGTGGGTTGCTGTTCACTCTGATGATAGTTTATTTTGCTATGCAGAAGCTCTTTAGCATTTGTCAATTTTGGCTTTTGTTGCCATTGCTTCTGGTGTTTTAGTCATGAAGTCTTTGCCCATGCCTATGTCCTGAATGGTACTGCTTAGGTTTTCAAGAATTTTAAACATCACTGTCTCTGAGGCAGCCCATCCTCACCTTCTTGTGTGTCCACTAAGTGCCAATTCAAACACTGTGCTTCACTTCTCCCATTCAAAATGCTAGTTCCTAGACCAGGATCTGATGCTCTAAGCTGGACTCAAGTCTCTCTGAGGGAAAATATGATATAAATGGAGCTGACGGCAAAGCAGCTAGGAAGCCCCAGCTGCAGGGACAGGCAGCTGTGATTTTTTTTTTTTCTTACTCCATGTCCCTGTCTTCAGTTTGTCCTTCAATAGTGGATTTGAATGGCCTTCATTTCATTTTGTTTTAATATCAAGAAATTTCATAAACTTAGTAGCCAAATCTCCAAAATAAAACAAAAAGGAAATATTTTCCAGTCACATCTACTGACTTATTTATTTCCAGCAAAATCTGATACAATGGTAATCAAATAGGACAAAAGAGTAACACACTCCCTCTCTCTCAAAAACAAAACAAAGCAAACCAAAACATACCCAGTCTGTATTTTTCATAATTACAGTTGTCAGGGATTTGAGTCCATAGAAAACAATATGCAAATGTAAACAACATGCAAATGTATACAATTATGCAAAATAGGCTGGGAGCAATGAGAAAATCCAGGATTTGGGATTTGAAAATAATTCTTACTCTCCTATGTTCCTTTAGTGAAGAAATGTGTTCTGCCCCCAGGATTGACTTACCCTGGAGATTCCTGTTCTCTCAAAGTTCTTTCCAAAACATTTCTCTGGTTTGCTCCATTTCTCTTCTTAACTCTTGGTTTTTCAGTGTTCCCCAAACAAATTGAGGGGTAGTCATTTGTCATGGCAAAGCCTTGCTCAGAACTGAAAAACATTATTTGTCTTTTGATTGAATATTTATAAAAGTATAAGTAGATTACTTGAGGTCAGGAGTTGGAGACCAGCCTGGCCATCATGGTGAAACCCCGTCTCTACTAAAAATACAAAAATTAGCCAGGTGTGGTGGCACGCGCCTGTAATCCCAGCAACTCAGGAGGCCGAGGTGGGAGAATCACTTGAACCCAGGAGGCGGAGATTGCAGTGAGCCGAGATCGCACCACTACACTCCAGCCTGGGGAACAGAGCGAGACTCCATCTCAATCTAAAAAAAAAAAAAAAAAAGGAAAGACAAGAAAATACGTTTCTGATGGTACATGCAGTATCAGATATTTGAAATACCAGCCATATTTGGGCTTGTTTGGGGATAGTATTAGAATTAGAACTTAAAAGTCAGAAGTTCACAGGTTAGGTTCCCTAGGAATCAGACTCCAAGATGAAGTTCTGGCTTTAAAAATATAAGAGGTGTATTTAAAGTGTGTTATCTGGATAGTAATAGTTGCATGGAGGAATTGTTTAAAAAAAAAAAAAACTTGATTTTCTTTTGAGAGTTTAGGAAAAAATGGGATTGGGCTCTGGTTGTCTAAATTAAAGCAGCTCGCTCCCATTACTTGGTTATTAGTTTAGTTTAAGATCTTGGTTAATGCTGAGGTCAGTGTTAAAAAACAGGACCCAAGAAATCCCTGTTTCCTCCTCCAGCAGCAAGTGCTGACAGACACATCCACAGCCTTGCCTGAATGTAAAGCGACAGAGATCAGGGATTGATTCCTTACAATGGCTGTCAGCTCTCAAAATTCTGGCTGGAAAAAAAAAACAATGAGAACTGGGGGCTTATTATACGGGCACAGCTGCTCTGCAGTGATTTTTACTCAGAAAGAGTTCTACCGACTTGCTACCGTTCATTTTTCTTACCATGGATCTAGCATGAAGGATGTGAAAAAGTGAAGTTTGGTGAGTCTGCTTCTCCTGCCATGTAATGAGAGGCACTCCCAGCCCCTAAAAGATCAAACTCTTTAGGAAATTATAGTAATTAACTTTAGCCTACTACATAGACACCCATCACCAAATATTAGCCTTGTGAGATGGAAAATGGCTTCATAAACCACAGCTCTATACCAGCTAAGCATATGGCCTTGGACAAGTCACTGCACCTCATGGACTTATTGGTAAAATGCAAGGGCTGAACTAAATAATCTATTGCAGCTTTAAGATACTCTGCTTTGTTTGAAATCAAAACTTACTCAGGCATCTCCCACAGAAACCCAATTTCCTCCCTTGCAGTTGATAATACATGGTAAAATCTGGCTGTTATTTATTGAGCATGCTCTCTGGCCTGGTGCTAAGTTCTTTACATTCTATGATTGAATCTTCTTTATCACTCAGTGTTCTTAATTGCAAACAACAGAATTCACTCTAGTTAGTTTAATTAGAAAAACAGCTCCCAGAGTTCCTGTGAGGGCCAGAGATCAAGCTCTGAGGGCTGTGCTAACATGATCAATGCCCACATTCACCTGGTGAGCTGCTCCAACAAGGATGCAAGTGTTGCCACTCCCAGTCATGGACAGGATGCTCATGCTAATGCTGCCGAGGCTGGAGACTAGAAGCTTTGCCTCTGCTGCTCCAGTCATGTTCAACATCTTAGACAACACCCCTATCTACAGGTGGACTCTACTTCCTCACATTGCTCACTTCCAGGTCAAAGTTATATGCACAGGTGGGTGCATATAATTGGCAAAGCCCAGAGCACATGCTAATGCCCCATTACAAGGGAGACTGGGAAAGCATATTTTGGATTCTACCTCAAGAAAGCAGAATTTATAATTGTGAACGTTTCTTCACACATAGGATGTGTTCCAAGGATGTTGGATGGCCACAAGCATGACAAGTATAATGATCCACATTTTACAGACAGAAAAAGTGAGGCTTAAACTCAGAGGGCCCGTAACTTCACTAGTCAGTGCTGCTAGTAAGTAATTTAATGAGATTTAAACCCAGAGCTGTCTGAATGCAAAGACTGTGCTCTTTGGCACTCTGCTATACTGGGTATTTTATAGTGATTAAGCTTTCCCAGCAAGGAGCAAAAATAAATAAATCCTCCAATTTGCCAAATCAAAGTTTGTTTCTCAACTTTTTTTTTTCACCATCACCCCTCTCCTCTCCCTTCTTCACCAAATGAAAAGACATGTGTTCCTATATCCTATTTGTGCAATCATTATCAGTCAGGACTCTTGGTTGCAGGCAACAGAAACCAACACTCATTAGTGTAAGAAGAAAAGAAATTTGTTGAAATATTTTAAGCCCCTCAAGAACTACAAAGTATCTGTGGAATCAAGCTCAGAAAACTTGCAGAAACTCAGGGAATTCCCATGATTGAAGCCACAGCTAAGGCAACACCACAGGAACAGCCTGGCAAGGAGGCTGCTGCCCCAGCTGGATACTGCCCCCAGCACCACTGCCAGTAGCCACTGTACATGGCCACTGCTGGAATCACTGGCAGAATAAATTCAACTCTTCCTGTTTTTTTGCATCACTTAATGCAAAACCAAGCATTGATTGGCCAAGCTTGGGGCAGGGGGAGCAAGTATTTGGCCTTCTGCAGAAGAAGGCTAGGCCCTGCCTCCACCAAGACTCCTGCAGGAGATTCCCCAACCTAGGAAGTGGTTCAGATGCTGGCATGGTCAACGGAGGATCAGAGCTGAAGCACATCAATCTTGGTGTCCTGATGTCAGAGACCCAGCTCTGCTAGTGTGTGGACACCTGTCACAATTACACAAGTCAACTTGCTCACTGACCTGTTCCCCATCCCTGAGAAATAAAATGTGGATCTGAAGTCTTCCTCATATATGCCTGTGCAAAATGAACAGGCTACAGCACTTAAAGGTGAAAAGCGTCCAGACTTCTTCATGCAGGAGATGGAGTAGAAGGATGTCTTGTCTATGGAGTAGAAGGATGAAGCCTTGGATGCAATTCATGATCAAGCCAAGAGGAGGAGGAGGAGAGCAGAGGACTCCACCAAGCAGAGCTCAAAGCCTTTGATCATTGCACACCCACTTGGACAATCTATGGGGCCCAAAGGTAACCTTGAGGCCCTGAAGCACCACCAAAGGTGGTGTGCTCTCAAAGCAGAGGAACACTGTCTAGCCCCTAATTAGTTATACAACATTAATAACAAATAACCATAATAACTAACACTTATGTGTCAGATACTCCACTAAGCGCTTTATATGGATTATCTTATTTCATGCTGATATGATCCCTTTAATGTAAGTCACATTAATTTTTTAAGGTAAGTCATTATCATCCCTATTTTAAAGATAAACAAACTGAAGCTTGAAGATATTGTTTAACTTGCTCAAGACCACATAGTAAGTGGCAGAACAAGAATTTGAATTCAGGCAATTTTATTTCCAGGGCCTACCCTAGTTCTTCCCCTTTTCTTTAGGAATCACAAACTGGAGGCCCAACGTAGATGCCACTGCCATGTTCTGCACAACCATTTAGTTTGGTCCCCTGCTCTGAGTATTAAAAAGTTGTGTATTCCATAATGGCTGTACCAGTTACCAAATAAGAGCATACAAGGGTTCCTTTTTCTCCGCATCCTTATCAACACATTATCTTTTGTCTTTTTGATAACAGCCATCCTAAAAAGTATGAGATGATATCTCATTTCTCAATGATTAGTGAAGTTGAACATTTTTTCTTATACCTATTGGCCATTTGTATGTCTATTCTGAGAAATGTCTTTTCAGGTCCTTTGCCCCTTTTTTCACCCAGTTATTTGTTTTCTTGCCATTGAGTTCTTTGAGTTCCTTATATAGTTTGGATGGTAACTCCTTATCAGACATATGGTTCACAAATATTTTCTCCTGTTCCATAAACTGTCTCTCTACTCTGTTGATCGTTTCCTTTACTGTGCAAAAGGTTTTTAGTTCCTCCAGCTTTGTTCTGTTTGCTCCAAATTGCTTTGACTATTTGAGATCTTTTGTGGTTTACATGAAATGTATGGGTTTTTTTTTTCTATTTCTGTAAAAATGTCATTGGAACTTTGGGGGGCATTTTATTAAATCTATAGATTGTTTTAGGTAGTATGGACATTTAAACAATATCAATTTTTCAATCCACGAACATGGGATGTTTTTCCATTCATCTGTGTCTTCTTTAATTTTTTCATCAATGTATTATAGTTTTCAGATCTTTCACCTTTTTGGTTAGATTCATTCCTAAGTATTTTTAAATACTATTTTAAATGGGATTGCCTAATGCTGGGAGCAGTGGCTTATGCCTGTAATCCCGGCACTTTGGGAGGCTGAGGCCGGTGGATCACGAGGTCAGAAGTTCAAGACCAGCCTGGCCAACATGGTGAAACCCCGTCTCTACTAAAAACACAAAAATTAGCCGGGCGTGGTGGCGCATGTCTGTAATCCCAGCTACTTGGGAGGCCAAGGCAGGAGAATTGCTTGAACCTGGGAGGCAGAGGCTGCAGTGAGCCGAGATCATACCACTGCACTCCACTCCAGTCTGGGCAACAGAACAAGACTCTATCTCGAGAAATAAATAAATAAATAATGGGATTGCCTGATATCTTTTGCAGATTGTTAACATACAGAAATGCTATGGGCTTTTATATATCAATTTTGTATTCTGCAACGTTACCCAATTTATTAGTTTAACAGTTTTTTGGTGGAATATTTAGGGTTTTCTATATATAAAACCATGTTGTCTGCAAACAGAAACAATTTAACTTCTTTCATTCTGATTTAGGTGACTTTTATTTCTTTTTCTTGCTTCATTGCTCTGGCTAGAACTTCCTTTATGATGTTGAGTAGAAGTGGCAAAATGAGCCCCCTTGTCATGTTCCTGATCTTAGAGAAAAAGTTTTCAACTTTTCATCATTTTCACCATCAAGTATGATGTTAGCTGTGGGATTGCCATACATAGACTTTATTGTGTTGATCAACAATAAAGTTCATGTATGGCAATCCCACAGCTTTATTCCTTCTATACCTAATTTATTGAGGTTTTTTAAAGTCATAAAAGGATGTAGAAATTTGTCTGTATCTATTGATATGATCATATGTTTTCCTGAGAAATGTAAAAATAGAACTACTATATGATCCAGCAATTCTACTTCTGGCTATATATGCAGAGGAAATGAAACCAGTATGTTGAAGAAGTATCTGCATTCCCATGTTCAATGTAGCATCATTCAAAATAGCCAAGATATGGAATCAATCTAAGTGTCCATCAGTGGATGAATGGATAAAGAAAATGTGGCATATATACATAATGGAATACTATTCAGCCTTTATAAAAAGGAAATTCTATCATTTACAACAACATGAATAACACTGAAGGATATTATGTTAAGTGAAATAAGCCAGACATAAAAAGACAAATACTGTACTTATATGTAGAATCTAAAAAAGTCTAACTCACAGAAGCATCAAGCAAAATGGTGGTTACCACAGGCTGAAGGGGTGGGGAGAGATTGAGAAGGTCAGAGGATATGAAATTTCAGTTAGACAGGAGGAATAAGTTCATATCTATTGCACAATATGGTGACTATAGTTAATAAAAATGTATTGTATACTTGAAAATTGCTAAAAGAATAGATTTTAAGTGTCATCACCTCAAAAAAATAAGTATGTGAAGTAATGGACATTTTAATTAGCTTGATTTAGCCATTCCACAATGCACACATATATCAAAAGATAATGTTGTACAGCATAAATATATGCAATTTTTATTTGTCATTTAAAATGTTTAAAAATTATTGCTGTGTACCCAGGCAAGCATGATGCCTGGTGGAAGAAGTAGCTCAGTACCAAATTTTGTGCTTGCTACCAGACTGACTTCTTTGCCCACCTCCTCCCACAGGTGTTGACACTAGTGGGCCCTGCTCTGTTTGACAAATCATATACTGCCATTATCCATATATTGCTTCTCCATAAAATGAGAGGGTTGGACTAGGTGGTCTATCTCAAAGGTTCTTTTCAATTCTAAATGTTATAGAACTACCATTTTCCAGACGCTGGGCCATCCTCTTGTATCTAGTAGCCAGGGGTTCAGATCAGCAAGGTGATCAGCCATTCTCAGTCATGCAGCCCAGAGAAACATAACCTCAACCTTGCTATCTCTGTGTCCAGCCATTGACACCCACAGAGCACACCCCTTCAACTCTAGGCCAAAGAAAAGCATGAGGAAAGAAAGCTGATTTTTGTTAAATTACTGATTTCTACTTCCACAAGGATTAAGTAAAAATCTTTTCAAATATTAGGGAAGAAATAGGTTCTAAAGCACATGAGGAAAGATTAGTCCAAGTGGTCTTAGGTTGCATTTTAGTAATGTGGGTTTTCTGCCCCAGGGAGAAGCAAAGTTGTTGAAAGATGGGAAAGTCTTCAGAGTGGTGCGAGAGAATTGCTGGGATCCAGAAGTTCGTATTAGAGAAATGGACCAAAAAGGTACGATGAGAAGTGCTACCAATTAGCATCTGATGTAAAAGCAATGTCTGCCCTTAAAGTTTGCTGACAACTTTATGTGATGGTAACTTCTGACCCCCTTTTCTCTGCCAGGACAGGCTGTTCCAGCTTCACTGTGGGAGGGACAGGGCCTTCCACTACAATGCTTTTAAAGTGTGGATTCAAAATGTTTCATATGAGTTATACCCTGTTTTAAAATAGAATGCTATATCATGAAAAAGATAAAAATGGCATTTTATTATTTTTAAAAATTAGTTCAAATGTATAGTATTTACTTATTATAAAATCAATTAAAATAGTAAAAATTGGAAATCACAAAACTAAGAATGACAATTGCCTGCTTAATAACACTTAAGATCCAATTTCTTTCTGTAGTTTGTCTCGGTGCATCATACACAGAACATTCCCACTGACACATCAGGGTTGGAAATGGAAGCAGTTAAAAATAGTTAATTGTGTAATCTCAGAATACACTACAATAAAATCAATCCAGAAATTTGAAAGAAGAGAATTACGAAGTGTTCGTTTCAAAGCTGAATTGCTAAAAAGCTATAAGAACATCTTGCACTTTTTACCTTATATCTAAAAATCAAACAAGTCCTCACAATTTAAAAGAATTTCAGAAAAGGCACAGTAACAGTTTGGGAGGCCGAGGCAGGTGGATCACCTGAGGTCAGGAGTTTGAGACCAGCCTGGCCAACATGGCAAAACCCTATTTCTACTAAACATACAAAAATTAGCCAGGCATGCTGGCGCGTGCCTGTAATCCCAGATGCTCAGGAGACAAAGGCACAAGAATCGCTTGAACCCAGGAGGCGGAGTTTGCAGTGAGCCGACATTGCACCACTGCACTCCAGCCTGGGCAACAAAGTGAGACTCTGTCTCAAAACAAAACAAAATGAAATTTCCAAGTCTATCTAAAGTATGACATGATGGCCACATTATGCTTCACCTGTGACTGCCTGGTTGACTGTGCCACCTGAGGAGAACATGCTCCAAGAAAATGCCTGAGCCTTCCAGATACATGTGGGCTGTGTCCATGGGCTGTGATGAGGAACTGACCACCACTGACATTGTCAGAACTAAGTGTTTACATTGGTGGAAGATTTCAACCAGAAAAGAAACAATTCAAACACACAAATAAAAGAGCAGTTTAGCACTACCACCTTCCTAATCAAAGACAAATTATAAGAAGTTCAAATATACAAAGAGATGGCAGGAGACATTTTATTCCAAGGTCTGCAAAAAAGGAATCAAACTGTCAGCCTAAAGTGAGTAGGTGGTCTCCAGCATGTTGGAATTTGTTGTAGATACCTTTGTCCAGGTTTTGCTTTATATATTTTTTAACAATTAAAAATAGAGCCAGGTGTGATAGTTCATGCCTATAATCCCAGCATGTTAGGAGGCCACGTCAGGAGGATCCCTTGAGCCCAGGAGTTCAGGATCAGTCTGGGAAACACAGTGAGACCCTGTCTCCACAAAAAAAAAAAAAAAAAAAAAAAATTATCTAGGCATGGTGGCATGTACCTGTGATCCCAGCTACTCAGGAGGCTGAGGTGGGAGGATCACCTGAGCCCAGGAGTTTGAGGCTGCAGTGAGCTGTGATTGCACCACTACACTCTAGCCTAGTGGTGGAGCAAGACCCTGTCTCTAAAAAAATTCTTTTTAATTAAAAATATATTTAAGTGGCATTTAAATTGAACTTTGCAGAAAACCTGCAGCACCTCTGTAGAGTACTCCAGAGAATATAGCATATATCCCTCTGTTCTAAAAGTATATTGGAGTGGGAGGAGAGCTGGAGAAAGAACATGCTTCCCTGACCTACAGCAAAGAGCAAGGTTTTGTAGTAAATGTGAAGCTGCAGCAAGGACCTGCCTTTTCAAGGAGAAAACTAGTGAGCATGAGACTTGAATGACTGGTGTCAGAAACCACTACTTACGGCTGCACGGTAAACGAATTGTGTGTGTCAACTTTGGTTTTTGTTGTGTGTTGCATTCCTTGGCTGTCCCTGAGAGAACAGTCATGACCAACCCTCACTGAGTATTTACTTTGTGCCAGGCACTATTCTAAGAACCTAACATGTATTAACTCATTTAATCCCTACAACAACCCTAGGAAGTAGACCCTCTTGAAGACAAAAGATTCTTGGCTTCCTGGATGCTGGAGTCAAACTCAGGGTCCCATTCTGGGTATTTCAGATCATGGGACTCCTTCTAGGATCACTTAGGAGCTGAATTAAAGGGGCAGGGAAGGTGGCTGAGAGACATGCTCTGTTGTGCATAACCTAAGACAGAAAGCCTGAAAAAGTCTTGCTTAAATAAAATTTCACAGGAAGGAGGGCAGAAATAACTCTTTGGAAATGGGGTCAGTTAGTTTTCCTTGAATGATCTCATTTGTGTCCAATCTTTACTTACTTCCCTAGAATCTGGGGCTGGGGGCTGAGGGGGGTCCAGGGAGAGGACTGAGAGGGACGCAGGGAGGGAGAGCAGGAGGAGTTTAGGGTGGAGGCTTGCTGCCGCTTGGCCTTGGGAAAGGAAGGAGTGCCCAGCCTATTCTTCTCACCAGCTTTGCCCTTCTTTGTGTCCATGTCTAGGAGTAACAGTGCAAGCCCTTTCCACAGTTCCTGTCATGTTTAGCTACTGGGTGAGTGTGAAACCTCAAGCCATCTCCTTGGTGTTGAAGGTTCGTGTTGAGCTCCCAAAAAGTGAACAGATGCCTCAAGTTTGGACACCAGTACCACTAACTGCCCCCAACAACTGTCCTCCTCTTTAGCGATCAGCAGGGTCCCCTCTCAGGCCTGTCTTCTTAGCCATGTCTTTGCTCCAGTACGGTAGCCAGTAGTCACATGTTGCTATGTGACTTGCATTATAGTTTCACTGTACAGTGGTACTAGACCAGCCTTAATCTCCACCAGAACTTACCTGTCTGGTGACTCATTCCTGCAATGCCTTGCCGGGGAACTGACAAGCTAATATCTTCTGAGACGAGAATGATTTTGAGGTAGGAATAATAATCATGACCTAATATATCACCTCTCCAAGGGAAAAACACAATTCAGAAGGGTAATCCTGAAGTGGGATGCCCTTTCCCAAGTGAATAAATCTCAAGCACTAAAAGTTTCAGGCATGATTTCCAGCCTGTGGAGGAAAATTTTTGTACATAGCCGGGAATGTGCTAGTCCCTGCTCATCCAAGCAGATACTCACTCTCGTGATTTAAGGAGCAGTGGAAATATCACCTGTTCATACATACTTCCGTGATCTGTGTTCATAAATCCAGTATTAGTGAGTGACTCAGTCTTTGCCTGTTCCTGCAATTGCATTCACTACTTAAAAGTGCCCTGAGACCTCAAAATGCCTGAATTTATCAGATTGGCTACCACTCTGATTAGACAACTGAGGCTGCAGGAGAGGACCAGATTCCTGGCAGTGGGCAGTGGGGTGACAGAGGAAAGTAAACAGTGAAGAAGGGAGCATTAGGAAAACCAACAGCAAACTTCATCTGCCTCAGCATTTTGCCAAGGACAGCCCTGAATGTCACAGCCAACAAGAAGGACAGAGAGGAGGACAGGCAGGGGCAGGACAAGTCAGTGAGCCAGCCTGGCCGCCCTCAATGGGGCATGACAAGGAGGTGCCTTGATGGTGGCCTGGGGCCCTTGGCCAGGCCCGACCTCCTGGGAGGTAGGGGGGCATTAAGATCTTTCTGCAGTTGGTAGTGGCCCATGCTCATTCCATCTCTAGTGTTGGGATACCATGCCAGTAATTGTGTTCTTCCCTTCTGATTCTGGCCTCAATTTTTCCAATGAATCAGCAATATACCTGCAGTTTTCTTTGCTTTACAAAGATTGGCTTCTCGGTCGTCTGTGGCCAGCGCCTTTCCCAATCTGTGCCTCTGTTTTCTGATGTGGTAAAGCCACTGAAAACGACAAATATTATAGCCATGAGGAGGCACTGTTCAGAGTGAATATCTAAAAGAAGTAGGTTTTCAACAATGCGGTTTTCCCTTTCCTGTCTCCACCAGGCCAAACCTGAGGACACTTTAAACCTGTGCCAGCTTTTAAACAATGACCTTGCCAGCACCGTTGCGAGCTACCCCAGGAGGTTCGTGGGTCTGGGGACGTTGCCCATGCAGGCCCCTGAGCTGGCAGTCAAGGAGATGGAGCGCTGTGTGAAAGAGCTGGGCTTTCCCGGGGTCCAAATTGGCACCCACGTCAACGAGTGGGACCTGAACGCGCAGGAGCTCTTTCCTGTCTATGCGGTGAGTAGCGGGGCTGCTCAGCCAACGCCAGCCGCCCAGTGCCTGGGCCGGGGGCACCGCTGGGTGCTGGCAGGGAGGAGGTGAAGCGTCACCCCACTGGGAGGGGAGAGCAGTGTCCACAACTTGTTTGATGTAGGTAGAAGGTGTGGAAATAGCCCCCGCAAAGGAGTGGGCCATTCCAAAGAGGAACTGGTGGAAGGGTTCCTAGGCCAGCACTGAGTTAACAGTGAAATCTCTTTTCTTTCCATCCCCCTTGCCCTCCTTTTAATCTTTCACTTGGAAGACAAAATACCCTCTTTACAGCCACTGTGCAAAAGAATCGTGTTAATGACATACAAATACATATATATATTTCGGCCAGGTGCAGCAGCTCACACCTGTAATCCCAGCACTTCGGGAGGCCCAGGTGGGCGGATCACTTGAGGCCAGGAGTTCGAGGCCAGCCTGACCAACATAGCAAAACCCCATCTCTACTAAAAATACAAAAAAATTAGCCAGGCGTAGTGCCACACCCCTGTAATCCCAGCTACTTGGGAGGCTGAGGCATGAGAATATCTTCAACCCAGGAGACAGGTTGCAGTGAGCCAAGACTGTGCCACTGCACTCTAGTCTGGGTAAGAGAGCAAGACTCCATCTCAAAAAAAAAAAAAAAATCTGCTTTGGAAAAAAAATACTAAACATTTTTCAAAATTATGAAATAATTTGGAAGAAATTATCGAAAATACAGAAAAGTATAAAGATGATAACAAACATTACCCATAATCCAGCCTCCCAAAGATGAGTAGCCACTGTTATCATACATAGTTACTTTTTTGATATACATATATCTATATTTTAATGAACCTGAAATTCTGTTACACATGTGATTTTGTATGCTAATTAAAAATTTCCAGCATAAGTGAAAATTCTTTTAATGCACGATTTTTAAATAACTGCAGAATATTCCAATATATGGCTATGTTTTGATTTATTTAACCAATCTGTAATTAAGATCTTTTTTAAGTCATATATTTTGGAAATGTACTTTAAAATACCTAATAAAAAATAATACCATGAAAATGTTAACATTTGATGAAACTAGGTGGTGGGTATAGGGATGCTCATTGTGTTATTGTTTATACTTTCTATACTTAAAATATTTCATGGTAAAATGTATGTTCAAAAATTCAGTGCCATTCATTTCTGAAATATCCAACTTCAAGTGTCCACAGTTCCACAGTCATCTCCATCAGTCTTCTTCTTCCTCCTCCACTTTCAACTCTTTCTATAACCAAACCTTCTCATCTCAGTACCAGGATTCATGATGCATAATTCTTTACTCAATTGCATTGTTTAATTTTTTATTTCCCTCCTAGAATTATAATAATATTGCTTTCTATTATTTTCATTATAAATGCAAAATCTTTAATAATGACTTAAACAGATGTTTGTGGACTCACCAGGCACTGTGACTACTGATCATTTACTCATTTAGTATTTACTGAGGTCTAACTACAGGCAAAAAATTTTCCATGTTTGTATCTATGGCGACTGCCCACCAGTCAGGAGATTGCCTGTTAAATTGCCTTCTAATGACTTGAAAGATTTAATGTTCCTCAATATACTGAACTCCCTGAAGCTTACTGGCTGCAGTGGTTTAGCTGATGCAGTGAATGTTTTCTAGAAACTTTAATGAGCTTTGAAAGAGGATTTATTTACTTATGCATCCAAGTTGTTTCAGCACAGTGTGATCGAGACTTCAGCTGCAAGTCATTTTAGCATTCATTGGATTTGGGTTTATGAATTACTAAGGGGCTTAGGAAGCAACAGCAGCCGGTTGAGGTCCACATGGATATTTTCATTTGTGTGACTAGCTCGACCCATCAATCCTTCTAACTGGGCTGTTTTGAGGACATCCAGTCTCTGAAGGGATTCAGGAGCACATCCTGTCCCCAGGTGACTTATGATATCCTGGGGGTGGCAGCATATTTGTTTGGTTAGCAAGGTTTGCCTGCCTCTCTGCTCTCTAGTTTGCGTCAATAATGTGCTGAAATGAATTATCATGAGCCAGGTTGGCTTTGTCATCTCAAGGTGATCCTGGTACTCCAAAGGTCTAACTGTCCCCTTTATCTCCTAGACCTCCCTTTTTAGTGAGTAAACCCAATCATACATGCTCAGGTCAGTTTTCAGTTGCAAAAACAACTTCGTTATTGGTATAAGGCAGACTGAATGGTAGTGCCAACTGCCCAGCTCCACCATCTATCAGCCACAAGGCCTAAGTAAGTTAGCTTCTATCTGCCTTAGTTTTCTTCTCCATAAAATGAGGGTAGTAAAAGTGTGCATCTCACAAAAAATTAAACTAGTTAATAATTATAAAATTCTTATAACAGCTTGGGCACATAATAAGTTCTCAGTCAATGTTAATTATAATTGTGAGAGTATAACTTCTTTTTCTATTCTCTACAAACCCCACATATACAAGGAGATCAACAATATGTTAATTTGAACTGAACAGAAATGAGGGTGGGAGGAGGGTGAGGATCAAAAATCTACCTATTGGGTACAATGGTTATTACCTGGGTGATAAAATAATCTGTATGCCAAGCCCCTGTGACATGCAATTTACCTATATAACAAACCTGTACATGTACCCTTAACATAAAAGTTAACAAAAAATAAAAAGGAAAAATTTTAAAAAGAAAAGAACCACCAGAGGCACATAGAATAAACTTGTATCCAAATGAGGAGTCAAATCCCACTGAGATACCATGACCATGCACCTTTGCCAAACCCAAACCATCCCAAGAGGTCAATATTTTCTTTCCAACCGGCACCTATTATCAGAAACCAATTAGCTTCTCTCTCTTTAAAAGGCTTATATCTCTTCTGCTCCCCAGGACCTGTTGAATTAAAAGTCCTTTCTTCAACTTACCCTTTTCCTGACACTTCCAGAATCCCTTGTTGTCCCAGAATTGGTTTTCCATTTTAAAAATGCTTATGTACACAAGTCACATTGCATCAGCCTGGTTAGCACAAACATTTATGTATGAGGGTAGGATGAATCACTCCAGAACCTCAATATATGTGGTGAGGAATTATTCTAAGGGAAATCTCTTTTGAATCTTGACGAGCACTAATATTCAATGCCTGTTGAGGAGACTTCTTTTAATTAAACTTTTTGTTGCATAAAGGTCATTCCATCCAGATGGTATTTCCATTTCTCAGAAGGCCCTGGAGCATGCCTATGACATTCATGTCAGTGCCTGTCTGGCTAAGGCACTGACCTCTTCCATTTCTGAGGTCATCTCACTCACAGCCAACTGTTCAGAGACTCATCTGGGCTTCTGGGGATGGGTGAATGCCTGTAGACCCCAGGGATTCCACCCAGTGCTGGGCTCTGAGTAGCCAGGTGGCTTGGGTCAGGCCAGCCAGCCCCAGCCCAGCACTGAGCCTCTGGCTCCAGCACATCACTTCTTCACTTTCCACAAACTCTGGTTTCCAAGTGGGGAAAAGGAGGGGGCACTCTCGCCCTGACTCCAAGGATACAATCTCAGCAGTCCTTCCAAAAGCGTAGACCAAGTAGGAGCCAGAAGGAGCCAAATGTAGGGGAAATTTTCCCCTACATTTCAGCTGTGGGATTAGTCCTTGAGCATTTTGCTGTCAGCCAAAACATTTGAATGATGGATATTTCCTGACGCTTGTTTTACCAGGTGATATATTAAGTTCATCAACCTCAATGGTAAATCTACCAACCCCCTTTGTTAATTCTAAGTGTCCCTTTTATTTTCTAAGCAGGAGAAGTTTGTCAATATCTCTTCTATATAGATCATAAAACAACTTCAAAAGCATTTTAGTTTATTTGTGCAGACCAATATAGACTCAGAGAAAAGCAGTTTCCCCAAAACAGTACCTGGTATCTGCTCACTCATCAAAGTAACCCTCTCTCTCTCTCTCATTGCTTCTTTGAAGGCAGCCGAAAGGCTGAAGTGTTCCCTGTTTGTGCATCCCTGGGACATGCAGATGGATGGAAGAATGGCCAAATACTGGCTCCCTTGGCTTGTAGGTTTGTGTCTGTGTGGGGTCTGGAACAGAGGACCAACTCTTGGGTTTTTCCAATCATCTATGGAAACCTATTATGTCAAATAGGGAAAGTATGAATAATTAACAGGATTATGAGTAATAGCAGCTATCACTTACTGAGCTCTTACTTGGATTAATGCTATATATATATATATATATATGTATTACCTCATTTAATTTTAAACATATCCAATACCATCATAAATAAATCATATATTTAATCTATGAGTTTGACATTATAATGATCATTTTACAGATGGAGAAACTGAGGCTTGGAATTTTTAGGTAAGGTGTCCAGGTCACACAGTTAATACATGAAAATGTAATTTACACAGATATATCTGACTCCAAAGCCAGTCTTGCTACACAGACTCCCAAAGAGGCTTCAAAAAATGTAACCATACCTGTCTAGTAAATTTTTTGGATGATGATAATAGCATCAGCTCATACAAATGAGAACCCTAGAATTAAAGGTAGAAGGTCAACTTCCACCACCCAAAGATCTGAAATCTTATATAAAAGATGACCCAGGCTTGCAATTTGCCTGTTATCTGCTCCTCTCTTCTGCCCTTTGCCTCCTGCACTATCCATAGTTCCACGAAAGCGTAGAGGAGAAAGCTCCATTTGCTCTATCCAATCTCTCATTATCAGTTGTGATAAGAAGAGATAGAGAACAGATGTAAAATTCTGGAGCTATAGGTGAAAAATACAGCTCATCTACAAACCCAATGAAAACTTGGTCCCCAAATGAAAAGTGCTGGATATTTTTTTCTTTTTTCTTTTTTTTTTTTTTTTTGAGACAAGGTCTCACTCTGTCGCCCAGACTGGAGTACAGTGGTGCAATCTCAGCTCACTGAAAACTCCACCTCCCAGGTTCAAACAATTCTCCTGCCTCAGCCTCCCAAATAGCTGGTATTACAGGGGTACAATGCCACGTCCAGCTAATCTTTGTATTTTCAGTAGAAACAGGGTTTCACCATGTTGGCCAGGCTGCTCTCAAATTCTTGGCCTCAAGTGATCCACCCACCTCAGCCTCCCAAAGTGCTGGGATTACAGGTGTGAGCCACTGCACCCGGCCTGGATTTTCTTTAAGGGGACCATTGTTCTTTCTCTCCTCAGCCAAACTAGTACAATTAGTAATTATTAAGTAATCAAAATGGCAATCACCATGAAGAATTAAATGGGGCAATATATTGGAAGTCAAAAACTGGGATTTTAGTTTCAGTTTAGTCTCTATTTCACTGTATTGCCTGTAGTAAATCACTTTACCTCCATGGGCTGCGGTCCCTCATCCGTAAAATGAGAATGCTGGTCCAGATTTCTCCAAAGGCCTCTTTCTGCTCATGTTTTATATATTCCTGTGATTGCTGTTGGAAACCAAAGTATTTAGTAAGGAGGCTTCCTACTCATCCCCTACCAAATTCTTGGGCAATAATTAATAGGATGAGATAACCCAAGATGCCCAGTGCCATCAAGCTTCAAAGAAAAATGTCACCCTTATTCACAAAACTCTGATAAGTCCCACAAGCTTATTTATTTATTTATTTATTTATTTATTTATTTAGAGACCGAGTCTCACTCTGTTGCCCAGGCTGGAGTGCAGTGGTGTGATCTCACCTCACTGCAACCTCTGCCTCCCAGGTTCAAGTGATTCTCCTGCCTCAGCCTCCCAAGTAGCTGGGATTACAAGTGCACGCCACCACGCACAGCTAATTTTTATATTTTTAGTAGAGACAGGGTTTCACCATGTTGGCCAGGCTGTTCTCAAACTCCTGACCTCAAGTGATCTGCCCACCTTGGCCTCCCAAAGTGCTGGGATTACAGGAGTGAACCACCGCACCCAGCCCACAAACTTATTTATATTGCAACAGGAGAGCATCTGCATATAGAGTCATTTCATCATCCATTTATGCAACACAAATACATTGATTACCTCTAGCATGCCAGGCCCTGTCCGAGGCACTGAGGATATATTCACAAACAAAACCTCTGCCTTCATGGAGCTTATATTCTGGTTAGAGGAAAGAGATTATAAACAAGTATATATATATATCACAAGAAAACAGGCTAATTTTGGAATTTTATTCTGGATGCAAAGGTGGTCATTAGTGGATTGGAGGATTCCCAGCAGAGAAGTGTCATGATCCAATTCACATTATGAACGTAACTCTGACTGCTATATGGAGAATGGATTGTGGGGTTATGGTTCAAGTAATTATGGGAAAGTAGAGTCACAGAACTAGAACAAAGTGATGCCATCCATCTCTCTGCCTTCAGGAAGCTCTACCCACAAACTGCTTCCAGATGGGTACAAATCCATCATGCTTCCAGAATTCCCAGGCAGCTGGGTGCCAGGGGCGTCTCTGCCTGTGAAGCAGTGACCAGCCCCGGGCAGAATGAGCATCCTGTGAAGCCTAGCTCCGCAGCCTACAGAGTCAGGCTTCCCCAGAAGGTGCAGGGCACAGCTGTGGAGCGGTCAGATTTCTGAGTCATGGTCTGAAAAGCAGTCAATGGCAATGTAGCTTGGACTGGCTCCTCAGGGGTGAAGGCATTAGACATGGACCAGCTGCTTCTCCTAGGAGCACAAAGCACTTGAAATAATTCATTTTAATCCAGTTATTTTCAATCTCAGCTACCAGAGGCAGCAAAGATTTTTCAGGAATGACCATAATGATAGTTAATATTTAGTGAGCCCTTACTAAATGCCAGGTGCTGTCTGCCAATCCTCAAAACAACTCACTGGCAGGAACTCACCATTTTACAGATGAGGAAATTGAGAGAGAGGCAGCTAATATCTTTGTTGAGCACCTCCATTGTGAAGTTCTGTCCGGGAACTTGGCCGACATCATTATTTGCAAGGCTCCACAACAGTCTTGCAAAATGGGCAACACAGACGTCATCTTACAGATGAAATGTGGGCTCAGAGCCATTAGATAACTTGCCAGAGGCCAGGAGGCAGAAAACTGGAGGAGCTAGGGTCCAGCTCGGACTTGGCACACTCCATCTGTCCCACTGCATCCCAAACTGAAGTCGGGGGACTTAGGGCAAAAACCAAGTCCTCTGGCTCCTCAATCTCTCTAGCCATTAGATGACTCTCCCTTCAAGTGGCAAGTAGGAAGTTTCACGTGGTTCTCCTTGCCAAAGTAATGTCCTATAATACAGCCAAACTATGCCAGGGTACAAGGGCCTCAAGTTTCTTTGCACTGACAATTCCCTAGCCACTAACATCACTGAATTCTTCTTGGTGGGGTGATCATCCCTGAACCTTGTGACTATTTCCTCTTTCAGGAATGCCAGCAGAGACCACCATAGCCATTTGCTCCATGATCATGGGTGGAGTATTTGAGAAGTTTCCCAAACTGAAAGTGTGTTTCGCACATGGCGGTAAGACCCTATCTTTATTAGTCAGCTCAGGCTGTCACAACAAAATCCCACAGATGGGGTGACTGTAAGAAAACAGAAATTTATTTTCTCACAGTCCTGGAGGCTAGAAGTCCAAGATCAAGGTGCTGGCAGGGTTGGTTTCTAGTGAGGGCTCTCTTCCTAGCTTGCACATGGCCACCTTCCTCACATGGCCTTTGGTTTCTCCTCCTTTTCTTACAAGGACATCAGTACACCAGTCCTGTTGGATTAAGGCCCCACCTTATGACCTCATGTAACCTTAATTATCTCCTTAAAGGTCCTTTCTCCAAGCACAGTCACATTTGGCATTAGGGCTTCAGCATATGAGTTTTGAAGGAATACAATTCAGTTCGTAACATCCTTCCAGCCATCATTCTAGTAACATGATGGTTTAGGAACCAAATTCTACTTTTGTAGGCAAGTTTAGTTTTGTCATTGTTTTTTTTTTTTTCTGTTTTTTTTTTATTTAAATCCCTCTAGTTAGATCATGAGCTCTCCAGTCTACAATAGTCCCCACTATTCTTCATTGTTTACAAATAGGCCTATTTCATTCTTTTACATTGTCTGCCTGGTCCCCGTAGGTAGTTGAATTTGTGACCCTTCAACAGACAGACACACACACACACACACACACACAATCAAACTACACATGTTACTCGCTAACATGCCTTTCCTCCTCAACAGCATAGAGAAGACATCTTTCCAGGTCAACAAATACAGAGCTTCATCATTTTTTATGGTGTCATGTATGGCCTTATATTTCATGGATATGCCATCATGACTCAGATAGCCCCCGACTGATAGGTTGTCTCAATATTTTGCTATTATAATCACACTATATTTGAAAACTTTGATTACATATCTTTACACACTTGCCTTCACTCTTTTTTTTTTTTTTTTTTGAGACAGAGTCTCACCCTGTCACACAGGCTGGAGTGCAGTGGTGCAATCTCGGCTCACTGCACCCTCCGCCTCCCAGGTTCAAGCGATTCTCCTGTCTCAGCCTCCTGAGTAGCCATGGCTACAGGAATGTGCCACCACACCCAACTAATTTTTTTGTATTTTTAGTAGAGGTGGGGTTTCACTGTGTTAGCCAGGATGGTCTCGATCTCCAGACCTCATGATCTGCCATCCTTGGCCTCCCAAAGTGCTAGGATTATAGGTGTGAGCCATTGTGCCTGGCCTGTCTTCTCTCTTTAAGATGAATTTCTCAAATCTGAATTTCTAGATGAGTTAATGCCATTTCTTCCATCATCTCCCAGCATTCAGAACACAATAGGTCCTTTGTAATTACTGTTAATCAGCTGGCCTACAGTAACTTCTTGCATATAACATCAAGACTAAAGGAATCCTTTACAATCAACACTAGCCCCTCAGTAATGGGTTTTACTTGCAGGTGGTGCCTTCCCCTTCACAGTGGGAAGAATCTCCCACGGATTCAGCATGCGCCCAGATCTGTGTGCCCAGGACAACCCAATGAACCCGAAGAAATACCTTGGTTCCTTTTACACAGATGCTTTGGTTCATGATCCTCTGTCCCTCAAGCTGTTAACAGATGTCATAGGAAAGGTAAGCCCAGTCTGCCACTTGGATGGCTTATGGGGAGCAGAATGCTGCATCAGCAACCCATTCTCTCTCCTTTTTTGGCCTCTCTCCAAAAAAGGGATGGAAGAAAGGTATTAGATGAAAGGAGAGAGACAGTGAGGTTTGGGATTAGGTTTGCTCACACAGGGGATTCTCTCCAGGGTCTCCCTCCACACAGAGTACATAACACTAAGAAACTATTATATATGCCAGAGAAATCCCAGATCATCTACATGGCTGGGTATTCCCCCAGATCAGCTCCTCTTCTTTAGTGACATCCCTATATACACCCAAAATGACACATGGCAATGTAGTAAGCAGGAAAGGGGCACAAGTTTCAAAGTCAAATTGACCTGGGTTAAAATCCTGGCTCTACCTTTCACTAGTTGGGTAAATTGTGAATACAACTGTCCTCATCCACTACATGGAGAAAACTGGAACATTGAAAGTGTGGAAAATGCATAGTTGGGAAATTGCGTTGGACAGGGAGTCAGGGGAAGATGATGAAGGGTCTTGTGTATCATGCCCTGAGATTTCTTCCTGGAATAATATGGCTTTTGATTCTCTCATTTAATTAAAACACCAGCATAGTGGTACTTTAAAGTGCACAAGAAAAAGTCTTTCCTCTGATGTAGTCTCCTCGCCAATCTCTCTGTTGGAGGCACACCCACCCTTTAAGTACTCTTTAAAAATGCTAACTCAGCAAGTTCAAGAATTTCTAGGGAAAAGGCCATAGTGAAAAGTCTAAAATATTTTGTATTTCAATTCCATCTTATTCACAGATATCTATAGAAGATTTCCACATTTTCCCAAGGGAAAAATCTTTGGGGTTAAAAGTATATAGACATATTTAAAAATCTGCAATATGGTACTTGAGTTTAGACTCTAAGGTTTAAAAAAATCATGTCCAGCAAAAAGAGGCCCATCATTTGAAAGTTGCAAGTAGTGGTTTATCTCCAGAATGGACACTTTATCTCATATTAATGCTGACTGTTTCTCTGGCTTGAGAAAATCACCAGAATATAAATATTAAGCATTTTAGCTTGGTAATCAATTATGTGGTTGAGCTGTGCCTCTGAGTTGTTTAGCTTTTGTGTCACCCCTGCAGACATGGATGGTTAGCAATGGGTTGTGACTGTTGATTGTTTTTGGTTTGGATGGAGAGTGATGAGAAGGTATGTAAGCAGAAGACTTCACAGGGCAGAAACTGAAAGAGACTTTGTGGGCTCTGGACATTGAGCAATGGAGGAAAGGAAGAGGGAAAATCATGTGGAATTGGGGGAAGGGCTGTTCTTATTACATCCCATCAAGCCTAGTACCTCCTTACTAGTATTCTTGGAAATTGAAAACACCAGGAGAAAACACCATTGCCAAATCCAAAGCCCATTTTCTAAGGGATACTATCAGCACCTTCAGCGAGCACCCAGTGCAATACACATTGGCCAGGGGACAGGAGCAGAAGAGGAAAAATATGGCAAATGCTTCATGTTAACAAGTGGATGGACTAGTTGGTGAGCACGTGTGAATATATTCCTATTAGGGACCTCCAGAAAAACTCAGCAGGTACTTTACAAACTTCTTGGTGCTGAGATCTTACATTCAAACTGTGAAAGCTTGAGCTATAATAATTTGGGCATCAAAAGCAAATGTGACCTTATTTTATGTGATCTCACAGGCAGGTGAATCCAGGACATAGAAGCGGTATATATTAATAATTTAGGATTCTTTTTAAAATATTAATACTTCTTCATTCTAGTCATATTCACATTAGCAAATTCGCTTTTAAAAACAATCCCCATATCAGAATGGCTAAGGAAAGTCCTAGCTAGACAACTGGGCTAGAGAGAAACCTGGCCAGATTTGAGCAAGAGGACAGAATGCCGTGGAGGGAGGTCTCTAGAAAGAAAATAATGGAACTGATGAATTATTTGATCTGTCTGAGAGTTGGAAACAATTATTGCCAGACATTTAACAGATCTGTTGATGCATTAGGAACAAATGCAGGATATACATAGAAAATTAAGCTAAGGAAAGAAAAGGAAATAATTAACTCCAAGAAAACAAAAAATCTACATGAGGGCAGATAATCACTGTATATTACTTGACTCAGCAGTGAGCAATATTTGTAGTCATAATAGGGTAAATATTAGTACTGGTTTAAATGAAAATCATAATTCTATTAAGAAAATAGAGTAAGAAAGAAATTCTCAATGATCATAATGGGAAATCAGTAAATACTCTCTAAAGTTAGTAAACTAAGAAACAATAGTATAAGCTTATTATCTGGGAATATAAAGGTAATTATCAAACGATGCATGCTAAAATGGTAAAAGTGGCTGCCTTAGGGGATAACAGTTGGGAAAGTGAGTCAGGGTTTCACTCTGTTACCCAGGCTGGAGTGCAGTGGCATGATCACAGCTCACTGCAACCTCCACCTCCCAGGCTCAAGCCATCCTCCCACCTCAGCACACCACCACACCCAGCTCTTTTTTTTATTTTTTGTAGAGACAGGGTTTTGCCATGTTGCCCAGCAGGTCCTGGACTTCAGCAATCTGCCTGCCTCAACCTCCCAAAGTGCTGGGATTACAGGCATGAGTCACCATGCCTGACCAAAAAAGTGTTTTTAAAAAAGAGCTGCTTTTGATAATAAAGATATTTTAGTAATATTTGATTGTTTATGTATAAACTATACTTTGATAAATATAAATTTTAAATAACATCTTAAGAATATACAGATACATGTCATATATAAAAAACCAAAACCATTATTGAGCACCTGCTATTTCTAAAACCCTGAGCTATTTGGTCAGAAAGTATTTAAATGGCATAATCTCTTGGCTTCCTTCCACCTCTAAAATTCTTTTGCTTTTAAATTCTTTGCTTTGATTTTTAAAGACGGATACAAAGAATGCAGGTTATAGATTATCAGTCTAACACTGTGAGAAATACAAAAAAATGGAAAACTATATTGCCTCCCTATATTAACATGATCACAGAAAATACACTTCACTATTTAAGTGGATAGATTTTTGAGAGGTCGGTCATACGCTCATTATGAGTATATCATAATTCTGGCTAGATCCATTGGTAACCTACCGCTGCATAATTACAGTCATGCATCACTTAACAGTGGAGATATGTTCTGAGAAATGCATCATTAGGCAATGTTGTGGTTGTGCGAACATCACAGTGCCCTTACACAAAGTTTTATGGTACAGCCTACTACACACCTAAGCTATATGGTATATAGCCTGATGCTCCTAGGCTACAAACCTGTACATGTTACTGTACTGAATACTGTAGGCAGTTGTAACCCAATGATACATATTTGTGTAGCAAAACATATCTAAACATAAAAAGGGTACAGTAAAAATAAGATGTAAAAGATGAAAAATGTATAGGGCACTTACCATGAATGGAGCTTGAAGGACTGGAAGTTGCTCTGGGTGAGTCAGTAAGTGAATAGTGAGTGAATGTGAAGGCCTAAGATACTGCTTTATATTACTGTAGATTTCATAAACACCCTACACTTAAGCTACACTAAATTTTTTAAAAATTTTCTTTCTTCAATAATAAATTAACTTTAGCTTACTGTAACTTTTTTACTTTTTAAAATTTTTTAAACTTTTTGACTCTTAATAACACTTAGCTTAAAATAAGAACACACTATACAGCTGTACAGAAATATTTTCTCTTTATATCCTGATAATCTCTCTTATATTAAAGAGAATTTTTTTTTGCTTTTTAAACCTTTTTGTTAAAAACTAAGACTCAAGTACACACATTAGCCTAGGCCTACACAGGGTAAGGATCATCGTCACTGTCTTTCACCTCCACATCTTGTCCCACTGGAAGGTCTTCGGGGTCAATAACACAGCTGGAGCTGTCATCTCCTATGACAATGCCTTCTTCTGGAATACCTCTTGCAGGACTTGCCTCAGGCTGTTTTACAGTTAATTTTTTTTTAATAAGTAGAAGGAACACACTCCAAAATAATGATAAAAAGGATAACATAGTAAATACATAAGCCAGTGACATCGTCATTTATATCATTACCAAGTCTTACATACTGTAAATCATTATCTGTGCTATACTTTTTTTTCTTTAAGACAGTCTCACTCTATCACTCAGGCTGGAATGCAGTGGCATGATCTCAGCTCACTGCAGCCTCCACCTCCTGGGTTCAAGCGATTCTTGTGTTTCAACCTCCCAAGTAGCTGGGATTACAGGAATGCACCACCACACCCAGTGTATTTTTAGTAGAGATGGGTTTCACGATGTTAGCCAGGCTGGTCTCAAACTCCTGACTTCAGGTGATCCACCCACCTTGGCCTCCCTAAGTGCCGTGATTACAGGCATGAGCCACTGCGCCCAGTCTATCTGTGCTATACTTTTAATAAGACTGGAAGAGATAGGTTTGTTTACACCAGCATCACCACAAACACTTGAGTAATGCATTGCACATAATAATAGTAGTAATAATGCATCACATTATGATGGCTGTAATATCACTAAGCAATAGGAACTTTTCAGCTCCCTTATAATTTTATGGGACCACCATCACATACACAGTCTGTCATTGACCAAAACATCATTATGTGATGCATGACTGTAATTACCCCAAAACTTAGTGGCTTAAAACAAGCCACATAAACAATAATAAACATTTATTATCTCTCATGGCCTCTATATGTTAGGAATTTAGAAATAGCTTAACTGACCCAAAATCTCTCAAGAGGTGAGACAGGCAAGGTGTCAGTCAGGGCTGTAGTTATCTAAAAGCTTGGCTGGGGCTAAAGGATTTACATTCAAGGTGGATTTTACCCATGAGTGGCATGTCAGTGCTTGGTTTTGGTGGGAGGCCTCAGTTCCTCTCCAGGTGTGCCTCTTCACAGCTGCTTGAGTGTCCTCACAACATGGCTGCTGGATGCCCCCAAGAGTGAGTGATCTGAGAGAGAAATGGGGAGAGATGGTAATGGAGACAGGAGGGAGGGAGGGAAGAAGAGGGGGGGAAAAAGAGAAAAAGAGAGAGAGAGATTGAGCACACACCAGAGAGAAGCTATCCTTTTTATGACCTACAGTCAGAAGTCATGTAGTACTAATTCCATCACATTTTATTCATTAGAAGCACGTCATTTAATCTAGCTCACATTCAAGGGGAGTAGAATTAGATCCCACCTTTTGAAGGGAGGCTTATCAAAGGATTTGAAGGCATATTTTAAAACTACCTCATTCCACTCTCTGGCCACAAATTATTTATATTCCTCCTAAATGCAAAACACCCTCACCCCTACCAAGACTGCCCCAAAAGTCTCATCCATTTATAGCATCACTTTAAAGTCTAGGATTTTGTTGCTTAGATGAACTGGTGTATGAGGCTCCTCATGTATACTTTCTCCAAATCTGAAGAACTGTGAACTGAACAGACAAGTTCCTTTGTTCCTCACACACTCAATATAAAATGGCGAGACAAGCATAGGATACTTGCTATCCTTTCCATTCCAAAAGGGGAAAACAAGAGCTTCAGAGGAGGTCACTAGCCACTAGCAAGTCTGAAATCCATCAGGCACATATTGGTAGTTCCTTTATTAGAACTCAAAGCATAGAAACCATTCAACAAAAACATTCTTTTCATTTTGTTTTGTTTTTGAGACAGGGTTTTGCTCTGTCATCCTGGCTGGAGTGCAGCGGCACCATCTCAGCTCACTGCAACCTCCACTCCCCAGACTCAAGGGATCCTCCAGCCTCAGTCCCCTAAGTAGCTGGGATCACAGACGCATGCCACCACAGCTGGCTAATTTTTGTATATTTTGTAGAGACAGGGTTTTGCCATGTTGCCCAGGCTGGTCTCGAACTCCTGGACTCAAGTGATCCACCCACCTCAGCCTCCCAAAGTGCTGGGATTACAGGTGTGAGCCACTGTGCCAGGCCAATTCAACATAGCTATTGCTTCTACATTCTCAGTCATCTTTCCTTTTCCATAAAAGCCTGTGTTTGTGGCTGAGCAGTTTGTACAGACTGCTTCATGCCTGTACATGTTTTATAGTCCAAAGGTTTACTTTCCTTTTTTATATCTGTTCCTTTCAGTCCAAGCTGGTGGTGCTTCTAATACAATTCCTTTAAAAACCAAATGAGTCTTTCATGAATCTTATTAAGTTTCACATCATTAGGCAAAAGACTTAGCCACAAATCTCTGAGAAAAGCCCTTCTCTACCTTTGGGTTTCTGCTAAGGTGGCTGAGAGACAACAGCCTTAAGCTTCTGAGAAGCCCTTTTTGTTTGACTGAATGGCTTTTTGAGGCACTTCCTAAATCTTTTGAGGTTATAACAAAGACATTATAGTCACATCTTGGCTTAATTTTTAGACTCTATTTTTCTGATTATGCCCTGGATTTAGTTTTTGCCAGAAATCCGTATCTTAACTTTAGCATCATTTGCTATAGGAGAGGCTGGAAATATTCAAACCCAACAATCCCCATAGTACCAGTCCATGGCTCAGGGGTTGGGGACCCCTGTTGTAGTTGACAGCATTGCTAAATTTTTGCCACCACCATAGCAAGGATCACCCTTCTTCTAGTTTCCAATCACATTTTCCCCATTCTCCTTTAAGCCTTTACTGCAACCTTCTCACAGGCCATTGGGCTTCTAATAAGAGTCTTTACAAGGACCTTTGGTCTTTTATTATTCTCAAAGTCCTTCCTACTTCCTCCTACTAATCAGTTCCAAAGCCACTCCCACATTTTCAGGTTTTTGTTATGGTAGCACCAAATTTCCAGGAACCAAACTCTGTATTCGTTACATGCTGCTGCATCACAAATTAACCTAAAACTCAGTGGTTTAAAACAAGAATGCATATTTACTATCTCATTCATTTTCTCTGGGTCAGGAATTCAGGAACCCTCTGGCTTGGCAATTCTGGCTCAGGGTTTCCCTTGAGGTTCAATAAGATGACTGCAGACCACCAATTTCTTCTTTCTTTCCTTCCTTGTTTTATTTTATTTACATGCTACTTACACAAACTTAACCCTAAACTCTCCACCAGTTTTGTAACTTTCCTCTCAGTACATTCAGACACGTAGACTAACACTAGTCCATTAATTCTGTGTTCTTAAAGAAATATCTTCAGGAGCCTTCTGATGCTCTAATTGGGACTGAGTTGCTATTTAAACCTGCTGCACAGCTGTCATCCTGAAATCTCTCTTCATGAGGATATTCTCAATCTCTCTCATTGGATTCCTTGTTTGCTGAATCTCATGATTTTCCCATTTCTTGGTTTTACTCCTTCATCTTGGTGGACAACATCCTTCAATAACTTTCAGAGAAGGAAGTATGGAGGATGAACTTTTCAAAACCTTGTTTATCTAAAAATGTCTGTATTCGTCCTTCGCAATGACCTAATTGTTTGGCTAGGTAACAATTCTAGCTTGGAAGTCGTTTCTTTCCCTCAGAATTTTAAAGTCATTGTTCCATTGTGTTCTGGCTTTTAGAGGTGCTGTTGGGTAATGCAATGACATCCTAATTTTTGAAATTTGCATAAAACCTGCTTCTCTCTTCTCCTTACCACAACTTCAAAGAGTCTAAGAATTTCTTTTTGTCCTGAAATTTCACAATGATACTACTTGATATAGGTCTATTTTCACCCATTACCCTAGTCATTTGGTGGATCCTTTCATTCTGTAAATTTTCTTAAATTATGTGTTAATGATTTCCTTCCCTCTGCTTTTTCTCTCTAGAATTCCTATTGTTCTAAAGTAGAACCTATTTTTGTTTTCTGTCTTATATACCACCTCTTTGAACTTTCGTTTTACTTTCTGGGAGATTTTTTTCAACTTTATTTAAAAAGGCTTCTATTTAGTTGGTCTCTTAATTTCCAAAAGCTTATTATTTTTCTTGTTCTCTGAATTTTTTTTAATATCCTGTCCTTGTTGGGTGGATGCAATACCTTTTCTTATCTCTCTGAATATAGTAAGAATTTTAGGAAGTTTGATTATCCCTGCAAGTCTTCCTCCAGGTGGCTTTTTTGTCTGTTTTTTAAAGTCTCGGTCTTTCATATTAAATGCTTTCCTCATGTGTCTATACTTTTTGAGCATGTACGATGTTTTAGTGCCTGACTCTTAGAGTTGTTAGGGCAAGACAGAGGTAATAATTGCACAGCACTGTGAATGTGCTCTATGCCGATGAAGTGTACATTTTAAATAGTTAATTTTGTGTTATGTAAATTTCACCTCAATTTTTTTTAAGGGGCCTGTTTCTGCAAGTTAGACTTTCCGCCACCCCAACCAAAATATCTATTCATATGTTATTCACTTTCTTTATTTATTTAGAGACAAAGTCTCACTCTGTCACCCAGGCTGGAGTGCAGTGGCATGATCTCAGCTCACCGCATCCTCTGCCTCCCGATTCAAGCAATTCTTGTGCCTCTCAGCCTCCTGAGTAGCTGGGATTACAGGCATGAGCCAGAACACCTGGCTAATTTTTGCATTTTTAGTAGAGATGTGGTTTCACCATGTTGGCCAGGCTGGTCTCAAACTCCTGACCTCAGGTGATCTGCCTGCCTCAGCCTCCCAAAGTTCCGGGATTACAGGCATGTGCCACTGCACCTGGCCCTTTTCTTTATTTTTAATGGAGAATCCCGAAATTCTTGTTCTGTAAAATAGAAAGTATTTTTATTTTGTAGTAAAAGAAATGGTTCACTTTTAGGAGCAACACTCAGTTTTTACAACAATAAGCAGAGATATGATCTTGTCTTGGGCATTTGATCTGTGAGTAAGAAGATGAACCTAAGCTGGACATCATTCAGGCCCAATGGATAAAACTTCACCATCCCCTTTCTGTACCTCTACATCTTTCATATTCAGGACTACTCTATTCAAGGGGTTCTGAAGGGCAAGGATGATCCAGAAGCACTGAAAAGTGATTTATCATTAAAGAAAGATTTGAATATACCCACAGCTATTGTAGGCAGCAGACCATACCATACGTATTAGAAATATTTCCAACATGGCTTAAAACAAAGAATTTCTCAGGCTGCGCATAATCCCAACACTTTCGGAGGCCGACATGGGAGGATCACTTGAGGTCAGGAGTTCAAGACCAGCCTGCCCAACATGGTGAAACCCTGTCTCTACTAAAAATACAAAAAAAAATTAGCTGGATTACGCCTGTAATCCCAGCACTTTGGGAGGCTGAGGTGGTTGGATCACTTGAGGTCAGGAGTTTGAGACCAACCTAGCCAACATGGTGAAACCCCATCTCTACTAAAAATACAGAAAGTAGCCAGGCGTGGTGACGGGCACCTGTAATCTCAGCTACTCGGGAGGCTGAGGCATGAGAATCACTTGAACCTGGGAGGTGGAGATTGCAGTGAGCCAAAATTGCACCACTGCGCTCCAGCCTGAGAGGTACAGTGAGACTTGGTCTCAAAACAAACAAAAAAAGGTGGGGGAGGGTACCTGCCTAATTCCCACCTAACTTGACATTTAAATTTGTTTGAATACTTCGGCTTCCAAGTATTTTGGTTACAAGATATTTTCCTGTGTACTGGAATCCTCAATAGAGTAAAAATACTTTTTTGAGGCCTGTAAGCTTCCTTTCTGTCTTCTCAAGAAGTTGTGGTAAGCGAGAGAGTTCAAGTCCTGGCTCTACCACTAGTTAGGTGGTGACCAAATATCAAGTCACTTACCCTTCTCAGCCTCAGCTTCTACAACTGTAAAATGGGGATGATAACCAGGCAGAGTTGGTGTGACGAGTTAACATAATACTATGCCAAAGGACTGTATAAATGTCAAGAGATTTTCATTACCTACTCCAGCACTTTACAAATAGTAGGTGTTAAGTTAATGTTTGTTTAATTGAATTGTATAATGATCTTGGGAATATAAAGCTAATTTTACTTTGCATTGATTGAATTAAACCAGGCTCTTTCTCTAGGAAATTATGTCTCAGGGAACAAACTAAATCTCTGGTATGCTAGAATTTTTGGATTAAGTTATGTTATAACAGAGTATGCTGTATTTACTGCAAATGCTACTAATGAGATATGCTAATGGGAAGATAATTAAGTGTTCCTTTTCCAGAAGAAAAAATGAAACTTTCTCCCACAATTAGAACCATTTTGTAAGCCACATCTTTGTGTTTGCAGAACTCCCTAAAAATGTGAAAAAGTTCATGCATCCCAGCAGGTGAGAAGTTTATTTCTTTTCCCTGACAGGAATATTAATCACTATTATTATCAGCTCAGTAAGTCCTTGACCTCATAGGGAGATGTGTGCAGCTGCTGGCTTTGGAGAGGGAAATGTATGTTGGAGCAAAGTGTTGATATCCACTGCTTTACTGCCTAATAAGGAAAGCCAGCACCTGTCCAGAAGGTAGAATTCCAGGATTCCAGATGAGGCAGCCATGGTACCTAAAATGTCCATCATTAGAACTATTCCTTGGGGTTTAATACAGTCTTTAGAAATGCCCTACTAAAATGGAGATGTTGTCAAATGCTACATTAGCACAGATATCTTTAAAAACTGGTGCATGATTATGGCGGATACCAAGGGAATAGGATCTGGGATCACAGACAAAAAAAAAACAGAAGAAATTTCAGCTTTTGGGAGGCCAAGATCAGATATGTTATTTGGGAACCTTAGATGTGAGGACAGCTTTGGGTATCCCAAGGAGCTAAGGTTAATGGAAATGGAATCAACAGTCATCCAAGGCCATATCATGTGACTCCTTAACCCAGGATTCCTCATGTAATTCATTTAAAACATAATCAATTTGCAGTTATGAAATAACAGGTGATAGAACTAGCAATAGAAAAAGTCATTTTTTTAGAGACAAGGTTTCACTCTGTCGCCCAGGCTGGGGTACAATGGTGCGATCATAGCTCACTGCAGCCTTGAACTCCTGGACTCAAGTGATCCTCCCACCACAGCCTCCTGAGGAGCTGGGACACAGGTACCATGGCTGGCTAAATTTTTGATTTTGTAGAGACAGGGTCTCACCATGTTGCCCAGACTGGTCAACATAGGTTGCTTCTGGCTGAAAGTGATCCCCCCCCCCCACCTCAGCCTCCCAGAGTGCTACAATTACAGGTGTGAGTCACTACACCCAGCCAAAAAAGTATTTTAACCCAAGTATTTATTAGGCATCAATCAACAGGAGACTGGCATTACTCAATAGAGTATGTGACCTTCATCCTACAGGATCATATACTCTTGAAGAATCTCTTCCCTCCCATTTTTTCTTGCTACTATCTCTTCTCCCTCTGAACAAGAAACTCAATAAAAATTTCATTTCCAATTTTGTATGCCTATCGCTTTCTCTCTTGCGAAATTACTGACAAGTCAGAAATGGTCAAAGATTTACCAGAAGTTTCAATGAGATGTACAGACAGATAACAGGTATGAAAAATGAAAAATTCACAAGCCAAATACAAGTACATACAATTATCTACTTGTACATAATTACAAGTAGATAATTAACCTCCTACAGGGAGGAGTTGTGAACAATAGTTACTAAATAATAATTCAACATTGCCAAACTCTGAGTGTGATGTTCTGCAATGGGCATCCAAAATCAAGTCAGGAAGGAAAGCAGGGAAGTGTCTTAACCAGAAGGACAAATTGCAGAAGGGTGATTTTCATTTCTGCTTCAGAATTATTTGCTTTCTCCATATTAAAATGGAATATACCCCTTCTTAAAATATATTTATATCCAAGAAGGCCATAATACTGGAAATGGAAGAATTCCAGACTAGAAGGCAAAATTAATTTCTAGACTTCATTTTCATGTTAATGTAGTTGACAAATGTAGTGAAAGCAAGGGACTTTTAAATATTATGTTGTGTTTTGGAATTGTAAACAGCTTTAGCAAGAGGAGTTTAGAAATAAGGACAAATGAACTTCCAGTGAATACCAAGCAGACAGTTCAGAATGAGATCAGCTGTTGCCACAGATGTAAGTAGACATAACTTTGGGACTTTAGGACTATTATCAGCAGGTGTATTTGTTTGGTTTCATACAGCAATGAGTACAGAAATCTAAAAATAAGACTTGTTAGTCTACCATGGCCTTCCTCTAAACTGTATTATATACTTTCCCATATTATTTCATATAAATGTATTTATAAAACCTAGGAAAATCTTTTTTGGGGGTAGAAATCAAAGTGTCATTTATCCTCAAATAGCTCAAATTTACAGTATTTAAAATATATTTAATATTTCAGGCCTAGGCCAGGCACAGTGGCTCAAGCCAGTAATCCTAGCACTTTGGGAGGTTGAGGTGGGTGGATCACTTGAGCTCAGGAGTTTGAGACCAGCCTGGCCAACATGGTGAAACCCTGTCTCTACAGAAAATTCAAAAATTAGCCAGGCATGGTGGTGCGCACCTGTAGTCCCAGCTACTTGGGAGGATGAGGTGAGAGGATCACTTGAGCCTCGGAGGCAGAAGTTGCAGTGAGCGGAGATCATGCCACCGCACTCCAGCCTGGGTGATGGAGTGAGACTTTGTCTCAAAAAATATATACATATATATATTTATATATAATACATATGTAAATATATATATTTATATATAATATATATGTAAATATATATAATATATAAATATATATAAAACATATATTAGATATGTGATTTTTTTTCAGGTCTAGTTACAGTCGGACTTCATCTTTCATATATTCAAGGATGCATTCCTTCAACACACACACATTTGTTAAAGTAGCTCTCATATTGATTATGAACATGTATCAGAGTTTTATTCTAAACTTGTATCAAAATAAGAAACATTCTCAAAAGTCCAATTCAAAGAATCCTTCTTACAAACACATTTTATAGAGAAAAAAATCAGCAGATAAATTATTAAACTAGATTTTTTTAAAGAAGGAAAATAATATCTAGTTAAGGATGACAGCCTCTTTGCCTTATTGGTTAAAGGTCTTAAACCAGTTTCAAGAGTAATAATCAGTCGAGTGGGTTTCCCGAGAGGGTCTTTTAAGCTCATTACTCTATTAGAAAATTGCTCAAGTATTTTATCAGGAAAAGAATTATTTCCCGAGGAAAAGCAGCTAGTCACATCAGACCACAAAGTTCTGCCCCCACAAAGGTTCGGGACCCCTTTATTTCTCACATTTATTGGGGGCTGCTTATGCCATGCTAAAGAACTTGAGCTTTACCTTCTAGGCAATGGAAAACTATTGACAGGGTTTAAGCAGAGATATGCTATGATCAAATTTGTATTTTTAAAAGACCATTTTCTCCACTATTTAGTATTGACTGAAGTGGATGAGACTGGAATTCCAGGAATAGGATGGCCTTAACTTTTGAAAATCAGTGTAATTCACCATATTCATGAAATAAATAGTATGATCATTTTATAGATGAATAAAAAGTACTTGGCAAAATTCATTACCCATTCATGATTTTTTTTTTTTTTTTGGCAGAGTCTCGCTCTGCCGCCCAGGCTGGCGTGCAGTGGCGCCATCTTGGCTCACTACAAGCTCCGCCTCCCGGGTTCACGCCATTCTCCTGCCTCAGCCTCTCGAGTAGCTGGGACTACAGGTGCCCGCCAACACGCCCGGCTAATTTTTTGTATTTTTAGTAGAGACGGGGTTTCACCGCGTTAGCCAGGATGATCTCGATCTCCTGACCTCGTGATCTGCCCGCCTCAGCCTCCCAAAAGTGCTGGGATTACAGGCGTGAGCCACTGCGCCCAGCCCATGATTTTTAATAAAACAAAACTCAGCAACTAAGAATAGAAAAGAACTTCCTCAATCTGATAGAGATTGTCATAAAAAAAAATCATAGCTATCCCCATACATAATGGTGAAATATTAAACACCTTCTCCCTAAGATGGGGAGAGAGGCAAACATGTCCACCCTCACGCCTTCCAATCAACAATGCACTGGCAATCCTACCCAGTACAAGAAAACAAGAAAAAGTAAAAAGGCATACATATTGGTGAAAGAAGTAAATAGTCTCTTTGGCAGATGACATGACATAATTGTTTATGTAATAAATTTTTAAGGACCCTACAAAGCAGCTACTGGAACTAATAAGTGGCTTTAGCAAGATTGCAGGACATAACGGCAATATTTTAAAAATCAGTTGTATTTTTATATACTAGCAGCAAGCAATTATAAATTAAACTTTTAAACAATTCAATTTATAATAGTGTTTTACAATGAGATCACATGGACACAGGAAGGGGAATATCACACTCTGGGGACTGTGGTGGGGTGGGGGGAGGGGGGAGGGATAGAATTGGGAGATATACCTAATGCTAGATGACGAGTTAGTGGGTGCAGCGCACCAGCATGGCACATGTATACATATGTAACTAACCTGCACAATGTGCACATGTACCCTAAAACTTAAAGTATAATAAAAAAAAAAACTAAAATACTCAGAAATAAACTGAAATGATGTGTAAGACCTCTACACTGAAAACTATAAAATATTGCTGAGCAATTTTTAAAAATCTAAATAAATGGAAAGTTCTATCATGTTTATGGATCAGAGAACTCTACGATGTTAAGATATCAATTCTCCTCACATTGATCTATAGAGTCAATGTAATCCAAGCTAAATCTAAAAATCTAAAATGTATACACATATACAAAGGACTAGAAGAGCCAAAATAATCTTGAAAAAGAAAAATAAGTTAAAAACTTGCATTAACTGACCTCAAGGGTTACTACAGAACAACAGCAATCAAGATAGTGTGATATTGGCATAAGGAAAGACAAATAGATTAATGGAATAAACTAAAGAATCCAGATATATATCCATTCTTTTTCTTTCTTTCTTTCTGAGACAGGGTCTCACTCTGTCACCCAGGCTGGAGTGCAGTGGCACGATCTCGGCTCACTGCAACCTGTGCCTCCCAGGTTCAAGTGATTCTCCTGCCTCAGCCTCCCAAGTAGCTGGGATTACAGGCATGCACCACCATACCTGGCTAATTTTTGTATTTTGGGTAGAGATAGGGTTTCACCATGTTGCCCAGGCTGGTCTTGAATTCCTGGCTTCAAGTTATCCTCCCACCTTGGCCTCCCAAAGTGCTGGGATTAGTCATGAGCTGCCGTGTGCAGCCCAGAAATATATTCATCCTTATATGGTCAATTAATTCTTGACAGAGACACGAAAGCAATTACATGGGGAAAGGAAAGCCTTTTCACAAATGGTGCTGAAGCAAGAATCCATCATATGGGGGGGAAATGAACCCTGACCCTATCTCATACCAGCCATACACAAAACTTAATTTGAGCAAGATTATACAACTAAACAAAAAAGCTAAAACAATAAAGCTTCAAGAAGAATATAGAAGAATATCTCTTCAACCTGGAAGCAGGCAAAAATTTCTTGGACAAGACGCAGAAAGCAATAAAACCATAAAGAAGAATTTGACAAATTAGACTTCATCACATTAAACACTTTAGCTCATCCTAAGACAACATTAGCAACATGAATAAGTAAGCCACAGAATGATAGGAAATGTTCATAAAGCATATATATGACAAAGGACTTATATCCAAAATTTATAAAGAACTACTAAAACTCATGATGAAAAGTCCAACAATCCTATTTAAAAGTGGGCAAAAGGCTTAAATGGCCACTCCCAAAAAGAAGGTAACAATTAGCCAATAAACATATTTAAAGGTGCTCAACATCATTAGTTCATCAGAAAAATGCAATTTAAACTATGATGAGAAAACACTGCACATCCACTGAATAGCCAAAAACAAAAAAGACTGAGAACTCAACTATGAGCAAGGATGTAAAACAACTAGAATTTTCACACATTGTTAGTAGAATATACTCCTATCCTATCACCCAGCAGTTTTACTCCTAGGTATTTACCTAAGAGAACTGAAAATACATATCCACACACAAAAATACAACTTGTATAAAAAAGTTCTTGGTAGCTTTATTCCAAATAGCCAAAAACTGGAAAAAGTGTTAAATGTCCATCCACAGAAGCATGGATAAAAAAATTACCATATATCTGACACAATGGAATACTACTCAGCAAAAAACAACAACAAAACAGAAAAGAAAAAAATAATTTGCTGATACACACTACAACATAGATAACTCTTACAAAAGGCTGAATGAATGAAGCTGGATCCCAGAGAGTGTATACTGTATGACTCCATTCATATGAAGTTCTTGAAGAGGCAAAACTAGTCTACGGTGAAAAAAAAAGACAAGTTATTACCTTTAGTGGGAGAATTGAGAGGAGAGAATGACCAAGAAGGAGCATGAGGGAGCTTTGTGGGGTGATGAAAATGTGCTGTATTTTGATAGGGATATGGGCAATGCCAGTGTATTCTTTGTCAAAAATCAGCAAATTCATCACTCAAGAATTTGTGTTTTACTCTATGTAACTATTACTTTTAAAAAAGACATTGAATGCTAGCTAGTAGATTTGCTTTTTGCAGTGGTGTAGGTTAACAATTCTGAAAATACTTCATGTGCATTCTAGGCTCATGCAAATGAAGAAACAACATGAGTAAAATGGCAGGTGTCTCACTATTGGATAAGGTAATTAGAAATCTGAAGAGTAGGAAGAAGATGAGAAGGTACCCTGCAGTGTTTGGATTGGAAATGGATATATTGGTATAATACATGGTTTTTAATATAGAAAGATATGGAAATATAGATATGTGTGTGTGAGGCAGGTATTTCCACATCAGTAGCAGTTATCACTTACAGCGCCCAGATCTTGGTTTCTAGTTACCATTTTCCATCAAAGGAAGCTAGTCTGCTTGGAGAAAAGGCTGTTTCCAAGACAGAGAAAGTATAAAGTGAGCTAGAACATTTTGTACCTGAAAGTAAGGAAGTACGGTCAGCCCTCTGTATTCACAGGTTCCACATCCACAGATTCAACCAACTGAATTGTCCAACAGGTCAAAAATAGTTTTAAAGATAAAATAAAATAACAGAATAACAAATACAAATATAAAGAATAATACAGTATAACAATTGTTTACATAGCAACATTGTATTAGGTAATATAAGTAAAGGATGATTTAAAGTATGCAGGAAGATGTGCATAGGTTATATGCAAATACTACATCATTTTATATATAGGATTTGAGCATCTGAAGACTTTGGTCTTGAGGGATAACTGTACTCAAAGAATGGTGGGGAAATAGCATAAGGATACAGGAGTCAACCTGAAGAGGTGATTCACATTGAGCAAACCTGAGATGATCTGGCTATCAAAATAAACAGTGATAATAATGGATTATAACCAATTGGATAAAATTAAGTCCATGAGTCCAAAATGATATAAATAAAAAGAATGAATATATTAATAAATAGGTGAACATATATATTTAATTTACATAAGTTAATGTGTTTGTATATATGAAGAAATCTCTTCTTTATAATGAATATAGAAATAACAATAGTTAGAAAATTATTACTGAATGATAATACCAGTGGATGAAAGTTGGAAAAGGACAAGATATTTACATGATCTCAAAGTGGCTCCCCACAAATTGCTTAATAATCATGAAGAGAAAAAAATAGTGATTTCACATTAGAGAAACCCAGCAAACACCAACTTAACTAAATAATCAAAATTACCAATACTAAGACAAACCGACATGATATGCCCTGATATAATACACTGAATAAGACTCAATATCACTTCTGTAGTATTCCTATCCCAAATGCGTAATTTGTACACAATCACGAGGAAACATCAGACAAACACAAACTGAGGACATTCTATAAAATAACTAATCTACAATCTTCAAAAATATCCCAGATGAAGAGTGACAAAAAAGGCCAACTGATCCAAATTAAGGGAAACTTCAGAGACATAACAACTAAATTTAATATGTGATCATCAATTAGATCTTCGACTAAGAAAAATAATTAGCTATAAATCACATCATTGGGGCAATTGACAAAATTTGAATATGAACTATGGATAACGAAATAACACTGTTATCAATGTTAAATTTCCTGATTTTGAGAAGTATACTGTGGTCATATAAAAAGTATCCCTTTTTTTAGGAAATAAACACTAATTTATGTAGGAGTAAGGAGCCATGATGTCTCCAACTGACATATAGCTCAAAGAAGTGTGTATATATACATAAATATCTAAGAGAAAATGATAAAGCAAAGATGGCAAAGTATAAACAATTGTTAAATCTGGGTGAAGATTACATGGAAGTTTCCTGAATTTTCTTGCAACATTTCTGTCAGTTTGAAATTCTGCCAAAATAAAAAAAAATTCCACCACATTCATTAATCAGTTAGTGAATAAAAAATAGGAGTTCAGACTAGTCAGGAAACCATAACATATCTGTATAACTATTCATGTTCTTTGCTCAATTTTTAATGGGGTTATTTGTGTGGTGTTTTTTGCTGAGTTCTTTGAGCTCCTTATAAATTATAGATATTAATACCCTGTGTCAGGTATACGGTTTTCAAATATTTTCTCCCATACTGCAGGTTGTCTTTTCACTCTGGTAATTATTTCTTTTGCTGTGCAGAAGCTATTTAGTGAATTAAGTTCCATTTGTCTATTTTTGTTTTTGTTGCTTGTGCTTTTGAGGTCTTAGTCATGAATTATTTGCCTAGACCAACGCCCAGGAGAGTTTTCCCTAAGTTTTCTCCTAGTATTTTTATATTTTCAGGTCTTGCATTTAAATTTTTAACCCATCTTCAGTTGATTTTTTTATATGGTAAGAGATAGGGGTCCGAGTTCATTCTTTTGTATGTGGCAATCCAATTTTCTCATTTATTGAAAAAGGTGTCCTTTCCCCAGTGTATGTTTTTGTCAACTTTGTCAAAGCTCATGAATAGACACACTTCAAAAGAAGACATACAAATGGCCAACAAATATGTGAAAAAATGTTTAATATCACTGATCATCTGAGAAATGCAAATTAAAACTACAATGAGATATCATCACATGCCAATCTGGCTATTATTAAAAAGTCAAAAATAACACATTGGTGAGGAAATGCAAAGAAAATGCTTATACACTGTTGGTGGGAATGTAAATTAGTACAACCTTTATGGAAAACAGTATTGAAATTTCACAAAGAACTAAAAATAGAACTACAATTCAATCCAGAATCCCACTACTGGGCATCTACCCAAAGGAAAAGAAATCATAATATCAAAAAGATACCTACACTTGTATGTTTATAACAGCACTATCACAATAGCAAAGAAATGGAATTAACCTAAGTGTCCATCAGTAAATGACTGGATAAAGAAACTGTCATATATATGCACAATGGAATAATATTCAGCCATAAAAAGTATGAAATCATGTCTTTTGTAGCAACATGGATGGAACTGGAGGCTATTATCTTAAGTGAAATAACTCAGAAACAGAAAGTCAAATACCGCATGTTCTTACTTACAAGTGGGAGCTAAATAATGTGTACACACAGACATCAAGTATGGAAAAATAGATACTGGGGACTTGGAAGGGTGGGAGGGTGGATGGAGGTGAGGATGAGAAATTACTTACTGAGTGCTATGTACATCATTCAGGTGATGGTTACACTAAAAGCCCAGACTTCACCATTATGCAATATCTCCATATAACAAAACTGCACTTGTACCCCTTACATGTATATTTTTTTTAAAAATCGGGTATAACTGGAAAACAGTGTAACTCATTTAGGGCTCCAGCAGAAAATAAGATGACATACATGAATTGGGAAAACTAAACTAGTAAAGGGAAATTAATAAAGGGATTATTGACAAAGTTGTGAAAAGCTCCATTACTATTCCAGGCCAAAACTTGAAGCTAGAGAGGCTCTGTAAAAAGGGCCTGTGCTGAAGTCTTAGGTTTCTATTGCTGTGGAAAAAATAAATAAATAAATAAATAAATCCCTGTGGACAGGAGCTGAGACTTCTAGTTGGAGGCTAGATGACTCCATGGAAGGCGCTAGGTAATTAAGTACTTTCCTTTCATTCTACAATCTCCTGCCTGTGTTGCTCATTAACTAAATCCATCTGGAAGCCCAGGGTCAAGGGAGTCCATTGTATACTTCATACAAGTCAGTCTCCAGGGGACAAGTAGGAGTGAAGAAGGATGGAAAGTTGATCTGGAAGAGCAAGCAGCAGATATCCAGAATGAAGGTGGATCAAGGTGGGGGAGGGGCCAAGAGAGCAAAAGCAAGAATGAGAGTGACAGAATAGAAATGAACATGATGTTGAGTAAATACTTAGATGACAACTTCAATATTAGCATAACATGCTGAGTTTTAATTGCCTGTGAAGCAGCCAAGTGTGGCTGTCCAGCAGGCAGTCACATACCAGAGCTTGAAGCTTAGGATGAGACTGACTGCCCAAGCAGCACAAATAGAGTGACAATGACAGAGAAGAAGTAAGTAGTTAACACTTAGATTCGCATTTTTCACCACCCATTTACTTTTGATTGAATGCATTTGATTTTTTCTTTATCACTCACTGAAACTGCATTTAATAAAGCTGCCAAATCCAATAGACACTATCCAGTCCTTACCTTTGTCTTCCTCTTGTCTCTTGTGAATCATTACTTATTAAATACTTTTTCTTCCAATATATCTCACTGCATTTTTTTTTTTTTTGAGACAGGGCCTCGCTCTTTCACTCAGGCTGGATAATCATAGCTCACTGCAGCCTCCATCTCCCAGGCTCATGCAATCCTTCCACCTCAGCCTCCCAAGTAGCTAGGACTACAGGTGTGTTCCACCATACCAAGCTAATTTGTTTTATTAAGGTCTCACTATGTTGCCAAGGCTGGTCTTGAACTCCTGAGCTCAAGTAATCCTCCTGTCTCACCCTCCTAAAGTGCTGAGATTACAGGTGTGAACCACTGTGCTGGCTACATTTTTTTTTTAGATAGTACTTCTTTCTAGTTCTCTTTCCACATCCCTGTCTCTCTCTGCCTCTTTTGTAGGCATTTTCCCCCTGTCCTCCATTTGTGCAATCACTCCACCCACCATGTTGATGATTTCTATGATTCTATCCTTAGCCCTCCTCATAAACCACGGAGGCCAGAAGGCAGTGGAAGACAAATTTAAAGTACTAAAAGAAAGAAGAAAAAATACTGTAACCCTGTAATGTGAGAACTCTATTTCAAGCAAAACTATCCTTTAAGAATGAAGGAGAAATTAAGACATTTCTAGATGAAACAAACTGAGCTAATTCATCATTAGTAGACCTGCCATACAAGAAATGCCAAAGGGAGTTCTTTAGGCTAAAATGGAAGGACACTAGACAGAAGAAGTCACAAGGAAAATTAGAAAACATTAGACATGAATAGAATACAAAAACACAACATTCTAAAACTTATGGATGCAGCTAGAAGTAGTACTTAGTGAAAAATTTATAGCTGTAAATGCCTATATTAAAAAAGAAGAAAGACCTTAATTCGGTGGCCTAGGACTTGGCCTTGAGAGCTAGAAAATGCAGAGTAAACTAAATCCCAAGCAAGCAGAAAAATATATATAAATATTAGAGCAGATATAAAAGAAATAGATTATAGAAAAACAATAGGGAAAATCAGTGAAACCAAAATTTGGTTCTTTGAAAAAATCAACAAAATCGGCAAACCTTTAGCTAGACTGACCAACAAAAATAAAGAAAAAAGATTCAAATTACTAATACTAAAATCACAAATGAAATAGGATGGCAGTACTACAGAACTTACAGAAATAAAAAGAATTATAAGTAAAAATTTGAGCAACTATATGACAACAAATGAAATAACCTAAATAAAATTATGAAATTCCTAGAAAGACTACCAAAACTGGCTGAAGAAGAAATAGAAAGTTCAAACAGGTCTATATTAAGATACTGAATTAATAATTTTCAAACTTCCCACAAAGAAAAGCTGATGACCAGATGTCTTCGCTGGTGAATTCTATGAAAAATGTAAAAAAGAATTAAAATAAATTCTTCACCAATGCTTCAAAAAATATAAAAGAGCTCAATAAACAAGGAGTGGAAGGGAACATCCTCAACCTAATAAAAAGCATCATGAAAAACCCACAACTAACATCACACTTAATAGTGAAAGACTGAAAGGCTCTATTCTCATCACTTCTATTCAACATTGTACTGGAGGCTCTAGTCAAGGCAATTAGGCAAGAAAAACAAAGAAAAAGCATCTAGATTGGAAGAGAAGGAAAAAAATTTTCTCTACTTGCAATTGAGACGGCTTTGTATATAGAAAATCCTAAAGAATCCACAAAGAAACTATTAGGGCTAATAGATTCAGCAAGCTTAGAGAGTACAAGATAAATAAAAAATTAATTGTATTTCTATTTGTTAGCAATGAATAATCCATAAATGAAATTGAGGACACAATTCCATTTATAATAGCATCAGCAAGAAAAACATTTGTGAAAAATATAGCCAAAAAAGGCACAAAATATATACCCTGCTGTAATCCAAGCACTTTGGCAGGCCAAGGCGGGTGGATCATAAGGTCAGGAGATCAAGACCATCCTGGCTAACACAGTGAAACCACATCCCTACTAAAAATACAAAAAAATTAGCCGAGTGTGGTGGCATGCACCTGTAATCCCAGCTACTAGGGAGGCTAAGGTAGGAGAATAGCTTACCAGGAGGTGGAGGTTGCAGTGAGCTGAGACCGTGCCACTGCACTCCAGCCTGGGCAACAGAGTGAGACTGCATCTCAAAAAAGAAAAAAATATATATATATTATATATATATATATAACATGTATATATGTATATATAATATATATACATACATAATATATATTATATATGTTTTATATATATGTTACAAAACATTGTTGAAGAAAATTAAAGAAGACCTAAATGAAAAGACATTCCATGTTCATTGATTCAAAAACTTAATGTTGCTAACTGGCAATACCCCCCAAATTGATCTACAGATCCAATGCAATTGCTATCAAAATTCCAGATGTCTTTTTTTTTGGCAAAAATTGATAAGCTGATCCAAAAATTCATATGAAAACGCAAGGGGGCCAGGTGCAGTGGCTCACACCTGTAATCCCAGCACTTTGGGAGGCCAAGGTGGGTGGATCACCTGAGATCAGGAGTTTGAGACCAGCCTGGCCAACATGGCAAAACCCTGTCTCTACTAAAAATACAAAAATTAGCTGGGTGTGATGGCGTGCGCCTGTAATTTCAGCTACTTGGGAGGCTGAGGCAGGAGAATTGCCTGAATCCGGGAGGCAGAGGTTGCAGTTAGCCAGGATTGCACCATTACACTTCAGCCTGGGTGACAAGAGTGAAACTCCGTCTCAAAAAAGAAAATGCAAGGGATCCAGAATAGCCAAACAATCTAGAAAACACAAAATTGGCACAGTCACATTCCCAACTTCAAAACTTTCTACACAACTACAGTAATCAAGACTCTATGGGACTAGCCTAAAGACAGACATAAAGATCAACTGACTTTCAACAAGGGTGCCAATACAATTCAGTGTGATAAAGAATAGTCTTTTCAACATATGATAGTGAGATAACAGTAGATATCCACATGTAAAAAAAATAAATAAAGTTGGACTCCTTCTTTACACCATGCAAATTAACTCAAAATGGATCAAAGACTTAAATTGAAGAACTAAAACCACAAACTCTTAGAAGAAACCATAGGTGTAAATCTTTGTGACTTTGGGTTAGGCAATAGTTTCTTTGCTATGGCACCAAAAGTACAAGCATCCAAAGAAAATAATAGATAAAGAAGACTTCATCAAAATTTAAAATTTTTGTGCTTCAAAAGACAATATCAAGGAAGTAAAAAAGACAACTCACAGAATGGAGAAAATATTTGCAAATCATGTATCTATAAGGCTCTAGTATTCAGAACACACAAAGATCTCTTATAGCTCAATGACAAAAAGATAACAAAATGGACATGAATGTACACAAGGGATCTTAGTAGACATTTCTCCAAGGAAGAGATACAAATAGCCAATAAGCACATGAAAAGATGTTCAACATAATTACTTATTAGAGAAATACAAATAAAAACTACAATGAGATACCACCTCATACCTACTGAGATGGCCATAATCAAAAAGATGAATAACCAATGTTGGCGAGGATCTGGAGAAACTGGAACCCTCATACATGCTGGTGGGAATGTAGAAAGCTGCAGCCATGGTAGAAAATAGTTTCTCAAAATGTTAACCATGGACTTACCATACGCGCCAGCACTTCCACTCTTAGGTACGTATTGATTCAAGCAATAACATGGGTGAACCTTGAAAACATTAAACTAAATGAAAGAAGGCTACATATTATGTGATTCCATTTATGTGAAATGTACCAACCAGGCAATTCTGGAGACACAGAGGGTAAACTAGTGTTTTCCAAGGGCTGGAGGGAGAAAAGAATGGGGAGTCACTGCTAATGGGTACAGGGTTTATTTTGGAGGTGACAAAAATCTGTGGTTATATAAGATGAATAAAATTTTGTTAAACATTCTATAATTAGTGGAAATGATTACACAGACTTATGAATATACTAAAACCCATTGAATTATACACTTTAAAGGGGGTGAATTTTATGGTATGTGAATTATATCTCAAAAAAAAAGAAAAGGGGATATTCTGACCCCCAAGCCCTAGTCCTACTCCATGGAGGAAATTAATGTTATTTGTTTCTTAGATACCATTCCTGAAATAGACTGTATATATACAAACATATATTTGTGGGTCTATAGGTACCTTATTGAAAACAGAAATCAAAGCATAGCAGACACATTGTTCTAGACTCTTTATTTCTCTTTATAACTTCAAGATCATTCTTCTTTACACTGTAACTTGGAGATTATTCCATTTCAGCATACGTAAGTATTCTTTATTCTTTTCTATTTGGAGATATTCTGTAATTTAATTGGCCAGTCTTTTGCTGTTCCAAATAATGTTGCAATTTATTTCTTTGTATATCTTTCCAGCACAAGTGTATGAGTGGAATACGTTTTGAGAAGTAAAATTTCTGGTTTGAATTTTTATTTTATTTTACTTTGATAAATTGCCATTATTGACATAATATCTTTCTCACTTGATTATGAGTTCCTTCAGAAAAGGAACCATGTCTGTTTTGTTGACAAGGGTACATCTAAATTCTAGCACATTGTCTGACACACTGCTTAATATATTTGTAGATTGACAAGCCTACGTATTTTATTGTATAAAGTGTCAAATGGAAATTCAAAGCTATACTGTTCAAAAACTTATGATCCAGTTTATAGGAATTGTTTATAGGAACTGATCCAGAGATAGGGGATTTTCTTTTTCTATTTTTGGTTTTTGTTTTTGTTTTTTTTTTTTACTTTTTATCGAGTTATTTGTTTTTTATGTTTCCTTTCCTACTCTGTTAATAGTATGTTTTGAAAAACTGTGGAATCAATTGCAATGTGTCATTCAAAGAAAGACAGAATCCCTTAATTTCATCTGAATATATATATTTTAGTAAATAAATATCAATTTCTTATATTTCAGTATTCTATATTTCAGTTATTTAAAAAGAGAGAGAATGGGGTTGATTTGCAACAAAGAGACCTAATAGTGACACCTGCTGGAAAAAAAAAGTCAGAATAAAATTTGAACCATTAAATCTTTTTAAAATTTTAGACAAGTTTTATGTTTCTATTAATCAGGAAAAAATGTGTTATTTTTATGACAGGAATGTTTGTAATAAGTAAACATAATTGTTTACAGGAGGCTCTTTCATGTTTTACAAAACAACAGAGAAATATATATTTTGTTTTTTAGGATAAAGTCATTTTGGGAACCGATTACCCCTTTCCACTAGGTGAGCTGGAACCTGGGAAACTAATAGAGTCCATGGAAGAATTTGATGAAGAAACAAAGGTATAATGTCTTTTACTTCACGGCTTTCTTACTGACTTTTCCTGCTCTAATTGGGTTTGGTTTCAGAGCACTTTGATACATGAAAACAAAGAACAGAGGAACCATTACACTGAATTCCCTAAAACTATTACTCTATCTCCATAAATAGCTAAACTATTAAAGGACAAAAAAAATGACAAAGCTGAAAGTCAGCCTAGTACAACTAAATTCATAAACCCAAGAAAGAAAGTTGTATAGAAGGATATGACAATAAAATATGCCTGCATGTTAGATAGATCATAGGAAAAATGTCTAAATTTTTTCTATATTACTTCTGTTACAAATCTACCAATCTCAAAAGTTGTAATAACTCGTTATTTAGATGATGAAACTAAAGTCTTGATTAAAAGGATCCAAGGAATCAGATCCTTTAAGTAACTAGATTTTATTTTTTTTCCCGGCGTTTGACTTTTAAGGCAGGTAAATGATACTAATATGTGCTATAATGCTACCATTACCTAGTCTACCCCTTAGACTCCTAAACGAAGATGAGTTTAAAATGAGATGCAGTGTCTTCAGTTTCCCTCTCCTTTGCCACTCCTTCCACACCCCCATCCTCCAAAAAAATGAGTTCTTCCTAAGACCTTCACTGCCCATCACTCCCAGGAGTCAGGGATGGCCAAAAATAACAATATGAGAATACATAAACTCTTAATAAATCTTACAAAACTTTTAGTTGTAATCCTTTTGCATAATTCTTGGCTTTCTTCTAAACTAGAATCCAAAAGTTACCTTGAACTCTCTCTGCCTTAACTATTAAAGATATTGTTCATCAAATCTTCTCAATAGGCTTAAAGTACATTAACAGATGCCAAGAAAAATTCATTCTTCAGTATACTAGTTACAAGTTATTAACTGGGAAACCTTAGACTATTTTATACACAAAGTGTCCCTTTTGGCACTAAAAGTCTTGAACTGTTAAATATTACCTACTAAATATTGTTAAATATTTACCCACTTCCTTCCTAAAGTAGGAAGCTGTCATAAAGGCATTTTTTATCTTTTTTTTTAAACAACAAAGGTTGAAAATGAAAAACTTTCTACTAACCAAAATTAAACAGAAACCAGATGACCCACATATCCTGATTAAAAACTTAATGGAATAATAGTAATTATTATTACATGCCTTTTATTGTTTATTCTTATGTGCTTATCACTTTCAAGTTTTTTCTGTAATCTTGCATAAAGGCTTTATACTAACACAAATTCACAATGACATTCTGTACAAGGGTACTCATTGTAATGCTGTAATACTGAAAACAATCTTTAGGGGAATAGTTAAATAAATCATAATATATCCACACAATGGAAATTATGCCACCATAAACAAATTAGAAATCAATTTCCAAGATACATTAAATTTTAAAAAGCAAGGTATAAAACAATTTGTATAGTATACTTCCATTTGTAGATCCAATACATCTTTTGTGAAAAAGAATCTTTATATGCCTGAATATAAGTATTTGCTTATGGAGTATAAACATAAAATATCTCTGGAACATAAACAAGAAACTGATCAAACTCTGGGAAGAAAAAGGTAGTTGGATGGCAGTAGTGGAATGAAGTATCTATTTTTAGACATTTTGAATTTTGAACCATGCGAAGGTAAATACCACTAAAGAAATTTAAAATAAAATAAATAAATCCATTTGATAAGTACATTGGAAGGTATAGCAGTCCCCCCTTATCCTCAGTTTTGCCTTCTACAGTTTCTCTTACCCCAGTCAACCACAGTCCAAAAATATTAAATGGAAAATTCCAGAAATAATTCATAAGTTTTAAATTACATGCCATTCTGAGTAGCATGGTGTAAGCTTACACTGTCCTGCTCTCTCCAGCCCAAGATGTGAATCATCCCTTTGCCCAGGGTCTCCATGCTGTATCCACTCCTTCCCCATTAGTCACTTAGTATCATCTTGGTGATCAGATGGACTGTCGCCATATTGCCATGCTTGTGCTCAACTCACCTTATTTTACTTAATAATGGCCCCAAAGCACAAGAGTAGTAATTCTGGCAATTCAGATATGCCCAAGAGAAGCTGTAAAGTGCTTCCTTTAAGTGAAAAGGTGAAAGTTCTCAACTTAATAAGGAAAGAAAGAAAAATTATATGTTGAGGTTGCTAAGATCTTACTTTGTAAGAATGCATCTTCTATCTGTGAAACTGTGAAGAAAGAAAAAGTAATTTGTGCACAGTATATATAGGATTCTATATAGCATCCACAGAGGGTCTTGGAATGTATCCTTCATCGATAAGGGGGGACTGCTGTATATAGGCAGATGCATTCTACCATGAAGATGTGGAGAAAGAAAACAAGACTTGGGAGTTGAGTGACTTGCCAAAGGCAATATAACTGGTGGGTTATAGTGTATGGATGCGATCCCAAATCCCTTAACTCCAGGATCAGATCTCCATCCAACACTCTGAAGGGTACCTCCCTTAAAGGATACATGGTACTAAGCTATCTTAAAAGGTGAAGCACATGGTTCCTCCCAGCAGCAATAGTCACTTCTGAAATCTTCCTCTAGTGGAGGATGGCCTAAGTATGTATTGGGGAAGAACCCTGAGTAAGAGGTCCTGCCTCAAATCACCCACTTTTCAAGGCTGTGTAAGAACCCTGAAGTGGTCATAATATAGAAGGATACATTAATGGTATGGATGTCACACAACCCCATATATTTCTTCCATCCTCAGCTACATACCTGTCCTTTGCAAGCTGGATAAACAAATCAGTTAGGGTATCACAAAGTTACTTCTTAAATCTCTTCTTTCAGCAGAGTTGATATAGTTTATAGCTGGGGAGTCCATTTCTTATGTGAAAATTTTAAGATGTACAGATTTGTACCCTCATCTGAGACCCTTCATTTATATCACTTCTCTTGCTCTGAAAAAGCTTAACTTTTATTTAGGGCCATGTGAAAACAACAACACATATGTCTAGCAGCTGGGGGATGGCTAGATGACTTTTGAGCACCTTTTGCAGCCCTCTTGTCCCACAGACCTAACTGTACCTTTTCTCTGTATTTGCCTCCAAATGGTCCTTAAGATCCAACCTGTTAGAGGGTCCAGTTTCCAAACAAGGGCACCTCCTAAGGAGGGCTCTCCCCTTTATAAGTCTCTTCTCTCCCCCTACAATCAAGTTTCAGATTTAGATTTCAAATAGCGGGGCAAAACATAGGTCAAGAGGATTTTGGTAAGAGATTCACTGTATAACCTGCTAGTCTTTTTCTCTCATATTGGGGAGCTGATTTTTTTAAACCTGATCAATGTAGTACTTAAAAGTACTTAAAAAACAACCAATAATGCTTTAAAATATTTTCTTTTCTTTTCAGAATAAACTCAAAGCCGGCAATGCCCTGGCATTTTTGGGTCTTGAGAGAAAACAATTTGAATGACTGAATTTACTACAAAGGCAAACTTTCAAAAGGATATCTCATTTTTGTTTCTAAATATGTATCAACAGGTATCAACAAAATCCTATTTTGAACTATTTTACTCAGAAATGAATGTCCCAAATATCCTAAATTATTCATAATAAAAATGATTTGTAAGTGTTTTCATTCTGAAAAGCAGTACATTATTTCACGTGCAAATAAAAAATGATTTTCCCAGTGCTCTTTTAATTAATCTGGAGAAATACAAAATAAAATGTCATTAATGATTTATATGGAGAAAGATTCATTCTAGAGGACTTAGGTAGGTTGCCCATTTTGAACAAAGATATGTGAATTGGACTCAAATAACCTGTTCCATCTGCCTTTAACACCTACCATTAGCCCAGAACTGGGCTGGGAATGCTTTAGCCTCCACAAAATAAATAACATGAATATAGGATATCCATAACCTCAGGGAGCTTCCAGACCAATTAAGGAAGTAAGAGATGTTCATGGAATAATTACTAAGCTATCAACTTTGAGTGTCAAAGAAGTTTCATTACGCGGAATTCACTTTGGTCTAAAACTGTGGAGCAGATCTTCACAGAGGGTGGAACATGAGAGTCCAGGAGATGAATAAGGAATTTTTAGGGTTAGAGGATGGGAAACAGGAAGGCAAAACTATGGGAACACAGCTGTGGTTTCAGACTGAATGAGACATCCATTTAAAAGTTTTTGTCTATAAATTTACTCCTACCAGAAGCTCTTTTGATTTTAAAATACCGAGCAGAATGTATAAAGCTAACTATGGAAAGTTAATAGGGCAATACCAGGGTAGCCTTGTTTTACCCATTTCATTTATGGTCCCACTTGGGCTGCTGAAAAGGAACTTGGTCCTGGGATGGGTGATGAAATCTATGGTTCATCTGCCTCTGGCTGAATTCCAAAATCAAGCATGGATTCATTCATTATTTTCCCTTCCATTCATCTAGAAAATCAAGAGTTGAGTATTGACATGTAATTTGTGCTGACCCCTCTCCAGAATAAAGATGAGATCTAATTCTTACTTCACTATGCTCACGCCATTATTTTCACTTTATATAGTTCATTGCCCCACCTCCTTCTCACCCCACCCCCCACCATTTCTTTCTAGGATTTTACCCACCCACCATCTGCTTATTGCTCCAATCTGCCCAAAAAGGAAAACAAAGTTGAACAAAGCAACAACATGAACCATATGTTATTTTTTCCTTCCCCAATCTTTGGGGATAAAGTCCATACCTTTTCAAATATTCTATATTTGAGCACTCTGAATACAGCATTTAATGATTGTTTTATTATAAAAAGTAACCCAATCACTTTATTCAATATCATACACACACATACACATGCAGAGTGAATTGATATATTCATATTCACATGTTTTCTATGTGCCAGGACTATAGGAATGCTCCAGGCACTGGGGGTATAGATGTAAACAAAAAAGATAAAATTCCTTTTCTGACAAAACCTACAATCTGAAGAGTGAGAAACATAAATAAGGTAAGGAAGAAGAAAAAGAGGAATAAAAGGAGGAACAGAAGGAGGAAAGAAGGAAGGAAATTTTTCTTATACTGATAAACACTATGAAGAAATTAAAACGAAAATGTGGTAGTGACTAGGAGAAAGATGGGGGGTAAAATGTTAAATTGTAGAGTCAGAGAAGGCCTCTTTAAAGAGGACTTTCAACTGAGATTTGAATGATAGAACAGTGAAGAAAATGCAAAGGTTCTCAGGCAAGAAACCTCGTGACAAGTTTGTGAGCAAGGAAGGGAGACAGGAGAGGAAGCCAAAAAGTTGGCTAGATCAGTAGATCATGGTCAAGGGTTGAGTTTTTGTTGTTGTTGTTGTTGTTGTTGTTTGAGGCAGAATCTTACCCTGTCACCAGGCTGGAATGCAGTGGCGCGATCTCGGCTCACTGCAACCTCCGACTCCCTGGTTCAAGTGATTCTCCTGCCTCAGCCTCCTGAGTAGCTAGGATTACAGGCACGTGCCACCAGGTCCAGATAATTTTTTTTTTTTTTTTTTTTTTTTGCGACAGAATCTTACCCTGTCGCCAGGCTGGAATGCAGTGACGCAATCTCGGCTCACTGCAACCTCTGACTCCCTGGTTCAAGTGATTCTTCTGCCTCAGCCTCCTGAGTAGCTAGGATTACAGGCACGCGCCACCAGGTCCAGCTAATTTTTTTTTTTAATAGAGTCGGGGTTTCACCCTGTTGGCCAGGATGGTCTCGATCTCCTGACCTCGTGATCCTCCCGCCTCACCCTCTCAAAGTGCTGGGATTACAGGCATGAGCCACCATGCCTGCCCAAGATTTTTATATTGTTTCATAGGAAACCATTGGAGACTTTTTAATAGGTCTGTGACATGCTCAGACTTATGTTACTCTTTTAAAACAAACAAAAAAATAGAAGGGTGCAGTGGCTTGCAACAGTAATCCCAACACTTTGAGAGGCTGAGGCAGGAGGATCACTTGAAGCCAGGAGACTGAGACCAGCCTGGGCAACACAGCAATCTCTACAAAAAAAAATTTTTTTTTAATTAGCTGGGTGTGGTGGCTCATTCCTGTAATCTCAGCTACTCAGGAGGCTGGGATGGGAGGATGGCTTAAGCCCAGGAGTTCAAGGCTGCAGTGAGCTAGGATCATGCCACTGCACTCCAGCCTGGGTGACAGAGTGAGACCCTGTCTCAGAAAAAAGAGAGGAGAGGAGAGGAGGAAAAAAAGAAAAAAGAAACCCGTATACATTAACAGCTTTGTAGAGACCTATTAAAGGGAGTCAAGAAAGGAAGTTGGAGGCTAGGCAAGAAATGATGGTGACTCAGGCACAAATACAAGAATGGGGATCATGAGATATGTTTGTAGGCAGAACCAACAGCATTTAATGATGGACTAAATGTGAGGAAGAGGGAGGAAGGGGAGGAAAGAAATCAAGGCTGACTCCTGGGCATGTGAATGTGAAGTGTGTGTACACATGTGCACACCATGCTTTTGTCAATCAGTCTCCTATATTTGGACATTTAAATAATTCCTAATGTTTTGCAATTATAAATAATACTGCAATAAAATTTGATTCATTTCCCAAATCATACATATGGATAAACTACAACTCTGATTGGATCAAAGATTTAACTCTAAAATATTAAACTATGCAGGTACTAGAAGAAAAGATGAGAGAATTCCTCTTTAATCTGGGTGTAAAGAGGGTTTTCTAACTAGGACTTTCCTGGGCACATACTCCTGGTGACATTTAAGCTTTGAGATGATTAATAGTAGTTAATGGTGTTAAATGCATCCATACTTTAAACATAGGTGCTTTGATTCCCAGGCTTTTCACTTGAACAGCTGGGTAGATTTATTACCATATACCATAATGAGGAAGACTATGGGAGAAACAGTCTTGAGAGGAAAGAGAATCAACAGTTCTGTAGTTGGACTTGTTATATTTCAGATGCCTCTTAGACATTTAAGTAGGAATGTCAAGTAAGCACTTGAGTGTTCTAGTCTGGAGAGTTCAAGAGAGAGGCTAGGGAAAAATCACCAGTGTATAAAAGGTATTTAAAGAAATGAGACTGGATGAAATCACCTGGTGAAAAAGTAGAGTAGAGACGCAAAAGACCCTAGGCCTATTTCCTGGGATTCACTAACACTTAGAAGTTAGATGAAGGCTATACAAAAATTAGCCCGGGCATGGTGGCACGTGCCCGTAATCCCAGCTAATCGGGAAGCTGAGGCAGGAGAATCACTTGAACCCGTGAGGCGGAGGTTGCAGTGAGCCGAGATCGTGCCACTGCACTCCAGCCTGGGTGACAGAGCGAGACTCTGTCTCAAAAAAAAAAAAAAAAAGTTAGATGAAGGCACCAGCTTTGTGCACAGAAGAGTAGCCAGTGAGGTAGGAGGAAAACCAGGAAAATATACTCAGGAGTCAAGAGCAGACAATGTTTCAAGAAGTCCTAACAGCATTAGGCATACACACACACACACAAAATCAAAGCTACAATACTACGGTATTCAATAGAACCATATGCCTCAGATATAACTCAATCCCTTTATCCCAAAATTTAATTCCACTTCTTACAGTCCTAACCTGATGAATGGCATCACCCAGTCACCTAATCCTTCTCCTTCACCTGTATCAATACACCATTAAATCCAAAAGATTCAACTCATTTTATATCTTTTATTTCTTATCTGTTCTTTCCTCCATATGGCTTCCAACTAAATTCAGGTCTTCATCTCTCAGCAGGATATTGAAATAATCCCTTATTTGTACCCCTGCCCCTTGGCTTAGTCTGGTACAACCCATCTTCTACCTTGGTGCCAGAGAAAAATGTCCAAAGTATGTATTTGATTATATTACTTTCTCTGCTAAAATTCCTCAGGACCTAAAGTGCTGGTTTCTAGGCTTTGGGATTTCATCGCTCAGTAACTCCCCCTTCAAAAAACCGAAAACAAACAAAAAAAATGTACTGCTATCTCTAACAGAGCACACCTCTCATTTTGAGTTGTGATTCCTATCTGCCTTCTAGACTGGACTTTCTTGAGGGATGACCTAAGTCTTCATTCACTCATGCATTCAACAAAATTTATTCAGGACTTATGATGGGCCAAGAACCATGCTAGATTCTGAGAGTATGAAAAAAGCAAACATGGTTCCTGCCCTCAGTTGTGCTTATAATCTAGTTAGGGAGACATGTATCAAGTAAGCAACAAATCAATAGAAAATTGCTACCACAACAGGAGCTAAGAAGGAAAGGCACATAGTATGTAGAAAGCTTATTATAAAGGATTTGTCCTAGTCAGAGTCGGAGAAAGATTTTTCAGAAAAAAGTTTTGCTTGAGCTAGGATCTGAAAGCAAACAACAGCTAAAACGTAAAAAGGGAAGGGAAGAGTATTCCAGGCAGGAGAAACAGGATAAATGAAAGCCTTGTGTCTGTGTAGGAAAACAGCCATTGTATGGCAAGAGTGACTCCATCTGGAAGGAGACTCGCCATGATAACTGATGTTTGACCACAGCATACCAAGGTGTTCTGCAGCAAGGTCTTTAAGCAATGGCTATAGCATACATAGCCCTGCATAAAGATGCTTATCTAACCTCCCCAGTAGTCATGAGTTTCAGCAAGAAAGTCTGAGATGTAATCAGCTTGCCATACAAAGGATACTTTCTGGACAGTGAATGCAGGGACCCACCATTGCATGGTTATCCCAGATATCACTTCTGTTTGTAAGAGCCTATTAAATATTTCTTTCTGAGAAACTGAATTTGTCAGCCTCTTTCTTCAGCCTCTCACCTTGGGGGTGGGTTTGCACAGACCTGCTCACCACGGAACAGGCAGGAGAGAACACAGCAAGAAAGAAAACCACTGTGGCTGAAGATGACAAAGGAAGACATTCTTGGTAAAAAGTGACAAGCTCATGTGAGGCCATAAGTCAGTTGAGGAATTTTATATGTTGAAAAGCTGTGAGAACTCACAAATGGGAGAAAACATTTGCGAACTACCCATCTGACAAGGGATTAAGAACCAGAATCTATAACGTGCTCAAACAACTCTACAAGAAAAAAATTTAATAATCTGATTTTGAAATGGGCAAAAGATTTGAATAGACATTTCTCAAAAGAAGACATACAAATGGTAGACAGGCATATGAAAATGTCCTCAGTATCATGGCTCATCAGAGAAATGCAAATCAAAACTATAGTCAGATATCATCTCACCCCAGTAAAAATGGCATTTTTCCAAAAGACAACCAATAACAAATGCTGGCAAGGATGTGGAGAAAAGGGAACTCTTGTCCATTGTTGGTGGGAATGTAAATTAGTACAACCACTATGGACAACAGTTTGGAGGTTCCTCAAAAAACTAAAAATAGAGCTACCATGTGATCTAGTAATCCCACTGCTGGGTACATACCCAAAAGAAAGGAAGACAGTATATCAAAAGGATATCTGCACTCTCATATTTGTTGCAACTGTGTTCACAATAGCCAAGGTTTGGAAGCAACTTAAGTATTCATCAACAGATGAATGATTAAACAAACTGTGGTACATATATACAATGGAGTACTATTCAGCCATAAAAAAGGATGAGATCCTGTCATTTGCAACAACGATGGAACTGGAGGTCATTGTTAAGTGAAATAAGCCAGGCACAGAAAGACAAACTTTGCATGTTCTCACTTATTTGTGGGAGCAAAAATTAAAATAATTGAATTTACAGACATAAAGAGTAAAAGGATGATTACTAGAGACTGGAGTGGATAATTGGGGAATGGGGATGGCTCATGGGTACCAAAAGTAGTTAGAAAAAATGAATAAGACCTCATATGTGATAGCACAATAGGTGACTATTATAGTCAATAATAATTTAATTATACATTTAAAAATAACTAAAAGTATATAATTGAGTTGTCTGTGACACAAAGGATAAACGCATGAGGGGGATGGATACCCAATTTACCAAGATGTGATTAATATGCATTGCATACCTGTATCAAAATATCTCATGTACCCCATACTACTATGCACCCACAAAAATTAAAAATTAAAAAAAAAACAACAAGAGTTGGAAGCAAAGAAGCATGGATTGGAGTCTTACGGTCACAAGCCAAGAAAGGCCTAGAGTCACCAAAAGCTGAAGAGCCTAGAAACAGATTCTCCCCAATAGTCTTCAGAGGGAGCACAGCCCTGCTGTTTTAGTCCAGTTTTCATTGCTCATAGCAGGATACCTGAAACAGTAATTACTTCTTAGAGTTACAGAGGCTGAGAAGTCCCAGGTTGAGGGGCCACATCTGGTGAGGGCCTTCTTACTGGTGGGGACTCTGCAGAATCCCAAGATAGTACAGGGCATCATATGGCAAGGGAGCTGAACGTGCTAGCTCCAGTCTCTTCCTCTTCTTATAAAGCGACCAGTTCCATTACCATGATAACCCATTAATCCATTAACCTATTAATCCATTCATGAGGGCTCTGCCCTCATGACCCAATCACCTCTCAATACTGCCACATTGGGGATTAAATTTCAACATGAGTTTGGGAGAGGACAATCATTCAAACCATAGTCCCTGCCAACACATTGATTTTAGACTTCTGGCCTTTAGAATTGCGAGAGAATAAATTTCTCTTGTTTTAAGTCAAAAAACAATACCAAAAGAAAACAAACAAATAATAACAACAACAACAAAGAAAAGCAATGAGAAGGTTTTTAAGTAGGGGATGGCATTAATTAGAGCTGATTTTTTTTAATCCTGCTCCTGTGGGATAGAATTCAATTTTGAAAAGATTCCTCTGGCAGGCTGCAGGATGACAACAGCTTGCAGGGGAGCTTAAGTGAAATAGCTTGGGCCAAGATGGTGGTAGTGTTGCTGGTGGAGAAACATACGTAATAGACTCCAAGATAATAAGGGTCAACAGAAAGGCTTTGGTGATGGGTTAGATACGGGAGATAAGGATTAGAGATACCAAAGATGACCCCTGAGTTTCGGACTTGCATAACTGGAAGTAGTGCCATTTTACTACAAGAGGCACAGAGAGAAGACCAGGTTGGAAAGACAGGATTATGAGTTTAGTTTGGGGAAATATTGATTATTAATGCCTTTGAGACATACAAAAGGGAAAGTCGAGTGTGCAGACTTATGCAGTTTGAATTTCCTAGCACATAGTAACATCTCTACTAGCATTCATTGGATAAATAAATAGTAAAATAAAAATAAGTAAACAGGTCTTCCTCCTAAAATGAGCAAAGAAAGGAACTGGAAATCAATCTTCACCGAGTATGTTAGGAATTCATGCAGTTCTGAGTGTAATCCAAATGGCAAGGCCTCACAAATTTGTGACTATCTACAATGACTTGAGTCTTCACTATCCTCGTGAGCCTTTCTTCTTGGCTCACCCGCCTAGTAAGCCCTTCTCCTTGGCTAATAGATGGGTGTCTTCTCCCTGTGTCTTCATATGGTCTTTCCTCTGTACATGTCTACATCATGACTGACTCTTCTTCTAGGACACCAGTCATACTGGATTAGGGCCCACCCTAATGATCTCATTTTAACTTAATTCCCACTTAAAAGAACCTGCATCCAAATATAGTCACATTCTGAGCTACTTGGGGTTAGGACTTTTGGGACACAATTCAGCCCGTAACAAATGCCTTATATATATTCACAAACCAATCTGGCAATGTCCATACCAGGGGTGTAATTTGGTGACAGCAGACATTCTTCTCAGATGCCATTAGCAGCACAAGGTTCTAAGCAAAGGTAAAGAGAATAACCTCCTCAGTACCATATTTGACTGCCTGGCCCTGGAACAATATTGCTTACACAGTGAATCTGCTCACAACCCAGAATCTACAAAAGTCACTCAGGAAAATCACCTTTTCAGTGTTTTCTCTCCTTCCTTATCTACTGCAAGCACTTCTCCAAAAACAACCTTTTTAAAACACTCCCAACACCACCAGATTCCAAAGGAGAAACAACCACTCATAGCCATCCAAGCATCTTTCTCTTTCCCTTGTACAGTACCTTCTCCTATATCCCCTAAAAAGAAAGCCAGTACTGGCTCAGCCTAATTCATATTCCCTGACCAAAAAGCTTAAATCTGTATTCAAGGTAATCACTTTAGATTAACATACCAAGACAAATACCAGCTTTAAATTTGTTTAACTTAAAGAGACCATTATGAAGATTTTCCCAATCAAAATTGAAAAAAGGTAAATTGAAGTTTCCATTTCTGAAAATAAAAAACTGCTCACAACCTAAAAACATTAAAGTTTATTTTTAAAAAGTCAACACAAGCATATGTAAAAGTTCAAACAGATCAAATTCAACCTATGTCTCCCAGTCTACACCCCAGAAGGAACCAATTTTATCTGTTTTGTGTGTGTGTATTCTTGCAAACACAGTCTATGATTATACAAGTATTTACATGTATATATTCCTTTTTCATTTTAAGCAAACAGTAGAATTTGCCCTTTCTGGTACCTTTTAAATACCTTGCAGGGTACTTAATAACTTGGTGGTCATTCCACGTATAAACTGCCTCTTTCTTTTTAATGGGTGGATCCTATGAATGAAAATTACCGATTACATAGATGTACATAATCATCCAGTCCTCAACACATGGACATTCCTGTTTCCAATCTTTTGCAATTATGAACTGTTGCCAAGAATACCCTTATTACTGGAAAGGGGTCCCAATCCAGACCCCAAGAGAAGGTTCTTGGATCTCACTCAAGAAAGAATTTGAGGTAAATCTATAAAGTGAAAGCAAGTTTACTAAGAAAGTAAAGGAATAAAGAATGTCTATTCCACAGGCAGAGCAGCCCGGAGGGCTGCTGGTTGCCTATTTGTATGGTTATTTCTTGATTATATGCTAAACAGGAGGTTTATTATTCATGTCTCCCCTTTTTTTAGACCATATCTCCTTTTTTAGACCATGACGTTGCCATGGCATTTGTGAACTGCCATGGTGCCAGTGGGAGTGTCATTTAGCATGCTAATATATTATAATTAGCAAATAATGAGCAGTGAGGATGCCCAGAGGTCACTTTTATCGCCATCTTGGTTTTGGTGGGTTTTAGCTGGCTTCTTTACCACAGACTGTTTTATCAGCAAGGTCTTTATGACCTGTACCTTGTGCTGATCTCCTATCTCATCCTGTGACTTAGAATGTCTAACCTCCTGGGAATGCAGCCCAGTAGGTATCAGCCTTATTTTACCCAGCCCCTACTCATGATGGAGTCACTCTGGTTCAAACGCCTCTGGCACCATTATATATTTGTTCAGCATCTTTTCATATGCCTATTTGCCATCTATATACCTTCTTTGTGAGGTATCGGTTTAGATCTTTTGCCCATTTTTTAATTGGGTTGTTTATTTTCTTATTGCTGAGCTTTAAGAATTCTTTTTTTTTTCATTTGCCATCTAATCTTTTAAAAAGTTCTGTGGGAACATAGTAGGTATATATAATTTATGGGGTATGTGAGATATTTTGATACAGGCATGCAATGATGTGAAATAAACACTTCGGGGAGAACGGGATCTCCATCCCCTCAAGCATTTATCCTTTGAGTTATAAACAATCCAATTACATTTTTAAAGTTATTTTAAAATGTATAATTAAGATATACTTGATTATATTCACCCTGTTGTGCTATCAAATAGGTCTCATTCATACTTTCTTTTTTTGTACCCATCAACCATCCCCATATCCCCACAAGTCCCTCTGCCCACCCTTCTCAGCCTCTGGTAACCATCCTTCTACTATGTCCATGAATTCAATTGTTTTGATTCTTAGATCCCACAAATAAGTGAGAATATGCAATCTTTGTCTTTCTGTGCCTGGCTTATTTCACTTTACATAATGACCTCTGGTTCCATCCATGTTGTTGCAAATAACAGGATCTCATTCTTTTTTATGGCTGAATAGTACTTCTTGTGTATATGTACCCGTTTCTTTATCCATTCATCTGTTGATGGATACTTACATTCCAAATCTCAGCTACTATTAACAGTGCTACCACAAATATGCAAGTGCAGATATCTCTTTGATATACTGATTTCCTTTCTTTTGGGTATATACCTAGCAGGGGGATTCCTGGATCACATGGTAGATCTAGTTTTTTGAGGAACCTCTAAACTGTTGTTCATAGTGGTTGTACTAATTTATATTCCCACCAACAGTGTACAAAGAGTTCCCTTTTCTCCACATCCTCACCAGTATGTGTCATAGCCTGTTTTTTGGATAAAAGCCATTTTAACCGGGGTGAGATGATCTCGTTATACTTTTGATTTGCATTTCTCTGATGATCCATGATACTGAGAACCTTTCCATATGCCTGTCTGCCATTTGTATGTCTTCTTTTGAGAAATGTCTATCCAAATCTTTTACCCATTTTAAAATCAAGTTATTAGATTTTATTTCCTACAGAGTTGTTTGAGCACCTTATAGATTCTGGTTATTAATACATCGTTAGATGGGTAGTTTGCAAATATTTTCTCTCATTCTGTGGGCTGTCTCTTCCCTTTGTTTTGTTTGTTCGTTTGTTTGTTTGAGACGCAGTCTTGCTCTGTCGCCCAGGCTGCAGTGCAGTGGCGTGATCTCTGCTCACTGCAAGCTCTGCCCCCCAGGTTCATGCCATTCTCCTGCCTCAGCCTCCCGAGTAGCTGGGACTACAGGCACCCGCCACCACGCCCAGCTAATTCTTTTGTATTTTTAGTAGAGATGGGGTTTCACCGTGTTCACCAGGACGGTCTTGATCTCCTGACCGCGTGATCCGCCCGCCTCGGCCTCCCAAAGTGCTGGGATTACAGGCATGAGCCACCCTGCCCAGCCCTCTTCCCTTTGTTGATTGTATCCTTTGCTGTGCAGAAACTTTTTAACTTGATGTGATCCTATTTGTCCATTTTCGCTTTGGTTGCCTGTGCTTGTTGGGTATTGCTCAGAAATTTTTGGCCAGACCAATGTCCTGGAGATTTTCCCCAATGTTTTCTTGTAGTAGTTTCATAGTTTAAGGTCTTAAAGTCTTTAATCCATTTTTATTTTTTTATAGGACAAGAGATAAAGGCCTAATTTCATTCTTTTGCATACTGACATCCAGTTTTCCCAGCACCATTTATTGAAGAGACTGTCTTTTCCCTAGTGTATGGTCTTGGCACCTTTGTTACAAATGAGTTCACTGTAGGTGTGTGGATTTGTTTCTGGGTTCTCTATTCTGTTTTATTGGTCTATGTATCTGTTTTTATGTGAGTACCATGCTGTTTTGGTGCTGAAAGCTCTGTAGTATAATTTGAAGTCAGGTAATGTGATTCTTCCAGGTTTGTTCTTTTTGCTTAGGATAGTTTTGGCTATTCTGGGTCTTCTGTTACTCCATATAAATTATAGGATTGTTTTTTCTATTTCTGTGTAGAATGTCATTGATGTTTTGAAAGGGATTGCACTGAATCTGTAGATTGCTTTGGGTAATATGGACATTTTAACAATATTGATTCTTCCAACTCATGAACATGGAATTTTTTCCATTTTTTGTGTCATCTTCAATTTCTTTCATCAGTGTTTTATAGTTTTCATTATAGAGATATTTTGCTTCTTTGGTTAATTCCTAGGTACCTAATTTTATGTGTAGATATTGTAAATGGGATTACTTTTCAATTTCTTTTTCACATTGTTCACTGTTGGCATATAGGAATGTTACTGATTTTTGTGTGTTGATTTTGTATCCTGCAACTTTACTGAATTTGTTGATCAGTTCTAATAGTTTTCCTTTGGAGTCTTCAGGTTTTTCCAAATATAAGATCATATCATCTACAAACAAGGATAATTTGACTTCTTCCTTTCCAATTTGGATGCCCTTTATACCTTTCTCTCGTCTGCTTTAGCTAGGACTTCCAGTACTAGGTTGAATAACAGTGGTGACAATGGGCATCCTTGTTGAGTTCCAGATCTTAGAGGAAAAGCTTTGTTTTTTTCCTATTCAGTATGATACTAGTTGTGGGACTGTCATATATGGCTTTTATTATGTTGAGGTAAGCTCCTTCTATCCCGTTTTTTTACGGCTTTTATCACGAAGGGATGTCAAATTCTATCAAATACTTTTTTGGCATCAATTGAAATGGTATGGTTTCCAGTCTTCATTCTGTTGATATGATGTATCACGCTGATTTATTTGCAACCATCCTTGCATCCTAGGGATAAATCCCCTTTGATCATGATGAATGATCTCTCTAATGTATTGTTGAATTCAGTTTGCTGATATTTTATTGAGGATTTTTGCATCAACATTCATCAGAGATATTGGCCTGTAGTTTTCTCTTTTCAATGTGTCTTTGGTTTTAGAATCAGGGTAATACTGGCCTTGTAGAATGAGTTTCGAAGTACTCTCTCTTCCTGGTGTTAGTTCTCCTTCAAATGTTTAGTAAATTTAGCAGTTAGGCCATCTTAAGAGTTCTTTATCAGACGTATGTTTTGCAAATATTTCTTCCTTGTATTTCATTCTCTTAACAGTGTCTTTCACAGAACGGAGGTTTTAATTTTTTTAATTTTAAGTTTTGAGATGGAGTTTCACTCTTTGTTGCCCAGGCTGGAGTGCAGTGGCACGATCTCGGCTCACTGCAACCTCCGCATCCCGGGTTCAAGCAATTCTCCTATCTCAGCCTCCTGAGTAGCTGGGATTATAGGCGCCTGCCACCATGTCCAGCTAATTTTTTTTTTTTTTTTTTTTGAGATGGAGTCTCCCTCTGTCGCCCAGGCTGGAGTGCAGTGACACGATCTTGGCTCACTGCAACCTCCACCTCCTGGGTTCAAGCGATTCTCCTACCTCAGCCTCCCCAAGTAGCTGGGACTACAGGCATGCGACACCACGCCCAGCTAACTTTTTTTGTATTTTTAGTAGAGACAAGGTTTCACCATGTTGGCCAGGCTGGTCTCCAAATCTTGACCTCAGGTGATCTGCCCGCCTCAGCCTCCCAAAGTGCTGGGATTACAGGCATGAGTCACTGCGCCTGGCCAGAGGTTTTTAATTTTAATGAAGTCCAACTTACCAGTTTTTTCTTTCATGGATTGTACTTTTGGTGTTGCATCTAAAACCTCATTGCCAAACACAAGGTCAACTATATTTTTTCCTATGTTATCTTCCAGAAGTTTTACAGTTTTGCATTTTACATTTAGGTCTGCAGCCCACTTTGAGTTAAATTTTGTGGAAGGTATAAGGTCTGCATGTAGATTTTTTTTTTTTAATGTGGCTTTCCGGTTGTTCTAGCGCCATTTGTTAAAAAGACTATTATTGCTCCATTGACTTGCCTTTGTTCCTTTGTCAAAGGTCAGTTGACCATTTATGGGTGGGCTCTCTATTCTGTTCCATTGATCTATGCGTCTATTCTTTCTCAAATACCACACCGTCTTGATTACTGTAGCTTGATGTTAGGTAATGTCAGTGCAACTTCTTTGGTATTGTGTTGGTTATTCTGGGTTTTTTGCCTTTACATAGAAGTTTTAGAATCAATTTGTCAATATATGCAAAATCACTTGCTGAAATTTTGGTTGGGATTGCACTGAATTTGTAGATCAACCTGGGAAGAATTGACATCTAAATTGATTCTTCTAATCTATGAACTCAGAATAGCTTTCTGTTATTTAATCTTTTTTTATTTTTTCCATTAGAGTTTTATTATAGTTTTCTGCATATAGATCCTGTACATATTTCAGATCCATATCTTTTTTTTTTTTTTTTGGAGATAGAATTTTGCTCTATCACCCAGGCTGGAGTGCAGTGGAGTGATCTCGGCTCACTGCAACCTCTGCCTCCTGGGTCCAAGCAATTCTCGTGCCCCAGCCTCCCAAGAAGCTGGGATTACAGGCATGCACCACCGCACCCAGCTAATTTTTGTATTTTTAGTAGAGACAAGGTTTCCCCATGTTGGCCAGGCTGGTATTGAACTCCTGGCCTCAAGCAATCTCCCACCTTGGCCTCCCAAAGTGCTGGGACTATAGGTGTGAACCACTGCGCCCTGCCTAGATCCATATCTAAGTACAGGTTGAGTATCCCTAAATCTGAGAATCAGAAACACTCCAAAACCCAAAACTTCAAGCCCCGACATGACATTCAAAGGAAATGTTCATTGGCGCATTTCAGATTTAGAATTTTTGGATTAGGATGCTCAATGGCTAAGTTTATAATTCAAATATTTCAAAACCTAAAAAAATCTGAAATCCAAAACACATCTGGTCTCAAGCATTTCAGATACGTGATACTCAACCTGTATTACTTTGGGAGACAGTACTATTGTAAATGGCATTTTTAAATTATAAATTCCAATTGTTCATGGCTGGTGTATAGGAAAACTGACTTTTGTATTCAACCTTATATCCTAAAATTTTACAGAAGAAGTTTTATTTCTTCCTTCCCAATATGTATATACTTTTAATTTACTTTTCTTGTTAGCTAGAACACCCAGTACCACGTTGAAAAGACTGGTGACAGGGGACATGCTTGCCTTGTGTCAGACTTTAGGTGGAAAGAATGTAGTTTCTCACAATAGAAACAATCTATTGTTAGCTGCAGAATTTTTGTAGATGCTCTTTATCAAGTTGAGGAAGTTCTCCTTTATTCCCAGTTTGCTGAGTTTTTATCATGAATGGATGTTGAGGATGGGCACTTCTTTTATTTGTGTGTGTGTGTGACAGGATCTCACTCTGTCACCCAGGCTGGGGTGCAACCTCACCTCTCAGGTTGAAGCGATACTCCCAAGGAGCTAGGACTACAGACGCCACCACATCCAGCTAATTTTTTAAAAAACTTTTGTAGAGGTGGGGTCTCATTATGTTGCCCAGGCTGGTCTAGAACACTCTGGCCTCCCAAAGTGCTGGGATTACAGCCGGGAAACACTGCACCTGGCCAAGGGTTTGCACTTTTAAAATGCTGCTTTAAATCAATCTATCCCAGAAATTGTAAGCAACATAAAACGTAAAGCAAGGGAAGTGAGTATGAAATAGCAACTGTTACAAAAACTGCCTACTATAATCAATATTCTTGTGCAATGCAGTATGCTGAGCGTGGGAGCCCCAAAACAATCACTTGCCTCCATGGTCTTTGGCAAATAGATATTACTTTATTTTTTATTTTTGAGACAAGGTCTTGCACTATCGCCCAAGCTGGGGTGCAGCAGCGAGATCTAGCTCACCGCAGCCTCCACCTCCTGGGCTCAAGCCATCCTCCCACTTCAGCCTCGGGAGTAGCTGGGACTACAGGCGCGCCACCAAACCTGGCTAATTTTTGTATTTTTGGTAGAGACGGGGTATCGCCATGTTGCCCTTGCCCTCGAACTCCTGACCTCAAGTGATCGGCCCACTGGACCTCCCCAAGCGCTGAGATTACAGGCGTGAGCCACCGTGCCCGGCCTCCAAATAGTTAAGACTTTAAACTTAGAAACCCTATTCACAACACAAACTCCGAGTGAAGCTCAGTGGCATTTTCTTACAGGAAGAAATACAGGAGTTAATCAACAGGTATGTGGGATGTTCCCACATCAAATCCTAAAGATAAAATTTTAACTCAGTTCCTCCTGCACTATCTGATTCTCCCCAACCTTGTCTCGCAGAAACCACAGCGCAGCCTGAAAACACGCCCCGTCTAGATTCAACACCTCATTTAGAAATTCAATTTCTCGTTGCTAGTTGGATAGCGTTTGCCAAGTAATTTGAAAAAATAAAAATAAACCAAGTGGTCTGGGATTTAAACAAGATAATGTAGGGTGAAAAAAGCACTCAGGTGCGGACAGCCATGGAGCGTGACTTCCTGTGCACTCTTTCCCCGCCAGCTCAACGCCAGAGCCGCGCGCTAGGCGGAGACTGTTGGTGGCGGAGGCCGGAGTCGCACGCCTACGAGACTGCGCGGACCCGCCCGAAAGGAAAATGGAAGTAGTGGCGTGAGGCTGCGACAGTGAAGGCTATTTTTCTCTTTTTAAAGGGCCGCTAGACCTCCCGTATAAAGGAAGCGCCCGACGGGCCTCCGAAGTACACGCCCAGGCCCCCATAGCGCAGCCGCCCGACCGCCTCTCTCCACACCGGCCAGAGTCCACCCTCTCCCACTTTCCCCTCCCCTCCCCGCCCCTTCCCTCCCCACCCCTCCCCGCCCCTTCCCTCCCCACCCCTTCCCTCCCCACCCCTTCGCCCTGCCAACCCTAGACCCGGCATGCGCTGCGCCGACCTTTTCCTTCCGAGCCGACCCCCCCCACCTTCGGCGCCTCCCAATGACAAGCGGCGCGGAGCATTGTGGTCCCGTGCGCAAGAGCGAGGCCGAGGGCAGAAAAAGAAAGCAAAAGACTAGGGCGAGTCGGTAGAGCGGGCCCCGCGCATGCGCAAGGGCGGAGGCGGTGGTGAAAAAGGGTGGTGCGTGGTCTACGGCGAGCGGAGTGGGGCGGGGTCGCGCGCCTTGGCGGGGAGTCCGCGAGCCAGGAGGGGCGGGGGGTGAATGAAGGAGCGGGCGGAGGAGGAAGTGTCATGGCGTCGGGCCGTGGAGCTTCTTCTCGCTGGTTCTTTACTCGGGAACAGCTGGAGAACACGCCGAGCCGCCGCTGCGGAGTGGAGGCGGATAAAGAGCTCTCGTGCCGCCAGCAGGCGGCCAACCTCATCCAGGAGATGGGACAGCGTCTCAATGTGTATCCTTTTCTGTTCGCCGCCGCTCACGCCCTGTTTCCCTTGCCCGGTCGCCGGGCCTGGTGCCCCGCGAACATGGCGCCGCCGGCCTCGGCCTTCGCTGGGCCTCGGCGCCGCGGTCAGGGAAGTAATGTTCCGGCTCGGGCAGTCGCGAGGGGCCAGCAGAGGAAGGGAGGAGGAGATAGGACCCCAGGAATGCGGGCCAGGAGCCTGCGTTGTGTAATCTGTTTGGGGCAGCGCGTGGTGGTGGCGGCGGGGGTTGGGAGTGTGGCTCAGGCGAAAGAGGAATTTTAGGGATTATTGCAGAAAAGGGGCGGCTCCCTGGACTTGTCCCTGACCCCGAAGGGTTTGAGAGGTAGGAGGGTTAGCGATGCTGAAAGGCCTAAGTGTTTGCCGCAGCCTTTCCCGGCTCTCGTCGCCGGCTTGATGGCGGTTCTCTTCTACCTTGGGAGCGCACTGGAGGTCTTTATGTTCTTGGCGTGGTTTTGTATGGGTGTGTGCGCGCGCGTTTCAACTGTTTCATTTTGAGTTTAGTCAGTCGTAGCCATTGATAAATAGTTCCGGGGCCTTCAGCGCTGTTAGAGTGAAAAGATCAGCAGTTCTTATTCCCATTTATTTGGCGTCAAGCCTATTCTCTTCCTGCCGCCCCACCCCCCGCGGGCATTTATTTCTTTATTTCCAGTTTGGGGTTTGGATTTGAATGGGAGGTATTGGAAAAGAACCTGGGAATTTTCCAACAAAATTGTTCTGGGAATGAGATCTTGCTTTTGTCAGATATTTCCTAAATATTACGTTCCAGCTCTCAGCTTACGATAAACACTGCGATTGTTTATATGCACAGGTTTTATATGCACCATTCTTTCACCAAATTCAACAAAAATGTAAGTACTAGTTTGTTGTCTGTTTTTACTGTCCGCAAATTTGAGGGTAAATCGATACGCAGAAAAAAAGTTGGTCATTGCGTTGTTGGATTTAGTGTTCTGAATTAACGGTAAACGTATATCACGTGATAAATATTTTGCTTCAAATGCGGGGTTTTTGTGTTTTTAAAATTTATGATGAATTAAACTGCAAGGCACTGTTAAGCTCTGCCAGGCCTTTTAAGCTAAAAAAGAAAAACATTTATTTCTTTACAGAGTTATTACATAGGTTTTCTTCATTTAAATTCTATACTTAACATTTGAATAATTTCAGTAGTGATGTACAGTGGAATTGGGCAAGCCTGGTCGTTCTGTGATACATCTTAATTATGTTGGACTCATTGTTTAAAAGACTGTCAATTGAGATTAAATTAATTATGACATTCTTTTGAAAGAGCTATTTAGTAGAAATAATTCATTTCTTCATTTGCTAACCTAGTAATTTCTTAAGATGTCAACGTTTCTGTTTATCACGTTAGCATCAGTTGTCTCCTAAAATTTTGGGTGATTCAAACGTCCACTCTTGCTTCAGATATAGTACGTCAGGAGTATGTTTATGTATTATTAGTAAAATTTACACCTGAATATTAAGGTATATAACCTGTAAACCTTGACAAATAGAGTAATGGCATTTTGTTGAAATGTTAATTTCATTTATGAAAGATACGAGTTTGGTGTATGTTGAGTAACACGCATACTGTGTTGTGTGTGTTAAAGAAAATTGCATATTGTTTAGAAATGTTTAACTCTGCTTTAATTCTATCTTTATTTGTTACTTTTTATCATAGTTATTTTTAGAATATTATTCTGAAAGGTATGTGTAGAAAAATGGACCAAAGAAGACTTTCTGCTATTTGTGGATAGTCATTAGGACTTATTTGCTAAGAAAACAATCCTAGTAAAGATCCTCACAATATTATTTTTGAAATGGAAGGAAAGGCTACATGGTTTAGATTGAGTCCTACCTTAATCTCTTCGGATCCTATTTCATTTATCAGTTTGGCATACAGGTTTATCTTGGACCACATGTATTTTAATATACATTTTGATCTCTTGAAGACTTCTTCTATTTCTTTTTTAAATCTGCATAATTCTTGCTCTGTTGCTTCTAGTTTCCTAGTTATTTCTTGTGCATAACATTTAGGTCAGTGATAGTGTTATGGAAGAGAAAGGAAGCCATTGGTGATAACATTTAGATTAAGGGAATTCAATTTTTATATAAATTGTCTCCAAAGGCAGTAGTGAACTAATGAATGTTAATATAAATTTGGCGTTCCTTACGTAACCCTGGATAATAATGGTAGAAATTACAAATCAAAATAGTTCTGACTATTCTTTATATGGCTACAGATGTCCCATTTGCCGAATCAGGCATACTTTTGTACTTCCAATAAATGATCTAGCCACAAGTCTTCACTTCTTTTATTTATTAATTTTTTTTTTATTTTTTTGAGACAGAGTCTCACTCTGTCACCCAAGCTGGAGTACAGTGGCGCTGTCACAGCTCACCACAACCTCTGCCTCCCTGGTTCAAGCTATTCACCTGCCTCAGCCTCCCGAGTAGCTGGGACTACAGGTGTGTGCCACCACTCCCGGCTAATTTTTGTATTTTTAGTAGAGAGGGGGTTTCACCATGTTGGCCAGGCCGGTCTTGAGCTCCTGACCTCAGGTGATCCGTCCGCCTCGGCCTCCCAAAGTGCTGGGATTACAGGCACGAACCACCGTGCCCGGCCATCTTCACTTCTTTGTTTTGAGCCCTCCTTATAATTTGTCTTTATGGCGTGGTTGGCGTGCTTTACAACAAATACCCTGCTTAAAGCCAGAATTCACAACTTTAGATTGTCATTTGCATTCTAGCTTTCACTATTTTACTTAAATGTTTTCCTTCAATAAAAAGGCCAAGGTATTAATTTTTTATTACCTTCTTTAATGTCTTATTGTGTATGAAGGTAAACTTCAGCATTTTTACGTAGAGTCAGTAATAATTGAAATCTGTTCATATCTGTTTTGAGAAATATTATTATACCCTTCATATCTGTTGTCTTTTTTTACCTTTGCTATTATAATATCAAAAGTGGTTTTTATATTTGTGTCAGTGCACTTGCATCAATTGCACCGCCTCACTTTTATCTTTCTTCCCCCCTGTTCTTTTAGGGCAAAGGGGGTGGTCTGAAATTGAATGTGAGTCGCTTTTAAATTTGTATTATTGCACACCAGTGGGAAATTTTTTTCTATATACTGAAATGTCATGGTAAACTTTAAAAAGCGTGAATCTTCACCAGAGTAAACTGAACACCGTTCAGCAAATTAAACCCTATGAAATAACAAGCTTAAATAAGTTAAGATGCTAGTGACAAACTATATCTAGTCTTATAGTAAATATTAATAACATCCATTAACTGTGTGAAAATATTTTTAAATGTTCAGGTGACTTAATTATATTTTCCCACATTGACATATTAAAAGTTTTAAAACCCCCAAAAGTAATGTGCTGCTGTATTAATATTTAAGAATTAAATCAGTATCAGCATGTTTTGGTGACCCAGAAATGGTCTCTTATCATTGAGTTCTTTTGTCAGTTACTCAGAGTTGAATAGCTGTCAGCAGTAAATGACTTTTATATGTAGCCTAATTAGATAAATCTACACTTTGTTCACTAGATGCAATGAGGTTCATGTAATTGGAATTAATAAAGAATGGCCTTGCTGGATCAAGCTCAAAAATAAATTTAGTAAAGTGTAAAAGCCCTGGAGCCAAAAGTGATGCCAAGGTATATACTGAGGGAAAGCACCCACCCCGCAAGTCACACTTAAGTAGATATTGACCCAGCTTCTCTTACAAACTCCTAATTTGGTCTTTTGTGATGCATTTTTTTCTTATACCAGTTCCAGGTCTCTTAAGATTAGGTTGTAAAGAGCACACCCTTTTCTAAGTATTTTTGTTGGTCATGGTCTGTTCTCATAGCACATCTCCAATTTATTTGATCTTTTCCATCTTCTCTTAGTTCCATTGCCTCTTTCTTGAGCTCTAGCAATCAGAACTCCATGTATAATATGCAAGATTTAAAGCTATTGTAGGGCCTGGCATGGTAGCTAATGCCTGTAATCCTGGCACTTTGGGATGCTGAAGTGGGCGGATCCCTTGAGGTCAGGAGTTCAAGACCAGCCTGGCCAATATGATGAAACCCCATCTCTACTAAAAATATAAAAATTAGCTGGGTGTGGTGACACGTGCCTGTAATCCCAGCTACTGGGGAGGCTAAGGCAGGAGAATCACTTGAACCTGAGAGGTGGAGGTTGCAGTGAGCCGAGATCACATCACTGCACTCCAACCTGGGCAACAGAGTGAGACTCTGTCTCAAAAAACAATAATAATAATAATAAAAATAAATAAATTTTGCTTTTTCTCCTGTTCATTTCAATTCATTGTTATACTCTGGTCATGTTTTACAGGAGTCAAATCAGCATGTGTTTCATTGTGAAGTCTAAGCAGGTGTTTATAGCTTACTTCTCTTTCTGCCTTTTAGTTTAATAAAGCAATAATTAATCCAACAATAATCTTATGCCCAAGATCCATTAGCATTACTTGGAAATACTGCAGTGCTGTCCAGTAGAACTTTCTGCATAGCGCAAGTTTTGTGTATCTGTGCTCTTCAATGTAGTAGGTACTAACCTGTAAATTTGAGACGATTAGCCTAGATGATTTTTAAATTCCTTTTAAACTATAAATTACCTGGTTGAAATTTTATTAAGATCTCACTATGCCAGGCACTTTATATTTGTCTTGTTTTCTCAGGTAAAGTATTCTCCTAAGGAAGCAGACACAGTTACCAAGTGACTTGTCTGAAATTAAAACTATTACGTGGCTGGGATTTGAACCCAAGTCCTTTGCTTAATCCCAAACTGTAGTTCTCACTTTTTCCTGTTCTAGTATATTTCAGAAGTAGAGCACAGTAGCAATTTATGCCAGTGATTTGTAAGATTTATAAAGTAAACAATGAAAAAACCTCAGATTTTTATTTGCCTGCCTCATTGCACTAAATCCAATGAGGTCCTCTTTATAAGTCCCAAATTCCTCTTTTTCAACTATACATCAGTGTTAGCATTTATGCATTGTGTATCACTGTTTTTCCTTAGGGTGCTTTCTCTTTGCTTTCATGTGACTGTGCTCTGTCAGGTTTTAAGACTCAGCTGAAGTTGCTACTCTTTCATAAAGCATTCCCCAGATAACTCTCTTTTCCATTTGTGAATTTATCTCTCTGATCTTACGTTTGAATCTTATTCACATCCAGTTGTATTCCATCTATTTGGGAGTTTATAGTGCTGTAGTGTAACTGTACATATATGAGATGAGTGTTTTCTTTTTAATTGTAAAATATATAAAACCACCAAACAAATGTATAGTAGATTATTATAAAACAACCTTGTAATCACCAACCAAGTCAAGAAATAGAACTTTGCCAACTACCCCGGAATGTCTCCATGAGCTCAACTCAGTGTCGATCCCCTCCCTCCAAAAGTAACCAGTATTCTTTTTTATTTTTTTGAGATAGGAGTCTGGTCTTGTCACCCAGGCTGGAGTGCAGTGGTGCAATCTCGGCTCACTGCAACCTCCGCCTCCTGAGTTCAAGTGAATCTCCTGCCTTAGCCTCCTGGGTAGCTGGGATTACAGGCATGCACCACCATGCCCGGCTAATTTTTGTATTTTTAGTAGAGACGGGTTTTCACCATGTTGGTCAGGCTGGTCTCAAACTCCTGACCTTGTGATTCCCCCCACCTCGACCTCCCAAAGTGCTGGGATTACAGGCGTTAGCCACCTCGCCCGGCCCCAGTATTCTTACTCTAATCACTTTCTTTATAGTTTTAGCACCCAACTCTCCATTCCCAAATACCATAGACCTTGCTCATTATTAAAAATTTGGTAAGTCTTTGAAGTCTCTCAGTATGCATGTTTCCCCTCCATCTTTTTATGTCACCTAAGTTGTAGCTGTTGAAGGACCTTAGAGTGTGTGACCTGTAGAGTTTCCAACTGTCTGAATTTTGCTGATTGTATACTCATGGTGCAGTTTGCTGTGTTCCTTTTTTCTTGCATTCCTGGAAAAATTGATGATTAGATCCAGAAACTTAATCAGACTCCTGTTAGATCCCTTAGGCAAGGCTATAGATGGTGTTAATGTTCTTTGGTCAGAAGGTCTAAAGTCTGGTTGTCTCTCTTTGTAGTGTTAGTGGCTGCTGATATTCAATGCCTGGGTCCTTTCATTCATTGGTGATACTCTAATTCTGTCATTTCTTTCTTACAAATTGGTATTTTTGTATTGGAATTCTTGATTCATCTCCTATATGGACACCCAGTGGTACGTATCATATAGGATAATTACTGGATTTTTGCCCTTTTTGTGATATAATTCACATACTGTACATTTCACCCATTGAAAGTATGATTCCGTGGGGTTTGTGGGTTTTTTAAAGAATATTCACAGAGGTGTGCATCAATTTTTAGAAGTCTTCACTACACCAAAAAGAAACCCCCAACCCACAGTCATTTCTCCCTATTCTTCCCCCAGCCTATTAATAGACATTTCATTAATGGAATCCTACAGTATGTTGTCCTTTGTGACTGACTTCTTTCACTTACCGTGTTTTCAAGGCTCATCTATGTTGTTGTATTTATCAGTAGGTTGTTTACTTTTCTTGCTGTACTACCCATTATTCCACTGTATGGCTAGACCACATTATATATATGTTCATCAGTTGGTGGGCATTTGGATTGTTAGCCACTTTTTGGCTAATATGAATAGTGCTGTTAAGAACATTTGTGTACAAGTTTTTGTGTAGACTTGTGTTTTTGGTTTCTCTTGGGCTTATACCCAGGAGTAGAATTGCTGGATCATATGGTAACTCTAGATTCCAATAATATTGGAAACTTGGATAGCTGCCTTTTTTTTTTTTTTTTTTTTTTTTTTTTGAGACTAGGTCTCCCTCTGACACCCGGGCTGGAGTGCAGTGGCACAATCATGGCTCACTGCAGCCTCAACCTCCTGGGTTCAAGTGATTCCCCCACCTTAGCCTCCCAAGTAGCTGGAATTACAGGCACGTGCCACCACACAGTTAATTTTTTTAATTTTTTATAGAGACAGGGGTCTCACCGTGTTGTCCAGGCCATTCTTAAACCCCTGGACTCAAGCAGTCCTCCTGCCTCAGCCTCCCAACACTCAGCCTAAAGCAGCTCTTTCCAGTGTGATTTGTCACTTTAAGCACCACTCTTCTAGTCTTTTCTTACAGTCTTTGTGTGAACTGAATACTCTTCGGTTACTCATTTTTGTGAGATATTAGCTTTCCTGAACTTCAAAAAGGTGATGTACCTTCGAGTGCTTTAATAATTTCACAGAGCTCCCTTTTCTGTTATTTTGTATAATGTTCAGAAGTGTAGCAGCTTACTTTCTGGGAGTTTCTGGCCCTCTTCCCCTCCACATTTTTAGTTTCTCTTTTCCCTTCTTCCTATCTTGCTGATTGTGCTTTTCCTCCCAATGGTTTCTCTTCAAACTGGAGTCTTGGAAGAGAACCTTGGAAGATCAATTTCAAAAGTTTGTAGAAGTTAGCTTCAGTCTTTTAATCCTTACTGTAGGTCTCTTGCATCCATCTACTTATTGGACTGGCAAAACTCCCAGTGCTAGCTGCTCTTCTCACATTGGCCTGCCATGATTTCCAGTGAATGTCTTTTGGCTCTTTGAGGTTCTTCTTATATCAAGTCCAGCACATGCCCCATTCCTTTGCATCTTGTTGCACTGTGCTGTGTATGTTGACATAGTAGCCTGTTTTTTCCTCATTCATATGTGTTAGGAATTCCCTAGGAATGGCTTGTCATGTGATTTGGTTGTAGCTATCCATGGGGTTTTGGTTTTGCTATCTTGTTGCTCTGTTTTTCTGTGGGGATTTAAGTATCCCCTCTGCAGCCGTCAACTCAGAATTCTTCAGGTAAATCACTAAAAGTTTACCTTCATTCAGAAGATGATACACTCATTTCCAGTGGGACCACAATAGGCTGTCATTTAAATGTACTTATAAATACTTCTGGAAAGATGAAGTTGATTTTTTAAAAAGAATAAATCACTTGAAGTTTCTGTTAAATAAGGAAGCTGTGGGAGAGTTCATTTATTAATAGGCATTACAAAGAATATATGATATTCTTGATTGATTTTCTCAAATTAATTCTGAAAGCTACTCTAGAACTTCCCCAGAAAGCTTTAAATGTTATTTTGAAACATGCTGCTCTTATCTGCCTAATTACAGGGATACTGACTTCAGTGACTCTGTATTATTATAGAAGTCTTATGAAGTATTCCTGAAGCGGCTTAAAATTTTTTTTTGCAAAATTAAATGATTGTGAAATAACTCATACCTTTTCTCTGCACACACAGATACATGTATATTTTAGCCTTGGTAATTTATATGCTTCTCTGTGGTCCTAGCTCATCCTTTTTGTTGAGTCATCGCATGGCAGGAGTGGAAGAGAGTGAACCCAGTCCTGCAAGATCCAAGGCGCTTTCAAACCATAACAAAATCTAAACTTAGGTGTATAGAGTAGAATAGGTTAATATATTAACAAATGTGCATTGAGTGTTTGCATTGGCCAAGGCATACAAATGTCTCAGTATAAAATCAGACAGATTTTATATAGTTTATAAACTGATTTTCAAGGCCATTGCAGAACAGGAGTTTTGTTTTTAGTATTAATAGCTAAAATTGGTTAAGGTAATTTTTTAAGTGAAAATCCAATTAGATAACTGCATTTTATTATAAACATACATATACATTCTAGGGAGTACATATTTACACATGTTCTAGGGATTAGGGGAAATGATGGAATCTCCTTACCACTCTACATTTTCTGGTGTTAACCTAATATTTTACCCTTAAATAAGCTAAGGCTCTGATTGTTAGTGACATATTACATACTCTTTATATGGCTATATATAAGGAAATACATGTAACGTGTATTTTTCTCTAAATTATTTGGAGCTGATACAGAAAAGAAATGGATGAGAACTGTAGAAGTTCACCTATTTGTTGTTAAAAGTTAAAAGTGAAGTTAAGGCTTGTGCTTAGTGACAATATGCAGTTCAAGCAATTCTCCTGCCTCAGCCTCTCAAGTAGCTGGGATTATAGGCATGTGCCACCACACCTGGCTAATTTTAGTAGAGACGGGGTTTCACCATATTGGTGAGGCTAGTCTCGAACTCCTGACCTCAGGTAATCCACCTGCCTTGGCCTCCCACAGTGCTGGGATTACAGCATGAGCCACCATGCCCGGCCTCACATTGTATTTCTTTTTTTTTTTTTTTTTTTTTTTCTGAGACGGAGTTTCACTCTTGTTGCCCAGGCTGGAGTGCAATGGCGCGATCTCGGCTCACCACCGCCTCTGCCTCCCAGGTTCAAGCAATTCTCCTGCCTCAGCCTCCCAAGTAGCTGGGATTACAGGCATGCGCCAACACTCCCGGCTAATTTTGTATTTTTAGTAGAGCCAGGTTTTCTCCATGTTGGTCAGGCTGGTCTAGAACTCCCGACCTCAGGTGATCCGCCCGCCTCAGCCTCCCAAAGTACTGGGATTACAGGCATGAGCCACCGTGCCCAGCCTATATTTCTATTTGACAGTGACGGTGTGGGCTATAGTCATTTGTATCCACCAGCAAATAGAATTACTATTGGCCATTCACACTATAGTAATTCCTTCCAAAGGCAAATGTGCACTTTCACACTAATCTTAAACTGAGGGTTCATTTAGAAGTTGAAAAAAAAAAAATGGGAAAGATGTTTCTTCTGTGGCCAAACATCGGAAGATAATGAAACTTTATATAGTTCCATGCTTAAAAAGAAATACCTGAGAGGGCAGGAAGAGAAAATTCTGAGGGTTTGGGGGTAATCTTTAAATGATGCAAGGATTCAGAGAGGATACCAGGTATTTCCACACCCCCACCCCAAGGTAGATATTTCAGTTACTTTGTGTTGCTATAGCTCCATGATTGGGGTTTTGAATGCCTAGTGTGAGTAACTGTTTGAGTTGATATGGTTCACTTTATGTAGACTTAAATATCTGTTAAAATTATTTTTGTTACCCAAACAAATTAATAATTTTATGAAACAATTGCTTTTTAAAAAATAATATAATTGCATAATGTAAATGCCAAAAAGTTATTTGCTGTTTAAGAAATTGATATTCTCAAAACAAAACCTGATTCTACTTTTAAATTAACAAATGTGTGATAAAGTTACACATGGTTAAGATGCATATTGTTTATTAGTATTTGTTACGTTATGATTAGGCTTTCGGTTTCCTTGAAATTTCTTTTGTTAGTGCATGCACACTACATCTATGGAGATCTGGCCAGGCATGGTGGCTCACACCTGTAATCCCAGCACTTTGGGAGACAGAGGTGGGAGGATTGAACCCAGGAGTTCAAGACCAGCCTGGGCAACTTGGCGAGACCCTGTCTCTACAAAAATTAATTTTAAAAAAATTAGCCCGGCATCTTGGTGTGCGCCTGTAGTCCCAGCTACTTGGGAGGCTGAGGCAGGAAAATCGCTTGAGCCCAGGAGGTTGAGGCTGCAGTGAGCCAAGTTCACGCCACTGCACTCCAGCCTAGGTGACAGAGCAAGACCCTGTCTCAAAAACAGAGAGAGAGAGAGAGAGAGAGAAAACTAATAAATAGATGCCTTTTTTTTTTTTTTTTTGAGACGGAAGCTTGCTGTGTTACCCAGGCTGGAGTGCAGTGGTGCAATCTCAGCTCGCTCCAGCCTCCACCTCCTGGGTTCAAGTGATTCTCCTGCCTCAGCCTCCCTGAGTAGCTGGGATTACAGGCATGCACCACCATGCCTGGCTAATTTTTGTATTTTTAGTAATGACAGGGTTTTGCCATGTTGGCCAGGCTGGTCTCGAACTCCTGACTTCAAGTGATCCGCCTGGCTTGGCCTCCCAAAGTGCTGGGATTACAGGCATGAGCCACCCCGCCTGGCCTAAATAGATGTCTTTAATGTTAGCTCCTTAAAAAAAGAGAGAGAGAGAGAGAGATACAATTCATATACCGTAAAATCCACCTATTTAGAATGCATAATTCAGTGGCTCACACGGAGTTGTACAACTATCACCACAATCTAAGTTTAGAATATTTTTATCACCCCAAAAAGAAACCTGGTTGCTGTTAGCAGCAGTTCACCAGTCCCACTCCCCTTCCCAAACCTGGGCAACCCCTAAATTATTTTCTGTCTCCATAGATTTGCCCATTCTGGACATTTCATATAAATGGAATCATGTATATATGGTCTTTCACGAAGCATGTTTTCAAGGTCCGTTCATGGTGTAGAATGTGTTAGTACTTCATTCCTTTTTACTGCAGAGTAATTAATATTCTATTCGTCATGTGGCTGTACCTCTTTTTATTTATCCATTTATCAGCTGATGGACATTTGGGTTGATTACACTTAACAGCCATTCCACTGGCTATTATGAATAATGCTGCTATGAACATTCATGTACAAGTTTTTATGTGAACGTATGTTTTCATTTCTTACGGGTGAGAGTTACATGAGAGTGGAATTGCTGGATTGGTGTGGTAACTTTAGACTCCAATAATCTTTTTGGATAGCTTTTAAAAAACATTTTGAGGAACTGCCGAACTGTTTTCCAAAGTAGCCATACCATTTTGTGTTCTCAAAATGTGTGAGGGTTCCAATATCATCACATTTCTCGTCTTTTTTTTTTATCGTAGCCATCCTAACAGTGTGAAATGATATCCCCTATTCTATGCATTGTCATTTTTATGTTCTTGGTGGTATTTGCAGCACAAGCATCCAGTTTATTAATATTTTTCTTCTGTAACTTGTGTTCTTGATAGCATATCTAAGAAACCTTTACCTAAACTAGAGTCATAAAGATTTATTTGTCTTTTCTTCCAAGAGTTTTATAGATTTAGCTCTTACATTTAGGTCTGTGATTCCTTTAGAGTTAGTTTTTATGTATGATGTAAATAAGGATTTGAATTTTATTTTTTTATTTTTTATTTTTTTGAGACATCTCGCTCTGTCCCTCAGGCTGGAGTGCAGTGGCGCCATCTGGGCTCACTGCGTGCTCCACCTCCCAAGTTCACGCCATTCTCCTGTCTCAGCCTCCCAAGTAGCTGGGACTACAGGTGCCTGCCGCCACGCCAGGCTGATTTTTTGTATTTTTAGTAGAGACAAGGTTTCACCGTGTTAGCCAGGATGGTCTCGATCTCCTGACCTCGTGATTTGCCTGCCTTGGCCTCCCAAAGTGCTAGGATTACAGGCATAAGCCACCATGCCCGGATCTTTTTTTTTATTTTTATTTTATTTTATTTTATTTTTGGTATTTGAATATACAGTTGTCCCAGCACCATTTGCTGAAAAGAATTCTTTCTCCCACTGAATTTTCTTGGGATTGTTAGTGAAAATCAATGGATCATAAATGTAAGCATTTATTTCTGGACTCTGGATTCTATTCCATCCCCTTATGCGGACCACATAGTCTTGATTACTGTAGCTTTGTAATAACTTTTGAATTTAGGAAATATGAGTCTTCCAACTTTGTGCTTTTTCAAGATTGTTTTGGCTATTCTTAGTCCCTTGTATTTCCATGTGAATTTTAGGATCAAGCTCATCAGTTTCTACAAAAGAAGCTGGGATTTTTATAGGGATTACATTGAATCTGTAGATAAATTTGGGGAGTACTGCCATCTTCATGATAATCTGTTCGAAGGAAAGTGGCCTTTTGTAACATTTATGTAGTATATTTGAATTCCTGTGCAATGTTAATGTTCTTGTTTCACAATACAAGTCATTTTTTGTCCTTTTGGTTTTTTAAGAGAAGGGATCTCACTCTGTTGCTCAGGCTAGCCTCAAACCCATGGACTCAAGCAGTCCTCCCACCTCAGCCTCCCAGGTAGCTGGGACTTAGAGTGGTATTTTTTAGTATTTATTGTAGGCTGTTAGGAGCTGTGTCTATATAAGAGAGAGTAGATAGAGCCTTAACTATGAAATACTAAGTATACTTTATAAGTTGGTTTTTTTCATTTTTTCTTTTGTTTTTTTGAGACAGTCTCACTTTGTCACCCAGCCTGGAGTGCAGTGGTGCTCGCTGCAACCTCCGCCTCCCAGGTTCAAGCGATTCCCCTGCCTCAGCCTCCCAAGTGGCTAGGATTACAGGTGTGTGCCACCATACCTGGCTAATTTTTTTGTATTTTAGTAGAGACGGGGTTTCACCGTGTTAATCTTGAACTCCTGACCTGTTGGTCTCAAACTCCTGACCTCAGGTGATCCGCCCGTCTTGGCGTCCTGAAGTGCTGGGATTACAGGCATGAGCCACCACGCTCGGCTGATATTTTTTCTTTTTTAGAAACATTCATAATGCTCAGGTACTCCCCACTAAATAATTTTTTAAATGCCGGTTATGTTAACCATTTTCAGTATATTGTTTAAGTATAATGTAGTTACTCTATGGAAATCAAGCCTTATTCTCTTAATCAGTACTGCTTTTCAGCAATATTGAATACTGATATTTTGGGGCCATTATTAACCCAGCTTTCTTTTAAATGTAATTAGGTATCTTAACATCCAGCTTGAAGATTTTTTTTAATTTTTTAATATAAATTTTCTTTCATGTCAGTCTTTCACTCACATAATCATTTGAGTAAGAAAACTAAAATGCCACACTGGGTTAATAACATTTTCTGCAATTCCTTAGTGCTGGTGTTTCTAGTGCAGCAAAATTAAGGATTTAAACCACTTTTTAACAATGTGCTGGAATTTTGGTTTGATAGGCTCACACTTGGCAAATGCCAATTAACAAATGGGCATTTTGACTTATTCCACTTCCTTTGTCAGCTTGTTACCTCTCTTGTCTTTCCTCTACTTTCCTTTTCTTATTCTAAGACCTTCTTTCTGTAAGCCTGTAGTAAGGTTATACAACTATCCCTTCTCCTGAACTATAGCCTTAGCAAGAAAGTTCCAATTTCTGAGCTGTAATAGTCTGACTAGAGCTTGGTGAATATTTATTAATGAAGTCCGTTTCAAGGCACTGAAAATAGTTATCCTAGTGTTAGTCAGGGATTGGATAGGGGGGTGTTTAGGGCAATGGGAGAAATGGCATCACTAGCCTATAGAACCTAAAGATGAAACCCAAGAACAGGTTAGAATGAACCTGTTGGTAATAGTAAGTGAAAAGCAAACTTGGAATCCTTTTCTTTGCTTCTGTTGGGGTTTTCCTGGATTGGGAGATTTAATGTTGAAGAGTAATCAGATAGCTTTGGCTAGTTCTTAAATACAAATACACCCACAAAGTGTTTGCACAGGATTAATTATTAATATTAAGAGAATAAGGACTAGAATGATTGATTGAAACTGAATACAGCCATCTTGGGTGACTTAGAAATTACCCAGACTTTTTGTTAACTCAGCCTGACCTTGCCTCCGCTATCAAGGTTGAAGCCAGCAGTGGAGAGTGAAGAGTATCAGCAGTAAGGGTATCAGGAGCAGAGAGGGGAGACAGCAGCCAGGTGTGGGCAGGAGGAGAAAAAATGGAGAAGGAAGGGAGTCAGATCAAGAAGTAGGAATGGAAACAAAAAGGAATAAAAAAGAGAAGGAGTGAAAGGAATATGGATGTAAATCACTGAAGTAATGTCAAATATCATAAATTCAGTGTTGGGATATGCTTGCTTAGACTGCAGCAGGACCCTCCAAGAATTAAGTTTACCTGTGAAAGGAAGAAGGTGAGCAAGAGAGAAGGGAATTTAAAAAATACACTTGTTAAATTGTTTTTTAAATTTAAAATCAACATTAACATGCACAATTTAAAAAATTTTTCAACATAATAATATTTGAGTCATATTACTAGGGAGCACTATTCTAAGTCCTGTGTATATTGGTTCATTTAATCCTCACACAACTTTACAAGCAGGTACTATTAATATTTCTCCCATTTTACAGATGCAGAAACTGAGCCACAAAGAGAATAAGTAAATTGTCTAGGCTAGTCAGATCACAGAGCCAAGATTCCACTTGAGGCAGCATGGCTATAGCTGGCTCTGTCATCTCTACCTCCCCGTCTCCATGATTTGTATGATATATTTCTATAGATATTTGTCTCGTTTTGAGAATGTTACATTTCCTTGAAATAGTTATATATCTGCTAGAGTAACAAACTCATGACACTATTCAGAGTTCAAACAATTCTAAACACTATTCGCATCAACTTCCTTTTACTTTTTTCCCTTTAATTTGAGAACGTTTATTAAACTAGGTCCAAAATACAAAAATAAATAGTGCATGGTCCCTGTCCTCAGTGAACTGAATCTCAGTTTGTAATTGTTTGATTACTTGAACCAAACCAGCTGTACTCCTCCAATACTAGTGTGAATTATTTGGCTTGAACCAAGCTTGCATGTGCCAGTGAATGTTTGTTGGCTTCAAAAGTATGCTCACCTTTAAAAGCTATGGACCAACTAGTAATATTTCTGTTACCCAAAACATTTGGAATTCTTTTAAGCCTCACAACAAAATCACCTTCCATACAAAAAGCAGTAGTACCTAGTTTGATCACCTTCCTTAATCATCCTTGAAATTAAAGCCTCACATGGATACTCACAAAATATTTATCTAAAAAGGTGTTTTGTTTTGTTTTTACAGCCTTGATGGAGGGAAATATTTGCAGGTTATAGAGAAGGAAATGTGAATGGAATTAGTGGATTTCACCAGGAACTTTGGAAGAGTGTTGGGAATTAGTGTTTAGCTGGAAAGTATTTTCTTGATCAGTGTCTTTCAGGCAAGTAAGAGAAATTCTGGATCATCTGACAGGAAGGAAGTTTAAGTACTAAATTCAGTCTAATTTGACTTTTGACCTGAGCCTCTATTGCTTCACTCTGACAAATAGTTTTAGCATTTGAAGGCTTGATTAACCATTCCCCTGTTAGACATGAATAATGACAATAAATGAGAGATTGTGGGAAACTGAGAGTGTCTTCATTTTCTTGAATGTCTTATGTGGGCATCAGCTCTCAGATTTTTATAGTGGCATTTGGAATACTTTGAATTTAATATTAGTGCCACTATATATTATAAATATTCATTCAACAAATTGAACAACAGCCACATAGTGCTAAATCCTAGGAACACAAATAAAGAACTCTGTTCTGTGTTCAAGCTACTTCCAGACTAAATTACTCTTTTGAGCATTCTCAATTTTTCTAATCCTTTCCTTGTTGTAATTTTAAAAGGAAGAAATAAGTTGAAAGTGCAAATTAAAATTATTCACTCATTTTAAGGTAACATTATTTCTAGTTCTTGGGAGCCAAACTCTATTTTACATCTGTTATAAAGATTTACCAGAAGGAAAACTTCTTAAAGTCATTTTTACTTCCTTTACACATCTGCAAATGCAGTTGGACTAGAAAGGTCCTTTTCAGATCCTAATTCCAGTGATTAAGTTTCATATTACATTTTTAAAAATCTCATACCGAAAGGATCCACTGTCCCTCTGTCAGAAATTTTCTTCACCTCTAGTTTGGCATTGTTTCTGTACGGTAATTGTTGACGCCCCCCGCAAGACATAGTGAGGCTCAAATGTTCATCTCTTGAAAAATGGGTACTCAAATCTTGACATTTAGAAATTGTCTTCCCATGGGAAATTTCTTGAATGTAATCTTAAAACATTATTTGAGTTTATTTTATGCCTATTTTCTAAGTCCGCAGTTACTTGATTTATTATTAACTTTTGGGGTACATATTCAAACTTCATGTTTCTCTGTCTTAGTATCTTTGTAGTGCTTGTGTTCTTATATTTCTGTCCCAAGGACCTAATTTACTAAGCTAAAAAAAAAAATTGCTAATTTATGGATCTCTGATTGGCAAAGTTTCTACTATATTGGTTTATATTACATGCTTATACCCTGGTGGTGTAGCTGCTTTCATTATTGCTATAGTTAAGTAATAGAGATAATTAAGTAACAGTTTTATGTTCAGAATCCTCCTTATTTTGCCCTCTAGGTGGTTTTTCTGTTCCTTCAACAAGATAGTGAAGGTATCTTCACTATCTTGTGTGGTAGTTATAGCCACACAATGAATCATTGCTTGATTTTTTAAAAGAGTATTAGAAAATGGTGACTCTGCCTAGAAAAGGAGTATAGTGGGTATACTTGATCTGCTTTTCATCTTTTTTTTTTTTTTTCAGGTATAGCATCATTTTTTTGCTTATTTTCTTCTTTGCCTCCACAATGTGCAAATTAATATTATTTAAACTTTCTCTTTAGCATTTTTAGTATGTTCAGTCAACTCCCCTTTGTTCTATGTGCAAAACGAGTAAAACAGATTTATAGATTAGTTCTATTTAATGAATAACTTTATTAAAACTATTACATCAATCTTGTCATAGCCCAACTCACAGTTCATACTATTAATATTGCATTCCTTCCTTGCACACCCCCCCCCCTTAAAAAATAGAAGGTTTGGGCTGGGTACAGTGGCTTATGCCTGTAATCCCAGCACTTTGGGAGGCCGAGGCAGATGGATCACCTGAGCTCAAGAGTTCAAGACCAGCCTGGCCAACATGGTGAAACCCTGTCTTTACTAAAAATACAAAAATTAGCCAGTGTGGTGGTGCATGCCTGTAATCCCACCTTCTCAGGGAGGCTGAGGCAGGAGAATCGCTTGAACCTGGGAGGTGGAGCTTTCAGTGAGCCGAGATCACACCACTGCACTCCAGCCTGGGCAACAGGAGCGAAACTCCTCCTCAAAAAAAAACAGAAAAGAAAATAGAGGGTTTTTTGAAATGTATTTGTTTTTAAATGACCAGAGTTTTATCTTTTCTGCAGATAATATCGTCTACTGCATTATTTTTGGCTGCAAAAGTGGAAGAACAGGCTCGAAAACTTGAACATGTTATCAAAGTAGCACATGCTTGTCTTCATCCTCTAGAGCCACTGCTGGATACTAAATGTGATGTATGTAAATACTGGGTTTTTTATTTTTCTTTGTAAATTTGAAACTTTTTCATAATGTAGGCCTAAATACACAGTTCAATTAGTGGTGCCTTCCAAATGCTGCTTGTTTTATTACCTCTTAGGAATGCAATGCCAGGAAGCAGTCTGGCAGAAAAACATATAATGTATATTCATGAATTTGGATGTCATTCTGAATTATAGAAGGCTTTGATTCCAGATGCTTTGTTGATTCAAAGATACTTTTGTTTCATATTTTGTTGTTCAGAGTTATGATATATGTAGAGGGTAAGTCCTATCACCTCCACTGGAAGCTGTATTTGAGACCAGAATATAAATAACTTCTTAAATTGTCAACAGATGAAGGAACAGAAAATCTTCTGAATTTACCCCTAGATGAGTAGTCTTTTTAAAGTATTGTTCCTTTTTTAATGCATGTACTACTACTAATCTCTCTGATACATAAAGCTGCATTTTATTATGCTTTCATGAGCAGCATTTTTTTAGTATTTTAATTTTCCTAGAGTAATGTTCCTTTCCAGACAACTTTATCATCAACATTGTAATAGACCTTATTTGAAAGAACTGTTTTAAATTTTTCTGACGTCTTAAGAAATAAGGAGAAATAAGGAAGTTAGAATTATGGCCCTTTAAAAATTTTCGGCCAGGCACAGTGGCTCATGCCTGTAATCCCAGCACTTTGGGAGGCCGAGGCAGGCGGATCACCTGAGGTCGGGAGTTTGAGACCAGCCTGATCATATGGAGAAACCCCATCTCTACTAAAAATACAAAATTAGCCAGGCATGGTGGCACATGCCTGTGATCCCAGCTACTTGGGAGGCTGAGGCAGGAGAATCGCTTGAACCCAGGAGGCAGAGGTTGCGGTGAGCTGAGATCGTGCCATTGCACTCTACCTAGGCAACAAGAGTGAAACACCGTCTCAAAAAAAAAATTTTTTTTTTCTAGCATCCTGAGTTACTTAATCAGGAACCTTTACCCATTGAATGACTAACAGATTATATTAATTCAAAGTCCAGATTAATTTAAGCTTCAGTGGAACTATATCTGATTTTATTAATGGCAAGTTTTATCATGATGTTGGCTTTAAGGGAGTAAACTGTTAATGTAGCCATTAAATAATAGGTTGTCATTATTTAAAGATAATTCCTACAGTTTATATTAACTGTACAAATTCAGAACTATTTCTTGGGGTACTGTTTAAATAATAGAAATTGACTGTTTTAAAAATCAGCTCAATGACCTTTCAAAGTAGAGCATAAATAAAATAAAAGGTACTTTTACTCTCTGGCTTTAGAAATATGTCCTTACAAAAATGAGTATAGGTATATTCATATCAGTAATATAGTATTTCCTTATCACTTTGGTCAATTGTCATGATTTCAGAATAGGACAGCAGTAATTTTTCATATCCTTTATTTCCAGAGTAACTGTAATAGAGGGATAATTTCTTGAAATTGAGTAAGGAGGTTCTCTGGTATTTATGTCCCCATGGGTATGAGATACATTATTTTGGTATGTTTGGTCATTTCTAAGGTGGCAGGGAAGTTAATTCTAAAATTAACTCAGTGACTTACTGTGACTTTTGAGGAATTACCACATGAAATGTCCTAGAGTGAGTTTGTAAGCCAGGTTTGGGTTAAAGGCAGGTTTGAGTTGGATGTTTTTAATTGACTTGGTGCTTCCTGTCTTTAATATCTCTTGAAGCACCAGTGCCTAGGTTGTTTCACTTTACAGACTGTGCACATCTCCTTATTTCAATTAACTTACCCTCTTTCGTATTGGTTAGGTTTTTGTTTTCTGGTGTTTGTTTCCTGTTACAGAAAGTAATTCAGTTTAGGCTTGCCACAGAATACAGGCTTTCTCTGTCACCCTCAGTTTATTTTCTCCATATTTTCAAACTACTGTGGTTCTTTTGTAATCAACCTGTAATTCTCACAAGATGTAACAGTCATGCAGTCTAGTAATGTCATTTTTATTTTAATCAATTTGATAATATTTTTATCTGACAGGCTTACCTTCAACAGACTCAAGAACTGGTTATACTTGAAACCATAATGCTACAAACTCTAGGTACGTACTTACATCAGATAATGGCTTTTTGTGTGTATTTCACTAAAGCATTCTAAGTAAGTGAAAAGATTTCTGAAATAATTGTATTATTGAAGAAAGTTGTTTTAGACAGAATAAGGTTGCCTGGTTATAAGGAAATTACTTTTCTAGAATTTAATTTCATTTGGCATAATTAAATTGAATGGTAAACCTACCCTTCAGTATGATTTCTTAGGTTTTCAGGTAGTTGAAGTACTGTGCTTCACTCTGGATTTGCACTGGAGAGTAAAATGGTCCTTTAGGGTTGTTTTGCATGATTATGATGTATACAAAGCTACACAGCAATCCTTATTCTCCTCGAGCTTCCAGTCAGTATTTTATGAGTATATCACCTTTTTTATTTATTTATTTATTTATTTATTTATTTTTAAGACGGAGTCTCGCTCTGTCGCCCAGGCTGGAGTGCAGTGGTGCCATCTCGGCTCACTGCAACCTCTGCCTCCTGGGTTCAAGCAATTCTCCTGCCTCAGCCTCCTGAGTAGCTGGGACTACAGGTGCATACTGCCACACCTGGTTATTTTTTTGTAATTTAGTAGAGACGGGGTTTCACCGTGTTGCCCAGGCTGGACATGAACTCCTGAGCTCAGGGAATCTGCCCACTTCGGCCTCCCAAAGTGCTGGGATTACAGGTGTGCGTCACCACGGCCGGCCTATCACATGATTTTTAATGGGACATAGTAATTATTTAAATGTTGGTCATCCTTTTCTAAAAGTTATATCTTTGTATGCAAGTTCATTTACTGTCACCATTCACCTTACTCAATTTACTGAAATTGAGGCCTAAGAAAGTGATGGCTTATCTAAAGTCATATGTTAGTTCTGGAAGAACCTACTAGGATGTGGTAGGAAGAACATGGGCTTTGGGGAGATCCGAGTTAAAATCTGTAGGCCCCTGACTTGCTTTGTAAACTTGGGCAAAAGTTCCTTTACCTGTTGTACCTCCATTCTGTGGAGGTGGAATAGTATCTGAGTCATATCGTGAATTTGTCATTTTTTAAATTTCATTACTCCATTCCCAGATGTTGAATAGAAGTGTGATAAATCAGTCACAACTTCCCATTGTGACAGACTCTTCATTACAAAACTAGTTTGTGTGAAATACATATGCAGTTGACCCTCAAACAGCACGGGTTTGAGCTCCATGGGTCTACATGGATTTTTTTCAATAAATAATATTGGAAAATTGGGAATTTGCAGCAATTTGAAAAAACTTGTAGGTGAGCTGTAGCCTAGAAATATTGAAAAAAATTAAGAAAAAATTGGATATGTCATGAATGCATAAACTATATATAGATATTAGTCTATTTTATCATTTACTGCCATAAAATATACATAAATCTATTTTTAAAAGATAAAAATTTTAAAAAGTTAGGCACACAGACGATATGTGGCTCTATTCGCAGTTAAGAGAAAATGTAAATAAACAAATGTAAAGGTACATAAAATTAACTTTAATAATACATAACTGTACTGCTGTGATAATTTTGTAGCCACCTCCTGTTGCTATTGCAGTGAGCTCACATGTTATGAGTATCCACGTAAAATGCTGTGTGACACTTGTCATCTCTGAACAGTTTGTCTCTCCAGTAAATTACATATTGTGGTAAAAGAGGTTCTGGCATATTTTTACCGTATTTAGTGCGATACTGGAAACTTGGATTAATACCATGGGACCCATACAAAGTGCCTCTAGTGATGCCAGAAGTGCTCCCAAGAAGCAGATGAAAGTTGTGATGTTACCAAAAAAAGTTGAATTGTTTGATATGTACTGTAGATTGAGGTCTGTAGCTACAGTTGCCCATTTCAAGATAAATGAATCCAGTGTAAGGTTCAGTGTGAAAGAAGAAAAAGACATTTGTGAAGTCATCGCTGCAGCTATACCAGCAGGCACAAAAACCTTGCACTTTATCTCATATTGAAAATGCAGCTTTTATGTGAATGCAGGATTGCTGTAAGAAAGGCATACCTATGGACTCTAATATGATTGGAGAGAAGCTTAAAGCAAAGGGAAGGTGAAGGATCTAAAGCCAGAGAATTTAATGCCAGCGAAAGACAGAAATTATGGTGTATTTCTGTAAAGTTACACCAGGTGTTGCCTGCCTGTCCTGCCTCCTCTTTTGTGTCTTCCAACCTGAGACAGTAAGACCAACCCCTCTTCTTCCTCAGCCTACTCTATATGGAGACCTTTATGATGATCCACTTCCACTTAATACTAGTAAATACATTTTCTCTTCCTTATGATTTTCTTAATAGTTTCTTTAGCTTACTGTGTTGTAAAAATACAGTATATGATACATATACAAAATATGTGTTGATTAACTGTTTATGTTACCAGTAAGGCTTCAGCGGTAAGCAGGTTCTGATCAACGATAGTTAAGTCTTAGGGGAGTACTTGGATTTTCGACTGCATGGTGATCGGCACCCCTAGGCCCTGCGTTGTTCAGAGGTCAACTGTAAATTATTTGAAGTTTCTATAAAATAAAAAGATACCAAAAAAGTGAGGGTCTTATTTCTTCCAAATCCGATGATTTAGCATGTTATTGTTTTACTATACAAAATTATATAAATTTCATTTAAGTAAAAAATTGAAAATGAAAAATCATAAATCATTATAAAATATTTAATTGTTATATAAAATCGTAATGTAATATCCATATTGTTTATGACATATTCTTAAGCACAGAGAATGAAAAGTGTTATTTTAAGGGGAACATTAGAATTTAGAAGATATGCCTCTATGGCTTTAAAGTATTCTGCATATTTAATTACAGTAGAACTATATATAGACCACACAACAACTTTATAAATCTAGATTACCCATTTGTTAGGATTTTATTTACTTACTGCTTCTGAAGACAACCAAATGTGATCTTCACTTTTAATAAAAACAGAAACCCTGCCACACCTAAGGGTTGATTGCACGTTGATAGCTTTTAAACATTTCATCTTTGGTATTAGAAACAGTAGTTTAAGCAGTCATGAGACCTCTATGGTTTGTCATATGATTTTAATTATTAATGAAGTATGGTTATAAGGTAACTGGTTGAAACCCTTTGATCTAGAGTGCCGTATCATTTAAAAGCTCGTTTCTACCACTGTGGCCCAACAGTTATGTTTATGAAAACTGCACTTTTCATGTCTTCTGAAAGAAAGCTTTGGAATATTAAGAAAGATATTACGTAGTTGAATTCCGTCCTTAAATTGTGGGACCAGCTTAACAGTTGTATTTGCCAGGAATTTAATTTGTTTTTAAGATAATCCCAAATCATTTATAATTCAGAATTTTGAATAAATTTACCCTTGGTCTTTTAACTTTATTTTCATAATTGAGACATTGTATTTGAAAAATTATATCTTGTCATTGGAAAAGTAATGAGAATGTCAGTGATGAGAAACTTATAACTTTGGATTTTTCTTAATAATGAAGAATATATTATACGTTTATGGCATTTCTCAGGCAAGTACTGTAGTGGTAAATGATTGGAAAAAAAAGTGCTTATCATTTCAGGTTTTGAGATCACCATTGAACACCCACACACAGATGTGGTGAAATGTACCCAGTTAGTAAGAGGTAGGTGATCCTTGAAACTTTTAAGATAAGTATTAATGCTTTTTATTATCTGTAATTGATTTGGGTGCTATTTTGTTTTTCTAGCCTTTTGTTAGGTTTCATTAAAATTAGGGAGAAATGTCATTTTTTAAGCATTACTTTTTAGTGTTCTACATCTACTTCTATTTGTGATTCTACCTGGTATGTTAGCTTCCTTTAAACATAGATAAGAATCTCATTTCACTAAAACTCCAGAGGGCTTCCAAGTATTAGGACTCTATCCATCCCCCATTGAGCTTTGCTAGTCCCATTTCAGTCAAGTGTGGGCCAATAGTGCATAGGTTCAGAAAATAATATTAATTTTAGGTTTGTGTCAAACTTTGACTTTTTGAAAAGTGATAACAGTTGAAGAATTTTGAGGCCAACCTCAGACCTTTCAGATAAAAATTGCCTTTGTTAAAAGATTAGTCAGTACGGTGGCTCCCACCTGTAATCCCAGCACTTTGGGAGGCCAAGGCAGGCCCATCGCTTGAGCTCAGGAGTTCGAGACCAGCCTGGGCAACATGGTGAAACCCCATCTCTACAAAAAACACAAAAATTAGCTGGTTGTGGTGGTACACGCATGTAGTCTCAACTATTCAGGAGGCCAAGGTGGGAGGATGGCTTGAGCCCAGTAGTTGGAGGTTGCAGTGAGCCCAGATCATGCCCCTGCACTCTACCTTGGGCAACAAGAGTGAGACCCTATCTCAAAAAAAAAAGTTATTTTTGGGGGGGAAGTGTTTTGCCCATATTCATTTGGGCAATCTAAAATTGATTTAATGTATTTTTCGAGGGTCTTTGACATTACTAAAAGTGGTTTCCTTTTTGTGTGTAACGGAGAAATAATCATAGAGCATAATACATTTAGTTTGTGATGTGCCTGTTAAGCCTCTTGTTTATAAACAGGAGTACTTTTTAAAAGTATTGCTTTACTGCTTGTAAAGTATCTGGTAGTATCTGATACAGCATTTTCTACTCCTAAATGAATCTTATATATCTGTTGTATCCCTAGAAATATTTTTTACACAGTTGCATGTTGTTCTGCTTCTTACTTCCACTTTCCTGTTTCCATTTCAAGTGTTAATGTATTCATAGCAGCCACTTGGGACTTGTAATGTGCCATTTTCTGTTACTTCCTTTTTGAAAATAGAATTTTGCAGTTTCATTCATTTACTACCAAGTTTTTTTAGATTTATCCTAAACAAAATGAGTACGACTTTTGAAAATCTTTTGTTTTTAGTATTTACCTAAGTATTCTCACATTTTATTCATTCTAAATTGAATTCATTTTATACCTAGTGATTTATTATGTTAGTGGCTACAATTTTTAAAAAATTGTCTGATAGTGTCATTAGGAAGTAGACATCTGAAAATCTAATTTGTATTTTTTGTAGTAGCACACGTTATCATTTGTAAGCTAGAACATATTTAACTGGTTCCTGTTCTTCGTGGTTATATCAGCGTGTTTTATAGCACATTTTCATCTCAATATTACAGTATAGCATAAAATTATATGCATAACTAGTTGTAGTTGTTGAATTAAGGAAAAAGGGTTAGTTTTTTCTAAAAACTTGAAAAAGGTTAAGCTAAACTTTGTAAGCATTGTAGCCATATAATTTGCTTTAAATTAAGAGCCTATTGAAGAAACATTAGTTGAAGGAAGTACTAGTATATGTTTAAAAATATTACTGTGAATATTAACTTAGGAAATTGGATTTTCAGGTTAGTGTTGTGAAATTTGAGTCAACTTTAAATTCTTTATCAGAGATTAATATTTTTTGTACAAGTTCTCCTACAACTAAAAATTCTAGAGACATGAAGTCAGTTTACTTGAAAAATGAAATAGTAACTTTTAAAACATTTACAAAAACTACAAATTTGATATGTCATCCAAAACAAATATTTAGACCAGATTATTTGTTGTTGTTAATATTAAAATGTGACTGATTCTTTGAGTACAAACCATATATATGTTTAATGTCATTTTGTCTGACTAACATTTCAGGTAACTATAGAATATATCTCACTCCATTTTAAAAGTACTCTTTCATGTTTTAGTGTCTTTTTGTTTTCTTTGCTCTTTTACAACTTTTAGCTAACAGCATTTCCCCTCTATTCTCTGTTGCACAGTGACTGTTTCTGGATCACTGAATTTAGATACATGCCTAGGTGAAAACTGCTAATGGCATTTTTTAATTATTATTTTTTCCTTCTCTACGTATTTTTATTCGGGGGGGGAGGGGAAAATAAATTTGATTTCTGTGAAGTCTTTTTCTCCCCTCTGGAGATGAGAAAGTTGGTATTATGCTACTTTGCTGCAGAATTGGCTAATGTCATTTTACAGGGACCTTCACTTCTGTGATTTCTCCTTCCCTCCCCACCAGGAAAGTCACACTGCCTCCAAGACATCTGATGCTTTGACACTCTTCCTTAGCACAACTCTGCTAAACCCCAATCCCTTTTGTAAAACCTTTATGTTGATGATCCACATGGGGCAGCAGGGATTACAGGTGCCATGAATAAAAAATAGGGGAGGGGGAAAGAAATTTGAGGACGGTTAGAGGGGTGGAGTTGAGATAAACTGATCCTAGGTGAGCAGAGGGGAAAGGTATGTCAGTGCTTGTGGATGTAATTGGGAAAAAGGGAAACTATAACAAGAGCATCCCTGTTGGGAAGACTAAGAGGCAGAATAAGGGGAGGGAAAACTTTTCAGTGTCTTAAGCTAATTAAAAATTGCCTTTCTGTTGGGTATCAGTGTTGAAGCATTCTGATCCTCCCTAGAATACCTGTATCTTTCCTAAGTTAGTCTTTAATTAGATTCTGTAATTTGAACTAAAATACAGTGGAGCCTCCTGTATCTGTACCCGTATGCTGTTTCTAGGTTTATTCTCTGTTGATGCTTAATAGCATGATGAAAAACTGAGCAGTTTGTGCTCTGTGTTTTGTGGGGTGGGGGTTTGTTTTGTTTTGTTTTTGATGGAAGTATTTAAGCCAACTTAAATATGACTGAGGATTAAGTCTGGCAGGCAACTCTTTGTATTTTGTATTAGACTTCAAAATCTTTTCTTCTTCTTCTTCTTTTTTTTTTAAATCCAGGAGAATGCTTTATTGCAACTTTTAGCTGACTAGATGCTTAACTTAGTAACAAGTTTAGCCCTTGTAACTGGCTAGCTAAAAGCAAATCGGCTTGTTTCTCAGATCTTTGGGGGATAGCAAGAAACATTTGAGTGAATGTTGTTGAAGATTTTCAGTAGTATAGAAAATGATGGCGCTCTTGTGATATTTGTAAGTAGTAAGTAAAATTTACTTTTTGTGTACAAATCTTTGAAGTTTTTGTTGTGTTGAGAACTTTTTGATTGTAGCACGTTAAAGCTGATAGTATTGTCTTCGTTTTTTTTTTTTCTTACAGCAAGCAAGGATTTGGCACAGACATCCTATTTCATGGCTACCAACAGGTTGTTATCCTGACCCTCTTTGTTGCACTGTTGTAGCACACTATAGCTTCCTTTAATGCAGGGCCCCCTCAATGTGTCTCTTACCCTTGTTGCGACAGGAGACTGGACCATCTACTGTGGTGGTACCTTCCTGTTTGCTTTGCGGTGTATTGTACAAGGGACTTTGGGCACAGAGGGGTTAAATGCACAATGTGAAGTGTAGTGGTGCTTTCTGATGACATATTCTCGATTTGTGAGTGCATAAGTCTAAAATTGGTAGCCTGAATAGCAGCTAAAGATTACAAAGAGCTAAACTTAACGTAGAAATTCGAGCAACTTGGTAAGTATAAAGCTATTTCCAGTTTACAATTATAGTTAAATGACAATTTTTAAAATTTCACGTTGATCCAGTCTTAACTTTAAAATACTCATTAAAGTTTTTTTAATAAATAAAATTTATGTAATTTGAAATTTTTTTTCAGATAATACCCACTAGTAGCAAGTTAAAAGTAGTCAAGTCCTATCCATGCCTGGATTTGCATAAACACAATTTTTCCTTTTTTTTTTTTTTTTAGACAAAAAAACCTTCCTTTTCAGTATATAGAGTAAAAAATGGTATGTGTTTATGGCTGAACAGATAACATTTCCATCATTGAAACTGAACTGGAAGAATAGTCTTAAGGAGCCTTTAATATATAATTCTGTTCTAGATTTATTAATGATTTAAATTTGTCTTTTTGAGTGGATCATTGGGGAGAAGGGACCAAACCAGCTTTGTATGGTCCCTAATTTCTTGTGACACTGATAAGTTTTATTTACAATTTCACATTGGCAAATACTGCTATATTTTCTCAAATATTTGTTGTTGGTATTTAACCTCTATCCCCAGTAATTCTGAACAGCAACATAAAAAGACTTAAATTTGAAACTTTGATTAGAAAAGGCTAGCTGTGACACATATTTCATGCCCAATATTTGGCATATAGTGGAAGGAGAAAGGTAGTATTTTTGCAGTATTTAATAACATTGAGCCTTGAAGCTGTTTGGCAAAAGGTAAGTTTCCTTTGTGGCTTTGCTGAAAAACAAGGCATAGATTTACATAGATATGTGTTTAATTCTCTGCTTCACTAAAGAAAGCAAATGCCTATTAAGCCACTTCAGTTGGGATAATCCCTGATTATTGTGAGATTGAAATTACTTTGTCAATTTTACAAATAGTTTTTATCTTTCCATTTACATATTTACCATGACATTACAAAAGAAAAATACCACAAAAAATTTACAGTGTTATCTATATAGTGATTATTGCAAATATACTATCCTCCTCTCCTTTTATAAAATACTTCAATTTTAGATGTAAAAACAAAATTTTAAATCTTAATATATTAGTAGTAATATACTCGGGAGTGAGTGAGGGGAAATGTTCATTTTATGTAGATTTTTTAGTACTAGAATTTTATAACTTAGCTTTTAATTTAATAAAATAAGGTTTTATACTCTAGACTTAAAGATAGAGTTTAAATTTTGCTCTAATCTTACTGGTAAATGTTTTTCTTTGTTTTACATACTTGAATTTTTATGGCTCTCCATTTTCAAACCTGCTCTGCAACAGTCTGCATCTTACAACCTTCTGTCTTCAGTACAAACCAACAGTGATAGCATGTGTATGCATTCATTTGGCTTGCAAATGGTCCAATTGGGAGATCCCTGTATCAACTGATGGAAAGCATTGGTGGGAATATGTGGATCCTACAGTTACTCTAGAATTATTAGATGGTAAGTAGAGAAAATAAATTTTTAACAGTTTGGAATTATCTAAGTTGGCAGTTGTCTGAATTGACAATAGAAAGTGTCAGTACACTATCAAATGAACAGAATGAAAACAACAATTCATCAGCCTAAAGAAAAAAAAAGAGTCTGGAAGCTGTGCTCATACCTGTAATCCCAGCACTGTAGGAGGCTGAGGCAGGAGGATCACTTGAGCCCAGGAGTTCAAGACCAGGCTGGGCAACATAGACCCTGTCTCTACAAAAAAAAAAGTTAAAAATTAACTGGGTGTGGTGGTGCGTGCCTATAGTCTCAGCTACTTGGGAGGCTGAGGCGGGATGATCACTTGAGCACGGGAAGTCAGGGCTGCGGTAAGCCTTGAAGGCACTGCTCTACTCCAGCCTGGGTATATATTAACTACCACCGAATATCTAAAGCTTTTTCAGGACTTAAAAAATAAATAAGTAAGGTTTAGAATTCCATAAGCTGACAAGATAAGAATAGTGATTTAAAGTATACTAATTCTGTTGAGTTTTAAATGTGTATACTGAAAGTTGAGTGTTAACTGTGAAGCAGTAAACGAAAGGGATTTTCAGGGGATTGTGTTTCTTGCTCTGTATTACCATTGTTGCCTTACATTGTTAAATATGAATACACAAGGAGAAATTGTGGGTGTGTGTTCTGTTAATTAGGAACGTGGAATTTTGGGGATGTTTTGATGAGAAATTCTTCTGGTTGAGAAGTAAAAGAAGCTGGCCAGAAATGGGAGATTCTTGGGATTAGAGCATTTTAACCACGTACTGTAGATTTCAGCAAGAAAATAGATAACACTTTTTTTTTTTTTTGAGTCAGTCTCACTCTGTCGCCAAGGCTGGAGGGCAGTGGTGCAATCTTGGCTCACCGCAACCTCCACCTCCCAAGTTCAAGCAATTCTCCTGCCTCAGCCTCCCAAGTCGCTGGGACTGCAGGCACGAGCCACCACACCCAACTAGTTTTTGTGTTTTTAGTAGAGATGGGGTTTCACCATGTTGGCCAGGCTGGTCTCAAACTCCTCACCTCAGATGATCTGCCCACCTTGTCCTCCCAAAGTGCTGGGATTACAGGCTTGAGCCACTGTGCCTGGCCTTGTTTTGTGTTGTTTTGTTTTTTGAGACAGATACTCACTCTGCCCCCCAAGCTGGAGCGCAGTGGTGCAACCTGGGCTCACTGCAACCTCTGCCTCCCAGGTTCAAGCGATTCTCCTGCCTCAGCCTCCTGAGGAGCTGGGACCACAGGCGCATGCCACCACGCCCAGCTAATTTTTGTATTTTTAGTAGAGATGGGGTTTTGCAGTCCACCTGTCTTAGCCTCCCAAAGGGCTGGGATTACAGGTTTGAGCCTCCGTGCCCCACCTGATGTTTCTTTAAGATAGGGGTCTGCAAAGAGTAACACTATTTTAGAGTTTGTGAACTATAAGGTCTCTGTTGCAACTATACAACTATACCATTGCAGCCAGAAAGCAGCCGTAGGCAATTTGTAACTGATTGGGTGTGACTGTGTTCCAGTAAAACTTTTGTTGACAAAAATAGGTGGCCAGCCATATTTGGCCAATTATCCATAGTTTGCCTGTTCTTATTTGTGAAATATGCTTCTTTGTTTCATCCTTTTCTATTTTGTTTTCCACCTGGAAAAAATTATCCCAGAATATATATCTCATGCTGTATTATTGCTGCATGATTATAATGTTTTTCTTAAATTGTTAGAGGCTTTTTCAGAGTTTATCCAGAGGAAAGGAAGTCTTCAATGAGTTGAAATGACATCTAAAACTCAGTGAGGGCTTATCTGTTCTATAGCTTGAAAAATCAGGTTATCTAGGTCATTGTTTTAGTTTAATAGTCACTAGATTAAGATTAGGTAGGCAAAATTTTTTTTTGGGGGGGGTGGGTGGAGGACAGAGTCTCAGTCGCCCAGGCTATAGAGTGCGGTGGCGCAATCTCGGCTTGCTGCACCCTCCGCCTCCCGGGTTCAAGCAGTTCTCTGCCTCAGCCTCCTGAGTAGCTGGGATTACAGGTGCCCGCCACCACGCCTGGCTAATTTTTGTATTTTTAGTAGAGATAGGGTTTTCACCATGTTGGCCAGGCTGGTCTTGAACTCCTGACCTCATGATCCACCCACCTTGGCCTCAAAGTGTTAGGATTACAGGCGTGAACCACCACACCCAGCCAGTAGGCATAATCGTAATAGAAATAGTTTATATACCTGGTGCTGAAGTAAAAAGATCACAGAAAAGTAATCTGCCTTTTATCCTGTTTTTAGGTCAGAGGTTAGGTTGTGGTTTATGTGGGGTTTTTTGACACAGGAGGAACCTCATTTCCATTCTGAAAAGTAAAGTTTGTTAATTTGGAGAGCAATTGAATAGGAATCTTGGAGAACTGATATGTTAAGACTTTCACCATGTTTTGCAGCAGCTTTTTTTTCTGTGTCAGTCGCAAAAAGGCAATTCAAAATTTAAGACATGAAGGTGTGGCCGGGTGCAGTCATTCACATATCTTGAGCACAGGAGTTTGAGCCCAGCCTGAGCAACATGGCAAAACCACGTTTCTACTAAAAATACACACAAACCGGGCATGGTGGCGCACTCCTATAGACCCAACTACTGTGGAGGCTAAGGTGGGAGGATCACCTGAGCCTGAGACGTCAAGGTTGTAGTGAGCTGTGATAATGCTACTGCTCTCCAGCCTGGGCAACAGAGGAAACCCTGTCTGGGGGGGAAAAAAAAGACATGAAGATTTATCTGAATTGTAGAGTGAAGTGATACTACTATTCTTATTACTTACTGAAATAATTCACTTAATGACTGTGTTCCAGAAAAGAACATTGGCTTAGACAGTAGCTTTGAGAGAGAAGGGCCTCTATTTTAGGCACATACTGTGATTTTTGTGCATATAGCTAATTAATTATGTTAATGGATTATTTAACAGATTCTTTTGTTGTTCTGCTATAAAATTTAATACAGTAGGATACTTAAGAAAAACAAAGCTTACATTTTGTGTACGAGATTTTGGACCAGAACTTGAAGTGTATTTAATGTTTTACAACCAAGTTGTTAACAGAAATTGAGTCAAAACAGTTTTGTTAATGTTGGACCCAAAAGTAGAAAAATAGTCTTTTTTTTTTTCTTTTTTTTCAAATGAGGAAGTAAAGGTCTGGGCATTAGGGTTTGTTTCATCCAAACTGGATGAAAAAGCTCATGAGACTTTAGCAGGGACTAAACATGACATTGTCAAGGAAATTACATCTTGAAAGATTATTGGTTAAATTATAGCTTGTCTGAAGTGTCGATCTTAACATTGGCTTAGAATAGTTTACAAAAAAGCTTGCTATTACAAAATGAACCTGTAGTCTCTATTAATAGAGGTTCCCCCAGTATTGAGGTGGAATTGGCATTATTAATATTATATAATATTCTAATGTATTTGATGAATATTTGAGAGTGGCTGGTAACTATTAATGACATTATTAGTTCATCAAAACCACACTACTTTGGAAAAGTGGGTCATTTGATTGTAATCAGAATTTTAAGAAAGTTGGTAGAAATTTACAATGAAGATAGTTTGCTAATATATTAATAGTGTTGATAGCTAGGAAGTATATTTGGAGGAATTTTCCCCTTTAAAAAAAAAAGTCTGGGCGTGGTGGCTCACACCTGTAATTCCAGCACTTTGGGAGGCCAAGATAGGAGGATCACTTGAGGCCAGGAGTTTGAGACCAGCCTGGTCAACATAGCGAGACACTGTCTCTGTTATTTAACAAAAAAAAAAAAAGAAAGAAATGCAAAATATTGCATAGTTCCCTGTATACCCTTTAGCTTCTCCTGGTACTAACATCTTACATAACAATATATGATTATCAAAACTAGGAAGTTAACATTGGTACAATACTGTTAACTAAACCACAAATGTTATTCAGTATTCCATATTTTTCCCTATTCTAGGATCCCATGTTCCATTTAGTTGACATGTCCCTTCAAGTCTTCTCCATTCTGTGACAGTTCTTCAATCTTTCCTTGTCTTTCATAACACTGACACTTAGAAGAATAATGGTCATTTTATACAGTGTTCCTTAGTTGGGGTTTGTCTGATGATTTCTCATTATTATGTCGAAGTTATCCATTTTGAGCAAGAATACCATAGAAGTAAATTGGGTCTTGCTTGGTGCATCATATCAAGGGGTACATTATGTTGATACGTCTTATAACTGGTCATGACAACCGTGATCACTTGGTTACAGTGGTATCCTTAAAGTGGTTTCTGCACTTTAAAGTCACTATTTTTTTTTCTCTTTGTAATTAATACATTTCATGGGGAAGATACGTTGGGATTATACAAATAACCTTTTTCCTCAAACTTTTGTCCACTAATTTTAAAGAATCTTTTGATAGATCTTGCCTGTGACAAAAATTATTGTGGTGTTTGCCTAATGAAGATTTTTTTTTTATTGGGGGGTGATTATTTTTAATGCTACTAGATTTTCTAGAGATTCTAATTAAGCAAGTAAAATCAAGAGGGAAAGTAATCGTTACAAAAGGATTCAGCTTTGAAAATGCCGGTTGAGAGTTGTGTGTACTTCTGTGTATGCTGAGGATTTAATAGGAGGGTAAAAGTGAAGTAGATGAATTCCTAGCATTCCTTTTTAATACTGCCCACTTAAGAGAAATTTAAATCCTAAAGGCATCTTCTAAGTTTCAAATTTAAATTTTATTTTTAGAGCTAACACATGAGTTTCTACAAATATTGGAGAAAACGCCTAATAGGTTGAAGAAGATTCGAAACTGGAGGGTAAGAGAATTGACAGGGTTTAACAGAATTTCAGTCTTTTATGTAACATTTACATAGCTAACCAGTTTGAATTTTTGTGGTTAAATAATCTTTGCAGTATTCCTGAATAATTCAACGTATCTCAAGTTACATATACTCACATATTCAACTACTGAGTCCAGTGGACTTTGCTAAAGTACATTATACTTTTTAAAAATTTTTTGCAGTGATTATGACAAAAGTATCCTCTTCATTTTACAAATGGGGAAACTGAAGCCTAGACAAGTTAAATTACTTTCTGAAGTGCTGGGCTAGGATTTAACTTGTATCTGATTCTAAAATTGGTGTTTTCAATTTTTTATAGCCTTCTTTTATGCCTCTAAGGCATTTATTTACTGACAACATAAAATCTTGAACCCCAGGTCATTTTATTTTCATATGTTTAATATATAATGTTTTTAATATATAACTTTTATAAGACAAGAAATTTGCATTAAATTATTTTGCTATATCACTGCTTCTTCTGTGTTTTGTTTTAATAGGCTAATCAGGCAGCTAGGAAACCAAAAGTAGATGGACAGGTATCAGAGACACCACTTCTTGGTTCATCTTTGGTCCAGAATTCCATTTTAGTAGATAGTGTCACTGGTGTGCCTACAAACCCAAGTTTTCAGAAACCATCTACATCAGCATTCCCTGCACCAGTACCTCTAAATTCAGGAAATATTTCTGTTCAAGACAGCCATACATCTGATAATTTGTCAATGCTAGCAACAGGAATGCCAAGTACTTCATACGGTTTATCATCACACCAGGAATGGCCTCAACATCAAGACTCAGCAAGGACAGAACAGCTATATTCACAGAAACAGGAGACATCTTTGTCTGGTAGCCAGTACAACATCAACTTCCAGCAGGGACCTTCTATATCACTGCATTCAGGATTACATCACAGACCTGACAAAATTTCAGATCATTCTTCTGTTAAGCAAGAATATACTCATAAAGCAGGGAGCAGTAAACACCATGGGCCAATTTCCGCTACTCCAGGAATAATTCCTCAGAAAATGTCTTTAGATAAATATAGAGAAAAGCGTAAACTAGAAACTCTTGATCTCGATGTAAGGGATCATTATATAGCTGCCCAGGTAGAACAGCAGCACAAACAAGGGCAGTCACAGGCAGCCAGCAGCAGTTCTGTTACTTCTCCCATTAAAATGAAAATACCTATCGCAAATACTGAAAAATACATGGCAGATAAAAAGGAAAAGAGTGGGTCACTGAAATTACGGATTCCAATACCACCCACTGATAAAAGCGCCAGTAAAGAAGAACTGAAAATGAAAATAAAAGTTTCTTCTTCAGAAAGACACAGCTCTTCTGATGAAGGCAGTGGGAAGAGCAAACATTCAAGCCCACATATTAGCAGAGACCATAAGGAGAAGCACAAGGAGCATCCTTCAAGCCGCCACCACACCAGCAGCCACAAGCATTCCCACTCGCATAGTGGCAGCAGCAGCGGTGGCAGTAAACACAGTGCCGACGGAATACCACCCACTGTTCTGAGGAGTCCTGTTGGCCTGAGCAGTGATGGCATTTCCTCTAGCTCCAGCTCTTCAAGGAAGAGGCTGCATGTCAATGATGCATCTCACAACCACCACTCCAAAATGAGCAAAAGTTCCAAAAGTTCAGGTAGTTCATCTAGTTCTTCCTCCTCTGTTAAGCAGTATATATCCTCTCACAACTCTGTTTTTAACCATCCCTTACCCCCTCCTCCCCCTGTCACATACCAGGTGGGCTACGGACATCTCAGCACCCTCGTGAAACTGGACAAGAAGCCAGTGGAGACCAACGGTCCTGATGCCAATCACGAGTACAGTACAAGCAGCCAGCATATGGACTACAAAGACACATTCGACATGCTGGACTCGCTGTTAAGTGCCCAAGGAATGAACATGTAATAATTTGTTTAGGTCAATTTTTCCTTTACTTTTTTAATTTAAAAATTGTTAGAATGGAAAAATTCCTTCTGATCTAGCAGTGGTAACCCCTGCTGTTGCTGCCACTGCTTCAATATTTGTAAGTGCTGCTTTATTCTTCATTCTGAAAAGAAGAGATTATAGTAAACAAGTCTTTATCTCCACATATGATAGTGTTATAAATACTGTAAAAGCATGGAAGGTGCAAAACTCAGTATTTCTACAATTGCAGCTAAGAACATTAGGATGAATGGCTGGCTGCTTCTAGGAATATAAGATGCCTCAAGCATTCATTATTTATGATTTGAATACTGTAGCTATTTTTTGTTGCTTGGCTTTTGAATGAGTGTAAATTGTTTTCTTTTGTGTATTTATACTTGTATGTATGATTTGCATGTTTCAATGATAAAGGGATAAAACAGTATACTGACAACTGTTTACAAGAAAGTGGAGAAAAATGTACATACATTTTTGTATGTTTAGATATTACCATAAATACTCAGGATTGGAGCTGCTTGTAAGTATAACAATATACAGAATAACTTTATTTTATCTTGTCAGAGTCCATCACTAATCTAAAACAAAGGTGGCACTTTTTTATGTTAACCTTAAACTCTAGGCCTTACTGGAAGCCACTGATAGGGGACACTTCACTACCAGATGTGTATGCAGTGCCACAGATGGTCATATACACTGTGAGGCACTGAAATTTTGCCTTCAGAGGTTCTGACCAGATTGGCTGCTGAAATAGCCCCTAACTTTCTGAAGGCTTGAAGAGGAGAAAATAAAGTTTACATACTCTTGATGTGAAGTGCATTTAAATGTTTGTTGGCTTGTTGCAGTTCTATGAAACAGAGCTGTTAATAATGGTTATGTGGATTACTGTGATTTGAAAACTAAATTCACAATAACTTACCTAGTAGAGATTTAGTGAGTTGTTTCCTTTAAAGAATTTTACACTACATATTTTAATAGTAAACAGGGATCACTTTTCCTTTAGCATTCAGAATGACACCATATTCTTAAATATACTCCTTCCCTGAAGCGTGTTTGTGTGTGATGCCATATTTCTTTTTCAGGTAAATGTAGTCTTCCTTATAAAAATGAAATTAAACCTATGCTCTCAATTCTTTTATATTCTAACAATAAATAAAAAAGAAAAGATTACTGACTGTGCATTGTACCTGTATTTATAGTTTATGGTTATCAGGAAGCTCTGTAAGAAAGAAAAGGTCAGCCTCCCAGGCAAACCAGTAGTGGAGGTTTTACATTTGTTTGCACATCTCAGTATATTTCTGTTGAGGTAAAGTTTGCACAGTCATCTGACTTCTGATCAAGCATTATATTTTAACTTGTTTAGATTTTGTCTTAAACACCAGTAATATGGCTCTTGTTTATCAGCTAATCTTGAATTTATTCTGTGGTAAATCTTTTGAGTTGTTGAGTATATTTGAGATTGATTGGATTCAACCTCTCGTTGAACTGAAAACTTAATTTTTTCTCTGTATTTTTGTTACAAAGCCACTGATACGTGCACAATTGTAATTAAGTATGTTGCAGTTGTAAATATTAGAGTTTAATCTCATGCTCTACCTTTATTTAGCAATTACCTAATTTGCCAGTAGCTTTATAATTTTTAAAGATAATTGTTCATTATTTTGTCAATGTTATTTGAACTTGGGGTACTTAGGAGCCTCTTTGTAGGGACTGTGCCTAGGTAGCATGTCCTAACATTTGTTCTTGTCTTGCATAACTTCAGTAATCTTTGTCATTATATGTAACTTTGTTGCTCTGTATGGCATAATATTGTATCCATAAACATGGTAATTTTGATACAGTTATACTTTTACAGTGGTACATAATCCAAGGACTAGTATAGAATTAAGCTGAGTGCAAGATGAGGGAGGGAAGGGCTTTCTTGGTAATTTAGATGTGAAACCTCTACAGAGCTATCATGTAAAAACTACATAAGGTGGTTGTGCTACTGTATAATTGGGGGTGATAATACCAGGAATTTTAATAAGATTTTGTAAAGAATATCCAGAAAAGTAGTGAACTTATTTTCAGTAGACATAGAAAACAATGTGAATATTTAAGGTCTGTGACTATAGTTAAACTTCACTAAGAATTTGCAGAATTGTTTTGAGATGTGGGAATAAAGGTAATTTTATTGAATCTTCATTGGTGCTAATGATGGACAGTTAAAAAGATAGCTAGTGTATATTGTTATGGGTCAGTACTTATTAGTACTTCCAAAATTGAATTTGAAATGCTATGTATTCACTTTTCACTCTGTAAATGTAATTCTTTACAATGACTTTATTTATTAAAGGGCAGCCAGTTGTCATTTTTACAGGATTGTGTGAGCTATTCAAACTCTTCAACCCCTGAACAGGGTATTAAGCTTCCAAAATAATGATGGGGATAAATATGGAAATCCTTTTTAAGTTGTATTTCCATTAAACAAAAACCCTTATAATTCATACTATCATGAATTTGCTTTATCCATCTCATTTGCATAACAGTTCATCTGCCTGGTCCCATTAGGCTCTACCAAAGAAAGACTCTGATGAGTGGACATTATTACTGTGACTCTTGTAAGTAGCCATAAATAAACCAAAATAGTATCAAATTTAGGTATGAAATTCCACATGTGCAAAGTACTGTTAAGGTGATAACATTTTTGATGAGATTTAAAAAAAATATTTGAAATATTAAAAAGCATTATCTTTAAACATCCTATAAAAGAGTGAGTCATTTTTAAGTTGTGTTTTCCCTAGATCACTGATTTGTTACCTTTACACAGAAGCACATTGCAAAGAAAGGCTTTACTTCTACCTCTTCCAGCCAGTTTTCCAATATTGAGCTGTGTCCCTCTAAATATTTGCCTTAGCTATTTCAAAATAGGTATTTTCAGAACCAAAGCAAAGGGTGGTTTGTTCACTGAAACATTCTTAGAGGCCTACTTAACGGGCGGCAGTATCCTGTAGTGGTAAAACCTCACAGTTTCCTAATTGCAGGTATGTAAATACCAAAAAAGTCCTGTTGTCAGCCCTAGGTTTATCTTTGAAAGCAGTTAAATGTGCACCTTGGTCTTCCTCCATGTGTTCAGATTCGTTCTGGTTAAAGTTCTTATTCAGAGTCATCTAAAAGAAATTTCTAACATGATGTATGGTTTCTTGAATGTCATGAGTGGCTGCGTATATTGCTTTGTAGCAACAGATTGTATTAATAATTAATAGAATACCTAATTTTTTTGGCCTATCCTCTTTGAACTAGAAATGACTACTTGAGGGCTATTTCAGAGAACCAATATGAAATGTTTTTGTTAGTACAAAATACCATTGCCTTAAAAGGTTTCAAGCACATTTTCTTTTCTATTTGAGAACTTAAATTGCTGACTTGTATTCGTTAAGCAACCTTAGAAATAAACCACTGCTTATATCTGCATGAATATTATGCATTTCATGAGTACAGTTAGTTGATTAGATATTTCAGGGTTTTGCATTTTCTATAGACATGGGGACTTTTTTAACATGGTAACATCTTAGGAAAACCATTCTCTCAAGGTATTACACCATTTCCAATTTTATCCAAATGAAAAGCGTATCTGCTTAAATTTAGGATGTCTTTGCTGAGAATATTTGGAGGCTCTTGTTAGGAAGAATCATGGATTCAGTATTTCTAACCTGATTACTGCCTCAGAGGCTGTCTTGAAGGGAGGCAGTAGGATTCACTGACTACCTTTACCCAGATGAGGGATCAACAAATCTCACACTTGAACTAAATGAGTTAACAGGACAATAGGTGCTAATCTCATGTGCCCTAAGATGGACTTATTTAGACAGGGATTTTTGCACTGGAAAAGCAGCACATTCTCTGACCTTGGGTACCAAGCTATGATACTAATTTGAGAATCACATTCTGATACGTTAATATCAGAAATCAGTGAGCAACCTAATTGCTGTAAGCTGACATACATGGAAGCCGAAATCAAAAGGTTGCTTTTGTTAGTTTCCCTGGAGCGTCTATTTTTGTAATACATTTTGCCAGTGGGACTGAAAAGCTCAAAATGTTTTAGGCCTAATATCATACATTAATTTTCTGCTCTGCAGTGTCAATTTGGGCACAGCCAGTTTTTGCCTCTGTGGCACCTTCTTTATAATTTACTGTTACCTATTCTGCCTGACAGATTGCTTAAGTAGGTTGATAAGATCCATCGAAGATTGAATGGCTAGGAGTAATTCTGTTCTCGTATAGGCAACTTAACTTCACTGTGGAATCCATTTATCTCAAAGTTTGAGGGCCATCTACTTTATTTTCAAGTTTGGGGCGGAAACTCAAAATCCCGAGCATTGCCACTTTAGTAGTTTGTTTGATTTGCCTATTGTTTAATAACGAGTACATTCTTATTAAGTGATGAGTACATTCTTATTTTTAAGGTATGTTTTTTTCAAGCAGCTTCATTTTATTAGAAAAAATACGTACTCATTTGTTGTAAACAGTGATTGTGGGGTTTCATTTTCTGAATGTACTCAAAACTCCCAACAACAATTGAACAGGATGTTTGCTAATAGAAAATCTAAAACAGGAATATGTGTATATGGCATGAATTAGTCATTGACTTTAAGCTTCTTATCCATACAAGGAACTAATAAAATGTTTATTGACAACATAAATCCAAGGCTCTAACATCTTAAGTTAATGTGAATCAGAAGTAACTTTGAGGTGGGGCGCAGTGGCTCATGCCTGTAATCCCAGCACTTTGGGAGGCCAAGGCAGGCGGATAACCTGAGGTCAGGAGTTCAACACAATCCTGGTCAACATGGTGAAACCCTGTCTCTACTAAAAATACAAAAATTAGCTGGGTGTGGTGGTGCATGCCTGTAATCCCAGCTACTCGGGAGGCTGAGGCAAGAGAATCGCTTGAACCCAGGAGGCAGAGGTTGCAGAGAGCCTGAGATCGCACCACTGCACTCCAGCCTGGGCGACAGAGCAAGATTCCTTAACAACAACAAAAACAGAAGTAACCTTCAGTCCCTGGAAAATGTGAGATCTCTAGTATAATTGACCCTTTATCCAAGTAATTTCATGTATCATTCAGGAGTGCAGGCTCTGAGATCAAATGGTCCATGCTCTAGTCTCAGCCCTACCATTTAATAACAGAATGGCATTGGGTGAATTACTTGATCTCATGCTTTTTCTTCCCTACAAAGTGTTAGTAGTAGTACCTGTTCATCATAGAGTTGTGTCAGGCTTGGATGGTCAAGGAAGGCTAGATAGAATAGCATTAAAGAGAATCCTAATTGAGGGGTAGATGTGGGATATTGGAATGATGAAGGCCAATCCAGGTGTGTAACTGGAACATATTAAATACTGCATGCCCGCTGTGTCCAGAATTCTCTTAAATTGTTCATTCTAATTTCTGTTTTAAGATTTTCTTGTCTAACCTCTTGCATCACTCCCATAAAAAGCACAAAGAATAGTTGCAGTTATCTGGAAGGGGAATTACCCATTTAAAATTTTTTATTTTTTGAGACAAGTTCTCACTGTCAGCCAAGCTAGAGTACAGTACAGTGGTGTGATTTTTGGCTTACTATAGCCTCCGCCTCCCAGGCTCAAGCGATCATCCAACCTCAGCCTCCTGAGTAGCTGGGACTACAGGCATGTGCCACCATGCCCGGCTAATTTGGGGGGGTTTTTTTGTGGTTTGTTTTGTTTTGTTTTGTTGTTGTTCTTGTGTTTGGTAGAACGGAGTTTTGATATGTTGCCCAGCGTGGTTTCAAACTCCTAGGCTCAAGCAGTCCGCCCACCTTGGCCTGCAAAAGTGCTAGGATTACAGGTGTGAGCCACCATGCCCGGCCCCTTCAAAAATATTTAAGCATAAGCTGTTCTTTAATAAGGCTGCTCGCCAGCTTCCCTCTCCTTACCAGCGATTTCCCTGCACCTTCCACTTGAGAGAAAATGAAAGCTAATTGCAATAACTTTGATAAAGTAGAATTAGGATAGAAAAGTCGCTTCTTTTAAAATAGATTTTCAGGCCGGGTACGGTGACTTATGCCTGTAATCCCAGCACTTTGGGAGTTTGAGGCCAAGGCGGGCGGGTCACCTGAGGTGAGGAGTTCGAGAACAGCCTGACCAACATGGCGAAACCCTGTCTCTACTAAAAAATACAAAAAGATTAGCTGGGCGTTGTGGTGCGCGCCTGTAGTCCCAGCTACTCAGGCGGCTGAGGCAGGAGAGAATCGCTTGAGCCTGGGAGGCAGAGATTGCAGTGAGCCGAGATAGCGCCACTGCACTCCAGCCTAGGCCACAGAGCAAGACTCCATCTCAAAAAAAAAAAAATTTTTTTTTAATTAAAAATAAAACATTTTCAGCCTAAATGTAACAAATATTTTTTGTATCACAGTTAAGAGATTTGTCTCACTGGTGCTGACACCAGTAAGGGCTTGTTCTATTAACATAATAAATTGGATGGGTTTTAACTTTACAAAGTGAGTAATTCCATCTAACCAAACTCATCTAAGTCCATTGTTTATTCCTTCACCCCTGCCCCCTGCACTTTTCAATATAATAAATTGTATGTTTTTATTTTAGCTGTAGCATATGGCCTGCCTATTCCTTCCCCTGAATACCACCTCCCAAAACAATGTAGGGCCTCACTGACAAAATATTTTTATTATATTGCCATGAAATTAAGAGGCTTACTTAGACCTTTCAAATGTTCAGACACAGTTGAGGAGGCCAGTTTTCTTTAGTCTTTCACGTCAGCCTGTTAGTGACTGCTTTATGGATGAATTCAGCCATGGATTTTCATAATGTTGTGATGTCCTGTCAATAGGAAAAAGCACTATCCTCTATAAACTTGACAGTGTAATGGCATATACAAACTTTTTTTAAAACTTTATTACCAGTAGAGAGAGAGGCTGCTTACACCAGAGATTTTTTAATTGGCAGAATCACCTGGAAAGATTTTTAAAATGCAAGTTTCTGCATTTAAATAGCTGCTTTAAACTGAATTAATACTTGTAAGTGCAGCTCGTATGAAGAAGAAAGACGGCCTGGTAGGTGATGGTATGCAGCTTTTGGCTGCTCCTTGAGCAGATTAAGTGGGTTATTATCTTGGAGCTACTCATTACACAGTGTACGACTAAAGTAGGTTTAAGTTAAGGAGATGCTGTAGGTCTACTTTTTAGAACTTGGGGGTTAAAATGTCTTTGGTTGAGCTTGGGCCCAGAGCATACAGGAATTTAGTACATAATAAGATGAGTTTTCAATGTGATTGAAAACTCAGCGGTTGTGCCTTGGGAAAAGGGTGATGCTCATGGAAGGGAGGACGGTATTACTGCTAGGTGAACAATGAAAAGCTTTTCACGCCATTAAAGTACTCAAAATAATAAAGGGAGGACGATACTACCATCCCAATCAGCAGCTAGAATGAAATGATGTGCCTTTTTCTGCTAAAAGCTCAGTGAATGCTAGCCATCCCAGCCCCAACCTACCTCCACTCCCAACCTCCTTTCAGACCCCCTTCAAAGGAAGAGAGCACACATATGGGCAATGATAATGAAGAGTGTAATTCCAAACAATTGTTCATGTCTTAAACACAGTGAATAACAAAAACACAGAAGCTTTGAGGACCAAGGCTTGCCTATTGAAAACTTCAGCTTTTTTTTTTTTTTTTTTTTTTTTTTTTTGAGATGAATTTCACTTTTGTTGCCCAGGCTGGAGTGCAGTAGTGCGATCTCGGCTCACTGCAACCTCTTCCTTCCAGGTTCAAGCGATTCTCCTGCCTCAGCCTCCCAAGTAATTGGGATTACAGGCACACGCCACCATGCCCAGCTAATTTTTTGTATTTTTAGTAGAGATGGGGTTTCAGCATGTTGGCCAGGCTGGTCTCCCAACTCCTGACCTCAAGTGATCCACCTGCCTCGGCCTCCCAAAGTGCTGGGATTACAGGGGTGAGCCACCCTGCCTGGCCAAAACTTCAGCTTTTTGAAGTTTCTGTTCAATATTCCAAAATTGTCTTCAGTACCCTTATATTTCAGTAGAATAGGAGTAAACTTGTTAACACCAACTTCATGTGTCCATTACTGTGATCTCTATACACACTATTAACAGGTCTTACTCTTTGCCCTTTCCCCATAGGGTTTAACAGGCTTGATTGTAAATAGTTGCTTTAAAATCCAATATAATATTCAGATTTGAAAGAATGCTGAAGATCCCTCCAAAATGGAAAAGAAATAAGCCCTAACCTTTCAAAATTATGTTGTTTCTGGTCATGTTGAGATACAAGTAAGTAAAATAAAGGACATATTCTTCCCTTAATTTCTTAAATATGAAAAAAATTTGAGAAAAGTTATACCCACAAAGACTCATCTAATGTTACATGTCCAGAGTAAAATCTGTTTTTACCTCACCTGGACAGCATTTCACATTTATTTCATAAAAACTAAACCAGCTTTGTTTTGACAAATCCTGATACTAGTATTAGAATACTCCTAAAGTTAATTTTTAGTTGTACCAGCTTGAAATGACGGCAGCCAATAAAAATATCTGTGGCTATAGCTTAGAGCAATAGGTGCTGGCTGGGCGCGATGGCTCACGCCTGTAATCCCAACACTTTGGGAGGCCAAGGCGGGTGGATCATGAGGTCAGGAGTTCAAGACCAGCCTGGCCAAGATGGTGAAACCCCATCTCTACTAAAACTACACAAATTAGCCAGGCACAGTGGCAGGTCCCAGTAATCTCAGCTACTTGGCAGGCTGAGACAGGAAAATTGCTTGAACCCAGGTGGCAGAGGTTGCGGTGAGCCAAGATCACGCCACTGCACTCCAGCCTGGGCAACAGAGTGAGACTCCATCTCAAATAATAATAATAAAAAAAAGAACAATAGGTGCGAAGTTTAGTGGATGAGTGAGATCAACAGCAATGGAAACCTTATAAAAAATGCTTAATCCTGGCTGGGCACGATGGCTCACGCCTGTAATCCCAGCACTTTGGGAGGCCGAGGCAGGTGGATCACTTGAGGTCTGGAGTTCAAGACAGCCTGGCCAACACAGTGAAACTCCATCTTGGCCAACATGGTGAAACCCCATTTCCACAAAAAATACAAAAATTAGCTGGGCGTGGTGGTGGGCAACTGTAATCCCAGCTACTTGGGAGGCTGAGGCAAAAGAATCACTTGAACCCAGCAGGCGGAGGTTGTTGCAGTGAGCCAAGATAACGCAACTGCACTCCAGCCTGGGCAGTAGAGTAAGACTCAGTCTAAAAAAAATATTGCTTAATCCACCAACTTAAAATGGCTTGTAATACTACTAACTCATCCATGCTCACTTTTGTGAGGTCTACTAATGTTCTGGGAATGGCAGTATTTGAAGGATGACCTCAGCAGAGGTAACTATTCAAATGAAATGAGCAAAGGTCTGTGGAAAAATCATCCTTCCCTTACCAGACCTAGCTTTTGTCCTACCAGCTGATTTAGACTTAGCTAGTTCTGCATATGGAAATGACCTGATTCACTGCAAATAGATTAAAAACTTCAAATCACTACAAATAAATTACAGAGAAAGGAGCCCAAGGTTTATGATGCCACCTTAACTAGCACAATTTCTCAGAGACATCTGAGGAGTTTGGGGGCCCTCTGATAATGAAATGCCGAGGCCCTCACCTCCTCCCTATTAGGCCTTGAGCCTCCTAGAATCTTTTAGGCTAAGATTGCTGCCAAAGTACAGAATCTAGAATCTCTTTAACTTACCTTCCTGCCTTCCTCTGCTCTGCTCTGCTTTGGACGAATTAAGTAAGCATCTTTACTCACCAAGCAAGAAAATATAAGTTGTTTTTACAATTTATTTTAAACTAACAACATTAAAATTGACAGGACAGGCCAAAAATAAAAAGAAATGTCATATAAAACAATAGAGAATGTAGTTCCTGGACAATCAAAACTGTAAACACTGAAATAGTTTTTTGTTGTTATTAAGAACATGTTTTCTGATACTATGAGTAATAATGTCTGACACTTGAGGAGGCTAATATGTAACTGCAACTTTCAGTTAATGACTCCATAGGATCTGGTTAAACTGGGTTACACTGAATTTTCAGTAGGGAAACAAAAATCCCTTAGCCATCATTCCCCACAATTAAGCAAGGGAGCATCTGCAGTGGAACTGGGAAGAAAGTCTTGATGTATATTCAGTGACTTCTCTCCAAGAAGGAGTGCTTCAGGAGCTGGAGAGCAGAAGGTCGCTCATGCTGGTCCCTAAGAAGGGAAAAACACATTAGAAGCAGCAGCACTCAGTAATGAGACTGCCAATGTAGATCTACTTAAATGTGAACTTTTAAAGACGGAAATACAACTTCTGATAGTCAAACAGACTTGGGTTGAGTCCAGTCTCCAATTTTTATCTGTGTGACCTTAAGCTAAGTGACTAAAACTCTCTTCATCAGTAAGATGGAGATAACAATAATACCTAACTCATTGGGAGAATTAAATAATATATATACAACTTTTAAACAATAGCATGGTACTTGTTTGAAAAGTGGTAGCTATTGTGATTGAAAACTAGGCCCTACTTTCCCATTGTACTTTTGTGCAATTTGTTTGGAGTCTAATTTACGTATGGTAAAATTCACACTTACATTTACTTTTAAAATTCAGAAGCATTAAAATCCAGAATTGAAAACCTTTTAAAATAGATATTCAAATATGCTTTGGTGATTAATTGAAATAATCCCGTTTTGGGCACTCCTGGATTAACGTAAGATAGAGGGAGACAGTTGTTCAGTAATATTGTGGCATAGTTTTTTTCTTCAAGAAATTCAAAAGATTTTAGAAAGGTATCAGTCAATGAGCCAGTTAATGAACCAATGAGCTAATGAAATAGTCAATGATTAGCTGCAATGGCCTATTCCAGAGGCATTCTTTTGGTTAAATTGGCCATCTTTTGATTTTTTTTTTCAGATACATAAATATTTATTAAGGCTTCAACAACCAGGTAACTTCCCCTACCCACTACATTGTGCAACCACTTTCTTTATTGATATATAATGAGTATTTGTCATTTCTATGTGTCAGGAACACTTCAAGTCCTCTCTTCTAGCTATTTGAAATACAGAATACATTGTTGTTAATTACAGTCACCCTGCTCTGTTATCAAACATTAGAACTTACTCCTTCTATCTAATTATGTACCCATTAACCAACCTCTTTTTATCCTCCCTGCCCCACCACATACACACCCTTCCCAGCCTCTGATAACTATCATTCTACTCTCTACTTCCATGAGATCTACTTTCGTAGCTCCCACATAAGAGTGAGAACATGTGGTATTTGTCTTGCTGGGCCTGGCTTATTTTATTTAAGATAAAGAACTCCAGATCCATCTCTGTTGCTGAAAATGATAAGACTTCATTTTTTTTATGGCTGAGTAGCATTCTGTTGTGCATATATACTAAGTTTTCTTTATCTATTCATCTGTTGAGGGACACTTAGGTGGATCCATACCTTTGTTATTGTGAATAGTGCTGCAATAAGCATGAGGATGCAGGTATCCCTTAGAGATAATGATTTTCTTTCCTTTGGATAAATACTCAGTAGGAGGATTGCTGGATCACACGGCAGGTAGTTCTATTTTTAGTTTTTTGGGGTTTTTTTGAGAAATCTCCATACTGTTTTCCATAATGGCTGTATTAATTTACATTCACACCCAACAGTACGTGAGTTTCCTTATCTACACATTCTTGCCAGCATCTGTTATTTTTGTGTTTTTTTTTTAATATTTATACGTGGTATATTTTCCCATAATAAAAGATGAAAATTAAAGCAGTTGGATGTTTAAAAAGAAAAGAAAGAAGTGAAGAATACACACCAGCTTTCTCCTGATTAGAGGAAGAGCCCCAAAGCTTCTACGGGCACTCACTTTTCTTCTTCTTGCATTATTATGAGGAAATCCTTAGAGGTTGGGAACTTGGGTGACTTTGGCTAATGAGGAGCTCTGTGCCTTGAGCCCCCCAGGCCACAGAATAGTAAATAGTCAGTCTGTGCCTCCAGCCCTGCAGTGTGAGGTTGCAGTCCTGTGGGCTCCACAGACATCTCCTGTATCAGGAGGCTCATGTCTTACCCTGTCTTCTTGCCAGCCTCGAGGACGGAGTCTGAGCCTCCATGGTGCACCACGCAGGGAGGACAGTGGACCTGTTCTCTGTGGTCATGGCCCAGCAGAGGGGAAGGGCAGTTCAGTGAGTGTAGGCTAAAGAAAGAGCGATCAGACTCTTACTGTGTCTATGTAGAAAGGAAAGACATAAGAGACTCCATTTTGAAAAAGGCCTGTACTTTCAACAATTTCTTTGCTGAGATGTTGTTAATCTGTAGCTTTGCCCCATTCACTTTGAACAAACCACTTTGACCCAACCTGAAGCTCACAAAAGCATGTGTTGTATGAAATCAAGGTTTAAGGGATCTAGGGCTGTGCAGGATGCGCCTTGCTAACAAGATGTTTCCAAGCAGTATACTTGGTAAAAGTCATCGCCACTCCCCAGTCTCAATAAATCAGGGGCAACATACACTGTGGAAAGCCTCAGGGAGCTCTGCCCTTGAAAGCGCCGTATTGTCCAAAGTTTCTCCCCATGTGATAGTCTGAAAAGTGGCCTCATGGGATGAGAAAGACCTGAGCGTCCCCGAGCCCGACACCAGTAAAGGGTCTGGCTGAGGTGGATTAGTCAAAGAGGAAATCCTCTTGCAGTTGAGAGAGAGGAAGGCCGCTGCATCCTGCCTGCCCCTGGGAACTGAATGTATCAGTATAAAACCTGATTGTACATTTGTTCAGTTCTGAGATGGGAGAAAAACCGCCCTATGGTGGGAGGTGAGACATGTTCGCAGCAATGCTGCCTTGTTATTCTTTACTCCACTGAGATGTTTGGGTGGAGAGAAACATAAATCTTGCTTAGAGACACGTCCAGTCATAGTACCTTCCCTTGAACTTCCTTATGACTTAGATTGTATTGCTCACATGTTCGTTGCTGACTTTCTCCTTATTATCACCTTGCCCTCCTACTACATTCCTTTTTGCTAAAATAATAAAAATAATAATCAATAAAAACTGAGGGAACTCAGAGGCCTGTGCCCGTTCAGATCCTTGGTATGCTGAGCGCCAGTCCCCTAGGCCCACTGTTGTTTCTCCATACTTTGTCTCTGTGTCTTATTTCTTTTTTTTCTTATTTTTTTATTTTTTATTGATCATTCTTGGGTGTTTCTCGCAGAGGGGGATTTGGCAGGGTCATAGGACAATAGTGGAGGGAAGGTCAGCAGATAAACAAGTGAACAAAGGTCTCTGGTTTTCCTAGGCAGAGGACCCTGCGGCCTTCCGCAGTGTTTGTGTCCCTGGGTACTTGAGATTAGGGAGTGGTGATGACTCCCAACGAGCATGCTGCCTTCAAGCATCTGTTCAACAAAGCACATCTTGCACCGCCCCTAATCCATTTAACCCTGAGTGGACACAGCACATGTTTCAGAAAGCACAGGGTTGGGGGTAAGGTCACAGATGAACAGGATCCCAAGGCAGAAGAATTTTTCTTAGTACAGAACAAAATGAAAAGTCTCCCATGTATACTTCTTTCTACACAGACACGGCAACCATCCGATTTCTCAATCTTTTCCCCACCTTTCCCCCCTTTCTATTCCACAAAACTGCCATTGTCATCATGGCCCGTTCTCAATGAGCTGTTGGGTACACCTCCCAGACGGGGTGGTGGCCTGGCAGAGGGGCTCCTCACTTCCCAGTAGGGGCGGCCGGGCAGAGGCGCCCCTCACCTCCCGGACCGGGCGGCTGGCCGGGCGGGGGTCTGAACCCCCACCTCCCTCCCGGACAGGGCAGCTGGCCGGGCAGAGGGGCTCCTCACTTCCCAGTAGGGGCGGCCAGGCAGAGGCGCCCCTCACCTCCCGGACGGGGCGGCTGGCCGGTCGGGGGGCTGACCCCCCGACCTCCCTCCCGGATGGGGCGGCTGGCCGGGCGGGGGGCTGACCCCTCCACCTCACTCCCGGACGGGGCAGCTGGCGGGGCAGAGGGGCTCCTCACTTCCCAGTAGGGGCGGCCGGGCAGAGGCGCCCCTCACCTCCCAGACGGGGTCGCGGCCGGGCAGAGGCGCTCCTTACATCCCAGATGGGACGGCGGGGCAGAGGCAGTCCCCACATCTCAGACGATGGGCAGCTGGGCAGAGACGCTCCTCACCTCCTAGATGTGATGGCGGCCGGGAAGAGGCGCTCCTCACTTCCTAGATGGGATGGCGGCCGGGCAGAGACGCTCCTCACTTTCCAGACTGGGCAGCCAGGCAGAGGGGCTCCTCACATCCCAGACTATGGGCGGCCAGGCAGAGACGCTCCTCACTTCCCAGACGGGGTGGCGGCCGGGCAGAGGCTGCAATCTGGGCATTTTGGGAGGCCAAGGCAGGCGGCTGGGAGGTGGAGGTTGTAGCGAACCGGGATCACGCCTCTGCACTCCAGCCTGGGCACCATTGAGCACTGAGTGAACGAGACTCTGTCTGCAATCCCGGCACCTCGGGAGGCCGAGGCTGGCGGATCACTCGTGGTTAGGAGCTGGAGACCCGCCCGGCCAACACAGCGACACCCCGTCTCCACCAAAAAAAATACGAAAACCAGTCAGGCGTGGCGGCGCGTGCCTGCAATCGCAGGCACTCGGCAGGCTGAGGCAGGAGAATCAGGCAGGGAGGTTGCAGTGAGCCAAGATGGCAGCAGTACAGTCCAGCTTCAGCTCGGCATCAGAGGGAGACCATGGAAAGAGAGGGAGAGGGAGACCGTGGGGAGAGGGAGACAAGGGAGAGGGAGAGGGAGAGGGAGAGATTTTGTGTGTTTTTAATAGTAGTCATTTTAACTGGGATAAGATGGTATCTCTTGGTGGTTTTAATTTGCATTTCCTTGTTGATTAGTGATGTTGAGCATTTCTTCATATACCTGTGGGCTATTTGCGTCTTCTTTTGAGATATGTTTCTTGTTGGATGAACATTTTGCAAATATTTTCTCCCATTCAACAGGTCGTCTCTTCACGCTGTGCTTTCCTTTACCTTAAAAGCACAGGTGACAAAACCAAAAATAGACAAATGGAACTATATATTAAAGAGCTTCTGCACAGACCAATAACCTGGAGTGTTTCCCTATGTTTTCTTCTAGTAATTTTATAGTTTTGAGTCTTATGTTTAGGTATTTAATCAATTTTGAGTTGATTTTTGTATATGGTGAGATAGGGGTCTAACTTCGTTCATCTGCATATGAATATGCACCATATATTGAAGAGGGTGTCAATTCCCCAGTATATGTTCTTGGTCCCTTTGCCAAAAATAAGTTGGTTTACATATGGGGACTTATTTCTGGGTTCTCTACTCTGTTCTATTGGTTTATGTGTCTGTTTTTATACCAATACCATGCTGTTTTGGTTACTGTAGCCTTGTAATATATTTTGTATATATTTTCTGTATATTTTGAAGTGACATAGTGTGATGCCTCCAGCTTTGTTCTTTTTGTTTAGTATTGCTTTGGCTCTTTGAGCTCCTTTTTGGTTCCACACAAATTTTAGGATTGTTTTGTATATATTTCTGTGAAAAATTACATTGGTATTTTTGCATTGAATCCATAAATAACTTTGGTTAGTATGACCACTTTAACAATATTGATTCTTGTGACCCATGAGCATTTGTTTGTGTCTTCAATTTTTTTCATCAATGTTTTGTAGTTTTCCTTGTAGAGGTCTTTCACCTCCTTGGTTACATTTGTTCCCAGGTATTTTATTTTATTTTTGTAGCCATTTTAAATGGGATTGCCTTCTTGATTTCTTTTTCAGCTACTTCATTGTTGGTATATAGAAACACAACAGATTTTCGTATGTTAATTTTGTATCCTGCAACTATACTGAATCTTTACTGAATCGATCTAAGAGTTTTTTGGTGGAGTCTTTAGGTTTTTCTAGATATAAGATCACGTCATCTGCAAAGAGGCACTGTTTGACTTTCTCTTTTCCAGTTTGAATGCCTTTTATTCTTTTTTTTTTTTTAGATGGAGTCCCACTCTGTCTCCCAGGCTGGAGTGCAGTGGTGCGATCTCAGCTCACTGCAAGCTCCACCTCCTGGGTTCATGCCATGCTCACTGCAAGCTCCACCTCCCGGGTTCATGCCATTCTCCTGCCTCAGCCTCCCGAGTAGCTGGGACTACAGGTGCCCGCCACCACACCCGGCTAATTTTTTGTATTTTTAGTAGAGATGGGGTTTCACTGTGTTAGCCAGGATGGTCTCGATTTTCTGACCTCATGATCTGCCCGCCTTAGCCCCCCAAAGTGCTGGGATTACAGGCATGAGCCACTGCGCCCAGCCTGAATGCCTTTTATTCTTTCTCTTGCCTAATCACTCTGGCTAGAACTTCCAATACTATGTTGAATAGGAGTGGTGAAAGTTGGCATCCTTCTCTTGTTCCAGTTCTAAGAAGAAAGGCTTTCACCTTTTCCCCATTCTGTATGATGTTAGCTGTGGGTTTGTCATATATGGCCTATTATATTGAGGTATGTTCTTTCTATGCCTAGTTTGTTGATAGTTTTTATCACAAAGGGATGTTGGATTTTAGAAAATGCCTTTTCTGTTTCTATTGAGATGGTCATATTGTTTTTGTCCTTCATTCTGTTAATGTGATATATCATGTTTATTGATTTGTGCATGTTAAACCATCCTTGCATCACTAGTATAAAACTCACTTGATTATGGTGTATTATCTTTTTGATGTGCTGTTGGGTTAGGTTTGCTAGTATTTTGTTCAGGAATTTTGTATCTATGTTCATCAAAGATACTGGCCTATAGTTTTCTTTTTTTGTGGTTTTCGCATCCTTGTCTGGTTTTGGTATCAGGGTAATGCTGGCTTCATAGAATGAGTTAGGGAGAATTCCTTCCTTCTCAATTTTTTGGAATAGTTGGAGGATAACTGGTGTTAGTTCTTCTTTATGAGTTTGGTAGAATATGGCAGTGAAGCCATCCAGTCCTGGGCTTTTCTTTGTTAGGAGATATTTTATTACTGATTCAATCTTATTGCTCATTATTGGTCTGTTCAGGTTCTCTATTTCTTCCTGACTCAGTCTTGTATGTGTCCAGGAATTTATCCATTTCCTCTAGGTTTTCCATTTTGTTAGCTTATATTTGTTCATAATGTTCTCTGGTGGGTTTTTTCATTTCTGTGGTATTAGTTGTTATGTCTCCTTTTTTGTTTCTGATTTTTATTTCGGTCATCTCTCTTTTTTTTCTTGGTTAGTCTAGCTAGCAGTTTATTGATTTTATTTTTTTTTAACCAACTTCTCATTTCACTGATCCTTTGTATTTTTTTCTGTATTTCATTTAATGCTACTCTGACCTTTATTACTTTTCTATTGATTTTTACATTTTTTTATTTTTAATTTTTGTAGGTACATGGTGTATATATTTATGGGGTACATGAGATGTTTTGATACAGGCATGCAATGTCAAATAATTACATCATGGAGAATGGGGTATCCATCCTCTCAAGCATTTATCCTTTGTGTTACAAACAATCTAATTACACTCTTTTAATTATTTTAAAATGTACAATTAAGTTATTAATGACTATTGTCTCCCTGATGTTCTATCAAATGGTAGGTCTTATTCAAGCTTTCTATTTTTTTTTTTAATCCATTAACCATCCCTATCTGCCCTACTCCTATCCTCCTACTATCATTCCCAGCCTCTGGTAACCATCCTTCTACTCTCTATGTTAATGAATTTAATTGTTTTTATTTTTAGATCCCACAAATAAGTGAGGACATGCAATGTTTGTCTTTCTGATCCTGGTTTATTTCACTTAACATAATCTGATCTTTATTTCTTTTTTTCTACTAATTTGGGGTTTGGTTTGTTCCCTTTTTCTTCTGTTTCCTTGATTATTTATTTAAATTTTTATACTTTTTTAAAAGGTCACCCCATCTGGAATGCAATGGTGCAATCATGGCTTACTGCAGTCTTGAACTCTTGGGTTCAAGCAATCCTCCCACCCTAGCCTACCAAGTGACCTAGCTAGCTAATTTTTTTTTTTCTTTTTGAGACAAGGTCTCACATTGCTACCCAGGCTGGTCTTGAACTCTTGGCTTCAAGTGATCCTCCCACCTTGGCCTCCCACAGTGTTGGGATTACAGGTGTAAGCCACCATGCCCATCCAATCTTCATACATTTTTGATGTAGGCTTTTATTGCTATAAACCTCCCTCTTAGCACTGCTTTTACTATGTCACATAGATTTGGGTATGTTGTGTTTTGATTTTCATTTGTTTTGAGAAATTTTTTAATTTTCTTCTTAATTTCTTTCTTGCCCCAGTAGCCATTCAGGAACATGTTGTTTAGTTTCCATGTATTTATACAGTTTCCAAAGTTCCTCTTGTTATTGATTTCTAGTTTTATTCCATTGTGGCTGAAAGAATACTTGGTATGATTTTGATTTTTAAAAATTTGTTGAAACTTGTTTTGCAGCCTAATGTATGGCCTATCCTGGAAAATGTTCCATGTTTTAATGGGAACATTTATTCTGCCATTGTTGGAGAAAATATTCTGTAGGTATCTGTTGTGTCTGTTTGGTTTAAAGTGCAATTTAAATCCAGGTTTCTCTGTTGATGTTTTGTTTAGATGATCTGCTTAATGTTGAGAGTGGGGTGTTAAAGTCCCCATCTATGATTGTATTAGAGTTTATCTCTCTCTTCAGATCTAATAATATTTGCTTCATATACCTGGGTGCTCTGGTGTAGGGTGCATCAGAACTGTTACATCCTCTGGCTGAATTTTTCTCTTTATCATTATATAGTGACTTTGTCTCTTTTTACTGTTTTTGACATAAAGTGTGTTTTATCTGATATGAATATAGCTACTCATGCTCTCTATTGGTTTCTATTTGCATGAACTATCTTTTTCCATCCTTTCACTTTCAGTCTATATGTGTCTTTACAGGTAAAGTGAGTTTCTTGAAAGCAGCATATTTTTGGGTCACTTTTTAAAAATCTATTCAGCCATTTTAATTGGAAATTTTAATCCATTTATGTTCTTATTCCTGTCATTTTGTTGATTGTTTTCTGGTTTTTTTTGTTTGTTTGTTTCTTTCTTTCTTTCTCTCTTGTTATTTATCATTGTGGTTTGGTGGTTTTCTGTAGTGTTAACGTTTGAGTCCTTTCTCTACCTCTTTTGTGTGGTTTCCTCTACCTGTGAGTTTTACACTTTCATATGTTTTCATGATGATAGATATGACCTTTCACTTCCAGGTGTAGGACTTTCTTAAGCATTTCTTGTAGGGCCACTAATGGTGATGAAGTCTGTCAGTTTTTGCATGTCTGTGAAAGACTTTCTCCATTTTTGAAGGATAACTTTGCTGAGTATAGCATTCTTGGCTGACAGTTTTGTTTTGTTTTTATGCCTTTCAAAACTTTTTGTTTGTTTGTTTGTTTGTTTTTTTGAGATGGAGTTTTGCTGTTGTTGCCCAGGCTAGAGTGCAAAGGCACAATCTCGGCTCATTGCACCCTCCACCTCCCAGGTTCAAGCAATTCTCCTGTCTCAGCCTCCAGAGTAGCTGGGATTACAGGCATGTGCCACCACACCTGGGCAATTTTGTATTTTTAGTAGAGATGGATTTTCTCCATGTTGGTCAGGCTGGTCTCAAACTCCCGACTTCAGGTGATCCACCCACTTCAGCCTTCCAAAGTGCTGGGATTACAGGTGCGAGCCACTATGCCTGGCCTAAAACTTTTAATATATTATCTCATTCTCTCCTGGCCTGTAAGATTTCTGCTGATAAATCCACTGTTAGTCTGATGGGGGTTCTTTTATACATTACTAGATGCTTTTCTTTTGCTGTTCTTAGAATTTTCTCTTTGACTTTTGACAGTTTGACTACAATGTACCCTGGAGAAGACCTTTCTAGGTTGTATCTATTTGTGGACCTCTTAGCTTCCTGTATCTGGATGTCTAAATCTCTTGCTAGACCTGGGAAAGTTTCAACTATTCTGTCTTTAAATAGATTTTCTATACCTTTGGTCTTCTCTTCACCTTCTGGAACAATCAAAATTGTATATTTGGCCAATTTATAGTTTCCTACATGTCATGTAGGCTTTGTTCACTCTTTTTTTTCTTTATTTTTGTCTGAATGGGTTATTTCAAAAGATCTGTATTCAAGTCCTGAGATTCTTTCTCCTGCTTGATGTAGTCTATTGTCGAAGCTCTTGAATGAATTGGCACATGTGGTATAACAGTCACTTCTTTTAAATTTTTGGATTGGCTTTCATAAGGGAAGACTCTTTCCTGAAGATGTATCTATGGTGTTGATTGGGTAGGATGCTTTAGCTTTGATCCTGGGTGTATGCAGTAGTGTGGTCTTAGTATAATTTCTTCAGCTGTAAACAGCGCCAGTGGTGTCTGTGATTTCCTCAGCGGCTAAGTCTGTGATTGTTAGTGGAGTCTATGGTGAGGTTTTGCTGGGGATTGGTATGCCAGGTGGGCCAGTCCTTTAGCCTGAGTGGTAGCAGTGGTGTGTCAAGCATGCCCATCCTTGGGCCCCTGGGTGACATACATGGGCACTAGTGTTAGTGGGTTCAAATGAGCCAATTCTTGGGCCTCCAAGGCTTGCTCAGGTCCTGGTAGTGGCAGTGGTGTGCTGGGTGGGTGGATAGGTCCTTAGACTCCTGGGCAGCATGCATGGCATGGGCAATGGCAATAGTGGTACTGGGATAATGCTTGGGCTCCATAGCAGCAGGCATTGGTGTTAATAGTGGCTGCAATGGGCTGGATGGGCCGGTCCTCAGGTCCTCAGGAGGAATGTACAGATACCAGCAGTGATAGGGCAGAGAATCCCTGGGCCCCAGGCAATGTGCTCAGACACCGGCAGGGCTGCTGGGCCAGGCTTGGTTGACCTTTCCTCAGGCCCTCCAGTGGTACACTCAGGGGTCAGCAGTAGTGGGCAGGGTGGGGTGATCCCCAGGGCCCTGGCATGATGATTGGGTGGCTGCAGCTCCGGTGGTGGTGGGCAAGGGGAGCCTGTCATTAGGGCATGTGCAAGTGTGCTATAGCCCTGCTACTGGTGGAAGCAGAGTTGCCATCAGTGGCAGCAGCTTCAGGCAGGTGGCTCTCAGGTTCCAGGGAGCTCATGGTTTGGCTTCTGGTGGTGGCAGCAGCTGCAGCCAAGAAAGCCAGTCCTCAGGGCACATGCAAATGTGCTGCAACCCTGTTGCTGAAGGGGGTGGGGTCACTGCCAGTGGCACACACTTCAGCCTAAGCAGAAGCTGCAGTGGACAGCAGCAGAGTCTGTCCTCAGAGCATGTGTGTGGCAGCCCTGCTGCTAGAAAGGGTGGGGTTGCTATCTGTAATAGCCACCTCAGGTAGGCAGTTCTTAGGCACTGGGGAGCACATGCTTTGGCTCCCTTTGTCCCAGAAGCAGCCTCCCTGGTGCGCTGCACTGTTGTTTCTGGGGTGCAGGACACCATGTGTGCTACAATGCTGGGGATCTGGCCACTCCACTGGGTACAACTGGCATCACACTGCTGCAGCCCTCCAGGTAAACACAAGAAGATGTAAGTAGGGTTCCAAGGATATGGAGTTGCAGGGGCTGTTGGACCCCAGGGCAGGATGGAGTCTGGTGGGGGCTGGACTCTCAAAATGGTGCCATGCTGTAGCTGCTTAGGACTCAGGTGTGAGCTCCCTCTCCGGAGCAATGCTGTCACATGGTTTCCAGGCAGCTCCATATTCTAGTCTCAGTGTCTGCAAGGACTAAAGGGTTCTCCCATGGCTAGGATTGCAGGAGTTCACTGTGAGAATGTGGACCACTGAGGATCTCTCACCCTTTCCCCACACTAGGGAGGCTCTCTGGGCTCTCGGCCAATCTCAACCAAACTGACTGCCTTCCTTTCCTTTTCTTCCATGTCTCAGGTGTTTCCTGTAACTTCTCTGTTGAAATCCAGTGTTCTCTCTCAGATGCTGTATTTGAAATGTGCTTATCTACTTGCTATTTTAGTTCTTTGTGGAGGAAGTAAGTGCCAGATGCCTCTAGTCAGCCATCTTGAAGCCCCTCCTCTTTCAATAATTTTGAAAGCACAATGGCCACCAGATCATTTTCCAGGTGAAAATGGAAATAAATACTCTTAAAAGTATTTTGTGTAAAAGTATTATATTTTGTGTCATTTCAAAAGTAAAAAAAAAAAAAAAAAAAAAAAATCCAGCAAGGCACAGTGGCTCACACCTGTAATCTCAGCACTTTGGGAGGCTAAGGTGGGTGGATCACGAGGTCAGGAGTTCAAGACCAGCCTGGCCAACATGGTGAAACCCCATCTCTACTAAAAAAACAAAAACATCAGCTGGCCACAGTGGCAGGCGCCTGTAGTCCCATCTACTTGGGAGGCTGAGACAGGAGAATTGCTTGAACCCATGGACGGAGGTTGCAGTGAGCCAAGGTCACACCACTGCATTCCAGCCTGGGTAACAAAGCAAGACTCCGTCTCGGGAAAAAAAAAAAAATTCTTTCACTATCTGGAGGCCCTTTCTCCTGCCTTTAAAATATGCAGAAATCTCTCTCCTTTAAAATCCTTTCCTTGAACTGGATACCATTTCTAGCTACCAGCGCTCCCCCACCCACTTTTTTTTTTTTTTTTTTTGAGACAGGGTCTCATTCTGTTGCCAAAGCTGGAGTGCAGTGGCATGATCACGGTTCACTGTGGTCTCAACCTTCCAGGCTCAAGTGATCCTCCCACCTCAGCCTTCTGAGTCACTGGGACTACAGGTGTACACCACCATGACTTGCTAATTTTTAAATTTTTTTTTTTTTTTTTTTTTTTTGAGATGAAGTCTCGCTCTGTCACCCAGGCTGGAGTGCAGTGGAGCAATCTCGGCTCACTGCAAGCTCTGCCTCCCGGGTTCACACCATTTTCCTGCCTCAGCCTCCCGAGTAGCTGGGACTACAGGTGCCTGCCACCACACCCGGCTAATTTTTTGTATTTTTAGTGGAGACAGGGTTTCACCGTGTTAGCTAGGATGGTCTTGATCTCCTGACCTTGTGATCCGCCCGCCTCGGCCTCCCAAAGTGCTGGGATTACTGGCGTGAGCCACCGCGCCCGGCTAATTTTTAAATTTTTTGTAGAAACAGGGTCTCCCTATGTTGCCCAGGCTGATCTCAAACTCCTGGGCTCAATCAGTTATTCTGCCTCAGCCTCCCAAAGTGCTGGGATTACAAGCGTGGACCACTGTGCCTGGCCCATCCCATTTTAAATGTCTCTGCCAAATGTCTCTAACAAGGCTAAGCTCGGTGACTTCCCTCCTGTATTCTTAACCATTTGGCCCATTCCTCTATAGAAATTGCCCTCTTGAAATTAACCAGATTTAATGAGCTGTTTGTCATTTCTGTAGCACTTGAAACATTCACTACTCCCTCCTACCTGAAACTACCTCTGCTTAGACTTAGGGACACTCTGTCCTCTTGTTTCTTCTTACACCTTGGGGCAACTCCCTTCCCTTCCTCCCTTCCCTTCTCCAGTTATGTGCTAGACTTGATGCCATGCGTTTCTGTTAGCTTCCATTGTGAGCATTTTCAAAATATTTTCCTCAGCCCCATAATTTTGTTATGACTGTAGCAATCAACCTTATAATGATTTTTTTTTTTTTTTTGAGACAGAGTCTCACTCTGTCCCTTAGGCTGGAGTGCAGTGGTGCCATCTCAGCCCACTGCAGCATCAACTTCCGGGGTCAAGCGATCCTCTCATCCTCTCACCTCAGCCTCCTGAGTAGCTGGGACTACAGGCACACACCACCATGCCTGGCTAATTTTTGTATTTTTTTGTAAAGATGGGGTTTCTTCATGTGGCCCAGGTTGGTCTCCATCTTGAACTCCTGGGCTTAAGTGATCCCCCCACCTCGGCCTTCCTAAGTGCTGGGATTACAGGCATGAGCCACTGCACCTGGCTGTTATAATTATTTTTAAATGTGTCCTTCCAATCTTAATTGCTTTCCTGAGCTGCAATTCCATAGCTTCAAATGTCTCCTTACAGGAGGTGGGAAGGGTTTAGCTGCCTCCCTGTTCTTCTCTCACAACTGTGATTTCTCCCACTATCCAGAGTCAAAAACGTGAAATCCTATCATTCTGCTCCATTACCAAGTCTTGATTCACCTTTTCTCTGAAATTTTCTGGAATCCTTTACAATCCCACTGCTTCTACCACCATCAGCATCCAAGCTCTGGATTTCTGCAGAGCTTTCTAGTCTCAAGCGACATCCATCCCAGGCCCTTCAATACATTGCCATCTGACCTGCCTTCCCAAAGACCCTTTTCTTTATGGCCTTTTCTACCCCAAATCTTTTGCAGCCCCCTGCTCCTCACTGCCTATTGCAACAAAGCTAAACTCCTTGGCCTGACTTCCCAGAACTTGATCTGTCAATAGGAGTACCCCCTCCATGCTTATTTCTCTCAGCTTCCCCAAGTTCATTTCTGTTTTCTTTAGACTTTCCCTAGTCTATGCCTGATTATCTCTATTTCTGAATCTTTAAGAGTGCCTCGCCCTTTATTTTCTGAATATCCCTATCTCCAAGGAGTATTGTTATTGATATCAGGTGAGATGCTAGGGTCCTCAGGGTCTTTGCCATAGAATTTTAGGAGGTAATTATATACTTGTATATGACTCTAATTAGGTAAGGTATGTTAATATTCTTCCTAATGATTATTAACTGTAAACTCCTAATTTTGTGCCCCACACTCTGCTAAGCAATTTACATGCACCATTTCACTTAACCTTCACAATAACCCTGTTAATTTTTATTAGTGGTGTGAATTGTATATTGCTTAGTTTATGAAGCAACGGTTCAAAAGGAGAGCCATAAAAGAAGATTCCACCCTTTCTCTTTAAAGTGCTTCGTGTGTGTGTGTGTGTGTGTGTGTGTCTGTGTGTATTTAATCACAACTTGAAAGAAAATGAGAATAACAAGTGGTTTCTAGCTGTGAGTCAATAATATAGGTAATTGTTAAATTCAGAACAAAGCAACTACAATAGTTTTAACAGTTAACACCAATATCAAACTAGTACTTGTCTATACGATTTTCCAACACATTTATGCGGTTTTTTTTTTTTTTTTTTTTTTTTGGAGAGGGTGGGCAGCTCAGTGACTGGGGCTCTGTCCACAAAATCCACGCTGGAAACCTAAGGGGTCTCTGCATCTAGCAATGCCAAAAACTGTACCCCTGGAGTGGCATTCCTGCCCTGGCCCATGTAATCATCCTGAAATCAGCCAGGACAGGCTGATACACATGTGCTGGGAGAGAGAGACAGAGACTGAAAGAGAGGCACATTCATTGGCAGAGAGGGAGACCTGTAGATTCTAAGATTTATCCAGAAAGGCAAAATGAACCCCCTGGGAGTTGGGGGTTGCCATATGTGCTTGCTAAAAGGTGGGACACTGGAGTTTTTCATCTAGGGATAAGAAGGCAAACTTCCTTGAAAGACAGGAAATTGACTTTGAGTCTCAGGCCTTTCTTGTCCTCCAATTAAAGTTGAGCCTTGCTAGGTAGGTGGGTTTGGGGCTGCTGTGCAGTATCCTAGAGTGGGCTCCAGCACCCACAGCCCTACTCCTTAACTCTTCCCCGCCCCATGGATACACACTTTAACTAGAGCCATCTGTCTGCTTTTATTTTATTCTTTGATTTAAGATTTCTATGAGCAGAGAGTACCTGGCTAAAAATTTGAAAATCACAGCACTAGTTAATTTCCATTACATTACAGTTACAGTTCTAACATTTTACCCAGAATTTAATTCCATAGATATGAGAGAAGATAAGGAAGAGGAAAACAGGCAATTTTCTAAGGCTTTTCTGATTCACCAAATACTCCCCCACTTGACGCTTGAAATCTCCAATTAGACATTTGTTTCTTTGGCTCAAAATGTTTCCCCTCACTTTAAATGCAAGATGATGTCATTTCACCCTAGCCAGTTCCTAGGAAGATGTCTCATTGGTAAATAAGTAGATCTTTAACAAATTTTGCAAACCCATTGATTTGGGCAAGTATTGACAGAACTTGATAAGACATTTAATTGAGGCACTTTCTACTTGAAGCATTGCCTCCTATACCCTGATACAACAATGAACACAATTACCCAATATGACTGATTACGATTACTTTCGGCACAAAATCACTGTCTACTTGACTTCATAACCAAAACAGAGCTTTTAATGGGCCATAAATTGAAAGGGAAATGTCTGCCACTTGGAATCTCTGGGCATTTATCTTCCTCCTCTTGCTTTCAGTTTCTTACCTGGTCAGGCACATGCGCACAAAGTCTGCTGCATTTTCTGAGAAGTGGTCTGGTAAAGGAGGCATCAGCCCTCGGTGTGCTCCGATGTAAAACATGGCGGCCATCCTGTCCATGGAAGCCAGTGGAGGCTTCCCTGTAGCCATCTCAAACACAGTACAACCAATGCTCCAGATATCTGATTTCCGTCCATAGCCAGACTCATTGATGACTTCTGGGGCCATCCAATATGGAGTCCCATGCATGGACTTAAGCATGTCACTGTGGGTGCCATTTAAACCTGCCCAGGCCAAACGCCTGGCACAGCCAAAGTCAATCAGCTTTATTATTCCAGTTGGCATGAGCATAACATTATTTCCTTTGATATCGCGATGTACCACACAGTTCTCATGGAGATAAGCAACACCTTGAAGAATTTGTTTCGTATATTTACAGAACACCATCTCAGGCAATGGCCCAAAACGGTTTATAATACTAGAGATTGAGCCACCAGGAACAAACTCCATGAAAATGCTCACAGTGTTCTCTTGCAAGCATGTCCCCAAATAGGCCACAATGTTGACATGTTTCAGTGCTTTGAGCAAATCTACTTCTTCCTGTAGTTTCCGGTATTCCTTTTCAGCAGCTAATTTATTAGAGGTATCCAAAGCCACCTGTTTTACAGCTATTAGCTGTCCTTGACTAGTGAGACCACAGTATACCTAGAAGCAAATCAATAATACCTTGTTATTAAATTAATGACATAACTTATTCACAAAATGCCTCAGGTGACACTTGACTTTCCCTTCTCTTTCTAAACCCTTGTCTTTCTCTAAGTTGATACCTCCCTTCCTAAATGCAAAGTGTTTAAGCAAATTCAGTGTTTCAGTGGAGCCAAGATGGGTATGAGAAACATGGTGGATGGATGTCATATTGGCTTAAAGTCAAGTGGCTTGAATTGGCTAGAATCCTGGCTTCATCTTTCCCCAGCTATATAACTTGGGATAAATGTGTAATCTTTTGACTTCAGTTTTTCTCATCTGTAAAACTGAGATAACAATACTTGCCTCACAGATTTCTTTTCGTTTCTTTTTTTTGTTTGTTTGTTTGTTTTTAGACAGGGTCTCACTCTGTTGCCCAGGCTGGAGTGCATTGGCACAATCACAGCTCATTGCAGGCTCAACCTCCTGGGTTCAAGCAATCCTCCTACCTCAGCCTCCTGAGCAGCTCGTAGCTAGGATCATAGGTGTGTGCCACCACACCTGGCTAATTGTGTGTGTGTACTTTTTGTAGAACCACCGTGCTACCTTTTTCTTTCTTTCTTTTTTTTTTTTTTTTTTTTTTGGAGACAGAGTCTCTCTCTGTCACCCAGGCTGGAGTGCAGTGGCCCTGATCATATCTCACTGCAGCCTCAAACTCCTGGGCTCAAGCGATCCTCCTGCCTCAGTGTCCTGAGTAGCTGGGACTACAGGCATGTACCACCACACTAGGCTAATTTTTAAAGTATTTTTGTGGAGACGAGGTCTCTCTATGTTGCCCAGGCTGCCTCACAGATTTTTTTCTTTTTTTCTTTTTTTTGGAGACAGGGTCTCGCTCTGTCGCCCAGGCTGGAGTGCAGTGGTGTGATCTGGGCTCACTGCAACCTCTGCCCCAGGGTTCAAGCAATTCTCATGCCTCAGCCTCCTGAGTAGCTGGGATTACAGGTCTGTGCCACCACACCTGGCTAATTTTTGTATTTTTAGTAGAGACGGGGTTTTACCATATGGCCAGTCTAGTCTCGAACTCCTGACCTCAAGTGATCCACCCGCCTCGGCCTCCCAAAGTTCTGGGATTACAGGTGAAAGCCACCACACCTGGCCTGCCTCCCAGATTTCTATGATGACTACATGAGATGGTGGTTTGGAAAAGCTCCTGATAATATGTAAAATAGAGCTAGTTCAGCTCCCAAGCTCTCTGGAGTGAGAAGGAGACAGGCCCTGGAAATCACCCTTGTGATGTAATCTCAGTGGTTTTGTGTCTTCCTGTCTTCTCACTGATTTCTGAAATGTCCCCATCTGGAGACAGCACAAGTCTTATTTGGGGGCCAGCCTTTTCTTTACTCGTCTATGTAAATAACTATCTAAAGTGCTAGGGTTTAGATATATAATGTTTGTACATATTTAAGAGGCACATCTGATATATTAATACATGCATAGAATGTGTAATGATCAAGACAGTGTGTTTAGGACATCCATCACCTCAAACATTTGTCATTTTCTTTGTGTTGGGGGCATTTCAATCTTCTAGCTAATTGGAAATACACAATATATTGTTGTTAACTATAGTCACCCTACTGTGTTATCAAACACTAGAACTTATTTCTTCTGACTGTATGTTTGTACCCACCTCTCTTCATCGCCCACCCCCCAAGATCTCTTATGCAGTTCACAAAATGGAAGGAACATCTTTTGTTTTTGCCATCTAGTAATGATTCTCCAAACTTCCAGTAACATATTCAGCTGTTGAAGGAAGATATTTCTTTCCCATTGGACTTGAACCTGGGAGGATGAGAGGTTAGAAATGCAGTGGCCATTGAGTCACTATATGTGCCTGAGAAAAAGCCAGGCAAAGAGAGAGAGAGACCAGATCCTGATGACATTGTCTGATCCCTGAAGCCACCTGGACCCAGAGCCAGACCTATTCCAGACCTTTCAGTCGGATAAAGCAGTAACTGTCCTTTCCCTCAGTGGTTGGATTTTCTGTTACTTCCAACTGAAAGAGTTCTAAGTAAAAGAGTGCTTGCCAGAGGAAGCAGGGAGGATGACTGGGGGAGTGGGAGGGGTGGAGGGAGGGACTGTGGAGGGGTGGGGAGTGCTGATTTCAAGTTTCCAGTTTAACTTACTGTGCCGTAGGCTCCCTTTCCAAGAATCTCACCCTTGGTCCATAGGATAGGTTCTTCAGACTTTAAACTATTTTCAGAAAATATCTTCTTTTCATTTGAGATGAGAAATTTCTCCTCCCTGTCATATATCCTGAGCCCACTACTATGCCTCTGGAAGAATGAGACAAAAGGAAAGATGACCATTAAACCAAGTCACTGGGATGGAGAGAAAGGGGTGAGAGTAAAGTCTTCTTTTCAAATGTTCCTGTCTGTGGCCACTCTTACAGGTAACTTCTAGAGACACATCATTCCCCCAAATGACCACATAGTGTATCTTAGTTGTGAACTTCAGCCTTGTTAATTATACACATTTTAAAACCACATCTTGCTCTGCATATTTTATAGGAGGAGATCTTAGTCCTGTTCATCTCAGGCCCCACATAGGCCTGCAGCTACTAACCACTGTCTTTTGAGAATCATCTTTCACAAGGTCCCTATCATGACAGAATATGTTAGTGTGTGCCATCTCCTCAGCCCCCAACCTCAACTCTCTCCTCAAAATTCCCATTATCATGGTCAGCTTGCTCCTAAACACAGACAAGTTCAGAAAGAGAAACATACACAGAGCTGGACACACACATAGAGACACACAAACTCATACACACATATTCACATATGTGTTCACACAAATGTACACACACATAAACAAATATATATCATGCACACATATATATCATATATATACATACACATATGTACTGAGAGATAACATACAAACCAACAATGGCCAGATCATATATAAAAATAGAACTCTGACCTACAATGTGCAGCAACCAACCCAGGAAATCAACCCATTATCTACAGTAACCAAAACAGGAAGCCAGTTTACCATCCACAAGCCAGACTTGCAGGAAGAGATACTATTTGCTAGTATCTCTAGCAAATAGTCCAGGAAGCTACGGGATAATTATTTACCTTGTATGTTCTTCTGACCAATAATTATTTAAAATAATTATTCCTGGCTGGGCGCCGTGGCTCACGCCTGTAATCCCAGCACTTTGGGAGGCCGAGGAAGGTGGATCACGAGGTCAGGAGTTCCAAGACCAGCCTGGCCAAGATGGTGAAATCCCGTCTCTACTAAAAATACAAAAATTATCCAGGCGTGGTGGTGAGTGCCTGTAATCCCAGCTACTTGGGAGGCTGAGGCAGGAGAATCGCTTTAACCCAGGAGGTGGAGGTTGCAGCAAGCCGAGATCGCAGCACTGCGCTCCAGCCTGGGCAATAGAGCAAGACTCCATCTCAAAAAAAAATTATTCCTGATCCTGATATAGTGTGGATATAGTGTAGTATGACCTGAGTTAGTGTTCAATAAATAATATTTCAGTTTACCTACTGTTTCTGTCTTTAAAATTTCAGTTTGGGAGGCTTGTGTACTTTAGTGAAAACGATAACAAAGAAAACCCGACTATGTGTTGATCTTCTTCCCCACTCCATGCCAACTCTCATGCCAAACAAAATTTTTAAAAATCTTATTTCAGGATTTTTGCTTACACTTCCATGAGAGCAATGGCCGAGTCTTGTACAGCACTATGCTCCTAGTTCTTGGCCCACTGCCAGAAGCACAGTAGGCATCAATAATAATTTTGCATTAAAGTAGTGAATCATCTGAGAGCAAATGCTCAGGTGTAGGGGCTCTGATAAATGTACATTTCATGTCTTCCTATGAACAAAATGGTGAGCCACTTCTGGAGCCATGTTCATTTCTTTCTATCTCACATACCTAGAGCAATGTCTTGCCTATAATTATGTATCTGCTGATAGTTGGAAATGATATGCTGTTGATTGAAAATGTCATCATTGAATAAAATACTGACCTATTTGAATGGTTTTGCTAAATTAATTTAACCAAACTGATTTCATTGCAATGTCAAGCTAGCTAAATTCCAGAAGGGAGTCAATATAATGAAAACATCTTAGCCTGGGGGTCAGAAGACCTGAATTCCAACCTTGTGATCAAACAGTGAGACCTTGAAAAAACTATTTAATTGTTTAGGGTTTATAATTCCTCATTTGAAAATAAGGGGTTTGAACCAGATTGTCTCTGAGGTCCTTCCCACCCCAATGAATCTTGGATTCTAATTATACCAACCTGTATTTTGACTTTTGTTGTCTCTCTGCCCATTTCTTTTGGGGTACTTCCTCTCCATCTGAGGACAAGATTTAGGTTTTCAGGATCTGTTTCATTTGCCATTTTTTGGCAAGAGTTGTTATCTTTCTCATCAAGAGCTAATAATTCTGCAGCTAGACAACCTAACAGTTCATCTGTCAATTCTTCATTATTTACAGAGTCCATAATTTCTTGGGAAATTGAATTTGTGCCACTTAAGGTTTTTCCAAACATTTGATATGTGATTGACTTATTTGCTAAACTACCATGATCCAAATAATGTACCCAATATTGATATGTCTGGGAAGATGCACTTTCTTGTTTTTCTTGGAAAGAGAAATTTGTAAGTGTTTTAGAGTGATCTGAAACACTATCAAACTCTAGATCATTAGTTAAAATTCTGCTGGCATTTACTTTACTAAGAGATGCTGTATTCTGCTTTTCTTGCTGTACATACTTGTTAGAATTCTTCTCACTGGGCACTGCCCAGCTGTCTTCTGAAGGGATAAATGGGATCTGGTGATGTAGCTCTTCAAGTTCTTGCAGATCTCTGAGGCTTGTGGTGAGTATTTGATTGTTAGAAATGTCTCTATCACCAGTAGACTCTTCCATAGAAACTTCTTCAACAATGGATAAATCTGAGACAGGAGGGAATTCATTCTGTTTCATGGACTGCTCAGGTGTCTGAGCCAAGTTCATGGGATGAATTTCATCTTTGGAAGATAGAAACTCATTTCCTGAAGACTTTATCTGCCAGTCTGGTTCTGAAATACCAACACCATTTTCAATGTCATGTAGGTTGCTATGTACAGCCTTGGAACTCTTTTCTTTAGAAATTAAGACTTTGTGCTCTTGTTTAATGCCAAATGAAGTCTTTGGGCATTTCATATGTGTTTTTTTCTGAGAAAGTCTTGTTCTGATATTGCTCTTCCTCTCACTGTGTGAAGATCGACATTTATTGGTGATACGTCTGCCTGATGGAGCCGAACATATCTCACGGTAATACTTGTTTTCATCCCTTTCAGTCTCTCGCACATGACAATAAACAGGGGTCCCAAACATTTCATAGATTCCAGGTCCATTAGCAGTTGAATTGATTTCTTTGAACATATCACTATACTTAAGATCTAGGTAATTTAGTCTTGGCTCTGTCGGTTGAACAGAGAGAGGAACATATGACTTCTGTATTCCTGGATTTTTACAGATGCAAGGAAATGATTGCTTTTTGGGTTTCTGAGTCCGGTGAGTTGATTGCTTCTTTGCTATCTGTGGCATTTTCTTTTGAAACCTGGGCAATTGCCAAGGCCTGGGGTCAACAAGTCCCAAAGCCGGGAAAATTTGTGTTTTTATGCTGGTTTTACGCATGGTAGGCTTAATGGGACCTTCAGTAGAAATCACGAAATTCTGAGGTGTCTTCTTACTTGTCTTGGTCTTTGAATCCAACTTACTCCTATGGGAATTCATCTTATGCTTGTCATTTTCTTGGTGTACAGGTATGTTGACACTATGGTTGTTATGAATGGTTCCCTTTCTTTTTTGGAGGCTTGGTTTGGCTATCACTGGTTCCTTGGGGCTTCCATCCACAGGGAAGGTGATGTGGATAAGAGGCACCATCCTACTCATTTCTGGTTTGGCTCTTTCTGCTATTGATATTTTTATGTTTGTCTCCATGCTGCTACAACCTTCTGGGAGTTTATCAATGGGGTCATCAAAGACTACACTGGATAAGCTTTTAAGTACAGTACACTCTTCTAAAATATTGTTTGGTTCCATTGCTTCATTTGTATGTAATGAAGCTCTTTTTGAAGCAGCTTTATTATTTCTCATCTCTTCATCCTGGCTTGGAGTTATTTCTGAATGCTGGGTTTCTTGGAACTTGCTTGGAATGGTACATACTATTTCTGGATCTTGTTCATAGTTTTTGGCTACTGAATTCTCATTCTTTCTTGATGAAAGATATTGAGAGTTCTCTTCTTCAGGTTTTCGCGTTTTACTACCATGGCAGTCAATATCCTCTTCCCTATCTTCAGGAATATTGCCTTCCTTCAAATTCTCAAAAGACACCAAAGACTGCCCTTTTTCAAAGTCAGTGATTTCAATTTTGTTACATTCTTCTATTTCCTTGGATTTCCAGTTCTCCTCCTTCTCCAGGCATTGTCTGTGATGGTTAGTCTTAGGAAAAGAGCACATGTTTCTTGACCAAATGAAGCCATCAGAAGACCTGAGAGTTGGATCCATCAACGACTTAACTAGGGCTCCCGGAGGCTTGTTTGATGGGCTGAGGTCATCAGATTGACGAACAGACACTGAGAGCTTAGGCACAAAAGATGTGAGGCTTGGAATGTTTCTTTCTTTTTCTTTTGGAAACTTGTGATTTTGAGGGATAGTAAGGACACCAGATCGCGTGGGCAAGAGTGACAGTGGTGGCAGAAGGAACTAAAAGGAAGACAGAAAAAGCTGTGAATGCAGAAACATATATAAATATCACACTAACTCGTTTAAAGTAGTCTAAAGAGATTATAATGTCCTCTTAAGGAAGGCTTTTAAAGTTCAAAGCTATCCTGGAGATCACAATTCTTTTTTTTCTTCTTGAGACAAGATCTCACTCTGTCACCCAGGCTGGGGTGCAGTGGCATAATCACAGCTCACTGCAGCCTTGACTTCCTGGGCTCAAGCGATCCTCCCACCTCAGCCTCCCAAGTAGCTGGGACTACAGGCATGTGCCACTATGCTCGGCTAATGTTTAAATTTTAGTAGAGACAAGGTCTCTCTATGTTGCCCAGGCTGGTCTCAAACTCCTGGCCTCAAGCAATCCTCCCACTTCTGCCTCCCAAAATGCTGGAATTACAGGCATGAGCCACTATGCCTGGAAAGATCACAATTTTTAAAATTAAAACCTCATTCCCAATTTTTTTTTAGAACCAATTTAAAACAACACGTTTTAAAACCAGGATTATTATAGATGTAAATATTCATGGTTATATATTTTTAAATGAAGGCCCTATAATGTAAATGGTAAAAATTTAAGATAAGAAGCATTTTATTTCTCTTCTTTTTTCTTTTTACTTTCCATAGAATTGATTTAAGATTTTTGAAATCCCACTGAAAACAGTTTAAAATTGCTGTTAAAATACCTCAAAAATTGTCAGTTATTGACTAACTCAGAATTCATATCCGAAACACAACTACTCACCATCGTTTTGCTGAATTAGTTTGTGAATGAAATGTACAAAATTTCATTTTTGTGGATGACAGGCAAATGGATGGCTTTCCTTTCTCCTTTGCCCTCTAGTTTCAAACTAAGCTAGTTTTTATTATCATCCTGTAGAGGTCAGTGTAACCCAATGTATAATATTAAACTTTGCGGGCAGTAAGCTATAAACTCCTTAACTTTATGCTTCTTTTCATTGTGGTCTTTTCCTGTGTATACAGATTCAATACCCATTTATATCACAATATTTATAGGCATGGGTCATGGGTAGTAATTGAGAAATGTATGTTTAATTTTCATTCTATTGCCACCTGTGTGTAAGAAGGAAGGAAATGGAACCTGACTCTAGAAACTTAGGCATTAAAAGTAGATGAGATGTAGTGTAGACCCCAGTGTTACTGTCTAGATGATTTTCCCCATTTCTCAAAAATGACTTAGGACATAAAGGCAGATTCATCCAGTGCTTAACCATCTGCCTAGTAACAGCCATTACAATTTTTTAGGTCAATAAACTCCTTTTGCAATGCTAAGCAGTACCTATGCATAAGTATTTCTCAAAGGCTCATAGGAAAAGAAGGGTCAGGTAGTTGAGAAACTAAGAATTGCAAATATCTTTCCAAAAACTTATAAATTAGACAGCTAGGAAAATCTTTCCACCACTGGGGGAAAGAAAAGAATTGCCTAATTTCTAAATAGGTTGAAAGAAGACAAATTAAAATATGTCTGGCCAGGCGCGGTGGCTCACACCTGTAATCCCAGCACTTTGGGAGGCCGAGGCAGTCGGATCACTCAAGGTCAGGAGTTCGAGACCCACCTGACCAACATGGTGAAACCCCATCTCTACTAAAAATACAAAAATTAGCTGGGTGTGGTGGCAGGTGCCTGTAATCCCAGCTACTCGGGAGGCTGAGGCAGGAGAAACGCTTGAACCCAGGAGGTGGTGGTTGCAGTGAGCCGAGATTGTGCCAACTGCACTCCAGCCTGGGCAACAGAGTGAGACTCTGTCTCAAAAAAAAAAAAAAAAATGTCTAAGGGAGCTACTCAGCTCATTATGTAAAGAACAGAAACACTCCAGAAAAGCACTGCACATGGCAAGGCATAATTTCCCCAGGAACGATTTGCTACTCTAGGAACTATATGTGAGTTGTTGTTTTTCCAAGAAATACAGTTGACCCTTGAACAACAGGGCTTCAAACTACGCAAGTCCACTTATATGTGGGTTTTCTTCCTCCTCTGCTACCTCTGTGACAGCACGACCAAGCCCTCCTGTTCCTCCTCGTCCTCAGCCTATTCAACATGAAGACAGTGAGGATGAAGACCTTTATGGTGATCCACTTCCACTTAATGAAGAGTAAATATATTTTCTCTTCCTTATGATTTTCTTTTTTTGTTTTTTTGTTTGTTTGTTTGTTTGTTTTATTTTTGAGACGGAGTCTTGCTCTGTTGCCAGGCTGGAGTCCGGTGGCATGATGTCGGGTCACTGCAACCTCCACCTTCCAGGTTCAAGCAATTCTCCTGCCTCAGCCTCCCGAGTAGCTGGGACTACAGGCACCCGCCACCATGCCCAGCTAATGTTTTGTATTTTAGTAGAGACGGAGTTTCACCATGTTGGCCAGGATGGTTTCGATCTCTTGACCTCGTGAACCACCCGCCTTGGCCTCCCAAAGTGCTGGGATTAAGGCGTGAGCCACCACACCTGGCCCCTTATGATTTTCTTAATAACATTTTATTTTCTTGGCTTTATTGTAAGAATACAGCATATAATACATATAACACAAAATGTGTGTTAATCAACTGTTTATTTTATCTATAAGGCTCTGGTCAACAGTAGGCTACTGCAGCCATGTGCGGTGGCTAACATCTGTAACCCTAGCACTTTGGGAGGCTAAGGGGGAGTATTGCTTGAGGCCAGCAGTTCAAGACCAACGTGGCCAACATAGCGAGACCCTGTCTCTAAACAAAACAAAACAGAACACCCAGCACTTTGGGAGGCCGAGGCGGGCGGATCACGAGGTCAGGAGATCGAGACCATCCTGGCTAACATGGAGAAACCCCGTCTCTACTCAAAATACAAAAAATTAGCTGGGCGTGGTGGCGGGTGCGTGTAGTCCCAGCTACTCGGGAGGCTGAGGCAGAAGAATGGCGTGAACCCGGGAGGCGGAGCTTGCAGTGAGCCGAGATTGCACCACTGCACTCTAGCCTGGGTGACAGAGTGAGACTCTGTCTCAAAAAACAAAACAAAACAAAACAAAACAACCAGTAGGCTATTAGTAGCTAAGTTTTGGGGGAATCAAAGCTTATGTGTGGATTTTTGACTGTGTTGGGGACATCAGTGACCCTACCCCCTGCATTGTTGAAGGGTCAAGTGTAATTGCTGAGGATTTGGTTCTAAATTAATGGATAGAGTTGTTTGGTTTTAATTCTCAAGTCAAAAACGCTAGCACTAATCTTACCTCGATGCTTCGGCCACTGTACTTCATACGAGAGGTCGAAAACTCTACAACAAGAAAAACAATAACTGGATATTCTTAGTAGTAGAGAGAAAACAGTCTCAAGCCAGAGTCTGGGGATGGAGTAATACAGATGCTAAGGGGTCTGAGGAAAAGTTGTAGAAATTGGAGGTTTCCCCTGTGGAACTCACACAGAGGTGGAATCATCACACAAAACTTCAGGCTGCTGCCACTAGCAGGGGTTGCTGTTTTATATTTATATCTCTATTCTGACAGAAAACCTGAGATCTCTGGACCAGAGAGCAGACCATTTATCACTCACAGAACATTGTAATGCCAGTTCCCCACAACCCAGTTCCTCACAGGGCAATGTGATGAGAGCCGGGTGTTGACCTGCACAGCTGGCAGAGCTGCATCACAGGAGGGAGCTCTGGAATGATGAGACTCAGGTGGTATATTGGGTGGTGGCACTTTAGCCCATCTTTCCCTCCAGAGAAGGAGAGAGCACTTTACTATGAATTGTAAGCAAATGCCTCCAGGAGAAAGGTGACTCTATGTTTTATTACCCTAGAATATAAGCAAACAGCTTTTGGGAAAATCAGTCTCTAAATTTCTCTGGAGCAATACACTAACTTCGGAGGCGTTTCTGCCATTCAGTCATCTTTTAACTTAGTTTCCTAGTGTTTTTTGCTTAGAAAGCCTGAACTGTGCAGAAATGTGAAAATATTCTTGTATAAGTGTCTCCCAACAGTTGTTTAAACTAGATCGACCATAAACTCTGAAAGGTGAGTGTGAGGAAGACTCACCTAGGGAACGAGATGGGACTTACTAGGTAGTATAAAACTTACAAGTTGTTCTCTTCTTACCAAAAAGTCAGAATGATCCCCAAAACCCCATGAACCACCACCACCACCACTTCTGCATAGTTTGGACTTTCTAAAGCTGAAGCCAAAAGCTCCAGTGTCTCCAGGGTCAAAACAGGTCACAGAAATGGATGATGTGGGACAGGAAGGCACAGCAGTAAATCGAGATCATATGCCCAACTAAAGGGGCATCATTACCCAGCTCGCAGTGATGTTATCCAACCCAGATAGATAGTCCAGCCCTGCTACATCTTCCAAAAGAAGCCAGAGAGCTGCAGATTTTTTTTTTTTTTTTGAGACAGGGTCTCGCTCTGTCGCCCAGGCTGGAGTATAGTGGCATGATCTCAGCTCGCTGCAACCTCCACCTCCTGGGTTCAAGCAATTCTCCTGCCTCAGCCTCCCGAGAAGCTGGGATTACAGGCGCCTGCCATCATGCCCGGCTAATTTTTTGTGTATTTTTTATTTTTTAGTAGACACGGGGTTTCACTATGTTGGCTAGGCTGGTCTCGAACACTTGACCTCGTGATCCACCGGCCTCGGCCTCCCAAAGTGCTGGGATTACAGGTGTGAGCCACCGCGCCCAACCCAAGCTGCAGGTTTTATGTGAAATCTCCTTCCCCCACCCTTGCTTATTTATTTAAAATTTTTATATTTTTAATTTTTTGTATAGACAGGGTCTTACTGTATTGCCCAGGCTGGTCTCAAACTCCTAGGCTCAAACAATCCTCCTTCCTTGGCTTCCCAAAGTTCTGGGATTCCAGGTGTGAGCCACTGGGCCTGGCCTCTCCTCCCTTGTTTTTCAATGTTGTGAGGGTCAAACAAATGTCTGTAGGTGCATTTCAGCCTGAGGCTGTCATTCTGAAGTTTCACACGGAGAGAAAAAGACCTCTAAGATTTAACACAGTAGAAAAGCCAATCCCAGGTGAAAAACAAGTCACCTAAGAAGAGGACCCCAACAGGCAACAGGAGGGGGCACAGGCATTCCCCTTGGACACAGCTGGCCATGGCACCTCCCCTTCATTCTTAATGCATTTACTCAACAATTATTTACTGAGTGCCTGCTGAGTGGCCAACACTGTCCCAGAAGATGGCAATTTATAGTTGTGGGCAGGAAAGACAGATCTTTGCTCTTTGCTCCCAGAGGTTGCATTCTAGAGGTTGAGGTTTTCTATTGAAAAGATGTTAGAAGTTAATCTAGAAATACAACTGAATATAATTTATAGTTGGGTACACAATGGATAGCATCCTGAATTTTTTAAAAAAACGCTTTCAAGTATTCTTATAAATATTTGAATATGTATTATCCAGTATTGGTCAGGAATTATGTGGGGTAAAGACTTTTGGTGGGAATGTAGAGGCAAGATCTTTCTGGTAGGTAATTTGATAACATGTGTCAAAGCCTTTGAAAAATGTGTAGAGACCACTCTGAGCAACATAGCGAGACCCCATCTCTACAAAAAATGTTAAAAGTAGCCAGGTGTGGTGGCATGCACCTGTACTCCCAGCTACTCAGGAGGCTGTGGTGGAGGATCACTTAAGCCTGGAATATTGAGGCTGCAGCGAGCCATGTTTGCACCACTGCACTCCAGCATGGGCAACAGAGCGAGACCCTATCTCCAAAAAAGTAAATAAAATAAAATAAGTACAGAGTTCCAATTAAAAATGGCAGATTGAATGTACAAGCTTTTCTCCAATCCCTCCACAAATCACACTAAAATCACAGTAAAAGAATTAAAAAACATGTAAATAAGGACAAAAAATAAAAACACCTAAATGATAAAACAACAGATGAGCAATATCAACATTTTGGACAGAGAAAATTATATGGATGAATAATAACTGATTGAGTTGTCAGCTTTCTGTGTTCTGCCCAATGCTTGCAAGGGGACAGCCCAACCAGAAATAAGAATTTCAGAAAGGAATGGGAACTGAAGGTACCTCTGAAGACAGGGATGCAGGCAAGACTGAAACGAGAGGGTGCTCATAAGTCTGTGCTGGAATAAGTACTGGATTCCCTGCCCTGTCCCCTATGAGGAGTTACTCTTCTCCTTTCCTGGCAGTTGGCTGGAAGTTTACTCCCTGGAGGGCTTGAAACAAAGATGCTAAGGAGCTGGGTATGGCTGGGAGCAGAAATGGGGTGCTGGAGTGAAAATATGAGGATAAAGAAGAGTCTACACACTGAAATATGAACCCCATTCAGTGCCAAGAATGTTGCCTCCAGTCTCATAACCTACAGGCAGGTGTTTGGATTATCTCTCTGGGGAAAACTAGCTGAGAGAAAAGGTCCATTGATCTATACAAGCTGACACTTGGGAATCCCTCTATGAATCGTCCAGTTCTCCACCTATTCAGCTCCTTTGAGGCCCATTCAACAAGCTCACTCAAACATACAGAACTTTTTAGTGAAACTCTTTTAGATACAAATTCAACTGATATGTGAGGATATGTGATTCAACTGATACGTGAGGAAATGCTCCAATATGAACATACAGAGAACAGATCAAACTGAAAGAAAGAAAAGAGCTCAGAAGAATTAGAGACAACAAACAACTCTATCTTTCATATTCTCCGTGTACCCTTTCTCAAGAAGCTGCTGGGAAATATGCCCTAGTAAAAGAGGATTAAGTAAAGCAAGGAAGCCAGGCAAGGTGGCTCAAGCCTGTAATCCCAACACTTTGGGAAGCCGAGGTGGGTAGATCACTTGAGCCCAGGAGTTCAAGACCAGCCTGGGCAATATAGTAAGACCCCATCGCTACCAAAGAAATTTTTTTAAAGTAGCTAGGCCTGGTGGTGCATGCCTGTAGTCCCAGCTACTCAGGAGGCTGAAGAGGGAGAATGGCTTCAGCCCAGAAGACAGAGGCTGCAGGGAGCTGAGATCGCGCCATTGCACTCCAAGCATGGGTGACAGAGTCAGACTCTGTCTCAAAAAAAAAAAAAAAAAAGTAAGGAAAGGAAGATTAAGCCACATATCCAGTACACAAGGATTCAACACAGCAAGGAGGCAAGGGAATTCCCAGGATGACACGAAGGGAATCTCAGATGGGCGGCTGGGCAGTGGATCCAGAGAGCAGGTGGTGTGGAGTAAAATTAGAGGCCAGGAGGGTCCAGGAGCAATGTCTCCAAAAACAAAAGGAACCAACAGATTGCCTGATATCTAATCACCTGTATTGAGATTTGTTTTATAGGTGCAATACACAGGATGGGATGAATTAGTAACAGATATACAAAAAGTAAGCAAATGAAGAAATGAAGTGGTTATTACTAATGCTGAGATAAATACAATGTCTAAAAGGAGAGGAAATGTAATCAACACACTATGGAGCTCAGCTGCAAATAATATTTTACCTAGTCATAATAACAGAGACATTGAATATTGATTTTAAAAAAATAGACACAAAGATTGGGAAAATTGGGCATTGCTTGTGTGTGAGGCAAGTAATGTAAAAGTAATAAATCTTAATAGATGAAGCCCAAACTGAACAATTAATAAATACCATTCTAAACATGATATTTAGCAATATGAAAGTACACACTAGAAGAAAGTCTTGTACTAGCTGTACTTTTTTTTTTAAGAGATGAGGTCTGTCACCCAGGCTGGAGTGCAATGGACTAATCATCATCCACTGCAGCCTTGGCCTCCTGGAATCAAGCAATCCTCCCACCCCAGCCTCCCGAGTAGCTGAGCCTATAGGTGTGCACCACCACAGCCACCTAATTTTTAAAATTTATTTTTATATATGTACTTTTTTTAGAGGTGGAGTCTGCCTATGTTGCCCAGACTGGTCTCAAACTCCTGGCCTCAAGCAGTGCTCCTGCCTCAGCCTCCCAAAGTGCTGGGGTTACAGGCGTGTGCCTGTGCACAGCTAGTACTTCTTATTTCTTTTTTTTTTTTTTTTTTTGAGACTTCAAGTGATCCGCCCATCTTGGCCTCCCAAAGTGCTGCCCTGGACCTGATTATTGTTATTATTAATTAAAAGTGCATTTGTAATGGCTATGTGCCAGGTATGATGCCAAATGCTTGGAGGTTGAATGATTCTTGCTTTTGTAATCCAGTGAAGATGAACACATAAACAAATAGTGACAATTGTGCTTGATTAGTGCTATGTTGTAGGTAAGGTCAGGATCCTATAGCGGAACAAAGAAAGGGCAACTCATCCAGTCTTGGGAAGTTCAGGAAGACTTCCCAGAGGAAGGGGTTTCTAAGACAAAACCTGAAGGATGGCATAATGCTCCAGCAGAAAGAACAGTAGGTGCAAATATTCACATGCATGTTTAGGGAATAGAGGGCATTTAGTGTGCTAAAGTTTATCATGCTGCGAAGGAAGAGTGGCAAGATATGAAGCTGAAAGAGGCTGTTGAAGCTGAACATGGTGGCTCATGCCTGTAATTCCAGCACTTTGAGAGGCCAAGATGGGAGGATCACTTTAGCCCAAGAGTTCAGTAACAGCCTGGGCAACATGGTGAAACCCCATCTGTACCAAAAAACAAACAAACAAACAAACAAACAAAACTAGCCAGGCGTGGTGGCATGCACCTGTAGTCCCAGCTACCCAAGAGGCTGAGGTGGGAGGATCGCTTGAGCCCAGGAGGCAGAGGTTGCAGTGAGCCAAGATCATGCCACTGCACTCCAGCCTGGGCAACACAGCCGGAATGTGTCTCAAACAAACCAACCAACAAACAAACAAACAAACAAAAAACAAAAAAACGCTATCAAGATTTGGGAACTAACTTTGTAAATTTCAAGGAACAAGAGTCTAGGTCCACTTCAAGTCCAGATTTCTTATGAACTATTTTACATATAGCCCATCAAAACACTGCTTCACCATTATGCCAAATGAAACAAGCCAGACACAGGACAAATATTGCATGATTCCATTTCTATAAAAGACCTAGAATGGTCAAATTCGTATTGAGACAGAAAATAGAATAGTGGTCACCAGAGGCTTTGGGAGAGTGGGAAATAGAGAGTTATTGTTTAATGGGCACAGAGTTTCAGTTTTGCAAGAAGAAACTGTTCTGGGGATGAATAGTTGTGATGGTTACACAACAATGTGAATGTACTTAAATGCCACTGAACTGTACACTTGAAAATGATTAAAATGGTCAATTTTATGTTACACACATTTTAGCATAATAAAACAAAAAAAAATTTAGGCCAGGCGCAGTGGCTCACACCTGTAATCCCAGCACTGTGGGAGGCCAAGGTGGGAGGATCACGAGGTCAAGAGATCGACACCATCCTGGCCAACATGGTGAAACCCCATCTCTACTAAAAATACAAAAATTAGCTGGGCGTGGTGGCATGCGCCTGGAGTCCCAGCTACTTGGGAGGCTGAGGCATGAGAATTGCTTGAACCCAGGAGGCAGAGGTTGCGGTGAGCTGAGATTGGGCCACTGTGCTCCAGCCTGGTGACAGAGCGAGACTCCGTCTCAAAAAAAAAAAAAAAATTTAAGCACTGCTTCATTTAAATTTCACTTAAAATGTACCCTTCTCTTAAAATCCCATAATAATTATTCTTTTTTTTTTTTTTTTTTTTTGGTAGGATGTGTCACAGCTCCACTGGCATGCAGTCTCCCTCATTGTGATAAATCAATGAATGTAACTTGTTGGATTATAAGGTTGTTCCTGGTGGTTTTGGCTGGTTGGTTGAGGACAGTGGTAAGCAAGTAGCAAAGACAATGTTGCCGCAGGGGGAAATGCTGGCATCAGTGCTGCTATCTAGCAAATGAGTCTTGGGCTCAATGTAGTTGGAAGTTGGCTCTTAGACTTGCACATTAACTTGGGGATCCAGGAATAAGGCTAACGTAGACTCAAGTCCATAATGACCCTGGGACCTGGTAGAAGTAAATTCAATACTTCTGGCCAAAAGCATCCACAGCATGGGCCCCCAAGATTCCCACAGATAAACATCAACCAAATATGAGCTCACAATGAAGATTTTCAAACACTCAAGAAAAAAGCCAACCATAGTGCAAATCAGTAGGATATTGATACTGAAATTATCAAGTATAGTTTACAAAATAATGTCTGAAATGTTTAAAGAAATAAGCAATGAAATAATCTAAACAATAAGATATTCTCAAAATATTTGCCTTCTATTCCTTGAACAAATATATAAACATTTGCACATATAGTGTTCTTTCTGCTGGAACATTATGCCATCCTTCATTTTACTTGTTTACTAGTTTATTGTCTGTCTCACACCCCCATGACCCCCAGGAATGTAAATTACACAAGGGCTGGGGTTATTGTCTGGTATGTTCACTGCTTTATCTCTAGCATTTAGAACAGTGCCTGGCACAATACATAAATATTTGTTGACCAAAAGGACTCACTGTGGAATTCAATGTTCAACTTACCTTCAGATTTTCTTTGCTGCTCCTTCAGAAAATGAGAAGCATCTTCTCTGGTTACAGACTTGGAAATGTTTAGTTCTAAACAAGATCTTGGCAGCAAAAAGCCCAAGTTCACATTGCAGAGCTCCCTGGAACTTTCCTCTTTTTGCAAAACTAAGGGCCGCATGGTCAGCTTCTTTGTCCTGAGCTCCACCGTTTCTATTTCATTTGGATGAGAAACTGCATGTGCTTGTGCCCATTCTTGATGCGATGAGTTTATCAGACTAAAGGGGGAGGGAAATGTTTGATTTAAAACTCAGTTGCCACATCTTCTGGATCTCCAGTCCTCAGTTCAGCCTGACATCACTAGAAAGTTTGAAGAACTACTTCCAAATGGTGCTGCTGAAAGGAAAGGCTGAATCCTGAGAGGGTAAGACATCTCCACCTGCTGACTCCTCCTGGCCTCCTTAGCCCTCTGTACCATCGCTTGGATGGATTAGGTTTCAGCTCACTCTCGTTTTCCCAATCACCATTTCCTTGCACAAAGAAATCAGAGACCAAGGGCAGGCCTGGGGGATGTACCCTTTTATCTCCACAGGTACTGACTAGCCCAGTGTTTCTCAAACTATTTTTGATGAAGAACCAGCATTTAAATTTCCAATCATTGTGAACTGATACTTTTGTAAAATATAAATGAATTGCCATAAAAATGGAAGAAAAATAAAAGACATGCAAAAAATAAGCCTCAATTTGTTTCACTACCCGATCAATGAACGTAAGTTATTTGCCAAATTGCTTTGCAACTTTTTTAATGGTCACCCTCGCAGCCTGTCCTGACCTCATCATGGACTAGTAACAGGACCGCAGAACCACATTCTAAGTAGCTCTGCCCTGCAGTAGGGTCAGCAAACTACAGCCCGGGGACCAAATCCAGCCTTCAGCCTTTTTCTGTAGCTTTAATTGGATCACAGCCACACTCATTTGTTTACATATTGTCTATGGCTGCATTCAAATGACAGTTGCAGAGTTGAATCATTACAACAGAGACCATATGGCCCACACAGCCAAAGTGTTTATGATCCGGCCTCTGCCACATACTATTTATTGTGACCTCTACTTTTAAGCATTATTATGGATTCAATTACTAATAATGTAGGTTGCCATATGACTATCATTGCTTCATACTTCATTTCAAATCTGATACTTCAAAGAATATTCCTTACTTCTTTTCTTTTAAGTCTTCTTGGCTCATTTCTTGGGGAGGACTGACATCTCTTGGAAAAGTTACAGTGATCTCAACACCTGTAGAAACATACCACAGTAGTAGAAGGAAGAAAGTAATGAATTCCAGTGGAAAGTGGGAGATGTACTTTATTTCTGTTTGGCTAATCTCTTCTTAATGATTACAAAATGGACATTAATCAGGAGCTGAGGTTTAGCCATCTTTGTATCTTTCCTGTTCAGGATATGATAGATCCTAAATAAATCCTTGCTTAAAGAGCAAAAAACCATATAATAATATTTTACAGATGGAAAATAAAGTTTTATAACAAACTTTGTTGTCCTCAGGATGGAGAAAACAGAACCACCTTCTATAAAGCGTAACGACACCTATCTCCCAGAACTATTGTGAGCATTCAATGCGATAATTTATGTAACACCAAAGATGTTTGCTTGTATTTGTAATTTTGGTCATCTCTTGTCTCATTTCATGAACTAATTTCCAGAATAACCCTTAAGACAGAAAGTTCCAACTTATAGAATACGCGCTTGCTCACAGTATAAGATGTTAAGCAAATTTATGTAAAAAACTAGTGTGAACTATTCTAACATTGCCTGTTCTTTAAGGTGTGTTCATTCATTCCTTTTTTCCATTTAACGAACTTTTATTAAGGATATGCCAAGCCCAGCACTTAGTGCTGAAAACAGGGAAATAAACAAGATGCAGCTGAGGCCCTAGTAGAACTGATAAGAAAATAAAGAATGCAGTGAGATAAGCACTGTGATAGAAGCAAGTGGTGATGTGGGAGCAGAGAGGCGTGTCCTTCCGGGAGGACGCAATGCTTGCCCCGGTATTCATTTCTATCCATTTATCTGTCAGAGCCATTTATTCACTCAATCTGCTTGTGCCTGGAGGAGCAATGGCTGTATGAGCTCCACTAATTAAAGGCTGGGGAAGGAGTATCGCAGGGAGGATAAGGTTAAGGTGTGAATCAGACATCCCTTTTCTGCCACTTCCTGGGTGACCTTGGGAAAGTTGCTTAATAGATATCATCATTATCTAAATTAGTAGATTTTTATTATTTTAAAGGACTTTGGATATATTTGTGTAATACATAGGAACTACCATAGTGAAAGTATTTTTGTTGTTCAATTTTTATACCTGTGCCATTTAATGAAACAAGTGCATTAAAAAAAAAACACAGTAAAAAATTCCAAAATGAAAAGTTTTGTTTACAATCAGGCAAATGATAATAGTGTTTACTATCATTGTTATCCAATATTATGTTTTGTACTACCATAAAAATGTAGCTAGCTTTGGTTTTCTTAATGTTTCTCAAAGGAGACAACTTGATTGCATGTTTTCTAATACTATACAATTGCATGGAACACTTGTCTAAAAATGAAGTTTCCCTGGAATAGTCCATTGTTTTTTAAGTTTTCAAAGAGGCTATCACCAGACTATGTAGCAAAAAATGAGAGACTTGGAATTATTGAGCTGGAAGGAACTTAGAGGTCACCTAACCCAAGCCTTTCGTTTTAGAGATGAAGAAACTGATAGCAATGAGTTTGCATGACATGCTCAAGGTCGTTCTCCTATTTGAAAGGAAGATGGATGTCTTTCATAATATTTTTGTAGTCATCCTTGAGTGCAAACACCTAGCTGACATGTTAGAGTGAGAAAAACATACAGCATACATTCCTAATAACTAAACTGTCAGTGAAAAGGATGTTCTGGCACAAAAGCTAAATGTATTTAGTTCTTTGCTGTGGAAGTTAGAAAACTGAGTGTATTCACATGAACCATATTTAAGAACAACTGTACTTTTGCAGTTGTCAAGAATTAATAAACCCAGAATGTTTTCAAACAAATGTAATGTGCTTCAAAGTCTGTTCATCAGCTGACTTCTTTTTCAAACCAAGAAACAAAGATATAACAAGCACATGTAAGAAATACCTGCCTTTTAAGATATTGTTAAGAGCTAATGGCCACCGTCCTAATTGTTGGTCCTAAATTGGAAAAAAGTTTACAGAATATTGATTCTGAAATCCACTAGAAACATACAGATGTTCTCTTTGTTCTGCCTCTTGAATACTGTGAGTTGCTGATGTTGCTGTGGATAAGGCCTCTCAAGCTACCCAGTAGGCCAGGGAAGAGGATGCATTGTCACAGGTAAAGACAAAACACTTGCTCTTAGCAAGTGCATTTTTCACATAATGAGGGTAAATTAACGCTATCAGAAAATATTACCATAGAGAGAAATTAAAAGACAACATTTCAACATAGCCACGAATATATTTTCTTTATAGAAGAGGTGAAAATGACATTCATAACCAGTCAGAAAAATGATCATTAATTTGTTGTTGTTAGTGTCAAAACCATTATTAAAATAAAAACTTAAAATCAGGCCCAGCCTAACTGATTTCAATAAAGAAAAATTATTTACTCCAGAAAAGCCTTACTTTCCTGTTTGGTCTCCTTATTTTATTTTATTTTATTTGTTAAATTTCCGTGGGTACATAATAGGAGCATATATCAATGAGGTCCTTGTTCTATTTCAATGGATGTGCATATCTGTCTGGATTGCGAGCATGGAGGTTCAAAATATTTTGATGCCATCTTCACATTTTGATGATTTCCTAAATTGTGAAGCTCAACACAGACTTAAAAAAAAAAAACAAACAGCTGTATTTCCGGCTTCCTGCGCTGCTAGATTCAGAAAGCTTACTTGAGAGACTGATGCATGTGAGTTACATGAAAAAAGATAAGGTGCAGGCATGCTGTGTGCTGATGTGGGTACCAGCAGAGGGAGGGGGTTCTTACATTGATAGTGGGAGCGGCTCTCTGGTTATGGCAGACGTGGCATGATTTGAGGGTCAGTAGCAGCCAGTTTTGAAATGCAGTTATGGGAATCCTTCCTGACAATCCAACCTGGGGCCTTCCTGTTATGGACTGGATGTTCTGAATGTTTGTGTCCCCCACCGCACATTAATATGTTGAAGCCCTAACCCCCAAGTGTGGCTTATTTGGAGATGGGGCCTCTAAGGAAGAAACGAAGGTTACATGAGGTGTCAAGGGTGGGGCCCCGATCCAGTTGGATTTGTGTCCTTCTAAGAAGAGAGCTCACTCACTTGTGCTCTGCCTGTGTGTGCACAGAGGAAAGACCACGTGGGGACAGACCAGCCATCTGCAACCAGGAAGAGAGCCCTCACCAGAAACCCATCCCTGCTAGAATCTTGATCTTGGACTTCCCATTCTTAAGAACTGTGAGAAAATAAATGTCTGCTATTTAAGCCCCCCAGTCTATGGTATTTTGTTTTGGCAGCATGAGTGGACTAAGAAAGTTCCTCTCCTCTGGTTTTTCAATGGTATATGAACTTCCTAATATCTTTCAAAATTCCCTTCCTTTTTAACCCAACCAAGAGTAGGTTCTTGTATACCTGCAACTACAAATCCTGATGAATTTATACGGAATTAAAATATTTTTAAGCCCATTAGTTTTAGGGAATAGGCTCTCTTGTTCACTCATGAAAACAGTAAATTTATAGGCTCAATTTCTAGTCTATAAGATTTGTGTTTGTTATGTTCTGAGAAAATAGTGTTTGTTTGTTTGTTTGTTTGTTTGTTTGTTTTGAGACGGAGCCTCACTCTGTCACCCAGGTTGGAGTGCAATGGTACAATCTCAGCTCACTGCAACCTCCGCCTCCCGGGTTCAAACGTTTCTTCTGCCTCAGCCTCCCGAGTAGCTGGGATTACAGGTGTGCACCACCACACCTGGCTAATTTTGTATTTTTAGTAGAGACGGGGTTTCACCATGTTGTCCAGGCTGGTCTTGAACTCCTGACCTCAGGTGATCCGCCCACCTTGGCCTCCCAAAGTGCTGGGATTACAGGCGTGAGCCACAGTGCCCGGTCTATTTAAAGAGATTTAAACCAATATTTAAAATGAATATAATGGACAATAATATCTAAAACACTTTTATTTCAGAATTTCTGATTAGAAAGAGTAGCTAGCTCAAGTGAAGTCTCTATCAACTGTGAGATGCAATTTTATCAGGAAGAGAATTGCTTCTTCCAAATGTGTAACTCAAGTTGTTAAAAGCTTAAAACTGAAATAACTTAGTGGAGATGCCTCATAAGTATTATGGCTCCCATATGAAAACTGAAAATATTGCAAATCAAGTTTAAAAGAATGACTAACATCCCAAATGGTGAGTTATCTCCATGTGGAGCAGAATAAATGAAATATTTAACCTCCTGGAAGGTGCTTGGGACACCATTAGGCTTCTAAGAGCTTGGCTTTGAAGTCTATGAAAGTCGAAGGAGGACTGCAAGGACCGTTCTGAAGGGTTTCGGGGTTTATTTTCTTTCTGTTAGCTCTTTCAGGCTTAATGGTTTTCCTAATTTTAATGGTTACTAAATTACTCTCGGCCCTCAGCCTGGGGAGGGAAGATTCCCAGTGGGCGTGAGAAAGGCAGGCGGCTGCCCAGGAGAGGGCAGCATCGCACCACCTCCCGGAGGAGACGCTACTCGGGAGAGCTGCAGCCTTCTGGGAGGTGCGAAGGGATGAGAAACACGGGCATCAAAGAGGGCGGCTTCCCTGGAGTGCTAGAAATAGAAGCCAGAAGATTGCCCGGGAGAAATTGCAGCAGTTCAAATAAACATTTACTTTAAGAAGGTTATGGATGAATAGATGACAGACAAATGGGATAGCCGTGGCAACTATGCTCTGAGGCGAGAATCTGCAAATACCTTGTGGTCTGTTAAGTGCAAGGGCACTTACGGTGTGACAGGATAACATGTTTGAAATGGGTGGTGTTCTGGAAGATTCCAGACTTATGGCCTTGTAAATAAAAGACCGAGACTTGGGGACTTTCAGGTCTTGTACATTCCCCCACCTTCCCCTCAGGGACAACGGCTGATGGAGACACGTGTGGTTCCGGAAGGGAACCGATCACTGAAGCCGCTGGAAGATTCTGAGAGGAAGAAATTGGGGAAAGGATGTTATCAGACAAAAAGAAATGGACAGGGAATGGGTCGGCTGAGCTGGAGTGAGGTGGAATAAAAGAGCCAGAGAGCATTTGCCTATTCTGGCCAGTCAAGCTGCCTAGACCCACTGATTCAGATATGGACCAAAAGGTAGTATTATGAGTGGTTTTTCTTCTCCTTTGGGCTTTTTCTGTGTTTTCAAACTTATTTATTATAATTTTTTAAACTTTTATTGCAAGAGTTAAGCTCAGGGGTACAAGTGCAGGTTTGTTCCATAGGTAAACATGTATCATGGGGTTTGTTGTACAAATTATTTTATCACCCAGGTATTAAGCCTAGTACCCATTAATTATTTTTCCTGATCCTCTCCCTCCTCCACTCCCTCTACCCTCTGATAGGCTCCAGTGTATGTTGTTCAAACTTCTACAATAAGCCCTTCTGAAATTGGAGAGAAGCCCATATGATAATGTTATCTTTGTAAACACATCAAGGAGTAAAGCCCAGTACCTTCTGTCCTGGGTTGCCAGTCCTGTCTACCACCACTGGGATCTTCTTCTTCATTAACCAGTGTGGAATGACTGCAGTCACCGTCTTGGTCGAACTCCTGCAATATCATAAAATTCAAAACTCAGTTATTAGTTATTCGATGTACCAGTTTGTTGGCAGAGTGAATGTTGATTTTTCTGGGCTAAAGATTTACACCATGGATTCCTTTTAAATTGGATAAAGTATTTAGGACTAAAATAATAAGAAAGTATCTGCCCTTGGAGCACTAGGCTCAGACAGTCATGGATGTGATTAATTGCATAATCAAAAATGAAGAGCAAAGCTGAAATCACATCGACACATAGAAATTCAGTATTTTATACTTTATCATCTCAGTGCCCAGGCTGCTAAGCTGCCCCAAATTCCATCTGGGTAGGTAACTGGAAAGAATCCTTTGGCCACAGTCACAGTGAACAACCCCAAAGGAGCATGATCTTTTCCATAATGCCTCCCTGGGGCATCATTTACATATGGCAAGAATGGAAATCCCTGCCCCTGTGGAAGCTACAGATATAACCCTAGACTGAAAGGAGGCAGCAAAGCTGATTAAAGTCTTCCCTATGATGGCGTTCTGATCTAAATCATGGTGCATAACCTCTTAAACTTCCTTTTCACTCTCTAGAAAATAATCATTATAGTTGAAAACCAACTTGATTTACAAAAAGTACTCCAAACATTTTAAAGAAGAAATGTTTTCTTAGTAGAATTCATTGTTTTTGATAGTTTCCTTCATTCGAAGTTATAGCTGATGATTTTGTGCCTTTAAATTTCTAGAACCATGATAGATCCAAGTAGTAGTTAAAACATCCCATCACAACCCGAATGTTACAACTATCTGTCTGGTTTCTATGATCTAGGTGGACTACCTATTTAAGGGGACTGATGGACAATAAGTCTTTGCCCTAAGTGCTCAAGCCTGTCATCTGAAATGTCAGAGAAGTGGCGAGTCACAAAAATTCTCTGATAGCTCATTTATTAATTCCCAAGAGAGCTAGGAAATTTCTTGCTTTTCTCTCCTTGTTCATTTTAATTGTCGTAGCAAATAATAAAAGTTGGCCAGGCATGGTGGTTCACTCCTGTAATCCCAGCACTTTGGGAGGCTGAGGCGGGTGGATCACTTGAGCTCAGGAGTTCGAGACCAGCCTGGGCAACATGGCAAAACCCTGTCTCTACTGAAAATACAAAAATTAGCCGGACGTGATGGCACACCCCTGTTGTCCCAGCTACTTGGCAGGCTGAGGCAGGAGGATGGCTTGAACCCGGGAGGTCAAGGCTATGGTGAGCTAGGGTCACGCCACTGCACTCCAGCCTGGGTGACAGAGTGAGACCCTGTCAAAAGAAAGAAAAGAAAAGAGAGAGAGAAAGAGAGAGAGAGAAAAAAGAAAAGAAGAAGAAAAGAAAAAGGAAATAAAAGTAAAACCTGGCCAGGCATGGTGAGTCACACCTATAATCCTAGCACTTTGGGAGGCCGAGATGGGTGGATTGCTTGAGGCCAGCCTGGACAACATGGTGAAGCCCCATCTCTACAAAAAATACAAAAATTAGCCAGGCATGGAGGCACGTGCCTGTAGTCCCAACTACTCAGGAGGCTGAGGTGCGAGGATCATTTGAGCCATAGGAGGTTGAGGCTGCAGTGAACCATGATTGCGCCACTGCACTCCAGCCTGGGCAACTGAGTGAGACCCTGTCTCAAAAAAAAAAAACCAGAAGTAAAACCCTCCATTTATACAGTCATTAAAAATATTTTAGGTATTCAATCATAATAACTTAGTTGTCATACCTTACTTTTATTCAGCAGTTTATACTTAAACATTGTTTTTTAATTTTTATGGGTACATAGGTATATATATTTATGGGATACAGGAGATATTTTGATATAGGCATGCAATGCATAATAATGACATCAGGGTAAATGGAGTATTCATCACATCAAGCATTTATCCTTTGTGTTACAAATGATTCAATTATACTTTTAGTTATTTTTAAACGTACAATTAAATTATTACTATAGTCACCCTGTTGTGCTATCAATACTAGGTCTTACTCTTTCTTTTCCTTTTTTTTTCTTTTTGTTCTCTCATTGGGTTGATTATTCATTCTTTCTAGCTATTTTTTTTTTGTACCCATTAACCATCCCCCTTCCTCCCTACTCCCCACTACCCTTATTAATACTTTCTAAAGCGTTTTCTATCTCCTGGCAAAAGTTGGGTGCCCTACCTCAGACTATCCTGGTTGTCAATGGCGGATGGGTTCACTCAGCTCCTAGGCTGTTGTCAATTTCACTGCTTAATCTTCTCTGTATTTCAAAAATTCTACCATTATCTGGCAAATTCCTCCTCCTTCCTATCAAATCACAAAGGGGGATTTATTCTTCCTAGAACATACAAAAATACAAAAAAGTATTTTTTAAAGCAAAATTTAAAAAATCACCTATAACCTGACAACCAAAGAGCAAACACTGTTAACACAGGAATCATATTTTCTTTGTGTTTCTCCTAAGTATTTAAAAATATAGTTGCATCACATAATTTTTGTATCTGGTTTCTTCACGTAAGTGTAAATTCATAAGCAATTTACTAAGTAAGTGTCATTTTAATTTTAATGGAATTTAAAATTTCTTTCCTTCAACAAATATCAGAGGGTCATAATAGTACTTCTTTTTTTTTTTTGAGATGGAGTCTTGCTCTGTCGCCCAGGCTGGAGTGCAGTGGTGCGACCTCAGCTCAATGCAACCTCCACCTCCCGGGTTCAAGAGATTCTCCTGTCTCAGCCTCTCGAGTAGCTGAGACTACAGGCACCCGCCACCACGCCCGCCTTATTTTTGTATTTTTAGTAGAGACGAGGTTTCACCATGCTGGCCAGGCTGGTCTCAAACTTCTGACCTCGTGATCTGCCTGCCTCGGCCTCCCAAAGTGCTGGGATTACAGGCGTGAGCCACCACGCTCAGCCAATAGTACTTCTTTAATAAGCCCCGTTAGTCTTACAATGTAACTCCCATGATGCTTAGTAGGTAATTTAAAATTCTTCACTGTTACACATAGTATTATTAAATATTTGCAACTAATACCCCAATTTTGCATTATTTCTTTAGAGTAGATCCCTAGATATGGAATTATTGATCCAAATACTATGAAAAAGTTGTTTTTTTGTACACACATTGCCTTAAAAGTAAAGTTTATCCCTATTTATAATCCACCAGCAGTGCATGAATGTGCTATATCATATCTTCTCCCTTATCATCATTCCTTTTCATTTAATTAATTATTATTGTTTTCCCTTCTTTTCACAGGTGTTTATATGATTATTGTTATTATTTTGAGGCAGTGTCTCACTCTGGCACACAGGCTGGAATGCAGTGGCACTATCATGGCTCACTGCAGCCTTGAACTCCTGGGCTCAGGTGATCCTCCCACCTCAGCCTCCTGAGTAGCTGGAACTATAAGTATGTACCACCATGCCCTGCCCCTTTTCATTTTATTTTTTATTTTTTGAGACAGAGTCTTGCTCTGTTGCCCAGGCTGGAGTGCTGTGGTGCAATCTCGGCTCACTGCAAACTCCACCTTCCAGGTTCAAGCGATTCTCCTGCCTTAGCCTCCCAAGTAGCTGGGGTTACAGGTGCCCACCACCATGCCTGGCTAATTTTTTTTTTTTTTTTTTTTGTATTTTTAGTAGAGATGGCGTTTCAATATGTTTACCAGGCTGGTCTCGATCTCCTGATCTCAAGTAATGCACCTCCCTCTGCCTCCCAAAGAGCTGGGATTACAGGCACCTGCCACCACGTCTGGCCGACTTTTCATTTTATTATATTTAATGTAATAGATGGAATTGGTCTTCTTATTATTGTTTGAATGTTCATACTTTGATTAATAGAAAAGTTGGAGATAGTTTTAGATGCTTATGGGTCATTTGAATTTTTCTTTTTTAGTATTATATATAGTTTTTGTGTAGATCCTTAGTCTAGAACACTCTAAGAGACCTCAAAACACATTTCTACCATTTCATTTAATTACAGTGATTCAGTGAAATTTTTATGCTAAGCTTTGAGAAAACAGCAGCCTTCATTTGGAAGTGTTAGTCATACAGCAGGTTCTCACATCAAGTTTCCATGTTGATTACTGGGCTGTGGTCAATCTCAGCTACTCAGTTCATTTGTCAGTTGGTCCTGTAGGAAAAGTTGGAAGCCGGCAGTGTGGTCATACCCACCTACAAAATCCATAATGATGACTAGCATTTACATATATAGTACCAGACACTGTTCTATATGCGTTACACATATTAACCCATTTATCTCGGAGGTTGCAAATTTTTTTGTGTGAAAAATCAGACCTTGGCAATGACCTTGAGCAGTGGGATATAAATAACCCCCACAAGCTCACCGTCCCAATAATGGAACACTAAGCATAAATGGGTTAACTAATTTAATCCTCACAACTCTAAAGTTAGGATCTATTATCTTCATTTTGTACCTGAGGCCCAGAAAAGTTAAGTAGCTTACACGAGGTCACACAGCTAGCCAGTGGCAGAGCCAGAATTTACACCCAGACTGTGAAATCTGGGTCCAGAGGTTGTGACCACTCAGTGATCTTGTTAGCATGAAAAGTTTGAAACAATGAATTTCAACAAGAACCAGAAAAAAAAAGAATTAATGAGCAAAATAAAGGGAAAGGATACTCAAACCTAATTGATAAGTTTTGCATAGAAAAAATAATAATAAAAGATGTGTGATCCCTATAAGTACCTGACAAAAATTTATACCCTGGAACAAACTGAAAAACCATAAGTATCACAATCAAAAAGGATGTAGGGAGTAAGATCTACTTCGAAGGTGATGACGGAAGTGAAGACTCAAACAGAAACAGCTCAGAATTTTCTAACTTATTTTATAAATCTAACCAGCAATGACTTTAAGATGTGCTTGGGTGCCACAAGGAGGAGAATTGAAATAGTGTCATCTAGGAGTGAGTAAAAGAGAGAAAACATCAGAATAGCAAGTCCCAAACATAGATGGATTTCATAAACCATTGACAACACCACGGGAGATGATAGATGGATAAGAAATAGAGCATCGCATTCTAGCCTGCAGACAACAGCATACCAAACATACAGAATGTAAAGGCACGATGGAAATCAGACGTAATTAAATTTTTTTATTTTTATATTTTAGAGACATGGGAGCTCACTCTGTCGCCGAGGCTGGAATGCAGCAGCACAATTATAGTTCACTGCAGCCTCAAACTCCTGTGTTCAAGTGGTTCTCCCACCTCAGCCTCCAGGAAGTAACTGGAACTACAGAGGCACGCCACCATAACCAGCTAATTTTTTAATTTTTTTGTAGAGATAAAGTCTTATTATGTTGCCCAGGGGTGTCTCGAATGCCTGGACTCAAGGGATCTTCCCACTTCAGCCTCCCCAAGTGCCGAGATCACAGGCATGAGCCACCATATCCAGCCTATGATAAAATTTTGAAAGAAGATTCTCCTCAGATGAAAAAAGATGACTGGGCGAGTCTATAACAAGCCTCTCTGGAGCTGTCCTACATGCAAGGCAGCTGCTTATATTTGTAAACTATAAAAACCTATTTCAGACAACCAAAAAGAAAACAAAGCTTTCATTTAAAGAAAAGAGTGAAAGGGATTTAAACCCCAGTTAAACCACTAGGGAAGGAAAGGCAAATATAATACTGAAAAAGTCCATTTCTCCCTCAAAAAGGAGTTTAAACTTTATTTCGGCTACAATAAGAAAAAACACCTAATGAAAGGTTTTTTTTAAAAGTTTTGCCAGGCGCGGTGGCTCACGCCTGTAATCCCAGCACTTTTGGAGGCCAAGGCGGGTGGATCACGAGGTCAGGAGATCAAGACCATCCTGGCTAACACGGAGAAAACCCGTCTCTACTAAAAATACAAAAAATTAGCCAGGCGTAGTGGCGGGCCCCTGTAGTCCCAGCTACTCGGGAAGCTGAGGCAGGAGAATGGCGTGAACCCGGGAGGCGGAGCTTGCAGTGAGCCGAGATTGCCCCACGGCACTCCAGCCTGGGCGACAGAGTGAGACTCTGTCTCAAAAAAAAAAAAAAAAAAAAAAAGTTTTAAAGTTGCCTCAAAAAATGTACTGATCAGGCACGGTGGCTCACACCTGTAATCCCTGCACTTTAGGAGACAGAAGTGGGAGAATCTCTTGAGACTAAGAGTTTGATGTTGTTTGTTTGTTTGTTTGTTTTTTAGAAACAGACTCTCCCTCTGTCATCCTGGCTGGAGTGCAGTGGTGTGATCATAGCTCACTGTAACTTTGAAGTCCTGGGCTTGAATGATCCTGTTGCCTCAGCCTCCCAAGTAGTTGGTTCTACAGGTGCATGCCACCACACCTGGCTGAGGCCAGGAGTTTGAGACCAGCCTGGGCAACATAGTGAGACCCCATCTCTACAAAAATGTTTTTAAACATTTATTTCAATGTATTAATGTGAAGTGATATAGTTAGTCCTTTTAAAAAGAAAATTGCTTAAATAGACCATAAAAATAAAAAGTATGTTTTTGTTTATCAATATCTTATGCATGACACTCACCTTAAAGATTTGTCTCTAGGTATTTTATTTTGATTACTATATAATATTAGTAACCAAACACAGTGCAGCCTTCAATATTGTGACAAAATGTAGCAAATTTCTCAGTCTCAGCACTGTTGACATTCAAGACCAGATAATTCTTGGCTGTGGGGGCTGTCGTGTGTCTGATAGGATGTTTAGGAGCGTCCCTGGCTTGTACCCACAAGATGCCAGTTGCATTCTCCCCTAGTGATGATACCAGAAATGTCTGCAAACATTGTCAAATGACCCCCTAGGGTGGGAGGGGTGGGAGGTGGGCGCTGGGAATCACTCTCTTTTTGGGAACCAGGGTACTAAATTCCACTTTGGTAGGAAGCAGACTAAACTACTTAGAAAATTTATAAATGCACAAAGCTAAAATATTCAAATAGGATTTAAAAAGGAATGTTTCCATGGTAGCTCATCCCATCCCATGTCCCAGAGAAGTCTTGATTTAACTGTTTATTTTTAATTTTCACTTAATTTTTATCAAAATTAAACTGCACATATTAAAAAAATCAAATAATGGTAAAAGACTTATACCGAGAAAAACAGTCACCGTTTTCCTCAGAGGCAACCACTTCCAAACTTTTAGCTGTTTCTTTTGGTATTTTCTTCCGTATTTCTGCATAGTTATCATGCTGTCTCTTGATTCATCAAAGTGAGGCATCATCTATTGACTTATTACGGCAGTTAATAATTTAATGTTCTTATGCCCTGCCTCCATCCTCCCAATACATTTACCTTCTTTGCTGTTAAATCAATAGTCAATGGCTAATTTTGATTATGAGGATATTGTACTATGTAGTAGTACAATTGTAATATAGTATGATTATGCTTTCTTTCTTGTATAACTGTTTTATTTTCCAGAACAAACCCCCAAACCCTTGTTTGTTTGTTTGAATAGACTTTATTTTTAGGGACATTTTAAGTTCACAGAGAAATTAAGAGGAAGGTATAGGCCGGGCACAGTGGCTCCCGCCTGTAATTCTAACACTTTGGGAGGCCAAGGTGGATGGATCACCTAAGGTCAAGGGTTTGAGACCAGCCTGGCCAACATGGTGAAACCCTGTCTCTACTAAAAATACAAAAATTAGCCAGACATGGTGGTGCATGCCTGTAACCCCAGCTACTCAGGAAGCTGAGGCAGAAGAATCACTTGAACCCAGGAGGTGAAGGTTGCAGTGAGCCAAGATCGAGCTCCAGCCTGGGCGACAGAGTAAGAGTCCGTCCCAAAAAAAAAAAAAAAGAAGAAGAAGAAGAACAAGGTATAGGGATTTCCCATATACCCCCTGCTCCCACACATGCACAGCCTCACCCATTATTAACATCGCCCTCCAGAGTGGTACATTTGTTACAGTTGTCTGTAGTTAACATTAAGGTTTACTCCTGGTGTTGTACATTCTATGGGTTTGAACAAATGTATAATGGCCTGTATCCACCATTATAGAATCATACAGAGTAGTTTCAGTGCCCTAAAAATCTTCTTTGCTCTGCCTATTCATCCTTCCTTCCCCTCATCCCTTGGTTTTTTAATTTCTAGTTGGTTTATTTTATTTACTTTCTTATGTCCTTTTATTTAAAGCCTAAATCTTCCCAACCTACAATGGTCTTGCCACTTGGTGAAATTTATCAGACAACAATATCTGTTCTGTTTCCCTCCTCTGTCCTGCTCCCTGCCCCCACCCCAATCCCCCAATCATCTGAGCTCTTTGTTTTCTAGAGTTGCTAACTAGCTGAAGTCCTGGGACCTGCCTTCTTCATTATACCAATGATTCCCTCCTCTCTCTTGATCCTCTGAGTCACAGATCCTATTTTTTCCTCTTTCTTTATTTACTTTTTCAATTTAATAGAGCACTTAGTAGCTTCCTTAAAAGGTATATCAGAAGTAATATGTTTGAGATTTCTGTGTCTGAAAAATGTCTTTATTCAACTCTAATGCTTAACTGAGAGTTTGTTTGGGCATAGAATCCTAGTTTGAAAACCACATTCATTCGGGCCAGTGGTTCACATCTGTAATCCCAGCACTTTGGGAATCTGAGGTGGGCAGATCACTTCAGGCCAGGAGTTCGAGATCAGGCTGGGTGACATGGTGAAACCCCATCTCTACAAAAAAATGCAAAAATTAGCGGAGCCTGGTGGAGCACGCCTGTAATCCCAGCTACTTAGGAGGCTGAGGTGGGAGGTTTGCTGGAGCCCGGAAGGCGGAGGTTGCAGTAAGCTGTGATCATGCCACTGACCACTGCACCCCAGCCTAGGTGACAGGGTGAGACCCTGTCTCCAAAAAAGAAGAAAAGAAAAAAAAAAGGCATGTTGTCCAGGCTGGTCTCAAACTCCTGGGCTCAAGTTATCCTCCCATCTCAGCCTCCTGAGTAGCTGGGACCACAGGTACAGGTATCCACAGCCATGCCTGGCTGAAAACCATATTCTTTTTTGTGTGTGTCAGATATTTGAAGACATTCCCTACTCCACCCCTTTTCCATTACTTTTGATTTTAGTATAGCATACATTCAGAAAAGTTCACTTACCATATGTGTATAGATTAATTTTAATAAACCAAATACATTTGTGTATCCAGGACCCAGATCAAATAAAAGAACACTACCAATATCCCCAAAGAACACTCTCATGCAAGTGCTATTCTGAATTCTAACACCATAGATTAGCTTTGTTATTCCTCCTTTTGTTTTTTGTATAAATAGACCCATACAGGATTTAATTTTTTATGTCTGGTTTCTTTTGCTCAACAGTGTATTTGTGAGATTCATCTGTATTTTTGCATGTAATTTTAGATCATTCACTCTCATTCTCATTTATGTGTAGTTTTACACTATGTGAATATACCACAATTTATGTATCCTTTCTATTCTTGATAGGCACTTGGGTATTTTCCATTTGGGGGCTATTATAATAGTGCTGCTATGATCATTGTAATATGTAGCTTACGGTAAACATATGATGCATTTCTGTTAGGTATGTATTTAGGAGCAGAATTGCTGGATTATGGAGTATGCATATATTTCTCTTTAATAGACACCAAAAGACAGCTTTCTAAATTATTCTAACAGTTCATTCTCCCATCAGCAGTGCATGAAAGTTCTTATTGCCCTACATCCTTGTCAACACTTGATATTTCCCAACTTGTAAAATTGTAATCATTCTGTGGATGTGCAGTGTTATCACATTGTTGTTTAAAATTACATTTATCTAATGACTAAAAGCTGAGCATCTTTTAATATATTTTGTTGGCCATTTAGACATCTTTTTTTTGCTAAGTGTCTGATCAAGTTTTTGCCCACTTTCTATTAGCCTATCTGTTCCTAATTTGTGGGAGTTTTTAAATTTTTTCTGAATGCAGGTCCTTTGTCAGATACATACATTTTAAGTATCTTTTCTCACCTTATGAGTTGCTTATTATTATCTTAATGATGTCTTTAGATAAAAAGAAATGCTTCATTTAAAATATAGCCCATTTAATTAACTTTTCTTTTATGGCAAGCATTTTTTGTGGTGTGTGTTCTGTTGTAAAAATTGTTGGCCGGGCACAGTGGCTCATGCCTGTAATTCCAGCACTTTGGGAGGCCGAGGTGGGTGGATCACGAGGTCAGGAGATCAAGACCATCCTGGCCAACATAGTGAAACCCCATCTCTACTAAAAATACAAAAATTATCTGGGCATGGTGGTGCATGCCTATAATCCCAGCAACTCGGGAGGCGGAGGCAGGAGAATCCCTTGAACCAGGGAGTTGGAGGTTGCAGTGAGCCGAGATTGCGCCACAGCACTCTAGCCTGGCAACAGAGCGAGACTCCGTCTCAAAAAAAAAAAAAAAAAAAATTTGTTGCCAGCTCCAAGGTCACAAAGATTTTCTTACATTTTCTTTCAAAAGGGTTAGTGTGGTCAGGCAAAATGGCTCACATCTATAATTCCAGCACTTTGGGAGGATGAGGCAGGGACATTGTTTGAAGCCAGGAGTTCAAGAACACCCTGGGCAACAAAGCAAGACCCCATCTCTACCAAAAACAAATTGAAAAAAATTATCCGGGAATGGTGGCATGTGCCTGCAGTCCCAGCTACTCAGGAGACTGAAGCAGGAGTTTTGCTTGGGCTCAGGAATGCTAGGCTGCAGTGAGCTGTTCCAATCAATGTGGAATTGATTTTGTATATGGTGTGAGGTAGGGGTCAACATGCGTATTGTTTTGTATATGACTATCCATGCAACCCAGAACCATGTATTGAAAATTCTTTCCCCTATTTCACTGCAGCATGAACTTTGTCATAAATCAGGTAATGGATTTATCTATATTTCTAGCAATATCACACTGCCTTAATTGATTTCGCTTTATAATAGGATGTGATATCTAGTAGTGTAAATCTTCCTACTTTGTTCTTCTTCAATATTGCCCTCAGTATTCTTGGCCTTTTGCCTTTCTATATGAATTTAGAATCAGCTTGTTAATTTACACACACACACAAACCTGCTAGGTTTTGATTGGGACTGTGTTGAATCTACAAACGAATTTGGCAGAATTGACATCTTTATAAAAGTAAATTTTCCAATCCACTAACATGTTACATCATTCTATTTATTTAAGTCTTCTTAAAATTTTCAGCAATATTTTACTACTTTCAGTGTAGAGGTCTTTTATTGCTCCATATATTTGTAGCTCCATATATTTGTAGCTTACAATGGTATTTTTAAGACATCTGGTGCCATTCCAGTTTCCTATCCTTTATATTATCTCTCTCTCTTTCTTTGAAAACTTTTAGGATTCTCTTGTAGCCTCAGTGCTTTAAAAGTTCATAATACTTTAAGGTAATGTACTTAGTCACTGTCCTGCAATGATGGGTCTTGCAGTGATGGGTGCTTTAAACTTGAAAACTCATATCATTTGGTTCTGATAACATTTTTTTCTTTATTTTTCTCTCCTCCCTTTAAAACTATTTCTTCCCCTTCATTTCTTTGTGCTCCTGATGTCATCTGCATTCCTTGTTGTTTTGATGCTACTTTTCATATTGGAGGCTTTCCTCAAATACCTGGTAACCCTTGGCTATCTTGGCTCTTCATATTAAGGAAGAGACACTAAAAATATGACTAGAAGTTCTCTATGTATATTGCTATTTACCTGTTGGTGGGCTTCGCTGGGTTAATCTGGTGAAATGCTTGTGTTTCAGGGAACTTAAAAATGTCAGTATCGGTAGGTTTATTTTCTGGGGTTATTAAATCTCCAGAAGAGAATCTTCCAGTCTTTTGGCTTAGTAGTATAAACGGGCTGCTGGCCATATGGGAGCTAGGTGGGGAAGGAGGATGGGTGCAATCTCTCTGTCAATATTCAGACTTAAGCCTGCAGGTTGAGACCTGATTCCCATCTTTCACCTTGTATGTTGTTACTAAGTCCAGAATTCCTCCAGCTCAAATAATCCTCCACCAAATCTTCCTGCCTTCTGTGAGGGTGGGGAAGGAGTAGTGATGTAGTTACATAGAGTGGAAGTAGAATGTTGGGGATCTCTCTGCTCTTATATACATTTTCAACCAAACCCTCCTGTTTTTCAACCTCATGCGAACTCCCAACGTCTGCAGTACCTGGTGCCTCTAATTCCTGGGCTTTTCCATGGTTCTCTGCAGTACATCATCTTGATTCTCATTAATATCCTTTCTCTGGAAAATTAGGTTTTACCATTCTCCATGCTGCAAAATCATTTCTCACTTCTCTATCCACTTTCTGACATTTTATATTGTGACTTGGGTTTAGCAATGTATCCTACCATGTTTCAATAAATCTAAGATGTCCTTGATTAAAAGCTACAATGTTGTTTTATGTACCACTAAAAATGACAAAACAGTACCAATTTGACAGTGACAATTGTAAGATGTCTGACTTCAAAGAGGTTAAAATGCAAAGTACACATCTTAGAATTGATAGTAGTTTAGGCCAGGTATGGTGGCTCATGCCTGTAATCCCAGCACTCTGGGAGGCCGAGGCGGGCAGATAACCTCAGGTCAAGAGTTCAAGACCAGCCTGACCAACATAGAGAAACCCCGTCTCTACTAAAAATACAAAATTAGCCAGGCATGGTGGCCCATGCCTGTAATCCCAGCTACTCCGGAGGCTGAGTTAGGAGAATCACTTGAACCCGGGCAGCGGAGGTTGTCGTGAGCCGAGATCGAGCCATTCCACTCCAGCACCCTTGGCAACAACAGCAAAAAAAAAAAAAAAAGAATTGATAGTAGTTTAATTGAAGAAAGAAGCTCAACATATATTTTTTTTTAAGGGATTGGGCCTCTCACTGTTGGCCAGGCTGGAGCGTAGTGGCATGGTCTTGGCTCACTGAGGCCTCAATTTCCTGGGCTCAAGCGATTATCCTGCCTCAGCCTCCTGAGTAGCTAGGACTACAGGTATACACCACCATGCCCAGCTAATTTTTAAAAGTTCTTGTAGAGACAGCTCTTGCTATGTTGTTCAAGCTGGTTTCAAACTCTTGCCCCCCCAAAGTGATCCTACTGTCTTGGCTTCCCAAAGTGCTGGGAGTACAGGCATAAGCCACTGCACCTGGACCAGATCTTTTTTCTTTTTCTTTTTCTTTCTTTCTTTTTTTACAAAGATGTGAAAGTAAATCAGTGGAGGAAGTATGGTCTTTTCAACAAATGATAGAGGAACAACAGGCAAAAATACGTACCTCGACCTAAACCTTGTACTTTGTAAAAATTAACTCAAATTCCGCTGGGCGTGGCGGCTCACACTTATAACCCCAACACTTTGGGAAACCAAGGCAGGCGGATCACCTGAGCTCAGGAATGCGAGACTAGCCTGGCCAACATGGTGAAACCCCATCTCTACTAAAAATACAAAAATTAGCCAGGCGTGGTGGTGGGCACCTTTAATCCCAGCTACTTAGGAGGCGGAGACGGGAAAATTGCTTGGGAGGCAGAGGTTGCAGTGAGCAGAGATCGTGCCACTGCACTCCAGCCTGGGTGACAGAAGTGAGACTCCATCTCAAAAAAAAAGAAAAAAAAAAGCTCTAATTGGATTATGAATCTAAATGTAAAATGTGAAACTATAAATCTTTTAGAAGAGAGCATAGGATAAAATTGTGTCCTGGGCTTCGGTGAACAATTCCTAGTCACAAAAATCATGATCCATAAAGAAAAAAATGGATGTTGTTTTTTATCAAAATTTAAAACTTCTTTTTAATAAAACATTAAAAGGATGAAAAAAAGTCAAATTATTTTCTTGACTAGGAGAAAATATTTTATGAAGCATATACCTAGAATATATAAAGGCTTCTCTAAACCTATCAGTTAGAAAGCAAATAATCCAATTAGAAAATGGCAATGGTGGCTCATGCCTGTAATCCCACTACTTTGGGAGGCCGAGGCAGGAGGATTGCTTGAGGCTAGGAGTTCAAAAAATTTTTTAAATTAGCTGGGTGTGGTGGCATGTGCCTGCAGTCCCAGCTAGTCAGGAGGCTGAGGTAGGAGGATTGCTTGAGCCTGGGAGATTGAGTCTCCAGTGAGCCATGTTTATGCCAGAGCACTTCGGCCTGGGCAACAGAATGAGACCCAATCTCAAAATAAATAAAAAAATTTTTGGACTTTTTTTTTTTAACCAATAAAATATAGAGTAGTAGGATCTTTATTTGGGATATGTTAATTTTTACAAACATTCAAAAGGTACAAATGAGTACACAGTGCAAATTGCATCTCCAGTTCTCTCTCTGTAGGCAATCACTGTTGCCAGTTTGTTGTACATCTTGGGTCTCATTCCACGGTTTTCTATGGGCTGCAATGCTTGTTACTAATACTGTTACTGTACTATAGGGGACTTTTTGTAAAGTCATTCATCATAGACAGGATGATAACCAGGGCCACGAGGAGGCACCTCCTTTTTGGTACCCTGTGATGGGTTTGATATGATCAGATTAATGATCTCCTTTTCTTTTCCTTTTTTTTTTGAAATGGAGTTTCGCTCTTATTGCCCAGGCTGGAGTGCAATGGCACAATCTTGGCTCACCGCAACCTCTGCCTCCCTGGTTCAAGCGATCCTCCTGCCTCAGCCTCCTGAGTAGCTGGGATTACAGGTGCCCACCACCAAGCCTGGCTAATTTTTTGTATTTTTAGTAGAGATGGGCTTTCACCGTGTTGGCCAGGTTGGTCTTGAACTCCTGACCTCAGGCGATCCACCTGCCTTGGCCTCCCAAAGTGCTGGGATTACTGGCATGAGCCACCGTGCCTGTCTCTTTCTTTTTTAAAAAATTGAGACAGGGTCTTGCTCTGTCACCCAGGCTAGAGTTCACTGGTGCAATCATAGCTCACTGAGGCCTGAAACTCCTGGGCTCAAGTGATTCTTCCACCTCAGCCTCCCAAGTAGCTGCGACTACAGGCGTGTGCCATCATGACCAGCTAATTTTTTTTATTTTTAGTAGAGATGAGGTCTCTTTTTGTTACCCATGCCAGTCCAGAACTCCTGGCCTCAACAGATCTTCAGCCTCACAAACTGCTGGAATTACAGGTGTGATATGATTTGGCTCTGTGTTCTCCAGCAAATCTAATCTTGAATTGTAATCTCCACATGTCAAGGGAGGGACTTTGTAGAAGGTGATTGGATCATGGGGGCGGTTTCCCCCATACTGTTCTTGTGATAGTGGGGGAGTTCTCACAAGATCTGATGGTTTTAAAAGTGGCAGTTTCCCCTGCACTCTCTCTGTCTCTCCTACCACCTTGTGAAGATGTGCCTGCTTCCCCTTTGCCTCCCACCATGATTGTAAGTTTCCTGGGGCCTCCCCAGCCATGTGGAACTCTGAGTCAATTAAACCTCTTTTGTTTATAAATTACCCAGTCTCAGGTAGTATCTATAGCAGTGTGAAATGGACTAATACAAGGTGTGGACCACCGCGGCTAGCCTAGACTTCCTTTTCAATATTAATGTACATAAAAAGGAAGGTACATTTGATTATTTAGTATGGATTCAGCTGAAACAATCTTCTGTGGTACTGGAGACACATACACACACACACGCAGGCACGCTCACCCAGAGTAAAGAACTGAATATTTGTGTCCCACCAAAATTTTTATGTTGAAATCTTAACTACCAATGTGATGGCAAGTAGGAGGTAGGGCCTTTGGGAGGTAGATTATGAAAGTAGAGTCCTCATGATGGGATTAGTGCCTCTTATAAAAGGGACCCCAGAGCACTAGCTAGCTCTCTGTCCATCAAGTGAGCATATGAGAGGTTGGCAATCTGCAGTCCAGAAGACAGCCCTCACCAGACTCAAACCTGCTGGCACCCTGATCTCAGACTTCCAGGACTGTAAGAAATAAATTTCTGTTTATAAGCTACCCAATCTATGGTACTTTGTTATAGCAGCCAGAACTGACTAAGACACACACACATACACACACACACACACACACGTGTACACACACATCTTATGCATGAGTCTCAGAGTTTACTAGCTAATTACTGCTCTGAGATTAAACTTTCAGAAGAGTGTCTTACCAAATATGCTTTTTCATGATTACACTTAAAAATAAAATTGTAATATATGAGTGTTATGAAGTATTCAAGCAACACAAATAAAGTAGTAGATGGAGTAGGCTGTCCGTTGTTTCTTTAAAGGGAGGCTCTTACCTCACTTTTGCTGATGCTTTGCAAGATGATGTTTTGATTTTTGGTAACTGTCATCAAATCAGTTGGAGAACAGTTTGTATCATGACAAATGTCAAGCAATGACTCAGCATGTCTTTCTATCAAAAGAAACATAATAGTATGTTTTGATAAGATTCATCTCCAGCAATTTCAAAAGAAGATCTAGCTCTATGTTCTAAAATCAGCTCCATTTTGTCAAAGATTTTCCTGAAATAGTGGTCTGGGATCCTGATGAAGCTTCAAGCACTAATTTTCACAAGAAGAGATGTGAAGACAAGAGTCCATGGAGTGGATGGCTTACTATTTTTTTTTAAGGCTTTGATGGTAACTGCTATTACATAAGGACAAAAAAATCAAACAGGTAGTTTGAGATTTTGAGCAAGTGAAATTTTTTTAGAGAGTTAGGATGAATCGATCATCCTATCTGATCTGAGCACCCACCAAATTTTAAGCTGTATGAGAAATTAAAACTTAACAAGAGTCAGATTTTAGTTCAGCTTAAATCTAGTCACCTCATACTTAATGTCTACATCGTCATTGCAAAACCCTCTGTAGGGTGCTGGGACGTGAGTAAGAACTTTTTAACCATTAAAGCCATCAGCAGTTCAAGGTTAGGGAATCCTCTTCTCCAGAGCTGCGCAGAGGAAGGACATCTGTCTTCCATGTTTCCTGAGGATGACCCATCATTACAGACTTCTACTGGTGGAAGATTAGGCGATGCTTCTTGGCCTCTTCCAACTAAACCCTGAAAAACTACCATGTATTTTTCAGGGTACTGAAGACTTAGTGCTGGCTCAATCGATACTGTATTTTCTTTCTCTGAATCTGCGCACTGCCCTGAAGCCCCTGAAGTTATTTCTTGGGGATTGAGGATAATTTCTGCACAATTTGGCTAACAACTGAAATCAAAGCAATACAGAGCCTTACAGACCATCCTATAATTTAAAAAATTTAGATCGCTCAAACTTTCTTCTTTAGTTTGTAGAAGGGAGTGAATCATGAAGTTAAATTAATAGCGATCAACAGTTATCACTTCAAATGTTTGGGATTAATGGTTTGTGGTAGGCAAAGTTGCTAAGTGAAACCCTAATGATAAGCTGGAAATCACATTTGCTCTATAGTTGCCCAGGACAAAGACACTCAGCTCCTCTGAACACACTTCCTATCTAGTGATTAAAGCCACATTAAATGGACAGAGTTCCTAACACCAAACAGCAGACTCCCAGTTTGTACCCTAGGGACATTGCTCTCATATGTATCCCCTCCTGCTATCCTGGCTTCTTCAAATAAGCATTGGCTTCTTTCAACAAAAACTCCCCCTCTTTCAGTGGCTCCTCCATTTATCTTGTAGTGGAAACAAAATTGAACAAGTGATCTATACCCAGACTTTCCATTTCTTCATCATATTTTCCTTCTTTACTCTCTGCAATCTATCTTCTGCCTACATCCTGCCATTGAAACCTCTCACATCCTTACCACATCTGCTTTGTAATCTCTTTTCCAATTTAACATTGTTTCCTGCTCCTTTCTTCCTGCAACTCTCTTCTGATTCTCCTCCTCCTCTCACTTCCTGAGTCCTGATGTCCCCACCGCTCCTCTCTATCTGCGGGTGCACCTCCTCGGCTCAGCCCTCTGCAATTTTCTCACTCTCATCAGTCCCTCAATGACCTCACCCACCATCATGTCCTCACAATCTCCTCTCTGTAGAGAACTCCCAAACTAACCTTTCAACCGGTCCTTTCCCACAAGCCCAGTCCTACAGAAACTTGCTACTTGAAAGTTCCAATGTACTCCCATTTTGTTGGTTGTATTTCCATCTCCTGCACTTTCCAGGCCTTAAAATGTAGTCATCTTTGACTCAAGTTTCTCAGCGGTTGTCTCTGTGTCTCCGCTGTCAACATCACATCTCGCAGTTCTGTGAATTGTTCTTTCACAATGTCTCCTAGACCCACCACTCCCAGCATCTCTTAGGCTCACTCTCACACCCCACCCAAGGACTCATTCCCTAGTTCTTACCACCATACATATGGGCACTTCTATAATTTCTTAATAGAGATCCCTGCCTTTTCCCTCAGATGTAGCCAACACGATAGGAACAGGTTAATATTCCTAAAACATGGCCTTCATCATTCTCTGGCTTAAAATTCTTTAGTGTCTGTTTTATTGAAAAAAAAAAGTGATGTCCTTCAGCCTGACATCTAAGGCTCTCCCCTCCATGGACCCAGTTTCTTTATGTATCTGACCTTCTGTTTCTCTTTTCCCTGACATGAACTTTCAGTTCTAGTTTCTTGTTTGCCCCTGGGATAAGCTATGCTCACTCCCAGCAAGGGGCCTCTGCTCCACAAAATCAAATTGCATCCTTTTTTCAAAGGTCAGATCAAGTCTCACCTCTTTCATGAAACCTTCTTAGGTATAGCTTTGTCCTCTGCCCCCGAAGCTTCAAACAGAAAGCGAATCAAACAATAAAGTCAGGCAGCTTTCACAAAGTCACACGCTGCTCAGTGGCACACTTTTCATTATACTTCTTGCTGTGGCTGTTTCTTTGCCTTTGTTTGGACTCTTTTCCTACCTATATCAAACCTTCCCACTGTTATGCAGCCTTCAAGAACCACTATAAGTCCCTCTTCCCCTTTCAAGTTTACAGCAAGCTCTCTCTGACTTATGTGATGTGCCCCTGACCATGCTGTATATTTTCAAAAGTTTAAACCTTGCGTTAGACTTCTTTGCATCCCCCAGAGCACCTAGTCGTGGGCCTTGTACAGAGTCACTGCTCCATAAATAGCCGTGGACTTGATTTCTTTAAATGGATCCATCAAACAGATGTAGAAAAAGAAAGAGTTCTAACAGGAATTTTTGGGTTGGGAAATTATGCATGTGGAGTGAAAGTATTTACCTGGTTTTGGCATAGAACTCATTAAAATGTCCAAAAGCTGCTGTTTCTTTGAACTCTCTATTTGTGACACATAATGTATTGCTGATTTTCCACTAAAATCACAAAGTTTAGGATCTCTAGGAAGAACAGAATCAACATTAAAGTTTATTTAGTTGAATCTGTTGAAAAAAGAAAACTAATATGAGAGGGAAACATTTACATCAAATAAATAAAAAGTAATCTTATGTAGTTTGGGGATAATAATAATGATTTCAAAATGTATGAATAGAGGATGACAATTTTACAAGATTTTAAATAAAAGGAATTTGCTGTGTATCTTTATTCCCATCCCCATTCTAAAAACATTCTGAGATTTGCAGAGAATTCCCAACTTTGGACAAAAATTTTTATAATTCTTTAAGGGTGCATAAAATCAAGTAAAGATAAAAACATCTTTTGTTGTTTTTTTTATATTTTTAAATTTTTTTCAATGAGTCATAAGGATTAAAGCATTTTGATAAACGATTGTCTTATCATTCCAAATAGCTCACTTGATTTTTTTCTTTTCAATAATTAAGCTAACTGCTGACTTTTTTGATATTTATTTTTTCTAATGCTAACAGCTAGTTCTTTTATGATTCAAAATGGTGGAATGGCATAGAATCTTCTCTTTAAAATTAAGCTGATACTTTTATTTCATGGTCTCTTGGATGAGTGGAGCAATCTTGTCATAAAAACCAAAGTGTGCCTCTCCACATGGCCTTTTCTTTTTTTTTTTTTTTTTTTTTGAGGCGGAGTCTTGCTTTGTCACCCAGGCTGGAGTGCAGTGGTGCGATCTCGGCTCACTGCAAGCTCCGCCTCCTGGGTTCACGCCATTCTCCTGCCTCAGCCTCCCGAGTAGCTGGGACTACAGGGGCCCGCCACCATGCCCGGCTAATTTTTTTTGTATTTTTAGTAGAGACGGGGTTTCACCGTGTTAGCCAGGATGGTCTCGAACTCCTGATCTCGTGATCCGCCTGCCTCGGCCTCCCAAAGTGCTGGGATTACAGGCGTGAGCCACCGCGCCCAGCCCCCACATGGCCTTTTCATTCCTCTTTACCTGGCTTTGTGGTTGGTAAACCCAACTGGCTGATCTTAGGACCATTTACAACAGCACAAGTCTCTTCTTATCCTCTCTATTACAACAGCACAAGTCTCTTCTTATCCTCTCTATGTTGTATCAGCTCAGAGAAATCCAAAGTTAAATGATGAGAATCCCATTAATAGATTACAGTGAGGGAAACAATGATGAAACTTGCTTTACTTATCCTATTCTAGGACAAGGAGCAAGTTGATCATGGTCTCTATCCTAAAACATTTGAATTTGAATCTCTTCGTTGCTATGGGACAGGGTAATGTGTCATGAGCCACAGTAATATTCTCTTACGGACTTTTCTTCATCAAAGATTGTAATTCAAAAGAAATAGCATAGGACTGAGAATTGGGGTTGCCACTACCTTGATATATGGCTTTAAGCAAGCCACTTATCATATTTGCAGAGAATTCCCAACTTTGGACAAAAATTTTTATAATTATTTAAGGGTGCATAAAAACAAGTAAAGATAAACTCATTGGGACCTCTCCTCATCTGCCTAGATTAGGGTGTCTCCAAGTGGCATACCTTGATTTCCAGTATTCTGGACCCCAATCCAGACCTACTGAACATCTCTGGGATGATGTCCAGGAATCTCCACTTTTATCAATTGGCCAAACTATTTCTCAACACTAGGCTGAAGTAGCTTCAAAATTCCCTTTTCATTCCATTATACTAACTGATCCTTTTACAATATCTTGTATTCTTGACTATAATTTTGTTCTTGAAGCTCCCTCCTCCTTTTTTTTTTCAAAACAAAATTCATATGAAATACTGAGAAAGAGCTCAGGCCATCTGTTCTTATTTGATGACAAGATAACTAAGTAACAGCTTTAGGAAACTGCAATTGTAACATAAGAGATTGCTTATTAACCCTCTTATTTTAAAAAAAAGTTCATTGTTTATCTCATCCCTCCTAAAAGAGCATTTGACATATAGTAATTTTAAGATAACTTGAAAACACTATTATAAATTGCTTTTCAGACATTGACAGTGTTTTCTGAAATAATTAGTAATATCTTGGGGGTAGAGAGCTGGATACTCAAGAATTATTTGACATTCCCAGTAACTACCAAAACAGTAATCATTTCAAGAAATGAAACAAAGCCAGATATCATAAGAATAATAGGTAGCAAATTTTAGAAACTGCACATCACTTTTCAATTGTGAAGTCACTTTTATGATGATGCATGTGCATTTGGTATATATAGTAGAAAACAGCCTGTAATCTCCACAGCTTGGGAGGCCAAGATGGGAGAGCAGCTTGAGGGCAGGAGTTTGAGACCAGCATGGGCAATATAGTGGGACTCCATCTACACAAAAAATTAAAAATTAGCCGGGCATAGTGGTATGTGCCTGTAGTTCCAGCTACTCGAGAGGCTGAGGCAGGAGGATCCACGAGCCCAGGAGTTTGAGGTCACAGTGAGCTATGATTGCATCACTGCACTCCAGCCTAGGCAACAGAGCAAGATCCTGTATAAAAAAGAGGAAAGAAAGAAAGAAAGGAAGAAAGAGAGAGAGAGAGAGAAAGGAAGAAAGGAAGGAAGGAAGGAGAGGGAAAAGAAAGAAAGAGAGAGACAGAGAAAAGAAAGAAAGAAAGGAAGGAAAGAAAGAGAAAAGAAAGAAAGAAAGAAAAGGATGGGAGGGATGGAGGGAAAGGGTAAAAAAGAAGCTTTGTGTCTCGGTTTACATGTGATTTCTGTAAATAACAATTGAATAGACACCCTTCAGCTGGGCTGACTAACTGCTCATACTCACGCATGATGCCTTAGGAGCTGGGACAGAACTTCCACAGGTTTGTACACTGTTAACATGTCAAGAGTCTCAAACAGGTCCACATCTCTCACAGCCAGCATCAGAGGGGTCAAGCCATGTTGGTTTGGGAAATTTATATCCAGGAACTCTTCAGATGCCTTTAAAAACATGCAGCTTTATTTCTGTTGTGTTTTTACTGCATAGCTCTTTGTGCTAATCTTTGCATTTTCATTGCTTGGCCAACGTTTCATTATAACTTCAATATGTTCTTTCTCAGTGTCTGTCCTGAAAGGAAACTGATGAGGTGAAAGAACACAAGCCAGAAAGACAGATCTGGGTTTCAATCTCAGCTGCTTAAGGTGGTTATTTAACTTCCCTGACAGGTTGTATCAGGGACACCCTGTTAAAAGGTGATCAAATCACCCTGATAAATTGAGGGTATCCAGTTAAATCATGTATAATTTTCATTTGGGATGTATTTATACAAAAAACTATTTGTTGTTTATCTGAAATTTAAATTTAACTGGGTGTCCTGTATTTTTATTTGCAAAATCTGGCAACCCTATTTGCTAAACTTCAGAGCCCTCAGTTGTAAGGTGGAATAGTAGTGTCTTCCTTGTAGGGTTATGTTGCTGATTGGTGCTAGAATGTAAAAAGTACTTAGCAGAGTGTCTAACACACAGTAGGTGCTCAGTAAACATTCATTGAATGAATAAATAATTTATAATAATACAGCAGCTCAGCCGGGCATGGTGGCTCACACCTGTAATCCCAGCACTTTAGGAGGCTGAGGCATGTGGATTGCTTGAGCCCAGGAGTTTGAGACCAGCCTGGGCAACATGGCAAAACGCCATCTCTACTAAAAATACAAAAAATTAGCCAGGCATGGTGGCATGCACCTGTAGTCCTGGTGACTCAGGAGGCTGAGGTGGGAGGATCACCTGAGCCTGGGAAAGTCGAGGCTGCAGTGAGCTGTGATCAAGCCACTGCACTCCAGCCTTGGCAACATAGTGAGACCCTGTCTCAAAAAAAAAAAAATTTTTTAAAAAAACAGCTAACTTACCTGTATTTATATAGTCAAATGGAGGGAGGCATATGAATGTAATTTGATGCCTTAATGAAAGTAAAACTTAATTTGGATAATTCAAAACTGAAAAGCTACCGCAGGCCAAAACACCTAAATTCCTCATTTTATAGACCAAAGAAATGCACTAATTTCCATTTCTATTTCACTTTATGCCATGTAAGTATACTCAGTGTCTCTACCTCAGCTTCTCTAGGGACAAACTAGAGATAATGGTATTACTTCAGCAGGGTACTGTGGGAATTAATTAGTTAATTTTTTTTTTAGTCGCTAAGAAGAAACCACCTCTGATATCAATGTTTATTATTAGTTAGAACCAATATGAAAATTTTGAACTGAGAATAGTCTTGCAATAGCATATCGATTCAGCATCTGTTGATCAAGGTATAGATCCAGTTACAGGTACCAGTTTCTTAAAACTTGGTTCCTAATGTTTAGGGGTTAAAAATGTGGCTATAAAAACAGACATTGGGCCAGGCGCAGTGGCTCACGCCTGTAATCCCAGCACTTTGGGAGGCCAAGGCGGGCAGATCGCAAGGTCAGGAGATCGAGACCAACCTGGCTAACATGGTGAAACCCCGTCTCTACTGAAAATACAAAAATAAAATTAGACGGGCATGGTGGCGGGCGCCTGTAGTTCCAGCTACTCCAGAGGCTGAGGTGGGAGAATGGCGTGAACCCAGGAGGTGGAGATTGCAGTGAGCCGAGATCGCGCCACTGCACTCCAGCCTGGGCGACAGAGCAAGACTCCGTCAAAAAAACAAATAAACAAACAAACAAAAAAACATTAGATTACAATCACAACTGCTGAAAACACCATTAAGTAAAATACGTTGTCTTTCAAAAAAATTTCTAAGCCTCAGTTCGTGATGTCTGGCAATTTTAGACTATCATTTAGTCCAACAAAAGAATTTGAAGTATTGTTTGGTTTTGTTATATCTCTTCTTGAACTGTACCTGACTGGAATATCTTTCACTTTTTTCTTTATCTGTTTGTGTCTTTACCATAAGGGATTAGAAGAAACTGTTTCCTAGCAGCAATTGATTTTCTTTCAGTTGGAAGGTCACATGGTCTGACAGTCTCTTTGAAGGTAAATGCCAAGAGTAGGCAATTGCCAGTCACCAATAATTAATGTCCTTGGTTATGCATATGATTTTGCAAGTTGCTTTGGGAAAAAGTATCTGTAAGTAGAAAATCTAAACACGAGGATCAATACCCTGAGAAGACAGCCCTTTAAAAATGTATCCTCTGAACTCTTTCATGACAACTAAATATTATGCAAGGCATAGGCTCTCAGATTCCTTTTTCAGGATAAAGATAATAACAGCAACTGGTCCAAAGGGATCTAAGCAGCAATTGTACAAATGGCAATGATGCCAAGGGAACTCCTCTGAGCAAGTTGATAGTGGTCCTCTGGAGGCTTCCTGGGAGCAAATCATTTCCCAGGGGTGTTGCGTGACTTCTAGCACCCAGCTGGAGGAAGGTGGAAATCGACTGCTCCTGTGTTCTTTTATTATCTTGTTTTCCACCCCAGTGTCCTGTTTGATCCCTTCTTTTTTATATGTTCTGTCTGAAACTTCCTAGGATTATATTTGAAAAGAATTTATTCTTCTTTAAAAGGAATCATATGTAGTCTGTGCCCTTTTCACCATCCACTCACCCACCCAAAGACAGAAACAAATATCAACTAACCAGTAAATGTTGAACTTGCTCAAGATCACCTTGCCATGAACTTTGTAGAAGTTGCATTTGGGGAGCCTGGATTCTATTGACTGCCAAGAGTTGTCTTTGGATATTGCAATTAGCTACATGAATTGCGGTTCGATTGCTGTAATTGCAAAGGGTGATATCTACTCGCTTTTCCAGAAGAAATCCAATAACCTGCAAAATGACACAGTCTTAGTTAAATATTTTAAAGTACCAACAGTGTCTTCAGAGCTAGGTGGAAAACTGACTTAGGCATGGCTCTGATTCATCGGGATGTGGGTAACTGCTATTTGCCCTTTTTAATTTGGGGAACAAAAATCTCCATGACATGCATGATTTTTGGGTAGTCTTTTTTGCAGGGACTAGAGATCTATGAGTATTGTATGTTAAATCCACACAAAACATTGAAGTTTTATAACTGTCTATAATCAAAAATACAAAACCGAAGGGAGCAGGCATGGTTGTGTGTGCCTATAATCCCAGCTACTGGGAGGTTGAGGCAGGAGGATCACTTGAGCCCAGGAGTTCAAGGCCATCGTGCACTATAATCCTACTGTGAATAGCCACTGCACTCTAACCTGGGCAACATACCAAGATCCTGTCTCTAAAAAATACAAAAACAAAGATGATTCAGGCTTATATATCCTTGAATGTCACAAGTATTTCTGCAAGTGTTTCTAGAAAGAGAGTAAACTCTATTCAATATGGTGAGGGGACAGACTGCCCAGTTGCATGTTAAGAACTGTCCTTGGTGCTGAGACTGCACCAATGAACAAGACCAGCAGCCAGCCTTTAAAGTATTTGCAGTCTAGTGAAGAACAGAGACATATTTTAAAAAAAAAAAAAAAAGGCAATTGCAACATGGGGTGATAAATGTAACAAGAGAAGTGAATACAGGAGGATGATGGGGGCACTTCGACAAAATCTATTAAGATATCTTGGAGAGTCTGCGAAGACTTTTTGGAGAAAGTGATGTCTAAGCTGAGACCTGAGGAATCAGACTCAGCCAGGCAGACTGGGAGAAAGACTGTTCCAAGCAGAGGATACAGTGTGAATAAAGTACAGTGTGTACAAGAGGGCAAGTAATATTCAAAGCTCTGGAAGGAGTTAGGTATGTCTAGAGCCCAGAATAAGAAAAGGAAGGGAAGGAGATGCGGGTGGAGAAATCAGCTGTGCCTCAGTCCTGAAAGACCTGACAAACCCCTCTGAGGAGTTAGGGCTGTGTCTTCAGGGCAATAGGCAGACAGTGAAAGATTTTCCTCAGGAAAATGACATAATCAGGTCAGTGTTTTAGAAAATCACTCTGACTGCTGAAATAGATTGATGTGGGGAAGAAGGGAAGTGGGGAACCAGAGAGAGGACTACCACAGTGGCCTTATGAAGAGACGACAGCGACTGAACAAGAGAAATGGTAGTGGAGATTTAGTGGCTGAGGGCATAATCTAGGAACACTTAGGAGGTGGAATTAACAAAACATAGCCACTTATTCAATGCGGATGTTAACACTGAGCCAGAAATCAGGGATAATTCCAAGATACTGTCTTCAGTGTACTTTTGTCTGTCTGCTGTACTGCCACTGCAGACCAGGCCACCATGGTCCCTTGTCTGAAGCAATGGAACAGCCTTCTCTCCATTTCAAGTGCTTCTGCATGAAACCCACTAGAAAGGCCCAAATCAAAAATTCAGATAACAGCAAGAGTTGGAAAGATGAGAAGAACTTGGAGCCCTCATACCACCATTTCTGCTGGTGGAAGTGTAAATGGTGCATCCACTTTGAAAAACAGTCTGGTTTGGGAGGCCAAGGTGGGTGGATCATGAGGTCAGGAGTTCAAGACCAGCCTGGCCAAGATGGTGAAACCCCATCTCTACTAAAAATACAAAAATTAGCCGGGCACGGTGGCAGGCGCCTGTAATCCCAGCTATTTGGGAGGCTGAGGCAGGAGAATTGCTTGAAACCAGGGGGCAGAGGTTGCAATGAGCTGAGATTGCACCACTGCACTCCGGCCTGGGTGACAGAGTGAGACTCTGTCTCAAAAAAAAAAAAAAGAGAGAAAAGAAAAGAAAAACAGTCTGTCAGTTCCTCAAATGATTAAACATAGAACTCCCCTATGATCCAGCAATTCCACTCCTAGGTATGGTACTCAGGAGAAATGAAAACATATACTCACACCAAAATGTTTACAGAAGCATTATTCATAGTAACCAAAAGATGAAAAGAACCATTTTCTGTCAATGGATTGGATAAATAAAATGTTGTATATAAAGACAATGTGATATTATTTGGCTATAAAAATAAAGTATTGACACATGCTACAACATGAATGAACCTTGAAAACATTATGCTAAGTGAAAGAAGCCAATCACAGGAGACCACATACTATATGATTCCATTCATGTGAAAATCCCACATAAGAAAAGTTACAGAGGCCAAGCACGGTGGCTCACACCTGTAATCCCAGCACTTTGGGAGGCCGAAGCAGGTGGATCACTTTAGCTCAGGAGTTCAAGACCAGCCTGGGCAACTTGGTGAAACCCTGTCTCTACAAAAAATACAAAAATTAGCTGGGCATGATGGCACATGCCTGTAGTCCCAGCTACCTGGGAGGCTGAGGCAGGAGGATCACCTCAGCCCAGGAGGTAGGGCCTGCAGTGAGCTGTGATCGTGCTACTGCACTCCAGCCTGGGCAACAGAGTGAGATCCTGTCTCAAAACAAACAAACAGACAAACAAAAAACAATAAAAAAGGAACAGCTATACAAACAGAAAGTAGATAAGTGGCTGCTTAGGGCTGGGGTGGGAGTTGGGAAGAAAGGATAGAGAGTGATAGCTAAAGGATATCGGGTTTCTTTTTATCTTCTTTTTCTGGGGATGAAGTTCTTTTTGAGATGATAGGTGTTCTAAAATCAATTGTGAGGATTGCATATTAATATGAATATACAAAAAAACATGGAAGTGGCCACTTTAAGTAAGTAAATTGTATGGTATATGAATTTTATCTCAATAAAGCTGTTTTTGAAAATGCCTTTGCATGCCTTTATGGCTTTGCATGATCCAGCCCCTGCCTGCATTTCCAGCTTTATCTTGTGCCATTTTTCACCCTCCCTCTGCAAGATCAAGTCACCTTTCTATACTTCAAAAATGCAAGATTTTTTTTCCTTTTTTTTTTTTTTTTTTTTGAGACGGAGTTTCACTCTTGTTGCCCAGGCTGGAGTGCAATGGCACGATCTCGGCTCACTGCAACCTCCGCCTCCAGGGTTCAAGCGATTTTCCTGCCTCAGCCTCCTGAGTAGCTGGGATTACAGGTCCCCACCACCACGCCTGGCTAATTTGGTAGTTTTAGTAGAGACGGGGTTTCTCCGTGTTGGTCAGGCTGGTCGCAAACTCCCGACCTCAAGTGATCCGCCCGCCTCAGCCTCCCAAAGTGCTGGGATTACAGGTGTGAGCCACTGGGCACCTGGCCAAGATTTTTTTTTTCCTAACCAAGGCCTTTGTCTTTGCTGTTCCCTCTACCCCAATTGCCCTTCGTTTATGTCTTAGCATAAATACAACCACATCATTAAGGATTTCTTGACCACTTTCTCAAAAGACAAGCCACTCTATTGGTTACTTCAAAGTACTAATAACAATTTGTAATTCATTGAAGTGCTTCTTGTTTCCTTATTTGTTGTGTTTCACCTTCATTCAAATATAAGTCCCCAAGGGCAAGAGATCTTATCACGTGAATAAATATTTTATGAATGAGTGAATGAGTAGTTTAAGATAAATAGATGATGATGCCTTAATTTAATTCAATTTCAAATAATTAAATGTTTATTTGATTTCATAAGATGGGTAACACCGATGCTGGTGTCCCTCAGGAGGGTAAGGTTTGGGAAGAAAGATGATGAAGATAATTTTGGACATGTTATGTTTGGGATGTCTGTAATATACAAGTGGAAATATTTAGTTGGAGTTCAACATTGTGTGTGTGTGTGTGTGCGATATGTGCTTGAGAATCAGGGGCCATCCTCACATGATTGAAGGACACCAACATTTAAGGGATGAGAAGAAACAGCCCATAAAGGGGACTGGATAGAAGTTGCCAGAGAGGTAAGAGGAAAAACCAGGAGGAGGTCAAGGAGGAAAATACTTGAAGAAAAATTGGAGTCCAATGGTGCTAAGAGGTAGAAGCGGCAAAGGACATTGTAGGGAACATTGGCAAGAGCAGTTTCAATGGAGTAGTAGAGGAGGATGTCAGACTGCAGTAGTTTGAAGAGGTAAGTAAGTGGAGGCAGTGAGGATAAACCAGTAAAACATTCTTTTTTTTTTTTTTTTTAGACAGAATCTCCCTCTGTTGCCCAGGCTGGAGTACAGTGGCACTATCTTGGCTCACTGCAACCTCTGCCTCCTGGGTTCAAGCAATTCTCCTGCCTCAGCCTCTGTAGTAGCTGAGACTGCAGGAACCCGCCATCATGCCCGGCTAATATTTGCATTTTTAGAAGAGATGGGTTTTCACCCATGTTGGCCAGGTTGGTCTCAAACTCCTGACCTTAGGTGATCCACCTGCCTCGGCTTCCCAAAGTGCTGGGATTACAGGCGTGAGCCATCACCTGGTTTTTGACAGCAGACCCGGATGGTTTATGTGATTTGTTCAGCTGAATGGATTCAGGACTTTGCGCAGCATTGTTGAGGTGAGTACTGTAGACTGGCCTCCTCCTGCTGCTTGGAGTTCTGTTGACAGCAGCTTTCATTGAATGTTATATGAGACAAATTGATGAATTTGGTCCCAGCCTCTGTTGGTGAGATTAATCAGAGTGGCCAAGAGAGTGATGAAATAATGAGACAATTAATCAGATGCCAAGATAGTGTAGAAATGAGGGGTGGACATTGTTAGGAGGCATGTCTCCACGGGTCTCTTACATTTCTGCAGGTCTTGTGAGCAAAAGTGCCAACTGTCTTTATTCCATGCAAACTTTTCAAGCTTATTTGTATAGTGAATGGCCTTGGAAGACAGAAATAGTGTCTCCTTCTGCAGCAAAGAGTAGCTTTGCTTACTGCACATTGTAAATTATTAGGGGTCTCTAAGTTGAGGGTTCCTCTGCTGTCATGCAACTCACTGCAAGTTCAGGGGTCACCTGGTCCTCTTCCTATCACTCAGTGGGAATTAGGGCTTAGGGAACTAATACAAAACTGCTAAAATTCTGACTAATGCTATTGTTATGAATAAACACACTGCCCTTTTTCTCTGACCCAGTAGTTGTTTCTTCTGCTAGGAATCCAAGCAATTCTGGCACGCTAACTCATTAGCTGCGAGTAGGGTAAAATCTCAGATCCTTCATAGTTCTCGAGAGATGTCTGCGAGTGAAAAGGCCTGAGAGAGGAAAGGAAGTGGTTGCAGGAGGACATGGGATCAGGGGAGGTGTTTGCTTCTTTATGGGCTGGCAGAAGGCACTTATCTAAGCATTTTTAAATGCTGATGGAAAGAAGCATCATTGTTTGTAATGACAAGAATCTGGAGACCACCCAGATGTCCACCAGAGTAGGATAGGGAGATAAATTGTGTAGGCAGATAAATTGTGGCATATGTATACATATGTGTATGTATATATTTGTATGTATATATTTATGTATGTATGTATATATGTATGTATATATGTGTATATATATATTTAAGCTCTTTTTCCAGACCTCAAGCAATCCTCCCACCTCAGCCTCCCAAAGTGCTGGGATTACAGGCCTGAGCCACCATGCCCAGCCATGTTCCTGCATAACTTGCTGCTTCTGTTCATTATCATGTTTTTGGGATTCCTCCATTTTGAAACATGAAGTGTAGCTACAGTTTTTCATTTTTAGTGCTATCTAGTGTTCCATTAGATAAAAATATATGCCACAATACAGGCACAGTGGTTCATGCCTGTAATCCCAGCACTTTGGGTGGCCAAGGTGGGTGGATTGCCTGAGTCTGTCAGGAGCTTGGGACCAGCCTGGGCAACATGGCGAAACCCCATCTCTACTAAAAATACAAAAAATTAGCTGGACATGGTGGTGCACACCTGTAATCCCAACTACTTGGGAGACTGAGGCATGAGAATCGCTTGAGCCCAGGAGGCAGAGGTTGCTGTGAGCCGAGATCATGCCACTGAACTCCAGCCTGGGCTACAGAGTGAGACTCCATCTCAAAAAAAAAAAAAGGTTATGCAAGAGCATATATAGTGTGAGTTTGTTTTTATAATATTCAATACCAGGAAAAAGCAAGTAATTATTTAGGCATGGATGCAGAGGTGGCCAGGAAATTATTAACCCAAAATTCAAGATAATGGTTAGCCAGGGTGGGGGATGCAATTCAAGACAGGCATATACAGAGAGGGCTTTTGAGGCATGGCAATGTTCTAATTTTTGACCTGGGTGTTGGGTACACAGGTGCTTGTTTCATTAATTTTCTTTCTTTTTTTTTTTTAGCATATGTGCTATATTTTATAATTTGTTTAAAAAGCATTCATGGAAAGGAGTCAAAAAAGAAAAAGAGCTTAAAACATAGTCAAGAGAGGCTAATTGAGGAAGCAAAGGTGACCAGGCAGGATTGAGGGTCCACTTGCATTTAAAGTACCAAGAACTGGCCAGGTGCAGTGGCCCATGCCTGGAATCCCAGCACTTTGTGAGGCTGAGGCGTGTGGATCTCTTGAAACCAAGAGTTTGAGACCAGCCTGGGCAACATGCTGAAACCCCATGTCTCAAAAAAAAAAAAAAAAAAAAAAAAATTAGCCGGGCATGGTGGTATGTGTCTGTAATTTCCAGCGACTTGGGAGACTGAGTTTGGAGAATCACCTGAGTCTGGGCAGGTTGAGGCTGCAGTCAGCCCAGATGGTGCCACTGTACTCCAGCCTGTCTCAAAAAACAAAACAAACAAACAAAAAAAACAAAGTCCCAAGAACTTACAGAGGCATCAACTTGTGCAGTTGAGTGAAATTTGTCTTTTCCAGCCTAGTTTCCCTATTCTTGCCCTTTCTATTCATGAAGCCTCCCTCTTTGCTGCCTCTCCCCAACTCTACATGCTCATATTGTTGCCACTTTTACCTGAATGCTTAAACAGAACTTTATAAGTTATGGCACACAATGATATAACTGATGAATAAGACCCAAATGGGTTACTTTTTCATTAATGTCTCCATTTAATAAATATTTATTAACCCCTGGCTGGGTCAGGCTCTCTGCTGGTAGCTGGAGATACAGCTAGAATAAAGAGGACAAAGTCTGCTGCCCTTTTAAGTCTTATTATTCACTTATTTACCCCTGTTTCCCTACTTCCAGGTTTACGTGCATTTGTTAGAGCAAAGCATAAATTTCCAGGTACTGATGGAGTTGAGGGTCCATCATGTGGCGCCACTAGACCATTAGCTCCTCGAGGGTGGCATCTGTGTTTGATTCACATCCAGATCCACCATAAAATCTAGTGATCACCTTGGATATAGCAGGAATATTTGTGGACTGAGTGAGGAAATGAATAGAGATGGTTCCTATCTAGATTTACGGTATCCACCTCCCTATACCCCACTTTGTATCTTCAGACATTCTTTCATGGCAATGGGTGATATCACTATTCACAAATACCTCACTCTCAGAATCCTTAGTTTGGAAGACTTTTTATCCTTGAGCCCAGCATGCCACATGTTACCTCTGTTAGATTTTCCTCTGCTGCAGTAATGAGAGGCGTATTCCCCGTCTCTGGGTGCTGAAAGTCAAGGTTTCCGAGGATGGATTGGACTTCGGTAATATAGTCACAGATGACTTCCACATCACCTCTTGAAACCACTTCTAGGAAATCATGAATCAGTTTATTTTTATTCATCTTGCTAGTTCCACATGATTGCCTTGAAAAGAAAAGGAACGATTTAATTATATGAGAGCCAGCAAAGCTGTGAGTGGTTCAAATGTAACATATTCTGCCTTTACTGCCACCTGTTTCCTTCTTTTATGTATAAAATTCTTATAACAGTTTTAAAGACAATTTTGAAAATAGGGGGAAATGCCACAATACCACCAGGCTTGGTTCTTTGTGTACATGCTGAATTAGGAAGAATAATAGTTTCACCATTATTTTGGAAGATCTGCTGTGGTAGAGGAGAAGAGAGGATGTATCCACAGTAGAATGGAAACAGCACAAGCTTGGAGCCCAGTAGAACCTGGATTTAAATTCCTTCTCCACAGATTACCAACTGTGTGACTACGACCATATGGCTTATCTCTGGGCTGCATTTACTTATCTCTAAAATGGAAATGATCGTCCCCTCTTCAGAAGGTTGGTAAGGATCTGAAATATGATCTACAGAGGGTTGGCACATTCTACAGGTGAAAATTCTTGTTGGTTTTTTTTTTTAGCTTGTTTATTAACCACCTTATATGTATTTCCTTTCTGAAAGTCCTAGCTTCCCAACAATACTGTAAGCTCCTCAATAGCAGGGACATTACATGACTTATCCTTTTGTCTCCTCTGTGATTCTAGCACAGTGGGAATCATTAAGAAGCACAGTGCCCACTGTTCTGGATTTTCTGGAAAGCCCTAATTTTAAATAACTCATATCAGTTTTCCAAATCATTGAAATATCTCAAATTGCAATTTTGGAGGTCACCGAACTACCCTCTCCTGCATGGAGCCTTTTTTTTTTTTTTAATTTTGAGATAGAGTCTCACTCTCTCGCCCAGGCTAGAGGGCAGTGTCACTATCTTGGCTTACTGCAACCTCTGCCTCCGGGGTTCAAGCGATTCTCCTGCCTCAGTCTCCTGAGTAGCTGGGACTACTGGTGCGTCACCATGCCTGGCTAATTTTTGTAGTTTTTAGTAGAGACGAGTTGGCCAGGCTGGTCTCGAATTCCTGACCTCAGGTGATCTGCCCACTTTGGCCTCCCAAAGTGCTGGGATTACAGGCGTGCGCCACCGCACCCAGCCTGGAGTCTCTTGCTGTTAGTAACAGCACGACATCCTTTGTCAGGCTCTATACTCCAACTTCTGCTTCTGACACTACAGTCATTGTATGTAGCCACATGCTATTGATTCGATGTGCAATTTCCTTGCTATAATCTGGCATGAGATTGAAAGCAAAAGAACAAGAGGCTCATTTCATAGTATAACTTTGTGGAGGACAGCTAAGAAAAACAAACAAGAAAAAGTCTAGATTTGCTCTTTAATGTTCTAAACACACAAATACCTTCAGAACTCATGGGCCAGACTACATGAACATGTACAGAAACACAGAGAACATGTGTTTCACTCTAGAAATAGTACTAGCCCATGAATTCATCCATTCATTAGGAAGATGCTATATGCCCTTCAGCAGCTTTCATTGACCAGTCCCAATAAACATAACACAAAATAGGTTAGACAAAATACAAGAAAGAACACACATGATTAACTGTCCATATAAACATCAGATAATGAATCTTACAGATGTCAGAGAAATGGGCTGGCCATGTGATCTGGAAAATCCCCTTGAAAGAAGGCATTCATTGCCAGGTAGTGGCTCACGCCTGTAATCCCAGCACTTTGGGAGGCCGAGGCGGGCGGATCACGAGGTCAGGAGATTGAGACCATTCTGGCTAACGCGGTGAAATCCCGTCGCTACTAACAGTACAAAACATTAGCTGGGCATGGTGGCGGGCGCCTGTAGTCCCAGCTACTCTGGAGGCTGAGGTAAGAGAATGGTGTGAACCCAGGAGGCGGAGCTTGCAGTGAGCTGAGATCTCGCCACTGCACTCCAGCCTGGGCGAGAGAGCGAGACTGTCTCAAAAAAAAAAAAAAAAAGAAAAGAAAAAAGAAAATTAAAAAGAAAAAAGAAAGAAGGCATTCGTGATATCTGGAGAGTCACAGTGAAGGAGAATGGGCAGCTCTGATGAAGGACAGGCATGAACTCAGGCCTCTATCTGGGGCCGAGGAGGAGAGAGTAAAACCAGATGGGAATTTACCCTGGATTCCCCAACACATCGGGAAGCCCATGGAGATCGGGAAGCCCATGGAGAGCTTTCAGCAGTGCGTTTTAGGAACATTGGTACTTTCGTAAGATTATTATGATGCAGAGGAAAAAGGCAGAAACAAAAATTTGAATGTGGCTGGGCATGGTGGCTCACGCCTGTAATCCCAGCACTTTGGGAGGCCGAGGGAAGGGGATCACCTGAGTTCAGGAGTTCAAGACCAGCTGGGCCAACATGGTGAAGCCTTGTCTCTACTAAAAAATACAAACATTACCCGGGTGTGGTGGCGCGCACCTGTAATCCCAGCTACTCAGGAGGCAGAGGCAGGAGAATCACTTGAACCCAGGAGGCACAGGTTGCAGTGAGCCGAGATCAAACCACTGCACTCCAGCCTGGGCAACAGAGCGAGACTCCATCTCAAAAAACAATAACAACAACAAAATTTGAATGTGAGGGTTCACAGGATTTGTGACTGATTGACCATAGACAATGAAAAGGTCCAAGAGGTTGGGGTCCAGGAACTGAGGGAGGACCCACTACTGGGCAGGTGATTCCTTTTACAGAAAGACAATAGATGAGGTCAGCAGCAGAGCCAGTATGTAAACAAGTGTGTGTGGTTGGTGTTCTTGGCTTTCAAAGAAATGGTGGCCTTAGCTCAGTGCAGTTTCCTGAACTTGCTTGAACATAAACATTTCCTTGTTATAAAGATTCCAAATTTCCTTTAGTAGATCTGGGATGAGCCTGGCGACTCTCTTTTTTTGAAAGAAATTTTTAATAGACTTTTAAAAATTGACTTTATTACTTAGAGCAGTTTTAAGTTTTTTATGCAAAATTGGGCAAATTCTGCAAAATTGGGCAGAAAGTACAGAATATTCCCTCTCCACTGCCCCCTACTGGCCTCGCCATCAACAGCCTGCACCAGAGTGGTACATTTGTTAACAATAGATGAACTTACAAACAGTATTATCACCCAAAGTCCGTAGTGTAAATTAGGGTTCACTCTTGGTGTTGTACATTCTGTGGGTTAGGACAAAGGTATAATGACATGCATCCACCATTTTAGAAGGTACAGAATAGTTTCACGGCCCTAAAACTCCCCTGTGTTCTGCCCATTCATTCCTCCCTCCTCACTAACCCTGGGCAACTGGTGATCTTTTTATTTCTCTGGGAGGCTCCCATCAGTTGCCACATTAAAAGGCAACTTCTAGAAACACAGATCTTGTGATTAGAATTGAATCCACAATCTTTCTTGCAATCCACTTTGTTTTCTAATTGACATTTATCATTACTACCTGTTACTCCTTTTGATTTAAACTTGCTAGAATAGATATTAGTTTCCCCTTCAAATTTCTAGCAGAATACTTTGAAATAGTGAATGAATTCCTCAAGTCTTTATCTACCTTTGTTCAAAGTGAAGTTACATAATAATAACAATAATACAACAACAGCAATCATGCCCAACATTTATTGAATGCTTGCTACGTGTCATATGCTTTTCTAAATGGTTTACAGGTGTTTGTTCTATTTAATTCCAAATAACACCATCAGAACAGTTGTATTATTATCCCTATTCTACAGATGAGGAAAATGAAGCACAGACATTGGCAAAATGGTATCTCACTCCAGAGAGATGAGAGTGCTGCTGCCCAAAAAGATGTAATGGAGCCAGGCGCAGTGGCTCATACTTGTAATCCCAGCACTTTGGGAGGCCGATGTGGGTGGATCACCCGAGGTCAGGAGTTCGAGACCAACTTGGCCAACGTGGTGAAACCCCATCTGTACTAAAAATACAAAATTAGCCAGGCATGGTGGCGCATGCCTGTAATACAAGCTACTTGGGAGGCTGAGGCAGGAGAATCACTTGAACCTGGGAGGCGGAGGTTGCAGTGAGCTGAGATTGCACCATTGCACTCCAGCCTGGGCAACAAGAGTGAAACTCCATCTCAAACAAACAATGACAACAAAAAAGATGTAATGGAACTAGTATTTAAAGGCACATTTGCAGAATAGGCTTATTTCCATTTTCATGTTTGGACCTTAGCTAGATGGGGATGAGCTCATCATTACTCCTTGCTAGCCACACTGGATGGTGTCAGGCTTTCCTCTTGTTTTATTTTTTCCCTTCAGCTCTGATCCCCTCTGCCTGATAAGAACCCAATCTAACGTGCCTGAGAGGTATCCTCAATAAGTGTATATCCTTATAAGGCATGTAGTGCTGTTATATTACATTGGTTTTTAATTTACACAAATAATATTGTACTCTAGATCTTGTTAATTATTTGTTAACACTTTGCTTTTTAAGCTTTATCCTTGTACTTATATGTACGAGGTTTTTGGTTTTATATTCACCGTATTTTATTACTCCCTTAGTGATGGACATCTAAGTTGTCCACTCCACAAACAACACTGTGATAAACATCCTTGTTTGGACCTTATTATGCACCCTGTAAACGTTTCTCTGGGGCAAGTGGGTCGAATGGATTTAATTTCACAAAGTACTGCCAGATTGTCCTCCAGAATGGCTGTATCAATTTACACTCCCACCAGTAATGCCTACCAGTTTTCTTTAAGCTCTTTTAAGAGAAGCAGACGTTTAGTTGATTGCTGTCACTTAATCATCATTATCTTAATCATTAGCATTTAATAAGCAGTGTACTTGGAACCTTACTAAGGGCGGAAGGGGCAGATGATATACTCAAAATCAGGCCACAGAAATAATTAAAACCAATACACACATCTGTCCCAGCAAATTGCTTTGTAACTTAGATTTACATACTTGTTTTTGAAAATGCAACAGTGTTTGCAGGATCATTTCAGGGGGAAAAAAAGGTTTTCCGAAACAAAGGATAATTAAAACTTGTCTTTCAATAAAGCTAAAAATCAGATATTCAAATAACAACTAGGCAAGAAATAGATATTTATATCACACCTTATTCATAAAGTTGTAATAAAACTTCAAACATTTTTCCCCCAAGGTTATTACCTAGCAATGTTATGGAGTTGTAATTTAACTTTTTAATGTGACCCTTAAGGGAGAGCATTTCATAAGTAGTATCTATCATCTAAAATAAAACAAAAAAATTTAGATTTAACTAAACTACAATCCCAAAATTATCAAATCAAATCACTGCAATACCGGGTAATGTGGTCATTATTTGGCCATTTATTGTCTCACATACTCAATAGAGACTGGAGGAAGACAATGAAGATTGAATGAGCACATAGCATTATCCCTATATGCAGGTCATTCTTTTAGTTAACATGCACAGACCATGGCTTTTAAAAATTATTTTTATTAGAGATGGGGTCTCACTCTCTCATCCAGGCTGGAGTATAGCAGCTTGATCATAGCTCACTGCAGCCTCAAACTCCTAGGTTTAAGGGATCCTCCCACCTCAGCCTCCCGGATAACTAGGGCTACAGGTGCACAGCACTATGCCCCGCTAGTTATTTTTATGTTTTATTTTTGTAGAGACAGAGTCTCACTATGTTGCCCAGGCTTAGTCACAAACCCACAGTGCTTTTTATTATTGAGCTCTATTTCCTCTTCCGACCTTCAATCTGTACATGTCCATTTTAGGTTTTTTTCATATGAAAATATTTCTCAACTTTCCATTTAGAATTGTTGTTGTTATTGTTGTTGTTGTTGTTGTTGTTGTTGTTACAGAGTCTCCCTCTATCGCCCAGACTGGAGTACAGTGGCACAATCTCGGTTCACTGCAACCTCCGCCTCCTAGGTTCAAACAATTCTCCTGCCTCAGCCTCCCAAGTAGCTGGGATTACAGGCACCCGCCACCTTGCCGGCTAATTTTTGTATTTTAGTAGAGACAGGGTTTCACCATGTTGGGCAGGCTGGTCTCGAACTCCTGACCTCAGGTCATCCACCCTCCTTGGCCTCCCAAAGTGCTAGGATTACAGGCATGAGCCACCATGCCCGCCCCATTTAGAATTGTTTTGGTCAATGATTTTTGAGGAATAGTGTTTCATTCCACAGAGGTTTTTAGTTTAGCATCATTAAAACCCAGTCTTTTTTATTTTTAATTGCATGCATGGTTTATCTATTTGTAAAACCAAAACCTTTTGTTATAGTGTACATTTGATTTAGAACCTTATGTAATAAAGATTTAAAGCAACAGAAATCTCATTTCATGTTGAGAAAGCATGGTTAAGAACATATGTATACAATATTGATTGGTTACAAGAAGATTTACCATGTAAAGTTTACACATATTTGGGTGATTAAACTAAAAGATTACCCCTAGGTATAATTCAATGAAGGCAAGTGTTTTTCATACACTTTTCTTGTCATTAGTAATTTAGCCTATGGTCTAGAGGTGCCTGCATAAGTATTGGAGGAAATCGTCACAATATTTGAAAAGTAAAAAATAGTTTATTACAACTCCAAGGATATTATTATTTGAGATTAGGACACAGTTTCCTCTATCAGTTTACCAGGCATTCCTCCTCTGGGACATCCTTTGGGGAGTAAAAAAGTTGCAACATACAGTTTATCTAAAATGAGATGAAAAGCAGAGATTCGGCTTACCTGTGCTGTGTTTTGCTGAGGGACATGGCACACAGTTGAAGAAACACCAAGCCAAACAGTAGCCAACATCATCCTAATTCATTGTGGCACTGATTTCTGGGACAGCTGTAACCCACACTTCAACCAGGGATCCATTTAAAAACAGCATAGATTCAGATTTTTTTTTCAGTGTTGTACAGCCCAAATAATTTTTCCTTTTAAATTTTGTCTTTAATTAAGCTGGTCCTGCATGCACAAACCCTTTAGTTAGCTGCAAATAGACTGCTTAGTTTACAGGTTGTCGCCTAGGCAACCATCCACTGTGCATTTAGCTTAGAGAATTGAAAGCAGGACAGTCTCATCCAGGAAGGAAAACAAGTTTTGTATGCTCTTCCGAGGTGTTGCTTAAGTGCTTTAAAACTACCAAACCCCTATGTACTTCCATGGTTGGCACAATTACTGTGATCACCTGATGCACTGAGACTTTCTCTAAGAGATCCACGCCTTTGTAATCCCCGCAAGGTGCCAGAAGGGCCCCTTTCAAAGCTGCATATAGGTCACAGAGTGAGAATCCAATCGATTACCACCAAACTGATTGCATTCTTAGACTCAGCCTTGAGAAAGCGCTAGCAGACAGAAATCCTTACATTACAACATACTTCTTCTCTAGATATGCTTGTGATATTCTGAAGCAAAAGCTTCAGTAAACAGACTACATTTTTGTCTGAGTCCAATGGTAATAAACCCAACTGCAAAAGACTTCAAATCATGGACTATGAAAACATAATCATGAGGAAGTGGACACAGGGCACTCCATAAGGTCACCTGGCATTTGTGTGCTGCTAAATTCTTTTCTGCCACTTACCAAAGGATGCAGGGGTTTCTCTTCTAAGGTAGGGCGTAACATTATATATTCTCAACTGAATGGGGTACGATATTCTATCGCAATAACAACAGCTGACATTTATTGACTAGTTCCTACGTTAGTCTATAAAGGACATGATTAATGTCATTTAACCCTCATAACAACTCTATGGAGTTGAAACAATAAACAGCATCATTGCCACGTTACAGAAGATGACACTGAGGCTTAGAACTTTTGAGCTAATGAATGGTGGAGCTAGGGATTGAACCTAAGCGGCCTGGCCACAATGTTGCAATACTACCTTTACCATGCGCAAGCACGTACATACACACACACACACACACACACACACACACTCTCTCTCTCTCTCTCTCTCTCTCTCTCCTTTAGTGGATGAAGACTTCAGGGTAAAAACCATTCAGAGATTGTTAGATCTACGTAAACTCCCTCATTACCAATTCAGCTTCAAGCTGCTTGACACCAATTTAAGCACACACAGGCTATTACTCTGTTTTGCTTCCTATGCTCTACTTTGCTTCTACTCCCATCAAGGTGAGTACTCTCTCAGCCTAACAGAGGAAGGTGCAAGTACCGTAGTTTCTGACTTTTAGGATTTCTGCCAGGTTATCCTAGGGTTCCAGCTTGTCTGCAATCCATGAATCTTTAAATTGGCTTCTCAAAAAGTAATCCTGGCCAGACGTGGTGGCTCACACCTGTAATCCTAGCACTCTGGGAGGCTGAGGTGGGTGGATCACCTTAGGTCAGGAGTTCCAGACCAGCCTGGCCAACATGGTGAAACCCCATCTCTACCAAAAATTAAAAAATTAGGCCAGGCGTGGTGGCTCACACCTGTAATCCCAGCACTTTGGGAGGCTGAGGTGGGTGGATCACGAGGTCAGGAGCTCGAGACCATCTTGGCTAACACGGTGAAACCCCGTCTCTACTGAAAATACAAAAAAAATAACTGGGTGTGGTGGCAGGCGCCTGTAGTCCCAGCTACTCGGGAGGCTGAGTCAGGAGAATGGCGTGAACCTGGGAGGCGGAGCTTGCAGTGAGCCGAGATCGCACCACTGCACTCCAGCCTGGGCGACAGAGCAAGACTCCATCTCAAAAAAAAAAAAAATTAGCCGGGTGTGGTGGCTAGCGCCTGTAATCCCAGCTACTCGGGAGGCTGAGGCAGAATTGCTTTGAACCCAGGAGGCGGAGGTTACAGTGAGTCGGGATTGTGCCACTGCACTCCAGCCTGGGTGACAGAGTGAGCAAGACTCCGTTCCCACCCCCCCCCAAAAAATGTAATCTTCTGGCTATGCGCAGTGGCTCATGCCTGTAATCCCAGCACTTTGGGAGGCCAAGGTAGGAGGATTGCTTGAGCTTAGTTGTTTGAGACCAGCCTGAGCAACATGGTGAGACCATGTCTCTGCAAAAAATAGAAAAAATTGCTGGATGTGGTGGTGGGCACCTGTAGTTTCAGCTACTCAGGAGTCTGAGGCAGGAGGATTGGTTGAGTCCAAGAGTTTGAGGCTGCAGTGAGCTATGATCATGCCACTTCACTCCAGCCTGGGAAACAGAAAGACATCCTGTCTTTAAACAAAAAAGGAATCCTCCTTTTGTCTCTCATTTTGAGATAGAGTCATTCAAACCATTCTCTTTTTCAAGAAACTCAATGTTTAGAAATAGTGGAGGGATAGGCATACAAAACAAGGACAATATCAGGCTGCCCTAGGGCTGTGTCAAAAGCTCTAAGGAAGCATGGAAGGGGAGTGTCTGACTTCCTGGGTTGAGGGTGGGGGATGTATGTTTGCCTAGGGTTGCTTGAACAAAATGCCACAGACTGGAAGGCTTAAACAACAAAAATTTATTTGCTCACAGGGCTGGGTGCCGTGGTTCACACCTGTAATCCCAGCACTCTGGGAGGCCGAGGAGGGTTGATCACCTGAGGTCAGGAGTTTGAGACCAGTCTGGCCAATATGGTGAAATGCTGTCTCTACTAAAAATACAAAAATTAGCTGGATGTGGTGGCACATGCCTGTAATCCCAGCTACTCAGAAGGCTGAGGCTGGAAAATTGCTTGAATCTGGCAGGTGAACGTTGCAGTGAGCCAAGATCTCACCACTGCATTCCAGCCTGGGTGACAGAGCAAGACTCCATCTCAAAAAAATATTTTTTTATTTGCTCACAGCTCTGAAGACTAGAAGCCCACGACCAAGGTATCAGCAGGTTGGGTTTCTCCCGAGGCCTCTCTCCTTGGTTTGCAGGTGGCCACCTACTCTCTGTGTCCCCCCATGGCCTTTCCTCTGTGTGTGCACATCCCTGGTGTCCTAATCTCTTCTCATAAGGACACTAGTCAGATTGGATTAGGGCCCACTCTAACGGCCTAATTTTAACTTAATCGCCTCTTTAAACACTCTGTCCATAAATACAGTCACATTTTGAGGTACTAGGAGTTAGGGCTTCAACATATGAATTTTGAGTGAGAATCCAATCGATTACCACCAAACTGGTTGCAAATACAAATAAGCTCCTAACAGGGGGCAGAGAAAGTCTTCACAGAAGAGCAAATATCCAAGCTGAAACTTGAAGGACAAATTTTACCAGGTAAACTATAGACACAAGGACATTGCAGATTCTAAACGACAGCATGTCCAGAGGAAAGAGAAAGCACAGGATGTTGAAAACATTGTAGGTGCATGTTAAAAGAGGCTGTCTATTAAAAGAGAGTGGCAGACACAAGAGATGTGCTGCTCAGACCTCCGTTAAAGAAAGACTCACTGCCCAGCTGTAAGGCGTGTGGTTAGATGAACAGCCTATGGCTGTTGGGTTTATCAGGTTTGTCTAACTGTTGAGCCAAGGACCTGCTATTCTTGGAGTGCTTCCTCCAGCCAAAAACTGAGCAAACAGTGATAGCCAAGGCCACTCTTTTCTTGGGGAGATCCTGGCCAATGATTGACTGAGCAAGGCAGTAGTACAAGGGGCTACACATTTCCTGATGCATAATTTTTGCCCTAGCACTTCCAGTTGGACTTCAGAGACTTCGCCAGCTTGGAATTGTAGTGTCTGCTTTTTTAGAGCACCAGTCTGAAAAAAAAATAGTGAAAAAGCAAGCTGCAGAGTGGGAGAAGGTATTTGCTACATATATAAACAATATAAAGCTCAGATGCAGAATATATATAAATAACTTGAAGGTGTTAAAATAAAGACAAGGCCAGGCACAGTGGCTCACACCTGTAATCCCAGCACTTTGGGAGGCCGAGGGGGGCGGATCACAAGGTCAGGAGATCGGGACCATCCTGCCCAACATGGTGAAACCCCATCTCTACCAAAAATACAAAAATTAGCTGGGTGTTGTGGCGCATGCCTGTAATCCCAGCTACTCGGGAGGCTGAGGCATGAGAATCACTTGAACCCAGGAGGCAGAGATTGCAGTGAGCCGAAATCGCGCCACTGCACACCAGCCTGGCGACAGAACCGAGGTGGGCAGATCATGAGGTCAGGAGATCGAGACCATCCTGGCTAACACGATGAAACCTCATCTCTACTAAAAATACAAAAAATTAGCCGGGCGTGGTGGCGAGCGCCTGTGGTCCCGGCTACTCGGGAGGCTGAGGCAGGAGAATGGCGTGAACCCGGGAGGCGGAGCTTGCAGTGAGCCAAGATCGCGCCACTGCACTCCAGCCTGGGCGACAGAGCAAGACTCCGTCTCAAAAAAAAAAAAAAAAAAAAAAAAAAAAAAAAAAAAAAATTAAGCGTTTGTTGAACACCATGTTGCTCTTCCCAGAAACCAGGTAACTAGTATGATTTTATTTCAGGACAATCAACTGAGCAACTTCTTGCAGGGTCAGGGGCAGAGGGTAGAAGTGGTATTACAGCACCTAGTTTAGTGCCTTACAATCAATAAATAGAGGGTGAATGAAAAGAAACCCAATAGTTAAAGTGTAAGCTAATTGGTACTAACTACAAATACGGGTTGAATGAAAACAAACCCAACATGCTTTAGGTTTTTTAATACAATCTTATCCACATGAGTTTAGGGTCTTGTCCTATCACCTTGGCTTCTGTTCCCTTTCTGTATTCATTACAGGAAATTTTCAAGTTTTATTAAACCAGCTAGAGCGGAGTTTTATTAACCAGCTGAGGGCGGACTAAAGACTTACAGACCTGGGCGAAGAAGCAGCACTCCTACTTACCAGGGCAAGACTCATGAACAGGGGGCGGGGGCTCCGGGGGCGGGGACGCGCCCCGTTCTCTTTCGCTCTTCTTCCCGGCAGCCTTAGCGCCAGGCCCGGCGCTCCTCAAGATGGCTGCCGACAGTGAGGTGATTTCTTTGCTCCCTACTTAATCCTTGTCACTATCTAAATTCGTTCCTCCATGTCTTCGCCTTGGGGCTTAATTTCTTTTTCTCTCCTTCCCCTTCCCGCAGCCCGAATCCGAGGTATTTGAGATCACGGACTTCACCACTGCCTCGGAATGGGAAAGGTGAGTGAATCGCATTTTTGGTTACCAGCTCCCATGGGCCCTGGCGTCCCCTAGCCGCTTCCCTGACCCCAGACACACCACAAGTGACGCCACTTGTGCGCGAACGGTAATACCATGGGTCCTGGGTCTCCTCCCCCAGTCTTCTTTGGTCAACCGCAAGCCTCTTCCGCGTCTCGCGTCTGGCAAGACCCGGCCCGCCCCCGTCAGCCAATCCTTGAGGCTCAGGCTCTCAGAAAGTTTTGTTTTCTCTCCTGTCAGACCGCTTCCCTTAGACTTTGGTTTTCTGGTTGTTACCCACTCGCAAGAAAAATTTCCGAGGCTGCAACAACCGTTCCGGTTTTCATTACCGTTTAACTCATTATCGTAAGCAGTAAACTTGGTAGGTGCGTCCCGCACCTCATCCCGTGTACGTTGGTATACCCTTTTCAGGGGGAAGTCTTTCTTCAGGGTATTGGTAGTTGTCCATCTGTCACACTCCCACCATCTCCATGCTGTCTTTAATTTTTTATTTTTATTTATTTTTGGAGAAAGAGTCTCAGTCTGTCCGCCCAGACTGGAGTGCAGTGGCGAGGTCATAGCTTACTGCGGCCTCGAACTCCTAGGCTCAAGTGAAGCTACCGCTTTAGCCTCGGGAGGAGCTGGGACCACAGGCACGCGCTATTACGCCCAACTAATTTTTTAAAGATCTCGCTCTGTTGCCCAGGCTAGTCTTGAACTCCTGGGCTCAAGCCTGGGCCGCCCAAAGTGCTGAGATTACAGGCGTGAGCCTCCGCCCATCCTGTCTTTTAGAATAACCTTTTCAAAAGTCTCCATATGGTTTTGGAATGCTTTGATTTAAGTTGTTACATTAAAGTGGGTACTGTGCCCAGGCTTCCTGTGCCAGTCAAACTCAGGTGAACAGCTGTCTGGGTGAAACTGTTCTATTACTGAAATTAGTTGAAAGCCAAGTTTGTGGAGGAGTGATAGCTTAGATCGAGAAGGTTTCTGTTAAGTGTCACAGAAACCTTTCAGTTTCCTGGGTGTTGAAGTCAGTGTTTACGCTGTTACAGCATTTTATAATCTTTCTGGTTGGGAGAGGAAATTTGTGGATGTCGTGTCATTAGGTGGCACAGGAAAATATAAAAGGTCCTTGTTGGAATAATAGTTAGACCTGTGGTACCCTTCATAAAAGTGTCAGTAAGACATAACCACACTGGCAAGACTTCATTGAGTAGGTACTGGGTGTCCAGAGCTATATACAAAGGGAAAAGCAGAAACTTGACCCATATATTTTTAAAAAACAACAAACAGCAAATAGTTAAAATGTAAGCCAGTTGGTACTACCTGTAAAAATAATAATTAAAATAATTATTATTTAAATAGGGGTGATATTGTGGACTACAATAATTGGAGATATTCTCATAGAAAAGATAGGAAATGAGCTGGGCCTTAAAAGTGGGAAGTGATTGGTTAAACATGAGAATGAACTGACATGGGTAGAGACATAGGTGAGAATGAATCTTTGAAGGGACTGAATGAAGAAATATATCTTCACTAGAGTGAAGACTGTCTATTGAAGGGAAATAAATAAGGTTAACAAGGAAGACGGGATTGGGTTATGGACATCTTCCCAAACTAAATACAGGAATCCAGATTCAGTATTCCTATGACTAGTGATTCTCATACTTTAATGTACATCAGAGTCTTAGATTGCTGGGCCCCATCCTCAGATCTGATTCTGTAGGTCTGAGGTGGGACTGAAAATTTTGCTTGTAACACGGTCTCAGGTAATTCAGATGCTGCTGGTCAGGAGACCACACTTAGAAAGAACCACTGCTTAAGACAATAGTGAGAGACCCTTGGTTTTAGAGTGGCCAGGTGATATGATGAAAGTGGTTTTAGGACATGATGATGTAGAATAATGGTGGGAGACTTAACTTGATTCATAATTAGGATGGTGATTTGTGGACTGGAATACAAAGGGAACCTAGAAGGGAGGATTGTAACATATTTCAGAGAAGATTTAGGTAATAAACTTGATGATAAGAGTGGGAAAAATCAAATGTGAACTGTAGTTTTTTGCCTGTAAGAATGAATGTAAGGAAGTGTCAAAGTGAGAAGATTTGAACCTGTTTTGAACCTGTTGATTTTGAAATAATTTGATGTCTTGAAGGTAGTTAGAAAAATGTAATTCAAATCTTGGAGGGTGGGGTAGGGAAACATCAGTTTTGAATGGAAAAATGATCACTTTCCCCTAGTTAAAAATATCCTGAAGTGGAATATTAAGTCCTTTAGCTTTGCATATGGAAATAATTATTAACACAGTTAAAAGAACTATTGCAAAGTAGAAAATTTGGTTTTTGGCTTTTACACTGTAGTGTGCATTTTACAATTCATGAGAGAAAATGTTAAGACTTTGAAGTCTCAAACCTTGAGTTTAATTTTAAATGAAAGATCTTGTGAGTACAATATGTTATGAACTATATAGATAATTTATTGAGAGAACTGTATAGAAGCCCATAACTCTTTTTATCATTTGTTCATTGACAATATTTATTGAATCCCCATATGTCAAGCACAGTGCACATTACGGATTTAGGGATGTGGTGGTTAGTAAAACAGGTACGGTTTCTGCTTTTACTAAATGTGCAGTCTAGTGCATTACAGACACAAATCAAGTAATACAAGTCTGTAATTATGAGTTTATGTAAGAGCTAGAAAGGGAAAGAAACCTGGTTTTATAAGAGCCTATAACAGAGGGACCTAATATAGAATAAGGAATCAGGAAATGACCCTTCATTTCCTGAGAGCTTTTAAGGAAAAAATTACTTAGTTTTTCTAGTCAAATCTCAATACTTGTAGGATAAAGTCCAAGTCTCTTAGCTAGTACTGATAGAATTCATTATTCATACAATAAGTATTTTAAGACATTCCTGGCTGGGCATGGTGGCTCATGCCTGTAATCCCAGCACTTAGAGAGGCTGAGGCAGGCAGATCACTTGAGCTCAGGAGTTCAAGAGGAGCTGGGGCAGCATGGCGAAACCTTGTCTCTACTAAAAATACAAAAGCTAGCTGGGCATGGTGATGTGCACCTGTAGTCCCAGCTAGTCAGGAGGCTGAGATGGGAGGATTGCTTGAGTCCTGGAGGACAAAACTGCAGTGAGCTGTGATTACACCACTGCATTCCAGCCTGGGTGACAGAGTTGAGACCCTGTCTCAAAAAAAAAAAAAGACATTTCTTCTTTTACTGTAAAAACTATATTTTAAATAGTTTTCACTATAATAGTAATACCTTATAGTAGAATAAAAAATAAAAATCACCTGTAAACTTAACACCAGGAAATAACTGCTGTTAATTTTTTGACATATTTCCTTTTTTTTTTTTTTTTTTTTTTTTGAGACGGAGTCTCGCTCTGTCGCCCAGGCTGGAGTGCAGTGGTGCGATCTCGGCTCACTGCAAGCTCTGCCGCCCAGGTTTACGCCATTCTCCTGCCTCAGCCTCCCAAGTAGCTGGGACTACAGGTGCCCGCCACCATGCCCGGCTAATTTTTTGTATTTTTAGTAGAGGCGGGGTTTCACTGTGTTAGCCAGGATGGTCTCGATCTCCTGACCTCATGATCCGCCCACCTCGGCCTCCCAAAGTGCTGGGATTACAGGCATGAGTCACCACGCCCGGCCGACATATTTCCTTCTAACATGTGTTAAAAACTTTTTTGGATCAAATATTAATATTTCTTTTTCTTTTTCTTTTCTTTTTTATTTTGAGACAGAGTCTCACTCTGTTGCCCAGGCTGGGGTGCAGTGGTGCAGTCTTGGCTCACTGCAACCTCTGCCACCTGGGTTCAACCAATTCTCCTGCCTCAGCCTCCTGAGTAGCTGGGATTACAGGTGCCTGCCACCGCGCCTGGCTAATTTTTGTTGTATTTTTAGTAGAGACGGGGTTTCACCATCTTGGACAAACTGGTCTTGAACTCCTGACCTTGTGATCCACCCGCCTCAGCTCCCAAAGTGCTGGGATTACACGCGTGAGCTGCTGTGCCTGGCCTTTGTATATTTTCTTTTGATTGACATGATTTTTATTGGGTGCATATTAGTCCTCTGAGTGGATTAATTTACAAGTATTTCCTGCAGTTGGGCATTAAGGTAACTTCCAGTTTTTTTACCTTCGTAAATATAGTATACATTTCATGCAAATTTTTGCTTGCCTGTGGATATATTAAATTTTTCCTTTTTGGTAAACATGTAAACTTGTTTCTAGAGCACTCATTTTCAAACCTAGTAATTGTCATTTGACTGACCTCCCCATGAATTAGTGTATGAATTGATACTGCATTTAATTTTAAAGAGGAATTAGTAAGAAGCCTCAGATGAATCATAGATTTATTATTACTATCTTAAAACATAATTATTAGTTCATATTAGTTCATAATGTCACTGAAGGAAAAAATCTGTTGCCTTTCCATACAGTTTGACTAGAATTAACTCTAGTACTCTAGCAGTACTTCCAGGTGTTCAGAGAGCAATGTTGCTGTTAGATTGCATCATACTTAGCTTATATAAGAAGTCAACTTCTTAGAGTAAGAACAATTCTTCTGAAAATGTCTTTGACTGAGACTTGACAGTTTTCATTTACTGATGTTGAGCATGTTGCTACTCAAAATTCAGTTCTCTTTTTAATAGGCCTTCTTGATCATTGGATTTAAAGATTGGTGACTAGTTTTAAGACCTGTCACTTATACTTAAAGTTGACATATTTACTTCCAATTTCTTGTCAGCTGTCCATTAAAACTTGTTTTAGTTTCATGAGCAAGTTCCCAAATAATATTTTCTTTTTTTTGTTGGGGGCTAGGGGGGTAAATCGGAATTCCTAATATATTTAAAGGAAAAGTTTATTTAAATAGGTCAGTTATTGTGGGTAGGAGAGAGATTATTGGTTTCATAATTTTATTTATTTATTTATTTTTGAGATGGAATCTCACTCTGTCGCCCAGGCTGGCGTGCAGTGGCGCGATGTCCGCTCACTGCAACGTCCGCTTCTATGTGATTTTTGTGCCTCAGCCTCCTGCGTAGCTGGGATTACAGATGTGTGCCACCACACCGGGCTAATTTTTTTTGTATTTGTGCTGGGCTGGTCTTGAACTCCCAACCTCAGGGTTAGGAATTCAAAGGGCTGGAATTACAGGCATGAGCCACTGCACCCAGCCCATAATTATCTTTAATAGTATCATTTTAGTCTGTCAGTTTTTATTTGTGCCCCAAATTTGTTTTATTCGTTTTATTAGAGATTCATTAATTCTTAATTTACATTTTATAGAAGGCAGAATGCTTTTGTTGGGTAAGCAATAGATATAAATGAATCAAAACCTAAGAATTCTTGAATGAAAGCAGATTATTTCTCTTACCCCATATCCATAAATTAAGCTAGCAATACTAAATGTACTGAGTCCTCTCTGGTCAAATTGCTAAAATATAAAAAATACCTTTTTAAAGAAATTATATAATAATAGGAAAAAATGTGTGCTGTTGTATTTAGAAGCTTTCTCCCTACTTCCTAGGTTTATTTCCAAAGTTGAAGAAGTCTTGAATGACTGGAAACTGATTGGAAACTCTTTGGGAAAGCCACTTGAAAAGGTCAGATCTATTTGCTGGTGTCTCTAAATGACTATTTACTTTGAAACCTCTATTTTCCAGCCCTTTGCTGCATTTGGCACATTTGAATTAAATGTTTTTTAAAGTTACGTATAATCTATAAACATCAAATAGCATTTGGAAGAATTTGGATTTAAATCTGTGGCAAGTGATATATGTAAGACATTTGTGAAATGTTTAATAAAGTTATATATGTGTGTGTGTGTATATATATATATATATAAAATGTCATTCTTTGTGAGTGATTCTTTGTGAGTGAAGTTTGCTTCTCTTTTGCCTTCTCCCTTGGAATGTTAAAACATGTTTTTAAAAGTTTTTTATTTGGTCAGAGAAACATTGCAGTGACCATCTTCTTTGGTAGCGTATTTTGCTTACTAATGAGGAAAATTCTAGTACTTACCATTGACTTACTGTAGTTAACAACTATTTCACTCAGTTTTTGTATTTTATAATATCACTAATAACATCCCCCTTCCCTTTTAAGCTTTTTAACTTATGGATGTTTCAAGGATTTTATTTAAGAATGAAAAAATTACTCTTTGAAATTGAGGTAGAAATCAAATTCTAATCTAAAGTATTGGTAGTTTTATTCATAAACCACACCCCAAATGTTTACTGAAGAATGTACTCTGAGAACAAACCTGGATTCACTGTGAAGGGATCTAACAATTTGATTTTAAGTTTATGTAGATGCTTAGTTTGTTAGATAAATTCTTTTGAAATAAAATTTATGGTTGGTTTTATTACAACTCAATATTACTAACTCAGTGATAACTTATTAACTCAGTAATTATTAATTCAATAGTAATTTAATTATAATTTACCCTGTGTTAGGAACTTTGAGTTCTCAATATTTGCTAGGGGTTTTCAGCTTTGTGATGGTGATACTATCAAAAAAGAGACTGTCAAAATGCATTAGGAAGCCAGGCAACATAGTGAGACCCTGTCTCTTAAGGAAAAAAAAAATCTCCTTATTTGTATCAATATGAACAGAAAAAGTAAGACCACATATAAAAAATACATCATTCAAAGACTCTTGGCAATATATACATTGATTTACTACACTACATGTGTGAATAAAGAAAATGTGACGCTTTCAAACACGGGTCATTCTACTCCACTTGAAACAAATACATAACAATTGATATAGATGCCAATAAGATTAAAGGCAAAATAAGCTGGATATAGCTAGAATAGGAAATGATTTACACTACTAAGAAGAGAGCTAAACCGGGTACTTATGAGCTCTGATATTCTTTCATTCTTTGATTTACATGTATTTACTGAGTACCTGCTATGTGCCTGATGTGAAGAAATTGTGAACAAGATAAGATCAGTGTTGCCATTGAACATAAATTCTAGTGAGGGTGATCAGTAAAGAAACATTAAAATTTTATTTTATTATTATTTTTTAAATTGATATATGATAGATGTACATATTTTGGGGTACATGTGATAATTTGATACATGCATATAATCAAATCAGGGTACTTGGGAACCCTTAAATATTTATCTTTATGCTAGGAACATGCAAGTTACTCTCTTTTAGCTATTTTGAAATGTACAGTCAATTAGTGTTAACTAAAGTCACTCTAAGGGTTAAAGTTTTAGATGCTAAATTCAGTTTTGGGATTTAAGTGGGTAGTTATTTAAAGTAGGTAGCATACTGCCAGGCATGTAGTAGAGGCTAATGAAGTGTTAGCTCCAGTCTGTTTCTCCCTACTAGATAGTAGTACATAAATAAGATACAGAAAATATGGGCAGATTTCAAGGTGAGCTGTAACTATGATGAATATGAAGAAAGTGTAGAGGACAGGGATTGTTTGGTATAGAAAACAAAGTTTAGAGACTTCCTTTGAAGATTTTAATTTATATGAAGGACAGTGATTATTAATTTTCTCCTCCACTGAGGGGGAATTAAGGGAAATTATTTATTAAAAACCTTTAATTATGGAAAATTTCAAACATATATGAAGTAAACAGAATAGTATAATGAACTCCCATGCACCCATCACTTAATGTCAACAATTAATACTTTGCCATTTCTTGTTTGAGTGGTACCTCTGTTTACTCCCCTACCTCCACTAGATTTTTTTAATAGTTTTTTTTTTGGGTGAGATTTATATACATTGTAATGGACAAAACTTAACTGCTGGATTTTTTTTTTTTTTTTTTTTTTGAGACCGAGTCTTGCTCTGTTGCCCAGGCTGAAGTGCAGTGACGTGATCTCAGCTCACCGCAACCTCCACCTCCCGGGTTCAAGAGATTCTCCTGCCTCAGCCTCCCAAGTGGCTGCGACTACAGGCACCCGCCACCACACCTGGCTAATTTTTTGTATTTTTTAGTAGAGACGGGGTTTCACTGTGTTAGCCAGGATGGTCTCGATCTCCTGACCTTGTGATCTGCCCGCCTCGGCCTCCCAAAGTGCTGGGATTACAGGTGTGAGCCACCGCGCCTGGCCAACTGCTTGATTTTGACAAATGTTCACATGGGTATAACTTACACTCCTGTCAAGATAGAGGTCATCTCTGTTACCCCAGGAAGATCCTTAGTGACCCTTTCTAGTTAATTCCCATGCCCTCCAATCATCTGCTATTATTATTATTGTTATTATTATTATTATTTGAGACAGAGTCTTGCTCTGTTGCCCAGGCTGGAGTGCATTGGTGTGATCTTGGCTCATTGCAACCTCTGCCTCCCGGGTTCAAGCAAGTCATATGCCTTAGCCTCCCAAGAAGCTGAGACTACAGGCATATGCCACCTTGCCTGGCTATTTTTGTGTTTCTAGTATTTTGTATTTTCACCACGTTGGCCAGGCTGGTCTCCAATTCCTGGCCTAAAGCAATCTGCTTGCCTGGGCCTCCCAAAGTGCTGGGATTACAAGTGTGAACCACCGGGCCCAGCCTTTTTTTTTTTTTTTTTTTTTTTTTTTAATAAACATAAATTACTGTCACCTGCTTTAGAACTTTACATTTAGGTGACCATAAATGTCCTTGACATCCTTTACTCACGATGTTTTTGAGATTCATCTAGGTTGTTGTACATACCAGAATTTCATTTCTCTTTATTGCTGTGTAGTAAGTGATCTGTTTTATGAATATACATGGTTTCTTTCACTTGTCCACATACGTACTATTAGGAATAAAGCAGAACATTATTGTATGAGGCCTTTTGTGGGCATGTTTTTATTTCTCTTGAGTAAATACCTAGGATTGGAATCACTGGGTAATAGGATAGGTGTAACTTTATAAGAAACAGCTAGAGCTTTTTGTACTGTTTTACCTGCCCACCATCAATACATGGGAGGTTGTGTTGCTATACATTCTCACCAACAATCAGTTGTTTGCAGTCATGTACATTTTAGTCATCTTAATGGGTATGTAGTTTGTGCTTTTAATTTATATTTCTCATTTTGGTTTTAGTCTGTATTTCTGTGATGATATTAATATTGACCACTTTGAATTTTCATGCACTTATTAGCCATTTGTTTATCTTCCTTTGTGAAATGTCTTCTCAAGTTCTTTATCCATTTTAAAAATTGGATTTTGTTTTTATTGAGTTGTAGGAGTTCTTTTAGTTTTTTTTTTTGGTATATATATATTCTGCTTTTAAGTCTTTTCTCAGTAGTTTTGCTAGGTTGTGAAGATGTTTTTAATGCATTTTTCTAGAGGGTTTACCAATTTATCATTTAACTTTTGTTAAGGTCTATGATTTATTTTGAGCTACTATATGGAGGGAAGTAGGGATCAAGTTTCTTCTTCCTTTTGTTTGTGTATGGATATCCTGTTGTTTAGAACCTACTTTGGAAAACACTTTTTCCATTGAGTTGCTTTGTCACCTTTATTGAGTAGTTAACCTAAGTGGTCTACTTCTGGAGTCTGTATTCTGTTTCATTAATCTATTTGACTATCCTTATGTCAATACCATATTGTCTTTTTCTTTTTTTTTTGAGACAGAGTCTCACTCTGTCACCCAGACTGGAGTGCTTGATCTTGGCTCACTGCAGCCTCCTGCCACCATGTTGGCCAGGCTGGTCTTGAACTCTTGACCTCAGCTGATCCACCCGCCTCGGCTTCCCAAAGTGCTGGGATTACGGGCATGAGGCACTGCGCCCGTCGTATATTGTCTTGATTACTGTAGTTTCAGGTTTCCTAACCTTGGCACTATTGACATTTTGGGCCACATTGTTGTGAGGCTGTCTTATGCATTGTCAAATATTTAATAGTATCTTTGGTTTCTACCTGCCAGATGCCAGTAACATGCTTCCAGTTGTGACAACCAAAATTGTATCCAGATATTGCCAAATGCCCGCTGAGGGGCAAAATTGGCCCCAGCTGAGAACCATTGAATGGCTTTTTAGTAAATCCTGATGTTAATGTAAATTCTCCATTTTTGTTGTTTTCCCAAGATTTTAGATCTTTTGTGTTTCAATTATGAATTTTAGAATAGGCTTGCTAATTACTATAAAAAGGAGTATGATTATGCTGAGACTGTAATTGGGGTTGGGTTGAATTTGTAGATCACTTTGGAGACATTTTAACAGTTTTGAAAGTTCTAGTCATGAACATGGCACATCTCTCCATTTATTTAGGTCATCTTTAATTTTCCTCAGCAACATTTTGTAGTTTTGGTAGAGGTCTTGTATATCCTTTGTTAAATTTATTACTAAGGATTTTATGTTGTATGATGCAAAAATAAATGGAATTGTTTTTTAGTTTTGTTTTCCAGTTGTTCACTGCTAGTACATAGATACACGGTAAAATTTTTTATGTTAACTTTGTGTCATAACGCCTGGCTAAACGCACTTATTAATCGTGATCATTTAATTGTTCTGCATTTTTCTACATTAATAATTATGTTGCACACAAATAGGGACAGTTTTACTTTCTTTCCAATTTTTATACCTTTATGACTGTTATTGTACTATCCCAGACCTTCAGTGACATGTTGAGTAGAACTGCTGCAAGTAGACATCCTTGCCCTCTTTAAATGTGAAGTGGGGGGAAATGTTCAATGCTTCAAAACTGAAGTTAACTGTAGGTTTTTTAATAGGTGTCCATAAGACTGAGTAAATTATTTTCTTACTTTGCTGAACGTTTTTTGTTTTTATTGTAAATGAGTAGTCAAGTTAGTAAAATCTTATTTAGCATCTATTGAGATAATCATATAGTTTTTCTTTTTTATTTTCTGAATATGGTAAATTATGTTGATTAAAAATTTTTTTGTTGTAAAATGTAAGATTTACCATTTTAACAATTTTTAAGTGTAAAATTTAGTGGCATTTAGTACTTTCACATTATTGTGCAATCATTACTACCATCCACATCCAGAACTTTTTTCATCAGCTCAAACTGAAACTACCCATTAAACAAGAACTCTTTCCCCACCCTCAGTCCCCTGGTAACCACTCTTCTACTTTCTGTCCATGAATTTGACCATCCTAGGTACCTGATATAAATGGAATCATACAGTATTTGTTTTTGTGTGTGTGTGTCTGGCTTATTTCACATAGCATAATGTCTTCAAGGTTCATCCAGGGTTATAGCACATGTCAGAATTTTCTTCGTTTTTAATGCTGAATATTAATATTGTATGTATATATCACATTTTGTTTATCTGTTCATCTGTTGATGGACACTTGGGTCGCTTCTACCTTTTAGCTATTATAAATAATGCTGCTATGAACGTGAATGTACAAATATCTGTCAGGTTCCTGCTTTCAGTTCTTTTAGGTTTATACCCAGAAGTGGAATTGCTGAATTATTTGATGGTGCTATTTTTAACTTTCTGGGCAACTGCCATACTTTTGGCTGGCTACAAATTTTGTTTTTGTTTTCCTGAAAGATTTTGCCGTATTTTTGAAGGATAGTTTTGCTGAAGAGTGCTGGCTTTATGCTTGTTTTTTTCCACTTGTATAAAGATGTAGTTCCATTGTCTTCTGTTCTCTGGAGTTTCTAAGGAGAAGGTAGATATATTCATATTTTTGTTTGACTTTGTTGTTTTTCTCTGGCTGCTTTTGAGATTTTTTTATTTAAAAAAATTTTATTTGAGCCATCTGACTATGATGTGCACAGATACGTTTTCTTTGTATTTTTGCTGCATAGTGTTGATATTGGATAAATTTTTGTTTTTCACCACATTTGGGGGTGTGTTAGGTCATTATATCTTCAAAATTTTTTTGCCCCATTCTCTACTCTTTTTCTGTGACTTAAGCTATACTTAACATTTGACTTGTTGATCCTGACCCACAGGTGGGTCTCTGAGGTTCTGCTGTCAGTCTTTTTTCTCTCTGTTCCTTAGGTTGGATAATTTTTCTTGATTTCGAGTTCATTTATTCTTTCTTCTTTTGTTTCCAACTTGCTATTAAGCCTACCTGCTGTATTTTTCAATTCAGTTATTGTACTTTTTAGGTTTAGAATTTTCATTTGATTCTTATGAAAAACTTCCAATTCTCTGAGATTACTTATCTCTAAGTTTGTTTGAAACTTGAGTGTATTTATTATAGCTTTAGTCCTTGAGTGTATTTATTATAGCTAGTCTAATGCCAGTTGCATGACTAGGTCTTTTTGGGGTTGGTTTCTGTTGATTATGTTTTTTTTTTTTTGAGTATAGATCACATTTTCCTGTTTCATTTTGTTTTTTTCCTGAGGTGTTTTTTTTTTTTTGATATGTGTATCCAGTAATTTTAAAGTTTCATGCTTACATTATGAAATGTAGAGACGAAATGTAGTCTACATTTTATTTATAATGTAAGCATAAATTTTCATTCATAAAATTTATAACATTTATGTTGTGTTCCTCTGAAGAGTATTTTTTTTTTTTTTTGGTTGTAGAGAGTGGTTTGCTTGGCTAGATTAAAACTGCATTCTCTTTTCAGTGATGGCAGCAGTTGAAATCTTTTCTTTCCAGCTTTTTCTTTGTCATCGTACCCTAGAATCTCCTCTGCACATGCATGGTTTAGCAGATAGCCAAGGTTTGGGACAGTTTATATATAAATTTGGGGGACTTACCCCCTTTTGGCTTCTTCCCTTCCAGAATTTACACCTCAATGTTAGAACTGTCCTGTCACCCTCAAACTTTGTCCGGTGTCACCTAAATTCAGTAAAGCTATATCTTTCTGCTTCCCGAGTTGTACACAGATTAGAGTCCCCTTAGATCAGCAATTCTCAGTGTGTGATCTGAGGACCGTTGTCTGTCTCTGAGAGCTTTGCAAGGGGTGATCAGGGTCCCTGCCTTTTCCAGTTAGGTACGTGTGTACTTGAGGCCAAATTTTCTTCATATACTTCAACTAGAACAATGGATTGCAGTGATTCATTGCAGAAGCAGATATGAGAATATAGTTAACTTTTTAAAAGCTATACATTAAACAGATTTGCAAAAAGGTAGAACAGGGTTACTCTTCTCATTAATATTTTTGTTCCAGAAAATGTCATTAGAACTTATATGTTAAAATATAAAAAGTTCATCATTATTTGTAATGAATTAATAAATTACAATTTTTTCCTTTTCAATTTTTTTGTGTTTTCATGTCAGATGGTAATGTACCAATGTTGTGACAATGTTTGAGGGAGGCATATCTCATATGTATGCGTGAAAACTTAAACGTCACGCTTTCGAACTATGAAAGGATCTCTTAAAATTTCTAATACGGGATCTTCACTAATTTTTTTCTTTCTTTTTTTTTTTTGAGACGGAGTCTCACTCTGTCACCAGGCTGGAGTGCAGTTGCACGATCTCGGCTCACTGCAACCTTCACCTCCCAGGTTCGAGTGATTCTCCTGCCTCAGCCTCCTCAGTAGCTGGGACTACAGGTGTGCGCCACCATGCCCAGCTAATTTTTTTTTGTATTTTTAGTAGAGATGAGGTTTCACCATGTTGGCCAGAATGGTCTCAATCTCTTGACCTTGTGATCTGCCTGCCTCAGCCTCCCAAAGTGCTGGGATTACAGGCGTGAGCTACTGCACCCCGCCAGTAATTTTTAAGAGTGTAAGGGTGTCTGAGTCCAGAAAGTTTGAGAATTGCTCTTAGTCAAAAAGGTATAAACAAGTGCCTGTTGTCAGATACACTTTCTTTTTCTCATGGGTAAACTCTTCCCAGCTTCTGCCTGCATTTGGTCTCTCTCCAGAGCATTGAAAAATGGTGTTTTTGTCCAGATTTTATAGGAAAGTTTATCTGACCAAGCTGCTTCGCCATTACCAGAACCCAAAGTGCTGGGAAATGATCTTAAAAGGGAAGGAAATGGCAATTATTGAGCACCAGCTATGGTATTGGTATCATGCACTATAGTTGGGACTGTGTCTGTTAACTTAATCCTTAAACAGATTTCAACAGTTAGTTATAACCCTATTTTATGGAGGAGAAATAAGGCTTTGAGTTCATGTGGTACTGTAATTTTCCCAGTGTCGTTTTGCCAGTAGTTTTGGTATAAGCGGGATTAAACTTAGGTCTTGCCTTCAGAACCCGTGTTGTTTCTATTTTACTCTGTCCTTTTTGGTTTCAGAAATTTAAGTGTGTGTAAAATTACTTCCAGTGAGTATTAACATAGGTTTCTAAGGCAGATTTTGGGATTCTGTTGTCTGGGGCTTTATAAAATAGATAAAAATCTTGGTGGTATGAGTATGATCCTTGAAGGCAAGGGAAGTAAAGAAATGACCTTTTAAGTTCCTTTTAGCCTTGTAATTTTATGATTCTATTTAGCTAGCAAAAATTTTAAGTACTTTTAATGAAATGTTAAGTTTAGGTATGTCATGATCCAGTAATATAACTGTTTAGTCAGTGACTGACTCGTATCTCCCTGAAAAATTCATGGAAGAAGAATTAGCTTGAGAGTATTAATAGAATAATAATGACTACAATGATGTTGAAATGAGTTCACGTTTTTCATACCCACTCAGTAGATGGGAATGACACTTCAGTACTTAAAGTTCATATGGCAAATTTAAAATGAATTTGAATTATAAATTTTCTCAATTAGAAACTTCCCAAACTAAGTTATAACAATAAGTCAAATTTGGGACTTATATAAAGTTTATATAAACAGTTTAGATTCCTTTATTTGCATTATCTCAGAACATTTAGTTTTTTTATGGAGTATTAAAGTGGAGGAGTATATGTTTTATCAAAGCTGAAGTTTTTGGAAACTATAGAAGGTTGAGGATCAGTCACTGATGGGAATGCAGTGTTTTTGAAATTCAGTAAATAAAAACAGAAGCAACATTGAGCTACTCACAACCTTGTTTGGAATGGGACATGTAAGATAAGGTTTGTAGTTTGTTTTTTTTCCTCTTCATTTTTATTTTTCCTTTAAATCGTAACCATAGTGTCTATAGCTTCTTTGGATATTATGTAGAAGAAAAAAAATAGGTGTTTTGTTATATCTCCGATTCATTCAAATTGGAAGTTTTGGGAATCTTGCTGTTATTGTTGTCAACATTTTTATTGTAATATAAAAATGGCAGGAGATATCTTTAAGAGGCAGAATAGCACACATAGGTGATGAAGAGTATGCACTTTAAAGTGGTACAGCTTGTGTTGGAATCCTAGTTCTGTTGCTTATTTGCTTTGTGGCATTGTGCTGTCTCAGTTACTGTTAGTCATTATTTATTGTTTTTGCCTTTCTGTCTTAATTGCTGTTATTATTTTTGAGAGAGGGTCTTGCTGTTACCCACGCTAGAGTGCGGTGGCACCATCTTGGCTCACTGGATGGAGCCTCAACCTCCTGGGCTCAGGTTATCCTTCCACCTCAGCCTCCTGAGTAGCTGGGACTACAGGTACATGCCACCATGCCCAGCTAATTGGTTAAATAATTTTTTTTCTGTAGAAATAAGGTCTCACTATGTTGCCCAGGCTAGTCTTGAATTCCTGGGTTCAAGTGATTCTCCCGCCTCAGCCTCCCAAAATGCTAGGATTACAGGTGTGATCCACTGAGCCTGGGCCTCTCTTATAAGTATTTACTAGAGTCAGTAAAATGATACTTGCTTAAGTAGAGTAGAATATAAACATAGAATTATTTAACACTCTATTGCAATAAAAACGATTGTTTCTTAGAGCACCTATCAGTTAAAAGCATAGCACCTAGCTGGGGGAAAGCTTTATGTAATATATTCTGGCTGAAAAAGCTCAAGTTTAATTCTGAGATAGATAAGAATTAAGTATCTTTTTAGACATTTTTAGTTCTATTATTTCCTAATTCTTTTATATATTTTTAATGATTTGCTTGCCATTTAGTTACAGCACAATAACTAAATTTGTGATAAGTGAAATTTTCAATATGCATTATGAATTTCACTTTGAACTTAAATTTGGTTTAAGGTATATGCCACTAAAGGAAGTAGACTATAAAAATCTTTCTTAAAAAAAAAAAAAAGAGGCTGGGCGCCATGGCTCACGCCTGTAATCCCATCACTTTGGGAGGCTGAGGTGGGCAGATCACCTGAGTTCAGGAGGTCAAGACCAGCCTGGCCAACATGGTGAAACCCTGTCTCTACTAAAAATACAAAAATTAGCCAGGTGTGGTGGCAGGCACCTGTAATCCCAACTACTTGGGAGACTGAGGCAGGAGAATCATTTGAACCGGGGAGGCGGAGGTTGCAGTGAGCTGAGATCACGCCACTGTACTCCTGCCTCGGTGACAGAGTGAGACTCCATCTCAAAAAACAAAACAAAACAAAAAAATCCATGCTTATTTTAGACACTGTTTGATGTAATGAAATTTCTGTGTAATTCTAAACAACAAACATCAATCTGCTATGAGAGTTTTTCATAAATTAATACTCATTTTCATTACACGACGTGCTAACTTAAATTTTACCACTTGGCTGGGTAGGGATCACATTTTGTTATAATGAATGCAACAAAAAAAGATTTTTCACAAAAAATAAGTTAACAAAGCCATAATCATTTACGGGGGATTTTGGCAGTTACATCTCTATTGCTGTGACTCTTAACCTTTTTTATGGTCTGGCATACAGAGGGTGTAATTTGGTATCATTAGTAATAACAGTTAATTTGATAATTCATTTATTATATACACAACACATTGCCTGGTATATGCTTAGTACATGTTTGTTGATTGACTCCCCAGAATACACGATTAACCCCTTGAACTTGTCATATTCCCTTTGTATAAGATATGCAGTGTAAACAGACCACATTTACTTACCTGGGAATTTTGTTAAAATATGGTGATGGTGGCATTTTTAAAAGCATTATACAGAAGATGGAAAGTCTTCTGGATGGTCTTGTACCTTTTAAAATAACTGTGTAGTTTAATTTTTCTGCATTTAGTTTTATAATTAACCATTTTCTGTACTTTTTTTTCTTTAGTCGTTTTTCCCTTTAGGTTTTTGATTTAGTGATTTGATTTTTCCTTCTAATGAATTTCATATAAATTGGCAAGTTTTATGGATGAGTCATTTTCTAAAACTTTGTAAAAATGGTTTTTGAGAATTTCAATTGCATTTTTCCATAGAACAGATGTGTTTAAGATATGTTTACAGGGTAGCAAATAAAATATTAATTTTTTCTCTCTACCTTTGGGGCCATGTCATAAAAGATTATTCATCATCTCAACTACTTCTTTTTGTTCGTTTTATTCATTTTTTTCATTTATTTATTTGTAGAGAGCCTACCGTGCAGTAGGAATTATCCCCCTCACTTCCTGTTTATTAAAACAACCTTCTACCCCTGCCCTCCCTCACCTCCAGATTATTAAACCCTTTTCCCTTTACTCCACAGTCATTTTATGTCAGCTGTCATACTTTCTGTGCCTCCCTTCAGGAAAGGAAAAAAACTTTTTATCTGAGGAATGGGAGCTTCTTTAAATTATCCATCAGAGAGAGTCATTTAAAATGTAACAGCAGTCTCACCTCTCCTGAGCTAAATAATTACCTTGAAGCCACTTGCCATGTGGGTTGTTAATTGATGCCAATAGCCATAAAATGCCATACGATGGGTATTATAATTCATACCCTGTAGTTCAACAATGTATAGCCAATCACTAATCAGTGTTATCTCTGTAAACCAATGAGAATTCCTGTCAAACAACTTGGTATCAGCCCACTCCTTCTTTCCTTTAAAAACCTGTTTGTAACAGAGGCAGACAGACAGACAGAACACTCCCCAAGGCAACTTGGAAATGTGTCCCGGGCTGCAGTCCTCAACTTTGGCCCAAATAAAGTCCCTCTGTTATTTTGCCTCAGCTTCTTCTTTTAGGTCAACATGTGTAACTAATGACTTGGAGCTGTTCAGGCAGTTAGAGTTCAACCAGTTTAAAAGCCACATAGCTCATCGTGGATAGAAGGACTTTACCATGGTATATAATGGGTGTTCTTTCTGTCTTTAGTTTTTTAAGTAGAGATAGGGTCTTACAGTGTTGTCCAGACTGGTCTCAAACTCCTGGCCTATAAAAGGAATTATTATTTTTATTTATTTATTTTTTTTGAGACGGAGTCTAGCTCTGTCACCCAGGCTGGAGTGCAGTGGCGCAATCTCGGCTCACTGCAACCTCTGCCTCCCGGGTTCAAGCAATTCTCTTGCCTCAGTCTCCCGAGTGTCTAGGATTACAGGTGCCCACCATCACGCCCGTCCAATTTTGTATTTTTAGTAGAGACGGGGTTTCTCCATGTTGGTCAGGCTGGTCTCAAACTCATGACCTCGTGATCCACCCAAAGTGCTGGGATTACAAGCGTGAGCCACCACGCCCGGCCTGTAAAGGGAATTCTTAATCCAGAGTCTTGGGTCTCTTTAAATTGTATGCATTCTTAATTTTGAATGTGAATATGCACGATTTTCTTGGGAGGTGGTCCATAGCTTTCGTCAGATACTCAAAGGAGCCCATGACCCCAAAAAGGTTAAATAAAAGCTAACGTTTAAAAATATTTTGGTATATATTCATTATTTTAAAAATTAATGTATTTCATGTTGACAGAATATGTATATACAAAGTCTTACTTGAACATGTACTTTTGGGACAGCTTGTATGATAGAGACTACAGGTTTGTGTGGAAGCCACAGTTTATGCACATACAGGACTGGTAGTTTTTAAGTTGGTGAAATTTGTCCTTGATACCCTTCTACCATCTTACCCTTTTTCATAATCCTAGTATCCTGGCCTTGAGGCCCAGAGCCTCATTTTACTGGCCCTTAAATGCTCCAAAATTACCCACTTTTTTCCTTCGTTTCCAGTCTCTACCCCCTAACTTCATCCCCTGTCCAAAATATTATGCTAATCCTAATCAGTGGAAAGCAGTTTTATTAATTTATTTAAAACATTTGAATGGATGGTAATTACTTGATGTTACAAAAATAGTTTGGTTTCATATTTTACTAAAATAGTCACAGAAACTTCTTTTAGGCTCCTATCTTTGAATTCCTTTCTGTTGTGGGTACGACTGGCTGGGGCTGGTGTTGCAGGTAGTAAAATAATTTACCAAGACAGTCGTAGGTTTAAAAAAAAAAAAGAATTATTAGAGAAAGTATGAAGATACAAAGATATGTTGCAAGGGTGCAAGTGCAGCACAACAGAAAAGGGGCTGTCTGCAAAGAGGAAGGAGCTGGAGGGGGCTAAATGCAGGATGAGGTTATGTTCCTGGGGCTACATGCTCCCCTTCCTTGTTGTTGTTTACCTATCAGGACTCCACATTCCCCCCACAACAGAACAACGATGACAAGTCTTTGACATTGAGGGTAGAGGTCTCATCTCCCAACCACTTCCTGCTAACCATGGGTATGGCAATGGCCCTGCCAATGGCTGTTGGTCTGTCAGGAGACTCTGTGGGTCATTGTCCTGGATTGTGGGACTTAGAATTTTGTATTGAATCTTTCTTTCTTTCTTTCTTTTTGAGATGAGTCTCGCTTTGTCGCCCAGGCTGGAATCTAGTAGTATGATCTTGGCCCATTGCAACCTCCATCTCCAGGGTTCAAGCAGTTCTCGTGCCTCAGCTTCCCAAGTAGCTGCGACCACAGGTGTGCACCACCATGCCTGGCTACTTTGTTGTATTAGTAGAGACGGGGTTTCACTGTGTTGACCAGGCTGGTCTCAAACTCCTGACCTCAAGTGATCCTCCTACCTCAGCCTCCCAAAGTGCTGGGATTATAGGCATGAGCCACAGTGCCCAGCCATATATTGGATCTTGTTGGAGGAAGGGACTTATCAGAGAGGGGGAGCATGTTAAGACATAACTAGCATTCAACTGAATCCAGGGAAGATTCATAAAAGTAGCAGGCATCATTGGGGAGAGACTTATATCCCGTTTGCAGTATCATTTGTAGGTGAAACTGTAGAATTCTAGAAGATAAAGTTTTGTTTCTTAAGCCAGTTATCAAAAAGGCAAAAAACCTTTTGCAGTGTGACTTTTTGTCCTTATTGGAAGCCCATTTGGGTAACCTGGAAGTTAAACTTGATGAAAAAGTGTTTGAATTTAGTTAGACACAACATAGGGAACCAATTTTAGAGAGACTATTATGCTTTAATTACATACAATATTCTTTTTATAAATTTCCTGTCATGATTTTCTCATGACTTACATAGACCATCTATTATATGCTTGGACTTTTTGACTTGTCCTGAACATCCCTTATTTTTAAACAATGAGTTATTTTACTTTAGGACAAGAAATTACCATACAAGATCCTTTCTCATGTAAAGTATCTTTTTTATAACCTTCCTTACCAAAAATACCTCTTTACCATTATAACCTTTAATTAGGCAGAAATTATTTTTCTTCTGTTAGTAAGTTATGGTTTGTATTACATGTTGCTGTGTGAGCCTGTGAAGGGGAGCAGATAGGGAAGTTGTCTACATACTGTAGAAGTTATCCCCCTTCAAGAGATTGCCCAGTTAGATTTCCTGCTAGGGTCTGTCTGAATAAGTGTGGGCTATTTTTAAGCCCAGGGGTAGGACTATGTAGGTTGAAGTTACTGGTTAAAGATTTAGGTAGCTTTCCCGGGAGAAATAGGGCTATTAGAGGGAAAGATGAATTCAGAGGTTGGGCACATATTAAGCAGACACCCATCTTGGAAAGTATATTTTTGCCCCAAAGGGGTGTGGAATATTTAGACATTGCCCAGGACTGGTGAGAGAATGGTAATTGGTCCCTTAAGTAATATAAAGCAGTGTGATTTTTTTCTTTTGGACAGAGAGAGGGAGTGCATTTGCCCCCATTACCCAGCAGGATTTGGAAGAGTGTTGCTCAGGGAAGGAGATTAGTACGGAGTAGGCAGCTCTTGAACCCAAAAGGGAAATTTATAATTTCATTTGCATCCTCAGAGTTGCCCTTGCCTTTGTTTTGTTGATGCCAATGTCTGATTTGGAAGCCAGGTAGAGCAGAGAGACCCCTCAGCTCAAGGCCATCAGTGGTTGGGATTATCCTGGGGGCCCTTTGGCCTTTAGGCAGTCCCATTTTTAATGGCTGAGCATGTGACAGAGGGGCAAGCTGTACAGGGTTCTTTCCCATGTATCTCATTGGGGCAGTTTGCCTTCTAGTGGCCTGGCCTTCTGAACCGGTGGCAGTTACCTGGAGGAGGCTGGGGGCTTATAAAAGCAGCCAGCACTTGAGCCTGACTTGTGTTCCTGTGTTTTTCTTTCTCTTTAGCCCTGTCCTCCTCATTCTACTCTCAGTTATAAAAGACTGAGGAGGTTAATTTGAGGATTTCTTGCATAGCAGCCATGCTAAAAGAAAATTAGACATTTCTTTTTGAGAGTCTGAGGGTTAAATTTATCCCAGTGCTTTAAAATGCAACCCAGGGGTGAGTCTGAGGGAATTGAGGGGCTTCATCCCATGATGGGACCGTAAAAAACGTCTGTTGGGGACGCAAACTGCAGTTTCTCCCAGGGCATCCCACCAAGGGATGAGGGATCCACTCACATCTGCTGAGAGACTTCTCGATGCACTTTCCAAAGGGGCATTCCACCTATTGGAAAGGATCTCCTGGCACTAGGGCCTTACACTGGATGAACACTAGGTGAAAGACCCCAGGTTAGTCTAGGTACGAATTGTGCTGGGTGCTCAATCCAGGTAGGAGGGGAAAGGGTTGAGGGAAGACTCACTGTCTGGGTGCTGTTTGGGATTACCTGGTTTAAGATGTCTGGAGCAGGAGGGTTGGCTGCCTTACGTGGGAGAATTTAGAGTGAGAAAGAGAGGGGTCTGAATTCCCCAAAATGTGTATAGGTTTGCCCTGGTCAAGCTTCTGCCTGCCAGTTATGCCAAACGTAGGGATTGGGGACTTTCCAACAGAAAGGACAGGAGAGAGCCTTCCTCCCTTCTGGGCAAGGCAGCCAAACCTGTTCAGTCCCTAGCCTTCAGGCTATACCAGGGAGTGGCCCTGGCCAGTTGTCATTCATTGCCAGAGGAATATTAGAGTTTGTCTGCCAGAAGACTGAAAAGGAAAGCAAACTTTGAACTCTTACCCGATTGGGTGGCGGGTCAGACATCTTTTTACTGGCCCTGGCCAGGAACCTTCAGTTGTCTCCGGGCTTGGACACTGTCCACCAAGAGGTTGGAGTTGGAGGAGAGGAAAGGGAGACAGTAAGAGAAAGGTCCCCAAGCAGTCCCCAAGCACTCCCCAGATGGGCCACCAAAATGTTGCAGGTGCCACTGGTTGGGGCCAGTGTCATGGGCAGTAAAGGATTTACCAAGACAGTTGTAGGTAAAGACAGGCAGATTTAGAGAAAGTACATAGATGTATTTAGAGGAAGTACGTATTAGAAAAAGCACGAAGATACGATACTGGCAGCACAGCAGAGAAGGGGCTGTCTACTAAGAGGCAGGAGCTGGAGGGAAGTTTTATAGGGTCATGCCAAAGGGGTCATGTACGGACGAGATATTTGGGAACAGAATGTTGTGCCAGCAGGTTGTTTGTGATTAGTTGTCTCTTGGAACAGTTGTTCTCCCCACCTGGGACCCCTTCCTTGTTGCTTACTAATCAGGACTCCACACTTTGCATCATTTAGTCCTCAAGTTTTTAACGTTTAAAAAAAAAATGCTTCTGGAATTTCAGTAAAATGTAAGAAAAGTTAAGTAAACACTTTATATGGGGAAATATTTTGGGGCAAGGTATCTGTCTAAGGGCCTAGAAGGCTGTCCTGTGGAGCCAGTCCCCACTGTTTCCCTTGTTCTTTCTTTTCTACTTTTTGAGTAACAAATTCTTTCATTAAAAAATTTTAGAGACCTTTAATTACAAAAATAATGTAACCACACCAAATGATGCATATGTATAAAAAAGTGATAGTCCCTTCCTCATCACTTCTCCATTCATCTACTTTTCAGAACAACTTTTAACAGTTCCATGTGTGCACATTATACCTTGAAAAAAAAGATGAGTAACTTTTTATTACAGTTATCTTTTTTTAAAAACTGTATCTTGGCATGTTTGCAAGATAGGACATAAACATCTATTGTTACTTTAATTCTTGCTTTGTAGTCTGTTGTATGATTATCATAATGTGTTTATACATATTCCTATTGAAGAATATTTACTTTCCAGTTTTTGCAGTTAAGGTACTGTGGTGGTAAGCATTGTTCTACATACTCTTGCATGTTTGCCTTTTTTTTTTTTAATTTTTTTTTATATTTGCCTTTTTTGGGGGGGGGGTCACTATTTCCTTCATATGGGGGTTTTCCTCAAATATCTGACAATCTCTATCTACTCATTTGAGAGTGAGGAACTAAAATTCGTGGGAGTCATAGGATCAAAAACTTTTTTATTTCATTGTGTGGTCACAGAGTGTCAGTCTCTGTAGGCATTTTCATTTGAGCCCACCAATCTCCTTGTGAATAGTCTTGCATATTTGTATGAATATTTCTGTAACAGATTTCTTTTTTTTTTTGAGACGGGGTCTCACTCTGTCACCAGGCTGTAGTGCAGTGGTGCAATCTCAGCTCACTGCAGCCTCCGCCTCCTGCGTTGAAGTGATTCTCCTGCCTCAGCCTCCTGAGTAGCTGGGATTACAGGCGTGTGCCACCACTCCCAGCTAATTTTTCTATTTTTAGTAGAGACAGGGTTTCACAATGTTAGCTAGGATGTCTCGATCTGACCTGCTGATCCACCCGCCTCAGCCTCCCAAAGTGCTGGGATTACAGGCGTGAGCCACCGTGCCCGGCCTTCTGTAACAGATTTCTAAAAGTGGAATTACTCGGTCAAAGAGGACATGATTCTTATTTTTGATAAATACAGCCATGTTTTCTGCCAAAATAGTTGACTGCATTTATACTTTTTCCACTTATGGTATATGAAAGCACCCATATCCTCACTCTGTCCACACTGTTTATTTTCATTATATTTTTTCTAATATAACAGACTAAAACTATCTCATTTTTATTTATATTTTCTTGAGCACTCATGAGATTGAGCATTCATTAGTGTTCATTAGATATTAGAATTTCCTTTTTGATGGCATGTTGGATATGCTGACCAATTTTCTACTGTCTCATTGGATTGCACAAGGGCTTTTATATTTTTATGAATGTTGACTCTGGGTTGCAGATATTTTCCCTCATCTGTCATTTTTCTTTGAATGTCTTATGCTTCACAAGAGTTTATATATATTTTTACTGTGGCAAAGTACATCATATAAAATTTACCATTTTTAAATGTATAGCTCAGTGGCATTAAATATATTCACATTGTTGTGCAATCATTACCATCATCCACATCTAGAACTTTTTTATCATCCCAAACTCTACCCATTAAACAATAACAACCTCACATAAGTGGCATCATACAGTATTTGTCCTTTTGTGTCTGACATGTTTCACTTAACATGAAACATGAAGTAATATCTTCAAGGTTCATTCATGTTGTAACGTGTCAGAATTTCATTCCTTTTGAAGGCTGAATAATATTCCATTATATGTATATACCACATTTTAAAATCCATTCCTTGGCCAAGCACAGTGGCTCATGCCTGTAATCCCAGCACTTTGGGAGGCCAAGGCGGGTGGATCACCTGAGGTCAGGAGTTTGACACCAGCCTGGCCAACATGATGAAACCACATCTCTACTAAAAATACAAAAATTAGCCAGGCATGGTGGCTCACGCCTGTGGTCCCAGCTACTCAGGAGGCTGAGACAGGAGAATCGCTTGAACCTGGGAGGTGGAGGTTGCAGTGAGATGAGATCGAGCCACTCCACTCCAGCCTGGGCGACAGAGCAAGACTCCATCTCAACAACAACAACAACAACAACAACAAATCCATTCATTCATCTGTCATCTGTTGCTTCTATAGACTATTGCGAATAATGCTACTGTGAACATGTGTTTTACAAGTTTCTGTTCTACTTGCTTTCGGTTCCTTTGTGTAGGCTGGGCATGGTGGCTCATGCCTGTAATCCCAGCATTTTGGGAGGCCCAGGCAGGAAGATTACTTGAGGCCAGGAGTTTGAGACCAGCCTGGGTAACATAGCGAGACCCTATCTCTACCAAAAAAATCCCCAAGAAACTGCTGGTGTGACTTATTTTGGGTATACAATCAGAAGTGGAATTGTTGGGTCCTATAGTAACTCTTCAATTTTTTGAGGAACCATCACGTTTTCCACAGTGGCTGTAGCAGTTTACATTCTCACCAGCAATGCTCAAGGGCTCCAATTTCTACACTGTTATTTCCTGGTGTTTCTTTCTTTCTTTTTTTTTTTTTTTTCCAAAAAAATAATGATCATTCTAATGAGTATGAAGTGGTTGTGGTTTTGATTTGCATTTCTCCAATAATTAGTGATGTTGAGCATCTTTTCCTGTTCTTATTGCCTATTTGTCTATGTTCTTTGGAGAAATGTTTATTGAAGTCCTTTGCCTATTTTTACAATTGGGTTATTTCTTTTGTTGTCGAGTTGTAAGAGTTCTTTATATATTCTATATTAATCCCTTATCTGATATATGACTTACAAATATTTTCTCCCATTCATGGGTTGCCTTTTCACTCTGTTGATAGTGTACTTGATGCACAAAAGTTTCTAATTTTGATGAAATTCATTTTATTTTTTCTTTTGTTGCCTGTGCTTTTGGTGTCCTGTCCAAGAAATAATTGCAAATTCAGATGTTATGAAGGATTTCCCCTGTTTACTTCTAAGAGATTTATAGTTGTTAGCTCTTATGTTTAGACCTTTGATCCATTTTGATTTTTATATGTAATGTAACAAGAGTTTATATTTTTAAGTAGTGAGGTTCTTTTTTTTTTTTTTTTTTTATTGATCATTCTTGGGTGTTTCTCGCAGAGGGGGATTTGGCAGGGTCACAGGACAATAGTGGAGGGAAGGTCAGCAGATAAACAAGTGAACAAAGTTCTCTGGTTTTCCTAGGCAGAGGACCCTGCGGCCTTCCGCAGTGTTTGTGTCCCTGGGTACTTGAGATTAGGGAGTGGTGATGACTCTTAACGAACATGCTGCCTTCAAGCATCTGTTTAACAAAGCACATCTTGCACCGCCCTTAATCCATTCAACCCTGAGTGGATACAGCACATGTTTCAGAGAGCATAGGGTTGGGGGTAAGGTCACAGATCAACAGGATCCCAAGGCAGAAGAATTTTTCTTAGTACAGAACAAAATGAAAAGTCTCCCATGTCTACCTGTTTCTACACAGACACAGCAACCATCCGATTTCTCAATCTTTTCCCCACCTTTCCCCCCTTTCTATTCCACAAAACCGCCATTGTCTTCATGGCCCGTTCTCAATGAGCTGTTGAGTACACCTCCCAGATGGGGTGGTGGCCGGGCAGAGGAGCTCCTCACTTCCCAGTAGGGGCGGCCGGGCAGAAGCGCCCCTCACCTCCCGGACGGGGCGGCTGGCCGGGCGGGGGGCTGACCCCCCCCCACCTCCCTCCCGGACGGGGCGGCTGGCCGGGCGGGGGGCTGACCCCCCACCTCCCTCCCGGACAGGGCGGCTGGCCGGGCAGAGGGGCTCCTCACTTCCCAGTAGAGGCGGCCGGGCAGAAGCGCCCCTCACTTCCCCGACGGGGCGGCTGGCCCGGCGGGGGGCTGACCCCCCCCACCTCCCTCCCGGAGGGGGCGGCTGGCCGGGCAGAGGGGCTCCTCAGTAGTGAGGTTCTTTATGACTTCTAGATTTCATACTGTATGTAGAAAGGGTCTCTTGACCTTACTATGATAAATTTATAATTCTCTATTTTTTAGTACTTCTAAAGAAGGATTTTTTCTTTTGACAGTTAGATATTCTACTTAGAATTAATTTTTGTGAGTGAAGTGAAACTTTTTGTTTTTTGTTTTGCTATTGGATAGCCAGCTTTTCCAAACTGTCCCATTGAATATGTTCCCTTTATTATGTACTGAGTTCCCATATGTATTTGGATCTGTTTCTGAATTCTGAATTAATGTTTATTCCCATATACATATCATTTTATTTTAATTACTATAAATTTGTTATACATTCTGGTAGGACAAATATCCCCCCATTATTTCCTTCTTCAATCACTGGGCTATATTAGTTTCCTCTCCTCCCCTCCCCTCCCCTCCCCTCCCCTTCCCTCCCCTTCCCTTTCCTTTCCTTCCCTCTCCTTTCTTTTCCTTTTGACAGAGTGTTGCTGTGTTGCCCAGGTTGGAGTGCAACCTCGACCTCCTGGAATCAAGTGATCCTCTGCCTCAGCCTCTGGAGTAGCTGGGACCACGGGCATGTGCCAACACACCTCACTAATTTTTTTATTTTTTGTAGAAATGTGGTTTCTCTTTTTTTGAGACAGAGTCTCGCTCTGTGGCCCAGGCTGGAGTGCAGTGGCACGATCTTGGCTTACTGCAACCTCTGCTTCCCAGGTTCAAGCAATTCTCCTGCCTCAGACTCCTGAGTAGCTGGGATTACAGGCACACGCCACCATGCCCGGCTAATTTTTTCTTTATTTTTAGTAGACACAGAGTTGCACCCTGTTGGCCAGGATGGTCTCGATCTCTTGACCTTGTGATCTGCCTGCCTCAGCCTCCCACAGTGCTGGGATTACAGGCGTGAGCCACTGCGCCCAGCCAGAAATGTGGTTTCACCATGTTGTCCAGGATGGTCTTGAACTCCTGGGCTCCAGTGATCCTCCCATCTTGGCCTCCCAAAGTGCTGCAATTACAGGACTAAGCCACCACACCTGGCCCCTATACTACTTTCTGATTGTCTTTATTCCTTACTTCTCCATGCTTTCCCCTTCCTTACCTTCTCTTTCTCATTTGTTTTTCTCCTTCTAGTGTGTTCAGATGAATTCTCCTGAACTAATGCTGTCATTATATTATGAGACTTCACAGAAGCCTTCAATGGCTTTCCATTGCCTACAGGGTAGTCTGAACTAGGACTGATATTCATAGGCTTCCATGGTCAGGTCTCTAATTTCTCCACCTTTTTTCTCTACTCCCCTATAGGGAACTTTAGCTGAGTTGGGTTGTTTCCTAAATTTGCTGTTCAATTTCCTGCCCCAAATCCTCGTCTGTTCTTTCTTATCAGTTTTACCTTACCTAAAAGCTAACAGGGATCCAATTTTCTTCATGAATCTACTGATGGCCTACTTATCTGGCATTTAATCATGTCTTTAATTATGTCCTTAGTCATGTCCACTTACCCTACTGGTAAATGAGATGGTAAATCATTTTACCACTTAATAGTTTGGTAACCTGGGACAGGTTTTTCAGTCTCTTAACTTTTCTCATCTATAAAATGAGGTTAATACTTAACCTCATGTAAGTTTAATTTTGTATGCACAGGGGTATACACACATGAATTATCTGGCTTAGTAGGTACTTAGTAGATGTGAGTGAGTTCCTTTCTTGAAGAGCAGGAAATTAATTCATACAGTCTGCTTTTACTTTAAAAAATACTTATAATGAACTTCAAGTATATGCAATTGGAGTAATTAAAATCCTTGGTGGATATACATAAATGTGATACATACTTATGAGCAGATGAGAAGATCATATATACAGAGGAGAAGGTCATATCAGGAAATAAAACACCCAGGCTTAAAATGAAGCCAGGCTGGCTCAGAAAGGAGTATAGATTTTGACTGCTAAGGTAGGCCCAAGTGCCTATTAGATCTGAGTGCCCGAGATGATGCTAAATGGTACTTGTTTCCTTTAAAGAAGGCTTATTTGTGTTAACCAATGTACCTTATGCCTACGTGAATCAATACCTGGCTAATTCTTTTCCCTGAGGATTTCTTCTTACATTTGATCTGGTTTTTCACTTAACAGTTGGCTGTGTCCCTTTTGCTCAGGATCTCTTCCTATGACAGTTCTTAGGTAGTTGAATGTTCTCTGGTTGAATTGTGGTTCTTGGTGACTGAAGAAGGACTATTTCAAGTTCCCCTTTGTTTCTGAATTTCCCCTGTGGAATGAAAGTCAAAAGTTGCGTACAAAAGAGCTTTTGGACTGAGCCTCGATATCATTCCTTTCTGTGCTTTTGTGCTTTTAGTGGGATGATCTTGATCCAGGCTGAAGGCCAGCCAGGCCACCTGTAGAGAGTGGAATGTATCTAGATGACTGCGTTGTTTTTGTTCAATGATTAGAAACTATTTATTAATCCCAAATTGTCATGATCAAAATATCTATATCCATGTCTACATAATACATATACTGAGCTGGAAATTTTGCCATGAAGCAAACGTTCATTAGTGTTAAGACCATATTACGTATTATATCCATGTCACAGCAGAGAAGAATTCCTTAAAGTAGCAAATCTCCATTAGCCGGGCGTGGTGGTGGGTGCCTGTAGTCCCAGCTACTCGGGAGGCTGAGGCAGGAGAATGGCGTGAACCCGGGAGGTGGAGCTTGCAGTGAGCCGAGATTGCGCCACTGCACTCCAGCCTGGGTGACACAGCAAGACTCCGTCTCAAAAAAAAATATATGTGTGTGTGTGTGTGTGTGTGTGTGTGTATATGTATATATGTGTGTGTGTGTGTGTGTGTGTGTATGTGTATATATGTGTGTGTATATGTGTGTATATATGTGTGTGTGTGTGTGTATATATAGCAAATCTCCATAACAATATGAATGGTGAGAGGAAAGTCAGCCTTCTAGATTAAAAGTGTTCTTCCACACTTTTGCTGTCTTTTGGGATTATTGTTTGTGGTCACCAGCAGACCAGATATCTGTTGGAATTGAGAGCTAGGTTTTTATTTGCGTGCAACTTTGTGAGCATAATTGCATGTTTGTTTTAGGAAAGCTGCTTGAAAAATGTATAGTTCTAGGGTTACTTGTGACTAAAGAAACATTTGATTTATATTATTCCAGAAATAGATGAAATGCTCAGTGAGTATTCTTTATTTTTAAAGATTTCTGCACATTCGGATTATAAACCGCCTGGGTTCTTTTAAGACAGAGTAGACAGATACAAAATATTGTGATTAAAAGAGAATCTTCTCAGTGTAAATTATTTTTAATTGGGCTGGGTGCAGTGGCTCACATCTGTAACCCCAATATTTTGAGAGGCCGAGACGGGTGGATCACTTGAGATCAGGAGTTTAAGACCAGCCTGGCCAACATGGTAAAGCCCCCATCTATACTAAAAATACAAAAATTAGCCAGGTGTGGTGGCACACACCTGTAGTCCCAGCTAATCAGGAGGCTGAGGTGGGAGAACTGCTTGAACCCAGGAGGCGGAGGTTGCAGTGAGCCAAGATCATGACATTGCACTCCAGCCTGGGTGACAGAGCAAGACTCTGTCTCAATGAATGAATGAATGAATGAATGAATGAATAAATAAATAAAGATTTTAATTGAAATAAAATTTATATACCATAAAATTTACCAATTTAAGGCATATAATTCAGTGGTCTTTAGTATATTGATAGAGTTGTCAACCATTACCATAATGAATTTTAGAATATTTTCACCACCACCTAAAGAAACTCGATACTTGTTAGAAGTCACTTACCATTTTCCCCTAACCCTACACAACAGCTAACCTGCTTTCTCTGTATATATATTTGCCTGTTCTGGACATATCATATAAATGGAATCATATAATACACACACTTTTTTTTTTTTTTTGAGACACAGTCTTGCTCTGTCACCCAGGCTGGAGTGCAATGGTGCGATCTCAGCTCAGTGCAACCTTCGCCTCTTGGTTTCAAACGATTCTCCTGCCTCAGCCTCCCAAGTTGCTGGGATTACAGGTGCCTGCCACCACGCCCAGGTAATTTTTGTATTTTTAGCAGAGATGGGGTTTCACCATGTTGGTCAGGCTGGTCTCAAACTTCTGACCTCAGGTGATCCACCTGCCTCGGCCTCCCAAAGTGCTGGAATTACAGGCGTGAGCCACCGTGCCCGGCCAATATGTACACTTTTGTAACTGGCTTCTTTCACTTAACATAATGTTTTCCAGGTTTGTCATATTGTAACATTTATCAGTGTAGTCATCCCTTGGTATCCTTGGGGGGATTGGTTCCAAGACACCATTCCCCTATCCCTGTTGTGGATACCAAAATTCCTGGATGCTCAAGTCCCTTTTATAAAATGGCATATTAGCAAATGGCCTACACACATTATCCCATATATTTTAAATCCTCTCTAGATTACTTATGATACCTAGTACAATGCAAATGTTGTATAAATAGTAGGTATACTGTATTTTAAAAATACATATATATTATTTTAAATTGTTGTATTGATGGTTTTTTTTTCTGAATATTTTCAACCCACAGTTGGTTGAATCTAAGGATGTGGAATCTGCAGATATGGAGGGCTGATTGCTTTTCATTGCTGAATAATATTCCATCGTAGGGGTATACCACATTTATCTTTGACTATTGATGGGAATTTGAGTTGTTTCCACCTTTTGGTTACTGTGAGTAATGCTATGAGCATTCATCGCATTAAGTTTTTGTGTGGACGTGTTTTTATTTCTTTTAGCTGTATATCTAGGAGTAGAATTTCTAGATCCTATGTTTGTTTTTAACCTTTTGAGGACCTGTCAGACTGTTTTCCAGAGTGGCTCTTTCATTTTACATTTCTACCAGCCATGTATAAGACTCCTGAGAAACACTTGTTACTTTTATTTTTATTTTTTAGAGGCAAGGTCTTGCTCTGTTGCCCAGGCTGAATTGCAGTGCTACAATCATAGTTTACTGTAACCTCAAACTCCTGGGTCTCAAGTGATCCTCCTGCCTCAGCCTTCCAAGTAGGTAGAACTATAGGCATGTACCAACACATTAAAAAAAAAAATTTTTTTTTTTTTTTCAGTTAGGGATGGAGTGTCATTGTTACTCAGGCTGGTCCTAAACTCTTGGCCTCAAGCAATCCTCCTGTCTAAGCCTCTCAAAGTACCGGGATTATAGGCGTCAGCCACTGTACCCAACACGGTTTTTTGTTTTTTTTTTTTTAATTATAGCCATCCTAGTAGATATGAAGTAGTATCTCATTGTGGTTTTGATTTGCATTTTTCTAATGGCTGATGATGTTGAACATCTTTTGATGTTTTTATTGGCTGTTAGTATACCTTTTTTAGAGAAATGTCTTTTCAGGTCCTTTGCCCATTTTAAATTTGGGTTGTTGACCGGGTGCGGTGGCTCATGCCTGTAATCCCAGCACTTAGGGAGGCCAAGGCGGGTGAATCATCTGAGGTTAGGAGTTCAAGACCAGCCTGACCAACATGGTGAAACCCTGTCTCTACTAAAAATTAAAAAATGAGCCAGATGTTGTGGCACATGCCTGTAATCCCAGCTACTTGGGAGGCTGAGGCAGGAGAATTGCTTGAACCCGGGAGGCAGAGGTTGCAATGAGCCGAGATCACTCCATTGCACTCCAGCCTGGGCAACAAGAGCGAAACTCCCTCTCAGAAAATAAAAACAATAATCAATTTGGGTTGTCTTCTCCTTATCCAGTTGTAAGAGTTCTTTATATATTCTGGATACAAGTCCCCATGGGGTACATAATTTGCAAACATCTTCTTCCGTTCTCTATATTGTAGCATGTATCATTGTGAGTCATCCTTTTACTTTCTTGATGGTATCTATAGTTTTAGCTCTTATATTTAGATCTGCAAACCATTTTTAGTTAATTTTTAAGTCTAGAGTAAGAAAAGGATCCAACTTTATTCTTTTGCATGTGGTTATCTAGTTGTTGCAGCAGTTCAAGACATAGGAATACCTTTTGGATGGGGTTGTTTGCTATTTCAGCTTGTTAGATCACAGTGTATATATTACTGAAATATATGGATATCCAGTATGTTACTGGTTAACATACTGGTTAGGAAATATTTTCTAGTACCTTTGGAAGTTACAGGGGTTATTATTAATACTGAACAAAGGTAACTCCCTAAATACATATTAAGCATGTAGATACTGTTAAGTACCGGGGCTGCAAAGATAAATAGAACAATAGTCTTCACTTTTCACAATCTAGGGGAGAAATAGACATGTAAATAAATAATTAGAATAAGGTATCGTTCTTGTATTTGAACAAGATGCTGAGAAATAATCACTAACTGTTTGAAAATAATCAAAGGCAGATTTTCTATAGGAATTAATATTTAGGTTGAGTTTTGAAGAATGAGTTAAAAGTATACTGAAAGAATGAAGTAGAGAAGAGCAGTAGGAATAGCCTATGCACAGGTGTATAAAGAAAGCACACCTCTGGGGAAAAACAAGTTGTTAGGCATAATTGTAATACAAGGAAGATGGAAGGTAGCTGTAGGGGTAAAACTGGAAAGGAAAAGGGTCAGATCTGTAAGCTTTGTATTTCCACCAATGTGAGAAACTTGGCTATCTTGGAGGTGCTCGTGTTGAAACATTTGTATATTATAACTTCTAATTATGTTACATTTTTATATCCTTTTAATGTCAGGTTTTTAAAATTTTTATACAATATGTGTAATACTATAATACATAATTGGAAATAAAAATATATGGAGGTGTATAATCAGATTTTTACTGATAGAGGTCACTGTTACAGATTATGGAAAGCTGTTGAATATTTTAAGTGGAGGAGGGAACAATAGCAGATTTGTATTTTAGGAAGATAACCACGTGGAAGAAGGATGGAAGGCTATTAAAACAGTCCAGGAAACATATTGTGAAGGGCTTAATTAAGGCAGTGATCTTTATCTTACTGAGGTCTTTGGCCCTCCAAAGTTATGGCTTAGACTCTATCTTAGTTACCTAATGTTTATTGAGTAGGTTGAAAGATAAGTGGAAAGGATGGTTGGTGCCAAATTGTGATGATTAGTACCATGCTGTTGTTACATGATTGCCATTACTGTGTTTTCTTTAGGAAAAAGAGCATCTTCCTCTCACCAACCCTCACATTTTCCTCAGAAGTTATTTTTCCACTGCTTCTTTATCTCATTTTTAAGGGATATTTTATTGAATTTTTTATTTGTTGGGTTATGATTTATACACAGTGAAGTTTACAGAACTCATGTATGTAATTGTTTTAACAAATGTACATACCCATGTTACCACCATTCATATCAAAATGTAGAACATTTTTGTTATCCCAGAAAGATTGCTTGTTTCTCAATCCCAGAGGTAACCACAGTTTTGACTTCTTTCACTGTATATTTTAGTTTTTCCTGTTCTTGAGCTTTTTATAGATAGACTCATACAGTATGCACTCTTCGTATCTAACTTTTTTGCTGAACATGATGTTTTAAAAATTCACCCATATAGTATGTATGATTCTTTTTATTCTATAACTATACCACAATACACTATCCTTTCTCCTGTTGGTGGGCATTTAAATTGTCTCCATTTCTGGATTATTATTATCAAAGCTTCTCTAGAGAATTCTGTAGATATCTGCTTTCCTTTCTTTGGGTATATTCTTAGGAGTGGAGTTGCTAGGTCTTAGGGTAGTTACATGTTTACTTTTATTAAAAACTGGCAAATTCTTCTCTAAAGTGTTTTATCATTTTATGCTCTTAACCGTGCATGAGATTTCAAGTTCCTCTGTGTTCTCTGTGACACTTGGCATTGTCAGATTTTTATATTTAGTCATTCTGTTGGGTGTGAAATGGAATCTCATTGTGGTTTTAGTTTGCATTTCACTGATGACTATTGATAGTGAGTAGTCATCTGGTAATTAATCAGAATTACTGTTTATTGGTCATTCATAGCGCTTTCTGCTGTCTATTCAAGTCTTTTGCTCATTAAAAAATTTGGATTGTTCATTTTTTTTATTATCCTCATATATCCTGGTTGCAAGTGCTTTTTCAGGTATGTATTTTGTTTTTCCTGTAGTCCATTGCTTCCCCTAATCTTTTTTTTTTTTTTTTTTTTCTTTTTTCTTAGAGATAGGGTCTTGCTTTGTCACCCAGGCTGGAGTGCAGTGGTACAATCATAGCTCACTGCAGCCTTAAACTCTTGGTCTCAAGTGATCCTCCTGCCTTAGCCTCCCTAAGTAGCTGAGACTACAGGTGCACACCACCATGCCTAGCTAATTATTTTGTAGAGACAGGGTCTTGTTGCCCAAGCTGGTCTCGAACTTCTGACTTCAAGTGATCCTCCCTGATGGACCTCCCAAAGAGCTGAGATGACAGGTGTGAGCCACTGTGCCCAGCCACCTAATCGTTTTCTTAACTGTGTCTTTTGATAAGCACAAATTTTATTTAGATGAAGTTCATTTTCTCTATTTTTAATTTTATTGTTAGTGCTTTTTGTGTCTGGTCAAAGGAATCTTTGCCTATCCCAAGGTATTTGCAAGATCCCAAGATATTCTCATGTTTTCTTCCATGTGAATATTTAATTATTCCAGCACCATTTGTTGAAAAGACTATTATTTCCCCCCTGAATTCCAGTAGCACCTCTGTTGTGAAGTCAAGTGTAAGTGCGAATGTTATTTCTGGACTCTATTTCATTGATCTGTTTGTCTGTCTTTATGCCTATACTATACTGTCTTAATTATTGTAGCAAAGTAAGTGTTAAAATCAGGTAGTATACTTATTCATCAAAATTATTTTAGCTGTTCTAGGTTCTTTGGATTTTCATATTAGTTTTAAAATCAACTTGTCAATTTCTACAAAATGCCTGTTGCTGATGTTTTGATTGGGATCATGTTGAATATATAGATTAACTTGGGGAGAACTGGTGTGTTCACAGTGTTTTATCTTTCAATCCATGTATGTGATGTATCTCTATTAGGTCTTTAATATCTCTCTGCAATGTTTTGAAGTATTTTTTAGGTAGAGTTTTTGCTCATCTTTCATTAAGTTTATTCCTAGATAATTTCTTTTTTTAATTGTAGTAAGGTATTTTTAAAACTTTCTCTTTCCAAGCATTTGTTGCTAGTATATAAAAATACAGATGGTTATATATTGACCTTGAATTTCATAACTTTGTAAACTCATCAGTTTTAGTCATTTGTTTGTAGATTCTTTTGGATATTCTACATACATGATCAGGTAATCTGTGAATAGGGACAGTTTTCTTTTAAATCTATACATTTATCTCTTTATTTTCTGGTTAGGATCCTCAAAGGTAATTTTTAATGAATTACTAGGTCAGTTTTGATGAACTAGAATTGTCATTTCGGTTCGCATAGCAGATACATGCCTTACTGGAACTTGGTATCAAATGACTATATCCTAATGGAATTGAATATGGGATGTTAGAGTGTTGTTTATCAGTTGAGTCTGTTTTGGAGACAGAACTTGAATGCCTTGTCTTTATTGAATACAATCAGATCTTCCTCTAGATAGTTGTTGGTTAAGGTTGACAATAGTACCGGAATCCAGAATTAGGGACAGACAGTATCTCTGTATCATTTAAAAAGATTTACTGCAAACTTGAAAAAGGGATTTCTCTCTCCTTTTCTGGACTTTCTTTTACCTAGTTTTAGCCATAACTGCTTTATATTGGGCATTTCTTCTAGCAAAACAAGCTCTTATGTACATTATCGTATTACTTACTGCCTCTTGAGACTTTGGTATAGGCAGTTGATGCCTTGATTTAACACAGGTCAACCTCATGGTAAAGAAACCCACCCCACACAAAAAAAATTATGATTTTTGGCCAGGTGTGGTGGCTCATGCCTGTAATCCCAGCCCTTTGGGAGGTTGAGGTGGGCAGATGACTTGAGGTCAGGAGTTCAAGACCAGCCTGGCCAACATAGTGAAACCCTGTCTGTACTGAAAATTCAAAAATTAGCCAGGCGTGGTGGTGCTTGCCTGTAATCCCAGCAACATGGGAGACTGATGCAGGAGAATCGCTTAAACTTGGGAGGCGGAAGTTGCAGTGAACCAAGATCGCACCACTGCACTCCAGCCTGGGTGACAGAGCGAGACTCCATCTCAAAAAAAAAAAAAAAAAAAAAAGAAAAGAAAAAAAATTAAAATTCTTTGCCCACTTTTTGATGGGGTTGTTTTTTCTTGTAAATTTGTTTAAGTTCTTTGTAGATTCTGGATCCATTAGCCCTTTGTCAGATGGATAGATGGCAAAAATTTTCTCCCATTCTGTAGGTTGCCTGTTCACTCTGATAATAGTTTCTTTTGCTGTGCAGAAGCTCTTTAGTTTAATTAGATCCCATTTGTGAATTTTGGTGTTTGTTGCCATTGCTTTTGGCATTTTAATCAAGAAGTCTTTGCTAATATGCCTAGGTTTTCTTCTAGGGTTTCTATGGTTTTAGGTCTTATGTTTAAGTCTTTAATCCATCTTGAATTAATTTTTGTATAAGGTATAAGGAAGGGGTCCAGTTTCAGTTTTCTGCATATGGCTAGCCAGTTTCCCCAGCACGATTTGTTAAATAGGGAATCCTTTCCCCATTGCTTGTTTTTGTCAGGTTTGTCAAAGATCAGATGGTTGTAGATGTGTTGTGTTATTTCTGACGCCTCTGTTCTGTTCCCTTGGTCTATATATCTGTTTTGGTACAAGTACCATGCTGTTTTGGTTACTGTAGCCTTGTAATATAGTTTGAAGTCAGGCAGCGTGATACCTCCAGCTTTGTTCTTTTTGCTTAGGATTGTCTTGGCTATATGGGCGCTTTTTTGGTTCCATGTGAAATTTAGTTTTTTCTAATTCTGTGAAGAAAGCCAATGGTAGCTTAATGGGGATAGCATTGAATCTATAAATTCCTTTGGGCAGTGTGGCCATTTTCATAGTATTGATTCTTTCCATCCATGAGCATGGACTGTTTGTCCATTTGTTTGTGTCCTCTCTTATTTCCTTGCCTCAGCAATCCCATTACTGGGTATATACCCAAAGGATTATAAATCATTCTACTATAAAGACACAGGCACATGTATGTTTATTGCAGCACTGTTCACAACAGCGAAGACTTGGAACCAACCCAAATGTCCAACAATGACAGACTGGATTAAGAAAATGTGGCACATATACACCATGGAATACTATGCAGCCATAAAAAAGGATAAGTTCATGTCCTTTGTAGGGACATGGATGAAGCTGGAAACCATCATTCTCAGCACTCTTAACACAGGAACAGAAAACCAAATGCTGCATGTTCTCACTCATAAGTGTGAGTTGAACAGTGAGAACACATGGACACAGGGAGGGAAGCATCACACACTGGGACCTGTTGCGGGAGGGGAGGGCTAGGGGAGGGATAGCATTAGGAGAAATACCTAATGTAGATGACAAGTTGATGGTTGCAGCAAACCACTATGGCACGTGTATAGCTATGTAATAAACCTGCATGTTCTGCATGTGTATCCCAGAACTTAAAGTATAATAAAAAGGTTATGATTTTGGATGTGTATCATACATGACAGTTCAAATACTAATGAAAAGATTGATATTTGATGTACTTACGTAATAATACACACTTAGGACACTTAAAATAAGATTTAATTTAATTTAGAATTATAAATATCTTTCCAGGAATATATATAAAAATTCAGATGTTTACACTAGGTATAGCCATGAAAACATTTTTAAAATAGTAACTCACAGATTAATTGCTTATATATTTTCAATCTAGTTTGGGGCTATCTGTGCTTGGCTAGTTGCTTGGTTGGTATTTCCTGCCTTATGTGGTGCTATGCTGTAATGACTGTTTACCTCTCCATTGGAAAAAAGAGCTATGGGAGATTAGAAGCTCTGTGGGAAAAATCCTTTTTTATGCTTAGGGTTCTGTATAAGTAAGGAGCTCTTTGGAACTCTTAATTAATATATGTTTTTCATTCAAGAAGTTGCTGTTCACATGGAAAGACTTGAATGCCAAAGCTTGATAAAGAAGCAGGAATCTGTTAAATAAGTGCTACAGGTGTCATGCCACTTAAATTGATTGTGCAGACTGCTTCTTTATGAAGCAATTTCTGGTGTCAAATAATGCTATATGCTGTATTATTAATATATAGTGATGTGTTCATGATTTTATATAGAGAATCTTGGAAAAAATTATTAATCTTTGTAAGTCACTTGATCGTTAATATTCTAGGAGAAATTTCTTTTTAAAGGAACACTGATAAATCATTTATAAAATAATTTTCTCTTGGTTGCATTCACTTTTATGTTTTTCTTTGATTGTATGGAGGATATTTATAGGGCAGAAAAAGGGGAAAATATCCCTGTCGTTAGTAAATATAATGATAGCTATTGATTAAGGTAAATATTTTGCCATTTTATTGGTACATATAGGGTATATTTACTTCTGGCACATGGGAAGAGAAATCAGATGAAATTTCCTTTGCTGACTTCAAGTTCTCAGTCACTCATCATTATCTTGTACAAGAGTCCACTGATAAAGAAGGAAAGGATGAGTTATTAGAGGGTAAGTTATTTCTATATAATAATATTAACTTCTGATTTGTAGGAGTGGCTGTAATTTTGAATTATTAATTTAGTGTTCTTCCATAGTGTCAGTTTCTCTGGAACTGTTTTACATAAGCAAAGTTGTTTCACCACATCTGAGATAGAGGATGAATTACAGTGTCATTCATTTTTTAATTAATTAAATCAGCTCATATTTATTGAGTACCTAACATGTACCAGGTACTCTTCCAAGCCCTACATTCCAGTAGGGAAGATAAGATAGATAAGTAAGTAACCATAATAGGTAGAAAGTGATAAGTGCATCCTGAAGGACAGATAAAATTCTGTTGGAATTCAGAGGAGAAAAGATCACTTTTAATTGGGAGATTAGAGAAGGAGAATTAAGCAAGTAAATTTGGCTTTGAAGGATTACAAATAAAGGAAAATCTGTTGATTAGAGGGTAGTATTTTGGATTTACTCCAGATTTTGGAGTCAAAACAAGTGGTTTAAAATTTTATTTTTTCTACTTGCTAGTTAGTTGCCCCATCTAAGCTTGAGTTATCTCAGTTGTAAAATGAAGTAATACTACCTGGAGGGCTAAGTGAAGATTTAATGAGAAATTGTACATAAGCAAGTATCTCAGTACCTGACCCATGCCAGGTACTCAATAAATGGTGTCTATAATTGTTAATAGGTCAAATCATCCAAAATCTTCTGTCCTTAGATAGACTAGTGCATAACAGTGAGTGAGCAAGATACTGAATAAACATGAACTTTGGAGCTGCCAGTCAAATATCCTTCTTCATTCACTAAGCAAATAAATAGGTAGAATGTGTTAAATTTTTTCTGATCATAACAGATTATCATTTGTAAGCTCAGACCTGAAAAAATCTGTGCTTTTTCTTGTGTAGGAATAGAATTTTGTTACCTTTTCTATTATGTATATTCTTCTTAGAAACAAAACAATTAGATAACATATGCATTCAGATTCATAAACCAGGGCAGATAACATTAACCATATATACATATATGGAAGGCAGTTATACAGCAAAAGAAAATAATTAAGCCAGAATGTGAATATGAGAACTTTAAGAGGAAGAGGGAAGTGTGTGCAATTGTTGGGAGGTCTTATAATAGCCCAGCAATTTTCAGGTTCAACGTTCTGCCAATTAATGAAGGAAACTATTCAAGATAGCGAAAATTTAAGTGCTGTTAATTTAAGGGAAGATCATGCATCAAGGAAAAGCTGCTGTAGTAAAGAGGCTTAGAATCAGTGCTCTGAGATGAATAGATAAAGGAGACTGTGGTACAATGAAGGTGAATGATTTTTTTGTTTGTTTGTTTTTGAGACTGAGTTTCACTCTTGTTGTCCAGGCTGGAGGGCAATGGCGCGATCTCAGCTCACTGCAACCTCCGCCTCCCGGGTTCAAGCAAATCTCCTGCCTCAGCTTCCAAAGTTGCTGTTATTACAGGCACCAATCACCATACCCAGTTAATTTTTTGTATTTTTAGTAGAGACAGGGTTTTGCTGTGTTGACCAGGCTGGTCTTGAACTCCTGACCTCAGGTGATCCACCTGCCTCGGCCTTCCAAAGTGCTGGGATTACAGGCGTGAATCACTGTGCCCAGCCAAAGGTGAATGAATTTTAAGCTAGTTAAGGCATTGTTGCAAGTGTACATATAAAGTGCAGTTTTCTTTTAATTTGGTTGTGATTGAGCCTGTAACTTATGGTGGGAGTTACAAGCCAAACCATCAGCTCAATTTTACAGATACGCATTTAAAACTATATTATCAGAGGTCAGGAGATTTGAGCACTAATCATTTATTTTATCAGCATTGTCTATTGCTTTTGGTCTGAAAAGCACCAAATCAATAGCATTCTCTTTAGTCTTTTAGCAAAATAAAAAGTATAGATCTGCTAAGCAATGATAGCTATACAACAAAAATTATTTTTGTGAATGGATACTATTTTTTATGCATTGAATTTGTCATGTATTTATGGGTATAATGATCTTTTATGTTAGTACCTTATCGTGGATAGTAATTTAAGTGTGTAAACATAGTTTAGAAGTGGGAAGCCAGGTAGAAGTTTTACAAGAACATTTAAGATGGACAGGGGGCCTAAAAAGGCTTGCTATGGGAGGTTATACAGAGTTGACATATCTCTAAATAGAATGTTGAAGAAAAGTAGAGGCACGGACAGGCTAAGAAGAATAAATAAAACAAAGCTTTCTGGTAAGGGTGAGGAATTGTGTGAGTTGTGACTCAGAAGCAAAAAAATATTTTAAACATGGGAGTGGCATATGTCTTTTTTATAGGCTACTTTTATTTGAAGAAAAAAAAATGAGAGAGAAATCCCTCTCCCTGTACTCAAGAGCTATCTTTAGATATGAATCTTAAAGCAATATCAAAACTGCATGATCTAGCAAGACATGTGTTTCCTCAAAGCATGTTATAAAACTCTGCCTGATCATGAACATACTAACTTTTTCATTATCAAATGTTTTTGTAGATGTTATTCCACAATCTATGCAAGATTTGCTGGGTATGAATAATGACTTTCCTCCAAGAGCACATTGCCTGGTAAGATGGTAGGTATATCTTTTACTCAGTATCTTTTAGTATGTGTGTTGCGGGGGACCTCAACACTGTCCCCAAGTTCAGTGATTTGCTAAGAAGACTCAGAGGACTCAGCATTTAATTGCAGCTGATTTATTGCAGAGACAGGATACAGGGCAAAATCTGCAAAGGGAAAAAACACATGAGGCAAAGTCCAGAGGAAGTACAAGCTTTTAAGAATCCTTTCCTAATGGAGTCAGGCAAGATGTACTCAGTTCCCTCAGCAACAAATTGTGACAAAGTATGTGAAACATTGTCTATCAGGGACAGTGTTAGAGGCTCAGTGTCCCAGGTTTTTAATTAGGGGGCTGGTCATATAAGCACCCTTTAACTGGTATATACCAAAATTTCAGGCTCCCAGAAGGAAAGCAGGTGTTCAGCATAAATTACATTGTTTGCATAAACAATTTAGGCTTAGTGAGCAGCTTAATCAGTTCTGGGAATGGTGAGAACCCTCCCCAAATCCCATTTCCCAGCTGTTGGCCAAGAGTTAACCTTGCAAGCAGGCTTTTCTTTTCTTTTTTATTTTTTTGGTTTGTTTTTTCTTTCAGTTTTTTTTGTTTTTAATTATTGTGGATATATAGTAGTTTTACATATGTAATAGTTGTACATATTTATCTTTTTTTCAAAAGAAATGATAAATGCTTGAGGTGATGGATTCCCCAATTAAACGTTCCAATTCCATTCTTTTATTTATCTTGACATATACAACAAATTATTGTTAACTATAGGCACCCTATTTTGCTACTGAATGCTAGGTCTTACTTTTTCTATCCAAGTGTATTTTTGTCCCATTAACCATCCCCTCTTTATGCCCTGCTCCCCATTACCCTTCTAAGCCTCTGGTAATTCTACTTAGAGATATGTCAACTCTGTATCACCTCCCATAGCTAGCCTTTTTAAGCCTCCTGGCCATCTTAAGTCTTCTTGTAAAACTTCTACCCAGCTTCCCACTTCTAACCCATGTTTACACACTTAAATGACTATCCATAAGACACTAACATCATTCTATTCTCTTATCTCCGTGAGTTCAGTTTGTTTGTTTTTTTAGCTCCCACATATTAGTGAAAACGTGCAATACTTGTCTTTCTGTGCCTGGCTTATTTCACTTAAATGTCTTTCAGTTCCTTCTATGCTCTTGTAAATGACAGGATTTCATTCTTTTTTATGGCTGAATAATATTACATTGTGTATATGTACCACATTTTCTTTATTCATTCATCTACTGATGGGTACTTAGGTTGATTCCATATCTTGGTTATTGTGAATAATGCTGTAGTAAACATGGGAGTGGAGATATCCCTTCAGTATACTGATTTCCTTTCTGCAAGCAGGCTTTTTTTGTGAAACAGAGTCTCGCTCTGTCGCCCAGGCTGGAGTGCAGTGGCGCGATCTCGGCTCACTGCAACCTCTGCCTCCCAGGTTCATGTCATTCTTCTCCCTCAGCCTCCCAAGTAGCTGGGACTACACGTGTCCACCACCACACGCAGCTGATTTTTTGTATTTTTAGTAGAGACGGGGTTTCACTGTGTTAGCCAGGATGGTCTCGATCTCCTGACCTCGTGATCCGCCCACCTCGGCCTCCCAAAGCGCTGGGATTACAGGCGTGAGCCACCGCGCCCGGCCGCAGGCAGGCTTTTTTAAGGATAGCGGTCACAGGCCTGCTGGTTCATCTTTTCTGCACAATGTATTTCATAATCCAGGGTAGTGCTTAACTGTAGTCTCATGACAAGCATGGAACATTTAAATATCATAGAAATTTTAATACATATTATTGAATATTGAAATGAACTCAATATGTTGGATGTTGATCTGTTATGTGATAAAATCAAAACTCACTGTGTCTAAACTATAAATGTGATACATTAATGTAAGAGGTACAATCTTACCCCTCTTATCTGTGGTTTTGCTTTCTGCGGTTTCAGTTACCTGTGGTCAAGTGTAGTCTGAAAATATTAAATGGAAAATTTCAGGCAAAAACAACAAGTTTTAAATTGCATGCTGTTCTGAGTAGTATGGTGAAGTCTTGGGCCATTCTGTCCTGGAAGTGAATCATGCCTTTGTCCAGTGTATCTACATTGTATACACTACCTGCCCCTTAGGCACTTAGTAGTCATCTTGGTTATCGGATTGACAAATCACAAGAAGAAGGGTGAGTATAGTACAATAAGATATCTTGAGAGAGAGAGAGAGACCACATTTATATAACTTTTATTACAAAATATTGTCGTAACTGTTCTATTGGTACTATATATAGGAAAAAACAGTACATACAGGCTTTGATACCATCTGCAGTTTCAAGCATCCACTAGGGGTCTTGGAACTTACCTTCCACAGATAAGGAGGGACTATTTACATCACATTTAAAAGGTCTCTTCTGTCTTTTTCAGTTATTCCAAGTGTCTGTGAACTTTATTTATTTTGGATGGAGTGGTCTTAGAACAAACTACCACCAAAATGGCCCTAGTAAAGAGTATATATTTAAGAAAGGAGACCTAGTTAAAGGAAGTTTATATACTGGTTTGAAATTATTCTATTGTTATCAATTGGTCTTTTGATTTTTTTAAATTAAAGAATTCTAAGGTAGGGGAAAATGACATTAATCTGTGTTTATCTTTTTCTTCATTTCATATAGCAAATAGGCTGTGTAGCACTTTAAAAAAAGAAAATTATTTGCAAATGCAGGTAAACGGGATAGTGTTTCATAAATATTCCTCTTTTAGTATGACCTTTTAAAAATTGTTCACTTAAACAACTAAAAAAGAAATGTAATAATTATATCTATTAAATTTAATTTAATCCTTCCACATTCCGTTCTGGCCTTTTAAAATATGAATATATACATTTAATGTGACTAAATTTATCAGAAGGCAGCATAGTATCAGAGCATGAGCTTTGTATGCATTCATTCATTCAACATTAATTGAACACTTACTTACTGTTTGGCTACATACTGAATTAGGTTTAATTCCTAACTCAGGTACTTAGTATCTCTGCAACTTTGGGCAAGTTACTTAATTTCTTGTAGTTTGTTTCTACACTGGTAAACTAAGAATAATAAATAATATGCACTTCCAGAGTAGTTATGAGGATCAAATAAGATAATGGCACCTAGTATGTTTATCAAAATCTAAATGCTATTAACATGATTTCAGCCTTTTGGTATGTATTTCCTCACTGTTACATAGTTTGTGGTCAAAATATTAAATGAAGTAATGAAACCTTTCTATATATTAATATAAATAACTTGTTAGTAGGGTGGTTTTTGTAACCTTTCCATTTACTTTTAAAAATATTTTTAAAATAAACGTAGTAAAATTGGACTTTTTGTGGAGGTGAGCAGTTCTCTGAACTTCAACACTATATAGTTTTTTACTAGTATCAAAATCAGGAGATAGAACAGTTCTATAACACCCCCTCACCTCTGCTGCCAAAAAAAAGCCCTATTGTCCCTTTTGTCTCTTAGTAAGCATAGGCACGTCCTTCCCACTTTTTTTTTTTTTTTTTTTTTTTTTAAAGAGACAGGTCTTACTCTGTCACCCAGGCTGGAATACATTGGTGCAATCATGGGTACTGTAGCCTTGAACTCCTGGGCTCAAGTGATCCTTCTGCCTCAGCCTCTTGAGTATCTAGAACTACAGGTGCACAGCACCATGCCCGGCTAAGTTGGGTTTTTAATTTTTTGTTGAGACAGTGTCTTGCTATGTTGCCTGGGCTGGTCTTAAACTCCTGGCCTCAAGTGATCCTCCCACCTCAGCCTCCCAAAGTACTGGGATTATAGGTGTGAGCCACTGTACCTGACTACACTCCCGACATCCTTATAATCCCTGGAATCCCTGATCTTTCTTGGTCACTATAGTTTTGTCTTTTTGAGAGTGTCATATAAATAGAATTCTACTGTATGTAAATAGAATTCTACTGTATGTGACCATTGGTGACTGGCTTTTAAAACAGCATGGTGCCTTTGAAATCCTTTGAGGTGATTTTGCTTATCAATAGTTTGTTCCTTTTTATTGCTGAGTAGTATTTTATTGTAAGGATATACCAAGCTGTTTATTCAGTCATTTGTTGAGGGTTATTAGGATTGTTTTTAGGTTTTGGCATTTTTAAATAGAGCTATACTATAAATATTTGTATACAGATTTTTGTGTGAAAACACATTTTCAGTTCACTTGGGTAGATACCTAGAGTAGTATTGCTAAGTCATGTGGTAAGTGTATGTTTATAGGAAACTGCAAAACATTTCTAGAGTAGTTGTACCATTTTGCATTCCCACCAACAATGTATGAAAATTCCAGTTTCTACATCCTTACCAGCACTTGGTATTGTCAGTATTTGTTTTTAGCCATTCTTAGTAGGTGCATAGTGGTATCCTAATTTTAATTTTGAACATCTTTTGTGTGTTTATTTGTCCATTTATATCTTCTCTGTATTAACAGTGTCCAAGTCTTTTGCACATGTTTTAATTGGGTTGTTTGTTTTCTTTTTTGGGGGTGGGGGTTGTTTGTTTTCTTACTGTAAAGTTTTGAGAGTTCGTTGTATACTTTGGATGTAAATCTTTTTTATAATGTGTGATTTCCAAAAATTTTCTAGAAAAGACAGCACTAAGAGAAATGAAAAGATTATCTGTAACAGATAAGACTGTAACTTATCTTTTAATTTCTCTTACTATGTCTTTTCTAGAACAAAAGTTATAAAATTGAATGAAGTTCAGTTTTATCAATTTTTAATTTTATGGATTGTGCTTTTGGTGCCATGTCTGAGGACTTTTTGCTCTAGGTCACAAATCTTTCTCCTATTAAAAAATTATTTTATTTTGGAATTATTCAAAATCTGAGGGTGAAAGCAGCTGTTTATGGATGCTGGGGATGGTGGTAGCAGATCCATTACCCAGCTGGCAAAAGGGGTGGCAGTGGCCTGTAATATTCTTTCCAAAAACCCCTAATCCCAATATATCCATTTTGATATTTAGATGTTACCTGATTTCTTTCAGCAGTGTCTTACAGTTTTCAGCACGAAGATCCTGTAAATGTTATATATTATGTTTCTACTTGTTGCTTTCTTATAAAGGAGGTATTGTAATGATATTATTTTAAAAATTTTTCATTTCCAGTTGTTCGTTTCTAGTACGTAGGAATATGGCTGATTTTGAGGGGTTAACCTTGTATCCTGTAACCTTGCTAAACACAATGACTAGTTCTAGGAGTTGTCATTTCTTTGGGATTTTCTATATATACAATCACTGTCTCTGAATATGGATAGTATTATTTCTTTTCTAATCTCTGTTCTTTTTTAAAAATATGTATTACAAGATACCATGAAGCAGTCTGTTCATTTTTTTTTTTCTGTTTAAAACTGGCTAGGGCTTCCAGTAAAATATTGAATAGGAGTTGCTTATGTCAGGGGGACAGCATTTAGTCTTTTACTGTTAAGTGTGATGTTAGCTGTAGGTTTTTTCGTAGATGCTCTTTATCAGATTGAGAAAATTCCCTTTTGTTCCTGCTTTGCTGAGAGTTTTTATTATGAATGGATGTTGAATTTTGTCAAATCCTTTTTCTGTTTAAATTGATATGATTGTTGTTTTCTGCTTAAATTGATATGATTTATTTTCTTTAGATTTTTAATATGTTGATTGCATTGACTGATTTTTGGATATATAACCAGCTTTGCATTCTCAAGTTAAACTCCACTTCTTTGTGGTGCAATTTGTATTTCTGTGTGTGTGTGTGTGTGTGTTCGTGTGTATGTATGTGTATTGCTGTATTTGATATGCTAATAGTTTGTTGAGGACTTCAGTGTCTATGTTCATGAGGGATGTTGGTCTGTAATTTTCTTTTCTCCTGCTTTGGTTTTGGTATCAGAGTAATGTTGGCCTTATAATGTGAGTCAGAAAGTATTTTGTTCTCTTTTATTTTCTTTGAGAGAGTGTAAAATTTTTTTTTTTTTTTTAACCGTTTGATAGAATTTGCCTTTGAAACTTTCTGAGCCTGGCATTCTCATTTTATTGAGGTGGCAATTCCTTCTAGGGTCCAGGATTTAAGCAGAAGTCTCAGTTCCAGTACCTTGTCTCATGTATACCCATATCCCTGAGAGGTCATTCAAAACATTACAACCTCTGTAGTGATTTGGATTGATGGAGTAAATCTAAATATAAAGGATACAGAAGGAAGCTTGTGTGTTTAGGTTATATAGCAGAGAGACTGGTAATCTCATCAGAAAGATAGGCAGCTTCCAAGTCCCAGGGCCTCGTAAGCAGAGGCACAGTTGTGGATGATGATATCTGAGTGATATTGTGCTTCTGGAAGCCCAGTTTCTGGGTGTAGACTTATTTATATTTATTATTATGAGACTGGGGCATTCTTGGACATAGCCTAATCTGGATGCATGCCAGAGACCACTTTCCCTGGGCTGGGTGTACCTTACCATCTCAGAGTTATATAATTCACATTATGACTGCTAGGCTAAAATACATGGTATTGTCAGGCGTAAACAGACTTTTCTTCCATCATTCTTGTTCTCTTCAGTCTAGCACAGCATAGTCAGTTTTGCAAACAGTTTTATAAGTCAAACTAACAGACTTTCAGCAGTAAAAGGCTTACCCTGTAAGATCCCAGCTCCCAGTGCCCAGCTGTTAGGGCCTATAGCCAAAGCTGATCATCCCCTGGTATTTTTCAGTCACCTTCTATGCTCACTTTTGCCTTTCAGTATACTCTTTGTTTCTGTCACCCAGGAATCTCCTTTTTATTATTTCAAATTCAGCTGTGTATTTTGACAGCATTGTCATATTTGATCAGGTATTTCTGTGTGTTTTGGGACAAGGAGGGCCTGTGTCATGTTAGTTTGCCGTATGGTTGGAAGTCACTTTCAGTTTTGTCTTACTTGACCTTTCTTAAAGTTTAGGAAGCCAACAACAAAGCTTTTGAGAACTGTTTAAAAGTTAAGCATATTAAATGTATGTGTATTTTCTTTTATTCAACAAATATAATTTTTAAACATTTACTCTGATCCAGATACAGAAATATCAAGAATAAAACATGGTTACTGCCTTAGTAATCTATGGGATTAATAGAAAGATAAGGGAGTAGACAACAATAACATTTTGTGATAAATGCTCTCATAGGAGGCAGAACACAAGTTTGATGGAAACTCATAGGAGGTACCTGTAATTCAGACAGATTAAGTCAGGAAAATGTTTCCAGACAAGATGATACCTCACATGAATCCTGAAAGACAAGTGAGAATAAACCAGGTGAATAAGCTTAATTAATAAGTTAGGTAAAAAATACTTGAGGCAGAATTAGTAGAGGTGATGATGTTTAAATGAACTTTTGAAACTTGTAGGTAGTTTGGTAAGGTTGGGTATAGCAGTAGAGGGTTGGGAATGGGAAAAGATGAGAAGGACTTTGGTATGTGGGTATTTTAAGACTAATGTGAACCGGACATCTTAAGAGGATTTCATAATATTCTCCTTCTGTTTTATTCATATAATTTTTATTGTAATTGTTAATAAATACATTTCTCAAAAATTTCAAGGATACAGATTACTTGTAATGCTTCAGAGATACTGAAGAATAACATACCCAGAAGTTTTCACCTAAACATTTATTTAAATTTGAATTTTAAAAAGTTAAACCAGAATTAAAGCAATGACAATGAAAATTTGAAAACGATTTTGCAATATATGCATCTGTACTTATTTATACCATAAATATACAATTAGTATAGGTTGACCCTGTCAGAGTGATTTAAAATTAATATATGATTAACTTATATTTTCAAATCAAATTCTAGAAAATAGATTTTTGGCATTTATGTCCAATGCTCAATTTTGGTAGTTCGAGTTTGTCTATTAATCTTTATCTATTTTGAGATCTTCTAGTTTCAGTTTTCATATCAAGCACCTCTCAGATTAGCTCCAAGCCTGTTTAACTTTGTTAAGGGACTTTTATAAAAGTGGACTTTAAAAGATATGTGGGCATGATCAATTTTATGTTCTTGGCAATGTAATTGATCTTAATGATGTGTTTTGCTGGATGTATTTCAGCCTTCTAATATACCAATCCTTTAAATACTTTTCTTTTTTTTTTTTTCTTTAAATATCTTCTAGTGGGTGTTTCCTGAAACCATCATTACAGATTTATTCTCTTGATTGTTATGCTTCATGATAATATAAATAGCCCTGGAAATGACACAGACTTTAACCGGAGCAAACATTTATGTCCAAATGGAAATTCATGAGCAGAGATTTTAATAGGAAGGTGTGGTAGGCAAGATAATGAACCCTGCTAGCCCCCAGAGATGGTCCACAACCTAAATCTTAGAACCTGTGAATATAAGTTATGTGGCAAGAGGAATTAAGGGAGCATTAACATTAACATTGCTTAGCAATAGACTTTAAGGTAGGGAGATTTATCCTGGATTATCTGGGTGGACCCAGTATAATCACAGGAGTTCTTAAAAGTGGAAGAGGGAGACAGAGGAGAGTTAGTGTCATAGCGGTATGAGAAGAACTTGGTCCCAGTAATGTAGGTTTTTAAGATGGAAGAAGAGGGCCATGAGCCAAGGAATGAGGGTAAGCCTCTAGAAACTGGAATGGGTTCTGCGCTAGAGCCTCCCGAAGGGACACAGCCTTGCTGCCACCTTGAATTTAGCCTTGTGAGACCTGTTTCAGACTTCTGACCTGCAGAACTATAAGATGATCAATCTGTGTTTTTTTAAGTCACCAAACTTGTAGTAATTTATTACAGCAGCAATATGAACTAATACAGAAAGTAACAGCATGAAAGCTGTAGATGCCTGGAGAGGCTCTACTGAGAGTGGAACAATACACTGAAAGCACAGCTAGGTTTAAGGGAGGACACATTTTGTCCCCATGGCTCTGCCTTTGTTGAGCGTTGTCTTTGGGTCTTTAGCTTTAGTCATGCTTTATTGGTCACCACAAAGGAACAGTCCACAAATAATCTTGTGAAAACTGTGTAGTTGAATAATTATTATGGCTTTTAAGAAATATTCATTTTTGGCTGGGCACGGTGGCTCATGCCTGTAATCCCAGCACTATGGGATGCCAAGGCGGGCAGATCACGAGGTCGGGATTTCGAGACCAGCCTGGCCAACATAGTGAAACCTCGTCTCTACTAAAAATAACAAAAATTAGCCGGGCGTGGTGGCGCACACCTGTAGTCCCAGCTACTTGGGAGGTTGAGGCAGGAGAATTGCCTGAACCCGGTAGGCAGAGGTTGCAGCAAGTCAAGATCGCACAACAGACTGGGCGACAGTGCGAGACTCCGTCTCAAAAAAAAAAAAAAATTCATTTTTGTGATTTTTTTTTTTTTTTTTTGAGACGGAGTCTCGCTGTATTGCCAGGCTGGAGTGCAGTGGCGAAATCTTGGCTCACTGCAACCTCTGCCTCCTGGGTTCAAGCAGTTCTCCTGCCTCAGCCTCCCGAGTAGATGGGATTACAGGCATATGCCACCAAGCCTGGCTAATTTTTAGTATTTTAGTAGAGATGGGGTTTCAATGTGTTGCCCAGGCTGGTCTTGAACTCCTGAGCTCAGGCACTCTGCCCACCATGGCCTCCCAAAGTGCTAGGATTACAGGCACGAGCCACCGTGCCCAGCCTTATTTTTGTGACTTTAATGTATTTTTTTGCTGGTAATAGAGATACATGTAAAAGAACCTGACAGTTTTGAGAAACCAGCATTTTAGACTAGCCCTAAGGACCTGTAAAATGTTTTCATTCTTCCAAAAGTGAATGTTAAGAGGACTTCTTGTAATGGCAGTGTGAAGTGGTTAGTGATTCCTCTTTGCTAAAGGGGAATTTTTTTTAAAAGGCATTAAACTGGACAGAACTGTCAAAAAACAACCATTTCTGGCTCCTCTTCCTGTAGCTGTTTCTGTCACTTCCCCTCTTCTCTCTAATCTATGTTGGTGATAACTGAGCTTTCTAGTCTAGGCTGGCCATGAAAATACCACCTCTGTTGCCAGATGAGCAGGTTTAATTCTTTGTTGCGGGGGGAGGGAAGGTACAAAAACTTTTGCCTTTGCCAAGCAAAAGGAACAGATTCTGTTGGGAACAGATGGGTAAAACCTGTACCTTTGTTAGACCAAGGTTGCAGTCCCAATTCGAGGCAAGTGATGGATTAGTCAGAAATTTAACAAGGAGATCTTGTATTACAGCCATAGAAAGACAGATACCCTCTCTACACATCCCTAGATGACAGGAAAACTACATATATGCAGGAGAGACCCAGCAGAGCTCAAACTGGAGTGCCAGTTGCAATTTTGAATGCATTCCCCAACCCACACACAGATCATTTAGCAGAAAGTGAAAGGAAAACCTTATAGGCTCAGGTGTTTGGGCATGATCTGTGCTCAAATTATTGGTTTACCTGCAAACTATACAGACAAGAGGTAGCTGCTAGAGAGCCAGGCTAAAACATTGAAAATAAGAATAAAGCAATGGAATAGAGATATCAGAGGCTGCACACTGTTGAGGAGACAGTTTCCTCAGTGTAAGTCCAGGCAAGTTACGAAATACAAACAAATTGAAAAAGCTAACAACCCTCAGAAAAGTTAAACAGAATATGGTCTTGCTACAATGTATTATCAAAATATAGAGTTTTCAGCCACAAATTACTAGATGTACAATGAAACAGAAAAGTGTGACCCATACAAGGGGAAAAAATAGTAGAAATGGACTCTTAGTGGGTCTAGATATTAGATTTAGCAATAACATCAAAATATTTATTACAAGTATGTTGAGAGAATTGAAGGAAAGGGTCTTCAAAGAAATACTAACAGTGATTTACATAGGAATCTCAATAAATAGAAACTGTAATAAAGAACCAAATGGTGGCCAGGCGTGGTGGCTCATGCCTGTAATCCCACCACTTTGGGAGGCTGAGGTGGGCAGATCAACTGAGGTCAAGAGTTCAAGACCAGCCTGGACAACATGGTGAAACCCTGTCTCTACTAAAAATACAAAATAAATAAATAAATAAATAAATAAAATTAGCTGGGTGTGGTGGTATGTGCCCATGGTCTCAGCTACTCAGGAGGCTGAGATAGGAGAATCACTTGAACCCAGGAGGCGGAGGCCGCAGTAAGTTGAGATACTGCCACGGCACTCCAGCCTGGGCAACAGAGCGAAACTCCATCTCAAAACAAACAAACAAACAAAAAAACAAATGGAAACTCCAGAGTTGAAAAGTATAATTGAAATGAACTTTCTTCACATGGGCTCAAAAGCAGATCTGAGATGATAGAAGAAAGAGTTGGGGGATTTGAAAGATTAACAGAAATTGTCCAGTCCAAAGAACAGAGAAAAAAGTTTGGAGAAAAAACAGAACTTCTGAGATCTGTGGGTCAGTGTCAAGTGTTCCAAAGCATGCATGTAATGGGACTCCCAGGTGAAGAGAAAGAAAGTGGTAGAAAAACAAATGTGAGCTCTCCCTCTCCCCCTCCCCCCTCCCCCTCTCCCCCTCCCCCTCTCCCCCTCCCCCTCTCTCCATGGTCTCCCTCTGATGCCAAGCTGAACCTGGACTGTACTGCCGCCATCTCGGCTCACTGCAACCTCCCTGCCTGATTCTCCTGCCTCAGCCTGCCGAGTGCCTGGGATTGCAGGCACGTGCCACCACGCCTGACTGGTTTTCGTATTTTTTTGGTGGAGACGGGGTTTCGCTCTGTTGGCTGGGCTGGTCTCCAGCTCCTAACTGCGAGTGATCTGCCAGCCTCGGCCTCCGGAGGTGCCGGGATTGCAGACGGAGTCTCGTTCACTCCGTGCTCAATGTTGCCCAGGCTGGAGTGCAGTGGCGTTATCTCAGCTCGCTACAACCTCCACCTCCCAGCCGCCTGCCTTGGCCTCCCAAAGTGCTGAGATTGCAGCCTCTGCCCGGCCGCCACCCCGTCTGGGAAGTGAGGAGCGTCTCTGCCTGGCCGCTAATCGTCTGGGATGTGAGGAGCCCCTCTGCCTGGCTGCCCAGTCTGGGAAGTGAGGAGCGCCTCTTCCCAGCCGCCATCCTGTCTAGGAAGTGAGGAGCGTCTCTGCCTGGCCGCCCATCGTCTGAGATGTGGGGAGCGCCTCTGCCCCGCCGCCCCGTCTGGGATGTGAGGAGCACCTCTGCCCAGCCGTGACCCTGTCTGGGAGGTGAGGAGCATCTCTGCCCGGCTGCCCCGTCTGAGAAGTGAGGAGCCCCTCCGCCCGGCAGCCGCCCCGTCTGAGAAGTGAGGAGCCCCTCCGCCCGGCAGCCACCCCGTCTGGGAAGTGAGGAGCCCCTCCGCCCGGCAGCTGCCCCATCTGGGAAGTGAGGAGCGTCTCCGCCTGGCAGCCGCCCCATCCAGGAGGTGGGGGGTGCCTCCGCCCGGCCGCCGCCCCGTCCAGGAGGTGGGGGGTGCCTCTGCCCCGCGGCCCCTTCTGGGAAGTGAGGAGCCCCTCTGCCTGGCCGCCACCCCGTCTGGGAGGTGTACCCAACAGCTCATTGAGAACGGGCCATGATGACAATGGCGGTTTTGTCGAATAGAAAAGGGGGAAATGTGGGGAAACGATAGAGAAATCAGATTGTTGCTGTGTCTGTGTAGAAAGAAGTAGACATAGGAGACTCCATTTTGTTCTGTACTAAGAAAAATTCTTCTGCCTTGGGATGCTGTTAATCTATAACCTTACCCCCAACCCCGTGCTCTCTGAAACATGTGCTGTGTCCACTCAGGGTTAAATGGATTAAGGGCGGTGCAAGATGTGCTTTGTTTAACAGATGCTTGAAGGCAGCATGCTCCTTAAGAGTCATCACCACTCTGTAATCTCAAGTATCCGGGGACACAAACACTGCGGAAGGCCGCAGGGTCCTCTGCCTAGGAAAACCAGAGACCCTTGTTCACTTGTTCATCTGCTGACCTTCCCTCCACTATTGTCCTATGACCCTGCCAAATCCTCCTCTGCGAGAAACACCCAAGAATCATCAATAAATACTAAAAATAAATAAAAAAATTAAAAAATTAAAAAAAAGCAAGCTGGAAAAAAAAAGAAAGGAAAAACAAATGTGAAGAAATAATGGCTGAGAATTTTCCAAATTTGATTAAAAACACTCAGAACTGGAAGTCTTAGTGAATCTTAAGTAGGATAAACACAAAAGAGAACCACCCCTAGACATAGTATGGGCAACCTGCTGAATCCCTTAGATGGAAAGAAAATCTTATAGGCAGCAAGAGAAAAATGACTTCTCATGTACTAGAGAACAATACCCTTGGCTGACTTCTCATCAGAAACAGTGGAGGCCAGAGGGCAGTGCAACGACACAAAGTTCTGAAAGGGAGAAAAAAAAAAAAAAACCACTGTTGACCGAGAATTCTATATCCAGTGAAACTATATTTCAAAAATAAAGATGAAATAATGACATTCTTATGTAAACAAAGATTGGCAGAATTCATCCTTGCCTTACAAGTAATACTAAAAGACATAGAAGGTAACTTGAATCCATAGAAAAGAATGAAGAGCATTGGAAATACTCTAGTAAATACAATAAATATATTCTTATAATTAAAAAAAAGCGTAAGATTGCTTAAGCAATAATGACAGCACTATATGGTTGGGTTTATAACATATGTAATATGTAATATATGTGACAATATTGCACAAAGGAAGAGGGGGAAGGAATGGAGTTATACTATATAAAATTGGTAGATTTTACTAGAATAACCTGAATAGATTATAAATTAAAGATGTGTATTATAGTATCTAAAAAAGTTACTAAAAATAAATTCAAAAAATGAATTTGTTTGAACACCTCCAGTTACCCAGGTATTTTTGTAAGTGATAGGTATTTAACTTTTTTATGCCATTTTTTAAAAGAGGTCCTTAATCTATTTCTTTCTAAGGTAATATATGTGAGAGTTGTAGAATGGTAGCATTCAAAGTAAGTGGTATGGCTGGGCGCGGTGGCTCACGCCTGTAATCCCAGCACTTTGGGAAGCCGAGGTGGGTGGATCACGTGGTCAGGAGATCGAGACCATCCTGGCTAACATGGTGAAACCCCGTCTCTACTAAAAATACAAAAAAATTAGCCAGGTGTGGTGGCACATGCCTGTAATCCCAGCTACTCGGGAGGCTGAGACAGGAGAATCACTTGAACCTGGGAGATGGAGGTTGCAGTGAGCCGACATTGTGCCATTGCACTCCAGCCTGGGCAAGAAGAGTGAAACTCCATCTCAAAAAAAAAAAAAAAAAAAACCACACAAAATAAGTGGTATGGTTTTATGATTTGCCTATGTGAGAGTAACAACAAATATATCAAATATTGGTTAACATTTTGTTGTTGTTACTTTTGATCTTTATTGGTACAGGAAAGAAAAATGCATCTTAAAACAAAAATGAATGGTTGATTGTCCTACCTTTCTCATTTGGAGGATGGGATGCTAAAACACATTTATATTTAAATATAGTATTTAGTATACATATGCAACCTATTATTCAGATGAAACAGTTCTTTCATTAAGAAGTGCAATCGTGAAATTTTAATTTGTGTTGTTACATTTGATCTCCTAATAAATTTAAGTTACTGGGCTAGAAATTGTAGGAAATATAATGATTTATTAATGAAACTCACCCTAGTAGGTATGTAGTGGTCTCTCACTGTTGTTTTAATTTCACTTCCCTGATTACATGTGATATGGAACATCTTTTCATACGCTTGTTTGCTATCTTTATATCTTCTTGGGTGAGGTGTCTGGTTGAAGTCTTTGGGGCTTTTTTTTTTTTTTTTTTTAGCTTCGATTATGTTCTTATTTTTGAGTTTTAAGAGTTCTCTGTAGATTCTAGATAACAGTCCTCTATCTGAAAATGTCTTTTGCAAATATTTTCTCCCAGACTATGGTTTTCTCTTTCATTCTCTTGACAGTGTCTTTTGCAGAGCAAAAAATTTTAATTTTAATGAAGTCTAGCGTATCAGTTTGTTCTTTTCTGGATTGTGCCTTTGGTGTTGCATCTAAAAGGCCATCAACAAACTCAAAGTTATCTAGATTTTATTCTGTGTTCTAGGAGTTTTATAACTTTGCATTTTATATTCAGGTCTGTAATCCATTTTAAGTTAGTTTTTGTGGAGAATGTAAAGCCTATCTAGATTAATTTTTTTGTATGTGGATGTCCAGTTGTTCTAACACCATTTGTTGAAAAGACTATCTCCATTGTATTGCCTCTTTTCCTTTTCAGAGATTAGTTGACTATATTTATCTGGGTCTATTTCTAGGCTGTCTATTCTGTTCCATTGATCCCTATTTGTTCTTTTGCCATTACCACACTGTATTGATTTCTGTAGCTTTATAGTAGTGCTTGAAGTTTGATAGTGTTAGTTCTCCAACTTTCTTCTTCAATATTTTATTGGCTACTTTGAGTCTTTTTTTGCTTCTGCTTGTGAACTTTAAACTCAGTTTGTGGATATCCTCACGATAACTTGCTGAGATTTTGATTGAGATTGCATTGAATCTGTAGATGAAGTTGGAAAGAACTAATATCTTGATAATATTATCTTCCTATCCATGAATATAGAATATTTCTTTATTATGTGTGTGTGTGGTGGTATTGGTGGTGGTAACCATAATTATTTTGCCACTCCTCTATTGAAGAATATTTAGATTGTTTCTAGATTTTTACAATTAAATTAAAATATTATAGTGAAAATCACTGTACATACACCTTTTTGCATTTGTATGAATGGTTTTGTAGCATAGATATAAAGAAATATGTAATTCGTTTGAGTTTTGTCCATTTTAAATATTGATATATTCTTCCCTTTTGCTCTCCAAAAAAAAATTTTTTTTTTTTAAATTTTTTATTAAGAGACAGTGCCTTGCTCTGTCACCAGGCTGGAGTGCAGTGGCGCAATCTCGGCTCCCTGCAAGTTCCACCTCCTGGGTTCACGCCATTCTCCTGCCTCAGCCTCCTGAGTAGCTGGGACTACAGGCGCCCACCACCACGCCCAGCTAATTTTTTTGTATTTTCAGTAGAGATGGGGTTTCACCATGTTAGCCAGGATGGTCTCGATCTCCTGACCTCATGATCCGCCTGCCTCGGCCTCCCAAAGTGCTGGGATTACAGGTGTGAGCCACCGCTCCCGGCCTTTGTATATTTTCTTTTGAGTGACATCCATCCAAGTCCTTTGCCCATTTTAAAATCTGGTTGGTTGTTTTTTGTTGTTGTTGTTGATTTTCGCTTATTTTTTTTTAAAGCTCCCACTTAATGTTAGTTTACTTTTGATGAAGACATAGTCTCAGGATTCAAGTAGACCTATTGGGGAAAAAGTAGTGACTTATATTGACATTTTAAAGATCATAAAGAAGAGAGTACATTTATCAAGAGTGATATTTGAGGTAAATCCTTTTTTTTTTTTGAGATGAGGTTTCACTCTGCTTCCCAGGCTGGAGTGCAGTGGTGTGATGATGGTTCACTACAGCCTTGACCTCCTGGCCTCAAGCAGTTCTCCCACCTCAGCCTCCCAAGCTGCTGGGACTACAGGCGCTCTCCACCATGCCCAGCTAATTTTTACAATTTTTTGTAGAGAGTGGGTCTTGCTATGTTGCCTAGGCTGGTCTTGAACTCCTAAGCTCAAGTGATCCTCCTGTCTTGGCCTGCCAAGATACTGGCATTACAGGTGTGAGCCACCACACCTGGCAAGGTAAATCTTTAAAGAATTTGTCAGGATTTGTGTATTTAGTAATGGCAGTAGAATGGATGGGGGGAGACATTTTATCAATAGATAGAGGAAAGAAAGGCTTAGGGGATAGAAGGTAGATTGCAGATAAATGGCAATTCAGTTTGGCTTGTTACTCATGGCTTGTATACAGTGGCATTGTGTGTGTGTACAGTAAGAAGGTTAGCAACAGCTATCAGTGTTAAAATGCAAATGTTCTTTTATCCAGCAACCACTAGAAATTTATTATAGAGATATAGATGTAGAAAAACAGTTGCAGTATTGTTGCAGCAGCATAAAACTGGAAATAAAGTACTGATCAATAGGGGATTGTCCTTTTGAAAAGAAGCTTTACAAAGTGTATACAAATAATATAATTGTATTTGAGGGTAGGGTGGTTACGCAAATAAATGGAACATTTCTGGAAGAATAACCAAGAAACTGTTGACAGTGATTTTATACAAGTACAGAGGATGGAACGGGGATGTTCACTTGTTTTGTTTTCTTTCTTCCAGGGACATTTGAAAAAAAGAAAACTATTTTTCAAAGATCTTTAGAGCTCAATTTTTAAAGCTCTAGATTATTTTCATTATTTTATGCTGCCTCTGCATAACTAATTTTGATTTCAGGGCTAGGAGGGTGGAGGTAGGGTGAGGAAATGAAATAAGTTTTTGTCATCTAAATAATAAACATGAATTAAACTTAATTTTTTAAATCATTACTCCTGTTTGGGGCATTTCTTGAGGAGGATGTTTATAAAAATAAGCATTAATAATTCTTTATATACCAGAGATAATAAATTAGGCAAATGAGTAAAATCTCTCATAAGTTATTTTCTTTATTAAAAAATATTAAATATAAATACATTAAAGAGTGAATAGGAGAGGAATTTTCAGTATACAAGATAATCAGTTTGACTTTATTTTCATAAAAATTTGGCAGCAAATTTGTGACTTTAAAGGATATGGCAACTGAATGAGAAGTTTTAATTAATGTAGATGTCATAGCAAGATCAAGCTGCTTTATGATAATTTTTTAACCCCTTTTTAATGTGTTATTGAGTAAAAGAACACAAGAATTCCTTAATTAGGATACTTAGTAAACTGTGTTCTCACATTTAGAAAGGACATGTACATCATTGCTGATAATTTTCCTGCAGTTTAGGGAATCTGTCAAACTTTTCTTCATCTGCAGGCTTAGTGGTATCAGTTCATTAAAGCAAAGTTTCAATACTTGCCTCTTTTATCTTGTAAACTTAACTTTAAAGGCAAAACTATTGTTTAATGGTCCTTGTGGTTTCAGCAAATTGTTTCTTTTTTTTTCTTTCAAATATCAGATTGCTTCATACTTAAAATGTGCACATTATAGTTTACTTAGATACAAAATGTTCACTTTCCTTGTAGGTAAGGAATTTCACTGACATTTCCATGTCAATTAGCTTCTTTTTAGTAAAAATCCCTCCATTAAAAATAAACATTTAAATTACTCAACTATTATATTCATTAGTCTCAATACCTCTTAAAAATACTTAAAACTTTAGAAAATAGACTGTAAACCTTGTCTAAAGGAGGCATCCAGCTCTGAGCAGACCACACGGAATGTGTTAGAGCATGGCCATATGCATGGCCATACAACTCCTGGGGCCACCTCCACGATGGCCCAGCCCCACCACTGACCCTCTGCTGAAAACCCTGCCCCTCAGCAGGACGCAAGCTTGTCCCTCAAATAGTGGTGACCTCAAACTGTAATATGATGATGAAACCTACAGCCGATACTGCCCTCCACAAGGGTTTCTGGAAAGGCTGAAGCTGGAGACGGTAAACCGCAACACCGTCCCAGGTCACCCCAGCTAAAGACATTCTACACCAGCCAAAAGGCTAAAGTTTAGTTAAGGGTTCAAAGGCAAATACACTGAAACCCATGTGTAAACCTGCCTGGTTTTCAAGCTGAAAGAGAAACACTTTGGTGTCTTCAGTAACCCAGGCCTGCACTGGATGAAGCAATGAAGGCAAGGTCACGGCTGCTAAAGCACGGAGAGGTTAAAAAGTGTGAAACCAGAAGAAACTCTTGAGTGAGAGATGTGAAGCAGCAGGCCGAGGCATCAGACACCTCTCCCACCACACACCTCTCCCACCAGACACTTCTCCCACCAGCTGCAGGGCTCTTGGCAGCGTTCTCAGCCCAGCCATTCTGTGACAGTTGTTTTAAGGAATCAGCTGTTGACCTTTTTTCTCAAGCGGCAACAATAACATCAATATTACAGTGGTCTTATGAATACACCCATGTGATCAACTTGTTAGTAAACACATGGGTGTACAACATAAAGTAGGCAAAGCGGAAAAAGTATTTACAACTGTCAAAGTCTCTCTCTCTCTCTCTCACACACACACACACACACACACACACACACACACACAGATGGGCACACAAATATATCTGAGCCTATTTTAGCTGAATCAAATTTAGATTTCAGCAAATTGTTTCTAATTTGTAAAGAATAGAGGGGAACTAGTAGGTGGATGATGGAAGTGCTTCTTAAAGTTGAGGTCTTGTAGGTTCGGTTGCCATTAAAAGAAACACTTTTAGTTTAAACCTGACTTGTTAAATTTTCTGTAGTGAAATTTTTTTGTGCTTTTCAAGTAATGGATTTTTGTGTTCTGAGGTTTCCCCTGTTTAATGCAGTTAATTCTTTTTTTAAGGTATGGGCTACGTGAGTTCGTGGTGATTGCCCCTGCTGCACACAGTGACGCTGTTCTCAGCGAATCTAAGTGCAACCTTCTTCTGAGTTCTGTTTCTATTGCCTTGGGAAACACTGGCTGGTGAGTGGACATTTTTTAAAACCTAGACCAAAAAACTGTTTTTAACAATAATTTACGAAGGCAAACAGTTATTAAATGTTAGCTTTTTAATTGTAATTAGGAACTTAGTGCATATATATTGTTAAACTAAATTTGACTTGAGGTTACCTCTGTATCCGCTCCCTATTTAAAGAACTGCTACCTAACTTCTTCCGTGTACAAACTGAAAGCTTAATTTAGGAGTATACTTTTGGAACAATTAACTGAGTCCCAGCCAGTCACAGCAGCTGAGGTTCAGTCAATCACAGGGCAACTGATCAGAGCATGCACAAATGAAGCAAACTCCGAGCTGTAACCAATCAAGCTGTTTCTGTACCTTACTTCCATTTTCTGTCTATAAATGCTGCCTGCCCACCTTACAGAGCTGATCTGTCTGAACCTCCACTGGTTCTGAAGACTATGTGATTCTCAACTCATTTTTGCTCAAATAAATTTTTTTTTCTTTTCGAGACGTAGTCTTGCTCTGTTGCCCAGGCTGGAGTGCAGTGGCACAGTCTGGGCTCACTGCAGCCTCCACCTCCTGAGTTCAAGCGACTCTCCTGTCTCAGCCTCCCGAGTATCTGGGAGTACAGGTGTGCACCACCCTTGGCTAATTTTTATTTTTATTTTTTAAATTTTCAGTAGAGATGGGGTTTCACTATGTTGGCCAGGCTGGTCTTGAACTCCTGACCTCAGATGATCCGCCCGCCTCGGCCTTCCAGAGTGCTAGGATTATAGGTGTAAGCGACTGTGCCCAGTCTTAAATAAACTCCATTAAGTTTAATTAGTTGAAAATTTTTCTTTTAACAATATATCTGCATGTTTTTATACTGGAATTTGGTATATAAGGACAAAACTAATAAAACCTAAATGGAGGCCATTTCTAAAGGTAATCTTCCTGAAACAATTCAATGTATATCTGGAATAACTTTTTTAAAAGTTAATTTTCAGTACCTTTAGGCCCTATTCTTAAATGGAAGTATTTAAGAAAATGAAATTTGTTTAATCACTATTCTGCTATTTTGAATTGTATTTCATTTGCATATCGAATAGACTATGATACTCTAAATCTACTGGGGAAGAATTAATTTATTTTAGTGGATGTACTCCATGGTATATCCTAAGTGAATAATTTTGCTAGAATATTTACTAATGTAGGATTATTAACTTGGGGATATATTTGTACAATCCTTTCTTGTTATTTAAGGTAGTTATGTGCTATAAAGTTGCCACAAACACTGAGTTATCAATTCCTCATCTGTTTCTCCTAGGAGAAATACAGACTTGGGTTCCTTCGAGCCTCTGGTCACATTTTTTGTCAATCAGTTAATACATAACCTTCTTTTATGTGTGTTTCTGTTTAAAGATAGCTTATTTAATATGCATTGTTGAGTCATAAACATTGAACTTGTAGCCAAAAGCAATGTAACTTGTGCATGAATGATGCTTCTGGGAAAATACGTGTGTTAACACGTATTCTCTCTAAGGCACATCACAACCTTCTTGTGCTTGGGAGCCTTACTTTATCTTTAAATGATGTGAAAAATATTTCACCACAATATTGGCTTAATTTATATTGTTTAATACCTGTAAGTTAGGTTTTATTATCACTTTGGAAAGACTAATATGAAATAATCACTTTTACTCAAGACAGTTTTCATTCTGATGTTTTCTGACTTTTAGCTGTTCTAAAACAATTTTCAGACTAATCAAAGTACTTCTAGATGATAGTTTCTTCAGTTTGGTAGTGTAAGGAGAAAAAGGAACTAAGAATGTCTTTGTTATAAACACAAACCTGTGTTTTTGTTGTGTTTCCAGTTTAGTGCTTTCAAATTCTTGAGATTAAAATAATTTGGAAAAAATTTGAGGTTCAGGTTTAATGTTTAATGAGCTTGTATTCCATTCCTATTTAATCATGTCTTGCAGTCAGGTGCCACTCTTTGTGCAAATTCACCACAAATGGCGAAGAATGTACGTAGGAGAATGTCAAGGTCCTGGTGTACGAACTGATTTCGAAATGGTTCATCTTAGAAAAGTGCCAAATCAGTACACTCACTTATCAGGTCTGCTGGATATCTTCAAATCAAAGATTGTGAGTTGGGATTGATATTGTCAGTCTTATCTGAGATCCAGATAAAAGTAGAGATTTGATCATTTTATTCAGCATATAGAAACATTTCTCTATAATATTGATAATGTAATTGCTTAGAAGAAAGCTATAAGTGACTACATAAATTACTTTGTAATTTCTAAGAAACAAAATATCCAATTGTATTTTTAGTGTACTCATGCTAAAGCAACAACTGATTTGTCTGTTTGTTCAGTCTGTTAGCATTTATTGACTGTGTTATCTCTTCTACTCCTTGTCCTCTATTGGTAATATTGCCAGTCTCCCAAGCTTAATGGGGCTCAGGTAGCTGCTTGTTTGAGCATTTGAAGCATTTGACTATGAGCTCCTTAAGGTCTAAACCCTTTGGGTTCTGAATTGCATTTTTTCCCCCAAATCTTTATTTGATTTAATTTTCAAGGTTAATCTGGCTTATATCCTAGGCCTGAGAGCAGCAGGGCTAAATGGGACATGCTAAATATATTCTTATATTCTATAACAACACTGTCTATAGCTATGGAGGACTTGCCTGTGCTGCTCTGTGGGGGTTGGGGGGAATGGGGCTGATGAGGGCTTAAGTTGAGGAGCTGTTTGTGAATACCTCTAGAAAACAGAGAAAGCTAGATAACCAATAGTGGCGGGGATCCTCTACTTAGAGAAATATTACTCTTAGGTTATTAGGATGCTGATTTAAATTTGGAGTATGTTAAGTGCTAAACATGACACTATCTCACTATCTCACAGTTGATTAATAAACTGACATCATGTGTCGTGTGATGGCTATTAGTCACATTTGGCCACTTAAGTGAGATAGTGGCAGCTTTAGCACTTAAATATTAAGTATATTGATTAGGATATTGATTATATGTATATTATAATGAAGTATATCGATTATAAATAAATATATTAATTATGATATATAATTATATATGTGGCATTCCTGCCAAAATGTTCAACATACTGTAAATCAAAACATGAGGAAGCAATCACATATTTTCAAAGTGAGCCATGTTTTGCAACAGTAACTGGTCAGTATCATGATAGGCAAAATAAAGGCTGGAAGCAATTTAGATTTAAGGAGAAAATGGAACCTGACAGCTAAATGCAACACATGATTCTTGATTGGATCCTTTTTCAAAACAAAATAGCCAGTAAGGACATTATTGGGACAATTGGGATGATTTTAATATGGACTGTATATTAGAAAATAGTATCAATGTTTAATTTATTGAGTGTGATAATTGTATTATAGTTGTATAGACTAATGTCCTTGTTCTTAGGAATTACATGCTAAAGTATTTAAGGGTGATTTGTTCTGATGCCTACATTTTTCAGAAGATTCAGCCAAAAAAATGTCATATGCATAATATATATATGTGTATGTGTGGCAAAGTGTTAATAATTATGAACTCCGTGAAAGTCATATGGGTGTTCATTATACTAGTTTTCCAATCTTTCTGAAGGTTTGAGAATTTTCAAAAGAAAAAGAATTATAAGAAAAAATTGCTGAAATTTCTTTTTAAATAGATAACATTTGTTAGAAAGATATTTAGGATTAGAATTTAATCATAAAAATATGTTTTTAATGTTGAGGACCTAAATAGTGTACTGGTAGGATTATTACTAACTAGATAAATCCCTTTGATATTAAAAAAAAAAAGTAATGCATTTACGAGATTAGGAAATTAGAGTAAAAGCTTCCTTTTACCTCTCTGCCTGTCTCCTCAAAATGACAACTGTTAGCAGTGGCTTGTGATTATCTCCATTAGAAAAATTACAGATGCTTCTATTTTAGAGAATTCCGTGTATATATGTAATTTTCTTTTCAAAAACCTTCTGGGCTCTGAAGTGCTATAGGTACTGCTTAATTCCACATATAGTTTGGGAAATTTTTGAAAAAGGCAAGTATGTATTAGTATCTTCTCTATTAGTTTTCCTTTGCTCTCACCAGAAGTCTTCAATTATATTTAAAATTTTTAGATCAAGTTTCTGGTCACATGGAAATATCAATACTTTATTTCTTCTTCTTCTTCTTCTTCTTCCTCCTCCTCCTCTTCTTTCTCCTCTTCTTCCTCCTCTTCTTCCTCCTCTTCTTCTTCTTTTTTTTTTTTTTTTTGTTTGAGACAGAGTCTCACTCTGTCACCCAGGCTGCAGTGTAGGGCGTGATTACAGCTCACTGCAGCCTCGACTTCCTGGGGTCACTGAATCCTCCCACCTCGGCCTCCTGAATATTTGGGACTGTAGGTGTGTATCACCACACACAGCTAATCTTTGTATTTTTTGTAGAGACCAGCCTGTTGCTCATGCTGGTCTTCAACTCCTAGGCTCAAGCAATCCGCCTGCCCAACCTCCCAAAGTGCCAAGATAACAGGCATGAGCCACCGCGCTGGGCCTTAGTCCTTCTTCTTAAGAAATCATTAATGAATATGATCTTCAGATCTTTTATGTCACATCTCTTTTTTGAAGCTAGGGACTACATTGATCTGTGGAACCCAACTTACATCTTGGCTATTTATTAGCAGTAGTTAAAAAAAAAAAGTTTTTAATCAGTTTATCTCATCATCTGACAAACCTAAAACTTACTTTTCTGATAAGAAACATCTCTCAAAATTGATTTGAGAGAATTGAACTTAAGAGCTGGTTTGGGTTCTTAAGTTTAATCCTCTTCTGCCATAATCCTCTAAATATTTGAAAACTCTCATAACTTCATCTTTTCTTTTTCAGCTTAGACATTCTTAGTTCTTGAGATGTTCTTTACATTTTATGGTATTATATCATGACTGTTGATTTGGATATTTGTCTCTTTTAGAACTACTTTTTTATGTTTTGGGAAATTTAGTTTGTAGGCTCATTTTGAATGAGTTTCATTTTAAATTTTTAATGTTCACTCCCATCCATCCTCTCTAGTGATTCCGTAGTTTTATGGTTACTCCCTACCTGCAGAATATTTCAGAATTAGGTCTTAAAATAGTGTTTGGAGTCTCTTGCTCTGTAGTAATGTTGGGGATTTTGATAACTGGTCTTAGAATCTTGGGTTGTTTGCTCACCACATGCGGGTGAGGGTTTTTTCCCCTCACACAATAACCTCCAGTCCCATACCTTCCGATAAAGCCATTGTGCCAAGCAGGAGTGACATGTCCCAGTGTCTGGCTTAAGCAGAGAGTCTTGCAATGCCCTCACTCTGGACTGAGCCCTTTTGGTTTTATCCTAGGTTGTCAGTGCCACCTTCCACACCTCAAGGCATGTGCCTTGAACCCCACTTATCCTCCAGGGTCCACAAAGATATTTCCGTCATTTTTCATCCTAATCCTTCCTTCCTTCCTCCCTCCCTCCCTCCCTCCCTTCCTTCCTTCCTTCTGTCCTTATTTTTTTGAGACAGGGCTTCACTCTGTCACCCAGGCTGCAGTGCAGTGGCACGATCTTGGCTCACTGCAACCTCTGCCTCCCGGAATCAAGCGATTCTCCTGCCTCAGCCTCCCAAGTAGCTGAGACTACAGGCGCGCACCACTACTGCCCAGCTAATTTTTGTATTTTTATTAGAAATGGGGTTTCACCATGTTGGCCAGGCTGGTCTTGAACTCCTGATTTCAAATGATCCACCTGCCTTGGCCTCCCAAAGTGCTGGGATTACAGGCGTGAGCCACCGTGCTTGGCCATAATTATTTCTTTTCTGGGTATCTGTTTTTGTATTTATCTGTGTGACTGGATCAGAGGTTATGTGTCAAAGTGGCCTTGTTATGGCTTCTAGAACATTTGCTCCTTATTATAGGTGAATGCTCATTTGATATCTGGACATGACTAAAAAGTTGATATACTGACCAGCCAAAATCTCACCTTGCTGTTGGGCACAGGAGCCCAAAACTGAATTAGGTTTTTTGGGAGCAGCTGTCTACTATTGTGACTTCAAATTGAGTTTGTGTTCTTAAAGCTACTAGTGACATTTATAGATGCTGCTGCTGAGCTAAATGTAAATGTCATGTATTGCTTTGCTACTCAAAGTGTAGTCTCCTGAACAGCAGCATCTGGAAACTGGTTAGATATGCAGAAGAGTATTGAATCTGCATTTCACAAGTTCTCTAGGTGATTCCTATGCATATTTAAGTCCTATTTTATATTAGTTTAGATTAAGCATTATGAAGGGAAGCTGAGGTCATAGGATGTTTAAATGATAGTATTAAGTTTTGTGATTTTTAGTGAATTGACAGATAAATCTAAGTTTTCTTTTGTTAGCTGATTCGTTAATCTATTTTGTGTGAGTGATCATTTCTCTTAGTCTGAAATTTTGGTTAAATATTCAAGGGTGGCTTTAATTTGAGTTTATTTTCATTTAAAAGAAAAGACATCCTCTCCCCAAACCAAGGCTTATGCTTTATAATACTTTTACTTATTTGAAAAATGAATCACCTTTTTTTCACATTTAATATGTCTGAAGTGAATAGTAAGAAATGGTATTTTATGATTAAAATAGTAAAAGATACTTTAAAGAGCATTTTGCTTAATAGAATGTAATATCTCTTTTTCTAATAGCAGTTTAAACAGCTTTATTTTAAAGCTATGGCATTGTTTTTGAAACTTTTTTTTTAGCTACATCAAATGAAAACATTTGTGGAAGCAGTATGCAGAAATTATGGAAATCCTTCTGTACACACAAATATGTGGACAAAAATACAGTGATTCTTTGGAAAGTTTACTTTTCCATTTTTTAAAATTCAGTCTCACAATTGCCACTACTGTTCCTTACTATGGGATCTTTCCTCCTTTTCATCCCTGATCCACCTCTTGAGCTTTTGGACTGTGAGAATTTCTTCTGTGAAAAGGATTTCCTAAATTTTGCATCTTTGGCTCTAATGACTTCAGTGACTTATTTTTCCTTTGGAATGGCTGGAATATCATGTTTTTAATAAGTAGAATATGCACACTATTGTTTAACACTAGAATCTGAAAATCCAGGTTTCATAAAGGTAGTATTAATCCATTCCATAAGTTTGAAATTTTGATGTTGAATTAATATGAAAAGGGTACCAGCATTTACACGGTATTGTCTTTGCATGTATTTCCTAGGGATGTCCTTTAACTCCATTGCCTCCAGTTAGTATTGCTATTCGATTTACCTATGTACTTCAAGATTGGCAGCAGTATTTTTGGCCTCAGCAACCTCCAGGTGAGATCATTTAGAACTATATTTAACTTACTGAATATAAATGGAAAAGAAGATACATTCAGAAATTAAAATTACTTAACAAGAGTTTCAAGTGTTTTACATTAGAAATATTTGTGATTCATTTTAAATGTAATGTTATTGCTTTCATTGCCCTTATTTTTTTTCTCTTGAAGAAAAACTGTAGGTTTTCTAGAGATAGTATTACTCTATATTTGACAATCTGTCTTTGAAAGCCTTATTTATAAGGCACCCCTTGCTGTGGCACATCATGTGCCATAAATTACTATGTAGCGAATGATTAACATGTCTGTTTTTAGACTATTATAAGAGAAGAGCTGTTCTCAGCTCACCCTCATAAACTGAGAACACTCATGGAAAAAGCTTTAAAGAGAGTAATGTTTCAAGAAAGGGGGCTAAACAAGGAAAACAGAGAAGAAAAATATATGTAGGGGAAAAATAATAATTAACTTGTATGTTATAGAAATATAATCAAAATCAATTTGCCTGCTTACCCTTGATAAACAGATTCATTCAACAATTATTAATTATTAACCTGAGACTAGGCGGTGCTAAGACAGCAATATGAGCAACACATTACCTAAGTTCTAGAAAAGCTCAGTTTCATGGACATATATCCTAAATAATATTTTGATTCCTGGGTGCTTCTTTCACATGTTTGATTATATTAAAGCACATCTAATAAGGAATATAAGACAAACTTTTAAAATATAAGAATTTTACTAGCCTGAAAACGTTTTTTAATCTACCTCTCCTAAAGAGAAATAAAATAAACTAATATTCATTACTGTTTATTTTTGTTCCAAGTAGTTGGCTATTTATAGGATTGAAAAAATTGGTAGGCATGAGATGATATAAAAATTAATATAATACAGGCCAGGCATGGTGACTCACACCTGTAATCCTAGCCCTTTGGGAGGCCAAGGCAGGCAGATCACCTGAGGTCGGGAGTTCAAGACCAACCTGGCCAACATGGTGAAACCTTGTCTCTACTAAAAATACAAAAATTAGCCAGGTGCAGTGGCAGGAGCCTATAATCCCAGCTACTCTGGAGGCTGAGGCAGGAGAATCCCTTGAACCTGGGAGGCGGAGGTTGCAGTGAGCTGACATTGCGCCACTGTACTCCAGCCTGGGTGACAGAGTGAGACCCTGTCTCAAAAAAAAAAAGAAAAAAAAATTAATGTAATATATCCTTAGCTTTTGGCAGTTATATGTACTACTACTATTTTATTTTATATACCACAAAATAATTTTCAACTCTAATGTACACTAAAAGGACCGTGTCTAGACTACAACAGAGAAATAAAAGCTAAGCTTTAGATTTATATCAGAAGAAACACTCAAATGTTTGTGTTGGTAGTTTTAGTTCCCAGGTAACAGTACCCACTGGACAATTTACAGTCTATGTCTGGTTAGAAGTTTCCATTCTTATCTTCCTTTTTTTTCTTCCAAGGCTACTCTCTTATAAAGCAGTTGTAAAGATTTCCTAAGGTAGTGTGGTCTGCTCATGATCTGTGAAGAAGCCCAAGAGTTAGAACCTTAGCATTATAAGATTGCCAATAAGGTCTTTGTTAATCTTCTATTGTCAAGTTTTTAAAATGGGGATTAAAAATATTAACCTTCTCCCTCAGTAGATTGAAAGCCATATAAATTCTTAACATTTTCCTTTATAAGGGGGAAGGGACTGAACATATAATATGGATGAGATACTGTGCTTTTCATATTTTATATCCCATTTTGTATAATTTTCACTTACCTATGAGACAATTATTATTATCTTTTGTTTTGTTTTGTTTTGTTTTTTGAGACAGAGTCTTGCTTTGTCACCCAGGCTGGAGTGCAGTGGCATGGTCTTGGCTCACTGCAACCTCTGCCTCCTGGGTTCAAGCGATTCTCTTGCCTCAGCCTCAGCCTCCTGAGTCTCTGGGACTACAGGTATGCACCACCACGCCTGGCTAATTTTTGTATTTTTTAGTAGATATGGGGTTTCACCATGTTGGCCAGGCTGGTCTCGAACTCCTGACCTCAGGTGATCCACCCTCCCCAGCTTCCCAAAGTGCTGGAATTACAGGTTTGAGCCACCGTGCCCAGCCGAAGACAAGTATTGTCTTTCTTAGAGATGTAAGTTTCTTAAAAGAACCCATGTAACTGGCTTAAAGTCATATGGTCACCAAGTGATAAAGTTTGCATACAAACACTAGTCAAACTCCAAGTCCGATGTGCTTTTCATTCCACGAGTTGCTTCTCCCTTTTTAATTCAGCTAAAACTTTTGTACAGTTATATTTTAGTAATAATTTTTAATTTACTAATTATAAAAATGTGCTTGTAATTTTGAAGCTTTTACAAACTCACTTGTAACAATGCTAGTCATTGTGATCTTTCTTATTATAAGCATTCTTTAGTTGGAAAAATGGAATTGACTTGAGAAAATTTACTGAATCAAGTATTGATTCATATTTGATGACTAATTTTAATCATTTACTTAGGATGTAGATAAATATCAGATGTGATTTTAGCAAATATGGGAAGTTTTGTTAACTCAGTAGGCTTTAATTTCAGGAAATCCTAGTATAGTGTGAATAATTAAATATCACAATTTGTATTATTTCAAAGAGAAAAAAATCCTTTTGATGCCTTTTAGAAATGCTTATTACTTCTTCAGGAGAGATAGAACTAAGGGAATGATTTACCCTCTAAGTTCTCTTCCAGTCTAGTATGCCATTCATAATGGAAAGGAGGTTCTTTTCTGATCTTTATATATTTCCATTTACTATCAACCAAAATATAATGTTATTAATGATGACAAATATACTAATTTCCTATTCAGAAATTACTGATAGCAAAACTGATTAATGTAGTTGGTGATTTTTAAATACTTGGATACTCTTTTTGGGTTATACTAATTACATGCTTTAAAAATGCAAAAAAATGTACAGAAATAATATTCTCTTGAGTAATATTTAAGGAATATTTCAGAAGGGCAAAATTTAGAATACCTGGCCTGAATGAAATACTGGATAAATAGGAAATAAGTGTGCCCTTTTACTGTAACATTCTCTGGGGAAGTCAAATATTGTTAGACTACATATGCTGTAAGTTGGTCTAACTTGCTAACTTGCTACATGTGTTCTCTTGCAGACACTTTTAAAGCTATGATATTCCAAAGGGCTTAACTAGATTAGACTCTTCTTTATTTTTTCCCAAATAATGGAAAAATATTTCTTTTGTTTAGACATAGATGCCCTTGTAGGAGGAGAAGTTGGAGGCTTGGAGTTTGGCAAGTTACCATTTGGTGCCTGCGAAGATCCTATTAGGTGAGAATTTCAACCTGTCATTTGAATTGTGGGAATATTTTACTTTGAATTTATATTGATATTGATTTCACTGTGCTTTATGATGCTATAGACTTGCTGGGATGAATGTAGTACTGGAAATAAATAAAGACATACACCTGGGCTGGGCACAGGCTCATGCCTGTAATCCTAGCGCTCTGGGAGGCTGCGGTGGGCAGCCCCTGAGGTCAGGAGTTCGAGAACAGCCTGACCAACGTGGCGAAACCCCATCTCTACTAAAGAATGTCAAAATTAACTGGGTGTGGTTGTGCACACCTGTAATCCCAGCTACTCAAGAGGTTAAGGCACAAGAATCACTTGAACCCGGCAGGCAGAGGTTGCAGTGAGCTAAGATCACGCCACTGCACTCCAACCTGGGCAACAGAGCAAGACTCCGTCTCAAAAAAAGAAAGACCTACACTTGCTTTATTTATTTTATAATTTTACATGAAAACTTTCTGAGATTTGATATTCATCTATAACTCAGCAAACTGTGTCCTTTGCCAAATCTGGCCATTAGCCTATTTTTGTATGGCCAGTGAAGTCAGGATGGTGTTTACATTTTTAAAGGTTATGAAAGAAAAAAAATAAAATAGAGACTGTGCATGGTTCACAAAACCTAAAATATTTACTCTCTGGCTCTTTATAGAAAATGTTTGCCAACTCCTGATTTATAACATTTTTCAAACTTGAGATATAATTTACCTGCCATAAAATTCACTATTTAAAAGTGTACAATTCAATGGTTTTTAATATTTACAGAGCTGTGCAACCATCATAATCATCTAATTCCAGAACATTTTCATAACCTTAAAAAGAAATTCTTCACCTCTTAGCCATCATTTCCCCTTAGTCTTCTCAGCCCTCCGGCTCTAGGCAAACACTGATATGCTTTCTGTCTCATTGGATTTGCCTATTCTGGACATTTCTTATAAATGGAATCATATAACATGTGGCTTTCTTTGTGTCTGACTTCTTTTAATTAGCATGTTTTCAAGGTTTGTCCATGTTGTAGCATGAATCAGTACAGTAGTACCCCCTTATCCACAGCTGGTATGTTGCAAGATCCCCAGTGGATGACTGAAACCATGGATAGTACCACACACTAAATATTTTTCCTATGCATACAGATAAGTAGTAAAATTTAATTTATAAATTTGGCACAGTAAGATTTCCAGGTGATGTAATACAAAATAAATAAATTAATTAAATAAATGTAAATGAGGCATAGTAAGAGATTGACAATAATAACTAATAATAACATAGAACAGCTATAACAATATACCTTAATGAAAGTTATGTGAATGTGATCTGTCTCTCTCAGTATATCTCATTGTACTATGCACACTCTTCTTGTGATCGCTCTGATCACCAAGACAGTTACTAAGTGACTAACAAGGCAGGTAGCATAGACAGTGTAGATACGCTAGACAAAGGGATGATTCACCTAATGGGGTGGGATGGCACAAGATTTCATCATGCTACTCAGAACAACATGCAACTTTAAATTTATGGATTTTTTTTCTGGAATTTTTCACTTAATATTTTCAGACTGCAGTTGATTTAGGGTAACTGAAGCTGCAGAAAGTGAAGCTGTGGATAAGGGGGAACTAATGTACTTCTGTGCTTTTTATGGCTGTAAATATACCATTGTATGGATATGCCACATTTTGTTTATCCATTCATTAGTTGGTGGGTTATTTATGCTTTTTGGCTATTATGTATAATGAGATGTTTGCAAAACATTAACTTCATAAGGATGTGCTACCATTTGCTAAATAAGTTGTTTCCAGTATGTTGTATTATAAATAATGCCACTGTAACATACTTTTATTTCCTTGGTATAGTTTTCTAGAAGTATTAAATATAATTGCTGAGTCAGTATTAAAGCTTTTGGGTGTATTTTATGTTTTTTAGTGAACTCCATTTAGCTACTACATGGCCTCATCTGACCGAAGGGATCATTGTGGATAATGATGTTTATTCGTAAGTATGTGAAGTGTAGTAGTACACTGAGATTAAAAAACTTCAGTAGAATAACTCTCAAATTGCTAGTAATTTTTATATGCATTTTTTATTATTTTGTTTTGATTTTAGTGTTCCCTTTTGTGTTTTATTGTCTAAGGACTTTGATTTCTTATGATGTTATTTTTTAAAAACTTATCCAAATGGCTCCATGTATCTGGATAAGAGTTAAGTTTAAGGGAGGCTAAATGGATTGCTTGTCTTATGTTTTCATTAGACTGCATTTTAATAAGTTCATGAATCTTGCAGATTGTCATAATTAGGATTTTATATTTATTGGTTTGCATTTTAGTGATTTGGATCCTATTCAAGCTCCACATTGGTCTGTTAGAGTTCGAAAAGCTGAGAATCCTCAGTGTTTGCTAGGTAAGGTATATTATGCTCCTTTCCTGAAATACTGCTGATCTGCCTAACTTCCAAATCGGAGACACTGCATACATTCTTTATACTTTGTCACCTCTTCAGTTAACACCATGTAGGAAAAAAATCATTGCCAATAGCAGTGAATCCTTTTTTGAATAGTGCCAGCAAATTCTCCATTATTTTCTCATTATCTCAGCTTTATGTTTCTGATGCTTTTATTTATTTATTTTTATTTATTTTTTATTTTTTGAGACGGAGTCTCTCTCAGGCTGGAGTGCAGTGGCATGTCTCGGCTCACTGCAACCTCTGCCTCCCGGGTTCAAGTGATTCTCCTCCCTCAGCCTCCCGAGTAGCTGGGACTACAGACGTGTGCCACCATGCCTGGCTGATTTTTTGTATTTTTAGTAGAGACGGAGTTTCACCGTGTTATCCAGGATAGTCTTGATCTCCTGACCTCGTGATCCGCCCGCCTCGGCCTCCCAAAGTACTGAGATTACAGGCATGAGCCACCACGCGGCCTTAAGATGCTTTTTCTTTTTTTTTTTTTCCGGATGCTTTTATGTTACTCCCTTTCCTTCCTCCTGTGGCATAGTCTGCATCTTCTATTTCTGTTATTGAAGCCCTTTTTGCCTTTTGTTGCCCCTCTAGACGTGTGTTATCTGAAGAGCACTGTTTTGTTTGTTTGTTTGTTTGTTTGTTTGTTTTGAGAGGGAGTCTCACCCTGTCGCCCAGGCTGGAGTGCAGTGGCGCGATCTCGGCTCACTGTAAGCTCCGCCTCCCGGGTTCATGCCATTCTCCTGCTTCAGCCTCCGAAGTAGCTGGGACTATAGGCGCCCGCCACCACGCCCTTCAATTTTTTGTGTTTTTAGTAGAGACGGGGTTTCACCGTGTTAGCCAGGATGGTCTCGATCTCCTGACCTCATGATCCGCCCGCCTCGGCCTCCCAAGGTGCTGGGATTACAGACGTGAGCCGCCGCACCCGACCTGAAGAGCACTGTTTTTGACGGTGCGCTTTAGAGCCCTTCTATAGAGTTGTGTCACATCTGCAGCCTATTTTCTGATATGGGAAAAGAAATGTGAATAATCTTATACACCTCACAAGGTTATTTGAGGGATCAAGTGAAATAACATAAATGGAAGTACTTTGAAAAATATTAATTGCTATTCAGATAATATTATTGTGTCTTATGTCTGGGATTCGTCCCCTTCTCTTTTTTTAGGTGTATCTCTTTCATGAAGTCTTTTGAACCCATCTCCTCAGTGTGCCTTGTCATCTTTTTCCTCCTTATATTTAGTACACATGAAAATATTTTCTCCTTTTCTTTATGTTCATCCATGCTACCTTAACTCTCTATCACTTGATATATTACCATTTAACTGATGGAGTTACCAAAGATTTATTATGACAGTAATGATGCATTTCTCTAAAGCATTGTTTCCTTGGGCTCTTTATCATTCATATGCTATTTGTCAAATGCTGATTAGTAGCTGCCATTTGTGCTAACTATATAATAGTGAATACAAAGATGTATAAGGTGTAAGTCCACCATTGGTGAATTTGTCTAGGGTGTTAGGGCAACAGTATAGGGTCAATGTCAAGAGTATTACAGTTGGACAGACCTCAGTTCAAATCCTAGATTCACCAGGTTGGTCAAGTTTCTTAATCTTTTTAAGCCCCAGAGTCCTCATAAATAAAATAGAGATAACACTAGTACTTACTTCATAGGGTTATTGGGAGGATCAAATGAGATTATGTACCTGTATGTGTGTGTATATATCACTTTTAACAGTGCCTTTGTTATAGTAAATGAACAGTAAATGCTTTCTGTTGTTTAATCGTTGAATTACTACATATTATGTTTACGTACTAAGTTGCTTCTTAGTAACATTATTATTCCTCATCTTGTTACTGTATGGTAATTGCTGAGGACCTTAGAATTGAAAGTATTCTCATTTTAGTTTAACGTTCCATGATCTTACCCTACCTCTTTTAATATTTTGTATGACTAGATTATAGACTTTTCCTACCTTTCTGAAGAAGCCTCAAAAAAGTTATGGGTTAATTCAGAATTAGTTGGTGAATTATAAAATTTAGATGTACTTGATGTATCTTAGCACTGATAGTATTTGTTAAGCATTCATTTATTTGTGTAAACATTGTAGCTGTTCAGAAGATTCAAATCGCTTTACCTCTGTTTATAATATGACAGACAGCTGGGTGCAATGGCTCATGCCTATAATCCCAGCATTTTGAGAGGCCGAGGCAGGTGGATTGCTTGAGCCCGGGAGTTTGAGTCCAGCCTTGGCAACATGGCAAAACCTCGTCTCTACAAAAAATACAAAAATTAGCTGGGCATGGTGATGCACACATGTAGTCCCAGCCTACCCAGGAGGCTGAGGTGGGAGGATCACCTGAGCCTAGGAGGTCAAGGCTGCAGTGAGCCATGATCGTGCCACTGCACTCCAGCTTGGGCGACAGAGTAAGACCCTGTCTCAAAAATAATAATAGTAATAATGGGCCGGGCGCAGTGGCTCACACTTGTAATCCCAGCACTTTGCGGGGCAGAGGCGGGCGGATCATGAGGTCAGGAGATCGAGACCATCCTGGCTAACACAGTGAAACCCCGTCTCTACTAAAAATACAAAAAATTAGCCAGGCGTGGTTGCGGGTGCCTGTAGTCCCAGCTACTTGGGAGGCTGAGGCAGGAGAATGGCGTGAACCTGGGAGGTGGAGCTTGCAGTGAGCCGAGATTGCGCCACTGCACTCCAGCCTGGGCGACAGAGCGAGACTCTGTCTCAAAATAAATAAATAAATAAATAAATAAATAAATAATAATAGTAATAATGACGGAAAGAATACCATTAATATGTAGCAGAAACTGAAATATCTTTATCCTACATGATTTCCTAATCTTCTAGAAACATGTCTTTAGCGTTTCTTCTTAATTTTATTAATGGATTTAGATTCTAGTAGTGTAGCAGTTGGGGAAAGATTACTACATACTTAGAGTAAGTTCTTGTTACTTACATAACTTAATGACAAATGGATACTGTGTCTCATTGAGGCATATAGTAAGTACTATTAGGTACAGTTATTTTTTTCTTTCCTTCTAGAAGGAATTCTAAGGAAAAGCTTTTTAAATATCCTGGGACATGGAGAGAAAGAAAAGAACAAGGCTACCTTTGATATAGGATTAATTTTTGTTTTTTTCAGTGGAAAAACTGAATGGTTTTACTTTCTACCATATCTTAGTTAATAGCTTTTGTGGAAAGATGTACTTTAATTTATAGGACTGATTTTTTTTTTTCAGTTAAGTGTCAAAAATAACTTTTTTTCCTACATAGGTGATTTTGTTACTGAATTTTTTAAAATTTGCCGTCGAAAGGAGTCAACTGATGAGATTCTTGGACGATCTGCATTTGAGGAAGAAGGCAAAGGTAACCTACATTTTTTTTAACATTACTTTCAAATGTCTTACTGTTTTTCCTTGGCACATTTTTCAGCAACTTTTCATCTGTTTTCTCATTTTGAATTAAGTTGGATAATCAAGTTTTGATGGACTAGACAGCTACAGTTCCTTTCCAGGCTGTACCCAGTGCTTGTTAAGACATTAAAGGCATTTAATAAGTTCTTTCCACCAAAAATGTAAAATATTTTGAAAAGCAGAGTTTTAGAGGTTAAATTTTGAAGTCTCCTAGGGAGAAATAATTTGTGTGACACCATTGTCACTCATGCTTGCACATAAAGCTGAACATGTATATTAATATTTTATAATTCCAAGACCATGTAACACTAGTAAAAAGAATGAGTAAAATATTCTATATAATCATCAATTTGTTCATCACTTTCACCTGCTGAGGTTGGTGATATAATTTATATTTATTTCTGTTCTTTTTATAGAAACTGCTGATATAACTCATGCTTTGTCAAAATTGACAGAGCCGGCATCAGTTCCAATTCATAAATTATCAGTTTCAAATATGGTACACACTGCAAAGAAGAAAATCCGAAAACACAGAGGTGTAGAGGAGTCACCGCTAAATAATGATGTTCTTAATACTATTCTCCTGGTAACTAAATGTTCTGTCTTTATAGGTCTATATGCAGAATCATTTATTCATTATATAGCCAGTTCCTTTTATGTGGTAGGCAGTGACCTTGGAATATACAATGAGTAAAACAGTTACCACATTTAGAAAATTCCTACTAGTTTAGTGGTGAGAAGGAAAGTAAATAGTAGTTGTGATACCATGTTGCATGTGAGAAATCTGGCAAGGGGGCTGTGAGAGCACAGCAGGGGTGCATTTGTCTCTGTCTGGGCAGTGGGAATCAGGGAAGGCTTCATGAAGAGGGACATTTGAGCTGAATCTTGATGAAAAGAAGGCTTTAGAAGCAGAGGAATAGCAGAGGTTCGAGAGCATGTTGAACGGTTGATATTTTGTAGGGTGCTTCCCAGACCATGACCAGGGTTGAGGCTGGAGAAGTAGCAGGTAACCTGCCATGCTGAAGCACTGGCTTTTATCTTGCAGTTTAAGTAGAAGATCAACATGATTAGAATTTTTTTATTTTTTATTTTATCTATTTATTTTTTTTGAGATGAAGTCTCGCTCTGTTGCCCAGACTGGAGTGCAGTGGTGCATCTCGGCTCACTGCAACCTCCACCTCCTGGGTTCAAGCAATTCTCCTGCCTCAGCCTCCCTAGTAGCTGGGACTACAGTCACGTGCCACCATGCCTGGCTAATTTTTTTGTATTTTTTTTTTAGTAGAGATAGGGTTTCACCGTGTTAGCCAGGATGGTCTCGATCTCCTGACCTCGTAATCCGCCCGCCTCGGCCTCCCAAATTGCTGGGATTACAGGCGTGAGCCACCGCACCTGGCCCCGGAAGTATATTTTTGAAGGATTGCTTTGACAACAGTTGAGAGAAAGCTTTTAGTGAGAATGAGAGGGAGATGAATAGAGAGCTAAGGTGGCTCCTAGGTATAACAGAGTGGAATGGCCCCAGCCTGGGGGCCATCCACACCATGGTTTAATGTCTGCATGACTTACTGCATGACTTTGAATAAGTCACTTCAGTTTCCTCATCTATAAAATATGGCTAACAAAACCTTGCGAGATCGTTGTGAGGATTAAAGGATCTTCTGTGACACTGCCTGGCATATATGGGTCTTTGATAAATGATAGCTATTCTTAACTGTAATTGTGGTTAAAATCATACTCCCGGAAATTTGTGCATTAAGACAATCTTGGGAGAAACCTTCAAGAAAAGTGTTGAAAAGAAAACTGGAAACTTAATGTTAATCTTATCCCCTGCCATTTATCTGAACAAAACTCTTAGCCAACTTTTTAGCTTGTACATCGTAAGATGTAGGTAGTGATACTTAGCTCAAACAGTTGTATGAGAATAGGATAATGCTGGTAATTGTGCCTTATGGCACTTGGCACATAGTAGTTCATCTAATTTTTAAAAGTCTATTGGACATGTTCTATAATGTGTGGCAAAGTATACATAGTAAGAGGGATTACTAATCAGCAGTACCACAAAACAATTGAGAGGAACAGTGATAAAAGGACTGTAAATAAATGTCTATAGAGAGCCTCCTTCTTAAGACTGTATTCTTAAAGAATGTTATTCAAATCATGTAGCTCAGTTGTCATGTACACTGGATTTTTTTTTGACCACTCGTACATGTACATATAAACAGAAACCACATGGAAAAGGTACATTGGTTATTATAGGTTTAGACTGCTTCCTACTTTCCAGGGGTATCATAAAATAAAGTTGTGGGTCTTGAATATCATCTCTTAGTAGTCTATATATGAAAGCCTGTGGATGATGTAACTCTTCAGATCCTCATGAGTACATGAGTGTTTTTAAATTGTCTTTTGTGGTTTTGTTTTTTAGATAGTAGTAACACTAAAAAAATGTAATGGCCTTGGGTGAGCATGAAGTCACAGTGATAAGATTTTGCTTTTGCACCTTTCAGCTTACAGAATCAAGTGATTACTTTTAAGAAAAAAATTCTAATTTCTAAAATTGGCTAGTCACTGAAACCTTGTATATTTTCAAAGAAAAATAGAAAAAATTTGAGAGTGTAGAACAAACTGGCCAATACAACTGGAACATTTCTATTGTTAGAGCAGCAAAACCATTAAAAAGTTAAATAATGTCTATATGAGTTATAAAAATCAACAAAATAGGAAATGTGGTCTAAAATGTGATTATTTTTTTCCTTTCCTTCAAGTTCTTATTCCCTGATGCTGTTTCTGAGAAACCATTAGATGGAACTACTTCAACAGATAATAATAATCCTCCATCAGAGAGTGAAGACTATGTAAGTTGATGTGGAGTTCAATGTTAAAATGTTTTAAATGCACTGAATTTCTAGAGGTTCTATATATTTCTAGTTTAATAGCTTACTATATTTTTATTTTAAAAATCACCTTGGGAATTTTGGATGGGAGATCGTGGTTTCCATTTAGATAACTAGCACAGATACATATTTTGGGTAGCAAGAATTTTTCTGGAAACAATGAAAAAATAGCACAAATATACTCTACACAGCTGTAGGATTTCCCTCATTGTAGAGTTTTGGTGAAATCATTAAATTTGTGTTTCTCAGCAGATTCTTTTTGATATTTTAAAACTAGTTAGTGAATGGACAACTCTTTAATGAAGTAAAATGTGTAAAATTAGGTAAAATTTTCATGGTCTCTTTGTCTAGTCTTTGAAAAATTAGGAAGTTGAAGAATTTAAATGAGAAGTGTAGATATATATCAAACTTTACAGTAGTTATTGGTGAGAAGTAGATTTGATGAGGTGAGAGAAAAAAGCAAAGGCTTTTTACATTTTCAGTTTAGATAGTTATGATTTTTGTTTTTTCAGACGTGCTCATTTTTGTAATTAAAAGATTTTTAAAACAACACATGAAATTTGGAATACTTCCTAGATATTCCACAGAAGAAATTGAAAGCTGTAACTTTAGCTTCATTAAACTATAGCTTTATCTTTTTTAATCTTAGTAGAAATCTTGAAAATGTGGGACTTCCTAAGAATAGTTTATGCAGTAGTGTATTAGACATTTGATAATGCCTAGTTTAGGTGGGATACGTTAATTTTACAATTAAAATCTCTCCCTACGAACTTTTCAGTTATATGTGTAAAATATTTTGGTAACAAGTTTGCTTTGTTTCTATTTTGTTAAATTTAGAATCTCTACAATCAGTTCAAGTCTGCACCATCTGACAGTTTAACATACAAACTGGCTTTGTGTCTCTGTATGATCAATTTTTACCATGGAGGGTTGAAAGGAGTGGCACACCTCTGGCAGGAATTTGTTCTTGAAATGCGTTTCCGATGGGAAAACAACTTTCTGATTCCAGGGTAATAATTTCAATTTTCAATTGTTTGGATAGGATTTTGTTTGTTAGCAGACATTTGACTTTTGACCTATTTTTTCCCCCTTCTAGGAAGTCTGCCCTAAGAAAGTGGCAAGAAGCTTAGACATGATTTATGTTCAGAGGTGTTCACTGCAGCAAATTTATTAATATAATAGAAAAAAAGGCAAAACCTAAATATCAAACATAAAAGAATAGTTAAATAAATTATACTGTATCTCTACAATAGAAAATTAGATTGATTACAGTTTTTTCCCCAATAATCTTTAATAACAGATGTTCATATTGTTTCTAATAAAGTAGAATATTTTAATGCATATACAAAGTGCTTTTAATTATGTTGCTATATTTGTACAGGAAAATATTATAAATACTGTGAAATGCTATCAGTTTTTCCCAGTGTGAAATTATATTTTTATTTTGTTCTTTATACTTTTATGCATTTTCAAAGTCTTTTGTAAAAAACCTGTTTTTTGTAATTGACATTTTACTTAATCAAACAGAACATTTTCATTAGCACATAGGTTGATATTGCATAGTTTAGTGCTCATCTACCCATGCTATGATAGGAGAATCATGATTTTGAGCAATATAAAATGATTACTGATCCAAAAACATTTATATCATTTGCCGATCTCTGCTTAGCTGGATTCTCTCTTGGTTTTAGACAGTTCGCTCTGGAACATTTTACAGACCCAGAAGCATGTTGAATATGAGGGAGTGCCTCTGGCTGATTGCTGGGAACCTAGTGGTCTAGAGGAACCTAGAACTAGAGACAGTCCAAGGTCCTGTTGAAATACAGGTGGAGATCTTGGTTTTTATAGTGAGAATCCACTGTAAGAATTTAGTACTGAATACACAAACTGATTTATTTTGTATGGTGTGAAATACTGCATGCTAGTACTTCCTGGAGTGGGTTCAGGGGCTTTTTCTCATTTTGAGTTTTTGTTAGCCTGAAAACTATCACTAATTTGCTGTTATGTTTTGAAATATCTATTATATTTGCTATTGGTGATTTGTGGACAAGGAGTATAAAATAAATTTTCATCTTTTAATTCTATGTGCTCCCCCTCTGGAATTCACTTACCTTACCTGTGGAAATCTAGTTTTGATTTCTTATCAATATAGCTAAAAATTATGGTAGTATAGAAAATAATCATATCTGAAGCAATTTTACTAAAACTAAGCTTTCTTTTCTCCTTACTTTATTTGATAGATTAGCAAGTGGACCCCCAGATCTGAGGTGTTGTTTACTGCATCAGAAACTACAGGTAAAGATTTCTCAATGACATGGATAAATGTGGTCTTGATTTAATCAGAGATTATTCTAATACTAAATGTAATAATGGGTTACATGCTGTTCTCATGGTGCTGCTGTAGGTTGCCTATAGTCAGTAGTCACTGCAATTCGCAAGGTCCTGAGAAGTGGAGAGTGAAAATTAAATTTTCAAGCAGTAGGTAGATTTTTATTTTTCTGTAACTAATTCAACTATAAATGTTATTTCTCTTTTCTTAAGATGTTAAATTGTTGTATTGAAAGAAAGAAGGCACGTGATGAGGGGAAAAAGACAAGTGCTTCAGATGTCACTAATATATATCCAGGGGATGCTGGAAAAGCAGGAGACCACTTGGTGCCAGATAATCTAAAAGAAACAGATAAGGAAAAGGGAGAGGTAGGAAAATCTTGGGATTCCTGGAGTGACAGCGAAGAAGAATTTTTTGAATGCCTAAGTGATACTGAAGAACTTAAAGGAAATGGACAAGAGAGTGGCAAGAAAGGAGGACCTAAGGAGATGGCAAATTTAAGGCCGGAAGGACGGCTCTATCAGCATGGGAAGCTTACACTGCTGCATAATGGAGAACCTCTCTACATTCCAGTAACCCAGGTAGGATGCACTAGTTCTTTCCATTTTAATTTATTTTGTGGTTTATATAACTTCATCCTAGTAGAAGATAGTGCTTTGAGTAAGGAAAATTATCCAAAAAGTCTATGTTTAGGCCAGATGCGGTGGCTTACGCCTGTAATCCCAGCACTTTGGGAGGCTGAGGTGGGCAGATCACCTGAGGTCAGGAGTTCAAGATAAGTCTGGCCAACATGGTGAAACCCTGTCTCTACTAAAAGTACAAAAATTAGCTGGGCGCAGTGGCGCACACCTGTAGTTCCAGCTACTGGGGAGGCTGAGGCAGGAGAATCATTTGAACCCAGCAGTGGGAGGTTGCAGTGAGCCAAGATCGTGCCACTGCACTCCAGCCTGGGCAACAGAGCAAGACTCTTGTCTCAAAAGAAAAAAAAGTGTTTATGTTTAAAGATAAAGATATAGACTGTTTAAAGAAACTAAAGGTAAGGATTTCCCAATGACATAGATAAATGTGGTCTTGATTTAATCAAGGACCTTTAAAAGATTGGACAAAGTCTATGTTTAAAGATTAAAGAAATCTAAATAAACTTTTGGGGCTTTTAGGTTTGCCATTTCTGTAATTGAGAAATGTTTTGAAGTTTAAGTAGATCACGTCATCATATATAAGGTGATTTATAAACTGAGCAGTGAATGCTCAGATGTTTAAAAAAGAAAATCCGACTGCACTTATGTATGTTTTTGTTTAACTTGTGGACAAAGACTTATGGATAGGTGCAAAAAATAAATCCTCTTTTGCAACCCAGAACTCATTGTTCAGTATGAGTTTTGATACATATAAGAAGGGATATTATGATACCTGAGACAGTTAACTGATGGGAATATTGATAGCCATAAAGGTTGGTCCCAGACCAGGCACAATGGCTCAAGCCTGCAAGCCCCACACCAAGGTGGGAGTATTGCTTGAAGCCAGGAGTTCAAGACCAGCCTGTATAAGAAAGTAACAAACACCTCATCTCCACAAAAATTTAAAAATTAGCTGAGTATTGGGGCATGTGTCTGTAGTTGCAGCTACTCAGGAAGAGGAGGCTGAGGCAAGAGTTATTGAGCCCAGGAGTTGGAGGCTGCACTGAGCTTTGATGACACCACTGTACTCCAGCCTGGGTAACAAAGACAGACCCTGTCTCTTAATTAAAAAAGATTGATTCTAGGACTGTGGAAGAGATAGTTAAACAGCATGGGATATGAAGGAAATCCTCAGCAGTATTAATTTTGCATTCCAATTTCATGTTGACTTGATACCTACGATGGCTTTTTGTTTTAAAGGCTTTTATCTTGAGAACATGATGTCTGTAGTTAAAGGTATTGGCGTATTCCACACATCTGTACTATTCTTGAGTATGATCGCTTAGGGTGTCAAATTGAGAACCAGGCAGATCCACCACCTACAGTAAAAAGGACCCTAAAGTAAATTGGTTGAAGAAATTAGATCCCAAAGATTCTTGGTGAATTTTGAAGACTTCATCAGTATATCCATATTAAAAGGAGATGACAGAAGCCAAAATAAAAGAATTATGGGCTAACAGGACAGCTGGATTAAAATAAGCATCAGTTTCATTAAAAAAGGCTAACTTGAAGATAAATCTTTTGACTCCAGCTCTTTAGAGGATCTGAAGTGACCTTGATGGACAGTGGAAGAAATCACAACATGGAATTCCTTGAATAAAAATTTATTGACTTAAAGAAAAAGAAAAAATCCAAAAATATATAGAGAGAACAAAAGTAAATATCCTTCAATTATATGATTAGCTTTTATCTGTTCAAAAATATAGTTTGAAGTCATATACACCATTAGGATGTAGAACAGCAATAACTCAACAACAACAGCAGCAATAGTTGTTTTTAAGGGTTTTGTTTTGTTTTTTTGTTGTTTTTTTTGACACAGAGTCTCTCTTTGTCACCCAGGTGGGAGTGCAGTGGCATGACTGTAGCTTACTGCAGCCTTGACCTCCTGGGATCAAGTTATCCTCCCACCACAGCTTCTCAAGTAGCTGGAACTACAGGTGCATGCCACCATGCCTGGCTAATTTTTCGTGGTTTTTATAGAGGTGGGGTTTTGCCCTGTTGTCCAGGCTGGTCTTAAATTCCTGAACTCAAGCCATCTGCCTGCCTCAGCCTCCCAAAGTGCTAGGATTACAGACATGATCCACTGTGCCCGGCCTGAAAACATTTTATTGTGAAAATTGTAATCTAGTAAAAATGAAAGAGGCTCAATGCCTGTAATCCCAACACTTTGGGAGGCCGAGGTGGGGTCGGATTGCTTGAGCCCAGGAGTTCAAGACCAGCCTGGGCAACATGGTAAACCCTATTTCTACCAAAAAAAAAAAAAAAAAAAAAAATTAGCCGAGTGGGGTAGCGTACACCTGTAGTCCCAGCTACTCGGGAGGCTGAGGTAGAAGAATCAATTGAGCCCGGGAGGTTAAGGCTGCAGTGAGCTATGATTGTGTCACTGTTCTCCAGCCTGGGCAACAGAGCAAGACCCTGTCTCAAAAAAATAAAAAGTGAAAGCCACCATCCACTAATTTTGACTTGCATTCCTTGAAGTAACTAACAAGTATTATTGGTTTGGGTTATATTTCTTATAACTGTTTCTCTGCATTGATGTATAATACATATATGTGTGTACATATTAATACATGGTTTTATGGATTTTTTTTTTTGAGACAGGATCTCATTCTGTTGCATAGGCTGGAATGCAGTGGCATGATCATGGCTCACTGCAGCCTTGACTTGCTGGGCTCAAGTGATCCTCTGACCTTAGCCTCCTAGGTAGCTGGGACTACAAGTGCTCACCACCATGCCAGGCTGATTTTTTCACTTTTAAAATTTTTGTAAAGATGGAGTCTTGCTATGTTGCCCAAGCTGGTCCTAAACTCCTGACCTCAAGCAATCCTCTGTTTCGGCCTCCCAAAGTGCTGGGATTATAGGCATGAGCCACTGTGCCCAGCCTCAATTTCTTATAAACAATTGGTATTACCAACCATATAAATTTTTGTTAACATGATGGTCAAAAGTAGTATCTCAGTGTTTTAGATTGTATTTTTCTGAATTTTCATGAACCTGAGCATCTTTTAATATGTTCGTTAGCCGTCCTTTCCTGTGAATCGCCTATGATTTTTCTTTTAGGTTGCTTTCCTGTTCTTATTGATTCATATGAATTCTTCATATTTTAGATGTGAATCTACAGTTATATATATTGTATATGTTTTCTGCTAGTCATTTTAAAAACATATGTTCATGTATTTACTTAATTATTGAGTTATAACTTAATACAATAAAGTGTACAAATCTTGGCTGGGCATGGTAGCTCACGCCTGTAATCCCAGCACTTTGGGAGGCCAAGGTGGGCAGATTGCTTAAGCTCAAAAGTTCAAGACCAGCCTGAGGAACATGACAAAACCCCGTCTCTACAAAAAATACAGAAATTAGCCGAGCGTGGTGGTGTATGGCTGTAGACCCAGCTACTTGGGAGCCTCAGGTGGGAGGATGGCTTGGGTCCGGGAGGCAGAGGTTGCAGTGAACTATGATTGCACCATTGCACTCCAGCCTGGGCAACAGAGCAAGACCCTGTCTCAAAAAATAAAAATAAAAAAATAAGTGCACAAATCTTTAGTATACTGCTTGGTGAGTTTTTTCATATTGATACATGCATATAACTACTTCCCAGATCAAGATACAGAAAATTCCCATCATCCTAGAACAGTGCTGATAAATAAAACTTTCTGTGAAGATGGAAATTCTCTACATTCTCTGTCTTTCCCATTCAATACAATAGCCATTATCCAAATGTAACTACTGAGTGCTTGAAATGTGGCTAATGTTTCTAAGGAATTAAATTTTTAATTTTAATTTATTTAAATTAAATAGCCAGATGTATTGGATAGTGAAGCCCAGGATTCCCCTCCAGCAACTCTTTCTCTTAACTTTTATCACCATAGGTTAGCTTTGTCAGTTTTTGAACCTTTTAAATGGCATGCTTTGCTTACTCTTTTGTATATAAATGTAATCATACATTGTGTACTCTTTCGTTGTATAATCATACATTATATACCATTGAGCTTTTTTATTTACCGATTTTGAGAGTCATCCTTGTTGTTGCAGGCTTCAGTGTTTGTGCATGTGTTATTAGTATTCTATTCTATGAATTTGTCACAATTTGTTTATCCATTCACCTGTTGATGGGTATTTGGGTTGTTTTCACTTTGGGGTAATATGAATAAAGCTGCTGTGAACATTCTTGTTTCTTTTGGTAGACAAAGGCACTCATTTTCTTTTGGATATATTCCTAAGAGTAGAGTTATTGGGCTATATGGTGCAAATATGTTTTGGCTTTAGTAGATCTATCTAAATAGTCTCTCTAAGTGGTTGAACTAGTTAACCTTCTCACCAACAATTTATAGTAGTATAGTTATTCTACAGAATCCTCCCCATTTGATGTGTTCTCAAGACCACTCCCAGGTTTAGTGATTTTCTAGGAAGACTCATAAGACTTAGCCCATAATCATGCTCGTGGCTATAATTTATTACAAGAAGATCAGCAAAGAGAAAAGGCACATGGGATGAAGTTTGAAAGAGATGAGGTTTAAGCTTCCAAAAAGCTTCCCCTAGTGTAGTTACACAGAGTGCACTTAATTCCTGTTGCAACAAATTGTGACCACATGTGTGAAATGTTGTCTTCCCTGGGAAGCTTGTTAGAGGCACAGCAGTGGGAGTTATCAGTAGGGGCTGGTCAAGTAGGCATCCTTTGCTTAAGCATAGGGTTAACCATACCAAAATCTAGACTCCCATAAAGAAAGTAGGTGTTCAACATAAACCATATTATTTGCACAAACTGTTTAGGCATAGTGAGTCATTTTTATCAGTTCTGGGAATGGTGGGAACCTTCTCAAAATCCAGGTTCTCAGGTGCCAGCCAAGGGCCAACTTTCAAGCAGGCCTTTCTAAGAATGGCAGTCTCAGACCTGCAATATTAACTCTTTTCTGCACACTTGATATTTTTGGTCATTTTAATTTTTGCCTTTCTGAAGGGTAGGAGGTAGGATCTTGTGGTTTTACATTTTCCTGAAGCATATACAGATTTTTATATATTTATTGCCCATTTGTCTATCTTCTTGGTGAAAAGCCTGTTCAAGGCCTTTGCCTATTTTTTTCTTAAAGCAGTTGTCTTTTTTTTTCTTATTACTTTATAGGAATTCTTCATATATTCTGGATATGAGTCCTTAGATACTTGTATTGCAAATATTTTGTTGCTTATCTATTCACTTACTTCTTCTTCTTTTTTTTTTTTTTTTTTTTTGAGACAGTCTCACTCTGTCATCCAGGCTGGAGTGCAGTGGTGTGGTCTCGGCTCACTGCAGCCTGAGTCTTCCGGGTTCAAGCGATTCTCCTGCCTCAGCCTCCTGAGTAGCTGGGACTACAGGAGTGTGCCACCATACCTGGCTAATTTTTTGTATTTTTAGTAGAGATGGGGTTTCACTATGTTGGCCAGGCTGGTCTCGAACTCCTTACCTCGTGATCTGCCTGTCTGGGCCTCCCAAAGTGCTGGGATTACAGGTGTGAGCCACCGCACCTGGTCTGTTCACTTTCTTAATGATGCCTTGGGTTGAAGAGGTGTTCTTAATTTTAATACAGTCTCATCTATCCTTGTTTTTCTTATGTGGTTAGTGCTTTTTGTGTTCTGCTTAAGAACTCTTTACCAAGTACTGAAGATATTTTCTTTTCTTTTGGAAGCTTTATTGTTTTACCTATATCATTTGTTTGTGACCCACCTCAAATTAATTGTTTGGTAAGAGGAACAGGTTAAGATTCTCTTTTCTCTATAGGGAGATTGAATTGTTCCACCACCACTGTTGAAAAGATCTGCCTTTTCCCATTGAGTGGCAGTGATATCTTTGATGTAAATCAAGCAACTGTATGTGTTTTGGTCTATTTCTGGACTATTTATTCTGTTCCATTGGTCTCTGTCGTGTGCCAATAATGTACTGTCATCATTATTGTAGCTTTATAATAAGTCTATCTGGTAGTGTAAATCTTCTAACTTTGTTACTCTTCAACATTATCTTAGCTATTCTAGGGCCTTTGCATTGTTATATCAATTTGAGAATCAGCTTGTTAATTTTTATAAACAAACACATATTCAAAATCTTGCTGGGATTTTAATTCAGATTGCATTGAATTTGTAGATCAATTTATGGAGAATTGACATCTTAATATTGAGTCCATTAAATATCTTCAATTTTATTTAAAGTTTCTGTTCATTTATCTCATTAGTGTTTTAGTTTTCAATGTAGAGGTCTTACATATCTTTCATTAGATATATTTCCAAGGTATTTGTAATTTCTTAAATGGTTTTATAAATGGTATTTTAAAAGTTCATTTTCCAATTTTTTTCCCTTGATAGATATAAACAGTTGATTTTTATATATTGACCTTGGATATAACAATCTTGCTACATTGACTTATTAGTAGTTTAGAGATTATTTGGAGTTTTCTACATACACAATCATGTCGTCTTTTAGTAAAGATGATTTGAATTCTGATTTTGCAATCTTTATGCTTTTGAATTACTTTTCTTATCTTATTGCAGTGGCTAGGACCTCCAGTACAGTGTTGAATACTGGACATTATTCTCTTGTTCCCAACCTCAGAAAGAAAGCATATGATAGTCATTGAAGGCACCTGATACAGATATCACTTATCATATTAAGGAAGTTCCATTCCTAGTTTGCTTAGAGTTTTGTTGTTGTTTTTTTTAATCATGAACAGGTATTGCATTTTATCAAATGTTTTCCTGTATATTAAGGTAATCCTATTTTATTCTCCCTTATTCCATTAATGTGGTTAATTGCATTGACTGATTTTTGAGTATTAAAACATCCTTACATTCCTGATATATATCCCACTTGGGCTTTCCCTTTTTATACAGCTGGATTTTATTTTATTTTTTTTTAGGATTTTTATATTCATATGTCAGAGGTATTGACCTTTATTATGTTGTCCTTGTCAGGGAAGTGTCCCCTCTTTTTCTCTTCTCTGGACAAATTTGTATAAATAAGATTTTATTTCTTCTTCAAATGTTGAACATATTCACCAGTGAAACCACTCAGAATCTGAAGTTTTGTTTGTAGAAATATTTTCAAATATAGACTTACTTTTAAATTAGATTTCTTTAATAGATAAAAAACTATTCTTATTTTTTATTTCTTGTATCAACTTTGGCAAATAGTGTTTTTCAAGTAATTTTTTATTTTTCTAAATTTTATATTTACTGGCATAAATTATTTCATAGTATTCTTTTGTAATCTTTTAATGATTATAGAATCTATAATGATATTGCAGTTTTAATTTTTAAAATTGGCATTTGGTATATTATCTCTTTTGTTCCTGATCTATAAGAGGGTTTTATTAATTTTATGAATCTTTCCCCTGAAAAAACAACTTTGGGTTTTGTTGATTTTTCTCTGTTGATTTTGTTTTCTATTTCATTGATTTCTTCTATTATTTCTTTGCTTCTACTTTCCTTAGAACTAATCTGCTATTTTTCTAACTTGTTTTATTAGCAGCATAGGTAGTTGATATTCAACCTTTCTTCTGTAACATGCTACTTTTTTTTCTTTTTTTTTTTTGAGACGGAGCCTTGCTCTGTCCCCCAGGCTGGAGTGCAGTGGCGCAATCTCGGCTCACTGCAAGCTCTGCTTCCCAGGTTCATGCCATTGTCCTGCCTCAGCCTCCTGAGTAGCTGGGACTACAGGTGCCCACCACCACGCCTGGCTAATTTTTTGTATTTTTAGTAGAGACGGGGTTTCACCATGTTAGCCAGGATGGTCTCGATCTCCTGACCTCGTGATCCGCCCGCCTCGGCCTCCCAAAGTGCTGGGATTACAGGCATGAGCCACCGTGTCCGGCCCTAACATGTTACATTTTAAGCAGTCTCCTTCATTTGGGACTCAGATGTCATAATTCCTGAATATGTTCTCTTAACTCTTGCCTCTTCACTGTTTGTTCATACATTTTATCTTTTTGCATAGTGACACAGGAATTTTCTTGGCCACTTTGCCCGCTGGGGCCCTCTGTGGCTGGCGATGCTTCTGCCCAGGCCTCACTCAGCCCTGGGCCTGCCGCAGGAGGTGCTCTGTCCACCAGGCTTGTGCACCAGCTTAGCTCTCAGCTGGGCTGAGCATGCCCTAACTCAAGCGTGCCCTAACCCACCTGTGTTACAGCTTGTACCCACATTCAGTGGGTCCCGAGTTCTTGTCCCACATCCAAGAAGAATGAATTTACGTTGACAATCAAAGGGTAAGGAAGGTGGAGAAGAATTTTATTGAGTGACAGAAACAGCTCTCAGCCAAAAGGGGCTGCGAGGGTGGTCTCCCACCTGAAGTCGGGTGGTTTCTCTCTAAGTATGGCTGGGTCCAGAGCTTTTATGGGCTCAGAATGGGGAGTGCTTGCTGATTGGTTTGCGAGTACGCAAAATGGGCTAAAACAAAGGCACCACTCAAAGGGGGGCATGACAATGTATAAAACCAAGTAGGGAAGGATAGGTGTATGTAAATACGTGAAGGGTGAGGATTACTCAGAGGAAAGCATGCCAAGTAGGAAGAGAGTTTCTCAATCCAGTCTGTGGATTTACCCAGAACTTGTACCATGGTTTTCAGGCTTTAAACTATCTTTGTTTGAAGGTCAGATTTCACTGAGGACCTGCCTCTTATCTGCCTAGGCATTTGACTTTTTGCTGCCACTGTCAGTAGCATTATGGGAGAATCTTTTGACAAATTTTTGTTTATTCCATTTGCCATTTGTGTTTTGTGTTTCCTTGTTTTGGGGGATTTATCACACTTTCATTTCCAAGTCCTAAAAATGATTCTTTTCTTGTAAAGAAAAATGGTTCTTGTGTTGTAAATGCAGTATTCTCTCTTGCCTCTGAACTTTCCAGTTTCCTCTTACGGAGTCTTAATTTGCCATTGCACACAAGATGGTTGTACTGACAAATTACTGTTGATGAAATAAAGTTATTATCCTGAACTTTCTTTTAGAAAATGTGCTATTGTAGAGTAACAGTGGTTTATTTGCCATTTGCTGAGTCAATACTAACAGAGTTTTGCTTAATATTTTTAGTATTTATTCTTTAAAATTTGTTTATTGGTACATAATATTTGTACATTTTTATGGGGTACATATGCTATTTTGTTACATGCATAGAAAGCATAATGATCAAGTCAGGGTGTTTGGGGTATCAATCGCCTTGATAGGTGATTGATAAATCTGTCACTTATTTATCATTTTTATGAGTTAGGAACATTTCAAATTTTTTCTCCTAAGTTATTTTGCAACACACAATACATTGTTGTTAACCATAGTTACCCTACTTTACTATTGAACATTAGAACTTATTCCTTCTATCTGTTTGTATCCATTAGCTAACCTCTCTTCATACCACCCCTCACCAACACACACACACATACACACACACACACACACACTTCTTAACCTCTAGTAATTATTCTAATTTTATGTAGTTTTTATTTCGTTTGCTTTAAGCCTACCAAACCTATAAGGAGTCACAGCATGATAGTTAGGAATACTGTCAGTGGAGTTAGATTGCCTGAGTTCAAATTCCATTTCTACCATTTAGCATATGTATGGATTGGGGTCATTATTTAATCTTTCTTTGCCTTAGTTTTTTCAACTATAAGTTCATAGTACTTCTTAACATCATTTAAATGAAATAGTACCTGATGAGTGATTAACATAATGTCTAATTCAAAATAAACACTTAATTTTTAGCTATTATTCTTCTGAGAACATTTTCTTATATAAGTGGCTATTATTGCCCATCAAGATGCAAGGATTACTTAGTTTTTGCAACTAGTCTTTATATTCTGAAATGGGTTGATGAATTATAATATTTGTACAAGGAGTTGTGTGCTTTCTGTTCTAGCCCTCAACTTGGATTTTGTGTGGTATATGATAATATGCTTTAATAGTCATGAATTTTAATAAAGTACCAGGTATAGTGAAATAAATAATAATTTGAAACATGGATTCTGTTAACTTTATTATCCATGCTTATATTCTTTATTTACCAGGTATAATTTACTAGCTTTGGTTTTTGTTTTGTTTTTGATAGCCCATATGCTATTTGCTTTATTATACCTTTTTAAAAGTAAGTCAGAGTTTAGGTTTCTCATGATTAAATTTTAGTATTAGAACAGAATCTTCTAATGCTAGAAACCAAGTGTATAAGTGCATATTTGTTCTTTTTTTTTTTTTTTTTTTTTGAGACAAGGTCTTGCTCTGTCACCCAGGCTGGAGTGCAGTGGTGCGATCATGATCTTGTCTCACTGCAACTTCTGCCTGCTGAGTTCAAGTGATTCTTGTGCCTCAGCCTCCTGAGTAGCTGGGATTACAGGTGCCCGCCACTAAGCCTGACTAATTTTTGTATTTTTAATAGAAATGGGATTTCATCATTTTGGTCAGGCTGGTCTTGAACTCCTGACCTCAAGTGATCTGCTCGCCTAGGCCTCCCAAACTGCTGGGATTACAGGCTTGAGCCACCGCCCCTGACTCCAAATGAATATTTGTTCTAATCTTGCTATGGCGAATGCAGTTGGTATTGAGGTCTTGTATAGACCTGGGTTTTAGGATGTAGCAGAACTGGATTAATATCCTGCATCACCATTTATTAACAGCATTGCTAATACAAGCTATGTTTCCTTTCTGAGCCTTGTTTTTCTCATCTTAAAAAACAGTAATAGATTAATTTGCACATTCTAGAATTTTATGCAAATGGAATAACATTTTTTGTGTGCATTCTTTCAGCATAATTATCTTGAGATTCACACGTATTGTATGTATCAATAGTTCATACACATTTTTAGGTTTAGTCGTATTCCCTTGCATGGATATACAACAGTTTGTTTATCCATTCACTCTTGATAAACATTCCAAAAATAATGAGCATAAGGAAATTTCTGAGGTGATGAATACATTCAGTATCTTGATTGTGTGATTATTTCAAGGGGGTATAAACACACACACACACACACACACACACGAAAATTTATCAAATGTGCCTTTAAATTATTGTATGTTGATTCTACTTCTAAAAAGTTGTTTAGGGCTGGGTGAGGTCGCTCACGTCTGTAATCCTAGCACTCTGAGAGGCCGAGGCAGGTGGATCACCTGAGGTCAGGAGTCCAAGACGAGCCTGGCCACCATGACGAAACCCTGTCTGTACTAAAAATACAAAAATTAGCTGGGCATGGTGGTGCATGTCTGTAGCCCCAGCAACTGGGGAGGCTGAGGCATGAGAATTGCTTGAACCCAGGAGGTGAAGGTTACAGTGAGCTGAGATCGCGCCACTGCACTTCAGCCTGGATGACAGAGTGAGACTCTGTCTCAAAAAAAAAAAAAAAAAAAAAATCTTTTAACAAAGGAAAAACGAAAGTTTCTATCTTGTTCTAACACTTCTGCAGTTTTAAAACCCTACTTCCTCATCTGTTTAATAAATAAATAAATACTGAATTCTTAAAAAGCAATAATAGTTTGTATTACTCTAGTTTGTTCAGGATTAAGTCACATATCATATTCGAAAACACTTGGCATGTAAGTGTTCAGCAAAAGTTAATTTTTTTGTATCCTTTCTCCTTCCAGATTTTAATTAATAGTAGTCCCCTCCCCCCCCCCCCTTTTTTTTGACTTGGGGTCTCGCTCTGTTGCCCAGGCTGAAGTGCAGTGACTCAATCATAGCTCACTGCAGCCTCAATCTCCCAGGCTCAAGTGGTCCTCCCACCTCAGCTTCCTGAGTAGCTAGAATTATAGGCGCCCACGACCATGCCCAGCTACTTATTTAATTTTTTGTAGAGACAGGGTCTTGCTTTGTTGCCCAGATTGGAGTCCCTATTTTTAATAAGCTAATTGTACATTTGTTTTCTTGGTTTGACTGGGTTAATAAACAGTCTGAAAAAGTTATTTTGGAAGCTCAGGCTTCTTCTTTCCTGAAACAAAAATAATACTTTTTAAATTTAGTGCTTTATTTTTCTTCAAAAGGCTCTGCTCCCTCTCTCATTTCAGATGCTTGAATTTTCACATTTGAATTTATAGTCTAAATCTGGACTGACTTACTCTTCTTTCAGTGTGCATCTTATGTATTTAGAAATTAATTTTTATATTTTGCCTTTAGGTAAATCTAGGCAAAATTTTAGTCCATTTTACTTTCTTATTTTAAGGTTAATTTTATTTGAATTATGATCATTATAAGTATACTTATATGAAATGGTTGGAATTCAAAATGATCCCAGTTGAAACCAATGTAATTTCAAGCTTTAGAAGTTGGCTCAAAATGTGCCATTAATCAGTTGCCTCTTCACTGAAAAATAATGACTTTATATAGTTGCTTCATAAGAATTCAAACATACTTCTGTGTTCCATTTATGTAGACTTAGGTCACAACATAAAATACATGGCTAGAAAAAGTTTGAAGACTTTACCCCAATATACTAGAGCCAGGGCTAGAAGAAAATGTCCTTACCCAGTGGATTGGAACCAAGCTAGTAATTCTTTTTTTTTTTTTTTTTTTTTGGTGACGGGATTCTCACTGTTACCGAGGCCTGAGTGCAGTGGCGTGATCTTGGCTTACTGCAACCTCTGCCTTCTGGGTTCAAGCGATTCTCCTGCCTCAGACTCCTGAGTAGCTGAGATTACAGGTGTACACCATGCTTGGCTAATTTTTGTATCTTTTTTTTTTTTTTTTTTTAAGTAGAGATGGGGTTTCGCCATGTTGGCCAGGCTGGGCTCGAACTCCTGACCTCAAATGATCCGTCCACCTCGGCCTCCCAAAGTGCTGGGATTACAGGCTTGAGCCATCACGCCCAGCCTCAAGCTAGTAATTCTTAAAGTCAGCATTAAACTGATGTCCTAGATTCTGTTTGCTGCTTGGTAGTTTTGCGACTTGGTGATCCTGGGCAAGGCGCTTTATCTCTGCACCTCATTTTCATCACTTGCAAAATTCCCTTACCCCTCTCAGTGATCCCATGGGTCCACGAATATAAGAATGCTTTGGGCATATTCAGAAACAGTATATGTGAAAATGTATGGCCCACATGCAACTTGCTGCTTATTCTCCTCTTTATCATGTTCTCCATTTATAAGTGGCTCAAATTTCCAAGTGGGAGAGATAGTCAGTGTCCTCTCAGTATCTATTTCCTTCCTTCCCATCCTGTGATTTCAGGGCTGTAGGCCAATGAAATGTAGCCCCTTCTTAATAGAAAGAATGAAGGCCTCTGCTCTTGAGTATACTCCTTCATGAGAGATTGAATATAATTTGTGAACTTGACTGAAATATTTTGAGAAGGATACTGACCCTTAGTCAAAGAGAAAGTATGAAGCCTATAATATAACCTAAGTATTTTATCTTTAATTGCTAGTATCTATCGAGCATGGGCCAGGATCTGTTCTTCACAACAGTGAGTCACAATGAGGGTTGAGTGATTGCCCAAGGTCACAAAGCTGGGATTCAAGCACATAGCATATAGTTTCTGGAGCCCAAGCTCTTAAACGTTATACAATACTACGTTACAGGTTGTTATTCAACCCTAAATCTCAGTGTGAGATTCTTGCTTGGTACTTGCAGGATAATTAAAAGTGATGCATGTTCATTGTAGAGAAAAAATAAAAACTCATAGTTCTATAACCAGAGATGATCATTGTTAGAGCAATTTTTTTTTGGAGACAGAGTCTCGCTCTGTTGCCCAGGCTGGAGTGCAGTGGCTCGATCTCGGCTTGCAGCAAGCTCCACCTCCTGGGTTCACGCCATTCTCTTGCCTCAGCCTCCTGAGTAGCTGGGACTACAGGCGCCCACCACCATGCCTGGCTAATTTTGTTTTTGTATTTTTAGTAGAGACAGGGTTTCACTGTGTTAGCCAGGATGGTCTCGATCTCCTGACCTCATGATCCACCCGCCTTGGCTTCCCAAAGTGCTGGGATTATAGGCATGAGCCACCGTGCCTGGCCCTGTTAGAGCAATTATTTCTATATCAAACCATTTCTATTACTTATAATTAAAATTTTGTTGTAGCTAGTGATGACATATATAATAATATCATTAGGACTTCATTTCTTTATCACTAATAGGCAGGAAAATGTTGCTCAGTGGACCCAAATTCCTCTGTCTTTTACTATCAATCCTTGTCAAAGGAAACATGGTAATCTTATCTGTGAGGGGGAGGAGGCCTGAAAGTGGTATTTATTTTTCTTAATTTGTTACCTTTTTTATGTAAGTTCTAAAAAACTTACGCATTTCTCTGAATTTTTAAAAATACTCATCTTGTGACTGCTATAGCTGAAATGACTGTTGTCTTTATTCTATTTTTATGGTACTTCTTTTTCTAAAAAGGGCTGTTTATGAGCCTTGTCCTTTTGTGCTTCACAGGAACCAGCACCTATGACAGAAGATCTGCTAGAAGAGCAGTCTGAAGTTTTAGCTAAATTAGGTACATCGGCAGAAGGGGCTCACCTCCGAGCACGCATGCAGAGTGCCTGTCTGCTCTCAGATATGGAGTCTTTTAAGGTGGGTCACACTTGCAGAGCTCTGGGGTCTATTTTGAGCTATTCTGGGATGAAACTGTGAAAATCACTCCGTAAAGTGGTATAAAGGCCTGAATGTCTTTTTGTTAAGTGTTTGGATTTCATTAGTAGTTCAACACTCTGCCACCATCCCCCCAGAGGACATAGTCAAACTTGTTTCTTAAGTTTTAAAAAAAGCAAAGATCTAGTATTATTAATAGTTGAAAGTTGAGAATAGAATCATTTCTATATGTCAATTGGAGTGGTTTGTTTGTGTTCAGCCAATTTAACGGAAGACTTTTAGGAAACTTAGGATTTAACATGGGTCACTTCACTCAACGAACTTTTGAGCGCCTATTGTGTACCTTGCACTGTGACTAGATGAGTTAAGAAATACAGTGTTTACCCTCAGTTACAGTTGATTGAGGTTGTGGGAGGAGATATGTAAGGAATTGTCATGAGTTCTCTTATGGAGGCAGGGTCAAAAAGACTGACTCTGCTGAGTAGGTCATGAAAGGTTTCTCAGAAGAGTCACTATTTCAGATGAGTAGGCATTTGCTATCTGAAGAATATTTTAGGGTTAGATACAGGTCTGTATTTCGAACATACAGGATTCAGGGAATGGTGACATTTGGCTTATTAGCTTAAAAACTAGTAATGAGGAAAGGACTTTTATTTTTGAAAGCAAAGGCAAGTCCACGTATATTTTAAAACCCCAAGTGGGTAGCCCCATGGGCTACAGGGCTTCCTTTCCTACTGCTGATACTCTGAACTATCCCCAGGCCCAGACTTCCCTCTTTATTTAACCTGTGGTGGCCTCCACCTTGCCAATCCATATCCCCTACTCAGTCCTGCTTCTGTACTGTTTAGGCCAGTGTGAGTTTGATTTTTCTCTGAAACACCTGTGTATTATTTTTAAACATAAACACTCCACAAACACCTATGCCACTTTCATCCTTTTTTGCTAGCAGATTTAAGTGACAATAAAAGGGAGCCTTTTGTTTCCTGCTTATTTTACCCATCTTTTCTAAATGAAAAACATCTTTAGTGAACCTCTTAAGAGCTATATGTTTTCCTTGGAGACTAAAATGATACAGAAAATCTGCAAGTTCTATACTGCCATGTGACAAGAAACGGAGGAGTTGCTTTAAAACAAATAGTTGGTACAGTGGATAAAGAGAAGCCAGTTGGCTCTTGGGGCACATGTCAAACCAAAAGGTAGAGAAGGGAATTGGCTTAAGGTGTGTGTGCACAGCAGGAAATACCAGCCTCCGCAGCAGTAATTTTCCATCTGACCTCTAGCTGCCTTCAGAGTCATCTTTCCCTGTCCTGCTGCAGTGTCTTTGCAGAGGCATGCACGGGAGGACATTCCAAATAGGAACTACAAAAGTTTTTCCCCATGGAAACATACTACTCCTTCTTGGTAAAGTTCTATATAGTTCCTCTAACACTGCACTTCAGCAAAACTGTGATTCATTAGACTATTTTGGGCTAACCTGGGTACCTGCAAATCTTACATGACATTGTTTTAACCAGAAAATAGACAGTAATTTAAATAGTCAACTTACATATACACCCATATGTAGAAATCAGATAATACATTTAAGGAAATATGTAGTTATTCTAAAATAGATATGGTTGCCTTTACTTTTTGTATAGGGATGAGTTAGGGGCTCTTGAGAGTCCCCAGAGCATTGGAAGCATACTAATATGTGCCTGGGCACCTACACCTACACCTCAGAGTTCCAGAAGGAGAGGGTGGATTCTGGAGCATGCCCTTGTGGTACATACCTTTAACAGTAAAGAGAAGATAAGCTCAAGTGAACCTTGGCCTTCTCTTGGTAGCTATGTTCAGCCTAGTATAGTAAGGACAACCAGAAAGAAGAATTTTGGTATGAAATGCCTTTCTTCAATATAATCTATAGTGTATGAGTGAATATTATTTTCTTTTGAAGTTTATGCTCTTTACTCTGGGCCTCTGGTTTCCTACGATGTTTTCATGTGGGTATGATGTTGACTGATTAAGATCTAGATCTTTGTACATGAATCCTGAGTCACCCAGTATCATGAAATAATCTTGACCCACTGCTTTTGCCATGGACCGTATCATAACCCTTTTACATTTGTGTTGTTGACAGTCAGTGAAGGATCTTCTAGGGGATATGCCCTTAGGGGTATAACCTAAGATGGTAGGGATGGTCATGCTGGTAGCCCTTGAGCCCAGTGAGGAGAAACTGGTAGTTTTACTCTTCACATTTAAGACAGAACATTCTCATCATGGTAGTTTTCATGCCCATCCTTAGGACTCTACTAGTACATCACTGGAACACTTGTAGAAAGACCTCTGTGCCTTACCACAAACACTGGGAAGCCTCGTCTTTTTTTCCAAGCTTGAAGTTAGAATCACTGAAAGGTTTTTGGCATACATCATCATTAATTCTATAGAACTATCCACTGAGTAAAACTTTAATCAGTTTGGTTCCAGAAGCCTGAAAAACAGTAGTTTGAATTCCAACTCGTTAACAGCACAAAACCAATTAATTTGATGGTAATTTGTTATATAAAGTACAAGAATTTGATGGCAGAATAGAACAGTTTTGAAGTTAGCTGACATTTATTGCAGAACCAGTATTGATTTATTGAGGAAAAGAAGAACAGAACTTTTCCATCACTGTGTTATTCTGATCATGTGGTGTATTATTTAATTTTTACTTTTCTTAGTATTGAGTAGTTGTTATACTGTAATATGAAACTAAGCTGTGTAACACATAATGTGTTTAAGGAAATGATTTTCTCTTTACATCGAGTTTTTATATCCAAATTCATTGAATGAAAGTGTTTTCATTACTAAGTTATATAACACATAATGTGTTTAAGAAATGATTTTCTCTTTACATCGAGTTTTTATATCCAAATTCATTAAATGAAAATGTTTTCTTTTTCTTTAAAGCTGAGAAAATAAAAATAAAATGCTTTTGATACTTTAACATCTGACCTATTTTAAAGGTGACATCCAAATTCATTTTACATATTAGATTGTAAAGATTAGATAGGCTTTTTTTGAAAATACAATTTTGCAAACAGGCTTATCATTAACTGTTGATTTTCATTTGACTCTGCTGAATTTTTTTGTCTTATTTTAGGCAGCTAATCCAGGTTGCTCCCTGGAAGATTTTGTGAGGTGGTATTCACCCCGGGATTATATTGAAGAGGAGGTGATTGATGAAAAGGGCAACGTGGTGCTGAAAGGAGAACTGAGTGCCCGGATGAAGATTCCAAGCAATATGTGGGTAGAAGCCTGGGAAACAGCTAAGCCAATTCCTGCTAGAAGGCAAAGGAGACTCTTCGATGATACACGGGAAGCAGAAAAGGTAATTGAGGTTTGAGTCTCTAATACTAGAATGCAAATTACTGTTCTTATGATTTAGGAACTCACTGTCATAGACGTGAGAGTTTTGGACACACTTGAGGTGCAAAGCATTGAAATTCAATGAGCGTTTTATATATCTACTATTCACATTTAAGATTCTAGAACTAGTTGCAAATAGGGCAAATAATAGGCATGCATAGTTTAAACAGACTGCTTACCATTGAACTGTCTCACAGTATATGTTAAAAGTGTTAAAAATGGGTATGTCCTTTGAGCTAGCAGTTCTATCACCAAAACATTTATTAAGGAAATAATGAGAAATATACAAAGATCTATGTATATAAATGATGTTCAACAAAGTTCTTAAGTGAAAAAGTAGAAACAACCAAAGTTTCCAACAACAGGGACTTGGTTCAATAAATTATGGTATATCCATTAGTGGCCAGCTTTACAGCAGCTATTAAAAAACATTTGGAGTTATGGAGAATATAGTGGCACCTGCCTGATATTTAATTGCCCTGCACACCTTCCTACCTCCTCCACCCCCCCAAGAAAATCCCGTGAAATCAATAAGTAAATCCATGCATTCAGCATTACTAAGAGATAGAAATTGCAATGACCTTCAAATTAACAGTAAATAGAGAAATAAGCCAAATTCCAGTGGAGCTCCCACTGCTCTAAGTCTTTGCAGATATAGTGAGTAGGGGGCAGGAAAAGAAAAAGAGCCAAGAGATACAGAAGACTTAGATGAAACACAAAGTCACCCCAGAAAGAGAGAGCCTAACACTACATGCCAAAACACTGAACACAGGTAGGGTTTGCTAGTTCACAGCACTTGCCACAGGGAAGGGACTTGAATGTAAACAGGGCTAGAAATGGAGCCTTGGAGAAAATCAGATATACAAAGAAGGAGTGGATGGGAATGATGAGAAAAAGGAAATAAGAGGGGAAAATTAAGGATCTTGCAGAAATGAAAGAAAAACAAGACAACCAGCCTCCCTCATCTCCCTCTATCCATTAAAGAAACTTCAGAAGAGGGCACTTTGAAGCTATTTGTGATATTACTAGGAATAGAAGAGAACAGACCACATCCATATAAAACTACTTTACAAAACAGAAAATGCAAATCAGCTCATTTCAGGTAATGAAAATATTTCCCAGAAAATCAGTCACAAAGCAGAAGAAAATTGTAACATAACATTCCAAACTGAATCAGATATCCTCAAACAGTTAAGGAGGATATGAAAAAACCATGTTTAATCAGAAATACTAAAATCAAGAACAGAGATGGACCAAAAAACCCCACAAAGAAATGAAACCACAACTGATTTAGCTCAGGATAGAAGTAAAAGAAAAAAGAAAACCATATAAAAAATGAAGACTAAATTACAAGAGGCCCAAGTTTAAATTTTATAAAGGGCATTGAAGAAAAGTGGGAAAAGAGCCCAGAAAATGAAAATGAGATATAGGAGTAAAAGGAATTGAAGAGAAAGTAGTATAAATGAAAGATAAGAAAAGTCAGAATATTCAATTCATTAGTTTCCTTTAAGGAGAAAAATCAGAATACTAAGACAGAACTAATACAGTCCCTATGGCTTAACAAAGAGGATACGTTTTGAGAAGCTCCTCATTAGGCAATTTTGTTATCATGGGAACATCATAGAGTGTACTCACATAGACTCAGATGGTATAGCCTACCACTCAGGCTAGAAAATTAGTGGAATACAAACTTTCTATTAAACAATATGGGTGAAAGGGGAAAATACAAATTGAAAGTACAGAACTTTTGAAAAACAATGAGGATGAAAACACTGCATATTAGAACCTACAGGCTATACTTAAGAAATTGATGAAAGGAACTTTCATAGCCCTGTATCAGTAAAAACAAAAGGATGAAAATAAATGAATGAAATTCCTAACTAAAAACCCTAGAAAAAAAGTCAAATCAAAAGAAAACAAAAGGAAGCAAATGAAAAGGAGTGTAGAGAACACAAAACAGATGAAATTAATGAGTTCAATCTAGTTCTTTTAAAATCAACAAAATAGAGAAGCCATTAGCTAATTTAATCAAGAAAAGGGAAAGCACATATATATATATAATAAAATAATAAATGACAAAAAGGGCACATATTAGTAACTACTGATACAGAGGAAATGTGTTAAAAATACTACTTTGCACATCTCTGTGTATGTAAATTTGAAAATCAAGTTGAATTAGACAATTTCCTAGGGAAATTCCTACCAAAAATATAATGTATATCAAAACTACCCCCAGTAAAAACAGAAAGTATAAACAGACAAATTTTCATAGAGACAATTATCAAGGAACTGCCACATTAAAAAGAACCAGGCCCAGATGGTTTCACAGGGAAATTCAACTAAATGTCAAGAAACCATATAGTTCCAATGCTACATAAATTATTTCAACACATAATAATTGGAGGAAAATTTCCAACTTCTTTCTGTGAAGCAACTATAACATTGGTACCTAAACCTGATAAAGATAGCATATTTTTAAAAATAGCAGACCAGTAATACTTAAGAAATTTAATGCAAAATCGGAAGTAAACAGACTCTAATATCATTTTAAGAAAATAATACATGTTGATCAAATATGAGGATGATTATTTAGAAGTCTGTTTATATAATTTGCTTCCTTAATAGATTTAAGTAGAAAATTGTATCTCCATTTATGCTGAAAAAACTTTTGATAAATTTAACTTAAAACTCTTGGGAAAAGAGTGGAATAGATGGCTACTTCCTTAAAATCAGAAAATATATAGAAACTTTAGTCCTAAACACAGCATCTTAATTTGGGAAGCCTTAGGGTCACTAAGGTCAGGAACAAAGCAAGGATGCCTGACATCTCCACTGCCAATCAAAATTGTTCTGCAGGTATTAGCTAGTGTAATTAGCAAGAGAAAGCAGAGGCATGGGAGTTGAAAGAAGAACTCTGTTTGCAGTGATATGACTCTATACTTGGAAAAATTCAAAAAGTCAATGTTAAAACTAATAAAAACAAAAGAATCCAGGAAGGCAGCATGATATATAGTTAACATACAGTAATCAGTAGCATTCATATACACTAATAACCATTTAGAAGATCTAAATATAATTTTCATTATAAGGGGAAAGTAAAATACTTAACAGAAAATATTTGAAATCTTAATGAAGAAAACAAAACGCTCCTCAAAAACACACTTGAACAACAGAAAGATAGCCCTCAAACTCCTAGGCTCAAGTGATTCTCCTGGCCCAGTTTCCCTAGTAGCTAGGACTACAGGTGAACACCATGATGCCCAACTAATTATTTTTCTTAATTTTTTATAGAGATTAGATCTCACTGTGTTGCTCAGGCTGATCTCAAACTCCTGGCCTGAAGCAATTCTCCTGCCTCATCTTCCGAAAGTGTTGGGATTACAAGTGTGAGCCACTGTGCTAGCCTATGCTTTACTTATTCCAAAAAATAACAAGAATGGAAAGAGGAAAAATAAACCTGAAAGCAAGTTGAGATACATTAATCCAGCTGTATTTTAAATGAGTAACATAACCACACCGACGGGGATTGGTGAAGGGAGGATGGAAAATCTAATCCAAGTGATTTATCGACACATCAAATGTGTTTGACTGTATACTGTCAGTTGTGGTGGGGGATGGGACTGCAAAAAAAATCTTGAGGCCAGGCGCCGGTGGCTCATGCCTGTAATCTTAGCACTTTGAGAGGCCGAGGCAAGATCACCTGAGGTCAGGAGTTCGAGACCAGCCTGACTAATGTGGTGAAACCCCATCTCTACTAAAAATACAAAAATTAGCTGGGGGTGGTAGCACACGTCTGTAATCCCAGCTACTCAAGAGGCTGAGGCAGGAGAATTGCTTGAACCTGGGAGGCAGAGGTTGCAGTGAGCCGAGATCACGTCACTGCACTCCAGCCTGGGTGACAGAGTGAGAATCCATCTCAAAAAAAAAAAAAAAAAAAAAAAAAAACAATCTTGAACCCTATTATTATCTAAGCTTGGTTTTTGTAATGATACGGGTACAGCAATTGTGAAACTCTTCTAGATGTATTATTGGTTGGGTGAAGTGAGTAACTAAATATGTTGGTGGTGTTGGAAGCCAGAATTTCTTACTGTGGAAGTGAGATGCAAATATGAAATAAAGGAAGGCAAGGAAGAACCCAGTGGCAATGAATTGGAATTGGAGGTATTGGTGTGGACTTACGAGTTTTTAAAATATGGATAGGTATGTGGGTATGGACATAGTAACTATTTGTGTATATGTATATACACAAGCAAACATTCCCTGGCTTTCTTCTGAAAGAGTCTAGAAGCACTGACACCCTCATAGCAGTGAGCACACATAGCTTGATTTTTTTTACACATTCCTTTTTTTAGACATTTACTTTTAGTAACCATGCTTTCCTCAGAAAAATGACTGATTTCAAGATTGAGGCAAGGAAGGTACAAGATGAACCTGGAACATCCTGGATTGCTCGACAGTAAGGAAGTGCTTTAAAAAAAGATGGGGGCATTTCATAGAGAGCTAACTTGAAAGGACTCACATTGGCCAAATCTGGGACAATTTTGAGTTGTAAATATTTAAGGACAGGAATGATTATAAACCGTTGGAAAAAATAGGAATTCTTGGAACCATATTGATAATTAATGGATAAACAACTAGGGGAAAGGGGAAGTCATTTCCTACAGAGCAAAGATGAGTGGTAAATGTAGAGTATATGTTGGAGTTGGAAGTCTTCATTTTGCAACCATGTTCATAGTAAGGATTGGTTCACCAAGAATCATGAATATTAAGTCTAGGTGGAAAATTGAAGAGCATCATCTTGCATGATTTTTAAGTGTTTCTCTATAGAGTGCTTCTGCATTGCAAGGAAAGTGGAGAAATAGAACAGTATCTCCAAATTAACATCACCAATGAGGAGTAAATGGAGATCGTACACATTGGGCTATGATACTCTGATGGACCCAACACCACTTAACATGCCATTTGGTTCAGGAATGTAAAATCTTAGTCTAATTGTGAGGGAACATTAGATGAACCCAAAATGAGGAACATTCTATTTTAAAAAGATTTTGAAAAAAGAAAAATTTGCAGAAGTTTGGGGGCATATTAAAGACACAGGAGCCAACTGAAAGAGTTCCCAGCTGGCCAAGACTGGAACAATTTGAACACCAAAATAAAATAATATTGGATTGTAACTCAGAGTACAAAATAAATATCCTTGAGTTCATACTGGTATAAATAATTGATTGGATATATAAATTAATGGGATAGAAGAGACAAATCCCCTGTGCAGAATTCTAAATGTATATAAATACTCCACCCTCAAGGAGGTGAAGCTAATTCCCACTCTGTAAGTGTGTGCTGCACATAGTGTGTTCCTCCCAGAGAGTACAGTGCACAGAGAGGGAAAAGGAGTGATGTTACAGTGCAGCAGCCCGACTGACACTGTCTCAGCCAGGTGGTGAAGGTTAACATCCACAGGCTAAGCCATACTGGCGGTATGTACTCCTGACATGATGTGATGACAGTGGCACTTTACCTCTCTGGTCTTCCTCCCAGAAATACATAACTCAGCTTAATCATGAGGAAAACATCAGATAAACCATAATTGAGGGAGTTTTTATGAAATACTTGACCAGAACTCAAAACTGTCAAGGTCAGTAAAAACAATGAAAGCTGAGAAATGTCACAGCCAAGGGAGCCTAGAAACATGACAGCTAAACATAATGTGGTATCTTGAAGGGGATCCTGGAACAGGAAAATGACATTAGATAAAAACTAAGGAAACCACATACATACATACATGCTGACAGCATTATTCATGACAGCCAAAAAATGGAACAAACCCAAATGTCTGTCAGTGATGAACAGATAAGACAAATATGGTCTGTCCATGCAATGGAGTATTATTCAGCCGTAAAAAGGAATGAAGCACTGATATGTGTTACAACATGGGTGAATCTTGAAAATATTATGCTCAGTGAAAGCAGCCAGAAAACAATGGGCTGCATGTTGCGTCGTTCCATTTATATGAAAGGACCAGAATAGGCAAGTCCATAGAGACAGTAAGTTAGATTAGTAGTTGGCAGCAGTGGAGATTGGGAATGGGGGAAATCAGGAGTGGCTGCTTTGGGGTACTGGGTTTCTTTTGGGGGAGATGAAAGAAAATATTCTGGAATTAGATAATGGTGATGGTAACATAACCTTGCAAATATGCTAAAAACCACTGAAGTTATTCATTTTAAAGTGGTGCATTTTATGGTATGTGAGTTATAACTCAATTTTTAGAAACTAAGGAAATCTGAATACAGTATGGAATTTTAGTTAGCCAAAAAGTAGGGAGGAAGAGGAAACTATACTCAAAATGCCAGTGTTATAAAAGACAGAGTGAAAAGCTGTTCCAGATTAGTTGAGATTAAAGAGCTATGATAACTAAAGGCAATGGATGATCCTTACCAAGACTTGTAGTGGTTGAGGGAAAGGGTCATAAAAGACACATTTTGCGGCCGGGCTTGGTGGCTCATGCCTGTAATCTCAGCACTTTGGGAGGTTGAGGTAGGTGGATAATTTGAGGTCAGGAGTTCGAGACCAGCCTGGCCAACATAGTGAAACTCCGTCTTTACTAAAAATACAAAAATTGGCCGGGCAGTAGTGGCCATGTGCCTGTAGTCTTAGCTAATCAGGAGGCTGAGGCAGGAGAATCGCTTGAGCCTGGGAGGCAGAGGTTGTGGGGAGCCAAGATCGCACCACTGCACTCCAGTCTGGGCAACAGAGAAAGACCCTGTCTCAAAAAAAAAAAAAAAAAAAAAAGACACATATGGGATCAGTTGACAAAACTGCAATAAAGATAGTAGGTTAGATTACAATTATTTTTATCAGTGTTAAATTTATTGTATATAATCAGAATCATTTGCATTTTGATTATATAATAAAATATTTTTAATTTTAGGAAATACAGATATTTTGGGATAAGGGACATGAGTATGCGACTTATTCTGAAATTATTCGAAACAAGTTTATGTCTATAGTATGTACACACATGAAAGCAGAGAAAGATGCAAGGGATCCAGAACAGAGGAGGGAGACAGGTCATATGTGAATCCAGGTAAAGGGGAATCACATATTTCATGTTATTCCTGCAAATTTGTTTTTCTGTGAATCAGGGGAAAACAAAATTCAGAAAGGTGGGTATTAGCAAGGATGTACAACAGAGGGAACTCATTACTCTAGATAAGAATGTAAATCTGTTGAAACACTTTGTAGGATAATTATGTTGTACATTTCCTAGTTCAATTGTTAGGTATATATCCTAAAGTAATTGCTGTACATGTCCCATTTGCACCAGGAAATATGTGCAATAATGTAATAGGAGCATCATTTGTAATAGCCAAAAACTGAGGAGCTATCCACTACTATTAGTGTAGGAACATTTTAATACAGCAGTGAAAATGAGGAAACTATAGCATATTGGAATGGTATACGAATATCAAAATACTGAATGAAAAAAAGCAAGTCACTGAGGGCTATAAACAGAAACACTCCATTAATATAAAGGTTAAAACTAGACAAAAGTAAACAATATATTATTTAAGGCTACATATGTGAAAAAAACCATAAAGAAAAGCAAAAGAATGATTTGTAGTTAATTCTGGGGATGGAGGGTACACAGGAGGACTTCGAAAAGCCTGGTAACATTCTGTTTCCTAAGCTGGTGTTTTCTTTAAACTATTTCTAATACTCTAGTATGTATATTTCTTAATTTAAAAAAAGTTTCAAATCAGACAAAACTCTCTAAGCCAAAAAAAAAGTCCACCACAAGTCATTAAATAAAGCAAATAATAAAACAGTATGTAAGTTATTAATTTTTGTTAAGAAATTACATATGCATCTACATTTTTGTGTTTAAATGGACATACAAGTAGTTTGAGAGGATAAACACGAAAATGTGGTTTTGGGGAAGTAGGATTTCAGGAATATTTCTGCATCACCTGTATTTTTTTTTAAATTTTGAAATCCATGAGCATTTATCAGTCAGACTCACATTATGAGATTATACTTCTTAAAATTTTTATTGATGTAAAAGAATTGTACATATTTATAGGGTTATACTTCTTTTATCTTTACTGTTGAATAAGGAGCCTAAAGGTAGGGTCCATGTTTTGTACATACTTCTCTGTATTCTTATAATAAGAATTGGAAAAAAAATAAACCAAAACAACTAAAACCAAAAAATGTGTCGGAAGTCACTAACAATGTTTAGAAATAATAAGTGAGAAAAGCAGGTTAAAAGGCAGTATTTTACATATTTAATATTAGTGCCCTTAGTACGTGTATTCTGTGTCTTAAAATGAAAATGCTCCACTGTCAATGGTTGTTTTCTCTTGGTATTGTAATCAGTCGGTAGTTTTTATTTTCTTTGTATTTTCCTTATTTGCGTGTATTACATAAGAAAGCAGAAAAAAATAGAATATTTATAATTATTAAAGATTGAAGTTCTTAGGTGCTTTCAGTAACATTATCCTCACCTTTGGGGTCGTGGCTGCCTACCTGGAGTGCTGTCTTGTTAAGGATTAAGATGAGTGGCTGAGGATTTGCACTTCTGTAAGTGGCTGCTTCATCCTTTGACACCTGCGCTGATCATTTGTGTGCGCTGCACCTCCTTCAGGTGCTGCACTATCTGGCAATCCAGAAACCTGCAGACCTTGCTCGGCACCTGTTACCTTGTGTGATTCATGCAGCTGTACTCAAGGTAAAGGAAGAAGGTAAATGTCATATTTAACTAGTCATTAGTCATTTCCAAAGTGAAAGTCTATTTTGCCTAATTTATTTAATGCTGGCTTCAATCTTTTCTAAAATAGAAAGTCTCGAAAACATTTCTTCAGTTAAGAAGATCATAAAGCAGATAATATCCCATTCCAGTAAAGTTTTGCACTTCCCCAATCCAGAAGACAAGAAATTGGAAGTAAGTTTGATGTAGTGTCAGAATCTTGCCAAGTGTTCTCCTCAGTTGGCAGAAATAATTTTTAAGATGCGTTTTCAAAGGGCTTTGCTTTTTTGCCATCTCCCAATGTATGCCTCTTCCTTTTCTACTGCCAGGAAATCATTCACCAGATTACTAATGTGGAAGCTCTCATTGCCAGAGCTCGGTCACTAAAAGCCAAGTTTGGAACTGAGAAATGTGAACAGGAGGAGGAAAAGGAAGATCTTGAAAGGTAATTGCTATTTGGCTAATTCAGTTTTGTCTGCAGTAGGAAAAGCCACCACTCTCTTAAGAAAAATTGTAATAGGATATTAAGACTCTTTTGTGGTAATCATATATTATTTGAAACAAGCATTGTCTAGAGACAGAAATAATTATCATAGCATTTGACCTCTCCCGTATTTCTGAGTCTCTACCAGGTGTTTCCATTCTTCCCACTTTTAGAAACAGTCTCCCAGAGCCTCCTTTTCTAGGGATTCCTTGGTTTGCTCTTGGAGATGTGGTGTCTGGAATTTCTTGTGGAGGAGCTGTTAACTGTGTTGCTCACCCTGCCCCAAAACTTTGTTTTCAGCTGTTACTATTCCTTGACCACAGGGTGCAGGTGCTGAAACCATTTCTGCTTACTGTTCCTAGTTGTTTATTTTAAACAAGATTTGTGATAGCAAAGGTGCACATCCTATGTGCCTTGCGATTATGTTTTGAAAGATTGACCAGATGGCTTTTCTCAGATGAAGCAAATGATTGGGGCATTCTCTTTATGAGACTCGGCACCATTACCAATGGAGCTTAGATCAGTGTGAGGCCCTGTTCATTTTTTGCCCATGTTATTTGGAAGGACAATATTGTTTTAATGTGTGATAAAGTGTTCACAAATTAGCTTGTTCAGTGGCTTAAATTTGTCATCATTTAAAAATTTTCATTAGCCTTTCCATGATAAATGGCATTATTGATGCTAAATAATTAATATTATATGGCAAGGCATTTGCTGTCTTTTAACAAGTTCGTGTTTGAATTTTATGTCTTTTGTTAGGTGAAGTTTTCTCCCACACTGCATTGCTCTTGAAAATGTCTTCCTTTTAAATGAGAAGAATAAGCTCTAATCAAGGGACTCGTTTCTAAAATAGTAGAGTATGAATTAGTGAGCAGGTGTTGCAGGCTTGGTGGCTTTGTGCCTTCAACTCTGTTAGTTCCACCATACGTTATCTGTGACATACTTGGAAGTTCAGTGTTTCCAGCATCTAATGGCACAGTTTACAATTGCGACTTTGCCCAACACAAGTATTTTAAGCATATGTGCACGTGTGCGTGCACACACAGACACATACCCCTTAAAAAAAACAAAAACAAATATGGATCATTGCTTTTATTGGATAAATATAACTTGGTTTATATTATACAAATTTTTTTTCATCTTTTATTAACTGTAGCATTTTCTAAGCTTCTAGTCTGAAAAAAACAGACTGAATATTTTTTCTTACACTTTGACAGAGATAGGCTTTAAACATTTTTTATGAGCACAGGTGAAAAAGCAGGAAGATTGTCAGTTAAGTCGATAATAATTCCAAATGTCAATCTTATCTTGCTGTAAAATTTCACTCCAACCTTGTTGGGTTTAGCCAGCATCAGCTTGAGGATTTGTCCACAAAACTCCTGTGGGAGGATGGACGCCCAGTGGCCTGGACAGCTCACTTTCCACCCTTTCATTGCCTGTCTCTGTCTCCTAGGTTTGTGAGTTGCCTGCTGGAGCAGCCTGAAGTGTTAGTCACCGGTGCAGGAAGAGGACATGCTGGCAGGATCATTCACAAGCTGTTTGTGAATGCCCAGAGGGTATGTGAGAGTCATTATTGACTCCATCATAATCTCTCCAAACCTCTACTTGGGAAGAGGCTGTTTTAGTTCCCACACGTGGCTGATCACACTCATGTCACCTGAGTGTAAGTCTGGGCATTGGGTTTGAACACTGAAGAAACAATGACTTCTGAGTCTTCGAAATCCATTTGATTTCCTACATGTTGAATTAAAATGATAAGTATATTCTAGGACCTAAATTTTAAAAATTAGAAGAGTCCAAAATCCATTGTTATAGAAGCTGGCAGGGAGTCAGTTAGCAATGGCCAGTGCTGTGCTGTGGGAAAAAATGTTTACTCACAGGTACTTCCAAATGAGAATGGAGTTCAGTTTTACCATCTTTAAACCCCATGTAGGGCAAAGTGGAGTCACAACTCAGCTTGAATTATAAATATAATTGTTCTTGTAATGGTGAGGAGATCTACCTTTGAGGTTTCCTAGAAAAGAAGAGGAAAACTTCAGATTTTTAGGGCTATGGAAACAGATTTCAGCACAGAAAGAAAGCCCAGTTTGAAAAATTATCATAACCATTACCTCTAGTAGTGAAAGTAAAGATTTTAAAATTATATTGTATCTTGGTTACTGGCTAAGGGCTCTGGCATCCCACAGATAATTCTCAGTTCAGGGCTCATTAATATTAGGGATTCTGATAAAGGCGTTATGTGCACTAATTACACGCTTCCCCTTATATGGCACTGTGATTACACTAGAATGACCCAGTTTTGAGAGTGTAATTTTCCGAAACAAATAAGAAAAAGAATTTCTATGTGTCTACACGTGGAATAACAACTGGATAATCCCTGTAGAGTTGGTCTGGAGTACAACTAGTTAATATATTCAAATTCATAGCCAAATACACTGATAGGAATTCTTAGCAAGAGCTAAAATCTGAGTTTGTTTATGGGGCAGCTCCCTAAACCTCAGAATTTCAAATTAATAACCAAATATTTATTTCCTTATAAATTAGACTTCTAGCAAACAATAGATGCTTGCTTTGATTTATTTTGTTTTTCTCTCTGGCATGAAAACAAGAACCGAGTTTGGTTCCACATCTGATAATACCTATCCAGTTCACTACCCAGAAGCTTACAAGCACATTTCCTTGTTAGCTACCAATATGAATGTTCCTCATATTGCAAAAATTCTTTCCTCTTTGATCATTTTTAAAAAGTGACATGTTGGCTGGGTGCGGTGGCTCACGCCTGTAATCCCAGCACTTTGGGAGGCTGAGGTGGGTGGATCACCTGAGGTCAGGAGTTCAAGACCAGCCTGGCCAATGTGGTGAAACCCTTTCTCTACTAAAAATACAAAAATTAGCTGGGCGTGGTGGTGAGCACCTGTAATCTCAGCTACTTGGGAGGCTGAGGCAGGAGAATCACTTGAACCCGAGAGGCAGAGGTTACAGTGAGCTGAGATCATGCCACTGCACTCCGGCCTGGGCGATAAAACTCCATCTCAAAAAAAAAAAAAAAAAAAAAAAAAAGTTATGTGTTAAGAGGATTTAAAATGTGAAGTATTTATATTTTTAGTCCTGTGATTGTTACTTATTTTAGATAACTAAGCAAAATTATTTTCCCCAAAATAGAAATAACCTCCTTACCCCCTCTACTGACTGCAAGTAAAACTTTGACAATATAGGAACTTTTATATTTATTTATTCATTTTTTAAAGAGAGGGTCTCACTCTGTGGTCCAGGCTGGAGTACAGTGGCAAGATCATAACTCACTGCAGCCTTGAACTCCTAGGTTTAAGCAATCCTCTTGCTTCAACCTCCCAAGAAGCTGGAGCCACAGGCATGCACCACCACGCCCAGTTAATTTTTATATTTTTTGTAGGGACGGGGTCTCACTTTGTTGCCCAGGCTTATCTAGAACTCCTGGTTTCAAGCAATTCTCCTTCCTTAACCTCCCAAAGTGCTGAGATTATTTCACACCTGGCCTAGAAAATTATAAGAAAATATTAATCACATAATCTCACTACCCATTGATGATTTAACATCTAGTATATACATATGTATATATAATTTTAAAAGTAGGGTTATATTATATAATTACTTCATTATTCTTGTTTTCCACTTAATATACTTAAGATATCTTTCAAAATCACTAAATACAGGAACATAGTATATCATCTTTCAGTAGCCTCATTGTATAGCTAACCCCCTTAATGGCTACTGAAATTGTACATCCATCTACATTATGTCATTTAAGAAAAGATTTTAAAGTTTTCAGACCCTGTAGTGAATGTTTTTAGGGAATTGGTAGACTGTGTAATACATATAACAAGCATCTGGTTGGTACATTTTTAAACTCAGTTCTTAAATGTCTGGCTGAAGTAAACTGTTAGAATTTATTCATGTAACTTTTCTTTTCATTAGCTGATACTTTATATCAATTTTACTAATTAGTCAAGATTTTAACACATTTTTTTAAAAAGTTGTGATGTAATTTCACTTGGTGTTTTTATAGCTTATAGTAATTCTATATATTTATAACTTTTCTTTAAAATTATAAATAGTAATAAGCCTTATCATGATTATAGGTATCTCTGGTATGTACATACTTAAATGGAATTCAGCAAATAAATGACTGACTGGATTTCGCTTCAGACTTGCTAGATTGAATAACTCTTAGGCACCTATTCCTAAATTCTATTTTTCAAGCCATGAACACTGTTTTTTTTTTTTTTTTGCATCATAATTCCCAGTAAAAGAGCTAGGTTTTTGTTGGTCATTTCTCCCATTAAATGATATCATATTTCACCTGTTGAGCCATGGATGCATGAGTAGTAGTAGATGTCTGCTGTAGTTGACAGCTGGGTGTGCTGTGTTTGGTGTGACTTTGTCTTGAATATTCTTTTGATAGGATCATGTTCCATAATGTAGTGCATACTGTCTTTGAAATAATCCTGAACTCCCTTGTCTAGCCCTATTTAAACCATCTTGCTCGTTTCCCTTTCATCACTGTTTCTTTTCTTACCCCTTCTCAAGCTGACTGAATCTTCTGATGAGGTAACAAAATAGCCTTTGCCCCTCATAGTTCCTTGTTCCTTCCCATCCCTCTAATTTCATAAGGTCATTAACACTAACCACCTCTCTCACAGTCTGGATTTGGCTTACCTACCTTGCTGATGTTTAGCGCAACATGATTTCATGTTTCCATTGCCAAAACAATTTTTTTTCCCAAACTGATGGTATTAAAAAAAGTACAGTAATCAGAATTAAAATTGTAGGCTGTAAATGAACATGCATTTTATGTCATTTCAATGAAAAAATAGATGCCTTTAATATTGCGAACTTCTCTTTTGTGGTCATTGCTATATGGGCCTCTATCACTTCGGCATCACATTAGCTGCCCAGCAAGCAAGACCAATGCCCCCACTTTTAATTTGGCAAGTGAACCTTAAAAAGAATCGATTAAAAAATTCTTACCCAGAGTCAAGATGAAAATCATCTTTTCACTCTGGAGAAAAACAGCTCCTTACTGGACTGAGGCTGTCAGACGTAGACTTGGGTCATTGCTGGAAGAAACATAGAAAGCAGCACAGCTCCGAGGTCCTTTTTCATCAGATGTGTAAATATGGCCTTCTCTCTTCAGAGCAGATTGCCTGGCAGTCATCATCCCTCCTGTCTGTCTCCAGCCCGGCTGCTCATGCAGTGTCTCAAGCTTCTTGCATTTGCTGTGTTATGTGGGTTTTGAGTAATCTTAACATATAGCTGACTGCATTACTGAGTAACGTGGGACATTTTCATATCTTTATTATGTTAATTCATCTGTCCTTCAAAAGCATCTGAGTTTAGCATTTGACCTGCTTTTGACTTTAGCATTTGATTCTTTTCCAGGCTGCAGCTATGACTCCACCAGAGGAGGAATTGAAGAGAATGGGCTCCCCAGAGGAAAGAAGGCAGAACTCCGTGTCAGACTTCCCACCCGCTGCTGGCCGGGAATTCATTTTGCGCACCACTGTGCCGCGCCCTGCTCCCTACTCCAAAGCTCTGCCTCAGCGGATGTACAGTGTTCTCACCAAAGAGGACTTTAGACTTGCAGGTGCCTTTTCATCAGATACTTCCTTCTTCTGATTCTTCTAGCATTACTCGTTGGTGGCTTCAGAGACAGTGCTGCCTCCTTCTGAGGGAGGGAAGGTACCAGGGAGAACCTGGGAGGTCCTGGAGAGGGCCCTGTCCAGTTGGGTGATCAGGAATCAAACCAGCATCGGAAAGACTTCCCAGCACCAAGCTTGAGCTGTGTCGTTTCGTGGAGGGGGCAGCGAGGATGGGCTTGAGCTGTTGAGAGATTTCTGCCCTTAGAGATGGCCTTTGTATATGGGGGGGTGGGGGGGGGGACACAAACACATCAGACACTCTGTCCTCACACTGGCAGGACGGTGTTCATCGCATTCTCTTCTGTGACCGGCCTCTAGGCTAGCGGCTGCATTCGTGGTCTGTGCAAACACTTCGTGGTTCTATATATCAGCAGCAAGTGTGCAAAATAAAGGACCTGTTAACTCAGATTTCTGGATATTTTGGTGGTAGCTTCTAGTCCCAGAATCTGTGTTTTTAAAATACTACATGACATTCTGTCTATTCAATCACCTGGTGGTCATCTTTCTTGTACTAATTAACTGTTGATGAGCATTTTGGATATTCTAGGAGAAAGCCTATAATTTCACATAGTTTCTCTTTTTCATGTAACTGTAACTTAAATGTATTACTTCTGATAAAACTATATATCAAATGTCACTGCAAATTAGTTTTATATCTGTCGTGTGAGATTTGTCTTACTTATTTTTCTTTTGGTTGCCATGTAAGTTATGGCCCTGAAAATCGTCTCCCTCCCCTTCTCTTGCTGTACAGCATGCATTCTCTTTTTGTGGTTGCTGGCTGGGTACTGTATTTAATGAAGTAGAGAATAGCACTTGCAAAAATACAGTCTTGGTACCTAGAGACTGTCATGCAGATAGTATAATTTGGTATATGTGCTAATGCATTGAGTAGAGGATTATTTTAACACACTATTTTGCTTTTGTATTTTAGTTAAAATAATCGATGGGGATGTGTAGCCCCCCGTGTGAGGATGACATCACCACATTTCTAGTTTCATGGAGCTCAAGATGTCTTGTGTCTGTGTCGCTAGATGGCCTCTGCTTGGTAATCTTATTTTTAGGCCTAAAATTCCCACTTAAATCCAAAGTAAAAATGGTTATACTGAAGCATAAACCTTGCCTGTGTAATTTTAAAGAATTAATAGAGCTGTGCAAACCCTGTTATTTTTGTAAAAAAAAAAAAACATATCTATATATAATGTGTGTGTGTGTGTGACATATGCACACGTCTCTGTGTATGTGAAGTAGGGGAAGCCCTGGGGGATGACCTCCCAGCCTTTATGATGCTTTTCTCTATGCTGCTGGACTTCATTCTTACTGGTCCACGCAGATGCAGGCGGCCTGAGGCCAGTGCTGTACCAAGTAGAAGACGGTTCCTAAGGACAGAGTTTGTCTGTTTTCTAACAAAGAAAAATTCTACAAAGGAGAGGTTGGGCGTTACAAAGGTATTGTGAATCTAATAAAAGGAAAGTGTCGCTTTCTGTGGCGTTTTCTTTCATTTTCTCCCGCTGAGGCATTTCAGTCTAATTTCATGTGGTTTTGTGCTGTCTCAGCTCTAATGTTTGCAGCCTGCTGAGCCTAACAAGGCAGTGGTCTCAAGAACATTCTTTGTGCCTTTTTAAAGTACTCCATTTTATTTTTATGATAGTTATGTATTTATTTCACAGATATATTTAAGTACCCACTTTGTGTCAGGTACAGTACAAGCAATGAAGATAAAACAGAAACCAAAACACACTCCCTTACAGGGAAAACGGACACCACGTTGCCACAAAATGTTGAGTATAGTCAACTCTGCTGTGTGGATCGGAGGGCCTGCATTTATCCTACAAATAATTGAATGTAATCCTACATTCATGTATTCATTGGCAGTACGGAGTAATAAATGCAGCAATGTCATAAAGTGTTGTAGGAGTTTCTTCACCCAGGCTTTGGGGATCAGGAAAATTACCCCAGAGGGTGTGATTTTGGGATTGAGACCAGAAGCTGAGTAGGCACTGGGGAAAGCATGGGGGGCGTATGGGAAATGGCTTGCAGAGAACCAGGCATTCCTCCAGCCCTGTGTGCAATGAAATCATGATTTTCATTGTGAAGTGCTATATTTCTCCACCTCTTCAATCTGGTCTCGGCCATGTCTTTCTTTGGTCAACAGACAGAGACTTGACAAGTCCTTGCACATTGGGGCTTGCCCTCCCTTCTTGCCAGGAGCCTTGAAGCCACTGTGAAGAAGCCCACTCTAGGGTAAGAGTTGGGGCAAAAGGTAACTGACAGGAGGGGGCAGAAAGCGTATTACAAGCAGAGGAACGGAATGGGCAAAATCCCAGAAATAAGGGAAAATGTCTATTTGGGGGGCAGCCAACATTTCTATTTGGCTGAAGTGTGGTATCTAGAGTGGGAAGGGGCAAGAAATGAAGATGGTGAGGTGAACTAAAGCAAGACCAAGAAGTTCGGGGGAAGCCGCAGCTACAAGTTAGTTAGGGCTTTGCCTTTGGGGCGGTAGTGAGTCACTGAAGGGTTTTGTGCAGGGGAGTGACATGGTGGGTTTTAGAAAGGCCACACTCTGGCAGGAGAGGAGATGCTAAGAAAGTATACGGCTGTCGTATATCTTGAGCTAAACTGTCTGCTCCTTAGAAGAAAGGTGGCAATTACAACTGCAATGTGTTTTTTAATCCACCTGTGTGCCTGAGACCATGCTCCTAAGAGGTGCACATGCTTGTGAAATGGCCTCTCCAGGGCCCTCCTACCCCCATACATTCCTATACCACTGTAATAATTCAGATTTTTCTTCAAGTTGGGGTATTTTAAAACCCTAAGCATTTATGTTTATATTTCATTCATTAGTCCAGCAAATGTTTATTGAGTACCTGCTATGTGCCAGGTACTGTTCTAGGCATCAGGGAGACAGCAGTGACTAGAACGTGGAAGACCTGGTGCTCAGGAAGCTCACAGTGTGGGACACCAAGTGTCAGCAGCGGGTCTAGGAAGGGAGTCTGTCTTCTAGGAGGTTTGATAAGGGAGGGCTTACGAGGCAGTGACACTTGGGCAGAGACTGAAGTGAGGAAGCAGTCCTGTATATAGATGACTAGGAGAAGACTGCAGACAGGGATTGGCCAATGAAAAGCCTGAGGCAGGAGTGTACCCGGCACATGGGAAACACAGAAGGAAGGCCACTGTGGCTGAAGGGGAGTGAGGGGAAGAGGGGCAGGAAAGAAAGTTGCACACGTGCAAGGGCCAGATGTGTAAAGGTGTAGGAGTTGAGATTTGTTTTCTTGATTAAGAAGGGAAGCCATTGGAGAGTTTGAACCAGGGAATGTCATGATGTGACATTTAAAAATTTCTTTGGGGCTGGGCGCAGTGGCTCGTGCCTGTAATCCCAGCACTTTGGGAGGCCGAGGTGGGCGGATCACGTGAGGTCAGGAGTTCGAGACCAGCCTGGCCAACAAGGTGAAACCCCGTCTCTACTAAAAGTTAAAAAAAAAAATTAGCTGGGCATGGTGGTGCATGCCTGTAGTCCCAGCTACTCTGGAGGCTAAGGCAGGAGAATTGCTTGAACCTGGAAGGTGGAGGTTGCAGTGAGCCAAGATCATGCCATTGCACTCCAGCCTGGGCAACAGAGTGAGACTCTGTCTCAAAAAAAAAAAAAAATCCCTTTGGCCACTGTGTGGAAAATACACTGCAGAGGCTGGGGTGGAAGTAGTGAAACTAGTGAGACGAGGGGAGGTGAGAGCACTCTGGACTGGTGTGGTAGCCATGGAGGGTAAAAGGGATCAGATTTGATACAGATCTTGAAGGCAGAATGTGCAGAATTTACAAATGGATTCAGTGAGGGTCTGAGAGTCAAGGATGACTTGAAGGTTTGGGACCTGAGTGAATGATGCTGTCATTTACTACGATGGAGAAGACAGGGAAGAGCAAGTTGTGGGGCTGCTGCGAGTGATGAATTTGAGCTTGGGCCATGTTAATTTTGAGAGGTTTATTAGATGGCTGTGGTGGCCAGCCTCCTGCCTCCAACTCACACACCCTGTGGAGTCCCCCAAACCCACACCCATTGTACCAGGGTTAGTCTCTGAACAACAGAACATGGAGGAAGTGTTGGTATGTCACTCCCAAGGTTGGTTATAGGAGCCATTGCAACTTCTATTTTGGTTCGTAAAGAGAGGCCCACATGGTGCGGAATGGAAGGTCCCTGCCAACAGCCACATGAGTAAGCTTGGAAGTGGATCCTCCTGGCCTGCAGGTAACTGCAGCCTCAGGAGGGACCTTGGGCCTGGACCACCAGCTAAGCCACTCCCAGATGACTGACCCTCAGAAACTGTGTAAGATGCTTATTTTTAAACTGCTAAATTTGGGGGTAATTTATTATGCAGCAATAGATAACTAATACCCAAGCGGTTGGCTATATAAGTTTGGGGCTTAAGGAAAGGGTTAGGGCTTATAATATAATAAATTGGGAAACATAGATAGTACTTAAGCCATGGACAGTATGAGGTCACCCAAGCAGAAGAGGTCTGGGGATTGAGCGAGAAAGGAAGAGGAGGACAAAGACTGGCAGAAAAGATGAAGAAATAGTTACTAAGGCAGAAGGAAAACCAAACGTGTGATGTCTTAGAAGCTAAGAAAAAACATACTTCAAGAGGGTGGGAATTGATCAATTGTGTCAAATGCCACTGAGATGACAAGTAAGATGAGGACTAAGAGGCGACTGTTGTGTCTGTCTATGCAGAGGAGCAAATGCATTCAGAGAGAGGCAAATACTTCTTACTGGGAAAGAATAGAGAAGGGGCTGCCTCGAGGGCAGTCTGGGAAGGTCAGTACCCCTTTGCTAGCAGGGTGGGTGCACTTAAAACTTCTGCCCCAAACCAGGTGGGGTTTGGGTTTCTTGCACTGCTCCTTGCCAGGCATTGGTGGGCAGGATGTGGAAGGGGAGAAGGTCATGAAGCAGCTGCCAATTTGCCTCAGTCCAACAGGTGGCCCGTCTACTGTCCTGGCCCCTACTGCCAGCTCCCCTCTTCTGGGCACACTGTAACAGATAGGGGTGGGTGGGTGGATGGATGGATGGTTGGATGGATGGAGGCCTCGATGCCTCTATGGCAAAAGAGGCCCCACTCTTGTGTTTAAATCTTCTGGCCTCTAATTTACGGTCATCTGGCATCATGAGACTAAGTTTGAGAATATTAGCTCCCGGAAGCCCAAGGACTCTGCCGCTGGCATTTCTTTGGCTCTCAAAAGTGGAACTTGGCTAGTTCTTGTAGCACAAACTCAAGCTACTTCATCTAAGCACAACTTCTCTGCCAGCTCCTCCCCTGGAAGCTTGTGATGTCTGACAGGTGGTCATGGATAGATCCCTCCAAAGTGGAAAGTCCCCCCTCTTGCAGGGAGCGTTCTTGGCCTTAGCTTAGCAGCCAAGGATGCAGCTGAACCAGAAGACCCCCAACTTGGGACCCCATCCGGAGAGGGTGGCGACATGGCCCAGCCACTCAGGGTTGGGGCCCTGCCACCAGCCCACCCACAAGCCCCATGACAGGAGCGCTGTGTGACCTGTGCTCTGGAATGGCCCCTCCTCTTCAGCATGTGCCCCAAAATGGGATGGTGTCCCAGGAGGCAGTCTCCGTCCCTCACTCATCCAGGAGTCTCCCAGCCTGCCTGTGTGCTGGGCCAGGGCCTTGCCTTAAAACAGCCTCCTCTACAGACACCTTTGCTTCCATTAAACTTTGCTTCAGAAAGGTGGCCTCTGCTGTGGCCAGATGGGACACCATCAAAGCTCTTCCAAAGCCCCCCCAGCCACAGGACGATTTGAGTAAATAATGACTTGTCCATGCTATTTGTTCACATTCTTCTTTCTCAGCCCTATTTTGGCCCAAAACACTATTTTTGCCCATGTTACATAACGAGGGAACTGCATTCTTAGTAACCCACTGTCACTCTGCTGTGTTATCTTGCCTATATGAAAAAATGAAATATTTTTAGAGTGTGAATTTCCCAAACGTCCTCAACTATTCTGGGACTGAAGTCACAACATCACGAAGGGAGTGCGACGGTGGGAGGCCCAGCCTCCTCTGTGGCTGTGGCTGTGGCTGAGTCCCACCCAAGGGCTTCCGTTGCCACTGAGGCTGGGTTGGGACGTGCCCTATCCTGCCCTGTCCCAGTGGCAAGTGGCTGTCTCTGCACAGGGCTTTCCACTGTCAGCAGTGGACTCCGCAGCCTAGGAATACTCTTCATTGATTTTCTTGACTCCTGTTGTTACTTTGGGGAAAAAAACACAAGCAATGGCCTGTCCTCTTAGGGACTCAAGTAGGAGGCTGAAATCCCCATTGGGGGTTAGTCCAGGTGAGCAAATTACCCTGAATAAGTGTGTAGGCTCCCTCCCTGCCACCGAGGGACATGGTAAGAAGGCTTCCCCAACACAGGTGTTAGCAGGGTTAATGCTGTCCCATCAGTAAAGCAAACCTGTCCAAAACGCTCAGGGGTTTCAGGCCTTGCCATCTGGCTGGGGAGCCAGACATGTTTCTTTTGTGTGTTTATCAGCTCCCCAGGTGTGTCCTGGTAGACAACTGCTCCCAGGAGCTGGCATAGAAGCAAACCTGCAGGAAAAGCTGACCCACTCCAGGTGTGTGGAAGCTGCTGGCAGGAACCCAGCAAGGATCCAGCTGGGTTGTAATGGAAACAATGCAACCAACAATCCTTGAGCGAGCCGGGATAGATGTGGCCTCATCACTGAAGATTTCATCTGAGACCTCTGCAAATATCCAAATTGTATATGCTCTTAGAGCAGATCATTTTCTCACAGGTAAATAAAAATCTATGTTAAGTAGAAATTATGAGTGGCCTGTTCCCCTGCTACCCACTTAACTTTTCCTTTCTTCTGTGTGTTCAGACGGAGAGAAAAGACAAAAGCTATGTTGGGTCACTTCTCAGGACAGAACTTGGCAAAGTGGCCATAGAGCTGATTTAGGGGATACATTTTCAATTAGGAGATAGGTTTTCAAATTTGAATTCTAGGTTTTCAAATTCGAACTCTATCAGACGTGGTAGAGAGCTACTGATAAATTTGGCAAAAGATATGCAAGGTTTCCAGAGAGAAAATCATGAACCTTTACTGAAAAAGAATTAAAAGACATTTAAGTTGAGAATGTCAATATTGCCATTGTTATATTATTTTGGTAACATACCATTGTTCTTGTACAGAAAGATAAGGTACCACAAAGATGTCCATTCTCCCCACAATGACATATGATTCCAAACAAAATCCCCAAAATACGGTTTTTGATGTTTTTTGGTGGAATTAGAATAGTTGAATCTGAATTGTATATAGAAGTGCCAAAGGCCATGAACAACCAAGCAATTCTTGAAGAATAAGGTCATGGATATTGCTCTATAAGATAGACTTACTGTAATGCTATACTATAAAAGAGTATGGTACTACCCTATGATCCAACCGTCCCCCTACAGGGTGTCTAACCAAAGGAAAGGAAATCAGCATATCAAAGAGATATCTGCACTCCCATGTTGATTGCAGCACTGTTCACAACAGCCAAGATGTGGAATCAACCAAAGTGTCCATTGGCAGATGAATGGATTAAAAATGTGGTGCATGGCCCGGCGCAGTGGCTCATACCTGTAATCCCAGCACTTTCGGAGGCCAAGGTGGGTGGATCGCTTGAGGTCAAGAGTTCGAGACCATCTTGGCCAACATAGTGAAACCTCGCCTCTCCTAAAAATACAAAAATTAGCTCAGCGTGTTGGCACATGCCTGTAATCCCAGCTACTCAGGAGGCTGAGGTATGAGAATCCCTTGAACCCGGGAGACAGAGGTTGCAGTGAGCCGAGATTGCACCACAGCACTCCATGCCTGGGTGACAGAGGCAGACTCTGTCTCAAAAAAAAAAAAAAAAAATATATATATATATATATATATATATATGTGTGTGTGTATATATATATATATATATATGTGGTGCACATACACAATGGAATACTATTCAGTGATTAAAAAAAAGAATGAAGTCCTGTGATTTGCGACAACATAGATGAACAGAGAGGATATGATGTTAAGTGAATAAGCCAGGCACAGAAGAATGAATACTGCATGTTGTCACTCATATCAGGTATCTGAAGAAGTTGGTATCATAGAAGTAGAGAGTAGAATAGTAGTTACCAGGGGCCGGGGAGGTGGTGGGGGATAGCGGGAAATGGGAAGAAGTTGGTTAATGGGTACAAAGTTACAGTTAAATACGAGAAATAAGTTCTGGTGTTTTATTGCACAGTAGGGTGACTATAGTTAACAATACTGTATTGTTTATTTCCAAATAACTAGAAGAGAGGATTTTGAATATTCTTACCATAAAGAAATGACAAGTGTTTTATTGGGGGAACCCGCCCCCAGTATTTCAACATAGGTTCTTTCTATTTCCCGTAAGTGTCGGCCAGCTGAGAAATAAAGAGTAAGAGTACAAAGAGAGGAATTTTACAGCTGGGCCACCAGGGATGACATCATGTATCAGTAGGACCGTGATGCCCACCTGAGTATCAGACCAGCAAGTTTTTATTAAGGGTTTCAAAAGGAGAGGGGGTGTGAGAACAGGGAGTAGGTACAAAGATCACATGCTTCCAAGGGCAAAAAGCAGAGCTACTAATAAGGGTCTAACAAAGATCACAAGACAGAGGGCAAAAGCAGAACTACTGATAAGGGTCTATGTTCAGCGGTGCACGTATTGTCTTGATAAACATCTTAAATAACAGAAAACAGGGTTCAAGAGCAGAGAACTGGTCTGACCACAGATTTACCAGGGCGGATTTTTTCCCCACCCTAGTAAGCCTGAGGGTACTGCAGGAGACCAGGGAGTATCTCAGTCCTTATCTCAACTGCATAAGACAGACATTCCCAGAGTGGCCGTTTATAGGCCTTCCCCCAGGAATGCATTCCTTTCCCAGGGTATTAAAATTAATATTCCTTGCTAGGAAAAGAATTTAGTGATATCTCTCCTACTTCCACGTCCGTTTATAGGCTCTCTGCAAGAAGAAAAATATGGCTCTTTTTGCCCGACCCCACAGGCAGTCAGACCTTATGGTCGTCTTCCCTTGTTCCCTAAAAATCGCTGTTATTCTGTTCTTTTTCAAGGTGCACTGATTTCATATTGTTCAAACACACGTTTTACAATCAATTTGTACAGTTAACACAATTATCACAGTGTTCCTGAGGTGATGTACATCCTCAGCTTACGAAGATAACAGTATTAAGAGATTAAAGTAAAGACAGGCATAAGAAATTATAAAAGTATTATTTGGGAACTGATAAATGTCCATGAAATCTTTACAATTTATGTTCCTCTGCCACGGCTCCAGCCGGTCCCTCCATTCAGGGTCCCTGACTTCCCGCAACAGTGTTTGAGGTGATGGATATGCTAATTACCCTGATTTGATTATTACACAGTCTATACTTGTATGAAAACACTGTACCCCATAAATATGTACAATTCTTATGGTCAATTAAAAGCAAAAGTTAAGGCTGCACATGATGGTTCACACCTATAATCCCAGCACTTTGGAAGGCTGAGGTAGGAGAATCACTTGAGCCCAGGAGTTCAAGACCAGCCTGGGCAACATAGCGAGACCCATCTCTATAAAAAGAAAATAGTAAAAATGGCTGGGTACAGTGGCTCACGTCTGTAACCCTAGCACTTTGGGAGGCCGAAGCAGGTAGATTTCCTGAGCCCAGGAGTTTGAGTCCAGTCTAGGCAACATGGCAAAACCCTGTCTCTACAAAAAATACAAAATTAGCTGGATGTGGTGATGCATGCTTATAGTCCCAGCTACTTGGGAGGCTCAGCCCGGGAGGTTGAGGCTCAGTGAGATGTGATCGTGCCGTTGCACTCCAGCTGCAGTGACAGAGTGAAACCCATCTCAAAAAAAAAAAAAAAAAAAAAAAGGAAAAATTAGCCAGGCTTGGTGGCATGTGCCTGCAGTCCCAGCTACTTGAGATCCTGAGGCTGCAGTGAGATGAGATTGCACTGCACTCCAGCCTGGGTGACAGAGGTAGACCCTGTCTCAAAAAACAGCAGTTAAAAAAAAAAAAAAAAAAACCGTGGCACTGACTTAAAGTAGTCCAATAGAACAGATAGAGAGTTCAGCCAGAAGCAGACTGTCCATATAAGGAAACTTGAGTTTTGATAGAGACAGCAAGGCAGATCAGTGGGAAAAGATGGAATAGTCAATAAACCTCTCATATAAGGATGAGAGGTTACCCTTGTATCCCAAGAGGAAAAATAAAATTGGATCCCTACATCAATCCCTACTCAAAAAATCAATTTCTGGTAGACTAAATACTGTTCTGTAAAACACAGATACATAAAACATTTAGAATACTATGTGGGAAAGTAACTTTAAAATTCCAAAGCAAGGAGGTCTTAAATAAACACAAAAGAATATGAACCACAAAGGAAAAGATGGATACACTTGACTCCATTAATATTAAGGACTTCTGTTTAATAAAGAAAGAACAGAATGAGGCCGGGTGAGGTGGCTCACGCCTGTAATCCCAGCACTTTCGGAGGCCGAGGTGGGTGGGTCACGAGGTCAGGAGATCGAGACCATCCTGGCTAACACGGTGAAACCCCGACCCTACTAAAAATACAAAAAATTAGCTGGGCACAGTGGTGGGCACCTATAGTCCCAGCTACTCGGGAGGCTGAGGCAGGAGAATGGCGTGAACCTGGGAGGCGGAGCTTGCAGTGAGCCAAGATCATGCCACTGCACTCCAGCCTGGGCGACAGAGCAAGACTCCATATCAAAAAAGAAAAAGAAAATACAGAATGAGAAAAGATAAGCTAGGACTAGGAAAATACAGAATGGGAAAAGACAAGCTACAGAATAGGAAAATAAATTTGTACCTAGACAACCAATATGGATTATTGTGCAGAACAGACGTTATAATCCCTCCCTTGAATCAGTAAGAAAAGACTAAAAACTTAATAGCAAAATACACACACACACAAAGATAGGAAGAGGTCTGTCATAGAAGAGTAAAGAGGAATGAGCAAAACACACAAGATAAGTTGTTCAACCTCATTAGTATTTTGAAAAATGGAAATCAAAATCACGAGACACCATTTCACACATACCAGATGGGCACACATTTTGAAGTTAGACAATATTCAAGTGTTGACAAGGATTCTGAGCAACAGGAACTCATATTCATTGTTGGCAAGACTGCAAATTGGTGCAACTTTGGAAAATAATTTTGCATTACCTAATAAGGTTTGAACAAATACATATCCAACAACACAGTAGCTCTGCTCCTGGGATGTACTTTAGGGCAGTGGTCCCTAGACCAGCAGCATCAGTATCACGGGAACTTGTTAGAAATGCAAATTCTCCAGCCACTAGACCTACTGAGGCAGAAACTCTAGGGCTGGGGCCCAGCAACCTGGGTTTCAGTAAGCCCTTCAGGTGACTCTGATGCAATCCAAGGGTAAGAAATGTTTGCACACAGCACCAGGAGAGAAGAACAGCAATGTTCCCAACAGCACTTCTTTAGAGAAACCACAAACTGGAAACTCTGATGTCCTTCAACAGTGGAAAGGATAATTATTTTATATCAGAATAGTGAAAAGAAATGAACTACTATTATTACACTTATTGGCATGGTGAGTATCACAAACGTAAAACTGAGTGGCAGAAGCATGTCACAGAGACATATATGCAGTATAATTTCATTATCTAAAGGTCAAAAACAAGTAACTCAACAATAACCTGTTTAGGAATATGCACATACGTGGTACTCTCATGAAGAAAAGCAAAGGGCTGCTTTCCACACAATTCAGGAGAGTGGGTCTGTTTATGGGGAAGGAAAGGGAACGTACTTGGGCAGCAGAGGACCAGGTTTAAAGGCAGAGGGAATACTCTTATTTTTCAGCTAGGTGGGAGGTACACTGCTGTTCATTTTACTATTTGAAAAAAATAGTTTATATTTAGGCCGGGCACAGTGGCTCACCCTGTAATCCTAGCACTTTGGGAGGCTGAGGCGGGTGGATCATTTGAGGTCATGAGTTTGAGACTAGCCTGGCCAACATGGTGAAACCCTGTCTCTACTAAAAATACAAAAATTAGCCACGCATGGTGGTATGCGCCTGTAATCCCAGCTACTCAGGAGGCTGAGGCAGGAGAATCACTTGAGCCTGGGAGGCAGAGGTTGTAGTGAGCCGACATCGCACCATTGCACTCCAGCCTGGGTGACAGAGTGAGACTCTGTCTCAAAAATAAATGAATGAAATAAAATAAAAATAGTATATATTTCTATCCTAATGTGGGACTAAAAGTTTCCATCACAGAAGATGCAGGATTTGCATTATCAAGTGGTCAATGCAAAGGCTGCAGCCAGCCCGCCGAGCCTGAGGCCTGAGTCTGAGGGTCCAGCTGGGAGCCCCCAGCTGGTCTGGCTTATGCAGACTGGCAGCAGCTTGCATAGTGATGGGGACAATTCTGGATCTTACGGCCGGGTTTGAAGGGATGAGTTAGGGAGGATAAGGGAGTGTGGAGTCCCACTTCTGCCTCTCCACCCCGGGCCTCAGCGGGGCCTTCTCTTTTGCCACCTGACCTCACCGGCCCCTCCATGTCTCCTCTTCTCCCAGTAGGATAAGAGCTTTAGCCAGGGCCTGAGTGGAGGACGGAAGCCAATTTCCAATTTATGAGAACCTTTATAATAGTGCAGTTTTATTGTGTATGTCTTATGTATATCTTTACGTGTGTGGGTACACACAACAAAAAAAGGATATTTATAGTTGTGAGTGGTAATTTTTAAAAACTATTTCATTTACATGAGCATTTAGGAAAGTCATCTATCTTTATAAAAAATCCTTTTAACAAATATTTCCCTAAAATAATGACAGATGGTCAGTAAGTCATTCAGTCACATGACAGAGATTTAGCCTCTCAGTGATCAAACCCAGCACTCTGGCGGCTGCGTGCAAGGGGGTTTAGGGAAGGCCAGGCTGGAGGTGTGGCCATGGGAAGATGCCACCTGGGGCTGCTGCTCTCCAGGTACATGGATGCTACTGTTTCTGGGAGTCACAGGTAGGCGAGTGCTGCAGAAACACGATCATGTTCATCACTCGTTTCTCACAGGGCCTATTGGCCTGCAGTAGTGGAAAGGATAAATTTCCTCTATGCAGCCACAGCTGCATAGAGTATGGGAAAGAGCTGCAAGTCTTCTGGAGCTCAGGAAGGGTGCCCTCCTTTTGGGATCTACCCATCCTTCAAGATTGAATCCACAGGAGGTATTTATGCAAGGACTGGGGCTGACCCCACTAAGAAGGATTTAATGCATCCTCTCAACAAAAGACCTTCCCCAGCACCCTTTTTCAACGACAGGAGGCTGGTCAGAGATCCTGCCATCTGGGCTGTTAGCAGATCTGTGTCTGAAACAAGCAGGCTTCTCAGGGAAACTTCAACCAGGCATTGTTTTTCACAGAAGGCTCACGTTTGACAGGAAGAGAATGGTATGTAAGTTCCAGGAGCACAGGGTTGGGTTCCAGGGTCAGGACAAGAAGCAGGGCACTCAGAAGAGCAAAAGGGACCGAACGCTGCAGCCCCGTTATGTTCCCGACCCTCAGAGGGATAGACCCTTCCCTGCTGCGGCTTTTAGCTCCCACCAGGTGGGAATGTGCTGGGCAGGGAACAAAGACTGTCTGTTCAAATTGTCCCCAAACCTAGCTCTGAGCACATTTCCTGATTTGGAGGGAGGATGGGAGGAGGTGCTTCCACTGCAGGACTTGATCTGGAAGGCTGCTTTGGACCTCCTGACTTATCCGGCCCAGGCGGCTTCAAAAACGCCAAGTTCTTACCAGGAATTACCAGCTGACTCAGTCATAGTGTTCTGGACAGCTTAGGATCCTCCAACCCTCGATTTCTTGATTTCAGCAGGAAGATAGTTCTTTTGTTACCCTTCTCTAAAAGAATGGAAAATGTAATACTGTGTTTCCATGGAGGCCTCTAAAGAAAGATCATTCTCCTTTAGAAGAGCATCCAAGAAATTATACTCAAAACAAATCTTCTTTTGGCAGGACACCATTTAATCAGCTGAAAGATATTTATACCTGTGCTTGTAATTCTATGGCTTGTTGTGGGAAGGGAGAAGAGGAAGTTAGGAATCAAATGCTCCCTCATTTTTCAGAGGAATGATTGGAAGACTCTGGGAAAACATCCTAAATTGTTAGGTTTGATATTCAGCCATCTTAAGTTCACTAGAAACAATAGTTTTCTTGTTAATAAAAATAACCATAAAAATAGAATAACAATAAGTAAGGGCAGAGATCATGTCAATTAACTGTGAGGATGTATTTGGTCCCTCCGTTAATCAGACTGATACAACAGTCCATAGAGCAGATGCCTTAGCAGGAATTGTATACATTCTCACTGAGCACTGGAATTGGTGTTTTTTTCCTCAGCTATCCTGATTTGCTTCCTTTTGAAGATCCATGTGCTCTTGAGCCTTCCAGCAATACACCTATCAAAATGTTACCTGTTAGGTGCAAAAGCCTGGCCCATGGCTGCTCAGAATCAAGAGCGTTTGTGGGAGGTGGGAGTAGGATGCTGGATGAAAAGTTTACCCATAAAATACTGGCATGGGCTCCAAAATGATGCCCCCCAGCAGGCCTGGAAGCCAGCAACACCCAAGGAGACCTGCACTTCCCAAGGTTGAGCACGCTCAGCTTGTTAAACACGAGGACACACAGAACTAAGTATAAACCCACCAGGGTTCCTTTGGGATATTTCCATGCACCAAGTATTTCTGAACAGAGTAAGCCAGCAAATGTCTCAATTCTTCCAGTGGCAAAATGAGGATGATACCTGCCTTTTATTTGCCACAGAACTCCTAAGATTCAGAACTGATTTTCAGCAAAACTACACAATGGGTGAAGCATGTATTTGAAATCCTGCCATTTCAAACTAATCATCCAATTTACCAATTGGTCAGGCCCACTCCTCAGACAACCCCACTTATGAGCCACCCCCCATTACACTTAATATGGCAGAGCCTTCATGCTAGCTAATCTAATGAATTACTTCATGCCTGCCCAGAGGAGGCCAGCTGTGACTGTCAGGATACATTGTGCCACAGATGGGCAAGCCTCTGAATCTGCTAGATGGAACATTCTTGAGGGGCAGGGACCATGTTTTATTTACACTGCTCTTTAACCCACCTAAATGATATACAATATATGACTAATTAATTGAGCATGCGCATGAGTCTATAGAGAAGTATATTTCCTATAATTCCTTTTAGCTAAGCTAGGTGGCATTTCTGTTATGAAATAGTTCAGATTTCCAAATATGTGTATGTTGGAAGGTATACAGAATGGCAATGATCACTGTGACTTAAACCAAACTTCAGAGCATGACTGTACCTTAAAGAAAACAGGTAACCACTCTCTGGGTTTTCTCTTAACCAGTGCCTCACTTCTCTCTTTCTCTTTTTTTTTTCTTCTTTGAGATGGAGTCTCGCTCTGTCACCCAGGCTGGAGTGCAGTGGCGTGATCTTGGCTCACTGCAAGCTCCGCCTCCTGGGTTCACGCCATTCTCCTGCCTCAGCCTCCCGAGTAGCTGGGACTACAGGTGCCCACCACCACGCCCGGCTAATTTTTTTTTTTTTTGTATTTTTAGTAGAGATGGGGTTTCACCGTGTTAGCCAGGATGGTCTCGATCTCCTGACCTTGTGATCCGCCCACCTCGGCCTCCCAAAGTGCTGGGATTACAGGCGTGAACCACTGCGCCCAGGCTCTTTTTTTTGTTGTTTTTTTTTTTTTATTAAAGAGACAGGGTCTCACTCTGTTGCCCAGGCTGAAGTGCACTGAAGTGATCACAGCTCACCGTAACCTCTAAGTCTTGGCCTCAAGAGGTCCTCCCCCTTCAGCTTCCTGAGTAGGTGGGACTACAGGTGTGCACTGCCACACCCAGCTAATGTTTAAAATTTTTTTGTAGACAAGGAGTCTTGCTATGTTGCCCAGGTTGGTCTTGAACTCCTGGCCTCAAGCAATCCTCCCACCTCTGCCTCCCAAAGTGTTGGGATTACAGGTGTGAGCCACTACAGGCAGGCTGCCTTGCTTCTCTTCATAGTTTCACCACATAGGAATGTATTCCCAAACAATACGCTATCAAGTTGAGGTTTTTTTGTTTTTGTTTTTTTTGAGACAGAGATTTCACTCTGTTGCCCAGGCTGGAGTGCAATGGCATGATCTCGGCTCACTGCAGCCTTGATCTGCCAGGCTCGAGTCATCCTCCTACCTCACTCAGCCTCCAAACAGCTGGGACTACAGGTGCACACCACCATGCCCAGCTAATTTTTAAATTTTTTGTAGAGATAGTATTTCGCCTTGTTGACCAGGCTGGTCTCGAACTCCTGGCCTCAAGCTGTCTGCCCGCCTCGGCCTCCCAAAGTGTTGGGATTACAGGCATGAGCTACTGCGCCTGACCTGCTATCCAGTTTAGCTTCTTTTTGACCTTCTTGTAAGTGAAATCACAGTGTATGTATTGGTCCTGATTTGTGTTGTACTTTGTATATGTGACATCACCATGTTGATACACATAACTTCATTAATTTTCATAGCTATATAGTATTTTATTATGTGAATATATCCAATTTATCCATTCTTCTGTTATGAACACTTGGGTTCATAACAGACTTTTTCCTGTTACAAACAGTGCTCTCTAAGCAACCCGGGGAGTGTCGCCTCCATCACATGCAGTTTCTCTAGTGTGTACATTCAGTGAAGGATCTGCACCTTTGACTTCATTTGATAATGTCCAGTTGTTTCCCAAAGTGGCTGAACTAATTTACAGTCCAACTAGTTCTGGATGAGGGTTTGTTTTAGTCTATATCCTTACAGGCTCTTGGGTGTTGTTGACAAAGACAATATTTTTTTTCTTTTACCAAAAATTTGATGATTGTAAAATAGTATCATTTTATGGTTTTGTTTTGTTTTGGAGACGGAACCTCACTCTGTTGCCCACCTGGAGTGCAGTGGCGAGATCTCGGCTCACTGCAACCCCTGCCTCCCTAGTTCAAGCAATTCTCCTGCCTCAGCCTCCCCAGTAGCTGGGACTACAGACGCGTGCCACACCACCTGGCTAATTTTTTGTATTTTTAGTAGAGATGGGGTTTCACTATGGTGGCCAGGCTGGTCTCAAACTCCTGAGCTCAGGCAGTCTGCCTGCGTCAGCCTCCCAAAGTGCTGGGATTACAGATATGAGCCACTGTGCCCGGCCTCTTATTATGGCTTTAATCTGCATTTCCTGAGGCTTACCATACTGTACTAAATTTGAAAAATTAAAAACCTTAAAAAATTCGGAAGTCCTCTTTGTCTTGCTCAATCAGCTCTATTAAAAACTTCCTGCAAGCAGCAGGAATTCTACTGCATGGATGTTCACAGCACGAATCCCCACAAACAGGGCAGAACTTCTCACGGTTGTAAAATGAAGCTGAAGCTGCTGCCAGCACTGCTCTTATCAGAAGTGGCAGGCCCTATGCTGGACTGAGAATGAAAGCGTTGCTGCTTCCAGAACAGAAGACGAGCACGACATGGCTGTGCACGCTTCCATCCCTGCTGGAAACTTACGGCCTAGAAGACATAACCACTCACCCACATGTCGACGGTTAGTCTTAGGAGGGATGGAGGGATTCCCTGTGGAGGCTTCTGTTTTAACAGCGACTTCCCAGCCTTCTACAGATTGAAGCCTGCCTTGCATGGGAACTGTCTCACCTAATCCAGTATGAATTTTGAAAAAGGAAGGAACAGAATGCCCTTCAGTAAACCCGGCCGGGCACAGTGGCTCATGCCTGTAAGCCCAGCACTTTGGGAGGCCGAGGCAGGCGGATCACCTGAGGTCAGGAGTTCGAGACCAGCCTGGCCAACATGGTGGAACCTCGTCTCTACTAAATATACAAAAAAATTAGCTGGGCATGGTGGCGGGTGCTTGTAATCCCAGCTACTAGGGAGGCTGGGGCAGGAGAATTGCTTGAACCTAGGAGGCGGAGGTTGCAGTGAACCAAGATCATGCCACTGCACTCCAGCCTGCAGGACACAGAAAGACTCTGTCCCCCACCCCACACACATACACAACAACAAAAAAAAAGAAAAAAGAGAACCAAATCAAACCTTACCTCACACATCCCCTGTTTTGGAAGTGGGTGTTTACAGCCACGCTGCCAGTACAGCAGCCACTGCCACGTGTGGCTACTGAGACTGAGGAACTGAATTTTTAATTTTGTTAAATTTTAATTAATTTAGAAACTAAAGCAGAATAAAATATTTTTCTGCTAAGCACAACATTACTGTTTTGGTAGTGCTACATTTCACTTTAGCCATTGAAAATTTAGCATCTTTGATTGAGATGTTCTCTAGGTATACAATATATATTTTGAAATATTTAGTATGAAAATCACCAATTTTTATATTGTTACATGTTAAAATAATCATATTTTGGATACACTAGTTTAAGTAAAATATATTGTTAAAATATTTATCTGTTCCTTTTCACTTTTTAAAGCAGCCACTAAAAAATTTAAAACTACATATGTGGATGACATCAGGCAAGATGGTAGCGTGGGAAATATAGGACTCTGTCTCCCTATCTAGATAATTACACTGGCAGAATCTGTTTGATGTAACTATTCTGGAACTCTGGAGTCTATTCAAAGGCTTGCAGCTGCCAAAGGAAGGCTTGGACAGTAAATTGCAATTAATTTTGGTCAATTTCAGCTCTTTGCACGGTAGTGGCTAACCATCCCCTTTTCCCAGCTCCATGGCAGTCAGTCATGCACGTGTACTTGGTACGTGTACATGCAGCTTGCACACAGCTTGTGGAATTTAGAGAAGGGAATTAGGACCTTGTCTTCCAGATATCAGGGATCTATGTTCTGAATGCTGCTTCTGATCATAGAGGTGCAGACACAGAGGCAGACTCTACTGTTGCAACCTCACCATCTGAAGTAGGTTTCAGAATATTTAAAGATCCAGAGCCTGTTACCTCCCGCCCCCTTTGTTATTCCCTCTTTTCCCTTTTGGAAGCCACATTTGAATAATGGAACATCAAAAAGCAGCTGCATATATAGGGAATTCAGAAAGTCACTACATATGTCCAGGGAAAGATTTAGGCTCAGAAAATACCCAAGAAGAGCTTAAATTTACACCTTGGGTGAATGCCTGGCACAAAGTCACCCGACTACAGTAAGAACAGCAACAACAGGCTGGGCGCAGTGGCTCACGCCTGTAATCCCAACACTTTGGGGGGCCAAGGTGGGTGGGTCATGAGGTCAGGAGTTAGAGACCAGCCTGGCCAATATGGTGAAACCCTGTCTCTACTAAAAATACAAAAAAATTAGCCAGGCATGGTGGCGCACACCTGTAGTCCCAGCTACTCAAGAGGCTGAGGCAGAAGAATCGCTTGAACCCAGGAGGTGGAGGTTGCAGTGAGCTGAGATCGCGCCACTGCACTCCAGCCTGGTCAACAGAGCGAGACTCTGTCTCAAAAACAAAAAACAAAAACCAAAAAAAAAAAAAACAAAAAAACCAAAAAACAACAGCAATAACAACCACAAACCCAGTAAACCACAAACCTTGGGGAAGAGGAGAATCTGATTTCCAGAACTGCCAAAATATAAAATTCAAATGTCCAGTTTTCAACAAAAAATTACAAGGCATACAAACAAACAGGAAAGTATAGCTAATTCAAAAGAAAAAATTAAATCACCAGACATAGTCTCTGAGAAAGACCAAATAGTAGAAAACTTTTTCCTAGACAAAGACTTTAGGACAACTGTCTTAAAGATGTTCAAAGAGCTAAAGGAAGAGGTGGACAAAGTCAAGAAAATGATGTATGAACAATATGGAATTATCAATAAAGAAACAGAAAACATAAAAAGGAACAAAAAAATTTTGAGTCAGGCGTGGTGGCTCATGCCTGTAATCCCAGCACTTTGGGAGGCTGAGGTGGGCAGATCACCTGAGGTTAGGAGTTTGAGACCAACCTGGCCAACATGGTGAAACCCCGTCTCCACTAAAAATATAAAAATTATCTGGGTGTGCATATTCTCACTAATAGGTGGGAATTGAACAATGAGATCACATGGACACAGGAAGGGGAATATCACACTCTGGGGACTGTGGTGGGGTCGGGGGAGGGGGGAGGGATAGTATTGGGAGATATACCTAATGCTAGATGACGAGTTAGTGGGTGCAGCGCACCAGCATGGCACATGTATACATATGTAACTAACCTGCACAATGTGCACATGTACCCTAAAACTTAAAGTATAATAAAAATAAATAAATAAATAAATAATAAAAAAAATTATCTGGGTGTGGTGGTGCGGCCCTGTAGTCCCAGCTACCTGGGAGGCTGAGGCCCAAGAATTGCTTGAACCTGGGAGGTGGCGGTTGCAGTGACCTAAGATTGAGCCACTGCATTCCAGCCTGGGCATAGAGTGAGACTCTCTCAAAAAAACAAAAATTTTATTTTGGAGCTGAGAAGTACAACAACTGAAATGAAAAATTCATTAGAGGGATTCAAAAGCATATTTGAGCAGGCAGAAGAGAAAATCAGTGAATGTGAAGAAAGTACAATTGAAATTATCACCTGAGGAACAAGAAAGAAAAAATATTAAAGAAAAGTGAACAGAGCCTGTGGGATCTGTAAGACACCATAAAGCCGACAAACATATGCAGTATGGGAGTTACAGAAGAAGAAGAGAGAGACAAGTAGCAGAGACATTATTTGAAAAAATAATGGCAAAAAAAAAAAATCCCAAATTTAATGCAATTTAGTGTTTATATTCTTGGATGAATATAAACGCAAAGAAACCCACATTGAGACACATTCTAATAAACTGTCAAACACCAAACACAGAGAGAATCTTAAAATCAGCAAAACAGAAGTCATTCATCACATCAAAGGGTGCTCAAAAAAATTATCAGCATATTTCTTATCAGAAGTCTTGGAGGCCAGAAGGCAGTAGGCTGATATATTCAAAGTGCTGCAAGAAATAAAATGGCTAACCAAGAATCCTATATCTGGCAAAACTGTCCATCAAAAATGAGGGAGTGATTAAAATACTTTAAAATAAATAAAAGCTGAGAGAGCTTATTACCACTAGACTAACTCTGCAAGAAATGCTAAAGGGAGTCCTATAAGTTGAAATGAAAGGATGTGAGACAGTAGATCAAAACCATATGAAGAAATATCTCCAGCAAAGATAAATACTTGGGAAATTATAAAAGCTAGTATTATTGTAACCTTGGTTTGTAACTCCAGTTTTTGTTTTCACATGACTTAAGATGCATTAAAAAAACAATTATTAGTCTATGTTTTTGCACACACACTACATAAAAATAGAATCTTGTAGCATTAATAACTTAAAGGGGTTGAGATGAAGCTGTATAGAAGTAGAGTTTCTTTATTTTATTTATTTATTTATTTATTTATTTATTTATTTATTTATTTATTTATGTTTGAGACACAGTCTCACTCTGTCACCCAGGCTGGAGTGCAGTGGCACATCTTGGCTCACTGCGACCTCTGCCTCTCAGGTTCAAGCGATTCTCATGCCTCAGCCTCCCGAGTAGCTGGGATTACAGGCGTGCACGATGACATCTAGCTCATTTTTGTATTTTTAGTAGAGACGGGGTTTCGCCATGTTGGCCAGGCTGCTCTTGAACTCCTGACTTCAGGTGATCCGCCTACCTTGGCCTCCCAAAGTGCTGGGATTACAGGTGTGAGCCACCGTGCCTGGACTAGAAGTAGAGTTTCTGTATGCTACTGAAGTTAAACTAGTATAAATCCTTCTCAAATTCTTCTAAGAACTGAAGAGGAATCATTTTTTTTTGTTTTTTTATTTTTTTGAGACAGAGTCTCGCTCTGTTGTCCAGGCTGGAGTGCAGTGGTGCAATCTCAGCTCACTGCAATCTCTGCCTCCCAGGTTCAAGCGATTCTCCTGCCTCGCCTCCTGAGGAGTTGGGATTATAAGTGCGCACTACCACACCTGGCTAATTTTTTTATTTTTAGTAGAGACGAGGTTTCACCATGTTGACCAGGCTGGTCAAGGAAACAATTTTTAACTCATTCTATGAAGCCAGCATTGCCCTAATACTAAAGCCAGACAAGGGCACCACAAGAGAAGAAAAATACAAATCAGTATCCCTTATGAACATGGATGCAAAAATGCTCAACAAAATACCAGCACACTGAATTCAGCAGCATATTAAAGGATTATGCACTATGACAAAGTTGTATTTATTCCTGGAATACACGCATGATTCAACATATAAAAATGGATCATTGTAATACACCACATTAAAAGAATAAAGGACAGAAACCACATGATCATCTCATTTGCTGCAGAAAAAGAATCTGACAAAAAATTCAACACTCTTTTACAATAAGAACAATCAACAAACTAGGAATGGAAACTACCTCAACATAATAAAGGCAATATATTAAAAAAACATAATTAACATCATATTTAATGATTACAGACTAAAAGCCTTTCTTCTAAGATCAGGAACAAGACATGCCTGCTTTCACCATTTCCATTCAACACTAACAGAAGTTCTAGCCAGAGCAATTAGGCAAGAAAAAAAAAGAAAAGGCACTGAAATTGGAAAGGATGAAGTAAAATTATCTGTTTGCAGAGAACATGATCTTAATATAGAAACCCCTAGAGATTCCACATTTTAAAAACTCTGTAAAAACTAATAAATGAATTTAGCAAAGATGCAGGATATAAAACATGCAAAAATAAGTTTCATTTCTATACACTGAAAATGAACCAATTGAAAAGGAAATTTAAAAAACAATTCTATTTATACTAGCATCAAAAAGAATAAAATATGTAGTAATTAACCATGAAAGGGAAAGACCTATAAACTAAAATCTACAAACATTGCTGAAAGAAATTATAGACGATATAAATAAATAAATGAAAACACATTCCATGTTCATGGATTGGAATAGTTAATATAGTAAATATGTCAATACTACTCATAGTGATCTACAGATTCAATGCAATATTTATTGATATGTTTTGGATATTTGTCCCCTCCAAATCTCATGTTGAAATGTGATCCCAATGTTGGAGGTGTGGCGTGGAGGGAAGTATTTGGCTCATGAGGGCAGATCCCTCATGGCTTGGTGCTGTCCTTGCGATAATGAGTTCTTGTGAGATCTGGCGGTTTAAAAGTATGTGGTACCTCCTCCTGCTCTCACCATATGAAACACTGGCTCTTCCTTTGCCTTCTGCCATGAGTGTAAGGTTCCTGAAGCCCTCACCAGAAGGGGATGCTGGAGCCATGCTGGTACAGTCTGCAGAACTGTGATCCAATTAAACATATTTTCTTCATAAATTACCCAGCCTTGGGTATTTTTGTTTTCTTTCTTTTTTTTTTTTTTTTTTTTGAGATGGAGTTTTGCTCTTGTTGCCCAGGCTGGAGTGCAATGGCATGTTCTTTGCTCACCGCAACCTCTGCCTCCTGGGTTCAAGCAATTCTTCTGCCTCAGCCTCCCGAGTAGCTGGGATTACAGGCATGCGCCACCATGCCTGGCTAATTCTGTATTTTTAGTAGAGACAGGGTTTCTCTAAGTTGGTCGGGCTGGTCTTGAACTCCTGACCTCAGGTGATCCACCTGCCTCGGCCTCCCAAAGTGCTGGGATTACAGGCGTGAGTCACCACACCCAGGCCGGGTATTTCTTTATAGTGACACAAGAATGGCCTAACACACCTATCAAAATCTTACTGATATGTCTGTAGAAATAGAAAAGTCCATCCTAAAATTTATATGGAATCTCAAGGGACCCCAAATAGCCAAAACAATCTTGTAAAGAAATCAGAGGTCTCACATTTCCTGATCTCAAAATTTACTACAGAGTTACAGTAATCAAAACAGTGTGGTACTGGCATAAAGGCAGACATATAGACCAATGGAATAAAGTACAGAGCCCAGAAATAGATCCACACTTACATGGTCAAATGATTTCCAACAAGGGTGCCAAGATCATTCAATGGGGAAAGGACAGTCTTTTCAACAAATGGTGCTGGGGAAACTGCACATCTACATGTAAAAGAATGAAGTTGGACCTTAGCTAATACTAAATACAAAAATTAACATGAAATAGATCAAAGACTTAAATGTAGGAACTAAAACTATAAAACTCTTAGAAGAAAACACAGGGGAAAGGCTTCAAGGCATTGGACTTGGCAATGACTTCCTAGATCTGACATCAAAGGCACAGGCAACAAAAGAAATAACAGACAAATTGGGCTTCATAAAAAATTTAAAACTTTTGTGTAAAGTTCATTCAACTGAGTAAAACGACGATTCACAGAATAAGAGAGAAGATTTGCAAATCACATATCTGGTAAGTAATTAATGTCCAGAAGATACAAATAACTCCTAAAGCTCAACAATAAAAGCAAATAATTCAATTCAAAAATGGGCATAGGACTTGAATAGATATTTCTCCAACAGTAATATACAAATGGCCAATAAGCATATGAAAAGATGCTCAACATCACTAATCATTAGGGAAAAGCAAATCAAGGCCACAATGAGATACTATTTCAAACCCATTAGGATGGCTACTATAAAACAAAACAAAATGAAAAGTGATGGTGAGGATGTGGAGAAATTGGAACCCTTGTGCATTGCTGGTGGGAATGTAAAATGTTGCAGCTGTAGAAAACAATGTAGCATTTCCTCAAAATATTAAACTAGAATTATTTGTTCCAGCAATTCCACTTTTGAGTACATACCCCAAAGAATTGAAAACGGAGTTTCAAACAGACATGTGCATACTCATATTCATAGCAGCATTATTCACAACAACTGAAAGGTGGACACAACCCCAATGTCCACGGATGGATGAATGAATTAAAAAAAAGTAGATAACAATGAAATATTATTTGGCCTAAAATAGGAAGGAGATTCTGACACATGCTTCAACATGGATAAACCCTGAGGATATAATGATAAGTGAAATAGGCCAGACACAAAAGGACAAATATTGTATGATTGCACTTATATGAAGTGCCTAGATTATTAGTCAAATACATACTGACAGAAAGTAGAATGGTGGTGTTTTACACTATTCTTGCATTGCTATAAAGAAATACCTGAGACTGGGTAATTTATAAAGAAAAGAAGTTTATGGCTGGGTGTGGTGGCTCACACCTGTAATCCCAGCACTTTGGGAGGCTGAGGTCAGAAGTAAAAGACCAGCCTGGCCAACATGGCTAAACCCCGTCTCTACTAAAAGTACAAAAATTAGCCAGGCTTGGTGGCAGGCACCTGTAATCCCAGCTACTCAGGAGGCTGAGGCAGGAGAATCACTTGAACCCGGGAGGCGGAGGCTGCAGTGAGCTGAGATTGCACCACTGCACTCCAGCCTGAGTGACAAGAGCGAGACTCCGTCTCAAAAAAAAAAAAAAAAAAAAAAAAAAAAGAGGTGTATTTGGCTCATGGTTCTGCAGTCTTTACAGGAAGCATGGTGCTGGCATCTGCTCAGCTTCTAGGGAGGCCTCAGGAAGCTTACAATCATGGCAGAAGGTGATGGGGGATCAGGCACGTCACATGGTGAAAGGAGGAGCGAGAGAGAGAGAGAGTGGCGAGGGAGGTGCCCCACACATTTAAACAACCAGATCTGGTAAGAACTCACTATCATGAAGACAGCACCAAGCGATGAGGGATCCGCCCCCATGATCCAAACACCTCCCACCAGGCCCCACCTCCAGATTGAGGATTACAATTCAACATGAGATTTGGGTGGGGGCAAATAGCCAAACTATATTAGGTGGTTACCAAGAACTGGGGAAAGAGTTAGTGAGTGCAGAGTTTCAGTATGGGACAATAAAAAGTGCTAGAGATGCATGGTGATTGATGATGGTTACACAATAATGTGAATGTACTTAATACCAATTTAAGTACATTTAAAAACAAAATGATAAATTTTACCACAAAAATTACATATATGGCTTGTATTATATTTCTGTTGGATTGTACTGGTCTAGAAACACAACGTGTTTTATAGTTAATTGTGATTAGTGGTCATAATTGACAAATACCTTTAAAAAAAAAAAAGAAAAAAGCAAAAACAGCCTTGGCAGGATTTATTTGAACAAAATCAGGTGCCTGACCTCTACTTAACTACTAATATGAAACCACACTGGCATATGGCACACTAAGGAAGGGAGTCATTTTTACTTACAAGCTGCAGCAGGCACAAGGAACCAAATGGGCCACAGAGATGCACATTAGGCTGGAGAAAGGGCAGGCATTGATGTCAGGGTGGCAGATGGTTTCTAAGGCCCATGGGGAGTTCAAGAACTAGTGGACACATGTCCAGGGTCCAGGGTTAGGGTAGTATTTGAGCAATGGTATTTCAATAGGGACTGATTTTGTCATCGTGCTATATGCACAAGATGGCATACAGTGATGCAACATGAAATACCTCTTCCTCAAACCTCAAGTTTTGCTAAAAGAAGAAATTTTTGGCCTCTCTCTACCCTCACTCCCTCCTCCCTAAAGGAAGCAGAGTGACTTATCCCATTGGCAAATTTAGGAGAAGTCATGGAGGATGAAAACGCCTGCCCCCTTTCTCTCTGATCAGCTTGTCTACAGAACAGACTGCTTTTATGTGCTGAGGACAGAAGCCCTCAAGTTTGGCCTGGGGATCCTTCTCTCATTGTCCCCAAGATGAAGTCAAGTGACTGCAGGCCTGGGTTTTGGGGTAAGTTTGCTTGCCCTCCAGGATAGATTAACTTTTACTTTCCTGCAGGGGGCCACCCCAGGGCCCCAGTTGAACACAGAGGCCCTAAGTATTAGAGAGCTTGACTGGTGCTGCAGATCCATGCATGACTTAGAATTCTCTTTTATTAACCTCAAAACTGACATTGTCAATTCCATCTGTCTGATTTCTGCATCTCATTTCTCAACTGGTTCCCAGTTTGATGTGGGGAGACAGGCATTAGAAATTATCCTTCCTAAACCTCCTAAGAGCAGTTTTCAAAACAGTAAGAACAAAAACAGCATAGCAATATTTCATGTATGGCTTTAAAAAATACCCATTTGATGAAAGCCAAGACATAAATTAAGTCACAGTTCTGTAAGAAAGTATTATGTAGAAGGCAGGTAAAACATTTCTGCAGGATCGCAAAGGCTCTAAGCTGAAGCACAGCAATCTGGGTTACACCAAGAAGACTGGGCTGTGTCTGTGGCATCTGTGTGTAAATGATGCATGCCAAGCACTTGCCAGATTCAGGTAGCACAAGAGTGCTTTCTTAACTCATTTTGGAGGCTAAGTTGAAATGATGTTGGGTTTTTTTTTTTTTTTTTTTGAGATGGAGTTTCACTCTTGTTGCCCAGGCTGGAGTGCAATGGTGCAATCTCAGCTCACCACAACCTCTGCCTCCCAGGTTCAAGTGATTCTCCTGGCTCAGCCTCCCGAGTAGCTGGGATTACAGGCATCCACCACCATGCCTGGCTAATTTTTTGTATTTTTAGTAGAGACAGGGTTTCACCAGGTTGACCAGGCTGGTCTTGAACCCCTGACCTCAGGTAATCCACCCACCTCGGCCTCCCAAAGTGCTGGGATGGGTTCTTTCTTTCTTTTCTTTTCTTTTTTTTTTTTTTTTTTGAGGCAGAGTCTTGCTCTGTCACCCAGGCTGGAGTGCAGTGGTGCAATCGCGGCTCACGGCAAGCTCCACCTCCTGGGTTCATGCCATTCTCCTGCCTCAGCCTCCTGAGTAGCTGGGACTACAGGCACCCGCCACCACGCCCGGCTAATTATTTTTTCGTATTTTTAGTAGAGACGGGGTTTCACCATGTTAGCCAGGATGGTCTCGATCTCCTGACCTCATGATCCACCCACCTTGGCCCCCCAAAGTTCTGGGATTACAGGCATGAGCCACCACACCCAGCCTGGATGGGCTCTTTCTTAAACAGACTTTAGCTTCATATAGTTTAGGTGTTTGGCGGCTCTCCAATCTAATGATGACATCTAGTTGCAGGGAAGGCAGATGTGTTAGAGCAGAGAGACCATGAAATATAAACACTTTAGCAAATGTGGAATAATTAACAATATTTTTAAGGTGTACCAGAGGCCAGTTTCCAGAAAATAGCTAGAAGCTACTGCTGGAAAGACCCTAGTCAATGATTTGAGGGAGGTAAGAGAGAAACTGCTAAGGCAGAGAGGCAGGTAGTTGGAACACAGAATGTATTTTAATAACAGTGACATTTCTCAATGGTAATTATGAACACAACCAGGGTGGCAAAAACACCCTTAACGATATAAAGCAACTGACAAACTTGAGATGGGATAAACCCTTTCTGGTAGTTGGATATTCAGATAGATTAGTGCAGTGACTAGGAGCCCACAATTTTCCAGTTCAAAAGAACAAATGGTGGAATGAGAGACAGGCTAATAATATGCAACAGAAAATGAGACATTATTTTTACAATTTATTTTTGATGTTTGATATCCATGATTCTGTATCCTATGAGTAAACACAACCTATTTACTGTAAAGAGCTCAAGAGCATTGACTTTTTTGTCATATAATTTAAAATGCCTCATACTTTTATTTCTAAAGAAACTACATTTTAAATGTTTCACTCAAGAATCTGAAGAAGGGATTTGATTTATTAGCAAGATGTATGGGCATAAAATCCTTTTCCCATCCAGTTAAGAAAATGTAGAGGGTATTCACTTGTCACAGGAAAATCTCCCCAAGAAATGTACGTTGGGCTGTAATTAACGCCAAGAGTGGGCGTCTTTAAAAATTCCGTATGAATTATTCCTCCTGGCTCTGGGGCTACTAAAAGCAACTTTACTAGTCATCAGAATGTGTCTGGGATCAATGTCACCCAGTGACGGGAACAGGAAGGCAGGCCAGCCTAATGCTGGCTGTGCAAGGTTTGAGTGTGTGAGCCCACCATGCTCCGGAAGTCCTCCCCACCCTACCCCTACCCACAGGCATATTTTCATATGGTTCCCTATCGTAAGCGAGTTCCTTAGTCACCTACCACTTCCCAGCTCTGTTCCCTGGACCCAGAGCCTTTTTTCTTTTTTGAGATGGGGCCTTGCTGTGTTACCCGGGCTGGTCATGAACCCCTGGGCTTAAGTGACCCTCCTACCTCAGCCTCCTGTGTAGCTAGGACTACAAGCAAGTGCCATCATACCTGGCCAGAGCCCTTTTTTGTTGTTGTTTTCTTAGCCTAAACTGTATCTTGCAGCTTCTCTGAGTCTTTTCAGAGCCAGGCCTATCCTTTTACACGCATTGTACCCACCTGTGTTTTCACTCCATCTCCATCTCCTGAGTGGCAGCAGCTGTCTTCTTCCTGGGGCATCTGCACTTCCTTCTGCACTCAGGATCTGCCACTTGCTCTGACACTTTCTGTGTCCCTCTGTCATAACCTCCCATTTGCAATACATAGTGGGGAGCTTCTGTTTCAGATTGTGAGGAGGAAAGAAGAGTCCTCAAGATGCCCTTTCGGTCTTGGTTATTAGATCAATCTCTATCTTTATTTTCAGTCTCAGAACCCTTCATCTCAATGTGCCCCACAAGTAATGCAGACCAAATTAGGGGAAGGCAGGACACAGAGCTCTGAGACATGTCAGGAAGGGATGGGAACGGGCCAGTCAGTGTCCTGTACAGCAAATGCTCAATGCTCCTTACGGCATTTTTAATTAGTCAGAATTCTGAAACCTGGTATAGACTGAGCCTATCTTCATGGATTGTTTCACCTCAAACCATCACACAGTTCTTACATCTGAGAACTTTCTCCTTAGAATTATCACCTTAGTGTGATCTGAAGAGCAAGTTCCCCTCAAATTTGACCTACTTAGACCTCGCTTGCAAAACCCCATGCTGGAGGAAAGGCAGCGTGCCTGCTTCTTGGCTCTCAACCGTGACAAATCCTAGGTTACCTTGGAAATGAGGCAGAAAACTGCAAAGAGCACCTGACCAACTAAGCAGAAAGGAGGCCAAAGAAAGCCCAACTTCATTTATAAAATAACCAACATGACTTGATCTCATACAATGAAATAGAAACTGAGGAACAACTGTGGTTGTATAATCTTTGTATAATCTTTCTAAAAACAAGTCCTTTATGTTGTAAAACACTAGCTATTAATTAACGTGGGAAAATGCTCAAACTAAAGAGGTATATGTCCTAATAGTATTTACAAACAGCTCCCTTTTGGGAATGTAATTCTTCCTCGGTCCTGTATTTTGTATAGTTCTGACTCTTTGCCCTCATGATTCTGACATATTGCAGGACTAGGCCCTGGGTTTGTTTCATCGTCACTCTTATTTTATGTCAATTACATTTTAATGTTATTATTGTATATTTAAATGCATATAACCATCTGATTATGCCTTATTATAAAGTGTTTTATCATCATCACTCTTTTTAAAATAAGTACCAGAAATATATCTTTAATAACACAGGGTTTTAAAAACAGAAAATGAGAACCAGAAGACAAAGTGTATTTTGATAGTACGCTTAGTTTTTTTTGTTTGTTTGTTTGTTTGAGACGGAGTCTCGCTCTGTCGCCCAGGCTGGAGTTCAATGGCGTGATCTCGGCTCACTGCAACCTCTGCTTCCCGGGTTCAAGCAATTCTCCTGCCTCAGCCTCCCGAGTATCTGAGATTACACGCGCACAACACCATGCCCGGCTAATTTTTTGTATTTTTAGTAGAGATGGGGTTTCACCGTATTAGCCAGGATGGTCTCGATCTATCTCCTGACCTCATGATCCACCCACTTTGGCCTCCCAAAGTGCTGGGATTACATGCGTGAGCCACTGCGCCCAGCCAACAGTAAGCCTAGTTTTATTCATTTTTTAAAAAAAGATCTAAAAAATCAAGCTTAAGTGGCATTTTACATTTTATGTTTTCAGTTAATTAATAGTTTTAACAATTACTTTACACAGAACCCCCAAATTGTCCACAAACACCATAGGTATCTCATTTTGAAAAGGATATTTTTGATAAAGATGACTAGCTAAGAAATAAAGCAAGAAAAGCAACACCCAAAATGTGTGCCCCAAGCTCATTCTGGAGGTATTTAGTGGACAGTCTCTCTTGAATCCTAAGCAGGCTGGTCATGCTTGGCCCAGAATTCCCAAATAATGATTTGCGTCTGAAATTTCCCATAAGGTTTTGCAATGTTCCATTCATACCTATGACAGTCCAGAACAATACTAATCCAGAAGCATTTTTAGGTAATTGAGAGTACATTTTTTAAACACAATCTATGCACAATACAGTGATTAGGCATATTAGGGGTAAAGAGCTTTACAAAACATTGCTGAAACATAATTGCGAGTCTGCATCAAATCAAAAAGACCACAGAAATATTCAGTATTGTATCTTAGTTTCTGTTAAGTACTTTCAAAATGTATTTAATACTAAAAGTAATTAGTAGAAGAGAATTTGAATTCTTGATTTTTGTTCTGAAAATTTTTACTCTCGATATATTAAACAAACATGGAAAACTTCTGTATTAAAGTCTTCCACATGTAAACCATTTGTCATTCATTCATATATTTTTCTACTTTACTTCTTTACCAAAAATCGTGTGATGTCTGATCCATGCTTTGATGCTAGAGATTGTCTTCTCACCTGGCTTCTTTCCTTAGCTTGTCTGGCAGTTCTCTAAAAGTTAAAAAATAGGCATGTGTACATGTTAGGAAAAAAGCACTGGCTACAAAAGCTCAAAAACTCTTTATATTGTTAGTTTGGAAAATCTACAGTCACTACACCCATTTTCCAGTGGTTGGCTATGGAAGAGTTACCAAACCACAAGGCAGAGTATCTCAGCAGCTCTGAGATCCTGAGGTCCTAGGTTCATAGGACCAACATAGCAGGAGAAAACATACAACTTAGGGGATGTCTTGCTACCCAGCAACAGCATGAATTCCTCATTTGGAGACTAGGAAGGCCCTGATTCTCCCATCCAAGTGGGAGTTTTTTTTTTTTTTTTTTTTGAGATGGAGTTTTGTTCTTTTGCCAAGGCTGAAGTGAAGTGATGTGATCTCGGCTCACTGCAACCTCCGCCCCACAGGTTCAAGCAATTCTCCAGCCTCAGCCTCCAGAGTAGCTGGAATTATAGGCACCTGCCACCACACCCAGCTAATTTTTGTATTTTTAGTGGAGACGGGGTTTTGCCATGTTGGCCAGGCTGGTCTCGAACTCCTGACCTCAAGTGATCCGCCCACCTCAGCCTCCCCAAGTGGGAGTTCTTAAGGCAACTTGGGATTACCCAGCGAAGAAAATCTACCCACTTCCTATTCTCTGATCCCAGAGGTCATTTCCAACTCAACAGATGAGCTGGTGTAGAAAATAAAATGACATAGACCAGAACTGGATTCTTCTGCTAATCCCACAAATAACATTTTTCATGAGAATCTAAAAAAATAATTACAGAAAGGGCTGCATTTTCTTTGGCTATTTCTTAATTCTCTTATAGGTCTTGAATTTGCTAATAACTTGCACAGCTGAGAAATCAGATGACTTTTTTTTCCCAACTGAAGTCCATGTGAGGTGTTCCAGGCGGAAACAGTAAGGACAGAAGAGAAGCTTACGGTGGAGGGCGGTGGCTCACACCTGTAATCCCAACGCTTTGAAAGGCCAAGGCAGGTAGATCACCTGAGGTCAGGAGTTTGAGACCAGCCTGGACAACATGGTGAAACCCCGTCTCTACTAAAAATACAAAAATCAGCCAGGTGTGGTGGCGGGTGCCTGTAATCCTAGCTACTCAGGAGGCTGAGGTAGGAGAATCAGCTTGAACCCAGGAGGCAGAGGTTGCAGTGAGCCGAGATCATGCTGAGATCACACCATCACACTCCAGCCTGGGTGACAGAGCAAGACTCTGTCTCAAAAAAAAAAAAAAAAAAGTAGTAAAGAGTTCATACTTTATAAACATTGGCAAAGGATCTGAAATAGTACTCAAAAGTTTAAATATAACTGATTAGCATCTTTTAAAAACATCGATGTCTTTAGCAAACAAAACAATTGCAGGCCATTCTCCCTGCACCACATTGGCACCCACTGACCATACCCAGTGGCAGTTAAATGGGCTTCTGGGGCCATAAATGAGTAAAATTCTTTGGAAAACAGTTTGGTGATAAATTCCTACATTGTCAAAAATATCCAAATACTTGTGACTCCGTGATTTTTACACATGAGAATCTACCTTAAGGAATGACCTCAAAATGTAGAAAACAGGTTTGTTTACAAAAAAATGTGCTTGGTGGCATGATATATAAAAGCAAAAAAATTTAGATAAATATTAATCAGTATGGGAATGGTTAAGTAAACTACAGTAGAGATCTGCTCAATAGAATACTGTATTATGCAGTCATTTTAGATGATATAAGTTATGAATGGTTAGAGTACATGAGAAATGCTTAGATCTTGCTGTAAGTGAAAAAAAGTTGAATACGAAGTTGCATATTGAATATTTCTACGATGATCTCAGCAGGTAAATCCCACTACCTTTTACTGGACTGCCTGTAAAAAATTCATCCTGGTAGATAAACAATAGTATGTGTTTTTTCCTCTCATTCTAAGCAACAGGTAACTAACTACCCAAAGATGGGGCAGAGTTAATTGGTTTCATACTTTGGCCAGCAATGAAACCTTTGCATGTTGAACTGAGTTGGTCCTAGAGATAACTTATCAATGTTTTCAGATATTTCAGGATATCCTTAGTTATATGCAAACATGTATCACTGCCCCAATTCACCAAACTTCCAGTTTGAGGATCCGGGTCTCATCAAGACAATATGTAAACTGTATTCATTTCTTTCTTGGTAGTGGTACAAATGTCTTGGTCCTAGAATGAATGAAAAGGGAAGCAGCTTCTCTTGCATCTGTGACACGGGCCTTGAGAGGAAAGGCAAGTGTTAGGTGATGAAAGGAGTAAAATGCGCCTCGAATCTCAGACCAGAGATAAATTCATCCACATAATCTTCCACAACTGTGTGCACAATTTTCCATTTGACTTCTCAGGATGCAGTCAAAGCTATATGAGAGCTTCACTGACCTCTTTGTGACAGACTGTGCAGAGAGTCTGCAGGTTGTCCAGGGAACACTGTCCTCCTCCCCCATACACTGGCTTGATGTGATCCACCTGCCAGAAATGTCCTTCCCCTGGGTTTCTTATCATTTCATTTAGCTGCAATAAGAATACAAGATCAGCAATTTTCAACATATACTGCAAGAAGTGTTTGTTGGTTTTGCATTGTGCAATCATGTTTATACAGGAAAATCATAGGGAAAAATACATCAGGAGAGCTTTTTATAGCTTTTATTGTGAGTAGAAAAAACCCTCTGTTAGAAGTTTGAAAGCAATAAGATGTGTTTCTGCAAGTTTTTTTTCTCCCTTAAGCTAACTCATTTTGAAAAAATTACAAGAAAATATAAAATACCAAGACTCCTGACAGATTGGGAAAAACTGGTTTTTCTACACCTGTAAGTTAGTTTATATATTCACTAAACCAAATCTAAGAAAAGAATAAGAACAGATTAGAAATTTAAAACTTCTCAGCCAGGCACAGTGGCTCATGCCTGTAATCCCAGCACTTTGGGAGGCCAGGGCAGGTGGATCACGAGGTCAGGAGATCGAGACAATCCTGGCTAACACGGTGAAACCCCGTCTCTACTAAAAATACAAAAAATTAGCCAGGCATGGTGGCAGGTGTCTGTAGTCCCAGCTACTGCAGAGGCTGAGGCAGGAGAATGGCGTGAACCCGAGAGGTGGAGCTTGCAGTGAGCAGAGATTGCACCACTGCACTCCAGCCTGGGTGACAGACTCGGTCTCAAAAAAAAAAAGAAATTTAAAACTTCTCAATACTACTGAGTCAAACAATCTTTAATTGTTGACCTAAATGCTTTTGTCACTATACAATGGCAGTTTAATGTCAATAGCTATTACCTAGAACTTTTATACTATTCACCAGAGAACTTTCCAAGTTATGTGAACTGGAATGAAATTTCTAGAACAAATATCTGTAACTTGCATATTTGGAATAATTAAAGATGACCGTTTAAAGTAGCCTTTATTTAGGCCAGTCCATATATACACATTTTATATTTAATCAATGATAACCTACATTAAAATGGGATGTATTTTATCATTTTACCTGAGGTAGTAAAACCAACTCACACCACGGCAATGCAGTTGTCTAAATATCACAAAGATGAGTATGGCACTTGCTTTTATTTCCTTCAACTTCACGGCTGCTGGCCATGGGAACCCATGATTATGTATAAAGCCTGTTTAAGCAAGCCTGTCAGGCACAATGACCTGATCAATAGTGCTGGCCCATGAGGAGTCACAAGAGGCAACAAGTTGGAGCAGTAAACTTTGTCCAGCTGACCTTTGTTACTGCCTGCCTTACCTTCTCTTCTGTGCTGAACTTCCCAACTTCTGTTAGAAGAAATGTATTGATTTTTGTTTTTGAGGTTGGCATTGTTAGAAGCTACTACAAATGGCGGTCTTGTGCATCAAGCAAATGGCATAGTCTTAGGGGAAAAAAATCCATTTTGGTTTTGCCTTTTTAAACCAATTCCTTCTCTCTGAGCAGCCCCCACTCTGACAGACTCAATAATTCAGAAGATGCTTCTTTAGTTTTTCCAAGCAATTGTAAGGCAAATCACTTGAGGCCACTCTTCAATATCCTAAATTTGCCCACCTCTTGAAGGAATCACTTGATGTGGTAGTGCATGCCTGTAATCCCAGATGTTTGGGAGGCTGAGGCAGGAGGATCACTTGGCCCAGGAGCCAGGAGTTCAAGATCATCCTGGGAAACACAGTGAGATCCCAGACCCAATCTCAAAAAAAAAAAAAAAATATATATATATCTAATATAAAAATATACATAATAATATATATTATATATGTTTTATTATATATTATTATAAATATATATTTTTATTATATATATTTATATATATATTATATATACATATAAAATCACTCTCTAGTCCTACCCAATTCGAGCCTATTGTGTTCCTTATTCTCAGAGCACTTTTGTTTTAGATGCCTATTATATTACTTCTGCATTCCTGGACAGGTTGCTTTCAATGACCTTGAGTCATTTTGTTGCATGTCTTCTGGAAGCCATCATGCTGAGACAACAGTAACTGGAGTCTGACTGACATCCCTGGGATGTGTACAATATGTCCCTCGCCAATGAGACCAAAAGATCTTTCAGGAACTCTGGATATCATTAGAGAAATAGTGTATTTCCCTATCTCTCAGAGACATGCTAATTCATCTTTGCAGAAATGCCGATTAATTCATTCTCTCATAATTCAGCAACACTGTCCTAGGTAAATAAAAATATATAATTTGTCAAACTGGCAGGAATTCATCCAATATTTTAGTGGGCACACAGTGGCTGAGGGGTGATTCTTTTTAAATTAAGCACATTACAAAATTACATTTTATTTAGAGATAGGGTCTCGCTCTGTTGCCCAGGCTGGAGTGCAGTGGCACCATCACAGCTCACTGCAGCCTTGACCTTCTGGGCTCAAGCAATCCTCCTATCTCAGCCAACCAAGTAGCTGGGACTACAGGTGCATGCTACCACACCTGGCTAATTTTTCAGGTTTTTTTTCTTTTGTAGAAATGGGGTTCCACTAGCTGGGACTACAGGTGCATGCTACCATACCCGGCTAATTGTTCTGGTTTTTTTCTTTTGTAGAAATGGGGTTCCACTATGTTGCTCAGGCTGGTAACTCTTGGCTCAAGCAATCCTCCCGCCTTGGCCTCTCCAAGTACTGGGATTACAGGTATGAGCCAACGCCTGGCCCAGTTTGAAATTTAGAATTGTTCAGATAGCAAGATTAGAAATCCAGTTGAATTTTGGAAATGAAAGTGAATATTGATGATAGTGTGCTATAAATAATAATTTGTCATAATTTGGTGTATTAAAATTATATTTTTCAATGCAATGAACACATATATGTGTGTGAGTGTATATACACATACATAGCCTCTGATTGTGATGGACTACATTTCTGGGTTATCTGTTTGCCTCTTGTCTTTCAATATTAACATGGAAAGGGGAATCGCCAGACCATAGGTGCCTCTTGATATACTGCACCACCTGTTAAGATCTTTTCCCAAAATAACTGAATGAGAATGAAACTAAGCCTCTAGATCTTACAATTCTTACTGAGAAAATTGGGGGAACAGAGGAACATGTCAAACAATACCTTGCAGATACAGGAAGACAAATCCAGAATGGCAAATGATCCAGTATATTCAACCATTGATAGTATGATAGTATAAAAAAGGAATGGGGTGCTATAATAGATTAAATGAAGCATAAGAGGCATTATAATCAAATATACTATGTGGGTGACATTTTGATTCTAATTTGAACAAAGTAACTATAAAATACTTTTTTTTTTTTTTTTGGAGACAGAGTCTTGCTCTGTTGCCCAAGCTGGAGTGCAGTGGCATGATCTTGGCTCACTGCAACCTCTGCTTCTCAGGTTCAAGCGATTCTTCTGCCTCAGCTCCCGAGAAGTTGGGATTACAGGTGCTTGCCACCACGCCTGGCTAATTTTTTATACTTTTAGTAAAGATGGGGTTTCTCCATATTGGCCAGGCTGGTCTCGAACTCCTGACCTCAGGTGATACACCTGCCTTGGCCTCCCAAAGTGTTGGGATTACAGGTGTGAGCCACTGCGCCCAGCAAAAGGCATTTTTGAGACAACCTGGGAAACCAAACATAGACTTAGTATAATTAAGGAATTGTAATTGTGTTGGGTGTGATAACTCATACTGGGATTATATTTAAAAGAAAGAGAGGAAAGGAAATGAGGACAAGCAAAGAGGGAAGGAGGAAAGGAGAAAAGGAAGGAAGGGAGGAAGGAAGGGAGAGAGACAGAAAGGGGAAGAGGGAGGGGGTAACAGGGGAGGGAGAGGAAAAGAAGGATAGAAGGAAGGAAGGAGGTCTTTACCTGTGAGAGATACAGAATGAAAATATTCAAGAGTGAAAAGAAACGTCTGGAATTTTCTTTAAAATAATCTAGGAGATGGCCAGGCATGATGGCTCATGCCTGTAATCCCAGCACTTTGGGAGGCTGAGGCGGGTGGATCACCTGAGGTCAGGGGTTCAAAACTAGCCTGGCCAATATGGTGAAATCCCGTCTCTACTGAAAATACAAAAATTAGCCAGGTGTGGTGGCACATGCCTGTAATTCCAGCTACTCAGGAGGCTGAGGCATGAGTATCGCTTGAACCCAGGTGGCAGAGGTTGCAGTGAGTTGAGATTGCGCCACTGCACTCCAGCCTGGGTGACAAGGGCGAAACTCTGTCTCCAAAATAAATAAATAAATAAATAAATAAATAAAAAATAAATAAATAAATAAAATATTCTAGGAGAAACAAGTGAGTCAATGACAGATGAAAATGAATGCCAAAATGCTGGAAACTGTTAAAGCTGGCTGATGGACATATGGGTCCATTATTTTCTTTCCTTTTATATATCTGAATATTCCCATGTTAAAATGTACAAAATAGAGAGTCAATATTCATTACTCAGTACAATGCTGCCTTCTATCTATCACATGATTATAACTTACCTGTTCTAATGGGAGTTTTGAAGTCCAGGTAGCATCCAGAAGATTCTTCCTCTGACTTTTAGGGGCATCTCTCAGACGTAAAAAGAGTTCTTGTGCGTTCACATTACAGAGCTGACACACACCATGTTCAGTTTCAAATACTTTGGCTCTCAGGTAACTGTTATTAGATCGAATCCAAAACTCTTCCTGACATTTCAGAGAGCAAAACCGTGAATCCCAAGAGTTCGCTTTACACGCTTGCTTAGTCTGGCAAGTGGGTTGCTGACAGCGAAGGCAAAGTGGATTTCCTTCATTATCCACAGCTTGCAAATAGCCTTTGGATGTAGAGGGCTTCACAGTGAGATCTGCCTGGACTGCGTATGGATTTAGAAATGGGACACAGGCTCCATCTTCAAGAAGTTTTCTACAATTGATAAAAACATTGAATAGGTAACTAATGAATGATTAGGCTAAATAGTAATTGCTTCATATAAAGGTTATCAAAGTTTCTATACGGATAAATAGTAAACACAGATCACAGTGTAGAAATAAAATACTTACAGTCAGCCCTCTATATTCCATGCCAAGTAAAGAAGAATGGTGTGTTACAAAAATTAATTGAATATAAATATGTTGCCTCTCTTGGGAATTAACACAAGGGGATGCCCTTGTGTTAAACGATCTGGAAACATGTGAAACATCTGGAGAAGCTGTTAGAAAATGCTTCTTCAGGCTGGGAAAGGACAGGCTAATGTAAAACCCCAACCAAAGCTTAGTGGCTACCCTGCTCCTTAAATATATGTGGTCACACACCTCATTAGCTCAGAGAAGTAATTACAAACTCTCTCCTCCAGCCTCTGCTAGCTCACAGGAAACAGAGTCACAGCCATAAAGTGACAGAGTGAAATAGCTGACAGTGCTGATAGGAATTAGAACAGAAGACTTGCTCCTATAGGTAAACACAGAGTGGATGAAATTAAACATGATAGGATACAAAACATGATAGGATATGTGCTCAATTTGTTAGAATAAAAGAAAAGGTACACTACTCAATTTTGTTAGAAAGTCCTACTTGGGAAGTAACAACAGCTGCTTTGTCTGTTTTCCATGGTTGTTTGTTAGAAGAGTTAAAAGAAAGACTTCTAATGATGGAGCTCAAGATTCGGGGACAGAGCCCAGATTTAACCTCAGGTCTCCTGGCATCTACCCGCAAGCCCTGGGGCAGGTTACTTAGTCCACCTGGTCTCAGTGTCCTTCTTCATCTCTAATGTTTAAAATGAGGACACCAGGTACCTCAACAGGTTGCTAGGACAACTGAAGAGCTACTATCTTGTGAACGTTCTTTGTAACCTCTAAAGTGGTCATGCAAAGGTGAGATATTATTATGAAAATCAATACATAAATGTAAAGGAGTGGAATTAGTACTACTATATACTAGTAGTAGAAAAACCTTACTTTGTGAAAGGATCCCGTGGCCTGGACTCCTTTGTGATCAGACGGACATGGCCCCCAACATTCTTCACTTTGTCCATTGAGGCTACGGCAACATCTTCTTTGGTTATGTATCTAAAACAATGATATGTTAAATAGATTCCCTCTATCTCATATAAAAATGTCTCTATTGCATGTTCACATTGTTCCTTGCAAAAGCAATAGAAGAAAAAGCAAGCATAATTCTATTAACTGTGCTGAAACTCAAGTTAGAAAATGGAATTTTTACCCTTTATCTTGGTGTCCATTATGTGAGAAATACATCTCTTTGTTCCAAATTAGTTTTCTCAAATTTCTTTTTCTAAGAAATTCAAGAGTCATTCAATATCCTTTGGAGCAATTTTCATTTAGGGGAAAAAGGAGTCGGTGTGAGAATAAGAAATGATCAAATACACGCACAACTGACAGCCTTAAGGAAACTGCTTGGCAAGCTGTGCAGAAAATCTCTAACTGTATTTTACCTCCCTCTTGGCCTTCCCTTCAAGGCTTCTCCAAATCACCTTAGTCAGTTATAATAGTGTATCAGTGTTTGGGTAAACTGAGTTTCTTTTTAGTTAACCAGGTTCAATCACATCTTCTGTAATCTCAAGGTTGTTCCCCTTATTATCAGCCCATACAGGGTTTATGGATTCTTCCACGGAAATAAAGCCACTCTTGATATGGGATTCAGAACCTTATTACCCAACACTAACAATACCACACAATGTTCAGGGACTAGAAGTAAAGAGAAGTTATTCCCATTAAAGGTGATGGGGGAATTTAAGTTGGTAAAATGCAATTACCTGATTAATTCCTTCTTATTAATTGGCCTAGTTTCTCTGATGGTTTACACCTATTGTAGATTTTTTTGGAAATTAGTTTAAACATGAATTTCTTAATATTATTGAGTGCTTCTTAATTAGGCAGCTTGACAATAAAATTAAAGTTCAATCACAATGGAATTGTGCGATCGTAGGTAAAATTTTAGAAATTTGCTTTATGTTATTAGGATAGATTTAATAATAAACAGGTTTCCTTTTTTAATAAACTATTTTATTAATTTTTGATTAGGTGATATAAGCACATGGTTCTAAATTCAAAAGGCAAACAAGCATGTTTATGGTGATGAGAAATTTTCTCTCTCACTCCCATCTTCCTTTTTCCCCTCCCCAAAAGTTACCTCTGTTGGCAGTTTTGTTTTTATTTTATTTTGACTCAAAATGACCTTGAGTCATTTTATTGCATGTCTTCTGGAAGCCATCACACTGAGACAGCAGTAACTGGAGTCTGACTGACATCCCTGGGATGTGTACAATACATCCCTCGCCAATTAGACCAAAAGATCTTTTAGGAACCCTGGATATCATTAGAGAAATAGTGTATTTCCCTATCTCTCAGAGACATGCTAATTCATCTTTGCAGAAATGCTGATTAATTCATTTTATTTTATTTTATTTTTTGAGACAGGGTCTCACTCTGTTGCCCAGGCTGGAGTGCAATGACACTATCTCAGCTCATTGCAACCTCCACCTTCTGGTTCAAGCTATTCTCATGCCTCAGCCTCCCGTAGCTGGGATTACGAGCATGCACCACCATGCTTGGCCAATTATTGTATTTTTAGTAGAGATGGGAATTTGCCATGTTAGCCAGGCTGGTCTCGAACTGGCCTCAATTGATCCGCCTGTCTCAGCCTCCCCAAGTGCTGGAATTACAGGTGTGAGCCACCGTGTCTGGCTCATTTTAGAAATAGTTTATTTTTGGCCTGGCATGGTGGCTCATATCTGTAATCCCAGCACTTTGGGAGCCCAAGATGGGTGGGTCTCCTGAGGTCAGGAGTTCGAGACCAGCCTGGCCAACATATTAGTCTGCTAATAGTGATAGGTATCTCATCATAGATTTTAAAATTCGCATTCCTATTAAGAGTAAGGGGGAATATCTTTTCACACATTCACATGGTGAAACCCTGTCTCTACTAAAAGTACAAAAATTATCTGGGCATAGTGGTGTGTGTCTGTAATCCCAGCTACTCAGGAGGCTGAGGCAGGAGAACCGCTTGAACCGGGAAGATGGAGGGTGCAGTGAACTGAGATTGCGCCACTGCACTCCAGCCTGGGTGACAGAGAGAGACTCTGTCTCAAAAAAAAAGAAAGAAAGAAAAATAAAATAAGCAATAGCTTATTTTTTTCTGAGTATAGGTGTATGCCTTTTATTTACTTACTTTTGCATTTCCATTGACATATCATTCACAGAGCATAAAATTCACCAATTTAAAGTTTATAATTAAGTGCATTAACAGTATATTCACAAGGCTGTACAACCATCATCACTAATTCCAGAATATTTTCATCACTCCAAAAAGAAACCTGAGGCTGGGTGCAGTGGCTCACGCATGTAATCCCGGCACTTTGAGAGGCCAAGGCGGGTGGATCATTTGAGGTCAGAAGTTCGAGACCAGACTGGCCAACATGGTGAAACCCTGTCTCTACTAAAAATATAAAAATTAGCTGGGCGTGGTGGTGCGCACCTGCAGTCCCAGCTACCTGGGAGGCAGGGGCAGGAGAATCACTTGAAACCGGGAGGCAGAGGTTGCAGTGAGCTGAGATCCCGCCACTGCACTCCAACCTGAGCAACAGATTGAGACCCTGTCTCAAACAAAAACAAAACAAAAAGAAACCCGTACCCACTAGCACTCATTTTTCATTATACCTTTTATTTTTAGAAATAAATAATAGCATAGCATATACACTAATCTTCACCTTGCTCTTTTTACCAAAACATGCTTCTCAGAGATCTTTCCTTATTAGGATTCATAGTTTCCCTATTCTTTTTAATGGCTCCATGTTATTCCATTATATGGATAAACCATATATTTAACCAGTCTCTCATAAATGCACATTTAGGTTGTTTTCATTCTTTGCTATCACAAACAATGCTGCAATAGATATCGTTATATATGATATTTTCTACACATTATGTATCTATAGAATAAATCCCCAGAAGTAGAATTCCTTGGTCAAAGGTCTTAGGTGTTTTAAATGTGTGTAGATTTTGACAAATTTCTTTCCTCTAAGGTTATACCAGTGTATGTATCCACCAGCAATGAATAAGAGTATCTGTTTCTTCTCTTTCACTAGCACAGTGTCATTTTTAAGAGTCTCTGCTAATAGTGATAGGCATCTCATCATAGATTTTAAAATTTGCATTCCTATTAAGAGTAAGGGGGAATATCTTTTCACATGTTTGCACTCTACTTGCATGTCTTTCTTAGAGCAAAAAGGAAATTAAGCCATCGTGCTCCAGTCTGGGCAGTAGTAGTAGCTAAAGCACAGTAAATTGTTTTAGAGTTCTTTTACTTGCCCTTTTAGTTCCCATATTTCCTCCTTCTCTGGCCCCACCTCCAACAATTTCTTCAACCATTTTATTCCCTTGAAAAATGCACTTTGGGAAAGTATTTCTGTGAATTCTAAATGAACTCAAAAGCTTCCTAGCTTTGAGGGGCAATGGGATATTAAGCCTTGCCTGAGGTATTATTCAATGTTTAAAAGCTTAAAAACCTAATTCAGTAACTAAAAGATGCTGAGAAATCTAGTCAGAGATTTAGAAACTAAAAATAACCTTTTGCTTTCCTACAAGAGGTTTAAGAATAAATTTTTGGAAACCACAAGAAACAGACGAACAAATTCCAAAAAACGGAGCTGACAACTTTTCAAACGTAGTTGCAAGTTGCCAATACTTAATTTTCTACTGAGGTTTGCTAGGAAGTTCACCAACTCCCAAAAGGATTATGGTAAATCCCAATTTTAGTAAATAGAGAAGGGAGAATGTTGTCTACTAAACAAATTCCTGGATAGGGACGGGAGTGGAAGATGGCAATTTTTGCAAGAAAAGTGTACGCTGCAAAGTGGCCCACATCAATGAACACAATCTTGGGCTCTGGATTTCTGACCTGCTTTCGAGCTCAGCTGTAACCAGAGATTAAACAATTGGCATCCTAAACATGACAGGGCTCCAAGTGAATTAGGCCTGCCTCTGATAAATGGGACTCAGTAACCAAAACAGTGGCTGGTAATCTTGGCTACCATTCAAATGTAAAAGTGAGACATTCAAAAGCTGACTGCAAGCTCTGAGCTTGGATGGGGCCTGCAAACTGGTGGACATCACTGGCGGATAATCTGGTTGGAGACCTTTATCAATGTTTTTGGGGGAGTGCCCAAAGTCAATTGCATTTGGGGGAGTGCCCAAAGTCAGTTAACTATAGGTCTTTTTTCAGAACCATTCAATACTTTTAAGAGAGAAATCCTCTAACGTCCTGCTTAGGAAGTAAAATGTCGCTGCTGTCAATCTGAAAGCTGTGCAAAAAAGGGGGTCCGAGGAGTTTCAGTTTTCAATATAATACCTCACTCTTTATCTCTACTGAGCCTGATGCTTCTAAGTCTGGAGACTCTCTGATTCAGTTTCTCTAGAAAGTAAATTGATAGGACAGTGTCTAACTGATCCTTATACAGACTGCCAGTCAATGCTGTTGTTCAACAGCATATTTCACATTTGCTTTCAGAGATACATGGTTATTCCAAATTACTGAGACTTAACTTGGGTTCTGCAGCAAGAATCAGAATGCTTCCCGATAGTATCTCCCTGCTGCAGGTACAGAGGTTTCATTTCATGATGCTGCTAAGTTGGTTTCCCTGGAGGCCTCTCTCTCTCTGCCTCTCTATAATCAGTCACCAAGTCTCTAGATATACCTCCTTAAGAGCTCTCTTCATTCTCTTTCCTGATTCCCATTGTAATAACTTAATACAGATCCTCATCGTTTTTCTCCAGGTATACTAGAATAGTCTTTTAACTTGTGTAGTAGGCAGAATTTTAAGATACCCTCTAGGATTCCTGTCTCTCGGTTATTTAATCAATCACTAATTTAGATAATGCTATAAAAGGACTTTACAGATATAATTAGATTACTAATCAGCTCACTTTAAGATAGGGAGATTACTGAGTGGGCCCAATGTAATCACTTGAGCCCTTAAAAGCAGAAGACGAAGGCAGAGAGATTCCAAGGAGAAAGATGTAGTGGTCCATGTGCTAGGACCACAGAGAGGCCTCTAGTTGCTGATGGTCCAGCCGACAGCCAGCAAAAAACAGGAACCTCAGTCCTACAACTGCAAGGAACTGAGTTCTGCCAACAATGTTAGTGAGCTTGGAGGTGAATTCCTTTCCAAGCTTATCAACTAGAGCCCAGCCAGCCAACACTTTGATTTCTGCCTTGTAAAATCCAGAGCATTACTAGAAAACTAGTAATAGCCAACTTGGACTTCTTACTTATAGAACTGTGAGATAATAAATGTGTGTTGTTTTAAGCTGCTAAATTTGTGGTAATTTGTTATGGCAGCAATAGAAAAATGTAACTTATCTCCCCACTTTGAGTCTTGCCCTTTTTGATCTAATCTCCCAACTGCTGCTAGAGCTAGCTCTTAAAAATACAAATCTGATTAATCTGCTGCTTGTTAACACAAGTTATATCCTTAATATATTATCTATATATAATTTTATAAATAATATTGTGTCTGACTTTGGTTTTATGAATTGACTTTTGCTTTTAAATCTGATCAGTCACCTTTCTCAGTTGGTACTTTAAGTGGTCATCCATGTCCGATGGAGAAGAAATAATAGGACATGTCTAGAAATAGCTAGAAATTCAGTTATGAAAAGAATTATGATCATGTGAGAAAGAGAAGGTCAACAAAGACTGGTTACAAAAATGAGAAAGGTTGAGAGGACTGGAAGTTTTGGGAAAAATAAAATAGGCATTGTGCTTTTTGATATATGTGTGCGTGTGTGCACTTATGTGTAAGTATGTGTATATATGTATATAAATATGTAACACATATATTTTAAATGCATTTTTATAGAAAATGACACACGCCCATGGGAAAAAAATCAACTGTTACAGAAGAGTTCAGGCTAAGAGTCCCAAACTGGCAACTTATGGATAAATTCAATTAGTCAAAGGACTTTACTGTACTCATACAGCATTAATTTACTGTACTCATACAGCATTTTAAATTTATTTATTCATTTTGAGACAGGGTCTTGCTCTATCACCCAGGCTGGAGTGCAGTGGCACGATCACAGCTTATCGCAGCCTTGAACTCCTGGGCTCAGGTGATCCTCCTGCCTCAGCCTCCCAAATACTTGGGCCTGCGGGCGTGAGCCACCATACCTGGCTATTTTTTTGGGATTTTGTGGAGATACAGTCTCGCTATGTTGACCAGTCTTGTCTCAAGCTCTTGACCTCAAGTGATCTTTCCACCTTGGCTTTCCAAAGTACTAGGATTACAGGTGTGAGCCACCATGGCTAGCCAGTATTTTTTTATTTCATTAATTTAATTTAATTTTTGTTTTGTTTTATTTTATTTTATTTCTGAGACAAGGTCTCACTCTGTCTCCCAGGCTGAACTGCAGTGGCACAATCATGGGTCACTGCAGCCTCGACCTCCAGGGGCTCAGGTGATCCTCCCACCTCAGTCTCCAAAGTAGCTGGGCCTGGCTAATTTATCTGTTTTTTGTAGAGATGAGGTTTTGCCATGTTGCCCAGGCTGGTCTTCAGCTCTGGGCTCAAGCAGTCTGTCCTCCTTGGCCTCCCAAAGTTCTGGAATTACAGGCGTGAGCCACCATGTACCAGTATTTTATTTTTAAATCTGAATTTGAATGACTTCAGATGGGTTCCAAATCTGCCAGTTTGACATAATCTCAGCCCATATCTCATCCTTTTTTAGTTTTATAACTGACCTCATTCATTCATTTGTGATTCTTGTTTTGTTTTTAGTCAAATGAGTTTGTAATCCTGGCATAAAGTGTAAAGTCCCTACTACCTCCACAAATCCTCAAGTTTTATGCCCTAGAGCAAGATTTCTCAACAGTGGTAATACAGACATTTTGAAATGGATAATTCTGTTTTGGGGGGTGCAATCCTGTTCACTGTAGGATTCTCAGCAGCATCCTGGGCCTCTACCCACTAGATACTCCCTAGTCACATCCCTTACTTGAGACAATTTAAAATGTCTCCAGACACTACCATCCTACGGGACCAAATTGCTCCAAATTGAAAACCACTGTCCAAGAGAAACCCGTGAAAAGAATTTCTAAGGTATCCTTCTAGACAATTTCTATGTCAGTAATAGCAAGTTGTGCAAATAGTAAAGTTTGTATCTCCATCCCTTTTTTTTTTTTTACAATTTATATTTACCCTTAACAATTTATCACAAGTATTATTCCTTGTTCTTACAAACAAATAAATGTACCATATGCCATATGTTGAAACAGTGGAAAAGATTTTCGCTGTATGGAACTATCATAATTTATTTAATCAACCATGTTATGGAACTATCATAATTTATTTAATCAACCATGTTCTCGGTCCCTTGCTCCCCTCCAACCCCCTGGATTTTTTTCACCTGTGTGCATGGAAAAAGCTAGAGAAAGGAAACCTCTCTGATAAACTGATGAAATATAAGGATGAAGAGAGATTACAGGTGTATGGAGGCAGCAAGAGCTAAACGGCTTTCTCTGCCAGTGCTGCCATTTGGTTTATTGCTTTGCCATCTGTTTTGTTTTGTTTTGTTTCAGACAGGGTCTTACTCTGTTGCCCAGGCTGGAGTGCAGTGGTACAATCTCAGTTCACTGCAGCCTCAACCTCGCAGGCTCAAGCGATCCTCCGGCCTCAGCCTCCCAAGTAGCTAGAACTATAGGAGTGTGCCACCTGGCTAATTTTTTTTTTTTTTTTAATAGAAACAGGGTCTCCCTGTGTTTCCCAGGCTGATCATTGAACTCCTGGGCTCATGCAATCTACCCGCCTTGGCCTCCCAAAGTGTTGGGATTACAGGCATGAGCCACCGCGCGCAGCCTGCAATCTCTTTCAAAAGCAAGGATTGGGCTACAAAACAGCTGACCACTTTTCCTGATAATGCTTGCTTCATGCTAAGAAAAGAGTTTACAAAGAACAGGGATTTGAGATCACACATGGGGAGACTTGAGTGGGATAAAGATGATTGTGATGACAAGGAAGGAAATCAATGTACAGAGATTAGAAAGGAACCTGTAATGATAAGGACAAAACAGTCACAAATATCTGACAGTCAACCTTTCCTTTTATTTCATTTCCAATCATGGACATGATTATAGTTATCTTCCATTACTTGGGTGGTGATGCATTCAAATAGAACCAGCTCCCTTGCTGCACAGCATCATACTCACGCACAGCAGGGCAAAGCAGGTGGGGTCCAGAGGCATGCTCTGATGTTCTAAGAGTAAAATGTATTCCTGCTGCTAATAAGTGTCCCAGGCTTGGCAGGTCATAGGTTGCACCATCCTGTGACTCTGGTCTTTTTGTTGATTGATGGGACTCATGGAGAGTACGATCTGGACAACCTGATCTCTTTTAGCAGATTTTGTCAAATTCACTAGACATATAATTATCTTGTTATGAAACAATATGGCTGTGATTTTATGCATAATTTTCTCATAACTCATCAGGATTTCATTAGTGGTTCCAAAAGATGCCTCAGATCCCCCTGTAGAAAGAACCATGAAAAGTAATATAATACAAAATTTAAAAAAAGACAACTCATACCTTTTGGTGCAATTTTGTTTGGTTTGTTGCTTTGTGATCTCTTCCAAAGCAAGAATTGGGCTACAGAATAGCTGTCCACTTTTCCTGATTATCCTTTGCTTCATGGCAGTTAGACTACTCCATTCTCGAACAAATCTCAAAATCTGGCAGAAAATGAGATAATAAGAGTTAACAGCTCACAGGCAGATATCTTCCTTTGAATGTGAGCCAATTTACAACATCAGAAAACTGCTATTTTGTTATGTCCCCCAAATAGGCTTTTGAGTTCCACAACCTAAGGCTTTCTTCAATTTGATGCAGTTTTCATATCTTTATTGTAAACTACCTACAGCAGTTCTCAAGAGATATCTTTTTTTTTTCTTTTTGATAGGGTCTTGCTCTGTTGTCCAGGCTGGAGTGCAGTGGCATGATCACAGCTTACTGCAGCCTTGACCTCCTGGGCTCCAGCAGTCCTCCTGCTGCCTTAGTCTCCTGAGTAGCTGGGACTACAGGCACATGCCACCATACCTGGCTAGTTTTTCTATTTTCTGTAGTGACAGGGTCTCACTATGTTGCCCAGGCTGGTCTTAAACTCCTGGGCCAAAGTGATCCTCCTGCCTCAGCCCCCAAAGTGTTGGCATTACAGGCGTGAGCCATCTCACCCGGCCAAGAGATCTTTTTCAAGCCAAAGATTCTCTAAAGGCATGTTTCAGGACATGCAGTGTATGCCCTTAACACACATAGATCAACAGTGATAATATGCTCATTGAGACCAAAAAAGGTCTAGAAGTACATACCCTAGCTGGGGTCAAGGCAAAACTGGGTGACAGAATGATAGTGCAACATCTGAGAATTGCTTCGTAAATGATGCCTACGTTTTCACAGGAAAAAAAACATCAATAAATCTGGGACATTTTTAGTAGGGTTACCAGTCAAGTATACACAACTGGCTATTTTCTGGGACTCTGAGAATCAGGGTTAGATGATTCCAAGTAAATAGCTTACTGCTCCCTTTTCATTTAAAACAGGTATAGTTGACCTACGGGCAATGCTTCATTTCCACTCAAATGGTAAAAAAAAAATCACCATTTTCTTGTAAAAATAGCACACAGCATGCTAGGTTAGTCCCTGCGCATGATGACCCTTCTTGGCAGTGAAGGAAAATCAGCCACAGATCAGTGTTAAGACCTCCCTGGCAGGAACTTGGCCTGAAGCTGCATGCTAGTGCTTCTGATAATGAATCAAGAATCACCCAATAAGGTATTATCTCTGCTCTGGGAATTTGTCATTGTTAGAACTTAACCTTAATAGAAAAAATGTGATTCTAGCAGATACAAATATCACAGTTGCTAATCGTGTGAATGAGAAATTAAATAATGTGAGGATGATTCTATCCACAGAAACAGCAACTGTAGGTGTGATCATTTGCCAAGGAAACAGATTTCACGTATATTCTTAGCACTGGGTAATTAATAGGCACCGCCTAGACTGATGAAAATGCAACCAGTGATTTGACTCTACAACATGCCACAAAGTGCTTTTTTAAAATTAAACTAAAAATGATCATTAAAATTACTAAAACAAGTTTATTTAAAGTAAATAAAGCCATTTTATTTAAAACTATTCTTACCAGTGAGCGATATTGTTTCAGCTGAAAGCTTGCTGGTAAATCTTCCCAAAGGTCTAATTTTATATCCAAAGGAATGAAATTACAGCTCATCTGTTTTCCATCCTGATGATAGATTAGGAAGACACTAATAATCCATTTTTGTATAGACACTAGTAACTATTTTAAATGAAAATAATTACATTATGACACAATATGCCTAGTCTCCTAAAAGAAAAACTGAGGTGACACATTCTAGACAAGGGTCCACCGAAATGGCTCCTCTGGAGAAACTGTGAGCCAAGAAGAGGAGGCAGGCTCTCTACCGCACTGGATGTCTCCATTGCCCATGCCTAGCCCAAGGCTATTGCCTTCAGCCTGGAATCCTTTGTTTACTGCTGTGTCATACTCTTTTCTATTGACTAATCTTGGAAAGATGTATCAAAACAATAAAATTTGTACACTGCAAATTAATATAGAAGAATATTACATCCTTGAAGTTAACAGTAGCACAACCATTCCAAATTTGCAAATAAACTTCTTTATACTCACTGACAATACAAGTATCACATCAAAGAATGGTATCAAGGAATAGTCTTAATAATCTTCACCAAATGATATGCCTGTCCATTGTTACAGGAACAAGGAAGTAAAGAGAAGGTAGAAAGATCAATTCTAGAGAAATTACTTAAAAATTGGCTCCCCCAAAGCAATGTCACAGTATCAGTCAATGAGGACTGTCTGCCAATGGTACCACCTGGAGAGTAAGTGGAACTGCATTTAGGTCCCATCAATCGGTGCACAACATCCTGAAATCTTTTTTTTCCCTTTTTTTTTTTGAGACAAGGTATCACTCTGTCACCCAGGCTGGGGTGCGGCAGCATGATCTCAGCTCACTGCAGCCTCAACCTCCTGGGCCCGGGTGATCCTCCCATCTCAGCCTCCCAAGTAGCTGGAATTACAGGCACGTTCCACCACACCTGGCTAATTTTTTATATTTTTTGTAGAGACAGGTTTTCAACATGTTGCCCAGGCTGGTCTCAAAATCCTGGGCTCAAGTGATCCTACCACCTTGAACTCCTGGGCTCAAGTGATTCTCCTGCCTCGGCCTCCCAAAGTGCTAGGATTATAGGCATGAGCCACCACGCCCAGCCCCTGAAATCTTAAGGGTAGAAAGTAACCACATACAGTGGTATAGTAGAGGTATTTCCTTTATAAAGGGGAAGAAGAACATCTCATACGAAAATCTATTATATCAACAATAGTTGAACTCATATTCTCTCAGCTAAAAAAAAAAAAAAAAAAAGTTACAGCTCCCACAATTGCTTTGGAGAAAAACATACAAAAAGTAGGCACTGATTAAAAATTTTGAGGCCAGGCACAGTGGCTCATGCCTGTACTCCCAGCACTTTGGGAGGCCGAGGCAGGAGGATCACGAGGTCATGAGTTCGAGATGAGCCTGACCAACATGGTGAAACCCCGTCTCTACTAAAAATATAAAAATTAGCTGGGCATGGTGGCGTGCACCTGTAATCCCAGCTACTCCGGAGGCTGAGGCAGGAGAATCGCTTGAACCCGGGAGGCAGAGATTACAGTGAGCCTAGATCCCGCCACTGCACTCCAGCCTGGGTGGCAGAGAGAGACTCCATCTCAAAAAAAAAAAAAAAAAAAAAAAATTGATATGTAATTCTAAACCCTGATATAGACTTGGGATTCTAGCTGAAATGAACAGTTCTAATATGACACAGGATGCTAAATGTCTGTTACTACTCTTCCTTTAAAGGGATATCCTTTTAGGCAGTGAACTAGGAATTTTTTTTTTTTTTTTTTTTGAGACAGAGTCGCACTCTTTTGCCCAGGCTGGAGTGCAGTGGCACGATCTTGGCTCACTGCAACCTGTACCTCCCGGGTTCAAGCGATTTTCCTGCCTCAGCCTCCCAAGTAGCTGGGATTACTGGTGCCTGCCACCATGCCCAGCTAATTTTTGTATTTTTAGTAGAGTCGGGGTTTCACCATATTGGCCAGGCTGGTCACGAATTCCTGACCTCAGGTGATCCGCCTGCCTCGGCCTCCCAGAGTGTTGGGATTACAGGTGTGAGCCACTGTGCCCAGCCTTACTTCAGCTCTTTTAAGGTGAAAAGGAAAGCTTTCATCTCAGCTCTACTCTGGTTGTGAAAAGATATGTCAACAACTCATCTGCTTAGTGTCTTGTGTTTGGAAAATTATTTGGGTGATAACATTTTATGGTAAAGGGACATGTAAGTATTTAGAACAGTCATAAAAATATATTTGAGACCATTAACAGAGATGTCAAGAAGAAGCAGGCTACTAGGCTGGTGGCAGAGCCTGAATACGGGTCAGTGAGGTGGTCGCTGTGGTTTGGTTTGGCAGCAGGTGCATTATACCCTCTACCAGGAGCTTGCAGTTCTCTCCCTGTCTCCACCCCAATGGGGATAAAACATTGATCAGGTAATCCAAGAGGCAGAGCTTTCACTGTATAGAGTAAAAAAAGATTAAAGAATTTAAGGGCTTCTGGATTTCTGTGGTATGCTCTGCCTGGTGTCTGCCCTTCGGTTTCTCTACCCTCTTGGGACCATTTCTCTGTCCCTCTCATGTGATGGTCTGAGAAAGAGGCATGGCCTAAAGATCCCCCAACATGGGGGATGAGGGTGGCTCAGGCACTTAAACCTGCCTCAAGATGAATAAAGGAGTCATTGGTGCTCCCTGCAGCCTGGTTCACCATGTCAGAGGCTCCACTTGGTAGACCAGGCTCCAAACCTATAAGAGGAGCATTGATTACTGCCTGGCTTGGTTCTTGGTGTCTCTCTCTCAGTTATTGTCCATGCTAGAGGCTGCTTGGGGATTCTGGTATTCACAATCCTAGCCATCTCCTCCTAAAAGAATATTATTACATGGTACACTATCTATCTATATCTATATTCGGTTTAGTAGAAAACCTGTAACTGAAAGTTTGGTCATCTCCAACATATTATCTTTTAAACATCGATATAATGGACCATGAGTTTTAAAAGTTTCAAATACTATCTTATATACTTATAAAGATTAGAAATTTAAAATTTTAGGCTGGGTGTGGTGGCTCACGTTTGTAATCCCAGCACTTTGGGAGGCTGAGGCAGGCAGATCACGAAGTCAGGAGTTCAAGACCAGGCTAGACAACACAGTGGAACCCTGTCTCTACTAAAAATAGAAAAATTAGCTAGGTGTGGTGGTGGGTGCTGCAATCCCAGCTATTCGGGAGGCTGAGGCAGGAGAATCATTTAACCTGGGAGGCAGAGGTTGCAGTGAACCGAGATCGCACCACTGCACTCCAGCCTGGGTGACAGAGCTAGACTCAGTCTCAAAAAAAAAAAAAAAAAGAAATTTAAAATTTTAGACCAAATAAAAGTATTCATAATCTATCCAGGCCATAGATTCTCACATGGTTCCTGTGATCCTTTCAGAAAGTCATAAGTGTTTTCATACTAATAGTAAGATACTGTTTGCCTTTTTCACTCTCATTCTTTCACAAATGTATGGTGACTTTTTCCAGTGGCTACATGAAATGCTATCTCAACAAACTGAACGCAGAGACAGATATGAGAATCCCACTGTTTTCCATTAAGACTTTAGAGAAAATTGCTAAACATTTAAAACAATGACATTCTTCTCACTAAATATTTTTTTGACTTGGAAAATATAATTATTTTAAATAAAAAATGTTATTTATATATATATATATAATGGGTTTGTTTCTCTTAAAATATGCATTTACTCACTTAAAAATAATTGTTGGCCAGGCATAGTGGCTCAGGCCTATAATCGTAGCACTTTAGGAGGCTGAGGCGGGCGGACTGTTTGAACCCAGGAGTTTGAGACCAGTCTGGGCAACACAGCAAGACCCTCTCTCTCCAAAAACAAACAAACAAACAAAAAACGGCCAGGTGGGTGGCTCACACCTGTAATCCCCGCACTTCGGGAGGCTGAGGTGGGTGGATCACAAGGTCAAGAGGTCGAGACAAGCTTGGCCAATATGGTGAAACATCATCTCTACTAAAAATACAAAAATTAGCCAGGCATGGTGGTGGGCACCTGTAGTCCCAGCTACCTGGAGGCTGAGGCAGGAGAATCGTTTGAACCCAGGAGGCAGAGGTTGCAGTGAGCCGAGATTGCACCACTGCACTCTAGCCTGGGCAACGGAGCGAGACTCTGTCCTAAAAAAAACAAAAAATACAAAACAGAAATAGAAAAATGTAATTGTTAATTATTCACATTTAAGTGAATAAATGAAAAAAACATTTTTTTTTTTGAGACAGAGTCTCATTTTGTCACCCAGGCTGGAGTGCAGTGGCGTGATCTTGGCTCACTGCAACCTCTGCCTCCCAGGTTCAAGCGATTCTCCTGCCTCAGCCTCCTGAGTAGCTGCGATTAAAGGCACTTGCTACTACACCCAGCTAATTTTCATATTTTTAGTAGAGGTGGGGGGTTTCACCACGTTGGCCAGGCTGCTCTCAAACTCCTGACCTCAGGTGATCCACCCACCTTGGCCTCTCCAAGTGCTGGGATTACAGGCATGAGCCACCACACCCGGCCATAAATGAGTATTTCTGAGAGGCTCCATTTTAATTTCAAATATAGTAGACATCAATAGATATAACCCATACAAACAAAAGCTCTTTGGGGTTCTCAATAAATTTTAGGAGTGCAAAGGGGTCCTGAGTCTAAAAAGTTTGGGCACTACTAAGCTAGCCTATGGCAGGAATCAGCAATCATCTGACAAAAAGCTTCCTAACATTTACTCAACACAAATGGGCAGGTCTAGGCTTCTGTAAGGATGCTGCTGCTCCTGCTGCTGCAAGTGATCATTGCAGGAATTAACATTTATGGAGAGTTCATATAGGCCAGGCACTGTGCTAAGTGCTTTACGGGACTCAGCTTGTTTTATCTTTGTAACAAATCCTGTCTGCATTTTATTTTTTATTATTTTAACAATTTTTAATTTTTAAGGGTACACAGTAGGTTTATATATTTATGGGATACATGAGATATTTTGATACTGGCATACAATGTGTAATAATCACATCAGGGTAAATGGGGTATACCACATTTTACAGTTGAGGAAATTGATGCACAGAGCAGTTGAGTAATGTGTCCAAGATTACATACTAACAGATTTGAACTGAAGCAGTCTAGCCCTGAAGTCTATGTTCTTAAAGACATATGGTTTTACCTCTCATTGTCTGTAGATTTAACACAGAAATTTGAGAATTAGCTTTGAGGAAAATAACTAGATGCTTATCTCAATGTTAATAAAATTAAGTATCTCCACTGAAAAGTGAAAAAAGGAAGTCTTTTTTATGTTTCAAGTTACAGAATCTGCATGACGCTTACCTTAGTATAGATGTGAATCCGGTCAGTATTCCTACTTGCACAGAACATTAAGGTGTCATACACTGGCAAAGTGTCTGAACTCTTCCACTGTTCTATTAAAGAAGACAAAAGAGAACCTGAAGGCTTATCTACCCTCTATCTAAAATAGCTTATTTTAATCGTGTGTAGGTTAGAACGATGAAATAGCTATATCAAAATATCAATATATTTAACAAAAAGTAATTGTCTAGGCTTGAAATAAAACTACCACGGTAGGCCATTGAAGAGCATATTGGCTTATATGGTAACCAATTGTTTTACATTTTTGCTAATGACCTAACAAGAAACAAACAGATTCAGAATTAGCTGAAAAAATACAAGTTGGTAGGCATAAGGAAGAATTTCCACCAATAAGAGCTGCTATTGGTCTTGAAAAAATTTAGACTAATCTATTCCTTTTGCTAGAGTAGATTTGAGACCGAATGAGCATCATTTTGATTATTAGCAGCAACATCGCTATGTTGAGGGCCACTTAAATGCCTGATTCCCTGTAGCCTGGTGCCTGACATTCACAAAAGAAGATAAGCAGACAAGCTTCTTTTCTGATAATCTCTTCTTTTTTAGCCCTTTCTCAGTCCTACTGTCCAATATATTTTGCAGGAGATACAGGATTATCAACGCAGGTCTAAATAACAATTATAGTTAACATTTAGTGAGCACACACAATGTGCCAGGCACTGTTGTAGGTACATACAGTAACACCTTTTAGAAATAAATAGTGCATTTTACATAGGAAGAAACTGAGGTACGTTAACTTACTTATGGTCATATGGCTAGTAAGAGGATGTAAAACCTGCAAGCTGGCTCCAGAGTCTGTGCTCTTACCTTCTCTCACAGTTCCTCAGTGATCTTTTAAAGTATTTTCCCAGACCTAGAAGTCTATGATTTGTTTGCCATTCTACTTGGCAATGTCATCATACTATTATTTTTCTAATCAAGGCATTGCCCACTTTACAAACTTGATTTATGAATTATTCCCTTATTTTGTAAATTCAAAAATGTACTTTAACATCTCTGAAACTGGCATGTCTTACAGCCAATAACAACAATGGCATTTTACAATCATTGCTGGCCATGTGGCAGTTGTAAAATAGTTGTCTTTGCCTTAGTATGGATGAGCTGAGTCATAGCTGTAATACTATTGTCACTTCTACACTACACATGAGGTATATGCATTGTTGCTACTATATGTATTTACTTTATTACCTTTAAAATGTCTTTAAATTTTTTCACTATGATTTGGTATTGAAATGAAAAGTTATCATGTATACCATAAAACTTGGATACAGACCAGGAAAGCATAAACTTGGTATTAAAGAAGCAAATGTGTATCACTGGAGGAATAACCAAAATATCTTATTTTCTTGTAAAGGAATAATGGAGTGCTTCATGGTACTGAAGGAAGCAAGAGCTCTGCAAATAGAGGAAAGTGTCTTACATTGGTTACTGAGATGTTCAAAAGGGTTGCCTATTACATGCCAAAGAAAGCAACTGAAAGCAGGAGAAATTGCCAAATCCCTCAGAATAAATGAAAGAAATGTCCAAGCAACAGAGGATGATGTGGCCTGGCCTGGGCTATCATTAAGGTATTGTGTCATAGCTTAATTGGCAGTTTTCTTTGAAGAACTATGCATTAATGCTTAAAGATCAGAAGCCATTCTTTGATAAAAATAACTGTAACAACAATTCCAAATCAGTTGATATTAATTCTTGATAGCTATCAGCTATATTAGGGAACATATTTCTCTTTTCAGTGTTGCCATGAAGTGTAAATTAATGGTTTGAGACTATAGATGATGCACCTATGGTCATTCTTCCAAACTCCTGGAATTCCAGAGAGAACAAAACTACAGTTCTAGAGTAGTATGTACCACTCTGGTTCTAAAAGAGCATATGTAGGTAGAATAAGCATTTAACATAGTGTGCCTACTTTGTTTTCTGTTTGTTTTTCATGGAAATCCATGTTAGTGGAAAGATGTGAAGCATACCTCTTATGTGGAATTCTCAGCCCAGTGATCTGAAAAGTCAAAAGAGGGAAGCAGGAATAGGTAAGGGGTAAATGCTGGCATTGTCTGGAGTGAATGAGGGCAAAGCAAATTTCACTGGCAGAACAAAACTTCAAAGTGATTTTTAAAAAGCATTTGTAAGTACAAGCTAACATGTTTTTATCAAGAGATCAATGTACAACTAACAAGCCAATATTTCCCTGCCATAGATGAAGAGACTCATAGCCCAGGTGATGACAATTGCCAGGTGTTGGTTCCTAGTCTCATATTTAGTTCACTGAGCCATATGCTGTCCCATTACCAGAGTCTCATCAGCACTTGAGAGTTTCTCACAGTGAGATCAAGAAAACTAGAGACACAAAAGAGTATAACCCACCTGAGTCTACACTGTCTACTTAAAAGCTGTTAAAATTAACAGATCTAAACAGATCCATTCCAAGACATTCTTTGGGAAGACCTTGAGGAGTTAGAAGGAAGGCTGAGAGAAGAAGAAAGAAGGATGCCTTGAGCTCAGAAATTCTTAAATGAACATTTCATTTTAAAGCTATGAGTCAGACTCTTCTATTAGTGTTTAATAGCAACTAACTTAGAAGAAAAGCTTCAACAGTCTCATCCCAACTATTGGGTTTATCTGAATAAGAATATCAATCTGTATGTTACTATGGTCACTAAATGAGTAACAAGGAAAATAACCCAAAAGTACTCAGTCTCTTGCCAGCTAGCCCATAAACGATAGTGAAATATGACATACAGGCTAGTATTTGCTAACCATCACAGCTATAAATAATGAATGGAATCAACCAAAAAGTAAACAAACCCGAAACACTGTATGGTTGGCTCCAAATGCAGTCATGATTCATACAGTCTTGACATTATGTTCCCTAAAAACATTTTCTTTAAAATACTTTTTTAAAAATATGCCAATTAAGTATAACTATTTACAAGAATTTTTGTGTAAAGGATTAATGATATGCTAAGTGTTAGTTAATTATCTGTCAGTCTTACTGTTTTGTCCCAAAGCACCTCCCAAATATCAAAACAACACCCTTACTGTGTGAATGAGCTAGGCTTGGTTGAGGCTGGGCAACAGGCCTGGTGGCAGCACATGTAGGTATTTATCGGTTTTGCTCTATGTGTAATGTCTGAATGCCAACAGACACACTCAGCTCTTCTAGCCATCTGGCGTTTAAGTATGTGGTTACAAATGGTTGGTATTTTTAATATAAAAGAGAGTAAAAGGAACCTGGAACAAAGTAGTAATTACTAATCTAATAACAGTATTATGTGTGAAAGTATATGGTTATTACTTGGATGCTAGAAATGGAAACAAGACTTACCATTACCTGGCTGGGATGTAAGTCCGTCTTCTTTCTCAATTTTTGGTGTTTCTTCCTTGCTGTCAGCCAACTGGCCAGGTTCTGACTGTGCCAGGGCTTGTTTTTCACAGTCTGAGATAGTTTGAACCTTTTTGGAGGTGTCTTTCTGAGAATCATCCTTCTTGTTTTTATCCTGGATATGGTTGAGGCTATCTATTTGCATAACTATTAAAATAAAAATTATTACAAAAATGTAATAATTTACATTTAAAAGTAAAGTAAAAAGAATGTAACAGTTAGGTCTTATAAAAAGAAAGTGAATAATGTTTATTCATATGTTCAAAACATTTATCAGGAGCATACTATATACCCAGTATTATTCTAGATGCTGAAGAGACAGCAGGAACAGGACAGAGAAATCCCTGCATTCTAGACTCCATTCTAAATGGCAGAGAAAGACAATAAAATTAACAAATAGGTAAATAGTATATTTTCAGATAAAGAGAACACAACTAAGTTTTGTTTTGTTTTTTTTTTCAGTAAGAAGGTTTTGGAGAGCACTACTATAGCAAAAGTCATGAGGACCAAGCTCTGAGAGGAGTCCCATTTGAGATGAGAGCTGTTCATGGCTCTAGGAAGCTTGGACTCGGGCCTATATTCTTGGTCTAAATATTCTAAATGTAACTGGAAGCCATTAAAGAGTTTTAGGCAAAGAAATAAAGGATCACTTTGGCTGCTGTGCACTGAAGGATCAGATTAATATGGAGGCTATTGAGGTCTGGGAGAAAGATGGTGGCTTTAGAGTAGGATGGTAGCAATAAAGATAAAGTGGTTGGAATCAAGATTTATTTGGAGGTTACTTGATGGGTTGAGTGTGGGAGGCGAGAAAGAGACCAAAGATACAGCCCAAGTTTTTAGCATGATGTAGTAAAGAACAGGGAGGAGAAGATTTGGGTATCAGATGTGGCAGTGGTAGAAATATAAATCTAATAATTATATTTTTTATATATAGTAATATCACTGTTACTTAGACTATGTATTTCTCTCTAATCAGACTTTCTTATTCACAAAAGGTAGTTTTTAAAGTTGCTTGACAGATTCCTTATTAAATCATGGGTCTAGAAATTTTCATTGTTGCTCTTGGTATTGCAAAGGAAAAATCAGAACTATAAAACCCATATTAAATTATGACTTGTTGCTAAATCATTCAACTTATACATTTAATGTGAACGGACATTATTTTATAGTCACAATAGAGCTTATTTTTATTGCCTGTAGCAGTTGGGAATTGCATGCAATCATGCTAATTGTGACAGAGATATTACATGGAATAAGCATGTGATTCCAATTTAGTTCACAGACAACAGGTGCCCACATACAAATATAACCACTCAGAGGGCAGACTTGTCAGTTTTGGTGGGAGTACCCAGAAGTGAAAGAGGGAAGACTCAGCTTCTCCCTACATTTTCCTTCAAATCAAAATTAAGACAGAGAGAAGAGCAAGGCAAGAGGAAGGAACTGCAATATCAGAATTTATATCTTAGCTGAGTCTCTGTCAATGCCAATATTTTGAAGAGTTAATGTATGATGCAAAATTAGATGTGTACAATTATTACAATTGATAAAATACAATGTGTACTTCCAGTTTCCAAAACTGTCAACTTGGCATTTTTATTACTATAAAAATGCTCTATAGAATTGGAAACAAGAATACGCATGATCTTTTTCTTACGACAACCACGGGTAGTAATAATCATTTCAGAAACTAAACATCAGAAAATGGTATCCCATGCTATAAAAACATACTTGAGGTATATTTATGATTTCTGACTTTAAAATAATAGGTTTTAAAAAAGAATAAATTCAAAAACACCAGACATCAAATTGGTTCACAAATGAAGATTGATCCATAGAGGAGTTTTGATGCTTTGACAAGCAAAAACCATGGCACAATGTATACTGACTAGGCAAAGAAGCTACATTAGATTATTTTGCCATTTAAACATAAAAATAATCCGCAATTTCCTTAAAAACAAGTATTAGCTACAGAGGAGAGAAAATAGAAGGTCTATGAGTATAAGGCATATTTGCTACCATAGCAACAGAGCTTCTATTCCTGCTCACTGAATTCATATCCTGCTGACATTAATCAGAAATGTCCATTTGTGCCAAATTAATGCCATATCACAGACGTTTGGGGATATACATTCTTGACAGAACTGAGAGCTTTTCACATTCCATAAGGGATAAATTCAGTCTTCATTATAAGAAGCTCTTATTCCAATTTAAAAGCTAAAGTTGTGCTGAGTCACACTAACCCTGGATAACAGCAGTCTCTAAAAGCACAGGTTATCTGAAGACACCACTAACAGCCCTTACCTCCATGGTCACCTTCTATATACTCACCAGCACTGCCTTGAGGAGTCTCACACATTTCACAATAGGGTAACACTGAATTATTGATATAGGTGCAGAGACTACACTGCCAGCCCTCTACAGGAAAGGCTGGGGTGGTTAACTGGGCCTTGGCCTCCTGTACACTTTCCACGAGTGGAGTTCGGATTTGCTTGGACTGGGATGGTGTCTCTTCCGACGGACTGCAGTGGTCTTCCGAGGCAGCCAATTTCAATCTTTTCGTTTCAGGTTCAACATCACTTTCATAATCGATGATATCTCTTGCAGCTCTTTTTGTAGGGTCTGATGACACTACAGTATTTTCCTCCTGGAATCTCTTTGATTCGTCACAGGAGGTCATCAACTGTCTTTTTTTAGGTTGTGGTACAAAAAATGATCGAATATCATGCTGTTTTTCTTTTTCGAACTAGGAAAAGCAAACAGTAGTTATCAAAGTAAGAAGCAATCTAATATGTTCTTCTTACATAAAAGAGCTTAACAAAATATTTTAATTAACCATATTGCCTTATCCTTTAAATACCTTTTGGAAATGAATTCATTATGCTCTGACTCTTCATATATACATATATAAATATATATATGTAAAACATATCCATGTACTTCCTGTGTCTAACTTTTTTCTTAGCACTTATTGTGTGCCAAGCATTTAACATATATTAACTCATTTAATCCTCACATCAGCTCTATGAAGTCAATACTAGTATTATTATAACATTTCGGAAGAAACTGCAGCTTTAGAGAGGTAAGATAACTTGGTTAGAGCAGTTATATAACAAAAATATACTTAATACATTACCCTAAATATATGTCACGGAAAAAAAGGCAACTGTGTATTCAAATATTTCAGGTCAATCAAGGACCTAAAAAAATGCTTCACACCTAAAATATAAACACAGTGCTCACACATAATGTTATTCATATGAAAATGTTTTCTTGACCAGGAAGCTGTTAATTAGGCTGGGTGCGGCGGCTCATGCCCATAAACCTAGCACTTTGGGAGGCTGATATGGCAGGACTGCCTGAGCCCAGGAGTTCAAGACTAGCTTGGGCAACACGGTGAAACCCCGTCACTACAAAAAAAAACAAAAAAACAAAAAACAAACCCCAAAACAAAAATTAGCCAGGAGTGCTGGTGTGCACCTGTAGTCCCAGCTACTCGGGGAGCTGAGGTGGGAAGACTGCTGGAGCCTCGGAGGTTGAGGCTACAGTGAGCTGTGATTGTGCCACTGCACTTCAGCTGAGGCAAAGGAGTGAGACCCTGTCAAAAAAAAAAAAAAAAAAAAAAAAAAAAAAACGGGGGATGGAGCCAAGATGGCCGAATAGGAACAGCTCCAGTCTACAGCTTCCAGCATGACTGAAGATGGGTGATTTCTGCATTTCCAACTGAGGTACCAGGTTCCTCTCACTGGGGAGTGCAAGACAGTGGGTGCAGGACAGTGGGTGCAGCGCACTGAGCATTAGCTGAAGCAGGGCGAGGCATCGACTCACCCGGGAAGCGCAAGGGGTCAGGGAATTCCCTTTCCTAGTCAAAGAAAGAGGTGACAGATGGCACCTGGAAAATCGGGTCACTCCCACCCTAATACTGCGCTTTTCCAACGGTCTTAGCAAACGCCACACCAGGAGATTATATCCCGCGCATGGCTCGGAGGCTCCTACACCCATGGAGCCTTGCTCATTGCTAGCACAGCAGTCTGAAATCAAACTGCAAGGCTGCAGTGAGGCTGGGGGAGGGGCGCCTGCCATTGCTGAGGCTTGAGTAGGTAAACAAAGTGGCCTGGAAGCTCGAACTGGGTGGAGCCCACCACAGCTCAAGGAGGCCTGCCTGCCTCTGTAGACTCCATCCACCTCTGGGGGCAGGGCACAGCCAAACAAAAGGCAGCAGAAACCTCTGCAGACTTAAATGTCCCTGTCTGACAGCTTTGAAGAGAGTAGTGGTTCCCCCAGCACGCAGCTGGAGATCTGAGAATGGACAGACTGCCTCCTTAAGTGGGTCCCTGACCCCCGAGTAGCCTAACTGGGAGGCAGCCCCCAGTAGGGGCAGACTGACACCTCACATGGCCAGGTACTCCTCTGAGACAAAACTTCCAGAGGAATGATCAGGCAGCAACATTTGCTGTTCACCAATATCTGCTGTTCTACAGCCTCTGCTTCTGATACCCAGGCAAACAGGGTCTGGAGTGGACCTCCAGCAAACTCCAACAGACCTGCAGCTGAGGGTCCTGACTGTTAGAAGGAAAACTAACAAACAGAAAGGACATCCACACCAAAACCCCATCTATACGTCACCATCATCAAAGACCAAACGTAGATAAAATCACAAAGATGGGGAAAAAACAGAGCAGAAAAACTGGAAACTCTAAAAATCAGGGTGCCTTTCCTCCTCCAAAGGAACGAGCTCCTCACCAGCAACGGAACAAAGCTGGATGGAGAATGACTTTGACGAGGTGAGAGAAGAAGGCTTCCGACAATCAAACTACTCCGAGCTAAAGGAGGAAGTTTCAGCCAATGGCAAAGAAGTTAAAAACCTTGAAAAAAAATTAGACGACTGGCTAACTAGAACACCGGATGCAGAGAAGTCCTTAAAGGACCTGATGGAGCTGAAAACCACGGCACGAGAGCTATGTGATGAATGCACAAGCCTCAGTAGCCGATTTGATCAACTGGAAGAAAGACTATCAGTGATGGAAGATCAAATGAATGAAATGAAGCGAGCAGAGAAATTTAGAGAAAAAAGAATAAAAAGAAATGAACAAAGCCTCCAAGAAATATGGGACCATGTGAAAAGACCAAATCTACATCTGATTGGTGTACCTGAAACTGATGGGGAGAATGGAACCAAGTTGGAAAACACTCTGCAGGATATTATCCAGGAGAACTTCCCCAATCTGGCAAGGCAGGCCAACATTCGAATTCAGGAAATACAGAGAACGCCACAAAGATACTCCTCGAGAAGAGCAACTCCAAGACATACAATCGTCAGATTCACCAAAGTTGAAATGAAGGAAAAAATGTTAAGGGCAGCCAGAGAGAAAGCTCGGGTTACCCACAAAGGGAAGCCCATCAGACTAACAGCAGATCTCTCGGCAGAAACTCTACAAGCCAGAAAAGAGTGGGGGCCAATATTCAACATTCTTAAAGAAAAGAATTTTCAACCTAGAATTTCATATCCAGCCAAACTAAGCTTCATAAGTGAAGGAGAAATAAAATCCTTTACAGACAAGCAAATGCTGACAGATTTTGTCACCACCAGACCTGCCCTAAAAGAGCTCCTGAAGGAAGCACTAAACATGGAAAGGAACAACCAGTACCAGCCACTGCAAAAACATGCCAAATTGTAAAGACCATCGAGGCTAGGAAGAAACTGCATCAACTAACGAGCAAAATACCCAGCTAACATCATAATGACAGGATCAAATTCACACATACAGTAATAGCCTTAAATGTAAATGGGCTAAATGCTCCAATTAAAAGACACAGACTGGCAAATTGGATAACGAGTCAAGACCCATCAGTGTGCTGTATTCAGGAAACCCATCTCATGTGCAGAGACACGCATAGGCTCAAAATAAAGGGATGGAGGAAGATCTACCAAGCAAATGGAAAACAAAAAAAGGCAGGGGTTGCAATCCTAGTCTCGGATAAAACAGACTTTAAACCAACAAAGATCAAAAGAGACAAAGAAGGCCATTACATAATGGTAAAGGGATCAATTCAACAAGAAGAGCTAACTATCCTAAATATATACGCACCCAATACAGGAACACCCAGATTCATAAAGCAAGTCCTTAGAGACCTACAAAGAGACTTAGTCTCCCACACAATAATAATCGGAGACCTTAACACCCCACTGTCAACATTAGACAGATCAACGAGACAGAAAGTTAACAAGGCTATCCAGGAACTGAACCCAGCTCTGCACCAAGCAGACCTAATAGACATCTATAGAACTCTCCACCCCAGATCAACAGAATATACATTGTTTTCAGCACCATACCACACCTATTCCAAAACTGACCACATAGTTGGAAGTAAAGCACTCCTCAGCAAATGTAAAAGAACAGAAATTATAACAAACTGTCTCTCAGACCACAGTGCAATCAAACTAGAACTCAGGATTAAGAAACTCGCTCAAAACCGCATAACTACATGGAAACTGAACAACCTGCTCCTAATGACTACTGGGTACATAATGAAATGAAGGCAGAAATAAAGATGTTCTTTGGAATCACTGAGAACGAAGACACAACATACCAGAATCTCTGGGATACATTCAAAGCAGTGTGTAGAGGGAAATTTATACCACTAAATGTCCACAAGAGAAAGCAGGAAAGATCTAAAATTGACACCCTAACATCACAATTAAAAGAACTAGAGAAGCAAGAGCAAACAAATTCAAAAGCTAGCAGAAGGCAAGAAATAACTAAGATCAGAGTAGAACTGAAGGACATAGAGACACAAAAAACCCTTCAAAAATTCAATGAATCCAGGAGCTGGTTTTTTGAAAAGATCAACAAAATTGATAGACCGCTAGCAGGACTAATAAAGAAGAAAAGAGAGAAGAATCAAATAGACGCAATAAAAAACGATAAAGGGGTTATCACCACCGATCCCACAGAAATACAAACTACCATCAGAGAATACTATAAACACCTCTATGCAAATAAACTAGAAAATCTAGAAGAAATGGATAAATTCCTCAACACATACACCCTCCCAAGACTGAACCAGGAAGAAGCTGAATCTCTGAATAGACCAATAACAGGCTCTGAAATTGAGGCAATAATTAATAGCTTACCAACCAAAAAAAGTACAGGACCAGATGGATTCACAGCCAAATTCTATGAGAGGTACAAGGAAGAGCTGGTACCATTCCTTCTGAAACTATTCCAATCAATAGAAAAAGAGGGAATCCTCCCTAACTCACTTTATGAGGCCAGCATCATCCTGATACCAAAGCCTGGCAGAGACACAACAAAAAAAGAGAATTTTAGACCAATATCCCTGATGAACATTGATGCAAAAATCCTCAATAAAATACTGGCAAACCGAATCCAGCAGCACATCAAAAAGCTTATCCACCATGATCAAGTGGGCTTCATCCCTGGGAGGCAAGGCTGGTTCAACATACGAAAATCAATAAACGTAATCCAGCATATAAACAGAACCAAAGACAAAAACCACATGATTATCTCAATAGATGCAGAAAAGGCCTTTGACAAAATTCAACAACCCTTCATGCTAAACACTCTCAATAAATTAGGTATTGATGGGATTTATCTCAAAATAATAAGAGCTATCTATGACAAACCCACAACCAATATCATACTGAATGGACAAAAACTGGAAGCATTCCCTTTGAAAACTGGCACAAGACAGGGATGCCCTCTCTCACCATTCCTATTCAACATAGTGTTGGAAGTTCTGGCCAGGGCAATGAGGCAGGAGAAGGAAATAAAGGGCATTCAATTAGGAAAAGAGGAAGTCAAATTGTCCCTGTTTGCAGATGACATGATTATGTATCTAGAAAACCCCATCGTCTCAGCCCAAAATCTCCTTAAGCCGATAGGCAACTTCAGCAAAGTCTCAGGATACAAAATCAATGTACAAAAATCACAAGCATTCTTATACACCAATAACAGACAAACAGAGAGCCAAATCATGAGTGAACTCCCATTCACAATTGCTTCAAAGAGAATAAAATACCTAGGAATCCAACTTAGAAAGGAAGTGAAGGACCTCTTCAAGGAGAACTACAAACCACTGCTCAATGAAATAAAAGAGGATACAAACAAATGGAAGAACATTCCATGCTCATGGGTAGGAAGAATCAATGTCGTGAAAATGGCCATACTGCCCAAGGTAATTTATAGATTCAATGCCATCCCCATCAAGCTACCAATGACTTTCTTCACAGAATTGGAAAAAACTACTTTAAAGTCCATATGGAACCAAAAAAGAACCCACATTGCCAAGTCAATCCTAAGCCAAAAGAACAAAGCTGGAGGCATCACACTACCTGACTTCAAGCTATACTACAAGGTTACAGTAACCAAAACAGCATGGTACTGGTACCAAAACAGAGATATAGACCAATGGAAGAGAACAGAGCCCTCAGAAATAATGCCGCATATCTACAACTATCTGATCTTTGACAAACCTGAGAAAAACAAGCAATGGGGAAAGGATTCCCTATTTCATAAATGGTGCTGGGAAAACTGGCTAGCCATATGTAGAAAGCTGGAAGTGGATCCCTTCCTTACACCTTATACAAAAATTAATTCAAGATGGATTAAAGACTTACCATGTTAGACCTAAAACCATAAAAACCCTAGAAGAAAACCTAGGCAATACCATTCAGGACACAGGCATGGGCAAGGACTTCATGTCTAAAACACCAAAAGCAATGGCAACAAAAGCCAAAATTGATAAATGGGATCTAATTAAACTAAAGAGCTTCTGCACAGCAAAAGAAACTACCATCAGAGTGAACAGGCAACCTACAGAATGGGAGAAAATTTTTGCAATCTACTCATCTGACAAAGGGCTAATATCCAGAATCTACAATGAACTCAAACAAATTTACAAGAAAAAAACAAACAACCCCATCAACAAGTGGGCGAAGGATATGAACAGACACTTCTCAAAAGAAGACATTTATGCAGCCAAAAGACACATGAAAAAATGCTCATCATCACTGGCCATCAGAGAAATGCAAATCAAAACCACAATGAGATACCATCTCACACCAGTTAGAATGGCGATCATTAAAAAGTCAGGAGACAACAGGTGCTGGAGAGGATGTGGAGAAATAGGAACACTTTTACACTGTTGGTGGGACTGTAAACTAGTTCAACCATTGTGGAAGTCAGTGTGGTGATTCCTCAGGGATGTAGAACTAGAAATACTATTTGACCCAGCCATCCCATTACTGGGTATATACCCAAAGGATTATCAAACATGCTGCTATAAAGACACATGCACACGTATGTTTATTTCGGCACTATTCACAATAGCAAAGACCTGGAACCAACCCAAATGTCCAACGATGATAGACTGGATTAAGAAAATGTGGCACATATACACCATGGAATACTATGCAGCCCTAAAAAATGATGAGTTCATGTCCTTTGTAGGGACATGGATGAAGCTGGAAACCATCATTCTCAGCAAACTATCGCAAGGACAAAAAACTAAACACCACATGTCCTCACTCATAGGTGGGAATTGAACAATGAGAACACATGGACACAGGAAGGGGAACATCACACACTGGGGCCTGTTGTGGGGTGGGGGAAGGGGGGAGGGATAGCATTAGGAGATATACCTAATGTTAAATGATGAGTTAATGGGTGCAGCACACCAACATGGCACATGTATACATATGTAACAAATCTGCACGTTGTGCACATGTACCCTAAAACTTAAAGTATAACTAAAAACAAAAAACAAAAAAACCTGTTAATTAGGACAGCTTCTTTAGTAGACACATTTTAATAATAACCTTGTTTTCAAGAAATGTATTTCTTTTGTTTAAGAACAGCTACATCATTGCATGTTTTACATCTTTTCAATGTGTGAATCTCAGTTTCCTAATTAGAGTAAGTAGGATACCTATCTCCATGGTTAATTAGCTACAGTTAGGGCAAATTAAAGGATTTAGTTTCAGAGGTGGAGTTGGGAACTATGTTAGAAACACAGTGTGGCTGAATATATTTTCAATGATGGTCACACCAATTCTTATGTCATTTCACATGCTCTTTGTACAATATGACACTGACATGCCTCCATTGAGAGGTGGGATCTATGTTCTTCTTCCTTGAACGTGAGTAGACCTTTGTAACTGTCTCACCCAACAGAATGCAGTTAAAGTAATGCTGTGTGACTTTTTTTTTTTTTTTTTTGAGGCAGAGTTTCACTCTTGTCTCCCAGGCTGGAGTACAATGGCGCAATCTCAGCTCACTGCAACCTCCGCCTCCCGAAAGTAGCTGGGATTACAGGTGTTCACCACCACGCCCAGCTAATTTTTGTATTTTTAGTAGAGATGGGGTTTCACCATGTTGGCCAGGCGGGTCTTGAACTCCTGACCTGAGGTGATCCACCCGCCCCGGCCCCCCCAAAGCGATGGGATTACAGGCGTGAGCCACCGTGCCTGGCCAATGCTGTGTGACTTCTGAGGCTAGGTCATTGAAGGTAATACGGCTTCAACTTGGCTGGCCCTCTGTCTCTCCCTTTCTTTCTCTCTTGGGACACTTGCCTTGGGAACCTAGCCACCATTGGTGTGAGGAAACCCAGGCCACATGGAGAAATCCTGCGGTGTTCCAGTTGACAGCCCCAGAAAAGCTCCCAGGTGACAGACAGCACCAATTGCCAGACATGTGAGTGAACAAGCCTTCAGAGAAGTTTTCAGCCCCTGGCATGGGTGTCTTCCATCAAGGGCCACAGTCATCATGGAGGAGACATGTCATTCCTGTTGTACCCTGGTTGAATCCTGCACCCATAGAAACTATAAGAAATAATACATGGCTATTGTTGTCTTAAGACACTAAGTTTTGGAGCAATTTGTTATGCAGTAATAGATAACTAAGACAGACCCTGTAGATAATGATAGCAAAATACCATATATTGTAAATGATATTTTACATAATGAATATTATCTGTACTTCTTAGTGGTACTATATAAGAAAGAATTATAAAATTCATAAAAACAGAAAGATTAGTGGTTACCAGAGGCTGGAGGGGAAGGGGAAATGGAGAGTGATTGCTACATAATTATAGACTCTCTGGGGTAATGGAAAATTTTTGGAAATACTGGTGGTGGGTGCACAACACACTGTGAATGTAATGCCACTAACTGTACACTTAAAAATGGTTAAAATGACAAATTTTATTTACCACAGTATAAAAATTCAAAAAAAAAGGAAGCGAAAAAATAAGGAAGGAAAATTTAGGCTGTTCCCATATTTGTAAAATTAAAACATGTTATCATAGGGAAAAAGCTCTCTCCCCTGCTCCACTACTCCCAATAATGTAGAACTCTTATTTTGCATGGCTGCTAATTTATACATTCTCAAATACTACAAAAAGTTATCTAATTAGTTGTGAAATATACAGAATTCAGATAAATATAGAGAATGAAATCATTAACCACAAGACACGATTTTTAAAACAATGCGTAAGGGAAATTAAAGAAAGAGCGGGCCAGGCATGGTGGCTCATGCTTGTAATCCCAGCACTTTGGGAAGCTGAGGCGGGTGGCTCACGAGGTCAGGAGTTTGAGACCAGCCTGGCCAACATGATGAAACCGTGTCTCTACTAATACAAAAATTAGCTGGGCGTGGTGGCATGCACCTGTAGTCCCAGCTACTTGGGAGACTGAGGCAGAAGAACCGCTCAAACCTGGGAGGTGGAGGTTGCATGATCCAAGACCACACCACTGCACTCCAGCCTGGGCAATGGAGCAAGACTCCATGTCAAAAAAAAAAAAGGGTGGAGGAAAGCAGAGAGATTAATAGACTGATGAAGTTTGGTGTTTTTTAAAAAAAGGTAACAGGCTGAGTACAGTGGCTCATGCCTGTAGTCCAGTACATTGGGAAGCCAAGACAGGAGGATTGTTTGATGCAAGGAGTTCTAGACCAGCCTAGGCAACATAGCAAGATCCTGTCTCTACAAAAAACAGAAAAATCAGCCAGGCATGGTGGCGTGCGCCTGTAGTCCTAGCTACTTTAGGAGGCTGAGGAAGGAGGATTGCTTGAGTCCAGGAGTCCCACACCAGTCTGGGCAACATGGCAAGACCCTGTCTCTTAAAAACAAAAAGGTAACAAAGAAACAAATAGAATTAAACATTTAAAGAAAATATTCTATTCTGCACAATAAAACAGCAAAGAGAGCTTGCAGAATTTTGAAAATACTAGCAAATGTTCAGCAAACATGCACAAATTCTATCAGCTATTTCTAGTTAAACCATACTGTTTTTCTGATAGAGGTAAACTTTCTGTCTTTGCCTGTCTAGAAATGAGTTGATTTTGTCCTCATGTTTATTCAGTAGTTTTGCTGGGCATACGATTCTCCTTGAATCCTTCCTTTTTGAGACAGGGTCTTCCTCTGTCACCCAGGTTGGAGTGTAGTGGTGCAATCACAGCTCATTGGAGTCTTGACCTCCTGGATTCAAGTGATCCTCCCACCTCAGCTTCCCAAGTAGCTGGGACTGCAGGAGCATGCCACCATGCCTGGCTAATTTTTGTATTTTTTTGCAGAGATTGAGTTTCAACATGTTGCCCAGGCTGGTCTTGAACTGTTGAGCTCAAGTAATCCACCTGTCTTGGCCCCCCAGAGTGGTGGAATTACAGGCGTGAGCCACCATGCCTGACCTCTCAAATCCTTAAAGGCATTGTTCTGTTTCTTCCAATATCTGTTGTTGCTGAAAATGTTGTTCCTTGGTAGGCTGCACATTTTTGCTTTCTTTTAGGGCTTTTCAGGAACTTTTATTTTTGGTGTTTTAAAATTTCACAGTGATTTACCTCTATATAGTCTATATTTATATGCCTTTAAAAATTCTGCTCAGGACTTAAGATACCTTATTAATTTTGAATACTATTATCTTTAGCTCTTGAAAATTTCTATTATTCTTTGATAGTTCCTTCCTCTTAATTTTCTCTTTTTCTGGCATTCCTATTAGTAGAATGTTAGACTTATACATTTATGTCTTACCTTTTACTGTAATATTTTCCTTCTTTTTGTCTTTTTACCCTGTAAACTCTTAGTTTTCCTCTACTTATCTTTCAACCCTTCTATAGAATCATTTTAGTTTGGCAGTCATATTTTTAACATCTAGAAGTTCCTTGTTATTCTCTGTTCTTTTTGTTTGTTTGTTTTTACCATATTCTCATTTTATTTTTATGGGCAATATAATCTCAAATCTGAAACTACTACTTAAGAGTTTTTAAAAAATTATCTTCAGGATCAATTTGTATATTAGTTTACTTTTGCTTACCTTTTTCATGCTATAGATTTTCTCTTCAAATGTCTAATGACACTTGATCGTCCCTTCCTTGAGGGATGAATGGGGAATGGGAGGGTTTCCTGGGAACTTAGGACACATGGGGCTAGCAGCAAGAAGATCTGATGGGACATGCTGACTGAACATGAGGGGTGAGGAAGATGCAGGGGCCTAGAGTAATCTTCAGACTCCTAGATTTTTGACTTGTAACATGGTAGGGATGATATTTTCAGTTACTGCAATAGAAAATACAGAAAGATAAATAGGTACATTAGAAGACCAAAAAAGAAGAGCTAAGGAAACAAGTTCACTTTTAGAAATGTATGAGAACTAGTGGTACTGGGGTAGAGGATTACAGGAAGCAGGTTTGGAGTCCATAAGAGAGACAACTGAGGCCAGGCACGGTGGCTCACGCCTGTAATCCCAGAACTTTGGGAAGGTGAGGTGGGCGAATCACTTGAGGTCAGGAGTTCCACACCAGCCTAGCCAACGTGGTCAAACCCCAGCTCTACAAAAAATACAAAAAGTAGCTGGGCATGGTGCGCACGCCTGTAATTCCAGCTTCTTGGGAGGCTGAGGCACGAGAATCGCTTGAACTCAGGAAGCAGAGGTTGCAGCGAGCCAACTTTTGCCTCTGAACTCCAGCCTGGGTGACAGAGTGAGACTCTGTCTCCAAAAAAAAAAAAAAAAGAGAGAGACAATTGGATTTAGGTATCAGAGAACAATCATGGACATGCAGGTGGATAAAATCATAAAAGTGGATGTCATGCCACATAGAGGTAGTTCAATAAAGTAAGAAAAGGTAAAAAGGACAGAAAACAAGGGAACAAAATTAATGGCTGAATGAGTAAAAGATATCCAGAAGAAAACTCAAAGCAAAAAATCAGGAGGGTAATGGCTTTAGTGTGTGTTTCGGTTTTCCATTCATTATAGTAGACACTCAGTAGGTACTTTCTTTCTTTTTTTTTTTTTTTAAAGAGATGGGGTCTCAGTGTTACCCAGGGGGGGCTCAAACTCCTAGGGCACAAGCAATCCTCCTGCTCAGCCTACTAAGTAGCTGGGACCTACAGGCACACCACTGCACCTGGCTTTCGGTAGGTACTTTCAATCAGATCAACTTGTGTCCTTCCGTCCTGGGAAGTTTTCTTAAATTATTTTTTTCTTCCTCTATCTTATCTTTCTAGACCTCCTATTAGGAAAAAAGCTTCTGAACAGATTATTTAATTTTCTTCACTTTTCCTATATCTTTGTTCTACTTCTGGGTAATTTCTTCATTATCCTCCTTTCTTTCCTTATTTAATTATTAATTTCTGGTATTAGAGTTTTAAGCTCTAAGAGCTTGTTGTGTTCTCTGATTTTTCCTTTTTCTTATTCATGTTTCATGAGCACAATATTTTTACTTATCTGTGTCTACTGATGGTAGTTTTTTGTTTTGTTTTTACATTTTCTTCAGCTCATTACATTGTCTCTGTTTCTTTTGTATCTCATTCTTGGCTTACATGTTTGTTTTGGTTTCTGTTTTTCACATGAGAGGTGGCCTTCTGTTATCCACTGATATTTAATAAGATGCTAAAATGCTATCAGGAGTTCCACATGGGAGACTTCACTGTAGGGTCATCACAGACTCTTTTATGATCTCCTTCAGTCTCCACAAGTTTTTGCTTGGTCTAGTCAATTTCTCCACAGATGACACAATGTTAGCTACCACGGAGCTGGTCAGAGAAAGGTGCTAAAGAGGCTGGGTGCGGTGGCTCACGCCTGTAATCTCAGCACTTTGGGAGGCCAAGGTGAGTGGATCATGAGGTCAGGATTTCAAGATCAGTCTGGCCAAGATGGTGAAACCCCGTCTCTACTAAAAATACAAAAATTAGCTGTGCGTAGCGTTGGCGCCTGTAATCCCAGCTACTCAGGAGGCTGAGGCAGGGAACCCGGCAGGCAGAGGTTGCAGTGAGCCGAGATCGTGCCACTGCACTCCAGCCTGGGCAACAGAGTGAGACTCCTTCTAAAAAAAATAATAATTAAAAAAATTACCATTAATTAAGGAATCTTTCTTAATCTGCTTGTTTTCAATTTAATGCCTTAACCATACCCTCAACCACCTCTCTTCCTATACTTAAAAAAACTTTTTTTTTCTTTCTGAAGCAGGGTCTCACTTTGTCACCAAGGCTGGAGTGCAATGGTGTGATCACAGCTCACTGCAGCCTTAGCCTTCTGGGCTCAAGAGATGCTCTTGCCTCAGCCTCCTGAGTAGCGGGGACTACAGGTGCATGCTGCCATGTCTGGTTAATTTTTGTTGTTACTGTTTAGACAAGGGTCTCCCTGTGTTGCCTGGGCTGGTCTTGAACTCCTGGGCTCAAGCGATCCTTCTGCCTTAGCCTCCCAAAGTGCTGGAATTAAAAGCATGAGCCACCATGCCCGGCCTTAAATTTATTTTTTTTAAGAAGAGCAAATAAAACAAACTGATGTCAGCATAGCTATATATATAAAATATATAATAGTCCACTATCATCTACACTGAATAATGTTTAAATAATACTTGAATCTTTTGTCCTAGTCTATATTTTAAAGAATCTGTTTATTTAATGACTTATGTCTCCATTTCCCCACCAAAAAAAAAAAAAAAAAATTTGCAACATTTGTTAAAACAAAAGGAATCTTCCCAACAACAAAACAGAACAACAAAGAAGGCTGAACGTGGTGGCTCATGCCTGTAATCCCAGTACTTTGGGAGTCCAAGGCAGGCAGATCACTTGATCTGGCCAAACAGATCAAACCAGCCTGGACAACATATCAAAACCCCATCTATACTAAAAACACAAAAATTAGCTAGGCATTGGGGCTCACGCCTGTAATCTCAGCACTTTGGGAAGCCAAGGCGGGCAGATCACTTGAGGTCAGGAGTTCGAAACCAGCCTGGCCAACATGGTGAAACCCTGTCTCTACTGAAAATACAAAAAAATTAGTCGTGCGTGGTGGTGGGTGCCTGTAATCCCAGCTACTCGGGAGGCTGACGCACAAGAATCACCTGAACCCAGGAAGTGGAGGTTGCAGTGAGCTGAGTTCGCACCATTGCACTCCAGCCTGGGTGACAGAGCATACTCCATCTCAAAAATAAATAAATAAATAAATAAATAAACAAATAAACAAAACAACTAAAGAAACCTCCCCACAAAAAAAGAATTCTCAGGGCCTTCAAATACCAGCTTTACAGTTGATCTTCTTAATTAAGCTATTTAATTAAGCTATTTTAAAAATAACTTATTTTACTATTTAAACAATGACTTATTTTGGGAAAATAGCATTTGAGAATTCTCATTATGTGCTGAAGGCAGGTTGAGAGGTAAGGTTAGCAGTGACTGACAGTAATGAGAAACTGATGCTTACTTCTGCCATTATGGTAGTTTATGAACAGTGCATGGGAGTAATCAGTATAGGTGATGTTCTAAAACAGAACATTCCACTTGGGTAATAAAATTGAGGCTTTAGTACATAAAATCCAGAAAACAAGGGAAAGGATAGAAAGGAAATCATTTTAATAATATTGTGAACCAAAAGATACTCTTAAGAATACAATATTAGCAAAAGGAGAGAGCAAGATTAGCAACGACTATGGCTAATGTTATGATGGCTAAACTGAACAATGATGAATGCTGTCACAGGAAGTAAACCTTACAAGTTAAGGTCCTGGCCATAGGGCTGCCATAAGCTGGAAGGCCTAAAAGGAGTAAGGATTTCCTATGAGGTAATCAGTGAGAAACCTGATCCATGTCATCAATTGTGCTTTCTGATTGTAGCCTCTGGGCAATCAGCAGGAAGTTGGTTGAGGTCTTTTTGACATTTAGCAGCTATGACTAATAGAAAAACAAGTGAGAAAATCTCTTTGATATATTCTAAAGATAATTATACCTGCTGGATGGAAACAAAGAGGGTCTCCTGGTTTACTGAAAATGATTTTTTGTTTTGTTTTTTGAGGCAGAATCTCACTCTGTTGCCCAGGTTGGAGTGAAGTGGCACAGTCTTGGCTCAATGCAACCTCCGCCTCCCTGGTTCAAGTGATTCTTGTGTCTCAGCCTCCCGAGTAGCTGGGACTACAAGCATGTGCCACCATGCCTGGCTAATTTTTTGTATTTTTAGTAGAGACAGGGGCTGGGTGCTGTGGCTCACGCCTGTAATCCCAGCACTTCGGGAGGCTGAGGCAGGCAGATCACCTGAGGTCGGGAGTTCGAGAGCAGCCTGACCAACACGGAGAAACCCCATCTCTACTAAAAATACAAAAATAGCCGGGCATGGTGGCACATGCCTGTAATGCCAGCTACTTGGGAGGCTGAGGCAGGAGAATCGCTTGAACCTGGGAGGCAGAGGTTATAGTGAGCCGAGATCGCGTCATTGCACTCCAGCCTGGGCAACGAGATTGAAACTCCATCTCAAAAAAAAAAAAAAAAGAGACAGGGTTTCACCATGATAAACATCTGAAGGTGGACTTGTGGTTTTAATAGCTCCATTTCTTTTCTTTTCTTTTCTTTTCTTTCTTTCTTTTTTTTTTTTTTTTTTTGAGACAGAGTCTTGCTGTGTTGCTCAGGCTGGAGTGTAATGGTGTGATCTCGGCTCACCGCAACTTCCGCCTCCCAGGTTCAAGCCATTCTCCTGCCTCAGCCTCCCAAAGTGCTGGGATTACAGGTGTGAGCCACCGTGCCTGGCCATCCTTGATGTTTTGAGACAGAGACATATCACCATCAACTCATGGAGACTCAAGCAGGTACTGGGAACATGTCTGGTTTATAAAAGAAGAAGGTGACCTTAAACAAGATACTAATTTGTAGATACAGATATCAAATAAAAATATGCTTCTAATGACTTTTCTGTTGTCTTTATTTGTTAATTTTTCATAAAGTGTTCTCTTTTAGTAGAGCTGGCAACATTGCTACAGCTGTCAGTAGATTCACTGATTAAAGCATTTGGGAAAAACATAGTAAGAAATAATTGCAAACAGAATGCTTCCCAAAAAAATGCATATTTTCCAAAAATGTTAGATTCATCAACAACATGACTCCCTGCTCCTTAAAGAAGGAAGAGTGATCTAAGCCTATAGTAATTTTTATCACAAAGCTTATGAGAAAAATATAATTATAACAACACGCCCATGTTATAAGGAAAGTGGAAGATAGAAGAACATATTCCTCTCTTCAGTTATACAGCTGAAACTCAGTTATTATGTTCCTGTCTTTTGTTCAATATTGTTTTTGAAAAACAAAAGAAAAATACTGCTTTTGGTGAGAAGTGCTGGGAATACAAACTGCAAAATGCTTAAGATGGCAAAATGCATGTTTTTATCTGAAAAGTTCAGAGTCCTAATCTTTTTGCCCTGTTTTTCACCATAGCAAACTACTGGTCTTTACAGACAAATCCCCTGGCTATGATGATAGGATTAAAAGCCAGTTATTAGAACTGAAGGAGAGGGGAAAAAAATCTAGTAAAACTCATAAAAAATAAAGCACTTCAAAGCTTGGTGCTATTCCAGGGAAGCACAGGCTACCAACAAAAGCACTGATGTCAAGTTTAATAGACTTTGATCAAAGGGCAGCTCTGGTAGGAACCATTACTGCCTCGTGTCATTTGGCTCCTGTTCCTAAAAATATTAATAAACCTATTTTACAAATGGGTGATTGGGACATCATGCTGGTCTCTTGAACCACAGAGGATTGATGATTGGAACTGGAACTAAAGAGCCCTCGTGAGCATTTGTAAACAAGCCAACAAGAGTCTGTTTTCAAAGGAGACAGAGTGACACAAGTAGGGTTTTAATCATCTAACTGAAAAAATAGATTTAAATTATTCTAAGAAAGAAATGACTGTTTTTTTTCCCAGATTTTCCAAAATGTTCATTCCCATACAGCTGAATAAAATACTGACAATATCCACTCTTAGGCACAACTACCAGTGTTTCTCTGCAGATAGAGAGAAAACAAAACACACAAAATAAAACACATTTTGATTTTTTTTAAAACCCAAAGTAGTAAAAAAGAAAACGTTATTACTTATTATTATTTTTTTTTAGAGACATGGTCTTAGCCAGGTGCAGTGTCGCATGAAGTGGGAGGTTAGACTCCTGTACATATCCCTAGGAAAGAGGCTGAATGCAGGTGGATAAGCAGCAACAGCCTGCAGGCCCCATTTCCACGGCAACTCACTTCCATGGCACCTCTAAAATTCCAATCAGCTACCAGAAGCGTCATTGCACCTCCCTAGGAAAGGAGGACCTGAGGGGAGGGGCTAGTCACCATGTTTGCTGTTTGGGCACCTTAGCTGTTCCAGTCTTCCAGCTTTGGAGAGTCCAAGCAGAAGGGAGTGTGGAGGGTGGAAGGGATCCCCCAGCACAGCACAGCTGATCTACCAAAACGTGGCCAGACTGCTTTTTTTAAGTGAGTCCCCGATCCCATTCCTCCTCACTGGACAGAACCTCCCAACCAGGTCACCAGCTACCTCCTTCAGGTGCCTTTGGACCAGCAACAGGCCTGTACCTCCCTGGGATGAAGCTCCTAGAGGGTGGGATAGGCTGCCATCTTTGCTGTTTCACAGACTTCACTGGTGATACCTCTACGTACTAGAAAATCTGAGGTGACTAGGGACTGGAGGGGCCCTCAGCTACTTCAGTAGCCCTACAGAAAACTGGCCAGACTGTTACATGGGTGCCCATTCCCATATCTGCTCATTGGGTAGGTCCTCCAAGCCTGGGGCTCTAGCCATCCGCCACCAGAGCTATTGAGCCAGTAGCTGCTCGGCAACTCCCTGTACAGAGCCTCCAGGCCCAAAAGTATAAAAGCCCTGGGAGACAACATAGGCAATACCATTCTGGACAAACGAATGAGCAAAGTTCTCATGACAACACCAAAAGCAATCTTAACAAAAGCAACAGTTGACAAGTGGGATCTAATTAAACTTAAGAGCTTCTGCACAGCAAAATAAACTATCAACAGGGTAAACAGACAACCTACAGAAAGGAATAAAGTATTTGCAAACTATGCATCTGACAAAGGTCTAATATCCAGCATCTATAAGAAACTTAAACAAATTTACAAGAGAAAAACAAAAAATTCCATTAAAAAGTGGGCGAAGGGCCTGGCATGTTGGCTCATGGCTATAATCTCAGCACTATGGGAAGCCGAGATGGGTGGATCACCTGAGGTCAGTAGTTTGAGACTAGCCTGGCCAAAATTGTGAAACCCTATCCTTACAAAAACTACAAAAATTAGCTGAGCATGGTGGCGTGCACCTGTAGTACCAGCTACTCAGGAGGTTGAGGCATGCAACTTGCTTGAACCTGGGAGTTGAAGGCTGCAGTGAGCCAAGATTGCACCATCACACTCCAGCCTGGGTGAGAAAGCAAGACTCTGTCTCAACAACAACAACAACAAAAAAAAGTAGGCAAAGGAAATGAACAGACACTTCTCAAAAGAAGACATACACGTGGCCAACAAGTATATGAAGAAAAGTTCAATATTACTGATCACTAGAGAAATGCAAATCAAAACCACAGTGAGATACCATCTCACACCAGTCAGAATGGCTATTAAAAAGTGAAAAAAATAACAGATGTGGGCAAGGTTGCAGAGAAAAGGGAACACATACACTGTTGGTGGGAGTGTAAATTAGTTCAACTATTGTGGAAAGCAGTATTGCAGTTCTTCAAAGGGCTAAAAGCAGAACTACCATTTGAACCAGCAATCCCATTACTGGGCATATACCCAGAGGAATAGAAATCATTCTACCATAAAGACACATGCACAGGAATGTTCACTGTAGCACTATTTGCAATAGCAAAGACATGGAATCAACAGAAATGCATGTCAATGACAGGTTAACTGAAGAAAAAGTGGTACTTATATGCTATGGAATACCATTTAGCCATAAAAAAGAATGATATAACGTCTTTTGTGGGAACATGGATGGAGCTGGAGGCTATTATCCTTAGCAAACTAATGCAAGAACAGAAAACCAAATACCACATGTTCTCACTTATAAGTGTGATATGGTTTGGCTGTGTCCCCACCCAAATCTCAACTTGAATTGTATCTCACAGAATTCCCACATGTTGTGGGAGGGACCCAGGGGAAGGTAATTGAATCATGGGGGCCAGTTTTTCCTGTGCTAGTCTAGTGATAGCGAGTAAGTCTCATGAGATCTGATGGGTTTATCACGGGTTTCCGCTTTTGCTTCCTTCTCATTTTCTCTTGCCGCTGCCATATAAAGAAGTGCCTTTCGCGGCCTGCTGTTGATTCTGAGGCCTCCCCAGCCATGTGGAACTTTAAGTCAAATTAAATCTCTTTTTCTACCCAGTCTCAAGTATGCCTTTATCTGCAGCATGAAAATGGACTAATACAGTAAACTGGTACCAGTAGAGTGGGGCGTTGCTGACAAGATACCTGAAAATGTGGAAGCGACTTTGGAACTGGGTAACAGGCAGAGACTGGAACAGTTTGAAGGGCTTAGAAAAAGACAGGAAAATGTGGGAAAGTTTAGAACTTCCTAGATACTTGTTGAATGGCTGTGCCCAAAATGCTGATAGCAATAGGGACAATAAAATCCAGGCTGAGGTGGTCTCAGATGGGGATGAGGAATTTGCCGGGAACTGGAGCAAAAGTGACTCTTGTTATGTTTCAGCAGAGACTGGCGGCATTTTGCCCCTACCCTAGAGATTTGTGGAACTTTGAACTTGAGAGAGATGATTTAGGGTATCTGACAGAAGAAATTTCTAAGGAGCAAAGCATTTAAGAGGTGACTTGGGTGCTGTTAAAGGCATTCAGTTTTATAAGGGAAGTAGAGCATAGAAGTTTGGAAAATTTGCAGCCTGACTATGTGACAGAAAAGAAAACTTCTCGGGAGAAATTCAAGCCAGCTGCAGAAATTTGCATAAGTAGCAAGGAGCCTAATGTTAATCCCCAAGACCATGGGGAAAATGTCACTAGGCCATGTCACAGACCTTCATGGTAGGCCCTCCCGTCACAGGCCAGGAGGCCCAGGAGGAAAAAGTGGTTTTGTGGGCCAGGTCCAGGGTCCCTGTGCTGCGTTCAGCCTAGGGACTTGGTTCCCTGCATCCCAGCTGCTCCAGCCATGGCTGAAAGGGGCCAATGTACAGCTTGGGCTGTGGCTTCAGAGGGTGGAAGCCCCAAGCCTTGGCAGCTTCCATGTGGTGTTGAGCCTGTGGGTGCACAGAAGTCAAGAATTGAAGTTTGGGAACCTCCGCCTGGATTTCAGGAGATGTATGGAAATGACTGGATGCCTAGGCAAGTTTGCTGCAGGGTTGGGGCCCTCATGGAGAGCCTCTGCTAGGGCAGTGCAGAAGGGAAATGTGGGGTTGGAGTCCTCACACAGAGTCCCTACTAGGGCACTGCCTAGTGGAGCTGTGAAAAGAGGGCCACCTGTCCTCCAGACCCCAGAATGGTAGATCCACTGACAGCCTGTACCATGCTCCTGGAAAAGCCATAGACACTCAATGCCAGCCTGTGAAAGCAGCCGTGAGGGAGGCTGTACCCTACAATGCCACAGGGGCAGTACTGCCCAAGACCATGGGAACCTACCTTTTGCATCAGTGTTACCTGGATGTAAGACCTGGAGTTGAAGGAGATCATTTTGGAGCTTTAAAATTTGACTGCCTCACTCGATTTCAGACTTGCATGGGCCCTGTATCCCCTTTGTTTTGGCCAATTTCTTCCATTTGGAATAGCTGTATTTAACCTGTACCCCCATTGTATCTAGGAAGTAACTAGCTTGCTTTTGATTTTATAGGCTCATAGGCAGAAGGGACTTCCCTTGTCTCAGATGAGACTTTGGACTGTGGACTTCTGGGTTAATGCTGAAATGAGTTAAGATGTTGGGGGACTTCTGGGAAAGCATAATTGGTTTTGAAATGTAAGGACATGAGATTTGGAGGGGCCAGGGGCGGAATGATATAGTTTGGCTGTGTCCCCACCCAAATCTCAACTTGAATTGTATCTCCCAGAATTCCCATGTGTTGTGGGAGGGACACAAGGGTAGGTAATTAAATTATGGGGGCCAGTCTTTCCTGCGCTATTCTTGTGATAGTGAATAAGTCTCATGAGACCCGATGGTTTTATCAGGGGTTTCCTCTTTTGCTTCCTTCTCATTTTCTCTTGCCGCCAACATGTAAGAAGTGCCTTTCTCCTCCTGCCATGATTCTGAGGCCTTCTCAGCCATGTGGAACTGTGATTCCAATTAAACCTCTTTTTCTGCTGGGCACGGTGGCTCACACCTGTAATCCCAGCACTTTGGGAGGCTGAGGTGGGCGGATCACAAGGTCAGGAGTTTGAGGCCAGCCTGGCCAACATGGTGAAACCTCGTCTCTACTAAAAATACAAAAATTAGCTGGGTGTGGTGGTGTGTGCCTGTAGTCCCAGCTACTCGGGAGGCTGAGGCAGGAGAATTGCTTGAACCCAGGAGGCGGAGGCTGCATTGAGCCTGGATCGTGCCACTGCACTCCAGCCTGGCGACAGAGCAGGATTCCGTCTCAAAAAAACAAAAGAAAGAAACAAACAAAAAAACCCTCTTTTTCTTCCCAGTCTCGGGTATGTCTTTATCAGCAGCATAAATGGACTAATACAAAATGGGAGCTAAATAATAAGAACTTATGAACACAAAAAAGGAAACAACAGATACTAGGGTCTACTTGAGAGGGGAGGTTGCATGAGGAAGAAGAGCAAAAAAGATAACTATTGGGTACTGGGTTTAATACCTGGGTGATGAAATAATATGTACAACAAACCCCTGTGACACATGTTTACCTATGTGTCACCTTCCCATGTGCCCCCAAACCTAAAATAAAAGTTAAAAAATATAAAGAAAAGATTAAAAAGATTATTTTGTAGAAAAAAATCCCAAGACATCAAAAGTAGTATATGCGAATGTCTTTGGGAATGGCTGTCTCTTCCAATAAGGACAATGAGAATTTATAGCAAAATATCATATAATATATAGATTATTAGAATGTAACTCAGGGGGTTAAATTAATCCACTTATGTCTAGTGTGTACCTATGTACCATTATTTCTCTTTAAGCTCTAGGGCTGAGCTCCAAATGACTCTTGGACAACAGCTGAGGTTCAGAGACACCTCAAACTCAAGATGTCCTGAGTGAACCCTTCACCTCTGTCCTGAAGCCAGCTCCTCTTCTACCACCACAATCTTTTGGCTCTTCACTGCTCATCCAAATTAACTATAAAGTCCTCTGCATGGAAATCTCCAGTTTTAGACTAAATTAGATCTCTTTCTGTTGTTTCAATTTGTCCTCTCCTTATCTACCTGCATGCTGTTGGCTGTGGTGTTTTCCTTAAGTGCCTGCTTCAATCCCTTCTACTCTTTTTGCACTGCTGCTATTAGATAGGTTTCCACTCAGGTCTCATTTTATTGATTCTACTGCTGAAATGTCTGGCATTTTTTGCCTCTCTATTGTCACTACCACTATTAGGAATTCAGGGTGGTTATAGTGCCTCAAATCCCCTCTAGGAATCCTTGACAAAGGGGCTTTATACATACCAATAGCCTCATGAATAAAAAGGAACTGGCTTTATTAGTAGACCTGTAAGTGCCTGATAATACCAAAGTAAAATTCTGGTAAAAGGTATACTGAAGAACCCAGCTAGAACCCAAGGTCAAAAGTAGACTTCCTAACTTGTCAGCACAGATCTAGCGGCAGAGGTGGTGGTAGGGCCTGCCAACGCAGGCTTGTTTGCTGTGCTCACAGTGGAAGCAGAAAGCAAAGGAGAGGCATGCCTCCTGGGGGAACAGTAACTCACCTACCTTGAACTGTGACCCAACCAAGTTCTCAGGCTCTAAAAATCAGGGGGAGAAAGCCTGGACAGGGAGTGGAGAGAGAGAGATCCCTTCACCATAGGCTGAAACTAGATGGGAGACTATACTGTGCTTTGCTTAACAACGGAGATACAGACACACTCCGAGAAATGTATCTTTAGGTGATTTTGCAGTTGTACCAACATCATAGAGTGTAATTCACAAACCTAGATGGTAGAGCATACTATACACCTAGACTACCTGGTATAGCCTATTACTCCTAGACTATAAACCTGTACAGCAGTTACAGTACTGAATACTATAGGTAACTGTATCACATGGTGAGCATTTGTGTATCTAAACATAGAAAGGGTAATACATTGTGCTACCATGTTACTATGGCTACAACCTCACCAGGTGACAGGAACTTTTCAGCTCCATTATAACCTTATGAGACTTCCATTGCATATGTGATCGTAGTTGACCAAAACATTATTATGTGGTGTATGACTGTAATCCATTCCCCAAGTAGCACTGCCTCCAAGTACTTCTGTCTCTTCACCCTTCCATTTGTTTTCCACACTACCATTAGGACTATCTTTTGAAGACAGATATCTGATCATGTTATTTATCTGCTTAAAAACATCTCATGACACTACATACTTCCAGAATCAGGTCTCACTTTTTGGCATGGCAAGTGTGAGTTCCTCTCCAACTGGTTACTGCTAAAGTTTTAGGCTTCCTCTCCTTTAACTCACTTCTCATGTGCCCTAAGCTCACATATTTGTGTAGATTTTGCATTCTCAGAACAATTAATATTTGTTCATATCTCTGGGCTTTTAGGCATGCTTTTGGTGTTCCCTCTGCCTGAAATTGGACCTACTGCCTCTGAATTCATCCTTCAAAATCCAGCTCAGATATTTCCTAACAGAAACTTTCTCAAATGCTCCAGGTAGTTATTTATTCTGTCCTGTGTTCCCAGAGCCTGGCTTACATGTCTCTATTTTCATATTTATCGTATTGCATTAAAATGATTTGTTTACAATTGTTTTTTCCTAACTAAAGAGTAAGCCCCAAAAGAAAGTTAGCTATTTTCCTTATCTTCGCATTCTCAAAATTTAGCATATAGTCTTTTTAAAAAAAAACAGCTTTGGCCAGGTGTGGTGGCTCACGCCTATAATCCCAGCTACTTGGGAGGCTGAGGCGGGAGAATCACTTGAACCTGGGAGGCAGAGGTTGCAGTGAGCCAAGATCATACTACTGCACTCCAGACTGAGCAACAGAGTGAGACTCAGTCTTGAAAAAAACAAAACAAAAAACAGCTTTATTGAGATATAATCCATATACCATAAAATTCACCCTTTTATAGTGTCCAATTCAATGATTTTAGTATATTCAGACTTTGGCAACCATCACCCCTGTTTAATTGTAGAACATTTTCTTTTTTTTTTCTTTGAGACAGAGTCTTGCTCTGTCGCCCAGGCTGGAGTACAGTGGCGCGATCTCAGCTCACTGCAACCTCCACCTCCCGGGTTTACACCACTCTCCTGCCTCAGCCTCCCGAGCAGCTGGGACTACAGGCACACACCGCCACACCTAGCTAATTTTTTTGTATTTTTAGTAGAGATGGGAGTTCACCATGTTGGCCAGGCTGGTCTTGATATCCTGACCTGGTGATCTGCCTGCCTCAGCCTCCCAAAGTGCTGGGATTACAGGTGTGAGCCACCGCATCCGGCCGTAGAACATTTTCATTACCCTCAGAAAGAAACCCTATACTCATTAGGCAATGTTAAATAAAATGTATGTGAAGCCATTGTTTTAGTCTCAGCTCCTACACTAGGACCCAAAAGACCAGACCAAACCAGGATGGAGTAACACATGCTAGGTGCCACTTAATCAAACTGAACTTAAAAACAGTCCAGTTTAGAAAAACAAAACAAAACAACACACACAGACACACACACACACACACACACACCCCAGGGATTCATGGCAATCAAAAGGGGCCCAGTCAACCTGAACCAGCATGATGAGGAAGTTCTCTCTGCTTTACCCCTACAAAGAAAATAATTTTGAAACTATTAATCTGCTTTTCCTTCCTTGTTTCTGCTTCCTTTTCTGTTCCTTGTTTCTCCTTTTCTGCCTATAAAACTCACCCACTCTGCTCTGCTCAGCTTAGTGAAGCATCATTCTAGTTCATAAACAGGATGCTGCCCAATTCATGACTTGCTAATAAAAACAAATCAGGGCCAGGTGCAGTGGCTAACGCCTGTAATCCCAACAGTTTGTAAGGTTGAGGCAAGAGGATTGCTTGAGCTGAGGAATTTGAGACCAGCCTGAGCAACATAAGGAGACCCCCATCTCTACAAAAAATAAAAAATTAACCTGGCATGGTGGCATGATGATAGTCCTGGCTACTTGGGAGGCTGAGGCAGGGGGATCACTGGACCAGGATTTCGAGGCTGCAGTGAACTATGACCTCTCCACTGAACAATCCTGGGCAATAGAGTGAGAGTCTGTCTCTTAAAAACAAAAACAACCCTCCTCAAACAAAGAAAACCCAATCAGATATTTAAAGGTCAACTCATTAAATTTTTTTTTTTTTTTTTTTTTTTTTTTGAGACAGGGTCTTACTTTGTCACCCAGGCTGGAGTGCAGTGGAGAAATCACGGCTCACTACAGACTCGACCGCCCTGGGCTCAGGTGATCCTCTCACCTCAGCCTCCTGAGTAGCTGGGACTACAGGCATGTGCCACCATGCCCACCTGATTTTTGTATTTTTTATAAAGACAGGGTTTTTTTGCCATGTTGTCCAGGCTAAATTTTGTTCTTTGACAGCAGTCACTGCCCATCCTCTCCTTGAATCTCTTAGCAAGTACTAGTCTATTTTGTGTCTCTATGGATTTGCCTATTCTGGCTAATCTGAATAAAAAGAGCCATACAAGAAGTGGCCTTTATGTCCTGCTTCTTTCACTTAGCAAATTTTCAGGGTTCATCCATGGTGTAGCATGTATCTTTTTTTTTGTTTGTTTGTTTTTGAGACAGAGTCTCACTCTGTTGCCCAGGCTAGAGTGCAGTGGTACAATCTCAGCTCACTGCAACCTCTGCCTCCCGGGTATAGACAATTCTCCTGCCTCAGCCTCCCGAGTAGCTGGGATTACAGGCGCAAGCCACCAGGCCCAGCTAATTTTGTATTTTTAGTAGAGATGGGGTTTCTCCATGTTGGTCAGGCTGGCCTCGAACTCCCAACCTCAGGTGACCCGCCCGCCTCAGTCTCCCAAAGTGCTGGGATTATAGGCGTGAGCCACCAGGCCCAGTGCATGTATCCTTTTTAAGGCCAAATAATATTCCACTGCATGTGTCAGAGGCATTTGAACCAGAGCAACTCCATCTTGAACAGGGGCAGGGTAAAATGAGGCCGAGACCTGCTGGGCTGCATTTCAAGGATGTTAGGCATTCTTAGTCATAGGATGAGACAGGAGCTTGGCAGGACTGGTTTCACAACACACAGGTCCCAAAGACCCTACTGATATAACAGCATGCAATAAAGAAGCCAGCCAAGACCCACCAAAACCAAGATGGTAATGAAAGAGACCTCTGGTCATCCTCACAGCTCATTATATGCTAATTATAATGCATTCACATGCTAAAAGATATTCCCACCAGCACCGAAAGAGTTTACAAATGCCATGGAAACATCTGGAAGTTACCCTATATGGTCTAAAAAGGGGAGGAACCTTCAGTTCCAGGAACTTGCAACCCTGGAAAACTCATGACTAATCTACCCCTTGTTTGGCATATAATCAAGGAATAACCATAAGCATACTCAGTCAAGCAGCCCATGCCACTGCTCTGCCTATAGAGTAGCCATTCTTTAGTTTCTTTACTTCTCTAATACATGTCATTTCACTTTACTTTGTAGACTCACCCCAAATTCCTTCTTGCATGAGATCCAATAACCTTCTCTTGAGGTCTGGATCAAGACCCCTTTCTGGTAACATATGGATTAACCACACTTTGTTTACCCATTCATCAATTTATAACTTTTTTTGGTCTAACTTTTTTTGGCTACTATGAATCATGCTGCCATAATGTCCATGTCCAAGTTTTTGTGTGGACAGGTGTTCTCAATTCTCTTGGATGTACGATTGCTGGGTCATATGGTGACTTTATGTCTAACATGTTGAGGAACTCCCAGATGGTTTTACAAAATGGTTGCATCATTTTACATTCCAATCAACAATATATGAGTCTTCTAATTTCTCTACATCATTGCCAATACTTGTCTTTTTTATTTTAGTCATCCTAGTGGGTGTGATGTGATAATCTCATTGTGGTTTTGACTTGTATTTCATATAATCTTAATAGATGTTTATATAATGAATGATCTTTGAATGTCCTGTATGTGGCTCACATCCCAGAAACTTGGCTAAACCAAATTGAAGTTTTTCAATGTTGTATTCATTCCACATACATTTATTGAAGGCCCATGATATGCTAACTCTAATGCACCTAGTATGGATTGGCAAAGTTATGAGAACAGACCTTGAAGCAGAAAGGCCTGGCACTTTCTGCCCCAGCTGTGCCACTTATTGGCTGTATGACCTTGGGCAGATTATGTAACCTTTCTCAGATTTAGTGGGGCAAGTTAATAGTATCTTCCTCATGATGTTGCTCTGAAGGTTAAATAAGATCATGAGTCTGGAGTGGTAGCTCATGCTTGTAATCCCAACACTTTGGGAGGCTGAAGTGGGAGGACTGCTTGAGCCTAGGAGTTCAAGACCAGCCTGGACAACATGGTGAGATCCCATCTTTATTTAAGTAAGTTTTTTTTTTAAAGAAAGATCCTGAATGTTAAGGGCTTAGCACAGTGGCTGCAAGAAATAACAACTCAATAGATGTTAGTCATTATTATTGAGTGTATTAAAAGTCATAAAAGTAAATAAGACAAATGTCTAATAATAACATAATGTTATGTAAGCTATTGAGACAGTGAAGTAAAAAGGGCTCCCTGGAGAATCTCCAACCTGCCTGTGCATTGGGAGGATGTGGTGGAGCCTTGGGGAGTTAGCACCCATTGCAGGAAAGAGAAGCCTGGCCTCTCCTGTTCCTGGGTGGTAAAAGGGGATTCAATCTGTGAAGCGCAAAGCCTGCTAGCAGGACTCTCACCTTTGCTGAGAGTCCCTGTTTCCCTTTTATTCCTTTTCACACAATAAATGCTGCCCTTCTCACCCTACAATGTATCCGCATGCCTAAATTATCCTGGTCGTGTGACAAGAACCCGGGTTTTCCTACAACACTACGACATAGACATTTGTATGTCTCTATCTGTAACAATGAGGCTGCCCTCATGTCCTTATCAATTAGGCTATTATGCAGACTAATTACATAATAATTACAAAGTGCTTTGAATTCCTAAAATATATATTAAATAAATATTCTCATTTAAGATGTGCTGCCCCAAGAAACCAGTTCTTTACCAAATTCAGAAAGAAGAGATTTTGGACAAGAGGGATTTAGATTTCACAAGTGCCACAGCTCCTGTGGTCAACTTTCTTTTTGCTGTTACCATGTATTCAATTGGACAATATGCAGGAAAAAAAGGTTATTTTTTGTATATACGAGACATTTTTAATTTGCACTTTTTACCACAACAAAGCAAACATTTCATACAATGTTGGCATTTAATTTAAAAATGCGTTTTCTTTTTGAATTTTGAGAACTGTGTTTCATTTTTGTTTGCTTTTGAGACAGGGTCTCACTCTGTTGCCCAGGCTGGAGTACAGTGGTGCAGTCATCCTCCTGAGCTCGAGCAATCCTCCCACCTCAGACTCCCAAGTGGCTGGGATTACACGTGTGTACCACCATGCCCAGCTAATTTTCTTATTTTTATTTTTTTTTAATGAGACAAGGTCTAGCCATGTTGCCCAGGCAGGTCTCAAACATCTGGGCTCAATGGAGACTCAGCCTCTCAAAGTGCTTGGATTACAGGCAAGAGCCACCAAGTTCTGGCCTGAGGGCATATTTTAAAATTTCATAATAATGCTAAAGAGCTCTCCTAACTACATACAATCTTTTGCAGCAGACAAGCAACCATTCTACATATTTTTATTTATTTATTTTTTTGAGATGGAGTTTCGCTGTTGTTGCCCAGGCTGGAGTGCAAAGATGCAATCAATTTCAGCTCAGCACAACCTCCGCCTCCCGGGTTCAAGCGATTCTCCTGCCTCAGCCTCCTGAGTAGCTGGGATTACAGGCATGTGCCACCACGCCCGGCTAATTTTGTATTTTTAGTAGAGATGGGGTTTCTCCATGTTGGTCAGGCTGGTCTTGAACTCTCGACCTCAGCTGATCCGCCCGCCTCGGCCTCTCAAAGTGCTGGGATTACAGGCGTGAGCCACTGCACCCAGCCAGAAAGCAGACATGTCCTAACCACAAGCAGGACTCATTACCCGTACTAAATTAGAGTCCTTTTTTTTTTGGCTCACCTATGAATCATTTATGCACCAAGTTTCTCTTAGGATACTTTATAGTTTATATATAATGGATGAAAGGGGGCTTAGAAGCCATCTAGTAATCTAGTGACTCAAATGGCTAGATAAATAATGTTGCTGATTATTGGAGAAAGGTGCAAAAGAGGATAAGAAAAGGCCCTAAAGAGGTTAAGGGAAGGGCCCCAATTTCCCACAGCTAGAGCTAGAGGAAGAGATACTTGTTAGATGATGGCAGCAAAATGAAAACCGGAGAGAGAAGGAGGCTCCCTATTTGAACACTCCACTCAGCTTGCTTTATTCAGAAACAGCCTTTCGTTGCTTAGAAATAACATACACTAATATTATCTATACCATTCTCCTGCCTGGAGATGACCTACATTATCACTCAATGGAAGCCACTGTAGAGAAATCAAAACACCTCAAAGCCAAAATAGTACTTAGAAGTCAGACACATTCAGATGTAGAAGAAAGGAAGAAGCAGTGGAAATTGGACTGACCACATCTTAGGCAGTGACCCTGGTGATGGACTCCAAGGCAAGACTGCTTACTTATGGGACAGCCAACTGGGCTGTGCAAAAGTATCTTTCCTTGTGGTGGTGGAATTTTTTCTTTTCACTTGAATTGGACTTCAATTTGAGTTTCATTTGGGTTAATAAATACTGTAATTTCTTAAAAAATGTAAATACATCTAGCATGGGTAAAGAATTGTGACTCATACATTTGTGTGGATTAGTTTCATTTAAGGTATTATTCAAATACTTGAATAATATATATTCAAGTATATATATTCAAGTATATATATAGTATATATGTACTATATATACTATACTATATGTACTATATATGTGCTATATATACTTGAATTTATATATACTTGAACATATTTATATATACTTGAATATATTATTGACTATTATATATTCAAGTATATATATCAAGTATACTTGAATATATATAGTATATACAAACTATATATATTCTATATATATACTATATATATTCAAGTTTATAGTATATACATATACTATATATTCTATATATATACTATATATATTCAAGTATATTTGATATATATAATATATACTATATATACACTTGACATATATAGTATACTATATATAAAAATTTTGTATTTTTGTATTTTTATTCTATATATACACTTGATATATATAGTATATACTATATATGTAGTATATATATACTTGAATATATAATATTCAATAATATACTGAAATATCCACAAGCTGTTAAAAACCATCCAATTAGAACTGATAAAAATTTTTGAGTCAAAGAAGTTTTTGATGTCAAATGGCAAGTTTGGTTAATCTAGGAAAGTTTAATTGAAAGTTGAAAGTTTTCTAAAAATGGAGATGCTGGAAATGTCCTTTAAAAGGCTTTGTAAATGGATAAAAAATAAATCAAATTCATAGGAAAATTCCCGTTGGAAATGCTGAAATTCTGGCAATGTTCAGAAGAAAAATAAGTTAATCAGTAGACTAAATTTCCTTAGTACCTGCCAACAAATTGAACATTTCTTAAACTGCATGAAGCTGGGAGGGTATAGACAGAGTGGTGAGAGGGCACACCCACCTAAAGTCAATCAAAGCACACTTCACTTGTTGGCCATACAATAAATAAGCAAATACCAACAAAGCAAAACTAACCAAAACCAACAAAAGATCCCTACATTCTAAGATTCCAATTTACATCAAACTGCGTCTGTATAAAGACAAGTATTGGAAAATCTATAAGACAACACTAAACTATGAAAGACACATACCTAACTCAAGAAAGTAAAATTTGGTATGGGTGATTTTTTAAAATTGTGTACACAAATATATATTTTTCTTCAGATAAACTTTTGAAAACAATAAACATACACATATGTAGGAAGATTTATTTCAAATTCTTAATATCTATCTTAGAAATGAACTTGTAAACACAGTTTGATAGGAAATTTTAGAGAAAGAACAGCTACAAATCATAGATTTATTTATATATTTTTAAAATAGCTAGGATTTCTATTGACTTTATTGTAGACCAGAATATAATATAATAAGCATTGTTGAAAGAAACCTTGGCTGGGCACAGTAGCTCATACCTGTAATCCTAGCATTTTGGGAGGCTGAGGTGGGCAGATTGCCTGAGCTCAGGAGTTGGAGACCAGCCTGGGCAACAGGGTGAAACCCCGTCTTTAATAAAATACAAAAAATTAGCCAGGCGTGGTGGCGTGTGCCTGTTGTCTCAGCTACTTGGGAGGCTGAGGCAGGAGCATTGCTTGAACCTAGGAGGTGGAGGTTGCAGTGAGCCAAGATTGTGCCACTGCACTCCAGCCTGGCGACAGAGTGAGACTCCATCTCCAAAAAAAAAAAAAAAAAAAAACAAAGAAAACTCTTTTTTAAATTAAAAGAAAATCTTACAAATAATCTAATTTTTAGCACTATTTGACGGAATTACATTCTAATATTCTAGAAAAAAATTGTACTAGACCTCCAAATAAGATAATTAAAAATTTAATACAATTCTACATAAAATAATGTATTTTTATGCAATTAAACTTCACATTAAATTTTTAATTTTGTATTATCAGAAAAATGTAAATATTAATTTTATTCCTATAATTTCTGATCAGTTCTTTGAAAAATTAAAATTAAACTCTCTATAACTTTGACATCATATTACCTCAAAAAGACTAGAAGGCCAAGAGTGGTGGCGGTTCATGCTTCTAATCTCTGTGCTTTGGGAGGCAGAGGTGGGAGGATTGCTTGAGGCCAGAAGTTTGAGACCAGCCTGAGCCACGTAGTGAGACTCTGTCTCTATGAAACATAAAAAATTAGCCAGAAATGGTAGCACATGCCTGTGGTCCTAGCTACTCAGCAGGCTGAGATGGGAGAATCTCCTGAGTCCAGGACTTTGAAGCTGCAGTGAGCTATAATCATGCCACTGGACTCCAACCTGGGTGATAGGCAGAGAGCCTATCTTTTAAAAAAATAAGAATTAAAAAAAAAAAAAAAGGCTAGGAAACAGCAGACATTATAAATTACAAATTTCTCTAATATATTATTTCTTATTAAATTTATAAATAATCTGTTATAAGGTGAGACTGGGGGATTTTACATATAGCATTTGTTAGAGGTGAGACTGGGGGATTTTACATATAGAAATGTATAGTGAATATAACAAAAATCTATATATCCACCATTCAAAATTTACAAATATTAATATTGTACTTCTGATCTTTTTATAAAATAAAAGAAATAAAAACATTTTTGCTGAAGTTGCTATCACATTTTTATTCTTCCCCATATCCATTCTTCTCTCCCAGAGGTAACCAATTTTATAAATTTGATATATATTCTTCCAATGTGTGTTTATGTTTTACTACATATATGTACTCATAAATATAGAATATACTGTGTGTGCTATGTGTTTTTAAAGCAACTTTGTGTTTTCAAGATCTCATCCTGTTGATACATATAAATATAACTCATTCACTTTAACTTCTAAATAGCATTTTATAAGATATGACAAGCTACATATCCATTCTTCTATTGAAGGGCATTTTGGTTGTTTCCATTTTTTTGCATTCTAAAAAATGACACAGTAAAGATCTTTGTGCATGTATCCTTACATATGTGTGAGAATATATTCTGTATATTGAAAAGAGCCTAGAAGCAACGATAGCCCAGAGGAACAACAACAAAAAAATCCTAATTTCTAAATATCACTCCACAGTAAAGGGAGTAAGTGCTCCTTAAAGAAATGGCCAATTCCAAGTCTGGAGCAAAAAAATTTAGGTGAACCTGTTATATATTGTGTGCCAGAAAGCAAGGAAGCACTCGGAGAATTATAAGGATGTGTTTTTTAAAAAAGGAGCCAGTTTAAAGGAGCTTTCATTAGCCAGATCTAAGCTTAAAAAGAAAAAAAGGTAAAGGATTATAACACATTAAATAATAATAATTGAAACCCCTAAGTTCATAGTAAATTTTTTTTTTTTTTAGACGGAGTCTCACTCTGTCACCCAGGCTGGAGTGCAGTGGCGTGATCTCGGCTCACCAAAACTTCCAATTCCTGGGTTTAAGTGATTCTCCTGCCTCAGCCTCCCAAGTAGCTGGGATTACAGGCATGTGCCATGACGCCCGGCTAATTTTTTTTTTTTTTTTTTTGTATTTTTTTAGTAGAAACGGGGTTTCACCGTGTTGGCCAGGCTGATCTCGAACTCCTGACCTCAACTGATCCACCCACCTCAGCTTCCCAAAGTGCTGGATTATAGGTCTGCGAGCCACCACGCCTGGTCCATAGTGGTATTTTTTTAAAGTGGGGAGGTAAATGTCTTCTTTACAGAAAAATGCCAACTAATAAATATAGAAGCAATGATGGAATTAGAAAAACCATTTCAGGCCGGGCGCGGTGGCTCACACCTGTAATCCCAGCACTTTGGAAGGCCGAGGTGGGCAGATCACAAGGTCAGGAGTTCGAGACCAGCCTGGCCAACACAGTGAAACCCTGTCTCTACTAAAAATACAAAAAATTAGTCAGGCATGGTGGTGGGCACCTGTAATCTCACCTATTCGGGAGACTGAGGCAGGAGAATCGCTTGAACCCGGGAGACAGAGGTTGCAGCCAGCTGAGATCATGCCATTGCATGATCAGCCAGGGCAATAGTGCAAGACTCTGTCTCAAAAAAAAAAAAAAAGAAAAGAAAAGAAAAGAAAAGAAAAACCATTTCAAAGGTGATTCATGCAAATATCATTAATGAACGCTAAAAACACTCAGTAAAAAGTTTTGGGAACGGGGGGTCACATGCTTTGAAAGTGTTATACTGCTACTTACTTACTAATAAATAGTAAAGGGGAAAATTATCTTTACAATTTGCCTTATTTTAGTGAGGTAGAGCTTCTTTTCATGTTTATTGGCTATTCAGGTGTCCTCTGATGCTCATATTCTTTGCCTATTTTTTTTTTTTTTTTTCTGAGACAGAGACACAGTCTCACTCTATCGCCCAGCCTGGAGTGCAGCAATGCAATCTCAGCTCACGGGAACCTCTGCCTTCAGGTGGTTCAAGCGATTCTTGTGCCTCAGCCTCTTGAGTAGCTGGGATTACAGGCATGCACCAACACACCCAGCTAATTTTTGTATTTTTAGTAGAGACAGGGTTTCACCATGTTGACCAGGCTGGTCTCAAACTCCTGACCTCAGGTGATCCGCCTGCCTCAGCCCCCCAAAGTGCTGCAATTACAGGTGTGAGCCACCATGCCCAGCTCTTTGCCTATTTTTCTGTTGACTTGTTTATGCTTTACTAATTGAGTTGTATAAATTCTTCATATACTTTGGACATTGTAATGCAAATATCTTTACTGAGTCTGTGATTTATATAAAGGACATTTTGTATAACAAAACCTGTGATTTCGATATACTCAAATATCTGAATCTTTTTCTTTATTATTTGCACATTTTAAGGCACATTTAATATACCTTTCCCTATTCTCAGTGTCATAAAGATAGCCTCCTATATTTTCTTTTGAACTCTGAATTCTATTCAGTTTGTTTATCCGAGGAGCTGAACAGTAAGTACTAAAACTGTTGGAAAACAATATTAATTTTTGGCTCTAAGAGGGTTTCCAGCTTTATGTGAAGTCTCCTTTCAACACCATAAATAATTGAGAGTTGCTATTTAAAACCATACATACAAAGTTATAGTTTCAGGATACTAAAAAAAATAGAAAAGAGTAACGCATATAATCTTACGTGAGTGAACAAAGCTTCCTTCCTTAACTCTTCAGAACTGTCATTTGGAGTCCAAGCTTCAGCAAACTGCAGGAAATCCCATTTTTCCTTATCACCTTCCTCAGCCTGAATTTTTTCTTTCCTACCATTCAGTGTGCTCCCTGTAACTTGAGCCTACAAGAGGAAAAAGTAAATGAATTTTTGAGCAGTTCACCTCACAGCTGAAATTCACTAAGTAACTTGATTTTGCATTTAAATCATAAGCTACCCACTAAGAAAATCTTACTGTTCCAACATATCATGGGCTTTAGTAATATAATTATCTTTGTAAACCAAAAATAAAATTATAAGCCTCCCAACCAAACCAACTTAATGGATTCCTCCTCTTGGCCAAGAGCATTCTAAAGTAAACCTGAAACACGCCAGGTGCAGTGGCTCATGCCTGTAATCCCAGTACTTTGGGAGGCCAAGGGGGGCGATCACCTGAGGTCAGGAGTTTGAGACCAGCCTGCCCAACATGGTGAAATCCCATCTCTACTAAAAATAGAAAAATTAGCCGGGCGTGGTGGCAGGCGCCTGTGATCCCAGCTCCTTGGGAGGGTAAGGCAGAAGAATCCCTTGAACTCAGGAGGCGGAGGTTGCAGTGAGCTGAGATCCTGCCACCGCACTCCTGTGTGACACAGTGAGACTCTGTCTCAAAAAAGCTGACCAGCATTAACATTAAAATAGAGATCTTAAGGCTGACAAAACAGACTCTTTGTAGCAACAAGATGCCAACATGACAGATAGCAGGCCCTAAAACAAATTGAAACCTTTTACTCCCTAACATATTTCTTTTGTATGAAATGGCTCTGCAGAGCTGTCTTTTGTGGGAAAAATTTACATTCTGTAGAGAATCCCCCTTCCTTTCCAGGTCTTTATCCTGATCCAGGAGAGAATTAACTAAGGAGTCTGGCACCTTTTAAAGTCTAATAAGAGGCCAGGAGCGGTGGCTCATGCCTGTAATCCCAGCACTTTGGGAGGCTGAGGTGGGCGGATCACAAGGTCAGGAGTTCGAGACCAGCCTGGCCAATAAGGTAAAACCCCATCTCTACTAAAAATACAAAAACCAGCTGGGCGTGGTGGCGGGCGCCTGTAGTCCCAGCTACTCAGGAGGCTGAGGCAGGAGAATCGCTTGAACCCAGGAGGCAGAGATTGCAGTGAGCTGAGATCACGCCACCATACTCCAGCCTGGGCGATAGAGCAAGACTCCACCTCTTAAAAAAAAAAAAAGAGTCTAATAAGAAACATTTACAATCTATTCTGTCTGAAGCCTGCTACCTGGATGCTTTATCTGCCTAAGAAGAACCTTGGTCTCCACAACTCCTTATCTTAACCCAGGTATTCCAAGTCTTCAGATAAACTCTTTCAACCAACTGCCAATCAGAAAATCTTTGAATCCACCTATGATCTGGAACCAATGCCTCCCTCCACCCCACCTTGCATAAAACCAAGCTGTAGCCCAACCATCTAAGGCACAAGTTCTCAGAATCTCCTGGGGCTGTGTCATGAGCCACTGTCATTCATATTTGGCTCAGAATAAATCTCTTAAAATATTTTACAGTTTGACTCTTCATTGACATCTAGTCTGTTTTCTTTTGCTTATAACAGAATATCTGAAATTGTGTAATGTGTAAAGAAAATGAACTTATTTCTTATGGAAGCTGAGAAGTTAAGGTTGAGGGGCCACATCTGGTGAGGGCTTCTTGCTGGTGGGTACCTGCGGAGTTCTGAGACAGCACAGGTCATCTCATGGGGAAGGGGCTGAGTGGTGCTAGCTTAGGTCTCTCTTCCTCTTCCTATAAAGCCACCAGTCCCACTCCCGTGATAACCCATTAATCCCTCAATCCATGAATGGATTAATCCATTCATAAGGGCAGAACCCTCATGACCCAATCACCTTTTTTTCTTTTTTTTAGAAGAGGGTGGGAAAGAAGGTCAATCATCTCTCTTAATGGCTCACCTCTCAATACTGCCACAGTGGGGATTAAGTTTCAAAGTAAGTTTTAGAGGGAATGAACATTCAAACCATAGCAATAATTATCCAAAATTATAATCCATTACCCAGTCAATGGTTCCATGCTTAATGAGAAAAGGTTTAACTGGAGAAGTTATACCATTCACTTTCTTCATAAAAACTTTTATTCTTATATTTATATGCTTTGAAACTTAACCAACATATGATCGGCCATTTTGAATATTTATATCCAGTGCTTAAAAAACATTTCATTGAAAAACAGTGCTATGGGCTGAATGTTTGTATCCCCCCCAAATTCAGATGTTAAAATCCTAACTCCCAATGTTGATGGTGTTCGGAGGTGGGGCTTTTGGGAGGTGATTGGGTCATGCGGGTGGAGCCCTCATGAATGGGCTTAGTCCCCTATAAAAGAGACCCCAAAGAGCTTTCTTGCCCTCTTTCCACAATGAGAAAGCAGTAGTCAGCAACTTGGAAGAGGGCCCTCACCAGAACTCAACCATACTGGCATCCTAATCTCAGACTTCTAGCCTCCAGAAGTATGAGAAATAAATTTCTGTTATTTATAAACTACCCAATATAGATTGGTACTTTGTTATGGCTGCCCAAACAAACTAACCCAGAAATAATCTAATCCTTTTTTTTTTTTTTTTGAGACAGAGTCTTGCTCTGTCACCCAGGCTGGAGTGCAATTGTTGCAATGGTGCGATCTTAGCTCACTGCAACCTCCACCTCCTAGCTTCAGGCAATTCTCCTGCCTCAGGCTCCCAAGTAGCTGGGATTACAGGCACCTGCTACCATGCCCAGCTAATTTTTTTGTATTTTTAGTAGAGACAGGGGTTCACCATGTTGGCCAGGCTGGTCTCGAACTCCTGACCTCAGGTGATCCACCTGTCTCGACCTCCCAAAGTGCTGGGATTAGAGGCATGAGCCACCGCGCCCAGCCAGAAATCATCTAATCCTTAGTCAAGTCCTTTCTATAAACATTGTCAAGACTGAGGAAATGAGACAGCTGAGAGGACAGAGCAAGCAATGTCATTCCTACATTTTCTAGAGTCTGGGTACAGGCTACCTTCTGTCCAAAATTAGCTTGGAACTCAAGAATTCTTCTAGAAAAGGTTTATTCTTAGGTTACGCAAAGGACTTGGGGCTTGAAACATTACGTTTCCTTGCTAGCCAACCCCATCATTGTACCTCTAAAGTAGTAGAAGGGCTTGGAAGATAACAGGAGTACGTGGAAGTTCATGCCTCTCTTACTACAGAGGAGAGCAGGCAAGGTACTACTATTGAAGCCTTTTCTTAACTTGGTCTCTATTATCATCATTATCTTGATGTGCTTAAGTATCCTTTGCCTGAAAACACTAAAACTCAGCCTCTTAACTCACATTGGCTATGGTTAATAGTAAGTAAGCTGCTAACTTGATTTAAATTCAAGCTTTACCTTGCGATTCAACATTCCCCACATAAGGGTGTCTAAGGTTCCATTTGCAATAAGGTAGTGAATATTCACAGAACTGCACTGGCCAATTCTGTGAGCTCGGTCTTCTGCTTGTTTTATATGTCCAGGGTCCCAGTACAACTCAGCAAATACAACATGACTTGCTGCAGTAAATGTTAATCCCTAAGTGAAATAAAGCAAATAAATTGAGAATGTAACATACAGCCATATATAATAAAGTCTTTCTGAACATGTTAAATGGAGAACACTGAAGGACTTGAAAACAAATTAGTTGTCTATTTTAGGCCAAATTAAGATTTAATTCATGAAAGGCAAATGAAGAATGTTTAATGCAACATAGCTAGGTGAACTACAAAAAACACATTTGAAAGGTATTTCAAAATTTCAAAAGTCAGCTTGATGTAAGTATATAAACTAAATCACTTTATTCTCTGATGATGAACAGATTCACATTACCACTGGAAAATCTAATAAAATACTTTATAAATGAGAATACAATTTCCAACATATGGTATCTATAGCAACTAGGCAGAGAGCATTTACATCCTCTTCATCTAACTCACACTGTCATGTTATAAAGCAAGAAAACAACGTCTCTGGTTATACTATTTTCTTCCTGTGATGTTATATTCCGAAGACCTGAAATTTACTGCCTATGTCTCAATATATACAATGCAATTGCATTTTCTGTACAACTGCATTTTCATGAATTTCAAATAGTGTGACATAAAAATATTAACTAAGTCTTGCTTTATAATCAATATATGAAATAATGCAAAATTCTCAAACTAAAAAATGTGTCAAACTAAAAAATGTGTCCAAAAATGCATGACTTTAATGTTGGTAGGCTGAATGAAATGTGAACCACGCTTATGCTATAGCCATATAGCAGTAAAATGACATTAGGTGGTAAACAGAAATATCTGCCTTTTTTTGGAGTATTATTTAATCAATGCTGTTTGTTGTTCATATGCACCAAACTCCTGTGAGTGACTTTTGTGACTGCTATGCTATTATTTTGATATGTTATTTTCACTTAAAATATTTTCATGTCACATAACAAAATCATGCTAGCATTAATTAAATGGTGGTACTAGTTCTCAAGCTGAAAAATTTACTGAAAATCAGTCTCTGAAAAAGAAGTTAGAGGTAATAAAAATACAGAGACAAATATATTAAACTGTACTGCTATTTAGGACTGAAAATGCCACAGAATATTAGAAATAATGCTGAAAAAATAAAAAGTAGTATTTAAGGAGAGACATCTTTAATTTTATAAAAAACATCATTTGATTATACAAGCATAAAGGGAAAATATGTTGGCAAGATCAATACCACTCTAAGCAGCTGCTAAACTATAATGTAAGATTCACAGTACCAAGAACAAAGACCTTTCTACTTTCCTTTATTCCTATGGAGATATTAGTCCTCAAGTATATGAGTCTTGATTTATATAAGGTCTTCAGAAGCACAGCCTTGAATAAAATGTAAGTGCCCCATACATTAATTTCAAAAGGTCCTAGACTCTCCTGTCTGGCTTTCTCCTACTTAGCACCTCCCCAGCTCTAAGTACTTCATTTCTAATTCTAAGCCCTTTTTGATGATATTCTCTATGGCTGGAACAGTCTAACAGATAAATAACTCCGATTATTGGAAGTTTAACTGAACATGAGGGAAGCATTGAGACAACCCTCCTTTTGGTTAGAACTCCCAGAGAGTTGTGGAACTGCTTCATCCTCATAAAGTTTCTCTCTGTATATAATTTTATATACTTTAATTAGCCGAGTAAAAACAGATCTTTGGCATGTACCAGCTTGGCTGAACAGCAGTATGCTCAATTACTTTTCCCTATGTTAAATATCCCAGCTTAGACATTTACAACAAAGTATTTTAGAATGCTGGCAGAAAAACAGTCCAGAAGATCCCCTCTTACCTACTGTGGCAGAGACTGCCATTACTTTCCCTAATATCTATCCTTCTCTTATTCCTTTGTAACATAACACCCAATTTTTAGCAGGGCTACGTGGAATAAAGAATACTCTTCCGAGCTTCCCTTGAAATTAGGTGTGGTTGTGGGACTAACTATAAGAGATGCAGTGTGCTTTTCTCCAGGCAGCTGCTTAGACTGCAGATAAGATGGAGCTCTAGCAGCCCTTTTAGATAAGACATACTTGCTAAGAGTGGTAAAGCAGAAAGCGAGAAGGGGTATAGGTCCTAAGGACTTTGTGCAAACATCAGGCTAGGCCTGGACTGTCTACATAAGAGAATTAAACTTTGTATACACATTAAGTCAGTCTTAATCTGAATTTCTGTTTACTTGCCTTCAAACTTAATCCTAAGGGACAAAACAGAAGCACTCCATAAAAAGTCCTGAGACAAGAGTTCTTTTCCCCCAGGCCACCTTGTCATACAGGTCCTAATGCAACACAATCAAGTAAGTGAAGGGTTGGATATAAGACAGGTATAAGAAAAGCCTATACAAATTCAAAGGAAGGAAAAAAGGTCACGCAAAAATATTACAATCAAATTAACTATACTCTTCTTACTCTTCTTTGAAAGTATATTCTTTCAAAGACATCCTTTCCTTGAAAATTTAGGAGATCTGTGTCAAAGACATCGAGGCCTCTTTCTATTATACTTTCTGGAACTCTCTGAAGAAGAATTACTATTTATTATACAAGGCATCCAGATACAAAGTTACAAGTTTATAAACCAAAGTTATAGTGAATGGCCTTTTTTCTTATTTCAATGACATTTCATAACCAAATTTAGACTTGAAATTTCTTACCTGGCCAGCAGCCTGAATGCTTAGGATAGCCACGCGAGTGTCAGGATCCTTTTGAAACTGATTAACCAGATGTATTCTTTCTGAAGATGAAACACTTCCATCTATCCTAATGTAACGAGTCTAGCATCAACAAGGAAAACGGCAAAATTAGGACAAGCCCCTATGTACCCATCTCATTTTATATATTTTACAGCTTATTTTTATGGTCACATAACAAAATGGAACTTGGTTAAGGTGACAGATTGGTAAATGTTATACAAGAAGAATCTTAACCAAGATTTTTAATAGCTTCTTATAACAATTTCTTATTTTTTTAATCTTTTAAGCTACTTGAGGGTAGAGTCTATGTCTAATTCATCTTTATCCCATCAATGCCAAGGGCAATGCCTTGTATATAGCAGAAGCTCCACAAATCTTTTATGAATTAAGCTAATGTTGTCTTCAGTAAAATTCTACGTAAATTGACACGCAAACTTTAAACCATGGATCAGACTAACTCTAAAGTTTTAAGATCACTAATTCTAAAGTGAAAATACAGCCAGACATGTGAGAAAAGAGAAAGATGATTCTGCCCACAAATCACGGATTCATGAAGAGTAGTACATTTATTTCTGAAATATCCCAAATATTAACTGGGAAAATAGAGCTTTTTTTTTTTTTTTTTTTTGTGACGGAGTCTTGCTCTGTCACCCAGGCTGGAGTGCAGTGGCGGGATCTCTGCTCACTGCAAGCTCCGCCTCCGGGTTCACGCCATTCTCCTGCCTCAGCCTCCCGAGTAGCTGGGACTATAGGCGCCCGCCACCACGCCCGGCTAATTTTTTGTATTTTTAGTAGAGACGGGGTTTCACCGTGTTAGCCAGGATGGTCTCGATCTCCTGACCTCGTGATCCCCCCGCCTCATCGCTCCCGGCTGGAAAATAGAGCTTTTAATTCTGGTTTTTCACATTATTAAACTTTAAAGAAATATGTGATATGGTCATCTCCAGAGAGGTGGGGCACTGAGGCACCCACACACATTTTTGAAAAGTAGGGAAACATTAAGTGTTAAACTGAACATTGTTGTCTTTAAGAATGATTTGAGTTGAGAAAAGGGGGTTATCACTATGTGTTAGAATAGCTAAAAAGAAGTCATTATTGGCCGGGCGCGGTGTCTCACTTCTGCAATCCCAGCACTTTGGGAGGCCGAGGAGGATGGATCACGAGGTCAGGAGATCACGACCATCCTGGCTAACATGGCGAAACCCCATCTCTACTAAAAAAATACAAGAAAATTAGCTGGACGTGGTGGCGGGCGCCTGTAGTCCCAGATACTTGGGGGACTGAGGCAGAAGAATGGCGTGAACCCGGGAGGCGGAGCTTGCAGTGAGTGGAGATCTAGCCACTGCACTCCAGCCTGGGCGACTGAGCGAGACTGTCTCAAAAAAAAAAAAAAAGAAAAAAAAAGAAAAAAAGAAGTCATTATTCAACTTCTAAAAATGATAACTCCTAAATTTCAAAAAACCTTATTCATATATGTAGTGCCATAGAAAATATAGCCTTAAATAGTTGGAACATATGAATATTCACTTTTATAAGGGAATATCCGAGTTAATTATTAAAAAGAATGTCCCGTATTAACGTTCTGTCCTCAAAGAGCAAGTATACATTAACCAGTAAACCATTTAATAGCCATTAAGGAAGATTATAAAATTCTCTCAGGGTCTTTCTAAAGAAAATACATTGTCAGGGTAGGAAGAGTTGGGGAAAAATTCACCTCCAACCCCATGAATATCTACATTTTTTTTTTTTTGAGACGAAGTTTTGCTCTTATTGCCTAGGCTGGAGTGCAATGGTGGGATCTCAGCTCACTGCAACCTCTGCCTCCTCCTAGGTTCAAGCGATTCTCCTGCCTCAGCCTCCCGAGTAGCTGGGATTACAGGCATGTGCCACCACGCCCGGCTAATTCTTATTTTTAGTAGAGACAGAGTTTCTCCATGTTGGTCAGGCTGGTCTCGAACTCCCGACCTCAGATGATCCGCCCGCCTCGGCCTCCCAAAGTGCTGGGATTACAGGTGTGAGCCACCGCACCTGGACTATATCTACATTTTTAACTCTTAGTAAAGCTAAATGGGATTCTAAACATATCAGTAAAATGGATGTAAGAAAAAAAGACTATTATACTTGGAATCGATCCCAGTAGTTTTAAGGTATAATGGAATCAGAATAAGAAAAATATTATGAATCTAATTTCTTGCCCAATCATTTAAAAAATATTAAGGTTAATTAACTCTTAGAGGGTGTTTTTCAGAAACTATATGATAACCAATGAAAAAGTACCTTTTAATGTATAGCACTTTATTATAACTCTTCCTATGAAGGAAACACTAGAAGTATGTCTTTGGTAATATTAATGAACATATTACCTAATGTTTAAACAATGTATACTAAGTTTTTATCTTTGATAGAAACAAAGGAAGATGTTGTCACTCACTGGTGGACTATTGGAAATCAAGGTAGACCTAAGAAGATGCAGTAAAGCCACATGGCTTGATGGAGCTAACCTGATAAATTACTTGGGCCATATGTTTCAAATACATCTACACTAAATTTTAGTAATAATTTTCCATATATTGCCTGGAAGTTTAAATAGTATGACTGCAGTTGGGTACTAACATTGGCCAAATTCATTCTTTCTTTCCTCTCTATGTCACCCACATTCAAAGGCCACTGTGTAGGTAAATAAAAAGTCTAACGTTTAACTGTCTACACCACTCTAAAACAGTATATCCAGGAACAAAAATAAAATTCACATTATAGCCTATCATGGCAGCATATCTTTTTTTTTTTAGCAACCTTTTTTTAAATTTTTTAAATTTATTTTTTATTTATTTATTTTTAGTATTTATTGGTCATTCTTGGGTGTTTCTCGCAGAGGGGGATTTGGCAGGGTCATAGGACAATAGTGGAGGGAAGGTCAGCAGATAAACAACTGAACAAGGGTCTGTGGTTTTCCTAGGCAGAGGACCCTGCGGCCTTCCGCAGTGTTTGTGTCCCTGGGTACTTGAGATTAGGGAGTGGTGATGACTCTTAACGAGCATGCTGCCTTCAAGCATCTGTTTAACAAAGCACATCTTGCACCACCCTTAATCCATTTAACCCTGAGTGGACACAGCACATGTTTCAGAGAGCACGGGGTTGGGGGTAAGGTTATAGATTAACAGCATCCCAAGGCAGAAGAATTTTTCTTAGTACAGAACAAAATGGAGTCTCCTATGTCTACTTCTTTCTACACAGACACAGCAACAATCTGATTTCTCTATCTTTTCCCCACATTTCCCCCTTTTCTATTTGACAAAACCGCCATCGTCATCATGGCCCGTTCTCAATGAGCTGTTGGGTACACCTCCCAGACGGGGTGGCGGCCGGGCAGAGGGGCTCCTCACTTCCCAGAAGGGGCGGCCGGGCAGAGGCACCCCCCACCTCCCGGACGGGGCGGCTGGCTGGGCGGGGGCTGCCCCCCACCTCCCTCCCGGACAGGGCGGCTGGCCGGGCGGGGACTGCCCCCCACCTCCCTCCCGGACGGGGCGGCTGGCCGGGCGGGGGCTGTCCCCCACCTCCCTCCCAGATGGGGCGGCTGGCATGGCAGCATATCTTTAATCAATCCAGATAATTTGGTCAGTGGAAAATTATGAGATCAGTTAAGAAAAGAGAAAATTTAATAGTATATAATCATCATATAATATTAATATAATTTTCAAGAAAAATGTGTAATAATTTATATACCATCATCTAAAGAAGACAAAAAACACCTCAACTATGAGACTACAACTGATGTTTAGTATAGTAAAAATATGCATTCTAAAAAGTATTTAGTTAAAAAATGGCAACATACCTTATTTTCGATGACTGCTTCTGTGCAAGCTTGGAGCATGCTTAAATGGTGAGCAAAAACCAGAAATTTAAGCGAATCATTCTGAAGCATCATCTTAATATAATCCTTTACAGCACCTGCCTAAATATTAAAAGGTAAACCTTATTAGTGTCATAAAAATGATTATTTAAAATTTATGTCACTTTTAATAAAGCAAGAAAAATGGCTTGAAAATCAGTAAATATGAACTTTTAGCTGCATTGTTCTCTAGGTAGCCTAAGGAAGTAGAAGCCCACATATAAGGAAAATGTAAAAGAAGAGGGACAAGAAGGGGAAAAACTGAGCAATTAAATGAGAAGAAGACAAGAATTAGAAGAATTAAAAAACAACACAACAATGGGTTTCAATGGAAAGGAGGTAGTCAAGTAGGCTATGGCCAAGAAGGAGTTGGCAGTTTTGTTTAGAAGGTGATTTTCAAAAAAGTTTATATATAAGACCAAGTAGAACAGAGTTAAGGAGAAACAGAAAGCAAAAAAAATCAGATGAAGAGCATTTTTTTTTTAAAAGGGAAGATTGAAAACAGTAAGAAATCAGGGACTGAAGCTTAAGGTTTAAGGAAATTTTTTTTTTTTTTTTTTTTTTTACTTAAGAAACTTAGGTAGACTTACAAAAAAGCAGTTCAAGGAGTACACAGATTTAGAGAAATGGAAATGAGGTCATTTAGCTTATCTCTGGGATGGAGAAGGTTCCAGAAGAGGCTGGAGTGATGGGATGAATACAACGGTAGTGAGGTCTGAGAGAACAGGGGGACATATAGAACAATTATGACACAGAAGGAAGAAAATTTTAAAAGTTCAGATTAACAGGTAACTTGAAGCCAAGTTACTAAGAGTGAAAAATCAATTTGATATGAAGCAAATACGAATTAAAGAGGATAGCATGAATTAAGTTTAAAATCTGAATATATGTATCTTTTAACTTTTAAAAACTGGTTATGTAGAAATTGTGGAAAAAGATACCAGGCTGACCACATTTAACTTCTGCTCCTTCTCAATGCTATGTTTAAAAGATAGCAAGTGTAAAGGGACAAAAAGAACTGGAGAAAAGTCAATAGCAACAAAACTTTGGAAGCTAAAAAGCAGATAATGACTGATAACTGATTAATCAATCTCACAGATCCTAAACTGGCTATGAAAAGTGGAGAAGCACTTGATTTACGTTGCAGTCATCTAAAAAGGCTCAGAAAAATGACACCTCTGGAATGGGGGGTAGGAGTGTGGTTAGGAGGACCTGCTGAAATAATGTTTAAGTAGTTGATTATGTGCAATACTGCTATTTACCTTCTCTCTACCTATTCCATATAATAGGTAACTACCATAACCATTCTGGTAGAAAACTACAGACTTATTCTCTGGAGTGGATAAAATAGAGGGTATTTGGATGGAGGAATGCTATATTGATGATAGGTATATCCTACAAAACTCATGGGGATTACATGAAAGTTACAAAATAAATGCTGAGATCTGCCCCTCTGTCCCAGCCTTCTTACCCCTATACTTCCCAAAACAGAAACAGGCTTATGTCCTTCAGGCAAGAGAGCAGAATCACATAAAGTGATTCTTTTCTAAGGAATCTGACCAGCCAAGAGAAAAAACTAAAGATACTGCTATCAGGGGTTTCCCAGGGAGACATCCCATTCAGATCACCATTTATTGAAGGCCACAGTCTATAAATTGTATACATGCGCAGAGCTTCTAGTCAGTGGTTAGTGTCTTTCTTGTAAATATAAGCAACCAACCAAAGATCAATAGATACTTGTAGAAAGCAACATGTATGAACGGATCACATATACAGAGCTAAGAAAACTGGAAGAGATTGCATTTATAAAACAAGATCAGTATGCTACAAAAAAAACAGATATAAAGAAGAAAAAAAGTACTATCAGAAATGAAAAATATAATAGCAGAAATGGATAATTCATTGGTTATTAAGCTAAGGAAATCTCCCAGAAAGTAAACAGAAAATATAAAATATAGGCCAGGTGCGGGGGCTCATGCCTGTAATCCAAGCACTTTGGGAAGCCAAGGCGGGCAGATCACTTAAGGTCAGGAGTTCAAGAACAGCCTGGCCAACACGGTGAAACCCCGTCTCTACTAAAAATACAAAAATTAGCTGGGTGTGGTAGCACGTGCCTGTAATCCCAGCTACTTGGGAGGCTGAGGCAGGAGAATCGCTTGAACCTGGGAGGTGGAGGTTGCAGTGAGCCGAGATTACACCACTGCTCTCCAGCCTGGGCAACAGTGAGACTCTGTCTCAAAACAAAACAAAACAAAACAAAAAAAACAAATATAAAATGTAAAATAGGTAGGGGATCAGGTCATGAGGGCAATATATGAAAATATATGAATAATAAAAGTTTCAGAAAACAAACAGAGAAAACTAACAAAAATCATCAAAGAAATAAAGTTCTACATAACTGAAGGGCATGAGTTTCCAAAATGAAAAATGGAAAAGACCCACTACGTGTCTTTCACATTGAATGAAAATAGACCCAGAACGAGGCTCATTATCAAGAAATTTTAGAACACTGGGACAAAGAAATGATTCTATAAGCTTCCAGAAAAGCGAAGAAAAGATTTCATAGAATCAAAATAGAATAACAATTCTGAATTGTATTGGATTTCTCAATACCAATACCAGAAATGAGAGAAAATGATTTCCCCATTTTTATATCCAGCTAATTAAAAATCAGATAGAATAGTAATATTTTCAAATATGCAAGGAATGCAAATAATTTGCTTCCAATATACCATTTCTTGGGAGGCTACTGGACAAAATGCTCCAACAAAACAAGGAAGTAAACAAAGAAAGAAAATAATATATAAAGGAAAGAGGTAAAAATCTCCAGGATGAGAGCTCTGCAGCAGGCCTAAAGAGTAACAGTTCAGACTGGAGCTAATCAGAAGGAATCAGGTGAAATTTCTTTAAGAAGATGAGATTAATACAATGCTTAATGTTTAAAGATATTGGGAGGAGGTTAAATAACTAGGGGAAACTTTGAGGATGGATTAGTGACAACTACACAGAAAACTAATAAAAGAAGAAAAGAAAAACCTTTATAATTATTAATGCCAAAGAAAATAAAATGAGTTGTGGAAGAAAACGTATCCATAGCATACCATGTTTCACCTGTAAATGTTATAAATATGGTTCTAATAATAAACATGGTGAATACTGATCAAGCCAAAATTGGTAATAAGTTCCTATATAATCAGTAAAACTATGATTATGACTTTCATGGAAGGATGGAAATAACAGAAAGATATGTGTGTGAGAGTGGGGCAATAGGGGACAGGGCTAAAATTTAATCTTCCGTATTAAGAAGCCAATTGATGACAGCTAAAATTACAAAGCAAATAGTAATACAAACAAAGCAGCAATATAAGTATGGTGTTGAGGGATTTGAAGTAAATACTAAAAAAAAAATCAGCTGAAAGAAAAGAAGGTTGTTGCCTTTGAGAAATAAGGTTAGGGGACTGTTATTTTTTGGATCTCTGGTCATTAAACTATGATACTATGTAGCTTTGGCAATAATAAAAAATTAAAAAGGAGGCATTTCAAAACTGAAAAATACCTACTTAAAATTCATACATATGACTATAAAGTCACATGACAGATTCTGCAAACTACATTTTGCATGTCTAAGTTTTCTAAACCACAGAAATTCATCATACAATGAGAGTAGGGGCTGTTAAGAACTTTAGCCTTGGATTTCAGTGCCTTGGAAAGTGGAAGTGAAGTACTGTCAAAATAAGGAGCTATAAATTCTGGATATGTTGTCATGGCAACTGAACCACTTTAATAAAGTGCATATTTGCCTAAAGAGCTATATTTACTGTGATAAGCCTTTCAAAATGTACATGTCAAGATGGAGTACTTTTAAGGTACATTCATTACTATCCAGTCCAGACTTACAAACTATATAATTGCTAAACCTCTAGTCGCGGATGGATTCCCCCTCCTCTTCCCAAGTGAGCAATTTTTCTTAGAGTCTCCTCCACTGATATCACCTGCTTCCATCACAACCAGAGATGCCGATGCCAAAGTCCAAGCCCCCTTTTTCCCACTCCTTTCCACTAGTGCTTCAAAAAGGTTTACGGTTACTAACATTATTATAAAGTTCAATTACATAACTGACTAAATAGGCTCTTAGGACTAACAAAGCAATTTAACCATCATTTGTGATATTGCTTTTTAGGAGAAAATGTGTTGGGAATACCAAAACATCAAAAGTAACAAATGAACTTTTGGGATTCTCTTAGGTTCTTAAGATGGGGATTACACAGATTTTCATTTTAAAATGTACTATGCATGCATTTTAACTATTTTGATTTTATCCTAATAAAAACTATCACTGCATCATCAGATTTTAAATTATCTGAACAGGAATTTGCTTCCAAACGATCTTAAGTACATAGTATGTGGAATAGCAGGTCCTCATAATAATCAGCATCTTGGTAATGTCGGTTCAGGTTTCACAGAAGTTGCAGAAAATGCATGTATTCAAAACTCTATTTTATTTTACTAGAATTGATCTGTTAGTAATAAGCCTGTTAGTCGAAGATCTAATTTAAGTAATTAATGAAGACTATACATTATATCTTATTTAAAAAAATGCAGGCCAGGCGCGGGGGCTCATGCCTGTAATCCCAGCACTTTGGGAGGCCAAGGTGGGTGGATCACCTGAGGTCGGGAGTTCAAGACCAGCTTGACCAATACGGAGAAACCCCATCTCTACTAAAAATATAAAATTAGCCGGGTGTGATGGCACATGCCTGTGGTCCCAGCTACTCGGGAGGCTGAGGCAGGAGAATCATTTGAGCCCGGGAGGCAGAGGTTGCGGTGAGCTGAGATCACACCATTGCACTCCAGCCTGGGCAACAAGAGTAAAACTATCTCAAAAAATAAATAAATAAAATAAAATACAACAATGAAGAGAATATTCATGATTTTTTTTTTCAGTGAAGAGGTACACATCTTACTTTCTGAAGTAAAAGTAGTTAAAAAAAATCTGTATTGCACTAAAGACCTGACAAAAGTTATTTGATTTCAAATTGTTGGCTTTTAAACAAATAATAATAATAAAAAAAAAGAAAGACAAAAACTTCAAACCTGAGCTATGACAAAGACTCTCCTTTGACCTAACTTTAGTTAGGCTCCCCTGAGCCCTCTTTGCAACTAAGCCGTCACCTTGGCCTTCAGTGTCCATCCTGTCCTTGCCAGGCCTGCATAGCCTGGTCTTATAGGAACCCCACTAAGTCATTTCAGTGAAAATCCCCCCACTCTTGATATTGGATCTAGTTCCTTATTCCGTACCTTTGATGTATAAACCCTTGGCCTGTCTTTAGCAAGAATCCCCTTACCCTTGATGTCTCCTCTTAGTAATTTTCCATTCATCAACTCTCTCAACCTACTTGCTGGCTATAAATCTCTACTTGTCCTTGTGTTTGGAATTGAGCTCAACCTCTCTCGTCTATTGCAAAAGAGTTGACCTCTACTGCAATAGTCTTGAGTAGTCTTCCCTACTGTTTTAACAAGTCAGAATAATCTTTTCTTTAACAGCTATAACTTGCAGCTAAGAGAGTGTGAGCACAAAGGAAGCTTCCCTTTAAGTCCTGAAGTCCTCAGAACCCAATCAAATGATAGTTTTGTTCAGGTATTGCATGACCTTTTAAGCTCTTTTTTTTTTTAAGCTCTTTTAATGGCTTCTTAGTCACAGGTGAATTGTGATTGGTCTAAGCAAACCTAGCATTTTCCTTTCCCCTGCAAATGATTCTGACTAATATGACACCTGAGGAGTCTGCTGGGGGTTTCAAAAAAACATCCTCCCTGACAAAGGCACTCTTAGGAACACTTTTCCTTGCTTTGGACATTATAGGCTGCACTTGATATCTGATATCCCGGAATGCAGCAGTCATCTTGGGGCTATAATAGGAGCTGTTGAGGGCAAGCAGTGAACTGGGGTCAGACAACAGAAGACAGAAGAACCTGGATTCTCTCTCTTTTTTAAAAAATAGCTTCACTGGGATACAATTCACATACCATGAAATTCACTCTTTTAAAGTGTACAATTCAATGGCTTTTAGTACATTTGCAGAATTGTGTATCATCACAAAAATCACAACCTAACAATGTTAGGACCTTTTCATTACCCTAAAAAGGATTCCTTTACCTCTCAGCTGTCACACCCCAGTTCCCCATCATTTCAGCTCTAGGTAAACATTAATTAACTTTCTGTCTCTATGGATTTGACTCTTTTGGACGTTCCATATAAATGGAATCATATAATATGTGTTTTCTGAGACAGCTTCTTTAACTTAGTGTAATGGTTTCCAATCCATGTTGTAGCATACATCAGCACTTCATTTCTTTTTTAATGTCAAATAATATTCCATTGTATGAATATATATGCATTTTATTTACCCATCAGTTGATATACTCTCTTATTTTTATTCATTTATCTAGCTCACCTTATACTGTTCCTTAATAACTTATTTATTTTGTGATAGTTGATTTACTTACTATCCTTTAAAATTATCTTAAATAAGCAGAGCCAAGTACCAAAGTAAAGGAGAATATGCATTGTTTATTTACTCCCCACCTAGCTTCTGCAGCTCACCACAAAAGGAAGGCTAGATATTGTCTTCCGGTATCCCTTCCCCCTTTGCCAGTAGTTTTTAATTTAGAAACTTTTTCATTAGCCTGAAAAAACATTTTCAAATCTGTCAGTAAACATTTTCAAATCTGGTAGGAGACAGCCTTCAGGAGAAGACTGGCAGTTTCCATACCATAATGTCAGGGCTTTGAACATTTTTACAGAGCCTCATGCCCAAATTTTCCCAAAGAAACACTAGTTTCACTTCAAAAGATGGTTCCAGTGAACTATCAAAAGTATTATTTTCTTATCTCAAGGAGTATTTTACTTCCTTATAAATATATCTGCAAATACAAATCTAATACCTCTAATACATTTAATCTTTTGACACTGATGGAGTTCCACAAGCAGCATGCTGAAAAGTAGATGGGATACAATACCTTGTGAAGAAGGCAATTCCAATTTAATATCTTAACCAGCATAGTTTTACAAAAAAACCCTGGGATCCTAAATCTTTCCATAAGGTTTTCAGAACAAGTTATAATAAGGCAATCATTATCAATCAATCTATCAATTTGGCAAGGATACATGAGAACATTCCTGTGAATGACATAATTCCATTTACCCAAAATTTACCCAAATTTTGACAAAGTAAAGCCAATAGTATTATGAGCTTTAAAAAAGTTATTTTCATGGAGGTTTGATCATAAAAGTCACTGATCAAAACAGCTAATCTAGGCCAGACACAGCGACACATGGCTATAATCCCAGCACTTTGGGAGGCTGGGGGGCAGGAGGACTGCTCAAGCCCAGGAGTTTGAGACAAGCCTGGGCAACATAGTGGGTGCCTGTATCTACAAAAAATTTAAAAATTAGCCGGGTGTGGTGGCATGTGCCTATATTCCCAGCTACTTGGGAGGCTGGGGCAGAAGGATTGCTTGAGCCTGGGAGGTTGAGGCTGCAGTGAGCTGTGATTGTGCCACTGCACTCCAGCCTGGGTGACAGAGTGAGACCCTGTCTCAAACAAACAAAACAGCTAATCTAATTCTTTTAAAACTGAATTCAGGCCAGGCACGGTGGCTCACGCCTGTAATCCCAGCACTTTGGGAGGCTGAGGCGGGTGGATCACGAGGTCAGGAGATCGAGACCATCCTGGCTAACATGGTGAAACCCCATCTCTACTAAAATACAAAAAAACTAGCTGGGCGTGGTGATGCACACCTGTAGTCCCAGCTAGTTGGGAGGCTGAGGCAGGGGAATCACTTGAACCCGGGAGGTGGAGGTTACAGTGAACCAAGATCATGCCACTGCACTCCAGCCTGGTGACAGAGCGAGAGTCTGTCTAAAAAAAAAAAAAAAAAAAACTGAATTCAATTTTTAAAAACATTCTTGATTTATTTCTAAACTCCATCCACTACTCATGACAATAAGATAATCAACTTTGTCCTACTAAAGTACAGAATACACCTTATTTGGGTGTTAAAAATCAAAATACACAGAATGTACAGACTTTAAAGTCTGTATCTTTTCCATGCCTATTTAGGGATGTTGAAAAATCACTAATAGGAAGCCAGGCATGATGGCTCATGCCTGTAGTCCCAGCTAGTCAGGAGGCTGTGGTGGGAGGACTGCTTGAGCCCGGAAGTTAGAGGATGCAGTGAGCCATGATCACACCACTGCACTCCAGCCTGGGCAACAAGAGCGAGACCCTGACCCTTAAAAAAAATCACTAATAGAAAAACAGGTAACACATTAATCCATGGTCACTAACAAATATTATGTCTATTAAGCTATCTTTGTTGAATGATGGCTAAGCACATGGACTCTGGAGCCAGACAGTCTGGGTTTGAATCCTAGCTCCATCACTTACAATGTGAGAGACATTGAGAAAGTCACTTAATCTCTGTGCTTTAATTTTCTCATCTATAAAATAAGATAAAAGTACCTACACCGCATAGGGTTGTGGTGAAAATTAAATAAGTTAGTCCATGAAATATGCTTGGATTAGTGATTGGCACATAGTGAACATTATAAAAGTATTAGCTCTTATTATTAGCATATTTCTCCAGTAAAATGCAAAAACTATTTCAACTTCTTCCACTTCCTTTGAAATCATAACCTATGACTCCTGGCTTTCAAACCACCCCTTGCCCAAAGAAAATAGAATCACATCTGAGAATTGTTACCTTTCCTTGTTTGTTTTGTTTGTTTGTTTGCTTTTGAGACGGAGTCTCGCTCTGTCGCCCAGGCTGGAGTGCCGTGGCGCGATCTCAGCTCACTGCAAGCTCCGCCTCCCGGGTTCACGCCATTCTCCTGCCTCAGCCTCCTGAGTAGCTGGGACTACAGGCGCCTGCCACCACGCCCGGCTAATTTTTTGTATTTTTAGTAGAAACGGGGTTTCATCATGTTGGCCAGGATAGTCTCGATCTCTTGACCTCGTGATCCACCCACCGCGGCCTCCCAAAGTGCTGGGATTACAGGCGTGAGCCACCGCGCCCGGCCACCTTTCCTTACTTTACTCATCCTCACTTCCTTTCCTTTTGTAACAAGAGAGGTTATTTCTTCTTTTTTTCTTTTCTTTTCTTTTCTTTTTTTTTTTTTTGAGACAGAGTTTTGCTCTTGTTGCCTAGGCTGGAGTGCCATGGTGCAATCTTGGCTCGCTGCAATCTCTGCCTCCTGGGTTCAAGCAATTCTCCTGCCTCAGCCTCCTGAGCAGCTGGGATTACAGGCATGCAACACCACGCCTGGCTAATTTTGTATTTTTAGTAGAAACGGGGTTTCTCCATGTTGGTCAGGCTGGTCTCGAACTTCCGGCTTCAGGTGATCCGCCCGCCTTGGCCTCCCAAAGTGCTGGGATTACAGGCGTGAGCCACCGCGCCTGGCAAAGAGGTTATTTCTTCTTTTTCTATGGTAAATTCCTCTATTTGTGATTCCAACCTACCCATTCTTGCCACCTCAAAAACCTTACAACACTCCTCAAGTGGATTATTTCCTTATATTTAATAAAGCCTTCCTCCATGCCACATCTCCATATAGTTAATATACTCTTTCATCCTCTAAAATGGTAACATTATTATTTTATTTGCACTGTATTGATTATTGCTATTTCCTGCTAATGAAGAGGAGGCAGAGTGTCCCCAATTCAGAGCCAGAGATCCTTTCCGAAACTACAGAACTGGCACAAGAAGCACTCTTCAGTCTCATATCTTCCCAGACCCTGTGCAGCAGGGAATACTGCAGTGGCCTCATTATACCTCACTGAATATTATAAATAGGATTCCACCTGTGCTAAGCTGCTGAGGCAATTAAAGAGGAAACACACTTTGTGCATAAGGAAAACGTGTTTAAAGTAATTTGCCTTCTGGAAAGTTGTTAAGGCACGAAGGAATGCTGCCATCCCTCTAGTGACAAGAAATTTTAAATTATGGGTTGGCTTTAATCCTTTTCATAGAAAAATAACTGGCATTTCTCCCAAAATGGTTTCTTCTAAAAATAAGGCATTGTTTTGATGTGCCTGTTGTAATGTACTTGAATTGAGAGATGGCTAGACCATATGTAACATATGTAACTGTTTTTTTTCTAGGAGAATATTATGCTGATCACAAATCTGAAGGATTTGTTTATTTTCATCCATTGTATTCTCAACATACATTACAAAGCAACAAAAATAATGATATAGAAGAAAAGTAATTGTCCTAATTATCGGAGATTCTCCAATAGTTGACTTTGTACTGGTAACATTGATTATTTTTGGTTCATTCCTTTACTATTTATCATCATTATTTTAAAAAATGTTCCATTGTTTTATTATTTTTTTATTTTATTAGGTTTTTGGGGGAACAGGTGGTGTTTAGTTACATGGATGTGTTCTTTAGGTGTGATTTCTGAGATTATGGTGCACCCATCACCTGGGCAGTGTACACTGCATCCAATGTGTAGTCTTTTATCCCTTACACCCCTCTCACCCTTCCCCCAAGTTCCCAAAGTCCCATTGTATCATTCTTACGCCTTTGCATTTTCTTTTTCTTTTTGAGAGGGAGTCTGGCTTTGTCACCCAGGCTGGAGTGCAGTGGTACAATCTCGGCTCACAACAACCTCCACATCCCAGGTTCACGCAATTCTCCTTCCTCAACCTCCCAGGTATCTGGGACTACAGGCACACACCACTACACCTGGCTAATTTTTGTATTTTTGGTAGTGACGGGGTTTCACCATGTTGGCCAGACTGGTCTCAAACTCCTGGCCTCAAGTGATCTGCCTGCCTTGGCCTCCTAAAAGTGTTGGGATTACAGGCGTGAGCCACTGCACTCGGCCTTATTTTTTGATTTTTAAATGATAGCCATTCTTACAGGAATAAGGTGGTATCGCACTGTGGTTTTAATTTGCATTTCCCTGATAATATGTGATGATGAGCATTTTTTCATTTTTTTTGGCCATTTGCATATCTTCTTTTGAGAATTGTCTATTCATGTCCTTAGCCCACTTTTTGATGGGATTATTATTATTAATTTTTTCTTGCTGACTTGTTTGAGTTCCTTGTAGATTCTGGCTATTAGTCCTTTGTTGGAGGCATAGTTTGTGAAGATTTTCTCCCACTCTGTGGGTTGTCTGTTTACTCTGCTGACTGTTCCTTTTGCTGTGCAGAAGCTTTTACATTTATTTAAGTCTCATCTATTTATCTTTGTTTTTGTTGCATTTGCTTTTGGGTTCTTGGTCATGAACTCCTTGCCTAGGCCAATATCTAGAAGGGGTTGTCCAATGTTATCCTCTAGAATTTTTATGGTTTTAGGTCAGATTTAAGTGTTTGATCCATCTTGAGTTGATTTATGCATAAGGTGAGAGATGAGGATCCAGTTTCATTCTTCTACATGTGGCTTGCCAATTATCCCAGCACCATTTATTGAATAGAGTGTTCTTTCCCCACTTTATCTTTCTGTTTGCTTTGTTGAAGATCAGTTGGCTGTAAATATTTGGCTTTATTTCTGGGTTCTCTATTCTGTACCATTAGTCTATGTGCCCATTTTCATACAAGTACTATGCTGTGTTGGTGACTATAACCTTACAGTACAGTTCAAAGTCATGTAATGTGATGCCTCTGGATTTGTTCTTTTTTGCTTAGTCTTGCTTTGGCTATGATGAGTCTTTTTTGGTTCCATATGAATTTTAGGATTGTTTTTTCTACTTCTGTGAAGAATGATGATGGTTATTTTGATGGGAATTGCATTGAATTTGTTGATTGCTTTTGGCCATATGGTTATTTTCACAATATTGATTCTACCCATCCATGAGCATGGGATGTGTTGACGTGTTTCCATTTGTTAGTGTCGTCTGTGATTTCCTTCAGCAGTGTTTTGTAGTTTTCCTCGTAGAGGTCTTTCGGGTCCTTGGTTAGGTATATTTCTTTCCTTTTTTTTTTTTTTTTGCAGCTATTGTAAAAGGGCTTGAGTTCTTGACTTGATTCTTGGCTTGGCCACTGTTAGTGTATAGCAATGCTACTGATTTGTGTACATTGATTTTGTATCCTGAAACTTTACTGAATTCATTTATCAGATCTAGGAGCTCTCTGGATGAGTCTTTAGGGTTTTCTGGGTATACGGTCTTATCATTGGCAAACCATGACAGTTTGACTTTCTCTTTACTGACATGGATGCCCTTTATTTCTTTCTCTTGTCTGACTGCTCTGGCTAGGACTTTCAGTACTATGTTGAATAGAAGTGGTGAAGTGGGCATCCTTGCCTTGCTCCAGTTCTCAGGGGGGAATGCTTTCAACTTTTCCCCATTTGGTATAATGTTCGCTGTGGGTTTGTCATAGATGGCTTTTATTACCTTAAAATATGTCCCCTCTATGATGATTTGCTGAGGGTTTTAATCACAAAAGGATGCTGGATTTTGTCAAATGCCTTTTCTGCATCTATTGAGATGATCATGTAATTTTTGTTTTTAATTCTATTTATGTGGTGTATCACATTTATTGGCTTGTGTGTGTTAAGCTATCCCAGCATCCCTAATATGAAACCCACTTGATCATGGTGGATTATCTTTTTGATATACTGTTGGATTTGGTTAGCTAGTATTTTGTTGAGGATTTTTGCATCTGTGTTCATTAGAAATATTGGTCTGCAGTTTTCATTTTTTGTTATATCCTTTCCTGGTTTTGGTGTTAGGGTGATACTGCCTTCATATAATGATTTAGGGAGGATTCCCACTTTATCTTTCGGAACAGTTTCAATAGAATTGGTACCAATTCTTCTTTGAAAGTCTGATAGAATTCAGTTGTGAATCCATCTGGTCCTGAACTTTCTTTTGTTGGCAATTTTTAAATTACCATTTCAATCTTGCTGCTTGTTATTGGTCTGTTCAGAGTCTCTATTTCTTCCTGGTTTAATCTAGGAGTGTTGTATATTTCCAGGAATTTATCCATGTCTTCTAGGTTTTCTAGTTTGTGCACATAAAGGTGTTAACAGCAGCCTTAAATAATCTTTTGTATTTCTGTGGTATCGGTTGTAGTATCTCCTTTTTCATTTCTAATTAAGCCTACTTGGATCTTCTCTCTTCTTTTCTTGGTTAGCCTCACTAATGGTCTATCAACTTTGTTTATATTTTTAAAGAACTTGTTTCTGCTTCATTTATCGTGTGTGTGTGTGTGTGTCGGTGTGTGTTGTTTCAATTTCATTTACTTCTGCTCTGACTTTTGTTATTTCTTTTCTTCTGCTGTTTCAATTTCATTTACTTCTGCTCTGACTTTTGTTATTTCTTTTCTTCTGCTGGGTTTGGGTCTGGTTTGTTCTTGTTTCTCTAGTTTCTTGAGGTTATGACCTTAGATTGTCTTATTAGTGCTCTTTCACAGTTTTTGATGCACGCATTTAATGCTATGATCTTTCCTCTTAGCACTGTTTTTGCTGTATCCTAGAGGTTTTGATGGGCTGTGTCACTATTATCATTCAGTTCAAAGAATCTGTAAATTTCAATCTTGATTTTATTGTTGACTCAGTGATCATTCAGGAACAGACTATTTAATTTTCATGTATTTGCATGGTTTTGAGGGTTCTTTTGTAGTTGATTTCTTTTTTTCTTTTTAAGACAGAGTCTCACTCTGTCGCCCAGGCTGGAGTGTAGTGGCGTGATCTCGGCTCACTGCAGCCTCTGCTGCCCAGGTTCAAGTGATTCTCCTGCCTCAGCCTCCCAAGCAGCTGGGATTATAGGTGCCTGCCACTGCGCATGGCTAATTTTTGCAGTTTTAGTAGCGACGGGGTTTCACCATGTTGTCCAGGCCGGTCTTGAACTCCTGAACTTGTGATCTACCCGCCTCAGCCTCTCACAGTGCTGGGATTACTGGCGTGAGCCACTGTGCCCGGCCATGGAGTTGATTTATAATTTCATTCCACTGTGGTCTGAGAGAGTACTTGATATAATGTGATTTTTTGGCTGGGCTCAGTGGCTCAAGCCTGTAATCCTAGCATTTCGGGAGGCAAAGTCAGGTGGATCACTTGAGGACCAAAGTTCAAGATCAGCCTAGCCAATATAGTGAGACCCCATCTCTACTAAAAATACAAAAATTAGCCGGGAGTGGTGGCGCATGCCTGTAATCTCAGCTACATGGGAGGCTGAGGCAGGAGAATCGCTTGAACCCAGGAGGTGGAGGTTGTGGTGAGTCAAGACTCTGCCACTGCACTCCAGCGTGGGTGACAAAGTGAGACCCTGTCTCAAAAACAAAAACAAAAACATTCGATTTTCTGAAATTTATTAAGGCTTGTTTTGTGGCCTATCATATGGTCTACCTTAGAGAATGTTCCATGTGCTGATGAATATAATGTATATTCTGTAGCTGTTGGGTAGAATGTTCTCTAAATATCTGTTAAGTCCATTTGTTCTAGGGTACAACTGCAGAATGTTATGTACATATCTGTTATGTCCATTTATTCTAGGGTATAGTTTCAGTCCATTGATTCTTTGTTGACTTTCTGTCTTTATGACCTGTCTAGTGCTGTCAGTGGAGTAATGAAGTTCCCCTATATTGTGTTGTGGTCTATCTAACTTCTTAGGTATAGTAGTAATTGTTTCAAAAGTTTGGGAGCTGCAGTGTTAGGTGCATATATATTTAGGATTGTGGTATCTTCCTGTTGGACTAGTCCTTTCATCATTATATAATGTCCCTGTTTGTCTCTTTTAACTGTTGTTGCTTTAAAGTCTGTTTTTTTCTGATATAAGGATAGCTACTCCTGCTCACTTTTGGTGTCCATTTACATGGACTATCTTTTTGCACCGCTTTACCTTAAGTTTATGTGAATCCTTATGTGTTAGGTGAGTCTCCTAAAGACAGCAGATACTTGGTTGATGAATTCTTATTCGTTCTGCCAATCTGTATCATTTAAGCGCAGCATTTGGGCCATTTACAGTCAATGTCAGTATTGAGATGGGAGGTACTATTCTATTAATTGTGCTAGTTGTTGCCTGAATACCTTGGGCTCCCCCCCTCCACCCCCACCCCATTGTGCCATTGTTTTACAGGCCCTGTGAGATTTATGCTTTAAGGAGGTTCTGTTTTGGTGTATTTCAAGGATTTGTTTCAAGATCTAGTTTCATGATCTTTTTGCGATGAATTTCCTGGGTGTTCTTTGAGCTTCTTGTATTTGGATGTCTAGATCTCTAGCAAGGCCAGGGATGGTTTCCTTGATTATTCCCCGAAATAAGTTTTGCAAACTTTTAGACTTTTCTTCTTCCTAGGGAACACCAATTATTCTGGCACCCAGGCTGGAGTGCAGTGGTATGTTCTTGGCTCACTGCAACCTCTGCCTCCCAGAGAGGCAAGCCATTCTCATACCTCAGCCTCCTTTTTGTATTTTTACTAGAGATGGGGTTTCACCATGCTGGCCAGGTTGCTCTTGAACTCGTGACCTCAGGTGATCCACCTGTCTCGGCCTCCCAAAGTGCTGGGAATACAGGCGTGAGCCACTGCGCCTGGCCTGGGAACACCAATTATTCTTAATTCTTTTTTTTTTTTGAGACAGAGTCTCACTCTGTCACCCAGGGTGGAGTGAGTGCAGTGGCATGATCTTGGCTCAAGGCAACCTCTGCCTTCTAGATTCAAGCGATTCTCCAGCCTCAGCATCCCAAGTAGCTAGTATTACTGGCGTGTGCCACCACACCTAGCTAATTTTTGTATTTTTAGTAGATACGGGGTTTCAACATGTTGGCCAGGCTGGTCTTGAACTCCTGACCTCAAGTGATCCAGCCCCCTCGGCCTCCCAAAGTGCTGGGATTATAGGCATGAGTCACAGCACCTGGCCATTCTTAATTATTCTTAGGTTTGGTTGTTTAACGTAATCCCCAACTTCTTGGAGGCTATGTTCATTTTTAAAAATTCTTTTTATTTTTTATTTTAATTTTATTTTTTTAATTTTATTATTATTATACTTTAAGTTTTAGGGTACATGTGCACAACGTACAGGTTTGTTACATATGTACACATGTGCCATGTTGGTGTGCTGCACCCATTAACTCGTCATTTAACATTAGGTGTATCTCCTAATGCTATCCCTCCCCCCTTCCCCCACCCCACAACAGGCCCCAGTGTGTGATGTTCCCCTTCCTGTGTCCAAGTGTTCTCATTCTTCAATTCCCACCTATGAGTGAGAACATGCGGTGTTTGGTTTTTTGTCCTTGCAATAGTTTGCTGAGAATGATGGTTTCCAGCTTCATCCATGTCCCTACAAAGGACATGAACTCATCATTTTTTAGGGCTGCATAGTATTCCATGGTATATATGTGCCACATTTTCTTAATCCAGTCTATCATTGTTTGACATTTGGGTTGGTTCCAAGTCTTTGCTATTGTGAATAGTGCCGAAATAAACATACGTGTGCATGTGTCTTTACAGCAGCATGTTTGATAATCCTTTGGGTATATACCCAGTAATGGGATGGCTGGGTCAAATGGTATTTCCAGTTCTACATCCCTGAGGAATCACCACACTGACTTCCACAATGGTTGAACTAGTTTACAGTCCCACCAACAGTGTAAAAGTGTTCCTATTTTTCCACATCCTCTCCAGCACCTGTTGTTTCCTGACTTTTTAATGATCGCCATTCTAACTGGTGTGAGATGGTATCTCATTGTGGTTTTGATTTGCATTCCTCTGATGGCCAGTGATGATGAGCATTTTTTCATGTGTCTTTTGGCTGCATAAATGTCTTCTTTTGAGAAGTGTCTGTTCATATCCTTCGCCCACTTTTTGATGGGGTTGTTTGTTTTTTCTTGTAAATTTGTTTGAGTGCATTGTAGATTCTGGATATTAGCCCTTTGTCAGATAAGTAGATTGCAAAAAATTTCTCCCATTCTGTAGGTTGCCTGTTCACTCTGATGGTAGTTTCTTTTGCTGTGCAGAAGCTCTTTAGTTTAATTAGATCCCATTTGACAATTTTGGCTTTTGTTGCCATTGCTTTTGGTGTTTTAGACATGAAGTCCTTGCCCATGCCTATGTCCTAAATGGTATTGCCTAGGTTTTCTTCTAGGGGTTTTATGGTTTTAGGTCTAACATGTAAGTCTTTAATCCATCTTGAATTAATTTTTGTATAAGGTGTAAGGAAGGGATCCACTTCCAGCTTTCTACATATGGCTAGCCAGTTTTCCCAGCACCATTTATGAAATAGGGAATCCTTTCCCCATTGCTTGTTTTTCTCAGGTTTGTCAAAGTTCAGATAGTTGTAGATATGCGGCATTATTTCTGAGGGCTCTGTTCTGTCCCATTGGTCTATATCTCTGTTTTGGTACCAGTACCATGCTGTTTTGGTTACTGTAGCCTTGTAGTATAGCTTGAAGTCAGGTAGTGTGATGCCTCCAGCTTTGTTCTTTTGGCTTAGGAATGACTTGGCAATGTGGGTTCTTTTTTGGTTCCATATGAACTTTAAAGTAGTTTTTTCCAATTCTGTGAAGAAAGTCATTGGTAGCTTGATGGGGATGGCATTGAATCTATAAATTACCTTGGGCAGTATGGCCATTTTCACGACATTGATTCTTCCTACCCATGAGCATGGAATGTTCTTCCATTTGTTTGTATCCTCTTTTATTTCATTGAGCAGTGGTTTGTAGTTCTCCTTGAAGAGGTCCTTCACTTCCTTTCTAAGTTGGATTCCTAGGTATTTTATTCTCTTTGAAGCAATTGTGAATGGGAGTTCACTCATGATTTGGCTCTCTGTTTGTCTGTTATTGGTGTATAAGAATGCTTGTGATTTTTGCACATTGATTTTGTATCCTGAGACTTTGCTGAAGTTGCCTATCGGCTTAAGGAGATTTTGGGCTGAGACGATGGGGTTTTCTAGATATACAATCATGTCATCTGCAAACAGGGACAATTTGACTTCCTCTTTTCCTAACTGAATGCGCTTTATTTCCTTCTCCTGCCTCATTGCCCTGGCCAGAACTTCCAACACTATGTTGAATAGGAATGGTGAGAGAGGGCGTCCCTGTCTTGTGCCAGTTTTCAAAGGGAATGCTTCCAGTTTTTGTCCATTCAGTATGATATTGGTTGTGGGTTTGTCATAGATAGCTCTTATTATTTTGAGATAAATCCCATCAATACCTAATTTATTGAGAGTGTTTAGCATGAAGGGTTGTTGAATTTTGTCAAAGGCCTTTTCTGCATCTATTGAGATAATCATGTGGTTTTTGTCTTTGGTTCTGTTTAAATGCTGGATTACGTTTATTGATTTTCGTATGTTGAACCAGCCTTGCCTCCCAGGGATGAAGCCCACTTGATCATGGTGGATAAGCTTTTTGATGTGCTGCTGGATTCGGTTTGCCGGTATTTTATTGAGGATTTTTGCATCAGTGTTCATCAAGCATATTGGTTTAAAATTCTCATTTTTTGTGTGTCTCTGCCAGGCTTTGGTATCAAGATGATGCTGGCCTCATAAGATGAGTTAGGGAGGATTCCCTCTTTTTCTATTGATTGGAATAGTTTCAGAAGGAATGGTACCAGCTCTTCCTTGTACCTCTCGTAGAATTTGGATATGAATCCATCTGGTCCTGGACTTTTTTTGGTTGGTAAGCTATTAATTATTGCCTCAATTTCAGAGCCTGTTATTGGTCTATTCAGGGATTCAACTTCTTCCTGGTTTAGTCTTGGGAGGGTGTATGTGTTGAGGAATTTATCCATTTCTTCTAGATTTTCTAGTTTATTTGCATAGAGGTGTTTATAGTATTCTCTGATGGTGGTTTGTATTTCTGTGGGATCGGTGGTGATATCCCCTTTGTCATTTTTTATTGAGTCTATTTGATTCTTCTCTCTTTTCTTCTTTATTAGTCTCGCTAGCAGTCTGTCAATTTTTTTGATATTTTCAAAAAACCAGCTCCTGGATTCATTGATTTTTTTGAAGGGTTTTTTGTGTCTCTATTTCCTTCAGTACTACTCTGATCTTAGTTATTTCTTGCCTTCTGCTAGCTTTTGAATGTGTTTGCTCTTGCTTCTCTAGTTCTTTTAATTGTGATGTTAGGGTGTCAATTGTAGATCTTTCCTGCTTTCTCTTGTGGGCATTTAGTGCTATAAATTTCCCTCTACACACTGCTTTGAATGTGTCCCAGAGACTTTGGTATGTTCTGTCTTTGTTCTCGTTGGTTTCAAAGAACACCTTTATTTCTGCCTTCATTTCATTATGTACCCAATACTCATTCTGGAGCAGGTTGTTCAGTTTCCACGTAGTTGAGCAGTTTTGAGTGAGTTTCTTAATCCTGAGTTTTAGTTTGATTGCATTGTGGTCTGAGAGAGAGTTTGTTATAGTTTCTGTTCCTTTACATTTGCTGAGGAGTGCTTTACTTCTAACTATGTCGTTAATTTTGGGATAGGTGTGGTGTGGTGCTGAAAAGAATGTATATTCTGTTGATTTGGGGTGGAGAGTTCTGTAGATGTCTATTAGGTCCACTTGGTGCAGAGCTGGGTTTAATTGCTGGATATCCTTGTTAACTTTCTGTCTCGTTGATCTGTCTAATGTTGACAGTGGGGTGTTAAAGTCTCCCATTATTATTGTGTGTGAGTCTAAGTCTCTTTGTAGGTCACTAAGGACTTGCTTTATGAATCTGGGTGCTCCTGTATTGGGTGCATATATATTTAGGATAGTTACCTCTTCTTGTGGAATTGATCCCTTTACCATTATGTAATGGCCTTCTTTGTCTCTTTTGATCTTTGTTGGTTTAAAGTCTGTTTTATCTGAGACTAGGATTGCAACCCCTGCCTTTTTTTGTTTTCCATTTGCTTGGTAGATCTTCCTCCATCCCTTTATTTTGAGCCTGTGTGTGTCTCTGCACATGAGATGGGTTTCCTGAATACAGCACACTAATGGGTCTTGACTCTTTATCCAATTTGTCAGTCTGTGTCTTTTAATTGGAGCATTTAGCCCATTTACATTTAAGGTTAATATTGTTATGTGTGAATTTGATCCTGTCATTATGATGTTAGCTGGTTATTTTGCTCATTAGTTGATGCAGTTTCTTCCTAGCCTCGATGGTCTTTACAATTTGGCATGGTTTTGCAGTGGCTTGTACTGGTTTTTCCTTTCCATATTTAGTGCTTCCTTCAGGAGCTCTGGTAGGGCAGGTCTGGTGGTGACAAAATCTCTCAGCATTTGCTTGTCTGTAAAGGATTTTATTTCTCCTTCACTTATGAAGCTCAGTTTGGCTGGATATGAAATTCTGGGTTGAAAATTCTTTTCTTTAAGAATGTTGAATATTGGCCCCCACTCTCTTCTGGCTTGTACAGTTTCTGCTGAGAGATCTGCTGTTAGTCTGATGGGCTTCCCTTTGTGAGTAACCCGACCTTTCTCTCTGGCTGCCCTTAACATTTTTTCCTTCATTTCAACTTTGGTGAATCTGACAATTGTTTATCTTGGAGTTGCTCTTCTCGAGGAGCATCTTTGTGGCGTTCTCTGTATTTCCTGAATTTGAATGTTGGCCTGCCTTGCTAGATTGGGGAAGTTCTCCTGGATAATATCCTGAAGAGTGTTTTCCACCTTGGTTCCATTCTCCCCGTCACTTTCAGGTATACCAATCAGACGTAGATTTGGTCTTTTCACATAGTCCCATATTTGTTGGAGGCTTTGTTCATTTCTTTTTATTCTTTTTTCTCTAAACTTCTCCTCTTGCTTCATTTCATTCATTTGATCTTCCATCGCTGATATGCTTTCTTCCAATTGATCGCATCGGCTACTGAGGCTTGTGCCTTTGTCATGCAGCTCTCGTGCCATGGTTTTCAGCTCCATCAGGTCCTTTAAGGACTTCTCTGCATTGGTTATTCTAGTTAGCCATTCGTCTAATTTTTTTTTCAAGGTTTTTAACTTCTTTGCCATTGGCTCGAACTTCCTCCTTTAGCTCTGAGTAGTTTGATCTTCTGAAGCCTTCTTCTCTCAACTCGTCAAAGTCGTTCTCCATCCAGCTTTGTTCTGTTGCTGGTGAGGAGGTGCGTTCCTTTGTGGGAGGAGAGGCGCTCTGATTTTTAGAGTTTCTGGTTTTTCTGCTGTTTTTCCCCATCTTTGTGGTTTTATCTACCTTTGGTCTTTGATGAAGGTGACATACAGATGGGTTTTTGGTGTGGATGTCCTTTCTGTTTGTTAGTTTTCCTTCTAACAGTCAGGACTGTCAGCTGCAGGTCTGTTGGAGATTGCTGGAGGTCCACTCCAGACCCTGTTTTCCTGGGTATCAGCAGCGTTGGCTGCAGAACAACAGATATTGGTGAACCGCAAATGCTGCTGCCTGATCGTTCCTCTGGAAGTTTTGTCTCAGAGGAGTACCCTGCCATGTGAGGTGTCAGTCCGCCCCTACTGGGGGCTGCCTCCCAGTTAGGCTACTCGGGGGTCAGGGACCCACTTGAGGAGGCAGTCTGCCCATTCTCAGATCTCAAGTTGTGTGCTGGGAGAACCACTACTCTCTTCAAAGCTGTCAGACAGGGACATTTAAGTCTGCAGTGGTTACTGCTGCCTTTTGTTTGTCTTAGCCCTGCCCTCAGAGGTGGAGCCTACAGAGGCAGGCAGGCCTCCTTGAGCTGTGGTGGGCTCCACCGAGTTCGAGCTTCCCGGCCGCTTTGTTTACCTACTGAAGCCTTGGCAATGGGGGGCACCCCTCCCCCAGCCTCGCTGCCACCTTGCAGTTTGATCTCAGACTGCTGTGCTAGCAATGAGCAAGGCTCGGTGGGCGTAGGACCCTCCGAGACAGGTGCGGGATATAATCTCCTAGTGTGCCGTTTGTGAAGCCCATTGGAAAAGCACAGTATTAGGGTGGGAGTGACCCAATTTTCCAGGTGCCGTCTGTCACCCCTTCCTTTGACTAGGAAAGGGAATTCCCTGACCCCTTGCGCTTCACGGGTGAGGCGATGCCTCGCCCTGCTTTGGCTCATGCACCGTGCGCTGCACCCACTGTCCTGCACCCACTCTCCAGCACTCCCCAGTGAGACGAACCCGGTACCTCAGTTGGAAATGCAGAAATCACCCGTCGTCTGCATCGCTCACGCTGGGAGCTGTAGACTGGAGCTGTTCCTATTCGGCCATCCTAAAAATTCTTTTTTCTTTGTCTTTGTCAGATTGCATTAATTTGAAAGCATTGTCTTCGATCTCTGAAGTTCTTTATTCTACTTGTTCAATTATATTGTTGTAAGTTTACAGTGTATTATATATTTCTCTAAGTGTTTCTTTCATTTCCAGAAGTTATGATTGTCTTTTCTTTACGATATCCATTTCTCTGGAGACTTTTTTGTCCATATCCTGTATTGTTTTTAAAATTTATTGGCTGGGCTTGGTGGCTCACGCCTGTAATCCCAGCCCTTTACAGAGCTGAGGTGGGTGGATAACCCGACGTCAGGAGTCAATATCAGCCTGGCCAACATGGTGAAACCCTATCTCTACTAAAAATACAAAAATTAGCTGGGTGTGGTGGTGCACACCTGTTGTCCTAGCTACTGGGGAGGCTGAGGCATGATAATTGCTTGAACCCGGGAGGCAGAGGGTGCAGTGAGCCAAGATCGTACCACTGCACTCCAGCCTGGGTGACAGAGTGAAACTCTGTCTGAAAAACAACAAAATATTATGTAAGTTGGTTTTTACCTTTCTCTGATGCCTCCTTGAGTAGCTTAATAATTGACCTCTGAATTCTTTTTCTGGCACTTCAGATTTCTTCTTGGTTTTGATCCATTGCTGGTGAGCTAGTGTGATCTTTTGGGGATGTTAAAGAACCATGCTTTGTCATATTACCAGAATTGTTTTTCTGGTTCCTTCTCATTTGGGTAGACCATGTCAGAGGAAAGATCTGGGGCTCAAGGGTTGCTGTTCAGATTCTTCTGTCTCACAGGGTGATCCCCTGATGTGGTGCTCGCCCCCTTCCCCTAAAGATGGGGCTTCCTGAGAGCTGGACTGCAGTGATTGTTATTGCTCTTATGGGTCTAGCCACCCCAGTAGAGCTACTGGCCTCTGGGCTGGTACTGGGAAGTGTCTGCAAAGAGTCCTGTGATGTGATTAGTCTTCAGGTCTCTCAGCTGTGCATACTATCACCAGCTCTGGTGAAGATAGTAGGGCAGTGAAATGGACTCTGTGAGGGTCCTTGGTTGTAGTTTTGTTTAGTGCACTGGTTTTCTTGAATGCTGGTTGTGCTAGCAGTGAATTTGTCACATGTACAGACTGAGGATCTCAGGTTAGCCAGGATGTTACAGGCAGTGGGATTACCTGTTGTTTCCTCCTTTTTTGGAGCACGGTTGTTCTGAGTCGCTGTAATGGCTTGAGTTGGCTGGCCTCCAGCCAGGAGGGGGTGCTTTCAAGAGAACATCAGCTGCAGCAGTATAGGGGGCATACAAGCTTGTCTAAAGTCCCTGGACAAGTATTCCACTTTCTTGGGTGATGGACAGGACTATATAGATTCTAAGAGATTATGTCTTTTGTCTTCTCTTACCAGGGAGGGTAGAGAAGACCATCAGGTCGCAGGGTTAGTTGTGTCTGAGCTCAGACTCTCCTTGGGCTGGGACTGCTGCATCCACTGTGGGGGCTGGGAGTGTGGTTCTCAGGCTAATGGACTTATGTTCCTAGGGAGATTATGGTTGCCTCTGCTGTGTCATACAGGTCTCCAGGGAAGTGGGGGAAAGCCTGCAGTGACAGGCCTTATCCAGCTCCCAGGCAGCCAGCAAGGCCAGTCTCACTCCCATTGTGCTCCATGGAAAGCACTGAGTTTACATCCAAGCAGCTCTTGCCCCAGGCTACAAGCCTCCCCTGCTCTGCCTATAGCTTCTTCTGTGCTTGTATCTGCACTTCCCATTCTCCTTGAGCACCATCCCCCTCCCCAGGTTTTTGTCCAGGAAAATTTGCACTAGGTCGAAATTATTAGAGTTCAGCTGGAAGTTTCCTTCTCCTTGTGGCCCTTTCCCAGTTCCACTGGAAGCCCTCCCTATCGTCATTATTTACTATTTATCATTACCATTATTTGTTTTCTTTAAGAACTATCTGAAAAAGAGACCTTGATAATCTAATAACACCACTAAGGAGATAACAAACATACTTAAAATATACTTTGTCCTCCTAAGAAGTACTTCAAAAGGCAGACTAGCATAAATGTTTATATAGCACATAAATAATATATGCCAATACCATAATTCTGTAGCATAGCACTGTACATATTAAAATTTATTAACAATATGACCTAATTTGCTGACATGACCTAATTTGAAGCCCTGTACTAACCTATTGTCTGCCTAGAACAGTGTATATGTTATGAAGCAAAGAAAAGATTACAGCAGAGAAAGAAATCTTTTATCTTGAAGATCTATAAAATTAGGATGGATAGAGACCCATTTGTTTGGAAGGCTTTAGGCATAACTCTGTCTAGAGCAAAGGAAGAGGAAAGATGACCCAATACTCTCTAGGCCCAATGCTCTCTAACCACAATTAGTGAACAGTGTTAAAAAAAAGAATAGAGAAAGTATTCATTTCCTCAGTTTGACAAGAACAAGATTTCATACTGCATACATTTATGTATTTATTATGGAATTATAGCCTTTGAAAAACTAAATACCACAAATAATGAGGAATTCATTTTACTATAAGCAATAATTAAGTATATGCCCTTAAAATAGCATATCCTATAAGTAGCTGCATATTTGCACCAATCTATTTACTTGAAAACTCATTATTCTCTTTAAATTTTTCCTTCTTATTCTTATGACGATTTTTAAAAAACCATCATCAGGTGGCTTTAAATTATCTTCAAATTCCTCAACATAATTTTTCAAATGATTCATTGAAAACAAAAGTATTTCTAAAATGATGCTACAGAGTACAAAGAAAATTTCTACTATCTAACAGCTTGCACCTTGTTGTGTTTGGCACAGATCATGCTTAATGGGGGTCTGGGCACAAAATATATCTCCTATTTTTTCACAATTTTGATGAATGGCAGAAATATCAACCCAGTTGACCAAGCAAGAAATCTAGATTTGACCTTTTCCCTCCCTTCCACACTCAGTCAATCACCAATGTCTACTGATTGCACTGCCTTAATCTATCATGAATTATTCCTTTCCCAGTTAAGATATGATACAGCCACTACATTGGTTTAGATCACCAGCATTGTTCATCTAGATTATCAGTGAGCATCCTAAGTGGATTCTCTGCCTATTAGTTATTGCTTCCAATACATTCTCCACACAGCTAGTTATTCCTCTAAAGCCCAAATCTGATTATTGTACTCCAATCCACTGTACCTGACTGCTAAGAACCTTTAGAATAAATTACAAACTATGAACTGTGACTTTCATAATGTAGTTACAGCTCTCATTGACCTCCAGCCTAGTCTCAGTCAGAATTCCTCTTCTTTTTGAGAAGAGGAATTCCTCCTCTTCTTGCTCTGTCACCCAGGCTAGAATGCAGTGGCACAATTGTGGCTCACTGCAGCCTTGACCTTCTGGGCTCAAGTGATCCTTCCACCTCAGCCTCTCAAGTAGCTGGGAGTACAGGCAAATGCCACCATGCCCAATTAATATGTTAATTTTTTTTTTTTTTTTTTGAGACAGAGTTTCACTCTTGTTGCCCAGGTTGGAGTGCAGTGGTACCATCTCACCTCACCGCAACCTCTGCCTCCTGGGTTCAAGCAATTCTCCTGCCCCAGCTTCCCAAGTAGCTGGGATTATAGGCACGCACCACCATGCCCAGCTAATTTTTGTATTTTTAGTAGAGATGGAGTTTCACCATGTTGGCCAGGTTCATCTAGAACTCCTGACCTCAAGTGATCTGCCCGCTTAGGCCTCCCAAAGTGCTGGGATTACAGGCATGAGCCACCACACCTGGCTATGTTTAATTTTTTGTAGAGGTGTGGTCTCACTATGTTGCCCAGGCTGGAGAATTCCTCCCTAGCACTGTATGCTTCAGGCATGTTGACCTACTTTTGGTTCCCTGAATATGTCTTTCCGGTTATTCTGTGAGTTTCCACAAACTGTTTCAATTGCCTGAAATACATTCCACCAGCTCATCTCCTTTCCATTTTACTCCCTCCCTCTGACAGGCTAAATCTTATTTGTTCATTCCTTGGGATGTCTTTCCTGCACCCTCAAGACTGGGCCAGGTATCTTCTCTCATGTACTTTCATAAGCATCCTGTTTTTGAAGCACTAAATACACTCTATTGTAGCTGAATATTTATTTCATGGTCTTCCCCAGTAGACTGCAAGTTCCTTGAGAGGAAGACATTCTGTTCACCATACCTCCCTAGCACCTTGCCACATAGTAGGCAATCAATAAATATGTACTGAATTAATAGGAAAACATTTAATCAAAGAAAAGAAGCACCAACACTGGTATACATACAATATAATAATCAAATTATAATCTATGCTATTTCAAGTTCATTTACAAACTGGTTTGGGAGAGCTCTGAAACTCATTTTCTCACAGAATCAATATTAAATGTAGTTGATAACTAGCTACCTCCTGCAAAGCCTATTTAATCTATAATGTAGGTAAACTGTATTATTCACAGTTACTATAGACTCTACTAAATATCAGTAATATTTCTGGGGAAAATGTATTAAGAATTCCAATTTGGTCATAGTTTGAATTAATTATTTCTGGCTGTAGCTCAGGAATAGAAATACACAGTTCCAATTTCCATAGGTGGTTGAGGACAGAAGTTCTATTAGAGAGGGAATGAAAAATGACTAAAAACTCTAGGGAACTGGGGAGGCAAGGATTGGCCTTCTGCTGCCATTAATCTTTGGGAACATTACCTAATTTAGGGACAACTACTTTTCATCTCTTTTCTTTTCCTTCAAGAATCCTAGGAATTAGATGCCAGATTCCTATTGATTGTCAACGCTTCTGACTTCAAACCAGGGTTTGTTTTTTTTTTTTTGAGATGGGAGTCTCGCTCTGTCACCCAGGTTGGAGTGCAGTGGCACCATCTTAGCTCACTACAACCTCCACCTCCTGAGTTCAAGCGATTCTCCTGCCTCAACCTCCCGAGTACCTGGGACTACAGGCACGCACCACCACGCCCGGCTAATTTTTGTATTTTTACTAGAGACAGGGTTTCACCATGCTGGCCAGGCTGGTCTCGAACTCCTGACCTCGTGATCTGCCCACCTTGGCCTCCCAAAGTGCTGGGATTACAGGCAGGAGCCACTGCGCCCGGCCCCAACTAGGGTTTTTTAACCACAGACAAGAAATGATCTAAAAGGTTCTCATATATGTTCTTTTTCCTTAAGCAAGCATTCTGTATTCAGTATTATATACAAAGAAAGCTAAGTAAGCAAACAAGCAAAAAACAAGAGAGTTATTAACTCTAGGAAAAACAACAGTCAAAGAAAAAAATTTAATTATAGCTCAACAGTGAGATGTTTAACAAAGTTATTATACTGTAAACAATGAACACTGATCTAACAAAAAATTATGATCAAACTGAAAATTACGACATGGGAAAATGGAACAAGGAGAGTATATTGAAAATATTTTCTTCCAATCTATGTTTTGCATTTTCATTTTCCTAACAGTATTTTTCATACTACGTATATATATATTTTTTACCACCATGTGTTCAAGTTTTTAATCTCAATTTTTTCTTCAAAGTTTGTGCTTTTTGTATCCTATCTAAAACATTGTCCTACCCAAAAGTTGGGAATATTTTTACATATGTATGCTCCTAAGAATTTTATAATTTTAGCTCTCATATTTAATTCTATGACTCATTTCAAGTTAATTTTTATGTATGGTGTGAAATAATGTTCAAGACTTCTTTTTTTCCTTATGGATATCCAATTGTCTTAGTACCCGTTACTGAAAACTATAATTTCCCTATTGAGTTACCTTGTCTCCTTTCTTAACAGATCAACTGACAATCTATGTGAGGTTCTATTTCTGGACTCTCTTTTTCTGATTCATTAATTAACTTCTTATTAAGTATTTATATAATGTAGTGTGACTCGTTCAAAATTGTTTTGGCTATAGTAAGTCCTTTGTATTGCCACATAAATTTTATATTTAGTGTGTCAATTTATACAAAAAAGACTACAAGGATTTTGATTAACAGCATTGAATATAAAAATTTACAGAGAACTGGCATCTTAACAATATTGACTCTTCTGATTCATGAACATAATCTATCTGTTGTTTATTTAAATTTGCTTTACTTATTCTAAACAATGCTTTGTAGTTTTCAGTAAATATTTTTTGTTGACTTTATTCTAAATTAGTTCATGATTTTGGATGCTATTTCAAATCGTATTTTTAAAATTTCAGTTTCCAATTTTTATTGCCAGTATACAGAACGAGAAACGATTTTTGTATGTTGAACATGAATTCTGTGACCTTGATAAAATCACTCTTCGATTTTCTATGTGGATAATCCTGCCTGTGAATATGGACAATTTTACTTACTGCTTTTTGATATGTACACCTTGTATTTCTTTTTCTAGCCTTAATGCACAGTTAAGACCAGAACCAGAACAATGTTAAAGGGAAGTGATGAGGAAAGGCTCTCTTGTCTTGTTCCTGATCTTAGAGGAAGAGCATCAGTCTTTCTGCATTAAGTATGATGTTAGATGTAAGTTTTCATAAATGCCTTTTATTGTGATAAAGAAGTTCCTTTCTATTCCTGATTTGTTGACAGGTTTTTTCAGGAATGGATATTGAATTTTGTCAAATGCTTACACTGAAATAATCATATGGTTTTCAATTTTTATATTGTTCATGTGATGATTTACAGTGATTAATTCAGTGTTAAACTTTGTATTGCTGGTATACTTTTTAACATACTGGTGGATTCAATTTGCTAATATTTTGTTAAGGACTTTCACATTCATTAAGAACACTGACCTATAGTTTTCTCATTATTTTGTTTGTCTGGTTTTGGTAACAGAGTAATCCTGAAGTTATAAAATTATTTGGGAGGTATTTCTCTTTCGTTTCCTAAGAAATTTTTAGAATTGGTTTTACTTTTTATGTTAAATGTTCAATGGAATATAGCAGTGAAACCATTGAGGCCTCAAATTTTCATTATGATTTTTACTATGAATTAAATTTTTCTAGTTGATACAGGGCTATTTAGGTTTTTAATTTCTTTTTGAGTCAGCTGTGATATTTATGGAATCTATATATTCATATAAATTTTGTTGGCTTTCTTGACATAAAGTTGTTAATGATATTCTCTTATTATCTTTTTAATGCCTATAGGGTCTGTAGTGACAGTCTTTTTATTCTATTTTACTGCTGACATGGGTAAATTACTTTCTTCTCTATTTTTGTTTTAAGTTTTACAAGTTTTATTCGTTCAAAACAATCAGTTTCAAGTTTCTTTTTTTTTGTTTTTTGAGATGGGGTCTCACTATGTCACCCAGGCTGGAATGCAGTGGTGCGATCTCGGCTCACTGAAACCTCCACCTCCCCGGGTTCAAGCAATTCTCCTGGCTCAGCCTCCCAAGTAGCTGTGATTACAGGTGTGTGCCACCGTGCCCGGCTAATGTTTATATTTCTAGTAGAGACGGGGTTTCGCCATGTTTGCCAGGCCTCATATGATCCACCCGCCTTGGCGTCCCAAAGTGCTGGGATTACAGGCATGAGCCACTGTGCCTGGCCCCTTTTACTATCTGACATAAGGTTTGCTTTTTCTGATAAGTATAGCTATTCCTGCTCACTTTAGGTTTCTCTTTGTGTGGAACATCTTTTTCCATCTCTTTGCTTTCAGTCTATATGTATCTTTACAGATGAAGTGAATTTCTTGTAGGCAGCATATAGTTGGGCGATGTTTTTTGTTTTAAAACAATCCATTCAGCCAGTCTGTATCTTTAAAGTGAATACTTCAATCCATTAACATTTAACGTTATGTTTTACATGTGAGGACTGCCATTTTGTTAATTGTTTTATCGTTGTTTTCTATATCATTTGTTCCTTTCTTTCTCTCTTATTTTTTATCATTGTGGTTTGGTGGCTTTCTGTAGTAGTAACATTTGAGTCCTTTCTTTTCCTCATTTGTGTATCTGCTCTACCAATGAGTTTTGTACTTTCATGTGTTTTCATGATGGTGGCATGATGGTAGATACAATTATTTTTTTCCAGGTGTAGGGCTCCTTTAAGTTTTTCTTGTAGGGCTGTTCTAGTGATGATAAATTCCTTCAGTTTTTCCTTGTCTGGGAAATATTTTATTTCTCCTTTACTTTTGAAGGATAGCTTTGTTGGGTATAGTATTTTTGGCTGAAAGCTTTTTTTTTCTTCCTTTCAGCAAATTGAATATATTATCCTAGTGTCTCCTTGCCTGTAAGGTTTCTTTTGAGAAATCTGCTTTTATTCTGTTGAACATTCCCTTATATGTGATTTGATGTTTTTCTCTTGCTGCTTTTAGAATTCTCCCTTTGTCTTTGACTTCTGACAACAATGTGCCTTGCAGACCTTTTCAGGTTGTATCTATTTGATAAGTCTTTGAGCTTCCTGTATCTGGATGTCTAAAGCTCTTGCTAGACTTGGGAAGTTTTAAACTATTACTTAATTAAATATTTTTTCTATGCCTTTGCCCATCTCTTCTCCTTCTGGAATACCCCAAATTTAAATATTTGGACACTTTATGGTATTCCATAGGCTTTCCCCATCCCTTTTTATTCTTTTTTCATCTGACTGATTTTTTTTTTTTTTTTTTTTTTTTTTTTTTTTTTTCTGAGGTGGAGTCTCACTCTGTCACCCAGGCTGGAGTGCAGTGGTGCAATCTTGGCTCACTGCAAGCTCCGCCTCCTGGGTTCACGCCATTCTCCTGCCTCAGCCTCCCAAGTAGCTGGGACTACAGGCACCCGCCACCACGCCCGGCTAATTTTTTTTTTTTGTATTTTTAGTGGAGACAGGGTTTCACCATGTTAGCCAGGATGGTCTTGATCTTCTGACCTCGTGATCCACCCGTCTCGGCCTCCCAAAGTGCTGGGATTACAGGCATGAGCCACCGCACCCAGCCTTTTTTTTTTTTTTTTAAGACAGAGTCTCACTCTGTCGCCCAGGCTGGAATGCAGTGGTGCAATCTTGGCTCACTGCAACATCCGATTCCTGGGTTCAAGCAATTCTCTTGCCTCAGCCTCCCGAGTAGCTGGGATTATAAGCAAGCACCACTACACCTGGCTAATTTTTTGTATTTCTGGTAGAGACAGGGTTTTGCCATGTTGGTCAGGCTGGTCTCGAACTCCTGACCTCAAGTGATCCTCCTGCCTCAGCCTCCAAAAGTGCTGGCGTTACAGGCATCAGCCACTGTACCCAGCTTATTTTTGTATTTATTAGTAGAGATGGGGTTTCACCATGTTGGCCAGACTGGTCTCTAACTCCTGGCCTCAAGTAATCCTCCCACCTCAACCTCTCAAACTGCTGGCATTACAGGCATGAGCCACTGTGCCAGCCAAATGTTTTAATTAATGAATTTTATTTTATTTTACTTTATTTATTTTTTAATTTTTGAGACAGGGTCTCACTTACTCTGTTGTCCAGGCTAGAGTGCAGTGGCATCATAGCTCATTGCAACTTCTGCCTCCTGGGCTAAAGTGATTATCCCACCTCAGCCTCCTGAGTAGTGGGACCACAGACGTGTACCATCACACTGAGCTAATTTTTGCATTTTCAGTAGAGATGGGTTTTTGCCTTGTTGCTCAGGCTGGTCTTGAGTTCCTGGGCTCGAGCAATCTGCCTGTCTCAGCCTCCTGAAGCACTAGGATTACAGGTGTAAGCCACCACACCCGGCCAGATTTTTTATGATTACATTTTATTTCCACTATTGGCTCATAACTGATACTGTGTTTTCTATTTCTAGCATTTCCATTTTACTGTCTTACAATTTTCATACTATTTCTAAAATTCTCCATCTTTTCTTGCATGTTGTTTATCTTTTCCATTTGATGCTTTAACATATTATTCATAGCTATTTTAAAGCCCTTGTCTAATAGTTCTACAATCTGGGTCATTTCTGCATCTGGCTTTATCAGTTGCTTTATCTCTTGGCAATGGTTGTTTTTTTAAATGTCTTTTTTGTTATTTTGCAATTTCTATTGAATGCTAGGAGTTATGTGTAGAAGGATAGTACAGACTGAGGAAATGATAGTTACATCCAGAATTGAGCATGCTTCTTCCTTTGAGGTGATAGTATGGTGGGGGAGGGGACTGAGTGAATGTAGTCAGCGCTGAGTTCTGTTTAGGTTCTCTTGTTACATTTACCTTTGGAGCACCATGAACCTCAAATTCCCCCAGCAATGGGATACTTCTAGCTTGTAATACTGTGTGTCAAGGGTTTTGCTAAGTGTTCCTGCCACATTCTCAGCTTTCAGTAGTCCTGCACGCCTGTAGGATAGTAGGTTGTCTCTCTTTCCCAGTGGTAGATTGATCTTGAAGGTTTCTCAGTGTTAAGTTCATAGTGGGGGTTGGGGGACCTTTTGAGTCTCCTGGTACCAACTCAGCATAAGACAAATTTTTTGCTGCAGCTGAGCCTTGGGGGTGGGACTTTCTTGGTGTTCCTGTCCCCCACCACTAACAAAACTATGTCTTGTAACTGCAGGTGGTGCTAAAGGGGTCTCTGCCTCTCCCCTGGCAGTAACAGATCTCTGTCTTATATCAGTGCAGGGTCCTGAGTCCAACAGGGTTTCCTGCCCACTCCCCAGGGGTAGGCAGCATTTGTCCCTATCCCATCACCAGAAGCAGTCCATCACGGACTAGGCTTTGAGGTTGGAGGAGGGGGTACTCTGCCTCTTCCACAATGGCTTAAGGCTTTTGTTTAGTGTAAGAAAGGGGTATTGAAAATAGGCAGAGTTTTGAACTTCTGCTCCACTAATGGATATGCTCTCAGGACTCCCAGCTAGCACCTGCTAGATGCCAGTGGAAATAAAGCCTGTGAGTGAGTATAAACTCCCCTGTGTCAGGACCACTTTTATTGTGATCTTTTTTCTTTTTTATTTAAATTTTGTTTCTGAAAAAAAATTTGTTCTTTTTTGTTTGTTTTGTCTTTTCCTTTGTTTGTTTTTTATAGAATAGAGACGAGGTCTTCCTCTGTTACCCAGCCTGATCTCGAACTCCTAAGCTGAAGGGACTCTCCCACCTCGGCTTCCCAAAGTGCTGGGATTACAGATGTAAGCCACCATGCCTGAGTGAACATTCATAAAAGCCTAATTCCTTCACTTATAGTAGTGCTAGAACATTAGCTATTTTCTTCATATCCACCTTTATAATAACCACCTCTTCTTCCCCTTCTCCGCCAAAGGAAAAAAAGTTCATATGTTCCATCTCTTCTCTAAACAAACTAGTAAAAAAAGGAAGTTTCCTCTACATAAGAAAAGTCATCTAAAAAAACTTAGTAATAACATCATTTTTTTTTTTTTTTTGAGATGGAGTCTGGCTCTGTTGCCCAGGCTGGAGTGCAGTGGTACAATCTCGGCTCACTGCAAGCGCTGCCTCCCGGGTTCACGCCATTCTCCTGCCTCAGCCTCCCGTGTAGCTGGGACTACAGGCACCCGCCACCACGCCCGGCTAATTTTTTGTATCTTTTAGTAGAGACGGGGTTTCACCGTGTTAGCCAGGATGGTCTTGATCTCCTGACCTCATGATCCGCCTGCCTCGGCTTCCCAAAGTGCTGGGATTACAGGTGTGAGCCACCGCACCCAGCCACAATAACATCATATTTAATGGTGAAAGACTAAATGCCTTCCCCCTAAGATTGGCTACAAGGTAAGGCTGTTCAGTCCTATCATTTCTATCCAAAATTGTACTAGTCTTCCTTCAACGTAATAGGCAAAACAAATAAATAAAAGGCATATATATTACAAGGAAGAAATAAAAATGTCTTTATGTGCAGACAAAATGATCCTATATCTTCTAGAATTAACCAAAAATCCACAAGAACTAATAAAAGGAGTTCAGCAAGGTCACAGAATAAAAGGTTAATATAAGAAAATCGATAATAATTCTATACTTAGCAACGGAAACCTGGAAATTTACATTTTAAAAAATGCCATTTACAGGAGCATAAAAGGACACAAAATACCTATGGATAAATCTAACAAAATGTATTTAAAAAACTAGAGAACATTGTGGGGATAAATTAAAAGTGAACGATACTCTTTTCAGGGACCAGAAGACTAAATATTATTCAGAAGTAAATTCTTCCAAATTAGTCAACAGATCCAACACAATTCCAACAAAATTGTATACACTTAAAATGCTGATTCTAAAATTCATACAGAAAAGCGAAGGACCTACAAAAGACAAAGCAATATTGAAAAGGAATACAGTAGGGTAAACACTACATAATTTCAAGGCTTATTTATTTATTTATTTTTTGGAGACAGAGTCTTGCTCTGTTGCCCAGGTTGGAGTGCAGTGTCGTGATCTCGGCTCACTGCAACCTCCACCTCCTGGGTTCAAGTGATTCTCCTGTCTCAGCCTCCCGAGTAGCTGGGATTACAGGTGTGCACCACCACGCCCAGCTAATTTTTGTATTTTTAGTAGAGATGGGGTTTTGCCATGTTGGTCAGGCTGGTCTCAAACTCCTGACCTCAAGTGATCCACCTGGCTCGGCCTCCCAAAGTGCTGGGATTACAGGCATGAGCCACCGTGCCTGGCCTTCAAGACTTACTATAAAGCTACAGTAATCAAGCCATTGTAGTATAAGGCTGATGAATAGACCAATGAATGAGAATAGAGTTCAGAAACAGACCTACACATACATTGCCAATTGATTTTTGATGAAGGTGCCAAGGAAATTTAAGGAGGGCAAAATAGTCTTCTGTGTTCTGATGAGTGTTGTAACAACTGAAAATCCATATGTAAAATGACAAACCAAAACAAAAATAAAAAAATCAGAACTGCTACCTTTATTTTGTAGCATATAAAAGAATTATATGCCACAAAAATAATAGTTTATAGACCTACATCTAAGTCATCTATCACTTAGCTATGGGATATGTTCTCAGAAATGCATTGTTAAGGGAATGCTGTCATTGTGAGAACATCACAGAGTGTATTTACACAAACCTATATGGTATATGTATTTTTATTTATATATATATTTTTCATATGAAAAACCAAAGGACCTAGCATCATTACTGAATACCAATTATTTCTCCTACTTGATCTGCAATGCAATGTCAAGTGCCATTTATTATGTTTCTATATATGCTCCATTATAATCTTATGAGACCAGTGTTGTATATGTGCTGTTTTGTTGACTGAAATTTGATTAAGTAGCACATGACTGATAACCTAAAGCTATGGCATTTTTAGAAGAAAATATAAGAGGGTATCTTTGTGAACTTAGATTAGGCAAAAATTTCTTAGGACTCAAAATACAAAAAAAAAAAAGGAAGAAAAAAATTGATATACTAGATTGTTTCCAAATTTAAAACTTCTGTTCTTTGAAAGACAATGTTAATAAAATAGAAATCAAATCCATAGACTTGGAGGACATATTTGTAAAAGATATATATATTACAGAACTTGTTTCCAAAATAAAGAGTTCTTATTACCCCATATAAATATGGACTCAATATGAACAGATACTTCACAAAAGAAAATGAATAGACAAAAGGCACCAAAAAACATGCTCAACACCATCAGTCATCGGGAAAAGAAAAATTAAAAGCACGATGAGATGCCACTACATACCGACAATAACGGCTAAAATGAAAAAGATGGCAATACCTAGTGCTGACAAAGATATCAAATGGAACTCTCATACAATGTCAGTAGAAATGCAAAATAATATAGCTACTTTGAAAAACAATTTGGCAGTTTTTTTTATCAAGTTAAATCTATACTTTTATGACTCACCAGTTCTATTTCCAAGTATTTGCTCAAGGAAAATGAAAATATATGACAATACAAAGGCCTGTACATGAATGATTATACCACTTTGACTTACAATAGTCTAAAACAGAAATATTCCAAATGTCCATTAATAGGTGAAGGAATAAAAAAAAAAACAATTTTAGGGGCCAGATGAGGTAGCTCACACCTATAACCCCAGCGCTTTGGGAGGCTGAGGCAGAAGGATCCCTAGAGCCCAGGTGTTCGAAACTGCAGTGAGCTATGATTGTGGCACTGCACTTTAGCCTGGGTGACAGAGCAAGACTCTGTCTCTCAAAAAAAATTTTTTTTAAGTTTTGTTCCCATACATTGGAGGATGTAAGGAAAGCAATAAAAAGGAAAAGTAATAACATATACAACAACCTGAATCAATCTCAAAACCTTTATGCTAAGTGAAAGCAGCCAGACACAAGGCTACATGCTATTGTTCCATTTTTGTGACATTCTGGAAAGTGTAAAACTATAGTGACAGAAAGCATATCTGCGGTTGCCAAGGTATAGTGATGGGTGGAGGGGAAATGCTACAAAGGTACATGGGGGAACTTTTTGGCATGACAGGAATATCTCTATTTTCATGGTACTGATGGTTACCCAACTATACACATTTGTCAAGCCTCATCCAACCATACATTTTATTTTATTTTATTTTAGAGACAGAGTCTTGCTCTGTTGCCAAAGCTGGAGTGCAGTAGCACAATCATAGCTCACTGTAGCCCAGATCTTCTGAGCTAAGCGATCCTCCCTCCTCAGCCTCCCAAGTAACTAGGATGACATGCGCACTACCATGTCTGGACCAACTATACATTTTAAAAGGATAAATTTCACTTTATGTAAATATACCTCAACAATCCTCATCTTAAAAAATTATGTTACAAAAAAAATCTCAGAATCAAGAGGGGTGACACTCGTCAGTATTTACAGGTTCTACCATGGTGGTAAAAACAACTACCACAAATATATGATAAGTTTACTTGACAGTTACACTAATTTTACTAAATTCTAAAATCCTATATTTTTCACTTTTAGACAAACAGAATGTGAGCAAAATTACCTCTGTAGGGTACTGAACATGGAATATCAAAGGAAGATGACTGACAAATAAAAAAAGATTATTTGCAGTAATAATGCAGTAAAACCATGGGAATACTAATAATAAAGATGAATATAGTTCGGGCACGGTGGCTTACACCTGTAATCCCAGCAGTTTGGAAAGCCAAGGTGGGTGGATCACTTGAGGTCAGGAGTTCAAGACCAGCCTGGCCAACATGATGGACCCTGTCTCTACTAAAAGTATTAAAAAAAAATTTGCCAGGCATGGAGGCACGTGCCTGGAATCCCAGCTACTTGGGAGGCTGAGGAAGGAGAATTGCTTGAACCCAGGAGGTGGAGGTTGCAGTGAGCTGAGATTGAGCCACTGCACACCAGTCTGGGCAAAAGAGTAAGATTCCGTCTTTAAAAAAAAAAAAGAAAAGAAAAAAATGAATATATATATAATTTAAATGAGAAAGTATAACGTATAGTATCCTCCCGCATCAAAATATACCTGTATATTGGAAAAGATAAATATATGGTTGGATACAGCATTACTGTTTACTTTGAGTATGTCTGAATTTTTCCATAAAAAAGAGTTAAACAGGCTGGGCATGTTGGCCTGTGCCTGTAGTCCTGGCTACTTGGGAGACTGAGGCAGGAGAATGGCTTGAACCTGGGAGGCGGAGGCTGCAGTGAGCCGAGATCACGCCACTGCACTCCAGCCAGGGTGACAGAGTGAGGCTCCCAACTCAAAAAAAAAAAAAAAAAAAAAGAGTTAAACAATAGTAAAGAAATTCTGCAATATATAAATAACTTGCTTAATTAAAAACAGTAAAAGACATTGAATAATTTGTATGAAGACAAATACATGATGGCCCAGCAAAGAGTACCTTGGCAATAGCAGTTTGTTTAAACATGCGAGTTATCAACCCCATGACTGTCTCCATGGCACCTGAATTTGGAGTTCTCATTATTTTTTCCCACTCTTCAAAGCTGGTATTCAATTCCTATGTGGGAAAAAATAACATTGTTTATGAATATAGCATAACGAACAGAACAAATTAATGCAATCATGAATCATGTTCTACTTTTTTTCCTTTTCTCTATAGAAAGATATAAAAAGAAAATCCCCAAAGATTCCAACATGTTCATTTAAAAACATCAATGCAGAGGTAGGTCAGTCACATTTTCAAAATTATAGAAACCAATGATAAGCTGTGGGTGAAAACAAAGCCCTTTGCTAACAGCATAAATCAAACAATTATAATTTCTTCTTTTTTTTTGAGACAGAGTCTCGCTCGTTGCCCAGGCTGAAGTGCAATCGTACAATCTCGGCTCACCGCAACCTCCGCCTCCCGGGTTCAAGTGATTCGCCTGCCTCAGCCTCCCAAGTAGCTTGGATTACAGGCATGCGCCACCATGCCCAGCTAATTTTGTATTTTTAGTAGAGACAGGGTTTCTCCATATTGGTTAGGCTGGTCTCGAACTCCTAACCTCAGGTGATCTGCCCACCTCGACCTCCCAAAGTGCTGGGACTACAGGCGTGAGCCACCACACCCTGGCCTATAACTTCTTAAGAAGATACATTCTGTAAAGTGAACATAAGAAACATAAGAAAGCAGAGTAGTAAAAATGTATAAAGCAGCTAAGTACTTTTGTAAAAAGATGTGGTTTGATTTAAATAAAGATGGGGAATATTAAATAAAATTAATATTAAGTACAAATATAATCATATGTTGATTCCCTTTTATTTTTCTTTCATACTAATAGATAAGAAAATCAGATTGTTCTTATTTTAGAAGTAACATATTGCTCAATGTTTACAAAATGCTTATAAGCTTTCAAGATAACAATGAAAAACTCTGTTAATAAAGTCATTTTCAGATTTGCAGAAATTTCAGAGAATATATAAGCACTGCAGTCTCCAAAAGTAAACATGGATAAGGATTAGGTAAGGATTAGTAAACTGGTTTTCTGATATACTGAATTTCACGTCTTACAACATGATCACAGAGTTTTAGAATTTCAAGAATAGGGCTGCATGAAGTTATTCTAGAAGAGAGTTATTCATACTTTAAAAAGAAATTCTAGAGCAAGGAACACAATTTCCCTTGCTAATTATTGGGTTTCACACCTTCTATTTAGAATTCTTTTTTTTTTTTTTTTGAGATGGAGTCTCGCTCTGTTGCCCAGGCTGGAGTGCAATGGCGCGATCTCGGCTCACTGCAACCTCTGCCTCCTGGGTTCAAGCTGATTCTCGTGCCTCAGCCTCCCGAGTAGCTGGGATTATGGGCACTCGCCACCACACTCAACTAATTTTTGTATTTTTAGTAGAGACGAATTTTCACCATGTTGGCCAGCTGGTCCCAAACTCCTGATCTCAGGTGATCTGCCCACCTCAGCCTCCCAAAGTGCTGGGTTACAGGTATGAGCCACCGTGCCTGGCCGATATTTAGAATTCTTAATACTACATCTCTGTTGCAATTGAAGTTCTTTTTTCAGCAAAAATACTTTTTTTTTAAACCACTAGGTTACCATATCTTTTTATGTATCTGATGAATAAAATTGAATTCTTCCTGCTTTCTTGCTGAAATACAAAACCAATGTATAGGCTCTATTAATTAAACCTATTTTAAGAAAGCAAACCTTTCCTTCTGTGAAATATGAAATACGTATAATCTTTAATAGTATAATTCAAAATTATTTAAAGTAAGACTTTAAATCAAGCAACGGTTCTCACCTTGGCAGCTGCTGATGGAAGATCAAATGGAATACGCTGTCTGACTTTAGGGGGTAGCTGGGTTAAAACTTCAGTCTTTAATCTTCTAATCATTATGTCACTTAATAGCTGGTGAAGTTCATTAAGATTTGATGCCCCTCTACAATCCCACTGAGGTCTTTTACCAAAATATCTGTTAAAATGAAGACAAAACATGTAGCAAAATTGAATGCTGGAGTTAAGAAAATAATTTATCCAATGTGCTCTTCCTTTTAATGATAAGGAGCCATGACACTGTTTTCATTGATATTTCTGAATGAATATTAGTTTCAAAAAGCTCAGCCTGAAAAACAGTAATGAATAAGATTTGACACTGCTTTAAACTAAAGATGTTAGTGTCTAAGCATACTGTTTACACTGAGTTAATGCAAGGCTGTGATGAACTGATGACTGTGAATTGCACTAGGTCACTGTTTGTATATGGGGGTGTTATTGGCATTTTGAGTGGGCTCACACATGGTGGTGTTTTAGCAGATCTATCCATAAAGTAGGCATGAACTGCCAGTGCATCAGCCAGTCATTATAATAACCAAAACCACCCAGAACATTTTCTGTGCCCTCTAGGAGGAGATATTATCTCCAATAGGGCTGTTAAAGCATAGCAGATTGATTACATAGTGGTCTCTTCTTCCTTTGAAATACTTCTTCCTTTCTAACCCTTTCCTGGATTGACAGCAAAGGGATAAAATAAAAGAACACAAAATTACTATGAAAGAGAGAATGAGAGGAGACATCAGAGAATAAGTGCTTTGAAGAAATATTTAGAAGGCATAATGCAGATAGAAAAGTGGCAACTGACTTGGCAAAGGAAAGGAAGCGATAACTTAAACTGCTTTCAAAAGACAAGTTATTCTCTAGACCTTTCAGAAAATTAGAAGCTCAAAGCACCAAGTACTGTGAACAAATGTTAAGAGAAGGGTTGAAATCTAGTGGATCAATTGAACTTACACATTAGGACAATTGATCCAATAACATATCCCTATCAATGTGACAACCAAAATACCAGCCCATAAAATTCCCAATCATCTCCTAGGGGTCCATACTACCCACTACTGAAAACAGCTGTTAGAGAATAATTCACAAATAAAAAATTCCTGTTAGGTTGGATTATGATTACTAATATTAATAATTTAAGTAACTATCATTTTACTGGATAAAAAATACTGGGTGTATTTTAGCACAAATAGGTGTCAATTTGAGAAATGTGGAACTTGTTAACATTAGCTTTTTAAAAAATAAATATTAAACATAAACAATACACACAATATTAAAAAGATATACTTGTAGCCGGGCACGGTGGCTCACACCCGTAATCCCAGCACTTTGGGACGCCAAGGCGAGCAGATCACGAGGTGAAGAGATTGAGACTATCCTGGCCAACATAGTGAGACCCTGTCTCTGCTAAAAATACAAAATTTAGCCAGGCATGGTGGTGTGCGCCTGTAGTCCCAGCTACTCAAGAGGCTGAGGCAGGAGAATCGCTTGAACCTGGGAAGCAGAGGTTGCAGTGAGCCGAGATCGTGCCACTGCACTACAGCCTGGTGACAGAGCGAGATTCCGTCTCGAGAAAAAAAAAAAAAAAAATTATATACACTTGCATGTAGAGTCAATTACATAACTATAGTGAATGAATGGAATCTACTGTATGATAAAATTATACACATACCATTTAGTTGTCATCAATAAGAAATTTACTTGTTTAAAAAATCTAAGTGCTGTCACTATATAAAAATTTTTAACGGATTTGCTTATAATTGTTATAAATTGAATTGCTGAAACTTGTTCATTAAAATTTTTTGACTTCCTTTAATGCATCATGTCCCCATATTTATATTAAAAATTCACACACTAATAAAAATGGGAAAATACTTGCCAATACCTGTTCTGCATCTATTTTTCCATTCATACACTTAGGTATATTTTGATCACATGGTCACAAAAAAAATCTAACATTCAGAACTACCAATATTGGGAAGAAGTTGGTAGGTGGTGGTTTTTGTTTTATTTTGTTGAAAATGCAGTGTTTGCCATTAAAATGGATTCTTAAGCACACTCTCCACTTATATGAGACATTGTACAGGTGTGCAGTATGCTAGCTGGAGGCCTTTTGGTATGACTGCTACATGCTGGCAAAGACAACACACAAGTGTCTTCAAACAGGCTAACCACATAGGCCACACTTGCCTCCTGCAGAGTACCAACAGTTGTACTCCCAAAATGCAGATCTGTTTTGAAGTCTGAGCAATCTATTTTCAGTGTGTCATAGTGCCAGGACCTGGTCTGTAACAGTGAGGTTTCCTCACTGCTCCAGGGGAGGGTACACTATTGAGAGAAGTTTCAGCTAGTTGCCTCCTGGGTCTTATGCCACTAGTTGATCCTAAGCGCCATACGCCTGGTATGAACCATGGTTCAGAGGAATTATTTCTTGTTACCCACTCTCCCCACCCACATCTCTTTCATCTAGAGCTTCGAATGCTAGTGGTGGCGTTTGTTCTAAAGAGTGGTGACAATATCACATTTGCCAAAACCCCAGCCTCATGTTTGGGGTGCAAAGGGGAAATAAGAGGGATTAGGGAGGACTAGAAGAGGTGCCACCTGTGAACCTTTAGTCTCTTTAAATTTGCTGAATTTGAAGAATTTGCCCAACATCTCATGGATGGTAATAGTGGTGCTGAGATTTGAACTTGGGCAGTCTGACTCCAAAGTCTTGCTTTACTAAAAGCCAACTTTTACCTAATAATATAAAAATTATATTAAATATATTTCTTGGGATTATTTTCCTATGCTATTTACACACTATTTTGTGTGTGTGTCTGTGTGTGTGTGTGTGTGTATTGGGGGCAGCTACACAAAAGCAGGAGATTCTGGGACTAGGAAACATTCCTAACTTTAGGTTTTGGCCTTTATTTTTCTTAATTCTCAATTCCTACATATATAAAATGGGAAGATCCACTGTTTGGGGGATGGTTGAATAAACTGTGGGGCATGCCAACTATGGATTATTAAGCAACTATTCATAAGAATCACTTAGATCTTTATGTAAGGGGTAAGATGAATGTCGAAGACATATGTTAAATGATAAATGCAAGTCTCAGAGTAATATGTTGGGTATGAAGGATTATGTAGTATGTGTGTAGATGTGTGTACATATGTATGTCTGTATAATAATGGAAACAGTTCCAGAAGAATACACATCAAGATATGATACATTGCTTACCTTCGGGGTCATAGTTAAAGAGACCGAAAAGTTTATGTGAAAAACTGGGGTTTTGTTACCCCATTTTGTTTTCACTTTGTCTATCTGAAAGTTTACAATAAGCAAATAATGCTTTTGTAATTAAAATTCAATGACGTAAAAAGAATCTTAAAAAAAAAATACCTTCAATAGCTCCCACTTCATAGCATTGGTCTCCAAAGTGTGGGGATGGGTAGACTCCAGGGGCGTTCAAGTCAACCCACTGAGGGGCAGAAGGAACTTCCTCTACATATTGTATTCTTATCTCAGCTTTCTAAATTAGCTTCTCTTTCATGTAAGTTTTAAAATATACATAATGCTTAGAATAGTAACATGAATATAATTCATGCATTGGCAGTATGCTAAAAAACAATGCTTTAAAATGGGGTGTATACAGAGTTGAGAAGAGGGGCAAGTGCCTAGCAGGCATGGGCACAACTTGACTGACAGAATTGGCCAGTAAAGATACAATGAGCCCTTTTTAGAGTTAGACACTTTTGTTACTTAAACAGAATTACGAATAAAAAGTGAAGTACAAGTATGAGTCTATAATGAAAAAAACACAAGTTACACAAAACAAAAAATTTATGAATGCTTACAGATGTTCCTAAATCCAGAAAAATAACACTTTTTAATTAACCACTTATCACATCTATAATGTTTTTTCAACATTGTCCACTGCTTACGCTTTGACTGCCTCTTCAGGTGACAATAACTTTGTAATATTTGAGAAATAGGATACTTCAGTCTTTACTCAAGCATGGATGATCGAATTTTGTTGTTTATTAATGATAATTTTTTAAAGTTTATTTCAAGTTTATAACTTACTGTCATACTCTGTGTGTGTACATATATTTCTAATTATAATCAAATTTGAAAAAAATCTCTATCAAATTTCTGTCAAATATAAGCTATAAGAATTGAAAGAATTATTCGCAGATTATCCTCTGGCTCTCTACATTTCAACCTTGCTTCTCTTCCAGTACTCACATGTTCCCAGCATCTGGCACCATAAGACACGTTCGCACTGCAATATGTCCACTCACCCATTACCAGGATTATTTCTGGAAGCCATTCCTATACTAGGTTGGCTAGCAATAACCTAACTAAATACATAAATATAACCCACTAAATCCAAACCAAACATACCGCTAATATAATTTCTTCTTAGCCTGATCCCAACAACACTTGGTGATAACTCCACCATCACAAAACACAAGGAAAAATATGAGAAGAGGAAGATGTGCTGAAAAGAGATCTTTTAATATATTGAAAGTGTCTACTTCTATAAATTTGACAGGGACATATGATCCTGTGAAAAGTGCCAAAACTCCCTCCTAGGGTCTTGAAATGGCCTAAAAAGTGAGTGATTCTTTTTTTTCCCCCCAAGAGATGGGTTCTCACTATGTTGCCCAGGCTAGAATACAGTGGCCATTCACAGGCACAACCATAGTGCACTGCAGCCTCGATCTCCTGGGCTCAAGTGATTATCCTGCTTCAGCGACCTGAGTAGCTGGGACTACAGGCACATGCCACCAGGCCAAGCTAAAAGTGAAAGATTCTGAAGATTAAGGTCCATAGTTGCATGGGAAGGAAAGAAAATTATCAAACAAATTTGTAAATGCATTATCAAAGAGGTAAAGTGCATAGAACAAAGAGAAAAGGTGTAAATGAATAAGAAAAATATGTTTAAGGACAAAGTATAAGCAGTATGCTTTGGGGGTAGGTTTAAAACAAAAGGATACTTAATTCCTAACAAATTAAAATTAGCAACAACCAAAAAATTGTAAATGCCCCTAAAGACATTATGAAACATGAACTTTCTTTTGAGCTTAGAATAATTATTTTCTCATTCAGTTTTACAGAGTAAGTAAAAATTCATTTATTCTTTTCTAAATTGAAAGAATAAACATACACCTTCTAATCTCCTTTTGATCATATATAATTTAAAAAAGGCATTTCCCAGTAGCATTTAACATTAGCTTATGATGATGAAACAGGAAGTTTATGGCCAAGAACACATACACATGCAGAGTTAACTTTTGACTTCGGAAATCACCCTCTGATTTTTTAAAGTTAGGTTCTCTTGTGCCTCTTGTAGCAATCCTTTCCTCTCATCCTTGGCTCCTGGCAACCATTAATCTGTTTTTTGCCTTAGTAGTTCTGCACATTCTGGAATGTTATGTAATATAAATAGAATTATGCAGTAAGTAGCCTTTTAAATCTTATTTCTTTCACTTAGCATATTGCATTTGAAAGTTATATATGTTATTGGGTATATTAATAGTTCATTGCTTTTTATTGTCAAGTAATACATTCCAATGTATGGCTATATCACAATTTCTGCAATCACATTAGTTGAAGGACATCTGGATTATTCCAGTTTTAGGTGATTATAAATAAAGTTACTATAAACAGCTGCATACAGATTTCTGAGTGAACATATGTTTTCATTTATCTTTACTAAATACCCAGCAGTAGGATTTCTGATTTGTATTGTCAGTGTATGCCATAATGTTTCCAAAGTGGCTGAACATTTTGCATTCCCAGCAGCAATGTAAGCAATGTAATTCCCAGCAGAAAGTTCCAGTTGTTCGGTAACCTTGCCACCATTCTAATGCACGTGTACTGGCACCTCACTGTGATTTTAACTCACATTTCTCTAACGACTAAGGTCTGGGGCATTTTTTCATGTGCTTATTTGACTTCTGTATATCGCCTTAGGCCAAGCGCCTTTCTAAATCTTTTAACTGTTTTTAAAATTATTTTGTTTTCTTATTACTGAGTTTTGGGTTTGTTTTTTTTTTTTTTTTGAGACAGAGTCTCATTCTGTCGCCCAAACTGGAGAGCAGTGGCACGATCTCAGTTCACTGCAATCTCCACCTGCCAGGTTCAAGCGATTCTCCTGCCTCAGCCTCCTGAGTAGCTAGGACTACAGGTGTGTGCCACCATGCCGGGCTAATTTTTGTATTTTCTTATTTAGTAGAGATGGGGTTTTGCCATGTTGGCCAGGGCGGTCTCGAACTCCTGACCTCAGGTGATCTGCCCACCTTGCCTCCCAAAGTGCTGGGATTACAGGTGTGAGCCACCCTGCCTAGCTGAGAATTTTTAATATATTATTTTAAAAATTCCTTCTGTGTACTTATAAATTTATATATTCCTTTATCAAATATGTAGTTTACAATTTTCTCTCCAAGTTTATGGCTTGTCTATTCACCTCTTAACAGTGTTGGGGAGAGACATTTTAAGTTCTGATGAGGTGAAATTCATCACTTTTGTCTTTTATCGTTCATGAAGTTTGTGCCCCATCTAAAAAAATCCTTACCTAACCCAAAGTCCCAAATATACAATCCATTTATCATTAAATTTTGCATATTGTGTAAGATATGGTTTGGGTTTCTTCTTCTTTTCACATATGGATGTCCAATTGTTCCAAGAGCGTGTGTTGAAAAGACTAGCTTTTCTCCAGTGAATTGTCTTGCATATTGTCAAAAATCAATTGATCACTTATATGGGTCTATTTCTAGATTCTATATGTTCCAGTGATTTACATGTGTCTCCTGATTGACGACTGTAAAGAAAAATAGTGTGAATCTTATTCTTTTCTTCTTTTTCAAAGTTCTTTTAAAAAAGGAACTTTGTCTTTGCATATAAATTTTAGATTTAAAATGTCAATTTCTACAAAATCTTGGGTTTGATTGTTATTGCACAGAATCCACTGAACAATTTGAGGGAAACTGCCATTTAAAAAATATTGAGGCCAGGCACGGTGGCTCATGCCTGTAATCCCAACACTTTGGGAGGTCAAAGTGGGAGAATTGCTGGAGGCCAAGAGTTCGAGACCAGCCTGGGCAACATAGCAAGACCCAATCTCTATAAAAAATGAAAAACAATTAGCTGAGTGTGGTGTTGTGCTCCTGTAGTCCTCCCTACTTGGGAGGCTGAGAGAGGAGGATTGCTTGAGCCCAGGAGGTTGAGGCTACAGTAAGCTATGATTGTGCTACTGCACTTCAGCTTGGGTGACCAAGCAAGATCATGTCTCTTAAAAAAATTTTTGTTGACCAGGCGCAGTGGCTCACACCTGTAATCTTAGCACTTTGGGAGGCCGAGGCAGGTGGATCACCTGAGGTCAGGAGTGTAAGACCAGCCTGGATAACATGGCGAAACCCCGTCTCTACTAAAAATACAAAAATTAGCTATGAGTGGTGGCGGGCACCTGTAATCCCAGCTACTTGGGAGGCTGAGACATGAGAATTGTTTGAACCTGGGAGGCACAGGTTGCAGTGAGCCAAGATCGTGCCACTGCACTCCAGCCTGGGCAACAAACTCTGTCTCAAAAAAAAAAAATTTTTTTTTTTTAGTCTCCCTGTCCACAGACATGGTATACCACTCCATTCATTTAAGTCTTCTTTTATTTTTCATTAGTGTTTTGCAGGTCTTGTAAGTTTAACTTTATAAACAATTATAAACAAATTATCAAACTGTTTTCCAAAATGGTTGTAGTATTTTGCTTTCCAACCACATAAGTTTAACAATGAAACAGTTTGACACATGATAGAATTGGGGGAAAATTTACGACACTCTGTTCTTATATCAAATAATAGTGCCTTGCAAATGTAACAGAAGGTTTAGTTCTGGTTTATCATCCAAGAAGAATATTATAGACTAGACAAGATTTAGAAAGGGGACACAATCTAATTGTTAACATAACAGAGGGAGATAATGGAGTGTGGAAGTTAGAGGAGGATACATTGAAAAACTGAAATTATTCACAGTGAAATGATGATGACAGATTACAAATAGAATTGACAAAGAACAGCCCAGATAAACAGAACACAAACTTGCTCACTAAATACTGAACTATCAAAGTGCTCTGAAAGTGGAATAAAGGTATCATCATGAAAAGAGTAGAATGTAAATTACAAAGTAATTGGAGATCATCCCATCTGTCAAAAGAGGGACAATTTGATGATCAATAAGGATTATAAATAAAATTGATTAAAAAAAACATGAGTTAAAAACTCTCAAATACTCAATAAACTAGAATTAGAAAGGGTCTTTCCTCACCTTGATTTTTTCTCTTTTTTTTTGAGATGGAGTCTTGCTCTGTCACCCAGGCTGGAGTGCAGTGGTTCGATCTCGGCTCACTGCAACCTCTGCCTCCTGGGTCCAAGTGATTCTCCTGTCACAGCCTCCTGAGCAGCTGAGATTACAGGCATGCACCAGCCACCTCCAGCTAATTTTTATATTTTTAGTACAGATGGGGTTTCGCCATGTTGGCCAGGCTGGTCTCGAACTCCTGACCTCAGGTGATCCGCCCACCTCGGCCTCCCAAAGTGCTGGGATTATAGGCATGAGCCACTGTGTCTGGCCCTCATCTTGATTTTTTTTTTATTATTATTATACTTTAAGTTCTAGGGTACATGTGCACAACGTGGAGGTTTGTTACATATGTATACATGTGCCATGTTGGTGTGCTGCATCCATTAACTCATCATTTAACATTAGGTATATCTCCTAATGCTATCCCTCCCCCCTCCCCTCACCCCACAACAGGACCCGGTGTGTGATGTCCCCTTTCCTGTGTCCAAGTGTTCTCATTGTTCAATTCCCACCTATGAGTGAGAATATGCGATGTTTGGTTTTTTGTTCTTGCGATACTTTGCTGAGAATGATGGTTTCCAGCTTCATCCATGTCCCAACAAAGGACATGAACTCATCATTTTTTATGGCTGCACAGTATTCCAAGGTGTACATGTGCCACATTTTCTTAATCCAGTCTATCATTTTTGGACATTTGGGTTGGCTCCAGGTCTTTGCTATTGTGAATAGTGCCGCAATAAACATACGCGTGCATGTGTCTTTATAGCAGCATTATTTATAATCCTTTCGGTATATACCCAGTAATGGGATGGCTGGGTCAAATGGTATTTCTAGTTCTAGATCCTTGAGGAATCGCCACACTGTCTTCCATAATGGTTGAAACAGTTTACAGTCCCATCAACAGTGTAAAAGTGTTCCTATTTCTCCACATCCTCTCCAGCACCTGTTGTTTCCTTTTTAATGATCGCCATTCTAATTGGTGTGAGATGGTATCTCATTGTGGTTTTGATTTGCATTTCTCTGATGAGCAGTAATGATGAGCATTTTTTCATGTGTCTGTTGGCTGCATAAATGTCTTCTTTTGAGAAGTGTCTTTTCATATCCTTTGCCCACTTGTTGATGGGGTTGTTTGTTTTTTTCTTGTAAATTTGTTTAAAATGTAAGACTTATACCCTGAAAGCTACACAACGTTGTAGGATTTCTTTTTTAATTAAATAAATGGAAAGACATTACTGTTCATGAATTTGAAAACTTACTATTATAAAGATGCTAAACTCCCAAAGTTAATCTACAGAGTCAATGCAATCTGTATCAAAATTCCAGCTGACTTCTTTGCTGAAGTTGACAAGCTGATACAGAAATTTACATAAAAATGCAAGTGACACAGAATAGCCAAAACAACCTTGAAAAAGAACAAAGTTGAAGGACTTAAACTTGCCAACTTTGAAAATAAAGAGCACTGGACACCACTGTAAGTTGCTAACAAAACAACTTATTACATTGAAAATTAATAAATGAGAAGGAAAAAATTTATCCTGCCTTTCTTAAGCAAACTGAACCAGTGAATGTCCACATAATAAATTATGATGAGGTTTTATTTTAAAGAGGCATGCCAACTATTTTTTTTTTTTTGAGATGGAGTCTCCAGGCTGGAGTGCAGTGGCGTAATCTTGGCTCACTGCAAGCTCCGCCTCCCAGGTTCACGCCATTCTCCTGCCTCAGGCTGTAGCTGCGACTACAGGTGGCTGCCACCATGCCTGGCTAATTTTGTTTTTGTATTTTTAGTAGAGATGGGGTTTCACCATGTTAGCCAGGACGGTCTTAATCTCCTGACCTCATGATTCACCCACCTCAGCCTCCAAAAGTGCTGGGATTATGGGTGTAAGCCACCGCACCCGGCCATGAGGCAGGCCAACTATTAAATGAAGAAAGTGTGTTAGAATATCACCATTCTGCAATGTCCAAAGGCTTAATAATGTACTGAACATTCACAGCTGCTAACATCATAAAAAGAGAGGCTTTAGATATCTCCTAACAGAAGAAAACATCACTACAAAGGAGAATTGTCTCCAAATATTAGAAGTTTCTAGATCTAAATACGAACATGGAAATACAGAGGACAAAGGAACATGTTAAACAACACCATGAGGATGCAGGCAGCAGAATCTAGATTACAAAAACAATTTAGATTCTTCCACAATGGAAAAATAAATAAATAAAACAAGGAAATAAAAGAGAAACCCAAGACTTCAGTGACATCTATCATTTGCTGTATGTGAGCCTTATTTGGGTACTGATCTATATGAACCACAGGGAAAAAACTAAAAAGAACCCCAAAAAACAGTAAAATTATGTATTCACAAAACAACTGGAAATTTCAACCTTTACTTCATTTTTTATAACATAAAAAGTGCATTTTAATTATGTAAAATTAAATATGTTTTATGTGTGTGTGCATGTTTGTGCTTTTCCATAGGTTACTGAGGTACAGGTGGTCTCTGGTTACATGAATAAGTTCTTTAGTGGTGATTTGTGAAATCTTGGTGCACCCATCACCCAACCATTTACTGCATTTTAAATGCAATCAAGGGATTTAATGCAATTAATTTTAATTTTTAAGGTATAATAATGGTATTATAATTAATTACTTTTTAAATGGGGATTAAAATTTATAGTTTTTTTTAAATTTTACTTTTAGTTCCGGGATACATGTGCAGAATGTGCAGGTTTGTTACATAGGTAAACGTGTGCCATGGTGGTTTGCTGCACCTATTAACCCATGACTTAGGTATTAAGTCCTGCATAATTATTTTTAAGAACAGTCCCAGCCAGGCATGGTGGATCATGCCTGTAATCCCAGCACTTTGGGAGGCTGAGGCGGGCAGATCATGAGGTCAGGAGATTGGGACCATCCTGGCCAACACGGTGAAACCCCGTCTCTAATAAAATACAAAAAATTAGCCAGGCGTGGTGGTGCACACCTGTAGTCCCAGCTACTCAGGAGGCTGAGGCAGGGGAATTGCTTGAACCTGGGAGGTAGAGGGTGCAGTGAGCAGAGATCACGCCACTGCACTCCAACCTTGCAACAGAACAAGACTCCATCTCAAAAAAAAAAAAAAAAAAAAAGAACAGTCCTTCCTTACTCTTTAGAGACATATGTGAAACATTTTATAGATAAAATACAATCTCTAGGATTTCCTTCAAAATAATATGGAGTAGAAGAGGTAGATGGGAGCATAGCAAAAATAAAACTGGTCATGAGATAATCATTGTTGAAGCTGGGTAATGAGTACATGGGGGGTTCATTATACTATAGGATGTACTTTTGTATATGTTAATTTTTTCCATAATAAAATATTTAAAATAAACTACGAAATAAAAGTCATGAAATCCAGGAATGTGAGGATCCAACAGAGCAGAATGGCCCAAGGAAATTCAGGGTGACAGCTTTCTGCCATGCCTAAAGAAAAATCGGTTTAGACTGGAGCATAACAGAAGGCTGTGGGAGGAAAATCTCCAGGAAAACGAAAAAAGATTATTTTATGTGCTTATAAGACATGTTGGAAGTTGACAGATTGGTTGGAGTCTTTCAGTGAAAAAGCAGCAATAGCTATATAGAAAACCAAACAGATGGGAAAAAAATGAATTATAAGGTAAACAAAAAGTTGACCAAGAAAGGAACAGTCAACTGCTTGATTTAGTAGAGAATAATATTAATTTATTTAGTCCATTAATTTAATACACTTAGTCAATAATATAAAACTGGACACTGAATTACCAAATAATTCAAATACTGGAAGGAGAACAGAAGAAAAGGGGTGTCAAAGGGTGTTTATACTCTTGTCTTTTCACTGTTTAGTTATGTGATTTGACAAGTTACTTAACCGTTCCAAATACAGCTTAACCTTTCCAAATACAGCTTCCTCATCTATAAAATGGACATACTATCATCTGCCTTGTAGGATTGTTAAAGGAATTAAAGATAATACATCTAAAACACATGGCATAGTATCATATATAAAATATAATCATATAGCCAATAAAAATTATGTATTTTAGTTACTGATATCAAAAAATGTCCTAAGATAGTATTGATAAAGACATATTACAGAAAAGTGTGTACAATATGATCTTATTTATATAAAATTGCTTATCTATCAATTCATCCTTCTTTATGTACTTAAGTAGAGAAGCTGTCTAGAGGGAAAGTTACGAAAGCACTTCAATTGACTTTTAATTTTTTTTAGTTAAAGCCGATTTTTATTATTATTATTATACTTTAAGTTCTAGGGTACATGTGCACAACGTGCAGGTTTGTTACATAGGTTTACATGTGCCATGTTGGTTTGCTGCACCCATGAACTCGTCATTTACATTAGGTATTTCTCCTAATGCTATCCCTCCCCCAGGCCCCCACCCCCCAACAGGCCCCCATGTGTGATGTTCCCTGCCCTATATCCAAGCATTCTCACTGTTCAATTCCCACATAAGAGTGAGAACATGTGGTGTTTGGTTTTCTGTCCTTGTGATAGTTTGAGAATGATGGTTTCCAGTTTCATCCACGTCGCTGCAAAGGACATGAACTCATCCTTTTTATGGCTGCATAGCATTCCATGGTGTATATGTACCACATTTTCTTAATCCAGTCTATCATTGATGGACATTTGGTTTGGTTCCAAGTCTTTGCTATTGTGAATAGTGCCACAATAAAGATATGTGTGCATGTGTCTTTATAGCAGCATGACTTATAATCCTTAGAGTATATATCCAGAAATGGGATCACTGGGTCAAATGGTATTTCTAGTTCTAGATCCTTGAGGAATCGCCACACTGTCGTCCACAATGGTTGAACTAGTTTACACTCCCACAAACACTGTAAAAACATTCCTATTTCTCCACGTCCTCTCCAGCATGTGTTGTTTCCTGACTTTTTAATGATTGCCATTCTAACTGGTGTGAGATGGTATCTCATTGTGGTTTTGATTCGCATTCCTCCGATGAGCAGTGATGATGAGCATTTTTTCATGTGTCTGTTGGCTGCGTAAGTGTCTTCTTTTGAGAAGTGTCTGTTCATATCCTTTGCCCACTTTTGGCTGGGGTTGATTTTTTCTTGGAAATTTGTTTAAGTTCTTTGCAGATTCTGGATATTAGCCCTTTTTCAGATGGGTAAATTGCAAAAATTTTCTCCCATTTTGTAGGTTGCCTGTTCACTCTGATGATAGTTTCTTTTGCAGTGCAGAAGCCCTTTAGTTTAATTAGATCCCATTTGTCTATTTTGGCTATTGTTGCCATTGCTTTTGGTGTTTTAGTCATGAGGTCCTTGCCCATGCCTATATCCTGAATGGTATTGCCTAGGTTTTCTTCTAGGGTTTTTATGGGTTTAGGTCTAACATGTAAGTCTTTAATCCATCTTGAATTAATTTTTGTATAAGGTGTAAAGAAGGGATCCAGTTTCAGCTTTCTACACATGGCTAGCCAGTTTTTCGAGCATCATTTATTAAACAGGTAATCCTTTCCCCATATTTGTTTTTGTCGGGTTTGTCAAAGATCAGATGGTTGTAGATGTGTGGTGTTATTTCTGAGGCCTCTGTTCTGTTCTATAGCTCAATATATCTGTTTTGGTACCAGTACCATGCTGTTTTGGTTACTGTAGCCTTACAGCATAGTTTGAAGCCAGGTAGCATGATGCCTCCAGCTTTGTTCTTTTTGCTTAGGATTGTCTTGGCAATGCGGACTCTTTTTTGGTTCCATATGAACTTTAAAGTAGTTTTTTCCAATTCTGTGAAGAAAGTCATTGGTAGCTTGATGGGGATAGCATTGAATCTATAAACTACCTTGGGCAGTATGGCCATTTTCATGATATTGATTCTTCCTATCCATGAGCATGGAATGTTCTTCCATTTGTTTGTGTCCTCTTTTATTTCATTGAGCAGTGGTTTGTAGCTCTCTTTGAAGAGGTCCTTCACATCCTTTGTAAGTTGGATTCCTTTGTATTCTCTTTGTAACAATTGTGAATGGGAGTTCACTCATGATTTGGCTCTCTGTTTGTCTGTTATTGGTGTATAGGAAGGCTTGTGATTTTTGCACATTGATTTTATATTGTGAGACTTTGCTGAAGTTGCTTATCAGCTTAAGGAGATTTTGGGCTGAGACAGTGGGGTTTTCTAAATATATAATCATGTCATCTGCAAACAGGGACAATTTGACTTCCTCTTTTCCTAACTGAATACCCTTTATTTCTTTCTCTTGCCTGATAGCCCTGGCCAGAACTTCCAACAATATGTTGAAGAGGAGTGGTGAGAGAGTGCATCCTTGTCTTGTGCCAGTTTTCAGAGGTAATGCTTCCAGTTTTTACCCATTCAGTATGATATTGGCTGTGGATTGATCGTAAATAGCTCTTATTATTTTGAGATGCATTCCATCAATACCTAGTTTAGTTAGAGTTTTTGGCATGAAGGGCTGTTGAATTTTGTAGAAGGCCTTTTTGCATCTGTTGAGATAATCATGTGGCTTTTGTCATTGGTTCCGTTTATGTGATGGATTACATTTATTGATTTGCGTTATGTTGAACCAGGCTTGCATCCCAGGGATGAAGCTGACTTGATCGTGGTGGATAAGCTCTTTGATGTGCTGCTGGATTCAGTTTGCCAGTATTTTATTAAGGATTTTCGCATCGATGTTCATCAGGGATATTCGTCTAAAATTCTGTTTTTTTGTCATGTCTCTGCTAGGCATTGGTATCAGGATGATGCTGGCCTCATAAAATGAGTTAGGGAGGATTCCCTCTTTTTCTATTGATTGGAATAGTTTCAGAAGGAATGGCACGAGCTCCTCTTTGTAATTCTGGTAGAATTCCCTGTGAATCTGTCTGGTCCTGGACTTTTTTTGGTTTGCAGGCTATTTTTGCCTCAATTTCAGAGCCTGTTATTGGTCTATTCAGAGATTCAACTTCTTCCTGGTTTAGTCTTGGGAGGGTGTATGTGTCCAGGAATTTTTCCATTTCTTCTAGATTTTCTAGTTTATTTGTGTAGAGGTGTTTATAGTATTCTCTGACGGTAGTTTGTGTTTCTGTGGGATGAGTGATGATATCCCTTTTATCATTTTTTATTGCGTCTATTTGATTCTTCTCTCTTTTCTTCATTAGTCTTGCTAGTAGTCTATCAATTTTGTTGATCTTTTCAAAAAACCAGCTCCTGGATTCATTGATTTTTTGAATCATTGATTTTGGTTTTTTGTGTCTCTACCTCCTTCAGTTCTGCTCTGATCTTAGTTAAACTATTTCCTGCCTTCTGCTAGCTTTTGAATGTGTTTGCTCTTGCTTCTCTAGTTCTTTTAACTGTGATATTAGGGTGTCGATTTTAGATCTTTCCTGCTTTCTCTTATGGGCATTTAGTGCTATAAATTTCCCTCTACACACTGCTTTAAATGTGTCCCAGAGATTCTGGTACGTTGTGCCTTTTTTCTCATTGGTTTCAAAGAACACCTTTATTTCTGCCTTCATTTCATTATTTACCCACTAGTCATTCAGGAGAAGACTGTTCAGTTTCCATGTAGTTGTGCAGTTTTGAGTGAGTTTCTTAATCTTGAGTTCTAATTTGATTGCACTGTGGTCTGAGAGACAGTTTGTTGTGATTTCTTTTACATTTGCTGAGGAGTGCTTTACTTCCAATTATGTGGTCAATATTAGAGTAAGTGTGATGTGGTGTTAAAAAGAATGTATATTCTGTTGATTTGGGGTGGAGAGTTCTGTAGATGTCTATTAGGTCTGCACTGTGTTCAAGTCCTGGATATCCTTGTTAATCTTCTGTGTCGCTGATCTGTCTAATACTGACAGTGGGGTGTTAAAATTCTCCCATTATTATTGTGTGGGAGTCTAGGTCTCTTTGTAGCTCTCTAAGGACTTGCTTTATGAATCTGGCTGCTCCTGTATTGGGTGCATATATATTTAGGATAGTTAGCTCTTCTTGTTGAATGGATCCCTTTACCATTATAGTAATGGTCTTCTTTGTCTCTTTTGATCTTTGTTGGTTTAAAGTCTGTTTTATCAGACACTAGGAGACTTTTACTTTTTTAAGAAAATGTTTTTTCTATGTGTGGTTTGTTAAAAATAAGTATGAATAACTTTCCAAAATGAAACAAACTATCTTTAAATCAATAAAAGTAAAGGAAATGAAACAACTTATAAAGACAATGTTAATGCATGGGACAAGGCATTCCTAAGAGAAAATTAGCAGATGATAGCATTCATTACATGTAAGATAGATAAAACTATGTAAAAATAATTAGATCTATAGACAAGAGTAGAAATAAAAAATGAAAACAGTTTACTTATTAGTGTAGTAGAATTATGGTATTTTTCCTTTCCATTTTTATTGTTATAGTGCTTAATACATAAGTACATATATTTTAAAACTTCTTACTCATATTAAGCCAAAATCTACCTCCCTATTAAGTTCCACTGCTTGATACTAGTTTTGCTCTCTGAGGCCACAAAGACAGAAGTCTAATTCTTTTAGAACATGACAGATCTTTAAATATTTAAAAACCTGCTCCCCTTAGGGCTTCTCGTTTTCAAATTCCTGTAGGCTTCATAAGATCAAGTACTATGTCTTATTCATCTTTGTATTGCCGGCAGCTCTGAAATAATGTCTTAAATATAGTAGGCAATCAATAACATTAGACATTTTTGAACTGAATATGAGATTCCTCTCATTATTCTGGTCACCCTTTTCCAGATATGTTTTCATTTGTTAAAATGCTTCTTAAAACATGGCTTCTAGTTCCCTCTTAGTTCCTCACACTCATTGTCTTCAATGACCCTCTAAAACCTACTCCAACTATCCCTATGGTTACAACCAGGTCCTAAGAAACCGTTCTACTTGGTAAATTGAGACATTCTACTCTCTACTTACCCCATCCTTCGAAGGTGCTTGTTCATTCATACTCACTATGTCTTTACTATTGCATCAATACATTTCAGTCAACTGACTCCTCTAATTTCCAAATCCATTATATTTTTTCTGTCTTCACATCTTTCCTCAGCCCTGTTGATTTCTGAGTTCATACATTACCTTTGTTCTTATGAATATAGCTTAAGTTCCCTTGTCCCACAGTCCATGCATCATAAGCTGTTGAAAAAATCCAATCTTGAATGGATCCAACCTCAGGATCAAAAAGGCCTGAAGCCTTTTCCATGCCTGTATCCAGGCTGCTGGGTGTGGCTGGAGAAATTGTACCTTAGAGAAAACTGGTTCCATTACAAATCTGCAGTTGCTGATCTCAAATGATTACTAGAGCTGTTAACAATCCTACCACACTAATCTCATTCTCATTTGGTAAAATTTCAAACCACATCAACTTTCATGAAACCTTTAACCCTCTATTTTTCCATTTCTCTGAACCTATGATTGTCCTTCCCATTCCACAGAGAAAATATAAACTGTACAATGCAAACTCTCAACTTCCTGCCATCCCCGAAAGTACAGTATATTTCCAATGATATAATGACATGCAACCATAATGTATACCATTTATGTATATGAAAAAAAGACAAAAACGGAAAGTACAAAACAATGTTTATGCTTATATTACAATCTTTTTAAAACAATGAATTTGCCTGAATATGCACACAGCTTCTGAGGGACGATTAAAAACTACATACAGTTGCCTATAGGGAGAACTTAGGTAAAAGGGATTTTTCAATGTGTATACTCTTCCATAGGTTAGAATTTTGAACCATGTGAAATATCTTAGATAATAAATCAAATTTGTAAACCTAATGATGTATGTTTCATGCTCTAAGTTTTACATTATAGGGACTAGGGGAGGCGGAAATGGGGTCAATTATTTAATGGGTACAGAGTTTCAATCTGTAATGATGAAAAAGTTCTGATGATGAGAAGTGGTAATGGTTGCACAACAACAGAATGTACTGAAACACATTAGAATGTATTGAAAGTCACTGAATTGTACATTTAAAAACGTTTAAATGGTAAATTTTGTTGTACATATTTTACTGCAATTGAAAAACCTAAAACATATACAGGCAACTGTATCTACTGAACTGTACATTTAAAAATACTTAAATGGTAAATTTTGTTATGCATATTTTACTGCAATTAAAAAACTACAATACTGATAACTAAAAACCAAACTACCCTGCAATGTCTTCTTATTGCCATTATGATGAAGAACAAGACTCTGTATATTATCCCTACCTAACTCCATCACTATCTTGAAACTCTCTTCTTTTAGTTCTAGAATATTCAACTAGGTTAGTATTTGACTTGAAAACTCAGTGAAGGCTGGACTATGTGGGTCTTGTTCCGTAATGCATATCTGATGGCTACTACATGGCTTAGCATGTAAGAGGCATCCTAAAATACTTTCAGAATGAATGGATAAATTCAAAATTAAACTGTACTCTAAATGCAGTCTAATCAATGAATGGAGTAGAAGCACCCCTTACTCCAATTTAGCCTAAGGTTATTCAAAACCACAAATCTTTTAGAACTGAACTATTGATAAATAGGTGAGGGTTTCTCAAATCCCTTCCACACAAAGCTGACTTTCTTATCTAATTATTTTTCAAACATATCTCTGCCATCCACTATATTAACTATTTCTCTCAGATTCGAACCATTTGCAAATGGAATAGACACAACCTCTATTTAGCCATGGGTGAGAACATTAAATGCAACAATGCTGAGGACAAAGGAGGGACAGTGCAATTCCATGAGAGACTTTTTTTTTTATTTAATTTAATTTAGGCCAGGCTCAGTAGCTCACGTCTATAATCCCAGCACTCTGGGAGGCCGAGGCAGGTGGATCACGAGGTCAGGAGATCAAGACCATCCTGGCTAACATGGTGAAACCCCGTCTCTACTAAAAATACAAAAATTTAGCCAGGCATGGTGGCGCGCGCCTGTAGTCCCAGCTACTTAGGAGGCTGAGGCAAGAGAATCGGTTGAACCTGGGAGGCGGAGGTTGCAGTGTGCTGAGATCGCACCACTGCACTCCAGCCTGGGTGACAGAGCAAGACTCCATCTCAAAAATAAATATATTTAAAAAATAAAAATAAAAATAATTTAATTTAATTTTAAGTTCCAGGATACATGTGCAGGATGTGCAGTTTGTTACACAGGTAAATGAGTGCCATGTGGTTTGCTGTACCTATCAACCCATCACCTAGGTATTAAGCCCCGTATGCATTAGCTATTTATCCTGATGCTCTCCCTTGAGACATTTCTTGAAGCTGACAATGACCCATTAATTAACAATCTTTAGGTATGTCTATAAATACTTTTAATTTGTATTATCATGCAGCATTTTTCCTCTCATAAAAATTTAGACAACGAATTCTCCTTAGAGGTGGAAATGGTACAAAATATCAATGACAAATAACATTTTAAAAATTGATGAATTATTGTTAAGATATTCTAGACACTATTCTGTGTGACACAGAGTAGTGTCTAGAATATCTTAACAGTAATTCAAACATAACATTACATCAACATAGTAATTCAACAGTAATTCAAACATAACATTAACACACCATTGGAAGAGGCTGGGCGCTGTGCCTCATGCCTGTAAATCCTAGCATTTTGGGAAGATGAGGTGGGCAGATGGCTTGAGGTCTGGAGTTTGAGACCAGCTTGGCCAACATGGTGAAACCCTGTTTCCACTAAAAATACAAAAACCTGCCTGGTGTGGTGACACACACCTGCCGTCCCACCTATTTGCGAGGCTGAGGCAGGAGAATCTCTTGAACCAGGGAAGCGGAGGTTGCAGCAAGCAGAGATTGCACCACTGCACTCCAACCCAGGCAAAAGAGCAAGACTCTGTCTCAAATAAAACAAAACAAAACAAAACGACAAAAACATAATATTAGGGAAGACCAATATGTCTTCTCACAGCATACTTTTTGAAGACAGCTGCTGGTAACAGGATGCTTGGCTGGGTTATCTATGTGTTCTCTTTTTCTATGTAAAAGAATATTTATTAAAGTTGCCATTCCCTAAGTTTTCATTACTTCCAGGGGAAAAAAAAAACAACATAAAAGGAAGTGAGATAGAGCAAGCCATTTAAACTCACCAAGTGCTTATAAAATGACAGAGGGGAACTGGGTGATCTCCAAAGTCTTTTAGCTTTAACAATTGATCATTCAATGTGCTAATGGTTGACAACTGAGTATGTTGCCTTCTCCAAATCATATTTGTATTTATAGTTTCTTCTAAATATAACCCTGTGAAGTGAATGATGTAAGGCATTTTGGATAAGAGATGTTCTGGTTGAGTAATACTTCTGCTGTCTGTCTCAAGTCAAACCAGGTAGCTGGTTACCTATACCCTAACTTCTCATCCCTGAACTACATTTGCATTAGTACATTTGTGTTTGTCATTACTTAGGTATTTAATACACTTTATAAAAGCAAAATTATATTTTTGCTGAAGCTTCACTTAACTTATTTTGAATACAGTCATGACATTTCAAATATAAAATATGGGTCTAGAACTGAATAACTAACCAAAATTTGCATTCTGCAAAATTATAGTGTGAAAATGACACCTTCACAGAATCAAAACATTATGGAAAAATATATAGCACTCCACAGACTAACTTAAAATGCCAGGAAGTGACTTGAGCTGAGTTAGAGTCTATGGAACCATAGTGCTTTCAAGGTAAAGAAGTAAAGGAATAACATAAAACTTCTGAAATGGAACCTGAAAGAAAATGCCTTTTGAGAAGCATGATATTAATCTTGAAATGGCTTTCTCCAGAAAACAGAACATGTCCTCCACAATCATAAAGCATTTCACAGAGATGAATTTTTTTATGAAACAGGGTAGGCATTAAGTAAGAAAGAGACAGGTATACTGTCTCTTTCTGTTGTCATATGACAAGTTCTAGTCAGGAAACAAAAAAAGAAATGCTTATTGACCACGTGGGTTGTTCCAGACTCCAAAAGATAAATGCAGGTAAGTATGTTTGTTTTATGTGGGCAAATTTTTGGCATTTACAGTCTGCAACAATTACAATTAAGGGCTTCCCACCAATACCTAGCATCATGAAAAAAAAAGACCTATGATAGGAACAAAATGAATATTTAGAAATGACATGCCAGGAACCATGGTTTTTGGCTATAAGGAACTGAAACTCTGAATCAAGATTGTTTAATAAAAAAAGAAATGTTTTACAACATGAATAAAAGGAATTCAGAGTCCAGGAAGGCTCCTGGATTGGTCAACTCTTGTATTCCTTGCACCTTGTCACTGTGCCATTAAAAAGCTTGCCTCATCTAAACCCGATACCCACCATGGTCAGAAGACAGCTACCAGAAGCAGGTAGGACAACATGCTTCTTTGTTCATATTCAGCTTAAGATGCTTATCTTGTCCTCCATCCTGGAAATAAAGCCTTTCTTCAGCATGCTTGGCACAAGACCAACCCTAGACCGTTAACAGTTGTCTGAAGAATACTATGTGTTAACTGGCTTAGAATGACCAGAATCCATCAGGGAAAAAGGATACAAAGTCAACTTCCCCAGAGTCCTATAGATATGTATATATAACTGAAGTAAATCAGAAACCTGTTTGGAAGGAAGACGGGGTAGACAACTAACAATGTTAACTACATTTGCTGCTGTTGATTTCCTAGTGGAGGGAAGGGATATTAATTTGTGGCACTGTAGCAAAATCATTATAGTCATTTCCATGCACTGTTAAAAAAATCACTTGGTAAAGACTAAAGAGTTATTACTTTGGTCAAACTAGCATCTAAATGGATTTATAGTTTAATCAAAACTGATGTTAGCAAATTAATTATGCCCCCAGTTACCAGAAAAACAACTAAGAACTGTGTCACAGAACTCTCTCAGTCCAAGTCACAAAACTATAATAAATTAAAATTCTTAATAGAAAGTAGCCAAATTATACTAGTTTTTCCATTTTTTTCTTTTATACAGAAGTAGTAAAATAAATGTAACAGTGTCAGTTATGTAAGTACTCCTCTTAGTATTTCACTTAATATAAGAAGAATCCCTGTTTTGCTCATGATTTTTAAAGTCAATATGAAGAAACCAAACTTTGAGCTGGGAAAGATTATCCAAATCACTTAGTTCAGCCATTTTATTCCAGAAGCTCCAAATCTAAAGTATAAGAAATGCTTCTCCAAGATGATTGTGCTGCGTATTTTTTAATACTATGTCAATATTCAGAGCAATTTTAAGTTATATCTGAGTAACCCCATTAGTTTGACAACATCTGTGAATTTAGCAGATGAATGATGTTATTCATGTCAAGAAGTTACATGGATCTAGCATACAAAAAAAACCCAGATCCAGTATTCAATAATTCAATAAACATTGGATATCATGTGCCAGGTGCCGTGTTAGCCATTGGGAATAGAATACTGGAAAAAACAAGTGTTCTGCCCTCAAAGAGCTTCTAGCTAGTAACTCACTCCAATGAGGAATACAATGCAGGTCAAGTTCCCTATCAATCTGATCACTTGCCACTGCAAACTGGTCTCTTGTTATAAATCTCCAGCCAGCTGGGTAATCACACTATGCTGAACAGTTAAACTAACAGCATGCAAAGTGGACACCACAGTGCCGCGTGGCTTCTATAGAGAAGTCTCAGAGACTGTCAGTTGGGTCAGGGGCATCAGAGGCTACCATGTTGACAATTTCAAGACATCCAGGGAAAATCAGTGCGTGTGTTTTACACATATACATTTTAAAAAATACAAAAGATAACACAATTTTCTGTAATTTCCTTTTCTTTCAACACTGTATCTTGGAAATGAGTTGCATCAAGATTACACAGTATTCCACTGTATGGAGGTACAATAATTTACAGTAAGTTCTCTACAACTAGTTGTTATCCAATCATGTATTATTTACTAAACATGCAATTTCAATTTTGCATACATGTGCATATGTGTGTATGTGTATATCTATATGTTGTGTATTTAATAAATATGTGAATAACACATAAGAACATACATGAACAATTACATACAATAGTATATATGAACAAGTGTAAGATAAACTTATATTTTAATTGCTAGAATAAATGTATGGGCTTTTCAATGTTTGGTCGGTATAGTGAAATTTCTATCAATAGATGGTATAGGCCAGGCAGGGTGGCTCATGACTGTAATTCCAGCACTTAAGGATGCTGAGGTGGGAGGATCGCTGAAGCCCCGAGTTCCAGACAAGGCTGGGCAACATACTGACACCCCGTATCTACAAAAAAAAAATTTTTAATTGCCAGGTGTGGTGGCTCATGCCTGTAATCCCAGCACTTTGGGAGGCCAGGGTGGGCGGAACACCTGAGGTCAGGAGTTCGAGAACAGCTTCACCAATGTGGTAAAACCCGTCTCTACTAAAAATACAAGAATTAGCTGGGTGTGGTGGTGCATGCCTGTAATCCCAGCTACTTGGGAGGCTGAGGCAGGAGAATCGCTTGAACCCGGGAGGCAGAGGTTGCAGCGAGCGTGCCACTGCACTCCAGCCTGGGTGACACAGCAAGACTCCGTCTGAAAAAAAAAAACAACAAAAAAAACAAAGAATTAGCCAGACATGGTAGTGCATCCCTGTAGTCCCAGCTACTAGGGAGACTGAGGTGGGAGGATCACCTGAGCCAAGGCAGTTGAGGCTGCACTGAGCCATGATTGTGCCACTGCACTCCAACCTGGGTGACAAAGCAAGACCCTGTCTCAAAAAAAACCCAAAACAGATGGTATAGCCATAACATTCCTTTCAACAATGTAAGACAGTTTGTTTCTTCATATGCTCATTGATATACTGTTTTGTTAAATGTTATAATTTTTATAACTGTAATAGGTAAAACTTTGTCTTACTGTAGTTTCAATTTAAATTCCTCTTATCAATTAGATTTATGCAGTTAAAACCTATTTGTATTTCCTTTTCTATCAATTATTTGTTTACATTTTTTGCACATTTTTCTCAGTCGCTGAAATTAGCCTTCTCTTTAATTCGCAACACATAAATAAATTTTCCTTAATTAGAAATTTTTTACTTTATATATATTTTCTAGAAGGGTGACACCTTTTAAATTCTTACACAATCAAATATATTCCTTTTTATGACTTCCCTAAAACAAAGTTATAAAAGAATTCCTCTATGTTTTATTTAGGGTTTTATTTAATAATGTTTAAATATTTTATTCATCTGGAATTTATTGTTGTGTAAGAAGAAGGGAAAGAATCCCTGTCCCTTTTCTTTTTCTTTTTTTTTTTTTTAAGACAGAGTCTTGCTCTTGTCGCCCAGGCTGGAGGGCAATGGCGCGATCTCAGCTCACTACAACCTCCGCCTCCTCAGTTCTAGTGATTCTCCTGCCTCAGCCTCCTGAGTAGCTGGGATTACAGGTGCCCGCCACCACGCCCAGCTAATTTTTGTATTTTTATTAAAGATGGGGTTTCACCATGTTGGCCAAACTGGTCTCGAACTCCTGACCTCAGGTGATCTACCTGGCTTGGCCTCTCAAAGTGCTAGGATTACAGGCGTGAGCTACTGCGCCCAACCCCCTTTTTTTAATACTCTAGTTTTTCATAACTTTCTTGGCAATTGTTGCTTATTTATTTTTTCAAATAACATTTAGAATCAATTTTCTGGATCTACAAGAAAAATATTCTTATTTGAATATATTATATCTACCTAAGTTCAGAAAAAAGTAAAATCTTGGCCGGGTGAGGTGGCTCACACCTGTAATCCCAGCAACTTGGGAGGCTGAGGCAGGCAGATCATGAGGTCAGGAGTTCAAGACCAGCCTGGCCAACATGGGGAAACCATGTATTTTTTGTATTTTGTAAAAATACAAAAATTAGCCGGGTGTGGTGGCGGCACGCGCCTGTAATCTCAGCTACTCGGGAGGCTGAGGCAGGAGAATTGCTTGAACCTAGGAGGTGGAGGTTGCAATGAGCCAAGACCGCACCATTGCACCCCAGGCTGGTCAACAGAGTGAGATTCTATCTCAAAAAAAACAGTAAAATCTTTATAATACCAAGTCTTTTCATCAAACAGGAGTATGTCTTTTTATTTATCTTTTTATATGTCCTTTAGTAATATTGAGTCTTATATCTTTTATCTTCATTGTATTTTAGAAATATTTATTATTTGTGTAGAGAAAGACAACTGACGATTGATTGATTGATTGATTGATTTTGAGACGGAGTCTTGCTCTGCTGCCCAGGCTGGAGTGCAGTGGCGCTATCTCGGCTCACTGAAAGCTCCACCTCCCGGGTTCACGCCACTCTCCTGCCTCAGAGTAGCTGGGACTACAGGTGCCCGCCACCACACCTGGCTAATTTTTTTTCTTGTTGTTTCTTTTAGTAGAGACGGGGTTTCATCATGTTAGCCAGGATGGTCTCGATCTCTGGACCTCGTGATCTGTTGCGGGAAGTCAGGGACCCCGAACAGAGGGACTGGCTGAACCCACAGCAGAAGAACATAAATTGTGAAGACTTCATGGACATGTATCACTTCCCCAATCAATACTCTTATAATTTCCTATCCCTGTGTTTACTTTAATCTCTTAATCACATCATCTTTGTAAACTGAGGATGCATGTCACCTCAGGATCCTGTGATGATTGCATTATCTGCACAAATTGTTTGCAGAGCATGTGTGTTTGAACAATATGAAATCTGGGCACCTTGAAAAAAGAACAGGGTAACAGCGATGTTCAGGGAACAAGGGAGATAACCATTAGGTCTGACTGCTTGGGAGCCAGGCAGGACAGAGCTGTATTTCTCTTATTGCTGAAAACGGGTAAGAGAAATATCGCTGAATTCTTTCCCCAGTAAGGAATATTAATAATTAACAGCCCTGGGAAAATAATGCATTCCCAGGGCGGGGCGGGGGGCCTCTAAAATGGCCGCTCTGGGAGTGTCTGCCTTATGCAGTTGTAGATAGGGATGAAACACGCCCTGGTCTCCTGCAGCACCCCCAGGCTTACTAGGATTAGGAGATTCCAGCCTGGCAAATTCTAGTCAGACTGGTTCTCTGCTCTTGAACCCTGTTAAGATGTTTATCAAAGATAATGGGTGCACAGTGGGACATGAACTTAATCAGCAATTCTAGTTTCACCCTGGCCTTATGACCTTGCCCTACCCATTTGCCTTGTGATATTTTATTGCCCTTGAAGCATGTGATCTCTGTGACCCACAGCCTATTCGTACACTCCCTACCTTTTGAAAATCGCTAATAAAAACTTGCTGGTTTTACGGCTCAGGGGGCATCACGGAACCTGCCAACATGTGATGTCACCCCCAGAGACCCAGCTGTAAAATTTCTCTCTTTTGTACTCTTTCCCTTTATTTCTCAGACCGGCCAACACTTAGGGAAAATAGAAAAGAACCTACATTGAAATATTGGGGGCCGGTTCCCCCAATAGTGATCTGCCCACCTTGGCCTCCCAAAGTGCTAGGATTATAGGCGTGAGCCACCACGCCTGGCCGACAACTGACTTTTTAATAGGAACTTTGTGCTAGGATATCTTAATCTATTCTTGTTTTGAACATGTTTCAGCTGATTCTCAGTCTTCCAAATAAATAACATCAGCTGTAAATAATGATAACTTTTTCTTTCTTGAAAATGTTTACCTCTTTTAATAGAAATGGGGTCTCACTATGTTGCCTAGGCTAGTGTCAAACTCCTGGGCTCAAGTGACTGTCCTACCTTGGCCTTCCAAAGTGCTGGGATTACAGGCGTGAGTCACTATGCCTGTCTTTTTTCTTTTTTTTTTTAAGTAAAAAAATTTTTTCCTGACAAAATTAGCCTCATATCCTCTTATTTTTCTTTTGAGTAATTGGATTATCAGTTCTCCAGAGTACAGGTAAGCTGTGGTAATAGTGAACATCCTTTTCTGGATTTTAGTGTTTCATGTGGTAGTGCTTTGGGATTGAAAGACACCCATAAACATATATACACTTATATATATGTAAAGACACACATATACATATATACCCTAAATTTATTAAAAACTGTAATCAAGGGTAAATGTTGGCTGGGCATGGTAGCTCACGCCTGTAATCCCAGCACTTTGGGAGGCTGAGGCAGGTGGATCACCTGAGGTCAGGAATTCAAGACCAGCCTGGCCAATATGGCGAAACCCTGTCTCTACTAAAAATCCAAAAAAAAAAAAAAAAAAAAAAAAATTAGCAGGGCATGGCAGCACACAGCTGTAGTCCCAGCTACTTGGAGGCTGAGGCAGGAGAACTGCTTGAACCCGGGAGGCAGAGGTTGCGGTGAGCTGTGACTGTGCCACTGCACTCCAGACTGGGCAACAGAGTGAGACTCTGTCTCCAAAAAAAAAAAAAAAAAAAACAGGGAGGGTAAATGCTATATTTTACCTAAGGACTTCCAGCACATATAGAGATGATGAGGTTTCTCTTTGTCATTATTAATATGGTGAATTATATTTATGTCTTTCTTAATATTCAACTTTCCTTGAATTCCTAATGTGAATGCCATTTGCATATAATCAATATATTAGGTTTTTAATGAGTTTCTGGATTTCATTAATCTATTAATATTGAGGATTTCTGCATTTGTAGTCTCGTTTTCATTTTTTGTGCTATCTTGTCTGATTTTGGTATTAAGTGTTAGACTGACTTCATAGAAACAATTTAGAAGAATTCTATCTTTGTACTTTGGAGCCCTTTAAAAAGCATCAGAAAACCATGACCATGTGGTGTTATTTAAAGGAATTATAAAAAAAAAATGCATTGGGAAACAAAACTTGAGAGACTCATATCACATATAAAGAGATTATTTTTGTAATATATGAAGATTTTCAGCATATCAAGAAAAAAGCCAATACATTTAGTAGACAGAAGGGCAAACAGCACACATAGACAACTGACAGAAAAAAAGTACAAATTACTCATATGTGTGAAAAAATAATGCTCAAATGCATTTAATGACATAATGGGCAAATGTCACAAGCTACTATCAGTTCACATTGGCAAGAATAAAATAATTCACATTTCACTATGTTTGAAAAGTATGGAAAAAGAAACAATCTGACACTAAGCTGGTGGAAATATAAAAAGCTATACCTTCCGTGGAGTATGATTTGGAAAAATCTAATAATATAAAAATGCACATGCCCTTTAAACTAGCAATTTCACTTCTATAACTTTATCTTAGATTTTTCCCCTATGCATATGGCATGAAATACTAAAATAGCTAACAATTATCACAATTATCAAGTACTCCCTATGTATGGTCACTGTTCAAGCACTTTAGAAATATTAGTTAATATAAGTCTCATAATAACTCTCCAAGGCAGGCATAATAATTTGCCATTTTTTTTGAGCTGAAGAAACTGAGGTATGAGGAGATAAAGTTACTTTTCTAAAATGAAGCGTTCGGCAATAGCAGACGTGAAAATAAAACACAGGTGGTCTAGCTCTAAATTTCCATGCTCTTCAGAACTATAAAATACTACCTCTCAACATGTGCAAAGATATTCATCGCTGCATTGTATGCACAGCTATATACTACAAACGTCCAATAAGAGTAGATTGCATAAATAAATTCTAAACAGTAGAATAGATGCAGCATTTAAAATGAATAACAGGCTGGGCGTGGTGGCTCAAGCCTGTAATCCCAGCACTTCGGGAGGCCAAGGCAGGCAAATCACCTGAGGTCAGGAGTTTGAGACCAGCCTGGCCAACATGGTGAAACCCCATCTCTAGTAAAAATAACAAAAATTAGCCGGGCATGGTTGCGCATGCCTGTAATCTCAGCTACTCAGGAGGCTGAGGCAGGAGAATTGCTTGAACATCGGAAGCGGAGGTTGCAGTGAGCCGAGATTGTACCACTGCACTCCATCCAGCCTGGGTAACGGAGCAAGACTCCGTCTGAAAAAAATATGATAAAATAAAATAAAATGAATATCAAAGCTCTTTGAGTAACTGATATGGAAAGATCTACAATACATACTAGACGAAGAAAGCAAACTGCAGACTAATGCACAAATTGTGCTATATATGTTGAAATAAAATGAAATAATATTATACACATGTAATCATACATGCTTGTTCACCCAAAGGGTATCTTCAGAAGGATACACAATAAAGTGCCAACACTGCTTACATGGGAAGGGAAATGGTTTGCTGGGAGACAAGAGTGGAAGAAACACTTAGTTTTTACTTTTGTATAATTTACATGTAAATCTAGCCAATAAAAATAAATAATTTCAAAAATAAAAAGTAGAAAGTAAAAAACAAAGGAAAACTTTGCCATTATCTATTACTTTTATTTATTTTACATATAGGTCATCCACCTATATGTATAATAGTCCACCAATTATTTCATAGCTACCACAAATTTGTAAAACACTGGAATAAAGAATGATTAATAACCTGAGGTCAGGAGTTCAAGACCAGCCTGACCAACATGGTGAAACCCCATCTCTATTAAAAATACAAAAAAATTAGCCGGGCATGGTGGCGCATGCCTGTAATCCCAGCTACTCAGGAGGCTAAGGCAGAAGAATCGATTGAACCCAGGAGGCAGAGATTGTAGTGAGCCATGATGGTGCCACTGCAGTCCAGCCTGGGCGATGGGAGTGAGACTCTGTCTCAAAAAAAAAGAATGATTAATAAAGCAATGTTCACAGTAAACATGTGAGGAAAAAATTTACGGAAAATAGTTTAACTTACCTGATGTGTGCATTACAGTATCTTTTTGCATAGTCGGTCCATCTTCCAAATTTTTGTGGAAAGAGAGCTTCAATCTGCATAAAAAGCTATAATAATACAAGTGTTTGTAGTATGTTGTAATATTTTCAAGTAAATTATTATTACAATGATAAAACCATTTAACAAAATAGTAGGAAGTATAAAAGAAAATCCAACTGTTTCTTCCTCAAATCCCCTCACTACTATTCATCAGGGATAACCGTTATCTGTTGTATAAATATACATTTATACATCTTTCTATGTTGATATAAGCATATGTTTATGCTTTTATTCACATAAGGAGGATCATATCATATATATTGTTACACTAGAATTTTGTCCCATAAAACATGTCTCAGACACTTAAATTACACGTGTCTATTTTTAGTTTTAAAACTTTATATAGACAATATAATAATAATGCACTGCTTAAAAACTGAATAGCAACCCATTATGATGTAGATGTACTGTAAAAGATTTAAACAGACTCCTGATATTGGACATATAGGCTATTTCTAGCTTTTGTTTTGTTTTGTTTTTTTGTTTTTGAGACGGAGTCTCGCTCTGTCGCCCAGGCTGGAGTGCAGTGGCGTGATCTTGGCTCACTGCAAGCTCCGCCTCCAGGGTTCATGCCATTCTCTTGCCTCAGCCTCCCGAGTAGCTGGGAGTACAGACGCCCACCACCATGCCCGGCTAATTTTGTTTTTGTATTTTTAGTAGAGACGGGGTTTCACCTTGTTGGCCAGGATGGTCTCGATCTCCTGACCTCGTGATCCACCCGCCTTGGCCTCCCAAAGTGCTGGGATTACAGGCATGAGCCACCACGCCCAGCCTATTTCTAGCTTTTATGAAGTTACTAATATTAACAACTTCATATAACTGTGTGTGTATATATATATATGAATATATAGGTATAGTACATATATTTATATCTGTATCTATTAATCATCTATCTATCCATCCATCCATCCATTCATTCATCCATCCATTTGCATTTCTATTAGAGGTGATGTAGGATTATATTTAGAAATGGAATAGCTGATTCTAAGGTATATGCTGTTTTAAAGTTTGATAATGTTACCATGTTGCCCAGTAAGAAGATTATCCCAATTTACACTCCCATCAATAGTATCATGAAATCTTTTCATTTTTACAGCTCTGATAGGCTACACACAGGACTGTCTCACTGTTATTTTAATATATTTTTAAAAACCAACAGCTTTATTGTGACATGTAATTCATATACTATTCAAACTTTGAAAGAACATAATTCAGTGGCTTTCAATAGATTCACATAGTTGTGCATCAATCATGACTAATTCTATAATATTTTTATCACCCCCCAAAAAACCTCCACACCCATTAGTAGTCACTGCCTATTTCTCCTCTCTTCCAATCCTGCCAACTACTAACACACTTTCTGTTTCTATGAATTTGCCTATTCTGGGCATTTCATATAAATAGAATTATACAATATGTAGCCTTTTGTATCTGGTTTATTTCACCCAGCATAGTGCTTTCAAAGTTAATTCATGTTGTAACACATAGTATTTTCATTCCTCTTTAGGTCCAAATAATTCCATTGTACGGCTATATCACATTTGTTTATACATTCGTCAACTGATGGGCATTTTACTTGTTTCCACTTTTTGAATATCATGAATAATGCTACTATGTAACTATACACGAGTATATAATTTTTGGTGAGAATTTGTTTTCAGTTCTCTTTTTTTTTTTTTTTTTTTTGAGGCTCTGTCGCCCAGGCTGGAGTGCAGTGGTGCGATCTCGGCTCACTGCAAGCTCCGCCTCCTGGGTTCACACCATTCTCTTGCCTCAGCCTCCCGAGTAGCTGGGACTACAGGCGCCCACCACCGCGCCTGGCTAATTTTTTTGTATTTTTTCGTAGAGACGGGGTTTCACCTTGGTCTTGATCTCCTGACCTCGTGATCTGCCCACCTCAGCCTCCCAAAGTGCTGGGATCACAGGCGTGAGCCATTGCTCCTGGCCTGTTTTCAGTTCTCTTGGGTATATACCTAAGAATAAAATCGTTGGGTCATACAGTAACATTTTAAGTAACTCCTAAATTTTTCTAAAGTGACTTCAGTGCTTTATATCCATTTAATATGACAACATATTCAGAAATAACCAATGGGCCAAAGAAGAAATCACAAAGGAAATTAGAGAACATTTTGAGATAAAGGAAATTGAGAACACAACATACCAAAACATGAGTTGCAGCAAAAATAGTGCTTAGAGGAAAATTAATAGTTGCATATGACTATGTTAAACAAGAAGAACTCAAATCAATAACCTAATTTTTCACCTTAACACACTGGAAAAGTAAGAGCAAACAACCTACAGCAAATAGAAGGAAGGTCACAATAAAGATAAGAGTGGAAATAGACTGGGTGTGGTGGCTCAAAACTCTAATCCCAGCACTTTGGGAGGCTAAGACGAGCAGATCACTTGAGGCCAGGGGTTTGAGACCAGCCTGGCCAACATGGTAAAATCCCGTCTCTACTCAAAATACAAAAATGTGCCGGGCGTGGTGGCATGCGCCTGCAATCCCAGCTACTCGGGAGGCTGAGGCAGAAGAATTGCTTGAACCTGGGAGGTAGAAGTTGCTGTGAGCCGAGATCATGCCACTGCACTCCAGCCTGGGCAACAGAGTGAGACTCTGTCTCAAAAAAAAAAAAAGAAAAGAAAGAAAGAAAAGATTAGAGAACTCACACTTCCTAATTTCAAAACTCCAAACTTAGAATTTCTAATTTTATATTCTTTTTCTTAGAAAAAAATCCCAAACACAAATTATACAATCATCAGGACCCACAAAATTGGTATTTACCCTTGCTTTGAATAGTGGCTACCACAGGTGAAGAGTGAAAAGTACTGACATGTGATCAGAGTAGGATGTAAGAGCCACTGTTGTACTGTTAATGTTCTATTTCTTATGCTCGATTATAAGTAGATGAGTATTCATTTTATTATTGTCATTTGAAACGTATGTATCTTTTGTATACTCTCTTTTATTTTTGAGACAGAGTCTCACTCTGTCACCCAGACTGGAGTGCAATGGTGAGATCTCAGCTCACTGCAACCTCTGCCTCCTGGGTTCAAGTGATTTTCCTGCCTCAGCCTCCCAGGTAGCTAAACTACAGGCACAGGCCACCATGCCCAGCTAATTTTTGTGTTTTTAGTAAAGATGGGGTTTCACCATGTTGGCCAGGCTGGTCTTGAACTCCTGGCCTCAAGTGATCCACTCGCCTCGGCTTCCCAAAATGCTGGGATTACAGGTATGAGCTACTGAGTCCAGCCGACTCGCTGGACTCAGTAGGACTGAGTATCTTGAAGGATACGTTTCATGATTTTTTTTAAGTATATCATCACCCCTATTATTCATTGACATAATTTGCGGACATAATGTCAATTACGTGGAGCTACAGCACTGTCAGTGGGCATCCAAGAGTAAAAACTATAAAAGGTAAAATTAAGCATTTTATCATCACTATCTATGTACTTTTATATGTATCTCACAAGATTTCCAGGATAGAATTGAAAAGCAGAGCTTAGGTAATACTGTTAGACAGGGCAATGATAATAGCCGTCACCCAGGCTTGGCTCAAAAATTAATATAACATTGGCTACCATACGTTGAGTGCTTAGTATGTGACAAGGCATAGGGTGAGGAACTTTCAAAGCAGTATTACCTTTAATTCTCCCAGCAACCCTACATGACAGCCCATGTTTTTCTAAGATTCAGTGTTCATTAGTAAACAGAGCCTCCTTAAACAACACTAAACCTTACAGACATTTCTTCCATCATGTCTTCTTCCTAACCCTTTAACCATTCCACGTACTACCCATCTCTTACAGTAGCAAAAGCTAAATGGGGTATCAAACACATGCCTTATTCTTTCATTCTAAGCAGATACCTTATCTGGTCTGCACGTAAGTTTTAGTTTCTCTTTACTTTTCCAAATGTGACTCTTAAAGTGAAAGAAGAACAGAGAGAAGCTCTGAAATGCAGTGTAAAAGAAATAAGGTAGATTCAATCCCAACCCTAAGAAGCTTATAATGTAAAATAGGATAAATGAAGATTAAGACCATAGAAGAACCTCAGGAACGCATTGTGAAGAATATTATAAAGTTGTACTAAATATGGCAGCCTTATAATACAGGTAAAAGCTATGTTTTATACATACCTTGGCTAAGGCTTAAATGTAAATAGATTAAAATAGCCATGATAAAACATACGTACTATCTAGAAATTCCCAATGTACTCCTCTAGCATTTGAGGCATCTAATTTGAAATTAAAAATTGCAAAACAGGTGGTTGATTCAACACCCCTCCCACCCCCCTTCTCTTCTTTTAAGTTTGAAGTATAAGGATTGTAATACCTCTTCAGGCCTTCCTAAAGCTGGTGTTCCTGTAAGAAGAATGGCTCGTCTGGCTTTCTGTACTATTGGCAATAAAATCCTGCTGCGAGTTGCATTTCTGGATTTCATGTAGTGTGATTCATCCACTATAACTACTTTGAAGTTCTGATTATTCAGTGCATCTATCAAAGTCTTTGCATCTGCGGTTAAGAGACCATAACCCAGAACTGTCACTTTACTGGTCGACATTCTCCTAGAAAAGAAAATCCATGTACTTAAAAAATATCTCAGTAATGACGTTATCATAAACAATACAACTCTCTTGGGAAAAAATACAGAGGAGAAGAAAGAAGAATAGAGGAAAAATAAAAGGAGATGGTACTACTACCGAAACTCTGAAGATTTCACAATCCTCAAATATAATAAACCAGGATCCAAAATTTACAGTTTTGGTTAACCAAAACCAAAATTTTAGTTAAATGATCTTTGAAAGATTTTGACATCCAGCAAGCCACATTAGTCTCTGACAATATTTGCTTCTATGCACCTAGGATCATGCATAAAATGGATACTTAAATATTAGTTGACTCTTCAATGAAACTTTCACACAAATAGGATAGCAGTTTTTCAATCCAGATGCTACTGGTATTTTGAGCAGGACTAAGTGAAGCTCTGCAGTGCACTGAACAGGCCCTCCTGCTCAAAATACCAGTAGCAGAACAGACTTAACAGGGCTGTTCAGTGCACTGCAGAGCTTCATTTCCTGGTCCTATCCATTAAAGGACAGTGGAGTCCGAAGCTTTTGTGACAACAAAAAGCTTCCTGGACCTGAGGTGATAAAATGTGAAGTGTGGTTAGAAGAAGCGGGTACCACCTCACATCAAGAACCATTAAGCTAAAATGATCCCTGATCTTTAGATTTCTATAATTCATACATCTGTAATATTCTGTATCTTGCTGTCAATAAATTATTCATTTACATATTTATGTCTCTTACCATATCATGAGATTGGTAAGGGCAGGGAATGTGTCTTATTCATCTTTTAGTAGTATTCATACACAGTGCTATGATCCCAAATAAAGTTTGTAGAATGAAATAATTAGACAAATAAATTCAATAATACTAAGACATATCACTTTTGCATTTTCTATATCACCAGAAAAAAATACAGGACAGAGCCAGTCTTCTTCAATTCTCTATCCTCTAACAGAAAAGGTAGAGCTCCTAAGCAGCCAGAACCACTATGGCTACTGCATTTTAAGCCCTGGATTAATCTACTTAATACAGAGACCTATAATTTTCTTTTCTTTTTTTTTTTTTTTTGAGACAGAGTCTCGCTCTGTTGCCCAGGCTGGAGTGCAGTGACATGATCTTGGCTTACTGCAAGCTCTGCCTCCCAGGTTAATGCCATTCTCCTGTCTCAGCCTCCCGAGTAGCTGGGACTACAGGTGCCCATCACCACACCTGGCTAATTATTTGTATTTTAGCCAGGATGGTCTCGATCTTCTGACCTCGTGATCCGCCCGCCCTGGCCTCCCAAAGTGCTGGGATTACAGGCGTGAGCCACCGCGCCTGGCCGAGACCTATAATTTTCTCACTGTATTCAAACACCAGAAGAGCCTGAAGAAGAAAGTAATAGGTTATTTAATATTACTAACTAACTTAGGTATACTGAGAGCAACATATAGGAGACTGGCTTCAAAGGCCACTGCAGCAATCTGTAGCTTCTATCCTACCATGTCTTGACTTGTAAACAGTCCAGACATAACTGATATAAGCCAGAAGGAAAGTATATGTATTTGTGGTGGACATATTGGTATACACCTAAACCTGTTTCTTTAAGTACCTGGAAGACATTGGGTAGTTTTTCTGTCCTTAACTAACATCCTCCAGGAAACTTATACTCTGGAGTTGTAGTCCTATCTAACATATCCCAAATACTATTCAAATAAAAATATTATCCACCATTTAACTGCAAGAGTGTATTTTCAAAATAATATAAAACCTAGATGCCCTAGTGGCTATAAAAGATGATAGAAGAGTCATTTTAAGAAAATTTAAATGTGAACATTTAAATAAGGTTTATCAGCCAGGTGCAGTGGCTCACGCCTGTAATCCCAGCACTTTGGGAGGCTGAGGTGGGTGGATCACCTGAGATCAGGAGTTTGAGACCAGACTGACCAACATGGTGAAACCCCATCTCTGCTAAAAATAAAAAAAGTCAGCCAGGTGTGGTGGTGGTGCCTGTAATCCCAGCTACTCGGGAGGCTGAGGTAGGAGAATCCCTTGAACCCAGGATGCAGAGGTTGCAGTGAGCCGACATGGTGCCACTGCATTCCAGCCTGGACGATAGAGTGACACTCCGTCTCCAAAAAAAAAAAAAAAAAAAATTAATTAATTAAATTAAATAAATAAGGTATACCAAACAGATGATGGTTATGGAGGCCTTAAAAAAATTCTACATTCTCTAAATTTGTAAGTCTTTTCAATTTCATTCAGTTTTATTGGAGAGGAGATTTATTTATAATAATTAGGATAAGATAGCAGTTTTTCCATTTTAACCATGTAAATAGAGTCCAGATTTTCTTGGGCCCATAAAGATATATTCTACTGAATTAGCATTTCAAGGTTGAAAGTGAAAAGGCCCTCCATACATTTTGTGTTTCCTCCTTCCACATTTGTAAGACAACTTTATTTTTAAATATACCTTTTATGTTAACAGTCTTAGAGAATACAATACAGTACAATAATACCAAAATTTAAAAATGTAAGTATTAACAGATATTTATTTCAGTAGATGTACTGTACTGCTTTTTATTTAAGGTTCAGAAATAGATAACTTTGAACCTCCAGAGACATAATTTGTATGAATCACCTACACATTCCATGTAATAACTCATCAATACTCAAACTGATTGTCTTATTCTAATTGCTAGAAAGCAAAATGAGGAAAAAAATACTAACACTATAACAGATTTTAGAGTGAGAGCTTCAAATAAACACAAAGCAAATATTTTCAAGATATAAAATATTAAAATTATAAATAAGGAAAATCAAACTTACTAATGAGTCACACACAAAACTTGCATATTAATTAACAAATTGGAAAGCAAAATCCACTAAAGTTGCTGATAATAAACGATCACAAAGCTTCAAGTCAATCAATGAAAAGCTGTGAGATTTATTTCTGAACCTTAAGATGGTTTCAAATATGTTTAAGGTATATATAAAGTAGATATACTACATATATCTTTAAAAGTATATGTATTTTACATTTACTTTAAAAACATACCATAAAGGAACTTAGAAATAAAATATTCTGTTGGGTTTTAGATAAATAATTCATATTTTAAAATGTAAAATAAAATTCTCCATACTACTTACTCCACTTCTAAATTATTATCTATAGGTGATATTGCATTCTAAAACATGAATATATACCAGGTACACACAAGGAAGACTTTTCTCCTTAAATATTAAACAGTTGTTCTTACCTAACATCAGCTTTATTCTGAATAACATTGATTTCTTCTGGACTTAGCTCTGGGATCCATTTTTCAATTTCTTCTGTCCAAGGGTACCTCAGAGACGAAGGGACTACTATTAACAGAGGCCATTCCTCTTTATAGAAGTAAGTAATTCCAATTGCCTGGATTGTCTTTCCTAGACCCATCTAAATTAAAAAAATAAATAAATGTTAATTAATAATAGAGCCTAAAATATTTTAAAAGAAAATATTTATCAAACATTTTATTTAAGAGTATTATTAGCTGGGTGTGATGGCTCATGACTGTAATCCCAGCACTTTGGGAGGCTGATGCAGGTGGATCGCTTGAGCCCAGGAGTTCGAGACCAGCCTGGCCAACATGGTGAAACCCTGTCTCTATAAAAAAACGTACAAAAAATTAGCTGGGCGTGGTAGGACACACCTGTAGTTCCAGCTACTTGGAGGCTGAAGTGGGAGGATTGCGTGGACCCAGGAAGTTGACGCTACAGTGAGCCTAGACTGAACCACTACACTCCAGCCTGGGTGACAGAGTAAGGCTGTCTAAAAAAAAATGTATTATCAAAATAATTTTCCAATGTAAAATTAGTTGGATTATACAGTTAATAAAAAGTTTGAGATAATAAGGACCTGTAAAATTCATTAAGCAAATCATATTGTGTTCAAAATATTCATGATTGAACTTAAAGAGACAAAATTACTCCTAAGGTTAAATATTATGTTGATTTTATATAATTAGTTTTATAAAATGTATGTAACCATTTATAGTCTCTCCTCTTAGACAATAGTAAATGTCTTAACAGCACAAAACCATGTTATTTCAAAACTAGAGTAAGTCCTGAATGATGCACATTTTACAAAACAAGCAGACATAGAGAAGTTAAATTATTTAAATCACAGCTGGCTGATGCAAAACTCGTATGAGATCCCAGGTCTCAGGTGTCTTCCCACTTGATTTGTATCCACACTGTCACAATGCCTGACTTCTAAGCTGTTCCAATTTAAAAAGTAGTCACTTAGTGAATATTTATAGTGTTTTTGTTCAAAATAGCCAGAAACTGGATATAACTCAAATGTACTTCACCTGTGCATGAATAATCAAATGATGTCATATTCATACAATGGAGTACTATTCGGTAATAAAAAAAGAATGAACTCATGCTCTACACAACATGAATACATCTAAAACGCATTTCGGTAAGTGAAAGAAGCCAGATTCAAAATCTACATACTCTATGATTCTATTTATATGTCTCATTCTGGAAAGTAAAACAAAAGGGAGCCATAGCAGATCCGTGGTTGCCAGGGGCTGGAGGTGGGGGAGGGGAATAGCATAAGGGAACTTTTGGGAATGGAGTCGGTCTATACCTTGATGTTAGTGGCTGTTAACATAACCGTATGCATTTTTTAGAACTCAGAATTGTACACTAAAAATGGGTGAATTTACATAAAAGTGTGAATTATACCTCAATAATCCTTACTTTTTTAGTAGTTACTATGGCAAACAATGGGAAAGAGAGACTAAAAGACAGGCCCTGTTTACCAGACTATACAAAGAGAAAAAAGAAAAATGCAGAAACTGAAAACAAAGAGTTTAAAAATGAATTTTAAATGCTGAGCAAAACTAAAGAAATGAGAAAAGAGCAGATTTTGGACTTTAAGCAAGTTTCCACTGAGAAAACTTTATTATTTTGTTTATGTATTTTTCTTTTAACTGCTCCTGTTAACAACAAAAAAGCAATCTTAGAATTCATGCAAAGTTATATTTATACATTCGTTGGATAATAATTAGTATGTTTCCGTGTCTTCAAAGCCCTCCAATTTTCATACCCGAAGCCACTCAAACATCGCTGGATTCTGGGAACAACTTGGTTCCAATACAGCAGAACTTTAACAATCACAGATCTTTTTTTTTTTTTTTTAAGACGGAGTTTCACTCTTGTTGCCCAGGCTGGAGTGCAATAGCACGATCTCGGCTCACAGCAACCTCCACCTCCCAGGTTCAAGCCATTATCCTGCCTCAGCCTCTGGAGTAGCTGAGGTGGCATGCACCACCACGCCTGGCTAATTTTATATTTTTAGCAGAGACGGGGTTTCTCCATGTTGGTCAGGCTGGTCTCAAACTCCCGACCTCAGGTGATCCACCCACCTCGGCCTCCCAAAGTGCTGGGATTGCAGGCATGAGCCACCGCGCCCGGCCAACAATTACAGATCTTTACCTGGCTAGAGTTATTCAGTGTGCCACTTCCCCGCCTCAACAACTCTGCCAAAAACAGACTTCCAGGAACTGAGGCTTGGCCCTATTTTTTGTGTGTGGACAATACCACTAACTTTGTGCTATGGTTAGGGGTCTTTGGTTTTGTTTCCTGCCATGGTTTCATAACACATTTTCTTAATTTCAATTTATCTGGAAATAGGATCTGTTTTGCTTCCCTGATTTTCTGGAAAGCAGAATTCTCTCTCTGCAACCCAGATTCTATCACTAGAACCTCAGCTTCTTGCTGCTAAATTTACTTGGTGCCAGTCACCTGTCTATGTATACATTTTGCACTTCATGTATGACTAACAATGTTCTGTGTTGGCTTGCCAGACAACTCTCTCCCAAAGACCACCACTCCTCAAAATTTCCTCATCTTGTCTACTGAGATCAGGTATGTAAGCCTTCAATAGGATACGTAGAATTGGGACTTGAAACAATAGGTAGAATTAAAAAAAAAAAATTCAGTTAGATAGAAGGAATAAGGTGAAGAGATATATTGTCCAACAGGGTAACTATAGTTAATAACAACATACTACATTCTTAAAAATTGCAAAGAGAGTAGATTTTAAGTGTTCCCATCACAAAAAAGCATGTGAAGTAATGCATATGTTAATTACCTCAATGTAGCCATTCTACAATGTATACATATTTCAAAACAACATAATGTACACCATAAATATATATAATTTTTATTTGTCAAATAAATATTTTTAAAGAAAAAATAAGAAAAGGAGTTTTAGGTTGACGACAGGTGAAGAAAAGGGAAACTAGCATAAGTATGGGTAAGAATAAGAAGAATCCTGATATGCTGGGAAGTTAATTTGATTAGAAGTTTGAATATTTTGTCTTCTAGTTCTCTAATTCTGTATTCTTGTATCTAATCTATTAAATCTACTAGAATTAACTCCAGATGTTATTTTTCAGTTCTAAAATGTCCATTAGAATCTGTTTTTGTTGTTGTTGTTGTTCTAACATGTTAAAAATTCTTGGGGTTTTTTTTGTGTGTTTGTTTGTTTTTTAGATAGGGTCTTGCTGTGGCTGGAGGGCAGTGGCGTAATCGTGGCTCACTGCAGCCTCGATCTGGGCTCAAGCAATCCTCCCAGCTCAGCCCCCTGGGTAGCCAGGACTCCAGGCATGTGCCACCATGCCCAGCTATTTTTTTTTTTTTTTGGTACTTTTTGGGCAGGCTGGTCTCGAACTCCTGAGCTCAAGCGATCCACCTACCTTAGCCTTCCAAAGTGCTGGGATTACAGGCGAGGGCCACCATGCCCGGCCTAATAGATTACATTCTATTAATTACATTTTTTACAATCTATTACATTCTTTTTAATAGATTACATTCTCCTTTGAAACGTCTTTTTGTCCACCTTTTTGCTGATTTTCTTCATGATGTTGTTTTATATTTGAGACAGTGTCACTCTGTCACCAAGGGTGAAATGTAGTGGCATGATCTTGGCTCACTGCAACCACCTCTACCTCCTGGGTTCAAGTGATTCTCGTGCCTTAGCCTCCTGAGTACCTGGGGACTACAGGCGAGTGCCACCACGCCTGGCTAATTTTTGTTATTTTTAGTAGAGACAGGGTTTTTGTTTTCTTTTTCTTGAAACAGAGTCTTGTTCTGTCACCCAGGCTGGAGTGCAGTGGCATGATCTCGGCTCATTGCAATGTCTGCCTCCTGGGTTCAAGCGATTCTCCTGCCTCAGCCTCCCGAGTAGCTGGGATTACAGGCGCATGCCACTACTCCCGGCTAACTTTTGTATTTTTAGTAGAGACGGGGTTTCGCCATGTTGGCCAGGCTGGTCTCAAACTCCTGACCTCAGGTGATCCACCCGCCTCGGCCTCCCAAAGTGCTTGGATTACAGGCGTAAGCCACTGCGCCTTGCCAAGACACGGTTTTGCCATGTTGACCAGGTTGTTCTCAAACTCTTGGCCTCAAGTGATCTGCCTTCCTCAGCCTCCCAAAGTGCTGGGATTGCAGGTGTGTGCCACCATGCCCAGCCAAAAAAATAAGTTATTTTAAAGTCTCTCTCTGATAACAACATCTGATCTCATGTGGGCTCTATTTCCTTTTCCTTTTGGTACCAGTTTTTCAGGATCCCTCATATTTTCTAATTTAACACCAGATATCTTGAGTAAAAAATTCATAGAAGCTTTGGGTAGTAGTATCTTCTCCCAAGAGGGGTTAGGTTAAGTTTTCTTAGGGAAGGCAAATTGAGTAACGGCAAATACCTCATTCCTTTTAAGACTTGGTTTTACGCTTTTAAAGGGCAAGTTTACTCATTGTTGCCCTTATTCCCAGCGCCTGCTATTTATTATAGAAGATGGCCCTTCTGGGGGTCAACAGAAGCCAACGCAAGATATCTGTAAACAATTTCTTACCTCAACAAGGCTCAACCCCATCTCTGTCTACGTAGTACCACAATACTGCTAAAATCTTGGCTTAGTTTTTATCCTTCCCAACTCTATATTTCTTCTAGGTTTCTTGGGATCTCATTCTGTGCATGTATAGTTTAGGAAATAGCCAAAGACTTAAGGCTAATGTGTATGCAGATTTTCTTTATAATTCTCTCAAGTTTCCTCCTCTCTGAGATTTTTATCTTCGTATCTACATGCACAGTGCATAGTTTGGGAAGCAGACAGAATAGTCTCTGAGAGAAACAAGTAGAAGCAGCCTGTTTGACTTATGTTGCTTAAGGCTTAAGGAAGATAAATAATTGAATATTCGGTGATGAATTTAGGCAGCTGAAAAGGAAAAACCAAATTATGGGAGCTAATAATGTATTATTTTTGTTAGGTTTTCAAAATTCTGAACATTTTCTTCCTGTTCCCAGCTATCATATCATACTTTCCTAATAACCTAAAAAAATACGACTGCCATTTAAGAAGTATTAAATGTAAAACATTAAGTACCAATTAAGAAATATGAAGTCATTTTAAAAAGAAAAAAAAGTTTCTCAAGTCAAACAGTCTTCAGTATAACTCTTGCAAGGATTGGTCTTGCAAAGCTGATGTGCTGAATATAAGAATAAGCAATGGAAGCAAACAGAAGGATAAAATAAAGAGTCTCACTCCATTTTTTGATGTTTACATGCAAGCCCTCTTACCCTTCTGCCCCAATTGTGTACAAGCAGATACGAAAGTGTGGGTGCTATTTCCTTTGGCACTGGTGGGAAATACAAGCTATGCAAGCCCCGGCCCACATGGTAAGAACCCTCACCTTAACCCCACCCCATAAGCCCAATAAGAGACTATGCCTGTCTCTTCTCCTTGTTTTTTTTTCAAGTCATTTTTATATCTACTTGGGAGCCTGCCCTCCTCATCCCAGAAAGACTTGTTATGTCAGTAATAAACCCTTTCATACCCTCTTCATGTCTGGGTAGCATCATCAGCCTCGACATCCAAATGAAATTTTGAGTGGAAAGATCCATTGCATCTCTTCAGGGTGACCATGATAAAGGGAAAGCCATCTTTCAATATACGTTAATAAACTGGCATTGTGATTTTTATAAAAGAGTTTCCTTGAGCTTTATTAGCTAGAGTAAAACATCTCAGGATTTGATCAACTTGCTGTCACTGAAAATAATAAATTTCTTGGTTGGGTACAGTAGCTCACATCTGTAATCTCAACATTTTGGGAGGCCGAGGCAGCAGGACTGCTTGAGGCCAGGAGTTCAAGACCAGTTTGGGCAACAGAGAGAGACTCTGTCTCTATAGAAAAATTTAGTAATCCCCAGGTGTGGTGACATGTGCCTACAGTCCAACTAATGGGGAAGCTGAGGTGGGAGGACTGCTTGAGTCCAGAAGGTTGAAGCTGTAGTGTGCCATTACCACGTCACTGCACTCCAGCCTGGGTGACAGAATGAGACCCTGAAAAAAAAAAAAAAAAGGAAACAAAGAAAAGAAAAGAAAGGAGAAGAAAAGAAGAAAAGAAAATTTCTTAATCTACCCATTTCCTAATCTACTTGAAGATCATACCCTATGGTATTAGGACTGACACTGACACTCAGTTTTTGTCCAGCTATCTTTCCTGGTAAGAACCCCCAACTTCTTATTCAGCATCTCTTTAAAGATTATGTAGTGAAATGACTAAAAGTGATTCTCAGAAATTAGAAAGATATTTATCAATACAAAGTGAAACATTTGGGTACTATTTTTCTTAGGTATTTGTTTTTGGTTGTTCATTTTTGGGCCATGGTGAAGTAGGAAATAAAGTTTGATGAAACAAACTAGAAAAATACATAGTTCTAAATTAGAAAATAAAAGTATATTGGCATAATCTCATATTCCCATTAAAGAAAGGAATAATACATAGAATGACTCAGTTCTAAATAAAATTTGAAAAGGACTACCTTTTAAAATAAACTTTTAAGGCCAGGAACAGTGGCTCACGCCTGTAATCCCAGCACTCTGGGAGGCTGAGGCGGGTGGATCACCTGAGGTCAGGAGTTCGAGACTAGCCTGGCCAAAATGATGAAACCCCGTCTCTACGAAAAATACAAAAAAATTAGCCCGGCATAGTGGCGCACACCTGTAGTCCCAGCTACTCGGGAGGCTGAGGCAGGAGAATTGCTTGAACAGGGGAGGCGGAGGTTGCAGTGAGCTGAGATCATGCGTTTGTACTCCAGCCTGGGCGACAAGAGTGAAACTCCACCTCAAAAATAAAGAAATGAATAAATAGATAAAACAAAATAAACTTTGGCTGGGCACGGTGGCTCATGCCTATATCCCAGCACTTTGGGAGGCCAAGGTGGGCGGATCACAAGGTCAGGAGATCGAGACCATCCTGGCTAACACGGTGAAACCCCATCTCCACTAAAAATACAAAAAATTAGCCAAGCGTGGTGGTGAGCACCTGTAGTCCCAGCTACTTGGGAGGCTGAGGCAGGAGAATGGCGTGAACCCGGGAAGCGGAGCTTGCAGTGAGCGGAGATTGTGCCACTGCACTCCTGCCTGGGTGACACAGTGAGACTCCATCTCAAAAAAATAAAATAAAATAAAATAAAAAATAAACTTTTAAAACATGTACTTAGATTTTCAGTTTTTGTTTTTATTTTGAGACAGGCTCTCACTGTCACCCAGGTTGGAGTGCTGTGGCCTGGCCTGATCACAGCTCACTGCAACCTCAAACTCCTGGGCTCAAGCGGTTCTCCCACCTCAGCCTCCTGAGTAGCTGAGACTACAGGGGCACACCACCATGCCTGTTTTTGTTTGTTTGTTTGTTTGTTTGTAGAGATGGGGGGGTCTCACTTTGTTGTCCAGGCTTGTCTTGAACTCCTGGCTCAACGAATCCTCCTGCCTTGGCCTCCCAAAGTGCTGAGATTACAGGCGTGAGCCACCGCACTTGGCCAGATTTCAGTATTTTGAAAAGAATTGAAAACAGCATAGCATTCAATTATAAAAGCAACAACACACTTCAAGTAATTTAGGCATACAGGAATAACTACACTCAACATGTGGTTCAAAGCCCTGGGCTCTAACAACAATAGAATTTGTTAATGTGGAACTCTTCAGTGTTTCATCACCATTAAGGCTAAATCAATGATTAAGAATCAAAGTCTTGAATAAACAATAGTACAAATGTCCAGGTAGCTACGTAAGAATTAAATAGAATACATTAACCTCAAGAACACATTTCATCAATGTTTTCAAAATTGTAAATCACCATTTTACTTAGGAGAATAATTTTAGGTTTCCTAAATGTTTTATTCTATGAAATTATTAAGAGCAATTAAATAACAATTACATAAAATTTCAGTTTCACTTTTTTATACTGTGATTACTTTTATAAAGCAATTTTTATTTCTATGCATTAAAAATGCTCATTGATTGACAATTTTTCGAAACTAAAAACTTTTCCGGTTTTAATGTTATAAGCAGCTTGTTCCTTTGAAGGCAGAGAGGTAGGTTTGTCTTTAAAATAGGTGGCCTGTTTGTTATAAAAGAGATTGCTTTGGAGGACCCTTTTAGGTATGCTTTTAAAATCTTAGTGAGGATTTCAATTAAGAAAGAAAACCCACATAAAGAAATAGCAGACTGAAATACTATGTTCTGTTACTTATTATTAAGGGGGTATATATTTTAGCAGAACCACTTTCTTGTTCTTGTACATTGTTAGTGCTATTTCCAATAGAGAATTTTAGATGGTACAGGTGAAGATTATTTGTTCTTAGAATTGTGTGTGTACGGCCGGGCACAGTGGCTCACGTCTGTAATCCCAGCACTTTGGGAGGCCAAGGCAGGTGGATCACGAGGTCAGGAGATGGAGACCATCTTGACTAACACAGTGAAACCTTATCTCTACTTAAAATACAAACAATTAGCCGGGCATGGTGGCGGGCACCTGTAGTCCCAGCTACTCGGGAGGCTGAGGCAGGAGAATGGCGTGAACCTGGGAGGCGGAGCTTGCAGTGAGCTGAGATCGCGCCACTGCACTCCAGCCTGGGCGGCAGAGCAAGACTCCGTCTCAAAAAAAAAAAAAAAAAAAAAAAGAATAGAATAGTGTGTGTACATTTCAATTCTGTCTTCTTTTCTCATAAGGGACTAGGAAAAGAGAACAGACCATATGGGTATGCACATAGCCCTGATCTTCTTCTTATTCAAGACAGAAGAGTCTATGCTTTGGGAACTGTGCTATCACTTTCCTGATGGTTGGTTGGTACTTGTGTGCAGGAGCAGGCTTTCTCTTGAAGGGAATGCACTGGGAACAGAGGAAGGCAGAAAGGAGATGGGCCTTAGAGAGCAGCAGGATGAGAGAAAAAAAACTTATTTATCTAAAGGGAGGGCACTGAGTCGGGGATGGTGGCAGAACTTAAGTAGAGTTGTAGTCCAAAGCATGGCTTAGAGATGCCCATATTGGGACTAGAAAAAGAAAATCAGGGAGAAGGCTCTGGAATGGTCTGAGAGGCTGGATATAAGCAAATATATGCCCCTTTTTATTTTTTTTCCTAGACATGGGTCTCTCTATGTTACTCAGGCTGGCCTCAAATTCCTAGGCTCAAGCAATCCTCTGGCCTCAGCCTCCAGAGTACGTAGGATTACAGGTGCACACCACTGTGCCCCACTTGAGCAAACGTGTTTTAAGAATAGACATTTCTAGTGGCAGTTAAATGTTATGCTTTTAATGTGGTATTTTTATCCTCCTCCAGTCTCTAGTAAAGTTTTATTCAAAGTCACAGCTTTACAAATGGAATAAAATGTCATCAACTAATAAATCTGAGTAAAGGGTATATGGATGATCTTTGTATTATTTATGTTCCTGAAACCCTTCTGTAAGTATGAAATGACTTTCAAGTAAAAAGATTAAAAAAAAAGTTACAGCTCTACAACGTAGTAGCAGTCGTGCTTGGTGGAAGGAAAAGAGGGCTGTTCTACACTTCAAAAGTAGTAGACAAAAAGAAGTGATAATCTATATCACACAGTGCCAAAAGAAGCAAAATTTCTAAATTCTTATTCATTTATTTGAGACAGGATCTCGCACTGTTGCCCAGGCTGGAGTGCAGTGGCATGATCATAGTTCATTGTAACCTCAAATTCCTGGCTCAAGTGATCTTCCTGCCTCAGCCTCCCAAGTAGCTGGGACTACAGGCAAGCATCACCTCACCCAGCTCATATTTAATCTTAAAGAGTCACAAGACAGTAAAAAATGAGATACTTAACTATAATGGGAACTGCTCACATGCATATGTATTATTCATTCAACAGTACCATTCCTCAGATAAAATTTGAAGTTCAGAAATAAATTTTCCATAATTTTTGTACGTTTTAAATCTGTTTTGTAAAATTAAAACCAAGTTAACACACTTAATTAAGATTCTAGTCATTTTTTTCCACTTGCATCGTAGTATAGGAGCCTCAGCAATTTCTTAAAATTGAGAGCCCAACACAGCACAAAGAAAATAACTACAAGTGCTTGGGTAGGGTAGGGAGAAAGAAAAGGAAAGGACAAAAAGAAATGGGGGGGGGGGGGAAAGTCCAATCTCCCAGTTATGCTCTAAGTTCTTACAATCTATTATACCTAGGCATCATTTAGATACATGTTAAAAATTCAGACTTCAGGACAACACCTCAAATTCTGATTCAATAGAAATGGACTTTTAAAATAAAAATCCCTTTGGGAGGCTGATATGTGAGGATTGTCTGATGCCAGGAGTTTTGAGATCAGTCTGGGCAATATAGAGAGACCACATCTCTACAAAAAATACAAAAATTTGCTGATGTGCTGGCATGTGCCTGTAGTCATAACTACTGGGGAGGCTGAGCTAGGAGGATTGTTTGAGGCCAGGACACTGCACTTCAGCCTGAGTGAAACAGCAATAACTCGTCTCTAAAAATAACAAAGAAATGAAGGAAGGAGGGAAGGAGGGCAGGAAGGAAGGAGGGCAGGAGGGAAGGAGGGAAGGAAAAAGGGAAGGAAGGAGGGAGGGAAGGAAGGAAGGAAGGGGCAAGCAAAAATGATTCTTATGTGGATGACTCTCAGGTTGCATTTTGAGAATAACTACTATAATGATTAAACTTTGGGAAAAAAATCTTAGCTTTGCCTAATTTTTGGCCATTTCCTCATCAGGAGAAACAAACAGATAAAAACACGAAAAACACTTCCATGATTTGATTCTTGAACTTTTAAATCATTTCTGGGGTATCTGGTTTCTTGACTGGCCTTTAATTACAATTCCAAGGCAGTATAAACATAGTGCTTTCTACCCTGCTATATAGTATGTAGAATAAATTTATCTAAAACAGAATTTGGGGCTGAGCACAGTGGCTCACACCTGTAATCCTAGCACTTTGGGAGGCTGAGGTGGGCGGATAACTTGAGGTCAAGAGTTTAAGACCAGCCTGGCCAACATGGTGAAACCCCACCTTTACTAAAAATACAAAAATTAGGCCAGGTGTGGTGGCTCATGCCTGTAATCCTAGCTACTCGGGGGGGTTGAGGCAGGAGAAATCGCTTGAGCCCCGGGAGGCAAAGGTTGCAGTGAGCTGAGATTGCACCACTGCTCTCCAGCCTAGGCTATGACAGAGAGAGACCCTGTCACAAAAAAATAAATAAGGCCAGGCACGGTGGCTCACGCCTGTAATCCCATCACTTTGGGAGGCCGAGGCGGGCAGATCACGAGGTCAGGAGTTCGAGACCAGCCTGGCCAATATGGTGAAACCCCGTCTCTACTAAAAATACAAAAATTAGCCGGGCGTGGTGGCACACACCTGTAGCCCCAGCTACTTGGGAGGCTGAGGCAGAAGAATCGCTTGAACCTGGAAGGCAGAGGTTGCAGTGAACAGAGATGGTGCCACTGCACTCCAGCCTGGGCAACAGAGACTCTGTCTCAAAAAATAAATAAATAAAATGAAATAAAAATAAATAATAAATAAATGAAAAATAAAAATACAAATATAAAAGTTAGCCAGGTGTGGTGGCGGGCAACTATAATTCCAGCTACTTGGGAGGCTGAGGCAGGGGAATTGCTTTAACCCAGGAGGCAGTGGTTGCAGTAAGCCAGGATTGCACCACTGCACTCCAGCCTGGGTGACAGACCAAGATTCTGTCTCAAAAAACAAAACAAAAACAAAATTTGGCTTTTCACTTCACAATCTACTTGAATTAGCTAGCAATTTTATAGAAAAAGGCTAATTTCAGAAGTTTAATAAAGGCGCTGAAAGGGTATCTAATTTGCACCTTGCTTTGATTATATATCTCAGGTAATCAATTAAAGTGCTATATATAAGCCTCAATGATCAACCTTAACTGTTTAACAGATTGGAAGAACAATAACTTACATCACTAAAATTTCTATACGTAATGAACACAGTGAAAATATAACATATTCTTAAAAAAAAAGTGTATGAAAAATACTAAATTTTCTATGTTGTTTACTAACACTGTGAATTTGTTGATCACAAATGTAAACAAAAGGGTGTTTCAAAACACATGAAGATAAGGATTAGGAAACAAAGAGCAGATAAGAAGCATTTGCACTTGGCAAACTTGATTACTGCCATTAAGGACCATAGATAAGTTCAGTTGGAGATTTTATAAAAGGAAGATGAATAAATCCCTTGCTTAGTATCATAAATAATTACAGCGTGATGCTTTATATCCTTTTTAATGTGGCAACACTATAATTAATTTGAAGACATCATAATTAGAAAATAAAGAACCTGTATTGAAATTCAGACTAGTATATTAAAATACTATGTTCTGCAGTTACATAATGACACATAAAATTACGGTGGAAGTAAAATAAATAAATAAAGACACCACTTATTTGTAACAAAGGGAAAATTATTTCTGCTTTTAAAATAAGGAATCAAAAGCACATCCATCAACAGCTTGAGACAAAATTTTTGCAGGTTATTAGGATGCTTTCGGTTGAACAAGTACTTGGATTAATCTGTCAATTCATGTGTTGACACACAGCAATCACTTTAGAATAAAACATTAGAAAGAATTCCAAATCTCAACTAGGTAATTTTTGGAAATGTTAATTAAACAATGATGGAGATTCCCTACTCAGATTCAGAACGTACACCCTTTTAAGATGGGTCTCGTATATATTAAAAAGAAGGAGAAAGAAAGGACGCCTTTGTGAAAGTTTTTTTTTAAGAAAAGTAAAAATTAACTTACCTAATAGTTACTAAATCGTTACATAAAATGAAAAAGGAAATAAGCAAAAGGAAAACAAAATGCTGGTTAATCACATCCTCTGCCAGTTGCCAAAATGCAACAATTGACTAAAAATTGAGCCCTAATGAGTTGAGTAGTTTCAAAAGTTAAAACATAAAGGAAGGCCACTGAATACTGAGATTAGGCTGGGTATTATGTGCAGAAATGAAAACAAGAATATGAATCAAATGAGACAGCAAAATCAATTTGTTATTCTAAGAAAGACATGGAATGTTACAAGTAAAATTTGCTGTTTAAATTGAGTTAGGCAACAAAAGAAAAAAAAAGGACTACTAAGAAAAAGAAAGAGAAAACTATCAATTCTTTTAAGTATTTATTATTTAAAAATTAATTTTTAGGCCCAGGCGTGGTGGCTCACTCCTGTAATCCCAGCACTTTGGGAGACCGAGGTGGGTGGATCACGAGGTCAGGAGATCGAGACCATCCTGTCTAACACAGTGAAACCTCGTCTCTACTAAAAATAAAAAAAAAATTAGCTGGGCAAGGTGGCAGGCGCCTGTAGTCCCAGCTATTCAGGAGGCTGAGGCAGGAGAATGGCGTCAACCCAGGAGGCAGAGCTTGCAGTGAGCAGAGATCATGCCATTGCACTCCAGCCTGGGCGACAGAGCGAGACTCCATCTCAAAAAATAATAATAATAATTTTTATATATTTAAAGAACATTGGCACCAATGATTTTTACTCTAAAAAACCACTCCAACGCTGCTTTGTAAAAATGGCCATGCAAATGTGTGCTAATTACCTTGATATTTGCAAGTTGGTGCTCAGAATTCATACTTTAGGACAGGAGGCTCTGGAGTGGTGGCCCATAGTGTGATCTCTTGGACCTGTATGGTAAGAACCTCAGTTTATAGTGTTTAAAACTCAGATCTGTGTAAAAATGTGACTCCTGGCTTCTCTCAACAACTCAGGACTGGTGGCAGCCACGTCCCCGTGTAGACAGTGGACTGGAGGCGGGGACTGCTCCTTAGCTGGGGTCCTCTCATCCCAGTGTGCCCATGTCCCTGCGAGGACTTCACTCCCTGGAGGCCCTGTCTGTATCTGCTTTTGGGATGCCTGCCTTAAGGATTGATGTCAAGTCTTTATAAACAATCACTGTGTGTGTGTTTGTGTTTGAGAGTGCGTACATGAACGAGAGAGAGAAAACCAAAAATCACAAATCTGGAAAAGTTAATAAAGATCTAGAACCTAAAAAAAAAAAAAAAAAAAAAAAAAATCAACCACCCCATTGTCAAGGTAGAGTTTCCTGGGTCTAAACCATATGGTTTTCTTCTCTACGGTAGCATCTACATAAATTGTTTCTGCATTAAACATAGTGATAGATAACTTTTCCCTATAATGCAATGTCACCATGATCTCCAGGGTAGTATTATGACAAGGTGAAAAATATTCAGTTTCTGACATTTTTATTGGATAGAGATGTCCCTTGTTTCCCAATATAACTAAATATATTATTGAATAACTTCTCTTTTACTCAATAGCATGAATTAACTGAGAAGTTATTCAATAATGTTTATTAGTTATAATAACCAATAATAACAGGTTATTATTGAATAACTTCTCTGTTCTTTTGTCTTCTAGTAGAATTAGTAACAGCTCCAAATTTCTTAAATGAATCTATACGTAGAATATACTCAAAAGAGCACAGTCTGTCAATTATTACTTAAGGAATTCACTTTTAATCTATAAAAAGAAATGAGATGTCAAAACTGATAATGTCATCACATGCTAGTCACATTCCTAATTTATTAAATATTATTCATGTCAAAATTTTAAAATGACTTTAATTTTGTAGAATCAGTTGATAAGAGAAAATGCAATACATAACGAACTTCAGAAAAGTTAATGAGAAGGTTATCTAAAAATATCTTCCTAAGAAAAAAATTTCAAATTGGGTTAAGAATCAAAATAAATGTTATTTGCTATGTACTAATAACTACAACAATAAACAATAAATAATGAAAGTTAGTTTTTAGGGGAAAATGAATATGTTAAGACCAAATCTGGGCTTGATTTTATTTTACTGAAATATTAGTGGCATTAAAAGCAGTGAAAATAGTTCATTAAATTCATGGTTAACATCATGTCATAAACTAATAAGTTAAAATAAAATAACAAAATATTATGAAAATGTTGAAATAAAGTAGTAAATGGTAGGAATCAATATTGAAATAAAAAAGTAAGATAGCTGGGTGACTGTAGTTAATAATAATTTAATTGTACATTTGAAAATAACGAGTATAATTGGATTGTTGCAACACAAAGGATAAATGCTTGAGGAGATGGATACCCCATTTACCTTAATGTGATTATTACACATTGTATGCCTGTATCAAAATATCTTATATACCCCATAAATATATACATCTACTATGTACCCACAAAAATTAAAAATTAAAAAAAGACAGCTAACTCAATCCATCAATTAATGATCTATTATAAAATAACCTAAAACGTAAATTTCAAATAAAAATGTACTGAAAAATAGAAAATTTCAGCAGACAGCATTTACTCGTCTTTTGTAATATTATTTATCAATAATAGCCTCAATACCAACATTAACAAAAATAGATAAAGAGTCATTTCATTTTGCCTGTAAACTCACTTAGGACAGAGAAGAAAAAGGCTTTGGAGGGGTGAAAATAAAAAATAAGATGCAGACACATAACTTAAAACACTCTATTAGATTAAGTAAAGGGTCTAACTTGTCTCAGTAGTTGATAACTTTGAGTAACAAAAAAGGTTAAATTATGTTCAGAGTACAATGTTTAAAAAAACAGAAATACATAGAAAGTATTTGAAAAAAATGTTTCTTTCAAAACTGTTACGGTAAAAAAAAAATGGAATGCCTGGCTATCCTAAAAACTCTGACTCTCTAGAAATATCTCATTTCCTATGGCCTTAAATATATAAAATTTCAAAACAGTAAAACATTGCCATCATTACAAATATATTTTATTAATAGTTTGTTTCTAAATTAATGTTTAAAAAATTGAAAGCAGTATGAGAAGATTAGAACCTGCAGAAAATGTCAAAGATTAAATCATTCTACTGAAAACTTCTGAACCACTGATGAGTAAAATTAGATAAAGGTTAAGAGAAACAGACACACTTTGCCTCACTATAATATATAAGAAGAGGACACAAAGAAGCTAAGAATCAAGAAAAGTCAATCTTACACTGTTTTTTTAAAGCAATGCAAATTTTTTACAAATAAAATATTATACAGAAACTCAACATTTGTAAAGCCGAAAAAGTGAGACCACTATAGCCGAAGTAAGGTGGGGACCTCATAGTCCCATACCCTCAGTCTCAACCTCAGTTCTGTGAAAGAAAGTTCTGTGAAACAGGGCTTGCAAATCATTGAGGGTTGCTCAGTCAATAAACTCCTCAATTTTCGTTTTTTCAATGCTAGTTTTCTACTTATTTCTTTTACAAGACCCACTTCCAATCTACCTCCTCCACAAACCCTTCCAACTTAATCAATATGAAATTAATGGTTCCTTCCACAATAGTATCATAGACTTTATATTGTAAACTTCACTTCCAATATTTCCAGTACCCTACATTTTACAGATACCACACAGAGCTATACACCCCCACTCATCCTTACTTGATTAGAGGGAGGGCATGTTTCTTTTTTTTTTTTTTAATATCCTCGAAGATCTTTATCTATACACATACAGATAAATAGCTATAATTTTGTGTGTTTTGAGGGACGTGGCTTAAACAAAAACAAGCTCATTTTTTACCTATTGTTCTATAATCTTTTTTTTTTTAACTTTTTTATTTCCATAGGTTATTGGAGAACAGGTAGTGTTTGGTTATATGAGTAAGTTCTTTAGTGGTGATTTGTGAGATTTTGCTGCACCCATCACCCAAGCAGTATACTCTGCACCCAGTTTTAGTCTTTTATCCTTCACCCGCTTCCCACCCTTTCCCCGAGTCCCCAAAGTCCATTGTGTCATTCTTATGCCATTGCATCCTCATAGCTTAGCTCTCACTTATGAGTGAGAATATATGATGTTTGGTTTTCCATTCTTGAGTTACTTCACTCAGAATTAATAGTCTCCAATATCATCCAGGTTGCTGCGAATGAAGGCATGTTTCTTAATCCATAGTTCTAAGAACTTACCAAATAGAAGACTCAATAATATTTATTTGTTGCATACAGAAGTAAAAGTTAGATTAATCAATGGATACAGGAAAAAAATGGCTTTAAAATGTTTCAGTACAAAGAGTTAAGACTTGTATTGATAACCATCCCTAGCTACTCTACATGAAAAGTTGGGTGCCTTTATGTATATTCTCAGTTGTCCAATTCCCAATACAGATGTGGGAAGAGGCCCATTGATGTGATTTGGCTCTGTGTCCCCACCCAAATCTCACCTTGAATTGTAATAATCTGCATGTGCCAAGGGTGGGACCAGGTGGAGGTAACTGGCTCATGGTGGGGGTTTCCCTCATGCTGTTCACATGATAATGAGTGAATCTCATGAGATCTGATGGTTTTATAAGCATCTGGCATTTCCCCTGCTTGCACTCATTCTCTCTCTCCTGCCACCCTGTGAAGAGGTGCCTTCTGCCATAACTTTAAGTTTCTTGAGGCCTCTCCAGCCATGTGGAACTGTGAGTCAATTAAACCTCTTTTATACATTACCCAGTCTCAGGTATTTCTTTACAGCAGCATGAGAATGAACTAACACACCAATAAAGTTGTGGCCTCTTTGGATTTTTAAGTTCTGTCAAAATTTAAGCTCATTACTCAAAAAGGAAAAGGAGGTTACAGGGTGGTATTTAATTTTAATCATTCTTCCCATTTTTAAACAACTGCTAGTCATAAAGAACATTTCACTTAATAAAAACTGGTATGGTAGGAATGTTTGCAACATTTTCTTTACGATGCACTTGGAGGTGTTAATGTATTAATATAATAACAATACTTAGGGTGAGATGATGCTATTAGTGCTTTGTGCTTTTCAAATGCTCATGTGAACTTAAACATTAAATTCCAGGAGGATGCTTTGTGTCTGTATCTATCTGGGTACGGTTTAACTCACCATCACTGCCACCTCTGCTTTTCATTTCGAATTTTGTCTAAGACTATTGAGAGAATACCACAATAACCCAGTTGTGCAAAACAGCAGGAGCTCTCAACAAAATTACATCAGCTTCCAAAGAAATCAGGACAGACTTCTTTAAAATTGAAGATGCAATCAATTGCATTTGTACTCTGCTAGTGGTCAAGATAAATTTTTAGGCTGAGAAATGACTTAAACTTATTTAGAAAACCAAGAATACTCTATGCTAGACATTTTAATAAAGTTTTTGAAAAGATTCCTGTCAAGGGCTGAATGTTTTTTCTCCAAAAAATTCATGTTAAAATCTCTAACCCTGAATGTATCAGGAGGTGGAGGTAGAGGCTTTTGGAGGGAAGTCATAAGGGTGGGGCCCTCATGAACCGGATCAGTGTCCTTTTAAAAGAGACTTCAGCCCACGCACGGTGGCTCACACCTGTAATTCTAACACTTTGGGAGGCCAAGGCAGGCAGAACACTTAAGGCCAGGAGTTCAAGACCAGCCATGGTGAAACCCCATGTCTACTAAAACTACAAAAATTAGCCAGGTGTGGTGGCAGGTGCCTGTAATCCCAACTACTTGGGAGGCTGAGGCACGAGAATCACCTGAACCTGGGAAGCAGAGACTGCAGTGAGCCAAGATGGTGCCACTGTGCCAGCCTGGGTGACAGAGCGAGACTCTGTCTCAAAAAAAAAAAAAAAAAGAGACACAGAGAAACTTAAGACTTCAGAAAGCAATCTCACCCCTTCTGCCATGTGACACATCAAGAAGATGGATGTCTATAAACCATCAGATACTGAATCCGTTGGTGCCTTGATCTTAGACTTCCCGGCCCCCAGAACTGTGAGAAATACATATTTGTTTTTTAAGCCACCTGTCTATTGTATTTTTGTTATAGGAGTCAGATGGGATCAAGACAATCCCCAAACCCACTTAAAGGAATATCTGCTACTTTATCTCCATGCTTAGAATAACTGGAGGTGGGTGGTAGTAGGCATGGATCTAATTTAAAGCACTGGTTAAAAGGCCAGGTGCTGGCCGGGCGCGGTGGCTCATGCCTGTAATCCCAGCACTTTGGGAGGCGGATCATGAGATCAGGAGATCGAGACCATCCTGGCTAACATGGTGAAACCCGTCTCTACTAAAAATACAAAAAAATTTGTTGGGCGTGGTGGTGGGCGCCTGTAGTCCCAGCTACTCGGGAGGCTGAGGCAGGAGAATGGTGTGAACCCAGGAGGCAGAGCTTGCAGTAAGCCAAGATTGCGCCACTGCACTCCAGCCTGGGCGATACAGCGAGACTCCATCTCAAAAAAAAAAAAAAAAAAGCCAGGTGCAGTGGATCACACAGATAATCCTAGCACTTTGGGAGGCCAAGGCAGGATTGCTTAGGCTAGGAGTTTGAGACCAGCCTGGGCAACACAGTGAGACCCTGTCTCTAAAAAAAAATTAAAAAATTAGCCTGATGTGGTGACATACACCTGTAGTCCTAGCTACTTGGGAGGCTAAGGCAGGAGGATTGCTTGAGCCCAGGAGTTCAAGGCTGTATTCCAGCCTAGGTGACAAAAGCGAGACTCCATCTCGAAAAAAAAAAAAAAAAAGCACTGGTTACTGATAGACAAGACCTCCATTTGTCTAGGTGATGAGATCTTTTCTTTTTTCTGACTAGTTCAAGTGATCTTAAGTCAACATAAAGAATAAATTAATAAAAATTCATTCATTTGTTCAGGAGACATTAACTAGAAATACATTCTCAGGCACTGTGGTAAGTACATATGGCTCCTAGGAGTTCCAATCTGTGGAGAAAACCAGACAAGTACGGTAGGATATGATTCAAACTACAGCAGAAGTGAGAGCAGACAGGAACCAAAAGGCAACCAGAGATGGCAATATAGAGGTAGTGATATCTGAAGAATGTTTTGAAGGATTACTTTTTAGATAGACTTGAGAAAAATATGAGACACAGAAGGAAAGGAATTAATCAGAGAAAGAACTACACAGAAATAGTAAAGCATAAAAAGTCATGATGGGCTGGGTGCAGTGGCTCACACCTGTAACTGTAGTACTTTGGGAGGCCGAGGCAGGCGGACCACTTGAGGCCAGGAGTTCGAGACAAGCCTGGCCAACATGGCAAAACCCCGTCTCAACTAAAAATACAAAAATTAGCTGGGTGTAATGGTGCATGCCTGTAATCCCAGCTACTCGGGAGGCTGAGGCATAAGAATCGCTTGAACGCAGGAGACGGAGGTTGCAGTGAACCGAGACTGCCCCACTGCATTCCAGCCTGGGTAAGACTCTTGTCAAAAAATAGAAAAGAAAAGAAAGAGGGGAGGGGAGGGGAGGGGAGGGGAAGGGAGGGGAAGAGAGGGGAGGGGAAAGAGAAAGAAAGAAGGTCATGGTGTTTGAAAACAAAAGAAAAAGAGAAAGAAAACTAACATTTGTTGGGTATATGAGACATATTCTTCCTATGCTTTACATAAGCAATCCAATGGCAAAAGTATTATTATTGCCTACTTTAAACAAGAGATAATTGAAGCTGAGAGATCAATTAACTGGTCCAGTGTGATGTAAACAGTAATTGGTAAAGATTGCAACAAATAGATGGAACTGTCTCTAGAATTTCTGCCGGAGAATAGCAGAAGAAAATGGAAGAAACAGGTAGTGGCTAGCTTGTGAAGTGCTTTACTCTATCGGCCTGTAATCTCAGCACTTTGAAAGGCCAAGGTGGGTGGATCATCTGAGGTCAGGATTTTGAGACCACACTAGCGAACATGCGAAATCCCGTCTTTACTAAAAATACAAAAATTAGCTGGGTGTGGTGGCCAGTTCCTGTAATCCCAGCTACTCAGGAGACTGAGGCAGGAGAACTGCTTGAACCCAGGATTGGGAGGCTGCAGTGAGCTGAGATCACGCCACTACACTCCAGCCTGGGCGACAGAGCAAGACTACACTAAACAAACTAAACTAAACTAAACTTCTGCTCTGTGAAAGACAATGTTAAGAGAATGAAAAGACAAGCCACAGACTGGAAGAAAATATTAAAACATATCTTTTTTTTTTTTTTTTTGAGATGGAGTTTCGCTCTTGTTGTCCAGGCTGGAGTGCAATGGCGTAATCATAGCTCACAGCAATCTCTGCTTCCCAGGTTCAAGCAATTCTCCTGCCTCAGCCTCCTGAGTAACTGGGATTAGAGGCACCTCCCACCACACCTGCCTAATTTTTGTATTTTTGGTAGAGATGGGGTTTCACCATGTTGGCCAGGCTGGTCTCAAACTCTTGACCTCAGGTGATCTGGCCGCCTTGGCCTCCCAAAGTGCTGAGATTATAGGAGTGAGCCACCATGCCCGACCTAAAACATATCTAATAAAGACTTGTACTTAAAATATACAAATAACTCTTAAAACTCAACAACAAAAAAAGAAACGATTTAAACATGGGTATAAGATCTGAACAGAGACCTCACCTAAGAAGATATGCAGATGGCAGATAAGCATATGAAAAGATCCTCAACAACATAGGTGAATAGAGAATTACAAATGAAAATGAGATACTACTACACATACATTAGAATAGCTAAAAGAAAAATGATAATACCAACGGCTAGTGAGGATGCAGAGCAAGCGGAACTCTCTTTCACTGCTAATGGAAATGGAAAATGGTATAGCCAATACAAAAGACACTTTGACAGTTTCTGTTAAAAAAAATATGGTCTTGGCCGGGTGCAGTGGCTCACGCTTGCCACATTCTTCAAAACTGAAGAATGTATTGAAGGATTACTTTTTAGGTAGACTTGAGAAAAATATGAGACACAGAAGGAAAGGAATTAATCAGAGAAAGAACGCTTGCAGTCCCAGCACTTTGGGAGGCCAAGGCAGGTGGATCACCTGAGGTCGGGAGTTCAAGACCAGCCTGACCAACATGGGGAAACCCCATCTCTACTAAAAACACAAAGTGGCCGGGCACAGTGGCTCACTCCTGTAATCCCACCACTTTGGGAGGCCAAGGCGGGCAGATCACGAGCTCAGGAGATTAAGACCATCCTGGCTAACATGGTGAAACCCCGTCTCTACTAAAAATACAAAAAACTAGCCGGGCATGGTGGCGGGCACCAGTAGTCCCAGCTACTTGGGAGGCTGAGGCAGGAAAATGGCGTGAACCCGGGAGGTGGAGCTTGCAGTGAGCCGAGATTGTGCCACTGCACTCCAGCCTGGGCGACAGAGCGAGACTCCATCTCAAAAAAAAAAAAACCCACAAAGTTGGCCGGGGTGGTGGAGCATGCCTGTAATCCCAGCTACTTGGGAGTCTGAGGCAGGAGAATCACTTGAACCCCGGGAGACGGAGGTTGTGGTCAGCCACGATTATGCCACTGCACTCCAGCCTGGGCAACAAGAGCGAAACTCCATCTCAAAAAAAAAAAAAATATTGTCTTACCATATGTTATGGGTTGAATTGGGTAACTCTCTCCCAAAAGATATATTGAAGTTCTAACCTCTAGTATTTCAGGATATGAAATTATTTATTTAAAAATAGGTTTGCTGTAGACATAAATAGCTAAAATGAGGTCATATTAGAGTAACCTTAATTCAATCTGACCAGTGTCCCTATAAGGTAAGAGGCATAGACACTCTGGGAGAATGGCGTGTGAAGACAGAGGCAGACAATACAGTGATGCATCTACAAATCAAGAATTGCTGGCCTTCACTGGCAAGTAGGACAAAGGCATGGAACAGATTATCCCTCGGAAACATCAGAAGAAACCTACCCTGCTGACACCTATTTCAGACTTCTAGCCTCGAGCTATGAGAGTAAAAATTTCAATTATTTTAAGCCCCCCAGTTTGTGGTACTATCTTATGGCAGCCCTAGGAAACTAGCACACTATATGATCTAGCAGTTTCACACTCCTAGATTTGAAAACCTATGTTGACACAAAAACCTACATGTGAATATGTACAGCAGCTTTATTGTCAAAAACTGGAAGCAATCAAGATGTCTCTTCATCTTTGTGAACGAAAAAACGAACTGTGGTACATCCATACAATGCAATATAAATCAGTGATAAAAAGAAAAGGCTATCAAGCTACAAAAAGACACGGATGAATTTTAAATGCATATTGCTAAGTTAATAAAGCTGGTCTGTAAATATCATACATATAGGATTCTAATTATATGATATTCTGGAAAAGGCAAAACTATGAAATTGTTAAAAATATCAGTGGTTACCAGGGGTTCAGCCCTGGGGGAAATTGAATAAATGAGGCACAAGGGATTGTGTAGGGTAGTGAAACTGTCCTGTATGATACTATAATGATGAATACAAGACATTAAGCATTTGTGAAAATCCATAGAACTTTATCGCATAAAGAGTAAACCTGAATGTATGCAAATATTTTAAAAATAACCGAGGAGGGCAAAGATACCAGGATGGAAAACAAAATGTGATAAAAGAATGTATATGTACTACAAATGTCTGAAATATCCTCACTGGAGGATGTGGGGGAATAAGGTGCTGACCTGAGTAACATTGGAAATGAATGGAGTCTATAAGAATAAAGTCAAAAGGAACTGTACAGGTTAACAACTGTTAAACTGCTATTCATGTATACTGGAAATTAGCAATTAAGTAAATAGATGGCAGATGGTGGGACCCACTGTTAGGGATAAAGATTACAGATACTTAATGTGTGTGCATAGCAATGCGTGTGTACAGCATCTGCAAACCAAGGAATGTCAAGGATTCTTGGCCTTCACACCCTGCTATACATGTACATATATATGTATATCTATGTATAAATACACACACAAGTTAGTATACATAATCTCCTTGCTCTATAAGCTGATAGAACCTAGAAGGAAGGACACCCCTGGAGAAATGGAGCACCCAGGTCCTCATTCTAGTATCGATCTTCAGTAAAATGAAATTAGTTTTTTTTGAAAAATGACTGATTCTAGACTGGGACAAGAAATGCATAAGATGAGCCTGAAGCATCCTGTAGTACCAGAAAGTAAGAAAATGCTCAAAAACCCAAACCAAAACAAAAAACTTCTAAAATGAAGGGGTTATGTCAAAGGGACACAGGAGTGGGTTCCCAGTTGCCAAAGCTGAAACAATTTGAGCAACAAGATAAAGAAAGTAGTAATGAATTTTAACTCAAAGTATACAATTAATATCCATGAGTCCACACTGATACAAATACATGATTAAGTAAATAAATGAATGAATGAATTCCAAATAATTTATGTATTTACTCCAGCTTTGTGATGGTTAATACTCAGTGTCAACTTCATTGGACTGAAGGATACAAAGTATTGATCCTGGGTGTGTCTGTGAGGGTGTTGCCAAAGGATATTAACATTTGAGTTAGCAGGCTGACAAAGGCAGACCTACCCTTAATCTGGTTGGGCACAATATAATCAGCTGCCATGGTGGCTAGAATATAAGCAGGCAGAAAAATGTGAGAAGAGAGACTGGCCTAGCCTCCCAGCCTGTATCTTTCTGCTGTGCTAGATGCTTCCTGCCCTGGAACATTGGACTCCCAAGTTCTTCAGTTGTGGAACTAGAACTGGCTTCCTTGTTCCTCAGCCTGCTGATGGCCCATTGTGGGACCTTGTGATCATGTGAGTTAATACTTAATAAACTCCCCTTTATATATGTATCTATCCTATTAGTTCTGTCCCTCTAGAGAACCCTGACTAACTCAAGTTTAAGAAAGTAAAATACATCCAGGCACAGTGGCTGACACCTGTAATCCCAGCACTTTGGGAGGCTGAAGCAGGCGGATCACTTGAGGTCAGGAGTTCAAGACCAGACTGACCAACATGGCGAAAGCCGGTCTCTACTAAAAATACAAAGATTAGCCAGGTGTAGTGGTGGGTGCCTGTAATCCCAACTACTCAGGAGGCTGAGGCAGGAGAATTGCTTGAACCCGGGAGACAGAGGTTGCAGTGAGCCGAGATCACGCCATTGCATTCCATCCTGGGTGACAGAGTGAGACTCCATCTCAAAAACTAAACAAAACAAAAAAGTAAAACACAACTCTCCATTCCTAAAGTATGGGCTGTGAATAGTTACTTTCTTCCCAAAAATTCAGTATAAAAAAAGGGGGGAAAATGAGTAACTATACAGTAACAAAACCTGGCAAACACTACCTTAAGCCAGGTGATCGGGATTAACATTAACAGTGATAAATCATATTGATAGTATGCACACTTTGTATGATGTGATGACAATAGCACTTCACCTCTATGGTCTTCCCCCAAAAAACATATTACCCAAGTATAACCACATGGAAAGTACCAGTTGAATCCCAATTAAGGGACATGCTACAAACTACCTAACCACTAATTTTCAGAACTGTAAAGGTCTTCAAAAACAAACAGAGTGTGAGAAATTGTTACAACCCAGAGAAGCCTAAAGAGACATTGCTAATATGCAGAGTAATGTGTTTCCTGGATGGAATCCTAGCTTTATTTTTATTTATATATTTTTTAAAAGGACATGAGAGAAAAACTGAGAAAACCTGCATAAAGTATGGTCTTCAGTTAATAATAATATATGAATATTGGCTCATTAATTGAGATAAATGTACCATACTAATCTAAGATATCAATAATAGGGGAAACTGGGTGTGGGGTATACAGGAACTCTGTAATATCTTTGTAATAATTCTATAAATCTAAAATTGTATTAAATTAAAATTTTTTTTAAAAGAGCACATTCAAAAATAATAAAGTTGGACTTAGAAACAAGGAAGTAAGCAGGCAGGTGACACTGATTTAAAGGACTACAGTGTAGTCTCACCAACACACACTTTTAATGCTATCACCTTCATTCTAACTTCACTGTCTTATTCCTTTGAGCCCTATGTCTTCCAAATTCTTCTGTCCTCAAGAATACTGTTTCAAAAATAGAAAGTCTGGTACCTGGGGACTGTAATGTAATTGACAGTGAGAGTTGGAGCTGAATCACTCCAATTATTTCACTTGAGGTCAAATATCAGGTCCTGGCATCTTCTAGTTATATGTCCTTGGGCAATTTAATTAACCCAGAATTTCATATCCAGCCAAACTAAGCTTCATAAGTGAAGGAGAAATAAAATCCTTTACAGACAAGCAAATGCTGAGAGATTTTGTCACCACCAGGCCTGCCTTACAACACCTACTGAAGGAAGCACTAAACATGGAAAGAATCAACCGGTACCAGTCACTGCAAAAACACACCAAATTGTAAAGACCATCAATGCTATGAAGAAACTACATCAATTAACAGGCAAAACAACCAGCTAACATCATAATGACAGGATCAAATGCACACATAACAATATTAACCTTAAATGTAAATGGGCGAAATGTACCCATTAAAAGACAGAAACTGGCAAATTGGATAAAGAGTCAAGACCCATCAGTGTGCTGTATTCAAGAGACCCATCTGATGTGCAAAGACACACATAAGCTCCAAATAAAGGGATGGAGGAACATCTACCAAGCAAATGGAAAGCAAAAAAAAAGCAGGGGTTGCAATCATAGTCTCTGATAAAACAGACTTTAAGCCAACAAAGATCAAAAGAGTCAAAGAAGGCCATTACATAATGGTAAAGGGATCAATTCAACAAGAAGACTTAACTATCCTAAATATACATGCACCCAATACAGGAGCACCCAGATTCACAAAGCAAGTTCTCAGAGACCTACAAAGAGACTTAGACTCCCACAAAATAATAATGGGAGACTTTTAAAACCCCACTGACAATAATAGACAGATCAGCGAGACAGAAGGTTAACAAGGATATTCAGGACTTGAAGACAGCTCTGCACCAAGCAGACCTAATAGACATCTACAGAACTCTCCACCCCAAATCAACAGAATATACATTCTTCTCAGCATCACATCACACTTATTCTAAAATTGACCACATAATTGGAAGTAAAGCACTCCTCAGCAAATGTAAAAGAACAGAAATCACAACAAACTGTCTCTCAGACCACAGTGCAATCAAATTAGAATTCAGGATTAAGACACTCACTCAAAACCGCACAACTACATGGAAACTGAACAACCTGCTCCTGAATGACTACTGGTTAAATAATGAAATAAAGGCAGAAATAAAGATGTTATTTGAAACCAATGAGAACAAAGACACAACGTACCAGAATCTCTGGGACACATTTAAAGCAGTGTGTAGAGGGAAATTTATAGTACTAAATGCCCTTAAGAGAAAGTAGGAAAGATCTAAAATTGACATGCTAACATCACAAGCAAAAGAACCAGAGAAGCAAGAGCAAACAAATTCAAAAGCTAGCAGAAGGCAAGAAATAACTAAGATCAGAGCAGCACTGAAGGAGACAGAAACACAAAACACCGTTCAAAAAATCAGTTAAGGGCGGTTCCAAGATGGCCGAATAGGAAGAGCTCCAGTCTACAGCTCCTAGCGTGAGCGCTGCAGAAGAGGGGTGATTTCTGCATTTCCAACTGAGGTACTGGATTCATCTCACTGGGGATTGTGGGACAGTGGGTGCAGGACAGAGGATGCAGTGCATTGAGCGTGAGCCTAAGCAGGGTAAGGCATCGCCTCACCTGGAAGCGTAAGGGATCAGGGAATTCCCTTTCCCAGCCAAGGGAAGGGGGTACAAATGGCACCTGGAAAATCGGGTCACTCCCACCCTAATACTGTGCTTTTCTGACCATCATAGCAAATGGCACACCAGGAGATTATATCCCATGCCTGGCTCGCAGGGTCCTATGCCCACGGAGCCTAGCTGATTGCTAGCACAGCAGTCTGAGATCGAACTGTAACACAGCAGCAAGGCTGGGGGAGGAGCGTCCGCCATTGCTGAGGCTTGAGTAGGTAAACAAAGTGGCCTGGAAGCTCGAACAGGGCGGAGCCCACGGCAGTTCAATGAGGTCTGCCTGCCTCTGTAGACTCCACCTCTGTGGGCACTGCATAGCCGAACAAAAGGCAGCAGAAACCTCTGGAGACTTAAATGTCCCTGACAGCTTGGAAGAGAGTAGTGGTTCTCACAGCACACAGCTGGAGATCTGAGAACGGATAGACTGCCTCTCACATGGGTCCCTGACCCCTGAGTAGCCTAACTGGGAGGCACCCCTAAGTAGAGGCAGACTGACACCACACATGGCCGGGTACCCCTCAGAGATGAAACTTCCAGAGGAACGATCAGGCAGCAACATTTGCTGTTCACCAATATCCACTGTTCTGCAGACTCCGCTGGTGATACCCAGGAAACCAGTCTGGAGTGGACCTCCAGCAACCTCCAACAGACCTGCAGCTGAGGGTCCTGACTGTTAGAAGGAAAACTAACAAACAGAAAGGACATCCACACCAAAACCCCATCTACATGGCACCATAATCAAATACAAAAGGTAGATAAAACCACAAAGATGGGGAAAAAACAGAGAAGAAAAACTGAAAATTCTAAAAATCAGAGCACCTCTCCTCCTCCAGAGGAACGCAGCCCCTCACCAGCAACAGAACAAAGCTGGACGGAGAATGACTTTGACGAGGTGAGAGAAGAAGGCTTCAGACGATCAAACTTCTTCGAGCTAAAGGAGGAAGTACGAACCCAATGCAAAGAAGTTAAAAACCTTGAAAAAAGATTAGACTAAGGGCTAACTAGAATAACCAATGCAGAGAAGTCCTTAAAGGACCTGATGGAGCTGAAAACCATGGCACGAGAACTACGTGACGAATGCACAAGCTTCATTAGCTGATTCGATCAACTGGAAGAAAGGGTATCAGTGATGGAAGATCAAATGAATGAAATGAAGCGAGAAGAGAAGTTTAGAGAAAAAAGAATAAAAAGAAACGAACAAAGCCTCCAAGAAATATGGGACTATGTGAAAAGACCAAATCTATGTCTGATTGGTGTACCTGAAAGTGACAGGGCGAATGGAACCAAGTTGGAAAACACTCTGCAGGATATTATCCAGGAGAACTTCCCCAATCTAGCAAGGCAGGCCAACATTCAAATTCAGGAAATACAGAGAATGCCACAAAGATACTCCTCGAGAAGAGCAACTCCAAGACACATAATTGTCAGATTCACCAAAGTTGAAATGAAGGAAATGTTAAGGGCAGCCAGAGAGAAAGGTGGGGTTACCCACAAAGGGAAGCCCATCAGACTAACGGCGGATCTCTCGGCAGAAACTCTACAAGCCAGAAGAGAGTGGGGGCCAATATTCAACATTCCTAAAAAAAAGAATTTTCAACCCAGAATTTCATATGCAGCCAAACTAAGCTTCATAAGTGAAGGAGAAATAAAATCCTTTACAGACAAGCAAATGCTGAGAGATTTTGTCACCACCAGGTCTGCCCTAAAAGAGCTCCTGAAGGAAGCACTAAACATGGAAAGGAAAAACCGCTACAAGCCACTGCAAAAACATGCCAAATTGTAAAGACCATCGAGGCTAGGAAGAAAGTGCATCAACTAACGAGCAAAATAATCAGCTAACATCATAATTACAGGATCAAATTCACACATAACAATATTAACCTTAAATGTAAATGGGCTAAATGCTCCAATTAAAAGACACAGACAAACTGGCAAATTGGATAAAGAGTCAAGACCCATCAGTGTGCTGTATTCAGGAAGCCCATCTCATGTGCAGAGACTCACATAGGCTCAAAATAAAGGGATGGAGGAAGATCTACCAAGCAAATGGAAAACCAAAAAAGGCAGCAGTTGCAATCCTAGTCTCTGATAAAACAGACTTTAAACCAACAAAGATCAAAAGAGACAAAGAAGGTCATTAAATAATGGTAAAGGGACAAATTCAACAAGAAGAGCTAACTATCCCAAATATACATGCACCGAATACAGGAGCACACAGATTCATAAAACAAGACCTTAGAGATGTAAAATGAGACTTAGACTCCTATACAATAATAATGAGAGACTTTAACACCCCACTGTCAACATTAGACAGATCAACGAGACAGAAAGTTAACAAGGATATCCAGGAATTGAACTCAGCTCTGCACCAAGCGGACCTAATAGACACCTACAGAACTCTCCACCCCAAATGAACAGAATATACATTCTTCTCAGCACCACACCTCACTTACTCCAAAATTGACCACATAGTTGGAAGTAAAGCACTCCTCAGCAAATGTAAAGGAACAGAAATTATAACAAACTCTCTCTCAGACCACAGTGCAATCAAACTAGAACTCAGGATTAAGAAACTCACTCAAAACCACACGACTACATGGAAACTGAACAACCTGCGCCTGAATTACTGGGTACATAATGAAATGAAGGCAGAAATAAAGATGTTCTTTGAAACCAATGAGAACAAAGACACAACATACCAGAATCTTTGGGACACATTTAAAGCAGTGTGTAGAGGGAAATTTATACCACTAAATGCCCACAAGGGACAGCAGGAAAGATCTAAAATTGACACCCTGACAACACAATTAAAAGAACTAGAGAAGCAAAAGCAAACACATTCAAAAGCTAGCAGAAGGCAAGAAATAACTAAGATCAGAGCAGAACTGAAGGAGATAGAGACACAAAAAACCCTTCAAAAAATCAACGAATCCAGGAGTTGGTTTTTTGAAAAGATCAACAAAATTGATAGACCACTGGCAAGACTAATAAAGAAGAAAATAGAGAAGAATCAAATAGATGCAATAAAAAATGATAAAGGGGATATCACCACCAATTCCACAGAAATACAAACTACCAACAGAGAATACTATAAACACCTCTACGCAAATAAACTAGAAAATCTAGAAGAAATGGATAAATTCCTTGACACAGACACTCTCCCAAGACTAAACCAGGAAGAAGTTGAATCTCTGAATAGACCAATAACAGGCTCTGAAATTGAGGCAATAATTAATAGATTAACAACCAAAAAAAGCCCAGGACCACATGGATTCACAGCCGAATTCTACCAGAGGTACAACGAGGAGCTGGTACCATTCCTTCTGAAACTATTCCAATCAACAGAAAAAGAGGGAATTCTGCCTAACTCATTTTATGAGGCAGCATCATCCTGATACCAAAGCCTGGCAGAGACACAACAAGAAAAGAGAACTCTAGACCAATATCCCTGATGAACATTGATGCAAAAATCCTCAATAAAATACTGGCAAACCGAATCCAGCAGCACATCAAAAAGCTTATCCACCATGATCAAGTCGGCTTCATCCCTGGGATGCAAGGCTGGTTCAACATATGCAAATCAATAAATGTAATCCAGCATATAAACAGAACCAATGACAAAAACCACATGACTATCTCAGTAGATGCAGAAAAGGCCTTTGACAAAATTCAACAGCCCTTCATGCTAAAAACTCTCAATAAATTAGGTATTGATGGGATGTACCTCAAAATAATAAGAGCTATTTATGACAAACTCACAGCCAATATCATACTGAATGGGCAAAAACTGGAAGCATTCCCTTTGAAAGCTGGCACAAGACATGGATGCACTTTCTCACCACTCCTATTCAACACAGTGTTGGAAGTTCTGGCCAGGGCAATAAGGCAGGAGAAAGAAATAAAGGGTATTGAAATAGGAAAAGAGGAAGTCAAATTGTTCCTGTTTGCAGATGACATGATTGTATATCTAGAAAACCCCATCGTCTCAGCCCAAAATCTCCTTTAGCTGATAAGCAACTTCAGCAAAGTATCAGAATACAAAATCAATGTGCAAAAATCACAAGCATTCTTATACACCAATAACAGACAAACAGAGAGCCAAATCGTGAGTGAACTCCCACTCACAATTGCTTCAAAGAGAATAAAATACCTAGGAATCCAACTTACAAGGGATGTGAAGGACCTCTTCAAGGAGAACTACAAACCACTGCTCAATGAAATAAAAGAGGATACAAACAAATGGAAGAACATTCCATGCTCATGGGTAGGAAGAATCAATATTGTGAAAATGCCCATACTGCCCAAGGTAATTTATAGATTCAATGCCACCCCCATCAAGCTACCAATGACTTTCTTCACAGAATTGGAAAAAACTAAAGTTCATATGGAACCAAAAAAGAGCCTGTATTGCCAAGACAATCCTACACAAAGAAAAACAAAGTTGGAAGCATCATGCTACCTGGCTTCAAACTATACTATAAGGCTACAGTAACCAAAACAGCATGGTAGTGGTACCAAAACAGATATATTGAGGAATAGATCGGGAACAGAGGTCTCAGAAATAACACCACACATCTGCAACCATCTGATCTTTGACAAACCTGACAAAAAAAATGGGGAAAGGATTACCTGTTTAATAAATGGTGATCAGAAAACTGGCTAGCCATGTGTAGAAAGCCGAAACTGGATCCCTGCTTTACACCTTATACAAAAATTAATTCAAGATGGATTAAAGACTTGAATGGTTTTAGACCTAAAACCATAAAAACCCTAGAAGAAAACCTAGGCAATACCATTCAGGACATAGGCATGGGCAAGGACTTCATGACTAAAACACCAAAAGCAATGGCAACAAAAGCCAAAAGAGACAAATGGGGTCTAATTAAAGTAAAGATCCTCTGCAAGGCAAAAGAAACTATCATCAGAGTGAACAGGCAACATACAGAATGGGAGAAAATTCTTGCAATCTACCCATCTGAAAAAGGGCTAATATCCAGAATCTACAGAGAACTCAAACAAATTACAAGAAAAAAACAAACAACTCCATCAAAAAGTGGGCGAAGGATATGAACAGACACTTCTCAAAAGAAGACATTTATGCAGCCAAAAGACACATGAAAAAATGCTCATCATCACTGCTCATCAGAGAAATGCAAATCAAAACCATAATGAGATACCATCTCACACCAGTTAGAATGGAGATCATTAAAAAGTCAGGAAACAACACATGCTGGAGAAAATGTGGAGAAATAGGAATGCTTTAACACTGTTGGTGGGAGTGTAAACTAGTTCAACCATTGTGGAAGACAGTGTGGTGATTCCTCAGGGATCTAGAACCAGAAATACCATTTGACCCAGTGATCCCATTACTGGGTATATACCCAAAGGATTATAAATCATGCTACTATAAAGACACATGCACACATATGTTTACTGGGGCACTATTCACAATAGCAAAGACTTGGAACCAACCCAAATGTCCATCAATGACAGACTGGATTAAGCAAATGTGGCACATATACACCATGGAATGCTATGCAGCCATAAAAAAGGATAAGTTCGTGTCCTTTGCAGAGACATGGATGAAGCTGGAAACCATAATTCTCAGCAAACTATCACAAAGACAGAAAACTAAACACCGCATGTTCTCACTCTTAGGTGGGAACTGAACAATGAGAACAATTGGCCACAGGGCAGGGAACATCACACACGGGGGCCTTTCGGGGGTGGGGCCCTGGGGGAGGGATAGCATTAGGAGAAATACCTAATGTAAATGATGAGTTGATGGGTGCAGCAAACCAACATGGCACATGTATACCTATGTAACAAACCTGCACGTTTTGCGCAGGTACCCTAGATCTTAAAGAATTAAAAAAAAAAAAAAAGAAAAGAAAAAGGTAACAGTGAAAAGATACCGAAAGAAGGGGGAATAATACTAGTGAAGGACGTCATTTGTTTCTAAAGCTAGGGAGAAAAGATCACAGCAGACAGCTAAAGTACACAATACTCCAAGTGCGTATTCAAGAGTTTATAAAAAAAAAAGTAGGTTCAATAACACAGATGTAAAATTGCTCTCCCAAGGCTTTTCACTATTTGATGAGTCAACAGTCATCACATCAAAATCTATTTTTAATTTACAAATCAAAAAGTGGTTGACCTTTAAATTATAAATTGTACTTCCTTCTCTGGCTTCACCACTGTTTTATAATAAAAGCAAGAGAAGGAAAACCATATTAGAAAACAGAATGAAGGTAGAGTTCATATAATTTACATATATAGAAGTTCTTTTTACTTCAGCACATTTAATTTATTAACTTTCATCCACACTGGCATGGTAAGATTCCATAAAAATAGCAGTCCAACTCTACCACTAAATAGATTATTAGTGGTTATGAGCTGTGATCTTACGTCTTGTATGTCATTCTGTTTATTTCTATGGCCTGATTCTTGTATTCATGTATAAAGTTGAAGATTTTTTCTTAATCAACATTATAAATAGGATATAACATCATAAACCCTGTCAAGTCAAATAGGTGTAAAATAATGGGTCTTCAAAAATGCTGGTGAAAAGAGAGAAGTAATTAAGTAATTATGATGGACAGGAAGGTGGAAGTTTCTTTTAAGTATTGAGGAAATATTAAACGGATTTTGCAATGTATTTAATTAAAAAGTAAGAATGGTTTTGAAAGATGACAACATGTGAATCAGTCAAATGTGAAAAGTGCTATGTAATTGTAAATCACAAGAAATGGAAAAGTGATTTGTATAACGGGAACACTCTTGCTGGCTAAGGGTTCATGACCTCTGCATACTCGTTAACTGAGGATAAGGGTGTGTTAGAGAATATAAGAGTTAAGAAGGTGTCTTAGTCTGTTCTCACACTGCCAATAAAGACATACCCGAGTCTGGGTAATTTATAAAGGAAAGGGGTTTAATTCACAGTTCCACATGGCTAGGGAGGCTCCACAATCATGGTGGAAGGCGAAAGAGGAGTAAAATCACATCTTTTACACTGCAGCATGCAAGAGAGCGTGTGCAGGGGAACTCCCATTTATAAAACCATCAGATCTCGTGAGACTTACTGGCTATCATGAGAACAGCATGGGAGAGACCCACCCCCATGATTCAACTATCCCCCACTGGGTCACCCCTCCCATCACATGTGGGAATTATGGTAGCTACGATTCAAGATGAGATTTGGGTGGGGACATAGCCAAACCATATCAGAAGGGTTATGGTGCAGATCAAGTGTTTATCTGAATCCATGGTGAATTCCACAGATTTAAGGTGCATCTAGATTTCTACAACATCAAAATGAGGACCAAAGTACCAATGGTGTACCATAACTGCTAAGATTTTTCACCATGACTTACTTGTGGAAATCATAAAGGATGCTGTTTGTTACCTTTTATAATATATTTTCTGTGGACCTCAGCTGGTCTGTTTGGAAAAGAATTTATACACATGCATATACATATATGACATATATGTTCTATACATGTATATATATAAGAGGAAATAGTTATGGCTAGTCTTGAGGTTTTGGAGAATGAGTTCATATTTCTATTTGTTGAAAACATATTCAAGGACTAAAAACATAAGCCTCTTTCAGTCATTTGGACTCTCAAATTAATTAATTTATGAAGAGCCATTTAGAGCTCATCCTGTTTTAGGCCGGGCACGATGGTTCACACCTATAATCCCAGCACTTTGGGAGGCAGAGGCGGATGGATCACCTGAGGTCAGGAGATTGAGACCATTCTGGCTAACACAGTGAAACCCTGTCTTTACTAAAAATACGAAAAATTAGCCGGGCATGGTGGCAGGTGCCTGTAGTCCCAGCTACTCGGGAGGCTGAGGCAGGAGAATGGCGTGAACCTGGGAGGCGAACCTTGCAGTGAGTCGAGATCGTGCCACTGCACTCCAGTCTGGGTGACAGAGCGAGACTCCTTCTCAAAACAAAAACAAATACAAAAACAAACAAAAACAAGCAAACAAAAAACAACAAAAGAACTCATCTTGTTTCAAAAGAAAAATTTCTGTTTATTGTTTCCCAAATGTCTATGTCTTGTTTCTCCAATTATATCGCTAAAGTTCTTCAATGGCAATGACTCTTTTTCTAATTATAACATCTAGTCTAAATAAACACCTATTGAATGAAAGAAGAGTTCAAACTAAAAAATTAGGTCATTATAAATTAGCATGAACTATGAACCACTATATCAACATTTCTGTATAGGACTCATGTTATTCCTTAAATAAATCCTTAAATTCTCTATTCATGTTTTCCTTAAAAACAGACTACAGGCCAGGCACTGTGGCTCACACCTGTAATCCCAGGACTTTGGGAGGCTGAGGCGGGCGGATCACAAGGTCAAGAGACGGAAAACACCTTGGCCAAAATGGTGAAACCCCTTCTCTACTAAAAATACAAAAATTAGCTGGGCGTGGTGGTGCGCGCCTGTAGTCCCACCTACTGGGGAGGCTGAGGCAAGAGAATTGCTTGAATCCGGGAGGCGGAGGTTGCAGTGAGCCGAGATCGTGCCATTGCACTGCAGCCTGGGCGACAGAGCCAGATTCCGTCTCAAAAGAAGAGACTACAGAGATAAGCCATTGGTGGGAGTCTATATGCAAGCAAAACTAAATCATAATTAATTGGGAGAATTTTTTGATGATTCTACTTTTATTTTTTAACAATTCAGTTTCCATTTCCTTCATTTCTAATATATTTTGAAAAGTGTATGTTTTGCTGTTATTCTTTTTTTTTTTTTTTTTTTTTTGAGACGGAGTCTCACTCTGTCGCCCAAGCTGGAGTGCAGTGGCATGCTCTCGGCTCACTGCAAGCTCTGCCTCCTGGGTTCATGCCATTCTCCTGCCTCAGCCTCCTGAGTAGCTGGGACTACAGATGCCCGCCACCACGCCCGGCTAAATTTTTATATTTTAATAGAGATGGGGTTTCACCGTGTTAGCCAGGATGGTCTCAAACTCCTGGCCTCATGATCCACCTGCCTCGGCCTCCCAAAGTGTTGGGATTACAGGCGTGAGCCACTGCGCCTGGCCGTTTTGCTGTTATTCTTAAAGACATAATGAAAAACAGCAACACATTTCTCAAACGGTTGTTAAAAATTAGAACTTTATTGACTTATATTAGTCTGAGAATGTACACAAAGAATATCATTGTTCATGTAACAAGAGCCTCCATTTCAGAGAGAAAACACGAATAGGGATACATATAAGCACATGCCATTTAAATCTATCAAATTGTTGAGTGATACTAAAATACCATTTCAGAACTATGTTTCAAACTCATAGGAAACAATAAACAATAACCTTTAGAACAGAATCTTTAAAGTTTAGCTTTTAAGCAAGTACTATTATAACAGAAAAGCTTTTTGGGGGGCTGCATTTCAAAACTCATTCATGCATCCTAGGTAACAATTTGGGGTCACTAATGTTAATATTAACATATGTATCAGATGCATGTCTAGAAAACACAAACACACACACATTCATTCATTCTCATTCTCTCTCCCCCTCCCTCCTCACCCTCCCATCTTTCTCTCTCTCCCCATCCCCATATACAGACATACAGTCATATGGAGAAAGAGTACATGGAAAATAGCAGACACTAAAAACAAGCTGTGTAATCTTATAAAAGACATAAAAACCATTGAAACACTTACTTCATCAGCCACCATACACCTGGAAAAAATAAAAAAAAAATTAATTATCAAAGTGAACCTTTTTCCTTTTTTTTTTGAGATGGAGTCTCGCTCTGTCACCAGGCTGGAGTGCAGTGGTGCGATCTCAGCTCACTGCAACCTCTGTCTCCCAGGTCCAAGTGATTCTCCTGCCTCAGCCTCCTGAGTAGCTGGAACTACAGATGTGTGTCACCACGCCCATCTAATTTTTGTATTTTTAGTAGAGAAGGGGTTTCACCATGTTGCTTAGGATGGTATCGATCTCTTGACCTCGTGATCTGCTCGCCTCAGCCTCCCAAAGTGCTGGGATTACAGGCGTGAGCAACTGTGCCCGGCCAAAGTGAACCATTTTTAAAGTTCTGATTAAGTAGCTTGCCACAAAATAGTTCATAAATACTAAAGTAGTAAGCCAGAGAGAGGTGTTTATAAGTATGAGAACATGGGCCAGTGCTGATTTTATATGACTCTCCAGCTGCCAAAGGCATATGGCTACGTGGGAGTGTTAGAGCTTCAGATGTGCTGTTCCCACAGCCCACCCATGAAGATAGTTACAATGACCCTTCAAAAACGTGAGCAAAGTGGTAAGCGATTGTACCAATGACCACCCTCCTCATCCTTAAACCTTAAGATTGGTCTTCCCTATAAAGAGAAGAATGCTGCATTAAAATATAAGAAAATAAGTGTGAATTACATATTAGCATAAGTTAAATACATAACTATATATGCTAAGCCTACCTTTAAGATGAGTTTTCATTTCTTTCTTTTTTTTTTTTTTTTTGAGACGGAGTCTCGCTCTGTTGCCCAGGCTGGAGTGCAGTGGTGCGATCTCCGCTCACTGCAAGTTCTGCCTCCCAGGTTCATGCTATTCTCCTGCCTCAGCCTCCCGAGTAGCTGGGACTACAAGCACCTGTCACCACGCCAGGCTAATTTTTTGTATTTTTAGTAGAGACGGGTTTTCACCGTGTTAGCTAGGATGGTCTTGATCTCCTGACCTCGTGATCCACCCACCTCGGCCTCCCAAAGTGCTGGGATTACAGGCGTGAGCCACTGCGCCTGGCCGCTGAGTTTTTATTTCTATTACTTTGCTAAACTTTCTTTTCTCAGTTCTTTCTTATTAACCTGTATAAATAAATTCTATGCAATGATAATTGAGGATGGGGGCATAAACTCAAGTATTAAGTAGCAGAAAAACAAAGGGCAAAGGGAAAGAATAGCAGGCATGGTCAGGATCATCGGGTGTTCCTTTGAGACAGCAAACATATGATAAGGGGTAAAACCAATCCCTTAAGTGAGGATATTTCCAGACAACCTAAAAAAATAGCTGGAATAGTATAAAAATTGGCAAGAGGCCAGGTACAGTGGCTCATGCCTGTTATCCCAGTGGCTCAGGAGGGTGAGGTAGGAGCATAGATTGAGGCCAGGAATTGGAAGCCACACTGAGCTATGATTGTCCCACTGTACTCCAGCCTGGACAACAGAGGGAGACCCTATCTCTAAAACAAAACAAAACAAAATGAAAATACAAAAAAAAAAAAAAAAAAAGGGGGCGGGGCAGGAAAAAAACTTTTTCCATTTTATTGTTCCTTTATTCCCAGTTGTCTTGATATCATATAATCTTGTAAGATTTATTTCTATATATAAAATACAAATTATGGCCGGGCACGGTGGCTAACGCCTGTAATCCCAGCACTTTGGGAAGCCGAGGTGACTGGATCACCTGAGGTCAGGAGTACGAGACCAGCCTGGCCAACATGGTGAAACCCTGTCTGTACTAAAAGTAAAAAATTAGCCAGGTGTGATGACGCACCCCTGTAGTCCCAGGTACTTGGGAGGCTGAGCAGGAGAAACACTTGAACCCGGGAGGCAGAGGTTGCAGTGAGCCAAGATCATGCCACTGCACTCCAGCTTGGGCAACAGAGTGAGACTCCGTCTCAAAAACAACAACAACAACAACAAATTAAGCATTTGGAGTAAATAAATTACCAATGAATGCATTACAGTTAAGTGAAAATGAAATTTCATTGTTCAAAAAGATGTCAGCTTACCCAATAAATATGTTTTTTGGTTTTTTTTTTTTCTGAGACAGTCTCCCTTTGTCACTCAGGCTAGAGGGCAGTGGCACGATCACGGCTCACTGAAGCCTTGACCTCTAATGATCCTACCACCTCAGCCTCCAAAGTAGCTGGGACTACAGGTGTATGCCACCACACCCAGCTATTTTTTTATTTGTAGAGACAGGGTTTCACTATGTTGTTCAGGTTGGTCTAGAACTCCTGGACTCATGTGATCCACCCACCTAGGCCTCCCAAACTGGTGGGATTATAAGCGTGAGCCACTGCACCTGGCCCCAATAAATATCTTTACAAAAAATAAAATTCAAATACTTTAATTGAAAATTAAAACATATATAAGAGTAAAAAATTTATTACATTCTTTGTAAACAAGCCAACAGATTAGAAAACTAAAAAGCAATACTTGGAAAAACATGATTTTTTTTCCAGGAAGATTCATGTATAGATTTCAAAGCAAAACGACAACATGAACTTTTTTTTTTTTAAGATGATCATTATTGACAGCTAAATAAATAGACTGGAAGATGCAGTACGTGGATTATCTCAAAGCACAGAACAGAAAGCAAAATAAATGGAAATACTGAAGGAATAGAAAGACTTGAAAATAGTCCCAGAAGACCTGTTTTACAAAAACTAGGTGTTCAAAAAGAGAAAAAGCACCAGAGGGAGGAGAGGCAACAATTAAGTAAATAATAAAGGGACATTTCTCTGGGCTGGCTTTTGGTGGATAAGTGAAAAGGGAAACCAAGTTTCAGGATGGATTAAAGAGAAAAGACAAATATCTATTATACCCTTGTAAAATTCATTAATTTTACAAATAAAGAAAAAATCTTCTAAGTGTCCAGAAAGAAAGAACAATTATCCATAAAGAGAAAACTAGGACTGGTACTGGTCTAATCATCAACTCTAGAAGCTAGAATAAAATGCAACAGGATCTAAACTAACTGAAACGAAAAGCAGCAGAAGTTATGAACCTTTTTTTTTAGATGGAGTCTCACTCTGTTTTCCTGGCTGGAGTGCAATGGCGCGATCTCGGCTCACTGCAACCTCCGCTTTCCAGGCTCAAGCGATTCTCCTGCCTCAGCCTCTTGAGTAGCTGGGTAAACAGGCGCCCGCCACCATGCCCAGCTAATTTTTTTTTTTTTTAAGTAGAGACAGGGTTTCACTATGGTGGCCAGGCTGGTCTCAAACTCCTGATCTCATGATCTGCCTGCCTTGGCCTCCCACAGTGCTGGGATTACAGGCGTGAGCCACCATGCCCGGCTTAGAAGTTATGAATCTTATACTAGCCGAGATATCCCCGATTTGTTATGGGATGGCAAAAAGATATTTAAGGCTATTCAAGATTACCAAAATTACACCACTAAAGCAAACCATTTCAGTAAAGATACCTGAGAAAATAACCAAACAATAAAAACACCTTAACATAGATTCAAGATAGGAAAAAAGGAAAAGGGAATCTGGTAAGCAATGAAGCTTGATATGTGATAACTTAATGGACCACATACACTCTAAATAAAGACTAGAAACAGAAGGGACATAATCCAAAAATCTGAATATGCAAAACTGAAGGGAGGTAAGGAGATGGGAAGCTGAAATTAAACTAAAGCAAAACAGATGATATTTTAGTCAAGAGACTAGACGTGATCACCTAGGAAGGAAGAGTATAGAGACAAGGGAGGAGGAAAAGGGGAGATGTTAACTGGGTATAGAGTTTCGATTTACTAGATGAAAAAGTTGTTACCTATACCTTACATAATAAGATATACTTAACACTACTACACTGTAAAATTAAAATGGTTAAGGTAGTAAATTTTACATTGTGTTTTTTTACCACAAGGGAAAAAAAGCCTTGGAGCACTACAACAATGAGAAGTCAAGAGAGGGGAAGAATCCAGCAAAAGAGAATGAGAAGGAATGTCTAGTTATGTAAAAGATACTAAGCTGGGTGTAGTGGCTTATGTCCATAATCCCGAAGTGCTTTGGGAGGCTGAGGCAGGATTGCTTGAATGCAGGACTTTGAGATCAGCCTGGACAACATAGCAAGACCTTGTCTCTACAAAAAAAAAAAAAAAAAAAAAAAAGTACGCTCTTCACAGAAACAGAAAAAACAATTCTAAAACTTATATGGAACCACAAAAGACCCAGAATAGTCAAAGCCATCCTGAGCAAAAACAAAACTGGAGGAATCACATTATCTGACTTCAAGTTATACTATAGAGCTATTGTCACCAGCAAGGTACTAGCATAAATACAGACACACAGACCAAAGGAACAGAATAGAGAACCCAGAAACAAATCCATACATCTACAGTGAACTCATTTTGGACAAAGCTGTCAAAAACATACACTGGGAGAAAGGGCAGTCTCTTCAATAAATGGTGCTGGGAAAACTGGATATCTGCATTCAGAAGAATTAAACCATCTCTCACCGTAAACAAAAATCAAATCAAAATGGATTAAAGACTTAAATCTAAGACCTCAAATCATGAAACTACTACAAGGAAACACTGAGGCGATACTCCAGGACACAAGAATGGGCAAAGATTTCTTTTTTTTTTTTTTAATTTTTTTTAGTTTTGAGACACAGTTTCATTCTGTCACCCAGGCTGGAGTGCAGTGGTGCAATCTTGGCTCACTACAACCTCTGCCTCCCACGTTCAAGCGATTCTCATGCCTTAGCCTCCTGAGTAGCTAGGACAACAGGCGCACACCACGACGCCCGGCTAATTTTTGTATTTCTAGTTGAGGCGGGGTTTCACCATTTTGGCCAGGCTGGTCTCAAACTCCTGACCTCAAATGATCCACCTGCCTCGGCCTCCCAAAGTGCTGGGATTACAGGGGTGAACCACGGTGCCTGGCTGGGCAAAGATTTCTTGAGTAATAACCCACAAACACAGGCAACCAAATAAAATGGACAAATGGGATCACATCAAGTTAAAAAGCTTCTGCACAGAAAAGGAAACAATCCACAAAGTAAAGAGACAACCCACAGAATGGGAGAAAATATTTGCAAACTATCCATCTGACAAGGGATTAATAACCAGAACAAAGAAGAAGCTCAAACAACTCTTCAGGAAAAAAATCTAATAATCCAATTTTTTAAATGGACAAAAGATCTGAATAGATATTTTTCAAAGGAAGACATACAAAGGGCAAACAGTTATATGAAAATGTGCTCGACAGCATTGATCATCAGAGAAATGCAAATCAAAACTATAATGAGATATCATCTCACCCCAGTTAAAATGAAAGACAGGCAACAACAAATGCTGACAAGGATATGGAGAAAAGGGAACACTTGTACACTGCTGGTGGGAATGTAAATTAGTATAGCCACTATGGGGAACAATTTGGAGGTTCCTCACAAAAACTAAAAATAGAGCTTCCATCTGATCCAGCAATCCTACTGCTAGGTATATACCCAAAGGAAAGGAAATTAGTATAACAAAGAGATATCTACACTCCCATGTTTATTGCAGCACTATTCACAATAGCCAAGATTTGGAAACAACCTACATGTCCATCAACAGATGAAGAGATAAAGAAAATGTGGTACATATACACAATGGAGTACTATTCAGCCATAAAAAAGAATGAGATCCTGTCATTTGCAACAACATGGGTGGAACTAGAGGTCATTATGTTAAGTGAAATAAGCCAGGCACAGAAAGACAAACTTTGCACATTCTCACTTATGTGTGGGAATCCAAAATTAAGACAACTGAACTCATGGAGATAGAGAATAGAATGATGGTTATTAGAGACTGGGAAGGGTAGTGGTGGGGTAGGGGGAAAGTCGGGATGGTTAATGGGTAAATAAAAATAGAATGAATAATATCTAGTATTCAATAGCACAATGGGGTGACTATAGTCAATAATAATTAAATTGTACATTTAAAAATAATTAAAACAATATAATTGGATTGTTTGTAACATAAAGAATAAATGCTTGAGGTGATACATCTGCTTATTATGCATTGTATGCCTGTATCAAAATAGCTCATGTACCCCATAAATATATACACTTACTCTGTACCCGCAAAAACAAAAAAGAAAAAAATTAAAATAAAATTTAAAAATATTAGCCAGGTGTGTTATCCACGCCTGTAGTCTCAGCTACTAGGGATGCTGAGGCAGGAGGATCCCTTGAGCCCAGGAGATTGAGTCTGTAGTGAGCTGTTATTATCATGCTACTGTGCTCCAGCCTGGGCAACAGAGTGAGACTGCATCTAAACAAACAAACAAAAACAAACAAAACCAAGAGACTGGACAAGGTGGCTCATGATTATAACCACAGCACTTTGGTAAGCTGAGGTGGGAGGATCACTTTAGCGTACCAATCTGAGACCAACGTGGGCAACATAGCGAGACCTCCTCTCCACTAAAACTAAAAATAAAAAACTAGGCAGGTGTGGTGGTGTGTGCCTCTAGCCCCAGCTACTTGGGAGACTGAGGTAGGAGAACTACTTGAGCCCAGGAGGTTTAATCTGCAGTGAGGCATGATCGTACCACTGCACTTCAGCCTGGGCAAGAAAGCCAGACCCTGCCTCAAAAAAAAAAAAACAAAAAAAAGGAAAGAAAAGAAAAACCTTTTATTTTCACTTTAGGATGGGTATATCCTGTTGAAGAAATAAGAAAGGTTTCTATTATAGTTAAAGATGGCATTTGAACATGCTCATGTAGCTCCTCTTCTTCTTAAAACTTTTTAACCAGAAATCTTGCTTAATTTCTTCAGCCAAGAACCCATTTCTAATTTAAGTTATTTTAGCAGGAGGGCTACTAAAAGTAACCATTGTTTCAATTGGTAACTGTGAATACATGCTAGGGATACAGTGGGCTTCCATGCCTGCTTTCTGCTACACTCTGGAAATGTCCTGTTTGCTGTGCTTTCAATAAGCTACAGTATTCTGCTGCTTTTATAGCCCTAGATCAAGAGGAAAGCTGAAAGTTACCATGTAACCCTTTCCCTTACCTCTCCTCCCCCAAAACATATACAAGGAGGAGACACATACTTAGGGTCATTGTCTGCATATGTAGCAGAAGTGGCTGTTTCTCCATATCTTGCACATTTATGAACTACATATCTTTGGAGAATTGCAGCAATAAGGATCATGTCCATTTGCTCTCCACGTTTTACATACCTGTTCTTTTTCTTTTTGTTTTTCTTATTATTTATTTATTTATTTTTTGAGATGGAGTCTCGCTCTGTCACCCAGGCTGGAGTGCAGTGGTGCGATCTCCGCTCACTGCAAGCTCTGCCTCCTGGGTTCACGCCATTCTCCTGCCTCAGCCTCCCGAGTAGCTGGGACTATAGGTGCCCGCCACCACACCCGGCTAATTTTTTTGTTTTTTTAGTAGAGACGGGGTTTCACCGTGTTAGCCAGGATGGTCTTGATCTCCTGACCTCGTGATCTGCCCGCCTCAGCCTCCCAAAGTGCTGGGATTACAGGTGTGAGTCACTGCACCTGGCCCTACATGCCTGTTCTTAATTTCATCTACTAGCTTCTGACTCCTGAATTCCACTGTTAAAGGTATCAAGCCTTGAGCTGCACATTTCATTGTATCTTTTTGCCCTTACTCTTTTTTTCTACCTCCTTTGAACAAACAAAAACCATTTCTTTTGTCACTTTTTTTTTTTTTTGAGATGGAGTCTTGCTCTGTCGCCCAGGCTGGAGTGCAGTGGCGCTATCTCAGCTCATTGCAAGCTCCGCCTCCTGGGTTTACGCCATTCTCCTGCCTCAGCCTCCGGATTAGCTGGCACTATAGGCGCCCGCCAGCATGCCCAGCTAATTTTTTTTTTTTGTATTTTTAGTAGAGACGGGGTTTCACTGTGTTAGCCAGGATGGTCTCGATCTCCTGACCTCGTGATCCGCCAGCCCCGGGCTCCCAAAGTGCTGGGATTACAGGCGTGAGCCACTGCACCCAGCATTTTGTCACTTTTTTTATTGATCAGTTCTCCTTGGATTTCTGTGTAAACTGGGTTTTCATATACCTATCCAACCAATTAAAGTATTTTCCCTAAGTGATGACAACCACCTAATCACACTGTGTTCAGTACACTTGTTGAATCTTTGGCTTGTCATAGTTGCTTTGGTTGGCTGTTTCACGTCCATAGTGTGACTGTGATGATAGTATGATTTGCAAATGAACTATGCCTAGGTTAGAAGATGATTCTGGAGAAGATATGGGTTTTAAAAGATATTTCATTGATTTACTTGAATGGCCATACATGTACATGGATCAACGGTAAAAAGGCACAATAGAATATACAGTGAAATGTTTCTCTTCACCCTGTCACCTGGTCTCCCAGCTCCCCAGGCCCCTTCCCAGAAGCAACCTCTGGACCTGCTTTCTTATGTATCCTTCTAGAAGTCTATGAATTTATAAGCATATGTGAATTATAGATCAGAAATACAGTGTTTTAAAACTACAACCTCAGATAGTATTAAAGTGTACATTCAATGGGTGGCAACATATTAAGTATGCCATCGACAAAAATTCACAGGTTTTTAAAATATGAACAATGTTATAGGATATAAGATCACAGGCTAAAGTTTTAGAGTAAGACTGACTAAGCTGCACCCTGGAAGGAATGAGGGTGAACACATATAAACTGGAGGGGTTTTTTTACATTGTCTTTTCATAGGCATGCCACTTATATTCTTAAGAGAAGGGCATACAAGGTTAGACAGAAGATTTTCTTTAGACACTTTAACTCACAACATGATGACAAAAATGAAAAATGTTTAGTATTGTTACTAAAAATATTTAGTATTGCTTAGTATTCTATGTTTTTCACTTACAACTGAGTTGTTGTTTGAGTGCTGTTTGTAAGGAATGCCAATAACATGCTTTTGAATGAGAAAGATCTTGGTACATGGTCACGGGGAAGGGGCAAAACACAAGATTCTATCAATTCGAGACTACCATTTCTGTAACTGGTGATCTCTGTATCACTGTAGCTCTTTCAGTGTATAAGGCCTAATTTGTTTTTCGAAAAGGTTTTCGTATTTTTCTCAATTCTGAACTTAGGACTTTGAATTTATTCCTATTAAATTACATCCTGGCTGGGTATGGTGGCTCACACCTGTAATCCCAGCAATTTGGAAGGCCAAGGCAGGCGGATTAAGAGGTCAAGAGTTTGAGACCAGCCTGGCCAACATGGTGAAAACCCATCTCTACTGAGAGTACAAAAATTAGCCGAGTGTGGAAGCGGGCTCCTATAATCCCAGCTACTCGGGAGGCTGAGGCAGAAGAATTGCTTGAATCTGGGAGGAAGAAGTTGCCGTGAGCCAAGATTGCACCACTGCACTCCAGCCTGGGCAACAGAGCAAGACTTCATCTCAAAAATAGTAATAATAAAAATAAATAAATAAATAAATAACATCCTATTGGCATGGACTCTGTGTGTTCACTCTTCTGATAAATCCATATTTTGTTTCTTCGTCTAGTCTTTTTTTTTCTCTAAATGGAGACGTGCTCTGTTGCCCAGGCTGGAGTACAATGGCATGATCTCGGTTCACTGCAACCTCCGCCTCCTGGGTTCAAGTGATTCTCCTGCCTCAGCCTCCCAAGTAGCTGGAAATACAGGCACACACCACCACGCCCAGCTACTTTTTTGTATTTTTAGTAGAGATGGGGTTTCACCATGTTGGCCAGGCTGGTCTCGAACTCCTGACCTCATGATCTGCCCACCTTGGCCTCATCTAGTCTTAATAGAAAGGTCTTATGTATCAAACTAAAGTCATAACTTTTGGCACTGTACCAGAAACTTTCTTTAGGTCACTAATTCTTAAAAGGTTGTTCACCAATATATTCTAAGGCAGGGGTTGGCACATTTTTTTCTAATGGTAAATATTTTAGGCTTTACAGGTCATGCATGCGATTGTCTGTCACAACTACTCAACTCTGTTCTAACACCGGAAAAGCAGCCAATGACAACAAATAAATGAATGAGCAGGGTTGTGTTCCAAAAAAACTTTATTTATCAACATAATTGGTGGGCCTGGTTTGGCCTACGGACAGTAATTTACGAACTTGTAAGGAACTCAGAATTCTCTTTGTTAACTGTTCAGTCATTTAGATTAAATTCCAAAAAATATTACCATAAGTATATTCTGGGTCATCTGAACAACTACTTTAAAATCAGGCCTATGTACATTTAGTGGTCCCTTTTGCACTTAGGATTATATGAGAAATCCCTTCCCATTTACCTATATTAAACACTTCTTATTGCAGAATGATGAGTAAATACGTTTTTACAATAGTCGGACTTAGGGTAGTGTGGAATTGAGACATCACCAGACACATAGGGGTGCATGAACGGAGAACATCATACTCACGAGGGAACTGATTTCTTTTAGCTTTTAAAATTTAAACTTTAATTATCAGTAATTATGAGAGCAAATATGAAGGATTTTTCTTTCCCGGATTGCAGACATAGTTAGATACCTACTTGAGAGAGATTTCAATAACACCCCAAAGTTGATGTGATCTTTATGTGATGAAGATGGCTATAAGTGCTTCCAAATCATCCCTCGATAAAAACGGCCTTAGAAGTTATGGTAGAGCTTGCTGTTGCTTTTCCAAAATCCCTTCTCCCCTTCCCCCTCACTAACACACCCTGTGGGTGGGGGGCCTGTGGTGAACTAAACCTCTCCTTTTCCAATCTCTTTTTCAACTAGCTGTGGTTATATGACAAAATGTGGCCAATGAGGCCTTAGTCAACATAACTAGGTGGTGATTCTGAGAAAGCTTGTTAAAATAGGGTTGACTCAGTTAGCACATGTCGTTTTGTCTTCTTCCTGTCTTCCTGCATCACGCAATGATGCCAAATCTGGAACCGTAATAGCTGCCTTGTGATCTACTAGGCAGAAAAGGACAAGATTGGAAAGGTGTGGCTCTAAACTCCTGTTAACTGCAGGAGAAAATAGTCCAATATATTTTAGCTATTATTATGTGCAGCTGAACTCAATTCCTCATCATTAAAAAAGGAAGTATAGGATATGAATAAACTTTCAATATTTAAGAGACATGAGGCTATTAGTTTTGGCCATAAAACCTCACTAGCATCAATTTAACATCTGCCAAATAATACTATCATATTAAATTAATACTGTTAACTGAACTATTTTTATTTTGCCTTATTTGTATTTAATTTTGAAAATTTTTCATATTTTGAAAATATTTCCTAAAAGCTATAAGTACATGAAATTTTTTAACCTAGTTTTGGTGTGTACATATTGAACATAATACAAAAATTTTAACTAAACAATGAGGCTTTTGGAAAATATTTTTCCTTTGAAATGACTTCAGTGATTAATCACATACGAGGACTGCTCTAGAGTTATTCATTCATCTTGATTTGAGGCAATAATTTAATATTTCAATGTAATCTTTATTGCATATACACGTGTTAGTTCATTCTTTCTCTCTCTTTTTTTTTTTTTTGAGACGGAGTCTCACTCTGTTGCCCAGGATGCAGTGCAGTGGCACGATCTTGGCTCACTGCAACCTCCGGCTCCCAGGTTCAAGTGATTCTCCTGCCTCAGTCTCCCGAGTAGCTGGGACTACAGGAGCCCACCACCACGTCCAGCTAATTTTTTGTATTTTTAGTAGAGATGGGGATTCACCGTGTTAGCCAGGATGGTCTTGATCTCCTGACCTCATGATCCACCCAACTCGGCCTCCCAATGTGCTGGGATTACAGGGCTTAGCCACTGCACCCAGACTTTTTTTTTTTTTTAAGACAGTTTCGCTCTTGTCACCCAGGCTGGAGTGCAATGGTGCGATCTTAGCTCACTGCAACCTCCACCTCCTGGGTTCAAGCGATTCTCCTGCTCAGCCTCCTGAGTAGCTGGAATTACAGGTGCGGGCCACCACATCGAGCTAATTTTTGTATTTTTTGTAGAGACGAGGTTGCACCATGTTGGCCAGACTGGTCTGGAACTCCTGACCTCAGGTGATCTACCCACCTCAGCCTCCCAAAGTGCTAGGATTACAGGCATGAACCACCGCACCCGGCCAGTCCATTCTTTCTCAATGTAACCTTAATGCATAATACACATGTATTAGGCCATTCTTCCACTGCTATAAACAAATGCCCGAGGGGGTGCAACCAAGATGGCCAAATAGGAAACGCTCCAATCTACAGCTCCCAGTGTGAGCGACGCAGAAGACGGGTGATTTCTGCATTTCCAACTGAGGTACAAGGCTCATCTTACTGGGGAGTGTCGGAAAGTGGGTGCAGGACAGTAGGTGCAGTGCACCCAGCGGGAGCTGAAGCTGGGCGAGACATTGCCTCACCCGGGAAGCGCAAGGGGTCAGGGAATTCCCTTTCCTAGTCAAACAAAGGGGTGACAGATGGCACCTGGAACATCAGGTCCCTCCCACCCTAATACTGTGCTTTTCTAACGGTCTTAGCAAACGGCACACCAGGAGATTATATCCCGCACATGGCTAGGAGGGTCCTATGCCCACAGAGCCTCGCTCATTGCTAGCACAGCAGTCTGAGATCCAACTGGAAGGCGGCAGCAAGGCTGGGGGAGAGGCGCCCGCCATTGCTGAGGCTTGAGTAGGTAAACAAAGCAGCCTGGAAGCTCCAACTGTGTGGAGCCCACTGCAGCTCAAGGAGGCCTGCCTGCCTCTGTAGACTCCACCTCTGGGGGCAGGGCATTGCCAAACAAAAGGCAGCAGAATCCTCTGCAGACTTAAATGTTCTTGTCTGACAGCTTTGAAGAGAGCAGTGGTTATCCCAGCACGCAGCTGGAGATCTGAGAACGGATAGACTGCCTCCTCAAGTGGGTCCCTGACCACCGAGTAGCCTAACTGGGAGGCACCCCCGAGTAGGGGCAGACTGACACTTCACACAGCCGGGTACTCCTCTGAGAAAAAACTTCCAGAGGAAGGATCTGGCAGCAACATTTGCTGTTCACCAATATCCGCTGTTCTGCAGCCTCTGCTGCTGATACCCAGGCAAACAGGGCCTGGAGTGGACCTCCAGCAAACTCCAACAGACCTGCAGCTGAGGGTCCTGACTGTTAGAAGGAAAACTAACAAACAGAAAGGACATCCACAGCAAAATCCCATCAGTATGTAACCATCATCAAAGACCAAAGGTAGATAAAACCACAAAGATGGGGAAAAAACAGAGCAGAAAAACTGGAAACTCTAACAATCAGAGCGCCTCTCCTCCTCCAAAGGAACACAGCTCCTCACCAGCAACGGAACAAAGCTGGATGGAGAACGACTTTGACGAGGTGAGAGAAGAAGGCTTCAGATGATCAAACTACTCCGAGCTAAAGGAGGAAGTTCAAACCCATGGCAAATAAGTCAAAAACCTTGAAAAAAATTAGACGCATGGCTAACTAGAATAACCAATGCAGAGAAGTCCTTAAAGGACCTGATGGAGCTGAAAACCAAGGCATGAGAACTATGTGACAAATGTACAAGTCTCAGTAGCCAATTCTATCAACTGGAAGAAAGGGTATCAGTGATGGAAGATCAAATGAATGAAATGAAGCGAGAAGAGAAGTTTAGAGAAAAAAGAATAAAAAGAAACGAACAAAGCCTCCAAGAAATATGGGACTATGTGAAAAGACCAAATCTACATCTGATTGCTGTACCTCAAAGTGACAGGGAGAATGGAACCAAGTTGGAAAACACTCTTCAGGATATTATCCAGGAGAACTTCCCCAAACTAGCAAGTCAGGCCAACATTCAAATTCAGGAAATACAGAGAATGCCACAGAGACACTCCTCGAGAAGAGCAACTCCAAGACACACAATTGTCAGATTCACCAAAGTTGAAATGAAGGAAAAAATGTTAAGGGCAGCCAGAGACAAAGGTGGGGGTTATCCACAAAGGGAAGCCCATCAGACTAACGGCGGATCTCTCGGCAGAAACTCTACAAGCCAGAAGAGAGTGGGGGCTAATATTCAACATTCTTAAAGAAAAGAATTTTCAACCCAGAATTTCATATCCAGCCAAACTAAGCTGCAAAATCATGCCAAAATGTAAAGACCATCGAGGCTAGGAAGAAACTGCATCAGCTAATGAGCAAAATAACCAGCTAACATCATAATGACAGGATCAAATTCACACATAACAATATTAACCTTACATGTAAATGGACTAAATGCTCCAATTAAAAGACACAGACTGGCAAATTGGATAAAGAGTCAAGACCCATCAGTGTGCTGTATTCAGGAAACCCATCTCACGTGCAGAGACACACATAGGCTCAAAATAAAGGGATGGAGGAAGATCTACCAAGCAAATGGAAAACAAAAAAAGGCAGGGGTTGCAATCCTAGTCTCTGATAAAGCAGACTTTAAACCAACAAAGATCAAAAGAGACAAAGAAGGCCATTACATAATGGTAAAGGGATAAGTTCAACAAGAAGAGCTAACTATCCTAAATATACATGCACCCAATACAGGAGCACCCAGATTCATAAAGCAAGTCATGAGTGACATACAAAGAGACGTAGACTCACACACAATAAAAATGGGAGACTTTAACATGCCACTGTCAACATTAGACAGATCAACGAGACAGAAAGTTAACAAGGATATCCAGGAATTAAATACAGCTCTGCACCAAGCGGACCTACAGAACTCTCCATCCCAAATCAACAGAATATACATTATTCTCAGTACCACAGCACACGTATTCCAAAATTGACCACATAGTTGGAAGTAAAGCACTCCTCAACAAATGTGAAAGAACAGAAATTATAACAAACTGTCTCTCAGACCACAGTGCAATCAAACGAGAACTCAGGATTAAGAAATTCACTCAAAACCGCTCAACTACATGGAAACTGAACAACCTGCTCCTGAATGACTACTGGGTACATAACAAAATGAAGGCAGAAATCAAGATGTTCTTTGAAACCAATGACAACAAAGACACAACACACCAGAATCTCTGGGACACATTCAAAGCAGTGTGTAGAGGGAAATTTATAGTACTAAATGCCCACAAGAGAAAGCAGGAAAGATCTAAAATTTACACCCTAACATCACAATTAAAAGAACTAGAGAAGCAAGAGCAAACACATTCAAAATCTAGCAGAAGGCAAGAAATAACTAAGATCAGAGTAGAACTGAAGGACATAGAGACACAACAAACCCATCAAAAAAATCAATGAATACAGGAGCTGGTTTTTTGAGAAGAACAACAAAATTGATAGACTGCTAGCAAGACTAATAAAGAAGAAAAGAGAGAAGAATCAAATAGACACAATAAAAAATGACGAAGGGGATATCACCACCAATCCCACAGAAACACAAACTACCATAGGAGAATACTACAAACACCTCTACACAAATAAACTAGAAAATCTAGAAGAAATGGATAAATTCCTTGACACATACACCCTCCCAAGACTAAACCAGGAAGAAGTTGAATATCTGAATAGACCAACAACAGGCTCTGAAATTGAGGCAATAATTAATAGCTTACCAACCAAAAAAAGCCCAGGACCAGATGGACTCACAGCCGAATTCTACCAGAGGTACAAGGAGGAGCTGGTACCATTCCTTCTGAAACTATTCCAATCAATAGAAAAAGAAGGGATCCTCCCTAACTCATTTTATGAGGTCAGCATCATTCTGATACCAAAGCCTAGCAGAGACAAAACAAAAAAAGAGAATTTTAGACCAATATCCTTGATGAACATCGATGCAAAAATCCTCAATAAAATACTGGCAAACCGAATCCAGCAGCACATCAAAAAGCTTATCCACCATGATCAAGTCGGATTCATCCCTGGGATGCAAGGTTGGTTCAACATATGAAAATCAATGAATGTAATCCAGCATATAAACAGAACCAAAGACAAAAACCACATGATTATCTTAATAGATGCAGAAAAGGCCTTTGACAAAATTCAACAACCCTTCATGCTAAAAACTCTCAATAAATTAGGTATTGATGGGATGTATCTCAAAATAATAAGAGCTATCTATGACAAACCCACAGCCAATATCATACTGAATGGGCAAAAACTGGAAGCATTCCCTTCGAAACATGGCACAAGACAGGGATGCCCTCTCTCACCACTCCTATTCAACATAGTGTTGGAAGTTCTGGCCAGGGCAATGAGGCAGGAGAAGGAAATAAAGGGCATTCAATTAGGAAAAGAGGAAGTCAAATTGTCCCTGTTTGCAGATGACATGATTGTATATCCAGAAAACCCCATCATCTCAGCCCCAAATCTCCGTAAGCTGATAGGCAACTTCAGCAAAGTTTCACGATACAAAATCAATGTGCAAAAATCACAAGCATTCTTATACACCAATAACAGACAAACAGAGAGCCAAATCATGAGTGAACTCCCATTCACAATTGCTTCAAAGAGAATAAAATACCTAGGAATCCAACTTACAAGGGATGTGAAGGACCTCTTCAAGGAGAACTACAAACCACTGCTCAATGAAATAAAAAAGGATACAAACAAATGGAAGAACATTCCATGCTCATGGGTAGGAAGAATCAATGTTGTGAAAATGGCCATACTGCCCAAGGTAATTTATAGATTCAATGCCATCCCCATCAAGCTACCAATGACTTTCTTCACAGAATTGGAAAAAACTACTTTAAAGTTCATATGGAACCAAAAAAGAGCTCACATTGCCAAGTCAATCCTAAGCCAAAAGAACAAAGCTGGAGGCATCACGTTACCTGACTTCAAACTATACTACAAGGCTACAGTAACCAAAACAGCATGGTACTAGTACCAAAACAGAGATATAGACCAATGGAACAGAACAGAGACCTCAGAAATAATGCCGAATATCTACAATCATCTGATTTTGACAAACCTGACAAAAACAAGAAATGGGGAAAGGATTCCCTATTTAATAAATGGTGCTGGGAAAACTGGCTAGCCATATGTAGAAAGCTGAAACTGGATCCCTTCCTTACACCTCATACAAAAATTAATTCAAGATGGATCAAAGACTTAAATGTTACACCTAAAACCATAAAAACCCTAGAAGAAAACCTAGGCAATACCATTCAGGACATAGGCATGGGCAAGGACTTCATGTCTAAAACACCAAAAGCAATGGCAACAAAAGCCAAAATTGTCAAATGGGATCTAATTAAACTAAAGAGCTTCTGCACAGCAAAAGAAACTACCATCAGAGTGAACAGGCAACCTACAGAATGGGAGAAAATTTTTGCAATCTACTCATCTGACAAAGGGCTAATATCCAGAATCTACAATGAACTCAAACAAATTTACAAGAAAAAAAACAACCCCATCAAAAAGTGGGCAAAGGATATGAACAGACACTTCTCAAAAGAAGACATTTATGCAGCCAAAAGACACATGAAAAAATGCTCATCATCACTGCTCATCAGAGAAATGCAGATCAAAACCACAATGAGATACCATCTCACACCAGTTAGAATGGCGATCATTAAAAAGTCAGGAAACAACAGGTGCTGGAGAGGATGTGGAGAAATAGGAACACTTTTACACTGTTGGTGGGACTGTAAACTAGTTCAGCCATTGTGGAAATCAGGGTGGCGATTCCTCAGGGATCTACAACTAGAAATACCGTTTGACCCAGCCATCCCATTACTGGGTATATACCCAAAGGATTATAAATCATGCTGCTATAAAGACACATGCACACGTATGTTTATTGCGGCACTATTCACAATAGCAAAGACTTGGAACCAACCCAAATGTCCAACAATGATAGACTGGATTAAGAAAATGCGGCACATATACACCATGGAATACTATGCAGCCATAAAAAGTGATGAGTTCATGTCCTTTGCAGGGACATGGATGAAACTAGAAACCATCATTCTCAGCAAACTATCGCAAGGACAAAAAACTGAACACTGCATGTTCTCACTCATAGGTGGGAACTGAACAATGAGAACACACGGAGACAGGAAGGGGAACATCACACACTGGGGCCTGTTGTGGGGTCGGGGGAAGGGGGAGGGATAGCATTTGGAGATATAGCTAATGTTAAATGACAAATTAGTGGGTGCAGCACACCAACATGGCACACATATACATATGTAACTAACCTGCACATTGGCAGATGTACCCTAGAACTTAAAGTATAAAAAAAAAAAAAAAAAGAAATGCCTGAGGCTCAGTAATTTATAAAGAAAAGCAGTTTAATTGGCTCATAGTTCTGCAGGCAGTACAATAAGTATGTTGTTGGCATCTGCTTCTGGTGAGGGCCACAGAAAACTTACAATCATAGTGGGAGGTGAAGGAGGAGCAGACACATCATATGGCAAATGTAGGAAGAAGAGAGTGAGTGGGGAGGTGTCACACACTTTCAAACAACCAGGTCTCACAAGAACTCACTATTGTGAGGAAAGCACCAAGCTATTCATGAGTGATCCACCCTCATGATCCAAACATCTCCCACCAGGCCTTAACTCCAACATTGGGGATTACATTTCAACATGAAATTTGGAGAAGATATCCAAACAATATCACTGCATAAACAGAATTAAAAACAAAAAACACATGATCATCTTCACAGATGCTGAGAAAGCATTTGATAAAATCCAACATCGCTTTATGATAAAAAAAAAAACTCTCAACAAATTAGGCATCAGGGATATACCTCAAAATAATAAGAGCCATCTATGACAAACCCACAGCCAACATCATACTGAATGGGGAAAAGCTGAAAGTGTTCCACCGAAGAACTGGAACGAGACTAAGATGTCTACTTTCACCACTCCCATTCAACACAGAACTGGAAGTCCTAGCCAGAGGAAGAGAAAGAAATAGAAAGCATCCGAAAAAGAGGAACTCGAATTATCTTTTTGCACTGATGACATGATTTTACACCTTGAAAACCCTAAAGATCCCTCCAAAAGACTCCTAGACCTGATAAACAAGTTCAGTAATGTTTCAGGATACAAAATCAGCATACAAAAATCAGTAGCATTTCTATACACCAATAATGTTCAAGCTGAAAACCAAATAAAGACTTCAGTCCCATTTACAATAGCCACACACACAAAATAAAATACCTAGGAATACATTTAACTAAGGTAGTGAAAGGAAAGATCTCCATAAGGAGAACTTTGTATGAAACACTGATGAAAGAAATCATAGATGACACAAACAAATGGAAAAACATCTCATGCTCATGGACACAAAGAATCAATATCATTAAAATGGCCACAGTGCCTAAAGCAAAGTACAGATTCAATGCTATTCCTATCAAACTACCAATGGCATTCTTCACAGCCAAGGTAATTCTAAGCAAAAAGAACAAAGCTGGAGGCACCACACTACCCAACTTCAAACTATACAACAGGGCTACAGTAACCAAAACAGCATGATATTGGTACAAAAAGAGACACATAGACCAATGGAACAGGATAGAGAGCCCTGAAATAAGGCCACACAACTACAACCACCTAATCTTTGACAAAGCTGACAAAAACAAGCAATGGGGAAAGGACTCTATATTCAATAAATGGTACTGGGATAACTGTCTAGCCATATGCAGAAGAATGAAACTGGAACTCTACATATCACCATATATAAAAATTAACTCAAGATGGTTTAAATACTTAAATGTAAGACCTCAAACTACAAAATTCCTAGAAGAAAATCTAGGAAAATCTCTTCTGGACACTGGACTAGGCAAAGAATTTATGACTAAGACCTCAAGAGTAAATGCAACAGAACAAAAAATAGGTAAATGAGACTTGCACAGCAAAAGAAACAATCAACAGAGTAAACAGATGACCTACAGAATGGGAGAAAATATTTGCAAACTATGCATCTGAAAAAGGACTAATATCTAGACTCTATAAGGAACTGGAACGAATCAACAAGGAGAAACAAACCCCATTGAAAAGTGGGCAAAGGGCATGAACAGACACTTCTCAAAAGACATACAAGTTGCCAAAAAACATGAAAAAATGCTCAACATCACTATCATTTGACAAATGCAAACTAAAACCACAATAAGATACCATCTCACACCAGTCAGAATGGCTATCATAAAGAAGTCAAAAAATAGGCCAGGTGTGGTGGCTCATGCCTGTAATCCCAGCACTTTGGGAGGCCAATGTGGGCAGACTGCTTGAGTCTAAGAGTTCAAGACCAGCCTAGGTAACATGGTGAAACCCCAACTCTATTAAAATTACAAAAAATTATCTGGGCGTGATGGTGCACACCTGTAGTCACAGCTACTTGGGGGCTGAGGTGGGGAGACTGCTTGAGCCCCAGAGGTTGAGACTGTGGTAAGCCCTATCATGCCACGGCACACCAACCTGGGTGACAAAGTGAGACCCTGTCTCAAAAAAAAGAAAACATATATAACAGATATTGGCAAGAATATGAAGAAAAGAGAACACTTATACACTGCTGAGGGGGGAGGTGAGTGTAAATTAGTTCAACCCCGATGGAAAGCAGTAAGGAGTTTTCTCATAGAACTAAAAATAGAATTACCACTCAAATCAGAAACCCTACTACTGGGTATTTATCCATAGCAAAAGAAATTGTTTTATCAAGAAGACACCTGCACTCATATATTTATCACAGCACTATCTACAATAGCAAAGTCATGGAATCAACCTAAGTGTCCATCAACAGTGGACTGAATAAAGAAAATTTAGTATATATACACCATGGAATATTACCACAAAAAATAACAAAACGATGTCCTTTGCAACAACATGCCTGCAACTGGAGATCATTATCCTAATAGTTACTGAAATTAAAATAACTCAGAAGCAGAAAATCAAATACCTCATGTTCTCACTTATAAGTGGGAGCTGATCAATGGGTACACATAAAAATGAACAATGGCCACTGGGGACTCCAAAAGGGGGTAGAGGCAAAGGCGGGCAAGGGTTGAAAAACTATTGAGTATGTTCACTATTTGGGTGATGGGTTCACCAGAAGCCCAAACCCTCCCATTATGCAATATACCTATGTACCAAACCCATACATGTACCCTTCTGAATCTATAATTTTTTAAAAAAGAAGTGACTGCACCCTTCTTCTGCCTCTGAATAAACTTATACCATAACATCAGTAACATTTGGTACACTTATTTGTTTATATGGTTATCTCTTACTTAAACTAAGGGCTTAGCACTGTGCTTGATGCTCAAAGGTATGTTTTGTGAATGACTAAATAAATAATAATGTGTATTTGATGGCTACGAAAATTGAAAAACAATTTTTGATATATACTTGCTGTAACCTCTACATGTCCACAATATAGAGACTATAACAGAAATGCTCAGGTTTTTTAGCATATAATTCAATAAATCAAAACAACTAGACTAAATATGGGCTAGACATGGGCTGCTTCACCTACAGCTGATTAGTAGACAAAATGGTGTCACGTTATATTCTGAGAGAGGCACTCAGTTTGTAACAAAACTATTTCACTTATTCCTCCATCTATCAACATTGAGGTATCAAGTATATCCACATTTTTATTAATGAAATGATTTTAATATTGTAAGTCATTTTTACTACTTATAAAATAATTATAAACTAGATCAAGTAGACCTGGCTTACTTTTTGTTGCTTTTTTATATAAAATATATTTTCGTTTTTAACTACAAAATATTCTAATGAATATTATTATCTAATTAAGCCCTAAAAATTTTCTACTAGTTCCTGCAGGCATAATCAAGTTTTTTGATCTGCAGTTTTATGAATAAGAATAAATAATTGTGTAAAAGCTAATGTGTGAAATAATGGCTCAGTGGGAATTATTATACATCCTGAAAATAATAAATTCTCTCAAAACAGCTGAGGTATACCTTTTTTTAAACCATCTAGTAAGATGCAGAGACTATTTCCTGTTTTGTTCTTCATTAGTGAAAGTTATAGGGCAATTTTCTGCTAATGGAATCAGACTAATGAAGCAGAATATTTTCAAGATATTATCAAGCATTAGATACTAGTTTAATTTTTTTAAAGCTTATGAACAGAAAAGGCAGTTCTTTTTAAAAATTCATTAGGTTTTTGGAATACACAAGGATTTATTTGTATTACTCTGGATCTCTTATGTACCTTGAAATTATTACAAGCTTTTATGTCTTTCCTGTATATTACTGATGTTTCATAATAGGTAAAAAGAACTAAAACAAAACAAAACACTGAATGTTATTTTAACCAGTTTTTCAAAGTTATAACATATGTTGCAAATATAGGCTGCTTCACATAAAGCTTTTCTCCTCTTTCTTCCCTATTAAGACACTTTAGAACACTTCGGATATATCCTTCCACGTGCTTCTGAACATTGCTGAGTAAGGATATGATGTCTAGAGCTGCTAAGGATGACAAAGTAGAAAGATGACATGAATAGACTAGTGAATCAACCAATCCTAGATCTATCCCTCTCTTATGTGTTATGTGGTCTCTTTAGTGATTAAGCCATTTTGAGTTCTATTTCTGTTATTGTACAACATCCTAATTCAAAGTATTTACAAAACCAGGTTTTAAGGCCAATCACATTTCCTTCAGTTTATAATGGCTACATTTGAAGCTACCATCCTCTGTAACTTCCTTATATCTGTTGCGAGTATTTATTTACTGACAACAGCAACAAAGGTTTTAAGATACTTTTCCATTTCCAAAGTACTATCTCTCCTCATTTGATCACAGCTTGGTTTAATTGGCTTAGTCATTTTCACAAAAACACATGAGACTAGGAAACTGAGTACAGAGATCTAGGGTATTTATAATTATATGCTAGTTAACAAGAGTCTACTTTAAGCTTTTACAGAAATGCAACAGACTAATTTGATACGCAACCAAGATAAAGTCAGCCCTCTATTTCCACAGGTTTTGTATCTGTGGATTAAACCAACCAACTCTACAAGCCAGAAGAGAGTGGGGGCCAATATTCAACATTCTTAAAGAAAAGAATTTTCAACCCAGAATTTCATATCCAGCCAAACTAGGCTTCATAAGTGAAGGAGAAATAAAATACTTTACAGACAAGCAAATACTGAGAGATTTTGTCACCACCAGGCCTGCCCTAAAAGAGCTCCTGAAGGAAGCACTAAACATGGAAAGGAACAACGAGTACCAGCCGCTGCAAAATCATGCCAAAATGTAAAGACCATCGAGACTAGGAAGAAACTGCATCAACTAATGAGCAAAATAACCAGCTAACATCATAATGACAGGATCAAATTCACACATAACAATATTAACCTTACATGTAAATGGACTAAATGCTCCAATTAAAAGACACAGACTGGCAAATTGGATAAAGAGTCAAGACCCATCAGTGTGCTGTATTCAGGAAACCCATCTCACGTGCAGAGACACACATAGGCTCAAAATAAAAGGATGGAGGAAGATCTACCAAGCAAATGGAAAACAAAAAAAGGCAGGAGTTGCAATCCTAGTCTTGGATAAAACAGACTTTAAACCAACAAAGATCAAGAGAGACAAAGAAGGCCATTACATGATGGTAAAGGGATCAGTTCAACAAGAAGAGCTAACTATCCTAAATATATATGCACCCAATACAGGAGCATCCCGATTCATAAAGCAAGTCCTGAGTGACCTACAAAGAGACTTAGACTCCCACATAATAATAATGGGAGACTTTAACACCCCACTGTCAACACTAGACAGCTCAATGAGACAGAAAGTTAACAAGGATACCCAGGAATTGAACTCAGCTCTGCACCAAGTGGACGTAATAGACATCTACAGAACTCTCCATCCCAAATCAACAGAATATACATTTTTTTCAGCACCACACCACACCTATTCCAAAACTGACCACATACTTGGAAGTAAAGCTCTCCTCAGCAAATGTAAAAGAACAGAAATTATAACAAACTCTCTCTCAGACCACAGTACAATCAAACTAGAACTCAGGATGAAGAATCTCACTCAAAACTGCTCAACTGCATGGAAATAGAACAACCTGCTCCTGAATGACTACTGGGTATATAACAAAATGAAGGCAGAAATAAAGATGTTCTTTGAAACCAACGACAATAAAGACACAACATACAGAATCTCTGGGACGCATTCAAAGCAGTGTGTAGAGGGAAATTTATAGCACTAAATGCCCACAAGAGAAAGCGGGAAAGATCCAAAATTGACAACCTAACATCACAATTAAAAGAACTAGAAAAGCAAGAGCAAACACATTCAAAAGCTAGCAGAAGGCAAGAAATAACTAAAATCAGAGCAGAACTGAAGGAAATAGAGACAAAAAAAACCCTTCAAAAAAATTAATGAATCCAGGAGCTGGTTTTTTGAACGGATCAACAAAATTGATAGACTGCTAGCAACTCCAATAAAGAAAAAAAGAGAGAAGAATCAAATAGACACAATAAAAAATGATAAAGGGGATATTACCACCGATCCCACAGAAATACAAACTACCATCAGAGAATACTACAAACACCTCTACGCAAATAAACTAGAAAATCTAGAAGAAATGGATAAATTCCTTGACACATACACTTTCCCAAGACTAAACCAGGAAGAAGTTGAATCTCTGAATAGACCAATAACAAGATCTGAAATTGTGGCAATAATCAATAGCTTACCAACAAAAAAGAGTCCAGGACCAGACGGATTCACAGCCGAATTCTACCAGAGGTACAAGGAGGAACTGGTACCATGCCTTCTGAAACTATTCCAATCAATAAAAAAAGAGGGAATCCTCCCTAACTCATTTTATGAGGTCAGCATCATCCTGATACCAAAGCTGGGCAGAGACACAACCAAAAAAGAGAATTTTAGACCAATATCCTTGATGAACATTGATGCAAGAATCCTCAATAAAATACTGGCAAACCGAATCCAGCAGCACATCAAAAAGCTTATCCACCATGATCAAGTGGGCTTCATCCCTGGGATGCAAGGTTGGTTCAATATACACAAATCAATAAACGTAATCCAGCATATAAACAGAACCAAAGACAAAAACCACATGATTATCTTAATAGATGCAGAAAAAGCCTTTGACAAAATTCAACAACCCTTCATGCTAAAAACTCTCAATAAATTAGGTATTGATGGGACGTATCTCAAAATAATAAGAGCTATCTATGACAAACCCACTGCCAATATCATACTGAATGGGCAAAAACTGGAAGCATTCCCTTTGAAAACTGGCACAAGACAGGGATGCCCTCTCTCACCACTCCTATTCAACATAGTGTTGGAAGTTCTGGCCAGGGCAATGAGGCAGGAGAAGGAAATAAAGGGCATTCAATTAGGAAAAGAGGAAGTCATATTGTCCCTGTTTGCAGATGACATGATTGTATATCTAGAAAACCCCATCGTCTCAGCCCAAAATCTCCTTAAGCTGATAAGTAACTTCAGCAAAGTTTCAGGATACAAAATCAATGTGCAAAAATCACAAGCATTCTTATACACCAATAACAGACAAACAGAGAGCCAAATCATGAGTGAACTCCCATTCACAATTGCTTCAAAGAGAATAAAATACGTAGGAATCCAACTTAGAAAGGAAGTGAAGGACCTCTTCAAGGAGAACTACAAACCACTGCTCAATGAAATAAAAGAGGATACAAACAAATGGAAGAACATTCCATGCTCATGGGTAGGAAGAATCAATATCGTGAAAATGGCCATACTGCCCAAGGTAATTTATAGATTCAATGCCATCCCCATCAAGCTACCAATGACTTTCTTCACAGAATTGGAAAAAACTACTTTAAAGTTCATATGGAACCAAAAAAGAGCCCGCATCGCCAAGTCAATCCTAAGCCAAAAGAACAAAGCTGGAGGCATCTCACGACCTGACTTCAAACTATATTACAAGGCTACAGTAACCAAAACAGCATGGTACTGGTACCAAAACAGAGATATAGATCAATGGAAGAGAACAGAGCCCTCAGAAATAACGCCACATATCTACAACTATCTGATCTTTGACAAACCTCACAAAAACAAGCAATGGGGAAAGGATTCCCTATTTAATAAATGGTGCTGGGAAAACTGGCTAGCCATATGTAAAAAGCTGAAACTGGATCCCTTCCTTACACCTTATACAAAAATTAATTCAAGATGGATTAAAGACTTACCATGTTAGACCTAAAACCATAAAAACCCTAGAAGAAAACCTAGGCATTACCATTCAGGACACAGGCATGGGCAAGGACTTCATGTCTAAAACACCAAAAGCAATGGCAACAAAAGCCAAAATAGACAAATGGGATCTAATTAAACTAAAGAGCTTTTGCACAGCAAAAGAAACTACCATCAGAGTGAACAGGCAACCTACGGAATGGGAGGAAATTTTTGCAATCTACTCATCTGACAAAGGGCTAATATCCAGAATCTACAATGAACTCAAACAAATTTACAAGAAAAAAACAAACAACCCCATCAAAAAGTGGGCAAAGGATATGAACAGACACTTCTCAAAAGAAGACATTTATGCAGCCAAAAGACACATGAAAAAATGCTCATCATCACTGGCCATCAGAGAAATGCAGATCAAAACCACAATGAGATACCATCTCACACCAGTTAGAATGGCGATCATTAAAAAGTCAGGAAACAACAGGTGCTGGAGAGGATGTGGAGAAATAGGAACACTTTTACACTGTTGGTGGGACTGTAAACTAGTTCAGCCATTGTGGAAATCAGGGTGGCGATTCCTCAGGGATCTACAACTAGAAATACCATTTGACCCAGCCATCCCATTACTGGGCATATACCCAAAGGACTATAAATCATGCTGCTATAAAGACACATGCACACATATGTTTATTGCGGCATTATTCACAATAACAAAGACTTGGAACCAACCCAAATGTCCAACAATGATAGGCTAGATTAAGAAAATGTGGCACATATACACCATGGAATACTATGCAGCCATAAAAAGTGATGAGTTCATGTCCTTTGTAGGGACTGGATGAAATTGGAAATCATCATTCTCAGTAAACTATCGCAAGGACAAAAAACTGAACACTGCATGTTCTCACTCATAGATGGGAATTGAACAATGAGAACACATGGACACAGGAAGGGGAACATCACACTCCGGGGACTGTTGTGGGGTGTGGGAAGGGGGGAGGGATAGCATTAGGAGATATACCTAATGCTAAATGACGAGTTAATGTGTGCAGCACACCAGCATGGCACATGTATACATATGTAACTAACCTGCACATTGTCCACATATACCCTAAAACTTAAAGTATAATAATAATAATAATAATAATAATAATAAAACAACAAAAAATATAGTAAAAACAATACAAATAAAAAATACAGTATAACAATTATTTACATAGCATTTACATTGTATTAAGTATTATAAGTAATCTAGAGATAATTTAAAGTATATGGGGAGACATACGTAGGTTATGTGCAAATACTATGCCATTTTACATGAAGGACTTGAGCATCTGTGGGTTTTCGTATCCACTGGAGTACTAGAACCAATCTCCTGCATATACCAAGGGATGACTATACTATTGTTTTGTAGTTTTTATTTTAAACAAACTTCTGGCCCAAGAATAAGAATCACAGACTCAAATGTTTAATGCATTTAGAGGTTTGTTTTTTTTTTTAAATCTAGGGCTTAATTAGCTTTAGTTTCAAATATCAACATGCATTGTATGTCATAATAGCCTCAGAATATACAGGAAAAAAGTCCAAAAGGAGCTATTAAGTTTGGATCTGGAGCATATGCTAAGAGCCAAATGTACACATTTAGGACTTATATATGGGTGGTATTTAAAACTATGAGAATGGATGATAGCCTCAGGAATTTAGGTGAAACAAGAACTGAAAATGATGAAAGACTGAACACTGAAGACGGTGGGCAGAGGAGGAGGTACTAGGAAAAGAGGCAGAGATGAGAGCTTAAAGAAGAATCAGAAAAGCTGAGGGGCCCAGAGGAGCTTTTCTAGGAAGCAGTGGTTCCTCCTGAGACACTACAAAGAGGCTGAGATAGATGAGAGTTGACAATGAAGGTTTTCCTAACTATATATACCTGTCATTTGCCAAAGTAATGAAAAATAAGGATTCTCTTTTTTTTTTTTTTTTTTTTTGAGACGGAGTCTCGCTCTGTCACCCAGGCTGGAGTGCAGTGGTGCGATCTCGGCTCGCTGCAATCTCTGCCTCCCGGGTTCACGCCATTCTCCTGTCTCAGCCTCCCGAGTAGCTGGGACTACAGGCACCCACCACCACGTCTGGCTAATTTTTTTGTATTTTTAGTAGAGATGGGGTTTCACCATGTTAGCCAGGATGTTCTCAATCTCCTGACCTCGTGATCCACCCGCCTCAACCTCCCAAAATGCTGGGATTACAGGCCTGAGCCACCGCACCTGGCCTTTTTTCTTCTTATTTTCAACCAAAGTTTTCCTTTTCTTAGTTTTCATGATGTTACAATACTATTTTGTGTACATTTTGGATTTTACATAAGATTAGGAAAGGTATAAATCAATCGTAGGTTATATGTGACATACACACGTGTGTGTGTGTGTTTATGTGTGTGTGTGTGTGTACAGAGAAAGAGAGAGAGAGAGAGAAAGATAACCTAAATAACAGGAAGACTCTGAGAGAAAATGATGTTTATTTGGAAATAGGCACTGAAATGGGAATATGCATGCCATAGTAAACTGTATGCATCTTTAGGGAGGTAACAGAAAACAAAGGTTTTTAAGGGTAAAATAAGGATTGCACCCATATACAAGTTCTAAACGAGAAATTGTTTTGAGATAACTATCCTTGGCCACGGGAATCAGTAACAAGGATGGCACCAGTCTGAAGACAGTTGTTGGGCAAATGTCCTCACAAAGGTTTTTTTTTTTTTCCTTAAATAAAAAAAATTATACTGCTCCTTGCAGAGCAGGGCTACACCATAGGCAGTGTACCCAGAATACCCAGAAGTATTATTTTGTATAAGGTTGGATGGCCTTTGTGCAAAGTTGTGGTTTTTGCAGTCTTTGGTGGTAGTTGTTGTTATCAGGCATTTGTGTCTAAGAATCCTCCCTTCACAGCCTTCCCTGGCTCTGTTTGTTAGGTTTTGTCTTTGATAGGGTTTTTAACACAATAGAATTTGTTTTGATTTTGGAAACTTAAACTCGCTCTCTGGCCATATACATATATATGTACCTTTAACTCTCCATATATATGTACCTTTTGTGTACATTTTAGATTTTACGTAAGATACATATATATATCTTAGATTTATATATTTATATATATATATATATAAAACTTATAGAGGATATTTCTAGAAGGCTACACAACAAATTAGTAACTTTCTGCCTCCAGAGTTGCCAGTATCTGGGGCACTCCTGAGGAATAGGGATTAGAGAGAGACTTTCCACTTTTGTACCTCTTTAATGGTATACATGTGGATTTATCATCAATTCAAAAAATTAATAAAATTAAAACTGATAAATAAAGGCCATTTTATCATGTTGCACTTGTTTTACAGTTTAAGGAAAAATATTTTTAGACATCACCGTGGCTGAAAAATATGTTGTGACTTGGTCCACTGAACCCAGGATCTTTGTAACTTAGTCTATGGTGAGGTAGTAGGGGAGTTTATTAAATTAATGTTAATTAAGCTAGTGTTGGTCAAATATACCATATAAAAGAATAGGTTGTGATTCATTCCTAACTAAGGACAGACTACATATGAATGTCCAAATGGGGCTAATTGTCTTTGAGCTAATATCCTACTTCTGAGGCTGAAGTGTGCATGGTAATTGATAAAGTAGATCTGTTTTCATGTCCTGAATCCTGTACTTGGGATTCCAAAAAGAGTAAGAGTGCTCTTCTTATATCTGTGCACCTCATTAAATTCTCGGAATAATCAAAATATTCTTTTGGAGAGTTTTCTTGTTTTCTTTATATCAATATAATTTATTCAAAAGAGATATAAGTACTATAGAAAAAGATGTTTTTATGTAAAGAAATTAAAGGAAAATTTTAGGCTAGATACATATTGTTCAGTTCTATGGGTCTTCAGTAATTTAGCTGGTGTTTAAAATGATTCTCAGGAAAATATAATGCTGTTTACTTTTCTATTTTCTATCTGTATCAGAATTTGGATTAAAAATAGTAAACACCGAGTATGTGCATCCAAAGATATGGCTGCTGGAAACACTGGAGTCTATATGTATTGATATTGTAAGTGGATGATTAATGTAAGGAGCCTCAAGGTTCTGGAAACCACTCTGAAATGAAAAGCTGCTTTTTGAAGTCTGCAGTCAAGCTGGATAAATTACAATTGAAGCAATTAACAATGAATTTGAAACAAAGAATATAATTTACTTCTTGTAACTATGGAAAACTGAACTGCTTGTAAAATTCTGATAGAATTGCGTAGCTGTTGGCATACCAAACCAGATTTGGCAAATACAATGGATTGTCTTTAATGAAGGAAGTTTTCTTTTTAGCTGCAGGTTAAAAACCCTATAACTCAGATCCATTTTCCAATGAAGAAAAAAAGCAATTTTTATTTCCATGGATAACTGTAATTATGGAGAGGCCTCCTTTTACAAAGTAGACTTCATTTGTAGTCAAATATGGTATGAAATTTCTATAAAGTAAAAAGTATTATTAGCCATATTTTCCCCCTTTTATAGTAGCACTTTAAAGCTTCCATTAGTCATCTTTCTTAATTTCTTTCTCACTGTTGACTCCTTCCTCCCTCTTCCAGATTTCCAACATATTCCACAGCTCCTGCCCTATTTTTAAACTTTTCTTTGCTACCAAAATTCCTCTGACTACTCTATATCTGTTGCTTCCATTTTTCACTATCTACAATCTCCTTAACCATTTTTTAATGATGTTTACAAGTGACCTGATCATTACTTAGTATGGTGGCCTTTTAGCCCTCTTCTTTTGCAACATCTTTGTGGTATTTTATATTGTCAACCCATTTACTCTGTGGTTAATGTCTTTCCCTTTGGCTTCTTGTTCTCCTCCTTCTTGAATACTTTTATTTCTTTTTTTTTCTTTTTTTTTTTTGCTTTCTAAAAGAATGTTTCCCAAGGTTCTGGCCGTGCAAAATTTCCTTCATCTCTCTACAATTTACACATGAGAACCCTATTTATTTCTACATTTATCATTATCTTCATGCATAGCTTCTTTCTTATTTTTATTCATTGTCTTGAATTGACTTCTAAGTTCCTGAATCACATTTTTATCTGCCTGCAAGGTGTCACATTCGTAGAGTCAATAAGACACTTATTAGGTTGTGTATTCTATTCTACCTTTTTTTAATTCTCTTGACCCCAGTTTTCCTGACAGCTACGTTTTTCTGCTCCCCTTATAAGATAAATTCCTGAGACAGTAATCTATACTCACTGTTTCTCCTTTCCTCTCATCTCTCTTGAACGCACTCAAGTGAGGCTTTATCCCCTACTACTCCATCACAGTTACTCGTCAAAGCCATGAATGATATATCTTGCCAAATCAAATGGTCATTTCTCAGTCCTCATTTTATTAGACTTCTCAGCATCATTTGCTACAGTTGTTCATTGTCTGCTGGTTGAAAATATTTTTACTTGGCTTCTAGAATGCCATATTCTTCTGGTATCTTTCTTTAAAAAAGGCGGGGGGCGGGGGGCGGCGGGGGCATAAACCCACAGGACAGAAGGAGAAAAAAGCAAGTAAATTCCAGAAGGTGGAAAGGAGATGAACACTTGAAAAGCGCCATAACAGAAAAGAATGGGGAATTCTACTTCAATAGGGGACAGACCAGAAAAGCAACCCGATTGTCACTGATGAACCCCCAAAGAGCCCAGAAAATGACAGAAAAAGGTATTACTGCAGGGGGAGAGGGCGTGAAGATGTGAAGAAAATAGAATGACTGGTTAAAAGTTTATAAAATAATTAGATTTACAGGTGCCCTACTTGATACAAAGTTTTCTCACATCCTATTAGAAGTCTGACTTTCTTCTCTAGAGAGGCTGAAACAGAGTATTTTAGTTTCCAAGGGCTACTGTAAAAAAGTAGGTGGTTTAAAACAAAATAAATTTGTCTTCTCACAGTTCTGGAGGCTAGAAATCTAAAATCAAGGTATCAACAGGGTTGGTTCTTTCTGGAGGTTTTGAAGAGAATCTGTTCCATGCTTCTCTCCTATCTTCTGGTGGATGCCCGGAATCCTTGGTGTTCCTTGGTTTGTAGGCACATCATTCTAATCTCTGCCATTCTGCTTACACAGCATTATTCCTTGTGTTTTTCTGTGTTTAACTATCTCCCCTGGCCAGGCGCACTGGATCATGCCTGTAATCCCAACACTTTGGAAGGCTGAGGCGGGCTGATCACCTGAGGTCAGGAGTTTGAGACCAGCCTGGCCAACATGGTGAAGCCCTGTCTTCTACTAAAAATACAAAAATTAGCCGGATGTGCTGGCAGGTGCCTGTAATCCCTGCTACTAGGGAGGCTAACACAGGAGAATTGCTTGAACCCAGGTGGAGGTTGCAGTGAGCCCAGATCGCGCCACTGCACTCTAGCCTGGCGACAAAGTGAGACCCTGTCTCAAAAAAATAAAAAATAAAAAAAAAATTTTCTCCTTGTAAAACCACCAGTCACTGGATTTAGGGTTCACTCTAATCCAGTATGGTCTCATCTTAAATTGATCACATCTGCAAAGACCTTATTTTCAAAGAAAGTCACATTCCCAGGTACTAGGGATTAAGACTTCAACACATTTTTTCAGGGGACACAATTTCATCTACTACCCAGAGGATTTATAGAGTTGGAACAGTCACAGTGGAGGTAGGGGGATATGAACTGAAAATAGGAGAAACAGGTGAGGTTTTACAAAATTTGAGGAAAACTTTCAGGCTTCTTTCCTAATTTAAAGAAAACCAACAGCTAGTTTTATATTTTTCAGGTAAAAGTCTGAAAGTATCTTCTCTAGACAATCAGACCAGCCCACAATAAATGATATGAATATGCTACCATCAAGAGTTCCTCCAAGAGATCAACTCAGCCAAATAATCTACAGCAAAGACTGCAGTCAACAACCCCACAACCTCATTTAGTCAGGGTGCTTCTGACTGCCTTTTTGCTGTCCTGATCTTAAACTGAAGCCGACAGAGATGGATCACTAGACATTTAAGAACAGCTAATAACATGAAAGACAGAATGCAAAACTCTGTTTAAGAAAGCAAGTCGGAGAAAACACTGATGATTTAAAAAGAAAAGAAATTAAGAAAAGTTGTCATTAGTACCTTCAGAGAAGTCTCACTCATGAGGCAAGAAGAGAATACTAGTAAAATAAAATATTCAAAGAACAAAAGAGAGCTGTTTGAATTAAATATAATAGCATTAATATAAAAGTTCAATAGAAGTACTAGAAAATAGATTTGAGGAAAATTTTCACAAAACAGAGCAAAAGATAAGCTCAAAAACAGGATAAAGAGATAAGAACATTAAAGGACCAATTCCAAGACATCTAATATCTGAACAATGTAGAAAGAAAGAAAACAAAATAAAAAAGAATAAACATAATATTAATGGTAATAATTCTTTTAAAACCCCCAAACTAGGCTGGGCGCAGTGGCTCACGTCTGTAATCCCAGCACTCTGGGATGCCGAGGTGGGCAGACCACTTGAGGTCAGGCATTCAATACCAGACTGGCCAATATGGTGAAACCCTATCTCTACTAAAAATACAAAAATTAGCCGAGCATGGTGGAAGGCACCTGTAATCCCAGCTCCTGGGGAGGCTGAGGCAAGTGTATCACTTGAAACTGGGATGCAGAGGTTGCAATGAGCCAGTATTGTGCCACTGCACTCCAGCCTGGGTGACAGTGCAAGACTCTATCTCAAAATAAATGAATAAATACATAAAATCCCCAAATGAAAGGAAATTAGTTTCTATATTCAATGGGTCAAACCAGTGCCCAGCACAAAGTCTGAAAATAACTCTAACCCTAAAGCCACTCCTACAAAATTTCAGAACAATGAGGAAAACAGGAGATCCTAAAAGCTTCCAGAAAAAGGTTTCATACAAAAGGTACCAATTATACAAAAGACTGCATACAAATGATGAGGTATCAGAACAAGAAAGCTTAGAAAAATATGGAGCATATAAAGTCAATGGATTTGAAGAGGAATTCCAAAAACTAGACGACAGAGGGAGCAATGCCTACAAATTCTGAGAAAAAAAAATTTATAGGCCAGGATTATATGCCTAGTTGTACTGTTAATCAAATGTTAGAGTGAAATAAAAACATTTTAAGACATGCAAGGCTCTCAAAGCATTTTTCATGCAATATTAGCTCCCTGAAATTCAACACAAGAGTGGTGAATAAAATCTCCAGGATGATGAGGTAAAGAAAAAAACAAAACAATAGCTACGCAGCATACCCAGCAACAAATTGTACTGAAAAGGTCAGAAGTCTCTGGACGAGACATCTAAAAGATAAAAATGATAGAATACTTAATGTGTCTGAAAGTATTGAGAAGAGATTTACCCAAGTAGAAGTTAGTTTGGGTTTAATTAATAATAAAAAACATACAAAGTTAAGCAAGTGAATAAACCAACTACTAACTCCAGAAGATGAAAATATTGTGTAAGAAAAAGAAATGACAGTAGGCTACATGGCTCTGCTGTGAGTAGATTTTTCCATAATCAAAAAACTGTAAATGACAGAAATTAAACAACTTGCTCCCGAATGACGTTTGGGTAAAAAATGAAATTAAAGCAGAAATCAAGAAAGAAATTCTTTGAAATGAATGAGAACAAAGATACAACATACCAGAATCTCTGGAATACAGCTAAAGCAGTGTTAAGAGGGAAGTTTACAGTGCTAAACACCCACATCAAAAAGTTAGAAAGATCTCAAATAAACAACCTAACATCACACCAAGAGGAAATAGAGAAACAAGAGCAAACCAACCCCAAGGATAGCAGAAGACAAGAAATAACCAAAGTCAGAGCTGAACTGAAGGAAATTGAGATACGAAAAAAAACCATACAAAAGATCGATGAATCCAGGGATTGGTTTTTTGAAAGAATAAATAGATAGACCACTAGCTAGGCTGATAAAGAAAAAAAGAGAAGATCCAAATAAACACAATCAGAAGTGACAAAGAGGACATTACCATTGACCCCACAGATACACAAAAAACCCTCAGAGACTATTACTGACAGCAAACAAACTAGAAAACGTAGAAGAAATGGATAAATTTATGGAAAAATACAACCCTCTCAAGATTAAGCCAGGGAGAAACTGGATCCCTGAAAAGACCAATGATGAGTTCCAAAACTGATTCAGTAATAAAAAGCCTACCAAGCAGAAAAAGCCCTGGACCAGAAGAATTGACAGCCAAATTCTACCACATGTATAAAGAAGAGCTGGCACTATTCCTACTAAAACTATACCAAAAAATTGCGGGGGAGGGACTCCTCCCTAACTCATTCTATGAGGCCAGCATCATCCTAATACCAAAACCTGGCAGAGCCACAACAACAACAACAACAACAAAATATCAGGCCAATATCCTTGATGTGCACAGATGCAAAAATCCTTGACAAAATACTAGCAAACAGAATCCAGCAGCACATCAAAAGCTAATCTACCATGATCAAGTAGGCTTTATCCTTGGGATGCAAGATTGGTTCAATATATGCAAATCGGCCGGGCGCGGTGGCTCATGCCTGTAATCCCAGCAGTTTGGGAGGCCGGGGCGGGCGGATCACGAGGTCAGGAGATGGAGAACATCCTGGTTAACATGGTGAAACTCAATCTCTACTAAAAAATACAAAAAAATTCAGCCAGGCTTGGTGGTGAGCGCCAGTAGTCCCAGCTACTTGGGAGGCTGAGGCAGGAGAATGGCATGAACCCAGGAGGCGGAGCTTGCAGCGAGCCAAGATGGTGCCACTGCACTCCAGCCTGCATGACAGAGAGAGACTCTGTCTCAAAAAAAAAAAAAAAAAAAAAATATATATATATATATATATATATATGCGCAAATCAATAAATATGATTCACCACATCAACGGAACTAAAAACAAAAACCACATAATGATCTCAATAGATACAGAAAAGGTTTTCAATAAAATTCAACATCACTTCACATTAAAAACTCTCAACAAACTAGGCATCAAAGTAACATACCTCAAAATAATAAGAGCCATCTACAACAAACCCACAGCCAACATCATACTGAATAGACAAAAGCTGGAAGCATTCCCCTTTGGAACCAGAGCAAGACAAGATGCCCACTCTCACCACTCCTATTCAACATAATACTAGAAGTCCTCGCCAGAGAAATCAAGCAAGAGAAAGAAATAAAAAGCATCCACGTAGGAAGAGAAAGAGTCAAACTATCTCTATTTGCAGATGATATAATTCTATACCTGGAAAACTCGATTGTCTCTCCCAAAAGCTCCTAGATCTGATGAACAACTTAAGCAACGCCACAGGATACAAAATCAACGTACAAAAATCAACAGCATTTCTATACACAAACAATGTCCAAGCTGAGTGCCAAATCAAGAGCCCAATCCATCCACAACAGCCACAAGAAGAATAAAATACCTAGGAATACAGCTAACAAGGGAGGTGAAAGATCTCAACAACAAGAATAACAAAACACTGCTCAAAGAAAACAAGCAAATGGAAAAACATTCCATGCTCATGAATAGGATGAATCAATATTGTAAAACAGCCGTAATGCCTAAAGCAATTTACAGATTCAATACTATTCCTATGAAACTGCCAATGACATTCTTCACAGAATTAGAAAGAGCTATTTTAAAATTCATATGGAACCAAAAAAAAGCTTGAATGCTCAAGGCAATTCAAAGTAAAAAGAACAAAGCTGGAAGCATCATGCTACCTGACATCAAACTATACTAAAAGGCTATAGTAACCAAAACAGCATGGTACTGGCACAAAAACAGACACATAGACCAATGGAACAGAATAGAAAGTCCAGAAATAAGGCCTCACGCCTGTAACTATCTGATTTTCAACAAAGTTAACAAAAAAATAAGCAACATGGTAAGGAACACTTATTCAATAAATGGTGCTGGGATAACTGGCTAGCCATATGTAGAAGATTGAAACTGGATACCTTCCTTTGATCATACAAGAAAATCAACTCAAAATGTATTAAAGACTTAAATGTAAAACCTAAAACTATAAAAACCCTAGAAGAAAATCTAGGAAATACAATTCTGGACATAGGCCATGGCAAAGATTTCATGATAAAGCCAGGTGCAGTGGCTCATGCCTGTAATCCCAGCACTTTGCAGGTCAGAGGCAGGTGGATCACCTAAGGTGAGGAGTTCAAGACCAGCCTGGCCAACATGGGGAAACCTCATCTATACTAAAAAATACAAAAATTAGCCGGGCTTGGTAGTGTGCACCTGTAGTCTCAACTACTTGGAGGCTGAGGCAGGAGAATCACTTGAACCTGGGAGCCGAGATCGCGTCATTACACTCCAGCCTGGGTGACAGAGTGAGACTCTGTTTCCAAAAAAAAAATTCATAATGAAGATTCCAAAAGTAATTGCAACAAAAGCAAAAATTAACAAATGGGACCTAATTAACTAAGGAGATTCTGTACAGCAAAAGAAATAATCAACAGACTAAACAGACAACTTACAGAATTTTGGGAGAAAATATCTGCAAAATATTCATCTGACAAAGGTCTAGTGTTCAGAGTCTATAAGAAACTTAAACAAGTTAACAACCAAAAAACAGTTTTTAACTTTGCCATTTAACTTTAACTTTGCCATTTAAAGATGGGCAAAGGCCACGAACAGACACTTCTCAAAAGACATACATAAGGCCAATAAGCATATGCAAAAATCCTCAACATCACTAATTATTAAAGAAATGAATATCCAAAGCAAGATGACATACTGTCTCACGCCATCCGGAATGGCTATTACTAAAAAGTCAAAGAATAACAGATGCTGGTGGGGTTGAAGAGAAATGGGAGTATTTATACACCGCTTGTGGGAATGTAAATTAGTTCAGCCACTGTGGAAAGCACTTTGGAGATTTCTCAAAGTACTTAAAACAGAATTACTATCTGACCTAGGAATCCCATTACTGGGTATATATCTAAAGGAATACAAATTGTTCTACCATAAAGACACATACACGCATATGTTCATCACAGTGCTACTCACAATAGCAAAGACATGGAATCAATCTAAATGCCCATCAACAACAGACTGGATAAAGAAAATGTGGTACATATACATTATGCAATACTACACAGCCATAAAAAGGAATGAGATCATGTCCTCTGCAGCAACATGGATGGACCTAGAGACCGTTATCCTAAGCAAATTAACAAAGGAACAGAAAACCAAGTGCCACATATTCACTTATCAATGGGAGCTAAACATGAGTACAGATGAACGCAAAGAAGAAACAACAGACACTGGGGCCTGCTTGAGGGTGGAGAGTGGGAGGAGGGAGAGGATCAGGTACTATGCTTATCACTTAGATGTCAAAATAATCTGTACTCCAGACCCCCATGGCACACAATTTACCATTATAAGAAACCTGCACATGTACCCCTGAACCTAAAAGTTTAAAAAAAATAACTTGCAACATCAAATATTTATCTAACCAAAATTATAATACATCTATACCGAGAAGGTAAGAATGAGAAGTAGTGTGTGATGTGGGAAGCAGAGTCAAAGAGAGGCAATTTTTCATCTTCCATATTGGAGAGTTAACAGAGAATGCCCAAAACTGGAAAAACAAAAACTTCAACATACATACATTATTTAGAGATACGGGAAACGGTAGAGAAAGATTAAGGGAGCGTAGGAGGCAGCTATTTTAATAATGAAAACTATATAGTTACTGACCCTTTAAACTATATTCATGTAAAACTCTGATAAAAAACAAAAGTAAAGTTGATAATGAAATGAAGAACTTTCCAGTGTATAAAAATCAAACCAGGCTGAGCCTGGTGTCTTATGTCTATAATCCCAGCACTTTGAGAGGCCAAGATGGGAGGATTGCTTGAGCCCAGTAGTTAGGCAACATGGTGAAAACCTGTCTCTACAAAAAATTCTTAAAATTAGCCAGGCCCACGTGGTGTTGCACGCCTGTGGTCCCAGCTACTTGGGCGGCTGGGGTGGGAGGATCACTTGAGCCCAGGAGGCTGAGACTGCACTGAGCCATGATCACACCACTGCGTTCCAGCATGCGTGACAGAGCAAGACTCTGTCTCAAAAAAAAAACAAAAACAAAAACAGAAACAAAAAAAACAGTTACAAGTTAAATAAATGCAAGGATCTGGAAAGATTCATTTCTTGATGAAGAGAGCCATAGTTTTTCTTAATGATATGATCGCAGGAACTATGTTTTTTTCACTACATTCAACGTAAGGTACATATGTTAAGGATACTAATGAGGAATTATTCCACAGAGTTTAGTTTTACTTCAATAAATACTGATTGACTTTCTAACATATTATAAAGTAAGAAGATTAAAAAAAAAAAACCCAAACACATAGTAAGGTGCAGAGTTTTAGAGCATATAGAGGCTTGGTCCAGATTAAAATGTATAAACATTTGTTCAAATAGATGAATTGTCAGATAAAATAGGAAGTAATCTTCTTTTAGAGGACATAAACAGGATTAATAGGTAGAATTTACAGATAGAAATATTTCAGCTCAAAGTAGAGTTTTCTCAATATAAGACTAATCAAATTTCAATACTTACTACAGAACTGCAATAATCTAAACAACATGGTATTTTTATAAGAATAGATATATAGATTAATCAAACAGGATACAGCTGAAAAATCATCCATATATGGTCAAATGATTTTTTACAAATGATTTTTGAGAAAATAATTTGGTGGGGAAACGACAGTCATTTCAACAAACGGTGACAGAATAACTGGATTTCCATACGTAAAAACAAAAACAAACAAAACTCTCAACTGATACCTCATACCATATACAAACTTGAAGTAGAAACACAGATCTATATGTAAAACTATAGCAAAAACGGTACAACTTGTGAAAGAAAACATAGAATATCAGCTTGAATCAACGGCTCATGCCTATAATCCCAGCACTTTGGGAGGCTGAGGCAGGAGGACTGCTTGAGCCCAGGAGCTTGAGGCCAGCCTCAGCAATGATGTGAGACTCTATCCCTACAAAAAAAATAAATAAATAAAATAAAAATGAGCTGAGTGTGGTGGCACATACCTATAATCCCAGCTACTCGGGAGGCTCAAGTGGGAGGATCACTTGAGCTCAGAGAGTCGAGGCTGCAGTGATCCATGATCGCACCACTGCATTCCAGACTGAATGATACAGTGAAACCCTGTCTCAATGTGTATATGTAAATATATATGTAAAAAAATGTAGATGATATATATTGATTATATATTACCAAATATTACACATTATTATATATAATTTATGTATTTACATACATATTTGGATTATATATGTATCTTTGTGATCTTGAGTTAGGCTTTTTCTTAGAGAAGACACAAAAAGTATGAAAAGTAAATTTGACTTCATCAAAATTAATATCTGCTCTTTGAAAGACACTTTAAAGACAAGGCACAGGCTGGGAGAAGATATAATAGCTGATAAAGAACTTATATCCAGAATATATAAACACCTTTTATAATTCAATAATAAGGAGACAGACAATCCAATTTTTAAAATAGGCAAAAGATTTGAGCAAATGCTTGACTAACAAAAATATATAGATAGCCAGTAAGTCAAGACAATGTTGTCATCATCTTTAGTGATCCGAAAATTGCAAATTAAAACCATAGTGAAATACCATTATATACCTACTAGAATGTCTAAAATTAAAAGGACTTATAATACCAAATGCTGGCAAGGATGCAAAGTCACTAGAACCTCATGTATTTGCTGGTGGAAATGAAAAATATATACCAAATTTAAATAGTTGTACGACATTGTGAATGTATATAACACTGAACTGCATACCGTGAGCCGAGGTAAAGGCTTAAAAATTGTTTAAAAAAAAGGCTGGCCATGGTGGCTCACGCCTGTAATCCCAGCACTTTGGGAGGCTGAGACAGGTGGATCACCTGAGGCTGGGAGTTCGAGACCAACCTGACCAACATGGAGAAACCCTGTCTCTGCTAAAAATACAAAATTAGCCGGGTGTGGTGGTGCATGCCTGTAATCCCAGCTACTCGGGAGTCTGAGGCAGGAGAATCGCTTGAACCCAGGAGGCGGAGGCTGCAGTGAGCTGAGATTGCGCCATTGAACTCCAGCCTGGGCAATAAAAGTGAAAACTCCATCTCAAAATAATAATAATAATCCCAAATGGACCATAGTAAAAAAAATTTTTTTAATTCAAATATTTCTAGAGGAATTTAAAAAAGACATATACATTCACTCAAATATATAAAACATTACATGAAAATGGGAATTTTTAATGCTTTCAATAAGTTATAGAAGTGATATTGATTTTTGTGTTCTAAAATTTTGAGTCAAGATCAGCAATAAACATAAACCCTAATCTACAGAGTAAAATGCAATTTTATAAGAAAGACTTCCTAATAATAATAACACAAGATGAACATAAAGTTTGGTAAACTTTATGGTTTTAAGAGTTAACCATAGCTGACAAGCTGGACTGTTAACACTTATGAATGCCAGGTATTCATAGATGGTAATACTGGGCACTTAGGTAGAGCTTAACCTTGTAAATCAACTATTCTTCCATTCTTCCCCTCCTCTAGGATTCAGTTGGCCCAAACAGGAACGTCTGAAATGTAGGACAGTCTTATCTAAAATGTCTCAAAGAAGGCCAGAAAGGAACAACAACAACAAAAAGTTAGGAGTTGGAGTTGAAGGGCTGTCTTAAATAGGAGGCCAATACTCTTCAGAGGCTAGCAGGAACATTCTGTCACTGTTCCAAGTGAACCAGAGGAAAATCTCCCTTACCCCCGACTTTAAATAGTCATGGCTATTTGGCATTAGGAGTCTGCGCCTCTGGAAAACAAGGACGAGCTAGACTGAAGTGCTTATTTTTCCCCTGCTCCATGGAGAAGTCATCAGTTTACAGCTGGGGAGATTATCAAAGGTATCCAAGGTGAGTGGCCTAACCTATGTATGCTGGGCTGAAACTCTGGCAGGTCTAGGTAAATTGAGGCAGGTAACAGGGTATTATATGTGGATAAGGAAGAATGAACCCCCTAAGATAGAAGATCTTGACATAAAGAAGAAATCAGAGTTCCCAGCCTGGGCAACATAGTGAAACTCCGTCTCTACAGAAAATACAAGAATTAGCCAGGTGTGGTGACGTGCGCCTGTAATCCCAGCTACTTGGGGTGCTGTGGCAGGTGGATTGCTTGATCCTGGGAGGTTGATGCTGCGGTGAACCGTATTTGCACCAATGCACTCCAGCACAGGCAACAAAGTGAGACCCTGTCTTAAAAAAACAAAACAAAACAAAAAACAGCAAAGAAATCAAAGTTTAAAAAGTAGTTGATCAAAAATAGGACACATAGACTTACTCCTTCCAGGAAGAACCCAAGATAGGCCTACTCTGTGATAGAAGGTAAAAATTCTCAGATTCAAAAACACTAGATGAATTTGACAAATGAAAACAATTTTGGGTTGGGCACAGTGGCTCACACCTGTAATCTCAGCACTTTGGGAGGCCGAGGCAGGCAGATTACCTGAGGTCAGGAATTCGAGACCAGTCTGGCCAACATGGCAAAACCACGTCTCTACTAAAAATACAAAAATTAGCCAGGTGTGGCTGGGCACAGTGGCTCACGCCTGTAATCCCGGCACTTTGGGAGGCCGAGGCGAGCGGATCACGAGGTCAGGAGATCGAGACCATCTCGGCCAACCTGGTGAACCACTGTCTCTACTAAAATAAAAAAAAATTAGCTGGGCATGGTGACGTGTGCCTGTAATCCCAGCTACTTGGGAGGCTGAGGCAGGGGAATTGCTTGAACCTGGGAGGCGGAGGTTGCGGTGAGTTGAGATAGCGCCACTGCACTCCAGCCTGGTGACAGAGCAAGACTCCATCTCAAAACAAAACAAAAAAATTAGCCAGTTGTGGTGGTAGATGCCTGTAATCCCGGATGCTCAGGAGGCTGAGGCAGGAGAATCGCTTGAACCCAGGAGGCACAGGTTGCAGTGAGCCAAGATCACGCCACTGCACTCCAGCCTGGGCAACAGAGCGAGACTCCATCTCAAAAAAAAAGAAAAGAAGTAAATTGGGGGTGGAAAATTGATCCAGGGCAACCTCAGGCAGGGTTGTCCCTGAGGAAATACGTTAGATGTCCCAAATATTAACAGGCGGATCTGAGTCCCTTGCCTGCTGTTGGTGATACTCTGGCAGAGGAACAAAGTCAAATGGCTGCCCACAAAATGTCAACGGAAAGCTATGAGTAAACAAAGAGAAGACTGAATGATGCAAAGACTGAAGAAGTAAATTAGGAGAGAACTAGGATTTAAGAATAAAGCCAGTTTTAGACTGCATGTTCTGAAACATTGGAGAAGGAAGATAATCTATCAGTTAAAATTGTGATTGATGGGCAAACAGCCCTCAAAACACAGGGCTAGAAGTGAGTATTTAAAGGAACATAGTTTCTCTTATAGCCCAGTTATCAGAATCAAAACCTGTTACTCTTTATTTTGTCATTTTTATCCCCTGTGCTGGCACAAAACCTGAGGCAACAGAGGTTAATTTATAAATATCCAGATTTACTATCATGAATCCTGTTTTTCCATTAAATATGAGTGTACCTCACAGGCCAAACTGTTCAGAAGATAGACTATAAACTAATCTAAGCTGAACAAGAAAGGTGCACATTATATATGCATTCTTAAAACTACACATGGAGTTTTTGTAAATGAAAAGCTAATTTCTTACTTATTTTCATTATCTGATTGTGTTTTCTTTGGCAAAATATCCTAAACTTAAATTTTAGGCAAATGCAGCAACAGAAAAGATAACACAGAAAAGAAAACAGAAAATAATTTTCTTTTCTCTCTCTTTTTTTTTTTAAGAGTTAAACTTTTTTTTTAAATTTGTACTTTAGGTTTGGGGGTACATGTGAAGGTTTGTTACAGAGGTAAACATTCGTCACAGGGGTTTGTTGTACATATTATTTCATAACCCACATACTAAGCCTAGTACTCAATAGTCACCTTTTCTGCTCCTCTCTCTCCTCCCACCCTCCCCCTTCGAGTAGACCCCAGTGTCGATTGTTTCCCCTTCTTTGTGTTTATAAGTTCTTATCATTTCGCTCCCGCTTACAAGTGAGAACATGTGGTATTTGGTTTTTGTGCCTGCGTTAGTTTGCTAAGAAGAATGGCCTCTAGCTCCACACATGTTCCTGCAAAAGACATGATCTTGTTCTTTTTTATGGCTGCATAGTATTCCATGGTGTATATGTATCACATTTTCTTTATTCAATCTGTCAGTGATGTGCATTTAGGTTGATTCCATGTCTTTGTTATTGTGAATAGTGCTACATTGAACATTCACATGCATGTGTCTTTATAGCAGAATGATTTATATTCTTCTGGGTATATACCCAGTGATGGGATTGCTAAGTCGAATGATAGTTCTGCTTTTAGCTCTTTGAGGAATCACCATACTGCTTTCCACAATGGTTGAACTAATTTACACTTCCACCAACAGTGTATGTGTTTCCTTTTCTCCGTAACCTTGCCCATATCTGTTATTTTTTTGACTTTTCAGTAATAGCCATTCTGACTGGTGTGAGATGGTATCTCACTGTGGCTTTGATTTGCATTTCTCTAATTATCAGTGATATTGAGTTTTTATATGCTTGTTGGCCATATGTATGTCTTCTTTTGAGAAGTGTCTGTTCATGTCCTTTGCCCACTTTTTAAAGAGGTTATTTTTCTCTCGTGAATTTTTTAAATTTCCTTATACATGACGGATATTAGGCCTTTGTGAGATGCATAGTTTGCAAATATTTTTCTCTCATTCTGTAGATTTTCTCTTTACTCTGTTGACAGTTTTTTGCTGTGTAGAAGGTTGTAAGTTTAATTAGATCCCACTTGTCAACTTCTGCTTTCGTTGCAATTGCTATTGGTATCTTTGTCATGGAATCTTTGTCCACTCCTGTGTCTAGGATTGTACTGCCTAGATTGTCTTCCAGGCTTTTTATAGTTTTGGGTTTTACATTTGAGTCTTTAATCTGCCTTGAGTTGATTTTTGAGTATGGTGTAAGGAACAGGTCCAGTTTCAATCTTCTACATATGTCTAGCCAGTTATCCCAGCACCATTTATCGAATAGGGAGTTTTTCCCCCATCGCTTGATTTTTGTCAGATAGTCATAGATGTACAGCCTTATTTATGAGCTCACTATTCTGTTCCATTGGTCTATGTGCCTGTTTTGTAGCAGCACCATGCTGTTTTGGTTCGTGTAGCCTTGCACACCCAAAAGCTCCTCTATCTGATAAACAACTTCAAATTGGCAGGATACAAAATCAGTGTACAAAAATCACTAGCATTCCCATACACCAACAACAGCCAAACCAAGAGCCAAATCAGAAAGGCAATCCCACTCACAACTACCACAAAAAGAATAAAATACCTAGGAATCTATCTAACCAGGGAGGTGAAAGATCTCTACAATGAGAATTACAAAACACTGCTCAAAGAGATCAGAGAAGATACAAACAAATGGAAGAACATCTCATGCTCATGGATACGAAGAATCAATATCATTAAAATGGCCATACTGCCCAAAACAATGTACAGGTTCAATGTTATTCCTATGAAACTACGAGTGGCATTCTTCATAGAATTTAAAAATACTATTTTAAAATTGATATGAAACCAAAAAAAAGCCCCAATAGCCAAGGCAATCTTAAGCAAAAAGAATAAGGCTGGAGGCATCACATTACCTAACTTCAAACTATACTACAAGGCTAGAGAATTTTCATAGCAGTACTATTCATAATAGATTAAAATGGAAACAACACAAATGTTCATCAATACTAGAATGGATAAATTGTGCCATATTCTTTTTTTGAGACGGAGTCTCGCTCTGTTGCCCAGGCTGGAGTGCAGTGGTGCAATCTCGGCTCACTGCAACCTCCATCTCCTGGGTTCAAGCGATTCTCCTGCCTCCGCTTCCTAAGTAGCTGGGATTACAGGTGCCCGCCACCATGCCCAGCTAATTTTTGTACTTTTAGTAGAGATGGGTTTTCACCATGTTGGTCAGGTTGGTCTCGAACTCCTGACCTCATGATCTACCCACCTCAACCTCCCAAAGTGCTGGGATTACAGGCGTGAGCCACCGGTGGCATATTCTTGATATAGAATTCCATATAGCAATGAGAATGAAGTATTTACAACTACACAACATGACAAGATAAAGTTAATAAACATAATGCTCAGTGAAGAAAGCCAAACACAAATGAGTGCACAACGTGTTATTCTATTTGCATATCGTTCAGAAACAAAGTATCCAATGATGTACAAAGGCAGAACAGTAGTTTGGAGATGAGGGAACAGTGACTGGAAAAAACATACCATAAACGTCCTGGATTTGGGCAATACATATTTCCAGTTTAGATGCTGGTTATACAGGAATGTTCCATTTGTGAGCAATTCACAGAACTGTTCACTTATGATGTGGGCCCTTTCTGCACATATGATATACTTTAGTAAGAAGCTTACTTTAAAAAATCAAGAAGAGACTTTCTAAAAGGATTTTAAGTTTAAAATTATTTTTTCATACAAAATAACCACACTCTGAGTTCATAAATTTCAATTCTCATAAAAAACATCCTATTGCTACAAAATATAAGAGAATCTAATATAGTTAATTTGGTGTGTCAACATGACTGGGCTAAAGGATGATGAGATAGCTGGCGAAACATTATTTCTGGGTATGTCTGTGAGGATGTTTCCAGAAAAGACTATCCCTCCAATCAGTAGACTGTGTAAACATCCACTCTCACCAATGTGAGTGGGTACCATCCAATCAGTGGAGAGTGTGAATAGAAAAAAAGGTAGAGGAAGGGTGTATCTGATGTCTGCTTGAGCTGGGAAATACATGTTCTCCTCCTCTGGGACATGTGTGCTCCTGATTCTTGGGCCTTCCGACTTGGACTAAATATCACCACCAATTTTCCTGGGCCTCCAGTTTGCTGTTGGCATATCATAGGACTTCCCAGTCTCCATAATTGCTTGAGCCAATCCCTCACAATGAATCTCTTCCTATATCTCTCTCTATATACTATTGGTTCTGTTTCTCTGGAAACCCTGACTAACATGGAAAGCAATATTTTCATGTCTATACATTTTTTATTGGGAGGCTGAGGTGGGTGGATCACCTGAGGTCAGGAATTCGAGACCAGCCTTCCCAACGTGGTGAAACTCCGTATCTACTAAAAATACAAAAATTAGCCAAGCATGGTGGCGTGCACCTGTAATCCCAGCTACTCAGAAGACTGAGGCAGGAGAATCGCTTGAACCTAGGAGGCAGAGGGTGCAGTGAACCAAGTTTGCACCATTGCACTCTAGCATGGGTGACAAGAGCAAAACCCCGTCTCAAAAAAAAAAAAATTTCTGTTAATTGTATTTCCTGGCCATAGTTTCTATTTTTAAAAAGACATAGTATGGAAGAGCTTATAGTAAAGAGCAACTGCCTCCATCTTGATCCCTTCTCACCTCAAGTCCCAATCCTACTCCTGAAGACAACCTTGATAATCTTAAATAACGTACTTATTTTACAACTCCATTATGTATTAACTGAAGACATTATCTGTTGACTTCTGTGGAAAGAGAAAATCATAAATCCATGTTCTTAAATCTCAATCTGACTAAAAAAATATCTCTGAGGCCAGAACACTGGGCTCTAATGAATATCTCTGAGGCCAGACAGAGCACTGGGCTCCTTTAATGTTAATGAAGAACTTTTAAAAAGATGAGACTGATTTTGAAAACTCTGCAGGTGATTCAAATGCATAATCAAGGCTGATACAGGCTGAGTCAGATAAAAAAGGAGAAGGCTGAAATATATTTACCTTACCTTCTAATTACTATAAAATTTAAAGTAAATCCATAATTATTTTGTACGTTATATTATCTGTATTTGCTAATGTATAGCAAATATGGATACTATAAGAAATTTTAAAAGTTGAGCTTCTTCCTAAGTTTTTTGCCAAGAAAAACAAATGACAGGTTCCAAGGACTACTAGCATGTAACTTTGTATCTAAAGTCTGTCAGAGGAAACTACATTTGTTAAAGTATCTTTTATAGAATACTTTGCCTATGCACTAATAAATGTCAACTGTGTTTGCCAAATGAAGTTGATTTTAACATCCAGATAATAATTTATTCATAACGACCTCATTGATCTAGGTCTAATTAACTCAATCTATATTAAAAAAGATGATACAGATTCTCATAAAATTAGGAACATGACTAAAGGGACATTTCCTCTTTGCAAGTAAAATAAAATAACTAACAAATTAACTTTGAAGCAAAATGCAGAATCTTGTTTTGTTACCATATCCCACTATAAGAGATTTGGCTTTCCACTAAAAAAAAATTTTGGTCCACTTCCAGCACCCTTCTACCTCACCTCCCCCTTCATTTTCACAATGATAATAGTTATAAGAATGACTCTACCACTCATCACATTCGTGATTTTAGAAAATATATTTAAGATTCTAGGACTATTTCTGTGAAATTTAGCTTTATGGTTCTCAAATTTGACTATACACTGGAATCACCTGGCAAACTGAAAACAACAAACAGATACCTAGCTTTCCCTGCCAGCAAAGATTTTTATTTAACTGGTATAATGCAGTTTGATGAAGTTTGGGGATCAAGATTTTGAAAGCTTCTCAAGTGATTTTAATGTGCAACGAAGTTTCAGAACCACTACATAGGATGAAGATTTTGAGTAGCAGTGACCATGCCTTTCGCTCACAACTTCTATCACCTGTACCTTTAAAAAACATTTTTCAGGCTGATGCAATTTATGTTATATTCTAGAACCATAATTAAGACTGCCAGACTTTGGATATATAGCTAATTCTAATTAACAAATCAATACACAATGTAGTCTCAGGATTTATGTATTGTTCAGAGCAGAACCAAGCTGTGCTCTCAGGTTATATTTCTTCCCTACTATCTACATCAAGGCCAGGAGAAGTTTCTCATACTCCATAAATTCCTCAAAATCATATTACTTTTAATCTACATAATGTTTTTGGACACTAACTTTCTTATCTAGTTATTTTGTTTTCCTGAACTTTCTGACCATCTCTCTTGAGATAAGAAATAAATATGTCTATTTTACCACAGTCCAATATGGTGAAACCCCATCTCTACCAAAAATGAGAATCACTTGAACCCAAGAGGCAGAGGTTGCAGTGAGCTGAGATTGCGCCATTGCACACCAGCCTGGGCGACAGAGCAAGGAAGGCTCTGTCTAAAAAAAAAAAAAGCATATACAGATTTTCAACTGCGTGAGGGACCAGCACCCCTAACTCTTACATTGCTCAACAGTCAACTGTGCAAGAAGGATGCTATATGCTATTGCTGGCTTGAAGATGGGGGAGCCTATATGGTAAGAAATGGGGATGGTCCTTGGAATCTGAGATTGAGCCAGGCTGACAGCAAGCAAAGAAACAGGCACCTCACTCCTACAACTGCAAGGAAATAAATTCTGTGAACAAAAAGAAGGAGCTTGGAAACAGATTTTTTCCATGGATCCTCCAGATGAGAACTCAGTCCAGCTAACACTTTGATTCAGCCTTGTGATATTCTGAGCAGGGTATCCAGCCATGCCTTGCCAGACTTCTAACCTACAAACTGTGAGTGACAAATGGGTATCATTTTAAGCTACTAAGTTTGTGGTAATTTGTTATGCAGCAAACGGAAACTAACACTGGGATCACAAACTTATGAGAACAAATAATTAGTGAATTTGATAGAGCAATAGAAATTATCCAATGAGGTACACAGAGAATAAAAGGTTTAAGAAAAATGAATGAAGCCTCAGACAGAGACCTTTGGGACAATGCGAAGCATCCCAACATTCATATAATGGAAGGCCCAGAAAAACAGAGAAAGGGGCAGAAAAAAAAATACGGAAAAATCAGGGTCCGAAACTTCCCAAATCTGAAGAAAAACATTTACTCTCAGACCCAAGAAGCTCAATGAATCCTAAGTCAGATAAACACACAAAAGAAGCCCACATAGATACATCAGGGTCAAACTGTTTAAAGATAGAGACAAAGAAGAAATATTAAAAGCAGAAAGAGAAAAACAATTTATTATGTACTGGAAGCAATGATACTACTAGGGGCTGACTTTTCATCAGACCAACAGAGGCAAGAGGGCAACCGAATGACATTCATGGTGTAGAAAGAAAAAATACTGCCAACCAAGACTCCCACATCCAGCAAAACTGCCCTTCAAAACTGAAGGTGAAACAAAGACATTCTCAGAAAAACAAAAACTGAGAGAATTTGTTGCTGGCAGACCTTTCCTACAGTAGTTTTATATATGTTTTACAACGGTAAATATTTAAGTATATATTAATCTAAATATAAATGACTGAATACACACATGCATACACATATTTTTCTTTTTTCTCTTTATTTAAAAAAGATTTAAAATCAATAATTATAACACTATATTCTTACATATAATATATACTTGTATAATACAAGACAATACCACAAAGGGAAAGAAATAGAGTGATACTGGAATGAAACTGCTATATTTTACCAGAATTAAGTCAGAATTAAGTCAATGTTAAACTCAAGTAGACTGAGATATGTTTAAAATATGTATTATAATTCCTAGAGCAACAATTAAGAAAAAAAACTTTTTAAAAGGCTAAAAATTTACATTGGTAAGCAAAAGGCATTTGTTTTAACACAAAAGAATGGAGTCAAAGAGAAACAGAGGCATCATCTCTGCAGAAATCTCCCTAAAAGTCCATCATCTCAGTCTAAAGTGAAGGAACATAAGACAAATCCGAAATGAGGGACATTCAACAATGAGGGACATATAGCCATATGTAGAAAGCTGAAACTGGATCCCTTCCTTACACCTTATATAAAAATTAACTCAAGATGGATTAAAGACTTAAATATAAGACCTAAAACCATAAAAACCCCAGAAGAAAACCTAGGCAATACCATTCAGGACACAGGCATGGGCAGAGACTTCAGGACTAAAACACCAAAAGCAATGGCAACAAAAGCCAAAATTGACAAATGGGATCTAATTAAACTAAAGAGCTTCTGCACAGCAAAAGAAACTACCAGCAGAGTGAACAGGCAACCTACAGAATGGGAGCAAATTTTTGCAATCTACCCATCTGAAAAAGGGCTAACATCCAGAATCTACAAAGAACTTAAACAAATTTACAGGAAAAAAACAAATAACCCCATCCAAAAGTGTACAAAGGATATGAACAGACACTTCTCAAAAGAAGACATTTATGCAGCCAACAAACATACAAAAAAATGCTCATCATCACTGGTCATTAGAGAAACGCAAATCAAAACCACAGTGAGATACCATCTCACGCCAGTTAGAATGGCGATCATTAAAAAGTCAGGAAACAACACATGCTGGAGAGGATGTGGAGAAACAGGAACGCTTTTACACTGTTGGTGGGAGTGTAAATTAGTTCAACCATTGTGGAAGACAGTGTGGTGATTCCTCAAGGATCTAGAACTAGAAATACCATTTGACCCAACAATCCTATTACTGGGTATATATCCAAAGGATTATAAATACTACTACTATAAAGACACACGCAAACGTATGTTTACTGTGACACTATTCACAATAGCAAAGTCTTGGAACCAACCCAAATGTCCATCAATAATAGACTGGATAAAGAAAATGTGGGCTGGGCGCAGTGGCTCATGCCTGTAATCCCAGCACTTTGGGAGGCCAAGGTGGGTGGATCACGAGGTCAGGAAATCGAGACCATCCTAGCTAACACGGTGAAACCCCATCTCTACTAAAAATACAAAAAATTAGCCAGGCATGGTGGCGGGCGCCTGTAGTCCCAGCTACTTGGGAGGCTGAGGCAAAAGAATGGCGTGAATCTGGGAAGTCGAGCTTGCAGTGAGCCAAGATCCCGCCACTGCACTCCAGCCTAGGCTACAGAGGGAGACTCCATCTCAAAAAAAAGAAAAAAGAAAAGAAAAGAAAATGTGGCACATATACACCATGGAATACTATGCAGCCATAAAAAAGGAAGAGTTCAGTCCTTTACAGGGACATGGAAGAAGCTGGAAACCATCATTCTCAAAAAACTATCACAAGGACAGAAAACCAAACACTGCATGTTCTCACTCATAAGTGGCAGTTGAACAATGAGAATACATGGACAATGGGAGTGTCGGGGGGGACACATCACACAGTGGGGCCTGTCAGGGGGTGGGGGGCTGGGGGAGGGATAGCATTAGGAGAAATACCTAATGTAAATGATGAGTTGATGGGTGCAGCAAAACAACATGGCACATATATACCTATGTAACAAACCTGCACGTTGTGCACATGTACCTCAGAACTTAAAGTATTAAAAAAAAGAGAAAAAAAGTACATTAGTAAGCAAAAGGCATTTGTTTAACACAAAAGAATGGAGTCAAAGAGAAACAGATGCAGCATCTCTGTGGTACTCTCCCCAAAAGTCCATCATCTCAGTCTAAAGTGAAAGAACATCAGACAAATCCGACGTGAGGGACATTCAACAAAATACTGATCAGTACTTTTCAAAAAGTATCAAGGTCATGAAGGATAAGGAAAGATTAAGAAACTACCACAGAATGAAGAGACTAAAAAGACACAATAATTAAATGCAATGTAATATCCTGTATTGGATTAACAAAATAAAGTAACAAGTCACAGACTGGGAGAAAATATTTTCAAATCTTGTATTTGATAAAAGCTATGTAAGAAGAATATATAAAGAATTCTTTAATAAGAAGACAGACAACCCAATTAAAACTTAGGTAAAATATGTGAATAGACAATTCACTAGAGACAATACTTAATGGCAAACAAGCACATGAAAAGTTGTTCAACATCATTACTTACATGGAAATGCAAATTAAAGCCACAATGTAATACACATTATTAGAATGGCTATAATCAAAAAGACAAAAAAAAAAAAGCCCTGATAAGAATGAGGAGAAACTGGAACCGTCATATGTTGCCATAGGGAATGTAAAATAGTATAGCCACTTCAGAAAAGTACTTGGCATTGTCTTAGGAGGTTATATAATATATACAGTTAACATACAACCCAGTAATCCTACTCTTAGTTTTTCATGCCAGAGAAATGAAAACAAATATCCAGAATTGCATGGGAATGTTCATAACAGCTTTATGCATAATAGCCCCAAAATGGAAAAACACAAATCTCCATCAATTAGTAAATTTATAAACAAAATGTAGTTTACCCATACAACAAAATACTTGGCAATAAGAAGGAACAAACTACTGATTTATACAACAAGGATGAACCTGGAAAGAAAAGCCAGACACAAAAGATTACACAGTTTGCCAGAGAGCTGGTGACTGGAAAAAAATAGGAACCCCCCAAAAAAAGATTAGACAGTATATTACTTCAACTACGTGAAATTTATAGAAAAGGTAAACTGTAAAGAAGGAAAAAAAGCAACATCATTTGTTGACTAGGTCTGGAGGGGACAAGGATTGACTGAGTACAAAGAGGCACAAACTTTTTGGTAAAACGGAAATTCTAAAAGAATTCTGGTGATGCTAAAACTGATCAAACTGTGTATAGTTTATAACACAAATTATACAGTTATGTGTTAATTTTTTATATGTAGATTATACTGCAATAAGCTATTAAAGGGTAGGCGTGGGCGGGGAGGGTACAATCAAAAAGATAAGAAAACATATGTCTCAAATTATGCTAATAGTTTTGATAAAATAAGAAATGAGCAATGATCACTGGATTTAGCTACTCTGGGGAGTATTAGTAGTCTCTGTAAGTGTAATTTTGGTGTTATGGTTAGCATGAAAACCCAACAAGAATAGGACCTGAAAAATGGAAGCAACAAATACACATAAATATTACATGGAATTTTGCAGTAAAGAAGTTAAGAAATATAGTGGTAACTGGAGGAGAATATGCAGTCAAGAGTAGGCTGGTTTGGTTGCTTTGTTTTTAAAGGGAAAAATAGGCCGGGCATGGTGGCTCATGCCTGTAATTCCAGCATTTTGGGAGGCTGAGGCAGATGGATCACTTGAGGTGAGGAGTTAGACATCAGCCTGGCCAACATAATGAAACCCCATCTCTACTAAAAATACAAAAATTAGCTGGTCATGTTGGCAAACTCCTGTAGTTCCAGCTAATGGGGAGGCTGAGGCAGGAGAATCGCTTGAACCCGGGAGGTGGAGGTTGCAGTGAGCCAAGATGGCTCACTGCACTCCAGCCTGGGTGACACAGTGAAACTCCATCTAAATAAATAAGTAAATAAAGGGGAAAATAGTGTGCTTTTATGGTAATAAGAACGATCAATAGAGAATGGATTGAGTGGGAGAAAATCTATAGAATTGCCAGGGCAATGTTCTTGAGTACATAATAGGAGGCAATGGTTGAAACTGCATGACAAGGGCCAGGTGCAGTGGCTCACACCTGTAATCCTAGCACTTTGGGAGGCTGAGGCGGGTGGATCACAAGGTCAGGAGTTCGAGACCAGCCTGGCCAAGATGGTGAAACCCTGTCTCTACTAAAAATACAAAAATTAGCCGGGTGCAGTGGCGGGTGCCTGTAATCCCAGCTACACGGGAAGCTGAGGCAGGAAAATTGCTTGAACTCAAGAGGCAGAGGTTGCAGTAAGTCGAGATTGTGCCACTGCACTCTAGCCTGGGTGACAGAGCAAGACTCCATCTCAAAAAAAAAAAAAAGAAAAGAAAAACAAAAAAAATTGCATGACACGGCCTGGTGCGGTGACTCACACCTGTAATCCCAGCACTTTGGGAGGCTGAGGCGGGTGGATCACATGAGGTCAGGAGTTCGAGACCAGCCTGGCCAACATGCTGAAAGCCCGTCTCTACTAAAAATACAAAAACTTAGCTGGGCATAGTGGTGAGTGCCTGTAATCCCAGCAACTTGGGAGGCTGAGGCAAGAGAATCGCTTGAACCCAGGAGGCAAAGGTTGCAGTGAGCTGAGATTGCGCCATTGCACTCCAGCCTGGGCAACAAGAGCGAAACTCAATCTCCAAAAAAAAAAAAAGAAAGAAATTGTATGACAGAATCAACAGACGGATAGTTCATCCAGGGTATTAGGGGAGACGATAAAATACAGGGGTAAAAAAGCAGAGACATGAGTAGATATAGAGAGCTTATAATACTTCTTGTCTGATAGCTTCATTTCCTTGGAAACGGAGGAAGCAGTGTCATCAACTGGGTGTTAAGATGCAGGAGGAGGTGTTAGAAATTTGAGGACATGGGAGAAAGAAAGAAATAGTTGTCATGGAGAATGATAGAGAATGAATAGTGCAGTATAGTATGACTGCCAGCCAGAGCATGGATTTAAAGCTAGAATAATTGGCAGGTTTTTCTCCAACCACCATTGGAAGTACGGGCATACAGGAACAAGCTTGATGAAAAGTCGGATTTAACCAGAACTGTCCTAGCCACATGAGGACAGAAAATAAGAAGGAGCAAGAAATTTGAGAGTGTATTTGAGGAAATTATTAGAATGATTAACCATGGAATTTAATCTAGGTATGAAGAAAAGAGGCTATCAGGAGAGTGAGAGACTGTGCAAAGGTGTAGCGTTTGGAAGGATCAATAGATTGTAGGTCCTGGTAGTGTTTTGACTAATTGTTGGGACTGGAGTAGAAAAGGTGTGAGCTGGAAAAATAAGACGTGAAAATTTTCCTTATGAAATTTATTTGATAATCCCTTCAATTTAATGTTTAATTTTCCTATTTTATTTTCTCTTTATGAAGTATCTCTTAGCTATGTGTTTAACCTCTTGGGTTGTTCTGTTTAATTTTCTTTCCTCTATTTTTCTGTCTTTTTAGGTTCCTTGTTTCAACCTTTTTTATTTTATTTTATTTATTTTTTGAGAGACTCTCGCTCTGTCTGTCACCCAGGCTGGAGTGCAGTGGCACAATCTCAGCTCCCGGCAACCTCCACCTCCAGGGTTCAAATGATTCTCCTGCCTCATCCTCCTGAGTAGCTAGGATTACAGGCGCGCCACCAAACCTAGCTAATTTTTGTATTTTTAGTAGAGATGGGGTTTCACCATGTTTGCCAGGCTGGTCTTGAACTCCTGACCTCAGGTGATCCGCCCGCCTTGGCCTCCCAAAGTGTTGGGATTACAGACGTGAGCCACTGTGCCTGGCCAACACTTCATTAAGTTTTAAAATATCAAGAATCATACTTTTGATTTATAAGAGCTCTTTCTTATTCTCAGCCTGTTCATTTTTCATAGCCATTTTTCATTTTATAAATGCTGTGGCTTTTCAGCATTCTCTATGTTTCTCAGAGTATTTTTTCTGAAGTATCTTATGTTCCCTGAATAATCTGCTTCTTCTGAGGACAGTCTCCCTCTTTCAAAATGCTCATTTGCTTCCTATGATGGATGATCACTGGTGGTTCAGAATGAAGGGGTGGACTTATAATTCTAGGTAATATGTTGTGTTTTATCCCTTCTGCTGTTGGATATGTAGAAAAATCAGCTGCTAGGTCCACTAAGTTTCCTTCTGTTTTGTACTCTGGGCTGGAACTTCCTCTTTTTCTATTTCAGCTGTCAGCAATCTTCAGTAAATTTGCTGAACCTTTTCATCTACAAATGACCAGTCTCTCTTCACCGTCATGGGTTTATTTTTTATACTTATAATGAGTTTTAATGAGATTTTGAGAGGGAAACAAGGGAAATGACAGTGGTTACTTATTCTACCATTTTGTACCAGAAGCCATATTCTTTTTATTTTACTGAAATGTATTTGACTAGAAAGCCCATTTAGTTAAAGTAATTTTGGAAACTCTAGAGTATTGTACAAAGATGAAGAGTTGCCATATTTTTGCCTCCTGGAGAGAACAGACCCAACTTCCCAAATATGTATGCTAAATTACAAAGGAAAAGGAAATAATTGAGCTCCTTTAATATTTAATATTTTAGAGTTCTTGTTTTTGGCCAAATCTCCAGGTCTATCGGGCTTAAGCAAGATTAAAAGAAATAGAAAAATATACAAATAGCCTAAGTAGATAAGAACTAGGCATTATGATTCATGATCTTTCCTCTTTTAACAAAGATTTCCTGCGCTCTCAGCTGCGCACCAATTTTAATGAAAACCACTCTTGGCAATTAATTGTTGAGTTGACATCAATAAAATGTTGACATTTATCTGAACAGCCGCCATACATTTACTTTGAAAAATCTCAAAGTAATCTTATGATGAAACTTCAATCACACCAATCTGGAATTCAGTCTCTTTGTAAAGTAATAAAAGATATTTCAGTTGAACAACAGTTGGAAAATACTAAGACATTCACTATAACACAAATTATTAGCAATCACATGCAAAACACAAGAAATAGGAGTAAAGACTTTATGCCAATTGCTGATGTCCTCCATAAACACATATGAGTGGGCAAATTATTCATTAATGATAAAAATGAGAAGGAATTAATGTATTAGTCTCAAAAGGCAGACTTCATGCACTCTGATTAAAGACTAATAATGATTTATAAGGCTCAAATGGAAGCCAGAAGAATGCAAGCTAGAAGAATGCTGGCCACAGGTACTTCAGATATAGACAAAAGAGCTCACAAAAAAACTTTGTAAAGAAGGGGAGAGGACCCAAAATTGTATGTGAAATGTGTGCATACATGTAAACATGCACATGAATAATAGTTAACTGTGGCAGACTGTACTGTCTAAAAATGGCTGCACCAATACTTCCCATCACACAAGTTCTTCTTGCAAGGTAACATTGACCCTCATCCTACTAAGAGAGGAGTCTATGTTTCCTCCTCTGGAGATTATGTGGGCCTATGACTACAATAGAAATAACCTAGTACATTGTAATACTAGGTGATTACAACTACACTGTAATACTAGGTGATTTCTGAAGCTGTCATAAAAGATAGTCTTCCCACTTGATCCTCCTGGGATGTTTGTTCTTGGAATTCAGTAACCATACTATGAGGAACTAAAGAGATCAAATGAGGGTGTCCATAGCACCAGGTGAGATTCCAGCAAAGAACCTAAATCAACTGACAGACATGTGACTAGGAAAGCCTCAAAGATGACACCATCTAATACAATTGCAATGAGAAATCCCGAGTGAACCCAGCCAAACCCCTGAACCATTACAGATAATAAAACAAGCAATGGTATTTTAAGAGTTGTTTTGGCTGGGCGTGGTGGCTCATGTCTGTAATTCCAGCACATGGGAGGCCAAGGTGGGCGGATCACCTGAGGTCAGGAGTTCGAGACCATCCTGGCCAACATGCGGAAACCCCGTCTCTACTAAAAATATAAAAATTAGCCAAGTGTGGTGGTGGACACCTGTAATCCCAGCTACTCGGGAGGCTGAGGCAGGAGAATCACTTGAATCCGGAAGGCAGAGGTTGCAGTGAGTCGAGATTGCTCCACTACACTCCAGCTTGGGTAACAGAGTGAGATTCCATCTCAAAAAATAAAAAATAAAATAATTGGAACAATAATAATCACTGAGTAACTCATCTGTGCCGGGCACTGTGCCAAGTGCTTTACAAATACCATTTTATTTTATCCATATAACTATTTAATAAGTAGGTTTATTATCATCCCCATTTCTTTCTTTTTTTGAGGCAGGGTCTCTCTCTATCATCCAGGCTGCAGTGCAGTGACAAAACCTTGGGTCATCACAGCCTCGAACTCACAGACTCAAGCAATCCTCCTGCTGCAGCCTCCTGAGTACCTGGGACTATAGGCAAAGACAACCATATATGACTAATTTTTGTATATTTTGTAGAGACAGGGTCTCACTCTGTTGTCTAGGCTGGTCTCAAACTCCTGGGCTCTCAGCCACCCAAAGTGCTGGGATTGCAGGCATTAGCCATGGCACCTGGTCCACATTTTGTAATGAGTAAAATGAGATTAACAAAGGTTAAATAAGTCCACAATAAGTGGTAGAGCTGATAATGAAACCAACATCTGTCTCCTTCCAAAGGTGGAGTCTCTTGCAATAGAAATTTTATTTTAGAATAACTTGTTTATTCTGGGAGGCAAAGCTTGCAGTAAGCCGAGATGACGTCACTGCACTCCAGCCTGGGTGACAGAGCGAGACTCCGTCTCAAAAAAAAATAAACAAATAAAATAAAATAAAATAAAATAAAATTTTTTTTTTAAAAAAGAATAACTCGCTTATTGAGAGCTTATATAACGGGCAATATTTGAAGCACTTCATATGCATTAACTCTATTAATCCTCAAAAACACCCTATGATACTAAAAAATTTTATGTTTCTATTATAGATTAGGAAACTGAAGCTCAGAGAGGTTAAGTAACGTATCCAAGGTCAAACAGCTAGTAGTAGAAGACCCGGCATTTAAACTGAAGCAATTGAGCTTCAGAGCCTTCTCATACTGCTTTTATGAGACTCTTAAAACTATAGAAAGAGTTCTAGCCAAGAGAGTAACAGACTGGATTTAACCCTCTATCTAAATCTGAAAACAAAGAAACAAAAAAAAAAATGCAAAATAAACAATGGGTTTTAAGACACTGGACATGAGACAACAAAGGCCAGTGATCCTTGAAAGACAGAAATCAAAAGACGTTAGCCTATGAAAGCCAAAGAGTAAGCCTAGAGAAGAGCTTTCAGGGGGGACCCAGATGGAGCCTCAGAATATCCAGTCTCTGTGAGTTGAAGAGGGGGAGCTGAGCGTCTGGGAAGGCCAAGACAATTAAAGTTCACATGAGAGAGATATCCATATCTACTACATCCAAAGATCCCTTCAAGTCTTTAGCCTAGTACTCTTCAATGCATGCCAGTGAGCAAACTACCAAAGCACAGGTAAAGAATCACTTGAAAGATTTGAGGGAACAATCTCCAGACCAGGAATTGTTTCTGCTCATAATTCACACAGAATATTGTGTACTCAGAAGAGTTTTTGCCTTCACAGTGGGGCAAAATCATCTTTAGATTAAATACTGCTTTAGTCCTATTTGACGAAAGTTAAAAAGCCAGGCCCTAAAGGATCAAACCGTTTCTAAGTAAACTAGCTATGTCCTAGAATAAAGCTCAACAATATTCCTATGAATATTAAAAATTTCCAACACTAACATGGAAATATATACAATGTCTGGTATCCAGTAAAAAATTACTGGCTGGGTACGGTGGCTCATGCCTGTAATCGCAGCACTTTCAGAGGCCGAGGCAGACAGATCATCTGAGATCAGGAGTTCAAGAGTAGCCTGGCCAACATGGAGAAACCCTGTCTCTACTAAAAATACAAAACTTAGCCAGGCGAAGTGGCACATGCCTATAATCCCAGCTACTTGGGAGGCTGAAGCATTAGAATCATTTAAACCTGGGAGGCAGAGGTTGCAGTGAGCTGGGATCACACCACTGCACTCCAGCCTGGGCAACAGAGCGAGACTCCATCTCAAAAAAACAAACAAACAAACAAACAAAAAAACCACTAACACTAAAAACACCTGATGAGCTAATAAAAACAGAAACAAAAAATCACACACACACAGAAATTACCAGCCATACAAACTCCAGGAAACTGACCAAAAATGAGGAGGGAAACCAATCAACTAAAACCAGTAGTTTAAACCACTAGAAGGATATTAAAACTGTTACTAATAACAGCATTCCATATGTAGAAGAAGCTAGAGAAAATGACTTAGCATGTTTGAGATATGTGATGCACAAAAAATCCAAACTAAACTTCTAGAGGTGAAAACTAGAATGTCTGAAAAAAATACATTTGATATGGTTAACAACAGATAAGACATTGTAGAAGAAAAGATTAGTGTACTTGAAGACAGAGAAAAACATCCAAAATGAAACAGAAGGGGGAGAGAAGTCAAAAAATATAGGAAAAATTATAAACATTTGTATTAGTCTGTATTCATGCTGCTGATAAAGATATACCAAAACTGGGAAGAAATAGAGTTTTAATTGGACTTACAGTTCCACATGGCTGGGGAGGCAAAAGGCACTTCTTACATGGCAGCGGCAAAAGAAAAATGAGGAAGCAGCAAAAGCAGAAACCCCTGATGAACCCATCAGATCTTGTGAAACTTTATTCACTATCATGAGAACGGCATGGAAAAGAGGCCCCCATGATTCAATTACCTCCCCCTGGGTCCCTCCCACAACACATGGACATTCTGGGAGATACAATTCAAGTTGAGATTTGAATGGGTACACAGCCAAACCATATCATTCCCCCCATGGCCCCTCCAAATTTCATGTCCTCACATTTCAAAACCAATCATGCCTTCCCAACAGTCCCCCAAAGTCTTAACTAATTTCAGCATTAACCTAAAAGTCCACAATCCAAAGTCTCATCTGAGACAAGGCAAGTCCCTTCCACCTATGAACCTGTAAAATCCAAAGCAAGTTAGTTACGTCCTGGATACAATGGGAGTACAGGTATGGGGTAAATACAGCAGTTCCAAATGGAGGAATTGGCCAAAATAAAGGGGTTGTAGGGCCCATGCAAGTCTGAAATCCAGCAGGGCAGTCAAATTTTAAAGCTCCAAAATTATCTCGTTTGACTCCAGGTCTCACATCCAGGTCATGCTGATACAAGACGTGGGCTCCCATGGTCTTGGGCAGCTCTGCCCCTGTGGCTTTGCAGGGTAGAGCCTCCCTCCTGGCTGCTTTCATGGACTGGTGTTGAGTGTCTGCAGCTTTTCCAGGCACACAGTGCAGGCTGTCAGTGGATCTACCATTCTGGGTTCTGGAGGATGGTGGCTCTCTTCTCACAGCTCCACTAGGCAGTGCCCCAGTAGGGACACTGTGTGGGGGCTCCGACCCAACATTTCCCTTCCACACTGCCCTAACAGAGGTTCTGCATGGGGGCCCTGCCCTTGCAGCAAACTTTTGCCTGGGCATGCGGGTGTTTCCATACAGCTTCTGAAATCTAGGCAGGGATTCCCAACCTCAATTCTTGATTTCTGTGCACCTGCAGGCTCAATAACAAATGGACACTGCCAAGGCTTGGGGCTTCCACCCTCTGAAGCCATAGCCCAAGCTCTACATTGGCCCCTTTCAGCCATGGCTGGAGTGGCTGGGACACAAGACACCAAGTCCTTGGGCCTGGCCCACAAAACCATTTTTTCCTCCTGGGCCTCCAGGCCTGTGATGGGAGGGGCTGCTGTGAAGGTCTCTGACATGGCCTGGAGACATTTTCTCCATGGTCTTTTGGATTAACATTAGGCTCCTTGCTACTTATGCAAATTTCTGCAGCCAGCTTGAATTTCTCCTCAAGAAATAGATTTTTCTTTTCTACTGCATCATCAGGCTGCAAATTTTCCAAACTTTTATGCTCTGTTTCCCTTTTAAAATGGAATGCCTTTAACAGTACCCAAGTCACCTCTTGAATCCTTTTCTGCTTAGAAATTTCTTCCGCCAGATACCCTAACTCATCTCTCTCAAGTTCAAAGTTCCACAAATCTCTAGGGCACGGGCAAAGAGCCGTCAGTCTCTTCGCTAAAACATAACAAGAGTCACCTTTGCTCCAATTCCCAACAAGTTCCTCATCTCCATCTGAGACCACCTCAGCCTGGATCTTATTGTTCATATAACTATCAGCAATTTTGTCACAGCCATTCAACAAATCTCTAGGAGGTTCCAAACTTTCCCACATTTTCCTGTCTTCTTCAGAGCCCTTCAAACTGTTTCAACCTCTGCCTGTTACCCAGTTCCAAAGTCACTTCCACATTTTTGGGTATCTTTTCAGCAACGCCCAACTCTACTAATACCAATTATTGTATTAGTCTGTTTTCATGCTGCTGATAAAGACATACCCAAAACTGGGAACAAAAAGAGGTTTAATTGGACTTACGGTTCCACATGACTGGGGAGGCCTCAGAATTATGATGGGAGGCGAAAGCCACTTCTTACATGGTGGCAGCAAAAGAAAAATCGGGAAGAAGCAATAGTGCAAACCCCAATAAACCCATCAGATCTCATGAGACTTATTCACTATCACGAGAATAGCACGGGAAAGACTGGCCCCCACGATTCAGTTACCTCCCACTGGGTCCCTTCCAGGAAGAACATGTGTTAATAGGAAATATTGGTGCAGCCATTTTTAGACAGTACAGCCTCCCACAACACGTGGGAATTCCAGGAGATACAATTCAAGTTGAGATTTGAATGGGGACACAGTGAAACCATATCAACATTCATATTATATAAAAACATTGTTTCGGAGCCTTTCACAGATAGTGACCAGGCTCTCATTATTAATTTATTGGGTCTCTCACTCTCTCTCTTTTTAAATCTTTAATTTTTTTTTAATTTAATAATCTGAATAGCTTTAGGAATACAAGTGATTTCTGGTTATATAGATTAACTGCAGAGTGGTAAAGCCTGGGCTTTTAGTCTACTAATCACCCAAATAGTGTACACTCTACCCAAAAGATGACTTTTCATCCCTCACCCCCTTCCCATCCTCCCCTTTCTGAGTCTCCAAGGTCCATTATACCACTCTGTATGCCTTTGCATACCCATGACTTAACTTCTACTTATAAGTGAGAACATTTGTTATTTAGTTTTCCACTCCTGAGTTACTTCACTTAGGATAATGACCTCTAGTTCCATCCAGGTTGCTGCAAAAGACATTTTTCATTCTTTTTCATGGCTGAGTAGTATTCCATGGTATATATATATCACACTTCCTTTATCCACTCATTGGCTGATGGGCACTTACGATACTTCTGTATCTTTGTAATTGTGAATTGTGCTGTGGTCTTGGGTCTCTCTCAATGCGCTACTACAATTTAGAATGGAGAATATTAGGAGAGCAAATTTTCCATTCCCATTCTCCAAATCCAACAGTCTTGCTATTTTTTTATTTCAGCCAACAAAAGAGGCACCAGAAACCACAGAACAATTATATACAAGAGGTATATATAACTTAGGCTGGGTCAAGAAGAATACACAAATGAAAACTATCTTTATGTCAATGACCTGCTCAAACTCTTTCAGTGTGCCTGGCCACTGAATGGGATCACAATGCCTTCTTATACTTTTTTTTTTTTTTTTTTTTTTGAGACGGAGTTTTGCTCTCGTTGCCCAGGTTGGAGTGCAATGGCACGATTTTGGCTCACTGTAACCTCCACCTCCCAGGTTCAAGCGATTCTTCTGCCTCACCTTCCCAAGTGACTGGGATTACAGAAATGTGCCACCACGCCTGGCTAATTTTGTATTTTTACTAGAGACGGGGTTTCGCCACGTTGGCCAGGATGGTTTTGAATCCCTGACTTCATGTGGTCCACCCGCCCCGGCCTCCCAAAGTGGTGGGATTACAGGCGTGAGCCACCATGGCCGGCCGACTTCTTACACTTTCTAACTAGAAGAGTTTCTTTTTCAACCTTCTAGTTCACCCTCCAAATGACTCCATACTACTACTGAGGCCAACTATTGATTTTTTTCTTTTTTTTTTTTTTTTGAGACGGAGTCTCGCTCTGTCCCCTAGGCCGGAGTGCAAGTTCCACCTCCAGGTTCACACCATTCTCCTGCCTCAGCCTCCTGAGTAGCTCAGACTATAGGCGCCCACTACCACACCCGGCTAATTTCTTTTTGAATTTTTAGTAGAGATGGGGTTTCACCGTGTTAGCCAGGATGGTCTCGATCTCCTGACCTGGTGATCCACCCACCTCGGCCTCCCAAAGTGCTGGGATTACAGGTGTGAGCCACCGCGCCCGGCCCAACTATTGATTTTTTTAAAATTTCAGCTTGCCAGTATCTCTAGTTGATTATCGTTTATGGATAAAATATTCCACATCTCTAAAGGATTAAATTATTCCAAAATCTACTTTGCTTATTTCCTTGAATTAATTTTATTTGTTTAGTTCATTGCCTGTCATGATACTGGCTTTGGAGATTTTTCTTTTTTTGTCATTATTTTTTGTGAGAATTACATTCAGCTGGTATGTTGATTAGGGTAGACTTGGCTATATAGCAAATAGACTCCAAAACATGTAAGAATTCATCTGAAAAAGGAATTTATTTCCTAATCACATAGTAGTAGGAGAAGGTGTTGCTGATTTGCAAGCAGTTCTCCTCCATGCGGTAACAGGAATCCAGACCCCTTACATCTTGAGGTTTTGCCTACACCTAGGTTCTCCATCTAGCTGGCAAGGGGGAATAGCAAGAAAACACATGTGGGAAGTGTCTTCTGCTAATATTTCATTGGCTAGAACTCAGTCACATGGCCTTACATTACCTGTAAGGAAAGTAGAGAAAAGTAGGCTAGCTATATCCTCAATAAGAGTAAGAAACAAATTTTGGTGAACAGCTAACAGTGTTGTCATAGCCATTCTGTTAAAGCACTATTCATGACAATCTATTTTTAGAGAAGAGATGGGAGGTGCTTTGGAGTAGACTGTATTAATAGTTAATTTTATGGGTAAAGTAGTTCTCATTCATCCCGAGAATGCCAGCCATGGGAAGCTGTGGTGATCTTTCCAAAGGAACCAGAAAGCCACACTTACCGATTCATCTGAAGTTAGATTGTTACATTACTAGATGCCTGGCCAAAGAATTTTTTATGTGGATACAAAGTACAGGATAGGGGAACAGTCTATTCCTAAAGAACCTCAAATTATCACTCTACTGACTGCCTCTGGATCTCATTCTCATTTAAGAATCTACCACCTCTGACAGCAGAACACCTTTCAAATGGTCTCTAAATTCTGAAATAGAGAAGACTGTAGGAGGGGCAGGATTGACAAGGAAATTAGTAAATTCAATATTTTCAATGGAAATATAATTCACTTGCCCTGAAATTCACTCTTTTAAAGCATACAATGCAGATTTTAATGTATTCACAAAGTTGTGCAATCATCTATCTAATTCCAGGACATTTCATAAATATGCCATCATACAATAAGTGGCCTCTTGTGTCTGGCTTCCTTAACTCAGCATGATGTTTTCAAGGTTCATACATGTGATACAGTGTATTAGTATTCCATTTCATGGATACTAGTCCATTTTATGGATTCAGCACATTTGTTTGTCCATGAGTATTTGGCTTCATTCTACTTTTAGGATAACATGAAAAACAGTCAAAGACCAAATGTATACATGTTTTTGTCACCATATATTCTCAATTTTCTTGGATACAATACATCTACAAGTGGAAGGGCTGGATTATGTGGTAACTTTATGCATACCTTTGTGAGGAACTAGCAAACTGTTTTTCAAAGTGGCTGCACTATTTTACATTCCAATTAGGAGTGCATGAGGATTTCAATTAATCCACATCCTTGTCAACACTTACTATTGTCTTTCTTTTTGATTATAGCCATCCTCATAGGTAAGATTAAAGATGTTCAGCATCTTTTCATGAGCTTATTGGCAATTTGTATATCCTCTTTGGATGAATGTCTATTCATATTTTTTACCCATTTTTCATTGAGTTATCTTTTTATTGCTGAGTTATAAGTTGTTTATATATCGTTGATACAAGTCCCTTATCAGAAACATGATTTTCAAATATTTGTTCCTAGTCTATGGGTTATCTTTACACTTTATTGATGATGCCCATCTATTCATATCCTTTGCCCATTTTTTAATTGAGTTATCTTTTTATTGCTGAGTTATAAGTTGTTTATATATTCTTGATACAAGTCCCTTATCAGAAACATGATTTGCAAATAATTGTTCCTAGTCTGTGGGTTATCTTTATACTTTATTAATGATGTCCTTTAAAGCACAGAAGTTTCTTAATTTAATGAAATTCAGTTTATGTACTTTTAATTTGGTTATATGTTTTTAGGTGTCATATCTATGAAGCCACTGCCTCCTACCAAGTCACAAAAATTTACACTTAGGTTTTCTTTCAAGTTCTAGCTCTTACATCTTTGATCTATTTTGAGTTAATTTTTGTGAATAGTGTAAAGTAGGGGTTTATACTTCATACTTTTGTATGTGAGTTAACTATTGTTGCAGCACTATTTGTTGAAAATACTATTCTCTCCCACAATGAGTAAGCATACTTGTTGAAATCAACTGACCATAAATGTATGCTTTTATTTCTAGTATTCCACTGATCATGTGTATGTCTCTCTTTATGCCAGTACTTATAGTCTTCATTCATTACTATAGCTATGTAGTAGTTTCAAAATCAGAAGTATGAGACTTTCTCAAAATTGTTTTGGCTATCTTGGATCCTTTGCATTTCATATGAATTTTAGAATCAGCTTGCCAAGGCTGCAAAAAAAAAGGCAACTGGAATCTTGATAGCTATTACACTGAATGTGTAATATCAGTTGATTTTAGACATGCTGCATATATGTCTACCAGACATGCTAAAAAGATGTTACATTTAGAATTCAGAGAAAAATGATCACATTTATTACATACCATGTTAACCACTTATGAAATTGGTACTTCAGGGACACTGAACTCTACTGATGACAGAGGAAAATCATTCTAGGAATAAAAACTATTTAGAATCAGAAAATTCTTCCAGACAGTCCCTAGATCTAAGTCGGGGGAAGAAAACAACAAAAAAGTTTATGAGGAGACACAGAGATCTATTCTAATCCACCCAGTACTAAATTCAATAGTATCACTAATATTCCTATATTTTTAAATTGAGTTGTAGGGTGATATGTGCTAAATTTATTATTTTGCTATTGTAGAAACAATACCTTACATACATTACTTTGACTATAATCAAATATTTCCAAATTATAAAAAGGGACAGAAAGAAAAAAATAAAACTCTGATCAAAGCAGGTTAAATCACTGCTCAAGGTCAGACACCTAACTAATATTCAAACTAAAACAAGAACCCAGGTCTCCTAACTCCCAAAGACACTGTGGTTTGTAGATTATAAGCTAACTTTTTTGAACCCTCTCTTCCCGTCATGATACTTCTTATCACCTTCTTTTGGGTAACTGATAAAAACTAAATGAAAGTGGTCCTGACTATTTCTTACATATGTGACAGACTCCCAGACTGTCACAGTTCAGACCGGCCTAATACTGTATTAATGGAATTGGTAGCTATGCAGAAAGCATAATCATTCGACTTTGTCAATTCTTTCTGCCTCATTCTTCTCTTAAACATAGGACTACTCCCATATACATGAGATATTTGGGGCTACAAAGTCACCAATAGGCTTCTAAAACTCATCTGTTCATCTCATTTTAATACACTTTCAGCTTACTGAGACAATGTCAGTGCCCAGCTTGCCTAGTAAAATTTGAAGCTCAAATCAAAGCACAAAGGAAGAAGCATACCATGCCCAGAGAAGAAAGAATATTACTATAATTTCCTCTTATTATAAATGTCCTATTACTATTCTGTCAAAGAAAGACCCTAACAGAAGAAATTAGGATTCTTTGCTCCAATGAGGAATTTTATCACTGTCTTTGATTTTTTTAAAGCAATTGTGTATCTCTATCTGCTTTTTAAAATCTGAAAAACATAAAGATCTAAAAAAGTAAGATATGCACAAAGAAAAAAGTTTTCATCCAGTTCCAGAGCTTAACATATCTAGAAATTCTCCTTATGAAACAAAGCTTCTGACAACATAGTTAACTTTAGAGGGATCTATTCAGAATGACAACATAAATTTCTGGGGTACCAACTCTGAAAACAACTAAGAAAAAGGAATCTTTGGGTTGATATATTTATATTAATTTGACAGCAGCCAAAAGATTTAAAAAATAAAAATAGAAAAATTTCAAGTAACAAATCTTTCATTGATTCATCCTAAATATCAAAGTCTAAAACTCTGGTTCTCAAGTATTTTTTTCCTGTCAATCTCATTCTCATGGGTACTTCACTATTATCAGTAAGATTTCCCATTATACAAAGTACCTTGAAACAGAAAGAGAAACATATCAGAATATTCAAGGGTGTAAAGGTGGTGAATGGGGCAGGGGTAGGGGGTGTGGAAAGAGGGTCAGGATGTGCGAAATTTTTAAATGTCCCTTCCTGACTTGGCTCAGAATTGCTATTTGACAATGTTTTACACCTGTAGCTGCAAGAAGTCCCTACTCCAATGGTGACTTTTAGTTTAATTTTTCTGTTTACTGCTTAAATATTAGCAAACTTTCAAACAGCTAACTTTTTTTTTTTTTTTTTGAGATGGAGTTTCATTCTGTCATCCAGGCTGGAGTGCAGTGACGTGATCTCTCAGCTCACTGCAACCTCTGCCTCCTGGGTTCAAGCGATTCTCCTGCTTCAGTCTCCTGAGTGGCTGGGATTACAGGTGCCCGCCACGACGCCCAGCTAATTTTTAAAAAATATTTTTAGTAGAGATGAGGTTTCACCATGTTGAACAGGCTGGTATCGAACTCTTGACCTCAGGTGATCTGCCTCCCTCAGCCTCCTAAAGTGCTGGGATTGCAGGTGTGAGCCACCGAGCCTGGACGAAACGGCTAACTTTTGAACCTGAAAATTTCCACTCATCCAGAAGCATTATCAATTATGTAATATTTATAACTTGCTGCATGATGAAACTGCATAAAATAAACCAAAGAAAGTTTAGTTCCACGAATCTTTAGTATCTAAGGCAATTTTCGTATTTTCTCAAAGGCAGTAGGCAATGAATTTAACAAATTATGCTTCTTGCCCCAACAAGAATCTCAGAAAAAGAAATTAAATCAAGTATTCTATTTTTGCCTTAAAATAAATATATTTTATAATACATATAAATCATAATACAAACTATAATCTTATAGAGCTGTGCTGTTCAATATGGTAGCCACTAATGACCAATTTTTAATTAATTTAAATTAACTAAAAGGCAATAAAATAAAACATTCAGTCCCTTAGTCATATTAGTAACTTTTTAGTAATCAATAACCATAGTAGCTATCAGGTGCTGTATTACACATCTGTAAATATAAAACATTTCTATCACTGCATAAAGTTCTATTGGATAGCAATAGAGAACAGGCCTGAAAATGACCACTGAAGCTGATATTCCCCTTCCGGGTGGGTGTGAAAACTTTATATAATCACTTTCATCACTCCTGTATAGCTCATGTATACATTATTCACATATTATGCTATAAATAAAAATGGCTGGTATACTTGTTTGACCTTCACAACCAAATAAGTGATAAACAACATGCCTTTAAGATAAATCTGGCCAGGCACAGTGGCTCACGCCTGTAATCCCAGCACTTTCGGAGGCCAAAGGGGGCAGATCACCTGAGGTTGGGAGTTCAAGACCAGCCTGATCAACATGGAGAAACCCCATCTCTACTAAAAATACAAAAAATTAGCCGGGCTTGGCGATGCATGCCTGTAATCCTAGCTATTTGGGAGGCTGAGGCAGGACAATTGCTTGAACCCGGGAGGCAGAGGCTGCAGTGACCCGAGGTCACGCCATTGCACTCCAGCCTGGTCAACAAGAGCAAAACTCCATCTTAAACAAAACAAAACAAAACAGATAAATTTGACAACAAGTTCACAAAGCAGGTCTTTTGCTATAGATAATTATAATCTATAGCTCAGTACTATGAATCTAAAATCATGAGCTTATAAGCAGAAAACACTGTACGTGGACTAGACAGCTCTACGTAGCATCGTAGGCACTGGAGATATTAGTTCTGAAGTCAAAAAAATGATTCAAACATAGGTTCTGCCACTTTGTCTGAGAAACCTTAAATTCATTGAATCTAGTTTCTTCACTAGCAAAATGGAAAATATAGTATACATATGAAAAGATCGTTAGCAGGATTAAATAATTTAAAACATATAAATCATTTAGCAGTCTCTAGGCAAAGTAAGATTCAGTAAACACCCCTAGCCTGGAAAAGACTAATTTTAATAATAAGTAAATTTAAAAGTTTTACAGGTGCGGGATAGAGTTGGACTAGTTCTAAAGAATAGCAAAGGAAATTGGATGGGAATTCAAAATAGAAGGCAAATGCAATTTAAAGTAGACTAAAAACATTAATTACCTTATTTGTTCAAGTTTCAGATATACACATTCATACATATATATGAATAAACTGCTGTACCACAAATAAAAACTTTAAGGACCAGGTAAAAACATAAAGGCACCGATGGACACTTTCCACAACAAATCTATCAGCTTAAAAGCCTTTTCTACTTCAGTTGATTATAAGTACTCCAAGCTCCTCCTTCCCTATAAATGAAACCCTAGGGGTCACTTTGAAAGCTTCTTCCCAGGGGCTGCATCCAGTACAGAAATAATCTTTGGCTACAATTCCACGTAACTAAAAAGAGTAGACATATATAAGCACACACAGTATTTAAAGCCGTGGTAAATGTAGCCTATTCTCAGGCAACTTTCTGTAGCCTCTTCTGAGGCAACTTTCATATTATAATAATTTTTCCTTAACTCTGTCCTTTCTGTAATTTTCTTCCTTTCTTTCCCTTCCTTCCTTTCTTTTCCTTCCTTCCTCCCTCCCTCCCTCTCTCTCTCTTTTTCTTTTTCTTTTTTTTTTTCAGTCTCCCTCTGTTGCCCAGGCTGGAGTGTAGTGGCACTATCTTGGCTCACTGCAACCTCTGCCTCCCAGGTTCAAGAGATTCTCCTGCCTCAGCATCCCTACCAGCTGGGATTACAGGTGCCCACCATCACACCTGGCTAGTTTTTGTATTTTTAGTAGAGATAGGGTTTCGCCATGTTGGCCAGGCTGGTCTTAAACTCCTGACCTCAGGTGATCCACCTGCCTCAGCCTCCCAAAGTGCTGGGATTACAGGCATGAGCCACCATGTCCAGCCCTAATTATTTTTTATTCTATTATTGTCTTTTCTCTAGCTCATTCACTAATAACTCTTCCCTCCTCAGAGGAAACTAATTGAAATGTCATGTGAACCAAAGTATTTAAGGTTAATTTCATGTAAGTCTGAGATTTGCTTTTAAAAAAATATCCAAGCTGGATGCAATCGCATGAGCCTGAAGTCCCAGCTACTTAGGAGGCTGAAGTGGGAGGACAGCTTGAAGCCAGGAGTTCAAGACTAGCCTGGGGAACACAGTGAGACTCTGACTCTAAAAAAAATTGTTTTAAGTTGCTAAAAGTTACATATAAATATATCTCCAGTGGGAGGCACAGGGGTTGGGGGTGTGTATACTTGAGTTGGTAACTGTTGAAGCTTGTGATAGGCACATAAAGATTCATTATATTAATCCTCTTCTGTTTTATATATATAAAACATTTAAAACAATGTTTTGGAAGGATGGCATCAGTAACTAGAAATTTTCATTGGTCACTTACAATATTCCTATCTTTCCATAAAATAGGAATATGTTTTTTTTTTTTTTTTTTTGAGATGGAGTTTTACTCTTGACGCCCAGGCTGGAGTGCAGTGGTGCGATTTCGGCTCTCTGCAACCTCCGCCTCCCAGGTTCAAGCAATTCTCCTGCCTCAGCCTCCTGAATAGCTGGGATTCCAGGCACCCGCCACCACGCCCGGCTAATTTTTTGTTTATCGTAGAGTCGGGGTTTCACCATGTTGGGCAGGCTGATCTCGAACTCCTGACCTCAGGTCATCTGCCCGCCTCAGCCTCCCAAAGTGCTAGGATTACAGGCATGAACCACCACACCCAGTCACCTTTAGGTCTTACTTAACAACTGCCTGTTACCCCTATCTTTCCTTCTATTTTTCCACAAAAGTATACCAGAAAGTTTTTCTTCATTGACAGAAGTGTACCTTAGAACTAGTCACAAAAATTGACTTATTAGCTTGGGAGTTATTAACTTGGGAACCAAGTTTAATTCAGACAATCAAGTACATTGACCCTGAAGGGAAGAGTTCCAAATCCATTCATCTATAAAACCATGAGCTTCTACATCTTAAAGTCTGTATCGTCTGTGGAAGACACAAGTATGTACTACTCTCCTAATTTCAGGAAGTGAAAAGAACAACAACAAAAACAGAAAAACAGGTTGAATAGTAAAATCTCAAGGATCAAGGATGTGCTATGGTCAATTTCAACAGACAGGTAAGGTCAATCTTAAAACAAAATTGAGTTATCATCCATGAAAAGAAAGTGTTTCTCAGAGGAACATAGGCTTTTATTTATTTTTAAATATAAATGCTTTTCCCCTTCAAAGGGGAAAAGTTTAGGAGCTGAGGTAACACACAGAACTAAACAAGTTCCTACCTCCTTTTGTTCTTCTTTCTTCCTAACAGCCCCAGAGCCCTCAATGTTTTCAGAGCTGGCTAATACTGGTAGTGGTGGCAGGTGAAGCAATGTGGAGGCAGAGGGATCCATGTCACACTGTTCGCCTTAGGGTGGAAGTTGCAAACTCACAGTCTGGTTTACGGAAGGATCTGCTTTGGCCTCAGAGTGCTTGGGAAATTCACATTAGGTGCTAACATTTCAAAATCAGAATAATTCACAAAAAACCTTTAAAAAGTGAGAAATTTGGCAATGTTGGATGGGTACTCTGGCCTGGCAATAATTGGCTAAAGCTGAGAAGCAGCTGTCCCCCTGAGATATGAGGCTAGTCCTGCTTTGCAATCAAGCTGCCACATCGGTATCTGTTACCTGCCTGGGGCCTGCAAGTTGATTTCAAGAGAAACTGACAGGTAGTTCTTAAGATCTACAATAGGAAAGGCCACTAAGCCATGTACGTATTCCACAGCTTGGACATGCCAATCATCTGACTGCTGGGGTATAAGGATCTGTCTTTCATTTAATATTTTAATAGCTAACAAGAGTTGCCGAATGGGACTTTGTTTAGATGTGTTGGGACACCACCTCTGTTTCAAAAGAGAATTACACAAACCACTCGAATGCCATATAGTTAGAAGCTTTGTTAGTCTGGGCAGGCAGGATGAACTAAAAAATAGCCTCAGCCTGGAGGGCATGCTATCACCAAGAGAAACTAAAAATGGGGCGGTAGAAGGCATTTCAGTCTATAGGAGAGCAAATGGAGAACAAAATCGAAGAAGTTGAGAAATGAAATGGTATACTCAGTTCCTCATGTGTGGGAGGTATTTTGTAAACAATTGCTGCATGTATTGATAAACCTCTTCATTCCATCAATGAAGATAATGAATCCAAAGCGGACTTATCAAAGAACACCAAGGTAAAATATCAAAGATTCAGAAACCTTTAGTTCTGGTCCTGTTTTAAAGTTCATGTAAACATTTCCCCCTTAACTCATGGTTACCTAATTTTGTCATTATCTTACCCATTGGTTCCTATGACAACTTATCAAAGAACACCAAGGTAAAATATCAAAGATTCACAAACCTTTAGTTCTGGTCCTGTTTTAAAGTTCATGTAAACATTTCCCCCTTAACTGATGGTTACCTAATTTTGTCATTATCTTACCCATTGGTTCCTATGATAACGAAATGAAATCTATATCCAAAAGTACAAGTCTAAGTTATTAATCATTTATTTTCAACTTCACATAAATATTCAGTTCATGTTCTGAAAATTGATTCAATCCACAAAAAGAAAACACAGGAATTCAAAAAAAATATGAAATGTCAAAGACTTCATGACTAAAACACCAAAAGCAATGGCAACAGAAGCCAAAATTGACAAATGGGATCTAATTAAACTAAAGAGCTTCTGCACAGCCAAAGAAACTATCAGCAGAGTGAACAGGCAACCTACAGAATGGGAGAAAATTTTCGCAATCTATCCATCTAACAAAGGGCCAATATCCAGAATCTACGAAGAACTTAAACAAATTTACAAGAAAAAAACAAACAACCTCATCAAAAAGTGGGCAAAGAATACGAACAGACACTTGCCAAAAGAAGACATTTATGCGGCCAACAAACACATGAAAAAAGCTCATCATATTTATTGAAACAAAATAACAAAATAAATTTGATGGTTTCACCTAACAGACATTTTGCAGACCAAGTAGCTGACCATTTAAATTAGGTATTTGAAGAGAAATATCAACTAAATGTTAAGGACTCACTAAAATAATACAGAATCTGAAAAACACAATATATGAAGAATGGATGGGCCAGGCGTGGTGGCTCACGCCTATAATCCCAGCACTTTGGGAGGCTGAGGCAGGCAGATCACCTAAGGTCAGGAGTTTGAGACCAGCCTGGCCAACATGGTGAAACACTATCTCTACTAAAAATACAAAAATTAGCTGGGCGTGGTGGTGCACGCCTGTAGTCCCAGCTACTCAGGAGGCTGAGGCAGGAGAATAGCTTGAACCCGGGAGTCGGAGGTTGCAGTGAGCTGAGATCATGCCACTGCACTCCAGCCTGGGCGACAGAGTAAGACTCCATCACAAAAAAAAAAAAAAAAAAAAAAATAGAAGAAGAAGAATAGATGAATAAACTATTATAAGAGAAAAAAATGTTTGGAGAGGCGAGGATCATGTTTAAAGGAAGCATGGTGTGGTGGAAAGACAGTAAACTGCAAGTTAAAAACCTGTGGTTTGAGTTCTGAACTTGCCACTAAAAGCTGTTTGGAATCTTGGAATAATCACTCAACTTTGATGGGTCTCAGTTCTCTTTTTTATTAAATGATCCATAATAGTATATAAGGATCCTTCAGCTTTAGAATTCTATGATTTGTGTTGTTTTTTTTTTTTTTTTTTTTTTTTGAGACAGGGTTTCACTCTAGTTGCTCAGGCTAGAGTGCGATGGCACAATCTCAGCTCACTACAACCTCCACCTCCCAGGCTCAACCAGTTCTCCTGCCTCAGACTCCTGAGTAGCTGGGAATACAGGCACACACCACTGCACTCAGCTAATTTTTGTATTTTTTGTAGAGATGGGTTTCACCATGCTGCCCAGGCTGCAAGTGATCCACCTGCGATGGCCTCCCATAGTGCTGGGATTACAGGCGTGAGCTACCGCGCCTGGCTTTATGATTTGTGATCTGAAAAGTTATTGCATATAAAAGCACTTAGAAAAAAGGTTAGATTCTTTAAGTGTGATGCTATTCTATTATTTTACATGGTAGGTTTTCATTACCTTTAAGGTAGATGAGCTGTAGGAACTATGTCTCTCTTGGTCCAATTCCTCTTCCTATGGCTTAATGTGTATTTCTCTCCACATCTCCTAGACCCAGGCTTGAGTGGCTTTCACTCTCTGCTCCCATTTAAACAAATGAGCAGAGCATTATCTCACTTTTTCCTTTGTACCAGGGAGTCACAACTTTCTCTCTTAAGACTCCCAAATACCAACCCCTCCTTGTCCATATCTACAGTTAAGACTCCCAGATGAATGCCAAGAGCACTTCTAATCCATATAAGGTTGTTGTTTCAGGTATATCCGGGATACTTAAAGGACAATGTGCACAAGCAAAGCAGCCCAATCGGCCAATACATGAGATAAATTAACCACCTTTAATTTCCCAATACAAACCTTAACTCTTCATCTGTACTATGCCCATCTCTGCCCTCCCAGGGGGTGTTCCTTCTGGCAAACTCTAAATTGGTGTTCTGGGTCCTAATCCCTCTTACATTCTCAGAAACCTTTACTATTGAGGATCCCCCCTTCTTTCATCTGTACTTTCTAATTGTCTCTCTTTGCTGGATAATTTTTATCAGCATTTATACATGCTAAGCATTGCCCATCTTAAAAACAAACAAAAATGCCTCCTTGGTCCTTACTTTGCCTCTCTAGCTTCCAGCCATTCTGTCCCACCTCTTCACGGCCTAGCTTCCAGCCTTACTTTGTGTCTCTCTCTCATTAACAGCACTCCAGACCCTCTGAGCTTTTTTCAAGTTCTTTAAGCACTGGCTTGGAATCAAAATGTAAGCTGCCTTGTCCATTTATACTGGTAAGCTTAGGCAAATTACTTTACCTCTGTGCTTTAGTTTTATGGCTTGTGAAGTGGAGATACCAGCTCAATATACATGTGTTGAATAAATGAGTCTTCTGCAGAATTTATGTTTTAGAAAACACATAGTTACCTTTTCTTTATAAAGTTGGTAGATAATCCAGGCATCTTATTCTTCTATTTCCCTTTTATTACCTGCTACTCACTTTATCATTTATTAGTGCCACCTTAACGCTTATAAATGATCACAGATGGAAAGAAGCTTGGATCAGTACAAGTACTACTTGATAAATGCTCTAATTACCGCAAAATTTTACTTAAAAAGCAAGAAGAAACATGCTTAAAAACATCTTCTGGAATATATGTGGATTACTCTTCTGTATAATGTTTCCCTAATCATTATGTTCCTTTTACCTGAAATGACCTCATAAAAATTCCCTTCCCATATCCCACCCTATCTAGTTAGTAAATGCATATTTGTCCTTTGAAACCCAGTTTAGACATTAGTCCCCTGAGAAGCATTCCAAGATGAACTTTCCTTTCATGCCATCTTCAACCAGTATACTCTATGTATTTTCAACACACTTCCACTGTGACATCTACACAATGTAACAAAATTTATGTATGCTCTGCAGCTAGGCAATGCATTTCTTAAAGACAAGACAACGTCTTATTCATTTCTGTATCTAAGGGCCTCTCTCTGTGGCCAATATATAGCCACTCAGTGGACATTTATTTGAATTGCCACCAGAAAGCAAAGACAGTATTTAGACCCTAAGTTGTAGAACACTGGTTTAAGAAACAAAGTCCAATCTTACAAAAATGTTAATGCAACAAGAAAGTATTATGAGAAATGAGTTTTTGCCTATAGAACTTATTTTATCATTAAGCTAGAAAGACAAAGTAAAAAATTCTCACAGATCTGACAGACATATTTGCAAACAATGATTCAGTGGAGAGAACTAAGGATCAGTGGTCATAAGTAGCCTGAATTCTATTTCTATCTTTGATATTATCCAACACTGAGAAAATTATCAAGAATTATCTCCTTCAACCTACTATTTGCATACAGTAGGAGTGACAACTACAATGAAACCATACAGGTTAAAGTATTAAATTATAAAAAATAAAGATGCCACATAAATCCAAGGAATGATCACTATAGTTACAGTTATGATTGATTACAATTCAAAACTAAACTTCTGAAGATACAATTCAAAACTAAACTTCTGAAGACCCTGCTGATCAAATTAAGTTTCCACTGATTAAGAAAAGGTTCAGAAAGATTTACAAATCAATATTTTTCTAAGTGTTCAACACATCTTAATTAAAATTTAATCTGATACACACACCAACATGCATGCAGACACACACACACACACACACATATATATATGTGATAAACATATACATCCTAGAAATTTGGATTTACTTAAAATTCTTTCATGAGTCCTCTTTACTAAAACAAATAAACAGTTTGTAAAAATAACGTTAATTATTTGATCACAGCTTTAGTTACATGATCAAGTATGGAAATTCTAATACAAATAACTATCACAAGGAGGGTTATTTTAATCATTATCAATTAAGAACATAATTAATAAATTTAAATTCATTTTTTAAATCTGGAAAATATAACCATACTAATGTATAATAGAATTAATTCAGTTTGAATAGCATCCCATTTTGAGAACCGGGACAAACTTCCTTGAAAGTTTGTTAGATTTCTTTTTGTACTGGAGGTGGACAAACAAACGCCAACAAAAAATTCTCCATACAAACAAAATCTAACTTGGGATATTCAACCAAACAATATTTTGGATAATATAATAAATACAGTTAAGGATATCTGGGCCGGGCACAGTGGCTCACGCCTGGATTCCCAGCACTTTGGGAGGCTGAGGCGGGTGGATCATGAGGTCAGGAGATCGAGACCATCCTGGATAACACGGTGAAACCCCATCTCTACTAAAAAATACAAAAAATTAGCGGGCGTGGTGGCGGGCGCCTGTAGTCCCAGCTACTCGGGAGGCCAAGGCAGGGGAATGGCGTGAACCCAGGAGGTGGAGCTTGCAGTGAGCTGAGATCACACCACTGCACTCCAGCCTGGGCGACAGAGCGAGACTCTTATCTCAAAAAAAAAAAAGAAAGAAAGAAATATTCTAGGTTGGGCACGGTGATTCATGCCTGTAATCCCAGCACTTTGGGAGACTGAGGCAGGCAGATCACCTGAGGTCAGGAGTTTAAGACCAGCCTCACAAACATGGCGAAACCCCATCTCTACTAAAAATACAAAAATTAGCCAGGCGTGGTGGTGGGCACCTATAATCCCAACTACTCAGAAGGCTGAGGCAGGAGAATCGGTTGAACCCGGGAGACGAAGCTGCAGTGAGCCGAGATTGAGCCACTGCACTCCAACCTGGGTGACAGAGTGAGACTCTGTCTCAAAAAAAAAAAAATTCTAAAATACTCTAAAAGTAGGTATGTTTCATTATTTTGATCTTAACTAATTAAAAAACTGAAGCAGGCCAGGAGCGGTGGCTCACGCCTGTAATCCCAGTACTTTGGGAGGCCGAGGCAGGTGGATCACCTGAAGTCAGGAGTTTGAGACTAGCCTGACCAATATAGTGAAATCCCATCTCTACTAAAAAATACAAAAATTAGCTGGGAGTGGTGGCAGGCGCCTGTAATCCCAGATACTCGGGAGGCTGAGGCAGGAGGATTGCTTGAATTCGGGAGGCGGAGGTTGAAGTGATCCAAGATCACGCCACTGCACTCCAGTCTGGGTGACAGATTGAGACTCCATCTCAAAACAAATCAAAACAGAACAAAAACTGAAGTACAGAGAAGTTAATTACTTCAAATACGGAGTCAAGCTTTTTCATCCTACAGAAAATAATTTTTTAAATGATCACGAAGTTTCTTTTTTTTTTTTTTTTTTTTGAGATGGAGTCTCACTCTGTCGCCCAGGCTGGAGTGCAGTGGCGCAATCTCGACTCACTGCAAGCTCTGCCTCCTGGGTTCACAGCATTCTCCTACCTCAGCCTCCTGAGTAGTTGGGACTACAGGCACCCGCCACCACGCCCAGCTAAATTTTTATATTTTTAATAGAGACGGGGTTTCCCTGTGTTAGCCAGCATGGTCTCAATCTCCTGACCTTGTGATCCGCCCACCTTGGTCTCCCAAAGTGCTGGGATTACAGGGTTGAGCCACTGCACCCGGCCTCACTTTTTTTTTTTTTTTTCAACCAGAAAGATATCCACCAAGGCAATGAAAGAAATTACAGAAATTTCTTTAATGAATATAGAGTTCCATTAAGCAGCCTGCTAGAACATAGTGTAAAGAGAAAGTGTACATATTGGCTTTTTCTAGTGTGGGTGTCCTGGTATTCTTGGGATCTTTCACCTACTCATATGAGTCAGTTTTATATAACACTGTAACATATAATTTCCCTCCTACACACAAGCCAACACTTCAGCGATAACATCTTACCATAAGTTATTTAAGGAATATGGTAACTTGCAACATTTTAGTATTTTATAAAATGTGCAAACAACCAAATTATTACTATGTCAGCAACAAGCTCCTTGGCTTCCAAAGAAGCATTCAGTGTGTTTCAGAGTTTTGGGGAGATGTTAAGAAAATATATAAATTGCTTCACTGTAACAAAATATCGTAACTATTTTTAAAAACTTCATATTTTATCAAATATTAGTCATTTTTGTATGTAAAGAAAGGTAATTAGGCAGTGATTTTGCAACTATATATTTACTGGGGAATTATTTCCATGGCTACTAAAGATAGTTAAGTAACAGGGTTCACGAAATGTAGAATTGATTCAGTTTTCTCGATAGTACATCAAACATTCCATTTCTGAAGGGTAATGGAAAGGGTATACGTAAAATCAAGTTACCACAAATACAAAGGGAATATCTAGATCTTTTTTATGGTATAGGCTAAAGTTATTTTGCCTTTAGCATTACCAAAAATCAGTCATTCCATGACTAGTCTTTGGAAATTATTATATTCTGACATTTTCCATTGAATTATTTATCATGAAGAGACAACTTCAGTCTTCTTTCACTGGAAGGATGAAGGCTCCCAAAGGAAGAAAGCAAAATAGAAAGGAAGGAATGCAAAGTGAAACAGCAAATAAATATAAGAATGAAATTCTTCCCTGAGAGACTCGAGAGGCTCGTGGCATTATAAAGAAAAGCACCAACTTTATATCTGATGGGAAACTAATTTAAAACAAACATACTGTCATAGATAACCTCATAGTATATGAATAATTTCTATCTTATAGTGTATTCAAATTAGATATGACCTGTTTAAAACTCACAGATGTGGCCGGGCACGGTGGCTCACGCCTATAATCCCAGCACTTTGGGAGGCCGAGGCAGGCAGATCACAAGGTCAGGAGATCGAGACCATCCTGGCTAACACGGTGAAACCCTGTCTCTACTAAAAATACAAAAATATAGCTGGGCATGGCGGCATGTGCCTGTAGTCCCAGCTGCTGGGGAGGCTGAGGCAGGAGAATGGCGTGAACCCGGGAGGCAGAGCTTGCAGTGAGCTGAGATCGAGCTACTGCACTCCAGCCTGGGTGACAGCGAGACTCGGTCTCAAAAAAAAAAAAAAAAAAAAAAAAAAAAACTCACAGATGTTCACAAGCTTGGGATTATTTTGGGATGCTTGCATTGTCACTATTTGACTTTTTTCCCCCAGTCTTGCATTATGACATGCCAGAATCTACGGTATAACAGAATGCCATTGTCCATATTTCATCATAACAAGAATCTGCAATATTCTCATGGAAGGCAGAGTGGTGGAACAGAAAGAGTAAAGCAAAAATAGGTTGAAATATCAGCCACCTCTGTTATTGGCTTATAAGTCTTATACCTCAGACAAATTACATTGAGAGTTGAACAAACAGGAGGCTGTTAATAAATTTGTATAAATGAACCACTTTAAGCTCAACGTGGTTCATCTACAGGTAAAGGAGAGCTAGTAATAAGTTTATACATCATAGGGTTGTAGCCTTATATATGTAACACTTCTAGCATATAATATGTGCTTTTGAAAATCAAATTCACTTTCATATTCATTCCTATACCCTAAGAAAGTGGACCATTCAATATTACTAGTACAGCTGTACTATAAGCATTTTAAATATACAGTCGAATGGCATTAAGTACATTAACTTTATTGTGCAACCTTCACAACTATCCATCTCCTGAACTTTATCATCCCAAACTAAAACTCTACCCATTAAATGATAATACTCATGATGTCCCTTCTCCATAAACTCTGGTAGCCACCTTCCATTTTCTGTTTCTATGAACTTGAATATTCTAGGTACCTCATGTAAATGAAATCATATAATATTTGTCCTTCAGTTATATATAAAGGATCAAATAATCCAATGGTAACAGCAACTCATCTACCAAAAAGACCTAAAATAAACATATGCAAACATACCAACACCACTAAAATCTATTTTTATGATCAAAGAATTTGAGCTGGAAAAAGGACATTGATATACTAACCAATTTTATGGCATAACTGGAAAACTACTACCATTGCCCACATAATGCTTTATAAGTACTAAGTAGCAGTATACATATGAAAGGACTCAGGTAATGTACATTGCCTTTGTCTCAAGATAGCTAGTAATATGCTAAAAAAAAAAAAAAAAGATGGAAAGGAAAAGAATATGGAAATACACATTCGATTTTAAAATGTGTTTTCATAATAGTGTATCATTCCACATCATTAGGTAAGCCCAAAGAATTATTCTGGTGCCTATGAATAGATAATGGTGTCTTCGTATTTGTCTTAAATAGAACCAAGGTCATTGTCAAAGATTTCTGGCCATGACACAATGGCCATCTTTCTTTTAGACCCCCAGGTGGCAGTGTGGCCCAGGGCAGAAGTCACTTTCTCAGCTGCAAAGCTCCCATCCTACCCAATATAAAAATATCACTTTTTATAGAAGAAACTTACCTTGCCTGATAGACACACTTATAAAAACTAATGTAGGACACACACACAGGCTCATGCTTGTAATTCCAGCACTTTGGGAGGCTGAAGCAGGCAGATCAATTGATCTCAGGAGTTTGAGACCAGCCTGTGCAACACAGTGAAACCCTGTCTCTACCAAAAACAAAAATACGAAAAATAGCAGGGTGTGGTGGCTTGCGTCTCTAGTCTCAGCTACTTGGGAGGCTGAGGCGGGAGGATCACATGAGCCTGGAAACCAGAGGTTGCAGTGAACCATGATAGCACCCCTGCACTCTGGCCTGGGAGACAGATCAGGACCCCATCTCAAAAACAAACAAACTGACAAAAAACCAAAAGACTAATCTAGAATGCTAAAACCAACAATTAGTTCCAGTTCATTTTTAGTAAATAATATAAATTCATTGGATTCTGCCATGTTTGACTCAACCCGACTCTAGCCTTACTTAAATTTCCTCTTTCAAGGGACTGATATAATTTGGATGTTTGTCCCCTCGGAATTTCTTATTAAAATGTGATCCCCAATGGTGGAGGTAGGGTATCGTGGGAGGAATCTGGCTCATGGGGGTGTGGTGCCCTCCCCACAGTTAGAAGTGAGTTCTCACACGTTTAGTTACCATGAAATCTGATCATTCAAAAGAAGCTGGCGCCTCCTCTCTCTCTTGCTCCCTCTCTCACCATATGACATGCCTGCTCCTAACCTTCCACCATGAGTAAAAGCTTCGTGAGGTCTCACCAGTAGCCAAGTAGATGCTGGTATCATGCTAGTACAGCCTGCAGAACCAGACCCAAATAAACTTATTTTCTTTATAAATTACCCAGCATCAGATATTCATTTATAGCAATACTACAAGGACTAATGCAAGGATGGATAATGAAATATTTTCAAGAATACCTATAGTTCGGTTTAAATATAGTACAGTTACTATGATAAGCTGAAAGTTCAATATCTAGGTGTTCAAAGTTATTTCTTCTAAGGTAGGGGAAAGAAAGGTTTTATACATACCAGTGAGGTATCATAAACCAAGAATTGAGATGCAACTCAAAAGGGCATTACCTTAATCCAAAAACACACCACCCTTGCACTCCCATTCACACACTGACTTTCAGGATGATACTGGCCATCTGCCTCTGCCTTCATGAACTGGTAAGAACCATGGCATGCTTGTTCTGCAGACAAAAGGGCTGTTCTACCTTGCACTTCATTTGTTGGTTTCCTCATTTGTTGATGCCTAACAATGGGATCAACCATTCACTTACCCAGTAGCCAGTTTTATTGTTAGAAATGTAACACATTCTTCTGTATTTTGTAACTATTCCCCAATTTCTAGTTTCTGAATAGAAAAAACCCTTTCTTACACAGTCTGTACTTACACATGAAGCATTCACTTAACATTGGGGTCCCATTTATGTCTTCACTGCTAGAGAGGATCCTCTTCCTGCCCTCCATCCACTTCTCTGTCTGCAGTCATTTTGAAAGCCTCAGTTTGCAGAGATGATTCATCTATTCATAAATATGTAAATAACTAACTCACAATAATTAAATCTAAAGCTTCTTGACTATATCTTTTGAACTGGGCATCATGTTGTCATGCTCAATTTCATAGAGTTTTAAGAGTATACCCATGATCATAATGGTGGCATGGGCATACTCTTGACATGGATGGAATGAACAGAACCTAAAGCCAGCTTTGGCTAAAGCTCATGCTTCTTTTGTGCTATCCCAGTGTTATTAAGTACTTAAAGCAATGCTAAGCACTACACAGATACTTTCCAGAAAGGCCAAGTTTTAAAGTTATTTCATTAGGTTATTTTGGGGATTCACAAAAACATACACAGTGCCAAAGGATATTTAAATTAACCAAAGAAAAAATTAAAGTGGCTAATAAGGCAAATAAAAATATTAAAATTTTGGCTGGGTGCAGTGGCTCACACCTGTAATCCCAGCACTTTGGGAGGCTGAGGTGGGAGGATCACCTGAGGTCACAAGTTCAAGACCATCCTGGCCAACATGGTAAAACCCAGTCTCTACTAAAAATACCAAAATTAGCCAGGCATGGTGACAGGTGCCTGTAATCCCACTTACTCGGGAGGCTGAGGCAAGAGAATCATTTGAACCGGGGAGGCGGAGGTTGCAGTGAGCCAAGATCGCACCACTGTACTCCAGCCTGGACAACAGAACAAGACTCCATCTCAAAAGAAAAAAAAGAAAAAAAATTAAAATGTTTAGTGAGCTTGCTGATCTAATAAAAGTTAAAGAGTCAACTAAACTCAATGTGTGGAGCTTATATGGGTCTTCATATGAATAAACAAACGGCATGAAAACACTTTTGAAATAAGTGGGGACATTTTAATATGTACCAAATATTAGATATATTCAGCAATTAAATTTTGATAGCTGTGATAAATAACATTGTATGTATGAGAAAAGTTTCTTATTTGTTAGAGATTAAAATAACAGAAGTATTTATGGGTAAAATATAATTTCTTAAATTTACTTTTAAACATTCCAGGGAAAGAAAAGTATGTCTGTAGATAAGGGACAGGAAACAGAACAATCAATAACTAGCAAAATGTTCATAATTATTAAAGTTGGGTGATAACCACACAAGGGGTTGTTATACTCTTCTCTGTACTTCTATATACACTTGAAAATTCCTATAATAAAAATGTTTAGATAAAACAAAAGGCAGTACTGTACTTTGTACATTTTCTTAATGGTACTAAACACTAGGTAATTATGTTACAAACCTCAGTTGAGAGAAAACCAGAAAATCCAACAAATATTGAGCTCTCCATATTTCTTTTCCTTTTTCTTTTTTTCTTTTTTTTCTTTTTTTCACACTGGGTCTCACTCTGTCTCCCAGGCTGGAGGGCAGTGGCATGATCATGGCTCACTACAGCCTTGACCTCCCAGGCTCATGAGATCCTTCCACATCAACCTCTGAAGTAGGTTGGGATTATAGGCATGTGCCACCATGCCTGGCTAATTTTTAATTTTTACTTAAAGAAATTTTTTATAGACACAGGACCTCACTATGTTGCCCAGACTGGTCTCAAATTCCTGGGCTCAAGCTATCCTCCAACCTCGGCCTCCCAAAGTGCTGGGATTACAGACATAAGTGACCATGCCTACCTTCTCTATATTTCTAATAACATATTTTACTGTTTTAAACTCTTATCATATTTGCTTATACATCATCACTTTTTAGTGATTTTAAATTTAGTGTTTAATTTTCATTTTACTTGCTGTTGAAGTATAGTATGTCTTTTTCTCTGTTATGTGTAAATATACATACACATAACCAGAAAGAGGGAGAAAGAAGGATGGATATGCATATGTAATATGAAAATTACCCAAAATAGAACTTCAAAGGCAAGAGATGATTAGAGGGGAAAACAAAGTCATAGTCTATACTAATTCTCTGGAGTTTTCCAAAGTCTTAGTTATGCTGATTATTCTCCATTTGCTCTCTCCTACAGAATACTCCCTTGACAACCAGCTTCGAATGGAGTTTGATCAATGGAGGTTATACAACAGGAAGAAGGAATGGTAGAGGAAGGTCTGGTAGTAGCTGGATCCTGCCTGCGGCCCCTCTTCCTTACCTCCAAGGCCCACTGGGCTATACTTGTTCTCTCAGGCCTAGGAATGGTCATGACTGGCTGCTATCTATTGCCGGTTTTTGGTAACTGAAACTAACTGTTGGCTCTCTTAACCTTAGACCTCTGAAGCAGTTTTCCACTAAAATCTTTTAAGTTGAATCATCTGAGTAAATTTCTATTTCTTGCTTGAATTGACTAATGAAGTAGCATAAGAAAATACAGTAGGCCAGGTGTGGTGGCTCAGGTAAGTAATCTCAGCCCTTTGGGAGGCCAAGGCTGGAGGACTGCTTAAGCCCAGGAGTTGGAGACCAGCCTGGGCAACACAGTGAGACTCCATGCCTACAAAAAATTATTAGCCAGGTATGATGGTATATGCCTGTGGTTACAACTCAGGAGGCTGAGGTGGAAGGAGGACTGTTTGAGCCCTAGAGGTGAAGGTTGCGCTGAGCCATGATCATGCCACCACACTCCAATCTGAGTGACAGAATGAGACCCTGTCTCAAAAAACAAAAAAAGAAAAGAAAAAAGAGTGTTAACAGTTCAGTCTGGAAACACACACACATATACAAACACAAAACAAACACACCCAATTTTTTATTGCTTATTAGAATTTTTCTTTTTGATAAATTACCTAAAATAGAACTATTTCGATAGTGTCTATGCTTAAAAATATATATATACATACACACGTCTATAAATATACATATATACATTGTATGTATATATAATGAAAAGCAAAGTACATGTAATAGTTTTGGTAAACTTGTTACTGAAGTATTAAAAACAGAGAAATTATGTAAATCTCAAGTATATGGCTTAAGAAAATTCAAAAATTTTCATAAAAAGAGCATACCGATGTAAATAGCACCAAGTTAAAGAAACAGAATATTATCAGCACCCTCCCGAAGCCTCTCTTGTGGCCCATCCTTTCACAACACCGCCACCTCCACTGAATGCTATGCTGGCCACTGACTGACACTGAACACCATAGATTAATATGTTATTTATATTTCACGTAAGTGGTTACACATAAATTAGTATCTTATATAACTTATGTAAATGGACATATACACTTAATGTATGTATGTACAATTAATATATGTCTTTTATGGCTGGTTTCTTTCAGTCAACACTATGTTTGAAAAATTCATCCGGTTGTTATGGTAGTGATAAATTTGTTCATTCTCATTGTTTTAAGTTTTCCACTATGTGAATATACCACGATTATCTCCCATTACAGAGTGGATAGACAGCTGAAGTTAACTATTATGAATAAGGCTGCTATTCCTAACTATTATGAATAGGACTGCTATTCTTTTGTTTTATATATATAAACATATATGTGTTATATATGTTTATATGTACTTAATACATGTTTATGTATACCTGTTATATGTATATATGTATATTTTATGTTCTATATGTATATATGGAAACATATGTGTATACATACTTACATATGTTGTATATACTGATATACCTACAGGAAGGATTACTAGCTCTCAGAACACACATATGTAGACACTGCCAAACAGTTTTCCAAAGTAGTTGTGCCAATTTCCCCTTCTAACAATAGTATAAGACAGTTAACACTGTTTCACATCCTTGCTGGTATTGTCTTTTTTTTTTTTTAATGCAGTCATTCTGGTGGATATGTATGTAGTGGCATTCCAATTTTGTTCTTATATATGCGTATCTCCAACAGAAATTAATACATATGTTCACCAACGCAACTTAATTTTATTCCGAAATTCACAGGCTAGAGAATCGTAGAAGGGTACTTTCAGATAAAAAGTCTGATAAAGTAGAAGGTTTATCTACAATGAAAACAGCAGTTAAGTTCATCTATTTAAAAAGTACACCTATTGGCCAGGCACGGTGGCTCATGCCTGTAATCCCAGCACTCTGGGAGGCTGAGGCAGGCAGATTACCTGATGTCAGGAGTTCAAGACCAGCCTGGCCAACATGGTGAAACCCCCATCTCTACAAAAATACAAAAATTAGCCAGACATGATGGTGGGTGCCTGTAACCCCAGCTACTCGGAAGGCTGAGGCGGGAGAATCAAGCTACTTGGAAGGCTGAGGCGAGAGAATCGCTTGAATCCAGGAGGCAGAGGTTGCAGTGAGCCGAGATTGTGCCATTGCACTACAGCCTGGGTGACAGAGCGAGACTGTCTCAAAAAAAAAAAAAAAAAAGGACACCTATTGATACACGCATACATAACACTTTCAGACACGGACAGCCAAGTCTCTCTATAGACACTCTTATGGGACCCACCCTGCTTGAAGAGGGGACATAACTATGATGCTATTCTACAAATCAAATTAATACTATTCAGAATGCCAAGATATGGTTTCTCATAAATTAGATGAATCAGGCAGTATGCAATTAATTAATAAATTTTTGTAACTTATCTCTTTTGGTTTTTTATACCTATACTTACGATTAATTCATATATATATATATCTTTAAACGGATGCTCTGTCATCCAGGCTGGAGTGCAGTGGTGCCATCTCAGCTCACTGCAAGCTCCGCCTCCTGGGTTCACGCCATTCTCCTGGCTCAGCCTCCCAGGTAGCTGGGACAACAGGCGCCCGCCACCATGTCAGGCTAATTTTTTTTTTTTTTTTTTTTGTATTTTTAGTAGAGATGGGGTTTCACTGTGTTAGCCAGGATGGTCTCGATCTCCTGACCTTGTGACCTGCCCGCCTCAGCCTCCCAAAGTGCTGGGATTACAGGCGTGAGCCACAGCGCTTGGCCTCATACTTTCACTTAATTACCCTTACCCTGTTAGGCTGAGATGATAAGCATGGAAATTCATGCCCTTGAAATAATTTAACAAAGAATCTTCTTATAGGAAAACCACCAGGTATTTTTTGAAGAAAATTTTTGTTCACTGATGCAAAAATTCAATCTAGTCAGCCAAATAATAAGGATTATAAGACAACAAAAACAGCACATCTAAATGGGTAATGTAACAGAAAACTTTTCAATTTTAGGAGAGAAAACAAAACAATGAAAGAAATTAGGTTGTCATCAAGTGATACTTTTAAAGAATAAAAATTACTATGAAATCTTCTCATCCTTTTTGCAAAAGCCTTACATACTACAAAGTCTTTTTTTAAATCTTTTATTATTATTATTATTATACTTGAAGTTTTAGGGTACATGTGCACATTGTGCAGGTTAGTTACATATGTATACATGTGCCATGCTGGTGCGCTGCACCCACTAACTCGTCATCTAGCATTAGGTATATCTCCCAATGCTATCCCTCCCCCCTCCCCCCACCCCACAACAGTCCCCAGGGTGTGATATTCCCCTTCCTGTGTCCATGTGATCTCATTGTTCAATTCCCATCTATGAGTAAGAATATGCGGTGTTTGGTTTTTTGTTCTTGCGATAGTTTACTGAGAATGATGATTTCCAATTTCATCCATGTCCCTACAAAGGACATGAACTCATCATTTTTTATGGCTGCATGGTATTCCATGGTGTATATGTGCCACATTTTCTTAATCCAGTCTATCATTGTTGGACATTTGGGTTGGTTCCAAGTCTTTGCTATTGTGAATAATGCCGCAATAAACATACGTGAGCATGTGTCTTTATAGCAGCATGATTTATAGTCCTTTGGGTATATACCCAGTAATGGGATGGCTGGGTCAAATGGTATTTCCAGTTCTACATCCCTGAGGAATCACCACACTGACTTCCACAATGGTTGAACTAGTTTACAGTCCCACCAACAGTGTAAAAGTGTTCCTATTTCTCCACATCCTCTCCAGCACCTGTTGTTTCCTGACTTTTTAATGATTGCCATTCTAACTGGTGTGGGATGGTATCTCATTGTGGTTTTGATTTGCATTTCTCTGATGGCCAGTGATGATGAGCATTTTTTCATGTGTTTTTTGGCTACATAAATGTCTTCTTTTGAGAAGTGTCTGTTCATATCCTTTGCCCACTTTTTGATGGGCCTGTTTGTTTTTTTCTTGTAAATTTGTTTTAGTTCATTGTAGATTCTGGATATTAGCCCTTTGTCACATGAGTAGGTTGCAAAAATTTCCTCCCACTCTGTAGGTTGCCTGTTCACTCTGATGGTAGTTTCTTTTGCTGTGCAGAAGCTCTTTAGTTTAATTAGATCCCATTTGTCAATTTTGGCTTTTGTTGCCATTGCTTTTGGTGTTTTAGACATGAAGTCCTTGCCCATGCCTATGTCCTGAATGGTAATGCCTAGGTTTTCTTCTAGGGTTTTTATGGTTTTAGGTCTAACATTTAAGTCTTTAATCCATCTTGAATTGATGTTTGTATAAGGTGTAAGGAAGGGATCCAGTTTCAGCTTTCTACATATGGCTAGCCAGTTTTCCCAGCACCATTTATTAAATAGGGAATCCTTTCCCCATTGCTTGTTTCTCTCAGGTTTGTCAAAGATCAGATAGTTGTAGATATGCGGTGTTATTTCTGAGGGCTCTGTTCTGTTCCATTGATCTATATCTCTGTTTTGGTACCAGTACCATGCTGTTTTGGTTACTGTAGCCTTGTAGTATAGTTTGAAGTCAGGTCGTGTGATGCCTCCAGCTTTGTTCTTTTGGCTTAGGATTGACTTGGCGATGCGGGCTCTTTTTTGGTTCCATATGAACTTTAAAGTAGTTTTTTCCAATTCTGTGAAGAAAGGCATTGGTAGCTTGATGGGGATGGCATTGAATCTGTAAATTACCTTGGACAGTATGGCCATTTTCACGATATTGATTCTTCCTACCCATGAGCATGGAATGTGCTTCCATTTGTTTGTATCCTCTTTTATTTCCTTGAGCAGTGGTTTGTAGCTCTCCTTGAAGAGGTCCTTCACATCCCTTGTAAGTTGGATTCCTAGGTATTTTATTCTCTTTGAAGCAATTGTGAATGGGAGTTCACTCATGATTTGGCTCTCTGTCTGTTGTTGGTGTATAAGAATGCTTGTGATTTTTGTACATTGATTTTGTATCCTGAAACTTTGCTGAAGTTGCTTATCAGCTTAAGGAGATTTTGGGCTGAGACAATGGGGTTTTCTAGATATACAATCATGTCATCTGCAAACAGGGACAATTTGACTTCCTCTTTACCTAATTGAATACCCTTTATTTCCTTCTCCTGCCTCATTGCCCTGGCCAGAACTTCCAACACTATGTTGAATAGGAATGGTGAGAGAGGGCATCCCTGTCTTGTGCCAGTTTTCAAAGGGAATGCTTCCAGTTTTTGCCCATTCAGTATGATATTGGCAGTGGGTTTGTCATAGATAGCTCTTATTATTTTGAAATACGTTCCATCAGTACCTAATTTATTGAGAGTTTTCAGCATGAAGGGTTGTTGAATTTTGTCAAAGGCTTTTTCTGCATCTACTGAGATAATCATGTGGTTTTTATCTTTGGCTCTGTTTATATGCTGGATTACATTTATTGATTTGCATATATTGAACCAGCCTTGCATCCCAGGGATGAAGCCCACTTGATCATGGTGGATAAGCTTCTTGATGTGCTGCTGGATTCAGTTTGCCAATATTTTATTGAGGATTTTTGCATCAATGTTCATCAAGGATATTGGTCTAAAATTCTCTTTTTTGTCTGTGTCTCTGCCCAGCTTTGGTATCAGAATGATGCTGGCCTCATAAAATGAGTTAGGGAGGATTCCCTCTTTTTCTATTGATTGGAATAGTTTCAGAAGGCATGGTACCAGTTCCTCCTTGTAACTCTGGTAGAATTCGGCTGTGAATCCATCTGGTCCTGGACTCTTTTTGGTTGGTAAGCTATTGATTATTGCCACAATTTCAGATCCTGTTATTGGTCTATTCAGAGATTCAACTTCTTCCTGGTTTAGTCTTGGGAGAGTGTATTTGTCGAGGAATTTATCCATTTCTTCTAGATTTTCTAGTTTATTTGCGTAGAGGTGTTTGTAGTATTCTCTGATGGTAGTTTGTATTTCTGTGGGATCGGTGGTGATATCCCCTTTATCATTTTTTATTGCATCTATTTGATTCTTCTCTCTTTTTTTCTTTATTAGTATTGCTAGTGGTCTATCAATTTTGTTGATCCTTTCAAAAAACCAGCTCCTGGATTCATTGATTTTTTGAAGGGTTTTTGTGTCTCTATTTCCTTCAGTTCTGCTCTGATTTTAATATTTCTTGCCTTCTGCTAGCTGTTGAATGTGTTTGCTCTTGCTTTTCTAGTTCTTTTAATTGTGATGTTAGGGTGTCAATTTTGGATCTTTCCCGCTTTCTCTTGTGGGCATTTAGTGCTATAAATTTCCCTCTACACACTGCTTTGAATGCGTCCCAGAGATTCTGGTATGTTGTGTCTTTGTTGTCGCTGGTTTCAAAGAACATCTTTATTTCTGCCTTCATTTTGTTATGTACCCAGTAGTCATTCAGGAGCAGGTTGTTCAGTTTCCATGTAGTTGAGTGGTTTTGAGTGAGATTCTTAATCCTGAGTTCTAGTTTGATTGCACTGTGGTCTGAGAGAGAGTTTGTTATAATTTCTGTTCTTTTACATTTGCTGAGGAGAGCTTTACTTCCAAGTATGTGGTCAATTTTGGAATAGGTGTGGTGTGGTGCTGAAAAAAATGTATATTCTGTTGATTTGGGATGGAGAGTTCTGTAGATGTCTATTAGGTCCACTTGGTGCAGAGCTGAGTTCAATTCCTGGGTATCCTTGTTAACTTTCTGTCTCATTGAGCTGTCTAGTGTTGACAGTGGGGTGTTAAAGTCTCCCATTAACTTTGTGTTCAATTCCTGGGTATCCTTGTTGACTTTCTACAAAGTCTTTTCTTCCCCAGACAGACAATTAAAACAAATTACTTTGCCAGGATTTCCAGAAAAAATAAAATTCACTTTATTTCAGAACAATAGCCATACAAAGAGTATGAACTAATGAAAAAGGCAAAAAAGAAAATGTACAATGCTAAGCCTAATAATTTCATTCAATCACAAGCTTTTTACATCTCCTGAATGAATAAGTACATGACAAATAGCAAATGTTCTTGTTCAACTGTATACTATAAATTTCATGTATTATTACATTGTCAATTATTTTTAACCATGTATATTCACAATATAGATATCCAGAAATAAATACATGACATAAATATGAATTAATAAAAAATTAGGCAATGTATCTAACACTAAGCTTGATAGAGCAGAGACTCAAAGATTTAATGCATGGTTTTTTAATATCTATGAAAAAATTGGGAGAAATCTAAAAATCTCAAATGGCAAAACAAAAAGATAGGTTACCAAAAGTATTAAATATTTCAAAAACCTGTCTGGGTTTTTAAATATTTAATAAATATTAATAAAATAAAATTAATTAAAATATTTAATAAATATTTTAAATATTATGGTGGCTCACACCTGTAATCCCAGCACTTTGGGAGGCCAAAGTGGGCAGATCACTTGAGGTCAGGAGTTGGAGATCAGCCTGGTCAATACGGTGAAACCCCGCCTCTACTAAAAATACAAAAAAATTAGCCAGGTGAGATGGCGGGCACCTGTAGTGCCAGCTACTCGGGAGGGAGAGGTGGGAGGATCACTTGAACCTGGGAGGCAGAGGTTGCAGTGAGCCAAGAATGCGCCACTGCACTCCAGCCTGGGCAACAGAGTGAGACTGTCTCAAAGAAATATGAATAAATAAAAATAAATATATTTTAAAAACCCCAATAACTGAGGGAGTATACCTAGAAAGAACACTTCAGGCTATACATCTCAGAGAAACAAAACAAAACAAACAAAACAAAACAAAACAAAACAAAACATAACATAACAGCCAAACACAGTTCCAAAGTAGGAGGAATAGCTATGTTGCAAAGTCAAGAATCCCTTCTTTACAGCAACGCAGGATGATATGTACACTGTCTATCCCAGGGGCCAGTCTGGGTGCAGGAGAAGAGAAGCAGGCAAGGCTCAACGACAAATGCTGAATGTAGGAAGTAGTCATATTAAGGCAGGGGCATGTATGAGAGACTTTGCCCTGCTAGCCATCTTTCTTTTGATTCAGAAGATACAGGCATACCTCCAAGATTTTGTGAGTTCAGCCCAGAATGAGATAGATTATTACAATAATTATTATAGCAGTCACCATTTTCAGTGTCTGCTCCCCTAGAGGCACTGTGCAGGGTGCTGTCATAAACATGGCATTTAATCTTTATAGTTGGTCACAATACTGTCAGAATGATACAGGCATACCTTGGAGATATTGCGGGTTCCGTTCCAGATCACCTCAACAAAGCTAATGTAGTAAAAAGGTGAGTCACACAGACTTGTTTCACAGTGTATATTAAAGCTCTGTTTACACCATAATGTAGCCTATTAAGTATGCAATAGCATTATGTCTAAAACAATGTACATATCCTAGTTGTAAAACATTGCTAAAAAAGGGTATTGAACATGTGATCGTTTAGAGAGTTGTAATCTTTTTGGATTACATTTTCTTCTTATATCTCCTCAGACGTGAATAAGTAAATGACAAATAGGAAACATTCTTGTTCAACAGTATACTAAAAATTTCATGTATTAATACATATATCAATTATTATTAACCATGTATATTCACAAATACACATATCCAGACATAAATATGGAGAGTGAAGGGTTTTACCTCGATGATTGTTGATGGCTGCTGACTAATCAAGGTGGTGGTTGCTGAAGGGTGTGACGGCTGTGGCAATTTCTTGAAAATAAGGCAACAATGACTTATGCCACATCAATTGACTCTTTCTTTCATGAAAGATTTCTTGAAGCATACACTGCTGTTTGAAAGCATTTTAGTAACAGTAGAAGTTCTTTCAAAATTGAAATCAATACTCTCCAACCTGCTGATGCTGTATCAACTCAGTATACGTTTTATTCTTAATTTTTTGTTGTCACTTCAACATTGCTCACAGCATCTTCACCAAGAATAGATTCCATCTCAAGAAACTGCTTTCTATGCTCATCCATAAGAAGCAACTCCTCATCGTTCAAGTTTTAATGCAAGATTGCAACAATTCAGTCACATCTTCAAGCTCTACTTCTAATTCTCTTGCTATTTCCACCACATCTGCAGTTACTTTCTCCACTGAAGTCTTTTTTTTTTTTTCAATATAAGAGGAGTCTTGCTCTGTTGCATAGGTTGAAGTGCAGTGGTGTGATCTCAGCTCACTGCAACCTCCGCTCCCAGGTTCAAGCAATTCTCCTGCCTCAGCCTTCTGAGTAGCTGGGATTACAGGTGGTTGCCAGCATGCCTGGCTAATTTTTGTATTTTCAGTAGAGATGGGATTTTGCCATGTTGACTAGGCTGGTCTCAAACTCCTGACCTCAGGTGATCCACCCACTTGGCCTCCCAAATTGCTGGGATTACAGGCATGAGCCACTGCACCTGGCCCCCTCTACTGAAGTCTTGAACCCCTGCAAGTAATCCATGAGGACTGGGATCAACTTCTTCCAAATTCCTATTGATTTGACATTTTAACCTCCTCCCATGAATCATGAATGTCCTTAATGGCATCTAGAATAATCCTTTCCAGAAGGTTTAAAATTTAGTCTGCCCAGTTCCATCAGAGGAATCATTATCTTTGGCAACTACGGCCTTACAAAATGTATTTCTTAAATATTAAGACCTGAAAGTCAAAATTACTCCTGGATACATGGGCTACAGAATGGATGCTGTGTTACCAGGCACGAAAACAACATTCATCTTGTATATCTACAATAGAGCTCTTGGGTGACCAGGTCCATTGTCAATGAGCAATAATATTTTGAAAGGAATCTTTTTTCTCAGCAGTAGGTCTCAATGGTAGGCTTAAAATATTCAGCAAACCTTGCTACAAAGAGATGTACTGTCATCCAGGCTTTGTTATTCTCCTTATAGAACACAGGCAGAGTAGATTTAGGATAAATCTGAAAGGCTCTAGGATATTCAGATGGTCAATAAGCACTGGCTCCACCTTAAAGTCACCAGCTGCATTAACCCCTAACAAGAAAACCTATCTTTTGAAGTTTTTAAGCCAGGCATTGACTTCTCTCTAATTATGAAAGTTTTAGATGGTATTTTCATCCAATAGAAGCCTGTTTCATCTACATTCAAAATCTGTTGTTTAGTGTAGTCACTTTTATCAATGATCTTAGCTAGATCTTCTGAGTAACCTGCTGCAGCTTCTACATCAGCACCTGCTGCTTCACCTTGCACATTTATGTTATGACAATGGCATTTTTCCTTAATCCTCACGAACCAACCTCTTTAGCTTCACATTTTTCTTCTGCAGGTTTCTCACCTCTCAGCCTTCATAAAACTGAAAAGAGTTAGGGCCTTGCTCTGGAATTAGGCTTTGGTATACGGGAATGTTGTGACTGGTTTGATACTCTATCCACACCACTGAAACTTTCTCCACATCTGCAATAAGACTGTTTCGCTTTCTTATCTCTCATTTGTATACTGGAGGAGTACATTTAATTTCCCTCAAGAACTTTTCCTTTGCAATCCACAACTTGGGCTAACTGTCTGGCACAGGAGGCCTAGCTTTTAGCCTATATCCACTTCGACCTGCCTTCCTCACTAAGCATGATCATTTCTAGCTTTTGATTTAAAGTGAGAGATGTATGATCTTTCCTTCTACTTGAACACTTACAGCCCACTGTAGGGTTATTAACTGACCTAATTTCAATATTGTTTTCTCTTAGGGAATACAGAGGCCTGTGGAGAGGGAAAGAGAGGAAGAGCCAGTCGGTGGAGCAGTTAGAACACACATAATATTTATCCATTAGGTTCACCATCTTATATGAATTGGTATCATTCATGGTACCCCAAAACAATTATAATAGTAAACTCAAAGATCACTAATTACTGATCACCATAATGGATAATGAAATAGTTTGAAATATTGAGAATTACTAAAATATGACACAGAGACACAAACTTAACACATACTGTTGGAAAAATGGTTCCAAAAGACATGCTTAATGCAGGAATACCACAAACCTTCAACTTGTAAAAACCACAATATATGCAAAGCACAATAAAGCAAATTATAATAAAACAAAGTATGCTATATAATCAAATATAGCATACTATATTTGATTATACTGTATAGCATATATATTTGATTATACTATATAGCATACTATATTTGAATACTCTATATAGCATAATTTGTAAAAACCACAATATATGCAAAGCACAATTTGTAAAAACCACAATTTATGCAAAGCACAATATATGCAAAGCACAATTTGTAAAAACCACAATATATGCAAAGCACAATAAAGCAAATTATAATAAAACAAACTATGCTATATAATCAAATATACCATACCATATTTGATTATACTATATAGCATATATATTTTATTATACTATATAGCATACTATATCTGATTATACTATATAGCATAATAAAACAAAGTATGCTATATAATCAAAAGAAATCAATTACATACAAAAATAGTGTCATATCAAAAGAAATCAATTACACACAAAAACAGTGTCATAAGGAGAATAGGTGTTAGTCTATAACATTGCTCTAGCCCATACTGTTTGCAAGATGACCTTTTGCAAACAGTATGATCAGGAAAAAATGTTTCTCATTGAATGATGAGCAGTCATTCTTAAAAAAGGAATTCTACAAATAAAATGAAGGAAAGAAAAAGGAAAATCAAATGGAAACACATAAGAAAAACAGTTATGAAGCAGATGAAAATTGTAGTCAAATATGTTCTCACTCATAGGTGGGAACTGAACAATGAGAACACACGGACACAGGAAGGGGAACATCACACTCGGGACTGTTGTGGGGTGGGGGGAGGGGGGAGGGATAGCATTAGGAGATATACCTAATGCTAAATGACGAGTTAATGGGTGCAGCACACCAGCATGGCACATGTATACATATGTAACTAACCTGCACATTGTACACATGTACCCTAAAACTTAAAGTATAATAATAATAAAATAAAATAAAAATAAGAAAATTAGTCAAATATGTTGCCACAAATATAAACTTATAGAAGCAATCACCTCTATAACACAGAAAACATAAAGAGGAGATGCAGGAGCTCAGGGGAGCTATGGTCAAAAAGATGAAGAAATAAAATGTGAACTTACAGGTCAGAGAAATAAAAAAAATACATAAACAAACAAAACTGAAATGAAGGCCAAATGGAAGCAGAAGAGAGAACAGGTACTACTAAAATAGGAAAGTACACACAGGATAGGATTGAAAAGGAAATTTTCAAAAAGAATTTAAACAAAAAAAAGGGTTTTGGAGAAAAAAATAAATTAAGAATGCAAAAGAGAAAAAAACAAGTGATATAAATAGGCCAAGACAAATCAACAAATATAAGCATATTTGATGTCTTCGAAGAAGCAAGCCAAAATGAAAAAAGTAAAAAACTGTTCTCAGTGTAATTCAAGAGAAGTTTCCAGAAATAGAAGAAAAATGTAAACTAGAAACTAAAAGAATATGGCACGTCCAAGAAAAAGAGAAACACAAAGGTCAATGCCAAGACATATTCTAGTACTGGACTGTAAAAAATGGGTAGTGAGGTAAAAAATTGATCACTTCTAAGTAGAAAAAAATCCAGTGAGTCCTCAGACTAGTCTGTAGCAAACAGTGAGCACTGCCTACAAAATCAGCCAGGAAATAAAGTGGGCCTGAGGAATTTCTTACCCCACAGATGTGTAATTATAAAGTGAGTGAAAGGATGCTTTTAGAATACGAGAGAAAATATTTACAAAATGTCTATCTGATGAGAAATTAATAGCCAGAATATATAAGAAAACTCTATAGCAAAAAAAAAGAAATATTCCAATTAAAAAATGGACAAAAGATCTCAACACACAATTCTCAAGGAAGATATATAAAATGCCAACAGGTATATTAAAAATGCTCCACATCACTAATCATCAGAGAAATGCAAATCAAAACCACAATGAGATATCATCTCACCCCAGTTAAAACTGCTTTTATCAAAAAAAATGGGAATAAGGGATGTTAGTAAAGATGTAGAGAAAGAGGAATCCTTGCACACTGTTGGTAGGAATGTAAATCAGTACAGCTGCCATGGAAACCAATATGGAGATTCCTCAAGAAACTAAAAATAGAAATACCAATGATCCAGCAATTCCACTACTGGGTATATATCCAAAAGAAGAGAAATCAAGAGATATCTGCACTCTTATGTTTACTGTAGCAATGTACTCAATAGCCAAAATGTGTAATCAACTTAAATGCCCACGAGTAGATAAATGGAAAAAGAAAATGTGATATATATATATACACAATGAATATTATTCAGCCATAAACAAGAATAAAATCCTCTCATCTGCAGCAACATGGATGGAACTGGAGGTCATGATGTTAAGTGAAATAAGCCAAGCACAGAAAGACAAATATCACATGTTCGCACTCATATGTGGGAGCTCAAAAAGTGAATCTCACAAAGGTACAGAGTACCTTAGTGGCTACTAGTGGTTGGGAAGGGTAGTGGGGAGGGGAGGATGAAGAGGTTGATTAATGGGTACAAATATACAGTTAGATAGAAGAAATAATACCTAATGTTTGGTAGATCAGTAGGGTGACTATAGTTAGCATTAATCTATTGTACATTTCAAAATAACTTCAACCAAAGGACACCGTACAGAAACAAAAGGGACCGAGGGAAGCAATGAAAATACTTCACTATTTAAATAATACTTAACTATTTAAATAATCTGGTTTACAGATGAGAACATAAGTTATAGATAATCGCAACACAGGAATTACATACCTAACAGAAGGTAAAAAGGAAACAAAGGCAAAGTTTAAAGTTGGTAAAGAAATAATGTTAAGTATTTTTTTTAATTAATTTATTTTTTTTGAGACAGAGTCTTGCTCTATCACCCAGGCTGGAATGCAGCGGCACAATCTTGGCTCACTGCAACCTCCACCTCCCGGGTTCATGCGATTCTCCTGCCTCAGCCTCCCGAGTAGCTGGGATTACAGTAATGTGCCACTACGCCTGGCTAATTTTTTGTTTTTTTGTTTTTTTTGAGATATAGTGTCACTCTGTTGCCCAGGCTGGAGTGCAGTGGTGCAATCTCAGCTCACTGCAACCTCCACCTCCCTGGTTCAAGCAATTCCCCTGCCTCAGTGTCCCAAGTAGCTGGGATTACAGGTGCATGCCACCAGGCCCGGGTAATTATTTTTGTATTTTTAGTAGAGATGGGGTTTCACTGTGTTAGCCAGGATGGTCTTGATCTCCTGACCTTGTGATCTGCCCGCCTCAGCCTCACAAAGCGCTGGGATTACAGGTGTGAGCCACCACGCCCAGCCACGTGAGTATTTTTAGAAATGAAAAGTGTAAGTATTATTAAAGATATAAAGGTGAACATCAAAAAAATAACCAATTGATATCATGCTCAGAAAGGACAGAGAGGGAGAAAAAGGCAATATACCAATGTCACTGCATATAACTGGGAATAAGAAAATAATACGTAATAAAATAGAGAACAGAGTATATTACACAAAACATTAGTTATAAAGATAACCAATGGATTCCAAACCAAACCTTTAAATTACTAATGGTTTATACTAAACGAAAACAGGAAAACATGGATTATATAATGACATATTTAGTGGATCATAGAATGATCATATAATAACATATTTTTAGGCAACAGAAACCATAACAAATACTATGATAATTGCATAAAGACTAAATATAACTCTAATATCAATGAATGAAAGTGAGTTTAACACTGTTGCTTAAAAGACAAACTGAGTAACAAAGTGAAACCTAACCTTGTAACATAAAAATTTATCTAAAGGTTTCAAAAACGTTGAAAATAAAAAGATGGTTAAAGGCATGCTAGGAAAGCATGGACAGAATGAAATAGTTGTTGGGATACTAATTACAGATCACATTCAGAGGACGAAAGGAAAGAACTAAGTGATTTTATAATAAAGAAATTTTATAATGATAAAGAGTATAATCCAGAATGAATGAAGACTTAACTGTAAGGTTTTTGCTCCCAGTACTGTGGTGTTTTAGATATTCTAAAAATCCCTCCTTTTGCAAACACCTAGAAATGCTAAATTAGGTAAAACATTATCTTTTAAAATGTAGCACCAGTCTGAAGAAAAAGTAAAGGTAATTTACAATGGTCAATGAAAATTTACAAAGAGAAAGTCAAACATACAGTGATGAGTGATAAAAACACATGCTACATTGAAGGTGTCTACAGAAGCCACCAACAAAGAACCTTAGGACTGAAGAACCATGCAGAGCAACAAGAATAAGGCCCTAGACCTAAAAGAAATAGATAGTGGAAATAAGAGTCCTAAATAAAGCTTCAGCCTAAGAAAGCTGGAGATTCAATGAAAATGGAAGAAGGGTGACAATAGAAAAAGAGATCCAGTGGCAAAAGGAAACAAACAGGAAATAGATTTAGACATATGTGGTCAATCAATTTTTCACTAAAGTGCCAAGGTAATTTATGGGAATGATAGATTTTTCTACAAATGGTGCTGAAATAACTAGATATTGGTATGAAGGAAAACAGAACCTAGAACTCTTACCTCACCCCGTATTTAAAAATTGAGATGATATCAAATATATACATATATATATCAAAATAGAAAAAGGAAAACTATAAAACTTCCCGAAGAAAACAGAAGACGATTTTCTAATCTTCAGGTAGGAAATGACTTGTTCAAATATAAAAAGCACTAACTATAAAAGGAAAACTTGATGAAGTTAATTTTATTAAAGTTAAAATTTTCTGTTCATTAGAATACTATACTACAAGGAAAATCAAAAAGAGGCTACAGACTAGGGAAAATATTCACAAGATACATATCTGGCAAAAGTCTTATATCTAGAATATAAAAAGAACTTCCAATAAATAATAAAAAGGCAACCCAATTAAAACAAGGGCAAAACATTTCAGTACTTTACAATATACCTATTATATGTTGTATATAACATATATAACTATATAAGGATGATCAGTAAGTACAGGGAAACATGTTCAACATTATTCAGAAAGTACAAAGTAAAACATAATAAGCTACGTCTCAAATAGTCATTCATTTTGAATGCCTAAAATAAAAAAGGCTAACAACATCAAATGTTGACAGAGATGTGGATCATCTAGAACTCTCATATATTGTTGACTAATGGGGAAAAGTTGGACAGTTTTTAAATAAAGTTAAAGCAGACTCCCACCCAAAGAGCTAACGAGAGAACTGAAAACATGTCCATAGATGGACTCATCTAAGAATGTTAAGACTATCTTTATTCATAAGAGCCCTAAACCAGAGCCAACCCAAACGTCCATCACCAAGTAAATGAACAAAATAATTGTGACATATTCAGAGGTAAAACAACATAGATGAAATTGCTAAAACATTATGTTGAGTGAGAGAAGATCCACATAAACTGCATGATTCTGTTTGTAGCATGTTCCAAAACAGAGAAAACTAAGATACCATACAGTAAGAAATTCATGAGTCCATCTGAAGGATGGATGGATGGGAAGATGAATGGATGGATAGAAATAGAAAGGAGGGAGGAAGGGAGGAAGGGAGGGAGAGAGGGAAGGAAGGAAGGAAGGGAGGAAGGGAGGGAGGGAGGGAGGGAGGGAGGGCGCGGTGGCTCACGCCTGTATCAGAAGAATGGCATGAACCCGAGAGGCGGAGCTTGCAGTGAGCTGAGATCGCGCCACTGCACTCCAGCCTGGGTGACAGAGCAAGACTCCATCTCAAAAAAAAAAAAGAAAAGAAAAAAGAAGGAAGGAAGGAAGGAAAATAAAGGAAAGAAAGAAAGGAAGGAAAGGAGAGGAGAGGAAAGGAGCAGAAGGGGGGCTCTTCTTTACAATAAAATGCCAATTAATAAATTATTTTACAGCCATCATGACAAAATTTGATTTGAACAGGAATCATCTATGTATGCTAAATCCAAGAGAGGGAAAATCAGAGAAGGAGCAGCATATTTGCATGGTCATAATATCTCATGTTAATTGTTACATACTAAACAACTGTGAGAAGCAAAAATAGTAACTATACAGTGAAACTGGACCAAACTTTGGCCAGGAACTTGGCCTTGGGGCTAAGAGGCTCAAAATAATACCCTGGGAAGAATATGACCTCAATCTCACTATGTACTGATGCAGGAAAGATTGCATAATCTAAATCTCATTGTGATGAAACATTATAAAAATAAGTTGAGGCCAGTGTCATGAAAGGGTAAGGAAGTGTCCCACATTAAAGGAAACAAAAAGATATCATTAAATGCAGTAAGTGATCCTGGATTAGATTTTCATATTGAACAAAAAACATGCTATAAAAGACAGTATTGGGACAATTGACAAAATATATTAAAGTATTGTATAATAGTTAAATTCCAGCCATGTGCAATGGCTCATGCCTGTAATCCTAGCACTTTGGGAGGCCAAAGCAGGAAGATCATATGGGGCCAGGAGTTCAATAGCAGCCTGTACAACACAGCGGAACTCTGTCTCTATAAAAAAATACACTGGGCACAGTGGTGTGCACCTGTAATACTAGCAACTTGGGAGGGTGAGGTCAGAGGATCACTTAGGGCTGTGAATACGAGGTTACAGTGAGCTATGATTGTTCCACTGCACTCCAGCCTATGTGACAGAGTGAGATCGTGTTTCTAAAAAAACAAAACTAAGAATAAAAAAAATAAAAAGTTAAATTATTAAATTTGGTAACTGTGCTGTGTCTATGTAAGAGAATGTCTTTATTTTTAAAAAACACATACTATATTATAGTATTGCATATTATTCTTATTTTTAAAGCAAGTTTATTAGGAAAGTAAAGGAGTAAAAGAATGGCTACTCCAAAGGCAGAGCAGCCAGTTTCGCAGATTAAAGGAGCATAATGTATGCAACCTACTCTCAAATGGTTTATAAAAACATGAATGCGAGCATAGGTGTATATATGTGTATGTTGTGTTTGTGTAGAGAGAAAGAATAATAAAGTAAATGTGGCAAAATGTTAAAAATATGTGACTCTAGGTAAAACATACATAAAAGTTATTCTATATTTTTGTGACTTTTCTGTACATTTGAAATTACTTCAAAAAGTTGAAAAAAATACAGCACCAAGTAACTATAAAAAATATACTTTAGTGACAGAAGTCAGATCAGTGATTTTAATTTAGGAAGATGGGGTTGTTTAGAAAGGGGCCTACTCTGAGTGATGGTAATGTTTTATATCTTGACTGAGGTTTCTGAAAACACAGGTGTATTCAGTGTATCAGAATCTACAAAACTGTGCACCTCAAATCTATATATTTTATTAAATTAAATTATACTTAATTTTTTAAGCTAACAAGGAAATTTAAAGCTTGGCAAGAGATGAAAATTAATGATCAAAATTCATAATAGTAAGCCTACCTAAAAATGAACTTGAGGTTTGAATTTGTATTACCTGTGTGACCTTGGAAACTGCAAGCCAAGAATCTAATTTTGCAAATCCTCCATTGAAGAATTTACTCATTTACATCTCTCAAAATTTCCAAAGACTGGCCAGGCGTGGTGGCTCATGCCTATAATCCCACCACTTTGGGAGGCCAAGGCGGGTGGATCACCTGAGATCAGGAGTTTGAGACCAGCCTAGCCAACATGGTGAAACTCCATCTCTACTAAAAATACAAAACATTAGCCAGGCATGGTGGCGTGTGACTGTAATCCCAGCTACTCGGAAGGCTGAGGCAGGACAATCACTTGAACACAGGAGGCAGAGGTTGCAGTGAGCCAAGATGGCGCCACTGTACTCCAGCCTGGGCAACAAGAGCAAAACTCCATCTTAAAAAAAAAAAAAAAAAAAAAAATCCGCAGATTAAGATTATTTATTAAAACAAAATTTAAGACATCTGCAAATACACTGGGAAATAAACCATCACATAAAACAATAAAAGGCAAAATTAACCTCTAAAGGACTTCAAATATGCAAATAAGTATGACTTACATAAATATGTTCTAAATATTTACAGAAATACGACACAGAACCAAAACATTGCAAAAAACAAGACACTACCAACATAAGCAGGCAGAGCTGAACTCGATATTCTAGGAGTTAAAAATATACTTTCTGAAATTAAGAACAGAAAGTTAAATGTCCCTGTTCTCCAATTTCAAGAAAGGAAAGGACTAACTGTTCTCTGGTAGTCAGCTAATCCCTAAACCATACACAGAAATTTCAGACAGTCCTTAAACACTCCTGTTTTTGAAAGTCTTCAGGCTTCCGAAGCCCAATGCAATACCAACTCTTTGCTTTGTTTAGAAAGTCATGGCTAAGAAGCACAGTTCTCCCTTGCTTATCAAGAAAGAAATTGAGTGGTTTCTCATTTCAAGTATATTGAGTGATGGTCTCATCCTTAAGAGAATCCAATAAATTAATTAACAGCAAAAGATAAAATCAGTAAGCTTGAATATGGCTAAATACAAAATATCAAAACTGCAGCACACACAAAAAAAGATAAGAGATATACAGGACACCGAAAGAGCAATTAAGTAAATGTAAAAATAATTCATATTCATGGAATGAAATACTCTGTATTATAAATATATAAATTCTCCCCAAACTGATCTATAGATGCAGTAAAACTCCATTCACAAATCCAGCACATTTTTTAATGAAAATTGATAAATGACTTCTACAATTTATATGTAATGCAGAGTCAATAATAGCTGAGACAATTTTGAAAAAGAGTAAGGCTGAAAGATTTATACTGCCTGATACCAGAATATTTATTATAAAGCTACAGTAAGAAGTATTAAGAAGTATGGTACTGACACAAAGATGGCAAACAGAGAAACAAAACAAAGAATCTACAACTGCACTATTCCATATGGCAGGCACTAAACATGTAACTATTTAAATTTGAATTAATTAAAATTAGTAAAATTAAAAATTCAATCATTAGTTGCACTAGCCACACTTCAAGTACTCAATAGCCATCTGCAGTGAATAGCTACTGAATTAAACAGTATACATAAAGAATATTTCCATCACAGCGGAAAGTTCCATTAGACAGCACTTATCTAGAAAGGTATACACATAAAATTACTTGATTTATGACAAAAGTAACATTACAATGCAGTAGGAAAAAGTCTTTTCAATAAATTGTGCTGGATCAAGTAGACATTCATATGTAAAAATAAATTTAAAAATAAGTAAGTGAGGCTGAGCGCGGTGGCTCACACTTATCATCCCAGTACTTTGGGAGGCCAAGGCGGACAGATCAACGGAGGTCAGGAGTTCGAGATGAGCCAGGCCAACATGGTAAAACCTTGTCTCTACTAAAAATACAAAAATTAGCTGGGCATGGTGGTGTGCACCTGTAGTCCCAGCTACTCAGGAGGCTGAGGCAGGAGAATCGCTGGAACCCAGAAGGCAGAGGTTGCAGTGAGCTGAGATGCTGCCACTGTACTCCAGCCTGGGCAACAGCGAGACTCTGTCTCTAAAAAATAATAAATAAATAAATAAATAAATAAATAATCAATCCTGATGTCTACTTCATACCATATACACAAAACAATTCCAAGTAGATTGTAAATCAAATTAGTGTAAAAATTAAAACAATAAAGCTTTTAGAGGAAAACACAGGAAATCTCTTCATGACTTTGTAGTATGTTGCGGGAAGTCAGGGATCCCGAACGGAGGGACCAACTGAAGCCATGGCAGAAGAACATAAATTGTGAAGATTTCATGGACATTTATTAGTTCCCCAAATTAATACTTTTATAATTTCTTATACCTGTCTTTACTGCAATCTCTGAACATAAATTGTGAAGATTTCATGGACACTTATCACTTCCCCAATCAATACTCTTGTGATGCCTGTCTTTACTTTAATCTCTTAAGCCCGTCATCTTCGTAAGCTGAGGATGAATGTCACTTCAGGACCCTGTGATGATTGCGTTAACTGCACAAATTGTTTAAACAATATGAAATGTGGGCACCTTGAAAAAAGAACAGGATAACAGCGATGTTCAGGGAACAAGGGAGATAACCATTAAGTCTGGCTGCCTGAGAGCCGGGGCCATATCTCTCTTCTTTCAAAAGCAAACAGGAGAAATTTTGCTGAATTCTTTTTCTCAGCAAGGAACATCCCTGAGAAAGAGAATGTGTTCCCAAGGGAAGGTCTCTAAAATGGCCGCTTTGGGAACATCTATCTTTTTACGGTTGTAGATAAGGGATGAAATAAGCCCTGGTCTCCCGTAGCGCTCCCAGGCTTATTAGGACGAGGAAATTCCCACCTAATAAATTTTGGTCAGACTGGTTGTCTTCTCTCAAACCCTGTCTCCTGATAAGATGTTATCAATGACAATGCGTGCCTGAAACTTCATTAGCAATTTTAATTTCGCCCCATTCCTGTGATCTCGCCCTGCCTCCATTTGCCTTATGATATTTTACCTTGTGAAGCATAGGATCTCTGTGACCCACACCCTATTTGTACACTCCCTCCCCTTTTGAAAATCATTAATAAAAACTTGCTGGTTTTGCAGCTTGGGGGGCATCATAGAACCTGCCAACATTTGATGTCTCCCCTGGACATCCAGCTTTAAAATTTCTCTCTTTTGTACTCTTTCCCTTTATTTCTCAGGTCAGCCGACACTTAGGGAAAATAGAAAAGGACCCATGTTGAATACTGGGGGCTGATTTCCCCAAACAGTAGTAGACAAAGATTTTTAAAATTTGATGAAAGAAGTGGCAGCCATAGAATGAATGCGGATAAAGATTATGTAAGATGACATTAAAATTGAGAATCTCTGCTTATCAGAAGACATCACTAAGACAAGGAAAAGGCAAAACACAACCTGAGAAAATTTACTTGCAATAAATATACCTGATAAAAGACTCATATCCAGAATATACATATGACAAAAGGACTCCTACAAAACAATAAGAAAAAGGCAAATAGACAATCCAGAAGAAAAACAGATAAGACATGAACAGGCATTTAACAAAAGATGTCCAAATGACTAATAAGCATATGACAAGGTATTAAATTTTACTTATCATCAGAGAAATGTAAATAAAAACCTCAATGTACATCACTATATACCTACCAGAATATCTAAAATGAAAATAAAGATAGGCAAAATGAAGTGTTGATGAGGATGAGATATAAGTGGAACTCTTAAACACTGTTGATACAAGTAAAGATTGGTGAAATTACATTGGAAAATGTTTAGCAGTGGTATGGGTTGTATTATGTATCACCCAAATTCATATGTTGAAGTTCAAACCCCCAGTACCTCAGAATGTGACCTTATTTGGAAATATGGTCACTGCAGACATAATTACTTAAGATGAAGTCATTAGGGTATCACCAATGTAACCAATATGACTAGTGTCCATATAAAAAAGGCAAATTTGGACCCAGAGACATAAACAGAGGGAAGACAATGTGAATAGAAATAGGAAGAAAACAGTAGCCTACAAGTCAAGAAAGAGAGCCCTGGAAAAGACAATTCCTTCACAGCTCTCAAGAGGAACAAACCCTGCCCACACCTTAATTTTGGACTGCTAGCCTCCAAAACTGTGGGAAAATAAATTTCTGTTGTTTAAGCCACCCAGTTGCAGTATGCTTTTATGATAGTCCTAGCAAACTAATATAGGCATTATCTACTAAAGTGGAAAACATGCACAACCTATGACCTAACAATTCTTCTTGGTAGATATACATCAGAAATGTGTATATATGTTCACCAAAAGATCTGTATAAGAACATTCATATCATTACTATTCTATGAGCCCCAAACTAGAAATAACCCAAATGCTCCATAGTAGAATGAATAAATTATGGTATATTCACATGATGGGATTTTACATGGCAATGAGAATGAACGAACCACAACCGCATACAAAAACATAGATTGAACTCACAATAATGTTGAGAAAAACAAGATACAAAAGAATATACAATTACAATAATATAGTTGAACAGGCAAAAGCAATCTATAATGTTAGAAGTCAGGATAGTGGTTACTTTTCAAGAAAAAGGAGGTAGTAATGATTGGGAAGGGGCAAGAGGGAGGTTTCTGTGATGCTGGCAATGTTCTATTTCTCGATCTTGGTGATGCTATACTGTGAAAATTCTTCAAGCTATACATTCATAATCTGTGTACCTTTGTCCATGTAAATTACATATCAGTAAAAAAAAAAAAAAAGTACTTTAAAAAACTGAACAGGTTGGTTAAACAGCAGATTAGACCAGCCGGTTGTGAATTCTATGAGAGAACTTGAAAACAGTCATAATGTAGCACAGACAGAGAAAATATAAGACACATTAATAGAAGCATAGGATGAAGTAAAAAGGTCAAGTATAAATCTAACTGGAATTGCAGCAGACAAAACAAATGGGGGAGAAGCAATATTTGAAGAGGGAATAGCTGAGAATTTCCTAGAATCAACAGACACAAATTCCAGATTTAAAACGCACAATAATCCTAAACAGGATAAATAAAAAGAAAACCATACTGAATAGAGTATAGTGAAACTGCAGAACTCCAAAGACAAAGAGAAAATCTTCAAGTCAGATGATGCACAAAGGAACAAAAATTAGACTGATTTTTTTTTGTTTTGAAAAATTTCAAACTCATAGAAAAGCTAAAAAGAATAATTCAATGAGTGTACCCCACAGATTATGCCACTCACCAATGAAGACACCCACCAGAATATACTACTCACTAAATTCACACTGTTAACATTTTGGCTCATCCACTCAAAATGTTTCTGAACATAAGTCCTTCCCTTTTGGGAAAATGTAGAAAGTATAGCACTAACAATAGCACTATTATTCTTTGTCTGATGCACTTACCAGAAACAAGAACATTCTTCTATTCAATGACAACACCATTACCTCATCTAAGATAATCAACATTAATCCAATAACACCATCTAAAGAGAGTCCTGATGAAATTTTCCCAGTGATCTTAAAAGCGTTCCCTAAAGCTTTTCTTTTTGCTGATCCAGGATCTAATCAAGGCTCGTGCATTACTTTCAGATGGTATAGTTATTAGGTCTCTCTCAATTTAGAGACTTTCCTTGATACGCTACTTCCTTTGATTTTTGATGACACTGAATCCTTTGAAGAGTCCAGGTCAGTTGTCTTGAAAAAATGTTCTACATTCTGGATTAGTTGGACTGTTTCGCCATGATTCCTAGATCAAATGTTTCCAGTAAGAACACCACATAAGGTAATGTTATGTCTCTCCCGTGCACCACATTATGCATGGCTGTCCCACTATTAGCAATACCAAGCTCGGCCATTTTGTAATTTTTCCCTTTGTAATAAATAAGTCATCTGTAAGGTGATATTTTGAGACTCAAGGGTATTATCAATGACAATTATGGGAGCCAGAAGACAGGAGGATACCACCTTCAAAGTGCTAAGAAAAAAATAACTATTAAAGCAGACCTATATTGTCAATGAAAATATTACTGAAGAATGAACTCAACATAAAATATATCCTTAAATTATTTTTAAATCATGAAATTATTATTTCATGGTCAAGTAAACAAAAAACTTGATGGGAAACATTGCCAAGTTTCCATTTGCCAAAAAACATAATAAAAAATTTCAACTACTAACATCATGCTTTCAGAAAAGAAAGGACAATTCTAAGCTTCCAAAAAAGAAGACTTAAGCTCAAAATAAATGAAAGTTCTCTAAAATGAAGGAATTTTGCTTTATGAACAGCACACTTTTTATTTTCTCATTTTGCTACATGTATCCATATTTTGTTAGGACTGGTTAACAGTCCAGGGACAAGTGTTTGGAAATTACTAAGTCTAGCTACGAAAAAGGGAAAAGGCATTTTATTTCACCATTATGAAGAACTCGGGCTTCTTTTTTAACCACAGTAATTAGGATTATAAAATCCATTTTATAGTTAACGAATCTGAAGTATGAATTGTTAAAGAAGCATGCACAGCATCACAGAGATAGTAAGTGGCTCCGATTTCAACCAAGTCTAAACCTAAAGCGTACATTCTTTCTACTCCGCCATAGTGAGAAGCCCAACCACCCAAGTATGAAATACCTAAAGGAGTTAAAGGCTGTCAAATGGCAGTTTAAAATGTCATTTGTGACTGAATCTTCAGGAATCTGAGGACCATTAACACTGTGAATATGGAAGAGTACAACTTTTCTAACTCCATAAAAGCAATGGAAATCTACAGAAGTGATGTCTAGGCTGGAAAAACTGAGAAGATGCAGGTGTAAGGTGAAAAACACCAGATATATAACCTTAAGTGTCAACTAACAGCTATAAATACAAATGTGTACAATAGACACAAACTACTAATACATGAATCTCACTAAGATTACAAAAATTTTAAGAAGTTTTTCATAAACAGCACATATTACTGGATTCCATTTATATAAACCATTAAAAACAGGCAAAATACAAAACATCAGATCAATGTGAGAGTGGGGACTGACTGAGAAAGGGAATGAAGTAACTTTCTAGGATGATGGGTTTGGGTTATAAGAGTATATGCATTTGTCAAGGTTTGTACATTTCATTAATTAAATCTCAACAGAAAAAAAAGTCTGTAAACAAATACGAATTCTGGTTAATCATACATATATTTAAGTATATATGGGAAAGTATAATGATGTCTGCAATTTACTTTGAAATGAATGAAAATAATAAAAGGGACTGATGGGACAGAAGGATAGAAGGATGGATTCATAGATAAATACGTGATAGACCAAGCATGGCAAAATGTTAATAATAAACTGTGGGTGTTGCCTCTACCAAGCATTTACTCTAACATTCTTTCAACTTTGTTGTATGTTTTTTAAATTGTTCATAATAAAATGTTGAAGAGAAAGTATATGATATATGTGACTGTGGAACTAAGACAATGTTATCCTTAAAAATACAGAAAACCATATAATGGCCCAATTTGATGGAAGAGATCATATAACTATCACAAAGTTTGAAAAAAGTAAAGAAATACAGACAGTAGTATAAGGTACTCATAAGACACACCCAGAAGTTGCTAAATCTAAGGTGGAAAATAAAAAGAATAAGAATACAATGGATGGGTGCAGTGGCTCATGCCTGTAATCCCAGCACTTTGGGAGGCAAGGCAGAAGGATCACTTGAGCCCAGGAGTTCAAGACCAGCCTGGGCAACATGGTAAAAACCCATCCCTAAAAAAAAACACAACAAAAACAAAAATTACCCGGGTGTGGTGGTGTGCACCCTGTAGTCCCAGCTATTCAGGAGGCTGATGTGGCAAGATTGCTTAAAACCAAGAGACAGAGGTTGCAGTGAGCCAAGATCGTACCACTACACTCCAGCCTGGGTGAAAGGGCAGAGTCTATTAAAAAAAAAAAAAAATCTTTCTGGTAATAGACAAAAAAACAAAAAACGATGGAAATAAGTTGAATTAGTTTCATGTGAAAGCAATACATTCTAGAAAACCGTCAATATATGAGTTTCTGAGAGTATCTGATAACTGAAATAATTAAGATAACTGAACATACTTTCTCTTAAGAAATCACAATTGGTTCAATATATTTCAACATGAAGTATCAGTCAACCATAGTAAATGGATAAAGCTAACTTGGTCACAATCAATTCTACTAAAGAAAGACTGTGAATACACGAAAAGAATAGTTTGAACAGAACTTTGTTTTTAATACACTTGCCAGGAATTTAACATTTTTAGCATGTCTTAAAAGAACTTTACCTGCCATTTCTTTTGAGGGCAAAAATGATGCCATCTTTCTGGAATGGAAGTAGCTTTGCTCTTAGTCTGTCAGGCAAAAAATCCAGCAGTTTATCAGATTCATTTGTCACACAAGAAATGTGAGGTGTAAGAGACTTTTTTATGTTATGAACCCTAGGCATGATGATCCTAAAAACAAAGAAACAACAAAAAAGGGAGGGGTATAAGAAATAGATATTACTAAGTATGTTACAGAATCACATATAAATAATATTAAAGTACTTATAAATAGCTTTGACATACCATTTATATAAACTAAATCATATTCTCACAGTAAGTTACTAAGAAAATTCAAAGCACTGAGTTTGAAAGCAATTACTTAATGCACTCTCTAGGAACTCAGCATGCACTATTTCATTTTGAGCCATAATACCATATACCATACACCAGTTTAACGCCACAAATTTATTACTAAAAAATTATAAATAAACTAGATTTTTCACAAATCGAATAATTTTTAAAATAAGGGATGAATCTGCTAGAGAAAGATGAATCCTTTAATAATTCATCCTTTTATGGATCCACATTTTCATATCACACCAGATTTTCTAAGAGTGAGGTAAAGCTGCATTTAAAAAAATTATAAAATACAAAGACATTAACTCCAAAATCAAATTTATACTAATTAAATTAATGTAATATTATTAAATTGTTTAAATATTAAAATTAATTCTTTTTAATTAGCTGAATCCACAGTATAGCACTTTGCCTGATTAACACCTTCCTCACCCCCTGGTTTTCCACAGATGTTACTGTAATTTTCTATGACATAAAAATGTCATATATCTGTAAATTCTTATAACTCTGGAAGAAAATGTCCTATTATACAACTACACTATAATGCCTATCAAATAATAAAATTTTGTATTTAGATGGTACCCTGCCTTCTGTTTATATATTATCTCATCTTTAAAAAAAAGTTTGCGGGCCAGGCGCGGTGGCTCACGCCTGTAATCCCAGCACTCTGGGAGGCCGAGGTGGGTGGATCATGAGGTCAGGAGTTCAAGACCGGACTGGCCAATATGTTGAAACCCCATATCTATTAAAAATACAAAAATTAGCTGGGCGTGGAGGCGCTCGCCTGTAGTCCCAGCTATTTAGGGGCCTGAGGCAGAAGAATCATTTGAACCCAGGAGGCAGAGGTTGCAGTGAGCCAAGATCATGCCACTGCGCTCCAGCCTGGGCGACAGAGTGAGACTCTGTCTCAAGGAAAAAAAAAAAAGTTTGCTTTTTTCCTCAATTACATGCAGACTTATGTAACTATTGCTCTCTTCCATCCAAAAACGTAACCAACTTCTGTGTCTACTAAGAAGGTCAAGAACAAAGCAAGTATTTATTTATTAATAACAAATAGGTACTACATGTCACAACCTAGAGAAGCAAGACCCACACACTCGTAGGGTTTATATTCTTCAGGGGAAAACTAAAAATCAGCAAATAAATAAATATGATGGTTTTTCTTGTTTTCAGCTACACCTGATCGAATGGGAAGGATGATTAATTATAATATAGCACAAATAGTGTAAGGAATTTAAGAGAGTACTGGTCACTTTAGGTAGGCTGACCAAGAGTGGCCTGTCTTAGGAAGTGCTGTTTGGCTTATGGTCTGCAAGATGTAAAAAGCCACCCAGGATCAAAATTAAGAGAAGAGCAGTCCGAGGAGAGAGCATCACTGCAAAGGACCCAAATTGAGAAAGGGCTTGGTGTTTTCAGAAAACAGAAAGAAGGCTAAGGTGGACCAGGCACAGCGGTTCATGCCTATAATCTCAGCACTTTGGGAGGCCAAAGTGGGCGGATCACCTGAGGTCAGGAGTTTGAGACCAGCCTGGTCAACGTGGCGAAACACTGTCCTACTAAAAATACAAAAATTAGCTGGGTGTGGTGGCACAGGCCTGTAATCCCAGCTACTCAGGAGGCTGAGGCACAACAATCACTTGAATTCAGGAGGAGGAAGTTGCAGTGAGCTGAGATCGCACCACTGCACTCCAGCTTGGGTAACAGAGCAAGACTTCATCTCAAAAATAAGAAAAACAAAAGCCAATGTGGCTGATGACCCAAAGGAGGGAATGGTGTAAGATGAAGCTACCGAGATAAACAAGAGCCAAATCATATACAGCCTTGATAATAACTTTGGATTCCTTTTTAAGAAGGAATGCTAATGGAGTTGTGCTGTCGCATACACCATTAACAAAATGTTTAATTAAAATTAAAATAAAAAATTCAGTTATCCAGTTTCACCAGCCATGTTTCACGGGCTCAACAGTAACATGTGTCTGGTAGCTATGATATTTAATAGTAAAGATACAGAACATTTCTCTCTTCACTTAAAGTTCTGTTGGACAGTACTGAATGGAAGGTTTAAACAGGGGAATGACACATCTGACTTACATTTCAAAAAACACCTGAAGGAGACAAAGATATCAATAAGGAGGCAGGAGATAAATGTTCTTATAGGATTTGGCCACTCAACAAAGCCTCTACTGCTTCAGTAGGCAATTGAATTTAGAAATGATTTATGAGTCAGTTCTGTCTGAATAAGGTCCTCATAAACACTCATGAGTGGCCCTCCCTAGGACCCTCTCACCACCACCACCCCCATAACAAAACTTAGCAAGGAATAGAGAATGGAGCAAAAAGGGAAAGCATGAAAGCAGGAAAACTGTTTTCAGGTTGCAACAGACAAGGCAAAAAACCTTTAGCACTGAAACCGAAAAGATTCACGAAGTATATCAGAGGTAAAGCAAACAGCATCTGCTGATGCGGTATATGTAGAGAATAATAGAAATGTAGAATCAAAATGTGGACCTAGAGTGATGGAGTTAGTGATGCAATTGGCTGGGATGGTAAGGACTACAGAATAAATAAATTGGGTAGAAAAAAAATCCACAGATTTTCTTTGAGATGGCTATAAGATAAGAAGTGGAAATGTTGGGTATGCTTGAAAATATATGAGTCTGAAGTTCCTATAGGGAGAGATAGAGAATGGATACACACGAGAAATATCAGACACTTTCCCAGCCTGCCTTAGAGCTACTAATCAGATAAACCTATTGTGGACTTTAGAAAGTCAAAACTCAAAGGAGCAGAGATTAAGTAAAATTCCTTCTGGCAAGGTTAACAGCAGCAGAAAACCATGTCCACTTTCCAGAAGTAACAGGAGTTTCAGAAGCACTTTTTAGGGTCAATGGGATAAAGGATGTAATGTTTTAGGGTGGAACACTGGCAAGAAGTTAAGTAAAAAATTTAAAAAAAAATGTTGCTGTCTATCATCTTTATTCAAGACTCCTTTTTTTTTTTCTTTGCTGGGTGCAGTGGCTCATCGCTGTAATCCCAACACTTTGGGAGGTTGAGGCAGAATAGCTTGAGGTCAGGAGCTGAAGATCAGCCAGGGCAAACAGCGAGATCTTGTTGCTTACAAAAGATCATAAAATTAGCTGGTTGTGGGGGTGCATGCCTGTAGTCCCAACTACTTGGGAGGCTTCAGAGGACTGCTTGAGCCCAGGAATTTGAGCTATGATCTTGTCACCGCACTCCAGCATGGATGACAGAGCGAGACTCTATCAAGAAAAGAAAGAAAAGAAAAGAAGGAAACGGAAAGAAAAGAAAGAGAGAGAGAGAGAATAACAAAACAAAACGACTCCTTTACATTTTACTTAGTAAAAAATTTTAATAAACACTCCAAAAAAATCTGGTAAATTGGGGTCACTTTGCCACTTACATGATTTATTTTTATGAGGACTGACTCAGGCACAATATTTGTTTTTTGTTTTTTGTTTTTTTTCTTTTGAGATGGAGTCTCACTCTGTTGCCCAGGCTGGAGTGCAGTGGCGCGATCTCGGCTCACTGCAAGCTCCGCCTCCTGGTTTCACACCATTCTCCTGCCTCAGCCTCACGAGTAGCTGGGACTACAGGGGCACGCCACCATGTCAGGCTAATTTTTTGTATTTTTAGTAGAGACGGGGTTTCACCATGTTAGCCAGGATGGTCTCAATCTCCTGACCTCGTGATCTGCCCGCCTCTGCCTCCCAAAGTGCTGGGATTACAGGCGTGAGCCACCGCGCCTGGCCAAGGCACAATATTTGTAAAAATAAACAATGAAACTAAAGTTATATTAATCAAAAATTTGTTTTAATAGGCACAAATAAGAGAAAAAAATAAATATGAAGATAAAAGAAATCTAAAACATTATGAAAATGTACAGAAAAAAATTTCAGTTGAATTTAAGATTATAGTGTGGTTCATTGATGATTTAAACAGATATATGGATAAATAAAGAACTTAAAAATATGTAGTGGTACAATCTAATGAATAGAACATGAATGTTTTTGTTAATCCTAAAAATAATTTTTAAAATATTCTTTTCTATTTTTAGGATCTAAAGTAAAAAAGGTGTAATAAAGAATATCTCATGTAGGTTCAGCCATATAGGTTTAATTGCTACAAAAAGTCAGTTGTAATCAACATTACATTAATAAAAGAAGATGCACATTTTATCTTCATTCTAGATTACCAAGAAATTAACAGTTACAATAATGTGCATACCTTTTTAATAATGAATACTTTATTCAGTTCAGAGGTTTAGCTTAAAAGGTTTTACTCAATATATGTATACTAATTTACTTATAGTAAGGTGGGGGGAGCCTATCAAAATGAAACCAGCAATACATAATTTAAAAAAAATTTTATTCCAGAAATATTTTAATAAACATTGACCATTTCCAAGAAACACCCACTGCATGCCCACCAATGAAAGAGAATCATAACAAAATAGAAAATTTACCATATGGCTATGATTTAAAGAAAAAAAAATGTGGACAGGAGCACATCAGCAAAGTCCATTATTAAAGTCACATTCCTTCTTATGGGCTATGAATAGGAGTCCGATTAGATACCAGAATAAAACTTACTACAAATGCTGAACCATTTAGGTCAAAGAACCTCTACAGAAGCATCTGTCTTCAAAGGGATTCTAGTTTGAGACTCAATTTTAGAATAAGTTATAACAAATAATGTTAACAGAAGACATACAAGGTGATAAAAGAGGGTTTCTACAATTCCCCACATGAAGTATAAGTCAACCATAGTAAAACCTAATAAAACAAATCTAGATATTAAAAACAATATCTGAACCTAATAAAACAAATCTAGATATATTAAAAAATTATTTTTCTTTAAACAATTGCCAAGACTAAAATCAAAGATAAACAGAAGGCACAACAGTTTTGTTCTGGCTGTTATCTGGGTTTTGGGAATATTTTGTCTTTTGTTTTTTTACAAATACAAATTAAACATGAAAAAACTCTACTTCAAAAAAACTAACAGTTCAAGAAAAGCCCATCCAGTTGCATTCTAGACATTTAAAACCTATACCACAATATAAATTTCAATGGTAAAAACGGTAGGTTTTAGAATTGTTTTGTGATCCTATATCAAAGGAAAAATTCTATTCATTTTATTCAGTTTTTAAACATACCAGCAAGAATCAAAATTGTCAAATTTTCCAAATTTTAAACATACCAGTGAGAATCAAAATTGTCAAATTTTCCAAACCCACTGTAAAAACAGGTTTTAGAAGTGTTTCGTGATCCAGTATCAAAAGAAAAATCCTATTCTTTTTATTCAGTTTTTAAACATACCAGCGAGAATCAAAATTGTCAAATTTTCCAATGGCAATTTCTCCACACTAGAAAGTGGTTGTGACTCTCAAAGAAGTAACAATTTGGGGTTTTCCTGCCTTCAAAATGTTATCAAATCCTGTATTTCTCACAGGCTTTTGAAACACACAGAAAGTAAGAAATATTCCAATGAATGAAACGTACCAAATGTCAGTAATACGCAAGACACATTCCTTTGGGGAAATGGCTGTTAGAAAAAAAATCCAGTCTGTACATGCAAAATAAGCAAGGAAATTCAGTCTTTCTTTCTTCTTCTTCTTGAAAAATCCGTTACTCCTAAAATATCATTCCACAAAATTGGAAGTGAAAGACTAAAGGTCAGGAAAGGGAAGAGAGGGAGAAGGAGCACACATCATTAACACACAAAAGAAGTAAAATTATACTAACTTAAGCAGTTTATAACAAACTGGGGTCATACTCCAAGATACCAAAGGCTGGTCGAAGAAATTCACCATTCTGTAGGAGCTAGGGTTTGTATGGCCGCGTGAAGATCCATGAAGATTCACTGCCATGGAGCAAGCCTTCTTCCCACTCCAAATCCTGCTTTCTGCACCATGCCTCCATGGGGAGGGCCTCTCATTCCACCACCCACCCCACATAGAGGGCCTCCAGGTCCCCTAAGGCGATCATCTCGTCAGTCCCCTTCCCTAGCAGCTCGAGGCTTCTTCTCTTCCACATTCAGACAGACCTCACCTCTGAACATGATGGGCCTGTTGCGAAGGACCTTCTGAACAGGCTCAGAATCATCAAAACAAAACCAAAACTGGGTAATTTCCCACCACTGTTAATGTGCAACTCCACCACGTTCCCATAATTTTGAAAGAAATCTTTAAGCTCTGATTTGTCCACTTAATGAGACAGGTTGCCAATGAAGAGTTGGTGACTGTCAGGGTGTCTCACCACTCTTTGGGGTTCAATGTCACCTTGCTCACCAGCCTCACAGATCGGTCTGGGTCCCCTTTGGGGAGGAATATTTCTTCGTTGTTCTCACATCCTTTGATCCCTTTGAGGTTTCTGTGGTGGAATCTGAGATTCAGGCTTAGACTCTGTACAGGGCTGTGAAGCTAGTACTTTACCAACATAAGGAGGTATCCCAGTAACTGGAACAGCTCCACTGGGTTGAAGGTTGTTACTGGTCACAGATGCCCAAGAAAATGTCCTCAAGTCTTCCCGTACTGTCTGAGATATGTCTGCAGGTGCTGGAGAAGAACTCTTCTGAGCATCCTCAGGAGCAGTTTCTTCTAATACTAGCTCAGACTTTTCCTCTTGGATTTCAGATACACATTCTTGTTCTGGTTCTGGCTCAGGATCAGGCTCCAGTTCAGCAACTGGCTCCTCTAAATGTTCTTCCACGTCATTACTGACAACTGCCTGATCACAGAAAGTTCCAGAATCATCAGGTACCACCTGAGGTGTTTGCTGTCTTTTCTTCAGGTTCCTCTACTACTTCTTCAGACTCCTCCTGAGGCTCAGTGACAAACCCACCAAAGACCTCATCTTGCTATCTGAAGATATCATTGTGAACATAGAACTGATTTGCAACAGACCCCTCAGGAGCAAGTATGAACATCTGCATGAATCTCCTCAAAGCCTGGTTGTTGTTAGACAGAAGCCCCAACACCTGGACTACCACACCATCATTTAGCGTGGCATAAGCATCAACATGGAGAATCTTGGTGTGGCAGTTGCTGAAGTTTCGTGACATCACTTTCCTGTGGATTTCTTTCTGTCCGTAAACTGCATCTGCTAGCTTTCTATTTGAATCCAATCCCCCACGGACATAAGAAGAGTTCCTTCCATAAAATCTATGCAGCATGTCTGGGGCCTAGTTCAGCAGTGTGTAATGCTGTCTCACAAATTCCCACCCAACCAGCAGGGGACTAGCCTTCTCCATCACCATTGCTTTGGTCAATTCAAACTGAGGGGAAAAAGTCAAATATGTCCAAACCTGTGCGGCTGAGCTGGAGAGGAACTAGCTCTGCTACACAGCACTGATGATGGCAGAAACCCCTCATGCAACTGTGTCCGCACCAGCAATACATAATTTTTAATACCATGTTATTAAAATCAAAATGACAATATTGGCTAGGGAAATTTAGTGAAAGCAAAATCTAGTAGAACTTATTTTCTAAGCAATTTGCTTGGTACGCAACACTTGAAAAAAAGAAAGAAGGAAATACTTTCTATCTTTTTAGGTCAAGATAGTGTTTTTGTACTCAATTGAGAACAAGGCAAATTCAACTGGAATTCACTGACTCATTTAAGTAAATAGTAGAACTGTACTGAGGAGAATCAGATATTGTTAAAATACACTACCTAGAGACTTATTTCAGGAACAACAAGTAAATGGCGGGTCAGGACAACTATATAAACTTTGGGGAGATAATTTTTTTTTTTAATTAAGAATGTATTGGATGAAATTTACTGCAGAATAAAGAATTAGTAAATTAGAAAAGATATTAAATGTAAATGGACTAAAAACAAATGAAAAGATTCCTATATTAAATTAAAATATATATAAATTTACATGCTGCTTTTAAAAGACATACCCTTAAATAGGAGGATTCATAAACATTGAAAGTGAAAGAATTAAAAAAGACATATTATACATGCCAAAGTATAGCTAGTATTGCTTTACATTATAAGATAACATAGGTTTCAGGCAAAAAAAAATTATTAAAATAAAGAAAAGCATTTTATAATGATAAAAGATTTATTAGAAAAATTTAGCCTCGAAATATATCTTAATAAATATACAAGGCAAAAACTGATAAAAATAAAAGGAAAATTTGACACAACCATATCTATCTATAACCACAGTGGAAAAGTTTAACACATGTCTCTCAGTAATTGATTATGCAAGTTGATTAAATTGTAACAGGATAAAGATGATTTCAAGAATACAATAAACAAATCTGACCCATTTGGTGCAAAGACAGGAGTATTATTTTCAAGCTCATTGTGTGAAGCCAGCCTAAACAATCTCACAAGCACATTACAAGAAAAAACATACATAATACAATCTCTCATATTCATGGGTAAACAAAATATTAGCAAATCAAATATAGCAGTAATTAAAAGACTAAGACACCAAGACTAAAATGGGCTTATTTCAGGAATGCACAGCGGATTATACTTTCAAAATTCGATCACTGACAAGCTGATTCTAAAATTCATATGGAAATGCAAGGAACCCAGAATAGCCAAAACAATCTTGAAAATGAACAAAGCTAGAGGACTTCTACTTCCTGGTTGTAAAATTTACTACAAAGTGACGATAATCAAGGCAGTGTAGCACTACTAGCATAATGACAACCAGCTAGGTTAATGGAACAGAACTGAAAGTCCAGAAATAAGCCTTTACATTTACAGTCAATTTTTTGACAAGGGTCCTAAGAGGATTCAATAGGAAAAGAGTAACTTTTTCAACAAATAGTGCTGAGACAACTAGATGTTCATATAAAAGAATGAAATTAAACCCCCACCTCATGCTGCATATGAAAATTAACTTAAAATGGATCAAAGATTAAAACATAACAGTTAAAACTATAAAACTTCAAGGAGAAAACACAAGAGTAAACCTTTGTAATCTTGGGTTATGGTATGGTTTTAGACAACAACACTAAAAGCAAAAACATGAAGTCTTTGAACATGCCTATGTCCTGAATGGTATTGCCTAGGTTTTCTTCTAAGGTTTTTATGGTTTTAGGTCTTATGTTTAAGTCTTTAATCCATCTTGAGTTAATTTTTGGGTAAGGTGTAAGGAAGGGGTCCTGTTTCAGTTTTCTGCATATGGCTAGCCAGTTTTCCCAACACCATTCACTAAATAGGGAATCAATAGGGAATCCTCTCCCCATTTCTTGTTTTTGTCAGGTTTGTCAAAGAGCAGATGGTTGTAGATGTGTAGTGTTATTTCTGAGGCCTCTGTTCTGATCCATTGGTTTATATATCTCTTCTGGTAACAGTACCATGCTGCTTTGGTTACTGTAGCCTTGTAGCATAGTTTGAAGTCAAACTAGGTAGCGTGATGCCTCCAGCTTTGTTCTTTTTGCCTAGGATTGTTTTGGCTATACGGGCTCTTTTTTGGTTCCATATGAAATTTAAAGTAGTTTTTTCTAAGTCTGTGAAGAAAGTCAATGGTAGCTTGATGGGGATAGCATTGAATCTGTAAGTTACTTTGGGCAATATGGCCACTTTCACAGTATTGATTCTTCCTATCCATGAGCATGGAATGTTTTTCCATTTGATTGTGCCCTCTCTTATTTCCTTGAGCAGTGGTTTGTAGTTCTCCTTGAAGAGGTCCTTCACCTCCATTGTAAGTTGTATTCCTAGGCATTTCATTCTCTTTGTAGCTATTGTTAATGAGAGTTCATACATGTTTTGGCTCTCTGTCTATTATTGCTGTATAAAAATGCTTGTGATTTTTGCATACTGATTTTGTATCCTGAGACTCTGCTGAAGTTGCTTATCAGCTTAAGAAGATTTTGGGCTGAGATGATGGGGTTTTCTAAATATACAATCATGTCATCTGCAAACAGAGACAATTTGACTTCCTCTCTTCCTATCCGAATACCTTTTATTTCTTTCTCTTGCTTGATTGCCCTGGCCAGAACTACCAATACTATGCTGAATAGGAGTGGTGAAAGAAGGCATCCTTGTGTGCCAGCTTTCAAAGAGAATGTTTCCAGCTTTCACCCATTCAGTATGATATTGGCTGTGGGTGTGTCATAAATAGCTCTTATCATTTTTAGATACATTCCATCAATACCTAGTTTATTGACAGTTTTTTTTAGCATGAAGGGGCGTTGAATTTTATGGAAGGCCTTTTCTGCATCTATTGAGACAATCATGTGTTGTTATTGGTTATGTTTATGTGATGGATTAGGTTTACTGATTTGCATATGTTGAACCAGCCTTGAATCCCAGGAATGAAGCTGACTTGATCTTGGTGGATAAGCTTTGTGATGTGCTGCTGGATTCAGTTTGCCAGTATTTTATTGAGTATTTTCGCATCAATGTTCATCAGAAATATTGGCCAGAAATCATCTTTTTTTGTTGTGTCTCTGCCAGGTTTTGGTATCAGCATGATGCTAGCCTCATAAAATGAGTTAGGTAGGAGTCCCTCTTTTTCTACTGTTTGGAATAATTTCAGAAGGAATGGTACCAGCTCCTCTTAGTACCTCTGGTACAAATTTGGCCGTGAATCTGTCTGGTCCTGGGCTGTTTTGGTTGGTAGGCTAGTAATAGTTCTTTATTTCCTTCAGTTCTGCTCTGATCTTAGTTATTTCTTATCTTCTGCTAGCTTCTGAATTTGTTTGTGATATCAGGGTGTCGATTTTAGATCTTTCCCGCTTTCTCCTGTGGGCATTTAGTGCTACAAATTTCCCTCTACACACTGCTTTAGCTGTGTCCCAGAGATTCTGGTACGTTGTGTCTTTGTTCTCATTGGTTTCAAAGAACTTATTTACTTCCGCCTTCATTTCATTATTTACCCAGTAGTCATTCAGGAGCAGGTTGTTCAGTTTCCATGTAGTTGTGCAGTTTTGAGTGAGTTTCTTAATCCTGAGTTCTAATTTGCTTGCACTGTGGTCTGAGAGACTGTTTGTTATGATTTCCGTTCTTTTGCATTTGCTGAGGAGTGCATTACATCCAATTCTGTGGTCAATTTTAGAATAATAGTGATGTGGTGCTAAGAATGTATATTCTGTTGATTTGCGGTGGAGAATTCTATAGACGTCTATTAGGTCTGCTTGGTCCTGAGCTGAGTTCAAGTCCTGAATATCCTTGTTAATTTTGTCTCATTAATCTGTCTAATATTGATAGTGGGGCATTAAATCTCCTACTATTATTGTATGGAAGTCTAAGTCTCTTTGTAGGTCTCTAAGAATTTGCTTTATGAATCTAGGTGCTCCTGTACTGGGTGCATATATATTTAAAATAGTTAGCTCTTCTTGTTGCACTGATCCCTTTGCCATTATGTAATGCCCTTATCTCTTTTGATCTTTGTTGGTTTAAAGTCTGTTTTACCAGACACTAGGATTGCAACCCCTGCTTTTTTTTTTTTTTTTTTTTTTTGGCTTTCCATTTGCTTGGTAAATATTCTTCCATCCCTTTATTTTGAGCCTATGTGTGTCTTTGCACGTGAGATGGGTCTTCTGAACACGGCACACTGATGGGTCTTGACTCTATCCAGTTTGCCAGTCTGTGTCTTTCAATTGGGGCATTTAAGGTTAATATTGTTATATGTGAATCTGATCCTGTCATTATGATACTAGCTGGTTATTTTGCCCATTAGTTGATGAAATTTCTTCACAGTGTTGATGGTCTTTACAACTTGGTATGTTTTTGCAGTGGCTGGTACCGGTTGTTCCTTTCCATGTTTAGTGCTTCCTTCAGGAGCTCTTGTAAGGCAGGCCTGGTGGTGAGAAAATCTCTCAGCATTTGCTTGTCTGTAAAGGATTTTATTTCACCTTCACTTTTGAAGCTTAGTTTGGCTGGATATGAAATTCTGGGTTGAAAGTCCTTTTCCTTAAGAATGACGAATATTGGACCCCACTCTCTTCTGGCTTGTAGGGTTTCTGCTGAGAGATCCACTGTTAGTCTGATGAGCTTCCCTTTGTTACCCAGGTAACCCAGCCTTTCTCTCTGGCTGCCCTTAACATTTTTTCCTTCAATTCAACCTTGGTGAATCTGACAATTATGTGTCTTGTGGTTGCTCTTCTCAAGGAGCATCTTTGTGGTGTTCTCCGTATTTCCTGAATTTGAATGTTGGCCTGTCTTGCTAGGTTGGGGAAGTTTTCCTGGATAATATCCTTAAGTGTGTTTTCCAACTTGGTTCTATTCTCCCTGTCACTTTCAGGTATACCAATCAAAAATAGGTTTGGTCTTTTCACATAGTCCCATATTTCTTGGAGGCTTTGTTCATTCCCTTTCATTCTTTTTTCTCTAACCTTGTCTTCACGCTTTATTTCATTAAGTTGATCTTCAATCTCTGATATCCTTTCTTCTGCTTGGTCAATTTGGCTATTGATATTTGTGTATGATTCACAAAGTTCTCATGCTGTGTTTTTCAGCTCCATCAGGTCATTTATGTTCTTCTCTAAACTGGTTATTCTGGATAGCAATTCCTCTAACCTTTTTTCGAAGTTCTTAGCTTCCCTGCATTGGGGTAGAACATGCTCTTTAAGCTTGGAGAAGTTTGTTATTACCCACCTTCTGAAGCCTACTTCTGTCAATTCATCAAACTCATTCTCCGTCCACTTTTGTTCCCTTGCTGGCGAGGAGTGATCCTTTGGAGGAGAAGAGGCATTCTGGTTTTGGGAATTTTCAGCCTTTTTGTGCTGTTTTTTCCTCATCTTCGTGGATTTATCTACTTTTGGTCTTTGATGTTGGTGACCTTCAGATGGGATTTTTGTGTGAGCGTCCTTTTTGTTGATACTGATGCTACTCCTTTCTGTATGTTAGTTTTCCTTCTAACAGTCAGGCCCCTCTGCTGCAGGTCTGTTGGAGTTTGCTAGAGGTCCACTCAAGACTCTGTTTGCCTGGGTATCACCAGCAGAAGCTGCAGAACAGCAAAGGTTGCTGCCTGTTCCTTCCTCTGGGAGGAGGCACAGCCAGATGCCAGCTGGGGCTCTCCTGTATGAGGTGTCCGTTGACCCCTGCTGGGAGGTGTCTCCCAGTCAGGGGGCATGGGGGTCAGGGACCCACTTGAGGAGACAGTCTGTCCCTTAGCAGAGCTTGAGTGCTGTGCTGGGAGATATGCTGCTCTCTTCGGAGCCAACAGGCAGGAACATTTAAGTCTGCTAAAGCTGTGAGCACAGCTGCCCCTTCCCCCAGGTGCTCTGTCCCAGGAAGATGGGAATTTTATCTATAAGCCCCTGACTGGGGCTCCTTTCTTTTGGAGATGCCCTGCTCAGAGAGGAGGAATATAGAGAGGCATTCTGGCTAGAATGGCTTTGTGTGGTGCGGTGGGTTCCGCACCCAGTTCGAACTTCCCAGCAGCTTTGTTTACACCGGGAGGGGAAAAGCGCCTACTCAAGCCTCAGTAATGGCAAACGCCCCTCCCCCTACCAAGCTCCACCGTCCCAGATAGACTTCAGACTGTGTGCTGGAAGTGAGAATTTCAAGCCAGTGGATCTACTTAGCTTGCTGGGCTCCATGGGGTGGGATCTGCTGAGGTAGAACACTTGGCTCCCTAGCTTCAGCCCCCTTTCCAGAGGAGTGAACGATTGTCTCGCTGGTGTTCCAGGAGCCACTGTGGTATGAAAAAAACTCCTGCAGCTAGCTTGGTGTCTGCCCAAAGGGCTGTCTGGTTTTGTGCTTGAAACCCAGGGCCCTGGTGGTGCAGGTACCCTAGGGAATCTCCTGGTCTGCGGGTTACGAAGCCCATGGGAAAAGCATAGTATCTGGGCTGGAATGCACCATTTCTCACGGCATAGTCCCTCACAGCTTCCCTTGGCTAAGGGAGGGAGTTCCCTGACCCCTTGCACTTCCCGGATGAGGAAACGCCCCACCCTGCTTTGGCTTGCCCTCCATGGGCTGCACCCACTATCTAACCAGTCTCAATGAGATGAGCCAAGTACCTCAATTGGAAATGCAGAAATCACTGGTCTTCTGAGTTGATCTCGCTGGGAGCTGCAGATTGGAACTGTTCCTATTCAGCCATCTTGCCAGCCACCATAGTCCTGTAACTTGTAGTTATGGAGCTGGGTCACAAACTCAGGTCATGTGGCTATAGATGTCATATGCCACATTTTCAGCTGCTATTCTATATGCTTCCCCTACTGAGAAGATCTATCTGCTGGGAGGCACTGCAGCATGTTATTTCCTTGTTTGCTTAATCTTGCTTCCTACTTCTGTTTGTTGCTATCAAAAATTCCAAAATAATAGGGTTCAGGAGGGAGAATTTGGAGCTGATTGTTGGACAGGGGAAACTATTTCTGTCCCTCAGATTAGGTGATTTATCAGGGAGAGCCCATTTATTATTTTTAATTCCATTTATTATTTTATTCCATTTACACGACCTATTTTCAAATAGGTCAAAATTTTAGAAATGGATAATAGATTGGTGGTTAGGTTGGGGTGGGATAGAAGTGGTTGTGGCTATAAGAAGGCAACATGAGGGATCCTCCTGGGATGGAAATGTTCTCTATTTTGACTGTGTCAATATCCTGGCTGTACTGTAGTTTTCTAAGATGTTACCACTGGAGGAAACTAGGGAAAGGTCCACAGTATCTCTCCGCATTATTTCTTACAATTTCCCGTGAATTTACAATGAACTCAAAAAGTATGATCTTTTTTAGATTAAAAAAAACAAAACACCCTGGCTTGGGCATGATGATTACACCTGTAATCCCAGAACTTTGGGAGGCAGCAGCAGAAAGATCACTTGAGCCAGGGAGGTCCAGGCTGCAGTGAGCTAAACAGAGCAAGACTCAGAAAGATAAAACTCCAAGATCATGTAGCTAACAGCAGAAGTAAGACCTATATTTGGGTCTTTCATCCCTTTTTATCACACGAATGCTCCATCTCTACTTCAGGGCTAAATCCCACTGAAAATATCTATTTTAAATATTAATATACTGGTCCTAGAAACAGTTATATCCTATGAAAAGTAATCATCCAACTCCCTGAATTTCATTTTTTCATGCATTCAACAAATGTGTATTCGGTTGTTCACATGTAGCAGACATTGCGCTAGGCTCTAGATATATAATAGTAAATATATTATTACATGCAGTTCTGAAGAAAGACTACAGGGGAAGTACTGGGTGTTAAGGGAGCATACAAACGGGACTAATTTTTCAGATTAGAGTGTTTGGAAGGCTTCTAAATATACATACATCAAAGTTCATACTTCAACAACATTAACCAGAGAGGAAGGGATCAAAGAGTGTTTTAGGAAGAGGATATGGTATATATAAAGGCTGTGAACCGGAGGTAAAAGGAAGGAAGCAAGCAGTAAGGAATTCTCTGTCTTCATCTTACCGGACCTATCAGTAATCACTCCCTCTTCATTAAGTCTTTTTTTTTCCACTTAAATTCTTTTTTTTTGTTGTTTTGGTCAGGCACGGTGGCTCATGCCTGTAATCCCAGCACTTTGGGAGGCCGAGGCGGGTGGATAATTTGAGGTAAGGAGTTCAAGACCAGCCTGGCAAACATAGCGAAAACCCATCTCTACTAAAAATAAAAATAAAAATAATTAGCCGGGCATGGTGGCAGGTGCCTCGCCTGTAATCACAGCTACTGGAGAGGCTGAGGCAGGAGATCGGTTGAACCCAGGAGACGGAGGTTACAGTGAGCCGAGTTCATGCCACTGCACTCCAGCCTGGGTGACAGAGTAAGACTCCACCTCAAAGAGAAAGAAGGATTTTTTTTTTTTTTTTTTTTTTTTGAGACAAAGTCTTGCTCTGTCACTCTGCCTGGAGTACAGGTGTGCAATATTAGCTCACTGCAACCTCAAACTCCTGGGCTCACACAATCCTCCTGCCTCAGCCTCTCGAACAGCTTGGACTACAGGCATCTGCCACCACACCTGGCTAATTGTTTTTTTTTGTTTTTTTTTTGAGACGGAGTCTTGCTCTGTCACTTAGGCTAGAGTGCAGTGGTGTGCTCTCGGCTCACTGCAACCTCCGACTCCTGGGTTCAAGCGATTCTCCTGTCTCAGCCTCCCGAGGAGCTGGGCTTACAGGTGCCTGCCACTGCGCCCAGCTAATTTTTGTGTTTTTAGTAGAGACGGGGTTACACCATTTTGGTCAGGCTAATTGTTTTTTTTTTAATTTTTGTTGTGATAGGGTCTCATTACATTGCCAAGGCTGGTCTGGAACTCCTGACCTTAAGCAATCCTTTCACCTCAGCCTCCAATTACTTTAAAAGCAAGAATATTACAGTCTTTCTTTCTACAGGCAACTGTTTTCAGATTAATGATAAAATAATTCCCACTTATTGGGTGACCTCTTTCTGCAAACCACTACACTAGGAAATTTTAGAAGAAATCTTGAAATTCTCAAAACAACTCACAAGATAAATATAATTATCCTCACGTTAAGGACAAGAAAATTTAAAAGTTCAGAAATGTTATATAACTTACACGAGGTTTAAAAGTTAGCAACTGGTGATATTAGGCCTAGAACTCAGGTTGGTCTAATTTAAAAGTCTGAATTTTTGCCATTATGCAACATTGCCTCTCCAAATCACTCACTCAAGAAATACTTAAGAAGTACCTATTATGGCCGGGCATGATGGCTCATGCCTGTAATCCCAGCACTTTGGGAGGCTGAGGCAGGCAGATCATGAGGTCAGGAGTTCAAGACCAGCCTCATCAACATGGTGAAACCTTGTCTCCACTAAAAGTACAAAAATTAGCCGGGCATGGTGGCAAGCTACTTGGGAGGCTGACAGAGGACAATCGCTTGAACCCGGGAGGCAGACGTTACAGTGAGCCAAGATCGTGCCACTGCACTCCAGCCTGGGCAAAAAAGAGCAAACTTCGTCTCAAAAATAAATAAATAAATACCTACTATGCTTCAGACACTACAGAAGGTATTGGGTAAACAATGATGAATTTGTGCCATTGTAGCCTCACATCCAAGCCCAGGGGAAATGACAGCTGTAAACAACACAACACAATGCGATAAGTGCTATGAAAATAGAATACATATAAGGCACTACACATAAGAGGGAACATTGGCTTTATACGGCAGCAAGTAATCAAAAAAGCCTTCACTTGTGAGAAAAAATGCTTGGTATGGTACACCTTACTTAAATACCAGATGCCACTCACGCTAAAACTTGAAGAGTGGAGTCTGCAGACAGAGAATCATGATAAGGATATTCTAGAGAGTGTGGGAAAGACAGTTTCTGGGTGCCAGATGAGTTGGTCTCCCCTGTGTGAGACACCCATGGGGAGCCATGGGCAGCCTCTGAGGAGAAAAGTCTCCTTACTGCCTTCATGTCTTTATGCCCCTAGAGCATAACAGCTCTGCGGCATGCCACAGGTTGCTCAGGGAAATAACACTCCCTTGAAGCAGGGGAGTATAATCAAACATCTTGGATTCTCCTGAAACCCACTCCCACCAATTTCAGTCCCGAAAAGTTAAAGATCTTAAGTAGTTTAGACACACGCCTTTGCTCAAGGAAATTCACAGAAACCGCCACTGCTATAACATCTTATTGAATGACTCACAAGTTCTCCTTCACTGATTAATCCTTTTCCTCTTCCCTTCCTATTCCTCCGATTTGCCCTAAGAACAAAGAGCTTGTAAACCAATAAATTGGGTGGAGGCCAACAGCTTGAGGCTACGAGCAAGCCTCCGATGCTCCAGTCCCCTGGACTCGCCTTTTAAACTCTTATTCTGTCTCTTTCTAATTCCTTTGTTTCTGCTGGACTTGGGGTACCCGCCGGGTGGTGTGGGGCTGGTTTCCCCAACAGGGAGAAAAAAGCCACAGTTGCAAAGGCATAAAGTTTTAGAAAATCTGGCCAGGCAAGGTAGCTCACGCCTGTAATCCCAGCACTTTGGGAGGCCGAGGCAGGCAGATCACCTGAGGTCAGGAGTTCAAGACCAGCCTGGCCAACATAGTGAATCCCTGTCTCTACTAAAAATACAAAAATTAGCCAGGCCGAGATCACACCACTGCACTCCAGCCTGGGTGACAGAGTGAGACTCCATCTCAAAAGAAAAAGAAAAAAAAAGTTTTAGAAAATCCTAAGCAGTTTAGTATAGCTAAAGAATAAGATCCTTGTGACATGTAGTAAAGAAGTAAAAACAGGCCAAGTCAAAGAGGTGCCAGGCTAAGAATTTGGACTTTTTTCTGTAAGGAATTGGAAGCAATTTTTAAAGTGTAATCAGGTTGCTATTTTACAAAGATTACCTTGTCAAGTTTAGAAAAATGAATGTGGGGGCAGGGATAACCTTTTAGAAGGCTACCACAAATAGTCCAGGTAATACAATTCATAATCTCTTCATAGACTCCTATATCTAATTACCTACCTGACATTTTGGATATCTCCAATATCCAAACAGACATTTTTAGCTTAAAAGTCCAAAACCAGTCTTGATTTCTCACCAAATTTGTGTGCCCCTGTAGTCTCAGTAAATAGTACAACCATGCAAGTTACTCAAACTGGGTTTCATTCTTGATTTCTCCCTTTCCCTAAACCACCAAGTTGAATCCACTTATTATTCATTATTCCCAAAATATTAATGTATCTCAAGTCTATCCTTTTCCCCCCCAAGTTCCACTGCTATCACCAAATACAAGCCATCATCACCGCTCAACAGGATTAGCACAACAGCTCCCAACTGGACTCCTCTAAATTTCCCTTAATACCACTTGGTTTCCTTAAAGTACTTATTGTAATTGGCAATTATTCTTCTCTGTTTCCTTAAATTTTGTCTCTCACTTCTGTTAGAATGCCTTCATAAATCAGGGATCATAGACTTTCTTATGGTTTTATTTCAGGACTCTAGCATCTAGCATCAGCCTGATTAACGGAAACAATATTAATAAAAAAGCAACACACACTTATGTGTCAGGTACTATTTTAAGTATTTTATGTATTAAATCATTTGATCCTCACAAAAGCCTCTAAGGTAGGTTTTCTCATTATCTCAGTTTTACAAATAAAGAAACTGAGACACAGATGGTCAACTAATCTGCCCAAGGTAACACAAGTAAATGACACAACAAAGAATCAAGCCTAGGCAGACTCCAGCCTATAGTCTTGATTATTCAGTACCTCTTTCAGCAGATGCTCAATAAATATTCCCTGAACAAATAAACACATGAGAGAATACAGAGGGTAGAACAGATTTAGGGGTAAAGATTGTGGGCCATGATTTGGGACATGCTGAATTTGAAGTACTTGGAGAAGGCTGTGAAGTACAGTGGGATAAACAGTTTTAAGTTACAGATAAGCATTTAGAAGTTATCAGGTTCTCCTGGAAGCCACCTACAAAATACAAGTATCTATATTTAAAAAGTGATTATATAATTTAAAAAATAAGATGGGCTTTTAAATTGTAACCATTTTGGTCGAATTCTTTTTTCTTTTCTTTTTTTTTTTTTTTTTGAGAAAGAGTTTCGCTCTTGTTGCCCAGGCTGGAGTGCAATGGCACAATCTCGGGTCACTGCAACCTGGGCCTCCTGGGTTCAAGCTACTGCCTCAGCCTCCTGAGTAGCTGGAACTACAGGCATGCACCACCACAGCTGGCTACTTTTTTGTATTTTAGTAGAGACGGGGTTTCACCATTTTAGTCAGGCTGGTCTCGAACTCCCGACCTCAGGTGATCCACCCGCCTCAGCCTCCCAAAGTGCTGGCATTACAGGCTTAAGCCACCACGACCATCCTGTAGAATTCTATAATAGAAATATGTTTTAACAAAGCATAGAATGACCCATTGATTCTCGATGACACCCATGAAAAATTCTGTATTGTTACTATGAAATGAAATACTTGGCTTTAAGAAGTCATATTTGGTATATATATAAATGTCAAACTTGCATTTTGTTAAAATATGAAAGTGCAGAGATTTTTAACTTGACAAAAATCTAACTAATAAATTACAAGAAAAGCTGAGAATAACAAGAAAATGACTGAAAAAGAAGAGCGGGAACACACCTTACCTCTAGACACCAAAACATATTATTACAAAGTTACAGAAATTAAGATAATGGGTATGGTACAAGTCAAAGAAAAGAGAGAACAATGAAAAAGAACAGTGTCCAAAGAGAACCATGTATAAATGAGAATTGTGAATATGATAAAATTATATTTTAAATTAATGGGTATGGAGAGATGAATTATTTAATAAATGGTATTGGGTTTAGCCTAAAAAAGATTAATCTTTATTTTGTTCCTTATACCAAAAAAATTACAGATAAATTATAAAATACAAAAATGTTTTAATTAGATATATAATTTTTTTACTAATCTGGGGTGGGGAAAGCATTTCTAAGCATCACAAATAAATTAGAAGCTATAAAAAAAGATGGATAGATTTGGACACTAAAGTAATTTAAACTTCTAGCCATAGGAAGAAAACATTAAAAAGTTAAAAGATATTTCAAAATGAGAGTAAAGATGTGAGAAATATGACAAAGAACAGCCTATGAAGTAATTTTTAAAAAATATTAAGAGACAATGACAGCAACAGGCTACACAAAAGAGACTAAACACCAAAGGATAATAAACATAAAAAAGATGCTCTACATCAATAGAATTCAACTAGATACAAATGAAATATAATGAACCATCACCTTTTAGATCAGATTGAATAGAGTAAAACATGGGAAATGGGTGCTCTCAAACACCATTAGTAGGAAAGAAAATGGGAACATCCTTTCTGAAGAGCAACTTAGAAATCACAGAGTATTTGTGGCTAAATAAACGTACTTCTAAAAGGTTAGATTCAAGGGATAATCAGGGAAGCATACAAAGAGAGTGCACATGACAGCATTACCTATAAAACCTAGTCTATTCAGCAATCGTACTTCTGGGTATATATCTGAAAGAACTGAAAACAGGATTGGGCCGGGCACAATGGCTCACGCCTGTAATCCCAGCACTGTGGGAGGCCGAGGCGGGTGGATCACCTGAGGTCAGGAGCTCCAGACCTGCCTGGCCAACATGGCGAAACCCCGTCTCTATTAAAAATAAAAAAATTAGCCGGTCATGGTGGTGCGTGCCTGTAATCCCAGCTACTCGAGACAGTGAGATAGGAGAATCGCTTGAACCCGGGAGGAGGAGGTTGCAGTGGGCTGAGATGACACCATTGCACTCTGGCCTGGGCAACAAGAGCAAAACTCTGTCTCAAAAAAAAAAAAAAAAAAAAAAGGAAATCCTATCATGCTCTGCACAGATGAACCTTGAAGACATTATAGAAAGTGAAATAAATTAGCCACAAAAAGTGAAATAGTGTACTACATGATTCCACTTACATGAGGTATCTAAAGTATGTAGTCAAATTCAGAAACAGAAAGTAGAATGGTGGCTGTGGTGCAAAGGATACAGGGGAGTTGCAGTTGTTGTTTGATAAGTATAGAATTTCACATCTGCAAGATGAAAAAGTTCTAGATAGCTATTGCACAAGGTACATTTAATTGTACTTGAGGACTAAGCTATGATTTTTTTTTTTTTTTTTTTTTTTTTGAGACGGAGTCTCACTCTGTCGCCCAGGCTGGAGTACAATGGCACTATCTCGGCTCACCACAACCTCCACCTCCCAGGTTCAAGCCATTCTCCTGCCTCAGCCTCCCGAGTAGCTGGGATTACAGGTGCCCGCCACCACACTCAGCTAATTTTTGTATTTTGAGTAGAGACAGGGTTTCACCATGTTGGCCAGGCTGGTCTTGAACTCCTGACCTCAAGTAATCTGCCTGCCTTGGCCTCCCAAAGTGCTGGGATTACAGGCGTGAGCCAATGAGCCCAACCTGATTTTTTTATTTTACCCAAATTCCTAACTAAGGGGTCTAGGGAGTCATGCCCTACAAACCATAAATTCTCATCAGGGGGGTTTTATTTGAAACTATATATTGTGATTTATTTTTCAATCTGACTGTGGCATAACATTATGAGACAGGGAAGAAATATTTAACCCCAAAATATATTTCCTTGCCATACCTTAAAATTGTCCTGCAAAGTCTCTTGTGGTTAAAATCCATATTCTATAGTGAATCCCCTTCCCCCTTTGTTTTCCTACCTTCCTTCCCAAATCCAGCAGATAATCAACTAAGAGCCAGATACCCTTTTAAGTCCGATAAAAAACAATTTACAACCTGCTCTCTCTGAAGTCTGCTATCTAAGAGCTTCCTCTGTACAATAAAACTTGGTCTCCACAATCCTTTATCTTTAACCTGAGCATTCCTTTCTGTCAATCCCAGGTCTTCAGACAACCTCAACCAATTGTCAACCAGAAAATGTTTAAATTTACCTATAGCCTGGAAGTCCCCACTTTGAGTTGTCCCGCCTTTCTAAACCAAACCAATGCATTTCTTAAATGTATTTGATTGATGTCTCATGCCTTCCTAAAATACATAAAACCAAGCTGTACCCCAACCACCTTGGGCACATGTTCTCAGGACCTCCCGAGGGCTGTGTCATGGGCCATGGTCACTCATATTTGGCTCAGCATAAATCTCCTCATATTTTACAGTTTGACTCTTTTTGTCAACAATCATCTGGCACCCACACATGGGGCCTCAGAGAAGACTCAGGGTCACACTATACATTTAAAAATGGTTAAGATGACCAGGCACGGTGGCTCACACCTGTAATCCCAGCACTTTGGGAGGTGAGGTGGGCGGATCACTCGAGGTCAGGAGTTTGAGACCAGCCTGGGCAACATGGTGAAACCCCATCTCTATTAAAAATACAAAAGTTAGCCAGGCATGATGGTGCATGCCTGTAATCCCAGCTACTCAGGAGGCTGAGACAGGAGAATCACTTGAACCCAGTTGGCAGAGGTTGCAGTGAGCCACTGTACTCCAGCCTGGAAGACAGAGCAAGACTCTGTCGCAAAATAAAAAAAGAAAAAAAAAGATGGTTAAGATGATATATTGTGTTATGTGTTTTTAACACAATAAAAAATAAATTATTAATTGAAAACAATGCAAATATCCATCAGCAGGGAATTGGTTATGCTAGAGCTATACAATAAAGTAGCTATCAAAAATGATAATACTGGTATCTATTCAGCCACACCCATAGCCCACTGTTGCAAGTTTTTTCAATTTAAAAAAAGCAAAGCATTATATCATTAAAACATGTGTCCATACCTGTAACTAAAGACAGAGATATGTGTAAACAGTGGCATCTCTTGGTAATAGAATTGCAGATGACCTTTACTTTCTTTTTTACATTTTCCCGTGTGGACTAAGTATTATGTACATGGCAAAAGATGGCTTAAAAGAGGAAGTGACTGCCACCATTGGCTCCAGAATCCTGGGATGGAATTTTGTTTCCCTCATCACTATGTGTCTGGCACACGTTGAAGGATTAATAAAAATTTGAAAGGCAAGATGAATAGTGGTTAAGAGTTCAGGAATCAGACAGGCCTGGATATGAATCTCAACTCAAATTTATTTAATAGGGGCCTCAGACCTTAAAGCTCTTTTTTTTGTGTGTGTGGTTTGTTTGAGACAGAGTCTCCTGTGTTGCCCCAGGCTGGAGTGCAGTGGCTCAATCACAGCTCATTGCAGCTTTGACCTCCTGGGCCCCAGCGATTCCCTCACCTCAGCCTCCTGTGTAGCTGGACCACAGTTGTGCACCACTATGCCCAGCTAATTTTTTTATTTTTTGTAGAGACTGAAATTTCCTATGTTGCCCAGGCTGGTCTAGAACTGCTAGACTCAAGTGATTCTCTTGCCTTGACATCTTAAAGTGCTGGGATTACAGGTATGAGCCACCAGGTCAGACCTCTACAAGTCTTATTTACCTTCATTGAGCCTCACTTTCTTCAAATATAAAAATGTCAAGAAGACTTACAGTTTGTTATAAGGAAAATGTACTTATCACACATAACATCATTTCTGGCTCAGACGAAACTCAATAAAATGATGGCCATCATTACTATTTAGTGACTAGATTTACACTGGAAGAACTGACACAAACAAATAAAAAAAAACTAAGCATCTACAGTAGACTGCATTGCTAAATTATCACTGAATATCCTAATTGCATTAAAAAGCAAGAGACAACACTTTGCCTGGTAGATCTACAAAAATGTCTTGCTGCAAGGTATGGTTACATTCCTATATCTAGCAGAATTACACTATAAAATTTACCATCTACTTTGTATACAAACATCACTCGTTAGTATTGGACACAGATCTATTAGTGCTTTAGTAAAAACAATGCAAAGAGGAAAACGTGCTTATTTTAATCCAAAGGTAGAATATAGAGAAGGGACCAAATAAACATACAAAATGTGACTAAAGAAGACTTGACTTAGAGATTAAAACAGTAAGTGACATTACAATTTTGTTTAGCCTCTCTCTTCCTCACAACTTTTGGACAAGGAGCCTGTCTTTTTAGGCACTGCTCTACCCAAAGTCTGGTATAGTACCCAATACAGTGTTAAGCGCTCATACCATAAATACAACAGGATTTATAAGAGAAAATCTCAGTAAAATCATGGAGTAAACTGAATTAGAATTTATCTGAGAAAAGTCTCAGTCAAAATAATAAAGCAAAGAGTTTAAGAATAAAGGGCACACGCATAGGGAGGGAAAAAGCCTTTTCTGTAAACTTGTATCTCCTTTATTCAATCAGTTTTCCTGGGTACCTTAAATGGAATGTCCAAAAGTATACATACAGTCGCCCTTGAACTCTGAAGGAGGCATAAATCAGGGCCTGACGTGCTAAGATTATTAGGCTGTGGGCTCCATGTGGCCGATGAATAAAGGCATCTTTTTAGTGATGCCTTTATTCATCGGTGTATTATAGTTGGCACCCTGTAGTCACACGTTTTTTGTTTTTGTTTTTGTTTTGAGACGGAGTCTCGCTCTGTCACCCGAGGCTGGAGTGCAGTGGCGCGATCTCGGGTCACTGTAACCACTTCCGAAGTTGAAGCGATTCTCCTGCCTCAGTCTCCCGTGTAGCTGGGACTACAGATCCCACAGATCTCTGCCACCACGTCCGGCTAATGTGTGTGTGTGAGTTTTTAGTAGACACAAGATTTCACCATGTTGCCCAGGCTGGTCTCGAACTCCTGACCTCAAGTAATCCTCCCGCCTCGGCCTCCCAAAGTGCTAGGATTACAGGTCTGAGCCACCGCGCCTGTCTGCCACTCGTTTAATAAATGGTCGTTATTCAAAGAGTGGTGATGGGGCCACTCTTGATTATCAATCCTTCAAACAGAAAAGCCCTTTTCTGTGACTCTTTTCCTTCCAAGCTGACTTTAGAAGTGTGATTGTGGCCGGGCGCGGTGGCTCACGCCTGTAATCCCAGCACTTTGGGAGGCCAAGGTGGGCGGATCACGAGGTCAGGAGATGGAGACCATCCTGGCCAACATGGTGAAACCCCGTCTCTACTAAAAATACAAAAAATTAGCTGGGCTGAGTGGCACGCGCCTGTAATCCCAGCTACTCCGGAGGCTGAGACAGGAGAATGGCGTGAATCAGTGAGCCAAGATCCCACCACTGCACTCCAGCCTGGCGACAGAGCAAGACTCCGTCTCAAAAAAAAAAAAAAAAAAGTGTGTCTGTAAATGTAGTTCAGAACTTCGGAGCCCTGTCTTTACAGTCCAAACTGACCACGCGAAGACTAAAGGCAGTAGAGGTACTTTCTACAAATTTAGCCGTGCAATCTAATAGCGAGCAGGCCGAGACGCCCGCGATTGAAGGCCGGGGTGGAGAAAGTAATAAGGGCCCTGGAAATTACCCCCATCCCATGTCACCCACTCTTTCTTAAAATGCCATTAAATTCCGTTCAACTTTTTATCTCCCATGCAAGAAACTATCGACTTGCCAGCCACGCCACTTCCAGACAGTCACACCTGGCGTATTCGCCGCAGAATCTCCAACTCCCGCCACAGGTTTGGGACGTGTCCGCCCCTAAGCGGAAGTGACGTTCAACGGGACAACGTGAAAGTAGATGAGTTTAAATACGTACTAATAATTTAAAACCCCTATGGTATTTTGAGGAAACTCTTCCGGCTACCCTTCTTCCATCATTTCTCTCCCGTTAGGGTTGCGAAAAGGGCTCTGTACAGCCTCGCGACAACTCGTTCTCCGCCCTAATTTCAAGTCATTCAAAACTCTGTCCCTTTTCATTGGCTGAAGCGGCGGCATGGGTACCTCTCAGGAACTACAATTCCTGCCAAGCACCGCGACAAGTGAACGGAGGAGAAGTTATGAGTAGGGGAAAAGCATGTTGGGAATCGTAGTCCGCTCCAGGCCGAAAAGAGCAATCACTCCGCCCTCCGCCACTGAAGCTGGAGAAACCAGGTGTTCGTTTCAGAACCCGTTAGCGCTAAGGGGAGGAGCCAAGCCCTTAAGCAGCATGCCTCACTTCGCCCCACATGGAGGATAATTTTCCTTTACCCCTAAAAAGCACTATAAATACCCCCTGAGGAGATCTGGTTGTCTTTTAAATACCTCGAGTCAGTAAAAACTCACGAAACTCCGCACCTCGGGCTCCAACTCGTGGGAAAAGGTAGCTCTTTCACAAGTGGGCAAAATGGCTGTCCTCCTAGTTTTACCATTGGTTGGCTTTTGCGTCCTTCAAGGGCGGTTACTTACCACGGATTGGTTCTTTTTCTCTTGAGGTTGGAGGAAGATTTGGCACGGCTCTCCGCGGCCTGGGAGGAGGTAAAGGGGTGGAGAGAAGACAGTTTTTTTCAAGCTTGATTGGGCAAAACTCATGTCACTCTGGGGACGTACAACCTATGAGTAGACGGCTGCCGCTCAAAGAGAACGAAGAGGCGGGGCTAGTGCGTGGTGGGAAGGGGCGGGATTCTGCCAGCCGCGGCTGCCGCTGGAGCCGGTGTCCGGGCTGGTGATGGGGTTAATTCCCTTTCGTAAGACTCTTACTTGCACCCACCCAGCCCCGCCGTCGCCCCGCCGCGCCGCGCTCCAACCGCCTCCTCCTCCTCAGTAACGCGGGTAAGAGATGCCCTTCCCTCCCCCGTCCAGCTCCCCGGGAATAACGCGCCTCGCTCCCCTCCCCCGCCCGCCAACCGGTAGCGCTAACGGAGAAGGAGGCAGGCAGGGGAGAGATGTGGTGTGTGGAAAGGTGGCCTTCCCCGCCGGGTCGTCGGCGCTTCAGCCAGGGCCTTCTGACGTCCCGCTGCTGCCAGCCCGCCGTTAGGTCGGGTTCCGAGTGAGCCAGGCTCGCCTGGCCCGCGGCTGCGGCTGCGGCTGCAGCTGCAACCACTACCTTGTGCCCACCGCCCCCACCCGGGGGCCATGTGAAAAGCAAACCCCTCAAGGCCTAGCGGAGGAGGCAGGGGAAAGGTTCCCGAGTCCCTGCCATGGCTGCTGCTGCTGCCACCGCGGCTGCTCTTGCAGCCCCAGGGACTCGGGAGCCAGCCACAGCAGGCCTGCCAGGAGCGTGGTACTGCTCTCTCGGGTGGCTGGCGCCGGTGCCCCGGGCTCCCCCGGCCGCCCCACGGCCGCATCCCCTGGCCTTGCACCAAGAGAATTTTCAGCTTCGACCAGTTGGTAAAATGTAGGTACATTTTCCCTGTGGTACCAGAAAAAGCACAATGGGAATATTAAAAAGAAAGTTGAATGACTGTCAGTGCCACGGTCCCCCGGGATAAGATTTACACACGTTTTGATTCCTGAGCCTTAGGCTGCCAACAAATCTTTGTGTGCTTTGAAGTTTTTTGGTGTTTTGTTTTCTTTTGTTGCTGTGACTAGGTGCAAAGGGTGACTCTGTTGAGCTTGTTTTTATAAAGAAACTTAAATTATTGGGACTATCATGCTCCGTGTGTAATTGTCCTGGGATAGTAAGTTAACTAAGTAAAAGGTGAAGAAGAGGTGCTTTCCAAATTAGGATTAGTGAACAGCAAATGGTTTTTCTAATAAAATTTTCTAAACATATATATATATATATCTTCATGGTTATAGTTTACCTAATTGTAACTGTAAGAAACCTTTTTTAGCTTAAATGTCATTGATGACAAAAACTTTTAAATGAAAAGATGATTAAACTCAAACTGAAAGTCTACCCATTTATAATATGTGAAACAAGATCTTCTAAGTAATAGGATACCAGTCTGACAGGAATAATTGGACACGTCTCAATTTCTAAAAATTTGGCATATTTGGCTATTTTTAGGGCATTCTGTTATGATTTCTTCATCACATTTTGATGGAGTACGCTCGTCTTTTCAAATACCACTCTGCTTTTATGCCTGGAAGAATATGTCTTTAAATCATGGATTCTATAGTCTGTAGTAGACATAACTGTGATCAGAGATAAAATTCTAGGCCCATTTCTGAGGTTTACTTGTTAGCAGAATAAACTTGGGTTCTGAGGAAATATCTGAGTTTTGATCATTTCTTCAGGGTCTGAGAAGACTATGGTGGCTTAATGATCTTCTGTATTCCATAACTAGTACACCTAGATACAGAATTGACATAGATACATTCAGGTCCTGGAGGAAATTTGTGGTATCTATTAAAAAAATGAAAATTGCCAGTCATGTAGTAGTCACCTGTAGTCCCTGCTACTCAGGAGTGTGAGATGAGAGGATCACTTGAGCCCAGGAGTTCAAGGCCAGCCTAGGCAATATAGCAGAACATGGTCTCAAAAAAATAAAGAAATAAATACACAGCCTTGGAAGGCAAGTCCCCTGAGATCCCCACAAAGTTCCTGTAACATATATTGCCAGCTGCCAGCATAGTATTTTCCAGAACTTAAGAGTTAATTGATAAATTATACAATCGATACTTTCAGATCTTGGGTGATTTATATAGAGAAAGAGCTGTTGAAAATTTAGGAATCTTCTACATTTTCTTCCTGGCTGTTGGATCCCTCCATGAACCTCAGTTCGGTTTCCTCATCTGTAAAATGAGGATGATAATGCTTAACTTAGGGAGTTATGAAAATTAGAGATAAATATATAATAGTGGCCGGGCGCGTTGGCTCACCTGTAATCCCAGCACTTTGGGAGGCTGGGCGGGCGGATCACCTGAGGTCGGGAGTTGGAGACCAGCCTGACCAACATGGAGAAACCCCGTCTCTACTGAAAATACAAAAAATTAGTCGCTCGTGGTGGCGGGCACCTGTAATCTCAGCTACTCGGGAGGCTGAGACAGGAGAATCGCTTGAACCTGGAAGGCAGCGGTGAGCCGAGATCAGGCCATTGAACTCCAGTCTGGGCAACAAGAGCGAAACTCCATCTTAAAAAGAAAGAAAACAGAAAATTAGAGGTAAAGTATGTAAATCCCCTAGCATTGTGCCTGACACAGTTTGTGCAATAAATATTAACTGTTATTTTCATGCATATTTAGAGAATGGGTTTGTTGTTCATATGCTGAGGGTGTTGTTGCAGCCTTAGAACACATTCTGTTACTGAAGAGTACCATGGGTGTATTAATTTATATAGTGACTTAAGCACAGTTTGCGGCTAGTTATTTTTGATTAGCTTATGGAAGTTTTTTTGACTTTGAATTAAAATGCGAGTGTCTGTGGAATACATTTCAAATGGATTATTGGGAATAAAAATTAGTGTACTCCATGTAGTGGTTAACTATTGTAATATCTTTTAAATTTTATTTAGCTGTTAAATGTTTCAAGCTCTAGTTTATATACTTGCTATCCATATTCATTGTGCTACCAGATGACATTTGAACTGTTTAATACAGAGTTAAGATTAAGCAAATCATTTGAAATTGTTACAACCATATGTGACTACAGTTTTGTTGCTGTTCTTTTTAATTCTCCTTATTTATCAACACTTGAGTGTTTCTTTTCTGTGAAACAACTTGTGAGAGGTGCTATTCCTTTCTCTTCAGAGGCATTTCTGAAAATTTACTGAGTCTTCACATATAATAGTGTTCTTGGAATTTGTATAGTTAAACAAATTTAAGGTTAGCATGAAGACAGTTATATTATGAAGTCTTTCTGACAGGAATGTCCAGTCAGGGTTCAAGACAAGCTGCATCTTATGCAAAATAACGAGGTGAGGTATATATATGGTGGGCCTCCGAAGTCATTGAACCTGGTACAAATGGGTGCTTCTCCAAAGAGGTCTTACATGACAGTAGCAATAGAAAATTATATAAACTTGAAATAAGCTTTGTCAAATATTATGCAGAAGATGTGCATTGCCATGCCTTGCAAGTAATAGGGTTTTTTTTCTTCTTTTTTGAACTGGTACTTTAGTATACCTAATTACATCCATTTGAGTTAGTATTAAGTTTTAATTTCTCAGAAATAAAGTAGTGAAAATTGGTAGCAGTTTTGTTTTTCCCATTCTTGAGAATATTACAGTGATAAACAAGGCTTGATAGGTTTGTAAAATACTATTGCTATTTGAATTAAAAAATTTCACTATTGACTTTCCATATTCTATTGTAAATAAGTTGGGGAATTAGTGTGTCAAGGGGTGTGGTAACAAATGGTAATGTAATTTTCAAATTGCTATTGCAGCACCAAACCACAGAATCAATACTCTGTCTTTATAACCACATTTGCATATAGGGATAATAATTTATTTCTTATAACTTAAGATAACTAAAATGAAGGGCCAGGCGGGGTGGCTCACACCTGTAATCCCAGCACTTTCGGAGACCGAGGCAGGCAGATCACAAGGTCAGCAGTTCGAGACCAGCCTGGCCAGTATGGTGAAACCCTATCTCTACTAAAAATACAAAAATTAGTAGGGCGTGTTGGCGGGTGCCTGTAGTCCCAGCTACTCGGGAGGCTGAGGCAGGACAATCACTTGAACTCAGAAGGTGGAGGTTGCGGTGAGCTGAGATTGCACCACTGCACTCCAGCCTGGCGACAGAGCAAGACTTTGTCTCAAAAATAAATAAATAAGTAAATAAATAAATATGAGATGGCTGTTGTGAAGAGAAGGAAGTCAGTTTTTTCTCAGTATAATTGTAAACTTTAAAAAAAATTAAATCATCTTCCACTTAATCCCCGAGACTTCCCATAATGTTTAGTAATACGGAGATGTGCAAAGAATTAAATCGTATAATTAAACAAAATTTTGTCAAGTTAACTTTGCTTCTCAAATAAGGAAGTTATATAATTAAACACATTTGCTTGTACCTAATGAGACGTTAGCATCAACATGACTGTATATCATTTCCAGAATTTAATTCAATTAGTTATTGGCTGAGGGATGAAATAGAGATGAAACTAAATCCTGGCCTAAAACTAGTTTTGTACCTTATTTTCCAGCAATTTGGTTTTTTTATATCTAGATTTTATCTTTACTATTTTCCCTCATCTTACCCATTCTTAGTCTCCATACACACCTATTAACTTTAATTTCTTTTTCTGAGAATTTTGAAAGCCCTATAGTTTATGATCTTTTTTCCCTCTTTGCCTTGTGAATTTTATATTTGTGAGTTTTTTCCAAATTTCTACCTGTCAGCTCACTTCCTTAGGCAAGTTGTAAGGTTTTTGAGCCCCCTTATTTCATTTTTTATTTTTTTAAGAGACAGGGTTTCACCCTGTCACCCAGACTGGAGTGCAGCGACAGGATCATAGCTCACCACAGCCTTGAACTCTGAGGCTCAAGGGAGCTTCCCATCTTATGCTCCCAAGTAACTATGACTACAAACTTGTCACTAGGACTACAGGCATATGGCTAATTTTTTAATTTAGTAGAGACAGGTTCTTACTGTGTTACCCAGGCTGGTCTCCCACCTCCTGGGCGCAAGCAATCCTCCTGCCTTAGCCTGCCAAAGTGCTGGAATTACAGGCATAAGCCACTGCACCCAGCCTATTTCATAAATAGTAGATTGCACAGCATGTTTAAATCATGTTTGCTTTACTAAAGTTTTTATCTACAACTCCCTATAACAACTTCATCTGCAAAAGAAATTAGGTAGAGAAAATAAACTACATTTGTTTTTATTCTTGACCATTCTCGAGAGGGAATAACTTGATATTGTCTGATCTAAGCGTTTAAAATAGTGAATTTGACTTGTCACAACATTAGTTTGATGAAAGACAAATATAAATTACTTTTGTGGGTTAGTTGTACAATTAACTTTGCTAACCTGTCCTATAAGGCAGGGGTCCCCAACCCTTAGGAGCTGGGCCACACAGCAGGAGGTGTGCAGTGGACCGGTGAACATCACCACCTGAGCTCTGCCTCCTGTCAGATCAGCGGTGGCATTAGATTCTCATAGGATTGCAAACCTTACTGTGAACTGCGCATGCAAGGGATCTGGGTTGCGTGCTTCTTATGAGAATCTAATGCCTGATGATCTGAGGTAGAACAGTTTCATCCCATAACCATCCTCCTTACCACCTGCACCATCTGGGGAAAAATTATTTTCCACCAAACAGGTCCCTGGTGCCAAAAAGGTTGGGGACTGCTGCTCTTAGGACAGAAAGAAAGAAGTTCCATAACTAGAGTAAAATATCACCTTACAGTATGAGGTAGCTTAACTGTGGATTTACTTTGTTACCTTGCCCCTCAGTGGGGAGAGAAGCTCTGGAATTTAAAACAAAAAACAACAACAACAAAAAACAAAGTCTTACTGTTGTGAAGTCAAAATTCTTTGTACGTGTATGCAACATGTATGCAAAACAATAGCTAAAGTGAGCATTAGTCTGTCTTTTTTTTTTTTTTTTTTTTTTTTTGAGATGAAGTCTTGCTCTGTCACCCAGGTTGGAGTGCAGTGGCGCAATCTCGGCCTACTGCAACCTCCACCTCCCAGGTTCAAGTGATTCTCCTTCCTCAGCCCCCCCAAGTAGCTGGGACTATAGTCACAAGCCATCATGCCAGCTAATTTTTGTATTTTTAGTAGAGACAGGATTTCGCCATATTGGCCAGGGTGGTCTTGAACTCCCAACCTCAAGTGATCTGCCCACCTCAGCCTCCCAAAGTGCTGGGATTACAGGCGTGAGCCACCATGCCCAGCCTAGGCCTTCATTTTAGTGAACCCTTATTTTATTTTATTTTATTTTATTTTATTTTATTTTATTTTACTTAGAGTCTCACTCTGTCGCCCAGGCTGGAGTGCAGTGGTGCAGTCTCAGCTCACTGCGACCTCCGCCTTCTGAGCTCAAGCAATTCTCCTGCCTTAGCCTCCCTAGTAGCTAGGATTACAGGCATGAGCCACCGCACCCGGTGGGTTCTCATTTTAAAAACGTTCTTGGGAAAGATGCTTCCTTCATACAGAACTACTGAGTATCTGTTTGTTTTTTACTGGGAACAACCCAAATGTCCTTCGCTGCGTGAATTATTGAACTGTGATACATCCATACCATGGAATACTACGCTGCCTTAAAAAAGGAACAAACTGCGGTCACACCTTGTTTAACATTAGGGATAAGTTCTGAGAAATGTGTCATTAGAGAGTTTTGTTGTGCCAACATCATGGAGTGTGCTTACACAAACCTACATGGTATATAGCCTTATAGATATCTAAGTTATATGATATGTATGGCCTGTTGCTCTTGGGCTACAAACCTATACAGTATGCTACTATACTAAATACTATAGACAATTCTAACACCATGGTTAAGTATCTGTATATGTAAATAAAGACAAGGTATGGTAAAAATAAGGTGTAAAATATTTTTAAATGGTATACCTAAGGCACTTACCATGAATGTGGCTTGCAGCACTGGAAATTATGGTAGGTGAGCCAGTGAGTGAATGCAAAGGCCTCAGACATAATTGTACACCATTGTAGACTTTATAAATGCTGTATACTTGGGTTCCACTAAATTTATAAAATATTTTTCTATCTAAAAAATTAACTTGTTTGCAGTAACTTTTTACTTTATAAATTTTTAAAAAATTTTAAAGTTTTGACCCTTTTTTAGTAACAGCTTAAAATAGACATATTATAGCTGTACAAAAATATTTTTTCTTTATATCCTTGCCCTATAAGCATTTTTCTATTTTAAAAGGTTTTGGAGTTTGTTTTTGAGACGGAGTTTTGCTCTCGTCACCATCACCCAGACTGGAGTGCAGTGGCACGATCTTGGCTCACTGCAACCTCCGCCTCCTGGATTCAAGCGATTCTTCTGCCTCAGCCTCCCAAGTAGCTGGGTCTACACGTGCCCACCACCATGCCCGGCTAATTTTTGTATTTTTGGTAGAGACGGGGTTTCACCATGTTGGCCAGGCTGGTCTTGAACTCCTGACCTCAGGTGATCCACCCACCTCAGCCTCCCAATGTGCTTGGATTACAGACGTGAGCCACCACGCCTGGCTTAAAAGTTTTTGTTGTTGTTGTTGTTGTTGTTTTTCCTTTAAAATTTTTTGTTAAAAACCAAGATGTAAACACATGCATTAGCATAGGCCTGCGCAGGGTCAGGATCATCAGTATCATTGTCTTCCATCTTTGTATCTTGTCCCACCGGAAGGTCTTCAGAGACAATTACACACATGACTCTGTCATCTTGATGTTAATGTCTTTTTCTGGAATACCTCTTCAAGGACCTCCCTGAGCTGTTTGACAGTTAACTTCTGATTTTTTTTTAAATAAGTAGAAGGAATACACTCTAAAATAATGATAAGAAGTGTAGTAAATGCATAAATCAGTATCATAGTCATTTATTACCATTATCAAGTATTACGTGCTGTACATATGTATGTGCTATACTTTCATATAGTCATATGCATATAGCAGTGCAGTAGGTTTACACCAGCATCACCATAAACACGTGAGTAATGTGTTGTGTTATGAAGGCTGTGGTAATCCTTAGGTGCCAGGAATTTTTCACCAACATAGTCTTATGGGACCACTATCATTTATGCAGTCCATTGTTGACTGAAATGTCATTATGCAGTGCGTGATTGTATTGATACAGCAACTAGAATGGATCCCAAAAGAATTGCAGGCACACCTAGGAGATACTGCGAGTTCAGTTCCAGACAACCATGAAAAAGCGAGTCATATACATTTTTGGGTATCCTGGTGCATTTAAAAGTTAGGTTTACTACTGATATTATCATTTGAAAAAAAAGTTTTATACAATTCTGTAGTCTATTTAAAGTGTGAAGAGCATTATGTCTAAAAAATGCACATATCTTAATTTTTAAATATTGCTAAAAAATTTTAATCATCTGAGCCTTCAGCAGGTTGTAATCTTTTTGCTGGTGGAGAGTCTTGCTTCAGTGTTGGTGACTGCTGACCCATCAAGATGGTGGTTGCTGAAGGTTGGAGTGGCTGTGGCAATATCTGAAAATAAGACAACAATGAAAACAATGTCCACGTTGATGGACACTTCCTTTCATGGAAGATTTCTCGATAGCATGTGCTGCTATTTGAAAGCATTTTACCCCCAGTAGAACTTCTTTCAAAATTGTAGTGAATCCTCTCCAATTTTCCTACTAATTTACAACTAAGTTTGTGTAATATTCTAAATCCTTTGTTGCTATTTCAACAATGCTAACAGAAATAGACTTACCAGGAGTAGAGTCCATCTCAAGAAACCACATTCTTTGCTCATCCGTAATCATGAACAAATAATGATATCATGAGCAGCAATTCAAGCACATCTTCAGGCCCCATTTCTGAATCTAGTTCTCTTACTGTTTCCACCACATCTGTGGTTACTTTATCCAGGGTAGTCTTGAACCCCTCCAAGTCATCCATAAAGGTTGAAATCGATTTCTTCCAGACTCTTGTTGATATTTTGTAACTTCACAGATGCGTAGGTGGTCAAAAAATAAAAATCTTTAAAAGTTGATATTTTGACCTCCTCCCATGAATCACAAATATTCTTTTAAGACATGGAGGTGTTGCTCTGTTGCCCAGGTTGGAGTGTAGTGCTGCTGTCATAGCTTATTGTAACCTTGAACTTTGGGGCTCAAGCAGTTCTCCCACCTCAGTGCTGGTGCATGCCACCATATCTGTCTATTTTTATTTATTTATTTATTTTTGTAGGGACAGGGTCCTGCTCGTAGCCCAGGCTGGTCTCAAACTCCTGGCCTCAAGCAGTCCTTCTGCCTCAGCCTCCCAGAGTGTTGGGATTATAGGCATGAGCCACCATGCCCACAAATGTTGTTAATGGCATCTAGCGTGATGTATCCTTTCCAGAAGGTTTTCAGCTTACTTTACCCAGTTGCATCAGAGGAATTACTATCTTTGGCAGCCATGTAGCCTTACAAAGTGTATTTCATAAATATGAGACTTAAAAATAGAAATTAATCCTTGATACATGGGCTGAAAAATACATGTGTTAGCAGTCAAAGGAACATTCATTCTTTTTACATCTCCATCAGAGCTCTTGGGTGACAAGGTAAATTATCAACGAACAGTAAGTTTTTTAAAAGGAGTCTTTTTTTTCTGAGCAGTAGGTGTCAACAGAGGGTTTTAAGTATTCGTAAATAGCATATCTGTTGTAAACAGATGTGCTGTCATCCAGGCTTTGTTTCATTTATAGAGCACAGGCAGAGTACTTTTAGCATAGTTCTTAATGGCCCTAGGATTTTCAGAAGGTTAAATGAGCGCTGGCTTCAACTTAAAGTTAAGTATCTGCATTAGCTTCTTTTTTTTTTGGAGACAGAGTCTTGCTCTGTCGCCCAGGCTGGAGTGCAGTGGCGCAATCTCGGCTCACTGCAAGCTCCGCCTCCCGCCTCCTGGGTTCACATCATTCTCCTGCCTCAGCCTCCTGAGTAGCTGGGACTACAGGCGCCCGCCACCACGCCCGGCTATTTTTTTTTATTTTTAGTAGAGACGAGGTTTCACCGTGTTAGCCAGGATGGTCTTGATCTCCTGACCTCGTGATCAGCCTGCCTCTGCCTCCCAAAGTGCTGGGATTACAGGCGTGAGCCACCGTGCCCAGCCAGTTGACCTAATTTCAATGTTGTTTTGTCTCAGTGAATAGGGAGGACCAAAGAGAGGGAGAAGAGATGGGGTATCAGCCAGTTGGTGGTGCAATCAGAACACCTACAGCACTTATCAACTAAGTTCACTGTCTTATATGGGTGTGATTTGTGGTCCCCTAAAACAATTACAGTGGTAAAGATCACTGATTGCAGATCACCATCACCAGACATAATAATGAAAGAGTTTGAAATATTGCAAGAATTACCAAACTATTACACAGAGACATGAAGTGAGCACATGTTGGGAAAATGGTACTGATCGATATGCTTGACTCAAGAGTTGCCACAAACCTTCAATTTGTTAAAAAAAAAAAAAAAAAAAAGAAAGAAAGAAAAAGAAAAGCAATGTCTCTGAAGTGCATATAGGCTGAGTATTTTTTACCCAAAATGTGTGAGACCAGAAGTGTATTGGATTTTTTCAGATTTTGAAATATTGAAATATCTTTGGGATGAGACCCAGATTTAAACAGGAAATTTATTTGTTTCATATGTACCTTATACTCATAGCCTAAAGGGAATTTTATACACTATTTTAAATAATTGTTTGCATAAAACAAAGTTTTGACTGCAACTCATCATGTAAGTTCAGGTGTGGAATTTTCTACTTGTATTGATAAGTTGGTGCTCAAAACTGTTGGATTTTGAAGCATTTTGGATTTCACATTTTCAGATTAGGTATACACAACCTGTGTGTGTTCCTGTATAGTACTAAGGGGGAAAAGTACCTATTTTTAAATGAATATCCTCTGCAAAATACCATTCATATATTTAACATAGTTCAATTGTGTTATTTTTACTAAGCCATGTTCACATGTATAGAGCACAATAGAAATACCTCTAACACTGAACAAATCCAAGTTACAGTTTTTGTTTTCACTTTGTATACCTTGTTTTTTTCTAAATGTCAGTTCTTTTCTCATTCTCCTTTTGTTAGGTCTTGCTGTCCTTTCATTTTTTAACTCCTCGTCGTTTAAACTAAAAAGAATCTGTTATCTGTATTTTTCATTGTCCAGTTGCTATAATATGGTTTTGTCAAGAGGCATTATTCAACCAGATATTTATATTATAAGCATATTATCTGTAAGATGAAATAAAAGATTTCATCCCCTATAATGACATACCAAGCATCAAACTGGCAGATGATAACTAATTTGAGGGAAGAGGGTAATGTAAATGCTTAAGTTACACTATGGTTACTATATGACCATGAGACGGCGTCTCACTCTGTAGCCCAGGCTAGAGTGCAGTGCTGCAGTCTTGGCTCACCACAACCTCCACCTCCCAGGTTCAAGCAATTCTTTTGCCTCAGCCTCCCGAGTAGCTGGGATTACAAGTGTGTGCCACCATGCTGCTAGTATTTATATTTCTAGTAGAGATGGGGTTTCACCATGTTGGCTAGGCTGGTCTCAAGCTCCTGACCTCAAGTGATCTGCCTGCCTCAAGCCTCCCAAAGTGCTGGGATTACAGGTGTGAGCCACTGTGCCTGGTCTAAATGTTTTAAAGCAATGGGAATGGAATGTGAGGAGATCAAAAGTAAAAGACCACCAACTTGGGGAGGATACAGTCTCTGTAATATGTAAAATGGATGATTAATTTTTGTGTATGGTGTGAGATAGGGGTTCAGATTTATTTTTATACGTGAATATCTAGTTTTCTGCACCATTAGTTGAAAAGACTGTTCTTTCCCCCATTGAATTGTCTTGGCACTGTAGTTGAAAATCGATTGATCAAAAAATGTGGTTATTTCTGGACTTTCAATTCTATTTCATTGATTTGTATGTGTGTCTTTATGCCAGTGCCACACTGTTTGATTATGTACCTTTGTAGCAAGTTTTGAAATGAGAGCTCCAATTCTGTTCTTCTTTTTCGAGTTTTTTTTTTTTCCTTTTTGTCTTTGGCTATTCCAGATCCCGTTTATTATTCTATATAGTTTAGGGTCAGGTTGCCAGTTTCCGCAAAGAAGCCAGCTTGGATTTTAATTGGGATTATGTCAAATATGTAAGTCAATGTGGATAGTATTGCCATTTAAAAAATATTAAATGAGAAATTTTAAAAAATATTTAATGATTAATAAGAATGATAAACTTATTGCAAGTTTACATGATACCATATTTTATACAAAATAACTTAAAAAAGAAGAATCCCATTGTTTTAACATTTTTGCAAATTTCCTTAATGTCTGGCTTAACCGAAGAAGATGGCTGGGTTCACATACCTGCTTTTGCATTCACTCTGATATATGTGGTTTGGGTTGAAATATAAGAAGACAATTTTGGCCAAACGTAGATACAAAGATAAAAAGGGGAGGACCTCATGAACCCTTTGAAAGGATGTTGGTGACCCTGCAGTGGTCCTCAGACCACACTTAGAGAACCACGTGTTGAATGGAAACAAGTATGTGTTTGGAAACTCAGAGACCTAATTGAAATTCACAGCTCTGCCTCTTAACAACTGAACAAGTTAAGTTACTTAGCCTCTCAGTCTGTTTCTTCATTTATAAAATGAAGATAATGACATCTCCTTTTAGGGATTTTGTAAGGAGGAAACAAGATAATGCCTGTAAATGTTTTGGTATGTGGAAACCGCTAAAGAAATTATGCTGTTTTCATTCATTTATACTTGTCGACCTCTCGCTATAGGATTAGCTAATTTTTTTTCCAGTGAAAGGTACAAATAGTTGGAAAATGAGAGAGGTTGGAATTTTAAATATACTTATGTAGTAAAAACACATCATATAGACATTCAGCTGTCAATTGTTGACTCCCAAAAAAGGACACCAGAAAAAATGTGTTGATCAAAGTTGTATTTATTAGATTTACTGGAATGGGGCAAACACAACTTGACAAAGTCTTAGTAGTCTCAACATGAAAACTTTAGTTTTTTATAGTGGTATTTACAGTGAGCTGAGCTGTATTCATATAGTTTCCTATTATCTGGCCTTTTAACTACAAATGTTATTGAACAAGTAAAGGAAAGGGAAGGGCTAACAAAAAAAGGTAAAAATTTCCAGAAATGGAGGAATAAAATTAGTAGCACCTTTAAAACCATTTGCCACTCACCCTAATCCCACTATCAACTGTTGAAGAATGAAAGAAACTGCAAAAATTCTCCATTAAATTAGAGCACAGGGCCAGGCATGGTGGCTCACTCAGGCCTGTAATCCCAGCAGTTTGGGAGGCTGAGGCGGGCAGAATACTTGAGGCCAGGAGCTCGAGACCAGCTTGGGCAACCTGGCGAAACCCTCATCTCTACTAAAAATACAAAGAAATTAGCTGGGCATGGTGGTGCACTCCTGTTAATCCCAGCTACTGGGGAGGCTGAGGCGTGAGATTCGTTTCAACCCCAGAGGCAGAGATTGCAGTGAGCTGAGATCGTGCCACTGCACTCCAGCCTGGGTGATAGAGTAAAACTCTGTCTAAAAAAAAAAAAAAAAAAAAAAAAAAAGAGCATAGGGCTTTAGCATGTATTTTCCCTGTTAAAATTCATAAAATGTAAATAACCCCACCTCCTTAATGATTCCATAAATACTGACCCAAATCATATACAGAGTTCTAAAAAATAAATTCCTGTGGTTACAACTCTGTATTATTCCAATGGTAATTTTAATTTTGAATGTATCTGCAAAACTAAAGTGATAGGATTGTTGCCCACCCAGGACATTATGGATTCACTCAGCATTCATTCATGAAATATTCGTCGATAATTTACTATGTGCCCTGTACTGCCTATATAAAGCAGAGAGTACTTGCCCTTATGGATTTTATTTTCTAGTGAGTGAGACAAAGAATGAAATATTTATGTATAATATAGTGTCAGATAGAAACTATTGCAATGATTTTAAAAAAGGAGGTTGAGGTTAGAACATGATGGAATGGAGCGTAGGGCCTGTTTTACACAAGGTAGTCAGAGCAACATCTCTTGACATTCAAGCAAACACTTGAATGAAATGAAGGAAAAAGCCATGAGATATATCAGGGAAGAATATTTTGGATGGAAGGAACAGAAAGTACGAAGGCCATGAAAGAAGTACACACTTGGATGAAGTTGCAGGTACACTTGTTTACTGAAGTTCAGCAGTGTTTTCCTGTAGACAATTGGGAATTAAAATAAAAAGTACATAAAGAATACTGGAGGTGTGGTTCTGGGCTGTCAGCTAGGTGTATTCATTAGTTACATGAATCATTCCCACAGTAGTCTCTTCATCCCAAATGTAGTGGATTTGGGGGGACACTTGTGACATCTAAACCCCAATCTTTAATCTCCATATATCAAGGATTTCCTGTCTTCTTAGTGTTTAAACAAAAGATGCCATAGTTTTTCTTAAACAAAAGTACCTGTGTTTAGACAGACTGATAAATCTTAGCTATTAGAATGTGAGAAGTCATCCGATCCAACCTCAGTGGTGTGGGACGCATCCAGGGGCAATCACCTGTGCAGCTTTTCCTAAAATTGTGTGCTTTTCCTTGTCTGTCTTCTTCCAGGGGATATCAGAATAGGGGAAGAGGAGATGCCTGGCTCATGCCTTTCGAGCAAGTGCCTGTGGGTATGTGAAATCAGGCAGATAATGTTTTTATTCTTTGCTTGAACTATTCTAGTGACAAGAGCGCATTCCTAAGAGAATGTTTGTCTCGACATTGTATTTCTTTGTTTCAGGATCTGAAGATTACCAGATAAATTTTTGTTCTGTTCTCTTTTTTGTTCTTTTTTTGGATATAGGGAGGAAGGGGATAGGCAGGGGAGAGAAAATCGACCTGGTCCCAGACACAAGTGAGATGTTATCCTAAAAGTGCATCAGTATCAATGTCACCTGTGCCCTCTTCCCTTCCCTTCCTCTCCACCCTGAAGAGAATAGAATAGATGGGATGGGAATAGGGATGGGAGACTTTGTTTGCACTCAAGACCCTCCAGCCTGGCTCAGTTGTGCTAAAAAGAGGAAATGGTGGACAAGTAATTCTATAAATGTCCTCAGTAAGTAATTATCTCCCCTTTATATTCCCCTTGGCTGTTTGGCACCCTTCTTAGGCTTATCAGGTTGTATTACATATTGTTGCTAAGATGCTAGAACCAGTACCCAAAGCACATGAGATGTTATCACAGAGCCAGGCAACCAGACCATGATGTTATCTGTGTGATTTTAGTTTTTGTCTTACTCAGGATGGTTTGACCGCAGAAAAGAAATGGTTACGCTGGAGTGCAGTGTCACTATCTTGGCTCACTGCAACCTCCACCTCCCGGATTCAGGACATTCTCCTGCCTCAGCCTCCTGAGTAGCCAGGATTACAGGCGTGTGCTACCATGCCTGGCTAATTTTTGTATGTTTAGTAGAGATGGAGTTTCACCATGTTGGTCAGGCTGGTCTCGAACTCCTGACATCAAGTGATCTGCCTGCCTTAGCCTCCCAAAATGTTGGGATTACAGCCATGAGCCACCGCGCCCAGCCAAGAAATATTTTGAAGGACATTATAAAAACCTTTTTTTAAGATCATTTTAATAAGTTGATTTGAGAAAGAAGATGGTCGGATTGGTTTTGTCTCGAGTAATTTTGATAACTCCTCCATCTTTTGAACTCAGACACCTATCATATTGTTCAGTATGCTTGACAAATTATAAACATTTTGGTGGAAGGCATGGGATAGAAAACTGAGCCTGTGTAGAACTTAACTACATTTCTAAAATTAAATTAATTTTTTAGAACTTTTTTTAAGTAGCATTTTTAAAAATCAAAACAGTACATGCACATAGAAATCAGTATGGTGGGTCTGCATTTGACTATCATTCTCATCCTCTGTTTTATCATCAGAATTCATGAGTTACTTGAAGAGAATGTTTCTAGCACCAAAAATCAAATGAATTTTTTTAATGCTTCCATCAGTTTATCAGAATTATGTCACATTGTTACTTCTTATGACTGTCTTCGATTTTTTTTTCTGGAGTTTCTAATTGTCTTTTTTTTTTTTTTTTTTTTTTCTGGTTGACAAACAATAGTGCACCATCAGCATATCCTCAAGATTATCCAGTCTGTGTTTCCATGAGATTTTTCTCCTGGAATCTTATGTCCCGCTCACAGGTCTCATTCCTTCACTGCCCTACTAGGTTGAATCAACTGTTTGCTGAATCTTATGGCTCCTTCTCTTGTTTTTTACATTAATTTGTCTAGGTAATAGTCTGAGATATTTTCCCGAGGAAGGTTGCTTAGGAAATAAACCTTCTGAGAGCTTATATGTCTGTAGTCTTTTTTCTTTTCTTTTTTTTTTTTTTTTTTTTTTCTTGAGACAGAGTCTTGCTCTGTCGCCCAGGCTGGAGTGCAGTGGCACGATCTCGGCTCACTGCAATCTCCACTTCCCAGGTTCAAGTGATTCTCCTGCCTCAGCCTCCCGAGTAGCTGGGACTACAGGCGCGTGCCACCACACCCAGCTAATTTTTGTATTTTTAGTAGAGACAGGGTTTCACCATGTTGGACAGGATGGTCTCGATCTCCTGACCTCGTGATCCACCTGCCTTAGCCTCCTAAAGTGCTAGGATTACAGGTGTGAGCCACCGCCCCAGCCTGAAGTCTTTTTTCTGACATCAGACTTGATTGATGCATAGAATGCTAAGTATAGAATCATGTTCCTTTTGTACTTAGACATATTTCTAGTGTCTTCTAACATCTAGATTGCTGTTAAGAGACCTGTTGCCAATCTGATATTTCATTTTATTTTGAAATTTTCCAAACGTACACAAAATTTGATAAATTACTCAATTTTACAGTTAACCTTTTGCTCTTTTTGCTTTCTGCCATATTAATCCATGTTTTATGCATTTTAAATTAAGTTGCAGGTATTATAATAGTATACATCACCCCTAAACACTTGGACATGCATATGATTAGAGTTGAATGTTTGATTGCTTTTTAAAGGCACATATGCATTTAGAAAAATGCACAAATCATAAATATGTCGTTCAATTAGTTTTTGACAAATTGTATACATGTCTACAACCCATACATCCATCGAGATATAGAACATTGCTGTCACCCAAGAAAGTTCCCTCATTCTCTTTCCCAGTCATCGCCCCCCCACCCCATACCCCAAGAGGCAACAACCAAAATTTCCGATTCTTTTCCATCGTATATTTGGCTGTCTAGGATTTACATAAATGAAATGATACAGTATATACTCTGTGTAGGGCTTCTTCCATTCAACATGTTTTTCAGATTTATCCATTTTTGCACATATGAATATCCTTTTTATTACAGAATCGTATTTTATTATATAAATACACAGTTAATTTTTCCTTTCTGTTGATGGCTTCCGGTATTGTTTCTATTTAGTAATTTAAGAATGTTTTAAATCTTCGAATAAGAAATACCTGCTAACATGCAGTGCACAAAAATCTACTTCTTAGTCCTACATTTCTTTATTCCTAGTTTTTGAAATTTTGTTAATACAAAATTCAGTCAATTTAATACTGTCAAACGTTTTATGATTTCTTGTTCTCAGTAATAAGAGCAGGAAGAAGATTATTTAAAGTCATCCCCTTTTTAAAAAAGTTTTGAACATTTGTATTGAAACTAGAATTAACCTTTCTAACTCTTAATTGACTTTAGGTAAATAGGTGTTTATATTAATTAGGTGTAATTAAGTATGTATCTTTCCTAGAATGCATTTATATGCATATGCAGCATATGAAGTCATTTAATTTTGAAGAACACATATTGTATGGTTTTGTTTTGTTTTGGTTTGTTTTTTAAAAAAATGGGGTCTTGGCCAGGCACGGTGGCTCACACCTATAATCCCAGCACTTTGGGAGGCTGAGGCAGGTGGATCACCTGAAGTCAGGAGTTCTAGACCAGCCTGGTCAACATGATGAAACCCTGTCTCTACTAAAAATACAAAAATTAGCTGGGCGTGATGGTGGGTGCCTGTAATCCCAGCTACTCGGGAGACGGAGGTTGAGGCAGGAGAATCTCTTGAACTCGGGAGGCGGATGTTGCAGTAAGCCGACATTGCGCCATTGCACTCCAGCCTGGGTGACAAGAGCGAAACTCTGCCTCAAAAAAAACAAAAACAAAAACAAAATGGGGTCTTGCTATATTGCTGAGGCTGAACTGAAACTCCTGGGCTCAAGGGATACCCAGCTTATATAGTTCCTTTTATGTGATAGATTCACAGTGGGCAAATCCAGAGACAGAAAACAGGTTAGAGTTTACCAGGAGTTGGGGGAAGGAAAAAAATAGTTATTCCTTAAATGGAATGGGTGTTTTACGGGGTAATGAAAAAGTTTTGAAACTAGAGATAGCTGGTAGAGACAAACATTGTGAATAGACTAAATACTACTGAATTGTACCTTTAAAAATGGCCAATTGTGTTTGATTTTCACCTCATTTAAATAAGAATACATTACATATGTATTACCCTTGACACAAAGATGTGTAACTTTTGTATTATAAATTTTTCTTTGTTCTTTGGTAAAGATTATTGTCAGTTCTACTTTTCATAGCTTTTGGAATGGCAGTTTATATTCATAAGACCCAAGTTTAAAATCTTTTCATGATCTGGAATGTCTTTTCCAGCTGAAGTTTTGTTAAGTCCATATGATAAATTACAAATGAAATATTTTGGTTGTCATTCTATGTTACACAAACTATTTTTTTACACACTCCACAGCTTTTTGTGAGTGTTGATTTTCTTTTTTAATGAATGCTGATTTTGAAAATTAAAGAAAGGGTAAAGCGTGTTTTTAGTCTAGCATTTAAGTTTTATTTGTGATATATGGAAATTTCTTTATGCCTTTTCTTAGGCAAGCAGCTTTCATACAGCTACTCTACCATGTTTTTGTTGCATTTACCTTGCTACTGAAATGGAGAACCCAATGGTAAAATAGGTGGCAGTTTAAGAGAATTGACTTAAATGTTAAGTTTGTATCACTTGTACTTCATTAGCATTTAACACCTATACTGTAATTTTAGAAAGGGCTTATCTTTTCTCATGTCATTTTTTTCTTGGCTTATGTGGCATTTGTGAAAATGCTTACAGAAATACTGGTCCTACGATAAGGGGTAATTGGTGTTCTTGTTTGTGAAAGTCACACCAAGATCACAGAAATGGCTACTGATTAAATTGTTTCCATCATCAAAGATATACCTCTGCTCATGACTTAGTGGAGATCTATTTGAGTCAAAATTTCAATATAAAATATTGTACCTTCTTTCTTTTTTCTCCTCTTTCTACTTGTCCTCCTCTTATAAAAGTTCAACTTTATGCTTGTATCAAGTATAAATCATTTTAGGAATCAAGTCAATTAATGTGCCTTTATCCCCAAAATTTGATGGGTTTATTAGGGAAATTTTCAAAATGGATAGCTTGTCAGGCATACTACAGTTATACTTCGTATTTTGTTCAGACTTTGTAATGTTCTTAGAATTGTTAGTTGCTTATAGCAAATTACATATGCACTTAGAAGACCTTCTGTCTTGACTCAAGTCATGAAGGTTAAGAAAAAAATAAATCCATCCACCAGTGGACAAGGGACCTATACCATGTAATCCAAATTTGTAAGTTATATATAGACAGGTGGCTGAGGAAATCTATAATTTCCTCATTGATAATAGTTTTAAGATCATAGGCACAGAGTAGTGATTCCCTGCCATTCTATCGTTAACACTTTTATCTAGCCAATGCATGGCAGTAGGTTAGTAGGAGATGCAGGCAAACTGACAAGTTTGTTTTTCCTCATAGAAAATTAGAAACAAAATTAGAAGTGGGAGAGGCTGCCCGCTGTAGCTGCACTAGCAGCAGGAACTGATAACTAAAATCAAAGAAGGAAAGAGAACTATAAAAGGTATTAAGTAGTTTAAAACTATTCGGGACCATTTAGCACAGAATAAATTGTCCATGTACCTAGTAGAATGAAAAACTGCCAAGGTTATTCTATTGCACTCTGGTATTTTGTTTTTAAAACAATAATGAAAAAAAAAAAACAGTGCAACAGTCATCTAGAAAATATACTTATTCTTTGACTATGCCAAGTAATTAAGATATTACGAAATAATTGAGTGTGCATTAAAAGTTAAATCACGTTGAATTGCATATGAGCACTGATAGTTATTTCAAACTCACATTAGTGAAGTAGTATATAATTTATAGTTTTGTCCTTTTACATTGTGGGGTATTAGGAGAATCTTTTCAAATGGAATTCCTAGAGTGATTGCTGTTTGAGATCGGGGGGTGTATCTTTCTGATTTCTTTCTAGTTCTATAGCTTTTTAAATTTTTTGAGTGAAATGTCAAAAATTATTGTAAACTGATTTGAGAGTCGTTTTCATTATCTGATTCATTAAGCTTCAGATTTTAACTCAGTATTACCTTGAAGGCAAATGTTTATTTTAATATGAAAATGATAGTTCATTTGTTGATGCTAGTATTTATGACTGTATCATAAATTAACATGAGCTGCTTAGAGTCTAATTGCAAAATTGAAAAGTTAGCATAAATTATCCATCATATAAATGAAAAATAATTTCAGTTTATTTAGTAAAGAAGTTTTTGTGTCTAATGTGCAAGGGATTTTGCTTTCAGCATTGTAAGATTTAATAGTAAAATATATGCTGTAATAATTATGAAAGCATACCTACATCTCTTTTAACTTATGGCGTGACCTAATCCAGAATTTTTTTTTCTTTTTTGGGGGGTGCGGGGAGGGACAGGGTCTTGCTCTCTCACCCAGGCTGGAGTGCAATGGCATGATCTTGGCTCATTGCAACCTCTGCCTCCCGAGTTCAAGCAATTCTCCCTCCTCAGCCTCCCAAATAGCTGGGATTATAGGCACACACCACCACACCTGGCTCATTTTTGTCTTTTTAGTAGAGACGGGGTTTCGCCATGTTGGACAGGCTGGTCTCGAACTCCTGACCTCAAGTGATCCACCCGCCTCAGCCTCCCAAAGTGCTGAGATTACAGGCATGAGCCACCACACGCGGCCTAATCCAGAATTTAAATTCTTCACAGTATAGACTAAGTCAACAACCAGTGATAGCTTCACAATTTCTAATGAGTGACTTGAGAGTGACAATCCGATAGTTGACCCTAGGTACTTTTTTCCCAGCAAAAATACTATATTTATTTAGATTGTATATTAATTAAGGGCGGCTTTGGAAGAAGTTGATAGAGATATTGGTTCTTAAAAAGCCCAGGTCATCATTGGCACTCCAGTTTAAGTTAGCTTTCTTCACTGTAATGACTTGAAAAAGTAGAGTTGTTAGAAATTTGTAATTTCTTACTCATTGTGCAAACCAGGACATATTTTTAAATGAAGTAAATTTTGTGAAGTGGAACAGTTTGATAGGTAGTTTGTTGTTAACATTGCTTTTTTTTTTTTCCTCAGAAACAGGCCCTCACTCTATTGCCCAGGCTGAAGAGTGCAGTGGCATGATCATAGCTCACTGCAGCCTCACCCTCTTGGGCTCAAGCGATCCACCTACCTCAGCCTCCTTAATAGCCGGGACCACAGACGTGTGCCACCGCATCCAGTTAATTTTTGTAGAGACAGGGTCTCACTGTGTTGCCCAGGGTGGTCCTGAGCTCCTTAACTCAACTGATCTACCTGCCTTGGCCTCCCAAAGCACTGGGATTACAGGCATGAGGCACCGTGCCTGGCTCTAACATTGCTTGGCATCCATTCTATGAATAGATTTCTTGGCTATCTAGATTATGTTTGCTTACATATTTGAAAGAGTCTTTCTGAACTAAAGTTCAGGCAAATGGGAGGAAATTCAGTATTTCATACTGAAATGAAGTACAACCCTCTTTTCCTTTTTTATAAAGTGGCATTTGTGCTTTTTAGGATCACAATATGTTGTGGCAAAAGCCAAACAGCAGTGATTTGTACAAAATTTCAGCAGATCCAGATTAGCAATAATAATGTTTCCAAGTCATCACCATGGAAAGAGGAGTAGGAAGGAATTGAGATGTGTAGCAGTTGCAGAAATCAGGGATTCAGGAGCATCAAAATATTTGAATGTCGGTCAAGCTGATGCCCGATCAAGCACTATTATAAGAAGGTTTCAAAATGTGATGTTTTTACAAGTTTGTATATAACCTGACTTATATGAATCATGTTGAAAGTGGCCGATGTTAATATTCTGCTATTCTGCTGGGGTTTTTGTATGTGTTTTTTGTTTGTTTGTTTGTTTGTTTGTTTGTTTTTGAGACGGAGTCTCGCTCTGTCGCCCAGGCTGGAGTGCAGTGGAGCCATCTCAGCTCACTGCAACCTCTGCCTCCCGGGTCAAGCTATTCTCCTGCCTCAGCCTCCCAAGTAGCTGGGATTACAGGCGTGAGCCACCACGCCTGGCTAATTTTGTATTTTTAGTAGAGACAGGGTTTCGCCATGTTGGCAAGGCTGGTCTCGAACTTCTGACCTCAGCTGATCCGCCCACCTTGCCTTCTCAAAGTGCTGGGATTGCAGGCATGAGCCACGACGCTCAGCCTCTGCTGGTTTTTTAAACAAGTTTATTGAGATATAATTCATGTACTGTAAAATTAACCCTATTAAAGTGTACAGTTCATTCAGTTTTCATATATTCACAAAGTTATGCAACTATCACCATATCTAATTATAGAACATTTTCATCTCTCCAAAAAGAAACCCCATACCCATTAGCAGTCCCTTCCACATTCTCCCTCTTCCCCAGTCCTCAGCAACCACTACTTTTCTGTCTCTATAGATTTGCCTATTCTGGACATTTCATATATGTCTAATCATATAGTATGTGGTCTTTTGCAACTGGATGCTTTATTTAGCATAATGTTTTTGGGGTTCATCCATGTTGTAGCATGAATCAGTACTTCATTCCTTTTCATTTCTGAATAATATGCGTTTGAATGGATATATGACGTTTTATTCATCAGTTGGTGGATATTTGGGTTGTTTCTGTTTTTTGGTTATTGTGAGCATCACTCTGTAAACATTCTTGGACAAGTTTTTATGTAGATGTATGTTTTCATATCTCTTGGTTATATGTCTAGGAGCAGAATTGCTGGGTCATATTGGTAACTATGTTTAACCTTTTGAGAAACTGCCAAACAGTTTTCTAAGGTGGCTATACCATTTTGCATTCTCATCAAGCTGTGGATTAGGGGTGGGCCCCTATTTCAATATATTAATAACTGGTGTCTATAAAAAGGGGAAATTTGGAGACCGTTATTCATACAGGAAAAATGCCACATGAACATGAAAATGGCCATTTACAAGCCAAGGATAGAGGCCTGGAACAGATCCTACTTGACCATTTTAAGGAACCAACCCTGCCAACACCTTGATTTTACCCTCAGAACTGTGCAAAGATAAATTTTTGTTGTTTAAGCTACCCAGTTTGTCATACTTTGTCACAGAAGCCCTCGCAAACTACTACATAAGTGGTCCATGTCCATTCTGTCCTAGCAAATAGGCAAACTTCTTTTGTTTTGATGACACACACTCCTGCTGTGACATACAGTAGTAAACTTAAAAGTAAAATAAGTCGGGCGTGGTGGTTCACATCTGTAATCCCAGCACTTTGGGAGGCCAAGGTGGGCGGATCACGAGGTCAAGAGATGGAGACTTTCCTGGCCAACATGGTGAAACTCTGTCTCTACTAAAAATACAAAAATTAGCCAGGCATGGTGGTGCGTGCCTGTAGTCCTAGCTACTCGGGAGGCTGAGGCAGAATTGCTTGAACCCAGGAGGTGGAGATTGTAGTGAGCCGAGATCGAGCCACTGCACTCCAGCCTGGTGACAGAGCAAGACTCTTGTCTCAAAAAAAAAAAAAAAAAAGTAAAATAGATGTCATCTGTCCTGACGGAAATACAAATCAAAGCCATAGTGAGATACCACTGTGTCTATAATTACAAAAATCAGATAATAACAACAGTTGAAAAGGATGTAGACAAATTGGAATCCTCATATACTGCCAGTAGGAATGTAAAGGGTGTGGTCGTTTTGGTGAGTCTAGAAGTTCCTCAATTTGTTAAACACTTAAATAAGTAAACATGAGTTACCCTGTGACCCAGGAATTCCACTCCTAGGTATATAACCAAGGGAAATGAAAATATGACCAAACAAAACTGTACACCAACGTTTATAGCAGCACTGTTTATCGTAGTGAAAAAGTAGAAACAACCCAAATGTCCGTCAACTGATGAATGGATAAGCAAAATGTAATATCCATGCAGTAGAACATTGTATGACAATACAAAGCAATGAAGGGCCAGACGAGTGGCTCATGTCTGTAATCCTAGCACTTTGAGATGCCAAGGCGGGAGGATCCCTTGTGTCCAGGAATTTGAGATCAGCTGGGGCAACATAATTTCTACAAAAATTAAAAAAATTAGCTGGGCATGGTGGCATACATTTGTGGTCCCAGCTACGTGGGAAGCTGAGGCAGGAAGATCACTTTAGCCCAGGAGGTTGAGGCTGCAGTGAGCCATGATCTTGCCACTGTATTCCAACCTGTGCAGTGGAACAAGACCCTGTCCCAAGTGGGGGGATGGGGGGAGGGAAGGGAAGGAATGAAGTGTTGACACATGTTCCAATGTGAATGAACCTTGAAAACATGCTAAGTAAAAGAAGACAGTTACAAAGGACCATGTACTGTATGATTCCAGGCATACAAAATGTCCGGAATAGGCAAATCTATAGAGACACAAAGTAAATTAGTGGTTGCCTTGGGCTGGGAGAATGGAGGGGATTAGCAGGTGATGACTAAGAGCAGTGGGGTTGTTTTTTGTGGTAATAAAAATGTTCTAAAATTGATTGTAGTGAGGGTCACACTACTCCGAATATACAAAAGCCATTTAATGGCTTTTATACCATTCGGTAGTAATATGCCATTGTATGGTATGTGAATAATATCTCAGTAGAGTGGTTTTTTGAAAACACTAGAACATATATGATCAAAAAATGAAAAAATCAACTAGACCTGGTAATCTGTGTTTAAGAGTAGCAGTTGATTGATCATTTATTATGCATGTGCTATGTCAGACTTTTTTTTTTATTTTGAGATGGAGTCTCGCTCTGTCCCCCAGGCTGGAGTGCAGTGGCGCAATCTTGGCTCACTACAAGCCCTGACTCCCGGGTTCACGCCATTCTCCTGCCTCAGCCTCACGAGTAGCTGGGACTACAAGCACCCACCACCACACCCGGCTAATTTTTTGTATTTTTAGTAGAGACAGGGTTTCACCGTGTTAGCCAGGATGGTCTCAATCTCCTGACCTCTTGATCTGCCCGCCTCGGCCTCCCAAAGTGCTGGGATTACAGGCATGAGCCACCGGGCCTAGCCCAAAACTGTCATTTTAAAACAACACTTACTAGAATTCATATAGAAAAAAAAAACTATTAAAATTCCTCTGCTTAGATTCTCTAGGTCTTACAGCTTTATCAGCTACCTGTTTACCTAGATCATATTGCTCTAGCATCCTTTTTTTTTAAACCCAAAGAATTCTTCACTGATCTTGCTTATTTTAGAAATATTTTTAGCTTTACTTGTAAGAAAGGTACTGCTCTTTAAAGATTGAAGAGCATAAGATGAAGACTGAAATGTGGGATCTTACTGCCTTTTTTCTTTCTTAATCAGTGACTTTTAAACCTCTATGAAGATCCAGATCTAGAATTCTAGGACAAGTGCCCTTGTGGTTCTACTTACTCTACGGTGGTAATTAGCAATTTAGTAACCTTAAGGAAGTATTTTGTTGTTAGTTTATTGCTCTTTTTTTCCTCTACTAATTTTACTTTTTTTTTCCTTTTTACTGTCCATATTTAACGTAAGTATATCCTTTGTATCTTTTTCTTCCCATACTATAACAAGGGTCTTGAAACTCTTTATCTCTGATTATTCTACTCCTGCACTTTAAATTGTTAAGTGATACAAATCCAAAGCATACAAACTCAACAAAACAGGAGTCAGAGAATTTACTAAACTCATCTGAATGCCAGGTCCAGAAGTTAAGAGGCAGCCAGGTTCAGGTCTCAGATGGTGTAATCCGAGTCTTATTTCTTCTCCACAGGTATTCTGTAGACAGCTTCTTTCATGTTGCCAGGAAAAATTGGTTACTATAAATCCTGACTTACTTGGTCCTTATGGCTCTTGATCCCGATAGCAGTGAGCCAGTGGCAAGGAAGATCATATGGCATATTCTGAATGACCCAGCTTTTAAGTCACATGTTCAACATCGAACTGTGGCCAGGGACTGGAGTATAGTTCATGTCTAGGTCATGTTCTCACCCCTGGGGCTGGAAGTGGAACTTAACTGCCAGGCAAGGCTGCTGACATTGAGTGATACTATTACCAGGAGAGGTGGAGGAACAAGGTATTCAAGAGACAAAAATAATTGAGGCTAGTAAGTGTGGTTAGTATACATTGAACAAAAAACATGGGCCCATGTACAAAGGAATGACATCAGATCTTAGAATACATTAAAACTATGTAATTCTTTGAGTTGCATGGAGCCCACAGTGCTAGAGAAGTACGTATTTTAAGAGATACAGTGGATAATGATAAATGATAATGGGTATAAAAGTAATAAAACATTAGAAATATCGAGTTATAGATTAATTGGTTCAAGTGTAATGCCAATTCTTTAAGCACACATCATAAGCAGCTGATATGAAAACATCAGTTTTCACACATTGGTACCATCCAATAGAGTTTTATACAGTGATGGAATTGTTTCGTATCTGCACTGCTCAACATGGTGGCCACTAGCCATATATGCCTGCTGAGCAGTTGAAATGTGTCTAGTGTAACTAAAGAACTGAATTTTTAATTATATTTAGTACTGAACAGCCGTATGTGGCTGGTAGCTACCTTATTAGCACAGCTATCTAAATTTGGAACAACTTGATGAATATCCTGCCTCCTATATTTAATTTAAGATATTGGGGAGTTTTACAAACCTTGCTTGCTGTTGTTTTCCCATTTGTAAAATGAGAGTAAATATCTTATAATAAATAACCTTAGTGGGTTATTTTGAGGATTAAATGACTTAATCCATGTAAATGTGCTTGGCACTCACCTAGCATTTAGCATTTAAGTGTTAGTCTTTATTGTCATTGTTATATCACTACCTTAGAATGGGAGCTAAAGAAATGAGTAGCCAGTAATCCAACAGTTAAAAATTTTATTGAACATCTTTGGAGCTGTAGCAGTTGAACAGTTTATTAATGTGTATATTATTATGGACTGAGTACAGAATGTGTAGTTTGGGGAGATTTAGGGATGAACATTTCAGTACTGTCTTGGCAATTTAAAATTTTTATCAAACAAAGGTTTCTGTACATATTTCATGGTGATTTGGTCAGTATTTTGTTTCTAAGGTGGTTAAATGTATTTTTAAACTTTTAAAATGATAATCATCTTCCTTTTAGGATTCCTTAAGGGTTTTCTTCTCTGAAAGTCAAAATGTAATTTAAAAAGTTTAAAGGGTTACTACTTTTTAGCCTGTCTTAACTTTAAAATTGTTTTACGAAACCTTAAAACTAAAATACCTTATCAGTGGTATTTATGATTCCACAAAGTGTGTGTGTGTGTGTGCGTGCGTGTGTGTGTGTGGTTTTGTTGTTGTTGGAGACAGGGCCTCGCTTGGTCTCCCAGGCTAGAGTGCAGTGGCATGATCACGACTCACTGCAGTCTCGACCTTCCGGGCTCAAGTGATCCTCCTGTGTCAGCCTCCCACACAGCTGGGACTACAGGCACATGCCACCACATCCAGCTAATTTAAAAAACATTTTTTTTGTAGAAATAGGGTTTTACCATGTTGCCCAGGCTGGTCTCAAATTCCGGGGCTCAAGCAATCCTCCCACCTCACCTTCCCAAAGTGCTGGGATTACAGGCATGAGTCACCATACTTGGCCCACAAAATATATTACCTTCTTGCATTCCTTGCTAGATTGTTATTTTGTCCCCTGAGATATTTTGGGATGGTAGAAAATCACCAGGTCCATCCTGCATTTCTTCTAATTTATATTATTTTTGTGCCTTTTAAAATATCAACCCTTGGCTAGAAGTATATTTATATGCCTTAATCTCTGTATTATCAATTATTAGATACTTGGGCTGAGCCCCTTGGACCATCTCATTTCCCTCCTTCCTGCAGTAGGATCCAACTATTTACTACTGTCTGTAATTCAGTATTTTAGACAATTGTTTAGTAGTTGGTTGTCTCTTATCACTAGTTGATTGAAGGAACTGTCTATCTCCGTGAATGTTTGAAGTATCCCCTGGCAGAGCTCTTTATGTTTTTGGAATGTGGAGCTGACTATAGCTTTCTCTCAGTAATAAATTCATCTAAGTAATGAAACATTCACTTACTAAATTAAAGGAAAAAGAGATACACTCTTAATTTATGCTATGCGCAGTAGATAGAGTTGAACAAAAGTTTTAAATATTTCACTATCATCATGTATAATTCAGTTCGCATCTGTTCCATAAATTACTAAATCAATTCAGTGAGAGGGCTGAGATTTTGAAATGACCAAATGACAAATTTTCCCTGCAGTGATGGCAGGGAAATCACTTGGTCTTTGTTTACAAAGTTGGCGCATGTATATATTATTCTGCAGGACCTATTGATTTTTCCACTCTAAACCACTTAATGTTTAAAATTTCAAGTTCTTAGGATTTATTAGTAACATTGTGAGCATACTAAAAATTGAAGGCTGTGTAAACCAAAGAATTTAAACATGCTGCAGGTGATACTTAGATTCCCTTTGTCTCAGTTCTAACTCAAACATGAAGCATTTTTACTTTACCACAATCTATGATATTTTGACACATTTCTTTCTGAATCTTTTCAGGCTGGAGTGCAGTGGCGCTGTCTCGGCTCACTGCAAACTGCCTCCCAGGTTCAAGTGATTCTCCCACCTCAGCCTCCCTAGTAGCTGGGACTACAGGCGTGCACCACCACATCCGGCTAATTTTTGTATTTTTAGTAGAGACGGGGTTTCACCACGTTGACCAGGATGGTCTCAATCTCCTGACCTCGTGATCCGCCCACCTCAGCCTCCCAAAGTGCTGGGATTACAGGCTTTTTCTGAATCTTTCATTTAAACCATTTCACTAAAAATGAAAATTATAGTTGAAATATTTAGAATCATAGAATCTTTGGATAAGAATAAAAAATATACAAGTTGTGGTAGAGACTTGAGGTGCTTATCTGTACTCAGTTATGCTTTCTGGGCATCTGGAACAGTACACTTCCCAGTCCCGTTGCACTTAGGTGGTACCAGGTGACTCATTCTGGAGTGTGAGGAGAGACTGTCGTGGAGGCTGTGTGTTAAGATGGCAGAGCCACTTACAGAAAGAAGCCAGGAACCCCAAACTTAAAGCATCCTGAGTCTCTGAGTATGACATGGAAGGCAGATAATAAATATAAATATAAAAGTTGTTCTTAGTGCAAGGGACATACAGAAACAGGCCACAGGCCCTAGTTTACTAACTTCTGTGCTTGTCACCTGAGTGGTAACAAATGTATGGTGCAACCAAGACAAAAGTCTTTCTGTTAATCCAGTAAGTTTTAAGAGTTAATTATCACAGCATTACTTGACTTACTACATCACAGGTGATCTCATCTAACTGTCTGACTCTGTCAGATTTCTAAAGAATGCTTCTGATACCAGGAATCTCTGCACTGTACATTCTGTGAGATGACCTATTCCATTGATGGACAACTTTGTAACAAATTTTTCTCTTTTTAGTGAGCCAAAGTCCTGATTCCATTTTATCTGTTGGTTCCAATTTTGCCTTCGGATAAGTTTTATATTTTGTGGCAGCTTTTCATTATCCAAAGATAGTTTTCAGGTCTCCCTGGTCTGTTAACGTGGAGAAAACAGAATAAAATAGCAAATGACATTTTAAAAAATGTTAAGCTTGGTGGGACGTGGTGGCTCACACTTGAAATCCCAGCGCTTTGGTAGGCCAAGGCAGGCGGATCACTTGAGCACAGGAGTTCATGACCAGTCTGGGCAACATGGCAAAAACCCATCTCCACTAAAAATATAAAAAATTAGCTGGTTGTGGTGGCATGTGCCTGTGGTCCCAGCTTCTCAGGAGGCTCAGTTGGAAGCATCACCTGAGCCCAAGATGTCGAGGCTGTAGCGAGCCACCATAGAACCACTGCACTCCAGCTTAGGTGACAAAAGTGAGGTCTTGTCTCAAAAACAAAAAAAAAACCAAGCTTAAAATAAAAGTTTTATTAACTAGAATATAATAAACTACATTTAACTTTAGAAAAATTAACTACACAAGCGGTAAGAATATTTGACCCAGTTCTGAGAAAAAAACTGTCAGCTTAGTATAAAACAATAAAATGACCGTTAAAGAATTAACTGAATTATAGGCTTGGCATTTTGTTTATGGCAAATATTTCTCTCCTGTACTGTGAATGAGTCCAGCCATCTATTACATTAAAGGCCACCAAATTTTAAAGGAAAAATTGACAAAGTTAGTCTAGAGGAATGGTCACCAGAATGTCTCAACAAAAGTCTAGATACTGTAAACACAGTGAATGGCTAAAGGAATTAGAGATACTTAAAGAGAAACAGCCCATTGCACAATATCTCATAATCTCAGATAGTTACAATGAAATCTGTCTTTTATAAATTTTCTTTCTCTATCTTCACAGCAGGTGACTAATAGCTGTTTGTAGGAATGAGGCGTATGGGCATCCAGGCTTTACATTTGATCTTTCTAGCCAACATCTTTCAGTTATGTGTTTGACCATCATCCCCAAAGCTTCTATAGGATATTTGGTCAAGAACTTTTCTGAAATCATACAGCATATAGTCTGTAGTATATTAACAACATACTAATTCTATCAAAAAAGAATTTAAAGTTGAGTATTAGATGATATGACTTATTCTGTCAATGCCAATTCTTAATTATTTGGTCGCTTATTATTTTTTTCTAGTTGCATTTCTTCTAGTAATCTAGATTATAATTTTGGTAGGATTTGGCATCAGATATACTAAGCCATAAGTCTTAAACTTACACCATTTGTTGCAAATTGAGAGTTCACTTACCAATATCTAGACTTGAAAAATCTTATCTCCTTAATTGAATAAAACTTTCCTTCTCAAATTTATTTACACCTTCAGGTTCATGAAGACCTGCACAGTTGAACTTATTTTAAGTGGCCAGGTGCTTTCATCTTTACATTCCTACTTTAGTCCCATACTTTATCAGGTATCTTTTTAAAGCCAACTATGCTAAGTCAACTAACCTTATCTGGTTGGGATAAATTCATCTTTAGCAAAGGAAAACGTCCTGTTTCAACCTCAGTAAATGTTAACTGTTCCTTTTATTTCATTTCTTATGAAAATAAATGGACCATTTTATCCTTTTACTTTGTGCCTTTACTGTTTGCTGTCAGTTTGATAACTAGGGCGACCACATTACCTGTTGCCCAGCAAAAATAATAGTATCCCCTTTCATTATGAAAAGTATTCCAGTTTGGATAAGTTATTTGGTCATCCTCACTGTTGTTTACCATTTTTGGCAATGATTGGCAGAAATGTCTTATGTGAGTGTTTCGTTTCATTTGGCTGATAACCTAATTTTTTCATTTACCCCTTGCAACTAACAAGTAGTCTATGAGATCATACTCAGGCACTCTGAAATCCTTAGCATGGGGAATAAATGCGTGCATGTGTGTCACTCTTGTGCTGGGGCCATATAATATAATTTTTGCTTATGCACTGCCAAAGCAAACTTAAGAATTGCCTTTTAATTTAAAGCAAGAAAAATCTTCTTTGTTCTAAAAACTTTGGTGCATTTCCTGATTTGCTGAGAATGAGAACTGTGTACATATCTTGTTCCATTTTGCTCTTGCTGCCATGACTCCTAGGTCCAGATTTGATCCACTGTCAATTCTGCATCAGCGTTTTTGGTTAGCATATGTCTTCCTTTCGGTAAGGGTGATTTATTTGATTTTATTGTATACTTTTTGGCTCTTTAGTAGCCATTTAAAATTTTTGGCAAGGTATTTGGTATAAAATCATAACAAGTATCTTTGTAGGACTCCATAATGATAGCCATTACTATTTAAATAAGTTGGGACCAGGGTGTGGTAAATACCCAAAGCCCAGTGGAATACTTTTATAATCCTGTTATGGGAGGAAAAGACCAACCACTAAAAATAAGCTAGCTATACAACACCAGCCTTAATTTTTTTGTGGTTACAGTTTAGCTCTTCTGTATTATTCTATATGTGTTAGTCCATTTTTGCATTGCTATAAAGGAATATCTGAGCATGGGTAACTTATAAAGAAAAGTGGTTTGTTTAGGCTCACTGTTCTGCAGGCTGTACAGGAAGCGTGGTGCCAGCATCTGCTCCTGGCGAGGGCTTCAAGGAGCTTACAATCATAGGGAGGGTAAAGGGAAAGCAGGCACATCACATGGTGAGAGCAGGAAAAAGAGAGAGTGGGGAGGCGCCGCATGAATCACATCCTCTATGATCTCAGAGCAAAAACTCATTCATCATCACAAGGACAGCACCAAGCCATTCATGAGGGATCTGCCCCCATGACCCAAACACCACCCACCAGGTCTCACCTCCAACATTGGGGATTACATTCCAACATGAAATTTGAATGAGACAAACATCCAAACTATATTACTGTATATTTTGTACCTCTACCTAGACAGTAAGTTATATGCAGCTTCTTTCTTACCATGTGTAATATTGTACTTAGAAATGAGATAAATGAAATGTGCATTCTGCAAATGGTGAATTTAAATGTTGCAGAAAAATTTCCTTTTTTTGTTTTGTTTTGTTTTTAAGACAGTCTCACTCTGTTGCCCAGGCGGGAGTGCAGTGGCGCCATCTTGGCTCACTGCAACCTCCGCCTCCCAGGTTCAAGCGATTCTCCTGCCTCAGCCTCCCAAGTATCTGGGATTATAGGTGTGCACCACCATGCCCAGCTAATTTTTGTATTTTTGGTAGAGATGGGGTTTCAGCATTTGACCAGGCTGGTCTTAAACTCCTGACCTCAGGTGATCCACCCGGCCTCTGCCTCCCAAAATGCTGAGATTACAGGTGTGAGCCACCAGGCCCAGCCTAAATGTTGCAGAAAAATTTCTATAGTGCAGAGTAGAGTAAGATTGGTCTCAAAGTGTCACATTTCCCATATGTGTAGGTCCTAGCACATAGATTTTCTTTATATTTTTATAAATATGTAATACACATTCATAGAGGACAAAATACAGATAAGCAAAAATATGAAAACTAGCCACCAATAAATTACTATTTACTGTTAACATTTGGTGTATGACCTTCCAAACTTTTAAAAGTATATTTTCCACATTGCCTGGCAAGTAGTTATCACAAAATGGATAAGGTATTCCTTTTTCTTATTTTAACTAAAAATCAGATCATACTGTACATACCATTTTATGGTCTACTTTTTTGTTTCACCTAAAATGTCATCATCCTCTTTTGCTGCCAGTAAGTACATTTCTGATTTTATTGAATGTACTGTATTTCCATTTAACACAGCCAGTTCTAGTGTGTACAGTTTTTCAGTCTTTTAAAACAACACTTTGATGTATGCTGTAATTTTTTCTTTAGGATAAACTTTCTCTAAGTGGTCTTCCTGGTCTTCCTGGATCAAAGATATATTCAGTGTAAGGCTTTCATACTGGTAAACTAACCTCCAAAGAGTTTGGACCATTTTTCACAACAGTTTATGAGACTGTACATTTGCTGAGCCCTCCTTGCACTTGGCAAAATTCTCTTCTGTCCTTGTCAATGAAAAAAAATTATTATTATTATTATTTTTTTTTTTTTTTTAATTTAAGAGGCAAGATCTCATTATGTTGCCTGGACTGGACTTAAACTTCTGGGCTCAAGGAATCCTTCTGCCTTAGCCTCCTAAGTAACTGGGATTATAGGCACGTGCCATTGCATCTAGTTCAAAAATGCTGTTTTAAAAATTGCTTTTCTTTAATCAAAAATCTTTCGTTTCTTTGCCTTGGACTACCTCTTCATTTCTTTGGCTGTTTCAGGTATGTTCATCTTTTTCTTCTTTACTTGCAAAATTAAAAATATAACTTAATAGTAATTATTAAATTTTAATTAGTAGAAATTACTGCTCAGAGCCAGACTTGATTTTCTTTTTTTTTTTCTTTTTTTTTCTTTTTTTTTGCAGTTTCATCAGTAAGAAACTAAATCACTGCCTTGTACAATAAAAAGCTCTATGTTGGGGTGATCAGACCCAACACCAGATCATGGGGGCGATGAGTCCGGTGGAGTCAAAGGAATGAGAAAAAGACAGTTTGAGAGAGAAAGTGGGACCAGGGAGCCTACGCTATTTATTGGTGATCAAACAAAGAAACAGGTGGTGAGGATGTGGGGATTGAAAGAAAATGGTGTATCAAGTGAATGAGAAACCTATGGCTACTTGAGATAATGGGAGTGCTAGAAGCAAGGAGCTAGCAAGTCTAGCCGACATGCAAGCCCTGCCTCAGCTTCTCTCCCAACACTCAGTTTTTCTCCCAACAGATATATTTGAAACTTAACTTCAGATATACTTATAGTAAAATTGAAAACTTATTAAAATAACTTATGATTCATATATTATGTTTGCATCTTATTTTATCTGATTGTCTACCCTGAACAACTTCTACCTTCCCTGAGCTAGACACACCCTTTTGAAGCAGATAGAAGGCTAGGGGTTTTGAGGAGGGAAGCAGGGGAGTTTTTTTCTTTAAAAAAACTTGGCAATTGTTTTGTAATACTAATCTAGAATATATGTAAAACTCTTTGTACTATCTTACATAACGTCTTTATGTGAAAAGGGATAAGTTAGGGAGTAAGAGTGATACTGCCCAGAGATCTCACAAGGCATCGTTTACATTATTGAAATACAGTGCTTGTGGCCTCAACTTTGAGAACTCAGAAATTTTGTTTTTGTAGATTCACATAAAATAAGCTCGGGTTATATATGCTAATGATGTTTGCAGAGATTGAATAAATCTGAATGCCAGATTATTAATTTACTGTGAAAGTTGAGTAGTGCTTCTGTCAGCATTACCAGTATATTTTCTTCTTCAGGTTAATCTGCATGGAAATCCAAACTATTAATTAGAAGGCTGTTTGGTGAGCAAGAGGTTCAGATTAAGGTTTGTTAGTCGTTTGGATGGTTCTAGGGAAGGAAATGATCAAAACTGTAAGCCCAGCGCGGTGGCTCACGCCTGTAATCATGGTGAAACCCCATCTCTACAAAAATACGAAAATTAGCCAGCATGATGGCGGGTACCTGTAATCCCAGCTACTTGGCAGGCTGGGGCAGAAGAATCACTTGAACCTGGGAGGCAGAGGTTGCACTGAGCCGAGTAGTGCCATTGCACTTCAGCCTGGGCAACACAGCGGGACTCCGTCTCAGAAAAAAAAAAAAAAAAAAAACTAAACCCCAGCGAGATGCTTTCTACCTTGCTGTTATTGGCACTACTGGCTCTACCACACGTCTTTGTGGTCAAGTTCTCAGCGTTTTCAAGTGTGAAAGAATTTGTTTTTAATTTCAAAAGTGTCTGTAATAGTGCTTGGGATACAGATGAGTGTATGAATTTTTTGCAGTAACTGAGCAGTATCCTACCAATCTGCAGCGTGTAGACAGGTAGTCCCTGCTATCTCCTAACAATCCTGCTTCTCTTTATACATTTGGTCCAGTTAGAGCCCAATATAATTAATTGGTACTTATTCCTTGGAATTATACACCCAGGTACTTTGGGTGCTGTTAATTTCTTGAGTCATATATAGACAGTAACTTCATTTTTCCCAAAGATGAATGAGTACATTGTGTATATGCATACACGTACACTCAATAAGCTTTACTTTTCACTCCCAAAGTGTGACCTTTTACCAGTGTGGGGAAGGGGTCTAGGGGCTTACTGCTTGACCAACGTTCTGGTGAGAATGGTAAAGCTGAGTATTTCACCTGTTCACCTCTAGAGCTTAGTATCCTAGAGTATATCAAGTTGCATCTATTTTATCTTCCCTTTAAAAAAGTAAAGTAAAATTTTTAAATCTTTAATTAAATATTTAAACTATGGGTTTTCTTCATTGAAAGGGTAAACCATGCCCACGTCATTTACTGTTCTCATTTCAGGATTTTCCTGTAGGTATTTTTTCTATTTTTACCTTTGTTGTTTTTTTATTTTTGATTTTTTTTAGAGATAACGTCTCACTCTGTTGCCCAGGCTGGAGTGCAGAGGCACAGTCATAGCTCACTGCAGCCTCAGATTCCTGGGCTCAGGTAATTCTCGCACCTCACACTCCCGAGTAGCTGGGACTGCAGGTGTGCATCACCACACCTGGCTTTTTTTTCTTTTTTTTTTCTTTTTTTTTTTTTTTTTTGCGGGGGAGAGATAGGATCTTACTCTTTTGACCAGCCTGGTCTCGAACTCCTGGCCTAAAGGGATCCTCCTGCCTTGGCCTCCCAAAGTGCTGGGATTACAGGCCTGAGCCACCATGCCTGGCCACATTTTTGTGTTTTTTTGTTTGAGACAGGGTCTTACTCTGTCACCCAGGCTGAAGTACAGTGGTTCAATCACGCCTCACTGCAGCCTCAACTTCCCCAGACTCAGGTGATTCTCCCACCTCAGCCTCACAGGTAGCTGGGACTATAGGCACATGCCACCATGTCCACTAATTTTTTGTAGATATGGAATTTCACCATGTTGCCCAGGCTGGTCTCAAACTTCTGGGCTTAAGTGATCCGCCCACCTTGGCCTCCCAAAGTGCTGGGATTATAGGAGTAAGCCACTGCACCTGGCCACAGTTTTTTTGTTTGTTTGAGGCGGAATTTTGCCTTTGTTGCCCAGGCTGGAGTGCAGTTGTGTAATCTCCGCTCACTGCATCCTCCACCTCGCAGGTTCGAGTGATTCTCCTGCCTCAGCCTCCCGAGTAGCTGGGATTACAGTGTCCGTCACTACACCCGGCTAATTTTTTGTATTTTTAGTAGAGACATGGTTTCACCATGTTGGCCAGGCTGGTCTCGAACTCCTGACCTCAGGTGATCTACCCGCCTTGGCCTCCCAAAGTGCTGGAATTACAGGCGTGAGCCACTTGTGCCCGGCCTGGCCACAGTTTTTTTAACCTTTGAAATGGAGTTAGTATTCATACAAGTTTAACAATACTTTTTTAAAAGAAACAGTTTTTCATTTAAAAAACACTTCTATTCATAGGGTGTATTGGTGACCTCTCGGAAGAAAGGGATAAGGAGTCGTCACTTGGCCGGTAAGGGAAATAGACTCAAGTGGATGAGGTCCAACGATTCAGTCTTGAGATTTCACTGCCCTAAAAGTCAAATAATGTGTAAGAGGACAGCGAAGGGAAGACTTCCTCCTCCCCCACCCCCACCTCAGGAAATCCTGATCTTAATTCTCACTCTGTATACCCAGTCACTCAAACCAGAAACTTGGGCATCATATCTCCTCTGTCTCCTCCAGTCCAGTCACTTACTAAGTCCTGCAGTTTTTACTGTGGCCTATTTAAGTTTCAGTGGTTTAATATTCTGGAATACATAGGCTAGATTTGCCCTACTCTGTAGGAATAAATCAGAGTAGATGGTGATGTTTGTCAGTTAAAACTATTAAGAATGTAGAAGATTTTTTTTAATTTCACAATTACTGCCAGGCACGGCAGCTCATGCCTGTAATCCCAGCACTTTGGGAGGCCGAGGCGGGTGGATCACAAGGTCAGGAGTTCGAGACCAGCCTGGACAACATAGTGAAACCCCATCTCTACTAAAAATAGAAAAATTAGCCAGGCATGGTGGCGCACGCCTGTAGTACCAGCTACCTGGGAGGCTGAGGCAGGAGAATTGCTTGAACCCGGGAGGCAGAGGTTGCAGTGAGCCAAGATTGAGCCACTGCACTCCAGCCTGGGCAACAGAATGAGACTCCATCTAAAAAAAAAAAATTCATAATCACAGAGAAATAGGTAGTATATCAAAGTAGTTAAGCACATGGATTATAGAGCCAGACCACTCACTTCAGATACTAGACTCTACCGCTCACTGGTTGTGTGACCTTAAACAAGTTAGTTAACCTATCTGTCTCAGTTTTCCCAGCTCAGAGATTAGGATGTTAGTACAACTTGCCTCATAGGGAATGCTTAGAACATACCTTTCACATAGTAAGCTCTTTTTTTTTTTTTTTGGAGAGGGAGTCTCGCTCTGTCGCTCAGGCTGGAGTTCAGTGGCGCAGTCTCGGCTCACTGCAAGCTCCGCCTCCTGGGTTCACGCCATTCTCCTGCCTCAGCCTCCCCAGTAGCTGGGACTACAGGTGCCCACCAACACGCCTGGCTAATTTTTTGTATTTTTAGTAGAGACTGGGTTTCAACATGTTAGCCAGGATGGTCTCGATCTCTTGACCTCATGATCTGCCCGCCTTGGCCTCCCAAAGTGCTGGGATTACAGGCGTGAGCCACCATGCCCGGCCAGTAAGCTCTTTTTAAGTGTTAACTCTTGATCCATTTGTTGTTTTCATTCAAGAATTAGAAAAATCGATTTCCTCAGCTGATGATTTTGAATTAACTATTGATTGTAAACATCTCTTTTATTTACTAGGATATTTGAGATGAGGAATTTTAAACAACTAAATTATTCTTATTTTCTGCCACTTAAGCTTGTGTTCCACCAACTGCATCTAGAATAATTCTCTGACCTTTCATTTGCTACACAAGTTATCTCAGTATTAAATGTCATGTAGGGTAGTAAAGTATCTTCCATGTGTAATGATGTGTCTGTATGCTGTAGGAATACATAAGCAAATATTGCCTTCTACTTTGTGGCCCATGTACTTTCAAACAAAAAATCTTTCATTTGATTTCTGTTAGTGATTAGATGACTGTGTTACAGTTACCTTCAGCCTCTCAAGAATCTATTTTGTATAACTTAATTAGCAGCTGAAAAGAGGAGAGAAAACTTGTTTATATACTCAAAGGGAAAGAAGAACTTTTTTGGAAAAACAAATTATTGATTGCATTGTGCATCCCACACCTAATGCTAGAATCAGTTCCCCTTTACAACTGTCTGAGGACCTAGGATAAAAATTAGTTCTCCCAAAGTTGTAGAAATGAGCACAAGAAGATAGAAATTAAGTAATTCACAGACTTCGTTGTAGAGATTATGTGTAATAAAGCTTCTTGCCAGTATTGACAAAGTCCTTGTTGCTCTTACATGCCATCAAATGTACAATTTTATTGTTCCAGGTCCTTTGCTCTTTTATTTAGCTTTGTTGTCTTAATTTTAAAACTATTTTCGTTTTTAAAAAATCATCTAGCCTAAAGTGTCACAAAAGTATTTTCAACATGTGTGTTGTAGCCTAATGGTGGGAAGACTCATTTAGGCAATGACTTGATCAAAAATTGCATTTTGACCCCTCAGAAAAGTCAATATACTTATTAGCATTTTTTATTTACTTTTCTTGAGGCCAAAAATAACTATACATTGTTTTTTAAAACATGCCTATACTGCCAGAAATTCCTGGAGTTGCGACATATTTTTTTAGTTAATGAGGAATATAAAATGTTTGTTGAAAAATGTTTTTCAAGTATGTCAGATTCAGATAAATTGGGTTTCATCAAATTAAAAAGTTTTATATTTTATAGGATGCCATCAAGAAAGTGAAATATTTTCACAGATGGAAGAAAATATTCACAAACCTTGTATCTGATAAAAGATTTACAGGATGTTTACTAGCAAAATTTTATTTTATTATTATTATTTTTTATTATTTATTTATTTTTTTTTTAGAGCTGGAGTCTTGCTCTGTTGTCCAGGCTGGAGTGCAGTGGCGCAATCTCGGCTCATTGCAACCTCCACCTCCCCGGTTCAAGCAATTCTTCTGCCTCAGCCTCCCGAGTAGCTGGGACTACATGCGCACACCACCACACCCGGCTTATTTTTTGTATTTTAGTAGAGACCAGGTTTCACCACGTTGCCCAGACTGGTCTTGAACTCTTGAGCTCAGGCAGTTCGCCCGCCTCAGCCTCCCAAAGTGCTAGGATTACAGATGTGAGCCACTGCACCCGGCCTAATTTTATTTACTTTTTTAAGACAGGGTCTCACTCTCTTGCCCAGGCCAGAGTGCAGTGGCACAATCACAGCTCACTGCAGCCTCTACCTCTGGGGCTCTAGCGATCCTTTCACCTCAACCCCCAACGGAGCTGGGACTACAGGCACACTCTACCATACTGGCTAATTTTTGTATGTTTTGTAGAGACGGAGTTTCACCATGCTGCCTAGGCTAGTCTCGAACTCCTGGACTCAAGCGATCTACCCGCCTTGGCTTCCCAGAATGCTAGAATTATAGGTGTGAGCCACTACATGTGGCCTGCACAATTTTATTTTGTTTTATTTTATTTTATTTCGAGACAGTGTCTCACTTCGTCATCCAGGCTGGAGTGCAGTGGTGCCATCTCGGCTCACTGCAACCTCCACCTCCTGGGTTCAAGCAATTCTCCTGCCTTGGCCTCTCCCAGGTAGCTGGGATTACAGGCACACACCACCACGCCCAGCTAATTTTTTTTGTTTTTGTAGAGACAGAGTTTCACCATGTTAGCCAGGCTGGTCTTAAACTCCTGACCTCAAGTGACCCCCACCTTGGCCTCCCAAAGTGCTGGGATTACAGGCATGAGCCACTGCGCCTGGCCCCAGCCTGCAAAATTTTAAAAAATGATAAAGGACGTGTATACAGAATACATAAGGAGCTCTTATGACTCAATAGTAAAGACACATAACCCAATTTAAAAGGGGCAAATGATCTGAATAGATATTTTTCCAGAGAAGATACACATAAGGCCAATAAGCACATGGAAGGATACTCAACATTTTAGCCATCAAGGAAATGTAAATCAAAACCAAAATTGAAATCAAAACCACAATGAGATACAACTTCATACCCACTAGGATGACTATAATAAAACAACACACATAAGAATTGGTAAGGATGTGGAGAAATTGGAACCGTCCTACGTTGCTCTTGGGAATGTTAAATTGTACACAAATTGCTGGGGAAACAGGGTTGTCATTTTACCCAACAAGTCAACCCAGATATATAGGCAAGAGAAATGAAAACGTGTTCTCACAAAAATTTGCATAATACATGAATGTTCATAGCAGCATATTTATAATAATCAATAGATGGAAACAAGACAAATGTTATCAGCTGACAAATGGATAAACAAAATGTGTATCCATGAAATGGAATATTATTTTCACTATAAAGGATGAATTGCTGATAAATCCTACAGCTTGGATGACTCTTGATATCACTGTGCTAAGTGAAGGAAATCAGCCACAAAAGACCATATATTGTATGATACCATTTATATAAAATGCCTAGAATAGGTAAATCTATAGAGACAGTAGATTAGTGGTTGTCTCGGGCTGGATGGGGAATGGAGGAATTAGGAGGCAATAGCTAAAGAGGGCAGTTGCTCTATGGGATGATGAAAATATTCTAAAATTGATTGTGATTGTTACATAACTATGAGTATACTAAAAAGTATTGAATTATACACTTTAAATGGGCAATTATATGACATGTCGTTTGTATGTCGATAAGCTGTTACCAAAAGAAAATTTTCAAGGAGGACTTCCAAATAGCTAAAGACAGTAGTGGTCATCGATCTACTGCCTCCCAATTTTCGTTCAAATAAATATAAAATAAGAAGGACAAAAATCTATACAGAATTTGAAGACATAGCATAACTTGAAGAGAATTTAAGACTTCAGTATAACTGTAACTAAAAAGAGAGCACTCACCAGATCCTGGCATGTGATCTCTTCATACTCCCATTCAGCTCCTGCCTGCCGCAAGACTTTGTGGCAAGCACAGGCAAAGAAAAATGAACACAAAATGGAGAGGGAATCTTAACGTTATCTAAATGTTCAGCCAGAAGAAGTCCATCCTAAGTCTGAAAATTCTTTTTTTTTTTTTTTAAGGTTTCCAAATAGAATAAGAGTAGGGATTATAGGGGAGGGACTTAAAAATACATACAATCTGAAGAGGCAGTCTTCAAAGTGCGTAGCTTATAGGGGAGAAAAAGAAGGTACATAAGAAGAGGAGAAGCACCCTTTGGCAGTTGAGTGGTGAAAAGGTAATAAAGCAAAGGAGGAAATTCAGAATGCAGCAAAACAAAGAGAACCACAAAGTTACAGGATTCATAGCCAACTGTTCCCCCCACAACAAAACAAATAATTGGCAGGACTTTGCTATACTAACAGAAGAGGGCACTGTTAAAATAGGAATCTTGTAAAACATCCCAGTAATATGGTGCTTTAATAAAAAAATTTATAGCAGTAAACACATTTATCTGAAAAAATGAACATAAATGAATTAAATTTCCAGCTCAAAACAAAATTTAGGAAAACAAAGTAAACCTAAAGAGCATACCCAGAAGGAAATAATAAGGATAAAAGCAGAAATTAATGAGGTAGGGAATAGAAAAACAAGACCTAACAAATCTGTATTCTGAAAATTTTAAATTATAAAATAGACAAATGGTTAGCTAACTTAATCATGTAAAGGAAAGGAGTAAAACATAGATATGCAAAATAAGATAAAGTGGTAAATAACCACTAAAAATAATTTTTAAAAAATTTTAAAATCACAAGAGACTACTTAGCAGACCTCACTGCAGTTATTTGAAAACCTAGATGAAATGAGTAATTTTCTAGGGAAATGCATATTACCAACATGGAGTTAGAGAAGTTGAAGAGACTAATTTCCATAAAAGAAATAATTCTTCTAAACTATCCCACCAAAAGGCATTAGACCTGAATGGTTTCACAGAGCAATTCTATCAGACCTTCAAAGACCAGATAGTTCCACTGCTGCATAAATTGTTCCAGAGCATTGGAATGTTGGAAAGCTTCTGAATTTCTGTGAAACAAATCTAGTATTGATACTTAAACCTGGTAAGAACAGTATTGAAGAAAGAAAGCTATAAATCAGCATCCCATAAGAATATTGATGCAGAAGTGCTGAATTAAATACTATCATTGTGAAGTGATATACCATGACCATGTGAGATTTATTTCAGGGATGCAGGGCTGGCTTAATGTTAGGATACTCATTAGCATACTCCCTATTGATAGATTTGTGAGGAAAACTCAGTGTCTCCATAGGTGCTGAAGGAGCCTTCAACAAGACCACCCATTTTGTGATATTTCTCTCTCGCTCTCTCAAATAGGGATTGTGGGATACATTTTTGAAATGATAAAATTTATATATCTTAGTCCTAAAGCCAGGAATCTTATATATAATGGGAAATACTAGAAGTATTTCCACAGTATACAGAAACAAGGCAAATGTGCACTATCTTCACTGCTGTTCAACATTATAATGGAGGTATTAACCAATATAGTTAGATACATCGATTTAAGGCATAAGAATGGGTAAAGAAGAAAGACTATCTCTGCAGATTATGTGATAACAGGTTGAGCATCCCTAATCTGAAAGGCTCCAAAATTCAAAACTTTTTAAGCAGTCACACGATGCACAAAGTAAATGCTTATTGAAGCACTTCAGATTTTGGATTAAGGGTGCAATGAAAATAATGAAGAAATTCCAAAATGCAAAAAAATTCAAAATACCTCGACCCAAACTGTTTTTTGGTTTTGGCCGGAGTGCAATGGCACAATCTTGGCTCACTGCAACCTTGACCTCCCAGGTTCAAGCAATTCTTCTGCCTCAGCCTCCAAAATAGCTGGGATTACAGGCACCTGTCCCCACACCTGGATATTTTTGTATTTTCAGTAGAGACAGGGTTTCACCATGTTGGCCAGGCTGGTCTCGAACTCCTGACCTCAGGTGATCCACCTGCCTGGCCTCCCAAAGTGCTAGGATTTACAGGCATGAGCCAACATGCCCGGCCCAACCCAAACATTTTTGATAAGGGATAGTCAACCTGTAATATGGCTGGAAAACTACAGGGGATCACTGGTAAAATTAATCCAAATGATAATAGAATTCAATAAAATAGCAGGATATAAAATTAACTTAAAAAATCAATAGACTCATATACAGACAGTAGCCAGTTAGCAGTCAGTCACAATGGTAGAGAAAACTCCACTTACAATAGCAACAAAGATTAAATACTTATTAAACATAAAAATGTACAAAGCCTACAGGAAGAAGCTTTTTCAATACTTAAGTCATAAAATTAGATTTGAATAGGATGGCTCATCATTATAAAGATGTCAGTTCTCCTTAATTTCTGAAATTAATGCATTCACAGTAAAAACACCAAGAAGCCTTTTTTATTTTTTAAGTTAGACAAGTTGATACTAAGTCTTGTGGGAAAACAAACATACAAGAATAGCCAGGAAGAAACTGGAAAAGAAAAACTGCTGGTGGGACTAGCTCTACCAGACATTAAAACATATACTATAAAGCTTCTATAATTAAATCTGTGTGCTACTGTCACATGAATAAATAAATAGAGAAGTGGAATAGAAAGCCCAGAAACAGACACAGGTACAAGTGGAAATAATAAAAATGGTATCTTGGGCTGGGCTCAGTGGCTCACATCTGTAATCCTAGCACATTGGGAGGACAAGGCAGGGGAATGACTTGAGCCCAGCAGTTTGAGACCATCCTGGATAACATGGCGAAACCCTGACTAAAAAATTAGCAGGCATGGTGGCTTCTCAGGAGGCTGAGAGATGGGACAATTGCTTGAACCCGGGACATCCAAGACAGCAGTGTGCCATGATAGTGCCACTGCACTCCAGCGTGGGTGACGGAGTGAGACCCTGTCACAAAAAAAAAAAATAAAAAAAAGTGTTAAATCACTGAGGTAGAAATTGGCTTTTTAATAAATGGTACCGATATATCTGAATGTCCCAGATAATAAATGATACCACTGAATAAATAGTACTGAGATATTTAGAAAGAGATAAAATTAGATACACATCTTGTACCATGTATAAGAATAAATACAACATGTACACAGGTTTTCATAGCATTATTCATAACAGCCAAAAAATTCAAACTTATATGTCCATTGACTGATAATTGGATAAGCAGAGTGTGGTATGTCCATACAATGAAACATATTTCAGCAATAAAAAGAAAAGCAGTGATACATACTACAATGTGGGTGAAACTTGAAAACATTATACTAAGTGAAATAAAGCAGTCACAAAAGGCCACAGATTGTATGATTTCATTTATATGAAATGTCAATGATAGGCAAGTCAATAAAGTGTGAAAGTAGATTAGTGGTTGCCGGGGGCTAAGGGAGTTTGGTCTAAAGAGGGGTGACTGATGAAAGGTACAGTAGTTTCTTGTTGGAATAATGAAAATGTTCTAAAATTTATTGTGATGGCTACACAACTGTATGAATATACTAAAAGCCACTGAACAAGACACTGAATGAATTTAAATGGATGAATATGCTATATAAATTATATCCAATAATTAGCTGTTACAAAAGAAAAAAAAAAAAAACCTCCAAACAGGTTAAGGATCTAAATGTTTAAAGAGAGAGAAAAAAAGACCATATAAGAAAACCCATGTTTTCTTATTTAACCTTTGTGTATGAAAAAGGCTTTTGGGCTATGACTCAAAATGCAGAGACAACCAGAGATTGACAAATACGTCTATATAAAAATAAGAAAATTTTACATGGCAAAAACCGACATGAAAAAAAGTCAAAAACACAAGCTGACAAACTGGAAGAAAATTTTTTCAACATATACCTTAGCCAAAAGGCTTATAGCACTAATATATACTACACTTGATTTTAGCCAAAAGGCTAAGAAGCCATATCCCTAATATATAAAGAACTCTTAATAATTAAATGACCAAAAAAAAAAAAAAAAAAAAAAAAGCCTTGAGCACCAAAGGACCAAAGACCTGATAGAAAAAATGGGGAAAAGACATAAATGGACAACTCACAAACAATGAAAATTAGGCCTTAAGCACGTAAAAAGTTTTAAGTTCATACAGAGAAATAAGCTCACGCCTTTAATCCCAACACTTTGGGAGGCCAAGGTGGGTGGATCACCTGAGGTTGAGAGTTCGAGACCAGCCTGACCAACGTGGAGAAACCCCGTCTTTACTAAAAATACAAAAATTAGCCAGGCATGGTGGTGGGCGCCTGTAATCCCAGCTACTTGGGAGGCTGAGGCAGGAGAATCGCTTGAACTCGGGAGGCAGAGGTTACGACCAGCCAAGATCGCGCCATTGCACTCCAGCCTGGGCAACAAGAATGAAACTTCATCTCAAAAAAAAAAAAAAAAAGTGAAACAGCACTTAGACGCCATTTCTCATCTACCAGATTAGTGAAAACTAAAAAGAATGACAGCTAATTCTGTGCAAGGCACCTTCAGATACTGCTGGTAAAAGTACACACTAGCATAGCCCTTCTTCTGAAGAGCAGTGCCTAATAAATTGACATATGCACTTATCTTTTCACCCAACAATCCCACTTCTAGGAATCTTCTCTAAAGAAGTTTATCCATTTTAGGAGTGTTTGTAATTGCAAAATATTGCAAGTAGCCTAAATACCCATGCAGGAGAATGATGAATAGATGATGGTACAGCCACACAATGGAGCAGTACTGTGTCACTGTAAGAAAGAATGAGGAAAATCGCTGAACTACTTGCAGTGCAATTAAGGGAATTAAGTATGAAGAGTATCTATAATATGCTACTCTTTATGAAGCAGGGAAATACAGGCACAGATATCAACTTAATGTGCGAAAGAAATACCAGAATGATAAACTAGAAACTATTGAAACTGGTTTCTTACAGGGAATACATGAGAATGGGGTAGAAAGATTGGGAGTAATGGGAATAAGATAGTAGGGATAGGGAGCAGCACTTCTCTGACTATAATTTTTTATATGACTTTGACTCTCAGAACCCTGGTAATTTTTTACGTAGTCTCCAGAAATAACATAAAATAACTTAGACGTTGGCAAGTGTGGAGAAAGGAGCCCAAAATGTAATGCAAGCACTAACAGATGAACAATATTAACTTGATTTATGAAGTCAATGAATAACACTGACTTGAGTGGGGAAGAAAAGAACTAAGTAACTTTGGAAAACAGTATTTTGATTAGGCATTCTAAAGCTAAACACAAGACAAAAAACAAATATTGTAAGTAGTAAATGTGTTTCTCACAGAGGTATCGCTTAGGAATTCTGAAACTGCCTTTTGTGTAAAGTTTTAAAAATAAGTGAATATATTGTAGATAATGAAAGTCAGACTTCTCATTGTTGTATAAAGAAGTTACAGATTAAGATAGTAGGCTAGAATTAACCCTGTGTTCATTGACTGGAGTTTGAGGTATCCATATGAAGTCGTGGTTTTTAATATATATGTATATATGATGTATGAATACAAAAATACATAATACAGATGTGTGAATATGTGTATACTGTACATACACATATTCCCGAGCTCTGTCCTGAGAGAGCCAGAGGAATGATATCCTAGTAAGCACATTAGTGTTCGGATCTTCTTTAAATGCCATTCTCCAGTAAAGGGAACCATGGGTCCTTCGAAAAATGGTTGAGTCTGGCGCAAGAATAATACAAGATGTGCCTGGAACATCACGTGGTGCCAGAAAGTAATTCAAAAAATGATTAGGGCATGTTGAAAGGACAACAGGAACCAATCTGTTGGAACTCCCAATGGCCCAAACTGGGATAATTTGAGAAACAAAATAATGAGAATATTAGATTGTAACCCACAAAATAAAACACATGTACAGGCATTTAGGTAGATAAGATAGATGGGAGGGATAGGAAGGACAGCTCTTCCTTACATGGAATTCCAATTAGCATAGATGAAAAGAGAGAAATAAAAACCATCATTAGGCAGACAACATTATGATAAATATTGCATGCAAGAACTATCAGCAGATACTCAATGGAGAAGTTGTGATGAAAAGCAGGATATTTTCAAGGTCACAAAATATCTCCCCACAAGATACGAATTACAAAGAGAAAAATGGTAACTATGGGGTGGCGGGTGGGGGGAAATGGCAGATACCACCTTAACCAGGTAAAGTAGAAGTCACTAGTAATCTGAGACACGCCAGCGTCATGTGTTCCCTGATGCACTGAAAGGGCACAATTTCACTTCCGCGGTATCCCTACCAAAAATGCCTAAGTTCAGTCTAATCATGAAACTGGTGGTGGTTGCTTAAGGAATCTAAATAAGGTCTGTAGATTAGTTAATAGTGTTACATCAATGTTAATTTTCTGATATCAGTAATTGTACTATAATTTTGTAACACATTATAAGGGGAAGTTGGATGAGGTATATGCAGGAAGTCTGTGCTATTTTTGCAACTTTTCTCCGAGTCTAAAATTATTTCCAATAAAACATCTTTAAAAATAGGGGCCGGGCATAGTGGCTCGCGCAGCACTGTAATCCCAGAACTTTGAGAGGCCGAGACAGGCGGATCACTTGAGCCCAGGAGTTCAAGACCAGCCTGGGCAATATGGCAAAAACCTGTCTCTACAAAAATTAGCCGGGCATGGTGGCATGCACCCTTTAGTCCTAGCTACTCGGGAGGTTTATGTGGGAGGATGGCTTGAGCCCAGGAGGTAGAGGTTGCAGTGAGCTGAGATCGCACCACTGCACTCCAACTTGGGCAAGAGGGACACCCTGTCTCTAAATAAATGAATGAATAAATGATAAAGGTTTGAGGTACCAGGTATCTATTGTTACCTAAACTCTTGTTATCTGAGCTCAAAAGCCAGAAAAATTTTCATGACATAGTAAGCTTTGCTATCAGGGCTCTCACTATTTGAACTAAGACTGAATAGAGTCACAAGAGATACTTGTATTTATTATTGATTTTTTTTGCAATATTATTGGAATTTGTTCTAAATAGAATTTATTCTTATTCTCCTGGAGTCAACCATTGATTTCTTTGCTTGTTCTCTTAATATACTCTCCCTTAGAGGACTCATCCATTTGATTGGCATCAGCTGTCACCCTTTAAGTGAAAAATCTGTACATGTCACTCTCCTAATTGTCTTCATTATCTCCCTAATGAGTTTCAGGAAAAGTCCCAGCTCTTAAACTTCACTCACAAGGCCTTGCCTGTCTGCTCCTACTTACATCTTCAGCTTTATTGTTTTAAAACAACAAACTCTTAGCTTTCCTTGAACTTGCAGCTCTTGCCTTGCTGAGCTACTCTGAAATTCACTCATTCCTTGAACTTGAAGCTGTTGCCTTGCTGAGTTACTTTCAGATCCACTCTTCCTAATGCTTTTTGGATCTTGTTCACATTGTTCTTTCTTCTTCTAATTCTTTGTCTTACTTCTTTCCCTGGCTAATTCTTTCAAATGATAGCTTAAGTATTAGTTCCTCCACAAAACATTCTTTGACCTTCAAAGACTGGCTTTCAGTGTCCCCCTCAGATACTTCCATGGCATCCTTTAGTTCCCCTGTCCTGGCACTTACTACTCTATTATAATGTTTATATCTTATACTAGACCATCTATGGTATGAAGAATAAATTAGAAGGCAGCAGAACCATTTTAAAGGCTGGAGACCAGTAAGAAGCCTCTTGGGGAAATCTAAGCAGGAACTAATAATGGTTGCCTATATTAAGGTAGTAGTGAGGATGGAGCCCAGAGATACTGTATGAAGAAAGTGGGGTATAAGATCCTTGAGAGCATTGTCTGTCCTGTTTCCCTGTAGATCCACAGTAGGGGAACTCTCATGAGTCCTTCCTTATACTCATAATTCCAATTCCATTTCCCACCTGTGGAACATTTCACTTTACCCTTAACGGTCTTGGTGCCTTATTTCTATAATTATCTGTGTAGTCTTTGAGGCTAGAACTTTGGATACCTCATTTCACCATTGGTTGTGGACTGTTGATTGACCTCACCTGACTGACTGAGTAATACCACAATCTTCCCTCACCACTTATTAATAGTATCTCCTCTCTATGACATGTTAAGTTGAAGAGGATGATTTAGGATTGTTTATTTGCTTAATGCTTGTTTACTTGCTTTTGGTGAGTGGTGAACAAGAGTAGAAATTAGTATTTTTGCCCCTATCCCAGTTGACCATGCCAAATTTCCTACTTCTAGTGGCATCAACATTCTTTTATTTATCCAGGTTTTCAAGTTTTTGAATTTTTATTAGGCTTCTAAGTTTTACTTTGAAGTATCTCTCCACTGTCTTCATTTTTCTTTCCCAGTTAACTCTCTGACCTTAACTTATGGTACCTTATATCTAAATTATTGTAAAATCTCTCAGTTTATGTTCTTAATTTCTTTGCATCATTATCCTCAACTTAGATTCATAAGAAGTATATTGACTCTAAGCCTTGACATCAAATTATCTTGGTGAATTGATTTTTCCTCAGAATTTTAAGGACTAAATGAGATAATAGATGAGTGCTTTGTAACTGTATATCCCATATCTCTTGATTTATTCCCTCCTTTTAAAAATCCTTCCATCTTGCTGGGCTCACACCTGTAATCCTAGCACTTTGGGAAGCCCAAGTGGGCGGATCACCTGAGGTCAGGAATTCGTTACCAGCCTGGCTAACATGGTGAAACCCCGTTTCTACTAAAAATACAAAAAAATTAGCCGGGCATGGTGGCGCACACCTGTAATCCCAGCTACTTAGGGAGGCTGAGCCAGGAGAATCGCTTGAACCCGGGAGGCGGAGATTGCAGTGAGCCGAGATTGCACCATTGCACTCCAGCCTGGGCAACAGAGCAAGACTGTCTCAAATAAATAAATAAATACAAATTATTTAGTCAATGGTTTTAATTTTAATGAAAATTAAAAATGGATCATAGGAAGTGAATTTCTTACCTCCTTTTAGGTTATTACATTTTATGTTCAGTAAAAGCAGAATCTTGAGGGAATGAGGAAGCTTCCAGAGTTGAAATGCCTTGGTCGTTTTGTGTCCCTGGGCTGTTGGCAGTGTGACTCTGCTACAGAATACCACTTGGGGAGATCAGCTTACTCAGTACAGGGTGCAGGGAATGGGGGAAGTCGGGAGGGCCAGAAACCCACACTGCGTGGTATGGAGTAGTGGAAAAGAACCCTCCCTTAGGAGGATAACATCCTCTGCAGTCTATTTTTATATTTCAAAGTGAGGTATTTTTACTTCAAATTACAGTACTGTATATAGTTAATAGGAGAATGTTGTATATTTGCTAATAGAGGGTTATTGCTATATAATGGTCTCCTTCTGCCCCTGTAACATTGTAAAGAAAAAATAATCCTAACCAGTTTTTAAAATGTTTTAAATTCTTAATAAATAAAAAATGCTGCAGTAAATATAGATCTTTACTTCAAAAAGAAAAGGAAAGGAGGCCTACTGGAAAGGGTTACACAGAAAAGTTTAAAGTTATAAAATAGACACACAGATAGCCTTCTGTCTTCACCAGTTCTTAACATTTCGGCACATTTGCTTTCTCTCTGTGTGTCTCTGTTTCTCTGGCTAATGTATTTTTATCACACCCAAGAAATTTAACATTTATAAAATGTAATCATTTAATATACCAACCATGTATATACTGCTTCAGTTGCTCCTCAGATTCCCGAATCTAATCATATATAACACTTTGCATTTTGTTTACCGGTCTCTCTAGTCTTCTGTAATTTTCCCAGTTTTTTCCCATAATACTGATTTTTTTTTTTTCAGCATTAAAGCTAGCTCTCTTGTAGAGTAGTCCACAGTCTGAATTTATCTGATTGTTTCATGATTAGATTCAGATTAAATATTTTTGGAGAAATATAGCATAGGTGATTTTTTTTCCCTGTTGCATTATATCAGGAGGCATGAAAGGTTAGCCTGCATGATTATTGGTGATGTTAAATTTGATCACTTGATTAAGGTAGAGTCTGCTGGTAGAAAACATACCTTTGAAATTAAAAGTTATCAGTAACCAAAGATTATCTTGTTCAATGACCATCTCTCATCTAATAGGTTTTGTCATTTATTTATGATCCTTGCCAGAATCAGTGATTACCTTAGTGGTTGCAAAATATTGATTTTCTACTTCAAGAGATGTGTTAAATTTCTTTTAAAAATTGTTACCCTAAGATGGCCCTTGGCTATAGTAATCATTTGCTCTTTTTATTTAGAATGTATTAGGAAGTATGTGAGAGGATTAGGTTCAAATGTTGTCTTTACCTGTAAAGGTTGAGATCTTTAAAAAGTTCCGCAAGAGCTAAGCCACCAGAAAAATTAAGAAGAAAGTTTATCAGCCATGTTAGTAATTCGATTTAGATAATTAAATTTCTGATGTTAGTCCCATAGTTGCCCCAGTTCCTATCATTCAGATGGGTATTATCTTTTTACCTTATAACCACAGTGAAACCCTGTAGAGTCAGTATACTTCTATTTTTGCAGAAGTTGCTGGACATTCCAAAATGGATAGCACAAAATTTAAGGTACAAGCAAAAAGTTAAATTTTATTAACTCAAATTTCAGCTGGGCATGGTGGCTCACACCTGTAATCCTAGCACTTTGGGAGGCCAAAGCAGGTGGATCACTTGAGGTCAGAAGTTCAAGACCAGCCTGGCCAACATGGTGAAACACCATCTCTAATAAAAATACAAATATTAACCAGTTGTGGTGGCAGTTTCCTGTAATCCCAGCTACTCGGGAGGCTGAAGCAGGAGGATCGCTTGAACCTGGGAGGCAGAGGTTGCTGTGAGCTGAGATTGTGCCACTGCTCTCCAGCCTGGGTGACAGAACGAGATTCCGTCTAAAATAAATAAATAAATAAATATTAACTCAAATTTCTGTTATTGAGGATTTATTTGAAAGTTTTCATTACCTGACCTCGGTAGCATGTTTAAGCACAGTTCCACAACATCATTAGAAACCTAAACCTGTTTCATATTTGTGTTTTAACATTTGTAAGGTAGAGACACAGCCAACTCATACAATTACCAGTGTAGCATCCAAAAAGAATATTAAAAGATAAGATTCTGTCTTACTAACAAGTTGTAGATTATTCCTAAATTAACGGTTTATTATCACTAAAGCTCACTATTAACAGCTAAGTTACTTCCCTTCATAATTAGAGGAACGCCTCTACTTGACAGCAATAAAACTGTATTTTAAGATATTTTTAATTATGACTTTTCACTAATTCACAATTACTTGAGTTTATAAGGCCTACCTAACAATTTCCAAAGCTTGGAGAGAGAGAGAATCTTTTGAAATGTAGTAGAAAATATTCATTTGTTTTTGCTACAGTGTAAGTGGGTTGCTTCATTATTCTGCATTTTAGCTTGTCCATCTGTTTCATAACAAGAGTTTCTGTTACAGTTTTTAAGAAAAGCTGCCTTGAAATATGTTTCTCATAAGTAACAAAGATTTTATCTGAGAAAAAAATCATTTATACCCTTTGGCAAAAGCAGTAGCTCTTTATGGAAAAAAGTTAGGAGCTTGGATATTTGTTTCTTGGGTACCTAGGCTGGCACTTGATTTTTACCAGAAAGTTCAGGGTGCAGTAAAAGATTGTACACTGGAGAAATTTTAGGTAAATCAGCGGGAAGCCTCTCAGATAAGTCTCAGTGTTGTTAGCTGCCTCATCACCTTTGTTGTTTGAAGATTTAGGAAGATTTTGTGGATTTCTATGTATTTTTAACAATCTACTTCTAGGGCCGAGTCTATTTTTGGAAAGGTGTTAATATTTTTTCACATTATACTATAAAGCTGGTATCTTTTAGTGTTTGTCAAGTTGGTATAAAGAACACTGCTGGTTTATTAATCCATAAGGTTGTGTAAACTCTACATGACTTAACATTTTAGTGACATAGAAAAGTGGGATTTCTGGTTGGTGTACAGATCTTTCTTCACATAGTGCAGGTAACGTATGAGCATTGTCTGACGGATCCTTACAACATTCCTGTATGCTTTTGGAAAGTATGATCTTTGTTTAACAAAATGGGAAACAGAGGCACATGCTATACCCAGCTATCACAGAAAACAATAGTTAGAATCCAGAAAACATACTCATCTGGTTTAGTGTGTTGCCCAATAGATACAATTAGTATTCTGTTTTATCTTATTTGTTTGCCTTATAATTATTAAACATTGTTTTTTAAATTTGGTTTTGGTTGATTCCTTTTCTTCTAAGTCCGCCACTTGAGCTAATATAGCCAACAAGCATCTGACATGAGGCAGAATTGTCCTCGGATCACAGTTCTATTGCTATCTCCATCTGTTGGTATGAAGAAGTAATGCTCTTGCCAGAATAAGCAAGCTTATTTTAATTTGAGCAAAAACAGATTAAGAAATAAGGAATTGTGCTGTTAATTCATTTTCTTTGTGACAGGTAAAGTCAGTTGGAAGATGCAAAACTGTCACAGGAAGTTAGCTATTACAGACAAATTGCCTTTTTTTAAGGCTTTTTGTTAGTAATACTAAAAGTGTCAAAGAGAGTAATTTAAAAATGATATATTAACCATACCTAAATTATTTATGGCTTGTTCTTTAAGGAATTATAGAAAAATATGGTTGTCTCAACTTTTTTTCTTCAACCTGGGATCAGGCATCGTTGTGCAACAATATTTTAATAGCGAGAAATCTCAAAAATCCTGACAGTCTTTGCATATTCACAGTTTCATGGGCTTTTGCATCATTGCTTCTGAATTGCTAATGAAGAGCTCAATATAGCTTCTGATGCATTTCAGATATTCTGGGTGGTGACTGGCTAGAGTGTTACTGACATCACAACATACAGCTGTTGACTTTCTATTGTCTGAGTCCTCCTCGGCAAGTGCTTTAGACTGCTCTAGCAGGCACTCCCAATGCCAGACTAATCAGCTGGATGTGTGCAGTGAGCTCTATAGAGGAGCAATGCAGAGCATCAGTTTACAGGTACTATGGAAAGAACATCTCCTTAACTCTGTATGATGAAGCAAATACCAATACAATGAAGGTATGTGACTCAATTCATTTGCTAAATTTGTATAGAATGTAATCTGATACATGAAGTATTCATGTTCACTTAGTACCATAATTTTTGTTAGAGGATGTGTGATAAAATTCTACTATATTGAAAGTGAGAGCATTTTAAAATTGTCTTTATTTTTGCAAAAATATATTTGTTTAGGTTGGTGGAGTGAAAAGTAGAGTCATTTACTTCTCAGCTGTAGCACCAATTTCTTCTCCCCACCCCTCACATGTTTGATATTTCTTGTAACTTACTGATAGAATGGTTTACCTGTGTGCTAATTCGTATTTGTGTATAGCACAGCAAATTGTCAGCTGGAAAAATGACTTCTCTTTCAAGTTCATCTTAAAATAGACATACTATATGGCTTGTTGAATTTTAAAAATTTTATTGTGGAACAAATACAATGTGAATGAGACTTGGAAATTAAGAAGCTAAGAATCTTAACTTTCAAAACTCATGGTAACGGTTTTCTACCCTTTTGGGGGAAGAGGTGGAATAATTTTTAAAGTGCTTGTAACAGCAAAACCTAGATCTGTCATTGCTATGATTAACATAATCAGATATCACATTGCAAAAGAGAGCAAATGCTAATCAAACTATGTAATTTTTGAGGAGTAATCTTATTCCTAATTATACAGTCTGAAAACTTTGACATTTACCTTGATATTTTGATTCCTCAAAAGTGAAATCTCATCATGTAGGTGATACTGAATGACTAACACATGTCCATTAGTGTAAAATTGAATTGTTTAGAAGGTTTTTGAGAGTTTTGCTTGCTTTTTATCTGGAATTAGCTGAAATTTTAACAGCATTTGGAATTGTTATGATATGAATTCCTTCCCCCTCCATTTACAAAACAATTATTTTGTTCTTAAGAAATAATTCATCTCTTTTCTAGAGGAAATAGGAAGAAAATCACTAAATGGCCTTTTATCAACGCTGAATGTCATTGCTCTTTCTTTTGTCTATTTCTGATTCCCAACTGTGTAAGTAATTAGGGTCATGAAAATATTAATAGCTATCATTAAAATTAGGGTCTTCTATCAGATGCATTGCTTCACCCTAATGCCAAGAGAATTTCATTATTTTTAAGCCTCAGATTTTAAGTTTTTTCTTGAGAACTATAAAAGAAAAAATTAAAATAAGCAACGCATACTCTCAGTTCTTACTTACAACTGCTTTTATCCATCCTTTGTCATATTCTGCTTTGCTTTTTCATACTTTTCCTCATTTTCATTTCTTCTTTTTCCTTTAGGTTTCTGTTTGTCTGTGTGTCTCTATCTTGCCCTCCCTCTCTTTTTCTGTTTGACTTTCTGAATATTTGTCTCTCCCTGTTGATTTATCTCATCTCTCCCTCCATCTTCCATTCTCCCTATCCCCACCCATTTTTCTCCCCCTCTCCCTCTACATTTGTCTTTCCTACTTTGTCTCAGTCTGTCTCCCTTTTTTGTTCATCTACCTGGTGTTTCAGGGTGTCTCTCCCTTTCTGACTAAATCTATCTTAATCTCTCTCTCTCTATCTTTCTACCTCCCTCCTTCCTCTTTTCTTTCTCTTTCTGTCTTTCCTTTTCTGCCCCTCTGACTCTCTCTCCCTGTCTGTTTCAGTATTTCCCATTCTCTGTCTCTTGCTTTCCCACTGTGTCTTGGTCTCTTCCTGTCCCTATCTGTTAGTCTCTGTCCATCATTCCCTCTTCCTTTGTCTGTTTCTCTATGTGCCCTTCTTTCTTCTCCCTCTCTCATCCTTTTGCTGCTCCGTGCCTCTCTTTCTCTCTACCTTTCTGTCTCTATCTGTGTGTCTCCCTGGCTACACCTCTTTCAGTCTCTCTGCCTCCATCCTTCCCTCTCTTGGCACTCTGCTCCCTTTCCCACCCTACTCCCAGATCTTTCTCTTTTCTGTCTAAGCTTCAGTCACACACATTCACTCTGCAAATTTTCATTCTCATACAGGTTTTCAGTTCATTGGAGCCAGATCTGCACTTAAATTTAAATTTTTTGGTGAATTAATAAACCATTAGATAAAGAAATTAAATACTATATTTTAAATAAACATGATTTACTGTTTGCTCAGTTTTTTAATTTTGAGAAACTTATGCTTGAGGTCTTATAAGTGGATTGAAGTCATTATTTAAAAATTTTTTGTCTTCTAAAGATATATGTTAGGCTACTATTAAAGGGAATTATTTTTCTCTTAAAGGATTTTTCCATTAATTTTTAAGATTTATAGAAAGCAATTTAAAATTTTTTCCTTTTAAGGATACATAAGATAATACCCCACTTCATAGTTATATTTCAGATTATGGGTAAACTTGTATTTAAAACTTGTATTGACTTTTTTATACCATCTGTATTTTTCAAATGTGTTAACAGCAGATATATGCTAGTATTTTCTTCTTTTGTTTTTAACCTCTTGTTTTGAAATAATTATAGATTTATAGAAAGTTGCAAAAACAGTACAGAGAGTATTTTTTAATGTTTTCCTCAAGATTTTGTATTTTGTATCTGAGTATTTAAAATAGAAGAACAGACGCTCATTTAGCATTTACGTGTTTAGATAATCACAAACCTAGCAACTGTCATTATATTGTTTTCATTTCATTTTGTAAAGCAGATTAAAATACCATTTGATTCAAGCATAGTATATATTAATAGCAGTATGGCTTTGTCATAACTAGCATAGAGCTATCAGGAAAGAAAATTAGATTTACAAGTAACAAGTTATATATATAAAGTATTCAAGAAGCAAAGAAAGATGTATAAGATGAAAATCTTCTCAGAGCTGAGTTAAATGTCATTTTCACATACAGCTCTTCCTCCTCTGAAATTATGTAGCATTCCTTGTTTCTGCATTCTTTTGATGTCTCTCCTGCTTTGTATAGTTTTCATCTCTGCTCTGTGATCCCCCTCTGGTTGTAGGGGACAAAAGGTGGAAATGAAACAGAACCAACAAAATCATCATCTCTAAATCTTGCCATACTTGCACAGCTGACCAACCCTCCTTCTGAGTAATAACTGAGATCTTTAATACAGTTAATATAATTTATTTTTTCCAAACTGAGTTCCTCTAAGCCCCAGAGTACCACAAAAGTACTTCAGGAAATAGAGAAAAGCCTGAAGCCCAGTTAACACTGCTCTACTCATCCCCACCTTCTCACTTGAACAGAGCAAGTTTATATAATAAATATATGTTTCCACAGTTTTAGTTCTCCAGAAGCCTATATATGAATCCTACTTAACCCTTATTTTATATTTTATATATGTATGTTATAAAGTGACTTGGATAATATATCTGTCACATTATATAATATATATTATGCAAATCTGTTACATTATATAATATATATGATGCAAATCTGTCATCTTATAAATATGCATGTCATTTTATTATAATATACATAGATATAAAAAAGGGGTTGTTAGCTAGGATTCACGTATAGGCTTCTAGAGAACCAAGCAGTCCCTAAAAGCATGTGTAAACTGTGAACATACACGTGTGAGTAAGCACATGTGATTGCTGCATTTCTGAGGAGAGGATCCTGGGGTTTAATAAGATTTTCAAGAGGGATCCTTTCATGGCCCAAAAATAAGTAAGAGTCACTGCTTTATAGTGTTTATAAATCATTGCTCAATATGCTTTGTTAATTTTAAATTTTCTCTCTTTTCATTTTCAAATGCTTAGAAAGTTATGTAGTACCTCTACAATAGCAGACACATCAACAGAGATCACATACAGTTTTTGGAAGTAGTTTGAAAATATACAGTGACTGATTACTAGGCACATCAGATGTCAGACTTCAGCTTGGGGTCACTAGAGAGAGAGAGCAGAACATTTTTTTATTCCAGTACTTTCAGAGTGCTGACTAAACCACAGCTTTCCTTAACAGGTAGAAAATGAATGACAAAAAAACTGTATGCCCCCTTGAGCTCCAATGAGACAATTGTAAAGAAACCCATGGGTTAAATATGAATAACTACTAAAACAATTTGATGTGGTAGACATAGCTAGGAAATAAAGCCACAAAAAAATAAAATCTGAAATGCATTAAACCCATTGAATTTTTGTGTTTTGTGCAAAGCCATAGGAAGTTGAGCCAATTAAATTGGACAGGTACTTTAAAGAGAAATTATATCTGCTAGCTCTACATGTATAGTATGTAGTGTGAACTATGAGAGATTGTGAGCTTTTTAGCAGTGTTCACCCATGCCCAGCAGCAGCACCTTCAAGCTGTAAAATTGTTTGCACTTTGTTGTACACATCCTTTTATAGAGTATGAAGGCAGATGATGGCAACTGAAAGACAGCACCTGTTCTGCCTCAAGCTGTTTTTAAGCTATTTTTACTGGCCACAAAATGCTCTTTGACAGAAAGAAGAAATCAAACGTTTTCTAGCCTTTTCCTTCTAACATAATCCTTAGGTGCTTTCTTGAGAGAGGGCTGTGATCCTTTGTTAGAAAAAAATGTAGTTGGCAATTCAAGAAATAAAGGGTGGCACATTAGTAGTTATGAAACTGAATATCTACCAATTGTAACCTAAATTAAAATCCTATAAAGGAAACAGATTTTTTGGTGTAGGAAGGAAATGGGTCATGTTAGATCTACCGATTCAACTGTTAGAGAATGTGAAGTTTCACATTTTAAGCCATCAAAGAACCATTGGGTGGGTTAATGTGCCAGGAGCCCAGCGTGAATTTTGCTAAGATTCTTTGATAATAAGCTTTGTACCTTTAAGACCTGTAAAGGATTTTCATTGTGACCCTATAATAAAAATGAAATGTTGGTCATGGGTAAAAAGTATATAGAGATACATTCATTTAGTTATATATTAGTAGGGTAGAGAAAAATATATCAAGCGAAATCGAATTTTGAAAGCATGAAGGAAACACCACATCAAAGTCTAGCTAAAATACCATAAGACTGAGGGTTTCTTATAAATAGTCCAACACTTGCCAAAGTCTGTGTAAAGCAAATGCCTACTCATTGATGGCATTCTGAATGGCTAAATTTTAGAAACCAAGATTATGCTCATAATGATGTTCACCTTTACTTATGAACTGCCAACATTATCATGCTATGAACAAAGCACAAAACACATTAAAGAATATAACTTAATGAGACTAAGTTATGCACCCACAATGACTTTTGACACTAATGTGCAGTTAGGCCAGACAAGTCCTACACAAGACTGCCCTCACTTCAGCCACTGGGCCACCCTGCTGATCAGCTGGCTACAAATTTGGAGGTTCCCTCAGACTTAATTGACTAGAATAACTCAAATTACACTCAGCATTAGAGCTTTATTGTACCAAAAGAATACAAACCAGAACTAGCCAAAAGGAAAGACACACAGGGTAAGGTCTAGGTGAGTCCCAAATGCAAAGCTTTTGTTCTCTCCCCATGAGGTCAAGATGTATTGTCTTTCCTGCACATTGGCGTTTGTTAATTTGCAGACAATCAGGGAGGCTCACCCAAGCTTCAGTGTTCAGAGTTTTTATTGGGATCTCATTACATTGGCATGATTAATTGAATCATTGGCCATGCAATTGAATTCAATATCCAGCCTCACTTCCTTCCTTGGAAGTCAGACTGTTTATCACATTCCTCAAAGCCCCAACTTTCTAATTAACATGTTTAGTCTTTCCAGCCAGTCCCCATCTGGAATCACCATCTTAACATAAACTATACCATAGTAACCTCATTAGCATACATTATCAGGACCCACCATGAATGACAAAGACATTTCCATCAGTCCAGAAATTCCAAGAATTTAGAAGCTGCCTACTAGGTACAAAGGTCAGCCAAATTTTCCATTACACAATATCTTATTTTCCAATTATTGATAATGTCTTTGGTGTACCCTATATGGGAAGTAATTTACTTTTATGGTAATTATATGTGAGATAACTCTGAGGTCAGGACTGAGTAAGTGATCTTTCTCCTTCTGACCACTTCCCTTTAGCTGATTTTGTACCTTAAAAGCATCTCTAAACAGATCACTTTTGAAAGAATGAATTATTTTTTGAAAAATGAATTGTAAACAATCCAGTATGGAAACAAACAAAAAAAACTATGTTTTCTCTTACATGCCTGTTATCTTAAGCTCTCCTCTCACATCCTTATTATCCATAGCTCAGTTTCCAGGAATCCAAACCTTTTGAATGTTCTTTGCTGTTTATTTCTCAAAGCATGACTAGATGGTAATACCAGTTTGGGTTTTTTTTTTCTCCATGTAGTTTTTTATTATTATTATTATTTTTTTTTTTTTAAGAGGCAGGGTCTTGCTGTGTCATCCAGACTGGAATGCAGTGGTGCTATCGTAGTGTACTGCACCCTCAAACTCCTGAGCCCAAGGGATCCTTTCTTGTGGTAGATGGGACTGCGGGCATGTGCCACCATACTCTACCTCCGTGTAGTCTTTTTTTTTTTTTCTTTTTGAGATGGAGTCTCACTCTTTCACCCAGGCTGGGGTGCAGTGGTGCCATCTCGGCTCACTGCAACCTGTGCCTCCTGGATTGAAGCGATTCTCCTGCCTCAGCCTTCCAAATAGCTAGGATTACAGGCGCCTGCTACCACACCTGGCTAATTTTTGTATTTTTAGTAGAGTTGGGGTTTCACCATGTTGGCCAGGCTAGTCTCGAACTCCTGACCTCAAGTGATCCACCCACCTCAGCCTCCCAAAGTGCTGGGATTACAGGCGCGAGCCACCACTCCTAGCCCTGTGTGCAGTCTTTAAAAGAGATTTTACCTCATGCCAATCAGATCATATTACACCCTGAGTTATTTATTTCAGTCCTGCATTTAGCACATACATGGGGAGCTCTCAGTATAACCCTGGACTATGGTAGGTTCAGAATTAAGGCAAAATACATTTTACCCTCACTAGCACTATATTAGGAGGTCATTAACTTCAGGTTTAGAGTTACATTAATGGCCCTGACTTTCTTGCATTGTCTCTTACCTATATCTGCCAATATCTAAACCCCTTTAGAATCTCACCAGGTTATCCCCAGGATTATCCAGGATCTCCTCATGAGCTCAAGAACAGCCGTTTCATGATCTTCCAGTTTTGTCTTTCTCTGGCCCACTGCCCACTACCATTTTGCTAGTGTTTGCCACGAATTAGCTCATGTCCTTGCCAAAGTTTGTATCTCTTAGTGTTCCCAACATGTTTAGTCTTCAGGGTACCATATTCTCTAGAATTTTCTTATTTTTTATTTTATTATTTTATTTATTTTTTTGAGACGGAGTCTGACTCTATCACCCAGGCTGGAGTGCACTGGCACAGTCTCGGCTCACTGCAGTCTCCACCTCCCAGGTTCAAACGATTCTCATGCGTCAGCCTCCCAAGTAGTGGGATTACAGGCACGCACCACCACACCCAGCTAATTTTTGTATTTTTAGTAGAGATGAGGTTTTGCCATGTTGGCCAGGCTGGTCTCAATCTTCTGACCTCAGGTGATCCGCCCGCCTCAGCCTCCCAAAGTCCTGGGATTACAGGCATGAGCCACTGCGCCTGGCCTTCTCTAGAATTTTCTATGTACCAGCACCATGCCATCCTCAGAGAAGTTAGGCAAGCCATTCACCCGCTTCTGTGGTGGGCTTGGTCACCTGGGCACCAGGAGCTGCTTGTCTCCCACATCTCCCCTGCTTTGGTTCTCCAGTGAAAACACTTCCTTTAGCTTTTGCTTTCACTTAAACTAGGATCACTGCTACATTAAGATATATGTATAGTTCTTTTAGTACTCTAGCATTCCTAATTTCCAGCTTTTTATGTATTGATTTGGCATTTTAAATTACGTTTCTTAAGCTACTATACCATACAGTGATAAAAAGTCAGATCTGGAAATGGCTGTGAAAAAAACATTTAGCCTATTCTATAGCCAAGTAGCATCTGAGCTTTCTCATTTGCATCACTCTCACTCATTACAATGCCCTCAGTCAAAGAATTAGAGATACCCCCAGTCTTGTAGTTTACAGACTTCTCCTTAGAAGGACTGTGCCAAAACAGTCCTGAATGTTGGTGTTGGCCTTAATGAACCACCCCTTAGTGACTCACTCACCATTCTCCACAAGCCCTACAGCCATCCTGGCTCCCTCTCTTCTAGCAAATAGGTTCGGGGTAAAAAAGAAGAAATTTATTAGGTATGAATTCCCTCCTTTTCCTGCCACATTCCCTTCAGTATCTTAGGATAATGTATACATTTCAGGCTTATTCACCAGTTTGTACTTCTGATTACATTTTCTCATTTCATCCCACTTCTTCAGATTTTCCTTCTTATTACCTTTCTTCCCTCCTAAACCTCTAGCCTCTCCCCATCTTTCCTTACTGGCTTCTGTGGCCTACACACTTTTTCATTCTGACAACCTTCCTCTAACTTCGCATCTCCTGCTAACTTTATTACCAAATCATGTATACTCGTTGTGATCTTCCACTTTCCTCCTCAATCCTTAAGGGTTCAGTGTTCCCTAGGGATTCCACCCCCCCCCCCACTCTTTTCAATGAAGGCTTGTGGGCAACTTCATTAACATTGATAACTCAAAACTTCAATCTATATAGCGATTCTCCACCAAATAAATAACATTAGCTGACTTCTTTCCTGAGCTCCAAGTCTATATATCCAATTTTCTGTTAGATTTCTCCACCTGAATGTCCTGAAGATACCTTAAAATTAACTGTAGGCAAAACCGAAATCATCGTTCTGCCATCAAATCCATTTTCCTCCCAGATATATTTCCTATATTTAGTGGTAGCAAGCACTACCTGCACCTTCAGTGTGTCCTCTCATAACTCTTCCAGCTCTCACAGCCCTTACCTTTTCCCTGACCACTCATGTATTGAATTGGCTTCCCCCAGTTAGTTACTTGCTATTATATTAATCTATTCATTTCTACATGGAGTACAGGTAGTGGCTGATACCAAGGGCTCTGGAGCCAACACTACCTGAGTTCATATCTTAACTCTACCCCTTACTAGTCTTGCTACTTTGAAAAAGCTGCTTAATCTTCCTCTGCCTCAGCTGCAAACTATGTAATACTGCTTTTATGGGGATTAAATGAATTAATACACTTAAAGCATTGGGAGTAGTGCTTAGTAAATAATAAATAACTCTTTAAGGGTTTGCTGTTAATATTATCAGTTTCACAGCACATATTGCAATCAGTTATTATCTTGTATATTTTGTCTCTGCACTAGAATGTAAGCATTTTAGGTTCTAGGATCCCATCTGCTTGGTTCACTCATGTATCCCTGTTACCTAGAACAGTGCTCTGTACATAGTATCCAGTCTGGAGATGGAATGAATGGAATATCTTTTCTCCTTTTCAGCTTTCACCTTTTGATTCTTTGTCTAAACCCTAGTCACTTTCCATCAAAACTTTCATTTTGTTTGCTAGAACAGGGTTAATCTATATTGTAGCTAAAATCATTCTCCCTGGCTTCTCTTAAAATGTGTTCCTCTATTACTCAAGCTTCCTGTTGCTCCTGGGATCAGTACTAAGTTTCTTCTTTTTCTTTTTCTTTTTGAGAGGGAGTCTCGTTCTGTCGCCCAGGCTGGAGTGCAGTGGTGCGATCTCAGCTCACTGCAACCTCCGCCTCCCAGGCTCCAGCGATTCTCCTGCCTCAGCCTCCTGAGTAGCTGGGATTACAGGTGTGCACCACCACGCCCAGCTAATTTTTGTATTTTAGTAGAGACAGGGTTTCACCATGTTGGCCAGGCTGGTCTCAAACTCCTGACCTCAAGTGATTCACCCACCTCAGCCTCCCAAAGTGCTGGGATTACAGGCATGAGCCACCGCGCCCAGCCTAATACTAAGTTTCTAATCTTAATTTCAAATATATCCACATTTTTTGTTATTCTCATTTATTTTCAGGACATTTTTAATGAAAAATGTCATAAACAAAAAAGGAGCATTATAACACTCAGTACTGACCACTCAGAATTAACAGTTGCTAACCTTTTTTATATTGGCTGGAGATCTTTTTTTTAAATAAAATAATACAGATGTGATTTGAAGTCCCTTCTCCGTCTTACCCAATCCCTTTCATTTCCCTCTCCAGAGGTAATTACTAACATGAAATAGGTATATACTCTTCCCATCCATGCTTGTGTGGTTTTTAAATTTTCATATACGTTACATTATATGGTAGAGTTCATTCTGCTTTTTGACTAAACATTCTGAGATTCTTCTTTGGACTTATATTTGTACCTATAGTTTTAGTTCATTTCATTTTAATCGTTTCATGGTATCATGCAACATGAATATGCCACAGTTGTTTTTACTTTAAAAAGAAAAAAACAGTTTTCCTATTAATACAACATTTGGTCTTTCCCATTCTTTGCTTTTAAATAAAACAGTGCAGTGAATATTTTTGTACATGTCCCTTTATATAAGGCGTTTCCTTAGGGTGTATCTACACCAGAAGTGGAAATGTGGAGTCATAGGATATGTGGGATTTAAAATTCATTTGATAGCACAAATTGTTTTCTAAAGTGGATCACAATGTATGAGAGGCCCAGTGTCTTCCCCATTTCTCCAGTCAGAATGCAGCACATTCGTGTAACACCTTGCCTCTCCATATAACTTTTTCCCTAAAAGTAATTTGTTTCATATAGTCTTACAAGACTCCACTAATTATTCTCTCTCATTCTTCAACTACCAAAAGTCTTTCCTTCTTGCTTATAATGTCCTCCTAAAATTATTATTTATATTTGTTGGTAAGTGTCATCATTAACCTCTTCATGGTTTAACGAACTCTTTTAGGTCAAGGGAGTTCATTCTCTTCACTCTTTTTAAATGTAACTGATATTCATTAAAGCTATAGTGCCTTCTGTGGTTATTTGGTAAATTTTTGTTAAATGACAGTAACTGTTTACAAATCACATGCACATTTAACATTTTGAAATGTCAGTGCTTATATTCTTGTTCAAGTGACTGACAAAGTGACTGCAAATGTGAATTTCCACTATTTCTAAATAGAGCATAAACAGTGCTCTTCGCCTTTCTTTCTAGAGGCATTTGACCAATTTGGTTGTGCCAATTTATAACCTCAGGGAGAACTTGATATGGATTGCTTTTGTGCATTTGATTTTCTTTATAGATGTGCCTGCTTGGTTATATTTCTGTCTCTAAGAGAAAAAACATAACATCTTATCTATTGAAACAGGATTGGATAACTAGATAGTGATAAGGAAGCAACAACCCTTTTTTTTGGGCTTTGCCAAATTCTGTTCAGATAACATCAATAATGTAACTCTTTTTCCCCTAAATATTTTTGTGAAGAATATTTTTACCTATAGGAGCGAGATTTCTTTCCCACATATAAATTAACTTAAATGATTTTTAAATATTTTGTTAACCTAGAGTAAATTGACTTTTGTTGTGTGAAATTTGAGTATTTATTGTTGGGGCTACGGAAGTTTTCAGTTCTTTTGTGTTGTGAAACCAAAACTTAGACCCCAAGTATAATAAGTGATATTTTGAATTGTCAGTGTCAGTATTGCATTTTTGTTGTTAATACTTCCAACTAAAATTTTCACTAGAGAAACTACTTGTCTTTAGACTTCATATATACTAGTTTGCCTTTGAAAGTGTTGATCCTAATTCTGCCTTGCTTTGTTTCATAGAGGAAGGTACTTAACCATGCATATTTATCATTTGTAAGCTACTGCCTTCTCATTGTTCCTTAGCCACAAACTCTGAATCCTTATTGCCACCCAAGTTTGCATACTTGGTACTCATCATCACAGGCGATAGGAGGATTGAGAGAAAGAAACAAAATGGTTATATAATTCCTGGCAGTTCTGATAGTTTGGTAGTGATTACTCCTGGTGACCATTAATACAAAGTTAATAGTACTATCTTCTTGTACACACACAAAAAATACATAGCTCCTCTTCATGTGAAAAGAATAAGTTTACTTTGTCTTAAGTCCAGTACAAAGGAGTTACCATGTCATAATTACTCTTGAAATGAAAGTGCTCCGTAAACACAAATTGCCCCTCTTCTTGGTACCTACAGATGATGATACAGTATTGCGGGTAAGAGCCTGAAATGGAGCACTAGTCTGTCCAGTTCAAATCCTGGTTTCCATACTTAACTGGCTGTGTGATGTTGGACAAATTACTTGATTTTTCTATCTGCCTTAGTTTCCTAATCTGTTGTAGGACAGAGTGATAATAGGACATACTTCTTAGAACTGTTGTGTGAGTTTTAAATGAATTCATTATGAAAAATATTACCACAGGGCCAGGCACACATGGTAAATATATGTATTAGTATTTGGTTTTGATAGTAGTTGTTTGTATTCTTTTTTAGCTTACCTGTTCCGGTCATTCCCCCATCCTTTTCTTTCCTTTGATTTATAAGACCTTTGCTTTCAACATTTTGACCCTTTCATGTTGGAAATAGTTCATATGTATCATCTGCCTTTTGTTTATGTTCTATTTTATTATACAGGAATTTTAAAACTTTGTTCTAAGTTTTATAACTATTTACCTTTAATGGCTTCTAGATTTTGGTGTCACACTTGGGAAGGACTTTCCCACCCAAAAATTATAAAAAGATTTCCTATATATCCTTGTACATTCATAGTTTTACTTTTTTAAGGTTATGACCTTTAATTTTACCTGTAATTTCCTTTCATTTATGGTTTCAGGTAAGTGCCATCCTTTTTGTGCATATGTAAACATACATGTGGCGTTTCTCTGGTTATCTACCTGGTAGCACAGGAATTATATATAAGCACATCTCTGACTTGTCCCTAATAAATAGCATGTTGACAATTAGAATTTTTTTTTGAAGTTGAATATGAATTTTGAGCTCATATATCCATCTCTCTTAGGTTGACAAAGATTCTGAAAAATTCAGTTTTTAAATTTCAGTAATAGAAGGAACTGAGATATATACTTGAATGTCTATATTTTGTTCATTTTTTTCTCTAAGTTGTCTTCCTAAATTTTGTAAGTTCCTAAGTATCTTTCACTTACTGTACAACTATTTATTATATTAAGACAGTACATTTAATGGACTTCTAAATGTTGTGTTAGAGACATGATGTGCCATGTCTATCTTGTAGCTTTCTATACTTGACACCCACGTGCCCACACAACCTTTGGCAAACTGAGAAGTGTAGGCTTCATGGGTTTACCAAAAAGGGGTTTGTTTTTGTTTTTCCAGTGAGTACCAAAAGCTGAAACATCCCTTTTACTTGAAGATTTGGAGAGGGAAAACATTTTTATATCTAAGAAGTTCATTAGCTGGGCAAAGTGGCTCACACCTGTAATCCCGGCACTTTGGGAGGTTGGGACGGGGGATTACTTGAGCGCAGGAATTTGAGACCAGCCTGTACAAAATAGCAAGACCCCGTCTCTACAAAAACAATTTAAAAATTAGCTGGGCATAGTGGTGGGCACCTATAGTCGCAGTTACTCAGGAGGCCGGAGTGGAAGGATAGCTTGAGCCTCAAAGGTCAAGGCTGCAGTGAGTCAGGATTGTGCCACTGAACTCCAACCTGGGTTACAGAGTGAGACCTTGTCTCTAAAAAAAAAAAAAATTAAAAATTAAACTAGTGCATTAATATTTTGGAGAAGAATACAAAGTTCATATGATTTTTTTTTTTTTTTTTTTGTAGAGATCGGTTTGCTATGTTGCCTAGGCTTGTCTTGAACGCCTGGTCTCAGTGATCCTTCTGCCTCCACCTCCCAAAGTCCTGAGATTACAGGCCTGAGCCACTATACCCAACAGTTTGTATGAATTTTTAGTATTCAATTAGAAGCCTTCAAATGAGAGCCATACACAAAAATGCTAAGCCGCTTGTACACAGTGGTAGGCCTCCTGTCAGTCTACTGCTGTGTAGTGGTAGGGGTCAGGACACAGCAAATTTAGGCTCAGCCAACTGCTGATCTAAAGGGATTCTGACCAGAGAAGACAGCTAACATTTTTGGAGGGCCTGCCCTGGGAGAGAGGCTGTGGTCCGTGCTCTACATTTAAATCAGTCAGTCCTCACAACAAACCTAGAAGCTAGATATTCTTTTTTCCACTTTGCAGATCAGAAAACTGCAGCTCAGAGAGATTAAGTTATTTACCGAAAATATAACTAGCAGAGCTGGGATTTAAATTATCGTCTAATGCTAGTGCACTTCCCTTTCTATTGCCATTTCTATATGCCATTGACTCCTTCCCAGGCAATAACTGGTCATTTTCATTCTGAATCATTCATTATTTAGTCTGTTATCAAATGGTGTGGCATATTACCAAGTTTTGGTCACACATACTGGTTGTGTGACTTTGAAGAAGTCATTTGACTTCTAGGCAATAATAACGTGAATGCTGAATTACAATATTGGACTAGGTGGTCTCTCAGGTTCTTTGGGGTTTCATGGAACCTTGGGATCCTAAGAGGATCTTCTAAGGTGTTCACCTCTTCGGTTTTGCCTCTTCCTCACTCTCCCCTGCAGCTATTGCCTTATCTAGTACCTTATTTATTTCTTAAATGAATTAAAAACCTTGCTTTTATGGAATTACAAAATTAAGAGATTCATGATAAAATTGTAAAGTCACTTTACAAAGAACACAAATAATTTGGTTGCTTAGAGAATGCTGCCATCTTGTGTCTACCACTTTATGAGATAAAAAGCTAAAATGGAGAAAAAATACTTGAAGGATTTTTGTTTTGTTTTGTTTTTGGTGGAACTTAATCATTTGATGTAGTGGCTGGAGAATCTTGGTCAGATTGAGATGACACAGTATCAATTAAAAGTTTTTTGATATTTGTTTTTGATACCCCCTTTTCTATTATCCTTGTGTCAAACATTGTGAAATCAAAATGTGAAAAGTAACGTAAGGATATATCGGGTTCCAAGTGATTGTATTTCAAAATGGTTTTTGAAGAGTTAGAATAAAATGTGAGTTACTCTATAATGCATGCTTGGCTGTCTTGGTATTAGGTCTCTTGGTGCTTAGATCTCATTATATGCATATATGTATGCTTAGTTATTTCACCTTAAAATGTACTATTCTGTTTATTGACAGCAAAATTGTCAGAGGACAATGGAAGAGGTAAATAATCTTTTTAGAGTTGTTTACTTGCTAGGCTATATTCATTCATACCAAATAAATATAAAATAAAACCGACTTCAAAAATATAACATGGAGAAAATTTTGTATTTGGGGATTTTTGTTTTGTTTTGTTTTCTTTTTGCTCTGCCATCCAGACTGGAGTGCAGTAGCATGATCATAGCTAACTGTAACCCCCAACTAAAGCTATTCTCCCACCTCAACCTCGCAAGTAACTAGGACTGCAGGTGCACACCCCTACACCCAGCTAATTTTTTAATTTTTGTAGAGATGGGGTCTCACTGTGTTGCCCATGCTAGTCTTGAGCCCCTGGCCTCAAGTGATCCTCCTGCCTTGGCTTCCCAAAGTGCTGGGATTATAGGCACGAGCCACTGCACCCAGCCAACTTTTTTTTTTTTTTTTTTTTTAGAACAGACAATGTGGGTTTCATTAAAAATGTTAAATGGCTTGTTATTTTTGTTTTATTTTTTCTTTTGTATTTTTAAAAATCTAGAATGTTATTACTGTTCAAAATTACAGTCTTAAGTCCATAGAGTTACACAGCTCTAGAAGAGAACTCTAAAAATGATGGTTCTTGGAGTTAAAGTGTTTCTGATTATGATCTTTTTTCTCTCTCTTTATCTATAGATACTATCTCAATTATAACCCTGACTGCATTGTAGCTTCTCAGTACATATCATTTTCTTTCCTCTTCTCTCTTCTGCTTTTAACTAATCAATCCTCTCGGCCTCAGTGACTTATTCAGGTTCACAAAGCTAATATATGTTAGAATTCATTGTTACTCAGTGTTCTGACTTTCGTTTAGGAAAATAATGTAATAAAACAACTGACAGTAATATTTTTAATTTCTCAGTTTCATGTGGAGTGTTCCATTTCCCTTGGCCATTTTGTTAAAATGGTTTCTTTTGTTTTCATTTTAGGCCACGGAAAGGTATGATATATTTGATCCAAGACAGTCCATTCCAGTCCAGGAATCTACAGTGGTGACAAGGACATGGGACTCCTCCTGCCAGATTACAGATGGTTCACTACAGTTGACATCCTGGCTGACAACTGTGAAAAAGAACCTTGGATTATTTTATTTTATTTTTGTGGGACACCACAATCCCAAATCCAAAGGACGCATCAGGTAATGCTTCCCTGTCATTCAGAAAAACATATTTTTCTTACAAAATCTCACCTATAAAAAGCAAGAAGCCAGTGTCTTAAGTAACTTCACCACCCTCTCCCTACTTTGCAGCTGTTTGTTTTCGGAATGAACCAATTAACTTTTGTATGGGTTATAATTAAGGAAGACATGGTTTTTTTTTTAATTCAGTTCAGTCTGTCTGTGACTTTAAGACCTACTTCTCTTTGGCTTTTTTAACTTTTGAGCTGTATTTATCAATTCCTAAAATCCATTTATTTATGTATTTATTGAGATGGAGTCTCACTCTGTCACCCAGACTGGAGTGCAGTGGCGCGATCTTGGCTCACTGCAACCTCCACCTCCCAGGTCCAAGCAATTCTCCTGCCTCAGCCTCCCAAGTAGGTGGGACTACAGGCGTGCAGGCACGCGCTACCATGCCCAGCTATTTTTGTATTTTTAATAGAGATGGGGTTTCGCCATGTTGGCCAAGCTGGTCTCAAACTCTTGGCCTCAAGTGATACACCTGCCTCAGCCTCCTAATGCACTGGGATTACAGGTGTAAACCACTGCACCTGGCCCTAAAATCCATTTAGATTGCAAAACATTCTTTCAGGAAATGAACTTTTGAATTTTTCAAATTGATATAGAGAAAATAAGTTTCACTGGTTCCCCCCCCCCCACAAGATTTTATTACGAAAATTTTCAGAAATATAGAAAAGTTGAAAGAATTTTACAGTGAACATCCCTATAACCACCCCTTGATTTCACCAGTAACATTTTAGCATACTTGCTATAACCTATATCTGTCTATCCCTCTATATATCAATCTGTTCATTTTTTTTAAAGATGCATTTCAGAATAAGTTGTTTATATCAAGTTCTGCCATTATTGGGTTTTTTTGTTTGTTTTGTTTTGTGACAGAGCCTCACTCTGTCACCCAAGGTGGAGTCTAGTGGCGTGATCACAGCTCACTGGAACACACGCCTTTTGGCTTCAAGCAATTCTTGTGCCTCAGCCTCTTGAGTAGCTGTATTATAGGCATGCACCACCATGCCTGGCTAATTTTTGTATTTTTAGTAGAGTCTGGGTTTTGTCACGTTGCCCAGGCTGATTTTGAACTCCTGAGATCAAGCAATCCGCCCACCTTGGCCTCCCAAAGTTCTGGGATTACAGTCGTGACCCACTGCAGCCGGCCAAGTTCTGCTGTTTTTATTACATTTTTTGCAGCTTAAAATGAGTGCTATCTTTAGCTTAATCTCTGATACATTAATCCAGTGTGAAACCAGTGATTTTCTTAAACTCACTAATGACATGAAAATATATTGGAATCTTATGTATTTGATTTCCTGTGGATTCCATATTCTAGAGTGCCCGGATAATGTGTTGTTTGGCATTGAGTCACTTAATTCAGGAGAGTTTTCAATGCTTTCTTCATATTGCTGAACATATTTGTTAATCCAGATTTACAAGTGTATTTTGTAATAGAATGTTACTGTTTATTTTTAAATTATTTCCTTTTGGAAATATTTCAGGGTAATTTAAGAAATTTGGAATTTTAGGAATCCAGATGAAAAAGCTATTATAGGTATCCCTTTGGAGAAAAAGATTTCTAATGTCTTCTAAATACACATATATTATTCTCCAGCCATTACCTTCTACCTTGATCTGGCTCAGTCCTTAATGTTTCTTAAGAATTGCCACAAGTATATGTGCATCAAAATCACTCCATATTCTTTTTTTAAATGTAAAAAAAACACACTTATGTGTTAGCAATAGGGTCTTGCTATGTTGCCCTGGTTGGCCTCCACCTCCTGGACTCAAGCAGTCATCCTGCCTGACTCCCAAGTAGCTGGGACTGCAGCTGGGTACCACTGTGCCTGGCTCACATACTTTCTATAGCTCTTTTCTCACTGTATTGTGATCTTTTTTTTAATTTGGATGTATCTAGCACAAAATTATATACTCCTTGAAATCAAGAATTTTGTTCCTGTCTATATTCAACATTATTTCTGGAACATAACAGACAGTAGGTCAGTATCATGCAGTAACTGAATGTAAAAAAGTTTCAAACTGTATTAATTTTTTTTTCTTAAGGCTTCAAGCTCCCTGTAGAATTCGAAAATAACCTTTTCTAATGAGGATGTCTGATACTGTTACTGTAAAAGATGAAACTGCAACAATGAAGGATTTGGAGGCAGAAGTGAAAGATACAACCAGAGTTGAAAATCTTATAAAATCAGAAAACTGTGGGAAGATTTTGGTAGAGAAGAATGAACATTGTATTGAAAACAATATAGATTTGCAGGTAAACAGGAATTTTTCTCTGGCTACAAATACTAAATATTCAGTATATATTTATGTTTATTTTCATACAAAACTCACTTCTCAAAATTCTAAAAGGGTAAGTTGACCCTTCGTGACATGCTTACTAGCTGGTTTTGGAGCCACTTGGATTAGCTTGCTGTGAGTCTTAACTTGGCTTGTATCATGTAATATACTTCTTTTTATTTGTATGTGGCTAGTGCATTTTTATTGGCTTTCTACTTTCTCATTCCACCCTTTTCCTAATTACCAGTGCTGTGAGAGTTTTGAACTCTCACAGTTAAATTTTGAGTTTAACCTAAGAGCTCTTAAAGGAAAGACAAATAGAATAGAATAAAACTGCAGACGAACTATTGGCAAAAACAGCCCTCGGGGGATTCCTCAGTCACTCAACCTGACTGACAAAAAAGATTGTGGGCCCGGGGGAAGTTAATGCTTTTAATGCTGTGCATATATAATGACTTAGAGCTAGCCACTGAGAAGGCTTCTAATTCCAGGCATAAATGGAAATTGAGTTGATTAACAAATTGAAGATAGGTAAAAATGGTCCCAAGTAATAGCATTTCTAGTACTATTCATTTCTTTGGTAAGGTTTTCCAGTTATCTATTTTCTCAGAATGAAGGGCTAACACTTTTAAACAATTTATTTTATTTTATTTTATTTTATTTTTTTGAGATGGAGTCTCTCTCTGTCGCCCAGGCTGGAGTGCAGTGGTGTGATCTCGGCTCACTGCAGCCTCCCTCTCCTGGGTTCAAGCAATTCTCCTGCCTCAGCCTCCCGAGTAGCTAGGACTACAGGCATGCACCCCCACACCCGGCTAATTTTTCTATTTTAGTAGAGATGGAGTTTCACTGTGTTGCCTAGGCTGTTCTAGAACTCCTGAGCTCCGGCGATCCGCCCACCTCGGCTTCCCATAATGCTAGGATTACAGGCACAAGCCATCGCACCTGGCCCACAATTTTTTTTTTTAATATCTCATCATTTATCAGTCAGGAAACGAAGCAAGGCTTGGGCTGAGTGAATTTTCTATTCTACAAGGTATCCAAAGAGGTCCTTTGTTGGCATTTAACAGGCCGGTGGACTTGGTCTGGAGCATCCCAGATTGCTTCTCGCACCTGTCTGGCACCTAGGTAGGCAAGGCTGCAGTCCTGGGCTCAGGTAGAACTAGAAGCACCTATTTATGGCTCCTCCAACAAGGTGGGTCCAAAGTAGTCAGACTTCTTATGTGGCAGCTCAGGGGTCCCAGAGAGAATGTTCCAAGAAAGCCAAGCAAAGCTGCAAGGTTTCTTTTGACATAGGCCCAGAAGTTCCAGAACGTTACTTCAGCTGTCTTCTTTTGATGACATAAGTCAATAAAGCCAGGCCAGAGGATGGGGAATTAGACCCTACCTCTCAGTAGGAAAGAATTTGTAGCCACCTTTAAGCTACCACAAAAAGTTATTCAAAAAAAAAATTGTTTAGGCTGGGAGCGATGGCTGTAATCCCAGCACTTTGGGAGACCGAGGTGAGTGGATCACAAGGTCAGGAGATCGAGACCATCCTGACCAACATGGTGAAACCCTGTCTCTAGTAAAAATACGAAAAATTAGCCAGGCATGGTTGCGCGCACCTATAGTCCCAGCTACCAGGGATCCTGAGGCAGGGGAATCACTCGAACCCGGGAGGCAGAGGTTACAGTGAGCCAAGATCGCACCACTGCACTCCAGCCTGGTGACAGAGCAAGACTCCATCTCAAAAAAAAAAAAAAAAAGAATTAAAAAAAAAGTTTAACAATGTTTTAATTTTGCTTTGCAATTAAAGAATTCTATTTTTGGAGAAAATAGTCTATCATTCTATATGCTAAAGACTTTGAAGGCTATAAGCCAAAAAGTGTAGCTTCACTTTTTTTTTCTTTTGTGTTTTCTTTTTTAGCTTCACTTTTTTAAAGTAAAGAAGCCTGGTTTTTTTGGGTGGGGGGCGGGGTTTTTTTGTTTTTTGTTTTTTGTTTTTAAGACAGAGTCTCGCTCTGTCACCAGACTGGAGTGTAGTGGCGCAACCTTGGCTTACTGCAGCCTCCACCTCCCGGGTTCAAGCAATTCTCCTGCCTCAGCCTCCCAAGTAGCTGGGACTACAGGCGTGCGCCACCATGCTCAGCTAATTTTTGTATTTTTTTGTAGAAACAGGGTTTCACCATGTTGGCCAGGATGGTCTCGATCTCTTGACCTCGTGATCCACCTGCCTCAGCCTCCCAAACTGCTGAGATTACAGGCGTGAGCCACCGCTGCTGGCCAAGAAACCTGTTTTTAAAGGTTTTCTCATTCTTTTGTTCAGTCAAAAACTGTCTTTTTTCCCTATTATGTACCAGACACCAGGTTAGACAATGATAGCAATTCCTCCAGCTATAAAAAAAGCATTTAGGCCCCACTTATAGTCAAGTGGTAATCATCTAAGAAATTGGGAGAAATAACATATTTTTTTCCCAGTCATTTTTACTAATAGCACTTTCTAGAACAATAAAAAATTGCCATACCTGTAATCAGTACACTCGGTGATGACAGCATGCCAGTGTCCTGATTGCATCAGAGAAAATCTGCTAAAATTCTAGTGCATTTGTGATTGAAATAATAAAATACTTCATTTTAGCCTCTTTTCTACACCTAATATTTCTTTTCCTAGATCATGCTTATCAACAAGTCATTAATTTGGGTTATTGCATTTCCTACCATGTCTATTATGTTGCCCTTGGCAGTAAGCCACAAGAACATTCTGATGACCACTTTTGCATCATGGCCCAGTTGTTTGTAGTATAAGAAAATTTCCCACATTACCCAAACCATTTATTGAAAAATCTCTTCTTTACCAAGGGAATACCATAGTAAACAAACATGGGTATGGTCTTTGACCTCTTGTTTCCTATAGCATAGCGACTGTAACGATTTGGAAGGAGGGAAAAAGAGAATGTGAGAATTTATTTTATGTTAATCTGGTGAATGCCATATTCATTGTTTATTGAAGTATTTATTAATAATTTACTATATGGGCCGGGCGCAGTGGCTCACGTCTGTAATCCCAGCACTTTGGGAGGCCAAGGTGGGCGGGTCACAAGGTCAGGAGTTCGAGACCAGCCTGACCAACATGGTGAAACCCTGTCACTACTAAAAATACAAAAAAATTAGCTGGGCATGGTGGCGCACGCCTGTAATCCCAGCTACTTGGGAGGCTGAGACAGGAGAATCACTTGAACCCGGGAGGCGGAGGTTGCAGTGAACCGAGATCACGCCACTGCACCCCAGCCTAGGTGACAGAGCGAGACTCCGTCTCAAAATAATAATAATAATAATAATAATAATAATTTACTATATGTAAGAATATTGACCCTGCTTTGAGCTTTTGAGGCCCAAAATGCTTTCATCCAAGGTGCCTGGCAAGGGGTGTACAGTTGAGATACCTTGTATAGAACAGATTTAATTAATGGAAATTGGGAATTGGAAATAGATAAAACTGGAAAATTGGTTTCTTCTGTGTTTTCATTTAAAATATTGTAAAACAAAGTTAACTGTTTTAAGCATCAACAGGGAATAAGTGTTTTGTTTTAAAAAGTCTGGTTAATACAGAGTTACTTTTAACTTAATGTGGAGTTAACTATTCTAACATACTACCAGATATTTCATCTTCCTTTGGTACCTCTAAGGTACTGCCTAAAGGTTGTCATCTTAAATAGCAACTGCTGTTTTTCACTCATAAGTTTGGATGTATGTAGCAAATAATGTAGGTTTTCTATTGAGATTTTTGGATAAACTATTATTTTTTCTAATAGAGTGATAAGATATTCTCTACTTTGCTCTCATTCTGAAAATCAGCTACCATGAATATTATAACTTACGTCTGTTATCTTGCTTCAGCATAGTAATATTTAAAGTGATTAAAGGAAACAAATGTTTACCTTCCAAAAGATGCATTCATTTCATTCATTTATATAAAAAAACTGCACGTTTAATATATACATTTTGAGTGAAGTCATTGTTAATTAAGGGATGTTACAGCCCCTTTTGTACTATGAAGAGACTTTATGATTTTCTTTCTGTTAAGGGTAGTATTTACATAAAAAATAATTTCATCAAACCAGAGAGAGGCCAACAGACATTACATGTCATCTCAGGTGGTTCCAAGCAGAGATTATCTCAGAGAGCTCTTTGACCATTTAATTTATAAATAATTCTACTTGTGTTTTCTTTCTACTTTTACTAGTTTTCTCTTTCCACTTTTAAAAAATGTTGTGTTTCTTATTCAGGGTTTTGTTTTGGACTGTAATCTTTTATAGAAATTTTAGGATTACTTTCATAAAAATTTCTTAATACTTCAGAGCTAATTCAAGAAATCTGTGTGCATTAACGTCAGGAAGTTAACTTTCCCACATAATTGCCTTGGAGCTGTTCTGAATTGTTGATTATGGTCTCAAATAATTATCTGACAGGTTTTTGGTTAGGAATTTTTCTGCTGCCACACACTGTTCCTGTTGAGAATGTAGAGGTACATTTCGGACTTTATATTTTTATGAAACATTTGGAAGGTTGGGGTGGTGGATGCCAGGTTTCTAAATCCAGAAAAATGTATTTTGTTAGACTATGAGTATCCCTAATCTTTAACATGGGTTAATTGGATGGTGGGGAGTATTTGCTTTGATTTCCTGTGTATAACTCACTGATGGGTCTCCATTGTTTGATTTTCTTCGCGGATAGGTTTTTCAGATTACAATTAGTCTAAATTAGCCTGGTGCGGTGGCACATGACTGTAATCCCAGCACTTTGAGGGAGGCTAAGGCAAGCGGATCGCTTGAGCTCGAATTCAAGACCAGCCTGGGCAACATGGCGAAACCCTGTCTCTACCAAAAAAAATAAAAAAATTAGCTGGGTGTGGTGGCATGCACCTGTAGTCCCAGCTACTCAAGAGGCTGAGGTGGGAGAATTGCTTGAGCCAGGGAGATCGAGGTTGCAGTGAGCTGAAACCATGCCACTCTACTCCAGCCTGGGTGACAGAGTGAGACCCTGTCTTAAAAAAAAAAAAAATTTTTTTAACTTAGAGTAAATTATTTGTGTTGATTTTTACAGTCATTTATTTTAAATATAAAATTCAGAACTCTGTGCTCTGCTTATTAAAGGTTCAAACTCAACTTTCCCATTCTTTTACAGTTGTATCTTTGTACTTAACAAACAGCTTGTCCAGGGATGTTCATCTGTATACATGTGTATATGCACACAATTCAAAACATATTTGGGAACAGTTCAAACAATGCCTCTCCCTCACATTATTATTAACAATAGGATAGGGAGTCCACATTGTGTTGGTAACCCTTGTCATGGAGAAAATAAGAGAGCTGATTTTTGTTAAAAACTAGGCCTTGTGTGCCAGAGTCAATGAATAGCTCTGACATACGTGAGTCAATTTTCCATGCACAGAGTTGGCTAAAGTACATGTTTTGTATATTCTGTTTCAGTAGTAAGTCCTTCAGTAATCAAGATGAGACTCTTATATCTTGTATCCCTCAAGTTAATTCCAGTGCATTTCTTTAAAAGAGGTTTGGGCAAGAAAGCAATGAATCTAATAAGGCTATCAGAAAAGTTCAGAACACAATGCCACACTTCTTCGACAATGAAGGCAGTACATAACAAATTCCCTCATTTGCTTGGAAAGTATTGATGAAACAATTAACTTATTTCATTAATCTGTTAAGAAATGAAGTATTTTTTTAAAGGACTGAATAAAAGTCTCTTTATATAAAATCATTCAAATAATAATCTTAGCTATTTCCTGTTTGTCAAACAAAGATTAAAAGCATGTATGTGGCCAAGCGTGGTGGCTCCTGCCAGCACTTTGGGATGCCGAGGCAGGAGGTTTACCTGAGCCCAGGACTTTGAGACCAGCCTGGACAACACACAAAGACTTTGTCTCTACAAAAATAAAAATAAAAAAAGTATTCATGCGTCACGGTACATACCTGTAGTCGCAGTTGTTTGGGAGGCTGAGGTGGGAAGATGACTTGAGAGTTCAAGGCTGCAGTGAGTTAGGATTGCACCAGTGCACTCCAGCCTGGGCAACAGAGTAAGACCTGTCCCTTAAAAAAAAAATAAAATTAAAAAAAAAAAAAAAAAAAGGATGGCTGGGCACGGTGGTTCACGCCTGTAATCCCAGCACGTTGGGAGGCCGAGGCAAGCAGAATGCTTGAGTCCAGGAGTGTGAGACCAGTTGGGGCAACATGGCAAATCCCCATCTCTACAAAAAAACACAAACAATTAGGCATGGCGGCTACTCTGGAGGCTGAGGTGGGAGGATCATCTGAGCCCAGGAGGTCAAGGCTACAGTGAGCTGTGATTGCACCACTGGACTCCAGCCTGAGTGACAGAGTCAGAGCCTGTCTCAGAGAAAAAAAGATATACGTAATGTACCTAGTACATAGAGCCTAGCAAATGGTAGGTGCTATTAACAATGTTATAATTGTTACTATTAGCAATAACACGATTCTATGGCTTCTCAAAAATTTGTCACTTTATTGTCATGCAAGATTTTTTCTTTAGTAATAAAACAGAGTAAAACTTACTTTTAACATAACCTCCCCACATTTTCAGTACAGTAGTTTTAATTCTATTAAGTTCTGTATCTGTATGCTGTATTTTTACTGTTTTTTATTAACATTGAATGAGTTCAACTTTTTAAAACTTATGATACATTTTCCATAGTATATTTTTATAATTATTTCTAGGATTTGGTACTCTTTCTACTGAACTTGGGTCATATGCACATATGGTAGTTCTTTTAAGCACATTTACTTTTCACGGTGCTTTCTTGTGCTGTGTAAAGATGTTGGCTACATCTTGTAGATGTAGAAATGCTTTTGCATACTTACCGTTTGTACTTCTTTGGATAATTTTCATGTACATCACCAGTAGGATGGGATGATCCTGTATCTTCATTTATTACAAGGAATAACTATAAACCAGATAGTTTGTGACTTTCTCCACATACTTTTCATTAGAATCTAAGAGTTAGGCCTTTGAGTATTTAACTCTGTGCTTTATGGCTTGAAAGATTAAATGTTAAAAACAAATTATGATTGTGTTTAGTTTATTGATTTTTAAAATAGCTCTCCCACCTCAGAGAACTTTGTATTTTTCATTTATTCCAGTAGAAATTAGCATCCTGGCATCCATTATTTTTACTGCCCTGACCTTAACTAGACATGGAATATTTTAATTCATTATCTTCCTTACAATTGCCACTAATCTTTACTATTACCTAGAAAAGTACTGAGAATTCGTAACCTCTTCAAGGTGTTTTGAGTCTGGTTGAAAGGGTGTAACCATTATAATTTTTCTTCATAACAATTATTAATTACAAAGAGAAAATTATTCCTATTTTTTAAATGTCAGATTTTCTTAGTTGAGTGATATTTAATTGGTTATTTTTGTGCTAATACATATATAACTCATAAGGATTGCTGTTTTTTTCAGTTCTCCAAATTCTAGTAGCTGGTAACTCTGACAACGTATTAGTATCAATTTCAAACTGAAATTCTATTAGGGATGTTTCATATTCTGCACCCATTTTTTCGCCTAGTTCCTGTCTTATACTTCAGTATAAAACAATGTAAATTATAAATTGGGGACTTTGTCCCTAAACCTTCTAAATTCTAATTTAAATAGCATTTCTCTGGACTAATACAGGTCTATTAAACAAGCTGCTAAATTTTTGCTGTGACAGTGAAATTCTGCTAAGGGTGAAAAGTGTGCTCTAAATAATAAAATCCACTTTTAAAATAATTACATATCAAATAGAGGGAATTGCTACTTAAAGCCAAATCTGGCTGCCAAGTAGATTACAAAAATATGAAATAAAATGTTTACTTTAATAAACAACTTGTTTTCTCTGCTTTGTTATGTATGTATGGCATATTTTCTAGTACATATAATTTCTATTTGCTGTTTGAAAGGAAATCGAAATAAATTATGTTATTGAACAATGCCACTTTAGCAATTTATGGTTTACTTATATAGTAGTGTATTAGTTTTCTATTGCTGCATAAAAATTACCACAAACATAGAGGCTTAAAAGACAACACCCATTATCAGCTCACAGTGGGCCCAACTGTGTTGTCCGCTTAGAGTTCTATGAGGCCAAAGTCAGCCAGGCTGGGCCCTTTTCTGAACGCTTTGGGAAAGAATTTGCTTCAAGGCTTATTCCAGTTGTTGACACACCTTAGTTTGTTGAAGCTGTAGGTCTGAGGTCCTGTTTTTTGGCTGGTTGTCAGTAAAGGCCACTCTGTTCTGAGAGGCTGCTCATAGTCCTCCTTACATGGCCCCTCTATCTTCAAAGCCATCAACGATATGTCAAGTCCTTCTCACGCTTTAAATCTCTCTGACTTGCCCCCGTGCTCCCACCAGAGAAAAGTTTGAGCTTTTATAGGGCTCACTTGATTGAATCAGACTCACCTGAATCTTAAATTGTATCTTAAGGTCAGCTGGCTTGGAGCTTAGTTAACAAATGCATAAATCCAGCAGGGTATGGTAGTTCACACCTGTAATTCCAGCACTTTAGGAGGCCAAGGCGGACTGCTCAGTTGAGGTCAGGAGGTTGAGACCATCCTGGCCACCCAGTGAAACCCTGTCTCTACTAAAAATACAAAAATTAGCTGGGCATGGTGGCAAGCGCCTGTAATCCCAGCTACTTGGGAGGCTGAGGCAGGAGAATTACTTGAACCTGGGAGGCGGAGGGTGCAGTGATCCAATATCACGCCACTGCACTCCAGCCTGGGCGACAGAGTGAGACTCAGTCTCAAAAAACAAAAAAGCAAAATCCTTTCTTAGCAGTACCTTGATTTGTGTTTGATTAAATAACCAGTGGATGGGAATCTTGGGTGCCATCTTTAGAATTCTGTCTACCTCAGGTAGAATTTAATCCACAATAAAGTTTTTTAAAATATATTAATTGCACTGGACTAAGATTCTGAAGATATGGGGTGCTGTTTGACTTTAGTAACTGATTCTGGACTGTGAGGTCTTTAAGACCAGGAACTATGTCTTATTCATCTTCATAGCTCTAGTGCCTAGCACAGTATCTGGTGTACAGCAGGAACCTAAAACATGTTCGTTAAATGAAGTCAAATTAAGATAATTTTACTTCTCTGTATCTTCCTTTATCTTTTCCTCATTTTCATCAAAGCCTCCTTGTAGATTAAAAGTGAGATAAATACATGTGTAAGTCTATGAATATTCTCAAGCATTACAATAGGGACAATATACAGCACCCCCATTTTATAGACTTTTTTTAAATTAGCATTTGTTAGATTAAGTAATTTTTCTTAATCTCATTGCTAATAAGCAGAGGCAGCACATTGGTTTTCTGACATGGTCAGTTCCTAACCTTTAATAATCGATTACATTTATGACACACTTTAGAGTTTTCAAAGCCCCTTTGTTAGCTACGCTTTCACTGAATCCTTTCAAGAATCCTGTGAATTAGTGCAAGTAGTATGAACTTTTAGACAGATAAAAGTAAACTGAAGTAATTTGACCATGGTTACCCACTAATAAGAAGCAAATTCAAAAATTTAAGTCCAGCTTTTCTGCATATGAATACAGGATTTACATTGACAGTTAATGACCCCTTTCATTTTAGAATTTTTAATAGAAGATTTTATACCAATGATACTTAAAATTACAAGAGATTAAAGCAGAGGACTGGGAGTAAGTCACAAATTATTTTCCCTTCTGCTTCTTCAGAACTCATTTAGGTATGTGCATTTTCATAGTATTCACCTGTTGCTTTTCTCTCTCTTTTTTTTTTTCCTGTAATCCCTAGATGGTGGCATCTACCACCTAGACTGGATGGTAGTACAATTTATTTTACTTTTATTGTTAGATGTGAGTTACGGGTAATTAGAAATCCTCTTGAACAAGTTAGAGAGTAGGTAAAAACAGAAGACAATACCAACATGCAGAAGACCTCTTAGGCGGCACTGCCATATTCATGTGTGTGCACACATGGTATTTTCTTCTGTATAAGAAACAAAGTCATTTTTCTTTTATTTTTTCTATTTTCCTTTTGTTGTTCTGTAGTTTGTGTAACCTAGGGTTAAAATCCCAAGAATACAGTGCTTTTTAATCTTGAAGAACTTTTGGCTCAAAATGGGAGCAGGACATACTGCTACTGTAGACTCTTGTTTCTGTTGACTCTACAAGGAAGGCCTTTTTGAAATAAAATGATGGTTTTTTTTTTTTTTTAATGTAAAGCATACTAGTCTGGATATTAAGGATTTTGTATCTGTTTTATGTTTGTTACCAGACTGTCTCCCTCATGTTAAGAAGTAAAAATGATAGATACTTTGGCCATGTACTATTTGGTGTTGGGTTTGGGGAGGAAAATTGGAAGAAAGTAGAAGGAAAGAGTGTTTAAAACCTATCTGGCTCTGGTTCACAGGTGCTTCAGCTGGTTTCCCAAACCAAAGCTTGTATCACAAACTTGAGTTAGTTTGCCTTACCGCGTTCTCCAATCATGTGACTGATGGTCGGCCTATCAGTCATGCTGGACATCCGTATTGGAAGTCTGCCCTTTTTTCTTCCTTTCTGCTTCATTGCCTCACCTCAGACCTGATGAATAGGTTTCTATCACTAATAAACTGGTGGTGTACTTTATACAGTGTTGAAACACCTCAGTAGATTTGTGGTTGGACTCTGACTTACTGTGCATTTGAAACATTAAGTTTGGAACTTTTCTGAGTTTATCCACCTTTAACTGCTGGTTTTTGTGTGTGTTCTTTTTCCTTAACCTTGGCTAAACTATAATATGTTGTAAAATAATGAAGTATATTTTATTTCACTACCAAGAAGTCACCATATAAGTTCCATTGTACTCAATTAACACAGAAATTGTGGCCATTTGCTGATTTAAAGAAAAATGCCTAAGAAAGAAAAATAATAATAAAAATGCCAACCTATCAGGATTTTAAAGAAACTTCTGCAAGTGTGCTTCTGGGAGGAATCAGTACTCCTTTACTGAAACCAACTTTGATTTCCTCACTTTTCATACTTTATGCACAGTTAGTTTTTCTGTGGTTTAGGACTATGAATTAAGAAGCAAATTTTCTGTTTCAGTATGAAATTTAATACAAATCTTTCTTGTATGTTCAGCGGCCATTGCAGTCATTTGGACAGACAGGAAAAAGGTCTAAGGTATAGTAAATATTTTGGTGTGCTGGCATGCCAAGGGCCTTCCTTCATGCTTGATGAATCCTTGTTTTCATATAGCACTACATTCAGTTTAGTTCTTCCATATTTTATGGGGGGCAGAAAGCTTATTTTGTTTTATTTGGGATTTTTGTCTTGCCTAGTCGCTTTTGTGCATTGCTTTTTTTATCTTGATGGTTCTTTATCTGTAGAGAAAATCGCTTTCTCACCATTTTTGGGGATATGAAGTTGGAATTATTCCCATTCTTTCTATTGCTATAATTTTCAAAACTGCAAATGTTTGTGTTCCTTCTTAACAAAGGCCTTTAGTAGTGTTTAATGATATATTTAACTTGCACATTTCATCTACTGTTATACATGGCAGAAACTATAAAGAAACTTAGAAACTCTTTCTAGGGGGCTTTTGGATATGCCCTAGATTTCTGAAATGTAGTGTTAATTATAAATACTTCTCTTTAGTCAAGCTCAAAGTTAAAGCTAGTTCGGAGCCTTGCAGTGTGTGAAGAATCTCCACCACCCCCTGCACCAGAGATATCACAGGAGAACCAGGTAAAAAAGCAAAACAAATGTTATTTCAAGACATGGTGGAACTGGAGAATTTTTGTATATGATTTAAGTTGTGTTTGTTATATTTGTTTTATTTTGACTAAATGAAACTTATTCAATAATACTTGGCACCCAAGAGATATATGAAAAGTTAGAAAACCTCTTTGCTTCAATCTAAGCCTTAGAGCAATTATTTCTCTTCTGGAAGAACTTAGGAATCATGTAATTAATTAGGAATGTGGCTTTAAGAAAGTTATAAATTAATTTTTATAAAGTTAAAAAATGTTGGTTGGGTGCAGTGGCTCACGCCTGTAATCCCAGCACTTTGGGAAGCCGAGGTGGGCACATCACGAGGTCAGGAGATCGAGACCATCCTGGCTAACACGGTGAAACCCCATCTCTACTAAAAAAATACAAAACAATTAGCCGGGCATGGTGGCGGGTGCCTGTAGTCCCAGCTACTCGGGAGGCTGAGGCAGGAGAATGGTGTGAACCCAGGAGGCGGAGCTTGCAGTGAGCCCAGATCGCACCACTGCACTCCAGCCTGGGCGACAGAGCGAGACTCCATCTCAAAAATATATATATATATATTAAGGTAGCATTTCCAGTGAATATAATTGTGGTGAAATTTGCCCTTTTAGTTTTACCTTTTAGAAATTTCTCAGATACTTAATGCTTGTTTGTAAAGAGACCAGCCAAGACTTCTTCTTGATAGGTTATTTAACGTAACCTGAATGCATGGTGAAACCAATTTTCATATTAGCTTGGCTCTTTAATAGTTATCTAGTACTTCTAATTTCTCACATGTTTATTCTTGTAAAGTTTAGAACAGTGAGTAAACCTCTAACTAAATGCAAACCATTTAGTTTGCATTCTTTTTAATGCTATGACTACTTTTCTGTTAATCTCAGCTATGGGTTGATCTCTGTCTCATGTTACATCTGTATATTTATGCATAAATATTTTTGGATCCTTTACCAATGTTTATCTTGTGATAACTTTGCCTAGTGGCTAGTTGTACTTAATAAGAGTTTGAGCAACTTAAAATGCTCCTTTATCCCAAAAAACAGTTTCCAAGGAATTTGGGCAATTTTGTGGTTATTTAAGAAGCCATGACTGATCCATGACATGTACATCTTTTTTATAAAGTAAATATCATTATACATTTGGTGATTCAAACTAAAATTGTTAAACTTTCCCTTGATTTACATGATACCCTCAAAAGCCTATTACAGATATTTAGGATAGTTGTCACATATTTAGAATATGCACTGTTTTTGAAAAGCACTATATTTTATTGCTTGAAAATGCAAGGAAAATGTTTTGAAATAGATTGTTGTCAATGAAATATACTTAAAAATCTGTTTGCTTTGACATTTCTTTGCATCAGAAACATAGGGCTGAAAATTAATTTATGATTTTTTTTTTTTTTTTTTTTTTGAGACGGAGTTTCACTCTTGTTGACCGGGCTGGAGTGCAATGGTGTGATCTCAGCCCACTGCAACCTCCGCCTCCCAGGTTCAAGCCATTCTGCCTCAGCCTGCCGAGTAGCTGGAATTATAGGCACCCGCCACCACGCCTGGCTAATTTTTTGTATTTTTAGTAGGGACGGGGTTTCACCATGTTGGCCAGGCTGGTTGCGAACTCCTGACCTCAGGTGATCCACCTGCCTCTGCCTCCCAAAGTGCTAGGATTACAGGTGTGAGCCACTGCGCCCGGCTGATTTTTTATTTTTTATTTTTTTTGATGTATCTACATAGGAGATAGCTGTATGCATTTATTTGATATAATAGATACATTTTAGCAATGAAATAGACTTTCTAGCAAAAAGCAGAAATACAGTCAAAGTATTTACTAAATCCTTGCTTGGAGAATATTTTCAAATATTAACCTTTGGCTTTTGCATGATTGTAATAAAGCTGAAGAGCTATATAATACAGTCTGAAAAAAAATCAATAAAATTGTTTTTTGAAACAGCACTTTTAAAAAGTTCTTTTGGCCAGGGACAGTGGCTCGCGCCTGTAATCCCAGCACTTTTGGGAGGCCAAGGCAGGTGGATCATTTAAGGTCAGAAGTTCAAGACCAGCCTGGCCAACATGGTGAAAACCCGTCTCTACTAAAAATACAAAAATTAGGCAGGTGTGGTGGCACACGCCTGTAATCCCAGCTACTTCGGAGGCTGGGGCAGGAGAATCGCTTGAACCCGGGAGGCAGAGGTTTCAGGGAGCCGAGATTGCGCTATTGCGCTCCAGCCTGGGTGACAAGAGCGCAACTCTTATCTCAAAAAAAAAAAAAAAAAAGTTATTTTGTACAAGTCAGAGTAAAGAATACGCCTGTTTGGGATGGAGTAGTAGGCAGTGTAATGTTTTTGAAAATTCATTTATTTGTTCTGTTGACCAAAAAACAGATGTTACACCATCTTAGCTTCATGACAGTCTAAAGAGATTGAGGAAAGAAGGGTCAGGCATTCATAAATCTGTTAATACAGAGGAAGCGTATACTTTTTGAAAAAACAAAAGCTGTACCATGACCCTTGTTTTTTGTAGTGCATTTTACCTGTTTGAAAAATCTTGAGGGAGAGCCTGTTATGGTACTAAATTTGGCTAGTGAAAATTTATATGAAGAAAAAATAACAGGAATATATGTTGTGTATTGATATATACATTATTGATCATAGATAATTTTTTGTGTTGACAGTTCAAAAAGATGAGTTATGGCATGTGGATAATGACTAAAGAAGCTATATCAAAACTCAATTATTTCCCTTAATATATTCTTTCTCAGTTTCTCTTAGATACAATAAGCTTTTTCTTTTTGGATAATTGCCTATGAATACAATCCTCTGAATAAAAGATACTTCTTCTAGTAGGAAGTCTTTTTCCAAGCCTTGAGATAAATAAATTGCACCTGAGTGGAAATTGGAAAATAAATTATTTCTCATGAAAGGTACTAGTATCTAATCCTTGATGGTAGACACAGTTTCCAACTAATTTGCTTGATTCAGAATGTGATTTTTGAGGAATTAATCTGGAATAAAACTCATTATTCAAAAAGTTGAGAGGCAATTAAGAGAGAGATGTCACTTGTATCTGATGAGAGCTTGTGAGAGGGAAGTGACCTCAATAACAGATGTTATTGACAGAGTGAAGAGTAAAGGAATTGCAGTTTCCTATGGAGAGGTAGCTATTATTCCAGTTATTTATAGTCTGAAGATTTTGTATATAAGAACTTCAGTGTTTAAAATATATCTTGTTTATTTGCTACTGAAAACTAGGCCAACTGAAGACAGGCCTCAGTACATTAAGCTTACAAGATTTTAAAAATATAGTTCATCTTGATAAAATAGTTTAGTATCTGTAATTAAAATATATGGCTTTTTGAGGAGAGCTTAGAAATGAAATCTGCTAGTTACTGGAAGTGCCTTTTAGTGAAGATCTAAGAGGAGGTAGTGTGAAATCTTTTCTCCCAGCCTGGATTTCACTGGGTTCCTCTTGAGTAACCAGAATAGTAGTTACAAGTCAAGAAAACTTCTAAATATTATACTTCTGAAAAATAGTTCTGGGATTCATTTCTAGATACCTGTTTTACAGTTATGAAAAGAGTAAAGAAAGTGGGTTGGAAAATGAATCACAATAAGAAAAATTACTTACTGGTTGATGAGTGTAAGGAAGTTGCCAGTGTCTTTGGTAAACAAGACAGAGAGTGCAAAAAGCAAGTGTTTGTCATCCTAGTAAAAACTTCCAGTGTGCATCATTTACCCTATATTATGAACAGAAATTTTAACTGGTATGATGAATTAAGAAGAAGAAAAGAGATGAAAATAGCAGGTAGCAGTCCTATTGGGGTAAAAAGTCTATGTGTCTGATTGATGGTTTTCTTGACTATAGAACAACAGTATAATTTAGTCTAAAAATAGGCTACACTTTTATCTTTAGTAAAACTGGTGTAGAATTTATTATAGCTTTCTTTATAACTTTACCTAAGTAAACAGAGCTACATGATTTTTGCCTTTTCTGTGTGGATTAATTTCTAGTAATCCCTTTGGGTTCTGGAATTACATGTAATGGCATTGTTTTTAAAATAAAACATGAATTCTCCTTTCAGTCTTACAGAATGTGGTTACTTTACAGTTAAACATTACGTATCTGTAAGGATACAATTTTGTTTGAAATCTTTCTAAAAAACTGTGGTGATTGAAGGATTGACAGTGATATATAAATCTCAAAAAGGAAATAAAGCTGTGTGCCATTGATTTTGGAAATGTTTGTACTTAACATTTTTATATGGTAGGAGAATGAAGGAATGTGTGATTATAATGGATACTCAGAAACCTGGTTTTTATTAATCATTGACTTGACACTTATACATTCGTATTGTCATGATTGATGATAATTATGCTCTTGCTTGGCATCTTCCTTGCAAAAATAAGTTAAGAAGACCTGAGTTCTCATCCTCCAGGGATTTTACAAGTTGATGCACTTAAACTATAATAGAAAACATTTATTTTCTCTATAATGTTGAGGATTTGTTGTAATTGATATATTCAACTCAGAACATTAGTTTTACATTTTATATAAAGTATTTGATAAAAGTAGTAAAGTATTATTAAGTTGTTTTTTAGTTTGAAGAATCCAGTTGGGTAAAATAATCTTTTTCCTCTGTACAATTCTATGTTACTCAAAAAATATAAATGTGTGGTATTAAATGAATTGTATTGTATTTTCATTGAATAATTGACTTTGCCTTCCAACAGGAGAAAATTCAGATCCAGTTAACACAATCATTTGAGAAAGAAGAGAAGCCCTCAAAAGATGAAGCAGAAAAAGAAAAGGCCAGTGATAAGTTGCCCAGAAAAATGTTATCAAGAGGTTTGCAGTTCTTTTGTTTTTTAAAAAAAAAAATTTTGCTATCAGTAATTCCATCCTTTTCCCCTTGAATAATTATATGTAGTATATCTTTATGTAAAATGACACAGAACAGACTGGAAGGATGATACAGTACTTAACTCATCTGGGCAAAATTGTTTAACACAGTTCCATATATCAGTAACACGTTTCAGCCAAAAACTGCAACACATAACAGACATTGAGGAAGGTAAACATCTTAATCTCTTACTGGTCCCTCACTCATAGTAAAATACTAAAGTCATTATAATTTTTATATTGATTCCTCTAAGGATACTATCACTCTTGAATTCCTTATGGTACAAAGAGCTGATGTCATAATATTGAGTATCCAGTAAGAATATTCTTGGAAACAGAGTGTTTATTTTTTATAAGTTTGGAGGGTCTTCACTATTACCTAGCATTGCAGATCAATAGAAATGCTTTTTAAATTTAAAAACCCAGTTATGTTGACCAGTATTATAAATAGTATAAAGATACTACATTTAAGGCGAAGATAGCATGAATATTTGAAAAGTATTTTGAAAGCAAGCCTGTAGTAATAGACCTGACAAAAATCAAATTCTTTCACAACTAAAATTTCTATCTACCTCCAAATTATTGCCTCCATTATATTCATATCTGAACTAAACTGTCTTAATTTGCTACAAATGTAGTTAATTATGTAAATCATTTAAATTTTTCACACACGGAGGTATTTTGAACATGAGGTTGTGGTGAGTATATAAAAGGATCTTTAAAGAATTTAGAGGAAATTAAACAGACACATGTGAGAGGTTAATTTTTTTTTAAGAATGTGCGTGGATATGCAGTTATATAAACTCATGTCATGCACATTATATGGAAATAGAAACATCGTGGTCACCTGATTTCATTGTAACTTTTCCTACTTTGTCGAATTTTTTTCAATGTGGGGCATCTTGTTTTATTTAAGATATACATCATGTGTAAAAGGGAATGGGACTTGTTTTCAAACAACTTTATACTGGGTTTTTGTGTTGTTGTTTTTTAGATTCCAGTCAAGAATACACTGATTCAACTGGCATAGATCTACATGAATTTTTAGTAAATACATTAAAAAACAATCCCAGGTAAAAATTAAATTTATAAGGTTTCCATTGCTTCTAGAGTACCATAATTTTGCTATATATGTTTTCATTATTGAGTTAGAGTAATAGAATAAGATTGCAGATATTTGAAGTACACCAGAAACATTTTAGTTTTTTAGGGCAAAGATGTTGTTGGTCTAGTATATGCAAATATATAAATATCTTTTTGCATTATGCATGTCACCATGATGTATGAATTTTGGGAAATATAGAATCACTAAGATATTTAGGCTCTTGATTGAGTTAGACATATACCATTAATCATGAGAAAAAAGAAAAATAGGTATCTCACCATAGTGCACTCAACCAAATAAGAACTTAGTGTATTCACTTACGAGTTTTTGAAGTTTTTAAATGCAAAGTTTTTGTTCCTTCTTGCTGAGTTTATAAATCATCAACCCAAAGATTTTTGAGGTGTTTATTTGAGTCAGTACTTTAATTGTGAAATCTTTCATTTTGTCAGATTACTAAATGAATAATTTTTAACTTTTTGGCAACTCATAAGCACTTTGAGGCATTCTCCCTACAAAAATGGCTACCCACAAATTATCTGACCAACACTTTCATGGAGTGAAAGATGCCAAGGTGAAGAAATCTTCCTCTAGATGTTAGCTTTCCAGAGTTGACATATGTTGAAATAAAAATGATGTCACTAGATATGGGCACACGGAAGATAAGAGAGTTGTTTATCTCTTACACAGTCTTGCTTCAAGATAACTTGTTTTTATTCAGGATGTATTGTATTCAGTACTATCTTGATTTTCTGTTTTGTATTTAATATCAACCCCAAAGAGAATTACCAAAATGAAGTGGTCTCTATAATAGGAGCTGAAGGATTATAGGTAAGGATTTAGAGAGAAGGTAGGCAACTCTCCTTGACTTTTTTTCCTCCAGTTCAAGTTTATTCCTCAGTAGTCCCAACAGAAAGATAAATTTATGAGTCTATTGAACAGCTCTAACTATGTGCCAAGCATTGTGCTAAACATTGTAGATATGAAAAGGTATTACATAAAAGCTCTGACGCTACAGTATTCACTGTCTCTGTACTAGAAAAAGACACCTGATAATTAAAATAAAACAAATGTAAAAGAGGTTTATAGGTGCTGTAATAGCCAGAGAAGGGCCACAACCTCTGAAAGGATTTTGGAATATGTCACTGAAAAGGTAGTGCCTAACCTGAATCTTGAATTAAGAGTGTTTTATATTGGAGCTGTCTATACAGAGAGACATGGGAAGGGCATTTGAGATAGAGACTAGAGGATTGCCAAGGCATAGTTCTGTGAGAGGAAGTGTTATATTCAAGGAAAGATAAGATCGTACCCTCTGGCTCTCAGAGGCATGTGGCAAGTTATTCTAGAAAGTGATGGTAAAGGTCAGGCGCAGTGGCTCACGCTGGTAATCCCAGCACTTTGGGAGGCTGAGGCGGGTGGATCACGAGGTCAGGAGATCGAGACCATCCTGGCTAACACAGTGAAACCCCGTCTCTACTAAAAATATAAAAAATTAGCTGGGTGTGGTGGCGGGTGCCTGTAGTCCCAGCTGCGTGGGAGGCTGAGGCAGGGGAATGGCGTAAACCCGGGAGGCAGAGCTTGCAGTGAGTAGAGATGCGCCACTGCACTCCAGCCTGGGCGACAGGGCGAGATTCCGTCTCAAAAAAAAAAAAAAAAAAAAAAAAGGAAAGTGACAGTAAAGGTACTGGTGAGATATGAAGCACAGGCCATATCCAACTATCGTCAGCAAGGGATAATACCAACACCCTATGGCAGTGAGGAAATGTGAGGGGACCTTTTGATTGTCCCAGTGAGTGCAGAGTGCTGCTGGGAAGCCAGGGATGCCAAAAAGACCTATAAAACGGTGATGAACCACGAAAAATTGTCTTGAAATGCCAGTAGTGCATCAGTCGAGAAATACTGACTATGGCATGCCAAGTTAAGGAGTAATTAAACAGGATTTTAAATAGGGCCATACCATAATGAGATTTGTGTTTTGGAAAGATTACTTTGGTGTTTTAGAAAGATTATTTTGGCAGAGATAACTGTAAAGAAAAAGAGTGGCTAGGAGACCATAGAAAAGAATGGAGAGGAAAAGACACATTTGAAAGATATTTAGGAAGTATCATGGCAGGACTTGATGATCATTTGTATATGGAAAGGCAATGGGGACAGTAGAGTAGAACAGAATGACCAAGTACTAAAGATAGCAAAAACAGGGCCTGGTGGCATGTGCTTGTAGTCCCACCTACTCAGGAGGCTGAGGTGGGAAGATTACTGGAGTCCTGGAGGTTGAGGCTGCACTGAGCTATGATCTCACCACTGCCCTCCAGCCTGGACTCCATCTCTAAAGAGAGAGAGAGAGCAGAGGAATCCTGAGAACATTTGTCCTGGAACTCAACCAAAAGGGAACAGTTACACTGAAAATAAAATAACAGAGGGGCCCTGCACAATGATTCATGCCGGTAATCCCAGTACTTTAGCAGGCTGAGGACAGTGGATCACCTGAGGTCAGGAGTTCGACACCAGCCTGACTAACATGGTGAAACCCCGTCTCTACTAAAAATACAAAAATTAGCTGGGCGGTGCATGCCTGTAATCCTAGCTACTTGGGAGGCTGAAGCAGGAGAACTGCTTGAATCTGGAAGGCAGAGGTTGCAGTGAGCCAAGATCACGCCATTGCACTCCAGCCTGGGCAATAAGAGCAAAACTCCATCTCAAAATAAACGAATGAATTAATTAAAATAAAATAACAGAGGGATATGAAAATATAAGTATTGTAAGATTGTGAAATATATATATTTGGTCTGCCTCCGTTTCCTAGTTTACAACTAAAATACCTGTAATCTCCAAAGAGCTATCTTTTTGTATGCTAATGTTGACTGATAGCTTCAAGATATCAGATTAGGCGGGTCACTGGAAGGACAAAGGCATGTTCAGAGGGTTGGGACTTCAGCCCCTGCTCCCAACCTCCTGGATGAGGAGATTGGTGAAGGTCAGTCTCCTCAACAATCATACCTACATAATGAAGACTTCATAAAAACCCAAAAGGACAGATTCAGAGGGCTTCCAGACAGCTGAACACATGGAGTTTCCTGGAGGATGTCAGGCCCCAGGAAAAGAATGCAAGCTCCATCCCTCTTCCCCCATACTTCGTTGTATGCATCTCTTCATCTGTATCCTTTATAATAAACCAACAAATATGAGTAAGTGTTTCCCTGAGTTCTGTGATCTGCTCCAACAAACTAGTTGAATCCAAAGCAGGGGTCATGGGAACCCCAACTTGAAGCCGGTAGTCAGAAGTTCCAGAGGCCTAGACTTGGAACTGGTGTCTGAAGTGGGGCAGTCTTGGGGACTGAGCCCCAAACTGTGGGATCTGACACTATCTCCAGGTATAGAGTGTCAGAATTGAATTGGAGGACACCCAGCTGCTGTCCACTGCAGAACTGCTTGCTTGCGTGCGTGCGTGCGTGCGTGCGTGCGTGCGTGCGTGCGTGCTTGCTTGCTTGCTTGCTTGCTTGCTTGCTTGCTTGCTTGCTTGCTTGCTTGCTTGCTTGCTGGTGGAGAGAAATCTCCACATATTTCGGGTCACAGAAGTCTTCTCTGTTGATTGTCGTTGTGTTGGTGTGAGAACAGAGGGAAAACATGATTAAAGAGGTTTTCCAAAACAAGTACCAAAAATAATTTGTTAGATTCAGAAGTTAGAAATTGTTGGCTATTTTAACAAGTCATTTCATTTGGGATAGGGTGGTGGGAACCAGAACTCAGTGGGTTGAGTAATAAGTGGGAAGGTAGGAATTCATAACTAGTATGAGTAAAATAAGATTCTAGACAGGCAGAATTTTTCTTCTCTCTCTAAACCTGTGGGAAAGACATCAGCAAGGAACAAAGATTATAAATCCATTTTTATGTCTTCCAAATTATGTTTTGATTGTGTAGTTATTTTTCCTCTATAGATGCAAACGTTTTTAAGTTATCCACATAGACATTTTTTAACTGTACGGTTTAATGGTTTTTAGTATATTCAATATACAGATAGGAGCACTATCACCACAGTTATAGAACTTTTTCATTGCCCCAAAAGAAACCCCATACATTGTAGCTATTCCTATGCTAGTAATAATAGTAATACTGATATTGGATGATCCCAACCCTAATCTGTTTTCTGTTTCTGTAGATTTCCCTGTTCTGGACATCTCATATGAATGAAATTATATAATGTATGGTCGTTCATGACTGGCTTTTATTCACTTAGCATAATGTTTTTAAGGTTCATCCATATTGTAGCATGTACCTTTTTTATTCCTTCTGTGTATGCATTTTTATTTGAGCAAATATACAAGTGAATAATTCATGTAATGGCTAATGTATAAGTTACTATTAGTGTCATTGTGGTTTTAGGAAGTTGAAGCTAATGTTAAATTTTGTGAGAAATAAGGTTTGCTTAATAATTGATTCCGTATTCTCTCTCAGTGAAGCATACAGCTAATTGCCAGCTATACCTGGTACACAATTAGTTAGAAGTATGGGAAATTCCCCCTGAAGCATTCAGGGTTGAATATTGCCTGGAGAATTCTACTAGATGTTAAGCAGATTTATTTTTAGTGATACTAAAATTTAGTCAGCCTTTCCTTTTTGGATCACTTTAATTTCAAGATTTTTTTTTCACATCATTAAATCTTCATTATCTTGTCATAGCCCAATAAATAAACTAAATTTCAGGGGTTAAATAATAAGTTATCTGGAATTTCTGGGTGTCTGCAATATTTTCAGAGACTACCCTATTAAATACAGTCATTAATAAATTAGAACCTAGGAACCTGAAGGTGTTACTGATAAAGATTACACTCACTGACATAATTTTATATGTATTTTTGTGTTGCTTTTAGCCATATTGTATAAATTTTATATGGAGAAATATGGATGGTACAGATAACTTATATTATGTAATAGGAAAACAATACCATGGATTAACCTGAAGATGGATTTTTTTAAGTAATTTGTTTTGCTCTAGGGAACATCACGTATTTGTTCTCTGAAATATCTTCTAAAAGTCATTTTTATTGGAGGTAATATTTAAGTCATTTTATTTCTTATCTGTTGCAGACATTTAACCAAGAGCATATGAAACATTGGGTGGAGAGTGGTCAAACAGAAGCATTACTATTTTCTTCTTTTTTTATTTGCCACTGGTATAACATCGGTTCCCTCTTTCTCTAAAATTACTTCTGGAATAACGACTAGAACAATAGTAACTAAAAGATTGTTAGCCCTTCATTTTAGCTTTTAGTTTATTAGCTTGTTTTTATTACTTCTTTAATAATTAACAGCATGTATCAGTTCATTTTAAAGGTTACACGATAGAAGTTTTAGTTTGTGCCTACTTTTAGATGGTTTTGGCTCACCTGCTAAAAGATCAATATACCTTAAGAAAAGTAGTTTACCTGTTAGTTTGAGTCTCATATGTAGGGCCCCTATAAAGGATTAGTAACCTTTAACTTATGACCATTATAAAAATATCTAACCTCAATTACAGATTTGAAAATTTGAAAGCTTGGATAAGCTACAATGTGGAATAAAAGGCAGAAGGTATAAATCTTAAGACCTTAGGAAAGTTGTCATTCTTGTTTTTTTAACAAGTGCTACTAAAAGCAGGGTATCTTTTTTAAAATAAGTGACCCAGATAATCTAAAAATCCTCTGCAATCTATAGATGTACGTCTTAAGGGGAGAGAAAGCCTAAATTTGTATCAATTGCTAGTAAAACTGTTAGATTCTGTTATTTCATGCAGATAGTGGAAATTTCAGTGGCAGTGCATTTCACTGAAGAACAATTGAAATATTCTTATACCTGCTCTTTAGCTCAAACACAGAAAATCAATTTAAATGTACTGTTTTATGAACTCCAAATAAGTTGCCTCCTTTCTTGTTTGTTTGTTTGTTTGTTTGTTTGTTTTTGAGACGGAGTTTCACTCTTGTTGCCCAGGCTGGAGTGCAATGGCACAATCTCGGCTCACAGCAACCTCCGCCTCCCGGGTTCAAGCAATTCTCCTACCTCAGCCTCCAAGTAGCTGGGATTACAGGCATGCGCCACCACGCCCGGCTATTTTTGTATTTTTAGTAGAGATGGGGGTTTCTCCATGTTGGTCAGGCTGCTCTTGAACTCCCTACCTCAGGTGACCTGCCCACCTCAACCTCCCAAAGTACTGGGATTACAGGCGTGAGCCACCGCGCCCAGCTAGTTGCCTGCTTTTGATTCTCGTCTTTATTTTTTTACAGTAAGGCAATATGTAAATTATAAAAGTTACTGAAAATACTGTCTCACAATAACCCCAAAAGCTTGGATGAGGCTGGGCACAGTGGCTCACGCCTGTAATCCCAGCACTTTAGGAGGCCGAGGCGGGTGGATCACCTTAGGTCGGGAGTTCGAGACCAGCCTGGACAATGTGGTGAAACCCTGTGACTACTAAAAATACAAAAATTTGCCGGCTGTGGTGGCACACACCTGTAACCCAGCTACCGGGAAGCTGAGGCAGGAGAATCGCTTGAACCCGGGAGGCAGAGGTTGCAGGGAGCCGAGATTGTGCCACTGCACTCCAGCCTGGGGGACAGAGCGAGACTGTCTCAAAAACAAACAAACAAACAAACAAAACTTGGGTGAAAGAGGGTCTTATAATTTAGTAAATAAATTCTTTGTTGGGAAAACTTTTGGAAGTACCTTCACCCTCCCCTAAAATTTAAGAAAAACAAAAAGAATACTAAAAGACCTTCTGGATGAAGTAATTTTATTAATTTATTCCATGCAAAATATTTTTGTTGAACCTTTCTATATACAAATAGTTCAAATAACTATATATGACAATAATTGTGATAAATGCTATTAAAGAAAAATATGAAAGAAACAATTCTAAGAAAGAATATAAGAATGTTTCAGCAAAGGGGAACAGCATGTTCAAAGTACCTGAGAAAGACAGGAGCTTGGCAAATACAGAAATAAACCAGGATGATAACAGTTTTGTGAGTTCAGGTCAGGAGATGAGGCTGGAGCTGGATGAAGACCAGCTCATGCCTGCCTTGTACATATGTTTACTTCTAAGAACAGTAAGAAACCCATGACAGATTTAACAAAGGGAGTGATGTGTGATCACATATGTGTTCTTAAAAGATTGTTATGCATGTTTCATGTAGAATAGATTAGGGAAGATCAGGGAAGATACAGGGAGACAATATACTCCTGCTGTAGTAGTCAAGCCAGAAATCCTGTTGCCTGGATCCAGGGTTGTGGCAGTAGAAAAATAGATCAAAAGTAGATAAAATTTGCAGTAGTAATTAACTGTTTTGGAGCATTTGAAAAAGGATGATTAAAAAAAAAAAAAAACCTTCGAGACCAGCCTGACCAACATGGAGAAACCCCGACTACTAAAAATAGAAAATTAGTCTGGCGTGGTGGTGCATGCCTGTAGTCCCAGCTAATCGGGAGGCTGAGGCAGGAGAATTGCTTGAACCTGAGAGGCGGAGGTAGCAGTGAGCCGAGATTGTGCCATTGCACTCCAGCCTGGGCAACAAGAGCGAAACTCCTTCTCAACCAAAAAAAAAAAACAAAACTAAAATTCTCATGCTTCTACTATCATATACTGAGTAGAAGGTGGTGCCAGTTACTGAGATGGGATATACTAAGGAAAAGCAGGTTTGGAAACAAAACTGAGTATTGCTGTAAATTTTGTTAAAATGTAATTCTGTGTTCAGCTTTGGATTTGAAATCACCAGGTAGACATGTTTTTCTGTTGATTTTTTTTAAAACAAATATAAAAATATAAGTTAAATATTTAATGAATGATGGGGGAAATGTTATTACTTAGTTTTATGAAACTTTTGCAGTATAGGAGGAGAATCAAATGCAGGTCTGATGTGTAGACTTTCAGGTGACCAAAGCAGGGGCTACCAGTTCTTCTATTGAAATTGAGAATAATCTGCATAGTGTTTATTTTAGGGAATCATTAACCTCTTGGCCTCGTTTTCTTGATCTGTAAACTTTGGAAGACAAAACTGAATGATTTGTAAAGCTGCTTTTAGCTTTAAGTTTCTGTAAGTTACATTTTTTTTTTTCACATGTATATGAAATTTCCAATTAGCACAGGAAAATTCTAGAGCCATGTTATGGGTGTGTGAGCAGGGAGGTCCTTTGGGGAGCGATACCATTAATTTGTTGCAGCTAAGAGAACTAAATAAGACCCTAGTGATCTAAAGGAGCACATACAGGTACTCCCTAGAGTCCTTATTTATTTTATATGTTGGAGGTTTTTGGTTCACTTAGATTTTTATGGGAAAATTTAAAAATATATAATGGCAGTTTATAGAATGGGTTGAAATATCCTCTTCTTCTAAATTAGCGATATAATTAATACTTCTCTGCCATAGTCCCATCTGCATACTAGTATTAGATTCCCATAGAAGTATTCCTGTTGTTACTGGCATTGCATGTTCTTTAGAATACTGTTTCTATGGAGTTCAGCATGATAACAAAGTCCTGAGCCTAACTAAAGATGTCTGTTCTTCTGCTTCCTCTCCACTTTATTGAATGAGGAAATAAAAACTAAAATGCTTTTATTATCCACACATTCACAGAGCAAACTCTAATATAGTAATACTAAGCAGATCAAAATACATTTAAGTTCCTTCGTTATGTGTAAGCAAAAAAAAAAAAATGCATTTAAGAATAGCCACATGTTGATTATTGTTAAAGTTGGGTGATGGGTACATCAAAATTCATTACACTATTCTCTACATTAGTGTATGTGTGAAAACTTCTGTAATAAAAAGTTAAACTACAAAAATCATCTTTTGTTTTAAAACAGTAATAAATATTCTAGCATCAAGATTGGGGTAATACTGAATGTATAGTTTTTAGGGGGTGAAATTTAGCTGTATAAATCATAGGCTGTTGACATTTGTGATTACTTCATTGCTAAGTTTTACATACAAGAGTCTTCATACTTTGTTTCAGGGACAGAATGATGCTGCTGAAATTGGAACAAGAAATTTTAGATTTCATTGGTAATAATGAGTAAGTCCTGACATTTAACAAGAAAAGAAATTGTCATCACCATTCTCCTTGACTTACTAAGTTGGTTTTTCTTGTGCTTCTAGGTCTCCACGTAAAAAATTCCCCCCAATGACATCTTACCATAGGATGCTATTACACAGAGTAGCCGCTTACTTTGGATTAGACCACAATGTTGATCAGAGTGGGAAGTCTGTCATAGTAAACAAAACTAGCAATACAAGAATGTAAGTGTCAAGAGATGTGACTACATATTATATATCTAAATAATAATACTTTATCTTTCTATATTACCTTTCATCTGAGGTTTTCCACATGTTTGAACAGTCTAATTAAGTTTCATGATAACCTTATGTGATAGGACTGAAAAACACATTTAGTTTACTGGGAACAAAATGCAACAGCCTGGACTCAAATATGGCATATGAATGAGGACTGGGGCATATGGTAAAAAAATAAAAATCCAGAGGACATAGTATCAGTGATGTTTGACAACCACTCTTAGGGATTTTTAAAATTAATTTAGACAGCTATAGCCAGCCTTAGTCAAATTAAAAAAAAAAAAAAAAAACACACAAGAGAGAGAGCAGACTTTGTCCGTGACACCCTCACATTTAATCTTCTGTCAGTTTACCGTTCTTTCCAAAAGCCTCTGAATTTACTCCTTTTCTCTCACAATTCTTAAGAAAGTGGGACTGTTGGTTAATGCAATATCATTAGTGCTGTCTTCTTCCTGGGCTATGTATGATTCTCCGGAGGAGCTTTTTGTTTTAAGAATTGATTGCTTTATAGTGTTACGGAAGTAGATCATCATTGCTGTTACTTGGGAACAGAAGACCCAATGCAGAGGCACCCAAGTTATAAAACATACACAGCACATCCGTTACATCTTCTGCCTATTTATAAGGCTAATCCTAAAACAACTATCTGAGTTCAGCTGAAATTTATATTTTGATGGTGATTTGCCTATCAAAAGGAATTTCAGTTTGATATGAGGCAGCAACAAGTCTGTGGTAATGAATAGCAGTCAACTTCAGATGGCATAAATAATCCTTTTTGGTCCATTATTTTTCTTTCTTTCCTGAAGCCAGATTTCTCCCAGGTTCTTATCTATGAATGATTTAATTTGCATGGTTATATTTAATTCATCTATGCCTTTTCTGATTTATGGTCTTTTGTCCTTATAGCTGCCATATCACTTGCTGGAACTATTGGTTTTCTCCCATTTTAAATAGTCTTTTTGTAAACTAAGTAAATACTTTAGTATTTTTAAATGATCGTTCCTATAATTAAAAGTAAATTAGTGAAAATAGATGTGTTTAGAAAGGGATCTTTTCTTCTTATAGGGATTAAATGTTACCAAAATGTGAGTCTGATTTAGTTTTCATTAAAATTTAAATTTTCATATCCCTTCGTCTTTAATATTCTTTTCAGTTAGTCTTTTTCCAGTCAGTTATATCATGACTAAAGTAGGATAGTAACCATTAAGCTATGAGCTGAGCTAGAGGTGAATAGAACTGTTAATTCATTTAACCAGTACCTCTCAACATTACTCAGAGCTGCTGGATACACAAGCACATATACATTAGCAGGCATTTTGACTAACATTTTGACTGGTGACTCTCTAAGGTTTTCAATACAGTGTAACCTCAGTTATTTGAATTATATGAATGATGTCAAAAAGCTTTAGAGCTGTCTTTATCAAGATAAAAGCTAGGCTCAGCAGAGATGCTTATAATATACTTAAAGAAGTATGGGTCAATAATATAATATAATCAGACAGTTCAAATCATTGAAGTTACACTGTACTTTATATATATATATATATCTTCTGGGATATGAAGAAGGTTGTAAATCAGAAAACCTTAGAGATCTGCTCCATATTGAATAAAAACAAACTTACCTTTTCCTCATAGGGAGATTACCCGCTCCAGCCTTGAATCAGTGGTGTTATGGATGTCAACAACCCAGTGTCCACTGGGGTGTCTCAATGGAGCGGGAAGTTGGCGATTACAGGGCAGTAAATTCAGGCATCTATAAAAGAATGAGGTAAGACAGTCTTAAGGTTAGCTGAAATGCCTGCCAGTGCTGTTGGTGTGGGAATCCAGCTGCTCTTAGAAAAGTTGCCAGGCCCTTGGTTAAACCTTATAGTTCACTTTGGAATAGCAGTCTCTCATTCAAATATAAACTCCTTGAATAAGAAAATGTGACTTTGAACAGTTACAAAGATAGATGACATAAGTCAATGGGGCAATCATGTGACAAAAATAACATACTGCCATGGTCAGAACTAAATAAAAATCTTTCAAACCCTTGAAGAAAATACTCTTTTTCTTATTATTTTGGTCACAAAGCTGTTTTTCGTCTTCCTATTTTTCTTTTACTTCTTACATATATTTATGTACAAATCTGTTCTCTATTTCACCCATCTAAGTATTTTACAATAGAAATTTCATTAACTTGCTTAGATAATTCTCACTTTTAATCTCCTTTTGCATAATTTGACAGGAGGCTTTTACGTACTTTATTAGAAATTCATAGGTTAAAATAAATGTTCAAAAGTATTACTTCGGTTCTAGGGCCAGGCGCAATGTCTCACGCCTGTAATCCCAGCACTTTGGGAGACTGAGGCAAGTGGATCACTTGAGGTCGGGAGTGTGCAACCAGCCTGGCCAATATGATGAAACCCCATCTCTACTAAAAATACAAAAAAAATTAGCTGGGCATGGTGGCACCCTCCTGTAATTCCACCTACTCAGAAGGCTGAGACAGGAGAATCGCTTGAACACAGGCGGCAGAGGTTGCAGTGAGCCAAGATCGTGCCATGGCACTCCAGCCTGGGTGACAGAGTGAGACTCTGTCTCTAAAAAATTTTTTTAAAAAGAAGTGTTACTTAGGTTCTAGATATAAGGAAGTTTGCTGAAAATATCATTACTCAGATTTATTTGGATTAGAAATTTACTTAGGTTATTCACATATATCATTTGATATTTGAACTATAAAAACTACCTAGGAGTTCAATGAGATTTTCTCTAAAGCCATTTAATATATTGTTATATTTCATATTTCAAAAGAATAATTCCAGTTTTATAATAGAATGATAGTCACAGGAGTATTGATTGAATTAATTTGTTGAAGCTGAGAATGTATTTTGGGAGGTGAAATTTTATATATTTGTAATTTTCCAAGGGCCACAACCTTGTGTTTGTCCTCTAGATCACAGTGGAACTTGCAACATTTCTGTGGAAGAAAGATGAATCCACTATAAAATGTATTGCTAAGATTTCATAATCGTTACTTTAGGTCACAACTTTGACCTCTATAAAAGAACATCTCTTTTCTAACCTGTTCCAGTTAATGTTAGCAAACCTGTGCCCTACTGTAATTTAAAATTAATGGATGCTCTTTGAAGTAGTCTGTAAGTTTTTAGCTAATTGAATGACAAAATATTTTATTACTTTCAGGTATAACACCAAACTAGGTACCATAGGAGTAGCATAAGATACGGTACTGCACTTTCCTTGTCCCAGCATTTTTTCGTAGGTTTAGACGAGGCAGTACAGGCTTTGGGTCTAACTGACCTGGGCTCCAACTATGGCTTAATCATATGCCTGCCTTTGACCTTGCATATTTGCTTAAGCCATTTGAACCTCGGTTTGTTCAATAATATTTATATCAGTAACTAACTTCTGAGTGTTTACTGTTTTATGTGTTATTGACATTTTCATTTCATCTTCAGAACAACCCTAAGAAGTAGGTACACTATATAATTCCCATTTTACAAGTAAAGAAACCGGGAAAGAGAAAGGTTAAGTAACTTGTGCAAGTCATAAAGCAGCTAAAGTGCTAAAGCTCAACCTTTGAATCCAAGTGGACTGACTCCAGAGCCAACATTGTATTTGATATGGCCTCTCAACCATAACATGGAATAGTTAGTATTTTCTCATGAGATTATTGTGAGGACTAAATGAGATTGCATAAGCATCTATGGATGGCACTAAAAAGTGGTAACTTATTTTATTTCTTTTCATAAAATGTTATGTTTAACTTCTTTGCTAATATTGTTCATTATCTTTTCCTGTTCCTTTGTTTTTGTTTTTGGTTTTTAAGACCTGATCAGAAATTTAATGAACATATTAAGGATGATAAAGGTGAAGACTTTCAGAAACGTTATATCCTCAAGAGAGATAACTCTAGCTTTGACAAAGATGATAACCAGGTAATCTAGAACAATTGTAGCATTTGTATAGGTGCAAGACATACTATACCAGTAGTTCATTTGCCTAAAAATTATCCTCTTTTCTGTAGATGAGAATACGTTTGAAAGATGACAGAAGAAGCAAATCTATAGAAGAAAGAGAAGAAGAGTACCAGAGAGCCAGAGACCGAATATTTTCCCAAGATGTATGTACTAACTTATTTAGGTCTTCATGTTAGAGTATATTCTAATTACGTTGTAAGGTCTCAGTCTCCCTTTTATCTATTGATCACATTTATTTTTAATCACATTTGTTGCACATAAGGTCATCTTTTAGAAATATTGAGATCAGTTTTGCTTGTGTTATTAATTTGATAGTTTATAAAATACTACCTTGCAGTAGTTATATAAAATTTTACAAAAGTTGGAAGCAGGTAGACTACAGGAGTCATTAAAAGAATGTTCTCCAGTCTATATAGTTTGTGTGATTTTTTTTCCCCAGACTTGTGACAGACTTGAGATTTTTATTAATAGAACATTGCTCCACTGTCTACAAAATCATATACTCTAGATGCTACTTGTTAGTTGACTTTCTTTGACAAATAATTTATTTCTTCTTTTGAAATAAAGCTAATTGATTTTGTAGGTTAATATCTGTTTTCTTCTTCATAAGTGATTATATAAGATAGGCTTTCTAAATGGCTAATTATTTTATGCATATATGCCAGAAGAGAATCAATTTGTTTTTTGTCAACATCTACTAAGCATCTGTCCTGTAATATGTGTTAATCAGCTACAGATAGAAATTTCCTCTGTGTTAAAAAAAAAAAAAGAAGATTAAATAACACTAAAATCCAGATTGTAAGTGAAGAACTTATTCATTCAACAAATTTTATTGAGCACCTGTAGTAAGTGCTATCCTAGGCACTGGAGAACATATTCATGGACAGTTAAAATAATTTATCCCCAAAACAACCCTATATGGTAGATACTATCATTGTTTTTATTTTACAGATAAGGAACCTGAGATTCCAGGAGGCTAAAATAGAGATCACACAGCTAGAAAATGGCAGAGTTGGGATTTCAACCCAGGTCTGCTGAACTCCAAGCCTATACTAAATGTCCTTCTCTCTAGTTTATAAGATAGATGAGGTATCTGCCCTTGATGAATAGCCAAGTAATGACAACAGGGTATGTGGTTTATATAGAGACATGAAGGTGTAATAGATGACACAGCAGATAAGCACCAAAACCAGAACTGGGGAAGGGATGGGAGAGTTAGCTTCCAAGAAGTAACCTTACAGGAGTGAAGAGTTCCAAGTAGAGAGTCAGTATGTACAGAGGCCCAGAGGTAAGGGAGAACTTGACACACATTAGGAATTAAAAGATTTAAGAGGAGGCCAGGCACAGTGACTCACACCTGTAATCCCACCACTATGGGAGCACTGAGGTGGGTGGATCACTTGAGCTCAGGAGTTCAAGACCAGCCTGAGCAACATGGCAAAACCCCATCTCTACAAAAAATTAGCCAGGCATGATGGTGCACGTCTGTAGTCCCAGCTACTCAGGAGGCTGAGACAGGAGGATCTCCTGAACTCAGGAAGTACAGGTTGCAGTGACCCAAGATGGCACTACTGCACTCCAGCCTGGGTGACAGAGTGACTCTGTCTCAAAAGATTCAGAGTAGCCAGATTCTAGCCTGAGTGTTATAGGAAGTGAGGAAAGTTTAGGTTGGAAAAATAATCAGAAATGAGATGACTTGGTCCTGAAGGTTTAAGATGATTGGACTTCTGGGGTTTTTGGTGGTGTTTTTTTGTTTCGTTTTTTACTTTTGGATTTTTTCTTTTTTGGTCAGCAGACTTTTTCTGTAAAGGTCAGATAATAGCTGTTTTAGGCATTGTGAGCCACATAGTCTTCATTGCAGATACTCACATCTGACTTTTTGCTACTCAAACGTGACAGCAGCCACAGACAATACATAAGTGAATGGTCATGGCTGTGTTCCAGTAAAACTTTGTTTGCAGAAACAGGTATCTCGCTATAGTTTGCTGACACTGGTGCTAAAACATCAGGGAGCCATTCAAGTGGGAAGAATTATGATCAAGTTGACATCTTAGAGAGATTGCTCCTGTTATATAAAATGGGCCAAAAATGGTAACTGGAAAACTAGTTACAAGACTGTTGTAATCATACAAACAAAAATGGTCATTCCTAACCCAGATTAACAGTGCTGAAGGACTTTAAGCACCATTAAGGCATAGCTACTTGTTCACTGCTCTAGCCACAGATAAAGCACAGGTGATCAAATATTTGTTAAGTGAATGAAGTGGAATATGTATCCTATATATACCTTGAATATATAATGAAAATGGGTTCACTTATTTGGAAGATAATATTTGAATTTCAAATTAATTTGAGCCACAAAATGAATAGCTTCAAGATATGTATATTATATATTTGTTAAAAGTAAGCATAGGATCTCCAAACCAGAAAAAAATTCCATTATTATTTATTTGTGTACCCTTATCACCATTTTTAACTTACATTATTACACATGATTTTTGTTGTCATCATTGGTTTACAGATGGCATTACGTTATATTTGACAAAAGCTCAACTTTTTGTATCTATTCTTTTTTCTAGTCCCTGTGTTCCCAAGAGAATTACATTATTGACAAAAGGTGAGGGAATTTTTAACATCTGTTTTGGTAATTGTCTGACTGATGCTAATAAAAATTAAAATGTCCTATTAAAATGCCAACAGACTCCAAGACGAGGATGCCAGTAGTACCCAGCAGAGGCGCCAGATATTTAGGTATTGGAAGCATGTTTTCAATACAGTATTGAAAAATTAAAGCATTTTTTTCTTTACTTTTTGTTCCCCTGCATTAGCTTTTCAAGGTTTTATTTCTAAATTACAGAGTTAATAAAGATGCTTCAGGGAGATCTACAAATAGCCATCAAAGCAGCACTGAGAATGAGTTGAAGTACTCAGAACCACGACCCTGGAGCAGCACAGATTCAGACAGCTCTCTTCGAAACCTGAAACCTGCTGTAACCAAAGCCAGCAGCTTCAGTGGAATCTCAGTCCTGACAAGAGGTGATAGTTCTGGAAGCAGCAAAAGCATAGGCAGGCTTTCAAAAACAGGTATAAATATCTACACAAAACTGTGCAGTCAAGTCATTAGTTTTCCTAATGTTGTCTTAGGTCCTTATTTATCAGATGGCTTCTAATTATCCTAAAATATAAAATCACTATCAATAGTACCTTGACCACCTCCGGAGCACTTAAGGGGTAATATGTTTCTTGACATGAGGATTCACTCTCTGTCCTGGACACAGATTTACAACCATCAATTACCATAAAAATTCTTCTCTATTGTGACATAAACTTAATTAGGTGGGTTCAATGAAACATTATCTCTTGATTGAATGCCCATAGGTAATTGGAAATTCTTTATTACTTATTCGTAGTTGGTAGAAGGCATGGTTTCTCACCTAGGATTATTTAACACTGATTGCATTTTCAGCTAATACTATCAATTATTGATTGCATTTTTTATGATAAAGTCCTTCATTTTCCATTAAAAAAATTAAATTGCTGAGGAGATTTTGAGGAATTTAAAAAACAAAAACAAGTAACTTACAAATGACTGAAAATTTCAATAATCTCCTCATTCTACTACCTGCTTCCTTGGAGTTCATTAGCTCATAACATTTCTTCTTTTCATTTCCTCTAACTGGCTTCAATACTAAAGAAGCTCATGTGTTTTTAGGATCCTTGAAGATCTTTATTTTTATCCCAAAATAAGCATGAAAGTCAAAAATGGGTGTTTCCCTGTCCGGGCGCAGTGGCTCATGCCTGTAATCCCAACACTTTGGGATGCCGAGGCAGGCAGATCACCTGAGGTCAGGAGTTCAAGACCACCCTGGCCAACATGGCAAAACCCCATCTCTACTAAAAATATTTAAAAATCAGCTGGGCGTAATAGCACGTGTCTGTAGTCCCAGCTGTTTGGGAGGCTGAGGCAGGAGAATCGCTTGAACCCAGGAGGCAGAGGCTGCAGTGAGCCGAGATCATACCACTGCACTCCAGCCTGGGCAACAAAGCGAGACTCCGTCTCAAAAAAAAAAAAAAAAAGGAAAAGAAATGACTGTTTCTCCCTAACCTATTTGGGTGAGCCTAAACATAAGGTATTGTACACGTAAGAACTGAAGGACATATTTGAACTGAAGGGCTGTAATCAGTGCTTTAAATTATTAAGGCTTATGAATTGCAGTTGTCATCTTTTTAATGTATAATGTGGTTGTACTGAAAATATCTTAGTATCTATGTTAGGATTTTGCTAAAAATAGGTAAATTTTATCAGTATAAGAAGTCTACTTGTGTACCAAATATGCATTATTTGGAAAATGGCCACTTGGTCATCATAACAGAAAAAGCTATTTATGTATCATGAGAAAATTATGTAGACACACTGCCAAATTAAAACATTTTAAGAATGTGTACTATATGTATTCTGTATTCTCTTCAGAGATGAAAAGAAATATTAATTGGCCCTTTTAATAGGCAAAAAATGATTTTTGTTTTTAATTCTTAGGGTAAATTGATACAGTTTTTATGAAGAGTTATTTTGGCATAACTTAAAATAGAAGCTGTCCTTCAGAAGGCAATCTGTATAGTGTATCATAGTTGTTTCATTCATTAAAGATTAATTATCCATCCCAGAGTCAATTCTCTTATTCAAAACCTAATTAACTATATACATAAGATGCAAATCATTTTCTTTCTTTGTCTCGGCCATGTTTTTTAGCCATTATGCTAAAAATCAGTGACATTTACAGTCCCTGTATAATAGAAAATGGAATAAATTGCAGGGATGAAGGCATTTAAAAATCAGTTATCAAATTAGTTCAGTAAGAAATAAATTTTAAGTTAACACCAGTATAAGTACTTGGAATATATTTCATGGTATCTCTGTCCCTTGATTAGATAAAATATTCAAAGTTGATTTTACATTTTGGGAAAATGCTATGCTAGTAAAATGAGAAATTAGATTCTGCAATTAAATTTGACAGTTATTTGTCTTAATACAGAATTTATCATTTATTTCTTACACTGAATCTTTCTGTGTTCTTATAGATAAGGGGTTTCTGGTATTAAAGATTTTGGGCATTTTGCTGTTCTAAATTCTTTTTCCTGGGGGAAAATTATCTATATATTCCTAGGTGTTAATCTAAAAGGTAAAATGTACATAACTTTGTCCTTTTGGGAATGTGGGTAATGTGCTTTTTGTGGCTGTCTGTGGCTGGTGTTGTTATAAATGTGCTTAAATTGCATGCTTTGGCAGTGATTTCTCTGACAACTTACGTAATCAGTTTGCTGTATTAAACTTGTTCGTTATGGGGAGGGTAAGCAAACGTGGACAGTAAATTAAAAAGAGCCAATGCTTTTATGTAGTAACTGCATGTTATGCAATGTAAATTTTATTGTTGTTTTAAAAACCTGTGTTTTTTATATGAGGTTTAAAAAATCCATATTTTTCATTACTCCTCTTCTAGGTTCTGAGTCTTCTGGTAGTGTAGGGTCATCTACAGGCTCTCTTTCTCACATCCAGCAGCCTCTTCCAGGTACAGCTCTCAGCCAGTCTTCTCATGGCGCACCTGTCGTCTATCCAACTGTCAGCACTCATAGTTCTCTTTCCTTTGATGGTGGCCTAAATGGGCAAGTCGCATCTCCTAGCACTAGCTTCTTTTTGCTTCCCTTGGAAGCGGCAGGCATACCACCTGGCAGTATTCTGATCAACCCACAAACAGGTTGGTATCCAGAAAAAGGTGTTTCAGGAATTATCTGAAAATTTAAGGATACTTATTAAATGTATTTTCTGAATATGTGTAGTCAGCTTTTTATTATTCATGAATAATTAGCGTTTTCCAAGAACTTTATAACAAAAACGCTTAATGCTAGGGAAGTTTCAAAGACATTTATATCAGAAAGCATTTTTTCCCCTTGTACATCTGTGATATCATCTATGCCAAATACTAGCCCAATTATAATTTTTAAAAAAATTTATTTCCTAGAAATGAGACAACTACCTACGAAAGAGCTTTGTTTGATATAACAATTTTTTTTAACCAACATTGATTTTTTTGGATGATACAACAATTTTATACTTGGGAAAATCGGATACATTTTATGAAAAAGGACTGAATAAGCAGCTTTTTTTCATTATATAATGGAGGGGGGAAAATAATTATCTTTCAGAATGTGTTGATTTTCTACTGAGGAAAAGGTAAAGGACATCTTATTGGTAGTAAAAAAAAAATTGGGGGGAGTCATGTATTAATATTGACAATACATATTCTTTGCAATTAGCTAATAGTAATTTACATTTTGGAGCATTTACTTTTACCATATGCTCTGTTAGGTGCTTTAAATATGTTATAACCTTGTTAGGTAGGTGAAATCCTCATTTACAGATAAAGAAACTGAACCTCAGAGAGGTGAAGAAACTGCAGTTATAGTACATTTCACTATGTAAATTGGTAAAAATGATTTATATAGAAAAAATGATCTTTTAAAAGATCACAAGAAGTCTTGATCTCTTCAAGATAGCATAGCCCAGTCATTTGGCAAGGTAATGAAAACTCTCCTTGATCTTTTGATAACTTTAAATCTCATAGATTTAGCTGATGTGGTCTCATCATAATGGCAGTAGTTTACAGGCAGATACGGGTGGGAGTATAAGGTCTCTAAGTGTTCCTGGCCCTTTCCTTTCATTTGTAGTAGAAAAATCATGGCTTGGGACTCATTACTTTCAGGTTTTATTCACATCTCTTTTTAAGACGAAGTATGCGAACATTTGTTTCTCTTATAAGTATTAAATTAGCATAAATAACTGATTTTTCAGAAATTCAATTTTTGCTTAGTAATTACCTTCTTATTCTTCAGGTTATTATGTTACTAACATTCCTGTTTTTATCCAGCAAGATGTAAGATGATTTAATATTTTACTTTTTCCTATTATTTTTCATTCAAAACATATTAATATGGTTTTGGTAACATGAAAGATTCATTTGCTTAGGAAGGGATAGAGTGAGAAACTGATTGGTCTGAAATTGAATTGTACTATTAATTTAAATGAATCAAAAAGTGATCTCTGGTTTTTGACAACAGTATTACAATACATTTAACTTTTTTAAGATGACCCTTAAATTACATTTGACCGCCTTCACCCGAATCTGCTCCACCAATTTTTTCTCCAAATTATTTAGCAGTCAACAAATACCCAGGACAACTTGTTTTTAGTTATCTATAACTGTCACACAAATTATCAGTATACTAATTGATTAAAATAATTTTACTTTAGAGTACTTTTTCTGCTTGATAGCTATAGACTAGTATAGTCTTCTCTCCCAAATATTATGTTTTTATGTCATAAGTTTCCTCAAAAAAAAAAAAATGGAAAGGGATTTACTATGGAAGAACAGATGTTTTTAAGACAATTTAAGAAACTGTTTTTCAGTCAAATTTTTCTGTTTCTGTGTATTTTTCTCACTCGTAATCATTGCACAGTTACTTTTTATGTAGTCCCTTCTTGTTTCTTTTTTTAACAATCCAATTTTAGTAAAGAAAAATACTAATCTTTTAATCTACTTATTGAAAAAATGTCTGGAAGACAGTATCTGAAATGTTAATGATATGATTATGGGGAATTCCACAATAGCAAAGACATGGAATCAACCTAAATGCCCATCAGTGATAGACTGGATAAAGAAAATGTGGTACATATACACCATTAAATACTATGAAGCCATAAAAAAGAATAAGATCATGTCCTTCACAGGAACACAGATGGAATTGGAGACCATTATCCTTAGCAAACTAACGCAGGAACAGAAAACCAAATATCACACGTTCTCACTTGTAAGTGGGAGCTAAATGCTGAGAACATGTGAACACATAAGAGGGAAACAATACACACTGGGGCTTATTGGAAGGTGGAGGGTGGGAGGAAGGAGAGGATCAGGAAAAATAACTAATGGGTGACAAAATAATTTGTATAATAAACCACCATAACACAAGTTTACCTGTATAACAAGCCTGCACATGTGCCCCTGAACTTAAAAGTGAAATCACACACACACAGAGACTATGGTGAATTTATTTTCTTTTTTGTCTCTATTTGTTATTTTCTTAAAACAAATGTTACTTTTTGTAATAAGAAAAAGTTGTTTAGAATGTACGTGTAGAGAAGCCAGGTGCAGTGGCTCACACCAGTAATCCCAGCACTTTAGGAGACCAAGGCGGGTGGATCACGTGAGGTCAGGAGTTCGAGACCAGCCTGGCCAACATGGTGAAACCCCATCTCTACTAAAAATATAAAAATTAGCCGGGCGTGGTGGCAGGTGCCTATAATCCCAGCCAGTCTGGAGGCTGAGGCAGGAGAATTGCTTGAACCCGGGGGAGGCTGAGGTTGCAGTCAGCTGAGATCGCACCACTGCACTCCAGCCTGGGCCGGGCAACAGAGTGAGACTGTCTCAAAAAAACAGAAAAGAGGTTGTAAAATAAGGACAGTACCGTCAAGTTTACAATTTGAAACATGAGCTATTAATTATTTTAGTTTTTCATCCAGTTCTAATTTTATTAGTGAAATATATGTAATGTGGCCTAAAAATTAGATATTTCCTACCTCCTAATAAAAACTAATGAATAACTTTCCAATATCCTGAAGTCAAGCATTTTCTCTTTGAACTGAAATATAGCCTTATAGGACCCCAATCCTGTAACTGAATTTCTTAGGCTAAATGTGTTTCGCAATTCAGAGTTTTTCAGGAAACACTACATATTATGAAATAAGGCTAGGATTACTTTGGGAGGTCGAGGCGGACGGATCACCTGAGGTCAGGAGTTCAAGACCAGCCTGGCCAACGTAGGGAAACCCCATCTCTGTGAAAAATACAAATATTAGCCATGTGTGGTGTCACATGCCTGTAATCCCAGCTACTCGGGAGGCTGAGGCAGGAGAATCATTTGAACCCAGGAGACAGAGGTTGCACTGAGGTGAGATTGTGCCACTGTACTCCAGCCTGGGCAACAGAGTGAGACTCCGTCTAAGAAAATAATAATAATAAATTAATTAATTAAATTAAGCTCACTAGCGGTCTGGGCCAGTACCCCATAATAAGAAATGCAGTAAAACATTTGAATATTTAAGTGAGGGAAATAAAGACTATTAATAGCCTCATGTCAGAGCAGGCATTTCCCAACCTAAGGAAATCTTTCTGTTTTCAAATATTAGGGGTTTTTTTTAATTGTGGTTAAAGGATTTTGGACATGCTTTGTAAATTGTTAGTAAAAGGACCTATTTTCCACCTGTATTCTAAGTTATTTTTTTCCCTCTTTTTGAATTTTTCAGGTCAGCCCTTCATAAACCCAGATGGGAGTCCAGTTGTGTATAATCCTCCTATGACTCAACAACCAGTTAGATCCCAAGTGCCTGGACCTCCACAGCCACCTCTGCCAGCCCCACCTCAACAACCAGCAGCTAATCACATTTTCTCACAGGTGCACATATCCATGATTACATAATGCTAAGTTGACTTGCCTTTACATATTTGGGACTAAATTCGCTAATTATAATTGAGATAGCCTAAGTATCTCTTAGAACTTTAATATTCTGCCACCAGTGATATTCCACTCACTACTCATAGGAAAAGAGATAACTTCAAAGGTTTTTTCCCCTGATAAATACTGAAAATATGTTGGAAAGAAGGGAATTGTTTTAATCATATGAGCCTGTCTGGTGAGTATTTTATCCCTATTTCACAACAGCAAGAAATGGACAACAGGAGAAATAAAAACAAAACTGTGATTGTTCATTGCCCCAATGAGCAAAGTGAGTTGTTTTAAGATTCCACAGATTAAGCAGTTAGAAGAAACTGAGATAGGCTGCTCAGGTTCTGCAAGGTACTCTTCATCCATTCTACCTACCCTATGAAAGACAAAGCAGTTCTGAGTTGGAATTCCCAAAAGTACTCTCAGTAACATTTTGAGTTTGTAAAAATGTTTAGAATTTACACATTCATTTTCACATTCAGTCTTTTTCCCCTACAGTTGTATTATCCATCTTTGGGGAACTTGACTATACCAGTATGAACTCTTATTTTTATTCTAACTTTTTTTTTTTTTTTTTTTTGAGATGGAGTCTTGCTCTGTCACCCAGGCTGGAGTGCAGTGAAGTGATCTTGGCTCACTGCAAGCTCCGCCTCCTGGGTTCACACCATTCTCCTGCCTCAGCCTCCCGAGTAGCTGGGACTACAGGCGGCCGCCACCACGCCCGGCAAATTTTTTGTATTTTTAGTAGAGACTGGGTTTCACCATGTTAGTCAGGATGGTCTCGATCTCCTGACCTCGTGATCCACCCACCTCGGCCTCCCAAAGTGCTGGGATTACAGGCATGAGCCACTGCACCCGGCCTATTCTAACTTGTAAAGATTGTTTAACATATCAAAGTTTCTGTAGTTAGTTATACCTCTTTTTCCCTGCAAGACTCAGTATTCCATTGGTGAAAACATGCAGAGTGATTTTGTATGAAAGAAGTATGATGGGCCTGGCGCGTTGGCTCACACCTGTAATCCCAGCACTTTAGGAGGCCGAGGCAGGCAGATCACCTGAGGTCAGGAGTTCGAGCCCAGCCTGGCCCAAATGGTGAAACCCCCGTCTCTACTAAAAATACAAAAATTAGTCGGGTGTGGTGGTATGCACCTATAGTCTCAGCTACTCAGGAGGCTGAGGCAGGAGAATCACTTGAACCCGGGAGGCTGCAGTGAGCCGAGATCAGGCCACTGCACTCCAGCCTGGGTAACAGAGTGAGACTCTGTCTCAAAAAAAAAAAAAAAATTAAATAAATAAGTGAGTATCCCTTTAAAAAAAAAAAAAAAGAAGAAGAAGAAGTATGATGATAAACTTGAACTGGAGAAATTTCATTAATTTTGCTCACAAATGATATTTGTATTGCAGGGTTGAAGAACATACAAGTTTAATTACATTATTTAATGGTGTGAAAGTCATAAAAAATAATTGTACTTCTGGCAATTAAGACTCCTAATACTGGGCAAGGCAGTTTTTTAAAAAGAAGAACTTACAAGTTATGGATATACTTCTAAGACCATAGAAATCAGTTAATGTATGTAGAAGAGATTGCCTAAAACTATTTCCACAGACTCCCATATTCCCTTCCCAATCCCATTTGGTTACATACAATGAGCTCGCATAAAACTTCTTCCCTGGCTGTCTCTGCCTTGGCTTCAGTCAGCTTGGTCCCAAAGAGTTTCCTCTTTATTATGCTGTCATGTAGTTGTCTTTGCAGTGCCATGTATTTTACCAGGAGCTTTAAAACACTAATTTTCATTTGGTTTCATTTTTATTTAAATTTCAGTGGAAATAATGTTAATCTGGCAACTTTTAAAAACTCTGGGATTTATCTGTGATTATATATTTCAGATTATTATCTCTTAGAACTTTGTCTGATTTAGTGATAAGAGACAGTTCTAAATGAAGATGTAGGCCACCTAGTTTAGAAACAGATGCTTTAATGAGCTATAATTGGAATTCTTGGGATATTCATCAAATTTCATAACTTATTTTTCTAGCATTGCTCCAAGTTCAGGTAATGCATCATCAGATCCAGAAACAGAGACTCAAAAGTGATTCTCAATGAATACCTTTTGCACAATCTGAAATAATTTATCAATGAGATTGCAAATAACCAAACAAAATAATGCTATGATTTCCAAAGCCTTCAGAAGGGCTACTTTTCTTAGACCTAACGTAAAACCAATTACTTTAGGTGGATGTTGTTTTGCAGCCAGTTGCAATTCAAGTAGGAAAAGGATGTGCTAAGGCTCTTTCTTCCCTAATTGGTGTCAGAATTTCACTTTCATCAATCAATCTTCTAGCCCACAGTTTTTTTCATTACTCTCTGAAATTCGGGAAGACATTAATTCATACCCTTGGTGCTCATAGTACTTTCCTTAATCCCCCAGCTGACTAAAACTTTTGTTTCATCTGACACATAGGAGATCAAGTCATCTGAAAGTTATGTCTTAATGGTTATCTGACTTAATAACACATCAAGTAGCTTGTTCTTGAGAGTTCTAAAGCTATGGCACCTCATGTAGTATAATATGTACTATCATCTGTTAGGAAGCTCACTTATTTCTAGCCATGAGTTTTGTGAGGAACCAGAGGCTACTTCATAGATCTTTCAGCTTTTACTGAAAGATTTTTTTAATGCTTTAATTATAGATTTTTTTGCTTTCTTTTAAGCTTATCTAAGCTTTTGTTTTTTAGAAACCGTTGTGTTGATTTTGTGGTAAAAGTGCAACTCAAATCATTATTATCTATCTATGATGTCATAGACAAACAATGTCTATCTTAGTTGACATAGAAGTTCTCTATTTAAATTATTGCCTGAACAATCTGAATTCCATTAGTTTATCTAACATTTTTAAAGTATTGTCTCTGAAGACAATATGCAGAGATATTGTTCAGAAGGAGATGCATGAATATACATTTTAACTAAGAGTTTTCATCAAGTAAGATTCCCTGGGTTCCTCATCTACTTGCTTATGTGGCTGTCTACAAGTCACTTAATTTACCTTAGTCTAACTGCCTTCTGTAAAGTGGGTTGCTATAGTCTTTAAGCCAATATGTATATTACCGTTTTTGTAATAAACAGTATAAATATGAGAAAATTAAACAGATGCAATTTTAGTTTGTGGATGACCAGCTGTATTCCCAAGATTGAAAAGTGATTACAACTTTAAAAAAAAAAAAAAAAAAAAAAAACCTGTGTTTGAGTGCCCCTGGGAAACATAAAACCCTTTTTTTCCTGAAACTCAGGAGTATTTCATTAATGGCCAGAGATTTTAAGTAACTAGTTTCTCAGCTCCTAACATGTACTATCTTAATAGAAATGTGTTTAATTACAAAGAAAGTGTTTATCTTCCTTATATAAAAGAGGTGTTTGTGTGTGTGTGCATGTGTCTGTATGTATATATGTGTTTGTTGTTCCTTAGGCTATTATTCTTAATAGTTCCCACCATATATATATATTTGGGGTTTTTTTTGTTTGTTTGTTTTGTTTTGTTTTGTTTTGTTTTTAGACGGAGTCTCCCTCTGGCGCCCAGGCTGGAGTGCAGTGGCGCGACCTCGGCTCACTGCAAGCTCCGCCTCTTGGATTCACGCCATTCTCCTGTCTCAGCCTCCCGAGTAGCTGGGCTACAGGCGCCCGCCACCGTGCCCGGCTAATTTTTTGTATTTTTTAGTAGAGACGGGGTTTCACCATGTTAGCCAGGATGGTCTCAATCTCCTGACCTCGTGATCCGCCCGCCTCGGCCTCCCGAAGTGCTGGGATATATTTTTTTACCCAGAGCATTTTTCTTATAAAATTGCTAAAAGTTAGGGGCTTTGGTCCCAAAAGACTGCTTAATTTCACCTTATCAGTAGGGTAATTGGAATAGTTATTGTGTAAGTTATTACTGTCTGATAGTAAGAATGAAGTTTTTCTTTTATAATTTAGTGTTATACTGCAAAATAGGGCAACCCTTTCATAAAACCAGGAAATAATGAGAAGTAGTTTTGCTTTTACTGACTTAACCCGGGGGTCTTGGTTAAATAATAGGATTCAAAATGCCTAAATCACCTGTTCCCATTAATCTATAATAAAGAAATATTTTATTGCAAAAAATTATTCTCCTAATTATGTAATAAATTCAGGCGTACATGTTTTTGAAAGTTTTACTGTATTAGAGTTGCTTCACTTTGTATTGTTTTTGTTGTTTCCTATGTTGTTATATTTTAAATGACTTTATAAATGTAGTTAAAGCTATTGCCAAAAAAGTGTAAATTTCCGTTTTATGCAATTCTTCTAACGTTTTATTCTGACATTAACATTGTTTGCCAACCTGTTATTCTTTAGCCTGTTCGTCCTCTGCAGTCCTCTTCACAGCCTGTTCAGTACTCTACAGCCCCTTACCCATCCCCGCTCCTGCCAGTGTCACCCACCCAGCAATACTCCGTGGTACTATATCTCTATTCACCTCCTGTGTTGTTTCTGTGGGTGGATGTGTGAAGAATGCTCAAGAGTGTTATTAATGTAATATGATCTTTTGTGATTTTTTTGGGTCAGGTTTACATATGTATCTAAACAAAGTATTCTAATTCATACTAGAAATAATTTATTCCATAAAATATTGGTTATAGTGGCTTATTATGGTGATTGTTTAACCTTTTCCTGCTTTTTCATAACGAAAGAATTTTCAGGTTGATTATTCTAGTCCTAAGATGTTTTAGCAACTTTCTCATTGAGGCCACTGTAGGATCTGTGCTGCCCTGGGATGGCAGCTTTCATCTGGGTTTAGGCATTCTATTTTCTCCCCAACACTGTAGCTCCAGTAGACCCACTACCAGTTCTTAGGGTGAGTTGTAGCTTACAGCTACAGAGGACTTCTAAGTATATTTTCTAAGAAGATTTCTGGATATTTAATCTGTGACTGTAAAGTAATGATACTTTCTTCTATCCAAAGTATGCCCCAATTTTTATTGGAATAAGAAAATGACTTTTTTCCAAGGTGACTCTGAGAGTGGTATACAATTATGGTACTTCTGTTAACAATATTTGATCATATAACATTGAAATTATAGTTCATAGGTACATTTTTTTTCCTTTTGACACCATTCACTGAATTAGGCTAATAGTGTTAAAGTGTCAGAGTGACAGTTGGGGAAGAGAAAAACCATATATTTTCAATCATTAAATCAGGCATCTCCTTTCAGTCCTTTATCTTCTCCATAGCCTTAATTTACTTTGGAAAATCCAGCAGATCTAGAAACTGCAGACATGTCAACTTTGATATGATGACTCAATTGCCACAATTTTGTAAGTCATTTTTTTCAGTGTTGACCTTTTAACAAAATGTGGTATATTTTATTGCCAGTCTGTGGTTTCTTGGGAACAGGGAGCATTTTAACCCTATATAATCATTTCAGTGATATTTTTCTGGAACAATAAGAGCTGGTCCTTATCCTGCTGAATTAGAGAAATGTTTGTCAGATAGCACATAAATCATAACCCTTGTCTTGGTAGGGCACCATTTAGTAAAAGCATAGGAAACTGTCATTTGAATTACATTTGTCAAATTATCTGACTTCCAGAACAGACTGAAAAACACAAGGGAAGAATGGAATGTATGGCCAAATTATTTTTGAAAGATTAGAGAAAGGACTGTAGTGGATTTTATATATTTAATTTCTGCAAATAATTTTCGTGGTTAGGGATACAAAAATGCATAGAATTTGCATTTTGCCTTCTAGGAAGAGGGGAGATAGTTTAAAGCAAATACTAATTAGTACCTTGCTCATTGCTTGGTCTTTGAAGTCCTTTCAGAAAATATTAATTGTATAATATGAACTTGGCCAATTTCACTTCTACATTCTAATGTTGCTTTCATCTTCATTTAAATAAATGTCTTCATTTTTTAATGTGAAATGTTGTACCCTACTCTTTTCTGCATGCTGTACATCCCCACTAGATATATTTTTTAAATAATTTATAATTTATAATATTCAACAATAGAGTTGTCATTTTTTTGAAGCTTTACCCTATTACATAATTGCTGTTGTTGATATATATAATTTCCATAATGTGTAGTATTGCATCTTATTTAAAAATAGGAAGTATTTTTCTTTGATAAGTTTGGCCTATGTGTAGAAGGCTTACTAATTTTTGACTTCTTCCTTTTTTAGCAGGATAACCTAGGGTCTCAGTTTAGCCACATGAGTCTTGCTCGCCAGCCATCTGCTGATGGTTCTGACCCTCATGCCGCCATGTTCCAGTCCACTGTGGTTCTTCAGTCTCCACAGCAGTCTGGTTATATCATGACAGCAGCCCCTCCACCACATCCTCCTCCACCGCCACCACCACCACCACCACCTCCTCCTCCTCCTCCCCTACCACCTGGGCAGCCAGTCCCTACTGCTGGATATCCTGCCTCTGGTCATCCTGTCAGCCAGCCTGTGCTCCAGCAGCAGGGATATATTCAGCAGCCATCACCACAGGTATATTGCTTTTTAACCTTTTCTTTCTTGTGGAAACCTCTCACTTAAGATCAGTTTTAACTTCAAAGAACTTACTTTTAAATTCTCATGAAGAGAATTTGTGAGAGTATATAAACAAAGCATATACTCATCTTTCCGCCTCTGGAGATTTTCACGCACATGCTAAGCAACCATATGACAGGTAAATGCTCCAGTTGGTTAGTAAAGTATGTGAGCTTTGAGGGGTTTTTTTTCTGAGAGGTATGGGTTTCTAAAAAACTAACCTAGGCCGGGCGCGGTGGCTCACACCTGTAATCCTAGCACTTTGGGAGGCCGAGACGGGCGGATCACGAGGTCAGGAGATCGAGACCATCTTGGCTAACACGGTGAAACCCCGTTTCTACTAAAAATACAAAAAATTAGCCGGGCGTGTTGGCGGGCGCCTGTAGTCCCAGCTACTTGGGAGGCTGAGGCAGGAGAATGGCGTGAACCCGGGAGGCGGAGCTTGCAGTGAGCCGAGATCGCGCCACTGCACTCCAACCTGGGAGACAGAGCAAGACTCCGTCTCAAAAAAAAAAAAAAAAAAAAAAAAAAAACTAACCTAAGGGAAACACAATAAAGTGTAAATCCACTGTAAAAATAAAATGGTAAGACTGGGCACAGTGGCTCACGCCTGTAATCCCAGCACTTTGTGAGGCTGAGGCTGACTCACAAGGCTGGGCTTGAGCCTAGGAGTTGGAGACCAGCCTGGGCAATGTAGCGAAACTTTTGAATATTTAACTAACTTTTAATTTCTGAAACAGACCCCACTTGGTTATGATGTAGTATCCTTCTTATATATTGTGGGATTCAGTTTGCTAATATTTGTTAAAGATTTTTGCATCTATGTTCATGAAGGACATTGGTCTGCAGTTTGCTTGTAATATTTTTGGTTGTACTATCCGCATGGTAGTAGCCTTAAAATGAGTTGGGCATTGTTCCCTCCTCCTTTATTTTCTGATGGTGTTTATGTAGGATTGATGTTATTTCTTCTCACATGTTTGCCAGAATTCACCAATGAATTCATCTAAAGCTGTAGATTTTTTGCAGGGAAGGTTTTTAAATTACAAATTTAATTTCTTAGTAGATATAAAACGATTCCAGTTCTCTTTTTCTCTTTGGACTAAATTTCATACTTTGTTTCCGTTTCATGTTTCAAATTTGTTGTCATAAAATTGTTCTTAATATCCCCTTATGCTTTTAATGTTTTTAGGATCTTAGTGGTATCCCCTTTTTATTTCTTGGTATTGGTAATTTTACTCTCTCTTTTTTGTTTTTTATTAATTTAGCCAGTTGATTTATCAAGTCTTTTGATGTTCTTAAAAAAAAAAAAAAAAAAAACACAGGCCAAACATGGTGGCTTACACTTGCATTCCCAGCCCTTTGGGAGGCTGAGTGAGGCAGGCGAATCACTTGAGGTCAGGAGTTCGTGACCAGCCTGGCCAACATGATGAAACCCCTTCTCTACTGAAAATACAAAAATTAGCTGGGCGTGGTGGTGCACGCCTGTAATCCCAACTACTGGAGAGGCTGAGGCAGGAGAATCACTTGAACCTGGCACATGCAGCTTGCAGTGAGCTGAGATTGAGCCACTGCACTCCAGTCTGCAACAGAGCAAGACTCCATCTCAAAAAAGAACAAAGGTTTCATTAATTTTTATGATTTTATTTTCAGTGATTTTAGATTTTTCTTCTAATAGAAGTTTTTAATGCTATAAATTTCTTTTTTTCTTTTTTTTTAATGCTGCAAATTTCTAAGCACCATTTTGGTGCTATCCACAAATTTGGATATGTAGTATGTTAGTTATTATTTAGTTTAAAATGTTTTCTCTTGAGAGGATTTTTTATGACCCATGACTTACTTAGAAGTATGTTATTTAATTTCCAAATACTTAGGGGCTTTCTAAATACCTTTGTTATTGATTTCTGTTTTAATTACATGTGGTCAGAGAGCTTACTCTTTTAAGATTTCAGTGTTTTGGGCCGGACACAGTGGCTTATGCCTGTAATCCCAGCACTTTGGGAGGCCAAGGTGGGCATATCACTTGAGGTCAGGAGTTTGAGACCAGCTTTGCCAACATGGTGAAACCCCATCTCTAATAAAAATACAAAAATTAGCTGGGTGTAGTGGTGCGCACATGTAATCCTAGCTACTCGGTAGCGTGAGGCAGGAGAATTATTTGAACCCAGTAGGCGGAGGTTGCAGTGAGCCGAGAATTTGTGTTCTAATATTTTAGTGTTGTGTGGTTTTTTGTTCAGGGTTCTTTTGTGGGGCAGGGCATTTTGATTTTTTTATTGAAATTCACATAATATAAAATTAATCATTTAACCATTTTTATGTGAACATTTTAGTTGCATTTAGTACATATTCACAGTGTTGTACAACCACCACTTCTGTTTGGTTCCAAAACATTTTCATCACTCTAAAAGGAAACCCCATATCTGTTAGGCAGTTGCTACTTGTTCCTCCATTTCCCAGCCCCTGGCAACCACCAATCTGCTTCTGTCTCCTATGGTTTTACCTATTCTGAATACTTCATATTAATGGAATCAGGCAACATGTTACCTTTTGTGTCTGACTTCATTCATTTAACATAATATTTTCAAAGTTCATCCACATCATAGCATAGGCACACACACACACACAAACACACACACAGTGGCACACTATTCATACTTAAAATGTATTCACACTTAAAAATCTGTTCACACTATTCATTCTTTCCCTTTTTATCCATTAATTGAAATTTGGAATGTTTTCTTTCGTTGTTGTTGTTGTTGTTGTTGTTGTTGTTGAGACAGAGTCTCTTTTTGTTGCCCAGGCTGGAATGCAGTGGTGCAATCTCAGCTCACTGCAACCTCCGCCTGCCACGTTCAAGCGATTCTCCTGCCTCAGCCCCCCGAGTAGCTGGGATTACAGGCTTGAGCCACCATGCCCAACTAATTTTTGTATTTTTAGTAGAGACGGGGTTTCACCATGTTGGCCAGGCTGGTCTCAAACTCCTGACCGCAAGTGATCCTCCCGCCTCGGCCTCCCAAAGTGCTGGGATTACAGGCATGAGCCACCGCACCTGGCCAAAATTTGGAATGTTTTCATCTTTTGTTTCTGTAAATAGTGCTGTTTTGAATATGTAGGTACATGTATTTTTTTAATATCTGTTTTCAGTTTTTTGGAGTATGTGTGTATATAAAGTGTGTGTGTGTGTGTGTGTGTGTGTGTATTTGTCTTTTTGTTATTGAGCTTAGAGTTCTTTATGTATTCTGGATACTAGACCCTTGTCAGATAAGTGATATGCAATTATTTTCACTCATTCTGTAAAATTGTCTTTTTAGTTTCTTAATAATGTTCTTTGATGGACAAAAGTTTTTTAATTTTGGTAAAGTTCACTTTATACGTTTTTTCTTTTATTGCTTGTGCTTTTGGTGTCATATCTAAGAATTGGTTATCCTGTCTTTTAAGTGCTTTATGTTTTTAGCTCCTAGGTCATTTATCCATTTTGAGTTAATTTTTGAATATGGCGTGAGGCAAGAGTTCATCTTCATTCTTTTTCAAGTATATATCTAGTAATTCTAGCATTATTTGTTGAAGATACTTTTCTTTCCCCATTAAATAACCTTGGAATCCTTGTCGAATATCCTTTGACCATAAATGTAAGGGTTTTTTCCTGGGCTCTCACCTTACCCCATTATGTATTTCTATCCTTTTGCCAGTACTACATTGTTTTGATTGCTGTGGCTTTGTAGTCACTTTTAAAAATGGGAAGAGTGAGTACTCCTACTCTGTTCTTTTTCTTTTTCTTTTTTTTTTTGTTTTTTTTGTTGTTGTTGTTGTTGTTGTTTTTGAGATGGAGTCTTGCTCTGTCGCCCAGGCTGGAGTGCAGTGGCGCAATCTCGGCTCACTGCAAGCTCCGCCTCCCAGGTTCACGCCATTCTCCTGCCTCAGCCTCCCGAGTAGCTGGGACTACAGGTGCCCGCCACCACGCCCGGCTAATTTTTTGTATTTTTAGTAGAGACGGGGTTTCACGGTAGTCTCGATCTCCTGACCTCGTGATCCGCCCGCCTCAGCCTCCCAAAGTGCTGGGATTACAGATGTGAGCCACCGCACCCGGCCTACTCTGTTCTTTTTCAAAATTGTTTTTAGTATTTAGGCTCCTTGCAATTCCATATGATTTGAGAATGGGCTTTTCTGTTTCTGCAAAAAAAGACCTTTGGAGTGTTGATAGGTATTGCGTGGAATATGTAGGTCTCTTTGATATTATTGCCATGTTAACAATACTAAGTTTTCCAGTCTTAAATGAGCATGGGATGTTTTTTCGTTTACTCTGGTCATCATTGATTTCATATTCTATTGTTTTGGGATTTGTCCATCTCCCTTTTAAGTTCTATCAGTTTTTTATAGTATTTGAAGCTATATTAAACAATTTATATTTATCATGTCTTCCTGATATATTGACTCATACATACATTTTTCTCTGTCTCTAATAGTATTTCTTGAAACCTATTTTATCTGACATTATAGTGTCTTTCTTTTGAGTAACATTTAAATGGTAGATCTTTTTCTATCTTACTTGCAACCCCTATATTTAAAGTGTCTTTCATTTATGGTTATTAGTTGGGTTCTGCCTCTTTATACAGTGATTGGAGTGTCATTAGACCCTTTAAATTTAATATATTTTTGACATGGTTAGATTCAGGTATGCCACATTGCTATTTTTTTATTTGCCCTGTCTGTATTTTATTCTACTTTCCTGCATTTTATATTATTTGAACTTTTTTTTTTATAATATTGAATGCTTTACGAATTTCCGTGTCATCCTTGTGCAGGGGCCATGCTAATCTTCTCTGTATTGTTCCAATTTTGTCTTTTTAGGTACATCCCCTTGAATTTTCTGAATGTGTGTGTTTTTCTAGGGAATGTGTTACGTACCTTTACCTTATCAAAATCTACTTCAAGTTAATATTGAAATTTCAAGTAAAATGTAGCAGCCTTATAACAGTATAATTCCATTTACATTCTCTCCGTCCTTTTGATGTTGTTGCCATATACATTGCATCTCTATATATTATATACCAAAAATAGTGTTAATAATTTTTGCCTTAAAAGAGATATTGGCAGCCGGGCACAGTGGCTTACGCCTGTAATCCCAGCACTTTGGGAGGCCGAGGCACGCGGATCACTTGAGGTCAGGAGTTCGAGACCAGCCTGGCCAATGTGGCGAAACCCCATCTCTACTAAAAATACAAAAAAAAAATAAGCCGGACCTGGTGGTGGGTGCCTATAATCCTAGCTGCCTTGGGAGGCTGAGGCACAAGAATTGCTTGAACCCGGGCAGCAGAGGTTGCAGTGAGCTGAGATCGTGCCACTGCACTTCTGGGCCACAGAGCAAGATTCCATCTCAATTAAAAAGAGAGAGAGAGATATTGGCTAGGCACAGTGGCTCAAGCTTGTAATCCTAGCACTTTGGGAGGCTGAGATGTACGGATCACTTGAGGTCAGGAGTTCAAAACCAGCCTGGCCAACATGGTGAAATCCCATCTCTACTAAAAATACCAAAAAAAAAAAAAATTAGCCAGGTGTGGTGGCGGGCACCTGTAATCCCAGCTACTCGGGAGACTGAGGCAGGATAATTGCTTGAACCTGGAAGGTGGAGGTTGCAGTAAGCTGAGATTGAGCCACTTCACTCCAGCCTAGGAGACAGAGCAATACTCTGTCTCAAAAAAAAAAAAAAAAAGATACGTTTTTTAATTAAAGGAAAATACCTAAACTCAGGATTTAGATTACTTTCTGATACCTCCAGGAACAGTTAAGGGATCCCATATGTATTGTGTCTATGTTAATGCTTCAAAGACAGGAGATCTACGGTAAACTTGAGTGATTCTTGGCTAAAAACTAACCTAGGAATATTATGCCTGGCTGGTTTTCAGATGAGATGAGCACTCTTTAAAATCTCCACAGATCTCTGTTCTTTTTACAGATAACCCAATCAGAAGAGCAGAATGTGAGTGAGCCCATGACACTGTTAAAGTTAACTTACCCACATACTTCTGTAATACTGGATTAGGTATTTATTCTTCACCCCAAACTAGGTCAGATTAAGAGAACTTCATTACTAATACTAATAGCTCTGGAAGGAAAAATAAATCAAGATGGTCTTGATGGCATTTTAATTTGCATTAGAAATATGGTCATGCATCATTTAATGATAGAGATACATTCTGAGAAATTTATCTCTAGTGGGTTTTGTCATTGTGTGAATGTCACAAAGTGTATTTACACACACCTTGATGGTGTAGCCCTCTACACACCTAGGTTATATGGTATAGCCTACAAGCTACAAACCTATGCAACATGTTACTGTACTAAATACTGTAGGCAATTATATCACAATGGGAAGTATTTGTGCATCTAAATATATGTAAACATAGAAAAGGTACAGTAAAAATATGATATAAAAGTTTTGTGGTTTTTTGTTTTGTTTTTTTCTTTTTTGAGACGGAGTCTCGCTCTGCCGCCAGGCTGGAGTTCAGTGGTATGATCTCAGCTCACCACAACTTCCGCCTCCCTGGTTCAAGTGATTCTTCTGCCTCAGCCCCCCGAGTACCTGAGACTACAAGGCGCGTGCCACCACGCCCGGCTAATTTTTTGTATCTTTAGTAGAGACGGGGTTTCACTTTGCTGGCCAGGCTGATCTCAAACTCCTGACCTCGTGATCTGCCCGCCTCGGCCTTCAGAAGTGCTGGAATTAACAGGTGTGAGCAACTGTGCCCGGCCAAAAGATTTTTTTAAATGGAACACCGATATAGTGCACTTAACCATGTATGCAGCTTGCAGGACTGTAAGTTGTTCTAGGTGAGTCAGTGAATGTGAAGGCCTGGGACATTTTACTACTGTAGACTTCATAAACACTCTTAAATTAGGCTACACCTAATTTATTTAATACATTTTTCTTTCTTCAGTAATTAACCTTAGCTTACAGTAACTTTATAAACTTTTTAATTCTTTTCACTTTTTTATTCTTATGTAATAAAACAGCTTAAAACACAAATACACCATACAGCTCTACAAAAATATTTTCTTTATATCCTTATTCTAAAGTTTTCTTTTATGAATTTTTAAATTTTCTTTCTTTTTAATTTTTTTTAATTAAAAACTAAGGTGCAAACGTGCATATTAGCCTAGGCCTACGCATTTCAGGATTATCAGCATCATTGTCTTCCACCTCCACATCTTGTCCCTCTAGAAGGTCTTCAGAGGCAGTAACACACATGGAGCTGTCATCTCCTATGTGGAGCTGTCATCTCCTATGATAACAATGCCTTCTTCTGAAATACCTCCTGAAAGACCTACCTGAGTCTGTGTGTGTGTGTGTGTGTGTGTGTGTTTGGTTTGGAGTTGTTTTTTGTTTTTTGAGACAGAGTCTCACTTTGTCACCCAGGCTGGAATGCAATGGCACGATCTTGGCTCACTGAAGCCTCAACCTCCCAGATTCAAGCAATTCTCCCACCTCAGCCCCCCAAGTAGCTGGGACTACAGACACGCACATCACACCTGGCTAATTTTTGTATTTTTTGTAGAGACAGGGTTTCACCATGTCGCCCAGGCTGGTCTTGAACTCCTGAGCTCAAGTGATCCACCCACCTGAGCCTCCCCAGAGTGCTAGGATTACAGGTGTGAGCCCCTGCCCCTGGCCCTGAATCTGTTTTGTAGTTTTTAATAAGTAGCAGGACTACATTCTTTTTTTTTTTTTTTAAGACAGGCTCTTGCCTCTGTCACTCAGGCTGGAGTGCAGTGGTGCAATCACTGCTCACTGCAGCTGTGACCTCCTGGGTTCAAGTAATCCCCAATCTCAGCCCCTGAGTATACAGGACTACAGGCGTGTGCACCTCCACACCTAGCTAATTTTTAAATTTTCAGTAGTGATAGGGTCTCACTATGTGGCCCAGCCAGATCTCAAACTCCTGGGCTCAAGCGATCCTCCCGCCTCAGCCTCCCAAAGTGCTGGGATTACAGGCGTCAGCTGCCATACCCAGCCCAGAAGGACTACATTCTGAAATAATAGTTAAAAATATTGTAAATACATAAACCAATAACAGCCATTTATTATCATTACCAAGTCTTATTTATATACTGTCTGCTATACTTTTAAACAACTGCTAGCACAGTAGGACTACAGACATGTGAGTGATGTATTGTGCTATGACATCACTGGGTGATAGGAATTTTTCAACTCCTTTATAATCTTAGGGGGCCACCATCATATATGCAATCTATCATTGACCAAAATGTCACTTTGTGATACATGACTGTACGAGAAAAATTAAAGAATGGAACCAGTATAACTGTGCATTAATGTGGGAGTGGATAAAGTAGTTTATACAATGAATGTTGTTTAGCAGTTAAATTGAATGAGCTAGCTGTATATGTTTCAATAAAGAAAGATGTCTCAAAAACAACATGAATTGCAAAATGAGTTTCATGAAGTTATATGTAGTTGAGTTTCCCTTATTTGAAAAGCCTGGGACCAGAAGTTTCAGTTTTTTGGGTTTTTTGGGGGGGGATTTTGGAATATTTGCATATATACAATGAGATATCTTGGGATAGGGCCCAAAGTCTAAAACCAAGTTCACTTGTGTTTCATATACATCTTATACACATAGCCTTAAGGTAATATAAGCCATATTTTAAATAATTTCATGCATGATGTAAAGTTTTGACTGTAACCTGTCACATGAGGTCAGGTGTGGAGTTTCTTTTTGAGTACTGACATGACATGATGCTTTTGGCATCATGTTGGTACTCAGAAAGTTAAAGATTTTGGAGCATTTCAGATTTTGGACATTTGGATTTTTAAAATACTCGCCCAGGCTCCGTGGCTCATGCCTGTAATCCCAGCACTTTGGAAGGCTGAAGTGGGCGGATCACTTGAGGTCAGGAGTTTGAGACCAGCCTGGCCAACACGGTGAAACCCCATCTCTACTGAAAATACAAAAATTAGCTGGGCATGGTGGCACATGCCTGTAATCCCAGCTACTTGGGAGGCTGAGGCAGGAGAATCATTTGAACCTGGGAGGCGGAGGTTGCAGTGAGCCAAGATGGCAGCACTACACTCCAACCTGGGCGACAGAATGAGACTCCACCTCAAAAAAAAAAAAAACCTAAAAATAAATAAAATAATAATACATGTATGGATAATAGATATATAGTAAATAGATATATACTGTATAGTAAAATCACCAACTACAGAATAATGGCTTCTATGGAAGTTAGAGTAAAGGAAATAGGGTGAGTCTTTAGCTAATTCAGTAATGTTTGGTTTTGTAAGAGAGAGAGCTGAAGCAAATATGGCAAAAAAATTAAAATCTAAATATGATTGATGACACATTAGTTATATTTTTATGCATACTTTGAATTTTTTTTAATTTCAGTTAAATTTAAGAAAAATCAGTTTTCCAATGATCAGTGCTGAAAAGAATTATTACTCATTAAACTCTGATCTTCCTCACAGAAAAACATATGTAATGCAAGTAAAATTGATTTTTTCCCGCAATATTTATGATCCTAGATGCCAGCCTGTTATTGCGCTCCAGGCCACTATCACTCCAGCCAACCTCAGTATCGCCCAGTCCCTTCTGTTCATTACAATTCACATCTAAACCAACCACTGCCACAACCTGCGCAGCAGACAGGTGAGTTGTGTTTCTTATGTCATAACTTCTGAGCCACGCTTTTTTTCCATCTTCTATTTCAGTGTTGCTCTTAAGATAGTACCTACTCAGTCTCTCAGGATCTCGAATATGTTCATACATATGAGTTTGCAAACCAATGAGATTAAAAGAGTGAGCAAATCTTAGCATCCTCTGGAAAATACCACAGTGTCACGTCTACATGCTAAAGGGTTGGGAGCTGTACTGGGAATATCTTAAGCAGTTTGTTAAGTGGCTGCCATCTCTCACTGCCATTGAGATTGAAACTGTCTTTGCAGCCTGATAAATCACCTATGGTAACAGCAAAAGAGAGGCAAGGCGAGGCAAGGTGACTTATGAATGGCTAACCAGAAGCAAAGATCAAAACCACCTAACTTGGATTGAGAACCCTAGTCTAGGGATGATATTTTGATCTCTTAGTAGGCATGCCTTTAAAAGAAATGATGTACTTAGCATATTTTCTGTGTTTTGCTTTTCAGTTTATTGATTGATAGTGAAAAGTATTTTTAAACCAAATACAATCTAAGGCCACTTAAATGAAATTTATTAAAACTCAGCATCGTTTTTGTTTTAGCACTTTGCAGATTTTCTTCAAGCATTCAGTGAAAACAATTTTGATCTCAGTGTATAAAACTATCTTATTGATTTTTTAATGAACTCATTTCTCTATATGCTTCTCACCTAGATGTGTACTTCCCAGATGTTTAATAAGGTATTTATTCAGCCTTTTATAACTCTAGGAGTTGAAGTAGAATTTTATCATTGGTTTCTTTAGAGCTTTCTTAACTGCTTATCACTATTGGAGGCTCCCTGACTATGTGAGTGTGACTCACTGAGGAACCCATAACCTCCACCTCCACTGAGGCTGTTTACTGCTCTTGATATTGTGTGAAACTCGTCAGGGTTACCACCAGTTTAGGAGAAGCATCTCTGCACTGGCCCATCTGATGAATAGTAGTCATACTTCTCTTTATTGTTGCAGTCTTCAGTGATCGTGATTCACTAACTTTCTGTGCTAGATATAGTTCATGCTTAGCATAGCCATGCAGGATAACTTCCAGGTCCTTAATCTGTTACCCTTAGGAGTTGTCTCGTTGTTAGTTTACAGGTTCTCCCCTTTTTAGTATGTTACTAGCCTTGTATTGTACATGTGACAAATGTTCTTCCAAAGAACATTGAATACAAACATTGGTCATTTTAGCCAAGTTAGAATTTTAGTTCCAAGCTACCTAAAATTTAATAATACAGTCCACGTCAAATAATGTAAACTAGTATATGATATAATTTCAAAAGGTATCAAAAGTTATTCTCTATTCGTGGGAACATTGGTTGTGGTACTGCTCATTAGCTTTATATACACTGGTGTTTTATTCAGAAACAATTTTCTGAATTTTTCTGGACCTCAAGTAATAGAATTTTCATATTGTTTTTTCTTGATTTTTTTCTTCCAAAATTATAACACAGACTGTAGCTGATGCCATAATAAAGAAATGTACCTTCATGCTACTCATTTAAATATCCTTGCGTGTGACTAATTAACTTAATTCATTAGTACACTCTATTAATAAGGCGAGCAAAAATCCTTTGTTCTGTGTTTGTGTTAGCTTACTAATTTTGTTCTTCAACATGGCAAAATTTTTATCCCTGTCCATGGTCAAACTGCCTATAAAATCACTTTCAATCACAGGTTGGGACTAGTGTGCTAGTATGTATGCCTCTCTGCCAAAAAAAAAAAAAAAAATGACACTTAATAGAATTCAACTAAATATGCCTGATTGGAGGTGAAAACATCTATGTGACAGATAGCATGTGTTTATCATTGGTGATATTTTTAACTGTGGGGTTTTCTCTGATGCTAGTTATGATGAGAAGGAGGAAACAATAAATCAGGTTGCATCTGGATAGTGCTACAGGCACAAAAAAGAGAATCATGTCTTTGAAAAATGTTTGACATTGTGTTTGACTCTTATGAGTCAGTCATAATATAACACTTTATAAAAGCTAGACTTGTCCTTTCGGCTGTTTTATATAGTATCCTCTTAACTTACAGCTTAAGTTAGTTGACTCATTCAGTTTGAAGAATAAAAGGAATAAATCCTCAAAGCATTCTTATCTAAAAGAGAAAGGAATTTTGTTATGCTAATAAGTATCATAGAAAATTTTCCTTTAAAGAAAAGTTCAGCAGGGCCAGTGCCAACTGTTGTGTTGGTAATTGTATTGAACCTTTTCATAGAATTAGTGGGGATTTGAACTCTTTTTTAAAAGTTATAATCTAAAGACTTTTTTATAGTTAGCTCATCATTAATTTTTATGTCAAAACTTGCAGAAGGCCAGGCGCGGTGGCTCACGCCTGTAATCCCACCACTCTGGGAGGCCAAGGCGGGTGGATCACCTGAGGTCAGGAATTTCAGACCAGCCTGGCCAACATTGTGAAACCCTGTGTCTACTTTAAAAATACACAAAAAAAATTAGCCGGGCATGGTGGCGCACACCTGTAATACCAGCTACTCGGGAGGCTGAGGCAGGAGAATCGTTTGAACCTAGGAGGTGGAGGTTCCAGTGAGCTGAGATGGCACCACTGCACTCCAGCCTGGGCAACAGAGTGAGACTGTCTCAAAAAAAAAAAAAAAAACTTAACAGAAAAGTGTGCATTTATGTTTGTATGTGCCCTAGTGTAGAAAAGTAAAATGTACTGGGAAATTAACATGATAGTTTATTGTTTTTGAGTTTTTTTACAGGTATATAGCAATTACTGTCTCATAATTTACATTTTTATGTGGAAACATACTTCTGGGTTTCCTTTTGGTTTTTATTTTCTTACCTCTCTACATTCTACTATCCCAATCTGATTAAAAATGAGAAATACTTTTTCATATCTCTTATATTTTTATTTCTTGTCAAACAACACTTGCTTACCCCACAGTGTCAAGAAGCATTTTTTTTTTAATTACATAAAAGGGTGAAACTAATTATTCAACCAAATAATGAAAACACTAGTAGATTTGGAGCAATTTTTTTTCACTGTGGCACAAGTAATGTTTAAATGTTTGTATTTGAACTTAAAGAAATTTTGCCCTAAATTAACAAGCCCAACTGAGCAAAGTATTTTTAGACCAGATAGGGTATGGGCAGTAGAAATACAGGATCTTTCATTATTTTTCCTTTGGTGGATAGGGAGGAGGTTGGGGAAATATCTCAAGGATAAAATGCTCTAGGTCTTTTATCCATGTGTCCCAGTGGACCACAACTGAAATCAGGACTAACATTACTGCTGGGGAAATGAATGTACTAGTCTTTTGTTATGAATGTGAAACTACTGAACTGTTCATTCAAAACAAGGTTGAGTAAACCCCTGTCAACAGAAACAGAAGAAACCCTGGCTACACACATAAGACTTTCTGAACAATGCACTGTATAATGGGAAAGAACAACAAAATAAAAGTCAGAATCCTGATGGCCCTTAGTCATTTGTAACTGGTGTTAGGCATATCACTTAAAGCCACTGAGTTTCAGTTGGACTCATTTGCAAAGTATGGAATTTTTACTGTGTTGTCTATTGAAGCCTCTGTGTACTGTAAAACTCCATAATTCTTTGTGTCTCATGTGAGTCATTTCTAGTTCTAAAAGGTAGAATAATAGAGAATTGGTTTGTAACAGCTTGGCAACCAACTGTCAATAACTGGAATCAATGAAAGCAACTATTTCAAAAGATCAGATTACTTACCAGTTTCACTAATAAAGATTTATTACTTTAAACCTTTATCATAAAATGTATGCTTTGAATACTGTGAAGTATACTGCATATAAGGAGTGTGGTATAGTATAAAGAAACTTTCTGCAGGTAGTAATTATAGTGAAGATTTTAGGTTTACAAAGCCCTAGCTGTTTTCTGTGTAGCTTTTATTATTCTTATGACTCTTGAAAAGTTTGTAGCTTCACCATATACATTTAATATTTTGCAATAATTGGCCTTGTTCCTGAGCTGTTGGATTCGGGGCCGTAGCACTGTCTGAGAGGTTTACATTTCTCACAGTGAACCGGTCTCTTTTTCAGCTGCTTCCTGGCTTCTTTTTACTCAGGTTTCCACTGCTTTTTTGCTTTTTTTAATGCTGTATGAAGGTGTTAACATTTGTTTATATTTTTCATTAATTGTAATACCTTTAAATCATGCATCATACTCAGAAATAGGGATTAGAATTTAAGTGACATCTTTGGCCTAATATAATTTACCTGTTAAAAATTTGTGAAAGCTATTGCTTATTTCTTTTCCAAAGTAGATTTGGATGACAAATTCAGTTTGGTTTTGAGCTTATCTAAAAAGCTTAATGTTTTAAGCATACCAAACTCATTAGCAGAAGTCAAATATGTCTCTCCCTATTGCTACACAACTTTTTAGGGATATTGTTATATATGAAAGCATGACATCAAACGGACCTAATACACCTAAATGCATTTGAAGCTACTTGGTCTCGGTTCTTACCAACGATATAATTTAATTTTTTTTTCCAAACGATGATGTTGTTGCATACCTGTGGAAAGCAAAATGATTCTGTGAAACTATACTTTTAGTTTTGCAACCATTTGATAACTTCAAAGATTATCAATGTATTATATCTTTAGTCTTAGCTTTCCAGATAACCCAGAATCATATGGTTCCAAGTTGATTAAGCTTTGTTACCAGCAGACTATGGTAGGATCCTGATGAACGACACTATGGAAGAAACTTGTTAGGATAAACAGTCTTCATTGTGTGCATATTGTTGACAGAATTTGAAGGCACAAATTTAAGAGTAACTAGGGTGTAAAAGGCGAGCAAAGAAAAGTCAGCACTACTGGGTAAACAGGTGAGGGGGCTTATTGATAGGAGAGTCGGCTATGTCAAATAGGGACTCAAGGCACAAAGTCAATTTCTTTATTGACAACTTTTAATCCAAGTAATAGGAATTTTGTATTTGTAAATTACTAGGTAGTGGCTCTGGCTATTCTTGTTTTTTCATTGATTTCTGTGAGCATTTCTTAGTATGTATTGTGTGATTCAGCATAGATTCAGACATTGTATGATACCTACAAATCCACCTATTTCCCTTTTCCCTTCTCCATTAACCTGCCGCCACTGAAATCTGGAGCCAAATATATCTGGTAAGTACCCACAGATTTCCTTGAGTTGTATAGACTCTTCCATGGAATAGTTCTTTAAATAGCTGTGAGCAATAAACTGTGTGACTGTTTTTGTTAGAATTGGTTTTTGTATATGTATATGTTTATTTCAGGCACAGAAGTGAGAGAAGAGGGGATTAGAGATGAGAAGGGATAATCAAGTGTGATGGCAATTGCATCTCCTTCCAAATACACCCATGGGGCTGGCTTTAGTTGAACTTGCCCACCTACTAAAATAGTGCCACAGACAGAAGCCCAAGATTATAAGCTTGAGGTTTTAACAATTTGGTCTTGTAGATGCCTAGTTACAAATAAATTTGGCTTTAGTAAAATGGCTCATCTTTAAAAAAAAAAAAAGAAAAAAGAAAACTACCTTCACAGTGCTTCTATTGTACAAGCACAGTCTGGAAAAAAAATTAATAGGTACTATTAAGTGAAATAACCTTAGATTCATGGGTATTCTAAGCATTTCTTTAATACTTTTTGTAATTTTTCTGATTATTTCTGTGTTATTAAGAATGCTTTCCTTTAGAACAAATGCTAGTTCAGATCACCTATATAAAATAAAATCAGCCTGTTAATGCCTGTTCAATACTTTTGTGCTGAGCACTGCATTTCCTTCCTGCTCTCTTCTTGGTTAAAGTGAGAGTTAAAAATAGAACATTCTGTGGAGCCCTCCAGGGAAGTTCCTGAACCATCAGTTTATATTGTCCTAGTTCTCTCAGCTTGCAGAATTGATTGTGCTTTCCTCTGAAAGTGCTGAAAGAAATGGGATAATATTACAACAGTGCAGTCCTTTAACAAAGCAGAATGGTAGTGTTTTTAAAAAAGAAAAAATCTATGTTGAGATCTGGATATTTATTTTGTTGTTTGGTATCACTTACTATTGGCATTTCTTACTTTACAAAATAGAGGCTTTCCCACAATATTGACGTAAATTCCTATAAAAGATATAGTGTTTTCCTCTACTTTCCAGATTAAATTCAGATGTATCACAGGAAGAATTTTTTTAATTCTAATATACTAAAATATACTTTTTAGTGAAGAAAGAATAATTTATGTGGTAGCCAAGTTGGAGTCGGGATACTGGAAATACTCTTCTTGTAGCATTTTTGAAACCTGTTGATACTTTTCATTCTCTAGAAATCTACTTCTCCTTCCTAATCCTCAGCCTTCTCCCTCTTTTCCAGATCATTGGATTTTTCTTTCTCAAACTTGGCAGTCTTCAAACTATACTTTTGACACTATGAGAACTCTGTACCCACTCTTGCTTTTGCCTGAATAATTAGACAAGGAACCTAACCTCCAATGCCACTTCTCTAGGTGTCACTCTGTAACGGTTCATGCCCAGCAGTCTGAAATTTCTTTGTTTAAACAAAAGTTCAGAGGAATTCATGAGCAACTTGAACAGTTCAAGATGTAAATTTTATTAAGCAAATGTACATAATGTGAGGCATACCTGTAATTAAATGATCCTTTATTTTATGTTAACAATTATTTTATTAATGATTTTGTCTTACATAGGCAAGAGTAAGGTTCTTATCTTTGATTGGATTAGGAGAATGATGTGGGCTTTTTTGTTTTTAGTGCTTTCCAGCTGAGTATTTCTAGTTTTGCTTGTGATTATAGTAATTTTAACCAATATAGATCCCAGTTTTATTTTCTTTTTCATTGGAACAAATGTTAGCCTGTTAATGCCTGTTGAGTACTTTTCTGCTAAGCACTGCATTAGAAAAAGACTAATAATCTTTTAGTAATCTTTAATGTTCTGCTCTTTAGAGAATATAATTCAAAATTATATACTTTTTAGCCAGTTGCTGTGTTGTATGTTATAATTATTAGAATGAGTGATAAAACATTTCATCATGATTTCTGGAAAAAACATTCATATTCCTGTCCTAATGCCAGTCGAATTTCCCTCCTGGGGTACCGATCATTCTGAGCATCAAATGTTAAATGACAATTTTAGTTGTGTTAGTTTAGAACGGTTCTTCAGACCCTGATGGCTTTCTAACCAGTGTAGTTTAAACCTGGTGAATTTTCCTGCCTTGGATGTAAAAATGAATGAAATGCTACTCAGTGGATGGAAAAAAGCCATTGCTTCACAGAACTTCAAGACTTCACCCATAAAACGTAGCAGCTCTCCTTGCGCAAAATGTGTCCAGGTTAAAGCTGGCACTGCCCTGCTGAGTAAAGTCTGACTTCTTGGCAAAGCAGCCTGACTTTGTGGAGAAGACAGCCAGTATCTATGAAAACTCTGCTAGACTAATCTTGTATAGACTCATCTGGAATGTGGCAACAGACTTTTTGAGCAAAAGCAGCCTCCGAGGCAAAACAGCAAAACTAAAGCCGAAAGGGAACATTGGAGATTCACTTGGAAATACTCAGGCTGAGAGACAGAACTGTGGGATGTGGAACCTGAAATAGTGTCACTATTTGAGCCAGTTCTTCTCCTTCCCAATTGTCTTTTGTTATGTTTTAATATTTTTAGAGATGGAGTCTCACTGTTTTGCCTAGACTGGAGTGCAGTGGCCCTTCCTAATTGTTCAATACAATTTATGCGTATAATCTAATTATAGTAAGGCAAGGAAGTATAACTTTGAAATACATCAGTAGTAAACCACGCATCTTGGGGGTAGTGGACAAACCAAGGGAAGGACTGTTCCTCCCACAGAGAGGACATTGTGGGCTAATCATATGCTTATTTACACCTGCTCTTTTTTAAAGCCCCCAAGTTCATGTGGCTACCATCTGAACTAACTACCCAAAAATTTTCACTCTGGTTCCTATTTTGAATAACATGCTTATACTCACCAATAAATCTTTAGTTCAAATGAACGAAAAGTTTCCTTGTTGATTGACATTATTTCCAGTAATTATCTGTTTTCCTGTAATTAAGTTTATCTTGAGACTTAGGTATGTTAAGCTACAGTAAAGTCTTCATTAACCAAAATTATCAGAAAATGAAGCAAGGCCAGGTTCTGCTTATTTGAACAATATTACTGTAATACTTTTTCTTCTTCAACATGTGTTCCTCAAAAAAGTAAATTTTAGAATCAGACAGCTGTGTGCAGCTCTCAGCTACACATTTGATAGCTGTTGATCATAGAGAAGGTATGAACCTCTCTGTGCCTTTTGTTTCCTCAGCTGAAAAACAGGGATAATAATTGTATCTATTTCATAAGATTGTGAACACTAAATGAGTTAACATATGTAAAGTACTCAGAACAGTGCCTGAAACTTAATAAATATCATTTGAGGCTTAGGTATTAAGATTAGCTTGTGTGACTGGGTGCAGTGGCTCACCCCTGTAATCCCAGCACTTCGGGAGACTGAGGTGGTCCAATCACCTGGTGTCAGGAGTTCAAGACCAGCCTGGCCAACATGGTGAAACCCCATCTCTATTAAATATACAAATATTAGCTGGGTATGCTGGCACGCACCTGTAATCCCAACTCCTTGGGCAAGAGAAGCACTTGAACCCAGGGGGTTGAGGTGGCCATAAGCCGAGATTGCACTGCTGCACTCCAGCCTGGGCGACAGAGCAGACAGAGCAAGACTCAGTCTCAAAAAAAAAAAAAAAAAAACCAACAAAAAAGATTAGCTTGTGGTATCATTGAAGCAAAGATAATTATATTTTAAATGAAAATTTAAATTTAAAATGAAAATATAATTTTAAATTATATTTTAAGTGAAAAGACAGGGATTTGGGGCCAAATTCTAGAGCAGACACAGGAAGCTGACAGAGTTTGCTCTAAAATGTTTATATTTTTTGTCCTTTTAGCTACTCAACACATGCCTTCATCCTGAAAGTACAGTAAAGATCAGTTGAGTTGTTTGATGTTAAACTTGAGGTCTAAATATGTTTTGAAGAAAATTACTTAAATACTTTCTTCCCATACATTGTACAATTTCTATTGATAAGATGTGGAAGCATTATATGAAAAAAGATTTTGAAATGGTCTGTGTCATATAACCCCATTTCTATAAATAATGAAAATGAATATATATGTTGCCCTCTGCATGGAAAATTAGGCTAGCCACATATAAAAATGTAAATGGGGAGTATCTATAAGTGATTATTTTCCCATATAGACTTTTTCTATGTTTGTATTTTTTTCCAAATTTTCTACTATAAAAGTCTTTTTTATGCTCTATAAGGTTTTTATAAAAGATATTAAGTGTACATTTTTAAAAATATTCAGGCCAGGTGCCGTGGCACACCCCTATAATCTCAGCACTTTGGGAGGCCAATAGGGGCGGATCACTCTGAGCTCAGGAGTTCAAGACCAGCCTGGGCAACATGGCAAAACCCTGTCTCTACTAAAAATACAAAAATTAGCTAGGTGAGGTGGCGCGCACCTGCAATTCCAGTTACTCAGGAGGCTAAAACAGGAGAGTCGTTTGACCCAGGAGGCAGAGTTTGCAGTGAGGTGAGATTGCGCCACTGCATTCTGTCCTGGGCGATAGGGTAAGACTCTGTCTCAAAAAATAATAGTAAGTAAATAAATTAAAAGTAAAAATATTCAAATAATACCTTCATTACAAACTTTACATACTAGATATAAAGTTAAACAGTTTGTATTCTTTCTTTGAGTTCTTCCTAAGCACTTTGAGGCTAACTATATGGAATCTGTGATTTAGCTGCTGTACAGTTTTCTAGGAGAGACTTAATGAGTGATCTAGAAATTCCAGTCTGATGTGATTTGTATTCGTGGGAGTGTCATTTTAATGAAAAGGTGATTAAATGTGTTTAATCTTGTAAACCAGTGTTACGTTAAAATTTATTTTTTTAATTTTAATTTTTATTTTTTTAAGATGGAGTTTCGCTCTTGTCGCCCAGGCTGGAGTGCAATGGCACCATCTCAGCTCACTGCAACCTCTGCCTCCTAGGTTCAAGTGATTCTCCTGCCTCAGCCTCCCAAGTAGCTGGGATTACAGGTATGCGCCACCACGCCTGGCTAATTTTGTATTTGTAGTGGAGATGGGGTTTCACTATGTTGGTCAGGCTGGTCTTGAACTCCTGACGTCAGGTGATCTACCCACCTCGGCCTCCCAAAGTGCTGGGATTACAGGTGTGAACCACCGCGCTGGCCCAATGTTACCTTAAAATTTAAATTCAGGCTGGGCGCCATGGCTCATGCCTATAATCGCAGCACTTTAGGAGGCTGAGGCAGGCAGATCACCTGAAGTCAGGAGTTTGAGAGCAGCCTGGCCAACATGGCAAAACCCTGTCTCTACTAAAAATACAAAAATTAGCCAGGCATGGTGGCACACGCCTGTAATTCCAGCTACTCGGCAGGCTGAGGTATGAGAATTACTTAAACCCAGGAGGTGGAGGTTGCGGTGAGCCAAGATGGTGCCACTGCACTCCAACCTGGCCGATAGAGTGAGACTCTGTCTCAAAAAAAAAAAAAAAAAAAAAAAAGGCATACACAAACCATGAGAGAACAACTAACCAGAAATGTTTATGTTACCTGTAGAGTTTTATGAGATGTGGCATAAGAGAATGGACAAAATCGTAAAGGGATTAATAATTAAGATAGATTCTTAGCGAAGGCATTTTTTTAAGTGCTTGGCATCATTATTTTTAATAGCTCCACTGTGTTCAAAAACTCAATCCTAGCTTATTTATGCTACTTCTGAATGAAGTCCTGAGATGTTAGTGTTTTTTCTCCTTTCACAGTCTTTAAAATCTAGAACTTCCTGGTAGTTCTTATCACTCTTCTATGTGTAAAACCTTTGCTTCTTCACCAGTATTCTGTTGTACCTTCATCTTCCACTTATCACTTCACATACCATATTCATTCATTCATGACTATTCCCCATTAAAACATATTAACTGTCTTACTTTTTCCAAACCTTTTATTTTTGCTGGAATGAGCTTTTCCTTTAAGTCCAAGCCCAAATGTCACTACCTTTATAAATATCAGTCAGGACTAATTTCTTCCTCTTTTTTTCATAAGACTCTATTTATACTGCTATCCTCATACGGTATGGTGGCTAAAACTGCCTAATTTCAAAGATAGGGACCATGTCATATCTATCTTTATCTAACCCAGATGGTGTTCTTTTTACTACTATTTGTAACAAATGACTAGATGCTGAGATCAACTGTTTTATATTTCATGTCAAATTTTCAAAATGTACGTGGTGTTTGTAAGAGAGTGCGTGTGTGTGTGTGTGTGCTTGTGTGTGTGTGTGTGGCAATTAGTGGGCATGGATATTAATGGAGATTAGGCTGCTTTAAAGAATAAGATACCAGGCCAGCCATGGTAGCTCTCGCCTGTAATCCCAGCACTTTGGGAGGCTGAGGTGGGCGGATCACCTGAAGTCAGGAGTTCAGGACCAGCCTGTCCAACATGGTGAAACCCCCATCTCTACTAAAAATACAAAAATTAGCCAGACATGGCAGTGCGCGCCTGTAGCCCCAGCTACTGGGGAGGCTGAGGCAAGAGAATCGCTTGAACCCAGTAGGTGGTGGTTGCAGTGAGCCAAGATTGCACCACTGCACTCCAGCCTGAGCGATAGAGACTGCATCTGAAAACAAACAAACAAAAAGAATAAGATACCATTGGAAATTTACTCATGCAGCTTTCATGATGTAACCAGGCATGATGGTGCACACCCGTAGTCCTAGCTCCTCAGGAGGCTAAGGTGGGGAGGATTCATTGAGATGAGGAGCTCAAGGGTACAGTAAAACAAAAATTCTGCCAAGTCTGTCATAAGAAGTTATTATTCCAGTCTATACAGAACCCAAATTCTGATGCTGCAATAGACATGTGTATGTGTTGAGGTGGCATTTCCAACACTAAAAAAGGTCTCATGTTCACATTTCATTTCCATTCCTGTGTTATTTTTTAAGGGTGGAAATTTGTCATTGTATTTTTTAATGGTGTTTGGAATTTGGGGTATAAATTTGAAATACTTGTCATTTGATGAACTGAAAATAGTGTTAAATGTTAATTGTTAGATTAAAAAGGAAGAAGTTTATTCTGTTCTCTGCCTTTACCTGCCTGTAAGTTTAAGTAGTATAGGAAATTCACAAGGAATAAAGGTTTAGAAAACAGCATATTATCAATCACTTTATTACAGATGAGAACTAGAATACACAGTATTCTGTTTTTACAAAGTTAGATTGGTGAGAAGGAAGTCATTGGAAACATGGCCATAAAGTAGTTTTGCCATAGAAATAACATCCTTTTACAAAAACCCTTCACTGTTAAGGGATTCACTATAACTGAATTTTTACTTTGGTTTTGGTTTTTTCTGTGTTTTTGGTTTTTTGTTTGTTTGGTTGGTTGGTTTTGTTTGTTTGTTTTTTGAGACAAGGGTCTTGCGCTGTCGCGTAGGCTGGAGTGCAGTGGCACTATCTTGTATTTTTTCGTGGAGACAAGATTTGGCCATGTTGCCCAGGCTGGTCTCAAACTCCTGAGCTTACCCACTTCCATCCACCCAATCCATCCATCTCCCAAAGTGCTGGGATCATAGGTGTAAGCCACCACACCTGGCCAAGATTTTTAGTTTCTTAATTTTAATGTGTTGCTTTGTTACTGGATATACCTTGTGGTTATATTTTTAAAGAAGATAGATGCTAGATTTTATTCAATTATTTAGTCCTTGAGCAGAATTATTAAGGCTACCAGACAACTACAGTGATGCTGCTGTCTATAATCAATACTTGAAATTGCCATGTCTGTTGCTTTAGGAATTAGTGAGGATAAATGAAAACTGATAACAAAATGTATTTATGGTGTTATCAGGGAAACAATTTCATTGCCCTTTAGCTGTTAAAGTCTGTATAGGTGGTGTTCTAGTTCAGTTCATCCTTGTAAAAACTTTTCAGTACTCTGAAGCTAGATGATTATTTTTATCTAGTTCTTTAAAAAATAAAAAACTTTGTGGGTAGCATCTAGTAATTTACATGAGTCTTTAGCTAATTAGTATACCTAAAAGAATCCTCTTAGGATCAGGAGACAAAATACAATTCGTATTCACTACTTAGAGCTTATCATTGTAGATTCTTGTTAAGTAAATAAGTTTACTTGATAAAAGTAAATTTGTGCACTTAACTTACCACTTAAATTACCAACAGTCAGTTTAGGTGTTTGCTTTGTGACCTTGAGCAGATTACTTGATTTGTTTAATGATTTGTCAAGTGACCTTAATCATACAATGAAGAAATAATCTAAAAAATTACAGTATAACTCCATTTGCCTGTGTCTTTGACACATTCAAAAGTGGCTCTCTCCCCTGCCTTTTTTTTTTAATCCCCAGCAGGGACAGTTTCATGGGAATGGAACCTCTGCAGATGCATAGAGCCCCATGCTTGTGTTAATATTCTGTTGTTACCAACTTGAAATTCTTAATAGTTGTTTTTTTTTTTTTTTTTTTAACAAAGGGCCCTACATATTTTCCATTTACTCTGGGCTCATGTTATGTAGCAACTCCTGGTCCTGAGAAACTAGTTATCATAATCGATTGTAATATGCACTGAATAGTAATTGTCCTATGTTATCTAAGTGTGTGACCCTATAATCTTTGCAATTGTAGAATAAATCTTTGTAGGCAGATTTTATTTCAATATATTTTAGTGAGGGAATGTAGGTAACTTGGGCTAAAATGTTATTTCATAATAGATGGTTTTAGGGGCTTACCATTTAATCAAAATTTTATCATTTTAGAGCATAAAAGTACTCGCTTAAATTTTTTTTTAAATCTTACTAGATGAAATGAATTCAGAGCAGGATTTAACTCATTGTACCATTACAGGTTATCAAGTTATACCCAACCAGCAGCAAAACTACCAAGGAATAGTTGGAGTTCAGCAACCCCAGAGTCAGAGCCTAGTCAGTGGCCAACCCAACAGCATTGGAAATCAGATTCAAGGAGTGGTCATCCCCTATACTTCAGTGCCAACATATCAGGTATATTGTCTCTTTTATGTACTTTGGGTAGAGATGATTTCGAATAAATTAAGTGCACAACTACAATACATCTTCTATGCTCTCCTTTTAATACAGGAAAAACACTTCTGTAATATACAACCTTTTAATACAGGAAAAACACTTCTGTAATATACAACTTTATAGTCTTAAGAGTTTTATTAGTCGTAGAAGCTTGGTTTTATCCTCATTTTATTGCATTATTCATTTGTTAATGTTTAGGATCTGAAACACATTGATATTGGCAAGTTAATATTGTCTGGCATTGTCTTATGTTTCCAGCAATATAGGTAGATGAGCAAATGTCTTATTCTATTCCTCAGCTCTTTAGAAAGTCCTCATTGCTGGGAGAGAGGAATAGGAGGGAAAATAGAGGTTAGTGGTAGATATTTGAAATAGTGAGATACAGTATAGACCATGAATCTGTAGTTATAGAATAGGGAAGTAGGTGCAGTTTCCTGTGCTGTGACTGATTTTTTTCCTTCCTCTCCATCCCAAAAAGCGATTATATGTCTCATATTTTAAATTGTTGTAGATATTAGGCCAGGCACAGTGGCTCACACCTGTAATGTCAGCATTTCAAGAGGCCTAGGCAGGCAGATTACTTGAGATCAAGAGTTCCAGGTCAGCCTGGCCAACATGGTGAAACCCTGTTTCTACTAAAAACACAAAAAATAACTAGGCAAGGTGGCGGGGCCTATAATTCCAGCTACTCGGGAAGCTGAGGCAGGAGAATTGCTTAAACCCAGGAAGTGGAAGTTGCAGTGAGTCACCACTGCACTCCAGCCTGGGCAACAGGCAGACTCCATCTCAAAAATAAAAACAAAATGTTACAGATTTTAATTTATAGTTCTAAAGCAGAAATACCTATTATTTGATGAATAAGCACGTGTCTTCAATATAATATGACACATTTTTCAAAAATTTGTTTTACCTTTATATTTATGGAGTAACTTGCAAGAGGGTTTATTTTATTAGCCTCATTGTTTTTCATAGCTGAGTCTGATTTTAAGAACTCCAGGCCAGGGCCAGGTGCAGTGGCTCATGCCTGTAATCCTAACACTTTGAGAGGCCAAGGTGGGTGGATCACTTGAGGTCAAGAGTTCGAGACCATCTTGGCCAACATAGTGAAACCCCATTTCTTTGAAAAATACAAAAATTAGCCAGGCATGGTGGAAGGCACCTGTAATGTCAGCTACTCAGAAGGCTGAGGCAGGAGAATCACTTGAACCCAGGAGGCGAAGGTTGCAGTGAGCTGAGATTACGCCACTGCATTCCGGGCTAGGTGACAAAGAGAGACTCGGTCACAAAAAAAGAGAGAACTCCAAAGACCACTTTCATTCATCTCAACAAGGAGAGAATAGCCTAGTTGGGAAGATAGGGAATAGCCTAGTTGGGAAGATAAAATACACGTATTTTGTGTATTTTATCTGAACACATGTAAACAAATTGGTGATAGTGTACAGATTAGTAACTGAGAGGATCATGAAATACAGCAATGAACAGGTTAAGGACTTGATTTGAAGCCTTCTGGGAAGTTAGAAACCTTTAGCTCTTCAAAGAAAATGATGGGCGTAAATTGGTTAAGATGACATTCTGAGAATGAAGAAGGATATAAGCAAAGGTGCAAGCATATTCCATATAATTTCAGAAAATTGAAATTAAAGTGTGAAATGTGAGGTTGTCAAATGTTGTTGAGCACCAAGTGTATGTCCACTTTTGAGAACCCTTTACCATAGAACACATCTACAAAAGAAAGAAAAGATACTTCATGAAAACTGGCTTTCCATCTTCATTTTCTCTCACATCCCCCATGCTTCTGACCCTTCTCCTCCATCCTTGAGCCTAGGCACATGAGCCTGCCCTTCGTCTGTTTCCCCATAGTTAAGCATTAAACAGGATTGACACCAAGCCTGAAGCCTTCCTTTCTCAAAGACTCTGGTTCTACTATCTAATCCAATACAGAGTTCAGCATGTAAGATCTGCCCTTAATCTTTGGGGGCTTACATCTAGTAAGAGAAATGTCATTTTTAAACAAATTACAGCCTAATTAGTATAGTTTTTTTTTTAATTAGCTGGATATTGAAAATATTCCAGAGCTAAGGTAGTGGTCATAATTTTTACACCATACATTTTTACATTTTAACATTATTTTCTCATTGTATTTAATGTAATTCTCACATTGGCTGAATATTGTAGGAAGTATTGCTCTGGCCAGCAATCAATAATAGTCATCTGCTTTAAAGTATGGCTCCTACTACATTTGATAAACAAGCTAGGTAGTGATAAACTGTTATCTAAAAAATAAGCCAGAAAAGTCATCTGTCCTACACCTCCTGAGTCAGAGGGCATGGGTTTGAATTCTGACTTTCCCTCCAGTGTATTCTATGCCTGTACACTCTCTAGTAGTGGTCGGTCGCTTGCTCTCTCTCGCTCGCTCTCTCTCCCCCTCCCTCCCTCCTTCCTTCTCTTTGTTTTTGAGACAGAGTCTTGCTCTGTCACCCAAGCCGGAGTGCAGTCGCGTGATCTTGGCTCACTACAACCTCTGCATCCCAGCTCAAGTGATTCTCATGCTTCAGCCTCCCTAGTAGCTGGGATTACAGGCGCATGCCACCACGCCTGGCTAATTTTTGTATTTTTAGTAGAGACAGTGTTTCACGTTGGCCAGGCTGGCTGGAACTCCTGACCTCAAGTGATCTACCCTCCTTGGCCTCCCAAAGTGCTGGGATTACAGGCATGAGCCACTGCACCCAGTCAGTCATTACCTTTTAAATCATAGAGCCAGGTATAGAGAACAGTGAAGTGATTCTAGAACTGAGTTTCTGGAGCCACAGGGTTTGAATTCTGACTTTCCTACTTACTAATCTAAGGTCTTATAGCTAGTAAGTGGGAAAGTCAGAATTCAAATTCCTGCCCTGTATTTACCCATCTATAAAATAGATGATAAAAGTACCTTCAGGCCTGGCTCAGTGGCTCATGCCTGTAACCCCAGCACTGTAGGAGGCCAAGGTAGGTGGATCACCTGAGGTCAGAAGTTTGAGACCAGCCTGGCCAACATGGTGAAACCCCATCTCTCCTGAAAAATACCTTCTTAGGTTGTTCAGAAGCCTTAATGAGATAATACACATAAAGCACTTAGAACAGAACTTAAAACATGGCAATAAGTACCCAATAATGTTAACCCTCCCTATCATTACTATTATTAACGTCATCATCATCATCAGTGGTTATAGTGGTTATACTGGCTTGCTTTTTTTTTTTTTTTTTTGGAGACAGTCTCACTCTGTCACCCAGGCTAGAGTGCAGTGGCTCATTCTCAACTCACTGCAACCTCCACCTTCTGGTTCAAGCAATTCTTGTGCCTCAGCCTCCTGAGTAACTGGGACTACAGGCACGCGCCACTACTCCCAGCTAATTTCTGTATTTTAGCAGAGACGGGGTTTCACCATGTTGTCCAGGCTGGTCTCGAACTCCAGAGCTCAGGCAATCTGCCCACCTCAGCCTCCCAAAGTGCTGGGATTATAGGTGTGAGCCACTGCGCCCAGCCCGGCCTTCTTTTTTTTTTTTTTTTTTTTAGTAAAGATCCTTCAGGCCATTGAATGTACATTGGCTTTATTTAACAAAATCACTGTAATCCAACTCTAATATTGAGGTACATTTGTAAATTAAGAACCCTTTATGCCTGTGTTGTTTCTATCTTAGAAACTGTAGAGTGGCAATACAGAATTGTGTTCGTGTGATTTCATTTAGATGATATAGAAAACAGAACTGAAAGATACACTGTTTACTGAATGCCTACTATAACTAGATACTTTAGTTGTGCTATCTCATAATGGAAATAATACCTCCTTTGTAATGGAGGTGGTGTTTCCATTTCTTCTGATAAGAAGCTAAGGAGCCGCAGAATAGTCACTTGCCCAATATCACTTAGATAGATGGCTGATATCACATGTAGGTATTTTAAGCTCCAAAGCTCTCACTTTTTATGACCCACTGCGTCTCACTGCCATCCTGCCTGATTTTTACTTAGTTCTACCTGAGGTAAACTGTGTTACTCTTTCTATATCAAATGGCCATCCTTATGTGGAAAGTTTCTTTTTCATAATTTAACCTTTTCATAATTTAATGCATCAGCCTACAGTACATACATTTACAAATGCTAGCCAGAAGCAATAGCTGACATAGAAATAAAGTGGTAGTGCTGTGGCTAACAGGAAAGCCTGTTGGCAGTGTTAGCTTATTTCTGACTGCTCATGCTTTAAAAGTTTATGGTGGCTGCTGGGTATGGTGGCTCACTCCTGTAATCCCAGCACTTTGGGAAGCCAAGGTGGGCGGATCACTTGAGGTCAGGAGTTTGAGATCAGCCTGACCAACATGGTGAAACCCCATCTCTACTAAAAATACAAAAATTTGCCAGGCATGGTAGCGCATGCCTGTAGTCCCAGCTACTCAGGAGGCTGAGGCAGGAGAATTGCTTCAACCCAGGAGGCAGGGGTTGCAGTGAGCCAAGATTGCACCACTACACTCCAGCCTGGGCAACAGAGCAAGACTTCATCTCGAAAAAAATAAAGTTTATGGAGGTTGAAAACATAAACATTTGCAAGGCTTTGAAAAAAACCTTTTTCTCTTGAAATTGTCTTTCAAATTTTAGGTTTCACTGCCTCAAGGTTCTCAAGGAATTCCCCATCAGACTTACCAACAGCCTGTTATGTTCCCTAATCAGTCTAATCAAGGATCTATGCCCACAACAGGAATGCCTGTTTACTATAGTGTCATTCCACCTGGTCAACAAAACAATTTAAGGTGAGTATGACTGAGTAACCTAATCTTCCAGCTTCTCATTGTTTACCAGGATTATGGTCTGTTGCTAGTTTTAAAGTTGACTAAGGGGCATTACTTGAGAACATTCTCTAATGTAGAATAGAAAAAAACTATAATACAGTATACTTTTTAACATATTTCTTTCGGCTAGGTACGGTGGCTCACGCCTATAATCCCAGCACTTTGGGAGGCCAAGGCTGGTGGATCACCTGAGGTCAGGCATTCAAAACCAGCCTGGCCAACATGGTGAAACCCCGTCTCTACTAATAATACAGAAGTTAGCTGGGCAAGGTGGCGTACGCCTGTGATCACAACTGCTCGGGAGGCTGAGGCAGGAGAATCTTTTGAACCCGGGAGGCAGAGGTTGTAGTGAACCAAGATTGCGCCGTTGCACTCCAGCCTGGGCAACAAGAGTGAACTTCTGTCTCCAAAAAAATATATATGTATATTTCTTTCAGTAAAATCAGTACAAGGAAAGCAGTCCATATAAAAGCTAAAGGCAAGTCAGATAGATCTCTCTTGTGCCTAAAAATTAGGCCAATCTTCTGTTACTCACACAAATGGAGTAACAGTTGGAGTGTAATATTTAAGGTTTTTATAGGGGTCTGGAAAAATTGTATTTCCTGTGTATAACTTTAGCAGTGAAATATCTTGCTGGAATATTTCAGGCTTTGGGAAGCTCATTTTTCATCAGTAAGGGAGGGAAGGCATGTAAGAGAAGTAAATGATAGTAGTTCTACATTAAAGCAAGTCATGAAGTATTCCATCAACAGAAATGTCTCTGACAAGCCATGTGTTGAAAATACTAATCTTTCATTGAATTGGGTCCCTTTAGTTCATTGTTCAGAATGTATTACCAAACCATTCATTTATTCTCATGGCATCCCTGTGTTACCAACCAAGTCCATTCTGCCTGTGTATAGCAAGCCAATCACTGTGACAACGGGTTTTGCAAAAGAGGAAATATTTTATTCACAAGGCTGCTTGTGAAAGGAGATGGGAGAACAAATCTCAAATCCGCCTCTGAAAATAGGGCTTGTGGGTACTTAATTTTAACATTATTTTCTCATTGTATTTAATGTAATTCTCACACATTGGCTGAATGATTGTAGGAAGTATTTATCTGGCCAGCAATCAATAATAGTCATCTGCTTTAAAGTATTTAAAGTAGGGTGGTCTAAAGTGTGAGAAAATGTGATTGATGGGTGGGAAAGTTGATTGGCAGGTTGGAAACATGAGGTAATTGGGGTTTCTGCACAAGCATAATCAAGCTACATGGTTCTTCATAGGACGTGTGTGCAGAAAATGGCGTTAGCATGATCTGAAGGTGGAGTAGTTTTAGGCCCTCTGACACCAAAAGGTCACTCTCTGGGCACCTGTGCAGGCCTAGTTAAAGGGTTCATGATCTCAACCAGCTTGGACTGGACATAAGCTGCCCCCTGGATCCTGAAAAACAGCTTTAAATACCTGTTACATAGTTACCCACAGTCAGAAATGTTATCTATAAGGAAAACAGTGGGAGTTTAGTTATATACTTCTTGGCCACATGACTTGCTAGTGGGAGTTTTAAGATTAGCTAATCCCAGCCCCTTTGATGCAAAACTGCTACACAATGAAAATAGAAATATGTACTTGGTTAAATTTCGCATTTGTTGTGTGAGTTTAAATTTTATAAATAAGGAAAAAATACTCCGAATCTGAGTTTTTTACCCTGATAAATCTAAGTTTGGGATCTAGAATGCCAATTCAGTTTCCAAACTGTCAGTTAGAGGCAGAAATCTGTGCTAAAGTAGGGTGAAATGAGGAGTGAGAAAATTGATGATTTATCTACTTTTTGAACCAAAGTTTAATTTTTTATTTACCAGAGAATATTGCCAAAGTCATCATTTCTATGTGGGGCAGAGGCTGAGAGATGGGTATTAAGTTACCTTTGTAGGCCTGCCTACTGGGAAGAGGGGCTTTCATGAGGGAAGGATATCAAGCCTATAAGAACCTATATAAGATGGCTTAGGCTTTCACAATTTTTCACGTTTGTTATACTTGTCAGTCCCTTGAAACAAAAAGGATTTTGTGTGCTTGACTTGTGAGAGAGCTTGCCATAAGAGTGTGGATACAGGTGAGAGAGCATAATTATGTTCCTGCCCCTATAGTGAGCCTTATTTTAAGCATAAGAGCAGAATCCAAAAGCTGTCAAGCGAGTGCTGATGACTACACTTTGGAAAGATCCTTGGTTTTAGTCCCTGGGCCTGCTTCACAAAGAAAATAAAAAAATTTTTAAGAGCTAGCTTTGGCCTGAGGGATAGCCTGCAGCACAGAAATTAAAAGATAGATGAGATTCTCCAACAACCTCCAATGTGAATCTTGATTAAAAGTTTGTGGTGTTGGGCATGGTGGCTCACGCCTGTAATCCCAGCACTTTGGGAAGCTGAGGCGGGTGGATCACTTGAGGTCAGGAGTTCAAGACCAGCCTGGCCAACATGGTGAAACCTCAACTCTACTACAAATACAAAAATTAGCCAGGCGCGGTGGCGAGCACCTGTAATCCCAGCTACTCGGGAGGCTGAGGCAGGATAATCGCTTGAACCTGGGAGGCAGAGGTTGCAGTGAGCTCAGATTGCACCACAGCACTTCAGCCTGGGCAACAGAGGGAGACTCTGCCTCAAAAAAATAAAATAAAATAAGTCTTCGGAATTACCCGCAGCTTGGACCCAAATGAGGCAGATAAACTTGAAATAAGGTAGGTGTAAGCTGACAGTAGTGATTGGTCACCATGTGACAAACTAGCATTGATCTGTTCCAAGTATAGAGTACCAATGTGAGAAATTGAATGAGTTGTACGTGAAGCAGGGAATGTGTATTCTGTCAGACTCATCTTGGTACATTTTGGACTAGTTACTTGGTAGGAAGTCAAGTCATGTACAGAATTAAAGATCTCTGACTGGCTGCAGTGGCTCACGCCTGTAATCCCAGCACTTTGGGAGGCCAAGGCAGGCAGATCACTTGAGGTCAGGAGTTTGAGACCAGCCTAGCCAACATGTTGAAACCCTGTCTCCACTAAAAATACAAAAATTAGCCGGGCGCGGTGGTGGGTGCCTGTAATCCCAGCCACTCGGGAGGCTGAGGCAGGAGAATCGCTTGAACCTAGGAGGTTGGGGTTGTAGTGAGCCGAGATCGTGCCACTGCACTCCAGCCTGGGCAGCAGAGTAAGAACCTATCTCAAAAAAAAAAAAACAAAAAACAATTCATTAAAGATCTCTTTGGGTGAAAAAAAATTCATAATTAACTGATTAATTTTTTAAAACATAGCAGCATTCTTTACAGAAAATGTCATTTCTGCTTCTGGGCAATATTTAGTAGACAAATCACCATAATATTTCAAGTTTACTTGGAACCATCACTTAAGAAGTCAACTATTGGTAATTTTTATTAATCAGATAGTTGAATTACCATCTAAGGGCTAATGAATAGAGGCAATTCAGAAATCTAGACTTAGTGGCTTATATAAATTATATTTTATCCTACATATTTCAGTATATTTACATGAAAAGCAGGGGTTGATCTAATTACTGAAGCACCAGCTGGGCGTGGTGGCCAGGTAACAGAGTGATACTCTGTCTCGTAAATACATACATACATACATACATACATACATACATACATACATACATACTCAAGCACCTGGAACAGGGCCTAGCATAGAGTCAGAGCTTGGTAAATCTATATTGAATGAACATATTTCTTTTGTTTTGTTTTGTTTTGTTTTTGTTTTTTGTTGTTGAGACAGAGTCTCACTCTGTTGCCCAGGCTAGAGTGCAGTGGCACGAACTCAGCTCACTGCAAGCTTCACCTCCCAGGTTCACGCCATTCTCCTGTCTCAGCCTCCCGAGTAGCTGGGACTATAGGCGCCTGCCACTACACCCGGCTAATTTTTGTATTTTTAGTAGAGATGGGGTTTCACCATGTTAGCCAGTATGGTCTCAATCTCCTGACCTCGTGATCCGCCCACCTTGGCCTCCCAAAGTGCTGGGATTACAGGCGTGAGCCACCGCTCCCAGCCGAACATATTTCTTAAATGTCAAAGGCCAGCTTGCACATGTGTATATGTACATAGACATCATTAACTGTTGGACTCAATTTTATTTTGTTTCTATAACCTCTCTATGCTTTTTAAATTTTTCATCAATTTTTTAAATTACAAAACAAATAATGCTGTTAATATAAGTGAAGCAATACAGAGATGTGTAAAGGGAAAGGTAATCATCATGCCCTGCTCCACCCCCCATCCCCAGGTAACCAGCATTCACAGGCTAGGGTGTGTTCTGTCACATTGGCCTCCTGGCTACACAAACAATACACGCATAAATACTCATATAAGGAATTGGGTGGTGAGTTTTAGTGAAATACACATTCTCTTGCTTTTTTTTTTCTTTTTCCATTTTATTCTTTGTTTTTGAGGTGTCTCACTCTGTTAACTAGGCTGGAGGGCAGTGGCATGATCATGGCTTACTGCAACCTTCTCCTACCAGGCTCAAGCAATCCTTCCACTTCAGCCTCCTAAGTAGCTGGGACCACAGGCATGCACCACCACACTCAGCTAATTGTTTATATTTTTGGTAGAGATGGGGTCTCACTATGTTGCCCAAGCTGGTCTCGAACTCCAAGGCTCAAGCAGTCCTCTCACCTCTACCCCCAAAGTGCTAGGGTTACAAGCATGAGCAACTGCTCCCAGCCTGCATTTTTTTCATAATAATGTATCATGACCATCAGATTAGTAAATACTAGTATAAAACATCCTGTTTTGTTTTTCTAATTTCTTGACAAACATAATTTTATATAAGTAAGATTATGTCATCCTGGCAGTTTTTTATTGTCCTAACCTTCTCTCTCCCTACCCTACCACTGGACCATTTCCCACACACACACATGCTAGTTAACCCGTGTTTCTCTCCTGGTTTCTGTCCTTCCTTCCTCACTTTCCTTCTTGTGCTTATTCATATACTAACACAGATATGGTACGGCAACATGAACAAAATAGCACACATACACACACTCAAATTGAGTTTATAAATAGTTTTGAATATAAAATGTCTACAACTTGGTTTTGGTTTCTTGTAGGAGCACATCATGTCTGACATGTGATGGGAGAATCCATTCACATTTAATATTACAACTGATATACCGAACTTTTTTCCGCCAGCCTGTATTTGTTTGTGTATTTCACCACACTGTACTTGTAACTGATGACTAATTGGTTAGTCTTCTGCTGTTTTCTCAGATATTTATCTGAGAAATTTCTCTAAATACATGCTATATTCATTGAGACTCTTCATCATGGAATCCCACTGATCTGATACCAGGGAATATGCTGGTCCAATAAGCTAATTTTTCAGATAACTAAAACTCATGCCTTTAAATATTAGTTATTAGGTGGCATGATATGGTTAGAAAAATGGGCTTTGGAATCATAAAAACCTGTCTTCAAGCCAGTGTGACCTTGGACAAGTTATTTATTTGTACTTTTGTTTTCTCATTTGTAAGACAGAAATACCTTCCAGGACTGGTGGAAGGAATTACATGTCTAGAACTTTGTATATGGAAACTGCAAATTTGCCAGCTGTTTATCTGATATCCAAAATATTAAGGAAATCCTGTAATTCAGAAAAAAAAAATGGTTAAGGAGTTGAATAGAAATTTATCCAGAGAAGACATACAAATGGCAAACAGGCCAGGGAAAGGATGCTTGATATCACTAATCATTAGAGGAATGCAAATCACAACCGTAATGAGATATCACCTCACACCTGTTAAAATGGCTGTTATCAAAAAAATCAAAAGCTATTAAGTATTGATAAGGATGTGGAAAAAAGGGAACCCTTGTAACACTGTTGTTGGGAATGTAAAATGGTGTAGCTGCTATAGAAAACAGTACAGAAGTTCCTAAAAAGAATAAAAATAGAACTATCATTTGATCCAGCAATTCCAAATACTTCTAGATATTTATGCAGAAGAATTGAAATCAGTATCTCGAAGAGAGATTTACACCTCCATATTCATTGCAGCATTATTCACAATAGCCAAGACGTGGAAACAACCTAAATGTCAATTGGTGGATGAGTGGATAAAGAAAATGTGGTATGGCTCATTCCTGTGATCCCAACACTTTTTGAGGCCAAGGCATGAGGATGGCTCGAGCCCAGGAGTTTGAGACCAGCCTGAGCAACATAGGGAGACCCCATTTCTACAAAAAATTTAAAAAGTAACTGGGTATAGTGACAAATACCTGTGAAGCTAGTCTACTCAGGAAACTGAGTTGTGGGAAGATAACTTGAACCTGGGAGGTCAAGGCTATAGTGAGCCATGATTACGCCACTGTATTCCAGCTTAGGCGACAGAGCCAGACCCTCTCTGAAAGAAAAAAAGGTTATATATGTACTGTAATGGAACATTATTTAGCCTTTAAAGATGGAAATCCTGCCATATGTAACAATGTTGATGAACCTTGAGGACATTATGTTGAGTAAAATAAGCCAGTCACAGGACAAATACTGCCTTATTCCACAGTATGACCTCTAAAATAGTCAAACTTGGCTGGACGCAGTGGCTCATACCTGTAATCCCAGCACTTTGGGAGGCCAAGGCAGGTGGATCACCTGAGGTCAGGAGTGTACACCAGCCTGGCCAACATGGTGAAACTTCATCTCTACTGAAAATACAAAAAACTAGCCGGGCATGGTGGTGCCGGTAGTCTCAGCTACTCAGGAGGCTGAGGCACAAGAAGCACTTGAACCTGGGAGGCAGAGGTTGCAGTGAGCCGAGATAGTGCCACTGCATTCTAGCCTAGGCAACAGGGCAAAATTCTGTCTCAAAAATACAGAAAATAAAATAGTCAAACTTGTAGAAGCAGAGAGTAGAATGGTCATTGCCAGGGGCTGCAGGGAGGGGGAAGTGGAGAGTTACTCTTCAGTGGATATAACATCTCTTTTATGCAAGATGAATGAACTCTGGAAATCTGCTATACTACATTTTGCCTATAGTCATATTGTGTTGTACACTTGAAATTTTATTAAAAGGGTAGCTCTCGTGTTTAAAACAAACAAAAAAAGAAAAACAGTTATGGTGTCTTTGAAGGATTTGTGACATCCATTTTAATAGTTCACATGTCTTTAGCACTTAACCTGTTTCTGAGCTCTGTTCCAGATCATTGTAATGAGTGAATACTTCTCCAAAAAGCAAGTATGAAAGCTTGAAGAAATCATACAGAATCATTAGTTTATCCTTAAAGCAACAAATATTTTTATTTTGGCTCTTACTCCCAATTAGACTAAATGTAGTAAGATGTGAATTTTTTTAGTGTGACTTTTTTCCTGATTAATATGTTTTCTGTGTAACATGAATCTACGTCATTGTTCTTTTCTGGCACGTCAAACCAATACCTTTTCAATGACACTACCTTTTTGGGTTTAAGAAAAGTTATCTTTTTGTTTACCTCACTGAATTTGAAGTCTACATTTTTACAAGAACACTCAGCTGAGAAATGAAAAATAAATCACATTAATTTTCAGAGTTACATAAAGAAAAATATGTGTAGCAGATTCTCAATATTTGTAGACTTTGTATTTGCAAATTTGCCTATTTGCTGAAATTATTTGTAACCCCTAAATTGATACTTATTGTACTTTCTTTTTCATTCGTGGACACGTTCAGTGTGGCAAAAAAGTTTGAATCATCAGGCAAGCACATTCCCATCTGAGGTCAAACAAGGCACATGCTGCCTCCCTGTTTCAGTTCTTCTATTATAAACAATTGTCCTTTTCAGTCTATTTAGTGCCACGTTGTTCACACTTTTTGGGTTTTTGTTTGAAATGGCTCCCAAACAATGCTGATTTTCTGTCTTGTGTTACTAAGCACAAGAAAGCTCTGCTGTGTGTTCAAGCATGGGTTGGTACTGGCCATCAGTTCAGTGTTAACGAATCAACAATACAGTACATCCAGAAAAAGAGGAAATTCACAGATGTGTATGTGAGGCCACTCTAGAAAGTCCTAAAATAACATCCGAAATACATGACAAAGTTATGAAAAAGATGGAAAGGCAGCTGGATTGGTGGATTCATAAGATGATGAATGAGTTTATCTTCCTGTTTTGGGGGATTTTTTTTTCCTTTCTCTTGGCTTCTCAATATGATAACCAAGTTTTTAAAAAAGCATAGTGGACAGCATTGTTGTGAAACTGAAAGCCAAAGAAATTCATGATCATGTTACCCAGTGTCAGGAAAATGGTAAACACTCCTCAAATAGTGTTTTGTTATCAAGAAATACTGCGAAGGGCCAAGGACGGTGGCTCATGGCTGTGATCCCAGCACTTTGGGAGGCCGAGGCGGGTGATTACTTGAGACCAAGAGTTGGGGACCAGCCTGGCCAACATGGTGAGACACCATCTCTACTAAAAATACAAAAATTAGCCAGGTGTGGTGGCGGGCACCTGTAATCCCAGCTACTCAAGAGGCTGAGGTAGGAGAAACACTTGAACCCAGGAGGCAGAGGTTGCTGTGAGCCAAGATGGCACCACTGCGCTCCATCCTGGATGACAGAGCGAGACTCCTTCTCAAAAAGAAATACTGCAAAGTTTTTACATTTCTAGAATCCCATTTGTCTTCACAGTGTCCTTCTAAAAAGGATAAGAATATGTATTTGTTTTTATTTTACATGTAGACACTATGAAATTTCAACCCTATATATCTTCATTTAATTGGTCTGGCCCTGATCTTAAGCCTGAGCAACATTATTTTTTGATGCCCTCCAGGTGATTCTAGTGGGAGCCAAGAATTGAAACCCTCTGGCCTACACTAACCAGCCCTTTAGTCTGGTTTTTATTCATGCCTTCAGCTGTCCACAAGTAGCTATAGCCCAGTAAAACTTTACACATTAGCAGAGAAGTCATGATGTCTATCACTGTTTATTAGTAGATTTTCATCTGAAATCCAGTATCCTGACATAAAACTATAAATTACTACATATCAACAAGTTTATAAATTTCTAGATCTTAGATGGAAAGTGTATCTTAAACTCTAGGTTACAGGGTCTTGATCCATACAGTCTTACTATGTTTTAGATGCTAAATGGACTCTAGTAGCCTTCATTTTATTACAAGATTATAAGGAATAAGATTCCTATAAGAACACAAAGTGAGTCTTTGTTTTGAAAAATGTCTTACTTAGCTTGGGTTGCTTAGCAAAATTGTTTTCTTACAGAGGTTCCTTGTGTAGAAAGGTAGAATTTGAATTATTATGTCTACTTGCAGCTCATCCTTTCAGTTCACTGAGGCAACTTTGTGTTTGGATTGGATTGTGTTGTTACGTATCATTATGAAGATTGAGCACAGCCTGATACAAGTCAACATATACTGTCACTTTAAGCGAGCAAAGTACTAGTCAGGGACACTAATTTTACAACAACTCATGAGATTTTTCTCAGTCCTTAGTGTGGAGAGAAAATTAGTTTGATACCAGCAGTCTTCAAAAGTGGGCAAGTGAGTTGGATATCTTCAAAATGCTCTCATTTTTACCGGTTCTTCTCCTATTTTCCCTTTCATTTTCACTATTTTTATCTTGAAATTCAAAACGATAATACCTTTGTCTTTGATCTATATTCTCAAAGGGGTAGCATACAGACAGGAACTTGAAAAGACTATAGCCTTTTTTTAAGAACCTTTAAAAAATGTTTCACAGAATCTTTATGAAATTATGAAAAAGAAAACCTACTTTCAAGTCTTTTTCCCTTTTTTCTGTCCACAGTCTGTTTTTCCTCATTTTTGTATCCTAGTATTTCTCTAGTGTCCCTTTTGTCCTACTTGTGATACCTCTCTTGTATTCATTTTATTTCTCCTAAGCTTCTAGTTTTACATTTTCAGTTTTTTGTTTGCCTCAGCTATCCTTTGAAATAATTGTTGATAATAAGTCTGTTGATCTGAACTATATCTTTTGGTAAAGTTTTACTTCTCTTGTTATTAAAAATGAAGTTACTAACAGCTTAGAGAAATAAAATGTAATAAATAAAATTTTGATTTTGCAAGATAAGTTCAAGAGATGTGCTGTACAAGACTTTGTCTACAGATAAATATTGTATTATACACCTAAAACTCTGTGAGGATAGATCTTGTGTTAAGTATTTTTACACCAATATGTTTTAAACTGAGCAAACCAATATACCCTACAGCATATCTGCACTGATAACCTATGTATGATTTTGTAGCACTAACAGAATAGATGAAGAAAGATACTGTTGAAGGAATAAAATGTAAAAGAAAAAAAGTTACTTTCACTGCTAAAACATTGCCTTTTCAGAACATTCATTTCTTCTTTAGTGGATATAAAAGAGGTTTTGTTTGTTTGTTTGTTTGTTTCTTTTTTTCTTTTTTACCATTTTTGTAGGCATGTGTTTATTAGCAAAATTTATTAGTAAATTGTTTTATTCACCAAAAAATGTTAAAGGAGAAGGGAAGAGGGTGCTTTAGCGATTTCATTTTTGTGAACTCACCAAAATGAGTGATAATAGTAATACTTTGGATTTAAATTATTTAGGTACCTTTAAGGAATAGGAGAGGCAACATTTCATGAAAAAACCTCTTTATCCATAATTGATCACACCGAGTATTTGTGGTGCTTCCTCAGCCTCTCAATGAGTTTCTGTTTTTGAAAAATACTTCTCTTATATCTGTATTTTGTCTATTAAAACAGTCTTTCCTCTATGTACCTTGTTTAGGTCTTTCTGGTTAAACATACATAGTCATTGTAGAAAATTTGAAAATATTTGAAATTTCAAGTGTTTGATGACAAATCAACCACAGCCTTAGCACCCAGAAATAATCACTGATAAATTTTGATGTACCTCACCAAAGTCATTTTTCAGTGTGCATACATATATATGAACTATGTTAGCAATCAAATTTTTTAACATTTTATTTTATACTTTGTAAAAACTCCATTATTAATTTTTCTTTTAGGCTGGGCATGGTGGCTCATGCCTGTAATCCCAGCACTTTGGGAGGCCAAGGTGAGTGGATCGCTTGAGCTCAGGAGTTCAAGACCAGCTTGGGCAACATAGCAAAACCCCATCTCTGCAAAAAATACAAAAATTAGCTGGGCGTGGTAGCTCATACCTGTGGTCACAGCTATTCAGGAGGCTGAGGTGGGATGAGCCCAGGAAGTTGAAGCTGCAGTGAGCTGAGATCAAACCACTTCACTCCAACAGAGAGAACCCCTGTCTCCAAAAAAAAACAGAAGTAAAGAGATTTTCTTTTTAAATTAAATATATAAGCTGGATTTGGTGGTGGGCCCCTGTAATTCTAGCTACGTGGGAGGCTAAAGTAGGAGAATAGCTTGAACCTGGGAGGCAGAGGCTGCAATGAGTCGAGATTGTGCCACTGCACTCCAGCCTGGGCAACAAAACAAGACTCTGTCTCAAAAATAAATAAATAAAACATATATAAATATCTGGAGTTAAATAGTAAAATTCTACCTCCATTGCCCTTTCTGGAAAGCAGTCACTATACACCAATATAATCACTAGAGTTTTTGTTTGTTTCTTTGTTTTTTTATTTTGAGATGGAGTCTCACTCTAGCCCAGGCTGGAGGGCAGTGGTGAGATCTCAGCTCACTGAGCAACCTCTGCCCTCCAGGTTCAAGCAATTCTCCTGCCTCAGACTCCCAAGTAGCTGAGATTACAGGCTGCCGCCACCACACCTGGCTAATTTTTGTGTTTTTAGTGTAGGCGGGGTTCACCATGTTGTCCAGGCAGGTCTCGAACTCCTGAACCTCAAGTGATCCGCCCACCTCAGCCTCCCAAAGTGCTGGGATTACCGGCAAGAGCCACCACGCCCAGCCATTTTTTTTTTTCCTAAGGTGAAGATCAGTGTTGTTTTTGTTTGTGTCATGTGGAGTCTTTATGAATCTTTTATTCTGCAATTTGCTTGTCTTATTAAACATTATGCTTGGCCGGGCACAGTGGCTCACGTCTGTAATCCCAGCACTTTGGGAGGCCAAGGCGGGTGGATCACCTGAGGTCAGGAGTTCTAGACCACCGTGGCCAACAGGGCAAAACCCTAAAAAATACAAACATTAGCTGGGTGTGGTGGCACATGCCTGTATTCTCAGCTACTCAGGAGGCTGAAGCAGGAGAATCGCTTGAACCCAGGAGGCAGAGGTTGCAGTGAGCCAAGATCACGCCATTGCACTCCAGCCTGGGCCAAAGAGCAAGACTCGGTCTCAAAAAAAATAAATAAACATTATGCTTAAACTTTTTTCCATAGAGCATCTGAATTTTAGGTTAGGATAGAAAAAAATTAGTTTGAGACTCTTTAAAAAAAAGGCCAAAAATTAGTCCAGTAGTGGTCTTTGAAGTGAACTTGAAGTGGGAAGAACCCCCAGGCAGAAGGATATCGTATTATGTGCATCAGGTGGTGGCACCCTCAGCTGTGGTAGTGGCAGTAGGAGGGGGATTAATCTGGGGTGCACTTTGAAAGAAGAAACAAATATTTTATGTTAAGTGAGGATTAAGGAAAGATTTGAGATATCTTAATGGGTAATGCCCCACTAGCAGCAATACATGTTGGGATTGAAAATCAGTGTAACTGTTATTTGGGTCTCATTTACTTTAACATACCTACTAGATCTAAGGTCGGCAGACTTTTTCTGAAACACGCCAAATAGGAAATATTTGAGGCTTTGTAAGCCAAAATACAGAATTGTGGATTCTATTTAGGTATTTATATAACAAGGGGAAAAATAAGTTTCCATAAATTTTTATTGCTAAAATTCAAAATATAATAATGAGCACAATGGATTTATTTTGGGTGGCAGATAATATTTTACTTAATTGGGGTTCAAAGTTAGTGTTCTTTGTCATCAAGTTGATTTCAGATGTTCATCTGTAAAAACCATTCTTAGCTTGGAGGCAATACAGAAGCAAGCAGTGGTCTGGGTTTTGCCTATAGGCCATAGTTTGCCAACTCCTGTACTAGATGGTTGATAGCCAGCAAAAAAAAAAAAGAGGCAGTGGTCACAAATGAAGACCAACAACTTAGGAAAAAGGAGTGTGGAAGCCAACATACAAGGAGATTTCAAAGATTAATAGTCAGATATTGTAGGGGGTGAGGAAGGAAGAGAGTTGAAGACCATTAAAGGGAATAAAAAACACTGGATGTGACCAGAAGAGGTCATTTGTAACCTTGAGATAGTATGTGGTAAAGTAAAAAGGACTCTTAAGAAAAAAATAACAAGTTCAGATGGTTCATGAAGTATTATGGACAAAAGGTCATAGTATTTATTCAAAAAGAGGAAAGATGTAACTACTTTGAAAACTAGAAGAGAAAGAACTAAAGGAGAAAAGAATTCTTAGGCCAGGTGCAGTGACTGACACCTGTAATCCCAGCACTCTGGGAGGCTGAGGCATGTGGATCATCTGAGGTCAGGAGTTCAAGACCAGTCTGGCCAACATAGCAAAACCACATCTCCTAAAAATACAGAATTAGCCGGGCTTGGTGGCACCCGCCTGTGATCCCAGCCACTTGGGAGGCTGAGACAGGAGAATAGCTTGAACCCAGAGGCAGAGGTTGCAGTGAGCCAAGATCACGCCATTGCACTCCAGCCTGGGGAACAAGAGCGAAACTGCCTCAAAAAAAAAAGAAAATAATTAATTTAATATGAGACAAAAAGGAATGATTCTCTAAATCTTCCCTGCCTACTTTTGAATTATTCTTCAGTTTAGATTTTTACAGCTTTTATTCCTCAAGTAACTTTTAAACTTTTCCCAATTGTTTTTAAAAATCCACAGTGACTATTTTTACTGCCTAAGGTTTTGAATGGCTATTGCCAAACTTGCTGTTTTAGATATTTCTTGAGGCCACAAGCAACCTATATAACAAGCAGTCCCCTGAGATAGGCCAACCCAGTTTACAAGGTAGAAGAGGTATGTTGGAAGTGTCCCTCTAGCATATCCTGTGTATTTTATTTTTTGAATAATTTCCAGGTCTTGGGAGTGTGCTGACTTTGGCATCTTACGTGGTATCAGGGCCAATATGAGGGATATTGAAGAAAGGATCTTTAAAACTTGCATCCTCCTGACTTCTGTTTTTAGCCAAAATGGAGTAATATAGACTGGATTTAACTCCTGCCTTAACCAAAAAGCCAGAAATTATGTGAAACAGTGGTTTCTAGATATTGGACATGGGACATTGAAGAACAGTAAACCCTGAGAGGGAGAAACAAAAGAAGTGAGTCTTAGGATTGCCCCAGCTTAGTGCCACAAGAATGTTTCCCAGACACAGCTCAGGGAGGGGGAACCCAACCAGAGTCTCTGAGTTAGGAGATGGAGTTGGGACTTAAGGAAGCCAAGGTAGCTAGAGTTTACAGGGCAGAATACTGAAGAGAAGAGAGCTCTAGAGATCTCTGGAGGGACCTCCTTGAGTCTTAGTTGAAGAGATTGGTGCATATGTTTGCAAAAACTACTTGAGACCAGGAAAAGAACCACTCAAAAGGAGCAGACACAAACAATCCCTGGAACTCACCCAAGGACAGTAATAATTTGTAGTCCTACCAGCCACTGGCAAAACTTCATAATACAGGAAGCAACAAGTAGAGGACTTAAAAGGACACTATCTCAATATGGAGGAAAATTGGTCCTAGATTAAAGGCTGCTCTGTTTGGCTCTAAGCTTCCTGTTGCCCGCCCCCCAAAAGCATTTAAAAACAAAAGGCTGCTGTCGTCCTGCCTGAAAAATCATAAAAGCAAAACCCAAAAGAATTAAATTATTTCCAGACAAGTTAACTATGGTCCAGAACAAAGCTCAAAAATACTGTTACAAATTACAAGAGTATCCAACACCCAGCGAGGTTAAATTCACAATTTAGTCTTGACTCCAATCAGAAATTACCTGTCTCCAATCAAAAATTACTGAGAATGCAGAGAATCAGGAAAGTAAGGCTAATAATGAGGAGAAAAATCAGTGAGTTGAAACTGACTGTGAAACAATGCCAGTATAAAAATCAGAGAGGGAAAATGATTAACAAAGCATCATTGCTCTTAAGGAGCTAATTCATGTGTAACAGGCATCCTCAAAAGAGAGAAAAGGGAAAAAAAATATTTGAGTAAGTGATGGTTGAAGTTTTTCAAAATTTGATGAAAATTATAAACCCACAGATCCAACAAGCTCAGCAAATCCAAGCAAAAGAAATGTGAAGAAAACATCTTAAAAAGTTATAGAGAAAATCTTAAAAGCAGCCAGAGGGGGAAAAGAGCCATTGCATACAGAGGAACACAGTTAAGAATGTCAGCCGACTTAGAAGCAATACAAGCCAGAAGACAGTGGAGCAACATCTTTATTTGAAGAAGTGAAAGGAAGAAAACTTGCATTCTATACCCGTAAAAATATTTTTCAGAAACAGAGATTTCAAACACACAAAAGCTGAATTAATTGCCAGCCAACTCGCACTGTGAGAACTGTTAAAGGAAGTTTTTCAGACAGAAGGAAAATGATACCAATGGAAATTGGTGGTACACAAAAGAATACAAATAAAAGGTAAGCAATATACAGGCTTAAAAACCAAATATATTTTTGTCCTTCTGACAAGGGCTCGTGTGTATAATAAATCAAGAATTCTCAAACCAACCACCTGGGGAAACAGTTTGTTTTAAACGTTAAACCCAATTATTCCACTTCCAAGTATTTAAGAAAAATGAATACTAGAAGAAACCCAAATGTCCACCCACAGGTGAATGGATAAACAATCCATGGTATATTCATCAGTGGAATATTACTTAGCAATAAAAAAGATCTGTTGATAACAGCAACATGGATGAATCTCATAATTATCCTGAGCGAAAAAAGAAAAAGGCCAAAAAATATATATAAACCACATTATTCCATTGATATTATAGAAAATAACAACCTAATCTCTGTTGACAGCAGACAGATCAGTGGTTGCCTGGAGCCAGGAGGCTGGGAAGAGTTTATGGGGAAGAAGGGAAGGTGGGACTACAACGGGGCACAAGGCAACTTTGGTGAGGCTTTATGGTGTGCATATACATAAAACTCTTTAAATTCTATACTTTATGTGTGGTTTATTTTCTATAAATTATACCTCAGTAAAACTATAAAATAATCTGAGTCTTAAATTTTTTCTTAGAGACTGGTTCTTGCTGTCATTTAGGCTGGAATGCAGTGGTGTGATCCTGACTCACTGAGGCCTCAACCTCCTGGGCTCAAGCAATCCTCCTGCGTCAGCCTCCCAAGTAGCTGGGACTACAGGTGCACGCCACCACACCTGGCTAATTTTTAAATTTTTTTTAAAGATAGGATCTCACTGTATTACCCTGCTGGTGTCGAACTTTTGGGCTCAAGCAATCCTCCCACCTCAGTCTCCCAAACTGCTGGGTTTACAGATGTGAGCCACCTTGCCTACCCTTCTTTTCTAATAGTTTAAACAAAAAGACTAGTTTTGGATAAAGTGAAAAGAAATACTGTAAAACTAACAAATTATTAAAAACAAGAGTAAGAATTTGTGAGGTTAAGATAGGCCACAGGGCATTTAATGGAGGAATAAAGGTAGACTTGAACTAACTGTAAAACCTGTTACAGAGTCATATTGAAATGTTAAAATTTAATCAAAAGTGTTTTTTTCAAAAAGCAAATGACTAAAAACTCCTTTCAGCCAGAGGTGAGAGATCGGGGGGAAACAAAAAAACAATAAAAAGAAAGTCCAAATAACTATGTTGCACCAGTCTGACCAACATAGTGAAGCCCCACCTTTACTAAAAATACAAGAAATTAGCTGGAAGTGGTGGCATACTCCTGTAATCCCAACAAAATACATGTAAAACCTTTATGCCCAAAACCATCTTGTGATGTGGAAGATTTGTACTCCCTATGGTTTATATCTTAGAACAGATGTCAGAAAACTACAGCCCACAATCAAAGAATGGTTTTTAAATTTGTAAAGGATTATTATTTTTTAACTCCTAAGTCACCATGTGTTACTCAGAGCTAAAATATATACTAGCTGGCTCTTGCAGAAAAAGTTTACCAGCATCTGCCTTTAAAAAAACCTTGGCAGATAGGTATCAGAGACATGTTTATGAATGTTTGTAGCAACAATGTTTAGCCTAATACTGGAAGTAATCCAAATAAAATGGAATAGAATGTGTAAGTATATTTTGATGTATTCATTTCAGACACTACTATACAACAAAGAAAATTACTAAAGTACAACTACTTGTATCCAATTGGTTGAGTCTCACAGATATGATACTGAGTAATTAAGAAACAGTCATAAAATAATCTATTATTCCATTTATTTAGAATCAAAAACAGTCAAAACTCAACTATGTTCTTTTGGGATACATATATATGTGGTAAAATTATACAAGAAATAAAAAGCAAGTAAGTACTGGTTGGACAAAGTGGGTCACGCCTGTAATCCCAGCACTTTAGGAGGCCAAGGCAGGCAGATCAGTTGAAGCCAGGAGTTTGAGACCAGCCTGACCAATATAGTGAAACCCCATCTCTACCAAAAACAAAAAATTAACCAGGTATGGTGGTGCATGCCTATAATCCCAGCTACTCAGGAGGCTGACGCATAAGAATCACTTAAACCTGGGAGGCGGAGGTTGTAATGAGCCGAGATGGTGCCACTGCACTCCAGCCTGTGTGACAGAGCAAAACTCTGTCTCAAAAAAAAAAAAAAAAGTAAGTGCTCTTCACAAAACTGTGGTAGGAGGGGGTTTTGATGTTAGAGGTGCATGAGACGGGAAGGCAGGGATACTTCTTTTTTTTCTTCTCCCTTTTTTTTTTTTTGAGACGGAGTCTCACTCTGTCACCCAGGCTGGAGTGCAGTGGTGCGATGTCGGCTCAGTACAAGCTCCGCCTCCCGGGTTCACGCCATTCTCCTGCCTCAGCCTCCCGACTAGCTGGGACTACAGGCACCCACCACCACGCCCAGCTAATTTTTTGTATTTTTAGTAGAGACAGGGTTTCACCATATTAGCCAGGATGGTCTCAATCTCCTGACCTCGTGATCCGCCCTCCTCGGCCTCCCAAAGTGCTGGGATTACAGGCATGAGCCACCGCACCCAGCCAAGGCAGGGATGCTTCTAAGATACTAGCAATGTTCTGTTTCTCAGTCTGAATGAAGTTACATAGATAATTATTTTGTTATTATACTTAATTTAAACTGTAATATATTTCTAAGCACTCTATATTCGTCTGTTCTCGCATTGCTATAAAGAAATGCCTGAGACTGAGTAATGTATAAAGAAAAGAGGTTTAATTGGCTTACAGCTCCGCAGGCTGCATAGGAAGCATAGTGGCTTCTAGGGAGGCCTCGGGAAACTTCAATTATGGCGGAAGGCAAGAGGGAAGCAGGCACGTCTTACATGGCTGGAGCCCGAGGAAGAGAAGAGTGGGGGGAGCACCACATACTTTTTGAAGAACCAGATCTCATGAGAACTCACTGTACAGTACCAAGGGGGAATGGTGCTAAACCATTAGAAACCACCTCCATGATCCAGTCACCTCCCAGCAGGCCCCACCTCCAGCACTGGGGATTACATTGTGAATGAGATTTAGGTGGAGACACACATCCAAACAATATTACACTCATAGATAGATAGATAGATAGATAGATAGATAGATAGATAGATGATAGATTAGATAGATTGATTAGATAGATAGATATATTAGATAGATATTCCAAACCCCAAAAAATAGCAAAATCATTCGAAGAGAGGCCTAAATATGTAGAAGACTTTAGGAGAAAAAAAGGTAACAGAATGGGAGGAGAGGAATTGAAGACTATAAATAGAGACAGCCTTTGAAGAGAATTGCTTTCATAAGGATGAGCGTTGAATTGGATTCGTATATGGAGAGGATGAAGTCAAGACAGAGGATCCTTTTTTGATTGAAAGAAAGATGCATGTGTTTGTATGCTGAAGGGAAAGGCTTAGTAGATACAGAAGATTTGCCTCTGCAAGGGACAAGAGAGAGAGTTGTAAGGTCCCCAGGGAGGGTGAGAGCCACCACAAAAATGGAAGCGGGTTAGCCTTAGATAACAGTGCAGAGGATTTCATGGGCAGTAAACGAGGACAAGGAGAGTATAAGGATACAGATATGGGTAGATGGATAGATATGGCAGCAAGAGAAATTCTTTTCTGATTGCTTTGCTTTTCTCAGTGAATTAGTCAAGATATCAAGTACATTATCAGAGTAGAAGAATGTTCTAAAGTTTTGTAAATATAGAAATCCATTACAGCTATATTAAGACTAATATTCAAAGGAAAGAAGCAAGATACAGGGGAAATGTGACAAGTATGCCTAATAAAAGCTTATTATATAGAACATTTTTATCACTTCTCTATGTTCTAAGATGGTAACAGTGAGACTACAAGTAAATAATCCATAGAGATAAATTGTTACTCGAAGAAAACTGATAGTAAGTTTTCACATGGGAAAATGTTGTCTTACCAGCAATCCAAAAAATGAGAATTAAGGCAACTTGAACACAAAAAGTAGGCTAAAACATATAGTTAGCAATACTGTGCATAGAGACGTTTAAACATTACTGGTTGCTAGGCATATCAAGCCCATTTTTCTATAAATCAGTCGGGATATTTAACAAAATGCAAAATTGCTGTACTTTTAAATTCTACCTCTAAAATTTTATCACAAAGATAATCCACCCCAGAATTTAAATTGTGGCCAAACAAATTATAACAGTGCTATTATTAACATAAGAATCCAAATAAAAAGATGCAAAAAAAAAAACGTGGAGTAACCTGGTAACCTTTGAATAGTTTAAATTTTCTTCTCCATTTATTTTTCTGCTAGGCTGATTAAGTTTAGCTTAAGTCATAGTGAGATTTACTTAGTTGTCACAGACCGTTTCTCAGATAGTGGGACCAGTGAGTTTTAAAGGTGTTTGTTCTGTGTTAATTGCTCCAGTATCTTCAATTCAGAAGAATAAATGTTTGATATTCAGGCTGCTATAGTTCACAAATGGATTTTATTGATGACTTACAGCATTTTAAGTGAATAGAGCACATGTCTATTAAGTAATATTATTAAGTTCAGGAAGCTTGCTTAACTGCCATTGACAATAAGATGTAGGGTGGTTTAAAAAGGCAGAAAACCAAATGACTTAACACACCTTGACAACTGTTCATAAATTTTCGAAGACATCGCTTCTAGTAGTCACTAAAAGCTGTAGTAGATGTATGACTTGCTTTTCAAATGAATCAATTATTGCTTGAGAAGAATACACTTGTTCCTATTCTCCCATCTAAAAAATAATTTGAAATAGCAGCCATGAAATATTTACAAAAACATAAAGAGAAAAGACACATGATGGCAGTTTATTTTCATGTGGAATTTCCCATGCTATTAATTTTCCTAAGTCTCGACCTTTTGTGGGTGATTTCATACAACAGGATTTTGTAAATACTTTTCATGTACAGTAGTCCCCCTTATCCAGAGGGTATATGTTCCAGGATCTCCTAGTGAATGCCTGAAACCATGGAATTGAACCCTGTATGTACTATGTTTTTTCCTATACATACATGCCTCCGATAAAGTTTTAATTTATAAATTAGGCACAGTGATAGATTAATAACTAATGATAGAACAATGATAACAGTATACTGTAAGAAAAGTTACAGGAATATGGTCTCTCAAAATATTGTACATCGGCCTGGCACAGTGGCTCACGCCTGTGATCCCAACACTTTGGGACACGGAGATGGGAGAATCGCTTGAGGCCAGTAGTTTGAGAGCAGCCTTGGGCAACATAACAAGACCTCATCTCTACCAAAAAAAAAAAAAAAAAAAAACCTATAAAAATTAGCCAGGTGTAGTGGTGCACACCTGTAGTCCTAGCTACTTGGGAGACTGACGTGATAGGATCACTTGCACCCCGGAGTTCAAGGTTACAGTGAGCTACAATCTTAACACTGCACTCCTGGGTCACAGAGCAAGACCCTATCTCCAAAAAATAATAATAAAGTAAATATATACACATGCATACATATAAATGTACTCATCCTTGTGGTGATGTGAGATGATGAAATGCATATGTGATGAGATGAAGTGAGGTGAGGTGAATGATTGTAGGCGTTGTGACATAATGTTTGGCTACTGTTGACTCTCCAACAGGATGTCAGGAGGAGGATCATTTGATTCAGGTGATCTAGATCATCAAGTCGTGACAGTGTTGATAGCTAAATGTCAGGAGCAAACAGTGTCCATGACTAACAGGCAGCATGGATATGCTGGGCAAAGGGATGATTCACATCTTGGGCAGAACACCATGAGATTTCTTCATGCTATTCATAATGACATGCAATTTAAAACTTATAAAGTGTTTATTTCTGGCATTTTTAATACTTTTGGACCATGGTTGACTGAGGGTAACTGAAACCAAGGAAAGCAAAACCACAGATAAGGGGCGACTACTGTGTGCACCATTTTTATTCATTCTGCCATGTTCTTATTTATCTTGTTTTTAAACAGCTCTATTGAGATATAATTTATATACTATACAATTCACTTAACATGTACATTTCAGTAGCTTTTAGTGTATTTACAAATGTGTGCAACCATCACCGTGGTCAATTTTAAAACATTTTCATCACCCTCAGAAAGAAACCCTGAGGTGGAAGCAATTCAAGTGTCTATCAACAGGTGGATAAAGAAAATGTGGTATGTACATACAGTGGCTTGAGCCAGGAGTTTGAGATTGCAGTGAGCTATGATTGCACCACTGCACTCCACCCTGGGCGACAGAGCAAGACGTTGTCTCAGGAAAAAAAAAAAAAAAAAAGGCTGGGCGCAGTGGCTCATGCTGGTAATCCCAGCACTTTTGGAGGCCAGGGTGGTTAGATGACCTGAGGTCAGGAGTTTTGAGACCAGCCTGGCCAACATGGCAAAACCCCGTCTGTACTAAAAAATACAAAAAAATGGCTGGGTGTGGTGGCTCACACCTGTAATCCCAGCACTTTGGAAGGCCAAGGCTGGCGGATCACAAGGTCAGGAGATCGAGACCATCCTGGCTAACACAATGAAACCCCGTCTCTACTAAAAATACAAAAAAATTAGCCAGGCATGGTGGCGGGCACCTGTAGTCCCAGCTACAGCAGGAAAATGGCGTGAACCCAGGAGGGCAGAGCTTGCAGTAAGCCGAGGTCATGACACTGCACTCCAGCCTGGGCGACAGAGCAAGACTCCGTCTCAAAAAAAAAAAAAAAAAAATCAGGCATGGTGATGTGTGCCTGTAATCCCAGCTACTCGGGAGGCTGAGGCAAGAGAATCACTTCAACTTGGGAGGTGGAGGTTGCAGCGAGCCAAGATCGCACCCCAGCCTAGGTGACAGAGCAGGACTCCTGACTCAAAAAAAAGAAAAACATATAAAGAGATCTCAGTCTAGGAACAGACTTAAGAGGTGGCAAAAGAGAGCAGCATAGAATCAACTATACTAAAACTGAAATTATTGTTTAGCAGGTGTTTTCTATCACTTCATTGACCCACTAAAGTGCTGTCTCTAACAGATCTGCTAATACGCTGCTTGATGATGGCTGGTTCATCCTAATGCACTGGTCAGAATATGCCCCATCTCAAGATCAGTCATTCTCCAGGAGCATCAGAGACATCTTTGTGGTGAATTGTGTTTATGATACCTACCCTCCAATTTCTCAAGCCGAAGACATCTTTTCCATTAAATATATAATGTAGACTCTTTTTTAGGTTTCATGCAAATACTTGTTTAAGTACTTAAAAAGTTCAGAGCTCCTTTTTAAGGAATATATTAGCCCTTCTTGCAGGTACTTCTGCATCCTACCTATTTATTAAATGGGAAATAATCCTCTTTGGGCAAGATTTCCAGCCCAGCTTCTAAGTTTCCTAGTAAAACATGAAGTATGTTTTATATGTGATACTGGAAGGCTGGATTTCTCTATAATTAACTGCATGCTGTAAATTTATTGTAGAATACAATTATGATATTCTGCAATCCAGCACCTGCCAGTGGCCTAACTGCTTGCTTTCCTTATCATCCTGGCAGTTATATAATCCCTGGGCTCACCATTTTATCTTAGCTGCCAAGAAACACAAAGCTACATTCAATGCTCTGTGAAAGCAACAATCTTAGGGCAGGCGTCCCCACTCCCTTTTTTTAATACTTCATTTTTTAGTCAAATTCAGTTTTTTTTTAATGGCTCACATTAGGGAATAGATGAGCTATAAATTAATGCTTTTATAAATATGAGCATTTAACCAGAAAGCCCAGATAAATCAGCTATTAGCATTTAAAGGAAAACCCAAAAAATGACACATTAAAGATTTTGACATTTATTTTCATTAATTGAGCATATAGTCAAATTCTGATTGATTGAAAGTTTATATTATACTAGGTATATATACCCTCACCACAAAAAATATATATAAAATGGAAATTACTATGACTTTGAGAAAGCTTATGAGGCAGAAAGTTGGTGTTTTCTTCCAGAGACTACAAGCCTAGTTGAGCATCTGACCCGCAAATGAATTGGTTATTTATTCATTTATTTATTTATTTAGAGACAGAGTCTTGCTCTGTTGCCCAGGCTGGAGTGCAGTGGTGTGATCTCAGCTCACTGCAACCTCCGCCTCCTAGGCTCAAGCAGTTCTCCTGCCTCAGCCTCCTGAATAACTGGGATTACAGGCACCCACCACCACGCCCAGCTAATTTTTGTATTTTTAGTAGAAATGGGTTTCACCATGCTGACCAGGCTGGTCTCGAACTCTTGACCTCAAGTGATCCGCCTGCCTCAGCCTCCCAGAGTGCTGGGATTACAGGCATGAGCCGCCACGCCCGGCTGAACTGAAGGTTTATATTGCAGAATATCAGCATAAACATCTTCAAATGGCCATACTCTGACATCTGCTGAAGTTTTCTGAAGCAGATTCAAATTGTTTCATTGAAATTAACTGTCACTATAACATTTAAAAGCTAAACTTTTCAGTTTTCAAAAAGCATTTTTAAAGTATTATTTATAATTACAAAATGCATGCATGCTTTTTTTTTTTTTTTTTGAGACAGAGTCTCACTCTTTCGCCCAGGCCAGACTGCAGTGGTGCCATCTCGGCTCACTGCAACCTCTGCCTCCCGGGTTCAAGTGATTCTTCTGCCTCAGCCTCCCAAGTAGCTGGGATTACAGTCATGCACCACCACACCCAGCTAGTTTTTGTATTTTTAGCAGAGATAGGGTTTCAGGCTAGTCTCAAACTCCTGACCTCAAGTGAGCCGTCCTCCCCGGCCTCCCCAGATGCTAGGATTACAGGCATGAGCCACCACACCCAGCCTCTTACAGAGTTTTAATGTAGCTGAAATCTTACTGTATATATTTCACTTATTGGTCATAGTAAAAAATTTTTCATCCTATTAAAAATTCATTAATATAATTTAATGATCATACTCTTACGTTTTATGAATATACAATAATATATTTACCCTATTGCAGAACATTTAGGTCGTATCTTTTTACTTTATTGAACCATCTTGTAAGCAATTTTAATTACTCCCTTGGCATGAGTCCTTAGAAGGGAATTAGTAGGTTAAAGGATGTGACTGTTATTAAGGTCCATGGTACATTTTGTCAAAATCTTTGATTCACAGTCCCAATATGTACTGACTCCGCTTTACTGTTTTCACATTTCATAAATGGCAACATGTATTAATTTGGCTCTGTGATTATTAATGAAGTTGTACATTTTTATGTTTGGCTGTTTACACTTTGAATTATTTGGCCAAATCTTTCATCATAGTTTGGTAAGGCAAGTGCTAATTGCATGTTTAAGTGCTAATTGCATGTTTGTTGATGAAAGAGCTGAAGTTCAAATAACATGTTCAGACTCATATAACGAATAACAAGTAGAGTTGGAACACAGCCCTTTGCTCCCTTCTGACACCCAAATACATGGTGCTTTGCCCTAGGTCAGGTATTAAATGTCAAAGGCATTAAAATAGCAATGTACTGTCACTTGAATTTGCAAGATCTAGTGAATATATCTTAATATCAAGCATTGATATTGCTTGATATTAAGCAGTGGTGGGCGCTTGTAGTTAGCTACTCGGGAGGCTGAGGCAGGAGGATCACTTGAGCCCAAGTGTTCAGTGCTTCAGTAACCTATGATAACACCACTGCATTCCAGCCTGAGGAATAGAGTGAGACCTTGTCTGTTTAAAATAAATAAATAAATAAAATCACACTTTGATAAAGTAAGTTTCTAACTTTAAAAATACATTATATTTGTCATTTTTTTAATCATGGCTTCAATTCCAAAACATGGTAAGAATGAAGAAATAATTAACTGGAGAGAAGGGGAATTTCTCTGAATTACCCTATAATGTTAAAGGAATAAGATGAGCACTGTAAAAAAACTCAGAAGAAGGACCGGGCACAGTGGCTCACGCCTGCAATCCCAGCACTTTGGGAGGCCAAGGCTGGCGGATCACGAGGTCAGGAGATCGAGACCATCCTGGCTAACATGGTGAAACCCCGTCTCTACTAAAAATACAAAAAATTAGCCGGGCGTGGTGGCGGGCACCTGTAGTCCCAGCTACTCGAGAGGCTGAGGCAGGAGAATGGTATGAACCCGGGAGGCGGAGCTTGCAGTGAGCCAAGATTGCGCCACTGCACTCCAGCCTGGGTGACAAAGGGAGACTCCATCTCGGAAAAAAAAAAAAAAAAAACTCAGAAGAAACCTGTGGGATATCCTATAATGTCTTTCATCAATCTCCAGTGATCTTGTAGAAGCATTTCACAGCAGTTTGTCTGGCTCTACCTTACGTAGAGAAGAGGCAGCTCCTAAACAGGAAAAAAATATTGGTAATAATTTTTATTGCAGTGGCCTTAATACAGTTGAAAGTGGATATTTTTATTTTTTTTTTAGTTTACATATCCATAGTTTTTTTTTTGTTGTTGTTTTTGATCATTCTTGGGTGTTTCTCACAGAGGGGGATTTGGCAGGGTCATAGGACAGTAGTGGAGGGAAGGTCAGCAGATAAACAAGTGAACAAAGGTGGCAGGGTCATAGGACAGTAGTGGAGGGAAGGTCAGCAGATAAACAAGTGAACAAAGGTCTCTGGTTTTCCTAGGCAGAGTGTTTGTGTCCCTGGGTACTTGAGATTAGGGAGTGGTGATGACTCTTAACGAGCCTGCTGCCTTCAAGCATCTGTTTAGCAAAGCACATCTTGCACCGCCCTTAATCCATTTAACCCTGAGTGGACACAGCACATGTTTCAGAGAGCACAGGGTTGGGGGTAAGGTCATAGATCAACAGGATCCCAAGGCAGAAGAATTTTTCTTCGTATAGAACAAAATGAAAAGTCTCCCATGTCTACCTCTTTCTACACAGACACAGCAACCATCCGATTTCTCAATCTATTCCCCACCTTTCCCCCTTTTCTATTCCACAAAACCGCCATTGTCATCATGGCCCGTTCTCAATGAGCTGTTGGGTACACCTCCCAGACGGGGTGGTGGCCGGGCAGAGGAGCTCCTCACTTCCCAGTAGGGGCGGCCGGGCAGAGGCGCCCCTCACCTCCCGGACGGGGCGGCTGGCCTGGCGGGGGGCTGGCCCATTCATAGTTTTATGTCAGGACTTTTCAGGAAGTTTGGGGATAAATGGGATTATTTGAGATTGATGTTTCATTTTTCTGTTAAAGGGCAGGATATCAACTTTGAAAACTTGTATTTTTAAAGAGAGAGTGTAAATACTGACTTCTATGCTTTCTTTTTTCTAAAGTGTTTAAGTGATTTAAGAGGGTGTCTCATTGCCTAGTCTATGTCCCTTGAATTATCTATATGTCTCTCAGAAGATTAGTAGCGGCCTGGAACTCATTTACATAATTCTAAAACTTGATTCTTACTCATTTACCTAACGGGTAATCTAGTGCTAGAAACCCACTAGAGTGGTAAAATGAAATTGCAGTTTGTAATTTAGTAGAGTATGGGCTATATTGCTTACTTCAGTGACCGACCTGAGTATTCCCTTCCCTTGGCAGGATGGCTTGCTTTCACCCACATGTGTCAGACCTTAGCAAACAAGATCAGAGTGAGGGGCATGGCTCAGGAGAGCTGTTCACATGGGTTAGAACAAAGCCTAAAAAACCTTCCACCTCTGGGGACCTTTCTGTTTTCCTCAATTTCGGCACATTTACAGACTTAAGCTGTATTATTTCCACAGGTAGCTAATACTTATATTATACATTACAACCATAATTAACATAAATTTCAGAAAGTACTGTTTTCACTTATGATCCAAAATCACTTTCTATTAAATCCTCCCTTTATATCTCTTTCTTTTTCCCTTTTATTGAACCGCTCTGAGTTACTGCCCCTAAAAAGGCATAAAGCTTTACTAATTCTTATTAACTGTCAGCCTGAAAGACAGAATTAACTTTTTATTATGGAAATCTGTAAACATATATAAATATAAACAGAAGTATACTGAACCCATATATGCCCATCACCAATTATGTAATTACTAATCTGTTTTCATATAAATCTCTGCCTCTTCTCCCTCCAATATTAGTTTGAAATAAATCCCAGGCATCATAGTATTTCATATCCATGAGTATTTCAGCATATGTATCCCTGAAGGATTTTTTAAACCCCACATATCATATCTTAAAATATTGAGGTTAATTCATTAATTACATCAAATATCCAGTTAATATTTGTATTTCCTTCCACCCCGCAAATATTGCTTATGTTTTTACACATTTGTCTTAAGAGTTTCCCATATTCTGGATTTTACCGATTGCATCATCATACTGTCATTTAACATGTCTTCCTGTATTCTCTGTAATTCAGTAGTTTTGTATAAAGTTTAATGCAATTATACGAGACACAGGTGCAAAAAGTTATTCCAACTAAATTAAGAAATACTGTTTTTGTAAGACAGCTTTTTAAAATGACAAAGACAATAGAGTTTTAGATATAAATTATGGCTCTCAGTTACTCATGAATTCTCAGAATAGTATCATTCTGTGGTTTTTAACTATTATAAAAAAATTCTAGAAAAAACTTCAGAGATAATGTTATGACAAACCCCATATTAATTTGAGTCTGAAAGACTGCTCAGGCCAGGTGCAGTGGCTCACACCTGTAATTCCAGCATGTGGGGAAGCTGAGACAGGAGGATCACTTGAGGTCACGAGTTCAAGACCAGCCTGGCCAAAATGGCAAAACCCCATTCTACTAAAAATGCAAAAAGTAGCCGGGTGTGGTGGCAGACACCTGTAATCTCAGCTACTTGGGAGGCTGAGGCAGGAGAATTGCTTGAAGCCTGGAGGCAGAGGTTGCAGTGAACTGAGATCGTACCACTGCTCTCCAGCCTGGGTGACAGAGCAGAACTCCGTCTCAAAAAAAAAAAAAAAAAAAAAAACTGTTAAAAAATACAGCAGTAACTTAATGGTTTCACACTAATAGCCTTTAATTTTTGTCAGTATTTTGTTAACTATGTCAGAACATGTTCTGTTGTTTCCTCTATTCTTAGTAATTAGTCTCGCTCTGTCGCACAGGCTGGAGTGCAGTGGCGCAATCTCGGCTCACTGCAAGCTCTGCCTCCTGGGTTTACACCATTCTCCTGCCTCAGCCTCCTGAATAGCTGGGACTACAGGCACCTGCCACCACGCCCGGCTAATTTTTTGTATTTTTAGTACAGATGGGGTTTCACCGTATTAGCCAGGATGTTCTCGATCTCCTGACCTCGTGATCCGCCCGCCTTAGCCTCCCAAAGTGCTGGGATTACAGGCGTGAGCACCGCGCCCAGCCCATTCAAGAATCTTTATAGTCATCCTCCTCTCATTATGCTGTTTTTTTTGTTTTTTCCATAGCTCTTCAGTAGGTTACCTGCAACATCCAGGATCAGAACAAGTACAGTTTCCTCGAACCACTTCACCATGCAGTTCCCAGCAGCTTCAAGGCCACCAATGTACAGGTATAAAGAAATCAGTGAAAATAAGATAATGATTGGTTCATATGAGAAATAGTTCGATTAATTTCCTTAGGCATTTCTACAAAAAGCTTCTCAATTTGTGATGTGCTGAAATACACCCACAATATTGAGGGTGCTGTACTGAATCATAGTTAACATGTGCAGTCCACTTCTTCCTTTCCTTCTACTGCTGCTATCACAGTACTATCCTGATTCTCCTTTCTCAGAAGTATTGATACTCTCTAGGGTTATTTCCTATGCCTTCTGTCATTACTCTTCCAGCTGTTCCTGTTTACTCCAAATTACCTTTATGATAAGTGAGATGTTTAGGCCTACAGAGTCCATCTTAATGCCTGTTTAAACACACAATACTTGTAGTGTGATGCACTAGGGCTTCAACCTGGTTTTCTTAGTTAATAGTAAAATTTTATTCAGAAATGTAAAATTACTACTGTTATCCTAGTGTTCAGAAACACCAACTAGTTGCTAAAATATTCTGACTGTAGCATCCTAAATTCTGATTTTCAGCTGGCCCACCACCGCCACCTGGTGGGGGGATGGTGATGATGCAGCTCAGTGTACCAAACAATCCACAATCTTGTGCCCACTCACCCCCGCAGTGGAAACAAAACAAATATTACTGTGATCACCAGAGAGGACAGAAGTGTGTAGAATTTAGCAGTGTAGACAATATTGTCCAGGTAAGATGGTTTTGTTCATTATCATTTTGAAACGTTACATTTTTGTTACCTAACATTGACTTATAAGGCTTGAATTTGAAATCCCGTCAGCCAGATTAATAAAAGAATTTGGGCCAGGCGCGGTGGCTCTCCCCTGTAATCCCAGCACTTTTTGGGAGGCTGAGGCACGGGGATCACCCAGTTTCAGACCAGCCTGACCAACATGGTGAAATCCCATCTCTACTAAAAATACAAAATCAGCTGGGTGTAGTGGCACATGCAAAAATACAAAATCAGCCGGGTATGGTGGTAGCATGCATCCCAGCTACTCAGGAGGCTGAGGCAGGAGAATCGCCTGAACCCAGGTGAGTGGAGGTTGTAGTGAGCCAAGATCGTGCCATTGCACTCCAGCCTGGGCAACAAGAGTGTAACTCTGTCTCAAAAAAAAAAGAAGGAGGAAAAAAAGAATCAGTGTTTAAATATTATTTGCTAACTTCTGCGTATTCAAAAAAGTGTTTTCTAACTTAAAAAGATAAACTAGATCTAAAATTTGGTGAAGAAAAATAAGCATTTATCCTACCTTTCCCATATGACTATATATTAATGTAACCAAATAGTTGATAAGGGAATGTTCTCTGTAGAATAATCCAGTTAATAAATGCAGAAGCAATGGTAGAATTAGAAAATTGCCAGAAAATCATCAGCAGATCTAAAAATATTAGATTAAAAAGTTTTGGTTGAGAAACTGCTCACTTAAAAAAAAAATTTGAGGGGTATTTTAAATGGATGAATTTGAGAGACAGCCCTGAATCCACTGATCAGTTGTAACATCACTAAAAGTGGGCCAGCCAAACATTATTTACCTCTTCATGTGGTATAGAAGGAAGTACACAGCATTACTTATGATATACTCTTACCAAAATTTGAATCTATTCAAGCCTCTAACCCTAGCTACTAGTTTATGGGAAATATAAGAAGAAACAAAAACAAATTACCTGATACCTGATACCAGTGGGACATTTTACTTGACAAATTGGCCCTGTTACTTGAATAGATGGCATTTTGAAATAGGAGCTTGGTCTGTTATACATTAAAAGAGACTCAAGAGGTATAATATCAGATATAATGTGTGGATCTTATTTGGATATTGAATGATCAAAAGACATTTTTTAAGGCCAGGCGCAGTGGCTCATGCCTGTAATCCCAGCACTTTGGGAAGCTAAGGCAGACCTGGAACGCAGGAGTTCGAGACCAGCCTGGGTAACATGGTGAAACCCTGTCTCTATAAAAAATACAAAAAATTATTCGGCCATGGCAGTGTGCACCTGTAGTCCCAGCCACTCAGGAGGCTGAGGCAAGATTGCTTTAGCCCAGGAGTTCAAGGCTGCAGTGAGCTATGATCATGCCACTGCGCTGCCCCCTAGCAACAGAGGGAGACCCCAACTCTTTGGAAAAAAAAAAAAAAACCCAGGCACAGTGGCTCATGCCTATAATCCCAGCACTTTGGGAGGCCAAAGCGGGCAGATCACCTGAGGTCAGGAGTTTGAGACCAGCCTGGCCAACATGGAGAAACCCCGTCTCTACTAAAAATACAAAACTTAGCTGGACGTGGTGGCGGGCACCTGTAATCTCAGCTACTCAGGAAGCTGAGGCAGTAGAATCGCTTGAACCCGGGAGGCGGAGGTTGCAGTGATCTGAGATCGTGCCCTTGCACTCCAGCCTGGGTGACAGAGCGAGACTCTGTCTAAAATTAAAAAAAAAAAAAAAAAAAAGAGTTGTCCGTTAGATATAAATGTTTGTATACTGAAATATTGACAAGTAAAATGCTGAGATTTGCTTTAAATACTTCAGGAAAAACAAAGCCAGGGCGATCACAGTTGAACCTGGATGATGGGTACATGGAATTTCATTATGCTTTTCTATCTATACTTTTATATACTTGAAAGTTTATAGAATTAAAAGGTTTTATCTTTTGTTGAGAAAAGGTTACCCTCTGACACCAGGCTGGACTGCATTTGCACAGTCACAGCTTACTGCAGCCTCAACCTCCTGGGCTCATCATTTAGAGACAGGGTCTGGCTCTGTTACCTAGGCTGGAGTGCAGTGGCATGTTCTGGGCCTACTGCAGCTTCCATCTCCTGGGCTCAAACCGTCCTCCCACCTCAGCCACTTGAGTAGCTGAGACCGCATGCACACCACCATGCCCAACTAATTTTTTTTTTTTTTTTTTTTTTTTTTGTAGAGATGGGGTATTGCCGTGTTGCCCAGGCTGGTCTCAAATTCCTGAGCTCAAGTGGTCCACCTGGCTCAGCCTCCCAAAGTGCTGGGATCGTAGGCTTGAGCCGCTTTACCCAGCCAGGTTTTAACTTTTTTTAAAAGATACAGGTTGGGCATGGTGGCTTACGACTGTAATCCCAGCACTTCCGGCCGGGCACGGTGGCTCACGCCTGTAATCCTAGCACTTTGGGAGGCCGAGGCAGGAGGATTACGAGATCAGGAGATCGAGACCATCCTGGTTAACATGGTGAAACCCCGTCTCTACTAAAAATACAAAAAATTAGCCGGGCGTGGTGGTGGGCGCCTGTAGTCCCAGCTACTTGGGAGGCTGAGGCAGGAGAATGGTGTGAACCTGGGAGGCAGAGCTTGCAGTGAGCCAAGATCGCCCCACTGCACTCCAGCCTGGGCAACAGAGCAAGACTCCGTCTCAAAAAAAATAAATAAAAATAAAAAAAATCCCAGCACTTTGGGAGGCCAAGGAGAAAGGATCTCTTGAGTCCAGGAGTTCAAGAGCAGCCTAGACAACATAATGAGATTCCATCTCTATAAAAAAATTAAAAATTAGCCAGGTGTGGTGGTATACACCTGTAGCTCTAGTTACTTGGGAGGCTGAACCAGGAGGATTGCTTGACCCTGAGTGGTAGAGGCTGCAGTGAGCTGTGATCACACTACTGTACTCCAGCCTAGGTGACAGAGTGAGACCCTGTCTCAAAAAAAACAAAAGGAGGGGGAACAAAGGTTATTACAGATCAGCTCACAAACTACCAGTGGCCATTAAACAGATGAAAATATAAAACTACTTTTCATCTATATAATTGGGAAAATTCAGGAAGACCAATAATCTGCTGTAGTAATAGTTTGGCAAAGATCAAGTTATAAGCTCTGGGACTCTCTTTGTGGTAGTGTAAATTGGTACAGCTCTTTGGAATGCACTTTGGAGACATTTTTCAAAATGTAGAATTTGATCCACAGATATGCTTCTGGAACTTTACCCAGTAAAAATTAAATAATAAGTGCAAAAATATGTGTACAATATTTCTTTTTTCCCTGTTGTAATATTGAAAAACTGTGAACAGTCTTGACATTCATCAGTGGGTAACTGATTATTATTGTGCCATTTAGGAAAATGCCCTTAAGTGTGTAATACTGAAAAGAATAAGATAAACCTACTATTGAAATGGTAGTTTGTAAATAACCAGTCTCCATTAAAAGGAACTAGGGCTCCTTAGAAAAATAACTGTTGCCAGAGTTGGTGCAGGGAAAGTACCAGATGGGTGTAGGCCATCTTGGCTATGCCAGAAAGTAAGGAAGGGATGGAAGAAAAATAGGGACGTGTTGAAGAATACAGGATCAGGAGTGGAGGTTTGGGGCATAAAACAATGATAGAAATGAATGATCATCCATAGAATAAAATAAGAATTCATGAGTCCTTACTGATAAAAATCAATAAATGGAAAATGAAACTGTCTTACCTTAGTGTAATATAAAGTGATAAATGTAGAATCGTGAAATTAGAAGATCACCACCAAGAAAACCATCAGGCAAGAGTCACCACTAGAGGCTACAAAACTAGTGGGTGAAATTCTGAGGAAAAGCAGAATTTTTTTTTAAAGTATCTCCCTACAAGATACTTAAAACTACAAAGGAAAAAAAATGTAATTTACAGTGGAGAAACCTGATAGGCACCATGTTAACAAAGCAGTCGAAGTAAATATCACCAATACTGTGATGAGAGATAGACGTCAGGTTCCTTCTGATGTGATCCATTGAGAAGGACACATTACTTCTCTGGTGTTCCTTTCCCAAATATATAACATGAACTTTTTAATGAGGATACAGCAGACAAACCCAAATTGAGGGACAGTCTACAAAATAACTGATCTTCCAAAACAAATCTTCAGAAATGTCAAAGTCATGAAAGAAAGAAGAGACTGTGCTGTTCTGCTTCAGATTAAAGAAGATTAAAGAGCCATGACAACAAAATGCAGCCCTTGATTCTAGTCTGGATTCTGGACTTGAAGGGAAACATTTTTCTTATCTTTTGCTATAAGGGACATTAGTGGGACACTTGGCAAAATTTAAATTAACTGTAGATTAGATAATACTATTGTATTGTTAATTTTCTGGCTTTTATTCTACTTTGATTATATTATAAAAGTCCTTGTTGTTAGGAAATAGACACTAATTATTTTGGGTTAAAGGAATATCATGTGAAATTCACTTTCAAACAGTTCCAAAAAACACAGTGATATATATGTATATATATGGGTGTACACACACACACACACACACACACAGAGAGAAAGCAGTGTAATAAAAGTTAAGATCATTTGGGAAATCTGGGAATTCTTTTACAATCTTAGGAACTATTCTCTAATGAAATTATTTAAATATGAAATGTTACAGTATTTAATATGAAAAAAGAGTGAGTTCACTGTATGTATTCTCTCATGCAAAAGTATTGGCAATATTATTGCCAAGGTACAAAAGCAAGTTTCGAAAGTAGGATGTATAGTCTGTTCCCATTTTTGTGAAAAATGGATGTATGAATGCATGTGCATAGAAACAATCTGTTGGCCAGGTGCGATGGCTCACGCCTGTAATTCCAGCACTTTGGGAGGCTGAGGCAGGCGGATCACAAGGTCAGGAGATCGAGAACATCCTGGCTAACACAGGGAAACCTCATCTCTACTAAAAATACAAAAAATTAGCTGGGCATGGTGGCGGGCGCCTGTAGTCCCAGCTACAGGCTGGGACTGAGGCAGGAGGCTCAGGAGGCTGAGGCGGGAGAATGGCATGAACCTGGGAGGCAGAGCTTGCAGTGAGCTGTGATTGCGCCACTGCACTCCAGCCTGGGCAACAGAGTGAGACTCCGTCTCAAAAAAAAAGAAAAAAAAGAAACCATCTGTTACCAGTGTTTATTTTGGGGAGTTGCAGATCACATGCTTCTATAATGTTTGAATTATTTTCTAACAAGTACATATATGTAATCAGGAAGAATAAAAAATAAGCCTGCCCAAAATGCTGACCCATTTTCTTGACGTATTGTAATTGCAGCACAGCCCTCAACTCAGTAGCCCCATTATTTCACCAGCTCAGTCGCCAGCACCAGCTCAGCTGTCCACCCTGAAAACTGTACGTCCCTCTGGACCACCACTTTCCATCATGCCCCAATTTTCTAGACCTTTTGTCCCCGGGCAAGGTAAGTGCACATGAAACTAGTCACAACTTCAGAGAATTTAAGACATCCATTCCCAGTCACTTGGTAATTTATCTTGGTAATATTGCCTTTCTATTTTCCATAGAGCTGCATCTTCACGTACACTCAGGCATGTCTATTTGTGACCATATACCCTCCTAACCTTAATGTATCATTGCTAATTAATAATTATTAATTCAGTAATTACTTATGTTTAGTAATTACATGATCACATTAAAACCACTTTAACTTATTCTTAGAATCCATTCCTCTATAGTAATAATACACAGTTTTCTACATTTTTTCGGTATTTTAATTTCTACTTAGAGTAATATATATCAAAAGTTTATCCAGGCCAGGCGCAGTGGCTTACGCCTGCAATCCCAGCACTTTGGGAGGCCAATGCGGAAGGATCACTTGAGGCCACTCAAGACCCTGTCTAGAGAAACTACAAAAATCAGCCAGAAGTGGTGGCACATGACTGTAGTCACAGCTACTCAGGAGGCTGAAGCGGGAGGATCACTTCAGCCCAGGAATTTAAGACTACAGTGAGCTCTGATTATGCCACTGCATTCCAGCATGGACAGCAGAGCAAGACTCTTGACTCAAAAATAAAACAGAAAAAAGAGATTATCCAAAAATTTATTCAGCAATCATTTATTAAGGAAATGGCTATGCCCTTGGTGTATAAAGATGAATAAGGAGAAGTCCTCACCCTCACTAACCCTTAGTCTACTTGGGGGAACAGATATGCAAGCAGATGATTATAAACTAATATGGAAACCATTTTATTTCCTAGAATTTATCCTAAGGATAATGCACACAAAGATTTATATACAGAAGAGTTTATCCTATAGCAAAAAAAATTTACAAACAACCTAACTCTGTACATCAATGAGGAATACTTAAATTATGGTATATTCATACAAGGAATATTATGTAGCTATCTAAAGAATCACTAAAAGGGGGCAATATTCAGGCTAGGTGCGGTGGCTCACACCTGTAATCCCAGCACTTTGGGAGGCCGAGGCAGGTGGATCACAGGGTTAGGAGTTCAAGACCAGCCTGGCCAAGACAGTGAAACCCTGTCTCTACTAAAACTACAAAAACGAGCTGGGCGTGGTGGCAGGCACCTATAATCCCAGCTACTCGGGAGGCTGAAGCAGGAGAATCACTTGAACCTGGGCGGCAGAGGCTGCAGTGAGCCAAGATCGTGCCACTGCACTCCAGCCTGGGCGACAGAGAGAGGCTCCGTCTAAAAACAAAAAACAAACAAAAAAACAAACAAACAAAGACGGGGAGCAGTATTCACAATATGGTAAGTGATTTTGAAAAACAAGTTACACAGACATTTTGAAGTAGTATGCAGATGTCTAATAAGCCCTTGAATAGATATTTAACATCAGTCATTATAGAAATGAATATCAAGCCAGAATACCACTTCACACCCATTAGAATGGCTATAATCAAAAAGACGGACAACACCAAATGTTAGTAAAGAATGTTCTCACTTGCCAGGCATGGTGGCTCACGCCTGTAATCTCAGCACTTCGGGAGGCTGAGGTGGGTAGATCACTTGAGGTCAGGAGTTCGAGACCAACCTGGCCAACATAGTGAAACCCCATCTCTACTAAAAATACAAAAATTAGCCGGGCACAGTGGCACATGCCTATAATCACAGCTACTTGGGAGGCTAAGGCAGGAGAATTGCTTGAACCCGGGAGGCAGAGGTTGCAGTGAGCCAAGATCGCACCACTGCACTCCAGCCTGGGCGACAAGATTGACACTGCATCTCAAAAAAAAAAAAGAAGAATGTTCTCCCTTGAAAGTGGGAGCTAAACATTGATGAACACAAAGAAGGGAACAATAGACATTTGGGCCTACTTGAGGGGAAAGGGTGAGGATTGAAAAATACCTATTGGGTACTATGCTTATTACCTGGGTGATAAAATAATAAGTACACCAAACCCCCACAACATGCAAAATCCACATGTGAGTATTTAAAAAATAATATTGGTAAAGATACAGAGCTACTAAAATTCTCACACATTGGCGGTAAGAGTGTACAGTGATGAAACCGCTTTAGGAAAAGGTATGGCAGTTTCCTAAGACTTTAATCATTTACCACATAACCCAGCAATTCCACTCTTGGGGGAAAGAGAATTGAAAACATGTTCACATAGTCTTGTGTACGAATATCTATAGCAACCTTATTTTATAATAGCTCAAACTGGACATGACCAACATGTCCATCAACAGGAGACTGGATACCCAAACAAGTTGTGCTATATCCTTAAAAGGGTACTATGCAACAATAAAAGTGAACAAAGCAAGCTACTGACACACAACAACATGATGACTCTCCGGGTCACGATGTTAACCAAAAAATAAGACAAAAAGAGAATATATTCTATATGATTCTAATTATATGAAATCCAGCTGCAGACAAACTAATCTGTTATGTTAAAAATCAGATAGTAGTAGAGATGGGGTGTGGAACTTACTGGGAAGGGACTGGAGGGAACTCTTCCAGGGATGGAAATGTTCTTTAAGGGGGTGGAGGAACAGGGTATGGTTACACGGACTTTTACAGTTGTTAGAATTCATCAGATTCAACACTTGTGGTGGGGAGGGGGGAGGGGGGAGGGATAGCATTGGGAGATATACCTAATGCTAGATGACGAGTTAGTGGGTGCAGTGCACCAGCATGACACATGTATACATATGTAACTAACCTGCACAATGTGCACATGTACCCTAAAACTTAAAGTATAATAAAAAAAAAATTTTTTTTAAAAGAATGTTTATTTTATTGATTGTATTGTATGTTAATTATATCTCAATTTCCTTAAAAACTTACACACACACATATGCATGAGTCAGCCCACACATGTAGAAGAAGACTGAAAAGATAGACACCAAAATGTTAGAAGTGATGGAATTACCAGAGTGGGTTTTGTTGATGTTGGTTTGTTTGTTGTTGTTTGTTTTGAGACACTGTCTTATTCCATCGCCCAGGCTGCAGTGCAGTGGTGCACTTGTGGCTCACTACAGCCTTAACCTCCCCGGGCTCAGATGATCCTCCCACCTCAACCTCCTGAGTAACTGGGCTTACAGGCACACCACCACACCTGGCTAATTTTTGTATTTTCGGTAGAGACAGGGTTTCACCATGTTGCCCAGGCTAGTCTCGAACTCCTTGGCTCAAGCAGTCTCCCCACCTTGGCCTCCCAAAGTGCTGCGATTACAAATGTCAGCCACTACACCCAGCACCAGGGTGGTTTTTATTTTCTCCTTCGTAATTCTCTATCTCCAAATTTTCTACAAAACAAATTCCTTATTAAATTTAGAAAAAAGGTTAGGCGCAGTGGCTCATACCTGTAATCCCAGCCCTTTGGGAGGCTGAGGTGGGTGGATCAGGAGGTCACGAGTTTGAGACCAGCCTGAAACATGGTGAAACCCCGTCTCCATTAAAAATACAAAAAAAAATTAGCCGGGCATGGTGGCGCACGCCTGTAATCCCAGCTACTCAGGAGGCTGAGGCAGGAGAATCGCTTGAACCCGGGAGGCAAAGGTTGCAGTGAGCCAAGATTGTGCCACTGCACTCCAGCCTGGGCGACAGAGCAAGACTCCATCGCTAAATAAATAAATTAATTAATTAATTTAGAAATTGCATATTTTAAAAAAATAAATTGAAACAGTATGCGTCATACAGTCTGGTATGAATGCCGCAGGAGGAACACCTAGCCCAGCCTATTAGGAGGGGTCTTTGTACTGCTGACTATAATCTTATCTCCATATTTGAAAAAAATTAGCTGGACATGGTGGTGGGCACCTGTAATCCCAGCTACTTAGGAAGCTGAGGCAGGAGAATCGCTTGAACCTGGGAGGCAGAGGTTGCAGTGAGCAGAGATGGTGCCACTGCACTCCAGCCTGTGTGACAGAGCAAGACTCTGTCTCAAAAATTAAAAAAAAAAAAAAAAGGAGTTATCCATTAGATATAAATGTTTGTATACTGAAATATTTACAAGTAAAATGCTGAGATTTGTTTTAAATACTTCAGGAAAAACAAAGCAGGGGTGATCACAGTTGAACCTGGATGATAGGTACATTATGCTTTTCTATCTATACTTTTATATACTTGAAATTTTGTAGAATTAAAAGGTTTTATCTTTTGTTGAAAAATCTTAGGTGTCTTTATCTAGGGGATTCCAGAATTTTTAAGCAATGTTCTCTGTATTCTATTAATGCTAAGTTTTTGAGCCTCATTAAATTTTTAAAATTTCATTATTGTAGCACTTAACTCTGACTTCTTTACAACTATTTTCTTTTCTTTTCTTTTCTTTTTTTTTTTTTTTGTTTTGTTTTGTTTTGTTTTGTTTCGAGACGGAGTCTCGCCCTGTTGCCCAGGCTGGAGTGCAATGGCATGATCTTGGCTCACTGCAACCTCCACCTCCAGAGTTCAAGCTATTCTCCTGCCTCAGCCTCCCAAGTAGCTGGGATTACAGGCATGTGCCATACGCCGGGCTAATTTTTTGTGTTTTTAGGAGAGACGGGGTTTCACCATGTTGGCCAGGCTGATCTCGAACTCTGACCTCATGATCCGCCCGTCTCAGCCTCCCAAAGTACTGGAATTACAGGCGTGAGCCACCACGCCCGGCCTTCACAACTATTTTTTATACACCTTCACACTTGACTTTGCATCTCTGATCTCAGTGCTAAACCCCCATGTCATATCTGCCCTTCCATCTATAGGTTGGGAAAGAGTGAGTATGTCATGCATATGTCCTGCCAGGGAGCTGCCCAGGCATCTTCACTGTGTTCACCCGGAAGGAGCCTTGTGGAATGGCAAGAAGTCCACACCTTGCTGCTTTCTGTTATGAAGCTCTCAGGAGAAGGGGTGTACAATTTCCTGAGGATGCTTTCCTAGCACCTACTGATAACCCTCCTCCAAACACAAAATGTACTAAATTTGAGAACTTAAAATAAATGAAAATGTAACACAAAAACCTTATTATCCAAGACAAAGTTTTTGCAGTCAGCATTTATTAAGCCTTTGCCGTGTGATGACTTCAGGCTTTCCTGAGTGATAGAAAGCAATTGGAAGATCTCCATCCTCATTAACCCACATTTACTGATTTAGGAAGGGAATACTTACGAATAATGACACTTAAGAACTACACAACTTTTTCTGAACCGGTTCAAATTATAAATGCAAATTTCACTTAAAGATTAAGAAGAGCAGACTTAAGACCTAGGATGTACAACTACCCATTGGTTAAAACTATTAAAGTGTGTTTGAGTATATGTAAATGTGTACATGCATATATTATATGCATAAATTTTTAGCAATTAATAGTGAATTGGGGAGATAAAAACTTAATGTTTATCCAGAGTTTCTTCCTTCCTCTGAAAGGTAAGATTTTAATCATAATAGAGTGATATGGATTTCAGCACCTCAAATGATTGGCATGTGTGTTGTAGTTATTTTGGTGTATTTCATACGGGATGTTAGGATTTAGTGTCATAGTTTTCTTAGATTCTTCCTCTTCCATATCTTCAAAGTATCCAGAGAAGTTTCTCTCCATCCTGTCTCTATACATGTAGTTCCTACCATGCACCCTCCTTCCTAACCACTGTTATTAGTCCTTAATCTTTTCAGAATTTTGCCTGGGCTCTTAAAAGGATATGTGGAAATTTTTAATTCTTGTTTAAAATGTCATTTAGCCAAGCATGGTGGCTTGTACCTGTAATCCCAGCAACTCATGAGGTGGAAGGATTGCTGGAGGCCAGGAGTTTGAGACCAGCCTGGTCAACATAGTGAGACTCTATCTCTACTAAAATAAAATTAGCCAGGCATGGTAGTTTGTGCTTGTAGTCCCAGCTACTTGTGAGGCTGAGGCAGGAAGATCACTTGAACCCAGGAGTTCAAGGCTGCAGTGAGCTATGATTGCACCACTGCACTCCAGCCTGGGTTGTCGACAGAGCAGTACCCTGTCTCCAAAAGAAAAATGTCAGTTATCTATACTTTTTTTATGCCACCATACTTGTTTCCCCTGTTCATCTTATTTTGAACAATTAGAAAACTCTGGCAAGTACTTTTTGTTTTATTTTATTTTTTATTTTTTTGAGACAGTCTCTCACTCCGTCACCCAGTCTGGAATATAGTGGCGCCATCTCAGCTCACTGCAACCTCTACCTCCCAAGTTCAAGCACTTCTCATGCCTCAGCCTCCTGAGTAGCTAGAATTACAGGCGCCCACCACCAGGCCTGGCTAATTTTTATATTTTTATTAGAGATGGGGTTTCACCATGTTGGCCAGGCTGGTCTCAAACTCCTGGCCTTAAGTAATCCGCCTGCCTCAGCCTCCCAAATTGCTAGGATTACAGGCATGAACCACCGTGCCCGGCCTCTGGCAATAAGATAAAATATTTTATTGACTTTCAGGAGATTCCAGGTATCCATTACTTGGCCAGCCACTGCAGTACAATCCTCCTGCTGTTCTGCACGGACACATTCCAAACCAACAGGTAGGAAAGACAACTAACCTCCTAGGCTTTGTTGCAGAACATCATAGCTCCCTCAGAGTGTAAGGGGCAACCCTGAGCCCACCTGTTGGCACTGCCCAAGAAGAGCTCTGTGCCTCAGCCAGTTGGTTTACACAGATTATCACTGGCTCCATCAGGAGCAGAGCAAAGGAGAAGATGGTGTGCTGCTTGGCAGAGCAGTAATTCTCTAGTGCCACCCAAAGACAAGGCAGTGGCTAGGGATTGGGGCACTCTTGCTAATGAAGGACCGTCAGCAAGTGATTGGTCATAATGAAGGACAGGAATGCCACTGCCACAGGCAGAATCCAGAGGCCTGGGACTGATTTTCTTCTGCCAGAGTGCAAAACCCAAACTAAAGGTGTTTTGGTGTTAATTTGTTAAACATCCAAAGTGTGTTTTTCAGCATTATTAACGTTGTTTCTCAACTATTTGTGGGTTTTCAGGGTCAGCCTGGCAGCAGGCATGGAAACCGAGGAAGGAGACAAGCTAAAAAAGCTGCATCCACAGACCTTGGAGCAGGAGAAACAGGTATGTCTCCGAGGGGCAACTAGATGTGGGTCTGCAAACTGGTGACAGTCTTTAAAAATACACCACAGCACAGAAACGGGTTTTCCTCTTCCTAGAATCCTGCAAAAAGTCATAATTTTTGCCATCTCTGATTTAGGGTTCTTGGATATGTTCCTATGACCCTGTGTCATTTGAGATGTGAGAGTATATATGGTAAGATGCAGGTAGGTTTAGGAGGGACAGAGGGGCCACAGGGAAATGTGTGAGAGGAACAAGTAGAGTGAAACTCTTAGCCTCTTAGTTCTTTGAGAAAGGGTTTGTCCTTACATCCATGTGGGAGAGAGTCTGAGTGAACAAATACGTTGCCTGTCTGTGGTAAAGTACCTTCAAGTTTATATTTTAACTTTCTACTCAGCAGCCTTGTGGTGTGGTTAGGGCAAGTGCTTTTATTTTATTTTACAATGGAAATGTGAAGTTCAGAAAAATGTTTGAGATCACCTAATTTAGAGAAGCCACTGTACAATGCTTCTTTTTATTTGTGCAACTACCAGTAAAGACTATGACATCAGTAGCTTAATTTTATTTTTTTTATTTATTTATTTATTTTTGAGATGGAGTTTCATTCTTGTTGCCCATGCTGGAGTGCAGTGGTGTAGTCTCAGCTCACTGCAACCTCCACCTCCCAGGTTCAAGCAGTTCTCCTGCCTCAGCCTCCCAAGTAGCTGGGATTACAGTCGCCCACCAGCACGCCCAGCTAATTTTTTGTGTTTTTAGTAGAGACGGGGTTTCACCATGTTGGTCAGGCTGGTCTCGAACTCCAGACCTCAGGTGATCCACCCACCTTGGCCTCCCAAAGTACTAGGATTACAGGTGCGCCCGGCTCAGTAGCTTTAACACTATTAGCCCTCTATTCCTTGCCTATGGGGTAAGTAGGAATGATTTAAAAGATGGATGTCCCTGGCCGGATGCAGTGCCTCATGCCTGTAATCCTCTCACTTTGGGAGGCTGAGGCAGGTGGATTGCCTGAACTCAGGAGTTCGAGACCAGCCTGGCCAATATGGTGAAACTCCATCCGTCTCTACTGAAAACACAAAAAATTAGCTGGGCATGGTGGCGGGCGCTTGTAATCCCAGCTACTTGGGAAGCTGAGGCAGGAGAATCGCTTGAACCTGGGAGGTGGAGGTTGCAGTGAGCCGAGATCACACCGCTGCACTCCAGCCTGGGAGACAGAGTCAGACTCCATCTCCAAAAAAAAAAAAAAAGATGGCCCTAACAGTTTTAATTTTGTGTATTCGAATGGTCATTTCCCATGTCATATTTGGGTCTGCAGTGCTTTTTTACCCAACTTTTTTGGTAACAGGAATGTATTGATTCTGTACCTTTTCTATTCTAGTTGTTGGGAAGGTCTTGGAAATTACTGAACTACCAGATGGAATAACTCGCATGGAAGCTGAAAAGCTTTTTGGGGAACTCTTTAAAATTGGCGCCAAGATCCGGTGGCTCCGGGACCCCCAGTCCCAACCACGTCGTCACCCCCTCTGCTGTGGCAGTGGGGACAACACTGCCAACCCTGAACGCTCTAAACCCAGTGACTTGGCCTCCACCTACACCGTCTTAGCCACATTCCCCTCCATTTCAGCTGCACAGAATGCACTGAAGAAACAAATTAACTCAGTTAACAAGTTTAAGCTGAGAACAAGCAAGAAGCACTATGACTTTCACATTTTGGAAAGGGCAAGTTCTCAGTAACAGCCACCTTTGGACCCTTCGCCTTTATGGTTCCCCTGCCCTCTCCCATCTTTGATTGGCTTGGTATTTGGAGCTTCTGTTAACATTATAGAGACTCCTAGGATGTGTGTTCATGGCGTTATAGCTTTTGAAGAAAGGCCAGTGATCCAGCAAAGGGGGAAAAAATATGCATTTCACCCCACATGACTAGGAATCCACATCAGAATGATACAGAGTTAGCAGGTTTTTCTAAGGAAATGCCATTCAAATGCCTCCTAACTTTTATAGTTATTTTGTTTTATATTTCTAAATTCTTGTATCAGATCCAAAGCTCTATTGTACAGCAAATTATTCTTCAAAATGATTATAACCAGTTGCACCCTGTATTTCTTTTCGCAGCCAGCACAATGTGACCCAACTTAAAATTTGGGGAAAAAAGAATGCAGGAGTGAAATAACCAAGTCAAAACCATGTACTATCTCCTTGGGGGTTAGGGATGCTAAGAAGAGCCCACAAATAGAGGATTACTCTTCCCCTGAATCTCTAAACTCAGAAACAATTGCCAAAAAATACATAACTCTTCCTTGTAGGGCCCTTTCCTTATTCATTTAGGTAGTGTGAACATTAAGTATAAAATAAATTATGTTCTTAATGCCTCTTAAACCACTTACATTCAAAGGGGAACAGAAATCATTCTAAGCAGGAAAATACTTCCACTTTTTTTTTTTCAAGTATCTCTCTAATAACTAAATGCCACTTATTTGCATTCTCCTTGTGGATTTTTTGTCACCTAAGGAAATGCATTTGATGAGTGCTGGAAACTTCTTAAGTGCTTTACAGTTTGTTTTCATTGTTTGCAGCGGATCACTGGACATCAAAGATTCATTGCACTTATGAACAAGGAACCTTCTTTTCAATTTCTGTGTAATTTGCAAGGCTGTACAATGTGTGCTGATGCAAGCCTTTTTCAGTTCAAGAGAATAAATGTTTACAAATATAGGCTCACTTTGTCTTTTTTTTAATTAAAAACACCTTTTAAATGAGTCAGTTTTGAAGACAATAACCTTTTTGGAAGATTTAAGTCAATTTCAGACTTACAGAAGATGAAAAACAGTAAACCACCTCATTTTACAAATGTCCTAAACATCCCTTTCTCTGTGGCAGTGATTCCTGGTGGACATGATTCGTGTTACTGTGTTGTCTATCATAAAGTTATTACCAACTGTAGAAATTTGGAGTATGAACATACTTATTGTCAGGCAACTAAAAATAGAAGGTTATGTTTGGTGAGATAAATTTGTTTTTAGCTTATGTATTGCACACCCAATTGTCCACTTAGGCTCAAATGCTTTATAGACATCTTTTCCCTTTGGTTAGCCAAGCAAAGTCACCCCGTTGGGAAATCTAAAAGGTAGGGGTCTGCCAGCTGCAGCTTTCCTGGAGTCTGGTTATCTTCCAGCCCAGACTAGGGCTTCTACTATGAAATTGAAGAGCACTAGGTGTTACCAGACTCTGGTGCAGATGTGCACTCACTTTAGCGCATTTGCAAGGTCCCACTGGTCCCAGAGAATGCCATGCCTCCCCACCAACTAGCACATCCCAATTGTGAATATTGTACTCCTGGGATCAAAAGTTGAAGCTGTCTTAGAACCATTTTAGATTAAGGAGCCATAGCCAGGGAAAAGAGTAAGAGTGTGAGGTCTGTGAAAATCTCTTGCTTCCAAGGCTTGTTGAATTTTAATTATTTTTGACATGCAGAGAGTCAAAGATGGAGAGGACACGTAAGTAAGGCTAGCATTTCAGCAACAATTCTTCAATCATACATGGGGACGGAGACCAAAAAAGTCACAACCTCCCATCCTGGCCAACATGGTGAAACACTGTCTCTACTAAAATACAAAAAAATTAGCTGGACGTGGTGGTGTGCACCTGTAATCGCAGCTACTTGGGAGGCTGAGGCGGGGGATTTGCTTGAACCCAGGAGGCAGAGGTTGCAGTGAGCCAAGATCGTGCCACTGCACTCCAGCCTGGTGACAGAGCAAGACTCCGTCTCAAAAAAAAAAAAAAAAAAAAAGTCACAACCTCATGGTTTCTGACAATTAATTTTTTTTTTTTCTTTTGAGACCAGAGTCACTGTATCACCCAGGCTAGAGTGCAGTGGCACAATCTCAGTTCACTGCAACCTCAGACTCCTGGGCTCAAGCAATTCTTCCTCAGCCTCTCGAGTAGCTGGGATTACAGGCACCTGCCACCATGCCCCACTAATTTTTGTATTTTTAGCAGAAACAGGGTTTCGCCATATTGGCCAGGCTGATCTCGAACTCCTGACCTGAGGTGATCCACCCGCCTCGGCCTCCCAAAGTGCTGGAATTACAGGCATGAGCCACTACACCTGGCCTGCAATTAATTTCTCTTGAATATTCCCTTTAGACCAGGCACGGTGGCTCATGCCTATAATCCCAGCACTGGGAGGCCGAGGCGGACGGATCATTTGAGGTCAGGAGTTCGAGACCAGCCTTGCCAACATGGCAAAACCCCATCTCTACTAAAAACACAAAAAGCCGGGTGTGGTGGTGGGGTGCCTATATAATCCCAGCTACTTGGGAGGCTGAGGCAGAAGAATCACTTGAACCTGGGGGGCAGAGGTTGCAGTGAGCCGAGGTTGCGCCACTTCACTCTAGCCTGGGCGGAAGAGCGAAACTCCGTCTCAAAAAAAAAAAAAAAAAAAAATTATCTTTAACTCCTGCAGTAGGAATTCTGGTAAACCAGTTTTTGCTTTAAACTCTTAGTTTACCTTGTAGGAATTGAATACTGTGCAAAGTAAATAGGTAAGACACTAGAGCTAAAAAAAGATCAGAGGCTATTGTAGAGTTAACTCCTAGCCACCACCACCACATTCCCTGACAATCACATGGAAATAACAATGAAATTGGCCAATCCCACCACCATTACAAAAATATGCACACGTTCCCTAATCTACATTCCCCCTTTTTTTTTTAATCTAAAGTCTGATTTCCCCTGTATAAAAATGGTGGGAGGTAGAGCACACACAGGAGGCATTTAAGATGTGATTTGGTCTAGACTGGTAATCTCAAAGACAGCTTTTGATGTCCCATAGCCCTGGCAATAATCCTTATCATGGGTTTTTCCAGACCCCTGACCATTTTTAGGGGTAGATATTGCTTTTTTTTTTTTTTTTTTTTTTTTTGAGATGGAGTCTTGCTCTGTCGCCCAGGCTGGAGTGCAGTGGCGCGATCTCTGCTCCCCGCAAGCTCCACCTCCCAGGTTCACGCCATTCTCCTGCCTCAGCCTCCCGAGTAGCTGGGATTACAGGCGCCCGCCACCATGCCCGGCTAATTTTTTGTATTTTTAGTAGAGATGGGGTTTCATCGTGCTAGCCAGAATGGTCTCGATCTCCTGACCTTGTGATCCGCCCGCCTCGGCCTCCCAAAGTGCTAGGATTACAGGTGTGAGCCACCGCGCCCAGCCAGATACTACTTTTACCAATAAAGTGTTATTCTTTCTTGTGCCAATATTAGCAGCTCCAGCAGTCCTTTCTTTGGGAATGATAGAGGTCAGTCCATAACATTCTGTCTGTTTATGCTACTTAATATTAGAAAACTGAGAATGACTTATGGTTTGAAGCTCTTGGTTTGCAAAGAACGTGGATATATTGGGTACGTGTTTGTGATCTAGAGTACAAGGTGTGTTTGCCATGGTGCCACAGGTAATTAAAAATTATTAGGTTGGCATCAGAGCTGGCAACAAAATAGGGATGTGAGCCTTTCCCAAGCTAGGAAAATGTTTTCCTGATCCCACTAGGTAGGGCCTTATGGCCTATGAATAGTGTGGCAACACAGGCCTCTGAGTAGAACCCACAGTTCCGGATTAGCTTGGGAAGAGTAAAGTCAGCATATCTGCAGCTACCTCAGGAAACAGCTGAGTTGGATTCTCTACCTGTTACCAACAACAGAAAACATGCAAACTTAAGACTTAAGCAGAGGCAAGACCCCCTAATCCCAGACCACTGCCTGCCCAACAGATAATATGTTATCTATAGTCTCCAAAGGCTAAGGGCATGAGTTCCGTCTTCTAGGGCCCAGTGAAATGCTAGCACAAAGGCATTATATACATGCTGGTGGGATTCAAAGCTGGCCCCTGGTTGCTTGGGATTCTAGAAGACCTTTAACAGCTGGTGCTAAAAGAACCTCGAGTCTCTTGCACACACATTCAGCCCATGACCTTCACCAGCTTGAAAAACAGATACAGCTGCCCTTGAATCCACCCCCACATCCACATATGCTCAGGCTACACAGTGCATATTTGTTCATTATTTTTCCCCTCAATGTCTCTACTTGTATTCATTTTGGTTTGATTTCACCCACATAAGAATACTGGAGGGCTGTAAAGAAAAGGCAGTGGGAACTTCTGAATCAGAAAGAAAAATGATAAAAGTTTGTTCTTTGGGGGTTGAGGAAGAGGAAGCATTGAAATAGATACATTAAATAGTTTTTTAATTAATTATTTATTTTTTGAGACAGAGTCTTGCTCTGTTGCCCAAGCTAGAATGCAATGGTGCAATCTCGGCTCACTGCAACTTCTGCCTCCCAGGTTCAAGCGATTCTCTTGCCTCAGCCTCCCGATTAACAGAGACTACAAGCACACGCCACCACACCCGGCTAATTTTTTGTATTTTTAGTAGAGATGGGGTTTTACCACGTTGGCCAGGCTGGTCTCAAACTCCTAACTTCAGGTGATCTGCCAGACTGGCTCATTTCTGCAAGTAATAAACTCTAATAATATCCTGTACTTCCTCTTCAAAGCATTTAGCACAATGGTAATTACATGAGTAATTGGCCAATTAGTTGCTTACTGTTTTTCTATCCATCAGAATGTAATCTTTAGGACAGGGAAAATGTCTATTGCTTCTGTTTACTAATATATCCCTGGCACCACGAGTGCCTTTCCCAGTAAACATTTGTCCAGTGATTAAATGAACAAATGATTTGGCAGAGTCAAATGCTTTGAATGTTTTTTCTTTTTCTTTTTCTTTCTTTTTTTTTTTTTTTTTTGAGAGTTTTGCTCTGTCACCCAAGCTGGGAGTGCAGTGGCATGATCATAGCTCACTGCAGCCTCAACCACCAGTGCTCAAGCAATCCTCCCATCTCAGCCTTCCAAGCAGCTGGGATTACAGGTGTGAGCCACTGCACTGGCTAATTTCTTAAATTTTTTTGTTTTTCTTGTTTGTTTTGTTTTGTTTTTGAGACAGAGTCTCGCTCTGTCACCCAGGCTAGAGTGCAGTGGCACAATCTCGGCTCACTGCAACCTCTGCCTCGCAGATTCAAGCAATTCGCTTGCCTCAGCCTTCCGAGTAGCTGGGACTAAAGGCGAGTGCCACCACAGCGGGCTAATTTTTTGTATTTTTTAGTGGAGATGGGGTTTCACTGCGTTAGCCAGGCTGGTCTCAATCTCCTGACCTCGTGATCCGCCCGCCTCGGCCTCCCAAAGTGCCTGGATTACAGGCATGAGCTGCTGTGCCCGGCCAATTTTTAAAAATTTTTTGTAGAGACAGGGTCTCACTGTGTTGCCCAGGCTGGTCTCAAACTCCTGAACTCAAGTGATCACCTCAGCCTCCCAAAATTCTGAGATTATAGGCTTGAGCCACTGTGCGCAGCTGCTTTAAATCTTGAAAGGCATATATATGTATATGTATATACATACATTTTAACTGCTTTACATATGTTATTAGTTATTTCTGACAGCCTGCCAAAATCTTGCATATATATATACATATATACATTATATATACACATACATACATATGTATATATGTGTATATATAATGTATATATGTGTGTATATATGTATATATACACGTATCTATATATACACATATATATTATACATATGTATATATATGTGTATATATGCAAGATTTTGGCAGGCTGTCAGAAATAACTAACATATGGAAAGCAGTTAAATACTATGTGCCAAGTACTTGCTAAGCACTTACAAGGGTCTCTATGTGATTGATCATCACAATAGCCCTAAAGGATAAATTATATTATTACCCTAGTTTACTAATAAGGCAACTGAAATGTCAGAGAGGTGAGGAAATTTGCCTAACGTCTCAGCTAATAAGTGATGGTGGTATTCATAAACCAGGCAGGCTGACTCCAGAGGTCATGGGCTAAACTATTTATATTACTGCTTCAAGCCTTGCTAACGCAGTAGTTGCCATTTTTGATTTGGCTTATTCACCTGGATCTCTATGAGAAGCCAGAGAGGAGTACCATCCTATCTTACATGTGAAAATTTGATTGTTGTGAGTGAAGCTTGGAACTTATTTATTTATTTATTTATTTAGAGACAGAGTCTTGCTCTTGTCGCCCAGGCTGGAGTGCAATGGCACGATCTCAGATCACTGCAACCTCCGCCTCCTGGGTTCAAGTGATTCTCCTGCCTCAGCCTCCCGCGTAGCTGGGATTACAGGCGCCTGCCACCATGCCTGGCTAATTTTTGTATTTTTAGTAGAGACAGGGTTTCTCCATGTTGGCCAGGCTGGTCTCAAACTCCTGACCTTGTGATCCGCCCACCTCGGCCTCCCAGAGTACTGGGATTACAGGCGTGACCCACTGCGTCCGGCCCTGGAACCTATTTAAATGCTTCTTCTCTTCTTTTTTTATTTTATGCACACCCATGAACTTTATGTGGTAATTAAACTATTCTCCTACTGGTCTACAGGTGAGTGATGATGATGCTCTGCATAATCTATCATATTAAGCTTTTTTTTTTTTTTTTTTTTTTTGAGAGAGTTTCACTCTGTCACCCAGGCTGGAGTGCAGTGGTGCGATTTCAGCTCACTGCAACCTCCACCTCCTGGGTTCCAGTGATTCTCCTGCTACAGCCTCCTAAGTAGCTGGGATTACAGGTGCCTGCCACCATGTCTAGCTAATTTTTTGTATTTTTAGTAGAGATGGGGTTTCACCATGTTGGCCAGGCTGGTCTCAAACTGCTGACCTCAGATGATCCACCCACCTTGGCCTCCCAAAGTGCCAGGATTACAGGTGTGAGCCACCGCCCCCGGCCATATTTAGCATTTTTTATACTTCTCACTTTCACTCAAGAAAAAACAAGAACAGACAATAATATTTTTCCTTTACATGGTTTTTATACAACCAGCTTTGCAACATGTAAGTTATAAAGCCTTCTCTGGTGGTAAGCAGGTACAGGCTTCTGTGGGACAGAAAATGTTTTTTTTTTAAAGCATGATGTGAGACTTTATATTTCAAGGTGATGTTACCAATCCAGTTTCAGTAAGAAATGCCCTTTGATTTCTTTTGAATGACTACAGTTAAGAATTCAGTTTGTGGTAGGTTTTTCTCTGTGCAAATTAAAATAGAACCTTAGTAGTGGGAAACCTTTGGCCTCAATGACACTAGTAACTCATTCATTTGGCAAAAAATACAAGACACTGAAAATAGAAAAAAGACTGAGGCAGGTCGCGGTGGCTCACGCCTGTAATCCCAGCACCTTGGGAGGCCAAGGCAGGTGGATCAACTGAGGTCAGGAGTTTGAGACCAGCCTGGCCAACATGGTGAAACCTTGTCTCTACTAAAAAAAAAAAAAATACAAAAACGTCCTTGTCATCGTGGTGCACGCCTGTAATCCCAGCTACTCGGGAGGCTGAGGCAGGAGAATGGCTTGAACCTGGGAGGCAGAGGTTGCAGTGAACCGAGATCGCACCATTGTACTCCAGCCTGGGCAACAAGAGTGAAACTCCATCTCAAATAAATAAATAAATAAAAGAAGACTGAGTAAAGCTATTGTTTCTTTTTTTTTCTTTTTCTTTTTTTTCTTTTTTTTGTTTTTTTTGAGATGGAGTCTTACTCTTGTCACCCAGGCTGGAGTGCAATGGTGTGATCTGGGCTCACTGCAAACTCTGCTTCCTGGGTTCAAGTGGTTCTCCTGCCTCAGCCTCCGGAGTAGCTAGGATCACAGGCACCCGCCACCACACCTGGCAAATTTTTTGTATTTTTAGTAGAGACAGGGTTTCACCATGTTGGCCAGGCTGGTCTCGAACTGACCTCAGGTGATCCACATGCCTTGGCCTCCCAAAGTGCTGGAATTACAGGCATGAGCCACCGCGCCCAGCCAAAGCTATTGTTTCCAAACTCTCTTCCTGGGGAAGAGAGAAGATATAAACCCAGAACTTTAAGTAACTATATAAAATAAAATGTTCACAGGATGTAAATGACCGTGAGAAACTGCGCTCTTCCCCAAGATGTGATGGAAGCCAGTACCGAACAGGTATGTGACACACTGGCCAATGCTGTGAGTACACTGATGCCTGTCCGATGCCAGCTTCACATGTACAGCAGCGACCGCAAACTCAAAATACTCGCTATAGTCTGAGTGTAAGTAAATGAGTGAAGCTTAGTAGTGGGAGGGGCTGTGGCAAAGTAGAATGCACATGACCTTTCTACAACCTTTTGCAGGCCCAGTAAGAACATCAGGAGACCAGACACAGTTCATACATCTCACACTGCCAAGACATGAGGAGAGTTAGAAGGGCCCTGTGTGAGGTAAACTGCTGCAGGGCCTCCACGGAGCAAACCAGAAACAGCACACAGTGATTGGTCACAGAGGAAAACAGGGAGATTTCAAAGGTGGAAGGCCAGGGGCTCTATGGCAGGCCACATGTGATGGTTCCCCATCTTGCCCTGGGACCACCATGAACAACCTCTCTGGCTTGGAAGACAAAAAGCAGGACGTTGATAATGCACATTGGGGTCAAGCTGATGTGGTGAGGGTTCTTCCAATGGTCACAGAGACACCAACTGAAACCTGACCTTCCTCTTCAGCAGCTCTAGACCTGGTAACCAGCCTAAGACCCAAGACCCCTCAGAGAAGAGCTCATTGCAATGAAACCACCCATTGTGTATCAAAGAAGCCCACAAAACCTTGGGACTTAGCTCACGGGAAGTCTTTTATCTCTAGAATTAAGGGTTTGCACTGGGAAGGAAAATAACAGTACAAACCATGCCATATTTTTACTGCTGCACAGCAGTGAACAAACTTCTGTGGTAAGGGCCAGAGTGTAAAAAGTTGCTGTAGTTTGTGATTCAGGTCTGTTTGAAAATTGGCGTTGATGCCACTTCCCTCAACAGGCCACCACTCACCTCTCCTTTCCCTCTACAATAACCAGTACATGGCTCTTTCATTTTATCCAAGCCAAAGAATTATGGTCACCTATTCATGTATCAATCTCTCTCACTGACTAGACTACAGGCTTTTTGAGGACAAAAATAGTATTATTGTCAATGAATTAACCAATAGTTCAATCTCAGCACCTAATCTATAGCCTGTCCCGAAACAGGCATTCAAAGTTTTAATGAGTGAAGGGAGAGGCCGGTCACGGTGGCTCACACCTGTAATCCCAGCACTTTGGGAGGGGATTACAGGAGGATCACTTGAGATCAGGAGTTCGAGACCAGCCTGGCCAACATAGTGAAACCCAATCTCTACTAAAAATACAAAATTAGACAGGCATGGTAGCACACACCTGTAATTCCAGCTACTTGGGAGGCTGAGGCAGGAGAATTGCTTGAACCTGGGAGGCAGAGCTTGCCGTGAGCCAAGATTGTGCCACGGTACTCCAGCCTGGGCAACAGAGCGAGACGCCGTCTGGAAAACAAAATAATAATAAGTGAAGGGAGACAATTCCATGCAAGAGTGAACCACGCAAGAGGCAGCATGGTGTGAACAAAAACAGAGTTGGCAAAGAGTATGCCCTGGTAGGTGAATAATAGTATTGTTGGTTTAGAGGACCCAAGTGGGCAAAGAGAAGAAATGAATGTTGGAAAAGCAGGTTGGAGCCAGACTGCAGAGGATTTTGAATGGCTACAAACTTTGTTTTTGGAGGCACTACAGATGCACTGAAGTTTTTTTTTGTTTTGTTTTGTTTTTTTTGAGACACAGTCTCACTCTGTCGCCTAGGCTGGAGTGCAGTGGCATAATCTTGGCTCACTGCAACCTCCGCCTCCTGGGTTCAAGCGGTTCTCCTACCTCAGCCTCCTGAGTAGCTGTGATTACAGGTGCACACAACCATGCCCGGCTAATTTTTGTATTTTTAGTAGAGACGGGGTTTCGCCATGTTGGTTAGGCTGGTCTCGAACTCCTGATCTCGTGATCCACCGCCCCCCCCTCCCTGACCTCCCAAAGTGCTGGGATTACAGGCATGAGCCACCATGCCCGGCCGGCACTGAAGATTTTTAAGCAGAAACATGCTAAAAATCAGGGAAGATGGATATGACATAATTGTGTGAGATAGACTGGAGAGAAGACAGAGTAGTTACGAAAGCTGTATGAATCTTTCAGGCATCAGGTGATTAGGTATGTCTCTCAGCTGGGTTCACAGAAACAGACTGAGAAGATCTGCTTGCAGGAGGTTGATAGGGAGTGAGCTACATGGGAAATAACATTGGTGAGATGCACCCAAAGAGAGACGGAGATGGGAAGCCCCTCAGAAGACAAAATGAGGCAAGGGGCCCAGGCCTTCGTGTCCTCAGTGAAGCACCACTCCTGGAAAGGACACACTTTGGATATTCTCAACTGCTGGGGAGAGAGAGTGCCAGGGTCCTGAAGATGGGGCACTATGGTATCCATTACAGTAGAAATTAAAAGGATTTAAGATTAACACAAAACAATTGGAAGGCTGCTGTGACTGGTTTCATACAAGTAAAGGGAAGACTCTGGCTTCACTCTATGTGACAGAAGACACAAGGGTGTGTTGATTTGAGAAGGGATAGGGATATGTTCTTTTTTTTTTTTTTTTTTTTTTTGAGACAGAGTCTCTGTAGCCCAAGCTGAAGTGCAGTGGCACGATCTTGGCTCACTGCAACCTCTGCCTCCCTGGCTCAAGAGATTCTTGTGCTTCAGCCTCCCGAGTAGCTGGGACTACAGGCGCCTGCCACCATGCCTGACTAATTTTTTGTATTTTAGTAGGCATGAGGTTTCACCATGTTGCCCAGGATGGTCTTGAATTCCTGAGCTCAGGCAATCTGTTCCCCTTGGCCTCCCAGAGTGCTGAGATTATAGGCGTGAGCCACCATGCCCGGCCGAGAGGGGTTATGTTCTAATTGAATTTTATAATATCAGATTTCAGGACTCAAGAATCTTTTCCATAATCTCTGACTGCTTTCCCTCCCAGAAAGCATAACGTTTTGTTATTTTATTTTATTTTATTTTTTGAGACAGAGTCTCACTCTGTTGCCCAGGCTGGAGTGCAGTGGCGGGATCTCAGCTCACTATAGCCTCCTCCTCCTGAGTTCAAGCGATTCTCTTCCCTCAGTCTCCCGAGTAGCTGGGATTACAGACATGTGCCACCATGCCTGGCTAATTTTTGTAATTTTTAGTAGAGATGGGGTTTCACAATGTTGGCCAGGCTGTTCTCGAACTCCTGACCTCAAGTGATCTGCCAGCCTCGGCCTCCCAAAGCACTGGGATTACAGTTGTGAGCCACCGTGTCTGGCCACGTTTTATTTATATTTATTTATTTGTTTATTTATTATTTATTTTGAGACGGAGTTTCGCTCTTGTCACCCAGGCTGGAGTGCAATAATGCGATCTCAGCTCACTGCAACCTCCTCCTCCCGGGTTCAAGTGATTCTCCTGCCTCAGCCTCCTGAGTAGTTGGAACTGTAGGCGCCCATCAACATGCCTAGCTAATTTTTGTATTTTTAGTAGAGACAGGGTTTTGCCATGTTGGCCAGGCTGGTCTTGAACTCCTACCTCAGGTGATCCACCTGCCTCGGCCTCCCAAAGTGCTGGGATTACAGGCATAAGCCACCACGCCCAGCCAGCATTTTAAAACTCCATATTGCTGACCTGTTTCCTGCCCACTCTGAGCCCTCCAGGCCATTGCCTCCCCTGTACCATTTTATTTGTTTGTTTTTTTCTCCTTTCTGCATTTCTTTCCCTCCCCAACTTATTTATTTATTTATTTATTTATTTATATATTTATTTATTTATTTTTGAGACCAAGTCTCACTCTGTTGCCTAGGCTGGAGTGCGGGGTGTGATCTCAGCTCACTGTAACCTCCGCCTCCTGGACTCAAGTGATTCTCATGCTTCAGCCTCCCGAGTAGCTGGGACTATAGGCATGAGCCACCACGCCTGGCTAATTTCTATATTTTTTGTAGAAACGGGGTTTCATCATGTTTGCCAGGCTGGCCTTCAACTCCTGACCTCAGGTGATCCACCTGTCTCAGCCTCCCAAAGTGAGCCACGGCACCCATCCCCCAACCAATTTAGATTCCATGTTCCATCACATTGTTTGTTCCATTGCTAATCTCCTAAACTTCTTTTTCATTTGTTCTTTCTCCCACTGCCTAGCACCTAAAACCCTGGATAAATCCAAGTCTCCACTTTCTCCACGCCTGCCCTCAGGGATTAAGTGACCGCTGAAGAAAATTACACAATTGGGCAAATTCAAGACCACCAATTTCACAGTCCCTTCTGCACTGTCTGGCACACTGTGTTTCCCTAGTCCACTTGCCCTCCAACACTCAACACTACTTCAAACCTTGTTTCCTTGTACTCAAGGCGTCAATTTCCTTACTTCCCCCCTTACTCTCAGCAAATAACCTCTCCTTCAAGGAAAAAAAAGCTAAAGCTTTCACGTAAAATCTTCCTCAAATTATTGTTTTGAAATGTATAAACATATTTATGTCTGTTTTTTAAAATAAACTTATTTATATCTGAAGTTATTTTTTCAGCCAGGTGTGGTGACTCACGCCAGTAATCCCAGCACTTTGGGAGGCTGAAGTGGGTGGAATGCTTGAGCTCAAGAGTTTGAGACCAGCCTGGGCAACATGGTGAGACCCTGTCTCTACTAAAAATACAAAACAAAACAAAACAACAACAACAACAACAAAAATACATAAGTTATTTTTTCTTTCCTCTGTCTGTTAAAATGGGAAGGGTATCTCTTCTATCTGCCTGTATTCTAGATCCCACCCCAGATTGTTTAGAATGGTGGTAATTACAAGAAGCAAGATCCAACTTCCAGTAGCCTAACTAGTGAGGACAGTTACTATCTCACAAAACAAGACATATGGAGGCTGAGTAGTCCCAGGGTTGGTTCAGGAGCTCTGTGAGGTCATCATAGACACAAGTGCTTTCTAGATTCCATTCTGCCATTCTTAGAGCATAAGCAATGTCTTTCCTCATGGCCACAAGATGGCTGCAGCAGTACCTGGCATCATTTGCATATAACCACATCCAGCAAAGGAAGATTGTGCCTTCTTTTTTTCCTTTTTCTTTGAGACGGGGTCTCACTCTGTCACTCAGGCTGGAGTGCCATGGTGTGAGCATGGCTCATTGCAACTTCAACCTCCTGGGCTCAAGCAATCCTTCCACCTCAGCCTCCTGAGGACTACAGGCACACACCACCACACCCGGCTAATTTTTTCTTTTTTTATTTTTGTTTTTGTTTTTTGTTTTTTGTAGAGGCACTCTTACTATGTTGCCCAGGCTGGTCTAGAACTCTTGGCCTCAAGCAATCCTTTCATCTCAGCCTCCCAACATGTTGGGATTATAGGCATGAGCCACTGCACCCAATCTGTGCTTTCTTCTATGTGTCTTTTATTAAGAAAGCTTTTCCTAGAAGTAGCCCCTCCCACCCCCCTACCCTTCCTACAAGGTCTTACTGGCTTCAAGGGGAGGTTGAAAAGCCTAGTATCTGGCGGGTTGCTTTGTTGTTGTTGTTGTTTGAGACAGGGCCTCACTCTGTAGCCCAGGCTGGAGTGCAGTGACGCAGTCTCTGCTCACTGCAACCTCCGCCTCCCGGGTTCAAGCGATTCTCATGCCTCAGCCTCCCAAGTAGCTGGGATTACAGGTGCATGCCACCATGGCTGGCTAATTTTTGTATTTTTAGTAGAGATGGGGTTTCACCATGTTGGTCAGGCTGGTCTCGAACTCCTGACCTCAAGTGATCTGTCTGCCTCAGTCTCCCAATGTGCTGGGATTACAGGAGTGAGCTACTGCACCCAGCAGTTTTGCTTCTCAGTAGAAAGTGAATTCTGTCAGGAAGGAATAATAGAAGGCATGGTAGAAGAATGACTGCTGGATCGGCCATCAACAGAATGTGCTGTATACCCCATTTTCCCTCCCATCTCCAGAGGGGCCTTCCATTTTCCCATTTGTTCAATCTAAGACCAGTTCCTTTCCACTAGCATTTAATTTTATGCAAATCTCTCCCATCTTTAAAAAGGCTGTCTTTTCAAATCCAAATTCCTGTCCAGCTAATGTTCCTTTCTTCCTTCTCACCTTCACACTCACTGACTCTTTACCTCCCCTTACTTTTCAACCTTTTGCCATCTGGCTTCTGTACACAAGAACCATGAGAATTGCTCTTGCTAAGCTTAAAATGACCTCTGTGTTACTAAAAACAACGGACATTTTTTAGTCTCTCATCTTAATTGACCCAACAGCAGCATTCCACACCACTGCTTCTCCTTTCTTAAAATTCTCTCTACCCTTGGCTTCTTTGATATCACACACTCTCCCATTTTCTTCCACCACCCCACACTCTGCCTTTCCTGCTGAGTCTCTTTTACTGGTTTATACTTTTTAATACAACCCTATAAACGTTGGAGGCCCTAAGACCTCAATCATGCTCGTGTCTCACCTCACTTTGCACCATCTCCCTAAGTGATGGTATCGTTATCTTCCAGTGCCTCATTGATCCCCTGTATGTAGATAAATCTCACTTTCCTATCTCTAGTTAAGAACTGTTATCTGAGCTCCAAGACTAATAGCTATCTGCCTACTTAACACCGCATGTGAATATCTCTCTAGTACTCCAAACACATGTTTAATATTGAACTCACACCTTCATGAACAACCTCCCCACCATCCTTCACTTCTTTCAGTGTTGCCTATCTCAGTACCATCTTCTTTACGATTTTGCAAGGCAGATACCCCAAATCTCTCTCTCTCTCTTTTTTTTTAGAGACAGGGTCTTTCTCTGTCGCCCAAGCTGGAGTGCAGTGGTGCAGTCATGGCTCGGTGCAGTCATGGCTCACTGCAGCCTCAAACTCCTGGGTTCAAGCGATCCTCCTGCCTTGGCCTCCCAAAGTGCTTGGATTACAGGCATGAGCTACCACACCTGGCCACAAAATCCCTTCTTGAGTCCTTCTTCCTCAACCTCCACATGTAATCAACTAAATATATTGGGTCTGTCTCCAGAATATCAAAAGCATCCACTTCACTATCTCCCTTATGTTAATACATGAATAAGTACCTCTTACCTGGTCTATTCACATTCAGCCATTCCACTTCAAATCCAATCTATTCAATTGCTATCATACAATTTAAAAATGGAAGTCTTATATGTATCTGTTTGTTTATTTATTTATTTTTTGAGATATAGTCTTGCTCTTTCGCCCAGGTTGGTGGGCAGTGGTGCCATCTTGGCTCACTACAACCTCCACCTCCTAGGTTCAAGCAATTCTCCTGCCTCAGCCTCCTGAGTAGCTGGGATTACAGGCATGTGCAACCACGCTCAGCTAATTTTTGTATTTTTAGTAGAGATGGGGTTTCACCACGTTGGTCAGGCTGGTCTTGAACTGCTGACCTCACGATCTGCCCGCCTCGGCCTCCCAAAGTGCTGGGATTACAGGCATGAGCCATTGTGCCTGGCCAACTCTTCTGTTTAAAATTTTTCAATGGCTCCTGTAATCCTTAGAAAAATGTCTTAAAATTTTTAACATGATTTTCAAGACTCTGTATCACCTGATCCTTGCCTAGCTTTCCAGCCTCACTTGTACCACACTCCTCTTTCTATGTTATAGCCACACTGGGCATTTTTTAGTTCTGCAAGTGCACTGTGTTTGCTTGCTTCAGAGCCTCATGTGGAATAGCCTTCTCCTTCACCTACTTAGAGTTCCCCGACACGTCATTTCCTCATGAAGGCCCTTTCTGACTCCACTAGCCCATGTTCGGTCCCATCCTCATACACTTCTGTAGCACTCTGAATTACCCTTCTGTGACATTTATCATCACTCATAATTACTTATTCAATGTCTGTCTTCCTGACTAGACTGTACAGTCACAAAGACAGGGCCTTTTTCTGACTGCCTCACCTCCTTATCAGTGCCAGGCACAATGCCTAGCTCATAATAGATGAGTGATAAACACTTGACAAATGAATATAAAACTATGAAGGATTCTTATTTAATTCTAAAATTAGAGATAATTAAAGACATAGCTCTATTGGAATAATTTCTAGATTGATCAAATTTCCAGAAGTCCATTAAAGTTGATGTTAAAGGTCAATTCTAATTTTTCTATAGGATTGTTGTCCTATAGAAGCAACTGTCCCTAATCAGCATTATGTCTCAGTTTATTATAACACTATATACGAGAGGCCTGATTGGGAAAAAAAGTACAAAAATCGGAGTGCAAATAATTAGCTATTTTTAGGGAAAATATCTGTAGGAAAGGTGGTATATTCAGATGTATCACTTCCTTTATCTTGCAAAGATTGTCAGATAGATGTACTGCTGGAGGATAAATTTAATTGATGTAGAATTTAACATAATAGTATATGCAACTTTAAATAAACCATGCAAGCCTTTAGCTAATAGTTATTACAGACCATGTGATTTCATGAAAGTATTAAATATGGATCAGTTTTCATTTAATGGCAGCCAATCACAAAGCGCCACATCTTGATTATAGGACATTCTCCCAGAAAATTGTAAAATAAATCACTATCTAGTCTCTTTTGTATTACCATGGCAAGTAGCTGGAAAAGAAATAATCTATTCTCTGCTTTGTGTTACTTTAAAAAGTAGCTGTGGCAATAGCCTAACGCGTTTTGAAGTTTTGAAATGATCTCTATCCAGTGTCTAGGAAATTGCTGAAGGCCTGCGTTCTACCAATTCCTCCGCTTAGGCACATGGACTACAGGTTATTAAAGAAGGTGACTTGCGGTTTTTATCCTGTTTTTCTGCAAGGTTGGGCTACGTTCAGAAGAAATCAAAGCCTCGGAGTTAATCCCTACAAAGCCCATTTAGTTCTATGCGAGGACTATTTCCTCCACACTGAGAGTCTCAACGAGGCCGAGAATAGCATATGCCAGTTGGAGTGACACTTATTTCTCCCTCTCCCCTTTATAGAATGTGTAGTGGCCCTCACTACTGCCCCCTTTAGCTGTGCCTCAGAACCCACAGTTACATGCTCCACAATATGGAGGCGAACAAGCCTAAGAGGACTACAATTCCCATCATGCCTCACTGCAGGCGCCGCCGACGTGTCTTAGCGGTTAGTCATCCTTCTTACCGCCTTCCTCCACTTCCTGGACTGCGCGACCGGAGGCCTAGCGGGCGCGCGCACGCACCATCGACTCGCCAACGAGAGAAGGTCCTGGGGCACGGCCAGCGACGGGTTGCGACTGTGACGTGAGGTGTTCTCGCGCGCGCTAGCGCGCGTCTCCGGGTGCCGCTGACGGGCGTGCGCGCTTGTGCGGAGCCGGAGGTGGGGGCCGAACCAGCCGAGGTTGCGGGGGCCGCAGAGCCGGACGAAGACGGAGGGCGGAGCCGGCTTCGGGACTGCGGAGACTACACACCGAGCGAGCGTCTGGGCCCGAAGGGAGCGATGCTGTGGTTCCAGGGCGCCATTCCGGCCGCCATCGCGACGGCCAAAAGGAGCGGCGCGGTCTTCGTGGTGTTCGTGGCAGGTGAAGGAGGCAGGGGTTCGAGAGGCGGCCGGGACACCCCTCCGGCCTACCTTCATCCTCTTGTATACCTCAGCCGCCGGCCCGCCCTCCCCGAGACGCGGGCTCCTGTCGGCTCGCACAACTGCCACTACTACCCCGCGCCCCAGGGACGGCTGCGACTCCGCCGCCAGATCCCCCAGAGGGGCCATGCAGACCCTCAGCGCCCTGCTCCTTCAGGCCCCGGGCGCCCCCAGCCTTTCCTCAGTGTCTGCGAGGCCCGGGCTGCCGGCCCGTGGCTGTTCAGCGCCTCCCCGGTTCGTTTGAGATACAGCGGGCCTGGCCCCACCGCTGCGTCTCCGGGCAGCCGGGCCGGAGGCACCGTCTGGCCCTGGTCTCCAAAGCGCCCCGAGGCCCGCCGAAATCTCCCCGCTCGGGGCGACGGACGCGGCCAGCAGGCCCCAGCCGCCCAGCCCCGCTCGTCGCCCCGAGCCTCTCCCCTGCGCAGCCAGACCCCCGCGACCCTCTCCCTGACGTCCCTCTCTGTCACCAAGGACCCTCTTTGTGCTGCTTGAACGCCCGTTTCGTTACTGCTGTTTAGATGGAGGTAGGAACGGGCCATTAGGCAAGCAGTTGGGTTGTAATTAGTTGTGGACTGTCGGGAAGAAAGCTGTGTCATCGATAAGCAACAAAGAGAAACCACCTGATGTTCACGGTTACTGGTGTTAGTACGTTCCTGAAACGTAAACTTTTGAGCTGAATAGAGGTTTAATTTTTCTTAATGGCAGTCTTGGTAGGGGATCTAGTGTGAAATAATGTTGTAAGTTTAAAAAAAAATCGATTAGTTTCAAAGAAAATAGACGTTCAGTCCTTGGTTTCTTCCCTTTGTTGTCTTCCTAGGCTAAAATCTACACGACTTTGAGAACGTTTATTAACTCATATATTCTATGTTGCTCTAGGCTATTTTGCTCCATATTCTCCTGTTTTATTACTGAAATCTTGTAGATTTACAGTGAACTCCCTGCCTCTACGGTTCTGCTCATTCTCATTACATGGACCAAATCAATGTTTGTGGCTGTTGTTAATTTGAGGTGTATTTCTTCAACTATTTGTGTTTAATAACGGTTTATTCATAATTAACTCATGTCTTTTAATAGCTCTATAACTTATATGCACTGCAGTGAAGAACGAATTACTGAAATGTGAATGTCATTTAGCATTAAATTTGGAATTTATAATTGTTTTGTTACGCTAAGTTTTTAGCTCAATGCTGTTTATTAGAAGAGCTTGAATAGTTTAGATTCTGTGATGCTGTCTGGGGGTTATGTTATACTTTACATAAATTAATTCTGTAATCCCGTAAGGAAAAAAATGGATTGAAAATGAAAGGAAAAGTAAATGACACTGTGCTTATTGTGTACATTAGTAGGTTTTTGACATTTTAAATTGTTTTTCTCCTAATATCTCAGTTGATCCTTGCAGTAAATAGAACTGGTTTAATTATCCCCATTTTATAGATGAGGCACTTAGGTCAGCAGTCATAAAGTGACTTGCACTAGGGTCACAAAAAGGATTTACATGTCTTAACAGTCAAATTTTTTAGTAGCTTCAAAAAAAACTGGCTTTTTTGTTTCTCAAGGAAAAAACTGAACAATTTGTAAATTGGTGATTTAAATTGGTATAGAAATCAGAAATTTGGATTATGGTAGTCATGTTTTTGAACAAATGTCCAAACATTCCTAGAAGGCACTCTTGAGGTAAATCAGTTAATTTAAAAAAAGAAACGAGAGATTTTTATTAACAAATATTAATATTTGGAAACTCTAGTACAAATTATTGGAATAGTTAAATAAAGTTATAGGTCTTGCCTTTCGGGGCTTTGTGTATATATATATATACTTTCTTCAATTAAGTTTTTACTGATGAGCATGTATTACATGTATTTAGAATATAATGACTCTTGAATGTTTGCAGGAAGACTGTTAGCAATCTCACAAAGGAGTCTCTGTCTGTCCCTTGACCTGTTCCAAAATCCAGCTAGCTTTTTTAGAGCTTTAGCCAGTTAATCCCCAAGACTAAGTAGGATTAGTGTCACTCTAGGAATATGTAGATACTGGACTCATGAAACCAAAACACTTACAGATTGCTTAGAGCTTTCTTCATAACTCTAAAGTCAGAACTCGTGATTTTCTTAGGTCTAAGATCTCAGTAATAATATACCAACTTAATGGAAAATTTGAAAGATGTCTTTATAGCTGGAAGAAGTGATCTCAAGAGTACACTTTGGTTCATAGAACTGTTCAAGTGGGAAACGTTTTAGGCAAGTGGTCTTTAGTTAGTGACATTTTCATGGATGAATTAAAGAATATTGTAGAGTTGATGTTAGGAGACTGGAGAGATTACTACTACTTCAGCTAACAAATTAATATGATTTTCAAAGTATTGTGGCTGTGTAAAGTAAGTGAAACAAAACGATATTCATTTAATACTTGGGAAGGTAGAATAATCTGACGAGACTGAAGTAAAGGTATCTGTTCACTGGCTAATGTTGCTAGGTAGGTAGGCCAAACTTTGTTAATGATAGACGCCATTTTCTGCCTTTTTTGGTGAATGTAGACCACAGAAGCCTTTAGGTTTTGAGCAGTTGAGATTTTTTTTACATCGGAAAGACTGGCTGTATGAGGGTCTGCAACTCTTTGCTTCTGAGTTCGTGTTGCTCTCTTTAAGTGCCTTCGCTTAGGATACTGCTGATACAAAGGATATGCTGTTTTCTCCTAAAATCTTAGGCCCACCTAACTTTATAGTTGATAATTTGATTAAAAATAAGAAAAGAAAGATACCAGAGTTAGCAGTCAGTCATCCCACTCAGTAGTATTAGGAAAGTTGTCATTAAGCATTGAGTAATTCCATTCAGCTTTCCACCACTGCTGTTCAAGCAGCTGCTGCCACCACTAGGCTGAGTCTAGGACAGACACTGCCAGTAGGGTTGAGACATCTGGGACCCTAATCACATGGTACAGTATAGGTGAGGGAGTGATGCACCAGCCTCACAAGAAGCAAGATTTATACTTTCAGCTACTTACGTGATATCACTGTTTAGATCCTCCCAGGATTCTCAAGCCTAAACGTGTAAGTGCTGCCTAAACCTGTGTTTCTCCCAGTGTTCTGCATCTGATTGGCACTACCATACATCTGGTTGGATAAACCATAAATATGAGAGTCATCTTTGACTCTTAACTCTTCAGTCTCTTCTTGAGCTCCGGATTGTTCACAACATTCCAAATCACATAGGCCTTTCCCTACACACGTATTCCTTCTGTGTGGTGAACTCTTCTGGCTGTTGGCATGGCTGAGCTCTCTTATCCTTTAGATTTTAGCTTAACTGTCACCTCAGAGAGGGCTTCTCTGACCATTATAAAGAGTTCTCTTGTTATTTTCTCTCATAGATTTCTTTTTAGTAGCATTTATTACTGTAATTATGTATAGTGTCTATTTGTTTAAAAATTTTGTATACCATTAGATTTTAAGCTCTGTTGAAGGCAGACAATGTCTCATTTGGTTTATATTTAGTATACAGTTCAATGCCTAGAACAAAATAAATGCAATAAAATAGTGAACATATAAAAGAATGAATGGAAAGGATTTCTCATTCTTCACAGCCTTCTCTGAGAAGGGTTCGTAGTAAGAATATTCTCATATACTTATTTTTCTTTGGTAGGTGAGTCATTTATTTGGAATCTTAATCTCTCCTCATCAGATGGTTTCTGAAGATGCATTTAGAGTGATCTCACTTGTAAATAGTAACTTCTCGTTATTTTGCATCTTCAACATCTAGGAGTCTGCTAATGGAGCATTCTTAATGGAGCATTTGGTCTGTGGATGCATTCTAGTCCCGTTTACTTTTTTTTTCTTTTTTTTTTTTTTTGAGATGGAGTCTCACTCTGCCGCCAGGCTGGAGTACAGTGGTGCAATCTCGGCTCACTACAACCTCCACTTCCCTGGTTCAAGCGATTCTCCTGCCTCAGCCTCCTGAGTAGCTGGGACTACAGGTGTGTGTCACCACGCACAGCTAATTTTTGTATTTTTAGTAGAGACGGGGTTTCACCGTGTTGGCCGGGATGATCTAGATCTCTTGACCTCGTGATCCGTCCGCCTAAGCCTCACAAAGTGAGCCACCGTGCCCGACCCCGTTTACTTTTCCATGGTCAAATTTCTCAAACTCCTATTTCTGGTATTCCTGAATCTCATCTCACAAAATATATGCAAATAAACAGCATTAGAGTCAATTATTATAGGCATGCCATCATACTTACTATATTAGGCATTTAGCTATTCCACAGAGTACTTATTGGGTGCCTACTATGTTTTGTAGAGATTTTAGTCTTGTCAGTAAATAAAATGGAACCAATCCTTGCCTTCATGGAACCTTCATTCTAGTTAGGGGAGACAGATACTAGTAAACATAATTAAAAATGCATAGTATATTGGAAGGTGATAAGTAATACAGAAAAACAACAGGAGATAAGGGAGCTTTGGGAATGTCTCAAGAGTGTAATTTTTAAGTGAGTGAGTAGGGGAGTTGTAATATTAAAGTGGGTGATTAAGTATCAGCTTTATTGAGCTGATATTTGAGCAAAGTTTTAAGGGAGTTGAAAGTTAACCATGTAGTTATCTGGGGGAAGAACATTCCAGGCAGAGGAAACAACTAGTACAAAGACCTTATGGCTGAAGTGTCTTTCATATTTGAGGAATAGAAGGAAAAAGAATAGCAAGAAAGGAAAAAGGAATGAGGTCACAGAGGCAGTTGGAGTCCTGATGTATGGGGCCTTCAAGCGCCCTGTAAGGACTTTGGCTTTTACTTTGAGGAAAATGGGGAGCCATTGTGTGATCTAAGCAGAGGGTTGATGTGATCTTTTTTTTTTTTTAGAGAAAGTTGCTGTGTTAAGAATAGACTTAGCAGGAAGACCAATTTGGAGGCTTTTACTAGGCTTCCAGGTGAGATGTGATAGCTTGGATCAGGGTAGTTAGTAGTGGAAGTGGTAAGAAAGTTACATTCTTGATTTATTTTGGAGCTGGAGTCAGTTACAATCAAGGAAAACTAGTTTTTGGCCTGAGAACTGGAAGGATGGAGTTACCATAAACGAATAACTGCAATGAGGAAGGCCAAAGTGGATTAAATTGTCCTGGCCAACATAGTGAAACCCCGTCTCTACTAAAAATACAAAAAATTAGCTGGGCGTGGTGGCAGGCGCCTGTAATTCCAGCTGCTCAGGAGGCTGAGGCAGGAGAATCGCTTGAACTCGGGAGGCAGAGATTGCAATGAGCCAAGATTGCACCATTGCACTACAACCTGAGCGACAAGAGTGAAACTCCATCTCAAAAAAAAAAAAAAAAAAAAAAAGATACAGAACATTTTCAGCATTCCAGAAGGCTCCTTCATGCTCTATCAAGGTAGCCACTATACTGAATTCTATCACCATAGATTAGTTATAGGTTAGCATACCTTTTATAATTAGCATACCTACAATAAAAAGCAAGTCCAAAATTGCAAACAGAATTGTACCTGCCTCTGTCTACCTTGGATTAATTTTGGAGTATAAATGCTGTGGAGTGGAGATGTTGAACTCAACAGAAAGGTGCCACATAAAGGACAGATATCAAACTTTTTATTTTTCTCTCTCTCTAGATGGTCTCACTGTGTCACCCAGGCTGGAGTGCAGTGGTGCAATCTCCGCTCACTGCAACTTCCACCTTCCGAGTGCAAGCAATTCTCCTGCCTCAGCCTCCCATGTAGGTGGGATTACAGGCATGCGCCACCACACCTGGCTAAGTAGAGACGGGGTTTTACCGTGTTGGCCAGTCTGGTCTCGAATTCCTGGCCTCAGGTGATCTACCCGCCTCAGCCTCCCAAAGTGCTGAGATTATAGGCGTGAGCCACCGAGCCCAGCCCACAACTTTTATTTTAATAAAATCTTATGTACAAAAGCCCAAATAGGCACTGCACCCATGACTGCTTATTATTGTGGTACTTTTCGCATCATAATTTAGATGGCTTCTTTTATGAAATATTTTGTATCATTTAAATAGTCCAATGTAGTTTGTTTTCATTGCTCTTCATGATGTGAACTGTGTATGCAGTCACACTTTTCATTTAGTGGAAAATTCAGTTTTCAAATTTGGCAGAAAGTGGTATAGGTGGGATTATATTTTATTTGAGGTTTCCGTTTTCCAGGGAAAAAGAGTTTGCAATCAGCAGATCCCAGCCTGGTATAAGAATTTTTGAAATGTTTTACAGGTGATGATGAACAGTCTACACAGATGGCTGCAAGTTGGGAAGATGATAAAGTTACAGAAGCATCTTCAAACAGTTTTGTTGCTATTAAAATCGATACCAAAAGGTTTGTTTATGTTTTAATATTTTATTAGTTTTAAAATTTATAAGTATTGTCTTTGATTTATAGTGATACTCTTGGACTATAAGAATGTTGATGTTGGGCTGGGCACTCCCAGCACTTTGGGAGACTGAGGTGGGAGGATCGCTTGAGCCCAGGAGTTAGAGGCTAGCCTGGGCAACATAGTGAGACCCTGTCTCTATAAAAAATAATAATAAAATTAGGAGTGTGGTGTGTGCCTTTGGTCCCGCTACTTGGGAGGCTGAGGGGAGGATCACTTGATCCCTGAAGATTGGGGCTACAGTGAGCTGTGATCATGCCACTGCACTCCAGCCTGGGTGACAGAGTCAAACTCTGTCTCAAAAAAAAAAAAAAGAATGTAGGCCAGGCACAGTGGCTCATGCCTGTAATCCCAGAACTTTGGGAGGCCAAGACAGGCGTATCACTTGAGGTCAGGAGTTTGAGACCAGTCTGGGCAACACAGTGAGACCTTGTCTCTACTAAAAAAAAAATACAAAAATTAGCCGGGTGTGGTGGCACACGCCTGTAATCCCAGCTACTCGGGGGGCTGAGGTAAGAGGATCATTTGAGCCCAGGAGGTTGAAGTTGAGGCTGCAGTTAGCAGTGACTGCACCACTGCACTATAGCCTGGGCGAGAGAGCAAGACTATCTCAAAAAAAAAAAAAAAAAAAAGAATGTTTATGCTATGTTTTTGGGTATCTAAGGCATATTAGGAACTTAAATTCTGACTGCTGTTTGCTAAATTCATCATGAATCCTGCTGAAAAAACTTTAAGCTTTCCTACTCTACCAAGCAGCCATCTAACATGTACCAGGAATGCAAAAAGAACAGTCATCTCCAGCTTCTAAAAACTTGGAAGTAATGGTAAATCATACACTGAATATCTCTGAGAGGTTGATCACTTACTGTCTTGAATCCTATTTTTGGGAATGGAGTCATTTAATCAATGGAAATAAGGACATTTATAGGTTCCTCACAGTACCTGATGTCCACAAGTCTATTTTGTTTCTCCGTTCCTCCTCCCCATCTTTTAAAAAAATTTTTATTATAGGAAGTTTCAAACATATATGAAAGTAATGTAACAGTGTAATGTACCCCATGTACTTGTCTACTAGCTTTGGTAATTAACTCATAGTCAGTCTTGTTTCATCTATACCTCCACCCATTTCCACTCAATCCAAATAATTTTGAAACAAATCACAGTCACTGTATCACTTCATCTATAAATATTTTAGTATGTCTCTGAAGTATAAGTATTATTAATTTTTTAAGCATAACTATAATATTAATACTTCATAAACTAATAATAATTCTTTAATATCAAATAACCAGCCAGTGTTCGACTTTTCAGTTGTCTCATCAAAGTCATAGTTTTATTACTTTATTGCAGTTTTTTAGTTCAAAATTATTCAAGGGCCACACATTAGGAAGCATTGATTTCTCTCAGTATGTAGGCTTCTCCTCCAACTCCCCTGCTCCTTGGAATTTATATTTTAAAGACACCAGGTCATTTGTTCTATACATTTGTTCTGTGGTTTCCTACAGTATGGATTTTGTTGACTGCAATGTGTTAGTGTCAAGTTGGTTCTTTCCTGTTTTCTGTATTGATAGGTAGATTCAGGTTTGTTTCCCCTCCCCTCATCCTGTCCTAAGACTACTTCATAAGTAGTGATGTGTCTTCCATCAGAAGACAGATAATACTCTGTTTTCTCTCTTTATGATGTTAGCAGCTATCAGTGATCATTACCTAAAAACATTATTATTATTTTTTTTTTCTTTGAAGCAGGATTTCACTATGTTGCCCAGGCTGGTCTTAAAATATTGGACTGAAGAGATCCTCCCATCTCAGCCTCCCAAATAGCTGTAGTTACAGGCATGCTTCACTGTGCCTGGTGCTGAAAACATTAATTCATTAGCACTTACAAAGTGGTATTCCTGTCTTTTTGATATTGATACTATCAGAATGAATAATGTGTTTGAAAATCACTGTCAAGATTAAAGCATTCAGAAATTTCTACTCGGGAGGCTGAGGCAGGAGAATGCTGTGAACCCGGGAGGCAGAGCTTGCAGTGAGCCGAGATTGCACCACTGCACTCCAGCCTGGGCAACAGAGCAAGACTCCGTCTCAAAAAAAATAAAAATAAAAATAAAAAAATAAATTCAGAAATTTGCCTATAAGTTTGTAAACTTTATGTAAAAATTTTCTGTGTTTACAAAAACATCAAGTCGTAGTATAGCCTGTCTCACAACAGTTACTGAACTATGTATTTACTGAGTAGTTTTAAAAAACAGAATCTGTCAATTTAAGTATATCTTTTTTTTTTTATTGTTCATCACCTTCCTGAAGCACCTTTGAGAGTTGGCAGTGGCAAGAAGAATATAGGGATTTATAGGGAATGTGCAATACATGAGAATTCCAGAATTCTTGAGATTGTATACAGACTGATGTGTCTGGCATTTTTTTTTTTTTTTTTTTTTTTTTTGAGACGGAGTCTTGCTCTGTCGCCCAGGCTGGAGTGCAGTGGCGCGACCTCGGCTCACTGCAAGCTCCTCCTCCCGGGTTCACGCCATTCTCCTGCCTCAGCCTTCCGAGTAGCTGGGACTGCAGGTGCCCGCCACCATGCCCGGCTAATTTTTTTTTTTTTTTTGTATTTTTAGTAGAGATGGGGTTTCACCATGGTCTCGATCTCCTGACCTCGTGATCCGCCCGCCTCAGCCTCCCAAAGTGCTGGGATTACAGGTATGAGCCACTGTGCCCGGCTGTGTCTGGCATTTTTAAAAATAAATTACTTTTTTTTACTTTTTATTTTTTTTGAGACGGAGTCTCGCTCTGTAGCCCAGGCTGGAGTGCAGTAACGTGATCTTGGCTCACTGCAAGCTCCGCCTCCCGGGCTCACGGCATTCTCCTGCCTCAGCCTCCCAAGTAGCTGGGACTACAGGCGCCCACCACCATGCCTGGCTAATTTTTAAAATAGTTTTAGTAGAGATGGGGTTTCACCGTGTTAGCCAGGATGGTCTCGCTCTCCTGACCTCGTGATCCACCTTCCTCGGCCTCCCAAAGTGCTGGGATTACAGGTGTGAGCCATCGCGCCTGGCCTTAAAAACAAATTTCTATTAGCAGATGCAGGGATACCTGCATATAGTGATGGTTCATGTTTGTTTCACTATAGACTGCATGCTGATAGAATCTAGTGTGCCTTTAAATTATGGAAAATAAATTTTCTTTATTTCATAATAAGTAAGTCACCCAATGTTTTGGGAACATTTTAGTGTGTATGTATTTTTGGAGATAGCGTGCATTGAAAATAGATTAGTAGGAAATGCGTAAAAAGTTTACAGTTATTTCTGAAATGGTAGGATTTTGGGTAATTTTTTTTCTTGATTTTTTACTATGTTTTCAAATGTTTTTATGATAATCTTTATATTTGGGGGAAAAAAGCAAATTCTAGTTCTTAGAAGCATTTGTTTGATTATTGGAAGCATCTACATTGATGAGTATCTCTTACTAATCTTATAAATTCTCTCTCCCATCCCTGACCACTCAGCTCCCTTCTCTGGAGGGAACCAAATCAAGAAAATATATTTATGTTTGTTTTCCTTCCGTGTTTTACAAAAATAGTATTAATAGCATTTTGACATACTTTTCTATACCTTTTTCTTTTCTTTTTTTTTGAGACAGAGTCTCACATTGTACCCTGAGCTGGAGTGCAATGGCATGATCTCGGCTCACTGCAACCTCCGCCTCCTGGGTTCATGCACTTCTCCTGTGTCAGCCTCCCGAGTAGCTGGGATTACAGGTGCACACCACCACACCCAGCTAATTTTTTGTATTTTCAGTAGAGAGGGAGTTTCACTATGTTGGCCAGACTGGACTCGAACTCCTGACCTCATAATCCACTTGCCTCGGCCTCCCAAAGTGCTGGGATTACAGGCGTGAGCCACCACGACAGGCCAATTTTTGTATTTTTAGTAGAGACAGGGTTTCGCCATGTTGGCCAGGCTGGTCACGAACTCCTGACCTCGTGATCCACCTGCCTTGACCTCCCAAAGTGCTGGGATTACAGACGTGATCCACAGTGCTGGCCTGCCTTTTTTTGTGATTGCATAATTATTCAGTTTTTATTGGTAGATAGATTGCTTTTAATCCTTTGTTATTATAGAGTATTACATTATCACATGCCTAAGTAAGTCGTAGGCCTTATGTCTTCGTGTTCCAGGTTAAGATATTGTATTCAGGTATACTTGTCTGCTGAGGAAGCAGCATGGCAGATACCAAATTAATTTTTTAGCTACCAGATGCAGCCACTAGCTTGTGGGTTGTAAGAGCAAATAGTTCTTTCTCTTTTGAGATGAAGTCTCACTCTGTTGCCCAGGCTGGAGTGCAGTGGCGCGATCTTGGCTCACTGCAACCTCTGCCTACCAGGTTCAAGCGATTCTCTTGCCTCAGCCGCCTGAGTAGCCGGGATTACAGGTGTGTGCCACCACGCCGAGCTAATTTTTGCATTTTTAGTAGAGACCAGATTTCACCATGTTGGCCAGGCTGGTCTCAACTACTGACTTCGTGATTCACCTGCCTTGGCCTCCCAAAGTGCTTGGATTATACCTGTGAGCTACCACGCCCGGCCTTTTTTTTTTTTTTTTTTTTGAGACAGAGTTTTGCTCTTGTTGCCCAGGCTGGAGTGCAATGGTGCAATCTTGGCTCACTGAAACTTCCGCCTCCTGGGTTCAAGCGATTCTCCTGCCTCAGCCTCCCAAGTAGCTGGGATTACAGGCACTTGCCACAATGCCCAGCTAATTTTTGTATTTTTAGTAGAGACGGGGTTTCGCCATGTTGGCCAGGCTGGTCTCGAACTCTTGATCTCAAGTGATCTGCCTGCCTCGGCCTCCCAAAATGCTGGGATTACAGGCATGAGCCACCATGCCAAGCCACAAATAATTCTTTCATTTGAAAATTATAAAACAAACCAGAAAAAGTCTTAATGAAATAAGAATTATATTTTTCTCCTTCAACCTGATTGCTGTGAAAGAAACTGGTAGTTGCAGGAAAATACTTGTGATTGGTACAGTAAATTTTATTAAAACAACTCAGTATTTAGAAAATACTTGCCTTCATCTAGTGATTTTGTTTGATTTTGTTTTACAGTGAAGCCTGCCTACAGTTTTCACAAATCTGTATCCTTTCAGTAAAGAATGGCTTATATATATACATTTATTTACCTTCCTTTTGGTTAATTTATGAAATTTAGAAATTATTCATTTTTATTTAGGAAATCATACATTCTTTTTTATGGAAACTTTATTACTAAGTGTCCTCATTTAAAAAATGTTATTATAGGAAATTTCAAACATATATAAAAGTAACTCAATGGTGTAGTGCACCCCATACATTGAGATAATATATTGCAGCTAAAGATAGGATAGGGAGTTTTTAAAATGTGAATATCTGAAAAACAATATAGATCAGTTGGGTTGGAATGTTACAAGTAGCTTGCAAGAGTCAGCTGGCAGCAAGATGGATAGAAAAGGAAGTTATGATAGAGGAGAATGTAGTAGATTCTTCACTAGAATATACCTCATAAATTAACATGTCACATGTATTAATACTATAGGTATAATGATGCAGTACTTGAAATTATTTAATAAATGTTAGATTATATTGTGAAAATCACAAAGATCATTTGTTTTCCTTTGTTACCAATAGTGTTTCGTAAAACTATCCTTTCGTTTCACATGAATTGTTAGACTTCATTAAACTGTACAGATCCTGTAGTGTGTGTTCCATCCAGTTTCTTTATTGGAGACAGTGGAATTCCCTTGGAAGTAATAGCAGGAAGTGTTTCTGCAGATGAACTTGTTACAAGAATTCACAAGGTCCGACAGGTAAGAAGGAACAGAACTGTTGTTTCCGTAAATGGTACGTCAGGAATTGGATTTTTTTTTTTTTTTTTTTTTTTTTTTTGAGATGGAGTCTCGTTCTGTCGCCCAGGCTGGAGTGCAGTGGTGTGATCTCAGCTCAAGTGCAGCCTCCACCTCCCAGGTTCAAGTGATTCTCCTGCCCCAGCCTCCCAAGTAGCTGGGATTACAGGCACCTGCCACCACACTGAGCTGATTTTTGTATTTTTAGTAGAGACAGGGTTTCACCATGTTGGCCAGGCTGGTCTCAAACTCCTGACCTCAGGTGATCTGCCCGCCTTGGCCTCCCAAAGTGCTGAGATTACAGGCGTGAGCCACCGCACCCTTCCTAACATTGGAATATTTTTGGAGCCCCTCTGTATATTCAGGAAACTGCCATGCCAAAAATCTTAAAAGGTAGTAAGTACTGTTTTTGTCACCTGTTTTGTAAATAACATGAAGTTACAGGTGCCAGTAGCCAGTACCTAATACTTGACTGACTTCTTTACCTTTCTTTTTTTTTTTTTTTTTTTTTTTGAGATGGAGTCTCTGTTGCCCAGGCTGGAGTGCAGTGGACTGATCTCAGCTCACTGCAATCTCTACCTCCCGGGTTCGAGCGATTTTTCTGCCTCAGCCTCCCCAGTGGTGGGATTACAGGCGCATGCCAACATGCCCAGCTAATTTTTGCATTTTTAGTAGAGACGGGATTTTGCCATGTTGGCCAGGCTGGTCTCGAACTCCTGACCTCAAGTGATCTGCCCGCCTTGACCTCCCAAAGTGCTGGGATTACAGGCATGAGCCACCACACCCAGCCATCTTTTACCCCAATCTCAACACATAATGAATATCACCATAACTTTGTTGAAAGAGAAAGTTGCTGTCATATTAAGGCTCTAACTATATATTGCTTAATATATTTTAAGGACTTTATACTCAATAATTAATCATTTCTGTCTACTTTGGACAAATGGCTGGTAGAAGTTTGTAACTTTTTTCTTTGAATTCTAATTTGAGGGAAAATCAATAGTGTGCTTTAACAAATGTTTTTATGGTCTTGCCAGCTTGCAGGTAAATTCCATAATGTGATTATATCATACTTAGGATTATACATTTTGGATTCATCTATTTATGAGCGTTTCGTATTTCTCTTTTTATAGAGTATAAATCAACCTGTATTTTGGTCTCTACTGCCATGGTAAGTTTAGATTCTTATCTATTCATTAAAATCCAATTTATTTTCTGCCTAGATGCATTTGCTAAAAAGTGAAACATCAGTAGCAAATGGCAGTCAGTCAGAAAGTTCAGTGTCTACTCCATCTGCGTCATTTGAACCTAACAACACTTGTGAAAACTCTCAGTCCAGAAATGCAGAGCTTTGTGAGATACCACCCACTTCTGATACAAAGTCAGATACTGCAACAGGTAACTTTTAATGTACCTTTTTGAGTGCAATAGAAGCTCCTTCACTACATTTTAATATTTAAATATTAATATTTTATAAATGTATGTATTTTTCTTCACATTTATTTAACTTAAAATTTAAGAGTCATATTAAATACACATGTGTCATTTAGTGGCAGAAGACAATAAAGTCAGTGAATGTCAACTCAACTCCCAAATAGTCAACAATCCAGAGCAATTGATTTATAATTTCTGCTATTGCGCTACATGCTTCAAGGAATGTCATGACACTGAGCAGTTTTATAAATCTCTTACTAGCCTAGAGAATTTGGAAAGTTTCAAATGAACTAAAGTATTATATTTGGAATTGTTTCTATAACCTGTAAAAAGCTATATAAATTTAAGAGAATAGTATTATATATATATATTTTTGATTAGAGGTAAAAGATAATTATGAAATAGAGCTTGTAGAAGTAAGAGGTGTGACTGTAAACTCATTGATAGAAAAGGCAAAAGAGAAATTTTTGGGATTGTGGTTGGAGTTGTTTGGTGTAATATAGCTTTGTATTAGGCAACCGAGGGGTAGATAAATCAAGATGTTAGGATATTAGTGTCCTAAAAGATGATTCTACTCCAGCATCCCACACAAATAATCATCAAGCTTCTATTTGAATGCATTCAATGATGGGAAGCTCATTACCTTGCTAGGAAGCCTGTTCTGTTGTTGAACAGCTCTAGTTTTTAGAAAGAGTCTTCCTTATACTGAGCTGAAATTTGATGCCCCATAACTTCCTGTTAACATTAATGCTGCCTTGTGGAGTTACACATGACAGGTTTTGAATATTTGAAATACAGCTATTTGTCTCATTTTGAGGTTTTACATCAGATGGATCATTCAACTTCTGGATGTGTACGGAACGGGGGGACTCTATTATGGATGTTCATTTAGGTCTATGACAGAATAATTACTTTAATTGTATTTACCTGGATATATATCATTTCCAAAATTCTTAATTCCATTTTGAAGATAGACACATGTTTCCCTCTGGTATAATATTCTTTCAGCCTGAAAATTTTCCTTTAGCATTACTTATTGTACAGGTCTGGAGTTTTCTTTATGTGAAATGACTTTGTTTTATCTTCATTCTGGAAGGATATTTTTGCTGGATATAAAAATTTTGTGTTTACAGTTACAGGTATTGTCCACCGTCTTCTGGTCTTCATAGTGTTCTAATGAGAAGTCTCCACAAATTCTGATTGTTCCCCCCTGTAAGGAGTATGTTGGTTTTCTCTGGCTGCTTTCAGGATTTCTTTCTTTCTTTGGTTTTTAGCAATTTGACTGTGATATGCCTAAGTGTATTTTTCTTTGTATTTATCCTGTGTTTGGTTTGCCTAGTTTCTTACATCTGTAAATGTGTGACTTTCACCAAGTTTGGGAATTTTGGTCCATATATCTTGCTGGAATGAATTACATGTATATTAGGCTTCATGGTATTGTCCCACAGGTTTATTTTTTCACACTTATTTTTTCTTCTTTGGATTGGATAATTCTGTTGATCTACAAGTTCACTGACTCTTTATCATCTCCATTCTGATGTTAAGCCCATCCAGTGAATTTTTTATTTTAGATAAAATTATGTTATACATTTTTTAGTTGTAGGATTTCTATTTCTTTCTCTCATTATAACTTTTTATTTTGAAATAGTTTGACTCATAAGTTACAGAAGTTGTGCAGAATGAGTACTCTTCATCTATGTTTTATTCTTTTAATTCATTTCAAGTGTATTTCCCTTTTCCTCATTTGAGTTATAACGGCTGCTTTAAAGTCTTTGTCTGACAGTTTCAATATCTAGCTCATCTGAGGATTGGCTTGTGTTGATCACCTTTACCCTTTAGAATGGGTCACATTTTCCCGTTTGTTCATATGTCAAAAAATGCTGGATTGTATCTTGTACATTGTTGTAGACACTCTGGATTTCATTGTATTCCTGCAAAGAGTGTTGTTTTTGTTTTAGTAGACAATTAACTTGGCTAGACTAAAACTGCAAGCTCTGGCTTACCTGAGGTGAGTAGCAGCTCTAATCTCAGTTTTTTTTAGCTTAAAAACATTTTTTTTTTTTTTTTGGTCAGGTGTGGTTGTTCACACCTATAATCCCAGCACTTTGAGAGGCCAAGGTGGGCAGATTGCTTAAGCCCAGGAGTTTGAGACCCGCCTGGACAACACGGCAAAACTCTGTCTCTACAAAAATACAAAAATGTGTCTGCAGGGTCTGGCTCTGTCACCCAGGCTGGAGTGCAGTGGCACAAACATAGCTCACTATAATCTCCAACTCCTGGCCCACGTGATCTCCTGCTTCAGCCACCTGAGTAGCTAGGAGTACAGGTGTGCACCACCACACCTGGCTAATTTTTTTTTTTTTTTTTTTTTTGAGATGGAATTTTGGTCTTGTTGCCCAGGCTGGAGTGCAATGGCGCAATCTTGGCTCACCACAACCTCCATCTCCTAGGTTCAAGCGATTCTCCTGCCTCAGCCTGCCGAGTAGCTGGGATTACAGGCATGCGCCACCATGCCTGGCTAATTTTGTATTTTTAGTAGGGATGGGGTTTCTCCATGTTGATCAGGCTGGTCTCGATCTCCTGACCTCAGGTGATCTGCTTGCCTTGGCCTCCCAAAGTGCTGGGATTATAGGTATGAGCCACCACGCCCAGCCTAATTTTTTAATTATATTCTTTGCAGAGATGGGGTCTCACTGTGTTGCTTAGGCTGTCTCAAACTCCTGTCCTCCAGTAATCCTCCTGCCTTGCCCTCTGAAAGTGCTGGGATTACAGGCATGAGTCATTGGATCCAGGCCTGTAGCTTTTTAAAACTATTTATTATGGAAAATTTCAAACATATATAGAAGTAGAAAAAAATAGTATAAGAAAACCCCATTAATCCATTGCCTAGCTTCATGGCCAATATTCTCATCTGTGCCCTCCACTCCTCTTCTTTTTCAACTTATTTAGAACAAATCTCAGGTAAAATATTTCAATATGTATCTCTAAAATATAAGAAAGGAATATAAATCTTTTAAGATTATATATAGTTGCCTTTTAAAATAATTTTTTTTTTTTTGAGACAGAGTCTCACTTTGTTGGCCAGGCTGCAGTGCAGTGGCATGATCTCGGCTCACTGCAACCTCCACTTCCCAGGTTCAAGTGATTCTCCTGTCTCAGCCTCCCGAGTAGCTGGGACTACAGGCGTGCACCACCATGCCCGGCTAATTTTTGTATTTTTAATAGAGACGGGGTTTCACCATGTTGGCCAGGCTGGCCTCGAACTCCTGACCTCAGGTGATATGCCTGCCTCAGCTCCCAAAGTGCTGGGATTGTAGGCGTGAGCCACTGCGCCCAGCCAAAATGAATTTTAATTATGGAAATTTGCAAGCATATTCTAAAGTAGAGAGAACAGAATAACGAACTCGAGGTACTCATCATCCTGTGTCAGTGATTCCCATTATTTGCTCGGTTTTTGTTATCTGTCTCCCTATATGACCACCCTTCCAGGTTATTTTGAAGCAAATCTCAGGCATTTGTATGATTTCATCTTTTAAAATATCAATATCTAAAAGATAAGAAATTTTTAAAAATAACAACAATACTATTATCAAAGCCAGAAAGTTTAATAGTAATCCTTTTTGTCATCAATTATCTAGGCAATATTTATATTATACTTTTTTTCAGTTTGAGTTACAGTTCGAGATATTGCTATTGGTTGATGTGTTTTTAAATTTAATATATAGATTTCTGCTCTCCCTGGTAGTTTTTCCTATAGTTTTCCACAGTCTGGATTTTACCGCATCCCCATGGAATTGTGTAAGATGTTCCTCTGTCCCCTTTATTCCTCTAAATTGGTAAAGCTACAGACTTGATCAAGTCAGCTTCATTATTCTTTTTGACAAGACTACTTTGTAGATGATGATGTATATTTCTCTCAGGAGATACATTATGCCTGTTATTCCAGTTGGCTTTTTAAGCCTAAAGGCAGAACTTCTCAATACATTTTTATTATATTTGGATTTTTATCAGTTGTTTTAACTTATTGAGGTGTTTTTTCAATCCAGAATTTTTTTTTTTTTGAGACAGTCTCGCTCTGTCTCCCAGGCTGGAGTGCAGTGGCGCGATCTTGGCTCACTGCAGCCTCCGCCTCCCAAATTCAAGTGATTCTTCTACCTCAGCCTTCCAAGTAGCTGGGATTATAGGCACCCGCAACCATGCCCAGCTGATTTTGTATTTTTAGTACTGATGAGGTTTCACCATGTTGGCCAGACTGGTCTCAAACTCCTGACCTCAAATGATCCACCTGCCTCGGCCTCCCGAAGTGCTGGGACTACAGGTGTGAGCCACCATACCCGACCTAGAATTTTTCATTTAGGAATTAGCAGTTAAATATGAGTGTTAATAAGCTATTTCACACAATTTTGGGTCACCCATAAAGTTACACATGGGCCAGGTACAATGGCTCATGCCTGTGATCCCAGTACTTTAGGAGGCCAAGATCACTTGAGCTCAGGAGTTCGAGACCAGCCTGGGCAGTGTGACAAAACCCAGTCTCCATACAAAATACAAAAATTAGCCAGGCATGGTAGCATGCATTGGTGGCCCCAGCTACTAGGGAGGGTGAAGTAGGAAGATGGCTTGATCCCAGGAGGCGGAGGTTGCAGTGAGCCAAGATCATGCCACTGCTCTCCAGCCTGGGCAACAAAGCTAGACCATGTCTCAAAAAAAAAAGTTACAAATTTATATTTTACATCTTCAAGTCATTTATGAAATACCCAAGGCAGAGAACTCTGTGACATACAATTGGAAATCTTCCTCTATATGACATCTTTCCATTTCTCTTTAATTATGAGTCATAGATTCACCTAACTGTACTCTTATTCAACACTTTTCCCCCAGCTTGTCCACAGGTTATCTTCATAAGATGTAAATTTTTGCTGATAATAAGACATGTCCTCAGCATTCATTTTATTTTCTAAAGAAAGGTGGTTAATTTCCTATTGAGCCTCTACTGGCTGCTAGTGGTTACCACTTCTTATCCAAGAGTTGCATTCAGTGATACACTGGTAAACATTTATCAGAAGGATCTGTGGAAGCAAAGGCCCATATTTGTAGTATTTGCTAATTTCCCAGGTGTAAATACTCCCACTTTGTTGATTTCAAGCTACCTAGGTTATGCCCCTGAATGGGGAGGGAGAAGAGATATGCACCATCGTCTCTACTTAGTCATACTAATTATTTTTACTACTACTGTAGTAACTAAAATGCTTACCATGTGCCAGTCTCAGTTAAGTTCTAAGCATTTTACTTGTATTAACACGTATTTCTTATAACAACCGTGTGAGGTTACTATCCTCATTTTACTGATGAGATACAGAGGTATTAAGGAACTTACTGAAATGACTGTGTGGCTCCAGAGTCCTTGTTCGCCAAAGACTGTAAAGAAGAATCAGGTTGGTGGCAAGTTGTAAGGAAGGGAATGACAGAGGTCTTGTAGAATAGGCCAGGACAAAAGTCTATCTTTCAGGAAATCCTTCAAAGAAAACTAGCATAAAGAGGCTCTCTAAGGAACCACTCTGGTCAGCAGAAGCAGATTCCTTGGACCAGTGTAAGTCCAGAGCCATACCCAGGATCAAACCTGGCCTGTATTGCTCACTGCTCAATAGCCACAGCCACATTTTAATTAAAATTAATTACAACTAAAATTTGTCCCTCACTTGCAGTAACCTCATTTTAGATGTTCAACAGCCACCTGTCTAGTGGCTGCTGTATTAGACAGTATAGATATTGGAGGGCACTGCTCTAGAGTGAAGGCTACCCATAGCCAGGCATGCCTCCTGCCAGATTGTTATTCATGTTTTACATCTGACCTTTACCTTGGTGATTTTAACTCGGTAACTGCTTTATTTCTATTTGTGAACAATTTTATCCACGTCTAAACTTTAGGATTAGTAATAGCATATTTAGCTCCTTCTCCATTTTTAGGGAAAATATATAATGCTTAAGATATAAAATTATTAACAGATGCTATAATCTGAAAGAGTTATTCCTTTAAAAAGTTGCATTAAATGCAGTATTCTTATTTCTTTTTATTTAATAATTAAGGAGGAGAAAGTGCAGGCCATGCCACTTCCTCTCAGGAGCCTAGTGGATGCTCAGATCAGAGACCTGCAGAGGACCTCAACATCCGAGTGGAAAGGTTTGCTCTTCTTTTTGCAAATAGCATTTTGTTTAAAAAGACAGTGGTTTTCAGTTATTTCATTAATTTGAATTAAAGCTAAAGTTATACAAATGAAGTTTTAGAATTCTGAGTTGAAATTTTTGATCACCTAACTAATTTGTATCCATAAACATTACACTCTAAATGTAAAGTTTTCATGTATGTCTGAAGTCACCAGTCAGCTTTTGGTCTGATCATTCTAAGAATCCCCTTTTTAATGGTATTTTGGTACATGGGTGTTTCCATCTGTCACTTCTGCTTTTATCTCTATGCCATAAGGATAATAAGCTCCAGATGGGCAAGAACTTCAGCTTATTTCATGACTATGTACTGAGCTTAAGTTCTGCATAAGTGGGTGTCTACTAAGTGGCATTTTTCATTAGTTGGTCTAATAATCAGATACAAATTTCTGGCTCTTTGTAGTTTCTAGTATTTTTAATGATACAGTAATTGTCAAATCATAGTCTTTTATGCTGTGATTCTTACATGAGTTAATAGTTAGTGGTTAAGCGGGAATATTTTAAACCCTGATTTAAACCCCTTTAGCGTTAGTTATATGGAAGTTTAAAAAAATTCCTTAGCATTTAAAAATTTTTTTTAAAAAACCTTCCTTAGAGAGACTTGATATTTTCTTGTTCACATAGATGCTTCGGGGAAACAGGGTTCAAAGTGATTGCTGATATTGTCTTTGAGTTTGCTTGTGACTCAGTAAAGATCAGCTTCTTTTCAGCAAAACCTAGATTCTGATTGTTCTTTGTAGGGGTAGGAGCAGTGCCCAGACCTTGAGGTGAAAAGCAGGCTGGACCTCACAGTGGTGAGGAAAGTGGTATAAGCCTAGAAGAATAGCAGCAGGAAACTTAAGTTCCCAAGGGTTCATCCTGTTTTGCTTCTTTCTGATTTGCTAACACCAGGCCCACTACTCTGTACCTTTATTTGCACCACTCTGGGCTGAAGTGAAAATAAAAAATCTGGAAAAGGGTTTGGAGACTTGGGGCAAAAACCTGAATTACATCAGGTAGCCCTTTATTTTGAGGTGGGGTCAGGCGCTATTTAGTTATACTGGAAAAAGTTTTTAATAGCCTCCATTCTTATGTAGGGGAATGTCAGCTAGTGTCTGCCTGTGTCATAGTACTAATTAATTCACAAGCTGAGATCCTGCATTTTATTCATCTGCGTTCATGCCAAATTAGGAATCTTGTTCCTTTTGTGGAATCTGATTCATTGACAATGACAATAACTAATAACACCAGCATATGTAATATTCCCATTCCAAATGTCCACTTAGCTCATTATTTATACCCTAAGAGTTGCCATCATTCTCACCATCCCCTGCCATAGACTGTGAAGCTCTTGTGCCCTCAACTAACTCATCCCCTGCCATCTTTTGCAGGGTATTGAACTGTGAAACTACTAGTTTCCCTGTCTCTCTGAACTGAAGTGCTTTTTCTCAGCCTGGTTAAGTTGGACCCATCAGTCCCTGTTGTGTAATCTGATATTTTAGAATTATATGAAGTTCTATAAAGCAAAATTCATGCATTTTTCTCTGACCTTGATGATATTTTAAAATCTATTTCATACAAATTAAAAATTCAGAGTTAAAATTTGGCAGGGGCTGTGAGTGGTGGCTCACGCCTGTAATCCCAGCACTTTGGGAGGTTGAGACAGGTGGTTTGCTTGAGGCCAGAAAATAGAGACCAGCCTGGGCAACATGGCAAAACCCCATCTCTACAAAAAAATACAAAAATTAATTGGGTGAGGTGGTGCACACCTGTAGTCCCAGCTACTCAGGAGGCTGAGGTGGGAGGATCACCTGAGCCCAGGAGGTCAAGGCTGCAGTGAGCCATGATCACACCACTGTACTCCAGCCTGAGTGACAGAGCAAGACTCTGTCTCAAAAAGTAAATAAATAAGACCAGGCATGGTGGATCACGCCTGTAGTCCCAGCACTTTGAGAGGCTGAGATGGGTGGATCATTTGAGGCCGGGAGTTGAAGACCAGCCTGGCCAACGTGGTGAAACCCTGTCTCTACTAGAAAAATACAAAAATTAGCTGGGCATGGTACGCATCTGTAGTCCCAGCTACTCAGGAGGTTGAGGCAGGAAAATTGCTTGAACCCGGGATGCAGAGGTTGCAGTGAGCCAAGGTCATGCCACTACACTCCAGCGTGGGCGACAGAGTGCTACTCCGTCTCAAAATAAATAAAATAAAATAAAAAATAAAGCAGGATGGATTAGCAGATGTAAGATTCTTACTTTCCTCTCAGGCTACAGTTGAAACTGAGATCTATTTCCAAACACCATGTTTTTGGAAAACTAATTACTGTAGTTGACTTTAAGTCTTAGGCTTTTTTCTCATCTAGCTTCAAAGAAAACTAATTTTGTTAAGGGAAAGGGTGACTAAATCAAATTGACATTAGTGAGAAATTCATCCTATCTTGTACATAAGAACATAGTCCTTCAATCTTGAGCTGCATTTTGTCAAGTAAACATAATTTTAAAAAAAACGGATTGGTGATTTGAAATTGTGAGATCTAAGTTTTTATTTTTAATATTAATGGATATACAATGGTTATTTATTTATGAGGCAGAGTCTTGCTCTGTTGCCCAGGCTGGAGTGCAGTGGCATGATCTTGGCTCACTGTAGCCTCTGACTCCCGGGTTCCAGCGATTCTCCTGCCTCAGCCTCCCAAGTAGCTGGGATTACAGGCATGCACCACCACACCCGGCTAATTTTTAAAATATTTTTAGTAGCAACAGGGTTTCGCCATGTTGGCTGGGCTGGTCTTGAACTTCTGACTTCAGGTCATCTGCTCACCTTGGCCTCCCAAAGTGCTGGGATTACAGGTGTGAGCCACAGCACCTCGCCTATGATGGTTTTTTGTTTGTTTGTTTTTGAGATGAAGTCTGGCTCTGTTGCCAGGCTGGAGTGCAGTGGCGTGATCTCGGCTCACTGCAACCCTCCTCCCAGTTCAAGTGGTCCTCGTACCTCAGCTTCCTGAGTATCTGGGATTACAGGTATGCGCCACCATGACTGGCTAATTTTTGTATTTTTAGTAGAGACAGGGGTTTGCCATGTTGGCCAGGCTGGTCTCGAACTCCTGGCCTCAAATAATCCACCCGCCTTGGCTTCTTCAAGTGCTGAGATTACAGGCTTGAGCCACCACGTCTGGCCAGGATATACAATGTTTCACTAAAGCTAACAGATGTGAAATAGGAATCTTTTAGCGAATCTTTAGTTAAAATGCATTATTTTGTTTATTTCATTATGTTTTTTTTTTTCCCCCTGAGATGGAGTTTTGCCCTTGTCGCCCAAGCTGGGGTGCAATGGCACAATCTCGGCTCACTGCAACCTCCACCTCCCAGATTCAAGCGATTCTCCTGCCTCAGCCTCCCGAGTAGCTGGGATTACAGGTGCCCACCACCACACCCGGCTAATTTTTATATTTTTAGTAGAGGCGGGGGTTTCACCATGTTGGTCAAGCTGGTCTCGAACTCCTGACCTCAGGTGATCCGCCCGCCTCGGCCTCCCAAAGTGCTGGAATTACGGGCATGAGCCACCACACCTAGCCATGTCATTATGTTTAAAGTGGGCAGAATTATCTGGCAAAGATAATGTATACTACCATGAATTCTAGTCTTTTTATTTGAATAAGTTTCAAACCTCAACGTTGAAAAAATAGTGTAATGGCCATCTTTTAATTTTTTTTCTTTTTTTTTTTTTCTTCTGATTCATTTGAAAGTTGCAGACATAATTTCACTTCATGCCTAGATACCTCAGCATGCAGCTCCTAGGAAGACATTGGCTGAGGGTCTGTGGGCTTTGAGCAGGGACTCCATCCTAGGCCAGGATCTGGGGATCTGTGCTCACAGACCCATGTCCTGCCCCCTTCTGGCACCCAAGCAGGCATAGTGACCATTAAGAAGTAGATGCCAGCCTGGCACAGTGGCTCATGCCTGTAATCCCAGCACTTTGGGAGGCCGAGGTAGGTGGATCAGCTGAGGTCAGGAGTTCGAGACCAGCCCGAGCAACATGGTGAAACCCTGTCTCTACTAAAAATACAAAAATTACCCGGACGTAGTGGTGGGTACCTGTAATCTCAGCTATTTGGGAGGCTGAGGCAGGAAAATTGCTTGAACCCAGGAGGTAGAGATTGCAGTGAGCTGAGATTATGCCATTGCACTCCAGCCTGGGCAATAAGAGAGAAAATCCATCTCAAAAAAAAAAAAAAAAGTCGAAGCCCAAATGTAGAAGTTATGGAACAGTCAATTTGTTATTAAATTAGATGCAGTGTAGCTTTTCACCCAAATTAAAACAAACTTGCGTTTGTATTTCTCAGAAGAAAATTCTACAGATGGTCTATAAATACATTTACACACCATTTTCAGATGGTGTATATTTTCAGATATAAGCACAATACCATTATCATACTCAAGAAATTCTAAATTGATACAATAAGATTATCTAATTTGTCCATATTCAGATTTCCCAGTTGCTCCAATAATGGCCCTTTTAACTTTTCTTCCCTTGATTCAAGATCCAGTCAAGGATTGTTCATTGCATTTAGTTTAGGCTCTGAATCCAAGACACTTCTTGTTTGCATTTTTCATGATTTAGACATTTTGAAGAGTCTAGGTTAGTTGTTTCTACAATGTCCTTTGATCTGGTCCCTGTTCTATCATTAGATTCAGGTTAAACTCTGATAAGAACATTACCAAGATAATGTTTTGTCCTTTCCATTACCCATATCAGGAGACAAGTAATATGAGATGTATGCATTATTGGAGATGTAAAGTTTAATTATTTGGTTAGGATGTTGTCTGTTGGGTACCCTTTTCATTTTCTAATATATAAGTTGTCTATGGGTGATTCAAATGGTAAATATCCTACTGCTTAAAAACTTCACCCGGTGGTTTCAGCATTCATTGATTTTTGCTGTAATCACCTATTTCATTGATGTTTAAAAATTGTGGTATTTTTCTCATTCTGTTTTTTTCTACATTTATCAGCTAGCATTCTTCTGTAGAGAAATGCTTTGATCTACCCCCTCTACTTTCCATCTGCCCACCCCCGCCCCCTTTTTCCAGTAAACTATTTATTGGACACCAGCACCCAGGTGAAGGAATAGAAAATTACCAGTGCTAGTCTGGCATGGTGGCTCACGCCTGTAATCCCAGCACTTTGGGAGGCCAAGGTGGGCGGGTCACCTGAGGTCAGGAGTTCAAGACCAGCCTTGCCAACACAGTGCAACCTTGTCTCTATTAAAAATACAAAAATTAGCTGGGCGTGGGGGTGTGCATCTGTAGTCCCAGCCACTGAGGAGCCTGAGGTAGAAGAATCACTTGAACCCGGGAGGCAGAGGTTGCAGTGAGCCGAGATCGTGCCACTGCACTCCAGCCTGGGCGACAAAGTGAGACCTTGTCTCAAAAAAAAAAAAAATGAAAGAAAGAAAATTAACAGTGCCTAATAAGCTTTCCTAATGCCCCTTCCCAATTATGGATTCCCTCCATAAGATGATCACTATCCTGAATCGAACACTGTAGGTTAGTTGTCTTTTGTGAACTTTGTGATGGAATCATGCAACGTGTATTTTTGTGTTTGATCTCCTTTGTTCAGCTTTGTATTTTGAGGCTTATCCGTGTTGCATGTCGCAGTAATTGGTGCACTCATTGCTTTATAGTATTCTGTTTGACTCTACCTTGATTTATTAATCCATTCTACTGTTGGTGGATATTAGGATTGTTTTCAGTTTGGGGCTATTTGAATAGAACTGCTATGAGGAATATTCTTGTATATGTCTTGGTGAACATGTGTACACATTTCTTTTGGGCATATATATGAAGAAGCGGGAATTTCTGGGTTATACATAGTGATCAAACAGCTTTCCAAAGTGGTTAGGCCAATTTACAGTTCCCCTTAGCAGTTAAGACATGTCACAGATGCTTTTTTTTCTCTCATGTGTTACTATCCATTTCTCTATTCTTTTTGGTGCACAAATTGCCCCAAATTTGACTTGTTGGAATCCCCTTCATATTGGGTCTTCTGGCTTTTTGACAGTACTCACTCCCTTGATTGCTGGCACACGTTGTTCAGTTTGGTATACACCAAACACTTTTAGAGAAAATACCATTTTCATTTAAAAAAATGAAATATAATTCACTACCATGAAATTGAAAGTGTACAATTCAGTGAGTTTTAGTATATTCAAAAGGTTGTGCATCCACTACCACTGTCTAATTTCAGAATCATTATTTTATTTTTTAAATTTTTTTATTTTTTTGAGATGGAGTCTCACTTTGTTTCCCAGGCTGGAGTGCAGTTTCACCATCTCGGCTCACTGCAACCTCCACCCCCCAGGTTCAAGCGATTCTCCTGGCTCAGCCTCCTGAGTAGCTGGGATTACAGGCCCATGCCACCACGCCTGGCTAATTTTTGTATTTTTAGTGGAGACAGGGTTTCACCATGTTGGTCAGGCTGGTCTCAAACTCCTGACCTCGTGATCTGCCCACCTCGGCCTCCCAAAGTGGTGGGATTACAGGCATGAGCCACCGTGCCTGGCCGATTTTATTAGTTTTTGAGATGGGGTTTCATTACGTTGCATTACACTACCATGCTCAGCTGATTTTATATTATTATTTTTTTTCCTGAGGCGGAGTCTCACTCTCGCCCAGGCTGGAGTACGGTGACATGATCTCGGCTCACTGCAACTTCCGCCTCCCAGGTTCAAGCGATTCTCCTATCTCAGCCTCCCGAGTAGCTGGGTTTACAGGCGCTCACCACCACGCCCAGATGTTTTTCTATTTTTAGTAGAGACAGGGTTTCGCCATGTTGGCCAGGCTAGTCTCAAACTCCTGACCTCAATTGATCCACCTGCCTTGGCCTCCCAAAGTGCTGGGATTGATTACAGGTTTGAGCCACCGTGCCCAGCCTGATTTTTTATTTTTTGTAAAGATGGGGTCTCAAGTTGTTGCCCAGACTGGTTTCGAACTCCAGGGCTTAGGCTATCCTCCTGCCTCAGCCTCCTGCAGTGCTGAGATTACACATGTGAGCCACCACACCCAGCCTCCATTTGTTTGTTTATTTCAGACAGGGTCTCCCTTTGTCACCCAGGCTGGCATGCAGTAGCGCGAACGTGACTCGCTGCAACCTCGACCTCCCGGCTCAAGCAATTCTGTTACCTTAGCCCCTAAAGTAGCTGGAACTACAGGCACACGCCACCATGCCTGGCTAATTTTTGTGTTTTCTGTAGAGACAGAGTTTTGCCATGTTGCTCAAGCTGGTCTTTAGCTCAAGAGATCCACCAACCTCAGCCCTCCCAAAGTGCTGGGATTACAGGCATGAGCCACTGTGCCCAGCCTCCATTCATTTTTAACTGATGAACTTCTTACAGTTGAGAATCAAGTTGGTGTTAGTAATTTGGTATTAATAATTTGCTGGCCTTAAGTTTTTATTTTTACAGGTTTGTTTTTTTTTTTTTTTTACCATAGTGCTATTTAGTTTTATATAAGGAGTAGAGCATTTATAAGTCACTGATTTATGTATTTGTTTGAAAATGTATTTGTAGATTTTAAAGTCAATATCAGGTAAATCAGAAAAAAAGGGAAACTAATCATAAGTGGGAAGTGAGGCATTTAGAATGAAGCTAGGCTTCTGATGGGCTCTCGTTGACTCCAGGATTTCTGTAGGGGCCCGAAGCCAGGCAGATAAATAGTTGCTTGCTTTTTGTTTGTTTGTTTCTTTATTTCTCCAATTGTTTTAGCTAAATCCATCTCCTAAGTGTGTTTTATATTAATATGATGTGTCTCAATTAGTGGTGTTTTTTTTTTTTTTTAATACAGACTAACAAAAAAACTTGAAGAAAGGAGAGAAGAGAAAAGAAAAGAGGAAGAACAGGTAAAGTTCATGCAGTTAGCATTGTTTTGTCCTCTCATTAACTGAGGTTGTGATTGATTATTCTATTCAGTGTGGCAGGCCTAGGGTGACTTCATAGTTTTAGTTCAGTGTTGCAGCACTATGAAGATAATTCCTGTTTTCTCTAGTAGAGTCATAGTATATACATTTTTTGTGTTCTTTTCGTAAATTGCTATGAATAAATTAGACCATGCTTTTTCCCTCTGCAATGATTTTTTTTTACACTAAGAATAAAGGGACTTGAGCTAAAATTGTTTGGCTTGAGGTTGAACAAAGTTTTAGTTCATTTTTGTGAAAAAATGTGTAGACATTTTGCTGAATTTTTCCTCTCCTGTTAAGCATTCTAGCACATGGTTCATTTTTCTCACCATGTATACCTAACTGTGTAGCATTTCTTTGGAGTTCTAATATAGGGAGGTTACCATTTCATTCAAGCCAAATACATGACTGCCATGTTGTCCCTGAAGGGTAATATATTTACCCTCATGACTAAAGACCTGTAATTATGCTTGCCTTCAAATTACACTGACTACATTATTATCTTAACAGACCATTGGCAATGATTTATAGATTGATAGACATTTGACCATTAACCGTGCCATTAATAAACTCGTCTAGACTTACATTTTATGAAGTTTTATTCTTTTAACTGCAGTTTTCCTTGCATTCAAAATAATATCTGGGGCAGATTATCAAGTTTTTGGATCATAAAACTTTTTCTTTAATTCAGAGAGAAATTAAGAAGGAAATTGAGAGGAGAAAAACTGGAAAAGAAATGTTGGATTATAAAAGAAAACAAGAAGAAGAATTAACAAAAAGAATGCTGGAGGAAAGAAACAGAGAAAAAGCAGAAGATAGGGCAGCTCGAGAACGTATAAAACAGCAGATTGCATTGGTAAGTCTTAAGTTTCCAGACATTCGTGAAACTGTTTTTCTGTGCACAGTAGCTTTAGATTACTACCAGACTGTGCACACAAAAATAGATTTTAGTGACTCATAGACTACCAATCCTGAGCTTCCTTTTATTAGAAATTGTAAATGAATTAAAATAGTTAAGATTAAAATTGAGTTGATTTTTTCGAAGTGATTTTTATTCATATTTTGTTAATTTATGACTTTTATCAGCATTCAAAAAGCAGCTTTTAAAGATTCCCTAGAAAATAAGCTAAGTACTAGTACCTACTACTCGTACTAAGTACCTACTAGTAGTAACAACTAGTACTAAGTACCTAGTAGTTCTTCTGTAGTCACAGGCACACTTTTTTGCAACATTGAAAGGATTTAGGCACATCATAAAGCTTAGTTTGCAACAATTGCTTTTAGAATTCATCAGCTGCAATACATATTAAAACCATCCCGCCAGGTGTGGCTCACGCCTGTAATCCCAGCACTTTGGGAGGCTAAGGAGGGCGGATCACCTCAGGTCGAGAGTTCAAGACTTGCCTGGCCGACATGGTGAAACGCCATCTCTACTAAAAATACAAAAATTAATCGGGTGTGGTGGTGGGCGCCTGTAATGCTGCTACTTGGGAGGCTGAGGCAGGAGAATCACTTGAACCTAGGAGGTGGAAGTTGCAGTAGGCTGACATCGTGCCATTGCACTCCAGCCTGGGCGACAAAAAGCGAAACTCCATCTCAAAAAAAAGAAAGAAAAAAAGCCATCCCTACCTTAATATTTTTGTTCATTTGGTCAGTCAACAAGTATTTGTTGAGCATTTATTATTTATTTATTTTTGAGATGGAGTTTTAGTCTTGTTGCTCAGGCTAGAGTGCAATGGCGCAATCTTGGCTCACTGCAACTTCCACCTCCCGAGTTCAAGCAATTCTCCTGTCCCAGGCTCCCAAGTAGCTGAGGTTACAGGTGCATGCCAACATGCCCAGCTAATTTTTGTATTTTTAGTAGAGACGGGGTTTCATCACATTGGTCAGGCTGGTCTGGAACTCCTGACCTCAGGTGATCCACCCACCTCGGCCTCCCAAAGTGCTGGGACTACAGGCGTGAGCCACCACGCCCAGGCTTGTTGAGCATTTATTATGTACCAGACCTTGTTCCAGGCTTTGGAGATACAGTAGTGAGCAAATTCATTTCCTTGTTTCCTTAATAATAATTCTGGTCTCCGACAGTTGATAAAACTAAAAAATAACAGTTCCAGAATGTTAAAGTTCACATATGGTGTTAGACAATTTCAGGCAGCAAGGCACAGTGGCTCACAACTGTAATCCCAGAATTTTGGGAGGCTGAGGTGGGAGGATTGCTTGAAGCCAGGAGTATAAGATCAGCCTGGGCAACAAAGTGAGACCCCACCTCCACAAGAAAAGAAAAAAAATTAGCTGGGCATGGTGGCACGCACCTGTAGTCCCAGCTACTCTGGAAGCTGAGGTGGGAGGATTGCTTGAGCCCAGGTGTTCAGAGGCTGCAGTGAGCTATGATTGTGCCACTGCACTCCAGCCTTGATGACAGAGCAAGACCCTGTCTCTTAATAAAAAAAAAAATTCCATGCATATTTGTTTGGAATTGTGTGAATTGACCATTCTGGCAGTAAAGGTAATTGGTATTTAATGATGTTTTAAAGGACCGTGCAGAGAGAGCTGCTCGTTTTGCAAAGACAAAGGAAGAAGTAGAGGCTGCCAAAGCTGCTGCCTTGCTAGCCAAACAGGCAGAAATGGAAGTCAAGAGGGAATCTTATGCAAGAGAAAGAAGGTACTATATTTCATGCTGAAACATCTCTGTGCACATAGGGGCTGAGGAGAGTGATTATAGTCTGGTTTTTAACACTGATGTATACTGTGGTTATAAGCAGTCCATTCCAGAGGGACATATTAATTTGACAGCTCCCAATGGTATCTCTCATTTCGTGTGAGTGTACACTAAAAAAGTACTACATAAATAACTTTAAAAGAGGGCCCAATAGCCGGGCGCAGTGGCTCACGCCTGTAATCCCAGCACTTTGGGAGGCCGAGACGGGCGGATCACGAGGTCAGGAGATTGAGACCATCCTGGCTAACATGGTGAAACCCCGTCTCTACTAAAAATACAAAAATTAGCCGGGCATGGTGGCGGGCGCCTGTAGTCCCAGCTACGCGGGAGGCTGAGGCAGGAGAATGGCGTGAACCCGGGAGGCGGAGCTTGCAGTGAGCCGAGATTGCGCCACTGCACTCCAGCCTGGGCAACAGAGCGAGACTCCGTCTAAAAAAAAAAAAAAAGAGGGCAATAAATACCTGTTTTCCAAAGACAGAAATGATTTGTAACCAAATGAATATAATGTTTATCTCATATGTATTAGGATTCTTTATTTTTCAGAATCCCCTATCCGATAGGATTAAGCAAAAGAGGAAATACATTGGCTCTGCAGTTCAGAAATCCAAGGGTGAATTTGGTTAGGCATAGCTGTGTCCAGCAATCTAAAGGATACCATTACAATTTCTCTCTCTCTTTTTAATTCTTGGTTTCTTCTGTTTTAGCTTCATTCTTAGAGAAACTCTCCAAATGGTGTCAGGAGAGCCCAGCACCTCCTGGCACTTTCAGGACCTTGAATTCACGATCCAAGACAGAAGAGATTAACCTTTTCTCTCTCATGCCTGTATCAGTCACTGAGAATTCTGACTGCCCCTGTTTGGATCATGTGGCCACCTTCAGAGTAGTCAGTGTCCACATGTGTGGGCCCTCTGGTTGGAGGAGGTGACATGCCCAATCTTGTGGTGAAGGAGGTGGGGGAAATGTTATTGATAATTATACCAGAATGAATGACACATAGCAGGGTAAGAAGGCAGTTCCCAAAATAAAAATATGTTGAAAAGACAAAAAAAGTTTAGATTTCTAGTACACCTTGCTAATTGGATTATGGTTAATACTTATTGTCTTCTCTGTGCCTTTTCATATTTCCATATTGGACAGTTAACAAGTAGTATTTTGTAATCAGAAAAATTTTTAAAAATAATTTTCCAAAAATAATGAAGTAATAAATTTAACAAAAATGTAAGATTTGTGTGCTAAAAATGACAAAACATTGTTGAAAGATTTAAGACCTAAATACGTGGAAAGTGTCCTATGTTCATGGATAAGAATACTTAACATTGTTAAGATGATAATCCTCCCCAAACTGATCTAACTGATCTATAGATTCAACACTCCTATCAAAATTCCAGCTGGCTTTTTTCCATAAATTATAAACCTAAAATCCATATGGAAATGCAAGAAACACAATAGTTAAAACAAACTGGAAAATGAAGATAGATGACTCATACTTCCTGATTTTCAAACTTACTACAAAGCTATACAGTGATGTAATGGTATAAGATGAACATACAGGTCATTGTAATAGAATGGAGTCTCTAGAAATAAACCCTTACATTTATGAACTGTTTATTTTTGAAAAGGGTACCAAGACTATTCAGTGGGAAAGAAGAATCTTTTCAACAAAAGGTGCTTGGACAACTGAATATCTACATGCAAAATAATGAATTTGGACCTTTACCTCACACCATGTACAAAATTAACTTAATGGATCATCTACCAAAAAGTAAAACTATAAAATATATATTCTTAGAGGAAAAAAGAGGAATATATTTTTGTGATCTAGGAGTAGCCAATGGATTGTTAGACATGGCACTAAAAGCACAGGAACAAAATTTTAAAATAGGTAAATCGCACTTCCAAAATTTAAAACTTTCGTGCTTTGAAGGATATCATCAAGAAAGTGCAAAGAAGCTGGACATGGTAGCTCACACCTATAATCCCAGCACTTTGGAAGACTGAGGCAGGCAGATCACTTACGGCCAGGAGTTCAAAACCAGCCTCGCCAACATGGCAAAAAACCGTCCCTACTAAAAATACAAAAATTAACTAGGCATGGTGGTGCACACCAGTAATCCCAGCTACTCAGGAGGCTGAAGCATGAGAATCGCTTGAACCAGGGAGGCGGAGGTTGTAGTGAACCGAGATTGCGCCACTGCACTCCAGCCTGGGCGACAGAGTGGGACTCTGTCTCAAAAAAAAAAAAAAAAAAAAAGCAAAGAACAACCCATAGAATTGGAGAAAATATTTGCAAATCATATATTTGATGAGAGACTTGTGTCTAGAATATAAAAAGAACCTGTGACTCAATTATAAAGACACCCAGTTCAAATATGTGGAAAGGATTTGAATAGACATTTCTCCAAAGAAGATAAACAAATGGCCAGTAAGCACATGAAAAGATGTTCAACATCATTAGTCATTAGGGAAATCAAGTCAAAACCACAATGAGATACCATTTCACACCCACTAAGTATGCCTAAATGTAAAGAGAAAGTAATAAGTGTTTGTGAGGATGTGGAGAATTTGGAACCTTTCTGTGTTACTGGTGGGATTGTAAAATGATGTAGCCACCTTGGAAAACAGTTTGCCAGTAACGCAAAATGTTAAACATAGTGTTATCATAGGACCCAGCAGTTCTACAGCAGCAGTTTATACAGCAGTTTATATCCAAGAGAATTGAAAACGTCCACACAAAAACCTGTACATGAGTATTTATAGCAGCATTAGTCAAAATAGCTAAAATGTGGTAATAACCCAAATGTCCAGCAATTGAAGAATGTGTAAACTGTATCTCATACAACAATGTTTTTCAGCAATAGGAATAAGAACTGATACCTGCAACAACATGGGTGAACCTTGAAAATACAATTTCCATGAAAAAAGCAAGTTACAAAGGTCACATACTGTATGATTCTATTATACAACATGCCCAAAATAGACAAATCCATAGAGATAGTAGATTAGTGGTTGCCAGGGTCTGGAGGAGGGAGGGATGGGGAGTGACTGCTGATGGGGTTGGAGTTCCTTTTTGGCATGATGAAAATGTTCTGGAATTAGATAGTGTTGATAGTTGCACAATTCTGAATATATTTAAAAATCACTGAATTATACACTTTAAAAGGCTTAATTTTTGTTTGTTTGAGATGGAGTCTCTCTATTGCCTAGGCTGGAGTGCAGTGGCGTGATCTCGGCTTACTGCAACCTACACCTCCCGGGTTCAAGCCATTCTCCCTGCCTTAGCTTCCTGAGTAGCTGGGATTACAGGCATACACCACCATGCCCAGCTAATTTTTGTATTTTTTAGTAGAGACAGGGTTTCACCACGTTGGCCCGGCTGGTCTTGAACTCCTGACCTCAGGTGATCCGCCCACCTTGGCCTCCCAAAGTGCTGGGATTACAGGCGTGAGCCACCACACCCAGCCTAAAAGAGTTAATTTTTTATATGAATCTCAGTAAAGCAGTTATTAACAAACAAAAAGATCTGATATGGTAGAAAAAACTATTGTCATTGCACATTTCCACTTCCATTTTCTCTAACTTAATGATATTGTTAGAGAATATATAGAGGTGAAGATTGTGACTTTAATTTTCTTTTTTCATAGCACTGTTGCAAGAATTCAATTCCGTCTTCCTGATGGTTCTTCCTTTACAAATCAGTTCCCTTCTGATGCTCCTCTAGAAGAGGCAAGGCAGTTTGCTGCACAGGTAAATTTATGTCTTGAGTTGTAGTAAAAATAGATGTGTAGGTTACTAAATTATAGGAAGGGAAAATTTCAAAGCAGAAGTTGAATGTGAGTGAATTGTGACCTCTCCAGGAGGGAGGCACAAGAGGCCTCTGAGATATTGTGGAAATTCTGTCGGGTGTTAGTGCATATGGGAGTAACATATCTGCTTTGTGTGCAGAAGTAGGAATTTGCTGATATTGTATAATAGGTCCTGGGAACTTTTCTTTTTTAAAATTTTTTGAGACAGGATCTCACTGTGTCGCCTAGGCTGGAGTGCAGTGGTGCGATCACAGCTCCCTGCAGCCTCGACCTCCTGGGCTCAAGTGACCCTCCCACCTCAGCCTCCTAAGTAGCTGGAACTTACAGGCATGTACTGCCATGCCCGGCTAATTTTTGTACTTTTTGTAGAGACAGGGTTTCACCATGTAGCCGGGCTGGTCTTGAACTCCTGGGCTCAAGCATTCCTCCCACCTCAGCCTCGCAGTGCGTTGGGATTACAGGCGTGAGCCACCCAGCCCAGCCACTGGGAACTTTTTTCACTGATTAGTAGATTCATTGAAGGAGTGACAGGCAAGTGATTTCCCGAAGGTCTGATGTGAGGGAATTGTCCCACTCCCCTGAAATGGAAGCAGTTTTTCTCACTCCTCTCTCCATTTCCTACAGATTGCTTAGGGGCTGGTCATTTTCCTACGATTTACCTTTTGGCTAAGGAAAAAGAGGCAGTAAACTTTATTTGACAATAGTATCTTCTTCAGGAATTTACTTCCAAAAGGTGGCCTTACTCAGAATCTGAATGGAATATATATCTTAAGATATGAGTAGTTTTCAATTTATTTTTATTCCCTGATTGATTCCTTATTCAAAACAGATTCTGAGCATCAGATGTCCTTTGGGTTCTAGGCTCATTATATGTATCAGTAATTTTTTCATATATATAACTTCAAGGTTAAAATTAGGGATTTGGGTTCAGATCTTTCCGCCAGACCTTTTCTCCACATTTGGTCTTCTTCTTGCACTTGTGAACTAGGCTGGACAATGTAAACGTTTATTTTAAAAACTGTTTCCCCCTAAGCTTTATAGTAGAAACAGTCCCAAATAGGTGCTTTCATTCTTCTTTTGTCTTGGAGCCTCCCACAATGTGTCCCCTGTCCTGAGTTTCACTGCTTTTGCCACAGGTAAATGGAGAAGGGACTACATCTTTGATTGCATGTGTCCCATTAAAACTCCACCTCAGGCCAGGCATGGTGGCTCACGCCTATAATCCCAGCATTTTGGGAGGCCGAGGTGGGTGGATCACGAGGTCAGGAGTTTGAGACCAGGCTGACCAACATGGTGACCCCATCTATTCTTAAAATACAAAAATTAGCCGGGCGTGGTGCTGGGCGCCTGTAATCCCAGCTTCTCGGGAGGCTGAGGCAGGAGAATCGCTTGAACCCAGGAGGCAGAGGTTGCAGTGAGCTGAGATTGTGCCACTGTACTCCAGTCTGTGCAACAGAGCAAGACTCCATCTCAAAAAAAACAACAGGCTAGGCGCAGTGGCTCACGCCTGTAATCCCAGCACTTCGGGAGGCTGAGGTGGGTGGATCACGAGGTCAGGAGATCGAGACCATCCTGGCTAACACGGTGAAACCCCGTCTCTACTAAAAATACAAAAAATTAGCCAGGTGTGGTGGCGGGCGTCTGTAGTCCCAGCTACTCGAGAGGCTGAGGCAGGAGAATGGTGTGAACCCGGGAGGTGGAGCTTGCAGTGAGCCAAGTTCGCGCCACTGCACTCCAGCCTGGGCGACAGAGCAAGACTCTGTCTCAAAAAAAAAAAAAAAAAAACCCAAAAAACAAAAATTCCACCTCAGTACAGTTATCAAGTTTTGTATTTTGTGTATCTTTAGAACAGTGAGGGGTATGTGTGATCTACAGTTAAAAAAAAATACAAAAAACAAGTTAGTCTCCTTCTTTGGAATCTTCTAGGGAAAGATACACAGATGTCTAAGATTTTACAAGTGATTTTTGTATATAGAGGACTTAAAATTGTGAGGGTGACTTATGGTGCTGTCCATTGTATGTTCCTGGATCTGGTATTGTGTGTATCATGTAGGTTGATTATGGACCATTTATGCCTTGAGACAAGGAGGAGGCTACACTTCCTGAAGGTATATATGAGGGAAATACTGGTCTAGTCCAAATTCTTAATAGGGATTACCTGTAATCCAAATGTGTGTTCATGAGACATTAAGTTTGCCAAAGGATAGTGAGAACCTAATGATGAACTGCAGCAGTACTTAAAGGAGATACACAATTGTCCATTTTTACTCAATTTATTTGTGTGTTTTTAGGAACTATATTTTGCTATTTTGTGGTCATCTTTGAGTTATAGCAGCTTTTAAAAACTATTTGGATTTGATAGCTTTTCAGCTGCTTAGGGGCTGGAAGCACAATTTTATACCTTTTTTTGAGTTTACATGTAATGGACTTTTAAAATTAAGGCAATTTTAATTAAAGCAATCATTTTGGATTCATCTGAGTAATATCTTACTTTTAAAGGCACTCTTTAAGTTTTTAAAACTTATTTTACAGACTGTTGGCAACACTTACGGTAATTTTTCGTTAGCAACCATGTTTCCCAGGAGGGAATTTACCAAAGAAGATTATAAAAAGAAGTTACTGGATTTGGAACTTGCCCCAAGCGCTTCGGTGGTACTGTTGCCAGTATGTATATACAGATGCATTTTTTTCTCTTCTTATTGTTTTCTGTTTATCATACTCTTCATTTCTTATAATTAGGGGAAAGGAAGTGCACAGATATACTGTAGGTAATTAAAATTCAAGTGATCCAATAATTAGATGAATTTATAATTCCATTATCCTGTGCTTTATTTGTATTGCTGATATTACTTGTGAGACATGAAACAGTTTAATTTTCAACTTTTTTCTTCACATATTTTTGTGTACAAAAAAATGACCAATAGGAGAAGACAGTAAGAAATGCAGATTATCTGTCTAATCCACACACTTAGTGTCTTTTATTTATATATGCTCTACTGTTTGCCAAGTTTTTAAAAAAAATTATTTTAACATAAAAATAACATGAATATTCAAACAGATTATCCCATTTGATCTGCACAACAATATTTTAATCTCTGGTGAAGAAAAGAAGCTCAGACAGCTTAAATGACTGCTGCCGTAACTGGGATGAGAGCCTGGGTCTTCTGTGTCCTGGTTAACATAGTTTTCCTTGCTCTATACTAGATGTGCCCTCCACCCCAAAACAGTTAGCTCTCCAGTAATCAGGATTTCATTGTTTGAACCTTTTTTTTTAAATCAGCAAGAAAGACTTTTCTTATAAAAGTTTAATATTCTTAAAAAATAGTTGGCTCATTTCACTGAGAACTACTTTGTAGTTTGTATATTACAATTTCTCTTAAACACAGCTCCAAATATTATAACATAAAATTACAATTGTATATATAATATACAATATTATACAATTATATACAATTATTATATAAAATAAATAATTTATAATTATTATATATAATATATAAAATATAATAAATATAATATATTATATAAAATAATTGTATACTATACAATTATACAGTTATTATACAATTATATACAATTGTATAATATTGTATATTTATCTTTAAAAACTTCTGGGAGTCTTCAGAAGTTTATATATACGTGAAAAACAGCAAAAGATATCATTTTACCCTCTTGAAGTAAACTAAAATTGGTAGGACCTCCTTTTCCAGATAAAAGTTTCATCTGGAACCTTGGGCGTGATGTGATTGTGCTAATGTAGTCTTTATCTAGGTTTGTTTATTAATTTCTAGGCAGGAAGACCAACTGCATCCATTGTACACTCTTCCAGCGGAGACATTTGGACCTTGTTGGGAACAGTGCTTTATCCATTCCTTGCCATCTGGAGATTAATTAGCAATTTCTTGTTTAGTAATCCGCCTCCCACACAGACTTCAGTGAGAGTAACATCGTCAGAACCCCCAAACCCTGCATCATCTAGCAAATCAGAAAAAAGGTATCTGTGTGTGTTTTCCCCATTTATAAAATATGTAAGTCATGCCCAATATCTTTTTTAAGTAAAAAGTTGAGTACTTTGCCTTTCTGTATATGTCCTCTCCAGTTCCCACAGTGGAGGAGAAAAACTCCGATGCTCTGAAACTTTATTACATCATCTCTACTGCAGAGCTCACTACCTGCGTTTTCTCAGCCAGCTTCATAAAACCAATTTTTTGGAAAGCAGCTTCACCTCTACTGGTTTATTGTTTCATTCATTGAAGTTTCTTTACCCCATAACTATCAAGGCAGATTTTTTTTTCTAGTAACCTCTTTCTTGCTAACCATGTTTGCTTGACAAGATAGTTCATTGCATTAATCGTTCAGGGTCATCTTGCATAATTACTGTAGGTGAACTACTCTGTTTTGATCATTTTAACCCTGTTGGTTCTTTTATCTACCGGCTGACAGCCTTGTCTGGATCATTCAGAGAAGGACCAAATTGCAGAAACAGGTTATTGCTTTGAAAATTCTCTCTCAGAGAATTATTTTGGACTAATCCCTTAACCAAGAGACCAGGGCCTGATGCAGTGGCTCACGCCTGTAATCCCAGCACTTTGGGAGGCTGAGGCGAGAGAATTACTTGAGCTTATGCATTCAAGACTAGCCTGGGCAATATAGTGAGACCTTGTCTCTACAAAAACAATTTAAAAATTTGCCAGGCACATGTCTGTGGTCCCAGCTGCTTGGGAGGCTGAGATGGGAAGATCACTTGAGCCCGGGAGATTGAGGCTGCAGTGAGCCAAGATTGTACCATTGCACTCCAGCCTGGGTGACAGAGTGAGAGTGAGATCCTGTCTCAAAACAAAAACAAAACAACTTTTATAGCAGATAGCATGCAATGGTTAGCATAGTAATACAACACTGACAATTTTAACTCCTATCTTTGTTAAGATTTTGTATACTTGAAACAGGTTAATGGGAAGTATTTTCCTAGAAAGTAAGATTATGCCCCTTTCTAATAATTACATAATAATGTAACTTACTGAAATGGACACCTCTGTTAAGCACTCTGTGAGGCCTTTTATAGGCATTATAACAAATCTTCATGCCAGTCCTATGTGATAAGTAATAGAAATTCTTTTTTCTCTGCCCTCAGTATGGAGAAGCCCTAGTCATGTGTTTATGGATTCCATAGGTAATGACATATAAGTATTGTGATTGGGCTGCTTTGTCCTTTATCTTATTTCATAACTGTTAGGCAGGAAGACCAGTTACCTACTAAGTACGTTACTGTAGTGAGGACAGAGGGAAGCTCAAACAAGGCTGAATCTTAAAACTCTTACTGAGCAATGGGTGGGAGCATTTAATACTGAATTACTGTAATATAGGAGAGCTCGTTGTATGGATTTTTAAAACTTTTTTCAGGCTGGGTGTGGTACCTCATACTTGTAATCCCAGCTCTTTGGGAAGCTGAGGCGCAAGGATCACTTGAGGCCAGAAGTTTGAGACCAGCCTGGGCAACATAGTGAGGCTCCATCTCTACAAAAAAAACTTTTAGTGAGCTGTGTGTGATAGCGTGTGCCTATAGTTTCAGCTGCCTGGGAAGCTGGGGCAGGAGGATTGTGTGAGCTCCAGAGTTTTGAGGCTGTAGTGAACCGTGATCGTGCCACTGCACTCTAGCCTGGGCAACAGAGGGGACACCCTGTCTCAAAAAAGAACAAAAAACAACACTTTTTTCAAATAAGAGAAAGGTCTTAGATTAGAGCAAAGGATGGAATAAAAGGTGTGTCAAAGAGAGGGTGAAGCTTTGTGTTCCACCATTATTTTTCCTTTTTTCTCTCCCCTCTAGAGTTATAAAAGTCTGTTGGCTTAAATTTTATCCTTATACCTTTGTATTTTCAGAATAGGAAGTCCTCTTCATTCTTAATTGTTTATAAATAAGTCATTCTTGAAGATTTTGCGAAGGATTTAAAATTGACCCTTTCTGTCAAGCTGACTGGAGCTTTGGATAGTCTCTAGGGTGCTAAGTTACAAATGTTTTAGTAGATAATGTCGGCTTGCATAAATAACAAGGGAAAGATTAGTTGGCAAATGGTCACACTCCTCTAATGCTTATTAAGTCACTAAGAAACACAATGGAAATGGAATATATGATTTGGCTGGCTGGCTTGACTTAGAGATCAGATGAAGCTAAACTACCAAAGACTACTAAAGTCTAGTACTGTGTTAGTAGATATAATGGTCTCCCATGGACTTTCCTTACTTTAGATGGCATTAAAAGTAAAGCTTAGTTGCCTGTACTGATGGAAGTTGGAAACAGCTTGTATTACTATTGTTTTTATTTTATGACATCTTCCCCTTGCTCCCTCTTTTTCGTATCAGGGAACCAGTGAGAAAAAGAGTGCTGGAAAAGCGTGGAGACGACTTTAAAAAGGAGGGGAAAATTTATAGATTAAGGACTCAAGATGATGGTGAAGATGAAAACAACACTTGGAATGGAAATTCCACTCAACAGATGTAGTGTGACAAGTATAATATGTGCAATAATCATTGTTTCTCTTATGATTTAATTCAACTAAAATTCTACTGGAGAAGTGGGACTGCTTTATATTTTCCAACTGGTCTATAAAATGTCTCTTTATTCCTGCTTAGTGGGTGTGGGTTGAAGGTGTTTAACTCAGAAAAGTAAAGACAGGAAATAACTCTCTGCTAGGTCCTTGCTTATATGGCAACCACTGCTAGAACCCTAAAAGAACCAAAAAGTCTGCCGCAGCCTGCCTCCATCAGCTTCTTATTTAGTATTTCATATGCCCATTAGCCCTATGCTTCAGATGACACGTTTTGTTTAGAGCTACTTTGCTCCAAGACTCTTAAGCCCAAAGTAACTGGTATGTCACTGAGTAACTTGACTCGGTGTCAGAGCATTTTAACTAGCCACTCAGATGAGAATTTATGTTTAACTTCTCTTTTTACTCATCAGCTGCAAGCAAAATCTTGTAGTTTTTAATCTTAAACACTGAATAAAAAAACTTTCCCCTAAATTGGAATGATCTTAGTTTTGCTTTGAGTTTTGTTATCTAGCATCTTTTTGTTGCACAGGGCTCTATTGAGGTCCTATGTCTCTGATTTTTTTTTCCCCCAGTATTGCCCTGGAGCTGTCTCTGGAAAGTAGCTGGCTAGGTTACCTTAACTATCACTGAAGAAAGAAATTTTCTGACACACTGATGGCATGTGACTTGTCTCCTAAGTCAGTGAGGCATCACTTTGTTTGCATAAAGTATACGGTTTGCTAAGGCCTTTGTTCTTGTGAGATGCAAAACAGCTGCTAGTCTGCAACCTAGTTTTCCCTCTCACCTTTAACTGAAGTTTTGTCCTCAATAATTACACAAGGACCTAGAGTACCTATAGGACAAAAAGTATAGAATAAAAATATGCCTTTAGTCATTTGGTTTTTCTTAAAAAGTTGAGATTCTTAATCTGACTTAGATGTTACTTTATCCATATGTCTTTGTTAGTGGAGACCGCTAAACTAATGATGTTTGAAAACAGTTCCTCTGTTTTAGATTGGAAGATAGCACTCTAGAGTGGACATACGGAAAGACTGTGACTTTATTTTGTAATGGGAGGAAGAAATTTTCTCAGAGCAAACTTTCTGTTTTTTACCTGTGAAATAACAGTGACTTTTAAAAATGGTGACAGTGTTGGCAAGGAAACAGCAACACAGGCTGCGCTGTTGGTAGGAGTGAAAACCAGTATAATTCTTCTGAAAAACATTTATCAGAAACTTAAAATATTTCATACCGTTTGATCCAGTAGCTTCTTCTAAATCATAAATGCAGACAATGTTTAGGTAAAGACATACTCATTAAGTGTTATTTATTTTACTCAAGAACTGGAAACCAACTAAATGCCTTCTATAGAAGTAATTTTTGATGAGGAGAAATGGTACAATACTAATTAACAACTTGGTTTAACATGTTTACTGAGCATCTGTTAAGTGTTGGGGGAAAAAGCAGCAGGATCTATAGGTATAGGTACAGTGTGATCTCAGCTTTGCAAACACATTTTCTACATAGATAGTACTAGGTATTAATAGATATGTAAAGAAAGAAATCACACCAAAACATTAATAATGGTAAGATTGGTTTATGTGATTTTAGTGGTATTTTTGGCACCCTTATATATGTTTTCCAAACTTTCGGCAGTGATATTATTTCCATAACTTAAAAAGTGAGTTTGAAAAAGAAAATCTCCAGCAAGCATCTCATTTAAATAAAGGTTTGTCATCTTTAAAAATACAGCAATATGTGACTTTTTAAAAAAGCTGTCAAATAGGTGTGACCCTACTAATAATTATTAGAAATACATTTAAAAACATCGAGTACCTCAAGTCAGTTTGCCTTGAAAAATATCAAATATAACTCTTAGAGAAATGTACATAAAAGAATGCTTCGTAATTTTGAAGTAGGAGGATCCCTCCTCAATTTTGTATTTTTAAAAAGTACATGGTAAAAAAAAAAATTCACAACAGTATATAAGGCTGTAAAATGAGAATTCTGCCCCCTCACCTCTTACCCCAGTACTATTCTCCAGAGGTAATCTATTAACAATTTCTTATGTAATTTTCAGAAAATTTGTATGCGTATATAAGCAAATATGTAATCTTTATTTTTTAAATAAATGGGATCATATTATATATTCTACCCTGCATCTTGCTTTTTTGCTTACATAGTCTTGAGATCTTTTCCTGTCGACACTGAGCTACCTCATTTTTAATGGTTGCATAGCATTCTGCTTGATGAATGTACTGCATTCAGCTTACTGTCCATGCTCTGGTGGCAGTCAGTGCTTATTACACAATTTTGTTTTTCTATTACAAACATTGCCATCATAAGCAACCTTCAGTGGGAGGTATAGTCTTACTGTGAAAATATACCTGTAGAATATGTTTGTATAACTTGCTAAGTGAAAGAAGAGTGTTTGCAGTTTGGATTGTGAAAGATGCTGTTGCATTGCCTCCTCTACAAGCTGTGTGAATTTGAACCCCTACCAACAGTCATGAGAATGTCCATTTTCCCACACCCTTGCCAACACTGTATTATCATACTTTCTTAGCTTTGTCAAAATGATGGATGAAAAATGATATAATCTCGTATGCATTGTATTTATCATGAATGAAGTGAGCATCTTGATGTTATTGATCAGTTTGGCTTATCTTGAGAGCTCCGTGTATTCCTTGCCAATTTTTGTTTTCATATTTTTCTTACTGATTTATGAGACTACTGTGTACATTACAGCCATTTGCTAGCATATGCAGTGAATATTTTCTCTTTTTTTTTTTGAGACGGAGTCTCCCTCTTGCCCAGGCTGGAGTGCAGTGGTGCAATCTCGGCTCACTACAAGCTCTACCTCCTGGGTTCACACCATTCTCCTGCCTCAGCCTCCCGAGTAGCTGGGACTACAGGTGCCCACCACCACAGCTGGCTAATTTTTGTATTTTGTTTAGCAGAGACAGGGTTTCACCGTGTTAGCCAGGATGGTCTTGATCTCCTGACCTCGTGATCCGCCAGCCTCGGCCTCCCAAAGTTTTGGGATTACAGGCGTGAGCCACCGCGCCTGGCTTCTCCCTCCCTTTTGTTGAGTATATTTGGTAATTTTTTCCACAGTATTATCTGTGTTTTCCTTTATGACCTCCAGGTCTTGAGTCTCGCTTATAAATACCTTTCCCACTTCAAAAATTAATTTTTTTATATCCTAGGATTCTTATGGTTTCCTTTTTGTATGTTTAAATCTGGTATCCAAGGAAAGGACCTGGCTCCTTCCCATGCCCGTGGCTAACATCCCCAGGAGCCTGTTCCCTCACTGCCTTCATGGGCCCTCTGCCCCGAGTAGGCGCACTGCCTGCGAGGTGGGCATCTGTTCCATGTGCAGATGCTTCTGTGTCTAGGCTTTCTCTTCCTTTATTGATCTGTTTGCTCTCTGCTATACCAAACTAAGCTAGCTTTATAATGTGTTTTAATCTTCTTCCCCCAGATTTATCCTGGCTCTTCTTACAAGTTTATTTCATATATGAAACTTCTTTATATTATTTTGTTAGTGTTGTCCCAAAAAAGTGATGTTGAGTTTTGAGATTATTTAGGTATAATTGGCACCTTATGATACTGAGTTTCTCCCCAAAGAATGTCTTTTTTTTTTTTTTTTTTTGAGACAGTCTCACTCAGTCGCCCAGGCTGGAGTGCAGTGGTGTGATCTCAGCTCACTGCAAGCTCCGCCTCCCAGGTTCACACCATTCTCCTGCCTCAGCCCCCTGAGTAGCTGGGACTACAGGTGCCCGCCACCATGCCTGGCTAATTTTTTGTATTTTTAGTAGAGACGGGGTTTCACCATGTTAGCCAGGATGGTCTCGATCTCCTGACCTCGTGATCTGCCCACCTCAGCCTCCCAAAGTGCTGGGATTACAGGTGTGCGCCACCACGCCTGGCCAACAAATGTCTTTAATATCAATTTTAGAACCACCCCCACCCCCATCTGACAAACTTTTCCAGTCGATTGATGGAGAAAAATGCTTGTGCACCACAAGCTCCTGACTGCCAGGTTGGGACTCATGGCGTTGGAATGTTTTGATAGGGAAAGGAATGCTTACAAGAAGCAAATTTCAAGTGTGATCATCCTTTTAAGACCAGCTCAAAATTACTCTATTTTTACAAAACATTTTCCCAGCTATCTAGATGTAATATATGGGCCAATCAAGTGTTTAGGTGTTTCACACTGAGATTGTCTCTCAGCACATTTGAGGGGATTATAAAGAACATATCTCTGCTCCCACCACTGCCCAGGAAATGCTATGTGAATGGGTGAACACACGAAAGGAGCATTTGTGCTTTTCATTGCTCTCTCCAAGTTGTGCTTGCCAGAGACAATGAGACATGGTCCTTGGCCTTAAGAAGCTGATGATAGAGAAATACGCAATTCCAGTATAGAAACTGGATGGTCAAGTTGTAATAGGGGATATTTACAAGCAAAGCAGACGAAGGAGAATCTGCCTGGGGATTTCAGGGAAGCCATTCAGAGGAGGAGGTACATTATTTCAGCTGAGACTTAAAGGCATTTTCAGAAGAAAGGGCATCCTAGGTGGAAGGAGTAGCATTTGGGAAGACACAAAGGAATATGGATAGTTGTCCTATGTGCAGTTTAGAACTACCACAAATTGGGAAAGGAGGAAGGAAACAGACTAAATGAACCAAGGTCAGATGGGAGAGCTGGGGATGGCATAAAAAGTGGCAGTGGGGGTGTTCGAGGGGTGGGAAAAGGCCACTTTCTGCATGTTGTGTATTTGCCCCAAGGAATATAATGTCAACAGAAAGACTTGGTCTGGTGAGAAAGCTTAATCGGAGCTCCAGATGGCTTGTGTGACTTCATTAACTTCTCTTGAACCTACTTTCTCAAGGAGGGGCAACCATAGGAGAAAGGACAGTCTGCTGTTTTTATTTTCTGGAAAACACAAGATGTGAAGCTAGGGAGAGCTTGCAGAAGGGCAGGAGATGATATTGCAGTCTATGCAATGGAGTTGATTTCTTCTTATAGAAAGGATTTTTACGGTTTTTGCTCCCTTAACAACCCTTAACAACTCTGAAACTTAAAACAGCCCTGTTAAGTTCAATTAAATGGTTCACAGACCCACTAGACCAGTATCTACACGTTTCCGCAAGAGCTACTTGCTTCTCAAATGCCCAAATGAACTCTGATACTGGAGCAAGATGGAGATATTTCCATTTTAATCAGCAAGTCGAAATCATTCAAGATTAAAGTCATCTCTAACGGTGCAGCAGGACTTTATGGAGAAGTCCAGTATAAGCAGAGTCTAAGACCCTAAGGCATTTGGTGGCCGGTAAAGATAGATGAAGAAACTAGGCCTGCTTCATAGAACTTGAGGTGGTAACTCATCAGAATGAAGACACCTGGCTCAATTCCTGTTGGCTTCGTTGTGTTTTCCCTTGCTTAGAGCGCTTGCAGTACTTGTATGACAGAAATGCCAAGCCACAGACTCCAAGAAGCACAAGAGAAAAGAGAACGTACAAAGCTGTCTGTGCTTCTGTGGTGCCGAGCATTAGCCCCAGGAACTGCACCTCCTCCTGTCTCACGGGGCTGATGGTGGGTCCAGCATCTAGGAGAGAGTGACACAGGGTGGTTGGTGCTCTGGCGCTGATTTGAGTTCTCAGATCTCTGAGACCCCAGCAGAGGCTGCACGGTACCCCAAATCCGCACAGCCATTGACGGGATGCCGAGGTGGAGGTACCCATCCCCTTTCACTGTGTGTCAGGAGCCTCTGAGTGAAGTTAAGCAGTTGTATTTTTTTTTAAACATCTCTATCAGCAATTAGAATACAGGTTGAATATCCCTTATCTGACATGCTTGCTTGGGATCAGAAGTGTTTCAGATTTGGGATTTTTTAAGATTTTGGAATATTTGCATATACATAATGAGATATTTTGGGGATGGGACCCAGGTCTAAATATGAAATTCATATATGTTTTATATGCAACTTATCCACATGGTGTGAAGGTAATTCTATACAATATGTTAAATAATTGTGTGCATGAAACAAAGCTTTAACTGTGTTTTGACTGCGACCTGTCACATGGGGTCAGGTGTTGAATTTTCCATGTGTTGTCATGCCAGTCATGCTCAAAAAGTTTCAGATTTTGGAGTATTTTGGATTTTGATTTTGAATTTTCAGATGAAGGATTCTCAGCCTGTATAATCGAAACTGGATAATTGTCATTTACATTTGTGTAGTGATTTATACTCTTACATTTAACAAACATGGGGCACCCACATGGTGCAGGCATTGTACTTTCATGGTCCCTTTATTTGATCCTTATAACTGCCCTGAAGCATGTGCCTGGTTTCTTATCTATGAGTGCACAGCAAGTTAGTGGTAGGGCTGGAAGAAGAGTCTAGACCTGCTTATTCCCAGATCAGGGCTCTGGTTTCTAGGTGTAACATTGACCCTAAGTGTCCTTTGTTCCACCCCAGGAAATGTCTGGAGCATTCAAAGAAAATAAACATTTGTTGAATGAATGAAGGAGATGGGGCAGCAGAGAGGAGGGTAATAAACTAGAAGAAAACAGACTGAGAGAGGCCCTTCCACCTGCCCCTCACCCTTAGGCTTTATTCCCTCCCAGAGCCACATCTCACCTGGCTGGCGGAGACAAGCGTGAGGCCCTGTAGCGGGGTCAGGGAAGCCATTGCATCGGACCACAGAGGCGTAGAACTTCGCTGATGCTTTGGGGATCCTTGGCAGAGAAGGGTCACTGTAGTTCACAAAATGCAGACCAAATCTCTCCGAAAAGCCTGTGGCCCACTCAAAATTGTCCATCGCACTCCAAACTGTGTATCCTCGAAGGTCCACCTTGTCCTGCACAGCTGCTCAAACACAGAGGACTAGGCATAAGTTTCCTATCTCATAAGGCAGCTTCCTGCCAGGCCTTCGGAAGCCAGGTCTGCCTACTGCTCTCCCCACCGCCTTCACAGATGGCGGTAAGCTTTGGCTTTAGCTCTGTGAGAAAGCTGCCCCTTTCTTTGCATGCAGTGACTGTTAGCGGGTCCTCTGTGGATGGAGATGCAGAGCCACCAGCATCTTTAGAAAGGCTCAGCCCTGAATGGGAGTCGGGAACATGGGTGGACTAATTTCCCTGGGTCACCTACACTTCTATCCATGATCTTGGTCAGTGCCTTAGAATGTTAATGCTTCTCCCTGTAGAAAATAGCCCTTAGATAGAATAGATTTCAGCTGGGTAGGATTTTTCTAATCATTTCCTCTGCTGGTGCATTGCTTGCTCCTTTACTCAGCATTTGTTCCATTCTCTTATCCTCATGGTCCCATCTCAAGTTGTTAGGGCTGAGCCAAGAGCCTCAAACTTTTGCTCGGAGACTAAGAGACCCTACAGGCAACCACACAGCCTACTCCTCCTGGGCCCTACCCAGACCATTCTCAGGAGGGCACTGCTGTTCCGACATCAGGGAGGATCAAGGGGAGCAAGTGACTCAGGCCAGGAACTAGGGTTTGGTGGCATCAGGCCACTGGTCTTGCTTGCTGAGCTTAGACATAGGAAGGAAAAAAACTCAGAGTGCAGCCCTAAAGCAAAGCTTAACCCCAACAGGAGCAAGAAGCCTTATCGTTCTCTTCTTACTGTGGCCCAAGGACGCTGTATCACACTCCTGCAGATAGCGGATGTTTCCAACAGGGAAAGGTGCACGCTGGGGAAGGGCAGGCCCGTTGTACCTTTGAGGGCCTCATTGATGTAAGTCCGAAGGTAGTAGATCCTTGCAGTGTCATTGAGGTCTGTTTCTTCCCGCTGGGACACTCCATTCTCTGTGACATAAATTGGAGGGTCATTGTATTCCTCCTTTAACCAGTTCAGGATCCTCCTGAAGCCAAAAGGCGTCATCTTCAGCCAGAAGGAGCCAGAGTCTGGCCACGAGCGATCTGCGATGGAAGCAACTCCTCTACAAGTTCAAAAACTAAAGATGAGGTCTTGTTTTGTAAATCTCAAGAGGCCCTTTACACGAAACACAAAACAGGACTGAGACCAGGAAAAGCCTTAGGTTTTGTCTAGCCTTAAGAATCGTACTAGACTGTGTGGTAGATAGAGCTCCCTCTCCCCTCTCCCCTCTCCCCTCTCCCTTCCCCCCTCCCCCCTCCCCCCTCTCCCCTCTCCCCTCTCCCCTCTTTCCACGGTCTCCCTCTGATGCCGAGCCGAAGCTGGACGGTACTGCTGCCATCTCAGCTCACTGCAACCTCCCTGCCCGATCCTCCTGCCTCAGCCTGCCGAGTGCCTGCGATTGCAGGCGTGCGCCGCCACGCCTGACTGGTTTTCGTATTTTTTTGGTGGAGACGGGGTTTCGATGTGTCGGCTGGGCTGGTCTCCAGCTCCTAACCGCGAGTGATCTGCCAGCCTCGGCCTCCCGAGGTGCCGGGATTGCAGACGGAGTCTCGTTAACTCAGTGCTCAATGGCGCCCAGGCTGGAGTGCAGTGGCGTGATCTCAGCTCGCTACAACCACCTCCCAGCCGCCTGCCTTGGCCTCCCTAAGTGCCGAGATTGCAGCCTCTGCCTGGCAGCCACCCCGTCTGGGAAGTGAGGAGCGTCTCCGCCTGACTGCCCATCGTCTGGGATGTGAGGAGCCCCTCTGCCTGGCTGCCCAGTCTGGAAAGTGAGGAGCGTCTCTGCCCGGCCGCCATCCCATCTAGGAAGTGAGGAGCGCCTCTTCCCGGCCGCCATCACATCTGGGAAGTGAGGAGCGTCTCTGCCCGGCCGCCCATCGTCTGAGATGTGGGGAGCACCTCTGCCCTGCCGCCCCGTCCGGGATGTGAGGAGTATCTCTGCCCGGCCGCCCTGTCTGAGAAGTGAGGAGACCCTCTGCCTGGCAACCGCCCCATCTGAGAAGTGAGGAGCCCCTCCGCCCGGCAGCCACCCCGTCTGAGAAGTGAGGAGCGTCCTCCCTCCTCGTCTGGGAGGGAGGTGGGGGGGTCAGCCCCCCGCCTGGCCAGCCGCCCCATCCGGGAGGTGAGGGGTGCCTCTGCCCGGCCGCCCCTACTGGGAAGTGAGGAGCCCCTCTGCCCGGCCAGCCGCTCTGTCCGGGAGGGAGGTGGGGGGGTCAGCCCCCCGCCCGGCCAGCCGCCCCGTCCGGGAGGGAGGTGGGGGGTCAGCCCCCCGGCCAGCCGCCCCGTCCGGGAGGGAGGTGGGGGGGTCAGCCCCCCGCCCGGCCAGCCGCCCCGTCCGGGAGGGAGGTGGGGGGGTCAGCCCCCCGCCCGGCCAGCCGCCCCGTCCGGGAGGGAGGTGGGGGGTCAGCCCCCCGCCCGGCCAGCCGCCCCGTCCGGGAGGGAGGTGGGGGGGTCAGCCCCCCGCCCGGCCAGCCGCCCCGTCCGGGAGGGAGGTGGGGGGTCAGCCCCCCGCCCGGCCAGCCGCCCCGTCCGGGAGGGAGGTGGGGGGGTCAGCCCCCCGCCCGGCCAGCCGCCCTGTCCGGGAGGGAGGTGGGGGGATCAGCCCCCCGCCCGGCCAGCCGCCCTGTCCGGGAGGTGAGGGGCGCCTCTGCCCGGCCGCCCCTACCGGGAAGTGAGGAGCCCCTCTGCCCGGCCAGCCGCCCCCTCTGGGAGGGAGGTGGGGGGGTCAGCCCCCCGCCGGGCCAGCCGCCCCGTCGGGGAAGTGAGGGGCGCCTCTGCCCGGCCGCCCCTACTGGGAAGTGAGGAGCCCCTCTGCCCGGCCAGCCGCCCTGTCCGGGAGGGAGGTGGGGGGTCAGCCCCCCGCCCGGCCAGCCGCCCCGTCCGGGAGGGAGGTGGGGGGGGTCAGCCCCCCGCCCGGCCAGCCGCCCCGTCCGGGAGGGGAGGGGCGCTTCTGCCCGGCCGCCCCTACTGGGAAGTGAGGAGCTCCTCTGCCCGGCCACCACCCCATCTGGGAGGTGTACTCAACAGCTCATTGAGAACGGGCCATGAAGACAATGGCGGTTTTGTGGAATAGAAAGGGGGGAAAGGTGGGGAAAAGATTGAGAAATCGGATGGTTGCTGTGTCTGTGTAGAAGGAGGTAGACATGGGAGACTTTTCATTTTGTTCTGTACTAAGAAAAATTCTTCTGCCTTGGGATCCTGTTGATCTGTGACCTTACCCCCAACCCTGTGCTCTCTGAAACATGTGCTGTATCCACTCAGGGTTGAATGGATTAAGGGCGGTGCAAGATGTGCTTTGTTAAACAGATGCTTGAAGGCAGCATGTTCGTTAAGAGTCATCACCACTCCTTAATCTGAAGTACCCAGGGACACAAACACTGCGGAAGGCCGCAGGGTCCTCTGCCTAGGAAAACCAGAGAACTTTGTTCACTTGTTTATCTGCTGACCTTCCCTCCACTATTGTCCTGTGACCCTGCCAAATCCCCCTCTGCGAGAAACACCCAAGAATGATCAATAAAAAAGAAAAAAAAAAAAAAAAAAAGAATCGTACTAAACCCAGAAGAATCAAATTGCCTCAAATTCTCCTCCTTTCGCTGGTTCTAGCTGCCTGCACTCTGCGCTTGTATAGCATTGGACAAGCCACTCAGCTCTCCGTCCTTCAATTTCTCTGCCTGTGCAGAGAATGGTCTTGCTCATGGAGCCCAGCCCTCCACTACTCTGAATAGATGGCTCCTTACACCAGCTATGAAAGGCTATGGGTCCCCAGCTCCAGGCTTCCGATGGACGCCAGTGCTGTGTCTTCAGAGAATGGGCTCCCCCAAGTCACCCATGTCTAGTCAATGCCACATGCAGACCACGGGTGAGGCCACAGGCACGAATATTTGTAGGGGCCCTGCTTTGTGTGAAGACAGGCAGCAGACAGGCTGGCACCTCCTTCAAGTGTCCAAGAGCCTGGCCTCTGTCTTCAGTGATGGATGAGGAGGTGGACAGCTCCTGCCACAGGGGTGCCTGCTGGGGGAGGCCACAGAAGCCTGATCACCTGTAGTCACATATGTCAAATAAGAACCAAGCATTTAGACACTTCCTACACTCAGATCTTTCAGGGAAAAAAAAAAATGTTGGTTTTTATCAGCATCTGGATTTATCTGACTCAGCTGAATTGAATGTGGGCCATTTCATAAGCACTAGAGGTCTTCCCAGGGACAGCCCCAGGGCTCATAAGAGGGAGGGAGAATCAGAAGGAGTAGAGGGGTGTTCTGGAGTCTCCTCAGCCCCCTTGGTGAGCCTGACTCTGGGGGTTTCAGGATACAGTGGGAGTGGAGGGGCTGGTTTTCAAAGAAAGAACCTGGACACAGTCAGAGCTACTGGTGTGGAAAGATGCTTGATGGAAAGGAACAAAATGAGATTTTCTGAAAATGGCAGATAAGAGACAGGACTTAGGTACAGCTCCCACTTGGATGGACAGAACAGTGTGTGGAGACTCACATTGTTAACTGTTGCTCCAAGAACTACTGCTGGAACATACCAGAAAAACCAAAAGAATTCACAGACCCTTTGAAAGAAGCAGAATGCTACTGCAAACTCCATGAGACAGCTGCAAAACTGTGAGTTCCCAAAGTGTGAGAAGGGGAAAGTCTGCCTCTGAACACACATCCTCTCTGGGGACCTGAACATCCAGATCATAGGAGAAGGATTTAACCTTACCTAGAGCGCAAGTGGATTTAGGGAGCCAAGTGAAATGTAAAAGTAGAAGAAGCAGTGGGAAGAGCCCTGCAGCCACTCCCTGTCCCCAGCTTGAGCCCAGGGAAGCCATTCCTGACTTTATCCTACAGGGGTCCTTGTAGAAGGAAGCCAGTGGAATTAGGGAGGGGCAGGATTAAGGAAGCTTCTAGCTCAACTTATTAATTTCAACTAGAAGCATGAATTTTCCTGAGCAGAATCTTGGGGGCAAACAAGAAGTGCAGATAAAAGCACAGAAGCCACAGCCAACAGTGTGGGCAGGTGGGGAGGGGCAAGGCCTGAAAGCCCTGTTTGCTTTCTCAGAGAGAAGGCTTGTGGCCTGGGGTGAGATCTCTGCCCTGCACACTGTTGGCAGGGCACAGCAGGAGTGAGACTGGCCTTGCTGGCTGCATGGGAGCTAGGTGAGGCTTGTGACTGCCAGCTTTCTCAACTTCCCTAGCAACCTGTATGACACAGCAGAGGAAGCCATAATACCCCTGGGAACAGAACTCCACTGGCCTGAGAACCAGCCCCCCTATTCCCCCACAGTGGCCACAGCAAGCCTCACCCAAGGAGAGTCTGAGCTCAGATATGCCTAATGCTGCCCCCACCTGATGGTCTTTCTCTACCTTTGCTGGTAGCTGAAGACAAAAGACATAAACTCTTGGGAGCTCTATGGCCCCGCCCATAACCTGAGAAACCCAAATACCCTGGCCAACGTAGGGCAACCTTGTAATCCCCCTTCTACTACCGCAGCTGGTGGCAGTGGAAGGGGAAAGCACCTCGAAAGTGCCACCTCCTCTCTTGAAAGTGCCACCTCCTGGCTGGAGACCAACCAACTCACGCCATTATAGCAACTCATAACAGAACAACCCTGCTCCAAAGAAAGAGAGAACAACAACTAATTCCACTGCCTGCAACATCCTGGCTAACCAGAGGTCCTGAGTCTGTCCACATGACAACTTCACTGCTCGCATAACCAGCGTTTGAGAAAACCAGTGCACGAAAGAAAACTACAACCAAGGACCCTCACAGAATCCACTTAAGTCCCCTGCCACCTCCACTGGAGCAGGTGCTGGTATCCATGGCTGGGAGACCTGAAGACAGATCACATCACAGGACTCTTTGCAGACATTCCTCAGCACTGGTTCAGATCCCAGTAATCCTGCTGGGTGGATAGACCCAGAAGGGCAATGGCAATCACTGCAGTCTGGCTCTCAGGAAGCCCCATCCTTAGGGAAAGGGGGTGAGCACCACATCAAGGGATCACCCTGTGGGACAAAAGAATCTGAGGGGCAGCCCTTGAGTTCTAGATCTTTCCACTGAAACAGTCTACCTGAATGAGAAGGAACCAGAAATGTTAATTCTGGTAATATGACAAAACAAGGTTCTATAAGACCCCCAAAAGGTCGCACTAGCTCTCCAGCTATGGATCCAAACCAAGAAGAAATCTCTGAATTGCCAGATAAAGAATTCAGAAGGTTGATTATTAAACTACTCAAGGAGGTACTAGAGAAAGGTGAAAATTAACTTAGAGAAATTTAAAAAACAATACAGGATATGGATGAAAAAGTCTCTAGATAAATAGATATCATAAAGAAAAAGACAATCGGCTGGGCACAGTGGTTCACACCTGTAATCCCAGCACTTTGGGAGGCCAAGGCGAGGGGATCATCTGAGGTCAGGAGATAGAGACCAGCCTGACCAACATGGAGAAACCCTGTCTCTACTAAAAACACAAAATTAGCCGAGACCATTCTGGCCAACATGATGAAACCCCGTCTCTGCTAAAATACAAAAAAAAAAAAAAAAAAAAATTAGCCAGGCGTGGAGGTACGCGCCTGTAATCCCAGCTACTTGGAGGCTGAGGCAGGGGAATCACTGGAACCCGGGTGGTGGAGGTTGCAGTGAGCCAAGATTGTGCCACTGCACTCCAGCCTGGTGACAGAGCGAGACTCTGTCTCAAAAAAAATACATAAAATAAAAATAAAAACCGTTACTTAAAAGGTGAACCAAAATCTTTTACTATCTCTACTTCATAAAAGCATTGTTTAAAAAGAGAAAATAAAATTTTACTCTTGTATTATTGTAATATTTATTAATATTAAAGCGAATTTTGATAAAACCTAAACAATTTTTTTCTTGAAAATCCTTTTTAAAAACCAAGCATTTTTAGAGTTAAGCAGCCTGTGAAAAAGAACACAAAATAAATAAATTTTAAAAATGAAATAAAAAAACAAAAAGCCAAGCACATGTGCCCTAATGGGAGGTGCCCTGGAGACCCCGGCCTTCTCTCCCTCTTGCTTGCTGGAGATTTCCTTGGGATCTGTGGGGTGGCGAGCATCTTGCAAACCCCGGCACATTCGGCGTTGGAGGCCCTGTTTTGAGGCTAGGCAGGCCTCGGAGAGCACAGCCAAGGGCACCTTTCTGCCTTTTCCAGAGATGGCTCCGGGCTCCCTGTTGGTGGACTTACCTGTCTGCATCAAAAGAAGAGATGGCAGTGTCGTAGTTGAGGTTGTAGGCGAGGACAGTGGTGTAGTGATTGAACCCAAAGTAGTCATAGGTGCCGTTGATCCTCCTCTTCTCACTCTCTGTAAATTCTGGCAGCCTGGGTGGAAGAAGCCATTGAGGGCAGGGCTTCAGGGAGAGCCATGCTTTGAGAAGAGAACATCATAGGGCTGGGGCGGGGGAGCTCTCCGAACCCCAGGCACTTGGCAGTGAGTAGGGGAAACTGGCAGGGAAGGAGAAGAGGTCCTTCAGGCGGTGCAGGAAGCACCTGCGGCTCCTCCCGCCAGACCATAAACCTGGCTTCCCTAGGTCTCTATAAGAGCCTCTGAAACCTGAAGGACCACACACACACACACACACACACGCACCCACGCACATACACACACACACACACACACATGCATACACAGTTTTTAATTTCCTTCAAACATTAACATATGCAAATTCTGATATTTAGCATCTATGACAGATTTCAAAATCAAGAGCATGCCTGAGGTACATATCCGAGACTCTTCCCCTATGTTTGTAAAGTTAGATCTTGTATAATTTATTTTTGTGTGGCTGAGTCTGGCTCTGTCACCTAGGCTGGAGTGCAGTGGCGCGATCTCAGCTCACTGCAACCTCCGCCTCCTGGGTTCAAGTGATTTTCCTGCCTCAGCCTCCCAAGTAGCTGGGACTACAAGTGCCTGCCACAACTCCTGGCTGATTTTTTATATTTTTGGTAGAGATGGGGTTTCACCATGTTGGCCAGGCTGGTCTTGAACTCCTGACCTCAAGTGATCCGCCCACCTCAGCCTCCTAAAGTGTTGGGATTACAGGCATGAGCCACCGCACCCGGCCCTGTATCTTGTGTAATTTGTATTTCCGTTTTCTGCCCTTTCCAAGTTTCTCTGCTCCTCTTGGGGTTTGTTTAGGCATGCCTCTTTTCTCCAACTCTAATAATAATAATAATAATAATAATAATAATGGCTTCAAGATCTTCAAAGTAGCAGGGGAAATAATTTGCAAATTGAGTATTTGAGTTTGAATTTCTCAGTTCTCACGATTTCACTGAACTTTGTTTTCTTTCTTCCTTTTTTTTTCCCCAGACAGGGTCTCGCCCTGTCCTCCTGGGGACACTGCACGCCCCCTGAGGCTGGAGTGCAGTGGTGCAATCATAGCTCACTGCAACCTCAGTCTCCTGGGCTCAAGCAATCCTCTCACCTCAGCCTCCCAAATAGTTGGGAATATAGGTGTGCGTCACCATGCCTAGATAATTTTTAAATTTTTTGTAAAGACAAAGTCTCACTATATTGCCCAGGCTGGTCTTGAACTCCTGGTCTCAAGCAATCCTCCTGCCTCAGCCTCCCAAAGTGCTGAGATTACCTGTGAGCCTGGGAACTTTGGCTTCTTAACGTGTAGATGGAGCATTTTCCAGGCACTCTGAGTGAAAAGCCTCTCCTGTAGAACCTGACTAATACACTTGTGTGCAGCATGTGTACATGCTGAATGCATGCACATGCCCACAGGGAGACCTGGGGCTTCTGGTTTAGGTGTGGCCCAGAGATGCCCTGCTGAGGCCTCTGACACTTTCATCTTGACCTTTCTGCTACCATTAACCTGAGGGATCAAGAACCTTCCTTCCCTGGGGTTTCTGAGATGATGGGAGAAAACCAAAGCACAGCCTCCTCCTGTCCCTGACGCTTCTGCTCAGAAGCCAGCAATGGCCTGTGGCACCAAAGCCAAGGCCCTGTGCTTGGCTTCCAGGCCCTCCACCATGTGGCCTCAGCCCCTTCACTGCTGCTGGGCTGGTCTCCCCACTCTCAGCTCTGGCACCCCCACTCATTCTTACCTCTAGGCCTGTCTTCACAACTCTGCCTCTTGGAAAGAATGACCTGCAATCCCCCACATTCTATCCCCTGTCAAGGCCCAGCTCAGCTGATGTCCTGCCTTGTCCATGAAATCTCCTGGGTCTACCCAGCCTACCCTGATCTCATCTTCCGAGTTTTCTTTGTACTGAAGAGCCTGGGGAATGGGATGGAGAACTGTCTTTCCAGCTGATCTGTCAGCAGCTTGAGGAGCCGAATGGAATCCTCTCCTTCCATGGACCCCTCCCCCTGGCCCTGGCTCGGGCAAATGGTAGGTGCTCGGCAAAGTTGTGCAGATGGGCCGGGCGCTCATCGGTTTTGCTGGAGATCACAGTTCGCAGATCAGACCTTTAGGCACAGCCTGCTCTGGGGGACTTACCCTAACTAGGCCAGGGTGTGCATTGTGAGGTGGGAGCTGGATTTTTTTTTTTTTTTTTTTGAGACAAAGAGTCTTGCTCCATCGTCCAGGCTGGAGTGCAGTGGCATGATCTCGGCTCACTGCAACCTCTGCCTCCCGAGCTCAAGCAATTCTCTGGCCTCAGCCTCCCAAGTAGCTGGGATTACAGGCCCCCGCCACCGCGCCCAGCTAATTTTTGTATTTTTAGTAGAGACAGGGTTTCGCCATGTTGGCCAGGCTGGTCTTGAACTCATGACTTCAAGTGATCCGCCCACCTTGGCCTCCCAAAGTGCTGGGATTACAAGCGTGAGCCACCGCACCCGGCCTGGGAGCTGGATTTTTAATCCTCAGCTGGACTATATGGGGGCGTCTAGGGGCAGGACTCAAAGGCTATGTTGGGAATTCACACTTGATTCCCGCCGGCCTTGGAGCGGTGGGCATGTTCCCGTGGGCAGTGACTGCCGCTTCCTGCGCTTCCTCACACCACACCTCTCACCCCACCTGCATGATTCTCAAGCCCCCAGCATGCGCCCTGGGGGCCGACAGCTTGGCTGCAAATCTCAGCTCTATCTCTTAATAGCTGGGTGATCTTGCCCTAATCTTTGCGCCTCACTTTACTCGTATTTAAATAGAAATAAAGATACCAACAGAAGATGGGTAAACGTTGGCTGCTAATGTTGCTACTCCTTCCTTGACAAGAAGGGGCGGGCGGGTAAGGAAGGACGCTTTGGTGCAGACCATCGCCACCTGCTGGCCAAATGATGCAAAGCACACGCCTGACTGTCAGCCACTGCCACCCACATTCACACGTGCGGTGATGAAATAGGATAGGATGAGCTGGGATTTGTCTGTGGAGTGGCATAGTGGGGTTGCTCAGAGGTGGACAGCCTTGGAACAGATTTCCTGGCTGTTCCACAATATAATAACCATAATAGCAAACCCCTCTGTCAAGCATATAGCAGTGCCAGGTGCTGGGCTAAGCTTTACATATATGATCACATGTAACTTCCCAGCAAGCAAAGAAGCTCAGTCATGGTAACTTGCCCGAGACATGCCTCTGTGACCCCGACGCCCATGCCCTCACCACTGCGGGCACCAGGCCCTTACCGAGACTTGTTGAGGCCTGCAGCCAAGCTCCTGTCACGGATCCGCGTCTTCATCACCTCATTGTAATCTCCATTCTTGAAAATAGGATGTGCAAACCAGCCTCCCATGAACTGCGGGTGGGGTGGGGGAGACAGCCCAGGCGTTACAGGTGGGCACAGCAAGAGACAGCATCGTCCCCGCTCAGAAGTGCCTGGCCTCACAACCTCCCTCCTTTTCCTGGACCCCCAGGTTAAGTTCTCTTCCCTGTGGCTCCTGCCTGTTGCAGCTTCAGTGTCCACAGGTCTCCCAGCTGGGTCTGTGCTTGCTCAGTTGCTGTTGCACTGAGGACAGGGCCACCTCTTCATAGTTGCAGCTTGAGGTGACAGTAACTGACCTGGGCACTGGCCCTGGTGCTCAACAAATGCTTCCTGGCTGCCCTTGGATGGGTCCTGCAGAGGAGAAGGGAGAACCCACAAGCCTCCAGGCTCCCGGTTCTCTTTCTCACCACTGAGCGGCTGCACTTCCTCATCAAAGTGCCCAAGGAGCAAACAGAACTTTCTGGGGAGGGCTGAGATGCAAGGCTTTCCTGACTTTCCGGGCAAAGCATAACTCTTAATGGGCTTTCACAGCCCCAGAGTGGGGAACCGTTTGACCTATTTTCTCTAATGAGGCCTAGGCCATCCTTATCATGTGCGGGGATACGTGGCACCCAAACACTATGATGCTGGGGGTTTGAGAGCCTTCTTTAGTCTCTCCAAATCCTCTCCTCACCCACTGGCTGCTGCTGGGAATGTGGGGTGAGGGCAGCTTCCACTCATGGTCAGAGATGAGGCATGGAACACACATGCCCTGGTAAAGAGGCTTAAATGCACCCACTCCAAGGTAACACACTAGATATTTTCGTGGAAGCTGATTCTAATAGGAGATGCATCTGTCATAGTCCATGGCTGCAGTATCACAGTTCACCAGTAAGTGGCTCAATCTAATGATATGACAGCCTAACGTTTCCTGACGTTTGAAGTTTTGATTTCAGGAAAAAAGGAAATGTTGTTCTAAATCACCAGTTCTGTGAGTCTGAAATGAGGGATACATTAATTTTGTTTCAAAACTGTTTCCCCAGCTGGCTAGCAGACCAGAAAATTAAGCCCTTCGTTGCATTTATTAATTTGACTATCTTTGTCAAGTTCTCCTGTGAAGAGTTTGGCAAACCAAGGCCCATGGTGTTTCCCCCGAGAGAGTTATAGTGCCACAGTTGGCAGACTCTTCCACGGAGCCCAAAGTGGGAACCAATCCAGAGAGAAACCCTTGCCTTTCCTTCCTGATGTAAAATGTAGGAGAGAGCACCTTCTATCCCTTTCTAGGAGGAGCCAGAGGAGCTGTGCCGTGAAAGAGGATCATTCTTTTCCTTCTCTCCTCTTGTCAGTCAGGGGTTCAGGTGGAAATAAAGGTAGGCCATGCTGGCACCTGCTTCCTTTTTTTTTTTTGGAGATGGAGTCTCTCTCCGTTGCTCAGGCTGGAGTGCAATGGCGATCTCAGCTTCTGGGTTCTCCTGCCTTAGCCTCCAGAGTAGTTGGAACTACAGGCATGTGCCACCACGCCTCGGTAATTTTTATATTTTTAGTAGAGATGGGGTCTCACCATGTTGGCCAGGCTGGTCTAGAACTCCTGACCTCAGGTTATCAGCCTGCCTTAGCCTCCCAAAGTGCTGGGATTACAGGCGTGAGCCACCTTGCCCAGTCGGCTTCCTAGTAATGTCTCTACTTCCTTGGGTGAAATTCCATGACTGAAAGATGCTGTTCTTAAACTCATTGAGTTGGCAAATTAGGGGCACTAATGAGTTTCACAGAATCTAAAGCCCCCAATTTAAGAAATGCCTAGGCTGGAGCAAATCAAATTAGATGGTGACACCTAAAGGTGACGTGTGACACTGCAGCCCAGCTCTGTTAGCTACTATAGTCAAACCAGAGAGACTGAAGACATGGAAATTTCTCTCTAGGAGTTAACTTCAAACCAATGTTACAGAAAGAATTACCTGTACAAATGATTTTTAAAAACTTAAAGACAACTTAACCCCACAGACTTTATCACTTTCATCACAGCAAACTTATGAGGTGGGCAGGGCATCTCCAGTTCGAAGTTGAGGAAACTAAGGTATGAAAAAGTTAGATGATTTTCCCAAGCTCACAAAATCAGGCAATAGCAAAACTAGGCTTAGATCCTAATAATTCTTCTTTTTGGGGGTTGGGGGTGGTCTCCCTCTGTCACCTGGAGTTTAATGGTGCCGAAATCATGGCTCACTGCAACCTTGAACTCCTGGACTCAAGCTCCCACCTTAGCCTCCTGAGCAGCTGGGACTATAGGTGTGTGTCACCATGCCCTAATAATTTTTTTTTCTTCACAGACAAGGTCTTTCTATGTTGCCCAGGCTAGTCTCAAACTCCTAGCCTCAAGCAATCCTCCTGCCTCAGACTTCCAAAGTGCTGGGATTATAGACATGAGCCACCACACCCTAAATCTTTGATTCACAATCTGTTTCCATTAGGCTGGAAGGAAAGATGGACAAGAGTAAGAACAAGCGCCCAGAGGAAAAACAGACCTGAACATATCTCCTGGCTGCCTCCACATCCTCCTGGTTAGAGGGATCTCTGGGTTCAGCCCAGTCACTGCTGATGGTGATGGAAATCACGCCACCTTGACTGGCGCGGTACACATCGTTGTACAGATGCCAGGCCTCAGCATGAGCCTTTATTAGATTGTGGCCAACAATGTACGGGGCAGTGCCAGGCCTATTGGAGATTCCTGGAAACATACACATGGATGTCAACAGAGAATGGATAGAATGGATGTGACTGAGATTGTTAGTCCCTGCCTGCAGATGTCCCCTCTGTGTTTGGGAGAAGGGGTGTAGATTCTGACACTAGGAAAACTGGAATTCAAACCCTGGCTCTCCCTCTTATTACCTGGCTGTGTAACTTTGGGTGAGTAATTCAGCCTTTCAGTTTCCTCCTTGGTGAAATGGGCAGCAGAGAGTGATTGTGAGAGGGAAATTAAACAGTGTATGAAACCCACCCACAGCAGCACTGTGTCTGGAAGAGGGAAGGCCACTTGATAAATGTTGGCTTCTGTTCCCCTCCTCCAGAAGAGTGGCTCGTATGTCTCAGGCAAAATACCCATAATAGAGATACCTATCGCAGAATCTAAAGCCCCCAATTTAAGAAATGCTTAGTCTGGAGCAAATCAAATCAGATGGTGGCACCTAAAGGTGAAGTGTGACATTGCAGCCCAGCTCTGTTAGCTACTATAGTCAAACTAGAGAGACTAAAGAGATGGAATTTCTTTCTATTGAGTTAGCTTCAAACCAATGTTATATTCAGAAAGGACTATATGTACAAATGATTTTTTAAAACTTAAAAGACAACCCAGGCCAGGCAGGGTGGCTCACACCCATAATCCCAGCACTTTGGGAGGCTGAGGCAGGTGGATCACCTGAGGTCAGGAGTTTGAGACCAACTTGCCCAATATGGTGAAACCCGTCTCTACTAAAAATACAAAAAATTAGCCAGCTGTGGTGGCAGGCGCCTGTAATCCCAGCTACTCAGGAGGCTGAGGCAGGAGAATCACTTGAATCCAGGAGGTGGAGACTGCAGTGAGCCGAGGGGTTCAAACAATTCTCCTGTCTCAGCCTCCTGAGTAGCTGGGACTGCAGGCGCATGCCACCACATCTGGTTAATTTTTGTATTTTTAGTAGAGGCGGAGTTTCACCATATTGATCAGGCTGGTCTTGAACTCCTGACCTCAGGTGATCCACCTGTCTTGGCCTCCCAAAGTGCTGGGATTACAGGCGTGAGATACCATACTCGGCCTATGATTATTTCTGAGACAGGGTCATGCACTGTCATCCAGGCTGGAGTGCAGTGGTGCCATGAGCATGGCTCACGGCAGCCTTGAACTCCTGGGCTCAAATGAATTGACAGGAGTTGATAATCTGGAGCTCCTTGGGGACCCATTGTGATCATTAGGGTTGGAGAATGTAGCTAATGCAACCAGCTGACACGGAGATACCCTGATAGTGAATGCTGCAAGAGAGGCGCCTCTCATGTGTTGAAGGAGTGTAAACCAAAGGGGCGACCTAGGACCAATGGAGATGCCTCTGATAACGATTTGAGGCACATCTCCTGGTGGCTCTTTCCAGCTGTTACACAGTGTTCTGAGGAATCACATGAATGAACACAAATTTATTCTTATTAACTCAGAACTAGAGAAAAGGGAAACTGGATGGTTCTCAAGGCACAAAAATAGGTCCACAATTTCTTATTCAAAACCCTAAGGGATCCTGCAATCTTACTTTTGGGTATTTATCCAAAGGAAAGTAAGTCAGAATACCAAATCAATACCTTGACCTCTGTGTTTATTGCATCACTGTTACAATGGCCAAGATATGGAATCAACCTAAGTGTCCATCAACAGATGAATGGATAAAGAAAATGTGGCATCTATATATGATGGAATACTATACAGCCATAAAGAAGGATGAATCTTATCATTCGTGACAACATCGCTGGAACTGGAGGTCATTATGTAAAGTGAAATAAGTCAGGCACAGAAAGGCAAATACTGCATGTTCTTACTCACATGTGGGAGCTAAAAAGATGAGCTCCTAGCAGCAGAGAATAGAATTGTGATTATTAGAGGATGGGAAGGGTAGTAGGGAGGGAGGATTGGGAGAGGTTGGTTAATGGATACAAAGTTAAGCTAGATAAGAAGATGAAGTTCTAGTGATGTGTGGCACTGTAGAGTGAATGTAGTTAACAATAATTTAGGCTGGGTGCAGTGGCTCACACCTGTAATCCCAGCACTTTGGGAGGCTGAGGCGGGCGGATTACCTGAGGTCAGGAGTTCGAGACCAGCCTGGCCAACATGATGAAACCCCATTTCTACTAAAAATACAAAAATTAGCTGGGCATGGTGACACATGCCTGTAATCCCAGCTACTTGGGAGGCTGAGGCAGGAGAATTGCTTGAGCCCAGGAGGTGGAGGTTGCAGTGAGCTGATATCATACCACTGCACTCCAGCCTGGCCAACAGAGCTAGACTCTGTCTCAAAAAAATAAAAAATGAATAAAAAATAATGATACAAAAGAATTTAGTGTATATTTGCAAAAAGCTAGAAAAGAGGACTCCGAATTTTCCCAACACAAAGAAATGATGAATGTTTGAGGTGATGAATATACTAATTATTCTGATTTCATCATCACACATTGTATACATGTATCAAAATATATTTTGTACTCCATACATATGTACAATTATTGCATGTCAACCAAAGTTAAAAGAAAAAAAATCTTTTAGGGTCAGATGTGTTTTGGAATTAAATGTTTCCTTTGAGAAAAGTACCTATCAGCCCCATGGGCCGCAGACAGCTCTCCATAGTCAAGCACACTGATATCTCTGCAGCAGAACTTAGGAATGTTTGCTCAGTGCGATAAAGACCATGAGCAGCCTCCTGTTGGTTTGAGTCAGGTTTCACTACGATTAAATGAGCTCAGGTCAGCCAAACCAATTGTCAGAAACTTTGGGGTTTGGGAATTGTGGAAACAGACTGTAGACCTGTACAGCCTGACAAACTGTCCTTCCCCACATCAATTTGCCCACATCTCTGATCTCAGAGAGCTTCCCACCTGAGGCCGATCAGAGTCACAGAGCAAAGAAATGAACCCACCTTGAGGAATTGAGATGTGAAATTCATGTTTAACAATGCAATGCCAGGAGGGAAACCTCTACAGCCCTGAGCAAGAGGCAGGGTTTCTGCCATGGGGCTTTCTTGGTTGCCTCGTCCTGTGCCATCTGGATTTCAACTCTTGATGTGCTAAGAATGCCATGATCCAAAGAGCCGATGAGCCAGGGCTGGGACTTACCTGGAGCTGCTGTTCCGTAGCCATAGCCCTGGTAAGCAATGACAAAGGGCTCATTCAGCGTGATCCAAAACTTCACCTTGTCTCCCAGCCTCTGGAAGAGCACATCTGCATACTCCTTAAACCGCTGCACGATGGTCTCATTCTCCCAGCCTCCTACATCTTGGAGCGTCTGTGGTAGGTCCCAGTGGTAAATGGTCACCTGGGAAGAAGCCAGATCAGCTGTTGCATCAGTCATGCTTTCCATGGGAAGCCCTAGGTTAGATGTGCCAGCATCAACGTCTGCTGCAAATCCTGAGAGTGACTTATGAGACAAAAAGGCTCAAAGATTTTTTTCTTTTTCTTTTGGGAAAAGGGTAAATTGCTTTCAGGGAGAACTAGATGGCTGAGGTCAAGGTTGGGAAGGAAACTCTTTTATGCTTTTCAAATTCTGCATCATATGAATTCACTGAAAATTAAAAAGTTAAATTTGAGGTCGAGCACGGTGGCTCATACCTATAATCTCAGCACTTTGGGAGGCCGAGGCAGGTGGATCACTTGAGGCCAGGAGTTTGAGACCAGCCTGGCCAACACAGTGAAACCCTGTCTCTACTAAAAATACAAAAATTAGCTGGGCATGGTGATGCGTGCCTATAAGCCCAGCTACTCTGGAGGCTGAGAAACGAGATCCGCCACTGCACTCCAGCCTGGGTGACAGAGCGAGACTACGTCTCAAAAACAACAATAACAACAAAAGCTAAATTTGAAACCAGCATTTTGTTTACATGATAAATGTGCTCCCCCAGCCCCGCTGGTTCCTGCATGTGGACTTTCCCAAGGCCTTGCCAGGACCCACCATACCTGGGGCTGGATGCTGGCGGCCAGCAGTGTATCGATGAGCCTCACGTAGTAGTTCAGGCCCGCTTCATTGATGTACCTGGTGGTTCCATCAGGGAGGATGCGAGACCAGGAGATGGAAAAACGGTAGTGGGACACGCCCAGGTTCTTCAGGGTGACCAGATCCTCAGCAATCTTGTGATAACTGTCACAGGCCACATCTCCAATGGCATCGTTCTCAACCCTCAGTGGTGTGTGAGAAAACGTGTCCCAAATGCTGAGTCCTTTGCCATCTGCTCTCCACGCACCTTCAATCTCAAGATGACAAGACATGGTCTTATTAAGTCATTCAGTCAAGCACTCACAGGTTCCTTTCTTTCACTGGGTGAGTCTCAAGTCAGGACGTTTACTCTTTTGTGATAATGCTTAGCTTAAAACAAGCACATTGGTCCAGGTGTGGTGGCTCACGCCGGCAACCCCAGCGCTATGGGAGGATCGCTCGAGCCCAGGAGTTCGAAACCAGCCTGGGCAACATGGCAAAACCCCATCTCTATAAAAAAAATCAAAAAAATTAGCCAAGTGTGGTTACCTCCTCTGCGAGCCTGCTCTGGCCCCCGCTCAGTCTCGGAACTCCCCTGGCTTTCTCTACGCATGTGGCAGGCCCACTCTTGCACAGAGACAGACGCAGGCAGAAGATGGAAAGCAGGAACCACCACTAACTGCCAGGCAAGTCACTCTTGCCTTTTCCATTTTTCTTGCACAAAATAAAACCATCCTATTTTCTGTATGAGCAAGCCTCATTTTGGCATGAATACAGTAGTGGTGTGATGTTTTTAGGACATCAGAATAAGCTCAGGCCCATGCTGAGAGCCAATGTGAGCAAACTGCCTGCTTGGAAGGATCTAGCTGGGGAATAAAGGGGTCCAACAGGGACTCGTCATAGTCATGGGCTGTAGAACAGTGTTTTGGTCAATGACGGACCTGATATATGATGGTGGTCCCATAAGATTATAATGGAGCTGAAACATTCCTATTGCCTAGTGCTTTGCAGCCATCATAACGTTGTAGAGCACTGCATTATTCATGCTTGTGGCAGTGCTCATGTCAATAAATCTACCGTATGGCCAGCAGTATAAAAGTATAGCACATGCAGGCCGGGTGCTGTGGCTCAGACCTGTAATTCCAGCACTTTGGGAGGCTGAGGGAGGAGGATCACTTGAGGCCAGGAGTTCAGACTAGCCCTAGCAACATAGCAAGACCCCCATCTCTACAAAAAAATTAAAAATAAAAAATTCATTGGGTGTGGTGGCATATGCATGTAATCCCAGCTAATGGGGAGGCTGAGTGATCCTCCTGCCTCAGCCTCCCGAGTAGCTGGGACTACAGGAGTACACCACCACACTTGGCTAATTTTTTTGATTTTTTTATAGAGATAGGGTTTTGCCATGTTTTGCCCAGGCTGGTTTTGAACTCCTGGTCTCGAGCGATCCTCCCATAGCACTGGGATTGCAGGCATGAGCCACCACACCTGGACCAATGTGCTTGTTTTAAGCTAAGCATTATCACAAAAGAGTAAAAAAGTTTAAAAAATTAAAAAGTTAATAAAGTAAAAATGTTACAGTAAGCTAAGGTTAATGTGTTATTGAAGAAATAAAAACATTTAAAAAATAAATTTAGTGTAGCTTAAGTGTGCAGTGTTCATAAAGTCCACAGTAGTATACAGTAATGCCTAGGCCTTCCCATTCACTCACCCCTCACCCACTGACTCACCCAAAGCAACTCCCAGTCCCGCAGGCTCCATTCATGGTGAGTACCCTGTCCAGCTTTTATGCCATATTTTCACTGTGCCTTTCTACATTTAGATACATTTAGATACACAAATACCACTGTGTTACAACTGCCTACAGCATTCAGTACAGTAACAGGCTGTACAGGTTTGTAGCCTAGGAGCACTAGGCTATACCGTGTATCCTAGGTGTGTAGTAAGCTACACTATCTAGGTGTGTGTAAGTGCACTCTGTGTGATGTTCACACAACTATGAACTCACCTAACATCACATCTCTCAGAGTAAATCCCTGTTGTGAGCAATGCGTGACTGTATTTGTGTGTCTTTGCCCAAGTACTTCTGCCCAGGCTCCCCCTGCTCCATCTGGCCCTGCAAGCACCCATCTCAGGACAGCGAGCCTCACCATGCTGGTCTGGGTAAATTTGGGGGTGTGAAGAAGCCAGGCTGTCTGGAAGAGGACCTCCCAGACTCCATGCTGCCCCTCCATGGGTCTGCTGGAATCTCCTGTTCATGCATCTGCCCTTCCCAGCACTGAGCCCAGAGCCTGGCACAGGGCAGGTGTGCAGTCACTGGTGTCCCACCACCCTGAACTCCTCACCTGATATGCAGCAGAAGCTGCACTCCAGATGAAGCCCTCAGGAAACCGTCCGTACAGAAACTCATCCTCCCTGGCCAGTGGCATGCCGTTGTTGCTAATGACCTCTGTGTAGTACCTGGCGGAGGCTCTTGCTGTGCGAGGCCTGTTCGTGTTGTTGAAATCAACATGGTACAGTCCAAACTTGACCGTGTAGCCATTTAGCCACTCAAAGTTGTCCATCAGAGACCAGGCGACATACCCTCGAAGGTCTATACCATCGAGCCTGTAGGCTGGGAACATCCCAAAGGGAGCAGAGGAGAGCTTGACACCAGGAGTCAGGACCTCCATGCAGCCAACCCACTGCCAGCTCCTCAATTCAAGGTTGTGGTCCTAAAAGTGACATACACCCTGAGAGACCAACAGATCATCTGTTGATCTTACTTTTCTGCCAGTACCTATGACCCCACAGCAAGCATTAATGACTGATTATCTCCAAATCAAATTCTTCTCTTGGGGTAAAGAAACATGCCCCAAATTCAAGATCTTCAGCCCACTTAGGAAGTTAAGCCCAATGCATCTGTAGTCCTAGCTACTGGGGAGGCTGAGGCAATAGAATTGCTTGAACTCGGGAGATGGAGGTTGCAGTGAGCCGAGATCACACCATTGCACTCCAGCCTGGGCAACAGAGTGAGACTGTCTCAAAAAAAAAAAAAAAAAAATCAATGAAACAAAAAGTTGATTTTTAGGCTGGGCACAGTGGCTCACGCCTGTAATCCTAACACTTTGGGAGGCAAAGGCAGGTGGATCACTTGAGGTCAGGAGTTTGAAACCAGCCTGGCCAACATGGTGAAACCCCATCTCTACCAAAAATACAAAAAAATTAGCCGGGCACGGTGGCCATTGCACTTCAGCCTGGGTAACAGAGCAAGACTCCATCTCAAAAAAAAAAAAGGAAGTTTGAATTTACACAACTTTCTTGTTCTGGGGTGCATGGGATAAGCTCTATGAAGGCAGAAATTTGTGTTTTGTTCATTGCTGTATTCCCAGCACCTAAAATAGAACTTGCTCAGTAATGAATGAATGGACCCATGACAATATAAATATTCTGCTAGGGACCCTGTGTGTGTAGTGTTTGTGTTTTTCCTCTGCAGAGACAACCATAGCCTTTTTTCCCCCAGCTTCTCAAGGAACATATAACCCCCAAACAGATAAAGAATTATGGAGTTGGGACCTAAGAGAGAGATCTATTGATGGTTCATAAATCATCCCGGCAAAACATTTCAGGCATATGACCCAGGGAATGTTGGAAGATTTCTTTAAGGGGAACTGAACCCTCACACACCTTTCAAAGCCTCATTGATGTAGGTTTTGTGGTAAAATATCCTATCAGTATCCTCCGTGTTCGGATTGGTCAGCCCCACTCCGTTTTCGGTGATGTAAATGGGGATGTCACCATACTCTTCCTTGATCCAGTTCAGCAGCCTTCGCGTCCCCCAGGGCGCAGCTCTGTTCATTGCCGTGGAAGGCCACGAAGGGTCCTCCTCCTCGGCCATCTCCCGGTCGTCTTCGTAGGAGGGTGGGTTTAGCCTGGGTGTTTTGTACTGCACGATTCTGGAGTAGTACGTGTTGAGGCAGAAGACGTCGGCCGTCGCCCTGATGAACCTCTTCTCTTCCTCAGTGAAGCTTGGCAGGCGGGAGGTGGCTAAGTGCTGCAGTTCACTCCTGTTCCCCACTTTCCACTTCATGGTGTCAGGATAGTCTCCGTTTCTAAAAATGGGGTGAGCAAACCAGCCCAGGGAGAACTGCAGCATTCGGTCAGCGGCTTCCACATCTCTGGGGACCCCTGGTGACTTGGGCTCTGCCCAGTGTGTACTGAGGCTCAGCGAGATGACCCCCTTCTGCTCCTGCCTGTATTTCTCATCGTACGTGTGATAGACTCTGGCATGGGCTTTGATGATGGCGTGGGCTATCCTATATGGTGCCCAGCCTGGGTCCTTCACCCCTGGGGGAAATTCCCCTGAGCCATAACCCAGCCATGCCAGGTACATGGGCTCATTAAAAGTCATCCAAAACTTGACTCTATCACCAAAGGTCTGGAAACAAAAGTCTGCGTAGCTGTCAAACAAGTCAATCAAGGCAGGATTCTCCCAGCCTCCGATATCCTGGAGGGCCTGGGGCAGGTCCCAATGGAACAATGTCACCATGGGAAAGATGTTGCTTGCCACCAAGCCATTGATCAGCCTGTTGTAATAATCAACCCCATGACTGTTGATAGAGCTGTTTCTCCCAGTTGGGAAAATCCGAGACCAGGAGATAGAGAAGCGGTAGGCCTTCACCTTCAAAGCTCGGAGCATATTCAGATCGGCATCCAGCTGGTGATAGCTGTCACAGGCGATGTCTCCAGTGGCATTGTCTTTCACATTGCTCCCTGGTGTGTGGGTAAAGTTATCCCAGATGCTGGGGCCTTTGCCATCGGCATCCCACCCGCCTTCAATCTGATAAGCGGAAGAGGACACGCCCCACAGAAAGTCATCCCGAAACGTCCCGTGGTAGAACAAATCTCTTTCGAACTTGGGTTGGCTGGAGAACTTTTCCCAAACGACTTTAGCCTTGGAGGGCACCTCAGATGGAAAAGTGAAGGCTCTGACTTTGGAGGGGAGGTTTACTGTATTAGGTGGTAGCAGTCTTTTTGCCCCCTTGGTGAGGAAACCGTTCTTTTCTATGATGCTAGTGAAAAAGTAGGCAGATTTCCTGGGAGTCCTTGACTTGCTGCTGTCGCTGAAGTTGACGTGGTGCAGGCCAAACCGCTGGCTGTAACCAGAAGGGCCTTCGAAGCCATCAATGAGGGAACGAGCAATGTAGGAACGAACATCCACAGAGTCTTCCTTGATAGCTGTGAAGAAAAATAAAAATTAGATTTATTTATTTATGGATTTATTTAATTGAGATGGGGTCTCACTGTGTTGCCCAGGCTGGTCTCAAACTCCTGGACTCAAGTGATCCTCCCAAGTAGCTGGGACTGACTACAGGAGTGAGCTAGTGCACCATTATTTTATTTATTTATCTTTTAAAGACTAGTCAGTGCAGTAGTGAGAAGGGGGAGAAGGGTATTAGAAGCTGTTTGATCTGTAACTGGCTGTGAACAGTCAACTGAGATAAGTTATTACCTCAGACCAGCGAGGACTGTTTTTCAATAAAATAGTTTTTATTGAAAAATTAGAAGTATAGTCTCTGTTACTAATGTTGCTTTTAAAAAGTGTTCCTTTTGACATGAAAGTTTTGGGGGTGACTTGGGTTACCCCCCAAATGTTCATCCTTTTTCCCCCTCAGAATGGATAAAAGGAAAATCCACAAGATCCTCACAAAACATCAGGCCACTTTTGTGGCCATAAATCTCAAACCAAAGGAGCATCCCCATCTTCAAATAAATAGTGGAGGGGATGTGTCCCATGTGTTACCACCAGGGTGTCTTGGTTTTATATAAAATACATAAATCAATCTTTTAACAATATGCTTTTGCTTTTCCTTGTTTATGTTTAGTAATATTGACATTAAGTGACAACATATTTCATATTTTAAAAAAGAAATAAAGCAGCCTGGGCAACATGGCCAGACTCTGTCTCTATTGAAAAAAAAAAAAAAAATGTGGCCAGGCATGGTGGCTCATGCCTGTAATCTCAGTACTTTGGGAGGCTGAGGCAGGCGGATCATGAGGTCAGGAGATTGAGATCATCCTGGCTAACATGGTGAAAACCTGCCTCTACTGAAAATACAAAAAAATTAGCCGGGCGTGGTGACAGGAGCCTGTAGTCCCAGCTACTCAGGAGGCTGAGGCAGGAGAATGGCGTGAACCCAGGAGGCGGAGCTTGCAGTGAGCCGAGATCGCGCCACTGCACTCCAGCCTCGGCGACAGAGCCAGACTCCGTCTCAAAAAAAGAAAAGAAAAGAAAAGAAAATTAGCCTGGTGTGGTGGTGTGCACCTGTAGTCCCAGCCACTTGGGAGGCTGAGGTGGGAGAATCGCTTGAGCCCAGGAGGTCAAGGCTGCAGTGAGCCCAGATCAGGTCAGTGTACTCCTCAGAGCAAGACCCTGTCTAAAAAAATTAAAATAAAAATAAATAAATAAATAAAGCCTAAAACATATATTCCCTGATACAGTGCATTGAATGGTGACCCCCGAAAGATATGTCTAAATTCTAACCCGTGGTGCCAGTGAATATAACCTTATTTGGAAAAAGGATCTTTGCAGATGTAATTAAGTTAATGAGCTCAAGATAAGAACATCCTGGGTTAACTGAGGACTGACCTGTGAGATGAAATCTATTTGCCATACCTTTCCAATTGGAATAAAAAGACATATGAAATAGTATGTCAGGTAAGAATGAGACCGTAGATGTGGATCAATTGGATCAAAATCAATGACATAGAATGTAGATTTTATAGCCAATTAAAGGAAATGAAGACCAGTGTGGCTGGAGCAATGAGGGAAGAGTTAATGGGTTGGAGTCCGGAGGATCACTAGAGCCTAGGAGTTTGAGGCTGAAGTGAGCTATGAACATGCCACTCTATTCCAGTCTATGTGACAAAGCAAGACCCTGATTCTAAAAAAAAAAAAAAAGATAATGAGGCTTGATGACTGCATAGGACTCAGATGGGCAGAATGTAGACGGAGGTATTCTAGGCAATAAGGACACTGGGTCAGGCATGGTGGCTCATGCCTGTAGTCCCAACACTTTGGGAGGACTGAAGTGAGAAGACTGTTTGAGCCCAGGAGTTTGAGACCAGCCTGGGCAATGTGAAGAGACCCCATGTCTAAAAAAAAAAAAAATAAGCCACGCATAGTGGTTTGCACTGTGGTCCCAGCTACTCAAGAGGCTGAGGTGGGAGGTTGGCTTGAGCTTAGGACTTTGAGGCTGCAGTGAGCGATGTTTATGCCACTGCACTCCAGCTCTCCAGCGGGCAACACAGCAAGACCCTGTCTCAAAAACAAAACAAAATAAAACAAAAAAACCACAGGAGCAAAGACGTGAATGACATGAATGAACCTTGGGAAAGAGAGTTAGGGAGCTGACGTGAAGGACTCCCCACTATTATGCTTTCTTTGGCTCCATTTCTCTAGGAGACTTTCTTTGTCTTATTAAACAAAACTGTGAAGACTTGGAGAAGTACCACCCACCTTCCAAACACTGGCACATCCATTGTTCTTACCCTTGAGCACCTCATTGATATATTGATTGAAGTAGTCTACTCTCAAGGAATCATCAAAGAGATTTTCACTTTCCCCTATGGGCATGCCATTCCCGGCAAGGTATATTGGAACTTTTCCTCTTGTGTATTCCAGGGATACAAACTGCAACAGCCTCCTTATCCCCCAGGGCACCACACGAATCCAAGAGGATGAGGTCTGGGGCCACACATGGTTCACGTGTTGGGAGAAGCCTCCAATGGTATCATAGCTAGGGATGCAGGTGTTTTGTGGGGCGTTGCTGATGAGGCGGGAGGTGTAATGCGACAGACCCAGAAAATCAGCAGAGCCTTTCAGGAGCTGCTTCTCTGCCTCTGTGAACTCGGGGAGTTGAGCCACAGGATGGGAGCACTGTCTGTTCATCTGTTGGATCTGGGTCCTCAGGGTGGCTGGGTAGTCTCCATCCACAAAGACAGGGTGTGCAAACCAGCCCAGCATGAAGTGCAAGAAGCGCTCAGAGGCTCTTAGGTCCTCAGGCCTCTCTGGAGACAGGGGTTCTGCCCAGTCTGAGTTCAGCACAATGCCCACGTGCCCCTGCTGCTGTGGGCGATGGTGGCTGTTGTAGTGGTGCCAAGTTCTGGCATGAGCCTTGAGGACCAAGTGAGCCACCTTGTGAAAAAGTAAGAAGGAAATACAGTGATTAGTAATAATAACAATGACAACAACAGGACTAATGAACCAATAACAAGTCAACAACAATGTCAACAAGTCAATAAAGACAACAACAACATTGACATTGTCAATATTGACAACATCAGCACTAATGTTAACATCAAGTCATCAACAAATAACAATGTTGACACTAACGTCAATGATGTTAACAAGTCAATAATAAAGTTAACAAGTTAACAACATAAACAACAAGTTAAGACTGATACTAACAATGTCAACAAGTCAACAATGTCAAGAAATCCAAACCAATGTCAACAAGTCAATAATATCAACGATGTTGATGTCAACAACATCAATACCAACATGAACAGCATCAACAAGTGAACACCAATGTGAAAAGGTCAACAATATCAAGTCAACAATGTCAACAAGTCAACACCAATATCATCAACAAAATCAACAAGTCAACAGCAATTCTTCAAAATTGTCAACAAAATAACAGCATCAACAACCACATTAACAATAACAACTAACATATATTGGGCACCTACTACTTAATGAATTCTCTCATGTAATCCTCACCACAACCTCATATGGCAGGTACAATTATTATCACCACTATAGAGATGGGGAAAACAAGATCCAGAGCTGTGTAGTAACTTCACAAGGCCAAGAGTCAGGAGTAAAGTGAGAACAAGCCCCTGGCAGTCTGATTCCAAGCCTGTTACTGTTACCCACACTGCTATTCTGCCTCTGTCCTTAATAAGTGCTTTTTGAGAAATTAGTCCATGGGGAGTATTATTTTAATTAGCACACAAGGGAGAGGAGGGCTCTTTCTTGCTTATTTGTTCTTCTTTCTGTTTAATGGAATCTCGAAAGAAAAACCAAACTAGGAGTTTCTTTGTAGACTTAACTCATGCTCTTACAAACAGCAACAGCTTTTTGTGGGAAGTAGGGGCAAAAGGAGGGTGTCTGAAATATAACAAGCCTAGATTTAAATCTTGACTCTGTTACTAACTTGTTAACTTGGACAATTTATTCTCTCAACTTCAGCTTACTTGTTGGCAAGAAGTGGGTAATTATGGATCCATCTGGGATGATTAAATACATGTATATAAAGCATTGAGCAGAAACTCAGAGAGCAGGAGTGAGCTTGCTAAATCTTAGCTTGCTTTCCTTTTTCCTTTTTATCATCTGAAGAGGATGACACTTACCTCTGAAGAATTTCATGTCAAAATATGCCATAATCACTAAAACGCCTGGCTGCTTCTCACATCCCAAATATTCGTCCTTAGTTGAGTTCTAAACTCGAATGGCAAACTGTGCTCCTTTCCCAAAAGCAAGGATGTCTTTCTTCTAAATTAGCCAGTGTCAGGAAGGGAGCTCAGTGGAATATTAGACAACCATCAAAAACAGTCATCACGACTGCTTAATAATAGGGAAAAGTGCTAATGACATGATATCAAGTAAACAGTGAGCAACAATCTGAGGTGCCCTGTGACAACATCATAAATGCAAAGAAGCCAAGACTGGAAGGAAATACTCTAAAATAATAAAATACCTTTTTTTTTTTTGAGATGGAGTCTCGCTCTGTCACCAGGCTGGAGTGCAGTGGCGCAATCTCGGCTCACCGCAACCTCCACCTCCTAGGTTCAAGCGATTCTCCTGCCTCATCCTCCAGAGTAGCTGGGACTACAGGTGCCCGCCACCATGCCAGGCTAATTTTTGTATTTTTAGTAGAGACAGGTTTTCACTATGTTGGCCAGGCTGGTCTCGAACCCCTGATCTCGTGATCCGCCCGCCTCGGCCTCCCAAAGTGCTGAGATTACAGGCGTGAGCCACCGCGCCTGGCCCAAGACATTTTTTTCTTTAAATTTTTTCCTTAATAGTTGCTATGAACTGAATTAGTTCCCCCATCAAAATTCATATGTTGAAGCCCTAATCCCCAATGTGATGGTATTTGGAGATAGGGCCTTTGAGGGGTGATTAGATTTAGAGGAGGTCGTGAGGGTGGGACTCTCATGGTGGTGGTATTAGTGTCCTTATAAGAAAAGATACCAGTGAGTTCTTCCAACCACCCCTATATGAGGACAGCAAGAAGGTGGCTGCCTGCAGGCCAGGAAGAGAGCCCTCACCAGAACACAAACATGCTGGTCCCTTGATCTTGGACTTCCCCAGCTCCAGAATGCTGGGAAATAAATATCTGTTGTTTAAACCACCAGTCTATGGTGTTTTGTTATTGCAGCTCAAGCTCACTAAGACAATGGTATTCTAACATTGAACTAATAAATAAAGGGAAGAATTGAAGGAGAAGAGTGAAGGGGACTTTCTCATCAAAGTCTCTGTAAAGATATCTCAAGAGCCACAGTTCAAAGGGGAAGAAAAGCCTAAGAAGAAAACGTTTAGATAAGTTTTACAACAAGGAGTGAAACAGAAGATTTCAAACCTTCCATTTTCAGAAGGTGGGTGGTGGAATGGCTCCATATGTGCAGTCACTTGCTGCTCAAGAGCTGAATGGAAGCTCTGACTTATGTGCTACAATGTTTGACATTTCATTGAGTTATTTATTCATGATGTTCCAGCTCACCCTAGTAATGGTCTTTTTGAAGAGTTCTGTAATTTTGCTACGTGTGTTAGTGTCATCTTCCCCAAAAGGCTATAACATGTCCAGGGTGTGGCTGTGACCCCTCTTTAACACCTAGCACGGGGCACAGGAAATAGTATTATTATTATTATTATTTTTGAGATGAAAGTCTCGCTTTGTCACCCAGGCTGCCCAGGCTGGAGTGCAGTGGCATAATCTCGGCTCACTACAACCTCCGCCTCCCAGGATGAAGTGATTCTCTTGCCTCAGCCTCCCAAGTAGATGGGATTACAGGCGCCCACCAACACATCTGGCTAATTTTTGTATTTTAGTAGAGACAGGATTTCACCATGTTGGCCAGGCTGGTCTCGAACTCCTGACCTCCCAGGTGATCTGCCTGCCTTGGCCTCCCAAAGTGCTGGGATTACAGGCGTGAGCCACCATGCCCGGCCGGAAATACTCATCTTTAAGAATGGAACCCAAACAGTGACAGGGAAAAGGCAGACTAACATGTCCATCCTGAAGAACACTGCCAAAGAAAGCTGGTGGGTTTTCTGGGAGATTCCGAAGAAAAAGGGAAATAATGGAAAAGACCTATAACCATTTAAAATTTTGTGCCAAGTGTATACATCCCCTTCTTGTTGAAACGATGCCCTGACTGGCGTCTGGAAAGCCAATGCCTCCTTGCCTCTTCCCTCTCTGCCTCCTCAGCTCTCAGTGAGCGTATTGAGGAGTAAAGCATGGGTCCTTGGCCCACACCAGTCAGTTGTCACAGCCCCCTGGCCAGGACCCAGCAATGAGTTCAGGGTGGGTATGCGACCCACTGAGAGACCATGAGACACAGGGACACTTCTGTTGGGAAGGACAGAAAAGAGCCGAGCTTTTGTCCCTACTGGTCATGAAATAACAGAAACAGGGCTGCTGCCATCTGGCTGCAAAGTAGCCCAAGAATAAAGCCAACGAGGGGAACAGGAGAGGAACTGGGTCCTGGTGGCATCGCTTGTGCTCTGATCAAATGCCACCCTGATCAGGCTAAATGAAGAATTTTCAACCTCCTGAATGTGTAAATTCTCTCCTTGCTTAAGTCACTTTGGGTTGAGCTTTCTGTCACTTGTCACTGACATGAGGAACTTGATTTGGAGTCAAGAAGACTCGGACTCAAATCCTGACTTCCACCTGGCTACTCACTAGCAATGTCATCATGACCACATTGTTTATCCTGTCTGAGCCTCACTCATCCATCAGTGCTATTCTGAGTATGTAATAACTATTATATTTTAAAAGTACCAGTAGAGGGTCTGGACAAAATAAGGTGATTAACAATTTTTTTTTTTTTTTTTTTTTTTTGAGACAGGGTCTTGCTCTGTTGACCAGGCTGGAGTGCAGTGGCAAAATCTTGGCTCACTGCAGCCTCTGCATACCAGGCTCAAGCGATCCTCCCACCTCAGTCTCCTGGGTAGGTGGGATCACAGGTGTGCAACACTATGCCCAGCTAATTTTTGTATTTTTTTTGCAGAGACAAGATTTCGCTATGTTGCCCAGTCTGGTCTCGAACTCCTGGACTCAAGAAATCTGCCTGCCTTGGCCTCCCACAGTGATGAGATTACTGGCATGAGCCACTGCACCTGGCCAGGTGATTAACAATTTAATTAACAATTTATGGTTCCTTCCCTCCCCCTGATTTCCTTTAAAGAAAGAACAAAAAGTAAAGGCTTGCTGATGGAAGAAAACAGAGAAAATGACTTTCTTCCAGCCAATGTCCTTTCTCCTCCAATTAGTAGGAGCTGCAGGGATGGGAAGTACCTTAAAAGAGGCCACTCCTGGGTCAGAGATGCCGGGAGGGTGCTGACCGGTGCCATAGCCTGCGTAGCTCATCACCCACGGCTCATGGAAGGTCACCCACAGCTTCACACGGTCCCCAAATGTGGAGAAGCAGAAGGCCGCATAGTCCAGGAAGGCATCCACCACGCTCTCATTCTGCCATCCACCATGATCCTGCAGGGCCTGAGGCAGGTCCCAGTGGAACAGCGTGGCCATGGGCTCGATGCCCGCATCCTGTAGGCTGTCAATCAGCTTGTTGTAGTAGGCAACGCCTGGGAGGCTGGGGCTGCTCCCGTGCCCCATGGGGAAGATCCGGGACCAGGAGATGGAGAATTTGTACACCTGAGCCCGGAGGCCGCGAAGCAGGGCGACGTCAGAGGCTACCTTGTGGTAGCTGTCGCTGGCCACCTCCGGCGTCGCTTGGCCCTCAGTGGTGTTCAGGAGCCTGCGTGGATCCCAGATGCTCGCCCCTCTCCCACCCTCGGCCCAGCCTCCTTCCACGTTAAAGGCTCCTGTGGAGGCACCCCAGAGGAAGCCTTCAGGGAAAGTATCCTGCAGGAAGGCATCCCTTTCCGCCCTGGCCTGATTGGCAAATGCTTCCCAGACTCTCTGATAGGCAGAGGCAGGAGAGGAGTCCGTGGTCTCGTGGTCCTGCTGCTGGTCAGGCTGAAGGGCCAGGCTGCCAGTCAGAGAACAAGACATGCTGCAGGATTGAAGGGACAAAAAGGGACATAATAATGAGTGACGCTGGCAGTTACAAATGCCCCCTACGGATGACTACTGTGTTTAATCAGAAAAGATTCCAGAAACACTGAGTCAAAAGTCATATCTGCAAAGCCATGGGCAGGAAGTAACTGGCAGATGGGAAAATTATTATTATTACCCCTTCTGAGGTGAGTGATTCTTGCTCTTTCATGGTTAAAACAGGAACAATGCTACTGTTCTCTGTATTAGATTGCCCTTGAATATTGTCTTCAGTGTTAGTACCATACTTTATTCTTCTTATAATTCATTATTTGTAAAACATAGCTAATAATAACAATGACTCCAATTTATTGAGCCTTGATTCTGCGCTGGCCACTGTAATAAGAATGGATGTGTATTATCTCATTTAATTTTCCCAACAAATTTATGAGATGGGTACTACAATGATTTATCCTCATCCTACACAGGAGGAAACTGAGACTAAAAGAAACGGGGGCTGGGTGTGGTGGCTCATGCCTGTAATCCCAGCACTCTGGGAGGCCGAGGCAGGTGGATCACGAGGTCAGAAGTTCGAGACCAGACTGACCAACATGGGGAAACCCCGTCTCTACTAAAAATACAAAATTAGCCAGGCGTGGTGGTGGGGGCCTGTAATCCCAGCTACTCAGGAGACTGAAGCAGGAGAATCACTTGAACCCGGGAGGCAGAGGTTGTGGTGAGCTGAGATCACGCCATTGCACTCCAGCCTGGGCAACAAGAGTGAAACTCCGTCTAAAAAAAAAAAAAGAAATGGAAAACTTCCTGATTTCAGGGAGCCAGCAGCTATTTATCAGCTGGTACAGAAGTACACTGATGTGGACCAGTTGAATATCAGTCCTGGCTACTGCTTCCTTTCTTCATGCTGCTTGGATTTCTGACATAATGGCAGGAGCTCAAGCATCCATCCTGAACCATGAGGTAGAAACCTTATTAAAGGTGACAAAGCAACAACAAAGGAGCCTGGAATCCTGGTGATTATGAGTAACTTCTCCTTGCACACAGCTTGCAGGTGGTGGAGCAGATTCTGTGCTTTTAACCTCATACACATACATGTTTATGTGCATGTATATGCGTGTACATACGTATATGCATATGAAATAAAACATCACATAAAAGTGCATGCTGCATTTATACAAAATGTGGTCTGATTTTTCTATTTTATTCTAGTCCATTTTCCTCCCTCCCACTCTCCTTTCCTCTTTTTTCTTTTTTTTTTTTCAATTGTGATTGCCAACTTCTAAATTGAGTCATGTCATGCAGGCAGGAAAGCATGCATGCTGCAAATTACAGCCAGCAGAGGTCGGCCTTGAGGAGTGTGGCACATGCCTGGGGAAAAGGACGTGGAGTACAAGAGCATCTCCCTGTCACACAGCCATCGTGTGGAGAGCCGATGGCACCTATACCAGGCTGGCCCACAGCGCAGAACTGGGAGAAGTGACAGGAACACTACACAGGGATCTTCCTCTCAAAAAGCGAAGCCTGGGGCCGGGTCACTCTGCAGGAGGCGTCTTCCGAACCTAAGAGCCTTCTGTTTCACTCAGCATCAACTCCCTGACATTTGCTAGATCAGGGGGAAAGGCCTTTCTTTCATAGATGATCCCAAAACATATGCGACTGTGGATCGCAGCTGGGGATGTGTCGCGGCCCCTCGGTGCTCAGCCTCTGCGTATCCACGGTGCCCATAAACACAGCGTCCGCTGCTCCAAACCTCGCTCTTACCCAGCCCTCCTGGCCCTGACTGTCCTCCTGGATTGCATGAAGAGTTTTAAGGAAACAAATAAACTGCCCTGGGATGAAACAGAACTTGCTGTACAGGCTTGGAGCTGGGAACCCTGGGTTTGCCGGCCATGGAGAGGGATTTAGCACATGACGGCACCTCAGGCTCCACACCCAGGGCTCCTAAGTTCTCCCTTTTTTAGGGTGCAGTGCTGTGTGTCTCCTGCCACATTCTCATGTGAGAGTTGTTCAGGGGCCGCTCTGTCTCCCCTATAAGGTCTAGAATTCTGAAGGAGAAAACTAGGTTAGTCATTTCTGAATCACTCCCCACCCACCGCCCCTGCATTCAGCGGGTTCTCCAACCACATCCTCCTGAGTAGGGGCCCCTGGCTGTCCGTTTAATGTAAGCCTGTGTTGGCCCTCCCCTTCAGGCAAAGCACCACCAAGTGCTGAGAGAATCTCCGAGCTGGTGTCACTTGTAATCACTGGCTTTTCAGGGAACCCATTTTATTACGGCTTCTTGAGTTTTCTTTTGTGAAGCCACAGCCAGTCCTTCTTGGCTGACTCCAAGTGTGGTCAGGAAGCAGTGGTAACCCATGTCTGTCTATTGCAAGTCTGCACTGCCACACAAAGCCTGAGGTACAGCTGCTGCTGCGGGTCTGTTGATCTGAACTGCTGATTTGAAGTGGATTGAGAGGATGGAACAATAGAAGGAGGATATGGCTCAGGACAGTCAAGTACTGGAAGAGGAAAGGTACAAAGAGGTGTTGGCACTGAATGACCCTGAACAGGGCTGCACTGGAAATATCAGAGGTGAGTGACAAAGAGAACTCTAGTTGAAGGTCTGGAAGTCAATTATTGTCTCCAGCTTTTGTCCCACCCTAAGGGATGGTGCATGAACTTCATGCATGTAACATCCCTCCAGGAGCGCTGAGGTTCTGGGCAATTCCCAGTGCTGGCTACCATGCCATTCTTTTCTCATTCACTCAAGAGCGTATTGGGATATGTGTGCATGAAAGCAATGTAATTATGGGCACAACCTCAAAATCTGCTCTAATTTTTTTTTTTTTTTTTTTTTTGAGATGGAGTCTCGCTCCGTCACCCAGGCTGGAGTGCAATGGCGCGATCTCGGCTCACTGCAAGCTCTGCCTCCAGGGTTCACACCATTCTCCTGCCTCAGCCTCCCGAGTAGCTGGGAATACAGGCGCCCGCCACCATGCCCGGCTAATTTTTTTGTATTTTTAGTAGAGACGGGGTTTCACTGTGTTAGCCAGGATGGTCTTGATCTCCTGACCTCGTGATCCACCCGCCTCGGCCTCCCAAAGTTCTGGGATTACAGGCGTGAGCCACCGTGCCTGGCAATCTGCTCTAATTTTTTAAAGCATATCATTTGCAAACTTTGGCACTTGAGTCACTCAGTAAGATATTATTTACAACCCCACCATAGATTCAAACCTCTGTCCCTAGAATGTTGTCGAGTTAGGCATCTGGCTTGCAGCAACAGCTGGCTTTCCTGTCTACGCTGTCTCCTTCCAGGGAGGATGTTTCACCCTTCATATTGAGGAAATGGGCACAGAGAACCCATTTCTCTTACTCATCATGTAACTTCAGCGGGATGGTCAGATCTATCTTTAACCTGGCCACTCTTCCACAAGCTCACACTGTCTCCAGCAAGATCTTAAACTAGAAGGCAGGAGTTCAAATCCTAGCTGGTGCAGTGGCACAATCTCGGCTCACAGCACCTTCTGCCTCCTGGGCTCAAGCGATCCTCCGACCTCAGTCTCCCAAGTAGCTGGGACCATAGGCATGCACCACTATGCCTGGCTAATTTTTGTATTTTTGTAATTTTTTGTAGAGACAGAGTTTCACCATGTTGCCCAGCCCAGTCTTGAACTCCTGGACTCAAGCAATCTTCCAACCTTTGCCTACCAGAGTGCTGGGATTACAGGTGTGAGCCATCATGCTAGTTGCGCACAGTTGGGCGAACTGACAGATGAGAAAGCAGAACCTCGTGAGTCCCACTCAGTAAGAGACTCCCTACTTTCTTTCTGAGTCTTTGTTTCTCATCAATTGAATGGCAATAATCAACTTGGTGGCCCAAGAGTTGATGACAACAGTCCTATAAGATTATACATGTAAAAGAAACAGAGTATTCTACAAATATCAGTTATTGATAGTTCAATAGGCAACCTGACATTACCTTTTCTTGGAACTTGATGAACAACTCAGAAACTCATTAATATCAAACCCAATGGTGAGCACTTGGTCTTTATTTATGGCTGTAAGAGAAGAAATTGAATTAACTCTATGTAAATGCCAACTAAGAACATGCAAATCTGAAATCAACAGTTTTCCTCGCTCATACGACACACCCAAACTCCAAGCAGTGGTTCCAAGCCCCTTTGGAAAATACCATGGGCTAACGACTTTAAAAGCTTAGAAGTGAGTTCTACTTACTTATTACTTAAAAGTGGTTCTCAAACTTCAAGGTGAATCAAAATCATCTGTAGAGCTTGTTAAAACACAGGTTGCTGGTCCCACCCCAAGAGTGTCTGATGCAGTAGGTCTCAAGTAGGGCTCAAGAATATGCATTTCTAATGAGCTCCCAGGTGATGCTAATGTTGATGCTGCTGGTCTGGGAACCACAACTTTGGGAACAATTGATTTAGAAGAACTCAAAGATCAGAAAGGGGTGGAATATTTTTTAAATTGTGGTAAAATACGTATAAACAGAAAAGGTACAATTTTAACCACTTAGAGAGAGGTGGGATCTAAGAACAGAAATTGTTATGCCATCAAAGGTGAGTTAAGATAAGCATTATTAAATGGTATCTATGGATGAACTTCAGGGGCCCTGTGGAGCCAACCCAATGCTGGGAGGGGGTCCAGGTGTGCTATGGTTTGGATGTGGTTTGTCCCTACAAAAACTCATGTTGAAATTTAATTGCCAGTGTAACATTATTGAGAGGTTATGGACTTTTAAGAGACATTTGGGTCATGAGGGATCCACCTTCAGGGATTAGTGCAGTCTCCAGGGAGTGAGTTCCCATTCTAGTGGGACTGGATTAGTTACCATACAGTGGTTGTTATAAAGTGAGGCTGCTTCTGGTGTTTTATCTATTTGCAGGCACTTCCTTCCCCTTCCACTTCTCTGCCAGGTTAGGATGCAGCATGAGGCCCTCACCAGAAGCTGACCAGATGTGGCTGCCTGATCTTGAACTTCCCAGTCCCCAGAACCATGAGCTAAATAAACCTTTTTTCTCTATAAATTACGCAGTCTAGAGTATTCTATTATAGCAACACAAGACAGACTAAGACACAGTGGTAGAAAGAACACTACTGACTTCTCCCATACTCTGGCCTATGGACAAGAGTGACAGACAGACAAGAGTGAATATCAGGGCCCTCAGGCACATTCCCCTCTGCCCCTTCCTCCCTTCTTGCAGAGTCTCCAGTGACTGCCAGCCTCAGTGCTATCATAGACCCCACCTTTCCCCTGACTTGATTGGACCAGAAGCAGCCTCCTGATCCATGGCCAACAATCAGATTCACTTTCAAGAATTTGAACTAAGAGACACTAGGAAGATGGCCCTTGAGCTGTGAGTCCTACACTTGAAAGTTCTTAGCATCTTGGTCAGGTACCCACCAGGGCCATGTGCAAACTGAGATAATGGGGACATGGAACAAGGGTAAGTGGAGAGGGCTGGCTGGAGAGAGACGGGCAGAGGAAAGCCCTGCCAAGAGGAGCAGAGATGAGAGACCTTGGAGGGAGAGGTAATGAAAGGAGGCAAAGATGATTTTCCATGCTTACAACTCACAGCTGAGGCCTAACTATCTTTATGTCCATAAGAGGCATCCTTGTGTCGAACCTCTCCTCTTTCTTGGGTCAATGGGGGATGGTTGCAAGGGACCATCAGTAGGAAGGCATAGTACACTAACCCAGTCTGGGGTGGGCTTTTAGACTAGTCTTCCTCCCATGCTCCTCCTCCCATTGGAACCCCGGACTTTCAAGACTGCTACCTAGCACACCAGTGCACCAGATGTCACTCAAAACCTCTTCAGCAATGGCCCACTCACCTTCAAAAAGGCTGAAGAGCAGACTGGCTGGGTTCTTCATGGTGGAGGGGCAGTCCGGGAGTTTTAGGTTGAAGATGAAAACTTTCACTTTTGGCTCAATGGTCTGAAAAAGAGAAGGACCAGCAAGTGAACTGAAGCCTCCTGGAAAGCATCTTGATAACAGGGACAGAGTTTCAAGATGAGAAGCTGTGGCACTTACTCTGGCTTTGGAAATGACCTCTAAGTATCTCAGTTAATTAAAGGAGCCGACTCTAGACTCTGAAGGAGAAAGATCTACAATTTTCAATAACATAGTCTACCCTCCCCACCAACCCCCACCTTCACCTCTTCTTTCATCACAGGCTTACAGGGCACCTCTTAGAGCCAGGCACGGTGTTAGGATCAGGAACAAGGCCACTGCTCACATCCAGAGCCTGTGCTACTTAAGAAGCTTAGTTAAGAGGCCACCATCTATGGATGTCTGGGATTTGCTTCAAAATAATCCAGTTTGGTTAGCTGGGTGTGGTGGTGCATGCCTGTAGTTCCAGCTACTTGGGAGGCTGAGCCAGGAGGATCGCTTGAGTCCAGGAGTTTAAGGCTGCAGTGAGCTATGATTGCACCACTGCACTCCAGCCTGGGTGACAGAGCAAGATCCTGTCCTAAAAAAAATTTTTTTTAATTAAAAATCTAGTTTGGGAGATAGAAGTTATAGGTTAGGTGAAAGAAGATTAGCTATGAGCCAATAATAGCTCTTGCAGCTGGAGATGGCTTCGTAGGGGTTCATCATTCTTTTTACTTTTGGATGTTAGAAATTTTCCAAAACAAAAAGTTACAGCAGCCCAGTGGGTGTGGTGGCTCACGCCTATAATCCCAGCACTTTGGGAAGTTGAGGCGGGCGGATCACCTGGGGTCAGGAGTTTGAGACCAGCCTGATCAACATGGTGAAACCCTGTCTCTATCAAAAATACAAAAATTAGCTGGGCTTGGTGGTGCACGCCTGTAATATCAGCTACTTGGGAGGCTGAGACAGGAGAATCGCTCGAACTCAAGAGGCAGAGGTTGCAGTGAACCGCTGCACTTCAGTCTGGGCAACAAGAGCCAGGCTCCATCTCAAAAAAAAAAAAAAAAAAGAAAAGTTATATTAGCTGTTATCATTAAAATGGAAGCAAATGTAATTTCCTCTTCTTATTTCTAGCCATTTCAGTATCAAGGAAAACGTCTCAGGGCTGACATGCTGTTTGACTTCACTTTAAATTACCTTTTTTGCGGGGCTTGGAGTTTGGTCATTTTACTCACAGTAACTTTTTCCTCCTCTGAGCAACTAAAAGCTACCAAAAGATACCAATAGTAACCACTTTAAAAGGAGCCAGGCATAGTCTTTACTTTCTCATAGCCACCTGTGACTTTCTTTACAGATGGGGAGTCAGAAGCTCGAGAGGCCGAGCGGGTTGCCCATGACTGCGCAGTTAGTGGAGCTGTGACTCCACACAGTCCTCATCCCTCCCTGTGCTGGGTCAATGCAGTGGGGACAAACGACCCAGGGTGACGTGCTTAGGGAAGCAAGGGTTTTCTCCTTCCTGAAAGACGGATATGCCATGAGGCAGCCGGTGATGTCCCAGGGCTGGAGAGCTAGAGGAGCCTCGGAGGCCCCCAGCCTGTCTTCTGCCAAGCGGAGAACTCCCTGGGAGCACAGCTTTTTCTGATAAGTGGATGGGGGACCTCCTCGTGTGCCTCCTGCAGAACCGAGAACCCTGGGGTGTGCCGCAGCTCTTCATTTCTGGGCTTGAGGCTGTTCTCAGGCCCTCAGACAGCTGTGTGCTGTTGGGGAGTGGCCGCTGAGGGCCCCTGAGGCTCAGAGAGGGCTGTGCAGGTGCTCCGGGGAGAGGGTGGGAATGGGAGCAGGTGCCTGCTCCTCCCTGCCCTGCTTTCGCCCTCTTCCCTTGCAGCCCACAGGAAGAGGCCCCTTCAAGGGGAGGGTGGGGTTCCAGGACAGGGAGGGAGGGGACACTGGGAAGGTGGGCAGCGCGATTCAGGCTCCTGTGGACACAACTCAGCCCCTGTTCTCAGGGCAGGCTCAGCTGTTCTCCCTGTCCTGGGTGTGGTAACTGTGCATGGGAAATGCTACCAGGCATGAGACCACAATCCCAGGAAGGAACAGTGTGCTCTCCAGCTCAGGGGTTGTCAGCTGTCATTTCCGAATCTTTGAGGCTGCCTCTGAGGGGCCAACCCTACCCAAGGAAGTAAAAGGAATAGATAACCATTGCAGAACATTTATAAACGGCTGCTAAGTTTGTCTAGGGAGAGTTTTACTATTTGGCTGGCCAGCTACAGACTGAAGTTTCAGTGCTTTACCCAGACACTGGTAGAAGTGTCTTGAAAATGTGGTAGCCAGGTGCAGTGGCTCATGCCTGTAATCTCAGCACTTTAGGAGGTCGAGGGGGGTGGTGGATCACTTGAGGCCAGGAGTTCGAGACCAGCCTAGCCAACATGGTGAAACACCGTCTCTGCTACAAATACAAAAAAAAAAAAAAAAAAAAAAAAAAAAAAGCCAGGCATGGTGGCGGGCACCTGTAGTCCCAGCTACTTGGGAGGCTGAGGCAGGAGAATCGCTTGAACCCCAGAGGTGCAGGTTGCAGTGAGCCGAGATCATGCCACGGGGCACTCCAGCCTGGGTGACAGAGCGAGACTCCATCTTAAAAAAAAAAAATGTTGTGATGGAAAAAGGGAAGAGACTGAAAATCACATCCTCAAGTACCAGCCATGCAGTGCCTCTGCTGCCTGTCAGAGGCACGCCGCCTCCGCACAACAGAGATGGTTTTAAAATGGCAGCTTTGTCTGAACCCATTAGGCTAGCAACAAGCTCTGGTTTAATTCCATGAGGAGGACAAAAGGCAGCTTTAGTCATCACAGGCACAAGCAGACCTCGAAGACACTAGAGTGTTACGTAAGGCCCAGAAACCTTGTCAGCCAGCCCGCAAGCACAGGCCCTGGGCAGCAAGCAAGTTTAGGTTCAGGTGAGGCATTCCCAAAAACAACTGAAACTGATCATATGTGATTTAAAATATACCACCCTCATTATCATGTTCCAAACCCTTGGACTTCTTTTTCTTTTTCTTTATTTTTTTTTGAGACAAGTCTCTCTCTGTCCCCTGGGCTGGAGTGCAGTGGCGCCATCTCGGCTCACTGCAACCTCCACCTCCCGGGTTCAAGCGATTGTTGTGCCTCAGCCTCCCAAGGAGCTGGGATTACAGGTTCATGCCACTATACTTGGTTAATTTTTGTATTTTTAGTAGAGATGGGGTTTCGCCATGTTGGGCAGGCTGGTCTTGAACTCCTGGCCTCAAGTGATCCGCCTGCCTCAACCTCCCAAAGTGCTGGGATTACAGATGTGAGACTTATTTTTCTTTTGAAAAGACAGTGTGGTGTCTTAGAATGAGAAAGCCCTAGTTCATATCCCAACCCTGGAGCTCACCACCTTGGTTAAATTGTTTAAACCTTAGGGTGTGTTTTGAGAGGTTGAGATGATGTGAGAATGAAGTGCCTCCCAGGTGTCTGGGATAAGCAAGCACTAAAATAGCTGTTACTCAGATGTCTTTGTGGCTGCATCTGTCACCTTTGATTAGATCAGTGGTTCCCAACATTCTTGGCACCAGGGACCGGTTTCGTGGAAGACAATTTTTCCACAGACTTGGGGGAGGTAGGGGGGATGATGGGGATGATTTGGGGATGAAATTGTTCCACCTCAGATTATCAGGGATTAGATTCTCATAAGGAGCACGCAACCTGGATCCCTCGCATGCGCAGTTCACAATAGGGTTTGTGCTCCTATCTAATATGGTCGCTGATCTGACAGGAGGTGGAACTCAGGTGGTAATGCTTGCTCGCCTGCCACTCACCTCCTGCTGTGCAGCCAGGTTCCTAACAGGCCATGGACCAGTACTGGTGCTCCGCCTGGGGGCTGGGGACCCCTAAATTAGATCATCTTATTATTTGTAGATAACAAAAGCAGCAGTGTCTACTATATAGACAGCTAGAAACACACAGACATTGGGATAGGACTGGTGCTAATTTGTCCATTTCAAGCACTCTGCCTCAGGTAAAATGGAGGGTCCATGTAGCTGAAGCTCAGTTTGACATTCCTGAGCTTGGCCTTTTATTTTTATTTTTATTTTTGAGATGGAGTCTCGCTCTGTCACCAGGCTGGAGTGCAGTGGCGAAATCTTGGCTCGCTGCAACCTCCGCCTCCCAGGTTCAAGTGATTCTCCTGCCTCCACCTCCCAAGTAGCTGGGACTACAGGTGCGTGCCACCACACCCATCTAATTTTTATATTTTTAGTAGAGATGGGTTTTTACCATGTTGGCCAGGATGGTCTTAATCTCTTGATCTCATGATCCACCCGCCTCGGCCTCCCAAAGTGCTGGGATTACAGGCATGAGCCACTGTGCCTGGCCAGACTTGGCCTTTAAAGGGATAATTCCTCAGGTAAACCATCCTCCTTGGTGACGGAGATGGTGGGATTCAAAATCACAGGTGAGTGTAGGGGGCTGCTCTGCCTCCCTCATGGGAGGCACAGGCTGAAAGCAGCGGGGAGTGGTTTTGTGCCCAAACCTGAAGAGGCAGGAGGTCCAATGTGGGTGCATACCAGTGGCCAGACATCCTTGGAAAGGCCCACAGGAAGGCAGCTCTCCAGGGTTATAGGAATACTGCCAGCACTCGGAAGGTGCAGGAGAAAACGTGGGCACCATCAGATAGACCTTGTCACAGGGGAATAGTTGGGACTCCGGGGAATGAAGCAAGTAAGTCACACAGCAGTGACCAAGCCTAAGAGAGAAACCTGGTAGTTGGATAGGAGGCTCCTAACGCACTTTCTCTAATGAGCCCGCATCATTAGACTTGAGAAAAGCAGTACTGGGTACAGGAGGGAGTACTGAGCTTACTGGAAGGTCCAGACAGCTGGGATCTGATTTAGTAGACCTGGGTGTGAAATGTTTGTTTTTTTTAAAAATGTGGTAAAATAGACATAAAGAAGAAATTTACAGGCCAGGTGTGGTGGCTCACGCCTGTAATCCCAACACTTTGGGAGGCCAAGGTGGGCGGATCACTTTAGGTCAGGAGTTTGAGACCAACGTGACCAACATGGTGAAACCTTGCCTCTACCAAAAATACAAAAATTAGCCAGGCGTGTTTGTGTGTTCCTGTCATCTCAGCTACTGGAGAGGCTGAGGCAGGAGAATTGCTTGAACCTGGGAGGTGGAGGCTGCAGTGAGCCAAGATCGCGCCACTGCACCCCAGCCTGGGCAACCGAGGAAGACTCCGTCTCAAAAAAAAAATTACCATCATAACCATTAAATGTATAGTTCAGTGGTGTTAAGTAGACGCTTATCGTTATGCAACCATCACCCCCATTGATGAGTTGCCATTTTAAAACTCAGAATGAACCCCAGAATCTCAATTCTCGGCAGATTTCTACACAAGCAAGCAGAGGATCTATGTAAATATTCACCTTAACAAGCTAACCCTCGTATCCCTTCTAGGAAAGACTGCCTAACATCCGATGTTCTCTAGGGATGCTTGCAATGGAAATCTCCCCAGACACAACTCAGCCGGTCTCTGCTGTTGATGGAAGTTCAGTTTATGCAGTAGCCAAAGCATTAAATGTCTAATCTGCTCTCTGAAACCTTCGCTGCATTCATCATTAATGTGGAAAAGGGCTCAAATTACCTGCAATTTACTCAGCTTCTGCCGCAGACTTGCCTCATTTTGGCATTCATAAGACAAATCAAGAGAGAGGAAATCGACCGCGTCCTGAAAATAGTTAAATAGGGTCATTAGAACCTAAGCACTGTCAAGACTAAGAGCCTCTCAGAAGTACGCTTTTTTGTTTCTCCCCTTATCACTAAACCAAATATTCCAAAGCAGGATTTTCCAAAGGAAAAGACAGAGATGGAATGAGAAAGTGTGTGTGTGTGTGTGTGTGTGTGTGTGTAGTGGGCGGGGGGTGCCTGTGCCTGTATGTTGTTGGGAATGCATCACCTATGTGCTCATCCATGCGCCTCTGTGCTCAGCACACAGAAAGCATGCAGTGTTGATGGCTAAATGAATGCGTGAAGGAGTGTGTATGCCAGAAATGGGAGGCAGTTAGAGGCCAGTGCTGCCCCTGGTGCTTCCTCCATAGACCCTCACATTTGGCCAGGATGGGGGTGGTGGAGCCTTCAGCCACGCATGGCTCCACAGTCATCCCTGTGAATCCTACCGGGTGTTTGGCTTTGGTTTAAATTTCAGGCCACCGTTTGAAGTCCACCCCCAGTTATCCCTAGCCAGGCCAAGAGCTAGGGCCTGTGGAGTACGCGTTGGGGACTTCCTCTTTAGCAGAGCACAACCCTCATGGTCCTGGTCATCGACACCCCCATCCACACTTCTGATGAGGATGTCCCCTCTGCCCTGTCTCTGGCCTGCATGTGCTCAAAGAACTTCAGATTCACAGAGTCTACACAGGACCATGCCAACACCCCCAGTGCTGTGCTCCCCTCCACGAGCCTGGCTGGCCGTACCTGTCTACCCTTGGCCTGATTAGATAATTACCTGTCTTATCCCTCTCACTGATCATCCGCTTCTTCAAGACAAGGACTAATGGTTACTGTCACCTGGTCAGAACCAAGTGCTCTGTGAATGCCTAGTGTTCCATTATGGGAATGCTAAGCCTGTGGAAGTTACTTATATCCTACTGCTCAAGGTCTTCGCTAAGGTCTGATTGCAAAAGTTCAAAAAATTGCAGCCTCAGGCATAAATGGGTTAATAAGTGGTTCACTACTGGCTCCCTGTTTCTTTCTCAGTCAAGTTGTCATCAGTGTTCACTAAAGACCACACTGGCAGGTATCACTCCAGCATTCCCTGCCCACTCTCGCAGCTCTTCCTTATGTCTGTCAGTTCTGCACAACACATCGTCACTGAGTTCCTACCTCTGAAAGTCACACTGTGTGGGGATGGTGGGTAGGGATTCACATTTAGAGATAAATAATATCCACAGAGGTTTACACCTTTAATAGGGAGGGTTAGCAAATGCACCAATCACACGAGGAGAAGACAGAAATTTAGAAGTGCTGTAAGAAGCCCACATCAGTGGTTCTCATGCCTTGCTGGGGATTAGACTCACCTGGGGACTTCGGATGCCTGTGCAGGCCCAGGTGGGTCCCACCACATTAAGTCTTGGTCTCCGTGCTCTCTCCTAGCTCTCTAGGTGGTTCTGATGCCCACTCAAGCTTGGGAACCACTGGTCTAAATCAATGGCTAAGGGTCCGGGTGGGGACAGAGTGCACCAGGGTGAGTGAGGGAGTGTTACTGAGCGAGGCCTCAGCTGGAGAGCACAGTTACGTGTACATTAACAATGGAGAAAATTTTGCTGGAAGGAGATTTGAGGAAGGCAGGAAGACAGGAAGGACGTCCAGTAGGGGATGCAGGAGGGTAGGAAGCAAGCATAGCACTCACGTGGACAAAATAGGAGGTGAGGCCAGAGAGAGACAGAGAGAGACGCCCACACGTTCATGCACTGGAGGGTCCTGTGGGATTCATCCCACTCAGAAGTGTGGCTTCCCAGCAGGTAACTGGTCAGAACTGTGCTTTTGGGAGATGACCCAGAAGCATTGCACAGCATGGACTGGGGCAGAGAGACCAGTACAAAGGCTATTTCTCGACAAGCATTTTTCTGATCAGCACTTTGGTCTCCTGCGTTCATAACTGATAGCAGTTATCGCCCTCTGCAAACTAATTTAGGTGCCATTCTGGCCGTGCAATCAGCCTGGGAGTTGTCCCTCCAGAACCTTATCAGTCTTGGTTCCATCGTGTTTGAACTGGAAAATCTGAAGACCACACCCTGACTCCTGGGGCCCCCATCAACGCACAGACGCCAATGAGCAGCACAACATCTCTACAGCACCAGGGCAATGCTGCAGAACTACGGAGACCAGCGGTGGTTCCCATGGCTTCCAGACTGCCCAGCTGCCCAAGGGGGCCCAAAGCTGTTCACTTCCCAGATTATTTTAATTTTTCTTTTAAAAATTATAGTTAAAGGCTGGCGTGGTGGCTCAAGCCTGTAATTCCAGCACTTTGGGAGGCCGAGGCAGGTGGATTACCTGAGGTCAGGAGTTTGAGACAAGCCTGACCAACATGGTGAAACCCCATCTCTACTAAAAATACAAAATTAGCCGGGCGTGGTGGTGCACACCTGTAATCCCACCTACTTGGGAGGCTGAGGCAGGAGAATCGCTTGAATCCAGGGTGTAGAGGTTGCAGTGAGCCGAGATCGTGCCACTGCACTCCAGCCTGGGCAACAAGAATGAAACTCCATCTCAAAAAAATAAAAAAAATAAAAAATATAAATTATAGTTAAAAAGTGATAGTTGGCTGGGTGTGGTGGCTCATGCCTGTAATCCTGACACTTTGGGAGGCTGAGGTGGGAGGATTGCTCAGGGCCAGGAGTTGGAAGTAGAGGCTGCAGTGAGCTGTGATCATGCCACTGCACTCTGGCCTGGGTGACAGAGCAAGGCCACAAGACCCTGTCTGTAAAAAAATAAATAAATAAAAATAAAAAATAAAAAGTGATAGAGGATATACATACATTTTTAATTTTTTTTTTTTCAAGACAGGGTCTTGCTGTGTCACCCAGGCTGGAGTGCAGTGACATGATCACAGTTCACTGCAGCCTTGACCTCCAGGGCTCAAGCAATCCTCCCACCTCATCCTCCCGAGCAGCTGGAACTACAGGCATGCATCACCATGCCTTGCTAATTTTTGTATTTTTAGCAAAGAAGGAGTTTTGCCATGTTGCCCAGGCTGGTCTCAAACTCCTGGCTCAAACAACCCTCCCATCTCCGCCTCCCAAAGTGCTGGGATTACAGACGTGAGCCGCCGTGTTTGGCCAGGTGCACATTTTTTAAAAACCCCTTTACCCTAGTACCTGTTTTGCCATAATCTCATCTCTTATCCTATAAGCTATTTTGGACTCAAAAATCAGAGCCAGCAGAGGCAAGTGGCTTCTTCCTGCAGGGAAGCTGACACTTGACCAAGCAGGAGCTGCAGCTTCAAGATTTTGTTTTTAAGGTAATTATGAACCTGGAGAACATACACCACTCATTCTGAGGCATTTACAGAAATGTCAAACCAATAGACCAAAACTTCTCTTGTTTTTAAAAAATTAAAATCAAACTCTCCTCAGATGTTACAGGTATATTTTTGGGCTGCTGTCACCTGGGCAAGCGCAGATATGGGTGGTTCTAGCAGGAGCTCCGGGATATCTTCAGCTCGCAGGACAACAGAGAGTTTTCCGCCTGAAACCAACCAGAGACACGAACAGCAGGTGAGCGAGGGCAGGAGGCTCTGACTGTGGAAACCACTGGGGGATTCATTTCCTATGGACCTGAAGAAATCATCCAAATGACTTTACTCTAGCTGAAAGATTTTAGAAGACAAGGTGGCTTAAAAAAATAATGTTCCTTTAGAGAGTGTTTTGTGAAAATCAGGACTATGAAATGCAGAGCAGTTGGAAAGTTGGCAAGGAGAGAACTCCTTCCTAAACTTCTTTTTTTTACTTTTTTTGAGACGGAGTCTCGCTCCGTCGCCCAGGCTGGAGTGCAGTCGTGCCATCTCGGCTCACTGAAAGCTCCGCCTCCTGGGTTAATGCCATTCTCCTGCCTCAGCCTCCTGAGTAGCTGGGACTACAGGTGCCCACCACCACGCCCGGCTAATTTTTTGTATTTTTAGTAGAGATGGGGTTTCACCGTGTTAGCCAGAATAGTCTCGATCTCCTGACCTCGTGATCCGCCTGCCTCGGCCTCGCAAAGTGCTGGGTTTACAGGCATGAGCCACTGCGACCGGCCTTTTTTTTTTTTGAAACAGGGTCTTGCTGTCGCCCAGGCTGGAGTGCAGTGGCGCAATCTTGGCTCATTGCAGTCTCTGCCTCTCAGGCTCAAAATCCTTCTGCCTCAGCCTCCTGAGTAGCTGGGACTATAGGCATGTGCTTCCATGCCTGGCTAGTTTTTAAATTTTTTTAGAGATATGGTGTCATTATATTTTCCAGGCTGATCTCAAACTCCCAGGCTCAAGCACTTCTCCCGCCTCGGCCTCCCAAAGTGCTGGGATTACAGGTATGAGCCACTGCACCCATTCCTAAACTTCTTTTTAAAGTCAGGGTGCTCTCAGGAAACTGCTGTTCCCTGATTCTTATTTATGGGAAAACATCAATACAGCCCCTACTGGGCACTGAGGGGAGAAACAAGGAAATATAAGCATGTGTGGCTTGTACCCACTTGCTTTGACATTGGATGATGTAACAGCGGTTCTGAAACTGTTGTGTGCATCACCATCACCTACTGAGATTGTTAAAATGCCAATTTCAGGCCGGGCACGGTGGCTCACGCCTGTAATCCCAGCACTTTGGGAGGCCGAGGTGGGTGGATCACTTGAGATTAGGAGTTCGAGACCAGCCTGGGTGACATAGTGAAACCCTGTCTCTACTAAAAATACAAAAATTAAGTGTGGTGGAGTGCACCTGTGATCCCAGCTACTTGGGAGGCTGAGGCAGGAGAATTGCTTGAACTCGGGAGACAGAGGTTGCAGTGAGCCTAGACTGCACCACTGCACTCCAGCCTGGGCGACAGAGTGAGACTCCGTCTCAAAAAGAAAAAAAAAATGCCGATTTCAGGCCCTGCCCTCAGAGATTCAGAGTCAGCAGAGTAGAGTGGGCCCAGGCGCATGCATTTTAACACACTTTTCGGGGGATTCTGATACAGTGGTCCTCAGACCATAATTTGAGAAACACTGTGTGGAGCTGGGATGGCTCAGCCGTTCTGTGTTGCTAGCGATGGATATAAATTTTCAACCCATATTGGATGTTCCTTGAGGAGCAAAACTTAAACATTTATTTAATCCCTCCAAGTATCAAGCTTAGGACTGGGTGGATAGAAAGTGCTCAGACCTGTGATTTGGAAACACGAAACAAAAATTGAATAAAACCGGAGTTTCAGATTTTAACAACAGGACCATATGGCTGTCTTCACTTTCACACAAATTCTCTACAGAAGGAAGATATATACTCCACCAATGAAACCACCACAAACAACCATTACCAACTACAATAGTGCTTATTTTGATAAGCATAATGAATCTTTGAAATCCTTCTAGCATGGAATATCACTCGGAGATATTTAGTTCTCATTCTGACAAGATAACGTTTCCCAGTTATTTAATGGTTGTGCCCCATGGATCCGTTTCACATTCCACAGATTTCCAGACTTCAGACCATCATCGCTTCTGCAGATTAAACCGCTAATCTACTTCAGCGTCTCTATACATTTGCCTATTCGGGACATTTGTTGTAAATGTAAATTGTAAATGTAAATAAGTGGTTGTGACTGGCCGCTTTCACTAGCATGTTTTCAAGGTTCATCTGTGTTGTATCATATATCAGAACTTCTTTCTGGCCAAGCACAGTGGCTCACACCTGTAATCCCAGCACTTTGGGAGGAGGATCACTCCTCCTTTGGGAGGAGATGGGAGGATCACTTGAGGTCAGGAGTTCGAGACCAGCCTGGCCAACATGGTGAAACTCTGTCTCTACTAAAAATACAAAAAAATTAGCCAGGCGGGGTAGCGCATGCCTGTGGTGCCAGCTACTTGGGAGGCTGAGGTAGGAGAATTAATTGAACTCAGGAAGTGGAGGTTGCAGTGAGCCATGATCGTGCCTCTGCACTGCAGCTTGGATGACAGAGCGAGACTCTGTCTAAAAAAAAAAAAATTAAATAAATAAAAGAACTTCTTTCTTTTTATTGCTAAATAATATTCGATTGTATGGATATATTAATATCACATTTTATGCATCAGCTGATGGTCATTAGGTGTTTCCACTTTTGGTTTTTATGAATAACACTGCTATGAATGTTTGCGTACACATTTTTGTTTGGACATTTGTTCATTTCACTTGGATCTATACCTAGAAGAGGAATTGTTAAGCCATATGTTAACTCTAAAGTTTGAGGAAACACTGGGCTGTTTTCCAAAGTGGGTGCACCGTTGTTCATGGCCCCAGCAGTGTACACAGGTTCCATTCACTCCACAGTGTCACCAGCACTGTTATTGTCTGTCTTTTTAATTATAGCCCTTCTCGTAGGTGTGAAGCGGTATTCTGTTCTATTTTAATTGTTGGATTAAGTAGTTGGTTCATTGGCATTTCTTATAGTTTTTTTTTTTTTTTTTACTTTTAACCAAGTTAAGTTATATAACATTTTTGATGTATATTAAATAATACATTTTTAAAAGAGCAATACATCTATAGGATTGGACTTAGAAGGGAAGTGAGAATGAGGGAGAGAGAGGGAAGAAAAACCACTTTTTAAAATAGTAAGGAGACTGAAAAAGAGAACTTTTTCTGTGTCTTGCATGATATTGGGGACAGATATTTGGGGAAACACAAAATGAAGGGTAGAAAATAAGCAGAAGAAAAGAAGAAAGATATGAGTTTAAAAAGAGAGTCTTTAGTCACCTGATGGAAAGTAAAAATAAAGTATGGAAAACATTTAAATAAACATGTACATATAGTTTTATAATTTAAAGAATTTTGTGGCATCCACCCTCAAAATAAGATTTTTCTTTATTTGAGATTATACTGTCTTTCCTTCTTTTTATTATTATTTTTCAATCCTGCTTCTTCTGTAGTCTTTCATTTTTTCTTTTCTTTTCTTTCCCCTTTCTTTCTTTCCTTTCTCTCTCTCTCTTCCTTTCTTTTTCTTTCTTTCCTTTTTTTTTTTTTTTCTCAGGGTCTGGCTCTGTCACCTAGGCTGGAGTGCAGTGGTGTGATCTTGGCTCACTGCAGCTTCTGCCGCCCGGGTTCCAGCGATTCTCTCACCTCATCCTCCCTTGTAGCTGGGATTACACATGCACACCACCACCCCTGGCTAATTTTTGTGATTTTTTTTTTTTTTTTTTTTTGGTGGAGATGGGTTTTCGCCATGTTGGCCAGGCTGATCTCGAACTCCTGAGCTCAAACAAGCTGCCCACCTCGGCCTCCCAAAGCGCTGGGGTTACAGATGTGAGCCACTGCACCTGGTCTCATTCTTTCAAAGTTTATTTTACTCAGAGCTTCTTCAGTAGGATTGGAGCCAACACACGTCTCTGAGTTTATTTGCTGACTCGCCCCAAGACAGGCTCTGCAATGAGCGCAGTGGTTCTTCTTCGTGGCGCTCCTGGGTTCAGGAAACCGTCTCCATGTCCAGAGCTCCGCTCTCCCTCAGACTGGGCCCCTTTCCTCTTTCTGGAGCCTGCTGTCTCCCTGCATTCCTGACTGCTCAAATGGTGGCCCAGGAACAGCCTTCCTGGCAACTCTGTCTAAAATACCCCCAGCCACTCTCACACTTTCTTCCCTTACCCTGTCTTTAAAAAAAAATCATAGTAAAATACACATAACAGAAAAAGTACCATCTTAACTATTTTTAAAAAATTTTTTTAATTTTTTTTTATTTTTGAGACGGAGTCTCGCTCTGTCGCCCAGGCTGGAGAACAGTGGTGCAATCTCAGCTCACTGCAAGCTCTGCCTCCCGGGTTCACGCCATTCTCCTGCCTCAGCCTCCCGAGTAGCTGGGACTACAGGGGCCCGCCACCACGCCCAGCTAATTTTTTGCATTTTTGGTAGAGATGGAGTTGCACCGGGTTAGCCAGGATGGTCTCGATCTCCTGACCTCGTGATCTGCCCGCCTTGGCCTCCCAAAGTGCTGGGATTACAGGCGTGAGCCACCGCGCCCGGCCATCTTAACTATTTTTAAGTGCACAGTTCAGTATTATTAAGTATATTCACATTGTTGTGCAACCAATCTCCAGAACTTTTTCATTTTTCTGAACAGAAATTCTACTCCCATTAAAGAGCTCTCCATTTCTCCCCTACCCCAGCCCCTGGCCTCTGCCATTCTCCTTCCTCCCTCCATGAATTCGACTGCTCTAGTTTCCTCCTATACATGGAATCATACAGCATTTGTCTTTTTGTGTCTGGCTTATTTCACATAGCATAATGTCCTCAAGGTTCATCCATGTTGTAGCATGTGATGATTTCTTCCCTTTTTAATAAATGTGGAGTAATATTCCATTTTATGTCTATGCCACGTCTCATTTATCCATTCATCCATCAGTGGATATCTGGGTTGCTTCCACCTTTTGGCTACTGTGAATAAGGCGGCTATGATGTCCTAGTTTATTTTTCATTTATTTTTGAGACAGAGTCTCGCTCTGTCGCCCAGGCTGGAGTGCAATGGCGCAGTCTCGGCTCACTGCAACCTCCGCCTCCCAGGTTCAAGCGATTCTCCTGCCTCAGCCTCCTGAGTAGCTGGGACTACAGACACGTGCTACCACGCCTCGCTAATTTTTTGTATTTTTAGTAGAGATGGGGTTTCACCGTGTTAGCCAGGATGGTCTCGATCTTCTGACCTTGTGACCCGCCTGCCTCAGCCTCCCAAAGTGCTGGGATTACAAGCGTGAGCCACCACGCCTGGCCTTATTTTATTTTTTTGTTTAAGGCCGGGGGTGGTGGCTCACGCCTGTAATCCCAGCATTTTGGGAGTCCGAGGCGGGCGGATCACCTGAGATCAGAAGTTTGAGTCCAGCCTGGCCAACACGGTGAAACCCCGTCTCTACTAAAAATACAAAAATTAGCCAGATGTGGTGGTGCGTGCCTGTAATCCCAGCTACTGGGAAGGCTGAGGCAGGAGAATTGCTTGAACTCGGGAGGCAGAGGTTGCAGTGAGCCGAGATCACACCACTGCACTCCAGCCTGGACAAAAGAGTGAGACTCCATCTCAAAAAAAAAAAAAAAAAAAAAGAAGAAAAAAATGTTTAACGTCTCTATAATCAAATACATGCAAATTAACAAGAGATGAAAATAAGCTGTTTTCAGCTGTCAAATTAGTAATAAAATATAGCATTTGAAACTGACAGAATGGGGTCAGAGAGTAATTTTATAACTGTTCGTATAAATGATTACAACTTTTCTGGAAAATAATTTAGTACCATGCTTTAAAATCTTAAAGAACGCAGATCTTTTCACCTAGTAGTTTCAATTCTAAGATTCTGTCAGAAAGAATTTATCAGAAGGTGGGAAATAGTTTATAGATAGGAATGTCATTGCAACATAACTTGTAACTAGTGAAAATTAGAATAAACATACAAAAATAAGGAAAATACCTTAAACTTTATGCTCCATTTATACAATGGGAACCTAAAAGACCATTGAAAGTTATGCTTTCAAGTTTTTCTTTTGTTTTAAGCAATACTATTCCAGCACTGGAGTAAATTATTATATTATTTTAGAGATAGTGGCTCTCTATGTTGCCCAGGCTGGTCTCCAACTCCTGGCCTCAAGCAATCCCCCTGCCTTGGCCTCCTAACGTGCTGGGATTATAGGCATGAGCCACCACGCCTGGCTCAAGTTTTTAATAAAATGAGAATATAGTCATAAACTATGTTAAAATGAAAAAGTAGAACATAGAAGTATATATATATATATCAGGTACTATATATACAAATATGTATGTATATGGTATATAATAAAAACAAGAAAGCATATATAATCCAAAATTGATTCTCAAAATTGGTGTACCTAACATACACTTAGGGAATTGATTATAATCACAAATGTCCTGGTTCAGCCTAGGCCTACAGATCAGAACTCGAAGTCCCCTAGGAGGCAGGAATGTGAACAGTTACAGTTGTGCTCTCCTCATCCTGTGATATATAATTGTTTCATCTTGTATTTGTCTGTCTCCCAAGCTGCAATGTAAGCTCCAACTAAGACATGTAAGTATAGGGGAGCCGAGGGGGAAGGACAGGAAACCACGAAACTTTGCCTCCAAGTCAGGGTAGCAGGACATAGACGGAAAGGAAGACAGAAAGACAATCAGTGCTTGCACAACTCAAGACTGGGCAAGGGGTATTTCAAAGATACATGTGTGTATATAAATATATATATATATATATATATTTTTTGAGACTGTGTCTTGTTCTGTCGCACAGGCTGTAGTACAGTGGCATGATTTCGGCTCACTGCAACATCTGCCTCCTGGGTTCAAGCAATTCTCCTGCCTAAGCCTCCCGAGTAGCTGGGATCACAGGCGCCTGCTACCATCCCTGGCTAATTTTTGTATTTTTAGTAAAGACGGGGTTTTGCCATATTGGCCAGGCTGGTCTCGAACTCCTGACTTCAAGTGATCCGCCCACCTCGGCCTCCCAAAGTGCTAGGATTATAGGCATGAGCCACTGCACCTGGCCTCAAAGATATTTTTCAAAGGAAATGCTGAGTGTTTTGCCATGTTAGCTACCCCTTCCTATCGCCAGTGGGAAATCAATTTACAATATTAATTTCTCCCTATGCACAGACCTAAGAGGACTGCTGAAGGTGAGTTGGGAGAAATGTCGAATCTGCTCTAAGGAGGATGGGGAAGGTGTGTGATGAAGGTTGCCGAGGGGTCACCATCAGGTCAATGTGTACTCACCCTGAGAAGCATAGTTTTCGTGGTAAATCTCATAGGCTTTTCTGTGGGCATCACTGAGGGTCTGGAGTTGTGACGCTCTTGATTCCTGGTGGGGAAGCTCCTTGATCACTTCCTCCAAGTCACTGAAGGTGAACCAGATCCCAACTAGGTCCCCAAAGGAGTGGAAGGCGAATGTGGCATAGTCGGCGAAGAGGTCAGCGAAGGCTTCGGTTCTCCGGAGGGTGCTGGCAGGGAGGGTCTGGTGGTGCAGGATGACCATGGGCTGAAGCCGTGCAGTCTTGAGGGCCTCGAGGAGTCGCCGGTAGCACTGCACTGTTTTCTCGTCTGGATTCTGGGTGCTTCCTGCTGGGAGGAGTTGTGCCCATGACAGAAATACCTTATAATGGGTGATCTGACTGGCATGGAGACTGCTGAAGTATTCTGGCAGGAAAGTGGGCAGTGGCTGGTGACAAACATACATGTCTTTGTCCCCTGCTACAAAGTTAGAACTCTGGTCTCCCAGGAGACCACTCAGGTTGTGCAGCAAGTCATTGGTTAGAGGACCAGCGGTGGAAATGAAATTTCTATCAGACTCCCAGTCTGACCCCCAGCATGAAAAACTTAGCAGGGCAATAAAGACTACATGCCAAGACAGCTCCATTTTCTAGGAACTGTTAGGAGGTATGTGGAACCCTTACTTTATAACTACAACTGAGGTTGTAAAATACTAAGTGATAATTAAGACTTAATATTTAACTGGGTTATCTATGATCACAAAATCAGTACACGGTTCACTAATGCAATATTTAAAAATGTAAAGATCAGGGCCGGGCGTGGTGGCTCACACCTGTAATTCCAGCACTTTGGGAGGCCGAGGCGGGCGGATCACGAGGTCAGGAGATCGAGACCGTCCTGGCTAACATGGTGAAACCCCATCTCTACTAAAAATACAAAAAATTAGCCAGGCATCGTGGCATGCGCCTGTAGTCCCAGCTACTCAGGAGGCTGAGGCAGGAGAATCACTTGAACCCAGGAGGCGGAGGTTGCAGGAGCCAAGATCATGCCACTGCACTCCAGCCTGGGCAACAGAATGAGACTCCATCTTAAAAAAAAGGTAAAGACCAACACAAAAACCTCAGACTTCCTATACAATTTAAGCAGAGGAACCCGGAAAATGTATGAAGAAAATGATTACCAATTTTTTTTTTTTTTTTTTTGGTGACAGGGTCTCACTCTGTTGCCCAGGTGGGAGTGCAGTGGTGCGATCACAGCTTCCTGCAGCCTTGACTTCCTGGGCTCAAGTGATCCTCCCATCTCAGCATCCTGGGTAAGTGGGACCATAGGTGTGCGCCACCACGACTGGCTAATTTTTTGTATTTTTAGTAGAGATGGAGTTTTGCCATGTCACCCAGGCTGGTCTTGAACTCCTGCGCTCAAGCAATCCTCTTGCCTCAGCCTCCCAAAGTGTTGGGATTACAGGTGTGAGCCAGCGCACCCAGCCACACATTATTTTAAAATTTGTTTACATAATACAAAAATAAGTATTTTGCCCCAAATTTTCTCTTTAAAAATATGAACATATTTTGTAAGAGATTCAAACAATATGGAAACATCTATGAAAAACTTGCAAATTCCTTCACCCTCCCCTCTCCTCTTCCTATAATAAGTATCTTCAGCAATATGTATCTTTCCAGTTTTCTTTCTCTGCATATCTTAATGGTTATACAGGAGTCAGAATGCCTGGGTTTAAATCTCACCTGACGAAAATTACTTAACTTTGTGCCTCTATTTTGTCACCTGTAGAATGTGGATAATTCATCATAGGCTGTGGGGATTAAATGGGTCTTTCTTGTAGCATGTATACAACAGTACAGCTCAGGGATCATTATTATTACGTAAATACAAATGGAAACGTGTATAACATGTAAAATATAGAACAATTTAACATATATGGAATTATGCCATATGTATTTTCAGCCTTCTTTTCTTCACTTAATAGCTCTTAGAGTTCTGCCTGTATCAGAACATATAGACCCACCTCTAACAGATGCATAGCTTTCCACAGCAAGAATGTACCATAAATTAACAACTTGCATATTAAACACTTCGGTTGGTTTTACATTTTTGTGTTGCAAACAATGCTGCAAATGAATATCCTTATATACAGGCTGGGCATGGTCAATCACGCCTGTTTTGCCAGTACTTTTGGAGGCTCAGACTGTAGGACTGCTTGAGCCCAGGAGCTTGAGGCCAGTCTGGGCAACACAGGGAGATCATGTCTCAAAAAAAAAAAATGGTTTTTGATTGATTGAAATGCAAATTGTCTTCCAAGTTAAATCCTACATATAGTTAGATGTGTGCCTGTATCTGTCTGCCTTGCTAACGCCTATTATAAAACTTTTACATTTTTGATACTTTGACGTAAATATTATGTGCTTTTTTCTGATTATTTAAGAGTTGAAGCTCTTCTTGTTAATTGCGCATTTTTCTTCTGAGTTTTATCTTATTACTGATATAAAAATTCTTAATGGGAGTTTGGATATCACATATTAAAACGTGATAGAAAAAATTTCCCATCTTTTAATTTGGTTTATAGTGTCTGTTTTTTTTTTAATAGATTCCCATGACTTTCCATAGACTGTAGAGGGTGAAGCCTGGGAATCTTTTTTTGTTGTTGTTGCCGCCCAAGCTGGAGGGCAGTGGCATGATCTCAGCTCACTGCAACTTCCACCTCTTGGGTTCAAGCAATTCTCCTGCCTCAACGTCCTGAGTAGCTGGGATTACAGGTGCCCACCACCATGCCTGGCTAATTTTTGTACTTTTAGTAGAGACAGGTTTTCTCCACGTTGGCCAGGCTTGTCTCGAACTCCTGACCTCAGGTGATCTACTCACCTTGGCCTCCCAAAGTGCTGGGATTACAGGCGTGAGCCACCGTGCCTTTTTTTTTTCTTAAGTGAAAGCAAGCCTATTAGGAAAGTAAAGGAATAAAAAATGGTTACTACGTCGGCAGAGCAGCCAAGTCTTTAAAGATACATTACCTGATACCAGTCTTCTTATAAAAATCCCATGACAAATCTACTTGAGTATTCACTCTTGTTTTTAATGTTTGTCATTTATTTTAAAAATACTTAATTGTACATACTTGTGGAGTACATTTTGACAAGGTTTCATACAAGTTGATTCCAGGGAAAGAGATAATTATTGGGAGAAACATATTTAAATCATTTGTTTTAACCTATATTAATCTGTCTTGCTTTCTACTAATAGATTTCTGGCTGCTCAAATTCACATTGCACTGGAAAGCTCAGACATCAAGGCAAGTTGAGTACTCATGGGTATTAGACTGTCCCACGTGGGCCTTAGCCTCAGACAGTTATTTTGCTTTTGTGACCTTTAACATACTTTGTGATTTAATGAATGCCATCTGTTGTTAAAAGCTGCAACACAGGAACTGCTCCACCTCATGAACATACTGATCATAGCTAAGTCTCAGGAACTGTTAGTATCATAAACGGTAATAACTTTTCCTGGAAGACCATAAAATTTGGGGATTGCTTGTAATATAGCAAATGACCTATTTCCCCTAAAAAAGCAATTTGAAAACAATCCTGAGAAATTACCCTTAGGACACAGAAGTAAAATAAATTACTAAAGAGTAATTTTAAAAAAGTATAATAAACTTTTATAAACTTAAAAAAAAAAACAACTGGAATTAACCTTGGAAAGTCATCTCCAAGGCCTCTAGCTTTCATATGAGTTCTCTAATGACTCCTTCTCATAGAAACCTCATCCATAATACCACAGTTCTACCCCTTCACTCCAGGTTAAGCAAAAAGGGAAAGTCTCACATTCAGAAGTAGATGGAAGTAATAATCAGGGTACAGTAGAAAGAAATCCAATAGACAACTTCAGAACAAGTTATTTTATTTTGATGAATAAAAGCAGTAGCTGGCAATTGAAAAAAAGTTATTTGCTCAATAAGACAGCACATACCTTAAAAGTAATGGGCCTTTTCTTACACATGAAAACAAAGGTATTGGTTATAGAGACTACACATTATTTGGTTCCAACTTCACTGGGACAGGAAACACACCAAAGGAAGTGCTGAAGCCTGTGTTGGTATGAAACCTGTGATGAATGTGACACATAGGACCATCAACTCAATTCTTGTTTCTGAAAACAAATCTTGGAAGCATCACTTCCAGAAACACTTCTGTCCCTAGCAGAGCTCCAGCCAGGCTCCAGGCCACGAGGTGCTGTGCCACAGTTCCTCAGCTCTGGTCAGTTACTTTCACTATCTCAATCTTCGAGCAAGTAGTTAGGGTTAACTACCAAGTAGGGATCTTCTTCATAGCTCTCACTTCCCTCTGTGGAGCCTTTCAATCCAGCCTGGGTGAGCTCAATTAGAACATGATCCTGTGAAACACAAATATTTGTCCTCAGGTTTCAAGCAGTATTATACCAATGTCCAGATATACAAGACTTGACCCTTCTTCCGAGTGTTTGCTATCAACATTTTCTTTCATTTCCCAACTAGAAACTCCTAGGAAAAGGACCACACTTTAAAAATCACTATCAGTGCTCTGCTAAACCCTGTTCCTAGTAGGATGCTGACCTTTTCATACCATAAACCCCTTGTGGAAAATTAAGAAATACTTAAATATATTACATCAAATGCTTGTAAATACAACTTCAAAAAAGGAAGTAATGCTTGAATTTTAAGGTTAAACAACTCTGCAAAATCTTCTAATTAATTGGAAGTCTGTTTCATACTTAATATCATTCAGCAATTTTTAATTACTGACCACTGAACTTTTTCATATACCACCATTTCATAGAGTTAGGAGAAGAATCTATGAAAATTCATCTGAAAAATTTTTCACTCTGAGCTAATAAAAAAAAAAGGTAGAACATGCCATCTGGCTTAAAATCTTGATGACAGATTTTAAGCCCACGATATAATTACAGGTTAGTCAAAACTGTCCACAAATGAGAAGAGCTCCTAGCCAAGCCCATAGAAAGGAACTCAGGAAACTGTGATTTGATCCTAAGAAGTCTGGCAAGGCTCCACAGTATAAACACTGAAGCCACTAAGGGGGACTGGACACTTTTTTAAAAATTGCCCTTTCAAATCTACCCCTGAAGTTAGATTGGACACTTTCAAGCACTCACTCTATGTGTTAACATACCTTCATAGGAAGCATCATATCTCATCAGCACAGTATAAGCTCTCTAGTTTTCTGTAGCAAATTAGTTCAGGTGGTAAGCCAAATTTTAAAAGGTAATCCAGGCTGAGTGCAGCAGCTCATGCCTGTAATCCCAGCACTTTGGGAGGCTGAGGCGGGTGGATCACCTGAGGTCAGGAGTTTGAGACCAGCCTGGCCAACATGGTGAAACACCATCTCTACTAAAAATACAAAAATTAGCTGGGAGTGGTGGCAGGCACCTGTAATCCCAGCTACTCTGGAGGCTGAGATAAGAGAATCATTTAAACCCAGAAGGCGGAAGTTGCGGCGAGCTGAGATCATGCTACTGCACTCCAGTCTGGGCAACAGCAAGACTCTCTCAAAAGATAAATAAATAAATAAATAAATAGGTAATTCAAGTTTAGATCAGTTAGCTTCACAGTGTGTTCCAAAGTCCTGAAGCAGATTCCTTGCCTGGGTCGTTTTACTTTACACTGATCCCAAGGAGCACACAGACATGTCCCACCACTAGAAAAGCAACTCTGGACCCTGATCTGAGTAGCTGTTCTTACACCTCCCTACCCCTCAATAATCACAGACTGATCTACCTTCACAGGAAAACGGTTTTTGAGAAGACACAACCCCAATACATGACCTCTGTAATATTTATATAGTGAGCCCTGTGAATTGGCACGACAGTTAAATCTCTGCCACATAATAGGAAATTTTAACCATTCAACATATATTTGATCCTGCTATGTGCCAGGTACCACTGTAGCTCCGGGGCAAAGTCTCTACCCTCACAGAGCTTATATTCCATAAGAGAGACAAACTAACCACTTAAATAAAGAATATACTGCTGGGCCATGTTAAACATTATGAAGAAATACAAGGCAGGGTGACAGCAAGAGCAGAAGGCTACTATTTTGGCAGGCTAGCAAGAAAGGTTTCTTTGAAGAGGTAACATTTGAGCAGACATCAGAGAGGAGGAGGATATCTAGGGAAATGGACAAAGGGTGAGTGCAAAGGCCCTCATATTTGGTGTGCCTAGGGAACAAGGCCAGTGTCACCGGGGTGAAATGGGTACGGGGAAGACTGCTGTGAAATTAGGTGAATGAGGGGACAGGGGGTTACACTGTATAATAGTTCTGCAGGCCATGACAAGGAGGCTGAATTTCCTTCTAATGTGAGAGAAGCACTGGAAGGGAGGGTAGTAAAATAATCTGATTTATATTTTAAAAAGACTTATCTGGCTGCTGAGCAAGAAGCCAATACAAAAAAAGGACAATTTTATGAGGCTTCTGCAACAGTCCATGCCTGGTGGCTTGGGTGGGCTGGTGAAGGCGGTAAAAAGAGAAAAGAAAATATACACACACTGAAACTGGGGGTCAGAGGATTTGCTGCTGAAGAGGAGCCGTGAGGGGAGAGTGGAATCAAGGAGTCAAAGGCAATTCCAAGGCATTTGGCCTATAGCAATTGAGTAAGAACAACTCAACTGCAAACAGGGAAGAACAACTCTGTTTTTGAACACATTAAGCACGAGATGCCTGTTAAACGCTCATCAGTAGGCAACCAGCTCTATACATCTGGAGTTTACAGGAGTGGTGAGAGCTGGTGACATAAATGTGGAAGTCATCAGTAGATGGATAAATTCATAAAACCAAATGAGATCACTTAGGTAATGAATGTAAACTATCTGAGAGTAAAGGAAGAAGAGAAAGATTCAGGCCAGGCACGGTGGCTCACGCCTGTAATCCCAGCAGTTTGGGAGGCCAAAGTGGGCGTATCGTCTGAGGTTAGGAGTTCTAGATCAGCCTGGTCAACATGGCAAAACCCCATCTCTACTAAAAAAAAAAAATTAAAAAATTAGCCGGGCGTGGTGGCCGGCGCCTGTAATCCTACTTGGGAGGCTGAGACAGGAGAATCGCTTGAACCCAGGAGGTGGAAGCTGCAGTGAGCTGTGCCACTGCACTCCAGCATGGGCAACAAGAGCGAAACTCTGTCTCAAAAAAAAAACAAAAACAAAAAAAACAAAAAACCATTCAGGGAAAGAGACTAAGAGGGAATAACCAGTGAGAAAGAAGCCCCAGGAGGATACAGTGACTCAGAACCAAGTGAGGAAGACAGTATTTGTAGGAGTGATCAACTGTGACAAAACTGTGGACAGGCTGAGTACTGAGAATGGCCAGCTGACAGGAGTGGAGAGAAGGTATGTGATGGGCCTGTGAGAGAGTGAGGCAAAGAACTGACCCGGGAAAAGGAATTGCACTGGGCAGTGCTGTCATGAGGTTGATGAGACAGTAAGAACTGTCCACTTGAGATTTCTGGTCATCGATTTAAATAAGACTGGGCTCATAATTATATGCTTTTCTCCAGATACTTTCAGCTGCTTAGATAAGGATACAAAAAAAAAAAGTTATATTTAACCAAGTTTGGGGTTTCGCCAAGCAAGTAAGATGGAAGATTGACTATTGGGTTGGGTAAGGTGGGAACTAAGAATGTGAGGAAAATGAAACATAGAAAGTAGGTGACAGCAGTACGACCAAGGGCAAATATGAGGATGGGAAACAGAAGCTTAAAACACCTAACTAGTAAGACCTCAATCCCACCTTCTGAGATTTAACCTAAATTCTGCTTGTTTCAGCAGAGGAAATAAGTCATTTACCTGCTGTTCATTCTCTTATTTTACAACTCATACTTCTGACTACACTCCAATGATTCAAAACAAACAAAGGTCAAAAAAAATTTCACTAGTGAACCTGCAGATACAGGGCATGAACTCCCTCCCTCCCTGATACCAGAGCACGCGCACTTCTGCACCTACATAGTGTGTGAGTCGATGAATAACTTTCTCTATGATTCTTTTTTTATTTATAAGTTCTTCTTCAGAGTCTATCTCTGATTCGATTTCCTTCAAGTACCAGTTAACAAGCTCGCTCCTCTTTAATGCTGACTCGTCCTCTTCTGCAACAAAAAAACACATTCAAATTATCCTAGCAACTCGTACTGTCAGTCCTTGGGTAAATCTCTGCCACATATACAACGAGATAATGTACAGATTAGATAAATGTCAAGCCGTCCGAAAGTACATCTGGTGACATAAGGTCCGCAATGTTCTAGCGTAAGCCTGAAATAACAAGTCATATCACTTGTATTAAAGCATGCCTTATTTTATCCATAAGGAGAGAAACCTAATAAAATAGATTATAAGAAATACGTTTCTTAAAGCTATTAAGATTTCAAAGTATGAAGGTCTTTTCTTCATCTTCTTATGCTTCACCACCTCTGAGAATGCTTGCCAACAGAAACTAAAAGCATAAATTAGGAATGAAGCAACAGCAAGCAAAAATTCTGAAATATAACAACTTTTCCTCTGTAGAAAGGGGAAGGCTTTATGGAACTGGAGTTTACTAAGAAGTAAAATTCATGAGTATTCACTCAAAATAAAAAATTACCTGTTTATTTTAGCAAGGTTCATCTTACTAAGTGAACTGCCTGCTGCTTTTAACAAGTCCAAGGTCTACCAGACTTTTAGAAAGTCCTGGTAGAACCCTCAACACATAGGAAATGTTTGGACCTGGATAACATAACTATCATAAAACTCAACTTCTGCTATGTTTAAAACTTACTTGTATGAGGGAGAAAGAGAATAATGACATATAACATGAATCAAGAACACCTTGAGTTCCCAAATCATTTTGTGTGAGACGCGAATGAGGACAAAAGCTGAGGCGTCCTAGTGGCCACTTTGTTGCCTTCTCTCCTACTGGTCTAAAGTTCCCAGGGGAACAAGGGCAGTAACTACAGTCTCTTGTTCTCTTCTTTCATAGCAGAGCAAATACTGTGATGACAAAATATTCCAGAAAGCCAGCACAAGCCATCCTTGGGGCTTTTAATCAAGAATTATCTGATGCTTAACTATCAAGTAGAAGTTTAGGTTCAACATCTTGAATTCATCATTTTCCCTTCTGCTTTGTAGTTAACTATAGGGTGATAAAACTTTGAATAGCATGGTAAAGCAGTTAAGGGTAGGAAGCGTACTAGTGTCCAGACGCCACACTTTACCAATAACTAGATGAGGATTTTACTCCATTTCTAGTCTGCAATGGCCTTTTGATAGTATAGATTTCTAGGCTCAATTAATTACTGTTAAAATATACCCTAGGGGTCCAGCTGTTTTAAACAGGACCATTGTAAGGGATTAGTAATTTTGCATTTGTAAAAACATTTGTATGTGCTGCTTCATATGTTATCAGGTCCCAAAATTATTAAAATAGGCCCAGAATGTTAAAAAGAAGGACCTACAAAGCTTTGCCTGACAATAAGCTTGTGAAGAAATGTTCAGGCTGGCAGGTATGCTGATACTCCACAAATTTACTTTGCTAAAGTAAGTTTATCTAACAACTTATCCTCTCTTCCGACAGAACAACACGAAGTTTGGCAATCACAAGTGGCCTATGTGAACAGAGCTTACAGAAGTGACTGAGCATGTAAGCAGTACCAGGTAAGCCTCACCTTCTTCCACCTTTCTGAGGTGAAGCACAATAAGGTTAGAGATTCGGCAGTACTCAGAGAAGCCCAGCCTTAAGGAGGCTTTGGGAGCAGACTCTTGATTTATGTCTTCATTGTAGCCATTGATCCCGTTCACAGGAGCAGGGCTGTCAGCATGACCTAAGTGAAAAATTGACCACCTGAATCTTATTTTTGTGCACTTAACATCCCCTTGTCAAGCATTTACAAATACACTACTTACATTTAATACTGATTTTTTTCACTTTTAAAAATTATTATTATTATTTGTTTTAGAGACAGGGTCTTGCTATGCTGCCCAGGCTGGTCTCGAACTACTGGACTCAACTGATCCTCCTGTCTTGGTCTCCCAAGTGCTGGGATTACAGGTGTGGGCCACCACATCCAGCCTTAATACTAATTTTAAAACAAGCATACATTCCCACATGATCTCCTCTGCCAAAAAATAAAAATGAAAAACAAAATAAACCAGCTAGGTGCAGTGGCTCACGCCTGTAATCCCAGCACTTTGCGAGGCCAAGGGGGGCACATCACCTGAGGTCAGGAGTTTGAGACCAGCCTGGCCAACATGGTGAAATCCTGTCTATACTAAAAATACAAAAATTAGCTGGGTGTGGTGGTGGGTGCCTGTAATCCCAGCTACTCGGAAGCCTGAGGCAGGAGAATTGCTTGAACCCGGGAGGCAAAGGTTGCAGTGAGATGAGATTGCACCATTGTACTCCAGCCTGGGCAACAAAAGCAAAACTCCGTCTCAAAAATAAAACAAAAAACAAAAAACAAAAAACAAGCAAAAAAAACATGCATACAGTTATACATAGCATATAAGAATTTTCAAATAAATTAGAAGCAAATGTATAAACTCTACTAGTAAAGACAAAAACTAACTTGGGAGGAACGTGAAGGATCAGAGATACAAAGATTTCACAATCTGAAAGTCCACTTGCAGTATTATATACAAAATAAAAAATTCTACCAGTCTGGGCAATATGGCGAGATCCTGTCTCTAGAAAAAATTCTCAAAAAATTAGCCAGGAGTGGTGGCGTGGGCATATGTCCCAGCTATTAGAGAGGATAGGGAGAAGGACTGCTTGAGCCCAGGAAGTTAAGGCTGCAGTGCCATGAGTGTACCAAGGCATTCAAGCCTGGGTGACAGAATGAGACCCCATCTCAAAATAAATAAAATTTCTAGTATTTTTCTGTTCTGATGTGCTTGAAAAAATGTTTTCAATTCAGAAGCAAAACAACAATACAAATCAGGGTAAAACCCAGGGGATTTATGTCTATTATCACCATTTTGGTGCCTTTTCTTTTAGTCTTTCAAATATCTATGTATTTTTTGAGACAGAGTCTCGCTCTGTCACCCAGGCTGGAGTGCAGTGGCACAATCTCAGCTCACTGCAACCTCCGCCTCCCGGGTTCAAGTGATTCTTCTGCCTCAGCCTCCCAGGTAGCTGGGGCTACAGGCAGCTGCCACCACGCCTGGCTAATTTTTGCATTTTTAGTAGAGAAGGGGTTTCACCATATTGGCCAGGGTGGTCTCAAACTCCTGACCTTGTGATCCACCCATCTCAGCCTCCCAAAGTGCTGGGATTATAGGCGAGAGCCACCGTGCCCAGCCAAGTATATATATTTTATATCAACTATTTAATTTCATTTTAACTTGTAAACAGTGAATAGAATTCAGTATCTGCTTTTTCCTTTTTGCTACCATAGACTATTAGCCAACAGCAGGTGTACTTCTACCACATGACATCTCAGAAAATGTTTTGGTCCCTAACTCCAAAACAGTCACATGAACAAGTATCTCACCATTGATGCCACCAGCACCCTCATCTACCTCCATCTGGATCTCTTCCTCTTGATCTAGATTGACATCAGGTGTTTCCACACGGATGATTGATTTATTCAGTAACCGGAAAGCTTCCTTCACATGTTTAGGTTGGACCTAAACCAATAATGATGAAGTAATTAAGCTACTTTTTTTGATATACCAAACAGATTTTCTCCCAATGAAATCACAGTAGTATGTATTTTGGTTTTCTCACACACACACACACTCTCACAGTGTTGCTTTGGTTTTCTCACAAACACCCTCTCTCATTCTCTCTCTTACACACACAGAAATAGCACTATAAATTCACCAGAATGGCTAAAATGACTGACAATATCAAGTGTTGTCAAGAAGGTAGAACAACTCTCATTCACAGCGGTGAAAACAGAAATTGACACAACTGTTTGGCAGAAAAACATGCATTAACCTATGACCCAACAATTCCACTCCTAGGTATGTACTTGTAGAAATATAAACATATATACATATCATATGAATCCAAAGACATATACATCCCATAAGAACTAGGCCGGGCACGGTGGCTCATGTCTATAATCCCAGCACTTTGGAAGGCAGAGGCAGGCGGATCACCTGAGATTGGGAGTTTGAGCCCAGCCTGACCAACATGGAGAAACCCCATCTCTACTAAAAATATAAAAAATTAGCTGGGCATGGTGGCACATGCCTGTAATCCCAGCTACTCAGGAGGCTGAGACAGAAGAATCGCTTGAACCTGGGAGGCAGAGGTTGCACTGAGCCGAGATTGTGCCACTGCACTCCAGCCTGGGCGACAGAGTGAGACTCCATCTCAAAAACAAAACAAAACAAAAAAACAACCAGCAATGAAACCAGCCAGAAAATGAAATGGAAAAAAAGGCTACTCCCAGTACGAACAAACATGATAAAATATCAAGAAATTCAACAAGAAACACTGAAAAACATATGAAGAAAAGTTTAAAGCACTACTGAGTGAAACAGAAGACTTAAGTGGAAAGATAACGGTATTTGTGGTACTCAGAACTGTTCACAAATGTTTGCTCTTCTAATTCTGGGCACCTGGTAGGAAGGCATTTCTCTATCCATTTGAACTTAGGAGTGGCCATGTTAATTTCTCTGGCGAATGCAATGTGAGTATGTGTCATTTCTGGATAGAAGGGGGAGAAAGCACATGGCTCACCACCTTCTCTTCCCTGCTTTCTGTCATCATGAAAGCATATGTCAAGATCAAACCTTTGTATCAGCCTGAATCTCTGAGTAACTTGACAAGGTGAGTCCCTTGATGACCTAATGGATGTGTAGCACAAGCAAAAAAAAATTGTTTTATGCAGCTGAGATTTTATAGTAGTACAACCTAACCTATTCTAAGTGATACGTTATTGAATAGGAAAAATCATAAAGATGTTTTCAATTCTTCAAGTTAATATAAATAGAATGTTATACTGATAAAAAAAATACCAGGTTTTTCTTTAAAACAGAGCAAGCTGATTTCTAAGTTCCTAACAGCTGATAGAGAACAATGCGCTGGAACTAGCCCTACATTTAAACTACAAAGCCCCATAGATTAAAACATCATGGTACCAATGTAAGAGGAGCTGATAAGACTCAATGAAACAGAATGGAAAGTCCAAAAGGAGATCCTAACACACACAAGAATATATAATTAAGGCATGCCAAACCAGTGTCAAAAAGATGGATTGTTCAATAAATGGTTTTGGAACAACTAGAAAACTAGCTAGGTAAATAATGGGAGAATTAAAGGACTGTGTGGTAGATAGAGCTCCCTCTCCCCTCTCCCCTCCCCCCTCCCCCCTCTCCCCTCTTTCCACGGTCTCCCTCTGATGCCGAGCCGAAGCTGGACGGTACTGCTGCCATCTCAGCTCACTGCAACCTCCCTGCCCGATTCTCCTGCCTCAGCCTGCCGAGTGCCTGCGATTGCAGGCGTGCGCCGCCACGCCTGACTGGTTTTCGTATTTTTTTGGTGGAGACAGGGTTTCGATGTGTCGGCTGGGCTGGTCTCCAGCTCCTAACCGCGAGTGATCTGCCAGCCTCGGCCTCCCGAGGTGCCGGGATTGCAGACGGAGTCTCGTTAACTCAGTGCTCAATGGCGCCCAGGCTGGAGTGCAGTGGCGTGATCTCGGCTCGCTACAACCACCTCCCAGCCGCCTGCCTTGGCCTCCCTAAGTGCCGAGATTGCAGCCTCTGCCTGGCAGCCACCCCGTCTGGGAAGTGAGGAGCGTCTCCGCCTGACTGCCCATCGTCTGGGATGTGAGGAGCCCCTCTGCCTGGCTGCCCAGTCTGGAAAGTGAGGAGCGTCTCTGCCCGGCCGCCCATCGTCTGAGATGTGGGGAGCACCTCTGCCCTGCTGCCCCGTCCGGGATGTGAGGAGTGTCTCTGCCCGGCCGCCCTGTCTGAGAAGTGAGGAGACCCTCTGCCTGGCAACCGCCCCGTCTGATAAGTGAGGAGCCCCTCCGCCCGGCAGCCACCCCGTCTGAGAAGTGAGGAGCGTCCTCCCTCCTCGTCTGGGAGGGAGGTGGGGGGGTCAGCCCCCCGCCTGGCCAGCCGCCCCGTCCGGGAGGTGAGGGGCACCTCTGCCCGGCCGCCCCTACCGGGAAGTGAGGAGCCCCCCTGCCCGGCCAGCCGCCTCGTCCGGGAGGGAGGTGGGGGGGTCAGCCCCCCGCCTGGCCAGCCGCCCCGTCCGGGAGGCGAGGGGTGCCTCTGCCCGGCCGCCCCTACTGGGAAGTGAGGAGCCCCTCTGCCCGGCCAGCCGCCCCGTCCGGGAGGGAGGTGGGGGGGTCAGCCCCCCTCCCGGCCAGCCGCCCCATCCGGGAGGGAGGTGGGGGGGTCAGCCCCCCACCCGGCCAGCCGCCCCGTCCGGGAGGGAGGTTGGGGGATCAGCCCCCTGCCCGGCCAGCCGCCCTGTCCAGGAGGTGGGGGGGGGCGCCTCTGCCTGGCCGCCCCTACTGGGAAGTGAGGAGCCCCTCTGCCCGGCCAGCCGCCCCGTCCGGGAGGGAGGTGGGGGGGTTAGCCCCCCGCCTGGCCAGCCGCCCCATCCGGGAGGTGAGGGGCGCCTCTGCCCGGCCGCCCCTTCTGGGAAGTGAGGAGACCCTCTGCCCGGCCAGCCGCCCCGTCCGGGAGGGAGGTGGGGGGGTCAGCCCCCCGCCCGGCCAGCCGCCCTGTCCGGGAGGGAGGTGGGGGGTCAGCCCCCCGCCCGGCCAGCCGCCCCGTCCGGGAGGGAGGTGGGGGGTCAGCCCCCCGCCCGGCCAGCCGCCCTGTCCGGGAGGTGAGGGGCGCCTCTGCCCGGCCGCCCCTACCGGGAAGTGAGGAGCCCCTCTGCCCGGCCAGCCGCCCCCTCCGGGAGGGAGGTGGGGGGGTCAGCCCCCCGCCGGGCCAGCCGCCCCGTCGGGGAAGTGAGGGGCGCCTCTGCCCGGCCGCCCCTACTGGGAAGTGAGGAGCCCCTCTGCCCGGCCAGCCGCCCTGTCCGGGAGGGAGGTGGGGGGTCAGCCCCCCGCCCGGCCAGCCGCCCCGTCCGGGAGGGAGGTGGGGGGTCAGCCCCCCGCCCGGCCAGCCGCCCTGTCCGGGAGGTGAGGGGCGCTTCTGCCCGGCCACCCCTACTGGGAAGTGAGGAGCTCCTCTGCCCGGCCACCACCCCATCTGGGAGGTGTACTCAACAGCTCATTGAGAACGGGCCATGAAGACAATGGCGGTTTTGTGGAATAGAAAGGGGGGAAAGGTGGGGAAAAGATTGAGAAATCGGATGGTTGCTGTGTCTGTGTAGAAAGAGGTAGACATGGGAGACTTTTCATTTTGTTCTGTACTAAGAAAAATTCTTCTGCCTTGGGATCCTGTTGATCTGTGACCTTACCCCCAACCCTGTGCTCTCTGAAACATGTGCTGTTTCCACTCAGGGTTGAATGGATTAAGGGCGGTGCAAGATGTGCTTTGTTAAACAGATGCTTGAAGGCAGCATGTTCTTTGAGAGTCATCACCACTCCTTAATCTCAAGTACCCAGGGACACAAACACTGCGGAAGGCCGCAGGGTCCTCTGCCTAGGAAAACCAGAGAACTTTGTTCACTTGTTTATCTGCTGACCTTCCCTCCACTATTGTCCTGTGACCCTGCCAAATCCCCCTCTGCGAGAAACACCCAAGAATGATCAATAAAAAAGAAAAAAAATAATAAAAAATAAAAATAATGGGAGAATTTTTTATAATCTTAGAGTGAGAAAGGCCTAACAAAAGTTTTTTTAATGGATGAAGACTATGAACATATGAGACAGAAATAGCTCTTAAATATATGCAAAGATACTAAATTTCATTCAGAAAATATATTTGTGTATATAATTTATGTGCATATATTTTAATATCATGTGAATCTGCTATTTGAAGACTAATTTTTAAAAATAGAACAAAATAAAAATCAATTAGAGACTGCCCTAAGACATGTACCAGTTTTATGCAACTCATTTCAGGAACTATCACAATGAAAAAAAAAGTACAAATGTTAGCATGGTTTTAGAATGACCTTGTCCCAGGGTATCTTGCCTATCCAAATTCTGCACACCCTTCAGTGATTGGGTTTAAACGTCAGCACCTCCCTGAGTACTCCTCCTTCTTTGGTAATAAAGTAATTCATCTCAGCACTCTGCTTGTGATGCTCTATTCTCTCTCTCGTTTTTTTTTTCTTTCCAACTTATATTTTAGGTTCGGGGGTACACATGCAGGTTTGTTACATAGGTAAACTGTGTGTCATGGGGATTTAGTATATAGATTATTTCATCACCCACTCTCTCTCATTTTTTACATGCTTAATTAAATACATGTCTCGTTCCCACCAGATTAGCAGCAATGGAAGGCAGGGGCTCTCATTCATTTTTTGTCCCCTACAGGTGTTCCCTAAATATTAGGTGAATCAAAGAATATTAAATAACTTAGTATGAAAGTACTTCGTCAATAGTAAAGTACCATATCAAAGAATTTGAAAATTTAGTGGAAAAAAGCCAAAAAATTAACCTGTGGGATAAAAGTAGTGATTGAAGTCGGAACAGTGGTTACTTCAGGGGAAGAGGGCTAAGACTGAAAAGAGGCAGGGGTTTGGAACTTTCTGAAATTATGGAAATGTTTTGGATCTTGAGCTGGGTATTCACAAGGATGTATGTGAAAAAACTCACCATGCCATACATTTCCCTTTTTATAAATTATACCTCAGTCACACTGTAAAAAAAAGCCAAACCCCCTTTTCAAAGACGACCTCACATCAAACCTATTAATAAAACTAGGAAAAAGCAGGGCTGCTTTGGTTGAAGCGAAGATGGGACGCTTGAATGCCCTTTCGTACTACTCCCCTTTTACCTCGTTAATACCCACTGACCTATCCTCGTGGAATGCAGGGCTCAAAGAACAATCTAAAAATCAAACATTATACAAATGCAACCTAAGGAGGAGAGTTCCTTTGAGGCCAGGGGCTACATTATCTTATCTGTATTGCCAGCGCAGAGGCCTACTAGTACATTGTGGGGTCTAAGTACATTTTTCCTGAATGAAAGGTATTAAATGGTGACTTACGTCTTTATGCACTCTATAACCTATGACGTGATCGTCTCCGTCTAACAACTACACTCAAATGCTTACCAAGCTTTTTAAAGGGAAGAATTCCATGGTCGTATGAGCATTCAACAGTTACATAAAAATGTATTTGCAGTGAATTCTAGTATGTCCCATACCAAAGATTAAAAACATGCAACAAATCTGTTTATCTCTGCTCTCATCATATCAAAGTGACTCTGATACCTCATCACAGCAGTGCATCCGAGCCATAGCTTCAGAGAGACGAATCATGCTCTCAAGCTGTCGCACTGTAATCCTCCACGAAGACTTGGTCACTCCAGAACCATCTCTCTGGCGGAGATGTTTATATTGCTCCACAATGAAGTCCTCTGACTCTTTGGAAATCTGTTTCAGATCATCACTCAAGTTAGAGAAACATTTCTATTTGATGAGAGCTACGGTAAACCTAAGTTTAAGAGCCTTCCAGGTGGAAACATTTAGGGAACGTGAGAGGGTTGAAACTTTGAGAAGCCAGTGACAATAAATTACTATTGTAATGTCTTTCAAAAGAAACTAATATTAAGGAGGCTTGTGAATTCCATGTTACTAATTTTATGAACCTGAAAAAAGGCTTAGTATTTAAGCAAATGACCATTTCCAAAAGCTGCTTAACAAGCTGAAGCAATGGAACAAGATGTAATGTCTTTTACACCTCAGGATGTCAGTGCTCATTAAATAAATTAATGCTCAGTATTTGAGGCTCAATTAATTAACTCACACTCTTTGCAGGGAAAAAAAAGCTGTTTCAATAAACTTTATATCTAAAGGATCCTCAGCTTTTCAGAGCAAGGAATTCAGCATATTAAGGAAGCATGCCAAGGTTACAGAGGGATCAGTATATCAATATGCAGTAATGGAGAACAGATGCTCTTTTTTACACAAGAATCACCCATAATCCTTAGTTTTAAATGATTAAACTTCTTTGGGACAGTGAGAGCCAACCGCAATCTCATGAATAATCAAGTGAAGATGATAAATGATCAATACCTAGTAACACCTTCCAGAAGTCAAGTTAGCCAACAGTGTGAAAATCTCAACCAGAATGAGTATTTTTTTTCCTTTTCATACCCTATTTTGGGAAAATGCCAAGCATTTGGGGGTTTATGTCCAGGTAAGAATCCTGGGTCCAGAACAGAGTTAGTCCAATACAGTGCATCAATCACTGTAAAACAGTAATTTATATTTATCATAATGGCCTAGATGAATCCAATGTTTCCTTCAAAGAAAGATTCAACTATTGATTTAGGCACATAAACAATTTTAATGTTCTTAGTAATGTTTGAAATAAAAGAATGTTCTAGATTATCCAGTTATCCAAAACTCTTCTCCCATACAAATCTTTTTATTACCACCAAATAATGGAATTATTCAGAATTTTTTTAAAAGTTCCCTTTCTCAGCCCTCTGAAAAAACAAATTGCTGTTCCAGAAAAAAAAAAAAAAAAAAAGTTGTAAAATTTAGGAACTAAGGTAGATGACAGGTTCAGTTAATTTCCATATAACACGCTTACTTAAATTCCACTTTAATATACCCATTATACCTTATCCCAGTACAAAAGGGTAGGTTACCTTGGGTTTAAACTGTCTTGCAAAGAGAAGATATCTTCTGATATCATCGAGGGAATAGACACGATCAATTGATTCCTCAATTCTTGAATGCAAATCTACTATGCGCCTGGCAATGGCATAATCTGTAACCTAATTCAAAACAAAAAAATCACTTTGATAGTCACAGCAATATCTTCTCCAGACTATCCCAGGCAATAAGAAATGATTTATCGCCAAAAACAAGCTCTAATATGCCACTTAAAGAAGTATTAATGGGTACCAAGTTTCTGATGAAAGTTTGGGAACAGGTGGATTTAAAATCAAACGTTTAAATGTATACCATTGCCCCACTCTAAAACTATACCTGAAGGAATTGATTGGCTTTAAAAACAATAGTAGGGTAAAGTGCAGTGGCTCACACTTGTAATCCCCACACTTTGGGAGACTGATGTGAGAGAAGAGCTTGAGGTCAAGAGTTTGAGACCGGTCAGGGCGACAAACTGAGACCCTCCCTGTCTCTACAAAAAAACTAGCTGGGCATGGTGGTGCACATGTGTAATCCCAGCTACTCAGGTGGCTGAGGCAGGAGGATCACTTGAGCCCAGGAGGTTGAAGGGGCAGTGAAGCCATGATTGCACCACTGCACTCCAGCCTGGGCAACAGAGCAAGCCTTATCTCAAAAACAAAACAACAAAAATAGCAGAACTAACATTTATAGGGCCCTCAGTGTATGAGACACTGTTGTCTTAGGCAGGTCTTAGAATAATTAACTTATGCAATCCTCACAAAAATTTTATTAGGTAAATGATATTATCCCCATTTTATACATGGGCAAATTGAGGCCTAGAAAGGTTAAGTAATTTATCCAAGGTCACAGTTAAGTAGTGGAGCCAGGATTTAAATAGTCTAGCTTCAGAGACTGTGCTCTTAGCCACTAAATTTTGAAGATATTCATCCCAGAATACTGGAAAAAAAAAAAAAAAAAAGACCCCAAAATATGCAACTTGCTCTCAAATGGTTCAGGAAAAAAGTGTGCAGATATATACAGACAGTAAGCAATAAAGCAAACAGGGTAAAATGTTATTATGTGAATCACGTAAAGGGTATATGGGTGTTCTATGCACTATTCCATTTCTTGCAACTTTTCTGTAAGCTTGAAATTATTTCTAATTAAGAAGTTGTCTGGGTGGAACACAGTGGCTCATGCCTGTAATCCTAGCACTTTGAGAGGCCAAGGCTGGTGGATAGCTTGAGCTCAGGAGTTCAAGACCAGTCCAGGCAACACGGCAAAACTCGGTCTCTACAAAAAATACAAAAGTTAGCTGGGCATGGTGGCCTGCACCTGTAGTTCCAGCTGCTCAGAAGGCTGAGGTGGGAGGCTGGCTTGAGCCCAGGAGGCAGAGGTTGCAGTGAACTGAGATCATGCCACTGCACTCCAGCCTGGGCAATACAGCCAGACCCTGTCTCAAAATAAATAACTAAAATAAAACAGGCTGGGCCCGGTGGCTCACGCCTGTAACCTCAGCACGTTGGGAGGCCAAGACAGGGGATCACCTGAGGTCAGGAGTTTGAGACCAGCCTGGCCAATAAAGTGAAACCCCGTCTCTGCTAAAAATACAAAAATTAGCCGGGCATGGTGGCACACGCCTGTGATCCCAGCTACTCAGGAGGCTGAGGCAGGAGAATTACTTGAACCTGAGAGGCGGAGGTTGCAGTGAGGTGAGACGGCAGCACTGCACTCCAGCCTGGGTAACAGAGCGAGACTCCATCTCAAAAAAAAAAAAAAAAAAAAAAAAAAAAAAGAGAAAAAGAAAAAGAAAAGGCTTTTTGGCCAGGTATGGTGGCACATACCTATAATCCCAACACTTTGGGAAGCTGAGGTGGGCAGATTGGTTGAGCTCAGGAGTTTGCAGCCAGCCTGGGCAACATGGCAAAATCCTGTTTCTACAAAAAACTCAAAAGTCAGCCAGACACAATGGTGCACATGTGTGGTCCCAGCTACTCGGGAGGCTGAGGTGGGAGGATTGTGTTAGCCCAGGGGGCTGAGGCTGCAGTGAGCCATGATCACGCCACTGCAGGAAAGAGTGGGACCCTGTCTCAAAAACAAAACAAGCCGGGCGCGGTGGCTCACACCTGTAATCCCAACACTTTGGGAGGCTGAGGTCGGTGGATCAACTGAGGTCAGGTGTTTTGAGACCAGCCTGGCCAACATGGTGAAACCCTGTCTCTAGTAAAAATACACAAAATTAGCCGGGCGTGGTGGCACACGCCTATAATCCCAGCTACTCAGGAGGCTGAGGCAGAAGAATCACTTGAACCTAGGAGGCGGAGGTTGCAGTGAGCCAAGATTGTGCCACTGCAGTCCAGTCTGGGCAACAGAGTGAGACTCCGTCACAAAACAAAACAAAACTAAAGAAAACAGTTTAAAAAAAATCTTGAATGTTTTAAAGGTTTATAAATTGATCTTTTAAAGGTTTATAACTTGATCTGCTACTAAAGCTACTTTAATGAATCATGAACAAACATAAATGTATGAAAATCAGACAACTCAATTATCTGGTGATTAAATATGTCTCTCTTGTGAAGGGAAAAAAAGTGAACCAAACCAAACCAAACCAGGTGTGATGGTGCAGGCCTACAATCTTAGCTATTCAGGAGGCTGAGGTGGTAAGGTGGTTTGAGGCCAAGAGTTCAAGACCAACACGGGTCTTGAACTTGTTGCTGTTGCTACAAAAGGATGAAAAAATTAACCAGGCATGGTGGTACACAGCTGTAGTCTCAGCTACTTGGGAGGCTGAGGCAGGAGGATCACTGGAACCCAGGAGATTGAGGCTGCAGTGAGCTATGATTGTGGCACTGCCTGGGTGACAGAGTAAGACTCTGTCTTTAAAAAATAAATAAATAAAAATCCAAGCCCTCCAAACACTCACAAAATGGAAGGCTACTTTTATTTAGATAATATTTAAAGTTCCACTGTAATAAAGAGCTGTGCACTGTACCCAATAAAATGTAGAACCTCAATGCTGAATGATTTAAAAAGTACAGCCTAAAATATTATTTCTTACAAACTGTCATTTTATAGTTCTGTGGGCATCTGAAGTGCATTATTAAATATTTAAGTACACATAACTCTAATAATTAAACTAACATATCAGTATCCAAGTAAATCTACATTTTTTCACTCAATCTTAAAAGTGAGAAAAAAAGGTAAAATACATTCAGCAACTTGATAGGAAAAAATACAAAGATAAATGACTCATGATTAAAAAAAGAAGAAGAAAAGAAATTTCTTTGGCATCCCAGTTTTTTTCAAGGTGACTGAAAAATAAAATAAAAGCCCAATCAACAAAACAAAAAATTGTATAAAAATCTTAAGAGTGTGGTTGGGGCCAGGTACAGTGGCTCACACCTATAGTCCCAACATTTTGGGAGGCTGAGGTGGGTGTGCATCACTGGAGGCCAGGAGTTCAAGACTAGCCTGACCAACATGGTGAGATCCTGTCTGTACTAAAAATATAAAAATTAGCCACGCATGGTGTTACATGCCTGTAATCCCAGCTACTTGGGAGGCTCAGACTCAAGAATCGCTTGAACCTTGGAAGTGGAGGTTGCAGTAGGCCAAGACTGTGCCACTGCACTCCAGCCCAGTCTCCAGTGAGAGGCTGTTTAAAAAAATAAAAAGTGTGGTTGGAAGTTAACTGTAACTTGTTTCCTTTTGAGAAATAAATAGTAACAAAACCTGAAAACTTAATTCTTTAACACAATTAAGTGGAAGAGGCAATTCAAATGACTTTATTTTGAGTTGCTTACTAAACCCTTTGTCCGATCCTGTGCCACCCTGAGGGAAATCAAAGGCTGGTGCACATACATGCACCAGCTGTTGAGCAGTGTATCTTCCAGCCTTGTCTCACTCGATTACTCCAACTGGAAATAAAAAAGGAAGCTCATGGGGTTACCTCATTACATTCATCCACAAGGATAAAGAAGAGATCGAATCGGGACATGATGGGAGCTGACAAATTTATATTCTGTTTCAATGATTTTGATCTGTCATAGTGTCCACTGATTGGGTTTGCTGCTGCCAAAATGGACGTCCGGGCGTTCAGAGTAGCCTGACCACAAAAGAAAGAATCTTAACAGATTTAAATAGACATCAGCCAATAAATATATAACAACATGTTCAATCTCACCCATAATTAACTAAACGCAAACCAAAATAATGACATACCCTTTTTCACATAAACAGGAACTCCTATGTGATTTTGGTGGTATGATGTGCACACCGTTGAAGACATCAATTTGTTAGAAATTTCTCTTATAGCCAAATATAAAAGGATGTTGCGTTCAAGGATGCTTACTACAATTTTGTTTGTAATACAAAACACTGAAAATGAACCAAATGTCACTCAACAGGAGTCTAAAGAATCAAGCTGTGGTATACACAATTGAATATGGGAAATTAATAAAAAACCAAAGTTGATCTAATATGTGCTGGTAAAAGATTGCCAAAATAAAATTATGAAGTTAAACCAGCAGGAATGAAACTGTCAGTATTATGCTTATGTACAAAATATTCCTAAAAGGGGCACAAACTCAATAGATGCCTTATTTTCTTCCTCCTAAAATTCCTTTTTATCCATTAGATACCTCTAAGTATCTACTGTTGCTGGGAGTTGCAGGGAAAGAGTTGTCTTTTCAATTTACAATTGTGTACTGCTTAAAAGCTACTTGAACCTGTAGCTTTTAAAGTTTAGATTCTCCCTAGTGTTGGTTATACTGTCATACTTATTTTCATTTAAATACTCTGTTAATATAAATAAATATATACATATATAATCAATCTGTTGATCTTTGGTTATTTTTGTTATAATTGGAGCATGCTTTATCAAAGAAAATAAAAGCTTTGTTCATGGACATTTTCCTCTATTATCATGGCAATACATTTACACAGTACTCTATAAACAACATTTATAGTTTCAATAAATAATTCTCAGGGCTGTATTTTCCATTTTAATGAACAGCATTACACACTGAAGTAATGAATTTTATCCAGGTGAACTTCTCTAGTACTACATTAATCAACAAGGCTATGGACGATGTAGCAGAACAGAAGTAGATAACACATACCTTCACTCCTGCTTTAGTGATGGATATGGTCTGCTGTTCCATAGCTTCATGAATAGCAACTTGATCCCGCACGTCCATCTTATCAAATTCATCAATACAACACACACCCTGTAACCAAACAAATCAAGCCTAAGAAGCTGTCTTTCAAGCTAGATGCATGGCTCACACCTGTAATCCCAGCACTTTGGGAGGCCAAGGCAGGAAGAACGCTTCACTAAGGCCAGGCATTTGAGGTTACAGTGAGCCATGATTGCCACTGTACTCCAGGTTAGGTGACAGAGTGAGACCCTGTCTCTTAAAAAACAACAACGGCCGGGTGTGGGGGCTCACACCTGTAATCCCAGCACTTTGGAAGGCTGAGGTGGGCTGATCATGAGGTCAAGAGTTCGAGACCAGCCTGGCCAACATGGTGAAACCCCGTCTCTACTGAAAATACAAAAATTAGCCAGGTGTGGTGGCGTGCACCTGTAATCCCAGATACTCGGGAGGCTGAGGCACGAGAATTGCTTGAACCCGGGAGGCAGAGGTTGCAGTGAGCCAAAGTTGCACCACTGCACTCCAGCCTGGGCGACAGAGCAAGACTTCATCACAAAAAACAAGAACAGTCTTTCAGATGGAAAATTACAAGTAAACTCACAAAGTCTGCTACCACAGGGACTCTTCTATTCTCCAAACAAGTAGAAGATAGGTAAGTGAAGATTCTTAACTCCCTTTTCTAAGGAAGATAATTCAACAGATCCTAAAGCTAGAAAGAACCATACAATTGACTTAAAACTAAGAGCATAACTAAAAATATACACTTACTGTACTTGTACTCAACATCAAAACCTTGTGTCAACTCAGGATTGATTTTATACCTATAACTTATATACACATCTACCGATCTAAACTAGTCACAGCAAACACACGTGCTCAGGACATGCTGATCAACTATCACAATTTTAAATTCTAGATGAAGAAAACTATGAATTATTTACTAAAGAATTTTGGGTTTTTTTTGTTTTGGTTTTTTTGAGACAGAGTCTCGCTCTGTCGCCCAGGCTGGAGTGCAGTGGCACAATCTTGGCTCAATGCAGCCTCCATCTCCTGGGCTCAGTGATCCTCCCACCTCAGCCTCTTGAGTAGGTGGGACCACAGGCACCCGCCACCATGCCAGGCTAATTTTTGTATTTTTAGTAGATAAGATGGGTTTTCGCCATGTTGGCCAGGCTGGTCTCGAACTCCTGACCTCAGGTGATCCACCCACCTCGGCCTCCCAAAGTACTGGGACAAAGGTGTGAGCCACCGCGCCCAGCTGAGAATGCTGTTTTTAAGGACATCTTTTTAATGGTAACTTATAGGCCTTTACTGATAGGGTAGGGGTATTCTGACTTCTTTATACTGAAGAGTGTAAAATGTTCTTACATTATCAGCCAACATCAAAGCTCCAGCCTCAATGACAAACTCATGAGATTCTTCATCTCTCACAACAGCTGCTGTTAAGCCAGCAGCACTGGACGCTTTACCACTGGTGTAGACAGCTCTGGGGCTGAACTCCTCCACGTGCCTGTTCAAGGTTATCACATAAAGACTCATTAATATGTGATTATACAGCACTCTTCCCAGGAAAACCAGCAGAAGAGTTTAAATTACTGAAAGAACATTTGAGAGCTTAAGCAATTCATGAAGACACATGCAGCTTGATGTAGTATGAAGTACACATGTTTTGCAGGCAACTGTATCTGAATTTTAATATTCATGGCTCAGTGTCACCTTTCACCTACAAGAAAGTGGGCAAATTTCTTGTAGGCTTGGAGAGGTTGTGACTCCCTGAAAAAAAAGGGAATAATACACATGCCTGTCTGGGTGCTGCTAGAGTAAGACATAACACATATACAGCACTGAGAACATGGCAGGTGCTCAGAAACTTGTTGCTTTTATTTTGGGCCCTAAGTTTCTTAAAAGTTTGAAAGTAATCAAATATTTATTATAGCTTCTAAAAACAGTCAAAAATGGTGTTCACACTGACAAAGTTAACATAAAATATCTCATAGCAGCATTCCCTTTGGAAAGTACATCCTATTTTATTTTTATTTTTTTTGAGATGGAGTCTCGCTCTGTTGCCCAGGATGGAGTGCAGTGGTGCAATCTCGGCTCACTGCAAGCTCCGCCTCCTGGGTTCACGCCATTCTCCTGCCTCAGCCTCCCAAGTAGCTGGGACTACAAGCGCCTGCCACCACGCCCGGCTAATTTTTTGTATTTTTAGTAGAGACGGGGTTTCACCGTGTTAGCCAGGATGGTCTCCATCTCCTGACCTCATGATCCGTCCACCTTGATTTCCCAAAGTGCTGGGATTACAGGCGTGAGCCATGGCACCCGGCCAGTACATCCTATTTTAAAACCTTACAAATGTTTGTATTCTTAGTCTCAACAATCCTGTATCTAGCAATTTACCCAGAGGAAACAAACAAAAAATGTATATAACATTATGATGTTCACTGCATCTATATGGGTAATTATTATAATAAACTATCCTGTTAAATTTAACAGGGCTAAGAAAATGATTTTGTAAGCTATAGTATACCAACAAAAAAAGACAATTGTGAAAATGACAAACTCAATGAGATTCTTCCATGCGAAAAGAAACATGGAAAAAAATGTTTATAGAAAATTGAAATTACAAGTATGTATAATATGATTTACAATAATGAAAATACATAATTCATATTTTTATACAAATAATAAAATTTGTATAAAATTTTATACAAATTTATTATACAAAGACTAAACAGTTCAATGTGAGATTGGTATTACAGGCAATTTTTCCCTATTCTAAAAAATTGTACAATGTTGCCATAACTTTAATCTATGAGAATTATATATTCAACACAGTCATAATTTACACTCCTAGTAAGGCCATACTGACTGCATTCTTGGTAGCACAGCCAGCCTGGGAACTATGTACACTTTTTCCTGCAACACTGTATCAGGCAAACGCTTACTTGAGAAATTGGCTCTTAGCTGTACTTGGGTCACCAACAATGCAAACATTTATGTCCCCTCGAAGAGAGGTCCCTTCTCCTGTTGTCTTTGGAACGCCACCAAAGAGCATCAGCAGGACACCCCGTTTTACTTCATCATTGCCTGAAATGAAAAGAAGCTACAGATGAAAAACTAATTTTTCAACATGAAGTTAAACACTTTCAGAAGAAACAGTAAAGGCATGTTTACCAACCGAATGGCAGAGTCAGCTAAAGCAAAGCATAAAACTGGAGTAGTAACACCTGGCTTCCGATCTTGGTTCTTGTTCTGTGGACTTAGTCACCTAAACCACTGTTCCAATGTTTTCTCCTACACCACAGATGTCACCGTGCCAGTGCTCACCATCCTAAGAGCCTTTACTTGTCCATGAGTCCTACTTCCTACACAAAACCTTACCCAATGCTTTAGCCCTCAAAGATCTCTCCTGATAAATGAACTATGTCCACCAAGGCCTACCACATTTGCTAGTCCTTTTTAATGCCAGTTCTTATAGTTCTGTGAAGAGTTTGAGGAAATGGTTCATAACACTTTTCTATCACCTACAGTGACCAGCACTGAATAAATATATGTTAACTGAATTCATGTGGATTAAATAAGATGCTGAATGCAATTTACAGCTGCTTAGTTCATAAATCCAATAAGAAGGAAAAACAATTTTCTTAAAAAAGAACACTGTGCTATGAAAAGAAACATTTTTCTGTGGAACTGTCGACTCTCAACTCCATCAACAAAGCGCTATGCAAAGTTACACAAGGCATTCCTTAAAGCAGAAAATTAGGCTGGGTGTGGTGGCTTATGCCTGTAATCTGATCACTCTGGAAGATCTGAGCACTTTGGAAGGCCAAGGCGGGAGGATTGCTTGAGCCCAAAGGTTTGAGACCAGCCCAGGCAACATGGTAAAACCCCATCTCTAAAAAAAAAAATTTTTTTTAATTAGCTGGGCATGGTGGCAGGCGCCTGTAGTCCCAGCTAATTTCGGGGCTGTGGTGGGGAATCGTTTAAGCCCAGGAGGTTGAGGCTGTAGTAGGCAATGTATGCTGTCACTGCACTCCAGCCTGGGCAAGAGTAAGACCCTAACAAAACAAAACAAAACAAAACAGGTAGAAAACTAAAAATCCTTTCCACAAACAAAACTTCTCTGACTTATATTTAGATAGAAAAAAAGGGCCGGATGCAGTGGCTCATGCCTGTAATCTCAGCACTTTGGGAGGCCAAGGCGGATGGATCACTTGAGGTCAGGAGTTCAAGACCAGCCTGGCCAACATGGCGAAACACCATCTCTACTAAAAATACAAAAATTAGCTGAGTGTTGTGGGGCAATCCTGCAATCCCAGCTACTCGTGAGGCTGAGGCAGGAGAATCGCTTGAACCCGGGAGGCAGAGGTTGCAGTGAGCTGAGATCACGCCACTGCACTCCAGCCTGGGCGACAGAGTGAGACTCTGTCTCAAAATAAAATAGAATAAAAAAAGATAAAAAAAGGTTGAGTTCTTACCATAATCCTAATTGAGTATGGAAGACAAGGATGGAAGAGTTCAAAGATAAAGCCATCAGGCCTAAAATTTTAGTCATAGCCTTCAAAACACAGCTAGCAACCAAGAGTCAGGAAAATGTGAAAGAAACTGCCAAAGGTATAGACAGAACAAGTAACCAATCATAAACACTCCATTTCGGTAAATAAAAAGAGAAACAAGAGCCAATGTGGTGACCTACACCTGTAATCCCAGCTACTGGGGAGGCTGGAGGTAGGGTTGCTTTAGCCCAGGAGGGAGTGCTTCAGCCTAGACAACATAGCAAAACCCCGTCTCTCTAAAACACATACACACACACCAACAACAACAAGGCCAGGAGACTACAACCACAAAAAGGCCAGGAGACTAGTCTAGCATATGGAAACACACTTAAGTGCAGCTCTGTCATAAGGCCAGGAAATAAGATGACAAAATAACTTTTCCTTAAAAAAAAAAATTGTGATAAAAATACATAATAAAACTTATCATTTTAACCATTTTTCAGTGTATAAGTTCAGTGGCAGTAAGTACATTATGTTGTGTAACTGTCGCCACTATCCCTTTCCAGAACTTTGTCATCATCCCAAATAGCAACTTTATCCATTAAATAACTCATTTCTCCCATTCCCCCAGCCACTGATAACCTCTATCCTACCGTGTCTCTATGAATTTGCACATTACAGGTACCTCGTATAAGTGAAATCATGTACCTGTCCTTTTGTAAATGACCTCTTTCAGACCCACTAAAAACTTTCACAGTCTGATTTATGTGCTTTCAGAAATCACCTGTGGCTGTTTATAATCATTATTTTGATTTCAAGTTTATGGTACAAATGGATGGAATTCTTACCATGTATAGTAGGGAACAGGCTGGTACAAAGATTGTGGTATAGATTTTTATCTTGACTCATCTCAAACACTTTCTCCCATTCTTTCACAGTCATTTGGTTCTTAATGCTCTCAGCTGTCTGTTCCTCATCTCTGAGCTCTTTCCCCCCAAACTAATGGTAGAGAACAAAGGAAGAATCATTAGTATAGAAGCAGTCAAAAGAGCATAAAGGAGAAGAAACTTCATTACAAACACAACATAGCGTGGGAAGTCAACCTCACAATTTATTGACTGTAAAGGTTTAAAAAAAAACAACTCCCCAAACTAGTAAGCCCTCAGTTAACAAAGACACTTAAGGGTATGTCATTTGTCCAGTGAGTTAAACAGAAAAAAAGCTACCTGAATGCTCAAGAGATAAGCCATAGCAGAATGTTAATCACTGACATAAAGATGCAAATAAAATAAGAGAATATTATGTTCACTCCCTTTTTCCAATACTGAACTATTTTCCAAACTCCCATTTATGACACAGACTCAAGTTAACTGAATGATACTGCCAGGGGTTCATCATTCTCAGAAGTTTACTTCCCAGATTACTAAATCTTTTTATTTGTATTTCCTCCAGAAGAATAACAGAGGAACTGTGAAACTTTAAAACAAAAAACAGCGTGGATAATTTGTACCACTGCACTTAAAAGCATTGAGCTTTTATGTAAGACATCAGACTTTTTTTCAAGATCAGAAAGGCATACGTCAAAAGATTTGGTTTTAAAACTCATCAAATCTTAACCCCATCCCGTGCTCTCAACATTGATGAGACAGCCCAGATGTTTCAGAATCCTATCATTTCGTGGCAGCCTCAGGGTAGGTGTTTCTTAAGCTGTCACTCTACTAAGACTCACTGTTGGCCTGCCTGGCCAACAGAGCAAGACCTCATCTCTAAAAAAAATTTTTTTTATTAGCTGGGTGCAGTGATTCACACCTATAATCCCAGCTACTCAGGAGGTTGAGATGGTAGGATCACTTGAGCCCAGAAAGTGGAGGCTACAGTGAGCCATGACTTTGCCATTGCACTCCAGCCTGGGTGACAGAGAGAGACTGTTTCAAAAACAAACAAAAACCCCCAAAACGACTGACCCTTGGGTTGGTTGGCGCAACACAGCAGGCAAGAAAGACCAGCCTATAAGAAAGGTCCCTAACACCAAGGGCCCGGAGTCCTCGAATGCCTTCTGTCTCATATCCATCAACACCACTGACACGGGAATTAGTTTCTGCACGTGCTCCTGAAACAGAATGATAGGTTGTTTCACAACTTAAATATTAAAGGTGCTGAACATCAAAATTGCTCAAATAAATGAAAGCTATAAATCCAAAGACTTCACTTAAGCCTTGAATACTTTCAGAATAGCACCATTTGTGGCAAAACCAATTTGTTTTTATTCTCATCACACTTCGTTCCTCAGCTTCTGATTGGTAGCCAAAAAGAAGACAATGAAGATGTGGGAAGCTAGATACTCTGCAGTTTAGGTAACTGAGAATTTGTTAAATTTGAGCCACAGATTACTGACCTGGTGTGCTAAGCTTGGAGACGTCAGGCACAACAATCAGTGTCCCTGTAAAGTCACACTTGTCACCAGCTTGAGCTGATTCCACAGCTTCAGCCCTTAAAATTACTTCTAAACTGCGGGGGATACTCCCTCGAGGAAGCTCAGCTTGGGTCTCTTGAATACGAACCTGTAATACAGACAACCAACCAACCAAGAATGAGAAGCAATCCCTTTCAGATGCCATATAATCTAAATTAAATACCACAAACACGGACATGTTCTAAACTATCTGACCCATTAGCAGACTTTTCACATGTACCAACATTTATCCTAAAAATTATCTACTCTAAAACTCCTTTTAGTCAAATAGTTCAATTTGGCAAGAGATTACATCTATTTAAAAACTCCATGATGATTCAAGCAGCAGAGAAAAAAAAAACTTCACTTTTACTCTCATTAAAAAATAATTTTTTTCTTTGTTCAAATGACTCCAAATATCTGTTCCATGCTCCATCTTCTCCTAAGCTTTAAGATAATTTTACAGAAAATTTCAAATACACCTTTTATACCCTCCACTTCAACACAACTGCTAACATTATTTACAGATACATGTTTTTTTTACTATATATTTGAACACAGTTGTGAACATCAAGAAACTTCATACCTAAATATTTTAGCATTCATCTCTAAGAATAAAGACAATCCTGTTACAATATCATTATTACAACCAAGATAATTAAACAATATTTAATTTCATAAAATTACATATCTTCTATTATCTAGTCCATCTTCAAATGTCTTGATTGTCAAGAGTGTCCTTTATACAGTTGTGTTCCCCCCCCAAACTAAGACCCAATCTAGATTCATACTTTATAAGATAAGACATCTCCTACCCAAAGCTGTTGGTAGAATATGTGCATCTTATAAGCTACCAGGTTAATGTAAGAAAGCCAAATAAGGAGAATGATTATCAGAGCAATATAAATAATATTAAATTCATCTGATAATAATTATTCCATACTTGAGCTGCTTCAGCTTTTCTTTCCATTTTGTATGTCCCATAAAATTAAGTCCTGCTGAAATTTGAGGGTCCCCTTCATTCTTACTACTGCCATCCATCACCTCTTGCCCAGGTAACTGAAATTGCCTATTACCCTCTGTTAAACCCATCACGGACTTATTCAGTTTCCTTTTAAAAAAAAACACACAGGCTGGGTGCAGTGGCTCACGCCTGTATCCCAGCACTTTGGGAGGCAGAGGCAGGCGGATCACGAAGTCAGGAGATCGAGACCATCCTGGTTTAACACAATGAAACCCTGTCTCTACTAAAAATACAAAAAATTAGCCGGGTGTGGTGGTGGGCACCTGTAGTCCCAGCTACTCGGGAGGCTGAGGCAGGAGAATGGCGTGAACCCAGGAGGCGGAGCTTGCAGTGAGCCGAGATCGCGCCACTGCACTCCAGCCTGGGTGACAGAGAGACTGTCTCAAAAAAAAAAACAAAAAACAAAACAAAACAAACACACACCCACACACACAAACTACCTTCCCACTATATTCCCACTGCTTATTAAGATAGGCTCAAACTCCTCAGCCTAAGATTTAGGGATCCAAGTACCTCCAGGTCTCACATCAAATCATCTCTCAGATGATCTCCAATTTGGCTCCTTTACTTCAATCATGATAATCCTCATTGCTTCCAAGCTAGCCTGTCCTATTCATGCTTTCCTTTCTATGCAGCAAATGGAAATCTTACACTAACAAGTTGCTATTTCTTTAAGTTTTCTTAACTCCAGTTCATAATGACAACCACCACCATCTAGTTACCATTTATTCTTTGACAAATACATCTTGTCAGTCTTAAGGAACTTCCAAGTTACTGAAAGTTAAAACAAATGTATATACTAACAATTATAATTTACATGAACAGTTTTGGGCTTAACTTTGTAGTCATTTTGATGATGCTTAACTTACATAAAAATTGAGTTGAACATTATCTAAATAAGCTATTGCAAGGGCCTAGAAGTGAATTATTATCATAGATGGACTCTGATCTAAACAGATGTTAAATAAATACCTTTTGAAAATCAACAAATCTTGATTTATTTGTATCCAGTAAGAATCTCCTCCTGTTGGCACAAACTGGATTTCGGCAGATGTTTGGCTGTGTGTATTTGAACTGCTGTTCTACATCCCTGATCATTGTCTGACAGTCCAAGCACAGAAAAGTTCCGCTCACAAGCTCTGGGTGAACTGGGTGAGTCCGCACCACCTGCCCACTGATGCGAGTGAGCAAACCAATTCTGGATGAGGTGAGCTCTCGAATCCTGTTTAAAGACAAATGTCCCATTAGTAAACATTCATCTCTTAACTAAGAATCTTTCCATTTTAGTGAGAGGGTATTCAAAGATAATTTATGTTTAAAAAAAAAATTCAAGAGACAAGGTATTCTTTGGACTCTCCTATAAGAATAATTTAGTCAACGTGCCCATTCCTAAATTATATGACGTATATGTATCCAGAACAAAATATATAAATGAACTAAAGGATGCCAAAAAAATGAAAATTAAAATTATAAAACAGAACGGGCTGGGCGCAGTGACTCACGCCTGTAATCCCAGCACTTTGGGAGACCAAGGTGGGCGGATCATGAGGTCAAGAGATCAAGACCATCCTGGCCAACATGGTGAAACCCCACCTCTACTAAAAATACAAAAACTAGCCAGTCGCAGTGGCGGGCGCCTGTAATCCCACCTACTCGGGGAGCCGAGGCAGGAGAATTGTTTGAACCCGGGAGGTGGAGGGTGCAGTGAGCCAAGATCGTGCCACTGCACTCTGGCCTGGGTGACAGAGCAAGACTCTGTCTCAGAAAAAAAAAAAAAAAAAACACAGAATGATCCTGTTTTTGTTTTATATGCAAATACTTTTTTGCTTACCCGCAATTTCTAAAAAAAAAAGCATGTGTTACATAATAATCCTATCATGAGAAAAAATTTTGTTCTCAAAGTTCAGAAACACTTCCTTTACAAACCCATTTTATGTGAAGTAATTTGGTAATTTTATAATTTCAGTAGTTTAACTTTTCAAAATATCACTTCAATTTTATCCAGTAAATTTATTCTTAAAATAACTGCCAAAGGGGTGTTTGAAAATTATGCATTTAAACCGACAAAAATTTCCAGAGATTCAGGAATTTCTAGAATTTCATATTTTCTCCTTTGATCAATTTTCTCCCAAATTTCCCCAAAAGGCGCCCTGAAATGTGATAATCCTAAAAATTTGCTTCACTCCCTTTACATCTAATCCCATCTCCATAGGAAAATACATTTCTCCAACACTAAACTTTCTGGATAAGTGGGTGTAACTCCTACAAAAGTCAACCTTCTACAAAATCTGAATGCAAACCACTATTTTTTCCTCCTGGTATTTTACAGCATCAATTTTGTAAGTACTTGTTTTATAATTATTGTGATTATCAATTATGAAAAAGTAATTTTACAGCAACAAATCTATTTTTTGCATGATTTAGGTAGAAAACCTAAGCCAAAAGACTTCACAGACAAGGAAACTGAGGCTCAGGGAGGTAAAAGTGATTTGTATAATGTTAAATAGCCAGCTAATAGCAGATCAAGGCAACCTCTCAAGTTTTCTGACTGTCAGCTAAGTGGTACCTATACCATTTGGTGAATTCCTTTTTTTCCAGAGAAGGGTTTCTTACTTGTGTCTGGTAGGCAGGTCTTGGAATGCAACATAAAAATCCTTGGCAAGAGGGATCTCTTTACGGTCTTTGACGAATGTTTTCAAGGCCCGACACAGGTAAGGGTAAACTCTGAAAAACAAAAAAGTCAGCTGATACCTTAGAGGTTTACCAAGGCCTCCTTCCCTTTACATACCTACCAACAGCCGAGATTAAGGAATTTCATCTGGTTACAACTAAACCTTAGAACTTAACTGTGTAGGACACTTCTATTATCTACTCTAGGTTTAGGACCCTCTTTCAGTTCTCTCCTATCCCACCAAAACACTAAATATAAAATGTCATACCATACCTGATTATCATATAGCACATAAATAATCATACAGCACCCACACTGTTGGCCATTCCTCTGTCCAAGATGACTAGCTGAACAATCATCTTGTCAATATTATGCTCAATACTGTGAATTTTCTGTGGGCTGTTTATGACTTAGTAAGTCAGGTGTCAAGTCAGTCTATTTCTTTGGTTTCATTCTGAGACAAGGTCTCACTCTGTCACCCAGACTGGAGTGCAGTGGCACGATCACAGCTCACTGCAGCCTCAATCTACCTAGGCTCAGGTGATCCTCCCATCTCAGCTTGCTGAGTAGCTGGCACTACAGGCATGCACCACCATGCCCAGCTAATTTTTGTGGGGTTTTTTTTGTAGAAATGGGATTTCACCATGTTGTCCAGGCTGGTCTCAAACTCCTGGGCTCAAGTGATCTATCCACCTCAGCCTCCCAAAGTGTTAGGATTACAGGTGTGAGTTTGATAAGAAATAGATGAGGACAGAAGTATTTGTGCACTAATGTGAGAACAAATTGGCAAAAATGCTCCATTTGACTGGTGAGAGTGAAGTATGCATGTCCTTTTGATATGTTTCTAATACCTACTCCAGCTTAGTTTGTTTAAGAAGTGGGGTCTGAAACCCTCTAAAAAAGGCGCTACTCTCAGGAAAGAGAACTGCTGCCTGGCTTGTGCATGAGGCATGGCACAGCTGCTTCTACCACCAGGCTTGATTGTCTACCTCTCCCTTATTTGTCAGTGCTATAATTTCTACTGCTGCATGCTTTCACAATAAATCCTGTTGCTTACTTACCCCCTCCAATTATTCTTGATCATCAGCTATGACCAGAAACACAGACAAATCCTCCATCTCCTAATCTACCAAGAAATGAAAGAGACTGTGCCTCCTTATCCCTGGGTTTTCATTTATCTTTCACAACTGTCCACAATTTATTTTAACCTGATTCTATTTCTATAGACTGTCACATTTATTTAATCCTAATACAAAGTCTTGTGTGCAAAGATGTTTCTTGCTATATATAACAAGTCAAAACAAAATAAAAGCCTTCTATTAAATATAATGTCTAACCATAGTATTTCTACCAAAAAACCACAATTGGAGCTATTAGTATGAGTTTAAGAAATTTTATATGAATTTGAGTAATTTCATACACAGTACACACACAAAGACATCAAAATGTGACAGAAGATCCTTACAAAACTCTGCACTTGCAGACTTGGAAGGCTCCTGGAACTCTGTTGTAGCAGATCTGCTAATGACGGTGGTGGATTACAAGTGTATAAGCAATTTAATTCTCCTTACTCTTCTCCATTTTCTACAATATATACCTATTACTTTTATAAGCGAAAACAAAATTAAACTTTAAGGGAACAAGAAGTACAACAACGTCAATGCTGTAAAGATATCCCCAGTACAAGAAAAGGACCCACACAAACACCTATTCCTGTGGGGAAAAAGGATGAATGGAATGACACAAAAGTAAGTAAGTACAGTTTTCCTCTTGGGAAAACTATATAGAAAGCAAAGATTTTCACAACATTTGTATTTGAAAAAAAAAGTTCAGCTCTGGCTGGGCACGGTGGCTCACGCCTGTAATCCCAGCATTTTGGGAGGCCGAGGCGGGCGGATCACCTGAGATCAGGAGTTCGAGACCAGCCTGACTAACATGGTGACACCCCGTCTCTATTAAAAAATGTAAATAATTAGCCGGGCGTGATGGTGGGCGCCTGTAATCCCAGCTATTCGGGAGGTTGACGCAGAAGAATCGCTTGAACCCGGGAGGCAGAGGTTGCAGTGAGCCAAGATCGCGCCACTGCATTTCGGCCTGGGTGTGACAGAGCAAGACTCCGTCTCAAAAAACAAACAAACAAACAAACAAACAAAAACACAACAACAACAAAAAAAGTTCGGCTCTACAAAGGCCTACATGAAGTTCAGAGCAGTACTAAAACGACCACTGGCAGTATCAAAGCGCCTCTTCTCAGTGGGAAATAACTGTGAAAGCTGCCCTTCTGCTACACAAGTGAACACTTACAGTCCAAGAAGAGCTGGCTTCCCCGATTTCAACCCCTATTCAAAGTAAAGAAGATTAATATGCCCATACCTATAGAACTCCTCTTGAATGGTGGTGGAAAGTTGCTGGTTAAATTGTTCCAGGTCCACAAAACTCACAACCAATGTGTTTCTCTCAGGACGAATCAGTTCCTCTGCTAATTGCAAGTATTTAATTTCTCCATCGCTGCTCTGAAACCTGCAGGTACATTCGAGTCAACTAGATTAAGGACACAGGCAGTACAAAGAACCTGAATGATAATTCAGAATATTGGTTAAAGTCCAACAACTAGGCTCAGACAGGCCCATGTTTGGCAGTTCTGTAACTTGGGGCAAGTTACTCCTCCCTTCTGATATGGTTTGGTTGTGTCCCCACCCAAATCTCGACTTGAATTCCCACATGTTGTGGGAGGGACCTGGTGGGAGTTAATTGAAGCATGGGGACAAGTCTTTCCCCTGCTGTTCTCTGATAGTAAGTCTCACAAGATCTGATGGTTTTAAAAAGAGGAGTTCCTCTGCACAAGCTCTCTTTGCCTGATGCCATCCACGTAAGACATCAGTGACTTGCTCCTCCTTGCCTTCCACCATAATTGTGAGGTTTAACTGCTAACTAACAAAAAAAACCCAACAACTAACTCTTCTTTTACTACTGTCATGTATAATTAAGATTGGAAAATGTTAAATCAAGAAATTCAGTCTCAAACCCAATGATTCCATTTCTGTAGGGAATTTGCAAACTAACAAATTAGGGATTTAAGAAGCAGAACAGAAACAAGAATACATGGAAATGAGGTGTTTCACTGCCCAAGACTTCAGGAAAATTGAAACAGGCACACTAAATAAAGCTGCTGGTATTTTTGCTTCTAAAGCCCAAGCAGGATATCATACAAATTTATTTCTGTTCTTTCAAACATAATATGCAGATTCGCCTTAAGAAAAAAATCAATTTTTCCTCCATATACAGCATGTTCTGACTCCTTAAAATATTTGTTAAACAACTACGTGCAAAGCCCTATAACAGAGGTACCTGAGGCTGAAAATGGCAGTGTTGTTCCTGCCCTAGGGTTAACTAATACTTTGTCTGCGTCTAGGGAGTTAGACATGTAAGCAATGAAGACAGACAAGATGTTCCTGTTAATGAGAAGAACAAGAAATGTGCTAGGATAATAGAAACTAATTCTGCCTAACAGAACATCTACAAGTCATACATATAAAAGGTGGCGTTGGAATTCAGCTTCTGAAAGAGTTAAAAATTTCAAATAAAAACAGGTGGTGAAGTGACTGACTAGATGATTCCAAGAATGTGATTAAGTCAGAGAAGGTAGGGGAGAAGTGTGGATGATGACTGGGGTGTTTTTGTAAGACAAACAGGAAAGAGGAGTGATGAAGAATTTGAACTTTATTCCACAAGCAATGGTGAATTAAAAGTTTATTTTGTGACAGGGAGTTGGCATTTCTTTAAACAAACTACAGAGATTATTTGTCTCATCATTATCATCTAGCTGCAAAGTCAAGGCACTTAGATTATTTGTTGAAATGAAACGTTTATTGAAAAACCTTTGTAATGTGATGTGGTGGGTAGGTGGGGTTGAGGATGGAATTTGAATTCCAGACTAAGTAGCTGAGAGGTAAATGTGTTACACTGCCAGAGATAATGAAAAACAAACAGCACCCTGGGAGCCTAAGGAAGAAAGGATTAGTGCCTCTCAAAAAGGTGTACAAGGTTTCACAAAGGTGTGAGTTTTTAGCTGGGCTTTGAAGGAGGAACTATCAGGCAGACAATAACATTGCCATAGGTAGTGAAATGGAAATTAAATTATGGTTTTAAGTATACCAAAATTTCCTAAGATGGCAGCATTATTCACAATAGCCAAAAGGTGGAATGAACCTCATTATTCACAATAGCCAAAAGGTGGAATGAACCTGTGTCCACTGAATGGATAAGCAAAATGCAGTATATATACAGGTTGAGCAGCCCTCATCTGAAACTTTAAAATATGAAATGGTCCAAAATCTGAAGCTTTTTGAGTGCTGACATGATTTTCACTGGAGCATTTCAAATTAGGGATGCAATTGGTTAAGTATAATGTAAACATTCCAAATCTGAAAAAAAAATCCAAGATCCCAAACTCTTCTGGTCCCAAGCGTTTCAGAAAAGGGATACTCAATGTGTACAGACAATGTTATTTAGCCTTAAAAAGTAAGGAAATTCTGACACATGCTACCTCGCAGAGGAACCTTGTAGACATTATGTTACACAAGCCAGACACAAAAGGACAAATACTACACGCTTCCACTTATATGAGGTACCTAGAGTGGTCAAACTCATAATGAAAGGAAGCAGAGTGGTGGGTGACGGTGGCTGAGGGAGAGGGTAACGGAGGAGAGTTCGTGTTTAATGGGCACAGAATGTCAGTTTGGAAGATGAAAAGAGTTTGGAGCCGGACACGGTGGCTCACGCCTGTAATCACTTTGGGAAGCCCAGGCGGGTGGATCACCTGAGGTCGGGAGTTCAAGACCAGCCTGACCAACATGGAGAAACCCCATCTCTACTAAAATACCAAATTAGCCGGGCGTGGTGGCGCATGCCTGTAATTCCAGATAGCAGGGAGGCTGAGGCAGGAGAATAGCTTGAACCCGGGAGACGGAGGTTGCGGTGAGCTGAGATGGTGACATTGCACTCCAGCCTGGGCAACAAGGGCTAAATTACGCCTCAAAAAAAAAAAAGTTTGGAGATGGGAGAGTGGTGACGGCTGCACAACGAGGTGAATGCACTTAGTGCCACTGGACTGTACACTTAAAAATAGCTAAAATGGTCAGCTTTGTTATGTATATTTTACTAAAAAAGAACTTCAAAAGCCATTCCAAACTGCTGACCCTTCATCCTGGAGGCCGTGGTGTATCTGCTCCAGGAAAAATAACCGGTGGGTGAGGCAAGCCAGGGAGGAGGTTGGGGTTATGAAGCTAGGAGCCCAGAGGCACAGAAAAAAAGAAGAGTAGAGAAAAGAAAGGAAGGCCAGAGGGAAAGGGGAGCAAGGGACCCAGAAGAAGGGATATGGTGAGCTACTCTCTGCAGGGCAGGGCTCCGCCCCCCAGCAGCTTTCAAACCACAGTTGACGCAGAAACTTTCATCAGCACAAGAGGCGAGGGTGGCCCGTGCCCTGCGCACCCCCAGCACCACGCTCCCGGCTGCGTGGCCCAGCAGGGCACCGACGAGATTCAATGGCACTTCGGCCTCCCACTCGACCTGGCCGCACCCAGCGGCCCAGTTACTATACTCAGCGAGCCCAGGTTTCCGCGCCGGTCACCGGGGGCTGTGCAAATACCAGGCTCGCGGGGTGGTGAGCATCAAGTGACAGAAGCAAAGCGCTGAGCACTGGGCACGAGCGTCTTAGGGCTCGAGATGGGTTTTACTCCAGAAAAACCCAGCCTGTCCCAGGCTCCTCGCGGCCGCCGGGCTCGGAGCCTAAAGTTGGGGGGCGGGCGGGGAGGCGCTTCCCGGACGCGCGACCCCCAGGTTCCGGAACACCCGCCGCCCACACGGCACCGCCCGGCCCAGACGCCGCAGGCTCCGGAGGCGGGCGAGGCCCCGGGCGCTCGCCGACTTACTCCTCCAAGAAGTCCAGGAACAGTTTCTGGCACTTCTCGGCCACCTCGTCGCGGACCTCCAGGTGCTGGCTGCCGGCGCCCGGCTCCGCTGCCGCCGCGAGGTCCATATTTGCCTAGCGCCGAGGATTCGCCTACGCCACGCTCAACCGCCACAAGTCGCTTCTTTCCAGACGCTGCAGCTTTGCGCGCGCCGCCGCCGCTTCCGCCCCGCCCCCTCTTCCGACCTGCACGGCCGGAACCAATCGTGACACAGGAACCGGAGATTTCGCGCCAAACCTGACCAATGAACGGCGCCTCTCCAAGAGCCCCAGCCCACGGAAAGGGATTTCGCGCCAAATGCAAAGCCCTTCTGGAGAAAGCCCATCTGCCTTTGCGCCTGCGCAGTGTTGCCGTGGCCCGCGGGTATTTTTGGCTGCTGGAACAAGTTCGAATGTGAGGGTTTTGTCCGAGTGGTTTTTCAAATGTTCTTTAAATCATTCCACTGATATTAATTGAACGATCGGAGTAAGACTCTATGGAAGAGAAAAATGAGTAAGATTCAAATCTCCCGCTTCTGCTGTCTAGTTAGAGGAAATAATGGAAACCACAGTATAAAACCCTGTAAAAGAGTCAAAGAGATGTCTAAACCTTGCATGGGTAAAGTGGCACAATTATTGTGGTGGTGCTGACCGAGGAAAATCAGCGAAATATTTGACATTGGCCGGGCGCGGTGGCTCACAACCTGTAATCCTAGCACTTTGGGAGGCCGAGGCGTGTGGATCACCTGAGGTCAGGAGTTCGAGACCAGCTTGGCCAACATGGAGAAACCCCATCTCCCCTAAAAATACAAAAATTAGTCGGGCGTGGTGGTGCACGCCTGTAATCCCAGCTACTCGGGTGGCCGAGGCAGGAGAATCGCTTGAACCTGGGAGGAGGAGGTTGCAGTGGGCCGAGATCGTGCCACTGCACTCCAGCCTGGGCAACACAGTGTGACTCCGTCTCAAAAAAAAAAAAAAAAAAGAAAAAGAAAAAGAAAGAAATATTTGACACTTTGATTAATCTTTTTTTTCTTTTTCTTTTCTTTTTTTTTTCAGATGAAGTCTCACCCAGTCGCTCAGGCTCGAGAGCAGTGGCGCGATCTCGGGTCACTGCAACCTCCAGCTCCCGGGTCCAGGGGATTCTCCTGCCTCAGCCTCCTGAATAGCTGGGATTGTAGGCGCCCGCTACCATGCCCAGCCAATTTTTGTATTTTTAGTAGAGACAGGGTTTTCGCCATGTTGGCCAGGCTGCTCTCAAACTCCTGACCTCAGGTGATCCGTCTGCCTCGACCTCCCAAAGCGCTGGGATTACGGCCGTGAGCCACAGCGCCCGGCCTTAATACCCTTCTTAAAATGCACTATTGGCTTGAGTTATCCTTATGTTTTTTTCCCCCATCTTTCCCTAACCATTTCACTTGGTTTTTCTGCCATCTCTTTGGCCATTCCTGATTAGCATCCTTTGTAGGCGCCTCTCCTTCAGTGAGTCTTTTAAATGTTCTGGTTCCAGAGCCTTCTTTTCCCGTAAAGTCGCTCTCTTGGGCGACCCCTTACACTCCCTTGGCGTTAATTAACATCTGGGTACTGATGATATCTATATGTGTATTTCACCAACCAGTACCTTTTTTTGGCCTCCAAGACATTAAGAGAAACGGGGACCACTTCCATTTTTTGAGGCTTGTTGCATATTAAAAATATTTTTTTTCTTTCTTTTCTTTTTTTGAGACGAGGTCTTGCTATGTTGTGCAGGCTGACCTTGAACACCTGGTCTCCAGCAATCTGCCTGCATCCGCCTCCCGAGTAGCTGGGATTTCCTGCCACCACCAAATCCAACTTAGCGAAAAATTTTTTCTTTTTCTTTTTTTTCTTTCTTTTCTTTCTTTCTTTCTTTTTTTTTTTTTGGAGACAGAGTCTCGCTCTGTCATTAGGCTGGAGTGCAGTGGCAGGATCTCGGATCACTGCAGCCTCTGCCTCCCAGGTTCAAGTAATTCTTCTGCCTCAGCCTCCTGAGTAGCTGGGACTACAGGCGCACACCGCCACGCCCGGCTGATTTTTTTTGTTTTTGTTTTTTTGTTTTTGTATGTTAGTATAGACGGGGTTTCACCATGTTGCCCAGTCTGGTCTCAAACTCCTGAGCTCAGGCAATTCGCCCACCTCGGCCTCCCAAAGTGCTAGGATTACAGGCGTGAGCTACCGCGCCCGGCCTGAAAAGATTTTAAAATGCCAAACAGAGTGGACAGAAGCTCAAGTAATTATTTTAACATACGTACAAATACACTATTCACAAGATATTTACAGAGTTTAACAAAAAAGCTCAATGCTGGTGTGTTGCAGTGTATCTGTAATCGTATGTATTACCTCATTTGAAAATGAACACTCGGCCGGGCACGGTGGCTCACGCCTGTAATCCCAGCACTTTGGGAGGCCGAGATGAGCGGATCACGAGGTCAGGAGATCGAGACCATCCTGGTTAACACGGCGAAACCCCGTCTCTACTAAAAATACAAAAAAATTAGCCAGGCATGGTGGGGGGCGCCTGTAGTCCCAGCTACTCGGAAAGCTGAGGCAGGAGAATGGCCTGAACTTGGGAGGCGGAGCTTGTAGTGAGCCGAGATCGTGCCACTGCACTCCAGTCTGGGCGACAGAGCGAGACTCCTTCTCAAAAAAAAAAAAAAAAAAAAAAACCCGAAAATGAACACTCAGCCGGGCGCGGTGGCTCATGCCTGTAATCCTAGAACTTTGGGAGGCCAAGGTGGGTGGATCACTTGAGGTCAGGAGTTCCAGACCAGCCTGGCCAATATGGTGAAACCCCGTCTCTACTAAAAATACAGAAATTAGCCGGGCGTGGTGGTCGGTGCCTGTAGTCCCAGCTACTCAGGAGGCTGAGGCAGAGAATTGCTTGAACCCAGGAGGTAGAGGTTGCAGTGAGCCGAGATCGCACCACTGCACTCCAACCTTGGCGACAGAGCAAGACTCTGTCTCAAAAAAAGAAGAAAAGAAAAGAAAATGGACACTTGAGGCTCTGTGTCCTACAGCCCTTTACCAGCTCTAGAGTCTGCCTGCCTACCGGACATCACCACTTGTACATATTTTAGGAAGCTTGAACTCAACAGTGCTTCCTGGATATTCACAACCCGATTGAGCTAACCTGATTCTATTCCATCCTCTCAAAAGGCCTCACTCTTTTCTTTCTCATTTTTCTTCTTCTCCCTTCTCTTCCTCTTCTATGCTCAGGATAGATTTCTCAGAACTAAAGTCCCATGTACAGAAGGAAAAAAACAAAAATGATAGTGCAGAGCTCTGGGCTGATTTTCAGCTATGCTCATTGAGAAACTCAAGGCTTCCTCTTCTCAGCTCTCCATATCTCACGGTGTTCCCTTCCTCCTTCAGACATGTATCTCTGAATCAGAATAGTAGATGATGTCTGTAAGTGAGGTTTGTAGGGATAACTTCCACAACAGGAGGAGGGTATGAATTATGAAATATCTCTGTCACACCCCAGAAAGTTGTATGCTATGTGTGTGCACTGGTGCCCAGGCCTGCTTGCTATCCTTAGAAAGTCCTGTTCACAAGATTGGCCTTTGGCTGGCATTGGGAACTTGACTGGTAAATAATTCTCTACATCGATATAACACTATCCCTTGATAATGATGGCTCATTGTACCTAAACTATACAATGTGATTTATGCTGAATACCTGGAAGTCTAAAATTTTTTTTTTTTTTTTTTTTTAAAGACAGGGTCTTGCTGTGTCACTCAGGCGGGAGTGCAGTGACACAATCACAGCTCATTGCAGCCTCGACTTCCTGGGATCAAGTGATCCTTCTGCCTCAGCCTTCCAAGTAGGTACATGCCACCACGCCTGGCTAATTTTTGTATTTTTTGTAGAGACGAGGTTTGGCTGTGTTGCCCAGGCTGGCCTCGAACTCCTGGGCTCAAGCGATCCTCTTGCCTTGGCCTCCCAAAGTGCTGGGATCACAGGTGTGAGCCACCACACCGGGGCCTTTTTTTTTTTTTTTTTTTTTGAGACAGGGTCTTGCTGTGTCACCCAGGCTGGAGTGCAGTGACACAATCATGGCTCACTGCAGCCATGACCTCCTGGGCTCAAGTGATCCTCCCACGTCAGCCTCCCACGATGTGCACCACCATGCCTGGCTAATTTTTATATTTTTTGAAGAGACAAGATTTCCTCATGTCACCCAGGTCAGTCTTGAACTCCTGGGTTCGGGCAATCCTCCCAAAGTACTGGGATTACAGGTATGAGACACCATGCCCAGCCATCCATGATTCTTTTTAAAAAATTATTTTAGAATAGCTTTGGATTTACCAAAAGTTGCAAAAGATAGTACAGAATTTTCAAATACACCTTGCCTATTTTCCCTTACTGTGAATATCTTACACTCTTATAGTATATTTATTACAACTCAGGAACCAACTTTAGTATGTTAGTATTAACTAATATTGCACAATTTATTCAGATTTCACCAGTTTTTCCCTACTGTTCTTTTTCTCTTCCCAGATCTCATCCTGATGCCACATTACACTTAGTGGTCATGTCTTCTTAGACTCTTCTGGTTTGTAACAGCTTCTCAGACTTTCCATAGTTTTAATGCCAATGTCTCTCAGTTGGGATTTGTCTAACGTTTTTCTCATGATTAGACAGTGATTATGGGTTAGGGAAGGATGATCACAGAGGTAAAGTATACGGTTTCTTACCATTACCTTATGATTTTGAAGCAAAACCCAGACATTGTATCTTTTCATTTGTAGATATTTCAGAATGATTTTCTAAAACATAAGGGTTCTTTTTCCTGAGACGTGTTTTTAGCTGGGAAGGAAACATCCTTCAAACAGCTGTAGCAGTGCAGGTTAGTGATGCTTATTATTTTAAATATAACTGTAATATTTTCCAGAATCATTGACACTTCAACTTACACTAAATAAAACCAGCAGATTAAAAAGTTACATGATTTGTTGTGGGTGGTGTGCAATATTCAATAAGATATTTCTCATATTATGAAATATTTTCTTTCAATGCAGTCAACCCTCATCTTATAAAATATTTGGTATATTTTACTTCTTATTTATTTATTTATTTAATTTTTTGAGACAGCATCTCACTCTGTCACCCAGGCTGGAGTGCAGTGGCACAATCACAGCTCACTGCAGCCTTAACCTCCTGGGCTCAGGTGATCCTCCCACCTCAGCCTCACAAGTAGCTGGGACTACAGGTGTGCACCACCATACTCAGCTAATTTTTGTATTTTTTGCAGAGATGGGGTTTCACCATGTTGCCCAGACTGGTCTCAAACTCCTGGGCTCAAGCTATACTCTTGCCTCAGCCTCCCAAAGTGCTGGGATTATAGGCATGAGCCATTGTGCCCAGCCCGTTCTACTTCTTATTAACAACAACAACAACAAATGTATGCTAGCTGCTAACCAGTTTTTAGCAGTATGACTTTCTTCCTAATTACTTAAATAAGCAAAGTTTGATCTTGATATCTAACAAAATAAGTTCAACTATGATGTCTAACAAAATAAGTTCAAATAATGGCAATTTTTAGTTATTTTTATATGATTCTTAGTTTTTCCAAAAGCTGAACACCAGAATTCCATATACACACACACACACACACACACACACAGAGTTAATTTTATGTGCCAACTTGAGTGGGTCATGGGCTGCCCAGATTAAATATTATTTCTGCTTGTGTCTTTGAGGGGTTTCTGGAGGAGATTAGCATTTGAATAGACAGAATCTGTATAATAGATTGGCCTGCCCAGTGTGGGTGGGCACCATCCAGTCAGTTAAGGGCCTGAATGGAACAAAAGACAGAGGAAAGAGGAGTTTGCCCTCTTTTCCCTGCCTTACTGCCTGAACTGGGACATCTCGTCTCATCGTATGCCTTCAGATAAGATTTACACCGTTGTCTCCCCTGGTTTTCAGCCCTTCAGGTTGAGACTGAACTACCTACCAGCTTTCCTGGGTTTCCAGCTTGCAGATGCCAGCTCATAGGATTTCCCAGTCTCCTAATTGCATGAGCCAGTTCCTCATAATAAATCTCCCTCTCTCTTTCTCTCTCTCTCTCTCTCTCTCTCCTATTAGTTCTGCTCTCTGGAGAACCTGGCTAATACACTCACTTTTAACTTTCATATACTCCTCAATTCATAATAACCTATCATTTTAAATATACTTTACATTATATTATAAATTAAGAAATATGAAGCTGCATACAAATTTACTCTTGTTTTATAGCTACCATAAAATGCTTTTATGTCCCCCTTAAGATCCTCCCAGGTTCACTTGTCTGTCATTCAGCTCCATATGGGCTCTGAGTCGCTCATTGATGACTCTTGCCCTCTGTGGCTCTCAGGCTTCTCCGTCGTCCCCACTGAGTAACAGGCTCGTGCCTCTCAGAAGCACCTTGAAGGAGAGAGGGGTTAAGGCCCTGGAGAATCCTTGACATTGGTCAAAGACATGAGTCAGTGATTAAATTTCTTCTCTTTAACCAATCCTCTGCAGATGGATATTTAGGTTAGGTTAGGTTAGGTTAGGTTATTTGCTTTCTGCTCCTCCGTTAGAAATAACAGTACAATTAGCATCTTTGCATGCATGTATTTCTGGAGGTTAAGTTTCTGGAAGAGCTAGTCCTGGGTGAAAGGGTATGAACATTTTATGTTTTCATAAACTGCCCAATTGCTTTTCAATAAGGTCGTATCAATTTGTTCTCTTATCAATGCACATGGCATTTTCATTTTAAGTAAAATAAGAACCTTAAGGCAAATGGATTAAGTTCTGATCTTAGAATTACAGGCTTCAATCTGTCAGTGGGAAAGGATTATTTGGGGATTAGAAGCTTCCTGATGTCTCTAAAATCTCAGCCATCCCCACACTGCTCCATTCATTCATGTATTCAATCATTCTGTGTCAGGTACTGTGATAGGTACTAGTGATATTGTAGTGAACAAAACAGACACAAGTCTCTGCTTCTCATGAAGCTTACATTCTAGGGGGCGAGGTGCACTGGAGCACACTGAAGAGTTTGATACAATTCATTCCTTCTTGATTTTGAGCCTCAACAAGAAAATTGCTTCTGTTACTATATTACAGAGCCCAAGAATCACCCAGTATTTCAGAGAGATTTAAAACCCATCTCCATGGCTTGAGATTGAAAAAGAAAATTTCACATGCCACTCTTCTAGACATAAAAGAGATCTGTACTCCTCACGTGCAGCTGTAGGAGGCTGCACAGGCAGCATGGGTTGACCTTCACTTTCATTAGCCCCAGGAGATATCCTAGAAATAGCAGACCGTTAAGTCTCACGTATGGTCCATGAAAAAAAAATAATAATAACAGACCATTGGGTTGACAGGGAGCTCAGAAAAAGGTGCACTTTCAAGCAATTCAGGTGGAACCAAATGAAACATTTTTTCTGATCTGAATGCAAGTTATTCTGAAGTAATTAAAACAAAACATGAAACAAAAAAAACCAAAAAGAGCCCATGGTGCTCTCAGCAGTTGCAGAGAGGATTGTATGAATGGTGGCAGCTTTGTAGAAAGCATTTAGTTGCACAGTATGTGGCAGGCATCAAGGATGGCTAGTTTGATTCCTAGTGTGACTTCAACTAAAATGTCCAAGGGCATGGTATGTGGGGGTTTTGTTGTTAGGTTCCTAATTAACAAGAATGAAGGGCTGACGTGTTCTATGATATGATTCGTCTCAGTGTGTGCATTCTGTCCTTCAGTCTTCTGCTGTCCTTCAGTCCATCCTACTGTCTGGGTATCCTGCAGTGGACAGCCATGTTTGTGGATAGGGCTCCTGGAAACTTACAACCTAATGGTGGAGGCAGGATATGAACACAACTACAATTTGCAGAGTGATATGCAACTGTACCAAAAAACATAAAGTGTAAAGTGAAATCAAAGTACAAGGTTACAGTAGAAATAAAGGATCCTAATTAGGATATTTACTGTAAAAAGAGATAATCTACTGGGAGGCCAAAAAAATCACTGATTTCTTATTTTATAGCAAATTATAATTTTAAAAATTGCAAATAATATACATTCATTGAAGGAAAGCAGAAATACAGAAAAGCAAAAAGAATAAAAACCACCCCAAATTGTACCACACAGAAATATTATTTAATATTTTGATGAATTTCATCCTTTCATATGAATTTCATTATTGTATAAGCTCCTTTTAAAATAAATTCAGGCTAGGTGCAGTGGCTCATGTCTGTAATTTCAGCACTTTGGGAGGCCAAGGCAGGTGGATCACTTGAGGTTAGGAGTTCGAAAGCAGCATGGCCAACATGGTGAAACCATGTCTCTACTAAAAATACAAAAATTAGCTAGGTGTGGTGGTGCACCTGTAATCCCAGCTACTTGGGAGGCTGAGGCAGGAGAATCCCTTGAACCTGAGAGGCAGAGGTTGCAGTGAGCTGAGAAGTCACCACTGCACTCCAGCCTGGGTGACAGAGTGAGACCCCATCTCAAATAAATAAATAAATAAATAATAAAAGAAATTCAACAGTATATCATAAACATCTTTTCAGTTGATAAATATATTTCTGTGTTATTTTAATGGCTAAGTCTATTACTATAAAGACCATCCATGTAGTATATTTTTACAAATTTAAATCTTTAGATAATTTTGATGAGAAATTAATGAGTCAAAGGGGAGTCACATTTTTTTTTTTTTTTTGAGACGGAGTCTCTCTCTGTCGCCCAGGCTGGAGTGCAGTGGCATGATCTGGACTCACTGCAAGCTCCGCCTCCCGGGTTCATGCCATTCTCCTGCCTCAGCCTCCGGAGTAGCTGGGACTACAGGCACCCACCACCACGCCTGGCTAATTTTATTTTTTTATTTTTAGTAGAGACAGGGTTTCACTGTGTTAGCCAGGATGGTCTCGATCTCCTGACCTCGTGATCCGCCTGCCTCAGCCTCCCAAAGTGCTGGGATTGCAGGTGTGAGCCACAGCACCCAGCCTGGGAATCACATTTTAATACTCTTAATACATCTGCCAAAGTATCCTCCAGAAAACTTGCACATCCTCACCGGCATATGATAGTGCTGTTACAATTATTTTTCTCCTTGTCAAATTAAAAGGGGAAAAATGAGACCATGTTTACTTCTTACATATATTTTAATAATTTCCTAGGGCACCTCACCAGCTTTCAATCAGTCCAGTTCAGTGGATTGCACTCAACCAGGATTTCTTGGATTGTTCCATTGTATCTTGTACAAGGGTGTTCTCTCCTCTTGCATTTCACACAAAGGGTGCTCACTCTGAGAGTACGTCTTCCTCATTGTCTTAGTCCTCAGAAATGGATATCGGTGTGCAGCAGGTTTACTGGGGAGTGCTGTGGGGATCAATAGCTAGTGGGGACAGGGAGAGCATGAATGGGCAGAGGTAGAAGTCGAACTGCTGTGCAGTTGCAACAAAGACCTCGGTGGAGCCCACAGGGAGCTCCGCAGCTCAGATAGCCCTTCAGAGTGGCTCCAAATCATGCAAGGGGGCTGGGCCTTTTACCCAGCATCAACCAGTCATGGGATGCAGGCTGCCCATGGGGAAGTAGTGTAAATGTGGGTGAACCAGCTTATTTTAGTCAAGGGTAATTCCTAGGGAGAGAGGTTAGCTATGAGCTGTCAATAGTCAACGAGGTACTAAAGTAGGTTTCTGGGCTGCACATCATGGCATCCACTAGAGCCCACCCTAGTACCTGCTCTGTATAGTAACAAGACTGCATTTCAGAACAGCACCTACAAGATCCTGGTTGGCCTCTTTTCCTAAGGAAACTTACAAGAGGAAGGCTAATAGGACGAAATTCAGCTGTTGCAGCTGGAGCTGAACTTGAGCCTAAAATTGATACTGATCATGATTCCCTCCTCTACAACCCATTCCTAGATTCCCCTCTTAGCTAGCACCTTTTCTAGTCTAGGTGGTTTACCTGACGGAGTGACACAGACCTTCATTCCTGAAGGACCTAAGTCTTTGGTCACCATACTTTTTTAGGCCACGGCTGGTATACTTGTCCTTTACTGTCAAAACTGGTTAGTGGTTGTATGAGAAGTGCTGGATTACCTGGGTGTCAAACCTTTATCCTGCTCCCACTGTATAACAGATACCTGACCTCTTCTTGCTGCTCAGGTCAGTTAAACCCACTAATATTATGACTGTTTGGCTTGCCGGCAGGCATGTGGAGCCTGAAATGGCAGAGCAGCAGTGACAGTTTCAAGTTTCAAGGAGCTCTTCTTGTGTCTCCTAGTGCAAGTGTTAGACCGGTGGGAACTAGGATATATAGAACCACAGAGTCTGCAGCTGTGGGGAAGGAAGCACGAATTTCCCAAGTGGATCACCGGAAGAGATGGTGTGCAGGGCCACTCCTTCCACCTCTTGTATCCTGGACCCTTGTATTCTACCTCATGGGGACTATGCCTCTTTTTTTTTTTTGAGATGGAGTTTCACTCTCATCACCCAGGCTGGAGTGCAATGTGCGATCTCGGCTCACTGCAACCTGCACCTCCCGTGTTCAAGCAATTCTCCTGTCTCAGCCTCCCGAGAAGCTGGGATTACAGGTGTGCACTACCACGCCCAGCTGATTTTTTTTTTTTTTTTTTTTGAGATGGAGTCTCCCTCTGTCGCCAGGCTGGAGTGCAGTGCTGCAATCTCGGCTCACTGCAACCTCCGTCTCCTGGGTTCAAGTGATTCGCCTGCCTCAATCTCCATGCCCACCACCTAATTTTTTTTTTTTTTTTGTATTTTAGTAGAGACGGGGTTTCAACATGTTGGCCAGGCTGGTCTCAAACTCCTGACCTCAGGTGATCCGCCCGCCTTGGCCTCCCAAAGTGCTGGGATTACAGGCGTGAGCCACTGTACTCGGCTGGACACATCTTAAAACAGTTGCTGAATTAAGGCATAGACCATATTTGGAGGTGGTGCCCCTGCCTTGCACAATAACATCTCCAAGCCAGCACCTTGGTTGAGCCTCCAAAAGGCCCTTCTATCACCCTATAAGTCATGAAGCTTCTGGGCAGTTCAGTGAGTAACAGGATCAGTGTCAGGAACTCAGTGGAGCTGGGAGAGTGAGCTGTCAGAGTAGCTGATTAAAGCAATAAGCCAAAAATTAAAGTGAAGCCTTTAAGCACTTACTGCGATGGTAAAAGCGAGTTTAAAGCTGGAGAAAGCTCTGACTCCTGCTTCATTTCCCCTACGAAATGATGCAGTGAATGAGGGTCAGGGGGATCAGCACAGACATGGCGGTCTCTTGGGCAAAAGGCTCCAGCAGTTTTATGGACCCTGAAGTGGAGAGGGTTTGGGGTAGAAAAGTCCTGGGTGCTCAGTCAGATTGGGGAAAAAGTGTCTTCAAGGTTCTTCCTCCTCCCCCCATAAGGAGACCTCAGCAGAGGAGGCCAAGGAGGACCTCTGCCCAAGGTCTCAGACAGTGACCCAGAGATAAAGGCACCAGGCTAGGAATGTAAATGCATGAAGAGCATGGCTGGCCAGGGGAGCCTGAGTCCTTGACTACAACTTCCTTTAGAAACCAGGATGCACCGGCTGTGCACCATGAATGGCATGAAGAGGGCAGCTTTCCCTGTGAGGCCTGCCAGGTAGTCTTTGTAATTGCTTATGGTCAGGCCTGAAAAATCACAGATAGGTATTTAACCAAGGGCCAGACTCCTCAACCCGTAGATCTCATGGTATCGTGCCTATTGCTTTGCTGTAAGGTGGGACTCTGAGTCTGAGCTGTGGGGGATTCCATGTCGGTGCATCAAACTTTGTAAATGCCGGGACACTGCTACTAGATGAGACCTCAAAGGCAGAAAATGAAAACCCATGCTGTTGGGGTGATCAGACCCAACACCAGACCATGGGGGCTACGAAGTCCAGCAGAGTCAAAGGAATGAGAAGAGACAAGTTAAGAAAGAAAATGGGACCAGGGGGCCAACGCTAGTTTGGAGGCTGTGAAGGCCCCAAGCTCTGGGAGCCCATGCTATTTATTGGTGATCAAACAAAGAAACAGGTGGTGAGGATGTGGGGGTTGAAAGGAAGCAGTGTATCAAGCAAATGAGGTACAGCTATGATGGTTTAGCATTTTCTTTGAAACATATGGCTACTTGAGATAATGGAAGTGCTAGAAGCAAGGAGCCAGCAAATCTAGACACATTCCAGAGGCCATGAGGGGTTTTAGACCCTGGACCCCAGACATGTTCCAAGCCCTGCCTCAGTTTCTCTCCCAACACTCAGCTTTTCTCCCAACACATACCTAGAACATGTGCTGAGTCCAGTAAAGTTGAATTGCTGCTGGAGGTTGGAAGGGTCCAATGTTATCAACTTGCTAAGAAGTGAGTGGTTGGTTTCTTCCAGGGATGGTGCCACACTGAGGGCTTGGCGTTGAGTTCTGTTGCTGGCAGACAGTGAGAGGTGAAGCCAGTGGGACTTCCTGGGTCAAGTGGGGACTTGGAGAACTTTTCTATCTAGCTGGAGGATTGTAAATGCACCAATCAACACTCTGTAAAATGGACCAATCAGTGCTCTGTAAAATGGACCAATCAGCAGGATGTGGGCAGGGCCAAATAAGGGAATAAATGCTGGCCATCTGAGCCCGTGGCAACTGTTCAGGTCGCCTTCCATGCTGTGGAAGCTTTGTTCTTTCTCTCTTCACAATAAATCTTCCTGCTGCTCACTCTTTGGGTCCGCACCACCTTTAAGAGCTGTGACACTCACCATGAAGGTCTGCAGCTTCATTCTTGAAGTCAGCGAGACTACAAACCCACTGGAAGGAAGAAACTCGGGGCACATCTGAAGGAACAAACTCTGGACACACCATCTTTAAGAGCTGTAACACTCACCGCAAAGGTCCACGGCTTCATTCTTGAAGTCAGTGAGACCGAGAACCCACCAAAAGGAATAAATTCCGGACACAATAGGACAATTGGCAGTGAGAGAAACTAGATCAGTCTCAGTGAGTGGGAACCCACGTTGGGTCCATAGCCTCCATCCCTGCCACCTGCCTACTTTCATTAGACCGTTGTACTAGACTTGCAGTGACTGATGACAGAGGCAGGTTGACGTCAAATGGTCAAGTCATTCTGTCCACCAGAATTCCATGGTGGATATTCTCTGGTGAGTGTTAACATATGATACTAAGATCTTTACATTTTGTTCCTATTTCTGTAGTTCCACCCATATGATTTTTGGGCAAGCCTCCTTGCCCCTAAACTTCCAATCTTTCTCTTTCCAGGCCCCTGACTAATCAGCCTAGCCATTCACTAATGTCCACAAATGTATGTGTGTTGTTCTTACCTTGGGCCACTTCCCATTCCATACAAAATATATAACCAGAGGCACTGCCCATTGGAAAGATTTTATGTCTTTCAAGGCCACCCTTAAGTGGTTGTAGTATAATAGTAGCAGCCTCTTACCAAGTCAACCCAACCGTGAAACAAACATGGCTCTTTTCATCCTCTGCCAGCTGGTCTCAAGGGAGGTTCCCTTTTCCCCTCTTCCTCCAACTCCAAACATGACCATAAGTTTGAGCTGAGGAAGAGAACAGACCCAACAGTGGTGATGACATGAAACTCTGAGAGTCCTGATTATTATCCAACTTACTTGGGTCCTTCTACTCATGCCCAATCCCAAGTGTCCAACTACTATACGTGTGTGTGTGTGTGCGTATTTTTTTTGTGTGTGTGAGAGTCTTGCTCTGTCACCCAGGCTGGAGTGCAGTGGTGAGATATCTCTGCTCACTGTAACATCCACTTCCCAGGTTCAAGTGATTCTCATGCCTCCGTTTCCGAAGTAGCTGGGACTACAGGCGTGTGCCACCATGCCCAGCTAATTGTTTTGTATTTTTAGTAGAAACAGGGTTTCGCCATGTTGGCCAGGCTGATCTCGAACTCCTGACTTCAAGTGATCCGTCCACCTCAGCCTCCCAAATTGCTGGGATTACAGGCGTGAGCTGCTGTGCCCAGCCGGCAACTACTATCCTAGGATGCTTTTAGCCCTTGTAACTTGGTGAATCTGAAAGAATCCAGCACACAATGGGAAGATCTGGCTGCACAGTCACTTGATGTCCTATAATTAGGTACTCTATCTCCACCAGGGCCCTGTAGCCAGCCAGGGTCTCTTTTCTGAATGGTGTATAGTTCTCTGCTGCAGATGGCATAGTCTTACTCCAGAACCTAGGAGGTCTATGTTGTGATTCTCCTACTGGGGCCTCCTATAAACTCTACATGGCATCATTTCCTACCACAGATACCTTTAGTAGCATAGGATCTGCTGCTTGAACCATAGCCTGGAACTGCTTTAGAGCCCTCTCCTGTGCTAGGCACAGCTCAAAACTGACAGCACTCCATGTAGATGGGTCAGAGCAGTGTTGTTTGAAGGTTCTGTTCGATAGTTATTTAGTTATTAGTTCCATGTATTCCAGACTTGGGAAGTGCAAAGAAACCAAGAAGTTATTATTATTATAACACTTTTTGAATGTCTTATAAAAAGTGAGGCACCGTAAAAATGTTATTTATCGAATAAATGTCTCTTCAGTCATGATATGGCTTGGGTATTTGTCCCCTTCAAATCTCATGTTGAGACGTAATTCCTAGTGTGGGAGGTGGGGCCTGGTGGAAGGTGTTTGGATCATGGAAGCAGATCCCTCATGAATGGTTTAGCACCATCGCCTTGCTGATGAGTGAGTTCTCACTCTGAGTTCATGTGAGATCTGGTTAAGTGTGTGGCATCTCTGTCCTCTCTTCCTCCCATGACATGTGCCTGCTTCCCCTTTGCCTTCCACCGTGATTGTCAGTTTCCTGAGGCCCTCACCAGAAGCAGATGCTGGCAACATGCTTCCTTACAGCCTTCATTACAACCATGAACCAATTAGTTCTCTTTTCTTTATAAATCACCCAGTCTCGGGTATTCCTTTATAGCAACGCAAAAATGGCCTAATACAATTCACAAACATGAAACCAGTGGAGTGCATTCTACAGCTATCGCTGTAGAAATGGTAGACTTTTAAAGGCAAAGGCAAGGAATTCCAGTAAACAAATCTTCCTTTAGGGTGCTCTTTTATGATAGGTTTCTTCAAAAACATCCAAGAAATGTTTTACTTTCCTATCACCTTAAAATAAAAATAAAAATAAAAAAAAAACACCCCAGAACCTTTAGCATTTCAAATGATAAATCTACATTGGCATTTTCAAAAGCCATTTTGTATATGTGTTTAGCCCCACCATGTTTGCTTGCCTCGTTGAATATTCTGGTGACAATACTAAGAACACAAAGGAATTTCAGAATTAGCATTTTAATGCTTCTCATAAGTAAAAAAATCAACTGAGTCTCATTCTGAAGCAAATGTTAAGTTTGCTATGTGGAGGCTGTGGCCAATAACCAGTCAGCAGCACTAAAGCTGAGTGTGGATGTTGGCTGTTTTCTTGCAAAGTGGAAATGTTAGCTCTCCCAAATTGGACCCAGTGACAGTCCAGATGTGGGAGTCTGTTACAAAAGAAAGCAGGTTCTGAGTTACTCTAAGAAAGAAGACAACAGCTAATCTTATTTACTTCCAGAAACTTGTCTCTGATCAGCAATTTCTTTCTCTTTTTCTTTTTTTAAGAGACAAGGTCTTGCTCTGTTGCCCCAGCTGGAGTCAGCTTACTGCTGCCTTGAACTCCTGGGATCAAGCAATCCTCCTGCCTCAGCCTCCTGAGTAGCTGGGACTACAAGCATGTGCCACCATGCCCAGCTAATTTTTTTTTATTTTTGGTAGAGACAGGGTCTTGCTACGTTGCCCAGGCTAGTCTTGAGCTCCTGACCTCAAGCGATCCTCCTGCTTCAGCCTCTCAAAGTGTTGGGATTATAGGCGTGAGCCACCGCGCCTGGCTAGCAATTTTTAAATATGAATTGCTGCATGATCTGCTCTTCTTTGTTAGAACAGACTTATAAGAACACTCATTCAAATATAGATCTGACTGAATATGTTAAAAAGTAGAATAGTTGGCTGGAGGCTGAGGTGGGCAGATCACCTGAGGTTGGGAGTTTGAGATGAGCCTGACCAACATGGAGAAACTCTGTTTCTACTAGAAATACAAAATTAGCCAGGCATGGTGGCACATGCCTGTAATCCCAACTACTTGGGAGGCTGAGGCAGGAGAATCACTTGAACCCGGAAGGTGGAGGTTGCAGTGAGCCGAGATCGCACCATTGCACTCCAGCCTGGGCAACAAGAGTGAAGCTCTGTCTCAAAAAAAAAAAAAAGGTAGAATAGTTAATTTGGAAATTTCTATAATAGATTTGACTAAATTAGAAAAATGAATAACTATTTTGAAGCCCAAATAATCCATCAATATATGTAATCTACTTTTACAAACAGATGGGAAAAAGCAAATTGGTTAAAAATGTTACTGCTTGCATACTTTCAGACTCCGAATGCATATACTATTTGGATATGTGCATATAAATTTCCCTGAGCAGTATGACATGTTATCTAGGTCAGGGTCGGTCAGAAACATATGGCACACTCAAATAAAATATGCTTAAAGAGTTATGTAAAGAAGCCATAAAGATTTGGGAAGCTTTAAAGGAAACAGAAAGGATTGGTGAAGTACCCTAGAGCCAGCAACCACAGGAAGCTACTACCACCTTTAGGTCTGAAGGAGCAGAGAGGGAGCAGCTAGTGGGGTCTAAGAAGCAGGTGTACTGGTAGAGAGGAGGCTGTGGCCTTCAGGAGAGGAAAGTAGCTGTGGCTAGAATGTGGTCCAGCAAAGAAAGAAAATAAATATCCTGACCTTTCTCTTCTCCCTCCATTTGATCTGTTGGTGTTTTCCAATGACCAAAGCCAATTAGAAGCCATTAAGGAAGGTGCTTGGTTAATGCAGTCCATAGAGGTTGGCCTCCCAGGACACACAGCAGAGTGGAAAATGGCAGTAAGTGGAGAAAGCAAGGGCAAACAGAGAAAGTCCAGCTCACAGGAAGAGCTTTCAATGACAATGAACACACATATAGGTAGTCCTTGCTTTGGGTGGTTCTGATATATATTATTTTCAGTTACCACTGTCAAGTTAAATTACATCAGTCCCTCAACATGGTTCAAATTTCAGTTACTGTGGTATATTAATTGTGAGTAATTGCATAAAATACACTGTCACCTCTTCAGGTCAGAAATTACTCCATAAATAACAGATGTGTGTCATAATCAGTGATCAGCTGTGTCATTTCTTTCAAAATCTATTGGTGATCAGTCACTGTACATGTTATTCAGTTCATGCACAGACAGCAAAGTGTGTAGTTGTGTTGCCTCCATGTCTCTTACTGATGAATCCATGTGATATTTTTAAAAATAGATATTCAAAAGAGGGCATTAGTCAACAAAGATGACAATGCAGCAAAGGAACAAAATATGTTAACTCCGGAAGTGAAATTTGCATCAAACATAAATGACATTGCAGAAGAAAGAGCTGACCATGGGAGTGTCGACACTGCCACCTTTGAGAAACTCCAGGTATATACCATAAATGAGGAAAGAGGTTGTGATGGAAAGGATGAAGATTTCCTAGAGGAAGTGACAATAGCAAAAAAACTTCACATTAAAATATTTTGAAGAGATTTCATGGTTTTGAAAGCACAACAGATAAAATATTGGAAGCTGATCTGAATGTAGGATGGAGTATGACGATTCACCAAAGCATAGAAGAAATGGTCACCCCAAGCTGGGTGCAGCAGTGCGTGCCTGTAGTTGCAGCTATTCGGGAGGCCGAGGGAGAAGGATTGGTTGAGCTCTGGAGTTCAAGACCAGCCTGAGCAACATAGGGAGACTCTGTCTCTTAAAAAAACAAACAGTCATTCTATAGTGAAAGTTACACCACAAGAAGCGAAGCATTGTTCAAACTACTCTTCATAATTTTTTTTTACAAAGGCATAAACCATTTTAATTTTCAATGTTTCTAATGTTTTAAATTATAGTACACTAAATAAATATTAGTTTCACTATTTTTTCTTTTTTTCTTTTTTATTGAGACGGAGTCTCGCTCTGTCACCCAGGCTGGAGTGCAGTGGCATGATCTAGGCTCACTGCAAGCTCTGCTTCCCGGGTGCATACCATTCTCCTGCCTCAGCCTCCCGAGTAGCTGGGACTACAGGTGCCCACCACCACGTCCGGCTAATTTTTTTATATTTTTTAGTAGAGACGGGGTTTCACCGTGTTAGCCAGGATGGTCTTGATCTCCTGACCTCGTGATCTGCCCGCCTTGGCCTCCTGAAGTGCTGGGATTACAGGCGTGAGCCACCGTGCCCGGCCACTATTTTTTTCATTTCTCTATATTCTTATAACCAACAGTAAGGGAATTTTTAACATTTGACAAAAATTTTTAAAGATCATAGGACAATCATATTTTACCCTTTGAATATTAACATTGCTTTGCATGGTCATTTTTAGAGTCCCACATAATTATGCAAAGTGAGGACTTCTTGTACTGTGCTTTTCAATGGCTGATTAACATTCTGCAATATGGATATAGCATTATTTAATCCTCTACTAATGGACATTTAGGTTGTTTGCATTTCTTTCTCTGGTATAAACAATGCTACAATAGATATCTTTAAACACATCTTGTTTTGTGCACCTGTATTCTTAGGATACGTTTTTTTTTAATTTTATTTTTTAAGAGATGGGGTCTCGCTGTGTCACTGAGATACTGAGGCTGGAATGCAGTGGTGCACTCATAGCTCACTGCAGCCTTTAATTTTAACTCCTGGGCTCAAGCGATCCTCTTGCCTCAGTCCTCCATAGTAGCTGGGATCACAGGTGCCAGACACCCCACCCAGTTAGGGCTAAATTCTAAGAGAGAGGCATTACTGGGTTAAAGGATATGCACATTCACATTTTGATACACACAGCTAAACTGCCTGCCTGAAATTATGTATGTTTATACTCCACCAACAGCACCTCAAAGCTCCCAATTCTCCACCCTGTGGTGAACAATAAGCATATTTTATTTTCATTGCCAGTTTGTCACCTCACTGTTGTTTCAATTCATGATCACCAGGGAAGCTGAATATTTTTGAAGAATAAGGTTTTAAAAAGGTATTTGAAGAGTTCCTAGCCGGGCGCAATGGCTCACGCCTGTAATCCCAGCATTTTGGGAAGCTGAGGTTTGCGGATCACTTAAGGTCAGGAGTTCGAGACCAGCCTGGCCAACATGGTGAAACCCCATCTCTATTAAAAATACAAAAATCAGTTGGGCGTGGTAGTGGGCACCTGTAATCCCAGCTACTCGGGAGGCTGAGGCAGGAGAATCACTTGAACCTGGGAGGCGGAGGTTGCAGTGAGCCAAGATCCTGTCACTGCACTCCAGCCTGGGCAACCGAGTGAGACTCCACCTCAAAAAAAAAAAAAAAAAAAAAAAAAAAAAGGAGTTCCTTCAATATTACTGACATTGAAAGCAGAGAATTTTCTTGCTCTAGGAGTATGATATCTTTATCCATGAGAAATAGTGGCAGCTACCAGTTTAACATTCTGGGTAGCAATTATGAGTCTGCCAGCTCATTTTAATTAAGCTAATGCATAATGATTTGAAGAAAGACTATAGAGAAAAAGCGGTAAGATTTTGCAAAGTGTCTTAGCTCATTTTTAAGAAAGGCCTATGGGTCATATTTTCATCTCTCAACTAAATATATTCACACACACTATCAGACATAAATGTACATAATAAACTGTCAGATGTGCATGTAAAAATAAAACTTCTAGTATAAATACATTTTACGTTTGGTTTATTATTACCAGCTTTATCTCTGAACTCCCAAAACCAAGCAATCAATTTGTAATATCAGGCACATGCCATATACTCATCATTATGCTATGAATATGGGACTACAAAAAGTTTAAATGTGGTCAGGACACAGTGGCTCACACCTGTAATTCCAGCACTTTGAGAGGCTGAGGCAGGTAGATTGCTTGAGCTCAGGAGTTTGAGACCAGCCTGGGCAACACAGTGAAACTCCCTCTCTACAACAAATAAAAAATTAGCTGGGTGTGATAGTGTGTGCCTGTAGTCCTAGCTCCTTGGGAGCTGAGGTGGGAAGATCACTTGAGCCCAGGAGGTCGAGCTGCAGTGAGTCATGATTGCCACTGCCCTCCAGCCTGGGTGACAGAGAGAGACCCTGTATGAAAAATAAAAAAAAAAAGTTTAAAATGTGGTCCCTACCTGTAGCGTTAACAACAATACCTGTTTAGTGAATATATTTTATATGTCAGGAGCTGTAGAAGAGTCTTCGCTTATGGGTCTCATTTAATCCTTATGATCTTTCAAGGTAAGCATCGTTAACTCCACTCTAAAGATGTGAATTCTGTGCTCAGAATTACACACCTAGTGTCAGGTCAGAATTTGAACCTGAAGCTTTCTGATTCCACGCTGCTACACCAAATTGTTTAAAACCTAGTAAAAGAGGCCGGGCACGGGGGCTCCACACCTGTAATCCCAGCACTTTGGAAGGCCAAGGCGGGTGGATCACTTGAGGTCAGGAGTTTGAGACCAGCCTGGCCAACATGGTGAAACCCCATCTCTACTAAAAACACAAAAATTAGCTGGGGATGGTGGTGCACACTTGTAATCCCAGCTACTCAGGTGGCTGAGGCGAGAGAATTGCTTGAACCCAGGAGGCAGAGGCTGCAGTAAGCCAAGATGGCACCACTGTACTCTAGCCTGAGCAACAGAGTGAGATGCTGTCTCAAAAAAGACCCCAAAAAACAAAACAAAAAAAACAAAACCTAGTTAAAGAGACAAAGTAACAAATTTTAGAGAAAAATTAGGTGTGAAACCGTGTGTGTGTGTGTGTGTTTTTCGAAATTACCAGTTCATATTTAATTACCACAAATCACAGGAGCACTGGACGTGGCTTTAGTGAGTGGGCCTCATTCAGTTCAGGCAGCTAAAGGGAGGGGGGTGTCCTCCTAGTCCTCTCCCTGGAGCTAAATATGCACCTGGGAAAAAGTAGGCTCTGGAGCACAGAGGTTTGGGTTTGGTTTTTTTTTTTTTGAGACAGAATCTTGCTCTTGTCGCCCAATCTGGAGTGCAATGGCATGATCTTGGCTCACTGCAACCTCTGCCTCCCAGGTTCAAGCTATTCTCCTGCCTCAGCCTCCTGAGTAGCTGGGATTACAGGTGCTTGCCACCATGCCTGGCTAATTTTTGTATTTTTAGTAGAGACGAGGTTTCGCCATGTTGGCCAGGCTGGTCTCAAACTCCTGATCCACCCACCTCAGCCTCCCAAAGTGCTGGGATTACAGGTGTGAGCCACTGCGCCCAGCCACTTAGAGGTGTTTTTTGGAGCAAAAAGAACTGAACTCCTAGCACCGGGCAAAACTGCAAAAAGAAAAACACCTGTGCCCAGGCACTAGCTACAGGGCTGCACCGGATAAGGAAAGCTTGGGTCCTGTAAGCTTCAGGACAGGGACTGCTCCTTGGTCAAGCTTTCCCTGGCACCTGGCACATAGGAAGTCTCCTTGGTCAAGCTTTCCCTGGCACCTGGCACATAGGAAGTTGCTTGAGGAGCAAGTGTTCAATGAACCTGAGAGTGCTCAGGATGATTTCCAGATAATTGGGTTATCTGAGGGCCCACCCAGAAGCACTCAGCTGCCAACATGGGAAGGAGTGAGTGCCTCCAACCTCAGCTGAGCCCCATGTGGTGACTTCTTCCGGAGAGACAAGGGCATTAGCACGTCACACCCCTGTTTACAGGCCCCTCACCTGAGCCACTGCACCTTCTCTTTGATGAAGTGCTCGCCCAGCAGCGGGTCAGCTCCAAGTACAGGCTGTGCTGAGGAGGCAGGTAATCCAAATACAGGCAGGGGTGTCTTCTTGGGAGTGGTCTTCTCCATCTGGGTGCCCTCGGGCCACTCATTGAAGGAGGTGATGGAGCTGATCTTGGGCCTCACCATCGCGGCCGCCTGCAAGGCCCTGTCATAGTCCTTGCCATTGACCCTCTTCTCCCTATTGTGGTCGTCCCAGGGCCGGATGCTAGTGTCTATGCAGCCAGGCCCCATGCTGAGAATGAACATGAGGCTGTTGGCATCATAAAAGTTCTTCACAGCTTTCCACTTCTGATGGGAGGAGCCCCAGGAGAATCCATTGGAGACAAAGTAGGTGGACATGCCGTCAAACCCCGCGGCCAGGACATCGTAGGTGTGGCCCTCTTCCACCAGCAGTGCTATGAAGACCCCATAGTGGGGGCTGTTTGGCGTCAGGAGGTGGGTCCAGGCCTCAAGGGATGTCAGGTATGAGTCATAGATATAAAAGAGTGGGGTGCTCTTGCCCATGCTGTTCTTATACAGGGATAAAATGCACCATGGGAGCCATTCACGTCAATGATATACTTGATGTTGTCATGTACAGTGATGTCATCCTGACCTTGTGGGGTTGGATGTGGATGTGGGGTTAGATGTGGATCCAGTCATCTGGATCTGCACTGATGGATGGTGTCCAGAATGGCAGGCACCAGGTCATCTGAGGGTTCCCTGTGACCATCAGCCATGCCAGGTGTATACCAGGAAGGGACCAGGGCATTGGGGTCCCAGGAGCCATAGGGCCCCAGCTCTGTGTAGAAGCTGGAGCCCAAGTCGTCTGGGGGGCTGTGGTGGCTGTAGGGGTAGCTGGCTGAGATCTTGGGGTCCGAGTGAATGCAGTGGTCCTCACGCTGAAGCTCTGGTACCACGAGTGGTAGAAGGTGTGCAGGTCCAAGTGGATGCACAGGCTCTGCCCGGGGCCAGGAATGGCTGCCCTCCCACCCACCTCCCACGGCGCTAAAACCACGTGGTTTTGATAGTAAGATGGTCACGTTTTTCACTGGTTTAATAACCTGCAATATAGTGAATGGACAGGTGAGTATTTGGAAGATCCTGAGCAGTTTTAGGAGAAGACTCATTCCTGTAAGTGTTGGGAGAGAGAAGCAGGCCTGGGGAAAGGAGGGTTGAAGGTTTGCCCGGATCTGATAAGATAAAAGGACAACGTTTTACGGCTGAGCAAGGGGAAGAAATGGCAGATGCAGCCCATCTGGAGAGAGAGCATCAGGGGCTGGTGGTGTGGGTTCTGCTGTAGTGATGAGGAAATCTAAGACACTGTGAAAGAAAAATACAATCTTGGGAACCCAAACTCGCTAAGCCAAAGGAAAAGTTAAACTTGGGAACTGAGTCACACACAAAAAACCTTTTTTTGTTCCCAGATGGCTGTAACTTCACATGCTTATTTTATCTTATGCAAAATACAGATTTACTGAGCTGAGACAAATGCATAATTGACTTTCCCCCTACTCCTTTATTTTCACATGTAAAATGCAGATTCACTGAGCCCTAATCAAAGCCTCACAAGAACGTATCCACTTGCCTCACTGCCTACCCTCCCTCCTTTTTTTACCTTCCCCTCCTGCTTGCTTTTTCCCCTTTAAATACTGAAGTTCCCCAAACCTTCTCTGTAGAAAGCACGGGTCACAGATCCAACTGTAACTTGTGTTTTGTTTCCCAGGCGCATCCTCAACCTTGGCAAAATAAACCTCTGATCAGCTGAGATCTGCCTCAGTCACTTTTTGATTTACAACACCATGTGGTGAACAAAGGACTACTTTGACTAGTGAGTTAGCCAATCATTTGTGCAGATGTTGACATTTGGCAGAAGGTGGAAAAATAAAACTGTTTGTATTAATCTGAGTCTACCCGACTTTTGAGAAACTGATGCAGCAGGTAGCAAACACAACTCAAAATCTAGAAAAACCCTCAAGTGCCAGCCAACTGAACTGAAACAGAAATTAGGAGAATGTTGTATTTTCTTTATGGTTAGACATTGCCAAAGGCAGTATCACTTAGAAGTCTATAACCATAGCCCAGAAACAAAAAACAACAACAAAACCCAGGCTATTTTAATGGTGTAAATACTTCCAGATCCTAATATATACAGTGAAGAAAAAAAGAAAAAAAAAATTTCCAGGGATCACAGGAGCCTATGTTAAAAAACATATTCTTATCTAACCCATCTGTATAGTAATGTATTATATATACATTCACTTAAAAATATCAGTTAGGGCCAGGCACGATGGCTCACGCTTGTAATCCCAGCACTTTGGGAGGCTGAGGCGGGTAGATCACTTGAGGTCAGGAGTTTGAGACCAGCCTGGCCAACATGGTGAAACCCCATCTATACTAAAAATACAAAACAAAAAAACAAAACAAAACAAAAACAACAGGCAAAAGACATGAACAGACGCTTCTCAAAAGAAGACACACAGCCAACAAGCATATGAAGAAATGCTCAATATCAATCATTAGAGAAATGCAAATAAAAACCACAGTGAGGTACCATCTCACACCAGTGAGGATAGCTATTATTAAGAAGCCAAAAAATAGCAGATGCTGGTGAGGTTGTGGAGAAAGGAAGTGTTTAAACACCGCTGGTGGGAATGTAAATTAGTTCAGCTACTATGGAAAGCAATTTGGAAATTTCTCAAAAAAACGTAAAACAGAACTACCCATTCAACCTAACAATCCCATTACTGGGTATATACCCAAGGAATATAATCGTTCTACCTGAAAGACATATGCATGTTATGTTCATCACAGCACTATTCACAATAGTAAAGACATGGAATCAACCTAAATGGCCATCAACAGTGGACTGGATAAAGAAAATGTGGTACACTTATAGCACGGAATACTATGTAACCATAGAAAAGAGTGAGATAATGTCCTTTGCAGCAACATGATGGAGCTGGAGACCATTATCCTAAGCAAATTAATGCAGGAACAGAAAACCAAATACTGCATGTTCTTACTTACAAGTGGGTGCTAAACATTTAGTACATATGAACATAAGAAGGAGGAATAGACACCGGGGCCTACTTGAGGGTCAAGGGTGGGAAGAGGGTGAGGACTGAAAAACTACCTGTAATTTTCTTACAAACACCTACTCCAGAAAAAGAGACAAAAACAAAACAAAACAAAAAACTACCTATGTTTATTACCTGGGTGGTGAAATAATCTTTACTCCAAAACCCCCTCAACATGCAATTTACCCGTGTAGCAAACTGGCATATGTACCCCCTGAACCTAAAATAAAAGTTGGAAACAAAAAACAAAATTCATGTTGAAACTTAATCCCCATTGTGGTGGTATTGAGGTGGGGCCTTTTGGGAAGTGATTAAGTCATGAGGCTGTGCCCTCACGAATGGATTATCCACCTTATTAAAGGGCTGGAGAGTAGTTTAGACCCTTTCTTGACCTTCTGTTCCTTCTGCCATGTGAGGATACAGCATTTATTCCCTCCAGAGGATGCAGCAACAAGGCACCATCTTCGAAGAAGGGACTGGGTCCCTCACTAGTCACTGCTGGCACCCTGATCTTGGACTTCTCAGCCTCCAGAACTATGAGAAATAAATTTCTGTTTTTTAAAATTACCCAATCTATGGTATTTTGTTATAGTAGTACAGACCAAGACAGTACACTTACATAATCCAGAAAATATACTCTTAGGTATCTATCCAAAAGAAATAGAAACATGTCTATATAAAGACTTGCAAATGATTGCTCACAGCAGCATTATTCATTATAGATTAAAAACTGGAAGCTACCTAGATATCCATTAACTGGTGAATGGATAAACAAATTATGGTATATCTATTCTACGGAATACTACTCAATAAAAAGAAACACATTATTAATATATGCAACAACATGGATCTCAAAAAATTATGCTTAATGGAAGAAGTTAAATACAAAAGACTGCATACTGTATTGTTCTGTTTATATGAAATTCTAGAAAAGGCAAAAACAGACCTTGAGTTGCTAGCAATGGGGACTGACTATAAAGATACACTATGAAACTTTCTGGGGCAGTGGAAATGTTCTGTAGCTTGAGTATGGTGAAGGTTAATTGACTCTATATAATTACCAAAATTCATAAAACGGTACACTTAAAATTAATTTTGTTGTGTATACCTGAACAAAATGAAAAAAATTTAAATAAAATTATCAAATTGAACTCAGTATATACACAAAATTTATTTTAAAAATGTTTATTTTTAGAGACAGGTTTTCACTGTGTCACCCAGGCTAGGGTGTGGTGATACAATCATAGCTCACAGTACCTTGAATGCCTGAGCTCTAGTCATCCTCCTGCCTCAGCCTCCCAAGTAGTTAGGACTATAAGCATGTGCCGCCATACTGGCTAATTTTTATTTTTTGTACAGATGAGGTCTTGCTATGTTGCCCATGCCCAGCTGCATACACAAAATAATATGTAGTGATCAAACAGTATTTATTCCAGAAAAACAGTATCAGGGATTTCTGTTATTATAGCCCACTGTATCCAAACAACATGAAAAAATCACAGCAAATACTGATAAAGTATTTGACAAATTCAAAATTTATTCATAATAGAAAATGAACTAATAAAATCTCCATTAACCTGATAAAAGACATTTATTAAAAATCTAAAGGCCAGGCGAAGTGATTCATGCCTGTATATCCCAGCATTTTGGGAGGCTGAGGCAGGTGGATCTCTTGAGTCCAGGAATTCGAGACCAGACTGAGCAACATACATTTTTTTGTCTCTACAAAAAAATACAAAAAATTAGCTGGGTGTGGTGACATGCACGTGTAGTCCCAGTTACTTGGGAGGCTGAGGTGGGAGGATTGCTTGAGCCTGGGTGGTCGAGACTGCAGTGAGCTGAGATTGCACCACTGCACTCTAGCCTGGGTAAGAGAGCAAGGCCCTGCGTCAAAAACAGAACAAAACAAAAAAAACACACAACGAAAACAAAAACCACCTACAGAAATTATCACACTTAATCTCAAGACTTTAGTATTTAAATAAAAACAATACAAGCATGCCTCCATCACTGCTTTTATTCAACACTCTACTGAAGAACTAATCTAATGCAATAGGCAAATACAAGAATGAGACAGGAAAAGACTAAACTCTTATTTTGCCCCACACTATTCTGTGTTCTACACTTTTTAATTCCCATAATAGTCTCATGATGTAGGATTATGCAAATGAGGAAAGCTGAGGATAAGCAAGTTATCCAAGGTTATACATTAATGTAAGAGCAAAACCAGAATCTGAACCCAGGCAGTGTGGCTAACAGAATCCATACTTTTTACTGTTATGCTATCCCTTCTCACACCTCTCCATCTACCTTGAAAATACAAGATATTCAATACAAACTATTAGAACGAGTAAGAGATCAAGAATACTGCTGCATAAAATGGCAACATATAAAAATTGATAACTGAGGCCAGGCGCGGTGGCTCACGTCTGTAATCCCAGCACTTTGGGAGGCCGAGGCGGGCAGATCACGAGGTCAGGAGATCGAGACCATCCTGGCTAACACGGTGAAACCCTGTCTCTACTAAAAATACAAAAAAATTAGCCATCTAAGAAAAAAAAAATTGATAACTGATAGTGTTCTTTACCCTTGTAACAATTTAAAAATGTCACGGAAAAGATCCCAATCCTGCTACCAAGCAGAAGGGGCTCACTGCCCAATGCTCTAAGCCAATAAAATGACACTGGGTTTTTGAGAAAAGCTTTCTATTTCAAGTGACTTACAAGGAGACAGGAGTGCAGCTCAAATTGCTCTCTCTGTGCTGGTGTTAAGGCAGTGATTTTATCCTTCAGGGGACGGATTCTGGGATTAGTAGGTGATTGGTGGAAGAGGTCTGGAAAGTTCTTCGGCATGTGTAGTTACCTCTTTATGCCTCTTTATGGGTCCCATGTGCCAATTTGGAGGTAGGTAGTATAAAATATGTGGTGAAACTTTAGGCTGTAACATTAGCAAGCTTGCTGTGTAAACTCTAGTTAGCCATATTGCTTTTAACTGATTTTAGACAGTTTTGTTATAAGGAGGGGAGTGTTAGTAAGTTGTTTTTTCTTATCTGTTTATCCTCCACACCCAAGAATTTGTTACTCAACTTTTTTTTTTTTTTTTTAACTCCTTGGGGCATGGTTTCATTCCCAATAGAAAAAACAAAACAAAACACTGTAAGGTGTTCTAACATAAACTGGAAAATTAAAAGCAGTTTTAATATGCTAATGTTAAGTAAAACTACAGTGAACAAAGTACTGTCTATATTATGATTGAATTCATGGGAAACATTTATTTCCGGGCTGAAGCCGAAAAAATACACAAGCTGGGCGTGGTGGCTCATGCCTGTAATCCCAGCACTCTAGGGGGCCAAGGCAGGTGGATTGCTTGAGCCCAGGAGTTCAAGACCAGCCTGGGCAACATGACAACTACTACATGTCTTTACTAAACATACAAAAGTTAGCTGGGTGTGGTGGTGTGCGCCTGTAGTCCCAGCTACCTTAGGAGGCTGAGGTAGACTGCTTGAGCCCAGGAGGTGGAGGATACAGTGAGTTGAGATCCTGCCCCTGCACTCCAGCCTGGGCAACAGGGTGAGATCTTTTAAATTTTGTTACACTGAATATTTTGTTTTCAAGAGTACTCATTAAATCCTGCCCACAAAAAAACACTAAGCTACCTCACCAGTTTCTCCCTTCATCACATGATTAGCAGATCCTTGGCAAGGCTGTTCTGACTCAGCTGAAATATCTTCAGATCTGCAAAGCACAAGGATATAGAGCTAAAATGGAAAGATATTTGCCTCCAGCATTAACAGTACTAAATTCTTTGATAATCTTGAGAATAAAATGCTGATAGGATAAATAATAACATCACACAAAAAGCAAAACACTTTTAAAGTATAAAATAAAAATGTTTTACTACAATTAAAAAAATCAATAAATGAAGAGATATACCATGTTCATCCACTGGAAGACTAAAGAGAGGGAAATTCCAAGTCTTTTCAAATTATTCTATAAATTTAAGGTAATTCCAATGAAAATCTCAGGATTTACATATCAAATAAATCTGCAAAACAATATTAGACATTTATAGAAACATAAATATTTAGCGAAAATATAAAAACAAAAGAATAAAAGTTTGAATTCATATAATAGTTTCCTATAAGAGGGTACCTTAACTGCCCACAATTTCTTTTTTTTTAAATTTATTTTCTCTTTAAAAAATAAAATAAGGGCCAGGCACAGTGGCTCACACCTGTAATCCCAGCACTTTGGGATGCCCAGGCAGGCGGATCACCCCTGAGGTCAGGAGTTTGAGATCAGCCTGGCCAACATGGAGAAATCCCATCTCTACTAAAAATACAAAAATTGGCTGGGCATGGTGGTGGGAGCCTGTAATCCCACCTACTTGGGAGGCTGAGGAGAATCGCTTGAACCGGGGAGGTGGAGGTTGCAGTGAGCTGAGATCATGCCACTGCACTCCAGCCTAGGCCACAGAGCAAGACTTGTCTCAAAAAAATAAATAAATAAAAGGTCAGGTGCAGCAGCTAACACCTGTAATCCCAGCATTTTAGGAGGTGAAGGCAGGTGGATCGCTTGAGGCCAGAAGTTCAATACCAGACTGGGCAACATGGAGAAATCTTATCTCTACCAAAATACAAAAATTAGCCAGTCTCATAACCCGGTCTCAAAACAAATACATAAAAATAAAAAAAAATATTTGAAGCAAATATGATAGTGTTAAGATTTGATAAGACTGGATAATAGGTACAAGTGTATTTTATCATGTTCTAATTTGGTCAGCATGTTTGAAAACCTTCACAATAAAAAAGATTACATCATTCTAAGACTTTACAAACTTTATTTTGAAACAAGCTATAATTACATGAAATTAAGAAGAGCTCTAGGGCCAATATTATTGTACTATTTTAGGGTCTAGCAATTACACACTATAGAAGATGGATATTTTATTCTTGCTGTGGATTAAATTATGAAATACTTTTGGGGTGCCTTCTATATTTAAGGTATTCTGGTAGGATATGAAAGAAAAAAATAAGAACTGAATCTAAACTTTCAAAGACTGTACAATCTAGATGGTAAACACCCCCTTTAACTTTCAAACACAATGGGCAGATGTTCGTGGTCCAGGGGTAACTTCCTAACTTTTTGACCCTCATATTTTTCTGCATGTAATTTTTTCTTCCTGTACAAAAATATGTTATGTTTTGTTCCTCCCCAATATTTGTGGTCATGTAAAATTAACATTAGCATCAACATTTGTAATAATCTAGAGGGAAAGTGTTTCTAACTAATTCTTACACAAAAATTTCTTTTTGACGGATAAGATGGGACTGGATTTTTACTGACATTCACTAAGTATCAGTACCATTCCAGTTAAAAATCAAACAAAATTCTGCAATATATTTTAACCCATGTGAAATGAACTCTGTCAACCGACCCAAGCTGTCAACTTTAAGAGCTCTATCCCTACACCCATCTAAACTAATATCCTGAAATGAATACATGTTGACAACATATTAGTCTTTATTTATATAAACTAGTTGTGTATTTTTTCTTTTACCAAATTATAAATGCCTAGCACCACTTACAAAATCAGTTGGCCACAAAGTTACACAAAAACTACAATTAGCTTTAAAATTTTATTGAAATTCAAGTTTAGAATTTAACAAATTAATACAATATTACACTGAATACTTTCTAACCAGTAGTTTAGCTTTACATAATTTCTAGGCATAACTTTTAAGAACTGATACTTTCTGGTTAATTTTCCATGATATGCCAATTATACATTCATTAAAATTTCAGATGCTACCTGAATTATTCTTATCTCAATGACAGAATTTAAAAAAATAAGTTCAAATACTGAAAATCTAAGACATTAACACTGGGGCCCTTGTAATATAGAAAAGAAAAAAAATTGTACAATCTTAACTGTTTAAAACTCTTAACGTTTACTGTAGTAACAGAATATGAATTTGTAACATAACCATATGAATTTCTCAAGTATTTCCTACTGATGCATGTCTGAAGTTATAAAAATCTCTTTTAAACGAACCTATACTGAATTACTCCAAAAATAACAGTGATATTTTAGGGCCTTGCAAATTTATTCTAGTGCATATTTTAAGTACCTAAAATACAGCCTGTGCACTAGCAGGTTACTGAAAAGAGTAAGTGTGGCTTTCTTTTTTTTTTTTTTTTTTTTTTTGAGGCAGGGTCTCGCTCTGTCATCCACACTGGAGTTAAGTGGCAAAGTGTGAATTTAAGGAGTGAGTCGTTTGGGATCACGAGGGAACATGGAGGTCTGACGAACATTATGCAATCCCAGAAACAGCATAGTAACTCGTTCCAATCCTGGGGAAGACAAAAATAATCATTAATTCCTTTTTGAAAATCTCTCAGGGTCTTACTTAGAACTACAAACATAAATGTAATTGTTAAACTAAATACTTTTCCTTGTTAGGAAAGAAAATGACTCTTATTATTTTGGGTTTATTTAAAACTGTTTTGAGTATTGATTCAGAAATAAAGATGCTGCTATAAATGAAAAGGACTAAGTAATATATCCTTGAGTGGTATGGAGTCTAAAATGTGAACCACAAAAATCTATACGAATGAACAAAATCTATGATGTAACAATAAGAAAAACAAAACAAAAGACTTCATAAGCTTGAACGTTTCAAATGATACCACACTCTGATTATACAGTCCAGGCAATGAGGATGAGAGCCATAAACTTGCTTAAGCAATAATAGAAGTATGAGAAAATTTACTGTTAATTTTATAGACATTTAACATGGTGGACCCTACGATAAAAAGCTCTGGAGTACATTATTATACTAAGTGTTTTGACTGTAAAGAAGAAACTGATTTTTGGAAGGTGGTTAACAAGATTATGGTCCCTCCTTTCAATTGATTCTATGTAGAGATGTAAAAAGAATGAAAAAGCTCTTCAGGTATTGATAGGAAACAAGTTACAAGATACATTAAAGTATTTCTTCTCCATCCGGACTCATATTAAAAAAAGATACATTAAGTAAAAAATGCAAAGTACTAAATGGTTTATATATAATAGTATGCTACAATTTGTGTAAAAATATTTAAAGAAATGTGTGTGTCTTTTCGTATATGAAAAGGTATCTTTGCAAAGGTTAAGCTGAAAACTAGAAACAATGCTTTCCTGTAGGGAGGCGAATACGCACTATTCTTTTTCCTCCTCCAATTTAAAAAACAGCGTTAAAATACATATAAAATCTACCATCTGAACCATTTTTAAGTGTCCAGTTTAGTAGTGCCAAATACACTCACAGCATTGTGCAATCATCACTGCCATTCATCTCTATAACTCTTAAAAAAAATCAGGTTTATATCCAAAGGAATGGGACTGCGGGGTCAAATGGTATTTCCAGTTCTCAATCTTTGAGGAATCGCCATACTGTCTTCCACAATGGTTGAATTAATTTAAAATTCCCACCAACAGTGTAAAAGCATTCCTATTTCTCTGCAACCTTGTCAGCATCTGTTGTTTCTCGACTTTTTAACAATTGCCATTCTGACTGGCGTGAGATGGTATCTCATTGTGGTTTTGATTTGCATTTCTCTAATGATCAGTGATGTTGAGCTTTTCTTCATGTATTTGTTGGCTCATAAATGTCTTCTTTTGAGAAGTGTCTGTTCATGTCCTTTGCCCACTTTTTAATGGGGTTGTTTGTTTTGCTTTTTTCTTGTAAATTTGTTTAAGTTCCTTGTGGATTCTGAGTAATAAAGATACATGCACGTGTATGTTCATTGCAGCACTATTCACAATAGCAAAGACATGGGATCAACCCAAATGCCCATCAATGATAGACTGGATAAAGTAAACGTAGTACATATATACCATGGAATACTATGCAGCCATAAAAAGGAGTGAGATCATGTCCTTTGCAGGGACATGGATGAAGCTGGAAGCCATTATCCTCAGCAAACTAACGCAGGAACAGAAAACCAAACACCACATGTTCTCACTTATAAGTGGGAGCTGAACAATGAGAACACATGGACACAGGGAGGGGAACAATACACACTGGGGCCTGTCGGGAGGGTGGGGTGGGGGACAGCATTAGGAAAAAGAGCAATGCATGCAGGGCTTCATACCTAGGTGATGGGTTGACAGATGCAGCAAGCCCCCATGGCACATGTTTACCTATGTAACAAACCTGCACATCCTGCACATGTATCCCAGAACTTAAAAAAACAAAAAATAAAAAACCATATGTAACGACCTTAACTGGTGCTATTTATTTTTAAAATTTTGCCCAGCTTTATTGAGTTATAATTGACAAAAATTGTATGTATTTACAGTGTACGATGTGACACTCTGATACACTGTGAAATGATTAAATCAAGCTAATTAACATATCTATCATCTTGCATACCTATATTTTTTGTGGAAAGAACATTTAAAATCTACTCTTTTAGCAATTTTCAATGTGGAACAATGGATCTCCAGAACTTAATCATCCTAAGTCAATCTTTATACCCTTTGACCATCTTCTCCCCATTCCAACAACCATTCTACTCTTTGTCTATGGGTTCAACTTTTAAAAGGTACCATATATATGTGAGATCACACAGTATTTGTCTTTCTGTGCCTGATGTGCTAATTTGTTTAGCATGATGTCCTCTATGTTCATCCACATTGCTACAAATGACAGGATTTCCTTCTTTTGTAAGGCAGAGTGTTATTTCATTGTATAGATAAAATAGGTTTGAGTATTCCTAATATGAAAATCCAAAATGCTCCAAAATCTGAGACTTTTTGAGTGCCAACATGATACTCAAAAACATAAACAAAAAAACCAAAAAATGCTCATTGGAGCATTTCAGATTTCTAGATTTGGCATGTTCAACCAGTAAGCACAATGCAAATGTGATAACAAATGAAAAAAATCCAAAATCAGACACACTTCTGGTCCCAAGCATTTTGGATAAGGGATACTCAATCTATACTTTCTTTATCCATTCATCCACTGATGGACACTAAGGTCATTTCTATATCTTGGCTATTGTAAATAATGCTGCATTGAACATGAGAGTGCACAAATCTCTTCAACATGCTGATTTCATTTCCCTTGGTATGTAAGACCAGAAATGGAATTCCTGAATCATATGGTAATTCTCTTTGTAATGTTTAGAAGAATCTCCATCCTGTTTTTCATAATGGCTGTACCAATTTTACATTCCCATCAACTATTTACAAACAAGGATTCCCTTTTCTCCACATCCTTACCAACAATTATCCATTACCTTTTTACTAACAGCCAGAGGTGTGAGATGGTTATCTCATTGAGGTTTTAATTTATATTTCCCTAATGTTTAGTGATGTTGAGCATTTTTTCATATACCTATTGGCCATTTATATGTAGGTTTTACATTTAGGCCTTTGATCCATTTTGAGTTAATTTTTGTATATGATGTTAGGTAAGGGTCTAATTTCAATCTTCTGCAAATGGACATTAGTTTTCTCTGTACCATCTGTTGAAAAAACTGTCTCTCGACCAATTTTAATTTGAAAATTTTGTAAGTACATTTTGTATTTTCCAAAAAACCCCAAAACAAACAACAAATAAAAACTTCAATGAAACTATACATTCAAAAAATTTTTTAAGAGTGTTTGATATGGACATCCAAAGATGAGTTAAATATTTACTCATTTTAAATTGCAGAGCAGTCCCTTACATATACTGTAGAAGTGATCTTAAAGTGAATCAAGTGCGGCATCTCAATAAAAACACTTAGCAGCTCTTTGAGCTATTTTAAGGTAGAGCTTTAATTTGTGCTAATGCGAATGAACTCACAGCAGCAGAGAGAAAACAGGATACTCCACTTACAAGACATTTGGCTTCTAAATTCTTAAGAGAAAAAAATGGCTAGAACTTTATGACAATAATATTTTATAACACACAAGTTAGCTGTTTATTTTGTTTCTTGGAAATCAAATTTTTACTTATGTCGTAATTCACTTTTAAAAATTCTTGTAATTCAAATTTGTATTATACTTAGAACTTATGAACTTATTTGTAAGCAATAACAGAATATTACCAATGCCTCCACCAGCATGAGGAGGGGCTCCAAAGCGGAAGGAATCAATGTAAGCCTTAATTTTCTCCAAATCTGCAAAAAGACACAAAACAAAATATAATTTATCATCTTATTTATCTTAAAAGGTCACAAAAGCAATTACTGTTCAATGGAGATTTTTAAAAAGACTGAGAAGTCTTTTAAATGTTTACAATGTATTATTTTCAGAATATACACTCTCCTAAATTATTTTAAGTTGTTTACCAATTCCATGATGTAAAGCTCTCTCTGTTAGCAGTTGAGGATCATGTATTCTTTGAGCTCCTGACAATATTTCTTCTCCTCTCATGAACATATCGTAAGAGTTGGACTGTTTCTGCAAGAGAAAAAACACCAGTCCTCAAGTGACTACCATCCTATTTCTATTACATATATACGGAAAAAAATCTCTGCTGCATGAAGAGCAGGTTCATTTTTTCCTACAATTAACAATGCAATCTTGTTCTCTAAAGTAGAATTAAACTACTGAGGGCTGAATAACTTTTTCTTTGTTTATATCAGATTTTGTGCTCTCCTCCCACACCCCCCAATAACAAATCAGAGCACCACATCTAATTTTTAAGAAGCAGTGCTGATCCTTATTTCACTTTATCATCTGAGATGTTTTTAAGAATGATATTATTTTGGGGTGACTTTTGGAACTCCAAGTTATTAACAGGTGTGAGTCTTTAAATTATTATTATTTTTACTTTAATCCCCTGTCTTTCAATAAACCAGTGGTTCCCAAAGTGTGATTCCTGGACCAGTAGCTTCAGTATTACCAGAAATTTTTTAGGTGGTCTGGAGTGGGGCCTGCAAATTATCAGGCTCCCATTCCACAGCAACTAATGAGAAATTCTGCCTCAGCAATTGGTGTTTTAAAAAGCCCTCCAGGTGATTCTGATGCATGGTAAAGTTTAGAAACCACTGCAATGGAAAAACGGTAAAAGACCATAAGACATTATTTAGATTATTAACTCCCAGGATACAATGTGAATTCCCAGTTTAAGGTCAATGACAGGATGATTTACTAAAGTATGCAAATCTAGTAGTACTATTTATAATTTACATAGTCTTTCTCTCTCATAAATCTTCAGAAAAATGACCAAGTAAAATGATTTTAACACAGGTTTTTAAAACTAATTTTCTAGAATATTCAAATTTTACAATATCATTTTGACCAGTGGTGACAGACATCAGTGGTAATACGTATGTCTATCAAAACTGCAAATTATTAATGAAAACCATTATTCCTATTATACAATCTGACAGTGACAATAAAATTTCCCTTCTGCCCCAAAATGGGTTACTTAAAACCAAATTACTTACGGGATTTCTTGGGTCAGGCATGGTATAGAAAGGTCTTACAGCCAATGGATATTTATCAAGAATATAAAAATCTGTATCATACTATAAAGAGAATAAATGCAATTAAAATACATTTTTAAAAAGTAAAATGGCTAACATTTTGGTAATTAACTTTTTTATACAAAAATTTTGGTTCTTCGTAATTACTCTAATTATATTGTATATACAATGAATATCTTGCCTTTTTTCAGTAACATTTTTATCCTATAGCATTTTGCCATGGTGTCATAAATTCTTGCAATACCTAATTTTTAGGCATTACTTATTATCCATAGTTTTTAAATTTTTTTTTTTAAGAGATGGGGTCTTGCTCTGTTGCTTAGGCTCGAGTGCATTATGAGATCATGGCTTAAGCAGGAGCCTGGCTAATTTTTAAAATTTTTTGTAGAGATGGAATCTCGCTATGTTTGCCCAGGCTGGTCTTGAACTCCTGGCCTCAAATGATCCTCCTACCTTGGCCTCCCAAAGTGCCAGAATTACAGGCATGAGCCACAGTGCCAGGCCTATGGTTTAAATATTCATTTTTTCCCTTTTTTTTTTTTTGAACATGTAAGCCCTTTCTAATTTCTCCCCCATTCTAAATTACACTTTGATAAACATCTTTGATTTTTACTTTTTTCTTTGTTATTCTAGTTCATCTAGTCATTCTGATGCATTTTATAATGAAAAAAATTATCTCAAATCCTTTTGATTGTTATAGAAACTATATTAAGTCCATGAATTATTTTGGGAAATTTGATGTATTTTACGATATCCATCATTGAAAAACACGGATTATCTTCCCAAGAATTTAAATTTTTATCTAGATATATACATGAGATTTTGGTAGTTTTCTTCAAATGAATGCTACAACTGAAAGAAATAAATGACATTAACTTGAAATTATGACTTTTTTTAGAGAATGCTTACTATGTGACCTAGATTTAATTAAAAATAAATAAATTACATTTGAGGGCCCGGCGCGGTGGCTCATGCCTGTAATCCCAGCACTTTGGGAGGCCAAGGTAGGTGAATCACCTGAGGTCAGGAGTTCGAGACCAGCCTGGCCAACATGGTGAAACCCTATCTCTACTAAAAACACAAAAAATTAGTTGGGTGTGGTGGTGGGCACCTGTAATCCCAGCTACTCGGGAGGCTGAGGCAGGAGAATCGCTTGAACCCAGAGGGTGGAGGTTGTAGTCAGCCAAGATAGTGCCATTGCACTCCAGCCTGGGCAACAAGAGCGAAACTCCGTCTCAAAAAAAAAAAAATTACATTTCAACAGTTTTTGACTTTCAACATTTTTGATAAAACTTGAGATGAGGATGTTAATAGCTGACAAACTGAAATTGGCTCTGCTGAAACAGCATTTTAAAGGTATAAACTGAATATTGTATGACTTCAGAAATATCAGTTCTCTAGTCTAACAGTTTCAACTGCCACCAGTAGGAGGAGCTCAAGGACTAATTTTCCTTTTCATTATATCATTATCTTAAAATTTTTAAAAAGATCATACTAAGTTTAGCTTTTATCCTCTTTGGAGTCTTGGTTTTAGAAAATGAGATTGGAAAGTAGCTATTACATAAGAGGGAGAGAGGAACCTCATTCATCTTGAAGTCTCATGAGACAGCAGGGGTACACAGGGAAGACCATTTCTAAATAATTTTCAAATAACTTGGAGGTCATTTCCAACTAATCCGACATAGGTATCACTTTTAGAGACACCTCAGAACAACTTCGTAAAAATATTAAATACTGAGTTAATCAGATCATCTGGGAGAAAGGCAGGCTGTCTGAGTATTTCTCAATTTTCTAAGAAAAAAATTTTTTAATGTTGTCCTTCTTCGGTTTTTATTTATTCCAGAATCATACCATTCTAGGAAGCTCAGACCCCTCTGCAATTGTTTTTAGTCCCAAGAGACATTTCAGAATTAGGAAAAGAAATCCAGCATATACAAGAGTCCTACCTTTTCCTTTACCAAATGACCCAACAGCTTTTCATTTGGTGTGCTGAAAAAGAAACGTGAAATCAGTGTTTGAAGATCAAATGGCAACTTAAAAACATTAATAAGGAACTTCTTCTATTTGAGTTTCTCAAGGGATTACAAAATTTGGCCAGAACACGCAATTGTCTATTCTGCTCTTATCTTAAAAGGCAAGTACTATTGAAAATCACTTATGAGTATACCTTGGTACAGTGACTCAGTGCTTAGTAGATGCTGCTCAAATATTTAATTAAAGCAATAAACAGAATATAGCAATTCATTGATTCAGAAATATCATGGATGAAGTAATTTCCTACAATTACACATAATAAAAGTTCGCTATACTAATATGGGCTAGTCTTGCCATGAAATAATCTTCCTTTTTGGTACTCTTTATCAATGGTTTATGAAATAAAAATTAGTATTATCCAAGGTTTTAAAAGTGTTTATATAAACACGTTACATTTCTATAGCCAAGAGGTAGCTACTTCAGCTTCTATCTTATGTAAAAACAATTTCTAAAATACTTAAAAAAATACTACCTAAGCTTATAGGATTTTCATTTTGCCTTAAAATGTCATCTAGCAATGTAGGCAATATTTAAAGCCATATATATATATATATATACATATATATATATATATATATAAATATTTGTTAAACAAAAATAAAGGGTTTTGGGTGAATTGTTTTTTGAGAAACCCTAAAAAGTGACAATAATCATTTCCTTTCCCTCCTAAATACGTATGTATTGTGATGGTTTAAAGGAATCATTCAAGGAAGTCTTGAATAAAATATAAGTAGATAGAAATTACCTTTACATGTTTTATTTATTTATTTTTTACAGACAGGCTTTCACTCTGTCACCCAGGCTGGAGTACAGTGGCATGATCATGGGTTACTACAGCCTTGATACTCCTGGGCACAAGTGATCCAATTGCCTCAGCCTCTGGAGTAGTTGGGACTACAGGTGTGTGCCACCACGTTCAGCTAAATTTTAAATTTTTCTGTAGAGACAGCATCTCTCTGTGTTGTCCAGGCTGGTCCCGAAATCCTGGCTCATATGATCCTCCTACCTTGGCTTCTCAAAGTACTGGGATTACAGGCATGAGCCACCATGCCCAGCCTCAATCTTTATTAAACTACATAATTTGTTTCAAAATTATAAGTCGTATGATCTAAATTTAGATAATACTATACCAAATACTATATATAATATAGTATGTATGATACTATATAAACAATATTGACTTTTATAACTTTTGGATGTTAACAGTTTATACCCCGATCCTGTGTGGGGATGGATTTAGACTGCTGTCTACCTTCTCTAATACCACTAATCTGGAAAGAGAAGTAACATATTAGAAGATAAAATCACAGGCAAAACTCTCTATACTCTTTAAAGAGTTACAAACATGAGAGGAAAATAATGGAAAATGCTGTTTATAAACAAAATTATGAAAACTTAGGCAAACTATAGTAAACATTTTTATTTCAGATCACACATTATATAAAAGAGCATCATACTGTATACCAAAGTTAATAAAATGTAAGTGTATCAGGTGAAAAAAATCATTTATTAATATTTTCTTTTTTTCTTATCTTAAACCAAATTACCAAGGTTTTAAAAATCACAAAGACAACTTGGAGGACGGGTCAATAGGTGCAGCAAACCACCATGGCACATGTATACCTATGTAACAAACCTGCACGTTCTGCACATGGATCCTGGAACTTAAAGTAAAAAAAAAGCCACAAAGACAAACCTCAGATCGTCTTCATCTCCCATTTCGACTCCAGCTTCCCTAAGCATAGCCAATGCTTCACAATATTCTAGTCTTAGAGTTGGCTCCAAAAATTTGAATGGCTCACATGGGAACTGTTTATTCACTGTTTGAATTTCAGTCTGAAACCTATTTGCAGAATGATTTAGTTAATAAAATATATGAGATAAATGTTTCCCCCACAAGAGGTCACTGTGGCAATATACAAAAATCAATCTTTGAATCAGTATATACACCAGGAAAAGCATTATCAAATTATTAAAGAATGAAATTTAAATACTTAAAATATTTAACACCATTTTTCAATCTCATTTTTGTAACCACAGTAACATCAAAGGATTAAAAATTTTCTTTATAATTCATATCAGTTAATATGGTTAGAAATATAAAATGCCCATTTTATGAAGCATTACAAAAATCTGACTTTTTAATCCTTTAACAATTCTTGTTATCACTGAGGAAGACCAAATTAATGAGTATTTGTCTTATCTTCCCCCAACAGTATTACACTGTATGTTCAGGGGAGTGCCAGTTTCTTTCCCATTTTGATAATCTCTATAATACAATGCCTACCCTATATATATAGAAGGTACAGGACAATGTTTACTGCACTGAGCTGAATTTCTGCTATGGAAGATGATATTTTATTGAGATTTAAAAGGTCTATTTTTGGCCGGGCGCAGTGGCTCACACCTGTAATCCCAGCACTTTGGGAGGCGGATCACTTGAGGTCGGGAGTTTAAGACCAGTCTGGCCAACATGGTGAAACCCCATCTCTACTAAAACTACAAAAATTATTTGGGTGTGGTCGGGAGGCTGAGGCAGGAGAATTGTTTGGGCCTGAGAGGTGAAGGCTGCAGCGAGCCAAGATCGGCCATTGCCCTCCAGCCTGGGCGACAGAGCAAGACTCGTCTCAAAAAAAAGAAAAAGAAAAAGAAAAAAATGTCTATTTTTGCTGGAGTATTTATGTATTAAATGATGGCTGGGATTTGCTTCAAAATAATAGTGAATGAGGGAAATGGGTAAACACAATTGGCCACAGGTTGACAAGGACTGAAACTGGTTGATGAGTTCATGGGGGCTCATTAGACTATTGCACATCCTTTTGTATGTGTTTGAAATTTTTCCATAATTAACAGACTTGAAAAAAGTATGTTTATATTCTATATACAGAAAAAAGTATGTTTGTATTTTATATATAGAATTCTTTACCTAGAATTTACATTCTATTTTTATTTTTTTTTATTTCTGAGACAGGGTCCCACTCTGTTGCTCAGGCTGGAGCGCAGTGGTGCAATCTTGGCTCACCACAACCTCGGCCTTCTGGGCTTAATCGATCCTCCCACCTGAAGCCTCCTGAGTAGCTGGGACTACAGGTATGTGCCACTATGACCGGCTAATTTTTTGTTACTTTTTGCAGAGATGGGATTTCACCATATTGCCCAGGCTGGTCTTGAACTCCTAGGCTCAAGCAATCTGCCCGTCTCGGCCTCCCAAAGTGTTAGGATTACAGATGTGCACCATGCCTGGCCTAGAATTTATATTCTCGAAATTAAAACACTATCATTTCTTGATTGGTCTTACAGGCTTTCGTGGGAATAATAAAGCTTAGCCATTGATTTATTAAAATCTTGATGTAAGAAGGGTTAAAAAGACCCCATAATTGATTTTTTAAAATTTATTTTTTATTTTTTTTAGACGGAGTCTTGCTCTGTTGCCCAGGCTGGAGTGCAGTGGAGCTGTCTCGGCTCTCTGCAACCTCTGCCTGCCGGGTTCAAGCAATTCTCCTGCCTCAGCCTCCCAAGTAGCTGGGACTACAAGCGTGTGCCACCATGCCTGGCTAATTTTTGTACTTTTAGTAGAGATGGGGTTTCACCATGCTGGCCAGTCTGGTCTCAAACTCCTGATCTCCTGATCTGCCCACCTCAGCCTCCCAAAGTGCTGGGATTACAGGCATGAGCCACTGAGCCCAGCTCCCAAATGATTTTTAAATAGCTTTTCTTTGCTTTATATATCAACTCCCATTCATCATGTCCATCAATGGTAGTACAAAAATATGACTATCAATACTTTAAAATACATTTATATATGTATTTTATACACATATACATATTTGGATATATATACAATACATATACATGCAATAGAATACAAATACATTTGTATATGTATTTTTCTATGAGAGGTAAATACTAATGATAAACACGAGAGGAACATGACACAGGTCAGATAACCCAATAAACAAGTGACACCAAAACTTAAAATTCCTAAATGACTTGAAGAACATACAAAGAAGGTTTTTATTTTCAAATTGCCACCTTAACTCTACTGAAAAAGTTCAGCAGTAATGGCGTTTGAGTCTAATTTGTAAGTAGAGATTTGATTAATCCCAAGGACTCAAATTCATGCTTGGTCTGTTGTTATAAAAATCAAAGTGGAAATGTCAAACTCTATTATTTAATAGAGAAGCTATCAGTATTTTTAAAAAATGAGTTTCTGAAACTTTCTTGGATTATAAATGCGAACAGAAAATGAGAAAAGCTGTGTGTGTTCCTTCATTGTAGTTCTAAAGTATATTTTGTCTTATAAGGAAAATGTTATCAGTTGTTCCATGAACCATTGAAAACTGATAAAAATAAACTGCATCAAAATGTTTTAGAGAACAAAGATATAAAAAGAAAAAGGCTGTCTGCAATTAACTAGCTATCAAAGGTACAAAGCTGCAGAGAATGCCTGGAAATACTGGCACTTATGCTACAGTATTCTTAAGATCAGTGATTGATTTCTACATTCTATTTTTTCTTTGAGACAGAGTCTTGCTCTGTTGCCCAGGCTGGAGTGCAGTGGCGTGATCCAGCTCACTGCAACCTCCGCCTCCTGGGTTCAAGTGATTCCCCTGCCTCAGCCTCCCAAGTAGCTGGGATTACAGGAGCGTGCCACCATGCCCAGCTAATTTTTGTATTTTTAGTAGAGATGGGGTTTCGCTAAGTTGGCCAGGTCGGTCTTGAACTTCTGACCTCAAGTGATCCGCCCGCCTCAGCCTCCCAAAGTGCTGGGATTACAGGCGTGAGCCACCTTGCCAGGCCAATTTCTACATTCTTAAACATACTCATTAGCCCTGCAATGCAGTAAATAAAATTCGTATTTTTGAACTCTTTTAAAATACCAATGAAACATATCAAATACATCAACAAGGAATAGTTGAATTGCTGGTCTTCAAATAAAAATTTTAAATATGATCTTCTGTCACTTATTAAAATGCTAGCTTAGACTATTATAGCTTACCTAATACTTGAAATTCAGTCACAAATACAGAAAGAGGGAAAAATAGAGACTTTCTTAATCAACTTGACTCGGTTCTATTTTCTTTTCCTATTTTCTCTATGTTAAACATCATCATAAATAAACAACTTTCAATGACCTTTAAAGGGAAGAGCTCTTTGCCAGTTTAGAGGGTGTAGGTGAAGTGGACATTCTACATAATTCAATTTTCTGAACATCTAGAACACATCTAATATTTCTATAAATGTTAATTCATCAGATCCAAATAGATTTAAATATCCGTTCAGTCTACTAGTTTCTAATCTTTACTGAGCACTTAATGTAAATATAAATTGATTTAAGAATTAACCATATTTGACCAGGCTTAATTTACATGTCGACAGATTCAGTTGACTGAAGGAACTTTTTGCCTCTGAGGTGGGTAATAATGCTATTTCCACTTAATGGCTGAGGAAACTGAGGCACAGAATTAAATAACCTGCACAAGGCCCACACAGAGAAGGAGCAGAGCTGGGATTTGAACTCAGGCTATCTGGATGTTGCTGAATCCAACCTCTTACACACTACCCTCATACTGTCTCCCAAATAAACTGTTAAAAGAAACACATGCTGTATTTCTTGAGACATTCGGGATGTCAGTATAAAGGAAACAAAAAGAACAACAACAAAATACAGTTGGACTGTTCACAATGTGGTAAATTTACTAGCACAATAGAGGTTAATTAGTTGAGCCCCCAAATGATTTGGATCCAGAAGCAGTATTCTGAGTGTAGATTTTTCCAACCAATTAAATGGATCATCTAACTGGTAAATCTTTATATATATGTTCATAGAAACTTAAGTTTGTATGTTTAAATTGAAGAATTTTTTTTTAAAGGGCCCAAACATTTGAAATTAAGTCCATCTAGGTGCGTAAAATACTTTTTACCTTTCTTGAAGTCCTTTGAATATTTGTACCATGGTGTCAGCAATTTCTTCCATAACTTCGTGGTAATGGTAATTAAAAGCCATTTCAATGTCCAAACCAACAAACTCAGTTAGATGTCTATGGGTATTAGAGTCTTCCGCTCTGAATACTGTGAAGTTAATAAAAGAAATAGAGAGCAAACACTGATTTCAATTTTGGATAAATTGGGATTTAAATACAAACTTTTATTTAGTTGGATTCCAGTGGTATTATTTTCATATTACAGGGCTGGAAGGACCTCTGATGAACCATCTGTTTGAGCATTCTCTTGGACAGCAAGTTCATTATAAACTCCTACGGTCGTGCAATAAAAGCCGTACCAAATGTAAATTAATAAGAGAGGTTCATGAGAACCCTGGGGGAATGCAAGATCCTGAGGTGTCTTCTCAATATTTAAAAATATATTCAATTATGACCAAGATAGTGAGTTCTTCTCAATTTTATTAAAACCTGACTCAAACTAAGTGAAACTCTACCAATAAAGTAACATACGTATTCCATTTGACTACAGTAGTCATTTATAGGAATATTTGTGATGTGAAAGATGAGTCGAGCTAGAGTCAGGAAGACTGGACAGGAGGAAAAGGCACTGAGGATATTAAGAGCCATTAGCTCAGTCCAGCTAATATCCAGTCCAGCCTTAATATCCTCAGTGCCTTTTCCTCCTGTCCAGTCTTTTTGACTCTAGCTCGACTCATCTTTCACTTCACTAATATTCCTATAATACATCCTTGCTCAGAAACTTACAATGGTTCCCAAATGACTACTGTAGTAAGACATAAAATGACCAAAAAAACCCTAAAACCTTTATGCTTTCGTAAGTTAATCCTAACCTATATTTCTCACTTCTTAATACTAACTTGTCTTATTTTTGTTTTCTTGTGTAGTTCTTGCTCTTTACTTACTCTGCTTCCTGTCTAGAACTCCATCTCTGTTGTCTATATATCCTACTTTGTCCTTAAAGTACATCTCAGTTTGAATTTTCTTTTATGGTGACTCTAGCAAACTCCATTTTCTCTCTTTTTACAGTTACTATTTATACTACATAATTAACACCCATTTGCTGATGGTATAGGACAATCTGATCATTCGTTGTGAAAATTATTTGATTATTCCCTATGACTGTGATATGTATGTATGTCTTAGTCTTGGGAGCAGGCACAATACTGATTCCCTTATCACTCAAAGCATGATCTGGAAATGAGCAGCATCAACAATACCCAGGACTTGTGAGAACTGCAGAATCTCAGACCTCTCCCCAGATTTACTGGTCAGAATCTGTATTTTAACAAGATCTCCAGGTAATCTGTGTGCATATTAACATTTGAGAAGTGCTGGCTGGTTCTTCTTTTATGTACATGGTACCTAGCACAAGGTTATATAAGCAGCAGGTGTTCAACAAATAACTAGTTAATAAATTCAGAAAATTAAGACCCTTAAGGATCTTGCCAGTTTCTCTATTAGCAAGTATTTAATTTTTATTAAGGTATCAAAAAACATATATAAAATAACTTGGTAAGTGTTAAATAAAGTAACGCTGGCTTTTCACTTACAATTAGCTTCAAAAAAGAATTTGCCACATGATTATGTGCCTGTGCTTGACTTTTAGCAAACATTTCTTAAAAACCATATTAATATAATTTATTAAATATAACATATTTGTTAGTAGTTTCTAATGGACATCAGCACATTACCAATAGTAAGGACAATACAAACAAAATAGTGAAACAGAACAGCTCTGGAATAAAATTGATAGCAAATTAGACAGAGGTACACTGTAAACTTACAGGAGTAAGAAATTATAAAGGACAAAAACATATATTTCTTTGACCACTGCAACTACCTGCTCTTCAGTGCTGATAGGGAGCTGAAAAGAGTCCAAATGGGAGCTAATTCTGTTCTAACTGCACTGAGGTATATTAAAATATATACTTAGGTATATTTCAGATGGTGTATATTTTCAAAAAACGCATTTTTAAAATGACATATTCTCAAGATAAAAATTTTCTTCAGCATTCCTCTGTAAGAATACATATGTTTATAATTGTATTCACATGGAATGATGCTCAACTGTTTAAAGTACTATTGACCATATTATTATTATTATTACTTTTAAGAAAATGTCTACCCAAATATATTATCTCTAACTCAAAGTCTAGCATTTGTGTAGTCAGCAGATAAAATAATTTAAGCTTTCAAAGTGTCTGTACATTATATAAGTAAAATGTTTCTAAAATTATAACTGCTGTATAATTAATTAACTTGGATAAAACATAACTGCCAAAATCTTACCTGGTCCAATAGAGAAAACCTTCTCAAAATCAGCACAAATGCACATTTGCTTATATAGCTGTGGGGACTGAGCCAGGTATGCATTATTTTTAAAATATGACACAGTAAAAACATTGGCTCCTCCTTCACTGGCAGCTGAAAGGTAAACATTTATATTTATATTATTATAATCAATTGTAAGCTTATCAATGCAAACCTCTAGTTAAAAAGTTTATACTCAGGTAACTCACTTTAACAAAAACTGGAAAATGAAGAATTGTGGCTAAATCATAGTCTATATACATCGTCTTCTATGTGATTCTAAATAGTTTATATTTAAACCAGATTTACTTCTTTGGCTATGCTTTTATTTCACTTCTGTGGATATATATGCTCCCTTTCTGCATCAATTTCAAAACTATTAAAGCCTCTTTGGAGTTGTTAAAAATTTTTTTTTAAAATGAAAAAAGATATTCTTCATCATTTTTCCTCTTTTAAAAAAATTTCCCCAGGAGCTGGAATAATCATTTTTCTTTTCTTGAGATGGAGTCTTGCTCTGTCATCCAGGCTAGAATGCCGTGGCACGATCTCGGCTCACTGCAACCTCTGCCTCCCAGGTTCAAGCGATTCTCCTGCCTCAGCCTCCCAAGTAGCTGGGACTACAGGCGTCTACCACCGCGCCCGGCTAGTTTTTGTATATTTAGTACAGACGGGGTTTCATCATTTTGGCCAGGCTGGTCTTGAACTCCTGACCTCGTGATCCACCCGCCTCGGCTTCCGAAACTCCTGGGATTACAGGCATGAGCCACTGCGCCCAGCCTGGAATAATCATTTTTCTAATTATTAAGAATGCAATGTTCAATTGTGAATTTGTAACAAAATGCCATTTGTAACACACTTTCTAGTGTTAAACAAATCTAAAAAGGGTAAAATGATTAAGACAAGATTCTCATACAAGAATAAGAATTAGCCAGGCGTGGTGGCTCACATCTGTAATCCCAGCACTCTGGCAGGCTGAGGCAGATGGATCACCTCAGGTTGGGAGTTCGAGACCAGCCTGACCAACATGGAGAAACACTGTATCTACTAAACATACAAAATTGGCTTGGCGTGGTGGTGCATGCTTGTAATCCCAGCTACTCGGGAGGCTGAGGCAGGAGAATCGCTTGAACCTGGGAGGTGGAGGTTCGGTGAGCCGAATTCACAACACTGCACTCCAGCCTGGGCAACAAGAATTAAGGAAATTTTCCCATCATTAGTATTTACTGATTTTACAATGCAGTTTATACAAAACAAAACTGCAATACTAATTTCAAAAGAAATCTATATAATGAAAGTAGTTCCTGGTGTAAGTTCTGTAACAAGAATCTTGCTTTGTGTGTTACTGCCTCACATTACAATCATTATCACAAAAGGACTCCTGGAATAAGAAAATGTACTTATTAAGGTTGGTGATATATGATTGTTGCTATATAAGATGGTCTTCAAAATAGTAGTCTCATGGCAATAAACCTTAATGGACACTTGGGATTCTCAAGTTAAAAATTTTATTAATATAAAGCAACTCTGGGGAGAGCAAATTTATTTTTAAAAATTAAAGAGAAATATTTTGAAGCATACCTGAAATAATTTTAGGAGTTTGGATTTCCACAAAACCTTTGTTAATTAAAGTTTCTCGGAAGAGATGGCAGATGCCAGACTGGAGACGGAAGACTGCCTGACTAGTTGATGTCTAAAAGACAGTAATAAAATCTAATTAAATCAACGTACTTAATTACTAAGCACTAACTCTGTGGGCTAGGCACTGTGGAAACCTAACAATTCTTGCTTTCAACATTTTAAAATTCTAATAATTGGAGAGAAGACAAAAGGACACGAATAAATACAAGGCAAAAAGGCATGCTGGAATACAATGACTATATATGATCATATAAAGGTATTTCACCAGAAATCCTTAGTGAGCAGATGTTTTAATTTGTAGGAATTCCATAAAAGAAAAATGTTTCTTAACAATTAGTGAAACAACTTACTTGTGAATGGTCTGTTTTTTTTTTAAAGGCAACCAACCCATAAAGTGAGACATAGCAATGTTTGTGCAGCATACTAATGTTCTAAGTAAGATTTTGGTATTTGACAATAAATGAATAAAAACCATGTATTTTTATTTTAACCATTACAACAATACAATTGCAGATACTTGTGTATTTGTTCAATTAGATTAAGAAATTAAAAAGAAAAAAATACAATAAAAGGGGTAGGCATCCCATGACACTGATTTCCAATGTGGTACATAAAACAATAGTAGCGCTCCAACTGTGCAGCACAGTTGCCTGTTCTTTCTATTCTCTCTCTTTCCCTCCTTTCTTTCTCAGTTTCTCTGGTCCTCCTATTTACTTTTAGCCTCAATCAGTTGTGATGGTGACCAGAAAGCTCTAGAGGTAATTATCTCTACTTTAGACTAACTTTTGTCCACTTCTCTGGTCAAAAGAAGTGACTTCTTATCTTTAGGTCCTGGCTTATTATATTTTTAAAAAATAGCTATCCTATGACTAGGTAGGTGTTTAGTAAAACATGTGACCTCAAACCACTAAGTTAGCTGTGAATAACTGAGTTAGGTGAAGAAGGTGTCTTCTTAGTCTCATTACGAGAATTTCAATTACTTCTCCCATATCAAAGGGCTCACCCCTTCTGCATTTACACAGTAGTACCCTGTGAAAACACTGTTAATGGAATGATTACATTTCTTTCACTCTAAAGAATGATATTTAAATAATCTTGAATTTCTGCAGATCAGATAAAAACATTCATGTAAACTGGTCATATTTAAGTAACATTATTTTATAACTTACATTCAAAGTTACAAATCAATAGTTTCTCATAAAACAAAACCATTTCAAAGGTCTTTATAATTTATTAGATTATTTACTTACTCATTTTCAAGATGTCTACATTTAAACTATAGAAAAAGACTTGCATTTTTTTCACATTATGTGGTTTAGTGAAACGTCTGGTTCATCCAATCAAAACAAATGGCATAATCTTCTGCTTTCAAAAACCTAGTGACCTATTTAGCAAAAAGCTGTTTCACTGTTACTGACAAACGTACAGAGATGTATTTCATTTAGAATATATTCTATAAGAGGGTCACTGAATACATTTTATTGCCGCTTGCCTCTTAGCTAGTTCAACTAAACCTGGCTCACTGCAACCTCCACCTCCTGGGTTCAAGTGATTCTCCTGCCTCAGCTTCCTGAGTAGCTAGGATTATAGGTGCCCGTCACCACGCCCAGCTAATTTTTGTATTTTTAGTAGAGACCGGGTTTCACCATGTTGGCCAGGCTGGTCTTGAACCCCTGACCTCAGGCGATCTGCTCATCACGGCCTCCCAAAGTGCTGGGATTACAGGTGTGAGCCACGACGCCTGGCCTAAACTCACTTCAACATCTTGCTAAATGGAAATTAAACTTATGAACTGGTTGTCATAGATTATTTAATATGAATAGAAATTTCACCAATTATGTTTTGAACTGGTTGTCATAGATTATTTAATATGAATAGAAATTTCACCAATTATGTTTTTAAAAAACTGTACTTCTTCACTTCCTGATTGTACAAACAACTATGTTAATGTGTAACATTTATGGGGATCTGTCATATATAAGAAAAATGATTTTTTTCTCATTAGTTTCTTCAAGGCACTTGCTAATAGGAAGACGGCACCTACTTGATTAGACAGTGAACAGTTATTCACATGACAATTCTAATACATCCTAATTTCCACCTAGGATTTACATACTGGAGAATATTTTCTAGAAGATTCTAGCTTTTAAATGGTTTAATTTGAAAACCACCAATCACAGGGGTAGATGGGAAAAGAATTAAACAAAAAGGAATTACTAAATATAAGATGTTCTTTAAAAGTAAATAACAAGGAAGAAAAACAAATATTTCAAAATACATCTTCAACTATTTTGATTACGTATCTTACTAGCAAGAATACCCATTACTGCAAACAGAATCACATTGTGCGAGCGAATTCAGACTAGCTATCTCTGCTGGTTGGAACAAGACAAACGGGTAAGATTAGTATCCTGTAAACTCTCTGACTTTGCTCAGAGGAAAATAATGTCCTCAGGCCCAGGTTAGTCAGTTAATTTAGCAGAGGAAGAGTACTAAGCAGACTGCATCAGAGTCTGAGAAACTTTTTGTACCTACTGCTGGGTTGTCTTTCTACATTTATTCCTCCTTCAAAAAGCATTATCATTACATGAGAGAACAACACAATAGAGTTAAAATAAGAAATGGTAATGGTATTTTTTCTTCTCCTGATCAAGACAAGACACTCTTGTGTAGAACACATCTAAAGAGAAACAAAATCGGTTTTTTATAGACTCATTTTAAAACTGTTTCCCTATTACATATTGATTACTACAACTGACTTCTACACGTGTGTAAGAATTTGACGGTTAAGGTAAAAATCAACAATGATCCAACTTATCAGTAAGATTACAGAGTGTATATAACAAAAGAAAAGTATGTTTAATAGGGTAATTATATTAAATCTATCTCAAATTAAATGCTTCTAAACTATAGTACATAAAATGAATGCAACATATGTTAATTTCAATGCAAATATATAACAACCTTATTTTCAATTGACAAGGAATGTACAAATACCTTATATATTTACTTTATCATTACTATACTTACCCTTACCTTAAGATACCTAAATGAACAGGAAAAAGGCCTTCTTTATCATTTAAGTTATAAACCATACTAATAATATTAGTTTCCTTAATGTTTAAATCTAAAAATTGTTTTGGGTCGAACAAATATTTTAATGATTCCATAATATGTAAAAAAAAAATACTTCCTCCTCACTCATTAAACAAATATTTATTATATGCCTCCTAGTACTGAGCTAGGTGTTAGATGATAACGGTGATTACAGAGTGCATGAGGTAGAAGATAAACTAAATAGAAAGCAGAAAACTAATTTTTCTACACTTAAAAAAATTAATTTTAGAAAAGCAAAACGAAAAACCCAGTCCTTGAACTTTAGTTCTAAAAAAGCTTGACATTCCTTATATTAAAATAGTACTTTTAAATTCTATAGCAAACTTCCCAAAAGTATGGTTATTAAAATTAAAACACTGCTATTCTGTATTATGTGAAAGATCTGAAATAAAGGGAAAAACAATATTCTGCATTTATAGAATTCCTTTCCCTGAGGTCCTCATAGCACTAAAAAGCAAAATTATATCTTTTGTGGAGAAGAGAGGCAGGTACACGGAGAGAAGTAAGGGTGTTGAGAGAAAGAATTTCGATAGGAGACAAAAATTCAAACAAACCCAAACTTTATACAGCAATCTTTAATAGTACTTAGCGCCTTACAATCCTCACAACAAATTACTTCCATGTTGTATTAGACTTGTAGCTTTTAAAAATACCTATTTAAGTTATCATCTTAGTTAAGATACCCACTATATCTTTTGCTTTTAATGGCTGTAGAGAATTCCTGTTCATTTATGGTTTATCAGGTTACAGAGATACTACTGTGAAGCTGGACTAGGGGTCAGGAGAGATAGTAGAAAAGGCAGTGGGAAAGACATTTCTAAAATGATACCTGATTTAATTCCAAAGGGAACTATTATTTTAAAAAATCAGATTTATGTAGAACTTTTTTTTTTTTTTTTTTTTTTTGAGATGGAGGCTTACTCTGTTGCCCAGGCTGGAGTGCAGTGGTGTGATTTCAGCCTCCTGAGTAGCTGGGACTACAGGCACATGCCACCACGCCTGGCTAATTTTTTTGTATTTTTAGTAGAGACGGGGTTTCGCCATGTTGGCCAGGCTGGTCTTGAACTCCTGACCTCAAGTGATCCACCTGCCTCAGCCTCCCAAAGTGCTGGGATTACAGGCATGAGCCACCATGCCTGGCCAGATTTACGCAGAATTTCTTTTTCCTTTTTTTTTTTTTTTGAGATGGAATTTCTTTCTTGTCGCCCAGGCTAGAGTGCAATGGCGTGATCTTGGATCACTGCAACCTCTGCCTCCCGAGTAGCTGGGATTACAGGTGCCTGCCACCACGCCTGGCTAATTTTTGTATTTTAAGTAGAGATGGGGTTTCACCATGTTGGCCAGGCTGGTCTTGAATTCCTGACCTCAAGTGATCCACTGTGCTCGGCCAGAATTATGTAGAATTTCTAACTGAACAAAAGGAATATCTGTGAGAAAGAAACCAAGCTGTCTGCAATTGCTATTATATTACATATAATAACAACTGCAACAGGGGGATTCCAGCTGTATGTGTTCAGGTTAACTGTGTCAAGACATTCCAACACATATTCATTCATTCTAACGTATGACAAAAACGCTAGCAGATCAAGTATGTATGTCCTATGGAGGGACCCTGTGATACATAGCAGTGCTGAGCATCCTTAAAATGTTTTTCTAACTGATGCATTGGTCTTGAGGTCAACAGTTATGACATCCCTGAGGACACCTCCCCTTGACTATTTCAAAATGTCCAGATCTACTTTCAAAGAACTCCTATAGCTGTGGTGATCAAACACCTATCATTCTCATGGCAGCCCCGAGTCCCCAATTTTCTGCCCACTGCTGACACAAACCAGCATTTCTTAAACTTGTCTTTTGCCTTCTACTATCATTTCTGTCATACTGGGTATCTCTTGTACTAGTACTTAATATTTTCCTTTAAATCACATTTTAAAACTTAACTAACTCTAAGCAATAGTATCCATGAAAACATGGATTTTATTTGCTGGTTATATTGTATAGCTATTAAAATAAAAAATGTTCATCTGTTTAACACCCAGAAATCACTGTGTACCTTCAGTGGTAAAGGTACCATACTTGGGAAAACACTGCAAAACCACTGAAATGTCATATAAGTTTCAATATATTGGCATCAAAACTACATTGCCAGGATAATCTCTTATACTACAAAATTACGAAACTTCTCTTAAAGAGTTGAGATTTTAATTTTTAGTTTGGAAAATATGTATTGAAAGTAATGAGCTAGGCAATGTGTTAGAAGATGGGCTATTGATATTATCTAATTTTTCTTTGTTTAAGCGTTTTGTGGCTTTGTTAATAGAAAGTTTCAGGGAGATATGGCAAATAGGCTTATTTCCAATCAGTTAGTGGAGGCTGCCCTGAGTGCTGTGTGGCTACTTTAAGCTCATCAAGAATATTATGTATATGGTATGTTGTGCCTGACTGGGGGCATTTGCCATGAATGTAATTCTTTTCTCTTGGACAGACTGGTAACTTAAGTCAAGGCAAGTGCATGAGTTAAGGGGCTAACAGTCTGTCCAAGAGAAAAGAATGGTGAAGACAAAGGTGACAAATTTCAAAACAAAAATATGTAATTGATAAGATGAAACCACACCATAATAGCAGATACTTTTCATTCATTAACCCACAGGGTCAAAGTAGGGTTCATTAGTGAACTATAAAATATATGCTCAGATAGCTATTTTCTTAATCCCTGCATGCCAAAATAGACCTAAACATTCAGGAAAAAAAGTTACAGAATTACATAGTAGGGGCTATTTGATAGTGTGATTTCAGAGGTAGCACTGAGGATAATGTGGTGTATTAGCAAACAAAGAGAACTTTAGGAACGCCATGGGGTCTCAAGGGTTAGGATGCCCATGAGTCCTGAATTGTCTATCCCCTTGGCATGTGAAACCAAGTAGCAAAAAAGAGCTGATGATTCACCTTTAAAGATGGCTCAGTTTCTATGCTTACCTGGCAACCCAAGGGAGGGCATCCCTATTAAGGAGACCTCACACTACTAGTCTTATCTCCCCAACAAAATGATGTGTTCTTTGAAGATGACCAATACATATTCCACAGTATAAGAAACCTGTAATACGAACATAATAAATATTTTGTAGACTAGCTATAGTACAGGGAGGGGGTCTAGATAAAGAAATAAAAGAAATAGACTAATTTTGAACCAACGAATCCATTTGTATTTGGGAAAAGTACTTAAACAATGATTCTCAAGAGGGAAGACTAACATTTACTCCTAGGACAACCTTCACCTGTACCTAAGAGTGAGGTGAAATAAAGGGGACAATTCTGATCTAAAGGGAACTCTCCTGAATAGGTTCTGAGAAAACCCTCCTAACAACCTGCTAACCTATGAGGATGAAGCTAATTTGCCGTGCCAATCTGGAATATGAGTTATGTGAGTGCTATGTATGAAAAGGGTGCCAAAGACATTTTAATTCACTTTTCTAGGAATGAAAATTGCTTTAACCTTCTTGGGGGCTGGAAGGTGAAGTATTTTTAATCAGGGCACCTGCCTGTAAAGTTCAGAGAGAAAACAATTCATATACGAGAAAAAAGTTAGGCTACACTAGAACCTGACGGAGGATATATCTTAGAACGTTTGTATTATAGAAGAAGAATGGCAATTTTGCCTTTTATTTCCAAATTCTTTAACCCTTGACTTTGCTGAGAGTCTATGAAAGAGCTAGTTGGGGACTAAATTAGATAGTAGTTTATTTTTTATTTGTTGAGACAGGATCTTGCTCTGTTGCCCAGACTGGAGTGCAGTGGTACAAACATAGCTCACTGCAGACTCAACCTCCTGGGCTCAAGCAATCCTCCTGCTTCAGCCTCCTGAGTAGCTGGGACCACAGATGCAGGCCATCATACTTGGCTAATTTTTACATTTTTTAAGGAGACAGGGGTCTTGCCATGTTGCCCAGGCTGGTTTTAAACTCGTGTGCTCAAGCATTCTTCCCACCTCAGGCTCCCAAAGTGTTGGGATTACAGGTGTGAGACACTGCACCAAACCAAGACAGTAGTTTAGAAGGAAACTAAGGTGCTTAAAAACTTAAAGTTACTAATGTACACAACATCTCCCAAAATGTAAAGTCAAAGTAGGAGTTAAGCATGTGAACACTTGCAAGGGCCAAATAACATGAATGAAAGAAATGAATGATATTTGCTGGGTGGTGCAGGGCAAAGCAAAAGACAGTGTAAGAATCCTGTATATGTCCCATCTAGCATGCTAGCTCATGTTCCAGATTCTCCTCTTTTTAAGAAGTGTCATCCACATTTTAATGTGAAAACCCATTTTTCAATGGTGGCAATGAATTTAAACAAAACAATACAACCCAAAACCCAAAAACTCCTCAGGTCAAATTCTAGAGGCACAAACCAATAATAACTTGTGTGAACAACTAGCAAGGGCAAATAAATAAAGAATGATGTCTCACTCCTGTGGCCAACATACATGAAAAACCTGAGGTTTCTAGGTAGTATCAAGAGGACTTTGGATTACTGCTTGCTTTTCCTATACAAATTAAAATGGAAAAGGTAAAAGACAAAAAGCAAATGATTAGGAATAACATGAGTATATAATAAGGGTAGACTCACATGATGGTAGAATAGCCAAGAAGAACTCTTAAGGTGACAAAAAATTTGAGCTTGAGTAGAATATTTAAGTAAAAAAGGAAGATGTGGTCAAAATATTAAGAAAGATGCAATGGTTTTACTACAATAATGATGAAACCACTAAACTGTCTTTCACTTGCAACCAAACCAGAAAGGGAAACAGAAGACCCATGAGACTACTGCATAAACCACCAGAGCCAACTGCTTCTATATTTTTAATTTGGTGCTCCAATCAAATTCAAAGGATTGAAGCATTAATTACTCATCTCCACCTGGTTGATCTCAAATGTGCATGTAATTTTTTTCATAACTTTGTAGTGATATTAAAGGTTATGTTTCTATTTGCTGAATAACTTGTCTAAAAAAGATATCACCTGGAAGCAAGATCATTTACTGGCTTCAAATTCATTTGTCATTTTAAAACAAAGAAAGTCAATATCTTGTTAACTAGTATTTAATCGCTCCTGTTGCCTGCAATTCTTTTTAGGGGAAGGGTCAGTCAGAAAAGGAAATTGTTTCCTGTATTATCATACTTACAGTCAGGCAAATACCATTTAGCTTTATAAGCCTGAGACAGGTATGGTATCCCTGCCCCTCTCTAATGCGGCATAATTGCTTCACTTAATAAATAAATGAGGCATACCCTAAGATCAATGACTCTGTTGTCTAATCTTGTATCCTGGTTAACAGTAGCTCTTCCTTCCTAAAAAAAAAAAAAAAGAAAAGAAAAAAATAAATTTTACTAATATTTTGAAGAGCACAAAAAATACTTTTAGAAGCCATGTTTACTTTTAATTGAGTAGGATGTGTGTACGTTAATATTATGCCCGAAAATCAGATAATGGTAGAAACACAAAGTGCGGCCAGAGAGAAGTTAGCGTTAAAAGAGAGATGGAAAGAAGACAAAGAATGAACAGATATTAATGGTTCTTTCCCTCCTCCACCCCTCAAAGCCTTGCCTCATTATTGGGATATAAGAAAAATTAACCACCCACTTCTTCATTGATTCCTGGATTTAACCTGCTAGCCCCAGGTTGAAGGAACAGATAAAAGCTGACATAGAGTAGTGGTTCTCAAAATGTGGTCTGGGGAGCAGTGAAGGTCCCTGAGACTTTCCAGAAGTTGATGAAGTCAAACTTACTTTTTCATAATAATACTTTTTGTTTTTCACTCTTCATGAGTATACTGAGCAGTCTGCTAAAGATTCTATGATGTGTATTATCACAATAGAATGAATGCAGAGGCAATATGAGAATCTAGTTGTCTATTAAGCCAGAAATCACAAAGAATTGTGGTTATATAAACAGAATGTCATCCGAAGGATGAGGGAGCTGAGTGGTTAAGGCAATGGACTGCTAAATACAATGTCACTCTTAACAATAATTATTTTTTGCTTTGGACAACTGTAATTTTTTCATAAAATGTTATTAGCTTCATTATTTACATAATACTACATATGCAAACATGTATGCAATGTATATATAATTTTTAATAAAGTAATAAATATTTAAAAATGTTTTAATTCCCAATACTGTAAATATTGATATATATACCAATAAAAACAAAAGCTTGTAGGGTTCTTAATTATTTTTAATAATGTAAAAGGCAACTCGATACCAAAAGGTTTGAGAATTGCTGATTTTAAGAGTAAGTTTAAATAACAATGGAGCTCAAAATCAATTCACAGACACCCTTAGAGAGGAAGCATAATATTTCATAAGTATAATTTTTACCTCTTCTCCTTCTGCCTCAGGCCGAACAGCATCATCCAGCTGCAGGGGCAGACGGGGTTCAGCCAAACTGATCACATAAATCTGTAAGTGAGAGATTACCAAAAATAGTAGAAGGCACACAAAATCTGCATCTTTTGCTTAAAAAACAATCTACAGTTGACTTAAGCATGAAGCAATGTTTGCATACATCTTTAATTGAAACTACTTGCTGAAATCAAACAAGATGATACAGGTTTTTTCACCTTGATGATTTGTTTAAAATGGGGATAATAATATTTTTTGCCTACCTTTATGGTTGTTAGAACAGTCAAATAAGATAACATATATAAAAATTATTTGTAAATTCTAAGATGCCTACCAATGTAATAAGTAATGACTGGGGTGTAGGCACTGGCTTACGGTCTAGCTATGTCAAAAAAGCTATGGTTAGGGGTTGGTGCTGTGGCTGACACCTATAATCCCAGCACTTAGGGAGGCTGTGGTGGGTTAATCACTTGAGCCCAGGAGTTCGAGACCAGGCTAAGCAACATGGTGAAACCCCGTCTCTACAAAAAACACAAAAATTAGCCAGGCATGGTGGCACGTGCCTAAAATCCCAGCTACTTGGGTGGCTGAGGCACAAGGATCACTTGAACCTGGGAGGCAGAGGTTGCAGTGAGCCAAGATCGCACCACTGCACTCCAGCCTGGGTGACAGTGAGACCCTGTCTCAAAAAAACAAAAACAGAAACAAAAACAAACATAAACACAAAAAAGCTATTGTTAGGGAAATCACTTAATCTCAGAGCTTCAATTAAAATAAAGCCTGCTATAAGAATCAAACAGAATAATAAATGTGAAAACACTTTACTCATGTGAAGGAGCAATTAACATATGACTTGCTATCATTTTTTTTTTTTTTTGAGACGGAGTCCCACTCTGTCACCCAGGCTGGAGTGCAATGGTGTGGTCTTGGCTCACTGCAACCTCTGTCTCCCGGGTTCAAGCGATTCTCCCACCTCAGCCTCCTGAGTAGCTGGGACTACAGGCACGTGCCACCACACCAGCTAATTTTTGTATTTTTAGTAGAGACAGCGTTTCACTATGTTGGCCAGGCTGGTCTCGAACTCGTGACCTCGTGATCTACCTGCAATGGCCTCCCAAAGTTCTGGGATTACAGGCATGAGCCACCACGCCCGGCCATCTTGTTATTTTTAACAGCATTTGGCCAGCGCCACTGCCACTGCCACCACTAGGACCAAATTCAGTCCAGCTCCGCTACACTTCTTTTCTCATTCTTTCTCCTTTCAAGTACCCCTTCATTGCTCTCTCTCATCAAACATGTTACAAACATCTCATTTCCTGCCAGTCTCCTGGTTAGGAAATGCCCTAGAGGATGTTCCTTTATGTTGTCAAAATCCCTCAATAGGCCAGGCGCGGTGGCTCACGCCTGTAATCCCAGCACTTTGGGAGGCCGAGGCGGGCGGATCACGAGGTCAGGAGATCGAGACCATCTTGGCTAACAGAGTGAAACCCCATCTCTACTAAAAAAAAATACAAAAAATTAGTGGGGCGTGGTGGCAGGCGCCTACAGTCCCAGCTACTCGGGAGGCTGAGGCAGGAGAATGGCGTGAACCTGGGAGGTGGAGGTTGCACTGAGCCGAGATCCCGCCACTGCACTCCAGCCTGGGTGACACAGCGAGACTCTGTCTCGAAAAAATAAATAAATAAATAAATAAAAATTCCATCAATATTCACTCACGCTAATTTCACATTTTAGTGATAAAAAGCAACTGGGTCATAAAGATTGAACTAGAGTTTTTTGCTTTTTGTTTTTCTGGCTACCTTTAAAAACCATATTACCATATTAGTTAACCCAAACTATGTCTGGAAAACCTGCTAAAGCACAAACGGGAAAAATACCTTATTTAGTTACTTCAGGAAAGGGAATTATACTCTTCTAGTTGGCAGATCAATATTGGCATTCAGCTTAGATACTCCAAGAAATAGTGTAGGATACTCTAGTATTCCTTATTATAAAATAGAATTATTTGTCACCACTCCCTAAACCCAAATTCTAGGATTCCCTTTGACAAGTTAACAGAAACTTGATCTCCAATCCAAACTGGAGAGCTGAAGAGCTGCTACTTCTACTTTTATAACTAGTGGGAATTCATCATCCTCTTTACTAGACCATGAGTACTCTGACCCCAGAGTCTTCACATAGTGCTTGGCACAAAGTACCTATCAACAGTAACTGCTGGCTGAATAAATAAATAAGTGATAAAGCAAAGTCACTACTTATATAAGATTCTACTTAGTAGGTAATACTTCATGCTTTGTGAAATACTTCATAATTATTTTTATTATGGCAAATTCTGTAAGCTCTTCTGGCTTAAAATTTATTACTAATATTTATTAATGTTGCATTGCATACATCTAGACAATAAGAATATCTTAAAACTACATTTGCTTCTAGTAAAAAAACAGAAATATATATACACACACACACATACACTTTTTTTTTTTAGTTTTGAGACAGGGTCTTGCTCTGTCACCTAGGCTAGAGTGCAGTGGTGTGATCACAGCTCACTGTAACCTCCAACTCCTGGGGTCAAGTGATCCTCCCACGCTGGCCTCCCAAAGCACTGGGATTACAGGTGTGAGCCACCACATCTGGCCAAATTTTCTTTATTCAAGTACTGAAAAAGATGTATTACTTGGAAGATGTGGGAGTTATCTTTCTTGGTCAACATAAATGGGTTTATTCATTTATCTTTATTCTTACTCTTTGGTCAGTTTGTCTTTACTAGGTTACAAACTTCCTGGTGGGGTTGGTTCAAGATGAGACTTACACAAAGACAACAAAGTCATTTGTCAAATTAGGTCAGTAAAAATTACAACGTTTTGTAAGTCTTGAAGAGTTCCGTGAAAACAGATTCCAGTTAAATACAATGTTACTCTTAAATCAGTAAGTACATATAGGCCTATCTCTGAAGCTGTCTGCCTGTTGGTCTGCCTGACTCTTACATATGGTCATGCATGTGCACACGGATCAGGGCGGGAAGAGGCCATGCTGTCTTAAAGACTACTCCTTAAGAGAAATTTAGTGATGTATATTGTAGATACAATCTAGACCTAAATCTGAGCACTGTAGGTTCAAACTGGCAGGGTTATTTCAATAGTACTAAATATGTGTGAATTCACTTATAGTTTTTTTTGTTGTTGAGATGGGGTCTCACTTAGTCACGCAGGTTGGAGTGCAGTGGTGCGATCTTGGCTCACTGCAACCTCTGTCTCCTGGGTTCAAGCAATTCTCTTGCCTCAGCCTCCTGAGTAGCTGGGATTGCATGCACCTGCCACCACGCCTGGCTAATTTTTGTATTTTTAGTAGAAACAAGGTTTCGCCATGTTGATCAGGCTGGTCTTGAACTCCTGACCTCAAGTGACACTTATGGTATTTTAAGTCAATGATAATGAGCTCTTTCAGTTTTTAATCCTGAGAAAAAAACAGATCAGAGATAAGTCTTGTTTAAAAAAAAAGGAAGCTACTGTTGGAATATAAGACCAATAAGGTACTATTTATTTTGACTTCTCTATGTTGTAAAAAATATCAGAAAAGTAATTATTATAAGACTAAGAATTAGTTAATTAATCATTCTTTAAAAGTACATCATCGTTAGTTGATGCAGTTTCTTCCTAGCATCAACGGTCTTTACAATTTGGCATGTTTTTGCAGTGGCTGGTACTGGTTGTTCCTTTCCATGTTTAGTGCTTCCTTCAGGAGCTCTTGTAAGGCAGGCCTGGTGGTGACAAAATCTCTCAGCATTTGCTTGTCTGTAAAGGATTTTATTTCTCCTTCACTTATGAAGCTTAGTTTGGCTGGATATGAAACTCTGGGTTGAAATTTATTTTCTTTTTTTTTTTTTTTTTTTTAAATCTTAGGAAACAGGTGTATGTTTTAATCATGTCTTTTGGGTATAATTAACAGGAAAATGACATGAAAACAAAACTAAACAATCTGCTAATACCTTTTGACGTTTGTTTTTTCATCATTGCTGTTTTTCCAAATTTTGTTAGCCCTTGTCAAGGTTTGCTAACCAATTCTTTTTTTATTTTATTTTATTTTATTTTATTTTATTTTATTTTTTATTGATCATTCTTGGGTGTTTCTCGCCGAGGGGGATTTGGCAGGGTCACAGGACAATAGTGGAGGGAAGGTCAGCAGATAAACAAGTGAACAAAGTTCTCTGGTTTTCCGAGGCAGAGGACCCTGCGGCCCTCCGCAGTGTTTGTGTCCCTGGGTACTTGAGATTAGGGAGTGGTGATGACTCTTAACGAACATGCTGCCTTCAAGCATCTGTTCAACAAAGCACATCTTGCACCGCCCTTAATCCATTCAACCCTGAGTGGATACAGCACATGTTTCAGAGAGCACAGGGTTGGGGGTAAGGTCACAGATCAACAGGATCCCAAGGCAGAAGAATTTTTCTTAGTACAAAACAAAATGAAAAGTCTCCCATGTCTACCTTTTTCTACACAGACACGGCAACCATCCGATTTCTCAATCTTTTCCCCACCTTTCCCCCCTTTCTATTCCACAAAACCGCCATTGTCTTCATGGCCCATTCTCAATGAGCTGTTGAGTACACCTCCCAGATGGGGTGGTGGCCGGGCAGAGGAGCTCCTCACTTCCCAGTAGGGGCGGCCAGGCAGAAGCGCCCCTCACCTCCCGGACGGGGCGGCTGGCCGGGCGGGGGGTTGACCCCCCACCTCCCTCCCGGACAGGGTGGCTGGCCGGGCAGAGGGGCTCCTCACTTCCCAGTAGGGGCGGCCGGGCAGAGGCGCCCCTCACTTCCCCGACGGGGCGGCTGGCCCGGTGGGGGGCTGACCCCCCCACCTCCCTCCCGGACAGGGCGGCTGGCCGGGCAGAGGGGCTCCTCACTTCCCGGTAGGGGCGGCCGGGCAGAGGCGCCCCTCACCTCTCGGACAGGGCGGCTGGCCGGGCGGGGGGCTGATACCCCCACCTCCCTCCCGGACGGGGCGGCTGGCCAGGCGGGGGGCTGACCCCCCCACCTCCCTCCTGGACGAGGCGGCTGGCCGGGTGGGGGGCTGACCCCCCCACCTCCCTCCCGGACGGGGCGGCTGGCCGGGCGGGGGGCTGACCCCCTCACCTCCCTCCCAGACGGGGCGGCTGGCCGGGCAGAGGGGCTCCTCACTTCCCAGTAGGGGCGGCCGGGCAGAGGCGCCCCTCACCTCCCGGACGGGGCGGCTGGCCAGGCGGGGGGCTAACCCCCCCACCTCCCTCCCGGACGGGGTGGCTGGCCGGGCGGGGGGCTGACCCCCCCACCTCCCTCCCAGACAGAGTGGCTGGCCGGGCAGAGGGGCTCCTCACTTCCCAGTAGGGGCGGCTGGGCAGAGGCGCCCCCCACCTCCCAGACAGGGCGGCTGGCCGGGCGGGGGGCTGATCCCCCCACCTCCCTCCCGGACGGGGCGGCTGGCCAGGCGGGGGGGTGATCCCCCCACCTCCCTCCCGGACGGGGCGGCTGGCCGGGCGGGGGGCTGACCCCCCCAGCTCCCTCCCGGACGGGGCGGCTGGCCGGGCAGAGGGGCTCCTCACTTCCCAGTAGGGGCGGCCGGGCAGAGGCACCCCTCACCTCCCGGACGGGGCGGCTGGCCAGGCGGGGGGCTAACCCCCCCACCTCCCTCCCGGACGGGGTGGCTGGCCGGGCGGGGGGCTGACCCCCCCACCTCCCTCCCAGACAGAGTGGCTGGCCGGGCAGAGGGGCTCCTCACTTCCCAGTAGGGGCGGCTGGGCAGAGGCGCCCCCCACCTCCCGGACAGGGCGGCTGGCCGGGCGGGGGGCTGACCCCCCCACCTCCCTCCTGGACGAGGCGGCTGGCCGGGTGGGGGGCTGACCCCCCCACCTCCCTCCCGGACGGGGCGGCTGGCCGGGCGGGGGGCTGACCCCCTCACCTCCCTCCCGGACGGGGCGGCTGGCCGGGCAGAGGGGCTCCTCACTTCCCAGTAGGGGCGGCCGGGCAGAGGCGCCCCTCACCTCCCGGACGGGGCGGCTGGCCAGGCGGGGGGCTAACCCCCCCACCTCCCTCCCGGACGGGGTGGCTGGCCGGGCGGGGGGCTGACCCCCCCACCTCCCTCCCAGACAGAGTGGCTGGCCGGGCAGAGGGGCTCCTCACTTCCCAGTAGGGGCGGCTGGGCAGAGGCGCCCCCCACCTCCCAGACAGGGCGGCTGGCCGGGCGGGGGGCTGATCCCCCCACCTCCCTCCCGGACGGGGCGGCTGGCCAGGCGGGGGGGTGATCCCCCCACCTCCCTCCCGGACGGGGCGGCTGGCCGGGCGGGGGGCTGACCCCCCCAGCTCCCTCCCGGATGGGGCGGCTGGCCGGGCGGGGGGCTGACCCCCCCACCTCCCTCCCGGACGGGGCGGCTGGCCGGGCAGAGGGGCTCCTCACTTCCCAGTAGGGGCGGCCGGGCAGAGGCACCCCTCACCTCCCGGACGGGGCGGCTGGCCAGGCGGGGGGCTAACCCCCCCACCTCCCTCCCGGACGGGGTGGCTGGCCGGGCGGGGGGCTGACCCCCCCACCTCCCTCCCAGACAGAGTGGCTGGCCGGGCAGAGGGGCTCCTCACTTCCCAGTAGGGGCGGCTGGGCAGAGGCGCCCCCCACCTCCCGGACAGGGCGGCTGGCCGGGCGGGGGGCTGATCCCCCCACCTCCCTCCCGGACGGGGCGGCTGGCCAGGCGGGGGGCTGATCCCCCCACCTCCCTCCCGGACGGGGCGGCTGGCCGGGCGGGGGGCTGACCCCCCCACCTCCCTCCCGGACGAGGAGGGAGGACGCTCCTCACTTCTCAGACGGGGCGGTTGCCAGGCAGAGGGTCTCCCCACTTCTCAGACGGGGCGGCCGGGCAGAGACGTTCCTCACATCCCGGACGGGGCGGCAGGGCAGAGGTGCTCCCCACATCTCAGACGATGGGCGGCCGGGCAGAGACGCTCCTCCCTTCCCAGATGTGATGGCGGCCGGGAAGAGGCGCTCCTCACTTCCTAGATGGGATGGCGGCCGGGCAGAGACGCTCCTCACTTTCCAGACTGGGCAGCCAGGCAGAGGGGCTCCTCACATCCCAGACGATGGGCGGTCAGGCGGAGACGCTCCTCACTTCCCAGACGGGGTGGCTGCCAGGTAGAGGCTGCAATCTCGGCACTAAGGGAGGCCAAGGCAGGCGGCTGGGAGGTGGTTGTAGCGAGCCGAGTTCACGCCACTGCACTCCAGCCTGGGCGCCATTGAGCACCGAGTTAACGAGACTCCGTCTGCAATCCCGGCACCTCGGGAGGCCGAGGCCGGCAGATCACTCGCGGTTAGGAGCTGGAGACCAGCCCGGCCGACACATCGAAACCCCGTCTCCACCAAAAAAACACGAAAACCAGTCAGGCGTGGCGGCGCGCGCCTGCAATCGCAGGCACTCGGCAGGCCGAGGCAGGAGAATCAGGCAGGGAGGTTGCAGTGAGCCGAGATGGCAGCAGTACCGTCCAGCCTCGGCTCGGCATCAGAGGGAGACCGTGGAAAGAGGGGAGAGGAGAGAGGGGAGAGGGGAGAGGAGAGGGGAGAGAGGAGAGGGGAGAGAGGAGAGGGGAGAGGGGAGAGGGGAGAGGGGAGAGGGGAGAGGAGAGAGGAGAGAGCTCCTTTGTTGTGAAATTTATTTTCTTTAAGAATGATGAAAATAATGCTAGATGACGAGTTAGTGGGTGCAGTGCACCAGCATGGCACATGTATACATATGTAACTAACCTGCACAATGTGCACATGTACCCTAAAACTTAAAGTATAATTAAAAAAAAAAAAAAAAGAAAGAAAATAAATAAATAAATAAATAAATAAATATGAATATTGGCCCCCACTCTCTTCTGGCTTGTAAAGTTCCTGCCGAGATATCAGCTGTTAGTCTGATGGGCTTCCCTTTGCGGGTAACCCGAGCTTTCTCTCTGGCTGCCCTTAACATTTTTTCCTTCATTTCAACTTTGGTGAATCTGACAATTGTGTGTCTTGGAGTTGCTCTTCTCGAGTATCTTTGTGGCGTTCTCTGTATTTCCTGAATTTGAATGTTGGCCTGCCTGGCTAGGTTGGGGAAATTCTCCTGGATAATATCCTGAAAAGTGTTTTCCAACTTGGTTCCATTCTCCCTGTCACTTTCAGGTACACCAATCAGACGTAGATTTGGTCTTTTCACATAGTCCCATGTTTCTTGGAGGCTTTGTTCGTTTCTTTTTACTCTTTTTTCTCTAAACTTCTCTTCTTGCTTCATTTCATTCATTTGATCTTCAATCACAGATACTCTTTCTTCCACTTGATCAAATTGGCTACTGAAGCTTGTGCATGCATCACGTAGTTCCTGTGCCATGGTTTTCAGCTCCATCAGGTCATTTAAGTTCTTCTCTATGCTGTTCATTCTAGTTAGCCATTCATCTAATCTTTTTTTCAAGGTTTTCAGCTTCTTTGTGATGTATTCAAACATCCTCCTTTAGCTCAGAGAAGTTTATTATCTATCGTCTGAAGCCTTCTTCTCTCAATTTGTCAAAGTCATTCTCTGTCCAGCTTTGTTGGGTTGCTGGCGAGGAGCTGCGTTCCTTTGGAGAAGAGGCACTCTGATTTTTAGAATTTTCAGCTTTTCTGCCTCAACTAACAAGCAAAATAACCAGCTAACGTCATGACAGGATCAAATTCACACATAACAATATTAACCTTAAATGTAAATGGGCTAATTGCTCCAATTAAAAGACACAGACTGGCAAATTGGATAAAGAGTCAAGACCCATCAGTGTGCTGTATTCAGCAGACCCATCTCACATGCAGAGACACACATCGGCTCAAAATAAAGGGATGGAGGAAGATCTACCAAGCAAATGGAAAACCAAAAAAAACAGGGGTTGCAACCCTAGTCTCCGATAAAACAGACTTTAAGCCAACAAAGATCAAAAGAGACAAAGAAGGCCATTACATAATGGTAAAGGGATCAATTCAACAAGAAGAGCTAACTATCCTAAATGTATATGCACCCAATACAGGAGCACCCAGATTCATAAAGCAAGTCCTTAGAGACCTACAGAGACTTAGACTTCCACACAATAATAATGGGAGACTTTAACACCCCACTGTCAACATTAGGCAGATCAATGAGACAGAAAGATAACAAGGATATCCAGGAATTGAACTCAGCTCTGCACCAAGCGGACCTAATAGACATCTACAGAACTCTCCACCCCAAATCAACAGAATATACATTCTTCTCAGCACCACATTGCACTTATTCCAAAATTGACCACATAGTTGGAAGTAAAACACTCCTCAGCAAATGTAAAAGAACAGAAATTATAACAAACTGTCTCTCAGACCACACTGCAATCAAACTAGAACTCAGGATTAAGAAACTCACTCAAAACTACTCAACTACATGGAAACTGAACAACCTGCTCCTGAATGACTACTGAGTACACAATGAAATGAAGGCGGAAATAAAGATGTTCTTTGAAATCAATGAGAACAAAGACACAACATACCAGAATCTCTGGGACACATTTAAAGCGGTGTGTAGAGGGAAATTTATAGCACTAAATGCCCACAAGAGAAAGCAAGAAAGATCTAAAATTGACACCCTAACATCACAATTAAAAGAACTAGAGAAGCAAGAGCAAACACATTCAAAAGCTAGCAGAAGGCAAGAATAACTAAGATCAGAGCAGAATTGAAGGAGACAGAGACACAAAAACCCTTCAAAAAATCAATGAATCCAGGAGCTGGTTTTTTGAAAAGATCAACAAAACTCATAGACTGCTAGCAAGACTAATAAAGAAGAAAAGAGAGAAGAATCAAATAGACGCAATAAAAAATGATAAAGGGGATATCACCACCGATCCCACAGAAATACAAACTACCGCCAGAGAATACTATAAACACCTCTATGCAAATAAACTAGAAAGTCTAGAAGAAATGGATAAATTCCTGGACACATACACCCTCCCAAGACTAAACCAGGAAGAAGCTGAATCCCTCAACAGACCAATAACAGGCTCTGAAATTGAGGCAATAATCAATAGCCTACCAACCAAAAAAAGTCCAGGACCAGATGGATTCACAACTGAATTCTACCAGAGATACAAAGAGGAGCTGGTACCATTCCTTCTGAAACTATTCCAATCAATAGAAAAAGAGGGAATCCTCCCTAACTCATTTTATGAGGTCAGCATCATCCTGATACCAAAGCCTGGCAGAGACATAACAAAAAAAGAATTTTAGACCAATATCCCTGATGAACATCGATGCAAAAATCCTCAATAAAATACTGGCAAAACGAATCCAGCAGCACATCAAAAAGCTTATCCACTACCATTAAGTTGGCTTTATCCCTGGGATGTAAGGCTGGTTTAACATATGTAAATCAATAAACGTAATCCAGCATATAAACAGAACCAAAGACAAAAACCACATGATTATCTCAATAGATGCAGAGAAGGCCTTTGACAAAATTCAACAGCCCTTCATGCTAAAAACTCTTAATAAACTAGGTATAGATGAGATGTATCTCAAAATAATAAGAGCTATTTATGACAAACCCACAGCCAATATTATACTGAATGGTCAAAAACTGGAAGTATTCCCTTTGAAAACTGGCACAAGACAGGTATGTCCTCTCTCACCACTCCTATTCAACATAGTGTTGGAAGTTCTGGCCAGGGCAATTAGGCAAGAGAAAGGAATAAAGGGTATTCAATTAGGAAAAGAGCAAGTCAAATTGTCCCTGTTTGCAGATGGCATGATTGTATATTTAGAAAACCCCATCATCTCAGGCCAAAATCTCCTTAAGCTGATAAGCAACTTCAGCAAAGTCTCAGGATACAAAATCAATGTACAAAAATCACAAGCCTTCCTATACACCAATAACAGACAAACAGAGAGCCAAATCATGAGTGAACTCCCATTCACAATTGCTTCAAAGAGAATAAAATACCTAGGAATCCAACTTACAAGGGATGTGAAGGACCTCTTCAAGGAGAACTACAAACCACTGCTCAACAAAATAAAAGAGGACACAAACAAATGGAAGAACATTCCATGCTCATGGATAGGAAGAATCAATATTGTGAAAATGGCCATACTGCCCAAGGTAATTTATAGATTCAATGCCATCCCCATCAAGCTACCAATGACTTTCTTCACAGAATTGGAAAAAACTACTTTAAAGTTCATATGGAACCAAAAAAGAGCCTGCATTGCGAAGACAATCCTAAGCCAAAAGAACAAAACTGGAGGCACCACGCTACCTGACTTCAAACTATACTACAAGGCTACAGTAACCAAAACAGCATGGTACTGGTACCAAAACAGATATAGATCAATGGAACAGAACAGAGCCCTCAGAAATAACTCTGCATATCTACAACTATCTGATCTTTGACAAACCTGAGAAAAACAAGCAATGGGGAAAGGATTCCCTATTTAATAAATGGTGCTGGGAAAACTGGCTAGCCATATGTAGAAAGCTGAAACTGGATCCCTTCCTTACACCTTATACAAAAATTAATTCAAGATGGATTAAAGACTTAAACGTTAGACCTAAAACCATAAAAACCCTAGAAGAAAACCTAGGCATTACCATTCAGGACATAGGCATGGGCAAGGACTTCATGTCTAAAACACCAAAAGCAATGGCAACAAAAGCCAAAATTGACAAATGGGATCTAATTAAACTAAAGAGCTTCTGCACAGCAAAAGAAACTACCATCAGAGTGAACAGGCAACCTACAGAATGGGAGAAAATTTTCACAACCTACTCATCTGACAAAGGGCTAATATTCAGAATCTACAATGAACTCCGACAAATTTACAAGAAAAAAACAAACAACCCCATCAAAAAGTGGGCAAAGGATATGAACAGACACTTCTCAAAAGAAGACATTTATGCAGCCAAAAGACACATGAAAAAATGCTCATCATCACTGGCCATCAGAGAAATGCAAATCAAAACCACAATGAGATACCATCTCACACCAGTTAGAATGGCGATCATTAAAAAGTCAGGAAACAACAGGTGCTGGAGAGGATGTGGAGAAATAGGAACACTTTTACACTGTTGGTGGGACTGTAAACTAGTTCAACCATTGTGGAAGTCAGTGTGGTGATTCCTCAGGGATCTAGAACTAGAAATACCATTTGACCCAGCCATCCCATTACTGGGTATATACCCAAAGGATTATAAATCATGCTGCTATAAAGACACATGTACACGTACGTTTATTGCGGCACTATTCGCAATAGCAAAAACTTGATACCAACCCAAATGTCCATCAATGATAGACTGGATTAAGAAAATGTGGCACATATACACCATAGAATACTATGCAGCCATAAAAAAGGATGAGTTCATGTCCTTTGTAGGGACGTGGATGAAGCTGGAAACCATCATTCTCAGCAAACTATCACAAGGGCAGAAAACCAAACACCGCATGTTCTCACTCATAGGTGGGAATTGAACAATGAGATCACTTGGACACAGGAAGGGGAACATCACACATCAGGGCCTGTAGTGGGGTGGGGGGAGCGGGGAGGGACAGCATCAGGAGATATACCTAATGTAAATGACGAGTTAATGGGTGCAGCACACCAACATGGCGCATGTATACATATGTAGCAAACCTGCACGTTGTGCACACGTATCCTAGAACTTAAAGTATAAAAATAAAGAAAAAGTAAAAAATGGAAACTGAAAAATAAAATAAAAGTACATCATCAAAAAACTTATAGCAAGATAGGTCCATTATTATTCACTTATATTGGTGAGTAGTTTTTCAGATGTGTTTTGTATTTTTCCCTATGTGGCTGTGGTAGACTGTTTGCAAAAATGGCTGCAATACTTCCTCTTGCTCCTCCATGTATATTCCCCTGCAATCATGTTGCTTTTCCTCCCATCAAGGGCTAGAATCTATTTCTCTACCCCTTAAATCTAAGTTTTGCTGTGTGACTTTGACGAGTGGAATATTTAGCAGATGTGACACAAGTAGAAGCTTGAAAAGTGTCTGTTCTTAGGGTTTTGCACTCTTGCCTTTGGGAACCCTCCTGGTACCTGAATATCAACATATGTGGGCTAGCCTGCTGGATGAGAGGAAGCCACAGAAAGAGATGTGCCAGATTTATCAGTGAGTCCAGCCAATGTTGCATGGAGCAGATGAGCTATCTCAGTTGGGTGCATCACAGAATTGTAAGCAAATAAACGTTTGTTGTTTCAAGTCACTAAGTACTGGGGTGATTTGTTATATAACAAAAGCTAATTGATTCAGTAACTAATTTATAAACCTCAGTATTTTACATTAATTAGTAAGAACATATAAATTTGACATGAAAACTATTAGAACCCAAATCTATTTCTATATGCGATTTTATATTTTGAAAAAAGTTACCTTTTGAACATGTAACTCAACATCTTGCTGTGTACAGCTTCCAATTTTCTGATTCACTTTTCTCACAACACCTTCTATATCCACAATGCTCTCTTTGTTGATGCTGTCGAGAGAAAAAATTCCCAACTTGAATCATCTCATCAGAGGTGTCAGAACTCCTCTGGTGTTTCAGCAGTAAAGCTGAATATGTTAAACTCTTTTTTAATATAGTAAGCCACTTGAGATAAAGCCAGTCTATTTAACCTACTTAGAATAAGCTATTACGTAGCATACCTTGTGAGATTCCTTGAAGAGATGATTTTTTAGATGCCATAATTTAGTTACCACTTATAAAATACTCTGGACATAAAAGGTAATAAAACCAGTACCGAATTGGGAAAAGTAGTAAAAAGTCTTTTAATTATTTATTAAAGAACATTTCCCTCCCTATTTTTGAGAATCACTAAGATCAGCATTTCCTATAATGAGAAATACTGGCTTCAATAAATGCAATTACTGGTATGTGATGGAATTAAATAATAGAAGACGGTCAACTGAAAAGATTTTAAGGTAATAAGAGGACATTAGCGTGCTGTTTTGCAATTAAATCCTCACTACCTTTAGCTTCTGAGTATACTCCGTCATCGGATTTATGATTATTGGATTGTGTACTCCCATTTAAAAGGGTGCCTATATGAAGTTTAATATATGATGAGTGTAAAATAAATGCATCTCCTGGACAGCTTATTTTTATAATAACTTGAATTCTGAACACCAGACACTGAAATTCTAAAATACAAAATTTATAAAGTAGCTTATTAAACACAATGATTATTTTTTTAATCACTAGTACATAACCAAGGAAGAAAATGTATACTCCAAAATGGTGATTCCCATACAAAATGTACCAGTTTTACTTTTGTGTATATTCTTGTACTGACAAAGTATATCACAATATAGTTGATGAAAAGGATAAGATTTAATTTTCATGGAAAAATTCTATTCATTCTGATGAGGATTTGGGTCTTTAGTAGTTGTGGTGCAATTAGACATTCCAGAAACCAGACAGTACTTACTTTAAACAAGAGAACACCAGAATCCATTTCAATGAAAAAGGATCAAAATGAGGATAATAGGTGAAGAGTAGTTAAGAAAGAAAATTGTTTATGTCACTTGGCTACACTGCCTAGAAATCTGTATGTCTGTTACCAACTAACTTAAAAAAAAAAAAAATCAACAGCATGCATATCTCTTGTACTCTCGTAAGTCTCCTGCACTGGGGCTATCACCTAATACCTAGCTAAAATCTTGACTACTGAAGAAACTCAGAATTTATTATGGCAAAAGAAGTAGTTGGTGAACTAAGATAAGGCTCTTCTGAGGCTTGAAGGGATCAAGAGGCTCCAGTGGACTGTTATAAAGTTTTCTAATACTTGCAATCTAGTGTCACTGAACTGAATCTATCTTCAATTTGACTGCCACCTACCAGTAAATGTGATAAATGAGTGTATACTCAGGCCTGGTGAGAATTCTATTGCTTATCTCACACATCTTCACAAGGAAGGTTTTCTCCTCTGTATCGATCAATGTACTGCTTCATCAAGCAACCTGACCTGTCCCAAGTAGAGGTCCACTCTGCTACCTTTCTTCTATATCCCTGACCCCTTGGTCCCCTCATCTCACAAACTTTGACTCCTATTAGAAGGCATTTGCTGGCCCTCTGCACCTTCCATTATCAGACAGTCTTCTTCAAGCCAACTCAAGTCAAACACATCTACTTTTTTTTTTTTTGAGACAGGGTCTTGTCTCTGTCACCTAGGCTGGAGTGCAGTGGCTCCATCTTGACTCATTGCAACCTCCGCCTCCCGGGTTCAAGTGATTCTCCTGTCTCAGCCTCCTGAGTAGCTGGGATTATAGGCATGTGCCACCATGCCTGGCTAATTTTTGTATGTTTAGCAGAGACAGGGTTTCACCATGTTGGCCAGGGTGGTCTTGAACTCCTGACCTCAGGTGATCCACCCGTCTTGGCCTCCCAAACTGCTGGGATTACAGGCATGAGCCATCGCGCCCGGCCCAAACACATCTACTTTTAAGGACTGAGAGTCATGCTAGTATCCTTCTAGAAAGAAGGTGGAATGTAGTCAAAGATACTCTGCCCAGGGCTGGCTGTAGGTCCAATTAAAGCAAAAAAAAAATTCCCTCTTCTTTCTCATTCAAAAGTACCAGATGACTCTTTTAACCCAGGACCTGAAACATGGAACTATATCTACCTTTAGTACTTTAATTTCGTAGTACTGAGTGCTAAAATATTAGATCAGCTAGTCTAGAAAACAACTACCACTTAGAACATTGTTTCCAGGACGAAACAACTTACAAATTAACTTCTGAAACCACAAACTATTTCTTAAGCTAGGGCCAAAGCTATTATAAATTTCTGCAATTACAAATTGTTCTACTGAATCAACGGGAAAGAAGGCAGGATTAATCAGACATAGAGAACAGTTAATTTTTTTTAACCCTTCCAATCTCAGTATTTCCCCTTATCATATGCAGCTGTTAAAAATCATAACCTATTTAGACATTAGTAAAACTATTCCATGATTTTGGACAATTTAGCCCTATTATCTCTATACAGCTACATCTGTATCTACATCTATTTTTGTCTTACTGTAGACATGAGTGAATTCAGAAGAAAAAACATTAAAATCAAAAAGGTTCCATTTGTGAAAAAGGGTCAGACTATCCGAGGGTTTTATGTGTGTATATATAAAATAGAGTCAAAACAAGAGAGACAGGAATACTTGCGTACATTACTGCCAGTAGAAGAATAAAATTCTACTGACTGTAGAAAGAGTCTGATTATATGATTTTAACTGACATTGTATATGAAGATGGCATAATATCTACAGGAGAGGAAAGGAGGGGAGGGGAAGAAAGAAGGGAGGAGAGAGGAGAATGAGGGTACCACTGCTAGCTTCTTTTCATTACTGGAATCCCACAATCTTCCTTCAGAAACCTCACATGCTATAGGTGATATGTAACCTTCTGAGAAGCAATCCAAGTTATGGGTCCAGTGTTTATGTATAAATTAACTGTTGGAAAAACTCAAATTCATTCTCATCCTTTTAGATAAAAGAAAAAAGCAGGGAAGAAAGGGTAGGCGGAATGAAGGAAGTTGAATTATTTTCTTTCCCTCAATGGGTAATCTTGAGCATATCACACTTTGGAGAGCACTGGGGTAGAGAACAAGAATCATAAACCCTGAGAAACGGCTACCGTAGATGATCTGAAAATCAAGGGTGAAGGTATAATTTCTGTATAGGAGATACGTGAAAAAATATTTAACAGCACACAACTCCAGTCAAAGAGGTCACCATCTTGCAAATAAATGGAGACATAAATCGGGAGAAAAAGCAGTTTATCTCTTGCTGCTGGGTCCCAGTATCAGGTTTTGACTCTGACGAGTCCTCCTGAGCATATAGAGAAGAATCACTGGGATCAACTCACTGCAAACTCATCTCCTAGGTTCAAGTAACCCTCCCACCTCAGACTCCTGAGTAGCTGGGACTACAGGCAGGCACCACCACGCCCGGCTAATTTCTGTATTTTATGTAGAGACAGGGTTTCATCATGTTGCCCAGGATGGTCTCGAACTCCTGGGCTCAAGTGATCCACCTGCCTCTGCTTCCCAAAGTGGTGGGATTACAGGCGTGAGCCACCATGCCTGACAAACACACTTTTATTTTTATAGCTCAAATGAAAGTGATTTTAGCCCAGGCACGGTGGCTCATGCCTGTAATCCCAGCACTTTTGGGAGGTCGGGGTGGGTGGATGACCTGAGGTCAAGAGTTTAAGACCAGCGTGGCCAACATGGTGAAACCTAGTCTCTACTAAAAATACAAAAAAATTAGCTGGGTGTGGTGGCGTGGCCCTGTAGCCCCAGCTACTCTGGAGGCAGAGGCAGAAGAATTGCTTGAACCCAGGAGACAGAGGTTACAGTGAGCAGAGATTGTGCCACTGCACTCCTGCCTGGGTGACAGAACGAGACTCCATCTCAGAAAAAAAAAAAAAAAAAGAAAGAAAAAAGAGAAAAAAGAAAAGAGATTTAACAACTAAATCCCTAAAGTATTATTTCTATTATTTCTTTAGCAATTCCCTTTTATGTTCCAGGTTCTGTGTGAAGTGCTTTAGGTAGACACTATCTCATTTGCGCTTCACAAAGGCCTACACGGTAGGTATTATCAACATTTTACAGATGAGAAAACTGAGACTCTACAAGGTTAAGTAATTAGACTACCATCACATAGCTAATAAGATCATTTAATGATTATTGCACTAGACAGTTCTGTTACGGACTGACAAATTAGAACTAAATTTAAATATCTCAGAATGCATCATTAGCTCACTATGAAATAATACATTTTCATTCTTAGAAGCTCATGAGCTGCTAGATTGCTTTATAGTTTCTGTGAAAAAAAAAAAAAAAAAAAAAAACAACTGAAAATAATAGGCCCTTTAGTAATAGTTTCCCAAATGTCCAGGAATCATACTACCTTCCCCAGTAACACTGATGTATCTTGATGTTTTGCTGTTGTTGCCAACCTTAGTAGAAATTCAGCAAAATCTTTAAATAATAATTTCATATTGTTTTATACAAAGTTATATTTAGCCCAGGAGAATTAATCCCACAAACGATCTGAAAATTTCTGACAGCAGATTTTAGACCCATTTTTTTTCTTAGCACACCTTTAGCATTATCCAAATTTTCAATACAGATGTTGCAGTGGACAGGACTGAAAATAGAAGCTGTTTTTCCTCTAACAGATAAATACCCTGTTCCAACAAAGAGGTATAAAATGTAGGTGCAACTGTTCAAGGAGTTGCAATACACAACAGTATAATGGCCTTGCCTACATTCACCAACTTATCCATATGGATGCTCAAGGGGTATCCACATGCACACCTCTCTTTGGGCCTCAACTACAGACAATATACACTCCTATCACAGCACCTGTATACCCTGCCTCTGCATGCAGTTGTTTATCTCCCTTGCCCTCTCCCAAAATTAAGCTTCTCCTAAGATATATATGACACACATAAATCTTTGCATACTCAAGCCCAGCAGAGTACCTGGACCAGAGCACGTGCTAAATACAAGTTTGTAAAAATCAATGAGACTTCTTCTGAGTATTATTTTGGTATTTTCCAGATCTAATAGCTAACGTAGGCTGGGTACAGTGGCTCATGCCTGTAATCTCAGCACTTTGGGAGGCCAGGGCGGGTGGATCACTTGAGGTCAGGAGTTTGAGAGCAGCCTGGCCAACATGGTGAAACCCCGTCTCCACTAAAAGTACACAAAAAAAATTTAGCTAGGCGTGGTAGCGTGTGCCTGTAGTCCTAGATACTCGGGAGGCTGAGGCAGAGAATCGCTTTAACCTGGGAGGCAGAGGCTGCAGAGAGTCAAGATTGTGCCACTGCATTCCAGCCTAGGTGACAAAGTGAGACTCCGTCTCCCGTCTCCAAAAAAAAAAAAAAAAAAAAAGTTAATGTAGCAAACTGAAATTTTAACCTACCAACTAGTAAAACACCTATTTTAGGTGAAAGATCTAGAAAGGAAAGAAAATAAACAAACTTGTAGGTAGCTAGGTGACTCATTAGAGAATGAGAAACATACTTGTGACTCATCAGCTACCAATAAATCATTTAACCACAATGACTAATATGAAGAAAAATAAAATAAAATATATATGTATACACATAATGGTACTAAAAAAGGCTTATTTTCAGAATCAGAATACCTCTATGTTTGGGGAAAGTGGGAAGTATTATATAAGCACAAACAGCGATATATAAATTTTAACTTTAAAACTACTTTTCACATTAATTGTAGTCCTTTATAGCGGGCACTGTAACTTTAAACTTTAAAAACTTGTGTTTACACTCACTGTCCTCTCTAACAGTCAATACAAAAAGGCCTCCAGGACTTCCTTTAAAAAAAAACTGGCTTTATAACACTTAACCAAAACTAACACAAACTACTCTGTTAATTACTTTAAAATGGCACACATACAAAAAAAATTTTTCTAAAAAGAATAAAGGGATAATATCTCAACTTCAGGATCAACTATTAAATATTAGATAAGATGGGGATCCAGAAATACAGGCCTGGATAGATGGGTATTGCATCTTCCTGCTTCTAGACAAATTTCATTTAAAAACCTCAAACCATTTCAGATATATAATTAAGAACCTGTTCCTAGAACCTCTAGGGAATTAGATGTGCCAACCTTCCTATGTAACTCATTCAATTGCTTCATTTTTATATGCATTCATCCATGAGAATATTGATCTTTCCAACAAATTGATTAAAATAATGTGTGAAGAGTCCTGTGGCACTTAAATCCAATTAGTGAATCAACTTTTTAGATTACTCTATTGATGAATTGGATATTCCTAAGACAGACAATTTGAGGCAAAATAGTTGGCTCCGTATTAAATTCCAATGTTTCTTTTAAGGAAAATACTCCAAAGCTAGAAACTGCTAGTAGTATTGTCTAGCCAGTAAGGCAAAAGATAAGCACTTCAGATTTAATATCTAAAGTAAATGCTAAGATCGTTATCTACTTAAGATATTAAAAGTGACCTCATATTTTGCCTTTTAAATGATTAAGAAACCCCAGCTGGAACTATCTGATTTGATATTTTTAATAGCACAGTCCTTGCTTTTTTCCACCTGGTATATGGCCAGAGGGAATAGAATTAAATATAGGGCTTCATGGAATTAACATATAAATACCACTGTTTCTCCCACTTTGTTGTGTATGAGTTCACGTCCAGTCTCTTTGGGCAGTAACATTCAAAATGGAAACGAAACATCTTGAAAATAAACAAATAGTCCTAAGGCACTCCTCTAGCTCCAAGCATTTTATATATAACAACTGATCTAAGACAGAATTAAAATTAAATGGAGATTAGAAATGGCCTTTTCCTCACAGACATATTTCTCTCCATACTATTTTCCAAACCAGATTCTGGCAGAATAGTTAGCTCGTCCACTAAATGAGCTGCTAGCTTCCCAAAGAGAATGTGTTACTAACTAAATATTCTTCTGAATTATCTCATGCTTCATTGATCCTCAAGTTTCTAAGTAAAGATTTTTGTTTTATTTAAGCAACAGAACTCACTAGAATTGGTTTAGATGTTGGTGATGTACTGTTTTTAATAATAACAGAAGGGTGGTAGAATACTAAGCAATGGAACTCACAGTGCTTTCCAAATTTTGCCTTTCCAATTATACTTAGAAACTAAGAGATAAAGAGGAATGAGATCCTGAAGAGGTCAGTGAAACAACGAAAACACAGGCACAGCCCATAAACCTCTATTTTCATTATAAAGTAGAATATACACTAGTGGGCCCAGCTGAGGAATAGGAATCAGTTGTCATGCCATGAACACACAGGATACTCTAGCCTGGTGTTAGATGATGGAATCAGGAGTCTTTGGGACAGGGGAGTTTGTAGGGTGTTTGTGGGGCAAGAGAAACAAAGGGGCGGGGAACAGTGGATAAAGGTGCAGAGAGTAGTTTCAGGAATGGAGCATGGGGCCACAAGAGGTCAGGAGGAGGCTGAAAAGACTGGGAGAGAATGTGGAGATGGATAAAAAGACTAGAAGTCTTGATGAGGTCCAACGGAAAATGAGGCAGCCTGGGGGAGGCAGATTGGTGGAAATTATAATCAGAGGATTACTGGGTAAAACAACCTGTTGGGCTTTTTCTAAACTCAAAAGCCTGGAACTTCTCTTCAATTAACTCGATATAGTTAAGCTTAGGAAACACTACTGGCTGCCTGCCCAATGGACTTCCCTCCTCCTTTGCTAAAGGGGCTAGCTTCACTCCTCTTTGGTGTCTACTCTTTATTTGGCCAAGTGCCATATGGGAAGATGAGCCCATCTCAGTTCCAAAGAGTGGGTCATGTATACTCTCAGTCCATGTTGGCAATTTATTCCAGATTAATGGTGTCACTTCCACTTAGTTTCTCAAACCAGTAATTTTCTAATTCATTATTTTCCTTACCCCCACACATAAGTAGTAAGCAAACAGCTAAGATTCATGTTTTATCCATTCACTAGCAAACCCCGTTGTCACTTTCAAGAGTACAGTTTTGCTATAAAGCTTGTTTTGAAAATGTGAATGTTTCAACATCGTTGACACATTAGGGAACAATTTGAGTATAATGAGAATTTTGCTTTTGCCTATGCCAGATTTCATCAGTGAGAACACTTGGTCAATGCAGACAACAACACTTGGGTGCACTCGGCCATGCAGGAATATACAAAATGCACACACCTTAAACATCTACTTGTAACTCATGTTATGAGCCATACCCATCCACATCTGGTGTTACAACTTTCCCTCTGATTTCAGACACTGTTCCTTCCATCACTTCAAAATAACTTACAAACTGCCTTTCTTTTGATACCCACTTCCACAAGCAAACTGCACATTTTTTTCAAGGTAAAATGCTATATTTATTGTAGTATTTATGTATTTCTTAACCATTCAACGAGTATAAAACTGTTACCTTTAAGAAGTTAGGTTACTGGCCGGGCGTGGTGGCTCATGCCTGTAGTCCCTGCACTTTGGGAGGCTGAGGCGGGTGGATCACCTGAGGTCAGGAGTTCAAGACCAGGCTGGCCAACATGATGAAACCCTGTCTCTACTAAAAATACAAAAATTAGCTGGGCGTGGTGGTGGGCGCCTGTAATTTACCCAGCTACCCAGGAGGCTGACGCAGGAGAATCGCTTGAACCTGGGAGGCAGAGGTTGCAGTAAGCCGAGATTGCACCACTGCACTCCAGCCTTGGCAACAAGAGTGAGACTCTGTCTCATCTTTTCAAAAAGTATGCCATTAATGAAGTTTTTTTTTTTAAATTGACACATAATTGTACATATTTATGAGGTACAGTGTGATGTCTCCATATATGTACACATCGCGTAAAAATCAAATCAGAGCATTTGGCATATCTATCACCTCAAACATTTATCACTTCCTTGTGGTGAGAACTTCCCAAATCCTCTCTTCCAGCTGTTTTGAAATATGCAATATTGTTAACCATAGTTACCCTACTGTGCAAGAGAACACCAGAACTTACTCTTCTTCCTATCTGTAATTTTGAACAGACTGACCAATCTCTCCCTCATCCCCCTCTGCCCCCCACCAACTATTCTCTCTACATCTATGTGATCAACATCTTTAGCACATGAGATCATCCAGTATTTCTCTGTGTCCAGCTTATTCCACTCAACATAATGCTCTGCAGGTTCATCTATGTTGCCACAAATGACAAGATTTCACTTTTTATGGCTGAATAGTATTCTAGAGTGTATATATCCCACACTTTATCCATTCATCTCTTGAAGGAAACTTAGGTTGAATCCATATCTCGGCTATGGTGAATGGTGCTGCAATAAATATTGGAGTGCAAATATGTATCTCTCTTTGACATAATCATTTCATTTCCTTTGAATAATTACCCCATAATGGCATTACTGGATCATATGGTAGTTCTATTTTTAATTTCTCATGAGCCGCCATACCGTTTTCCATAGAGGCTATACTAATTTACATTCCCACCAATAGTGTATGAGGGGTTTCCCTTTCTCCACATCAAGTTTTTGAGTGTTATGCCATTAATCCCATTTTCTCCATAAACACTGTGGTTTTTATTGCACAATTTTGCATAGGACGGTTATTTTTAGGAATGCGTATGTTACATAGCAGAACTGACAGTACATGAGCACACTCTACAAAAAGCTAATCTAAAAGGACACCCATACCTAAATGTTCCAAGATCTCTTCTCCCTTGCTGTTGACGGAGCAATTCTAGGAAAGGACTTTAGTTGGTACAAGTGTCTAACAAAGCGCCTGCAATTAGATGTGTTAAGGAACAGTATTAGTTATTCAGCCAAATCCTTTCAATTCTTTCCTGCATCCACAATTTTAGTAAAAGATAAATTCTTATTTTAAATTCTGAGTCTGTGGTTTTATTTTCAACATCAGTGGCATACACCACACAGCTGCTTTTTTGAGTGACTTTGTGCCTTACTTCTCAAGAGAGTGATACAAAGGTGCAAAATGTATTGTGTTGTGTTAATGGCAGTGCTGATAAGAAAAAAAAGCCCAAAGCCTAAGCAAAAGTAGATGCAATTGATTATTAGATTTGCCTCTAGTGGTGTTAGGTTTCATGTTTTTAACTATCAAAATTTTTCTTATTGAGATTATTCAGGAAGAATAACTGTCACTGAAAACATGAAACTCTCTAGGTTCCAACTCCCTGTCCCTCCCCCTTATTTTTAGAGCATGCTTTTTAACAATAGGGTGATTCCTTAGAAGGCAGCTACTGCTTTATAGTGGAAGAGACAAACTCATTAGTGTTACTAATGGTTAAAAATAAATTCCTCCTTTGGAATTTTTAGCAGGAATTTATCACTCAAACATAAAAATATTTTTTATTACTTTATAATCAGATCCACTTTTTATTTATTTTTAATTTTTATTTATTTATTTAATTTTTTTTTTTGTAGCGACAGGGTTTTGCCATGTTGACCAGGTTGGTCTTGAACTCTTGGGCTCAAGTGATCCTCCTACCTCAGCGTCCTAAAGTGCTGGGATTACAGGCATGAGTCACCACGCCTGGCCCAGTTCTATTTTTTAAACTAAACTTTTTTCCCTTTAGTTTTGACTCGTAATACCTTGGGAGCAGTGTCTAGCTAACAAACTGTATTCTAAGTGGAGCTATAATGTGGAGGGTTTTGATCTAACACCATTACACACTATTTCAGAGAGGCAGGATGACACAGAGACTAGAGTGTGAATCCAGAATCTAAGAGACCTTAGTCAAGACACTTAATATTTCACATCTCGATTTCCTCATCTGAAAACAAAAACAAAACCAAAAAAACAAAACCAAAAAAAAAAAAAAAAAAGAGAGAGAGAGAGAGAACAGAACCAACCTCCTCTCCGCCCCAAAACAAAAAAAGACAAAAACAGTATTTACACCTCATGGGGCTGTTGTGTGGATCAAGTGAGAAAAAAATCTGGCACTTTGTGGCTCCACGCTTAGTATAGAATAAGAGTCAGTTATTATAAGGGAACCTGTTATTTCCCCTGTACATCAACTGGGGAAGATGCTGGTGACCACTGTACTGTAACTTTTGGGTCTGGTACAGGGACTAACAGAGAAGAGGCATCCAAATAAGCATAAAAATCCATGCTAGACACTGGAAAGGTGGCAAAATAAAGCAAGTGTAGTTACTATACTGAGTTTTAATTTCAGATTAAGCTTCTTAAATATTAAAAATAATATTTCACATGCAACGAGTCTGGTATGTGGTGGGGGATGGGTTTTCCATGACCTTTCATCTAAAAAATACATGACACCTGCTACAGAGGTCGAGGAAGAGTAGCCCATCATTATTCACATAATCTATCAATAAACCCAAGATGACAGAAGATGGGCAGCATAACCTTTACACTAATAGTGTTACCTTTTATTTCTCATCATTCTAGGTACCACAGATTTAAGCACCTTGAAGTATTTCATTATACTAGATAGTCTCAATAAAGGCCTAAAATATAACAGAAATCCTATATATTGATGTATTCTGATTGTCTTGTTAATAGTAGGGATAAACTTGGGAGTTGGTAGAGACTGGGGGATGACCAAATTTTATTTTTGGGTAGTCATCGGCTCATATTTTTCTAAACTATTTCCATTTATTACCACCACCAAAAAAAAAAAAAAAAAAAAGTCAATAATGGTGAAAGAGACACTATGTACATTAACAGTTTTTCCATTTGCATATTTATATATCCTTATATCAACAAAAACTACTAAAATTTTTAACACAGAAACTTGACTATTAAAGATTTTCAGCAAAACCGATACATTTTTTAGCTTTCTGGTTGTCAGAAATAATGTGTTAAATCTTACTATATACTCAATGATAAATATACTTACAGATCTACATAACCACCCACATTCAAATGAGTAATTTTTAAATCTTTGCAAGGGGGGTGAAAAAAGATTAGTTAGAAAAGAGGCATGCCATAAAGTTGTCACACACCAGTTCTTCAAATAATGCACCAACATAAAATGCTTCAATGTTATAAATTAAATGTACAATTCACTGAGGCAAAGAAGTACAAAATGCCCAAACACAAGAAACCACGTATTTGCTAATTAAAACAGCATCAAAAGAACAAAAATAAATTAGGTAAGTACTTCAAAAAATAATAAAACCACCACCTTTTGAAAATAAAAATCTTTTTTTTTTTTTTAGACAGGGTCTCGCTCTGTCACACAAGCTGGAGTGCTGTGGCACAATCTCAGCTCACTGCAACCTTCGCCTCCCAGGTAGCTGGGGACTACAGGCTCACACCACCATGCCTGGCTAATTATTTTGACTTTTTGGTAGCGATGATGTTTCACCATATTGCCCAGGCTGGTTTTGAACTTCTGGGCTCAAGTGATCTGCCTGCTTTGGCTTCCCAAAGTGCTGGGATTATAAGTGTGAGCCACCACACCCAGCCATATGTTTCAATTCTAAGGTAAGCATAAGCTTCATTTATAGGTCAAGCACTTCTTTCAATTATAGTGAATTAGTACCACACTAGACCTCAGACTTTTATATTTCTCACGCAAGTAGAAATAAGTGTTTGAATCAGCATCTTAGCTTTGAAGAATGAGTTAAGATAAGCAAACAGTAAACAATGTAAGAAGTCACATGGTTGTGTCAGGGAAAACCAGAGATGGACAATACTTAAAGTGGTAAAAACAAATTTTATTCAAGATTATTGCAATAGGGGAAAAGAGATCTGAGTATAGAACTAGGCTTAACTTTGAATACACGATTGGCAAGTGGAAACTTAGGCCCAAAGATGGGAATATAGAGTCAGTGGATGGAAAATTACTAAGAGGAGCCATCAGGAGAAACGGAAGATTCTGGCTAAAATGACCTAACAGGATTCTTGTTGAAGGCAGGCGAGGGTGATCAGACATCACCTGAGGGACGGTGGAGGAGAAGGAACCCAATTAGCTATGGCGGGTGATCAGATACTGAGGGGGGATGACAGGGGTTATAGTTAAAGCAACTCAGCAGGATTCTTACTAAAACTGAACAATGCAGGCATAAACATGAAGTAAAAAAGTCAAGGCTTACCGGAGCAGAAAGTTCTTTCAAAGGAATCTGAGGAGAGTTTGGTCAATGAGGGACTCTTTGTCACTAGTTAGTAGGGAACTAAATCCTTGCGTTCTCTCTACCTCTATTACACCCATCTGTCCACTGGTGCTTTGCAAAAATTAAAGATTTAAATCATTCTTTAAACCATGATAACTTATTTATTTATTTTTTTTGAGATGGAGTCCTACTCTGTCGCCCAGTCTGGAATGCAATGGTGTGATCTCGGCTCACTGCAACCTCCATCCCCCAGATTCCAGCAATTCTCCTGCCTCAGCTTCCCGAGTAGCTGGGATTAGAGGCGCCTACCACCACACCTGGCTAATTTTTTTTATTTTTAGTAGAGACGGGGTTTCACCATGTTGGCCAGGTTGGTCTTGAACTCCTGACCTCAGATGATACACCCACCTTGGCCTTCCATAGTGCTGGGATTACAGGTGTGACCAACCGCGCCCGGCCTGTGATAACTTATTTTTTAAGCCAGAGTCTTGCTCTGTTGCCCAAGCTGGACTGTGGTGGCACAATCACAGCTCACTGCAGCCTGGATCTCCTGGGCTCAGGTGATTCTCCCACCTCAGCCTCCAGAGTAGATGCGACTACAGGTGCATGCAGCCATGTCCTACTAATTTTTTTTTTTTTTTTGAGACGGAGTCTCGCTCTGTCGCCCAGGCTGGAGTGCAGTGGCACAATCTTGGCTCACTGCAACCTTCGCCTCCTGGGTTCAACCGATTCTCCTGCCTCAGCCTCCCGAGTAGCTGGGACTACATGTGCCCGTCACCATGCCTGGCTAATTTTTTGTATTTTTAGTAGAGACGGGTGTTAGCCAGGATGGTCTTGATCTCCTGACCTCGTGATCTGCCCGCCTCGGCCTCCCAAAGTACTGGGATTACAGGCATGAGCCACCACGCCCGGCAGACTAATTAAAAAAATTTTTTTTTGGTAGAGATGGGGTTTCGCCATGTTGGCCAGGCTGGTCTCAAACTTCTGGGTTCAAGTGAACGGCCCATTTTGGCCTCCCAAATTGCTGGGATTACAGGCATGAGCCACCATGCCCAGCTGATCCAAAATAAGCGTGGTGAGAAGTACGCACTACTCAATAAGGCACAGACCAGCAGTTCTAAAACTACTCTATAGGTTCTCTTTAGTGGAACAAAAAATGTCAGCAAACCCCATTAATCACTTAAATAAGTTCTGTCATGTTACTTAAAGACCTACAAATACCAAACTAGTGTAAATGCTTATGCTTATAGCCCTTAACTTTAAAATAGAAATAAATTTTTAAATAAAAACAAAATTCAAATTAATAAGTAATATTAATTTTTAATTTCACTAAAACTAAATTGCTGACATTTGGTTTACTGTATGAAGCTTGTAGCCTTAGAGCCAGTTCCATAATTAATTTGTTTCTGTATTCTGACTTCAATACTAGTAATGGGAAGAATACCTGTTCAGTTACCTAAAACATTAACTTTGAGGTAGAGTCAGGATATTTCAGCTTCACAATTAACCAAAATTCTGCAAAGAGTAATCTAAGAATGACAATTTAAATAAAGTATCAGTCAATCATTTTATAAAACTGTCTTACTTATGTGAAAGTTAATGTGGCATTGTTAGTTAAAATTTGTATCAAATGAATTATCAAGTATCTGAACTTAACTGGAACTAGAAATAGAAACATTTTTCCTTGCATCCAACTGTTATACTATTAGTGATCTGCTGCCTAAACAAGTGACCTCAAAGATAAATGTATGAAAGCTACCTTAATTTTTGCTTTCACAATTTTAGCGCATACCCATTTTATGCGCTAAAACACAGTTAACAATTTTTAGGAATAGGATTTTAAAAGACAAAGAAAAACCCCATATATCTTTTCCCTAAAAAAGTTCTAAAAAGTTCTTGCTGAAGTCTAAAAGTAGACTTCTCCTACCAAGAAGGATCAGGATTTCTGAACTATCTTAGAAGTATAGGTTACATCACACAGAAAGGACAAACTGACTGACCCATCTGGAACATAAAATCATGTTCCTAAGAAAATTATCTTAACCAACTACAAAACCTAAAAACTCATCATTTTTTGCCAACGAGTCTTAGCCATAAGAATTTTCCTTTTTCGCAAGATAGCAAAAGCCATTAACCCACCTACTGGTAATTATTCAGGCTCGATTCCTTAACATACTAGTGCCAAAAGTTTAATAATAGTTATCTATGTACCACATGTTGAACCTATTGTATAAAATTGGCTCCATTCACTTACATATAACCAGTGACAAGGTTTATAATTTGGAACAGCTCAACCTTTTCCCACACATTGCTACTTTATATAAAGTCCATTTTTTAAAGGGACTAAAAATAGCTGCATGTTCTTTGCTTAAAAAAAAAAAAATCAAGTCACAATTTAGTTAAGCCTGAACTGCATCTAGATCCTTATGGAGTTCCACTTCAGGAATTTAAAAATCTAGGCTAAATTACCTATATTCTTCCCTTGTCTAAAAGAAAGATCACCCATGGCCGGCCGCGGTGGCTCATGCCTGTAATCCCAGCACTTTGGGCGGCTGAGGCGGGCGGATCACCTGAGGTTGGGAGTTCAAGACCAGCCTGACCAACATGGAGAAACCTCGTCTCTACTAAAAATACAAAAGTAGCTGGGCATGGTGGTGGCACATGCCTGTAATCCCAGCTACTGGGGAGGCTGAGGCAGGAGAATTGCTTGAACCGGGTAGGAGGTTGCGATGAGCGGAGACCACGCCATTGCACTCCAGCCTGGGCAACAAGAGTGAAACTCCATCTCAAAAAAAAAAAAAAAAAAAAAAAAAAGATCGCCCGTATATCATCCCATTTGGATGAAAGCCTTTAATAAAATAATGATAAAAAGATGTTCTTTAATTTTATGAGGGCATTAGTGAACTAAGTTCTGTTTGGGAGACCATTTGAAAGTAGCTCTTTTAGCTATTAAGCTATGGTTGACATCTGATATAGTCAATCGCTGTTATTTAGTCAAGTCCCAGGAGTTTCTGAGAAGATCCAAAAAATAATAGGAATAACTTATTTGCGGAGTACTTTAATGTGTCTGCTTCTAAACACATCACATGGATTAACTGTCCACTTGTCAGTAGAATGCCTCTCACTGAATATTATGGGTAACTGGGATTTTCAAAAGGCTTTTCCACTGGAAGCTTTAGGAATGTAACGCCGATGTTATAATGCAGTTTAATGGAAAAATATATTCTCTATGTAACTGTCGGCTTCATGTATTAGTTTTCAAAACCAAATTATTATACAAAAGACAAAAGTTGTTTGTTGATTTGAGGTTGACTTTTTCCCAGTATTTTTCAGTATATTTAATAGAATTTAGCATCTATGTCTGCGGTTTCCAGGACCATCTTTTTTTCTTTTATAGAAGGTTCTCTGTGCAGATAAAATTTCTAGGGACCAAGCTCATTTATGTCTGACTTCATAGGATACACACTAACCTTAAAAGGTTGGAAGACAAATGCACCCCACAAGCACACACTCTAACCAGGAGACGAAACAAGCAAACCTAATTACCAGAAGACACACGTAGAAGAAAAGTGGCCATCTCTGGGCAGCACTGGGAGATAGGGAGAGGTGGGGCTACTGTATTAGTAGTATTAAAATACTACTGATCTCATCAATGAATCGATATAATTCATGGCACTTAAGTTCTTAAATCCGAGTGCAGGTATTACTATGACGTAATTTGATAAATATCTAAACCAAAACCAGCTGCTGAGCATCCTTTATATGTATAACATTGTGCTAGAGGGTCAGGGAGGGCTGAAAGCTAAATTACGATATTGAATTAGATAATTTTTAAGTTTCTTTCCAATTCTAAAATTCATAATTCCATCTGTATTAACTCAGAAAGCATGCATCTAAAAAGCAAACATTTAAAAAATCAATAGAAAAAATATATCATTTACTCTGATTGAATTCTTTCTTTTAAAAAACACACACTATGAAATTACTTTATTACTTAAAACACAAAGACCATCCATTTTCTCATGTTTTCTGAGATCATTATCATGGAAATAAAATTCTGATGAAATTGAAAAAAAAACATGAAACAAAATTAGCCACATCACCACTACCAAGTAAAACAGCTCTCATCACCTTAGAGCCACTGCACACACAACCACACTTCTATCTCTATATCCGCCTCCTATAAGCTGAACAAAACAATGTGCTGCTTCTACGGGAACTCTGAGCCAGACAGCCCAGACTTTTACAGGAGGAAAAAGCAAGTTTTACCTTTTTTCTCCTAAACCCTTTTGGTGTCAAAGCTAAAAGTTGTAAAACATTTGTTTTACTTCCTTCTGGAGGCAATCATTTGCCAAACTACATTCTTTTATTTTATATACTTTTATTTTTTGGTTAGAAAACTTGTTGCTCAATATGCAAATCTCAAACTGGGGGAGGGAGGGAAGGAGGGAGGAAATGAAGCTCAACAAACACAACAAAATAAAGTTGCTCTGCTATGTTGAGGCTGCCAGGCTTTTTGTTACTCTACTTGAAAGTAAATGTGACTTGTCTGTAGAGAGTGCTGCTTCAGCAGTTCCAAATGAATTTTAAGCCTGTGCTCCATATTTTCTCTTTTGTAAGTTTAATGTATTCAGCAACACTGAACTGACAATTTAAATAACTACATTTTTAAACAAACGAAGCATTGATGTTAATGTATGAAAATGGTCCAAACCCCTGGGAGTCTTGGTTCCCACCATTGTTTATTCTGACAACAGGATATAATTGCTTACTTACTTGGCAGCAAATTTAACCATCTGCTTGCTTGCATGGTCTCCCACCGCCACAAGAGCCTGGACATTAAACTGCTGCTGACGTAGGACTAAGAAGCACTGTTTCCCTGAAAAAGACAGAAAGAACACAAATGTATTAAGGACACGCAACTTCAGGTTTTACAAAGAAGGAAAATGCTCTCTACTTTAAAAGTGGGCCAAAATTTACTATACTCATCAGGCACGCACGCATGTGTATACTATCCATTTGGCTTCCACAGACAAAATACTCACACTCAACTGACAACCCTTAAAGAAACTCAAGTTCCTATGATGAGTAACAAGAAATGCTTTCAACTTGTTATAAGAACACAGGCAAATCACCAATTTCAAAAAAACTTCTAAATCAAGAAAATTATTTTGTCATTGCATTGATTTATTAAACAAATTTCAAGTAACTTGAGATCACTTTCAACATTCATTCAATAGTTAGTATATTCCACATGCAAAGGCACTGTACTACTATGGAAGTTTCAATACTGCAACCACAAAAGTGCTAACACAGTGCTTAAAAACAAGGACACAAACACTATGGGGTGGTCCATCTACAGAGTTTCTTCCTACCAAAGTACCTTTTAAAGAGCATTTAAATTGACAGGCTAGTGCCTTTCATGTTCTACGTTCTTCATTTTTCCTTTATCACCTTCCTAGTCCTTCATATTTTATGAGTCTCGCATTTTTTTTTACTCCAAATAACTTCTATTGTCTATTAAAGGTCATTTTCTTCAAGCCCTATAACCAGTTTTATTTTTACATATCCTGGGCCTCTTTATTCCTTCTTCTTTGATAAAGAACTGTCACTCCTTATTCTTAACCTTCTGAAAAACATTATTCATAATATATTTCGTTATTATGTATCCTCGTGACATCGCTTTTTCCTCCAAAGCAGATCCTTCTTAAGTCTCTGATCAAATTCTGGGAAATTACTTCTTCATAAAAAATGGGTTAATCTCTCCAAGACCACTTTACACATCAGATTGTTTTGTAAAACATCACAAGATTTTGTTTTTTAAACTGAGCATTATATTTTACATTTAGAATGGGCCTTAACCAAAAGAAGAAAGAAAAAGGAAAGCAAAAATGCAAGCAGACTTACAGTTACTACTTTTAACATACAGTATTTTGAAATGCAAATCAGATAGCAATCACAAGTTAAAAAAGACAGGTTGCAAATGAAGTGTCAACACAGACATAATCTATTGACTTTAGAGTCATATATGATTGGCAGGTTTTTAACCACTAAAAAACACTCTTAATTTTCCCTTTTGCTTTGGAGGATGATCCAGTCACAAAGTAAAATCCTAAAAAACGAAGTTGTATTAATACAGGAAACAAATTCAAAGGAGTTTTAAAATATTGGAAGGACAAAGGTTATTACCACAGAGAAACTTGCAGATGAATAAAAATAACATTTTCCTAGGAACTACTACTGAAACCACAGCCACGTTACCCCACTTAGAAAAGTATGTTACTGTGAAATGGAAGGTAATGTGCACACGACAGTGCTAGGCTAAGCCATAATGTAGTCAGAGTGTATTAGCTACTCTAATAGTCCAGACAGAAGCAGCACCAACCTAGCTGCCTCACAAAGCTGTCCAGTGATAATTTCAGTGCTACACAAAGACCCTGGAGAAAGAATGGAGAACTCTAAAGGACTTACAAAGGTTGAGCACAGGATAAGTCTATGGGTCGGCACTAGGGGGTAACAATTAGTGTGTCTGGTAGAAAAAAAAGTAAAAGCTTTGAAATCAAAAGGCCTGGTATCATATCCTATCACTTCCTATGAAGGGGCCTGTGGGAAAATTATTAAACCACTTTATATCTCAGTTCTTCATCTGGAAAATGGAGACGGTAATAGTCATGGGGTTTTCTTCCATAATCATAAGGATTTTATAATATGTTTAAAGTTGAGACGGAGCCCAATTAATGTTAACTATTAATGACTTTTTTTTTTTTTTTGAGATGGAGTTTTGCTCTTGTTGCCCAGGCTGGAGTCCAATGGCGCTACCTCAGCTCACTGCAACCTCCGCCTCCCGGGTTCAAGCGATTCTCCTGCCTCAGCCTCTTGTGTAGCTGGGATTACAGGCATGTGCCACCAGGCCTAGCTAATTTTTGTATTTTTAGCAGAGATGGGGTTTCACCATGTTGGCCAGGCTGGTCTCGAACTCCTGACCTCAGGTGATCCACCCACCTCAGCCTCCCAAAGTGCTGGGATTACAGGTGTGAGCCATCGCGCCTGGCCTATTAATGACTTCTTCTTTTTTTTGAGATGGCATCTCGCTCTGTTGCCCAGGCTGGAATGCAATGGCATAATCTCGGCTCACTGCAACCTCCACCTTCTGGGTTTAAGCAATTCTCCTGTCTCAGCCTCCTGAGTAGCTGGGACTACAAGTGCCTACCACCACACCTGGCTAATTTTTGTATTTGTAGTAGAGACGGGGGGCTTCACCATATTGGTCAGGCTGGTCTCGAACTCGTGACCCCAGGTGATCCACCAGCCTTGGCCTCCCAAAGTGCTGGGATTACAGGCATGAGCCACTGCGCCTGGCCTTAATGACTATTTTTAGTAACACCACTACCACTGACTACTTATTTGATGATTGATTATCATTCCTTTTTCGCAGCTGGATGACTATATACAAAAAGTATGCAGGGCGCTGGGAACACGAACGTAAGTATTTGTTAGAAAATCATGATAGACTCTTACATGAGGAAAAAGTGATAAAACCATATGTAACGTGTAATCCCAATTTTGTTTGTGCAAGAAGTATATTAAGATTGATCATATGGGGAAAAAACCACCAAAATGTGGCTACCAATGAATGGTGAAATTATAGGAAATTGTTCTGTCCCTGTATTTTTCTGTATTTTCTGAACTTTCTACAATAAATATGCACTACTTTTCTAATCAGAATAAAAATTTTTTAAGAGAACTATACACTCACAGGTAGGTACAGAAGAAAGGTAAGGGCTGAAAGGAAATTTTGGCCAAGCTCGAAATTAAACACAAGCAGTAAGTAGAACCTGGGAAGTTTTAGACAGCTAAACATAGGAGCAAATGTACCTCCTAAGATTTGCATGCCTGCTAGAGAAAAGAAAGAAAATCAACGGTTATAAGTGAAGTGAAGGCCAGTCATGGTGGCTCACGCCTGTAATCCCAGCACTTTGGGAGGCCGAGGTAGGCGGATCACTTGAGGTCAGGAGTTCGAGACTAGGTTGGCCAACGTGGTGAAACCCCATCTCTACTAAAAATGCAAATATTAGCCGGGCATGGTGGCAGGTGCCTGTAATCCCAACTACTTGGGAGGTTGAGGCAGGAGAATTGCTTGAACCCAGCAGGCGGAGGTTGCAATGAGCTGAGATTGTGTCACTGCACTCCAGCCTGGGTAACAGAGCAAGACTCCACCTCAAAAAAAAAAAAAAAAAAAAAGTGAAGAATGTTCACTATACCCTTTAAATGTTTACTGTGCTTATTAGATTTAATTCTAAAAAATTTTTCTTATTAAAAAAAGGCAACAGATGGGGGAGGAAGGGAATGAAGTAGTGAGAACAGTCTATGAGCATATTGTTTTACAAAAACCTATATAGTATGTAAAAGTGTGCCAGTACAAAAATAACCAGATCAATAGAACATAAGAAAAAATTGATAATAGACCGTATTAGATAAAGGAGATCCTAATTCTAAACAGAATTCAGGAGATTACGAAATTTAAATAAACACCCCAACGAATACAAAAACAGAGTAAAAAATGGAACTGAATATTAAACTATATCACGGAGGAAGGGAAAACTTTCTAAGTTTAAGAATGAAAGAACATCTATATACAAAATAAATCAAAGGAACAATAACACTGAGAAAAAATAAGTGCTGAACAGCATATAACCTATATAAATTAATCTTTTTAATACATAAGGATCTTAAAGATTTATGAGAAAAGAACACTGAGGTCCCAATAGATAAACAGGCAATAGACCAAAACAGAGAATCTGAAGGAACAAGAAAAAAACCATAGTAAGTAAATACCGTATAAGGAAAAAAATGTTACTGGTAATGCAAGTAATGCAAGTTGAAGCAAACAACAATGACAGATTATTTACCTCTCAAATGAGCAAAGATTTAAAAAATACAAAATATAAAATCGAATTATTACTCAATGCTTGGGAGAATTAAAATCGTAAAACCGTTCCTTTATAACTTGCTGAAGGCAGGGTAAACTTGTGTAATGCTTCTGGAGAACAATTTGGCAATAACCATTAAAAGGCTTAAAAACGTTATCTTTGACTCAATAAATACATTTTTTAGAATATATGTTAAGGAAATTGAAACAGAACTACTTGTGACTAATGCTATGGTCCTCAAGCTTTCTACATTCAAAGCACTTTAAAATACAAGAACCTTGATGGTCCACTTAAAATGATTTTTAAAGGACTCAAACAAACAAACAAACAAACCATCAGTACTGGCTTCCTGGTAAATAGAACTGTCCACTCAGACTACTTCTCTATGAAGTACTTTTGAGACCAAGCTCTTGTCATGTATTAGGAAACAAAACTGTTCTTTCTTTGGCTCTGGTTGGTGACACACCTTACTGCATGATTAGCTTAGTTCCATGTTTTACAAGGCACTACCTTCCACATGCTGAGAGATAAATAGGAGCAGTGTGTACATGATCCTTTTTGTGCAAATTTAAAAAACAAAAAATATGGTCATGTCTGTATGTATATTTTGTCTGTCTGTAAATGTATTTTTTTTTTCCTGCAAGAACACACAAGAAAAAACAGTGGCTATTTTGCAGGGAAGAGACTGTGGTGAGATGGAGGAGAATCGTGAGACCTCTATTTCCATATCTTTTTCTACTACTGGAATTTTTATTTTTACCATACCCATAAATTACTTTCTATTTTAAGAAGCAAATATATAATTCCTCAGTTTAGTAAAAAGTTCTCACTTGAAAAGCTGGTATATGAACTTTAGAGGGCAGATTAATCAACTGCTAAATATTATTAATCTTTCTTCTTGGAACTTTCCAACAAAAAAGACAGTTTATAGAAAACAAAGTCAGTGTTCAAAATAGCTGAATGAACTATCTTTTGATATTTTATTTGTTTTTGTTTTGTTTTGTTGAGACAGAGTCTTGCTCTGTTGTCCAGGCTGGAGAGTAATGGCACGATTACTGCAACCTCTGCCTCCTGGGTTCAAGTGATTCTCCTGCCTCAGTCTCTCGAGTAGCTGGGATTGCAAGCGTGTAATCCCATGCCTAACTAATTTTTGTATTTTTTTAGTAGAGATGGAGTTTCACCATGTTGGTCAGGCTGGTCTCGAACTCCTGACTTCAAGTGATCCACCTGTCTCAGCCTCCCAAAGTGTTGGGATTACAAGCCTGGTCTATCTTTTGATATTTTAAATCTAAATTCTTAACACTTAAAACTTTGTGCTGCATTTTGATTAAGTTTTCAGAAGAAGCAGTTTATTTCTTAAATTTATATGGATGTAGTGTTTTAGAAAAATGTAAAGTTAGAAATTTTTTATCGTGAAGTCTTTAGTTCTGAGCTGAAGAACAAACATGGTAGGTAGTTAGGACAAAAAGTTTCTTCTCAGCTCCATTATGATGATGGCTCAGCAATGAAATAGGCCTTCATGGGAGAACCAGAGTATCAAAGATGGGAGGCAATCCTATGTTTTCATCTCTTCCTGCTGACTTTTAGCTTGCTAAGCCCCCTGGATTCATTATTTAGATAATGTACCTTAACTTCCTAATATCCAACCTTAATATTTTCCTTCATGATTTGTATTAATCAATTAAGATCTCAACGTTCTGAAGTATTTTCCACTTATTGCTTCCCCTGAAATGTTCCTGCATAGATTTAAGTTGAAGTTATTTTGGAAGTGTAAGTAAGTTTTTAGGAAGAATAGTGCTGAAATAATTATTTTGTGCCAGTGCCTTCCACATGGTATGTATAAAATTTGAAAGGAATGACAGACATTCCAATTACTCTTTCAATATGCAGACTTATGCTCATATGTTTCACTCTTGAAAGAAACTAATTTTAAGCATATCATCAAGGTAAGAAATTTCTCCTTGCTCCTATTTAAAACACTTCACTTTAGGGATGTTATATATAAACCTACCACAAGGAATCTGATTTTCATTTTAAAAAATGTCTGAAACACTGCCCTTAAGGAAAAAATATACAGGCTTTTCTTGTTTTGTTTTTTTATACGAAGAGACTCTTATTTTTGCATTATAGGATTCTAAATGTCATACTTTTGACACTAGGATTTTGACACTTCCATTTCCTTATTCACAGTTTCTCAGGGCTTTGCTCTACTAGAAATTGCCACTATGAGTTGTTTCTTGAAGCCCAGCTTTAATATATTACTCCTGGGGTTAAAGCACGCAAATGATCCCAAGTAAGTCATATTTATTGATATGATTTTTCGTACATAAGATATAGGAAGAAGAGGGTACTAGCAATCAGGGTTTTTGCAAATTCAGAGCACAAGATTTTATTCTTAAACACAATCTACGGCCGGGGGCAGTGGCTCACGTCTGTAATCCCAGCACTTTGGGAGGCCAAGGTGGGCGGATCACCTGAGGTCAGGAGTTTGAGACTAGCCTGGCCAAAATGGTGAAACCCCGACTCTACTAAAAATATAAAAATTAGCTGGATATGGTGGTGCATGCCTGTAGTCCCAGCCAGCTACTTGGGAGGCTAAGGCAGGAGAATCACTTGAACCTGGCAGGTGGAGGTTGCAGTGAGTTGAGATCGTATCACTGCACTCCAGCCTGGGCAACAGAGCAAGACTCTGTTTCAAAAAATAAATAAAGATAATCTACATTGGCAGAAATAAAAAACACTGACAATCACTACTGACAAGTGTCTCAGTACGTTTTCTGTTGCTTGTAACAGAGTATCTGAAATTGGGTAATTTATATGGAAACAAACTTAGTTTTTTAAAGTTCTGGAGGCTGGGAAGTCCAAAGTTGAAGGGACACAACTTGTAAGTGCCTTCTTGCTGGTGGGGACTCTGCAGAGTCCTAAGGTGGCAGAGGGCATCAAGGTGAAAAGCTGAGTGTGCTAGTTTAGGTCTCCTTATAAAGTCACTAATGCCACTCCTGTGATAATCCATTCAAGAGGGTAGAGCCCTCATGACCCAATCACCTCTTAAAGGCCTCACCTTTCAACAATGCCACACTGGGGATTAAGCTTTTTTTTTTTTTTTTTTTTTGAGACAGAGTCTCACTCTGTTGCCCAGGCTGGAGTGTAGTGGTGCGATCTCAGCTCACTGCAACCTCCGCCTCCTGGGTTCAAGTGATTCTCATGCCTCAGACTCCCGGGTAGCTGGGATTACAGGCGTGTGCCATGATGCCCGGCTATTTTTTGTATTTTTAGTAGAGATGGGGTTTTACCATGTTGGCCAGGCTGGTCTTGAACTCCTGGGTTCAAGTGATCCACCCTGCCTAAGCCCCTGAAGGTGCTGGGATTACACATGTGAGCCACCGTGCCTGACCAGGATTAAGTTTCAATATAGCATGGGAAAAATAACGAAACCATGGCAGCAAGGATGTGGAGAAAGTGGTACTGTGACATACCTGTGGGAATATATTTGAATACAACCTCTTGGGAGGATGATCTAGTATTAGAAATTTTAAAAATGCATATGCATGCCCTTTAACCCAGCAATTTCATTTCTATACACCCATCTTGGAGAAATACTACCTCGTGTAGATCTGTAACTAGTTATCATGGAAGGGTTTCCAAGAAACACTGTTAATTATTTTAAAAAGTTGAAAAATAATATGTAAAGTATAACAAGACATATTAAACATACACACACCCAAAATAAAACAAACTGTGTGTGGGTGTGTATGTGCACATACGTGCATTATAAAGATTTGGAAAGACACAGAACAAATTAAGAATGAATAATAAAAAAAAGAATGAATAGAAAAGGTTGGGGCAGAGGATAGGTAGTACAGAAGAAAAAAAGGAGTATCATTATTTCTGTATTCTTTTAAAGATTCGTGTGCAAGTATTAATGTATTATTTGAGTAACTTACATTAAGTATTATAACTTAGAATAGAATTTTCCAGTTAAAAATGATGAAGACCAGATTATAAATGCGAAATTCCACAAAAAGTAAGCTAAATAAGCACTATACTAAAAAAAAAAAAGCCACCTGCACCTTTGCCAAATTGAGTTTATTCAAAGAATCTAAAAATGGTTCAATGTTATAAAATACATTATTGTCACTCACTGCAATTACATAAAGTTGATTCTTGTTATTTATAGAAGTTATGCTCTGTAAAGCTGCCACAATACTGAATTAGGGCATACTGAATCATTGCTCCTGAGGGAAGTTTAGGGTTAGGTTTCTTCACGCTTATGGTCACAATATTTTTGCCAACTGATTAATACATAACCTTATTTTGTGTGTGTTTCTGTTTAAAGATACCTTAATATATATTGGTGAGCCATTAACACTTAACTCATGGCCAAGGGCACTGTAACTCATGCCTAAACAAAGCATATCTAAACACAGGTATTTTCTTCTTAAGGGAACAGCACAGTCTTCTTGTGCTTCCGAACTTTAGAAACATTTGAGAACCATACTTGGGGCCATTTTAAAAGGCAAAAGCAAGCTGGGCACAGTGGTGCATAACTACAGTCGCAGCTACTTGGGAGGGTGAGGCAGGAGGATTGTATGAGGCCAAGAGTTGGAGGCTGCAGTGCGCTACAATCATACCTGTGAATGACCACTGTACTCTAGCCTGGGCAACATAGTGAGACCCTGTCTCAAAAAAAAAAAAAAAAAAAAAAAAAGGAGCCCATTAAGCATCTTCTTGGACCACAACAGAATAACACTACAAATCAATAATGAGAAATTCTGGAAACTATATAAACACATGGAAATTAAACAATATGCTCTGGGATGACCAGTGGGTCAATGAAGAAATTAAGGAAATCAAAAAATTTCTTGAAACAAATGATAATGGAAACAACATGCCAAAACATATGGGATACAGTGAAAGCTGTACTAAGAGGAAAATTATAAGTATCTACCTAAAAAAAGAACCTCAAATAACCTAACAATGCATCTTAAAGAACTAGAAAAGTATAAACTGAACCCAAAATTAGAAGAACTAATAAAGATCAGAGCAGAAATAAATGAATTTGAAATAAAGGAAACAATATAAAAGATCAATGAAACAAAAAGTTGGTTTTTTGAAAAGATAAACAAAAATGACAAGCTTTTAGCCAGACTAAGGAAAAAAGAGAAAAGACCTAAATAAATAAAATTAGAGATGAAAAAGGAGACATTACAACTGATACCATAGAAATTCAAAAGATTAGTGGCTACTATAAGCAATATATGCCAATAAGTTGGAAAATCTAGAAGAAATGGACATTTCTAGACACATACAACCTACCAAGATTGAACCATGAAGAAATCCAAAATCTGAGCAGACCAGTAACAAACAACAAGATTAAAGCCGTAATAAAAAGTCTCCCAATAAAGAAAAGCCCAGGACCTGATGGCTTTACTGCTGAATTCTACTAAACATTTAAAGGACTCACACCAATCCTACTCAAACTGTTCCAAAAAACAGAGGAAGAGAAAATACTTCCAAACTCATTCTAAGAGGCCAGTATTACCCTGGCACCAAAACCAAAGATAGATCAGAAAAAGAAAACTACAGACCACTATCTCTGATAAATACTGATGCAAAAATCCTCAACAAAATACTAGCAAACCAAATTCAACAATACGGTAAAAAGATCATTCATCGTGACCAAGTGGGATTTATCTCAGGGATGCAAGGAGGTTCAAAATATACAAATCAATCAATGTAATACATTGTATCAACAGGATGAAGGACAAAAGCGATATGATCATTTCCAACTGATGCTAAAAAAGCAGCTGATAAAGTTCAAATCCCTTCATGATAAAAACCCCCCAAAAACTGGGCATAGAAGGAACATACCTTAACATAATAAAAGCCATATATGAAAGACACACAGCTAGTATTGTACTGAATGAGGAAAAACTGAAATCCTTTTCTCTTAGATCTGGAACACGACAAGGATGCTCATTTTCACCACTGTTATTCAACATAGGACTAGAAATCTTAGCTAGAGCAATCAGATAAGAGAAAGAAATAAAGGGCATCCAAATTGGAAAGGAAGAAGTAAAATTATCCTTTTTTGTGGATGCTATGATCTTATATTTGGAAAAACCTAAAGACTCCAGCAAAACCTATCAGAACTGATAAATTCAGTAATCAGTAAAGTTGAAGGATACAAAATCAACATATAAATGTCAGTAGCATTTTTCTATATGCCAATAGTGAACAATGTGAAAAAGAAATAAAAAAAAGTAATCCCACATACAATAACCACAAATAAAATTAAACACCTAGGAATTAACCAAAGAAGTGAAAGATCTCTGAAAACTATAGAACACTATTGAAAGAAATTGAAGAGGAAACACAAAAAATGGAAAGATATTCCATGTTCATGGATGGGAAGAATCAATATTGTTAAATACTACTCAAAGTAATCTACATATTCAGTGCAATCCCTATCAAAATGCCAATGACATTCTCCACAGAAATAGAAAAAAAAAATCCTAAAATTTACATGAAATCACAAAAGACCTAGAATAGCCAAAGCTATGCTGAGCAAAAATAATAAAACTGGAGGAATCACACTACTTACCTTCAAATTATACTACGGAGCTATAGTAACCAAAAACAACTTGGTACTGGCATAAAAACAGACACACAGACCAGTGGAACAGAAGAGAGAATCCAGAAGCAGATCCACACATCTACAGTAAACTCATTTTTGACAAAGGTGCCAATAACATACATGGGGGAAAATAGTCTTTTCAATAAACGGTGCTGGGAAAACTGGATATCCATATGCAAAAGACTAAAACTTGATCCCATCTCTTACCTTATATAAAAATCAATCACAATGAATTGAAGACTTAAATCTAAGACTTTGAACTATAATACTACAAGAAAACATTGGGGAAACCCTCTAGGACACTGGTCTGGGCAAAAATTTCTTGAGTAATACTCCACAAGCACAGGCAACTGAAGTAGAAATGGACAAATGGGATCACACCAAGTTAAAAAGCTTCTGCACAGTAAAGGTAACAATCAACAAAGTGAAGAGACAACCCACAGAATGGGAGAAAGTATTTACAAACTACCCATCTGACGAGGAATTACTAACCAGAATACATAAGGAGCTCAAGCAACTCTACAGGAAAAAAATCTAATACAATTTTAAAATGGGCAAAAGATTTAAATAGACATTTCTCAAAAGAAGACATACAAATGGCAAAAAGGCATATGAAAAAGTGCTCATCATCACTGATCTTCAGAGGAACGCAAATCAAAACTACAATGAGGTATCATCTCCCTCCAGTTAAAAAGGCTTATATCAAAAAGTCAAATAACAAATGCTGGTGAGGATGTGGAGGAAGGGGAACCCTGGTACACTGCTGGTGGGAATGTAAATTAGTACAATCACTATGTAGAACAGTTTGGAGGTTCCTCAAAAAACTAAAAATAGAGCTACCACATGATCCAGCAATCCCACTGTTGGGTATATACCCAAAAGAAAGGAAATCAGTGTATCGAAGAGATATCTGCACTCTCATGTTTACTGCAGCAGCATTCACAACAGCCAATATTTGGAAGCAACCTAAGTATCCATCAACAGATGAATGGATAAAGAAAATGTGCTACATATACACAATGGAGTACTATCCAGCCATAAAAAAGAATGAGATCCTATCATCTGCAACAACATAGATGGAACTGGAGGTCATTTTAAGTGAAATAAGCCAGGCACAGAAAGAGAAACATCGCATATTCTCACTTACTTGTGGGATCTTAAAATCAAAACAATTGAACTCATGGATATAGAGAATAGAAAGATAGTTAACAGAGGCTGGGAAGGGTAATAGGGGTTGAAGGCAGGGGGTCCTGGGGAAATTAATGGGTACCAAAAAAAAAAGAATGAGTAAGACCTAGTATTTGATAGCAGAACAGGGGGACTACAGCCAATAATAATTGTACATTTAAAAATAACTAAAAGAATGACTGGGTGTCGTGGTGGCTCACACCTGTAATCCAAGCACTTTGGGAGGCTGAGGTGGATAGATAGCTTGAGCTCATGAGTTTCAGACCAGCCTGGGCAACATGGCAAAACCCCATCTTTACAAAAAAAATGAAAAAATAAAAAATAAAAATTAGCTGGGCGTGGTGACATGTGCCTGTAGTCCCAGCTACTCAGGAGGCTGTGGGAGGATGGCTTGAGCCTAGGAGCCACAGGTGCAGTGAGTTGAGATCACACGGCTGCACGCCAGCCTGGGCCATACTTGTCTCAAAAAATAAATAAAATTTAAAAAATAAAAATAATTAAAAGAATATAACTGGATTGTATGTAACGCAAAGAATGCTTGAGGGGATGCATACCCAATCTTCTATGATGTGATTATTACACATTGCATGCCTGTTTCAAAATATTTCAAGTATCTCATAAATATATACACCTATTATGTACCCCAAAAATATATACACCTACTATGTACCCACACAAAGTTTTTAAAAGTCCTTTTTTAAAAGGCATAAATGTGGCATTAAAGAGACTGTGAAAGGGACGCTTATTTACAGTATGAGAGCTGAAACAAGAAGGCAGAACATTACTGTGTTTGACTTTAATTGGGAATGTGTGTACTGGATGACGCAAATACTCTGCCACTCTGCACATGTACAGGTCTGGCATGACTGAGAATGACCACAAAAGTGCTGCAAGTGTTCTGGGGTTATAAATACATTTTAGCCAGTAGGTGAATTTGCGAATACGCAGTCCACGAATAATGAGGATCAACTACGTTAAAATTTATTTTATTACACAGAAAATTTCCAACAAACACAAAAGCAGAGTGAATAGTATAATGAACCTCTCTACATATACATCACATAACACAATTATATTTTGAAGGGAAGAAATGCTAGAAAAAGGTCTGATAAAATTCAACATCTCCTCCTGACAAACAGAAAACTTGGCTGGGAAACTACTTTTAATCTACTTTTTAAAACTTTGCCATTTATTTTCTAATGACATTTTATGTAGAACCTTAAACTCAAAATCATTCATTTAGAACCGGAATTTCTGCTCTTTCAAAAATTCTTCATTGTGTGAAACCCTGAAGTACTAGAGAACCTACTACTATTGCAAAGAGAAACAAGAAATGAGATACAAACATCTGAAAGAAAAGGACATAATGATCATCATTTGTAATGCCTCTCTTCGCCTCAAAAAACTGAAATGCAAACAGACTTGGAGAAAATTATTTGTTCTTTTTTAATAAAATAGGAACAGGGCAAGAACAAACAATATATAAAAGAAGTTCAAAATAGTTAACATATCAGGAAAAGAAGTTTAATCTAACCAATGACTGAAACACAAATTAAAGCAACAATGGATAAACCTGAACTTTACACAAATGAGAAAAATATATGTAAAAAAATATAGCCGTACTATGAAATACTATGAAACCATTAAAAAACAATGATGCGGCCGGGCGTGGTGGCTCACACCTGTAATCCCAGCACTTTGGGAGGCTGAGGTGGGTGGATCACAAGGTCAGGAGATCGAGACCATTCTGGCGAACACAGTGAAACCCCGTCTCTACTAAAAATACAAAAAAATTAGCCGGGCGTGGTGGCAGGTGTCTGTAGTCCCAGCTACTTGGGAGGCTGAGGCAGGAGAATGATGTGAACCTGGGAGGCGGAGTTTGCAGTGAGCAGAGACTGTGCCACTGCACTCCAGCCTGGGTGACAGAGTGAGACTCTGTCTCAAAAAACAAACAAACAAACAAAACCTATACGCACAGACATGAAAGGATATCCAAAAGATAAAGAAAAGTGCAAGTTATAAAATAATACAGAGTATTATAAAAATTTTAGCTCAAACACACATATACACTCACATTGACCCTCAACTTCCTCATAAAAACAAATCTGAGGCTGGGCACAGTGGCTGAAGCCTGTAATCCCAGCACTTTGGGAGGTCGAGGTAGGCAGATCACCTGAGGTCAGGAGTTTGAGACCACCCTGGCCAACATGGTGAGACCCTTGTCTCTACTAAAAATACAAAAATCAGCTGGGCATGGTGGCGCATGCCAGTAGTCCTAGCTAAGGAGGCTGCAGTGAACCGAGACCACACCACTGCACTCCAGCCTGGGTGACAGGGCAAGACCCTGACTCAAAAAAAAAAAAAAAAAAAAAAAAAAAAGCCCTCATCTCTACTAGAAATACAAAAATTAGCTGGATGTGGTGGCAGGTACCTGTAATCCTAGCTATTTGGGAGGCTGAGGCACGAGAATTGCTTCAACCCAGGAGGCAGAGGTTGCAATGAGCTGAGATTGCCTCACTGCACTCCAGCCTGAGTGACAGGGCAAGACTCCACCTCAAACAAACAAACCAAAAAAACACCACAAATCTGTAAAGAAGGATTACAGTCAGTTTTCCACTTTATACCTGATTTAATTCTATAATGCTTGAGTATTTAACAAAAAATGGTTATTACTTTTATAATCTAGAATAAATTTTTCAATTTTGCAAATTAAAAATATTGTAAATGATCATGTAGAGCTACATAAAACACTGATACAGCATATGAACTCACTTTTGTAAAAGAAAAAGTATCAATTTTTGTTTAAAGCAATTTCTATCATTTCAAACTTTCACAGTGTTTTTATTCTCTTGGGAGCAGAACAAGTGAATTACACTTTCTGCTTTATTCTTTAGTTTTTGTGCTGTTTGAGTTTTAAAATAGTGCAATTAGCATTTAGCCCCTCCAAAATTCCCCAATACCCATAAATAATTTATTTTTTTGAGATAGAATAACAGTTAATATACTAATAAAAAGTGCTATGAAATTCCTCAATTAAAAACTCTTAAGAAAGTTTTAAACCGTTCAGTCTGTTCATAACATTGACACTCATAAATTCTCCCTATCCGCCCACCATGATTAGCTCATATCATCAATAAAGTCCTTACACCTTGCAATTTGTTTCATGTTTTGAGGCAGGAGGCACTATCAATTAAGAGACTAAAATAATTTGTCACAAATGGAAAAAAAAACACTAGCAGATGGTACAGGAAGAACATTCTCAAATCCGAAAATCTGCAATGTTTCGAAATCCAAAAACTTTTTGAGTGCCGACATGACTCTCAAAAAACATGCTCATTGGAGCATTTTGGATTCCAGATTTGGCATGCTCAGCCAGTAATGCAAATATTCCAAAAAAAAAAAGAAAAAAAAAAATCCAAAATCCAAAACACTTCCAGTCCCAAGTATTCTGGATAAGGGATACTCAACCTGTATATTTTTTCACTTACGTGATGCTTCATACTTACATGCTGATCTCAATTAGAGTGAGCTACTGGACAGCAAGAACAAGACCCAGAAGACAATGCTCTATTATATGTGTATAAAACACCTGTTTTATTGATCTATTATTCGGTAGGGTTCTTATTATGTGTTGTGTACCAAACAAAGCAAGAAAATAAGCAGTAGCACCTTCCAAGAGCTGACAACAGGAAATAAGACACACAAAAAACTACAATGGAAGGCAAGTAAGTAACTGTCATGCTCATTAACATGACTCAATTATCGAAGGCTTACACTGCACCAAGCATAGAGCTAAATACTTTATAAATATTACTACATAACATCTTATGAGCTAGGTATTAATATATACTTGTTTTAAGAGAAGACACTGAGGATTGGAAAGGTTATGCAATTTGCGTAGAGTAAACAGATTGTAAGCACAAATCCAGGATTCAAAACACATCTGTCTCACTGAAAAGGTCTTATTCATAACCACTGGGAAGTATCACTCATGAGTTTTAACTGTTAAGAAGAAACAGACATGGCAGTCGTAAAATAAAGGGATGGGTGTGAAGGGAAATATTCTTGGTTCAGGCTTACTTGTAGCATGCATTCTATCTTTTAATTTGCTAAATTACTATGTTTAGGAAAAAGTGCCCCATTTGGACAGAACAAAGGCTCTCAGTATAATGGGAGAGAGACGAGTAAATGAAGGATTATAATACAATGTGACTGACTATTGGCAGAATAAATGGCCCAACCTTTCAGGAAGGCAAATCAACATTATTTGAAAATTTAAAACTCCACCAGTACTCTTCTCAAAGTCTGTCAGTATTCATCAGGGGAGGATACTGAAAGAATAGACAAACTCTTAACAGTGGTGGCCCTAAGAGTGAAATGTATGTATAAAGTGCTGGAATTTTAAAAATAATGGGCATGTATTAATTCTACAATAAAAAAATTATAAAACACAATTAAGAAATGCTCTATCAGCTGGGTGCAGTGACTCATGCCTGTAATCCCAGCACTTTGGGAGGCCAAGGCGAGAGGATCACCTGAGGTCGGGAGTTCAAGACCAGCCTGGCCAACATGGTGAAACTCTGTCTCTACTAAAAATGCAAAACTTTGCCAGGCATGGTGGCGCATGCCTGTAATCCCAGCTACTTGGGAGGCTGAGACAGGAGAATCACTTGAACCCTGGAGGCAGAGGTTGCAGTGAGCCGAGATCGCAACACAGCACTCCAGCCTGGGTGACAGAGCAAGACTCTGTCTCAAAAAAAAAAAAAAAAAAAAAAAGAAAAGAAAAAAGGAAAGAAATGCTATATATCATGGGACATATTAAATACTATAGAAGCAAAGTAGAATTTTTAAAATAATGGGCATGTATTAATTCTACAATAAAAATATTATAAAACACAATTAAAAAATGCTATTATCATGGGACATATTAAATACTACAGAAGCAAAGAACTCTGCTAAAGAGACGGAGATGTCTTAGAAAGCTTCTAGCTTCTGTTTATACTCCACCAATTACTATGAGACTTTGGGTAAGTAGCTTCATTCTGAACGTGTTTCCTCATTTATAAAGTGGAATAGGAATGCTTGTTCTGCCTACTTCACAGACTTGCAGGGATGATCAAATGTGAAAAAGTATGAAAAGTATAAAGTTATAAACTAATGTGTCAATTGATATTTTTAGACAATTCTGAACACTACAGTAGGCCAATTTTCTATAAGGAACAGAGGTCTGTCTAAATGATCCTAACGTTTCTTCTCTGTTGTTGAGGCTAAATTTTTAGCACTGTCTGAAAGAACTTTCTATGATGAGAATATTCTGTATTTGTGCTGTCTGTCCAAAATGGGAGCCGTTAGCCACATGTGGTCATTAAGCTCTTGAAATACAGCCAGTGTGATGGAATTACTGAATTTAAATGTAAATAGCTGCATGTGGTCAGTGGTTACTGTATTGAATTGCCCAGTCTTATCTTTTGTTCACTTCTCTCCTCATCTAGATAATTACAAATATAAAAATATTAACAAACGGGAAGTTTCTCAAAAACACTCTTCACTTAAATAATTAAACTTTACTATTTTTTTTCAATTTTTTTTTTTTTAGCTACTCCTTCTCCAGCTGAAAATAATTAAACTTTAGAGCAATGCTAGAAAAGTAGCTTGAAGTCTTAGATTTCATCAGTCTTTAGGGTCAAATTATTTGTAAGGATGTTTTATAGGAATCTAAAATTGATTAACCATGGGTTAATACTTTACAGTGACTTTTAAGAAAGAAAAGTTACATGTTTTTGTTTTGTTTTTAAAGATTTACTTTGGTCTGTGAGGAATATGTAAGACAAAAAATTCGGAGTCCTTACCGAAAGAGCTTTAATAATGAAACCAATCCTACCTTTAGCTCTGCTTGTATGAACTCTTGCACGTACCCAAACAACTTCATCAGCTTTTTGTATTGTCAAGTCTCTAACCCGAACCAAATCTCGATCTGTAATAACAGTAAACGATTTTTATATAGTAAAATAATTTTTAAATTCAGAATTTACAAAGAGATCATAATTATTTTTGACAGCTAGCATAAGTACTTGGAACCATCCTGAATAACTCTCAATCTTTGACAACACTGTCTTCTCTATCATGTTCCATATGCAATTTGCCTCAAGTTTTGTGAACTGTGCTTTCTAAACATATTTTTAAAATCCGTCTATTTCTCTACCATCTTCACTGCCGCCATACTAAACCAAGCTATTGTCTCCCACCTAAACTACAGCAATAGCTTCCTAACTGCAATCCCTGTGTCCCCTTCTAATTCAGTCTCCTTTGAAGTCAGACAGTTTCAAAATGCAAATCTGAACACTTCAATGACTTGTAAGGCCAAACACAGCCTATCCTGCCTAGGACATGGAACTTTTGCCTGCCTGCCACAGTACCTAAGTCAGCTAGTCTCTGCCAAGTCTGAACAGTCGCAGTATCCTATTCCCCAGGACACAGTGACTCTAACTGAGCTAATGAAAGTCTTTCTCTGGGACTAAATATACAGATGCTGGGAATGAAGCTCTCTTTCCTGGGATTGCTGCGCTGACACGGTGCAGGCCCAGGGCTGCAGCTTTCACCTTCCCTGCTATGTTTGCAGGATTCGAGAAGGAGGCCAATATCCTAAAGGAAACAGAGCCAAAAGCTGGAGAGAGAAAGGCCTGTAGATGCTTCCTGAGCCCCAAGATCCAATCATGCTTGATGTCATCTCATACATTTCCCTATCGAGCCTTTTGGCTGTAAGTAAGCCCCAACTATTATGCTCCTAACACTAAACAAAATACTACATTCATCTAGAGTTCCTAAACAGGAAAACAGCTACAAAACAATTGTTATGTAAAGATGTGTATACAACGCAACATTCAACAATCATTTTTGCTACTCTTCTAAATGCAATCATTTGATTAGAGAAAAACATTTAAGTATTAGTTAAACATAGCAATAGACATGACATTACAATATCGAGAATACCTTTTGAGACATAAAGTCAAATTATAAATACTGTATGTCTTACCGAATTTGTCTAAATGTATTTATAATTTGCCTATTGAAGAAAAGATGCAGCTGCAGAGAGAATCTGATTTACAGGAGAATAAATAACACGGTTCTCATAGCCAAAAGCAAAGAGAATGAAAGAGGAATTTTAAAGCCACTGGCATCACAAGAGGATTTCTGCAAAACACTGCCAACAGACTTTATGAGTTAAGCCAACTTCCAAGTCTGCTGTGTAAACTCAGGCAAAAGAAAGCGTGAAAGAGAAAAGACAGACACATCAGCAGAAGATTTTAAAAGGCAGATTTGAAAATGCCAAGACTGAAAAAGCAATGGCTAACCAAGCAATCACAACTCAAAACCACACAAAACAGAAAAGCAGAAGTCTAAGAGATATGTGATAATTAGGATAATTTTACTAGCACTTTGGAAAAGAAAAAGGGTAATGGCTCTTCTTTCTTGTGGCATGGCAATTAACTAGCATAGGGGTTCTCAACCTTTAATACACCCGAACATACCCGAAGCCCATGCCATACTCACATCACTATGACTGGCTAACCAGTAACAACCAAGGTAGTAGGATTTCAGTTTGAAAACTGCACTTTTAAGAGTCACGGGCATCAGAGTGATTAATGCAGAGAAATGAAAGCAGATGAGAAAGGAAACCACCTTGAGCAAAGAATTGGCATTTCTGCAGAGGTAAAACCAAAGGCCGAATTTTACATACATAGGTTATCTTTCTCTCTAAGTGGAAGAACGCAACTGTCTGTGGATTTGCCAGCAAAAGAAGAACAGCAATTATGTTAATGGCTGCTTTGGGCCTATGTTAAAGACCTAAACTCCAGTGAGCTTCTTTGTGTTACAGCTCAAGGAAGTACAGTTGAGAAAGACACCTAACCTGAAAACAAAGTCTCAAGTGTCTCCTCTTGCTTGCCCTGGCAGAGGAATATCATCCCCTATACTCTATTGCTCATAGTCTATTTTACGTAGGTTGAGCATTCCTAACCCGAAAACCCGGAATGCTCCCAAATCCAAAACTTTTTGAGTGCTGACATGATGTTCACAGGAGATGCTCATCGGAGGATTTTGGATTTTCAGATTAGGGATGCTCAAGTGGTAAATATAATGCAAATATTCCAAAGTCCAAAAAAATAAATAAAGTCCAAAACACTTTTGTGGTCTCAAGCATTTTGGCTAAGGGATACTCAACCTGTACTCAATTACTTTATTTCATCTTTATGTTTTGAAAATGATTTTCAGAAATTTTGGCTTTGTTTTTTTTATTTTTTATTTTTTTGACAGGGTCTCACTCTGTTGCCCAGGCTGAAGTCCAGTGGTGTGATCGTGGCTCACCGCAGCCTTGACCTCACAGGCTCAAGTGATCCTCCCATCAGCCTCCTGAGTAGCTGGGATAAAAGGTGTATGCCACCATGCCTAGCTAATTTTTTTACTTTCTGTAGAGATGGGGTCTCACTATGTTTCCCAGGCTAGTTTCAAATTCCTGGGCTCAAGTGATCCTCCCAACTCAGTCTCTGAATTTTGGTCTTTTATTGTATTCTTTCCCAACAAGCCTGGGAAAGAAAAGTGATTTTGTGATCATGTGGCAAATCAAATATAACAATAAAATTAACCTAAAGGTGTTTTATTTCCAAAGCATAATATTCATAGGCAGCCCTCTAAACTGGAAGGAGTGCTTCCAATGGGCAAGAATGTAAACGTCTACAATTACTGCACCAAAGAGTGAGAGACGTAATTTGAAGTGTCTACCAAAAGAAAAATTACTGTCAAATAGTTAAGTAAGACAAATCTGTTGAAATTACATATATAAAATAGAAGTAAAAGAAAGGCAAACATTTATAAATAAAAAATCTACAGGTCTGAGAGAAACAACATTGAGTCAGGTCAATTTCAAAGAAATATAAGGCCGGGTGCGGTGGCTCACACCTGTAATCCTAGCACTTTGGGAGGCTGAGGTGGGTGGATTGCCTTGAGTTCAGGAGTTCGAGATCAGCCTGGGCAACACAGTGAAACCCCATCTCTACTAAAATACAAAAAAAAAGCGAGGCGTGGTAGTGTGCGCCTGTAGTCCCAGCTGCTCAGGAGGCTGAGGCAGGAGAATTGTAGGAACTTGGGAGGCGGAAGTTGAAGTGAGCCGAGATCATGCCACTGCACTCCAGCCTGGGCGACAGAGCGACCCTCTGTCTCCCAAAAAAAACAAAAGAAATATAAAGATGCCAACATACACTAACAAAAAAGAGCGGTTATAAGAAAAGATAGACTGAGGTCTAAGAATAATTAATTTCATTCCCAGACACTAAAGCTAAGAGTAAACAAAATGGAGTGGGGGTGGAGGCTTTAAAACTCAAATCATAGTACTGCCAAAGAAGCCAGAGAAGATGTAAGATGGAAGGACCCATGGACTCTAGGGTCAGATGGCCTTTGGTTCTAATCCCAAGTCTGGCAGACTCTGTGTAAGTCAAGTTTCTTATCTTTCAACTTTGGTTCCTTACTTTTCAAGGATGCTGTAGAGAATAAGTGAAAATATAAATGGGAAGAGTCAAGCAAAATAGGAATAAATAATAGCTAAAAACAGTCAGAGAAGTAAAGTTGTGGGGGTTGGGGGAAGTAAAAGAGGTAGCTTTATTAAAGCATGCAAAAAGGCTACATGTGATGAAGGCAGTTATTATTAGCCACTCTCCTATCTCCTAGACAACATCTTACCTAATAATTTAGGAATATTTAAAAAATATAATCTACCATTTAAAACATACCATTTAACCTACAATACCTAATAACATTTTTTTTTCCTTTTCTAGAGTTGGAACCCTAAACTGACAATGTTTACACAGGGTTATGACATCTACTTGGATTATTAATGTCATTTAAGCTTTTCAGAATTATACCTTCAGATTTATGCCAACCTTACTTAAAACTTCATGAAGAGCTTTCCTGGAATTAGAAAGCAAAAAAGCTTTATTTACTGTCACATAGCTACTAACCTGGTTTTTCTTGTGATTGTATCATTGAAGATATTCCATATCTCTCTTTAGCATAATCCTACAAAAAAAGTTTTTTGCATCGTGACTTTTTATGTAAACACTAAGAGCACAGTAAACACATAAATACTAATAATAGAATATAAAAATGAATTTAACTTTCAGGATCATTTTATTAATTCAGAAAGTCAGTAGTTTCATAATGTGGAAATCTGTCATTCATTTACATATGTACTCTACAGAAAACAGAAAAGTACTGTTTCTGGTTAGTTTGTTTTAAAGATCACCACTCCTAGATGGATTTACCATACTTAATAACATTCTCAGATAAAATTTACACATATGTACAACACATCTTAACTACCTTCTTCAAAAAGATGAAACTACTTCAAAGCAGGGACATAAATTTCCTCTGTGAAGGGAGTAGGATGAAGTACCACAGTTTTATTAACTTCCTATTACAGGAAGAAATGTTCAAAGAGAACCAACGTTTTGGGTAAGCTTTCTGAGCACCAGATGTCCACAGTTTTTAGAAACTGGAGATGCTGGGTATAAGCTAACTACAACTTTCCTTTTGTAAAACATCATCAAAAAATTCACCAGCTTCCTGTTTCTAAAAACCAGCTTCAGGATACCAGGTTACAGGAGTTTGACACTGACAATATAATAATATCAAATTTCTTGTTACAGATTAGAGTTAGGAACAGGAAACAGAAGACCTAGGGTCCAATCTGTTAACAAAATATACTTATTAAATAGATAAGTGGCCTTTATTTCAATCTTACTTTACCTCTAAAATGATCTAAGATTCTTCTAGCTATAAAATGGCATAACTCTGCCACAATGTCTACCTTGTATCTAGACCTATACTATCTGTAAGGGTACACTGATAGTTTATGTAATTAAGCAGATTAAGGGTACACAAAAATAATTGCCCTAGTTTTTACAAGGTAACTTAAGATCTGTATGAAACAATTAAGTTTCTGTCACTTTACAGCTACCTGTTGGAATCCTCTCCTTTAGAGCAGGAGGGTGCTGGATTTTGTGTTTACACCAAAATAAAACCAGACATGTTTAAGGCGCTTACTGAACAATTTAAAGAAAAAGATAACCCTGGCCAGAGTAGAGAGATACAGTCACACAATGAAGCCTGAGGGCAACAGAAGGAGATTAAATTGTGTGAAGGACAAAAAAGTTGCATTCATAATTAGTACTATTAATATTTCAGTGACTCTTCCTCATTTAGTATTCTAAGATGACCTATTTCTCATGTTGCTTACCACAAACTCAGAACTCCTTATAGAAAAATTAGGGAGCCAGACGGAAATTAAGGCTTAACAGTACTACAGCACACATAACTTGTAGGATGGTTTCAAACTTTGATTTCTGAAAAGCACCGAAGGATCACTGGGTGTTATGAATTATCCACGTGATTTGGGGTCACTTCACCTCAAATGCATTCTCGGTAACTCCTATTACCTACCTTACCGGGTCACTGAGAGGGAGAAAGTAAATAAAAATGACATGTGTTCTTTAAAGCTGTCACATGGGAAATGGTCATTAAACATATTGGCAGATGGTTTTGCTAAGTACTGTCATTACTTGCTAAAGCATTAGGAACACGAGGGCTGAGTACATATCGATTACTAGTGCTTATTAAAATTTTCCCAGGGATTGTGCATTACGTGCAGGACGTGCCTAACCCAGAGAGACTCAAGTGTGACGCCGCGCTCCTACTTCCGGGGCGGCTGGTTCTTCCCGTCCTCCCCACCCCGGGGACACGCTTCTAGTAGGCCAAACTCCCAGGTGACCCCCGCAAGAAACGCGGTCCGGAGAGGGTCTGGCCCCACTGCTGGGGCAAGGGCTCTAGGCGCCCGGACCCCACGCCCGCAGCCTGCGTAGAACGTGCCGACAAGGACCTGGAGGGCCCCACTCCCCCTCCTCCCTCCCTCGGCGCAGCCCGGCCCAGGGGTCTGTCCTCCCAGGCCCGGGAAAGGAGGAAACCCACTTCCGCCGCGTCCATGATCTCCCGCGGCTTCTCCTGACTCTTGCGGCTGGCGCTGGCGCTGGGCATCGGGACACGGAACTGGGCAGTGGACACCACCCTCCCTCGCAGGCTTCCGTAAGGCAGGCCAAAGGGGCTTCTCCCTCCCTCCCAGTCTCCGCCCTCCCGACCCTCGGGTCTCGGCACACGCGCTCGGACTCCGCGTGGAGGGGCGGCTCCAGAAAGATCGCGAGAGCTGCGGCTATCTCGAGATCCCGGAGCGCTGGCGGCCGCGCGCAGGGTCTCCTCCCACTCTTGCCCCGCCCCTCCGGGAGTTTTCCCGGAGTTGGAGGGAATTCGCGGTAGTTTCGCTGGATTGGCTCTGGGGGCGGGGGCGGGGGCGGGGTTACCAGGTGGCTGGCTGTAGACCTGGGCGAATGCCAGCTCTCTTCAGCTTCGTCCCAACTGCGACTTCTGCTCCATTCTTCTAACAGCCCTTTCAACTCCGCTCGGCTGTAACCGCAGACTCGTCACTAAAACACCCACCTAAGCGCGGGCCTTGGTTTCTCCTCTCTTGGACTTTCCCGCCTTCTCTCTTCCCCTGGGCGACGTAGCTGCTTGGGGACGGAGGAGGCCTCTTCGCAATCCATTGCCCTGCTTGTTGGGACAGAGGAGTGCAGTTGGCTTGCCAAGGCAGCATGGGTTACCAGTCCCTGTGTAAGTGAGGTGTAAATACAGTGGCAACGACAACAAGAAACGCATACAATTGCATTGATTGCCTGGATCTGTTGCAGTGTTAGGGACAGTGCATAGTGTTGGTTGCCCAATGGGCGAATATCCCCAAGTTAGGCTTTTTTAAAAAACTGATTTTTTAAAAAAGCTATCATTCATGAGTTTTGAATCGAAATTGAAAATAATTTGGAGATTTGGTTTAATACTGTTTCCCCTGCCAGAGTTTGCACTCCGTCGTTTCAACTGACTTGGTAGTGTCTTAGTCTGGCACAAAGTGTTAAGGGGTGCACATAGATCCCAGCGCAAGTGAAAGGCTGTCTCTGGAGGCTCCCCCATGGAGTAGTGAGAAGACAGCCATGGTCCTTGCTTGCCTGTAGCTTTCCTTCTAATTGCAGGTGGTATGAAATTTTATTCCCTATTTAATTGATCAAAGATTATTTACAAACATCTACTTTGTGCCAGGCATTCTATCAGGTGCTGGCAAAAAAAAGATAAGTCCTAGTTCCTGTTCTTAATATTACACAGGTACCTAGGCTGATAGATGCGCCATCTTGATACATGCTTCCATTATTACAGAGTCAGGAAGATAATTTAGCTCTTAAAATGGCTGCCTGGAAGTGACACATTTCACATTCTCCTAGTTTATTGGCGAGAACAAGTCACATCGTCATTCCTGAGTTCATGGGGGCAGGAGAATTTACTTATTCCTTGGGGAGCAACACTGAATATTCATGATCAGTATCACATTCCGTTAAAAAAGGCATCCCATTATACTCATGGGATTCGAATACAGAAGGGGGTCTGTGAAGTTGCTTCATCTTGGAATTTTTTTTAAAACTTGGATTGCCTCAATCAGGTATAGTCCTAATGTATGGACTGGTTATCAGAAATCTGAATACAAATCCCATCTATTATCCCTTTGCTAGGGTAGCGATCTTACCTTTCCATCTGTCCATGAGGCCTGTCCATGTACTTCTTTCTTACTTTGGCCCCATTGCCTTGATAAAAGTATTCTTATTTAGTCCTGGAATAAGACTGTAAATATATATTCTTGTTTCTGGCCTCCTTTCCTGATAGTGATAGAAAAGAAGCATTTGCCAGATCAGTGGCCACATGTCATATGCCTGAGGTCTTAAGAATCTGCTGTAGTAAAGATACCACAGCTGCAACTGAGGCTGTGACTTGATTGAACTTGCAGTAGTCTACTGTCAAGTTCCTGAATTTGTCTGGTTTTTGCTGGAGCCACACCGGTGACAATAGGAATGTGATGGAGACTACCAACCATCAGGTCTTTAAGGGTTGCACTGATCTCCACTATTCCCCTTGGGGACATGTTATTGTTTATGATTTCCTATCCTAGTTGGGGGCTGGGAAAGTGACTTTTAGAGATTTCCTCTTAGCTTTATCCGGTATGGTAGCCTATTCCACAGACCAAAGAATAGGGGAACAGCTCTGCCATGGTGCTCTGGCTGCTTTGCAGGATCCACATAAGCCATGTAGGCAAGGGCGGGAACTGCAGCTAACCTGAATCTTGGAAAAACATCTTGTGATCCTGCTGGAACATGAGAGGGTGGAAGGCCATCTCCCACTCACTTCCCTGTCTCCCTGAGAGGCTGTTATGGGATGGTTTCTTACTACCTCCTAGATTCTGATGAGGTGTGGGACTTCTTGCCCCCTTCCCTCAAGGGAAATGCAGAATACAAAAATGTATATAATATCTTACTGCTTAACTGGAGTCTAGAAGTGGCTGTTAAGCAACAGAGTGTCCCACTACTCATGTTGCAGTCATTTGGTGCCTTTTGTTTCAGTGATGTCCTTAATGGGACAAGAATCACAGGGACCTGGCAACTTTGGCTTATTCTTCTTTCTCTCTCTTTTTTTTTTAATTTAATTTTTTTTTTTTGAGACAGAGTGTCCCTTTGTCTCCCAGGCTGGTGTGAAGTGTCATGATCTTGGCTCACTGCAACCTCCACCTCCCAAGTTCAAGTGATTCTCCTGCCTCAGCCTCCCGAGTAGCTGGGATTACAGGTGCCCGCCACCATGCCTGGCTAATTTTTGTATTTTTAGTAGGCATGGTTTCACCATGTTGGCCAGGCTGGTCTCAAACTCCTGACCTCAGGTGATCCGCCTGCCTTAGCCTCTCAAAGTGCTGGGATTATAGTCGTGAACCACCGCACCTGGCCTTTTTTTTTTTTTTTTTTTTTTGAGGCAGGGTCCCACTCCGTTGCCCAGGTTGGAATGCAGTGGTGCGATCAAGGCTCATTGCAGCCCCGACCTCCCGGGCTCAAGGGGTCCTCCCACCTCAGCCTTTGGAGTAGCTGAGACTACGGGTGTGCACCACCATGCTCAGCTAATTTTTGTATTTTTTGTAGAGATGGGGATTCACCATGTTGTCCAGGCTGGGGGCTTATTCTTGTTTTCACTGTCTATGTAAGTAATAAACCATCTAAATCTAAAAGCAGCATGTTACAGCTTTACTGATGGAATCATTCAGGCCTTGACGTTTCCTTACTTGTCCTGTGTGTTCCTGTCTTGACAGCAATCAGCGTCGGACTCTGCCAATTTCCAATACAATATCCATCCCAAACTATACATTTAGGGAGCTGGAAAATGACTTTTGGGTAGGTCCATGGACCTAGTTGTTGCTGTTAAGAGGGTTGAAGTGCCATTGTGGTTCTTTTATTTCTTTATTTTTTTCAAGACTGGGTTATGAGACTAGCTAATTTTTTTGTTTTTTAGTAGACATGGGGTTTCCCCATGTTGCCCAGGCTGATCTCGAACTCTGGGTCTCAAGTGATCCATCTGCCTAGGCTTCCCAAAATGCTGGGATTACAGGTGTGAGCCATTGCGCCCAGCCACCACTTTGATTCTTGGTCCTTTGTATGTGGTTCTTTTCCCCCTGGAAAAGAAAGAAGCTCACAGGACATCTGTTAAGTAGACTACATGGGTCCTTCTTTGTTCCTAATGCTCAGGAATTTCATAATATTTATCAGCCTGTGGGTTTAAATTCATCATTGTGCTGGACATTGGGCCATTCCATCTGGAAGCTCGTTAGTTCTGGGGCATTTTCTTGAAAAAAGTCTTTGATGATTCTCTACCTTCCATTTCTTGTCTTCTCTGTTTCCTGAATTCTTATTAAGTATTGGACTTTCTGAGCTGGTCTAATTTCCTTATAATTTCTCTCCATTTTTCCATCTTACTGCATTTTGATATGCTTTTGGGAGATTTTTTAACTTTATCATATAGTCTTTAAATTGCGTTTTTCCCATTATTGCCATCATTTAATAATTTCCTAAAGCACTCTTTTTGTTATTTGAATGGTCCTTTAAAAGAATAGAATCCTGATCTTTTAAAATGTATATAATATCTTCTCATCTTACTGAGCATATTAATAAAGTGATTTTTTGGGGAATTTTTAAAAGCGTTCTCTCTACATAACCCCTTTCTTACAAGTTGCTTTTCTATTTGTTTATTTTTGGCCTCTGTCTTCCATGTTAGAGACCTACCTCAGGTGTTCAGTGAATCCTTGATTGTCTGCTTATGTTAAAAGTGGGGACTAGGCCCGGTGCGGTGGCTCACGCCTGTAATCCCAGCACTTTGGGAGGCCGAGACGGGCAGATCATGAGGTCAAGAGATCGAGACCATCCTGACTAACACTGTGAAACCCTGTCTCTACTAAAAATACAAAAAATTAGCCAGGTGTGGCGGCAGGCGCCTGTAGTCCCAGCTACTTGGGAGGCTGAGACAGGAGAATGGCGTGAACCCGGGAGGTGGAGCTTGCAGTGAGCCGAGATTGCGCCACTGCACTCCAACCTGGGTGACAGAGCGAGACTCTGTCTCAAAAAAAAAAAAAAAAAAAAAAGGGGGAGACTAAAAAGCTGATTAGAAGCTCTCTGAGCACTTCCATGGGGTTTGTCCATTGTGGATTTTACTGCATGATGGTCTGGTTGGGCCATTTGATGGGTGTCAGTATCTTTAGATCTTTCCCTTTGGCTAGTCAGATTGTTCAGGGAGAAAGCTCTTCTGATCTGCTGCATGAAGAATAAAGGTCTGACTGCTAGTGTTCTGGGAATATCTGGCATCCCACATGTATTTGGTCACCGAATTCCCCTAGTTGGGTACAGTACCCAGTTCCTGAAGTCAAAGACCCACCTTTTACCTTCCCTACAGAATCCATCATGTCAGGGTAGGAGAGGACTCTTGCCAAAAGAGTAGAGTATGGAGGGCTGCAGGGATCAGACTTCTCGTGTAACTTTCCCCAAATTGTCATTATCATTCCCACTCCCCATCTCCGTTTCCAGAGGTATTTGGTGCTGCTTGTCTTGAGTCTTTTGTGATTTCTGTGGTATGAGTGAGGTCACTTCTCAGCTTTCTTGACTGCTCCCTTAGGATTCAGCTTTTCATATCTGCTAAGTAGGTTGCCACTGGCCCACCTGCTGCTTTTTGGCTTCCTGCATTTTTGGGGGGATTGTCTCCTCTCCTGTTCTCCCATCCTCTCGATTATAGTTTTTGTGGCATTAAGGGCAGGAGCAAGATTAGATCTGCCATCTTAGTGCAGAAGTCACTTTTCATGTTTTATAACCTCAGTGTATACAAAGTTTCTGGTTGATGACTGTAGTTACCAAAATTTATACCAATGCTTATACTTTTTTTTTCTTTTTTTTTTTTTTGAGACAGAGTCTCACTGTGTCTCAGCTGGAGTGGAGTGCAGTGGCACGATCTTGGCTCACTGCAGCCTCCGTCTCCTGGGTTCAAGAGATTCTCCTGCCTCAGCCTCCCAAGTAGCTGGGATTATAGATGAGCACCAGTATGCCCAGCTAAGTTTTGTATTTTTAGTAGAGATGGGATCTCACCATGTTGGCCAGGCTGGTCTTGAACTCCTGACCTCAAATGATCCGCCTGCCTCAGCTGCCCAGAGTGCTGGGATTACAGGTGTGAACCACCACACCTGGTCCCAGTGCTCATACATTCTTTCGGCAAGTATTTATTGAGAGTCGACTATGTGTCAGGCATTAGTCTAGACATTTGGGATACATCAGAGAATAAAGTAGATAAAGGTCCCTGTTCCTGTGGATCTTATGTTTTAGAGGATGGAGGCAGATAATAAATAACAAAATAAGTAACAAATAAGTAAATTATGTAACGTGAGAAAATGAAAAAAAATTGAGCAAGTTAAGAGAAACAGGAGTTCTGGGGAGGTGTGGTTGCAGTTTTAAATATGGTGGTCAGGGTAGGCTTCAGTGAGAAAGTGACATTCGAAGATTTGAAGGCACTGAGAGATGTGCCTGTGTACATATTTGGGGAAAGAGCATTCCAGGGAAGAGGACAACCAGTGTAAGGGCTTTAAGATGGGAGGAGCAAGGAGGCCAATGTTCTATACCTAGGGTAACATCTTTAAGCCCTCTGAAGTGTGTAGGATTCTTTATCCTGAATGACTCTAGTTTGCCAATCTTTTTAAAAAATTATGACAAAACACATAAAAATTATCTTTCTAACCTTTTAAAAGTATACAGTTCAGTAATGTTAACTATATTCACATTGTGTAATAAATCTCTAGAAATTGTTCATCTTGCAAAACTGAAATCCTGCACCCATGGAGTAACAGTTTGGCATTTCCCCTCCCCCAAGTCCTCGGCAACCAATATTTCACTTTCTAATATCATGATTTTTGACTATTTTAGATATCTCAGATAAGTGGAATCATATAGTATTTGTCCTGTTGTATATTGCCAAGCTTTTTGAGTTCTTGTATTGCAAATTCATTCTGGCTCCAGCCTTGCTGTCATGTTGAATTTAGCTATTACTTCTCTCACGCCTGGATGTAATTCAAATCTTAACACCCCTGTTTACCAGCTGAATCAGGTGGGATGCCTTTGGCTGTGAATAAGAGAAACCCTGACTCAGACTGTTTCAAACAGTAATGTATTGCTCATCCAGTAGGAAGTTGGGGAAAGAGGAGAGTCCAGGTTTGGTTGATCCGTGCATTCAGCAATGTCATCAAGGACCGAGCAGTTCTTTCCTTCTCGCTGCTCTGGAGACTTCACCCTGAGGTTGGTAGCAAGACAACTGCAGCAAGTTCAGGCATCACATTCAGTTGTGACAACATCAGGGAAGGAGACAGACCTCGTACTTTCCCATGCCTCTCCCTCAAATGTAGAAACCGTTCCTTAAAATTTCTGCAGCCAGCTTTCCTTCACACCTGATTGGCCAGAATTGGATCAACATGCTTGTGTTCAAACCAGTTACTGGTAAGGGAAATGGGATCAATAGGCAATCAGGCCTACCTCAGAATTTTGGGGGTGGGTTGGGAGTGTTGCCTCCACTGGAGCACATGTATACCTGGGAGAGGGGTGGACATCTAAATAAAACCAGATTCTGTTAGGATGGAGGAAGGATAAGAATGGATGCTGAGTAGATAGCCAGCTGTGTCCATTACATTAGCTGTGTGATCTGAAGAGAGTCATTTGACATCTTGGATCCTCAGTTTTGTCAAGAAAATAAGAGTCATGGTGTTTTCTCATGTAAGGATTAAAGTTCATGTCCTTTGTAGGGACATGGATGAAGCTGGAAACCATCATTCTCAGCAAACTATCGCAAGGACAAAAAAACCAAACACCGCATGTTCTCACTCATAGGTGGGAATTGAACAATGAGAACACATGGACACAGGAAGGGGAACATCACACACCAGGGCCTGTTGTGGGGTGGGGGGAGTGGGGAGGGATAGCATTAGGAGATATACCTAATGTTAAATGACGAGTTAATGGGTGCAGCACACCAACATGGCACATGTATACATATGTAACAAATCTGCATGTTGTGCACATGTACCCTAGAACTTAAAGTATAATAAAAATAAATAAATAAAAATAAAAGCAAAAAAAAATAATTGAAAGAGAAAACAGTCCATGACACCTACTTTTGCTGATTTCAGTGGTTTTCAAATTGTGGTCCCTGGACCAGCATGTCAACATCAGCATCACCTGGTGTTATGGGCTGAAGGTGTAGTCCCACCTCCACCTCCCCAATTCATATGTTGGAGTCCCCCAATATCTCAGAAGGTGACTGTGTTTGGAGATAGGGTCTTAAAAGAGGTAATTAAATTAGAATGAGGTAATTGGGGTAAGCCCTAATCCAGTATGACTGGTGTCTGTAGAAGAGGGAAATAGGACGCAGACACACACAGACAAGAGGGAAGGCTATGTGAAGACACAGGGAGAAGAGGGCCATTTACAAGCCAAGAAGAGAGGCCTCGGAAAAAAAAATCAACCCTGCCAACATCTTGATCTCAGACTTTTAGCCTCCGGAACTGTGAGAAAATAAATTTTGTTATTTAAAACCACCCAGTATACAGTACTTTGTTATGGCAGTCCAAGCAAATGAATATACCTGGGAACTTGTTAGAAATGTAAAGTCTCTGGCCCCATCCCAGACGTACTGAATCAGAAACTCTCAGGGTGAAGCCCAGCAAACAGTTTTAAAAGCCCAACAGGTGATTATTATGGGCAGGGCTGGCCTAGTTGTTAAGGATATAGGAACCTGTCTAGCCTGGGTTCACATCCTGACTCTACCACTTACTAGCTATGTGATTGGTGGGTAGTTTTAAAAACTTTTCTGTGTTTCAGCTTCCTTATCTGTAAAATGGGGATAATTCTAGTCCCTACCTCTTAGGTTGCTATGGTAATAAATAGGTCCATCTAGATAGAATTTAGAACAGTACCTGATGCGTAGTTAATGCTCAACAAGGGTGAGCTACTGTTGAGATACATAACATGTAAATGTTGAATCTGCATCTCACTTGAAATGGTTGGGTTTGGAGAAACGGATAGTCAAGCTTATTGGAATTATTGTTAAAGTGAGGACCTGAGAACTCCCTTAACTCCCTTGAGTGAAGTTGAATACTCCACCTGTTTTGGCGGCTTGACACTCTTTTTTCTTACTTCCTGGTTTATGATTGTGATGTGGGAAATATAAATTGTGCCAAGTTCTTTGGAGTTTATGCAAATAATACATGGCACACATTGTTATGTTGCTCTTCATTCCCTGTGAAGGCCTTTTGTCATCAACTTTATATCCTGTTCCCATGAGAACTTTACCTTTTTCTCCTCTTTGCATTCTGTTCTTGATGGATTGTCTAGTTTCTCACTTGGACAACTTATCCTCTTTCTCTGACAGCCTATTTAAAACCACCTTCTATTAAAAACAGTTTTCCATCAAGGCATCTAGATAGTCATTTCCCTTGTTTTTCATCTGCCTTTTATCTGAGGCGATGCCAATGGTTTTACAGTACGCAGCTGCCACTAGATACTAATGACATTTTCACTGGGCAAGTTGCATTTCCCAGCCTTGTTTCTGTATATTTGATTGTCTTTAGTATTTTATGTGAGTTGTAAACACACTGGGTAGAAACAACTCAATAAATGACAAACAGTAAAATGAATACTAAAAAGTTATAGTCTTATAAAATGAGAACGAGTGGGGCCCCTCTCCCAAATAGAAGTAAGCCAGGGACATCAGGATGTTATGAAAATGCTAAATGGCTGCTACTTTCCCTTAATATAGTCTTTCAGTCCCAAACTTGTTGTTTTTTGTAATTCTGCCCTGCAATATGCAATTCTCTTTCCTTCTACTCACCTTCTCAATCACTCTAGCAAACATAACCATTCATTTATCACCGAGGCCCAAAATCTTGGTGCCATTTCTTGTTGCTTTCTCTTCTCCCCACCATTCAAAAATCTATCAAAGTCTTTCTGCCTTTTCCTTTTTTAACATTATCCATCTCTAATGAATCTTAAAGACCATACTTTTTGTAATTGTGAACTGGAACATTCAAGGTAAATCATAATTCATTTGGTGAGATTATCTCCAGTCTTATTTTGTAAATCCATGTATGACTGCAGCCATATCCAGAAATTTTATAAAGGGTGTTAACCCCCAACCCCAATAAATTATAATGTAAAATACAAATATAAAGTATATCACACTTTAAAAAGAATTCTACATGTGCGAGGAGGTAGGGAAAAATAAAAATCTCAGCAATAGCAATTTCAGGACTCTCCTGGGGCTCTTGTCTGACTCTTCCTATTCATCACTCAGCCTCCTTTTTATGGTTTTCTGCTTTGCTCACTTTAACACAGTGCCCTTCAGTGTTCACTACAAGCTCACCATTGTCACTATCAGGGAGTATGTGGTTTTATCATCTACCTTTTAAGGAAAAGTTTTTACTTTTAGAAAGGCACCTTACTGATAATTATTTTCTCCAACCTAATGTCTTTTTTTCTATTTTCATTTATGGTTCTGGTTGTATATGTATGTATGTATGTATGCATGTATGTATGTATGTTGAGAAGGAGTTTCACTCTGTCTTGCCCAGGCTGGAGTGCAGTGGCATGATCTAGGCTCACTGCAGCCTCTGCCTCCTGGGTTCAAGTGATTCTCCTGTTTTAGCCTCCTGAGTAGCTGGGACTACAGGTGTGTGCCCCTACTCCCGGCTAATTTTGTGTTTTTGGTAGAGATGGGGTGTCACCATGTTGGCCAGGCTGGTCTCAAACTCCTGACATCAAGTGATCCACCCGCCTTGGCCTCCCAAAGTGCTGGGATTACAGGCGTGAACCACCACGCTCGACCTCTCCATGTGATTTTTGACCTAAAGGAACTATTTTTAATATTCTGAAGAATAATCCTATTTAAGTCACATATAAACAAGTTGTGCTAAATTAAAAACATTTGGTTCCATTTACTTCTTCATTTTAGTAGGTAACTTTGTGATGCAAACTCGGATTGGTCTTCCTATTTGAGTCACTCAATCCAAACCTTGGTAGGAAAATCTGGTTCCTCTCTCTTCCCGTAGCTGTGGTGGATCGTGTTTCCAAAGATGGCTGCCACAATATCGCTCATCCCATATGTTCTTTTGCAATGTGACTGTGTCACTCCCTCATCAAGAAGTAGAGTCTAGATTCACTCCCTTTGAATCTAGACTGGCCTATGACCTATTTTGACCAATATAATATAATCTCCAAGGCTGAGCCTTAAGAAGTCTTCAGCTTCTGTCTTCATGTCTTAGAGTGTTCTTTCTTGGAACCATCTGCCAAGCTGTGAGGAAACTCCAGAGCCATATGACAAGACCTGATGGAGGATAACTGAGGACTTTGGCCAACAACCCCAGCTGAGCTCCCAGTTGGAATGTGAATGAGGCCATTTTGAGTGTTCCAGCCTATTGGAGCCCTAGCCAACACACTCTACAAACTAGAACTGCCTGATTGACCCGCAGAATCATAAGAAATGTAAACTGCTGTTTTAAGCCAGTACATTGGGAGGTGGTTTGTTATGCAGCAATACCTGACTGAAACACTGGGGCTCCTTTGCTCAGCTTGGTTTTGAGGCCTTGCACCACGTTCACCTGCTCACCTCATCACCCTCAAACCTCTGCAGGGAAATACAACTTACTTTCTGGGTTTTCACAGTCATTTTAGCTCATGGACAAAGTGGTTCACTCATCAATGACTATGAAAGTGGCCAAATGATGATCACAATACTAATTAAGACTTTTTGAATGCTTATGATGTGCCAGGCACTGTTTTAAGTATAATATATTTATTTTTTACATTTAATACATTAAATTAAATACATTTAATACATTAAATTAAATACAAAATTAAAATACATTTAATTTTTAGAACAACTTTTTGGCTGAGAAAGACAGGATTCACTTCCAGTGCTTTCCAAAGCAGCATTCTCTTTGTCTTAAGTCAGGGAAGGCCTTCAAATTACTTTCATTAGAAGAAGATTTAAAGGAATGTTTCTGTTTAGGGTTTTTCAGTCTAAACAATTTTTAGAACAATTTTTTGAGCTAGGCACTATTATTATTTCCATTTTATGATAAAACAACTAAGGCACAGAGAGGCAAAATAACTTGTAAAACAGTAAGTGGGTTGAATCACCATCAGAACCCAAGCATCGGCCCCCAGAGCCACATGCTTAGCTACTGTGATGTCCTGCCTCCCGTAAATAATATCTCAAGCTTATTTTTATTTTTTTAAAAAACGTTTTTGAGTCAGGATCTTGCTTTGTCACACAAGCTGGAGTGCAGTGGTATGATCATGGATCTCTGTAAACTTGAACTCCTGGGCTCAAAAGATCCTCCTCCCTTGGCCTCCCAAAGTGCTGGGATTATACAGGTGAGCCACCATGCCTGGCCCTACTTGAGTTAAGAAAATCCTCTAAGGCTTTGATTGCCTCGTTCATTTATTCTAGGTTCCAGGCTGTGTCCCACGCTGGCAGTTACATTTAGGAAACTCTAATGTTAGAGAAGTCTGAATTAACTATTCCTACATTCACAGTTCAGGGTAGGATAGAGTGTTTGCTTGGTTTTCCCAGGTTTCTCATCCCTGTGTGGCCACCGCAGAGGGCAGCAGAGTGACAGGCTGAGGGTGCAGAGGGGGCAGAGAAGCAGAACTGATGGAGGGCCCAGGCAGGGCAGGGGTGGGCGGAGCTATTTGCACATCTCAGGTGTGAGAGCTAGGCGGGAGCTCAGCCCTAACTCTCACCAACCACCCACTGATGGAGAGGGCAGCTTCTTCCAATAGCAAGGGCTGTGGCTGCCAAAACTGTGCCATTTGACTTGAAGCGGAGGAAAGTCTCCTTGCTTGCTACGCAATTGCAATTGCAGCCTTAAGGCAAGCTCCCCACGGCCTTCAGATCCCTCCCAGGCAGACATCCTGGAGCTGTCACTGCAAAGCTTGTGATTTTGCTTCAAGCAGCCCTTGAAGTTCTGCTTCCTATTTGCCTGATAACTGCCCCAAGGACTCTGAAGGAACATTTTAAAAGCTAATTATAAAATTTAGTAGGCCTGCATTCTTACATTGTATTAAGAGTGAGGCCTTTGAAGACAGCCCTGGGTCAGAGGTCCATCTCTGCTGCTTAATTGCTGTGTGGCTTTGGGAAAGCTGTTTTCTTCTCAGATTCTCAATGTTCTTGGCTGTAGAATGGGTTAGTGATATTTACCCTGTGTGCTTGTTGTGAGCAATAAGTAATCCTATAGTCAAAACCCTTGGCCTCATATATACCAGGCAACCATCAGGGTAGCTATTAATTACAAACATAGAATATATTGTGGATCTATGAGACCATTAACATACCATGCAGTCTTAGCATGTAAGCAGCAAAGGGTAAAGCTGGTGTTTCATGCTCTGCTGTACAATGTTTGCAGAGGAAAAAAGACAATCACCCTGATCTATTTTAGAAAAATGCTATATTTTAATCGCTTCTCTTTTTACTTTCTTATTTTAGTTTTGTCCTTTAAATGCTTTGGAGCATTTAATAGCTCTTCTGCTTTCAACTTCTATAAATTCACAACTTCTATAAATTTAAAAAGTGTCTAAATCTTGATTAAATGCTCTTAATCTGAGGCTTATGGGTTTCCAGGGGTCTGTGAACTTTTTGAAATTGCATGCAACATTGTTTGTGTCTACACATATGTGCATTTTTGAGGGGAAATGATTCATAATTGTCAACAGACTCTCAAAGGATTCTGTGGTTGGACAAAAGATATAGAAGAGTCCTTGGACAAAAGACTGAAAAACCCTAAACAGAAACATTCTTTTAAATCTTCTTCTATGGAAAGTAATTTGAAGGCCTTCCCTGACTTAAAGTGGATGCTGCTTTGGAAAGCACTGGAAAAATGGATCCTGTCTTTCTTAGCCAAGGACTGGTCTCTTTTCTCCAATGTGTCCCTAACAGAGTGGTGAGGCTGGCTCTTCCCACCAGTACAGGTAATGTGGTAAAGATAGGACCACGTGGACGAAGAGGTATTACCTTCTCTAATTACAGCTAACAAAGACCTAGGCCTAACCTCAACTGCACCTTCTGTCTCTGGGAAGTCACTTATAGAGTAGACCTATAATTAGGATTTGGTACCTGAAACATAATTCTCAGGATGGTGAATCTCTAAATTATGTCCCCAGAGACATACCTGAGACAAAACCCTAAGGGCTGTTGGCTGTAAGAGGGTGTGTGTGGTATTCTACATTCAGTAGGGATTTATAAATGAGGATGATATCACTCAGAAGGGGCAGGTGTCCAAGAGGCCCTTTTGACTTCTGCAATGGGGCCTGACAGCCCCGTGAACTGAGCTCCATAATTTATGCCTCCGGCATAGAATCTGTGCAAAGCAGGAATGGCCGTATCAGCATTTGGGGATTTAAAGCAGCTTTTTTTTTTTTTGAGATGAAGTTTTGCTCTTGTTGCCCAGGCTGGAGTGCAATGACACAATCTCAGCTCACTACTACCCCCACCTCCTGGGTTCAAGCGATTCTTCTGCCTCAGCCTCCTGAGTAGCTGGGATTACAGGCATGCGCCACCACGCCCAGCTAATTTTGTATTTTTAGTGGAGGCTGGTTTCTCCATGTTGGTCAGGCTGGTCTCAAACTCCCAACTTCAGGTGATCCACCCTCTTCGGCCTCCCAAAGTGCTGGGATTACAGGCGTGAGCCACCGTGCCTGACTAAAGCAGCTTTTTTTATCCACAGACCTCTTTCCCAAATTGTAAGGAGGATTCAGCTCATTGATTTCACTTTATTTTAAAAGAAAATAATTATTGATGTGTAAAGTAAATGAAAACACAGTCAAGTGGGAGTGTAATTGAAAGTAATTTAAGAGTTCAATGGTTGATGACTATTTTTTCAATTATGATATCTCTTTATTAATAGGAAATTCATAAATTAAGGAGTATGCAATATAATCATTGTGGAATATATTAGGGAAACATTTTTGATCCATGCAAGTAAATTGAGATAGACTGGGTGCACCTGTTCCTAGTCATGCCCAGGGAATATGTGAAACTCTGGCTCAGGATGAACGTCTGTTGGTGTCAGCACAACAATAATGAAACAAAGTTGGCAGTAGGGTGGGGAAGTGTTTGGTGGGCGGGAGCCACCATCTGCAGCCAGCTCCCAGCACGGCTGTGTGTTCGGATACCCATCAACCAGGAAAGGGAGTCTAAGGCCTCCAGATGATTTTCCCCTTTCACAAAACTGTTGTAAAATGAAATACAAATCCTTCCTGAATGTTCCTAGCTTTTCTTCCTTTCGGAAGTTTTCAGTCAATGGGAAACAAAGCCTTATTCAAAGGATTAAAGCCATAGTCATTCTATTGTTTGGGGCTTCAATAATGTGGCTTTCCTTCCACAGACAGAATTTTCAATTCACAAATCATCTGAAAAACAGGAAATTTTGGAGAAACATGCTTATGATAACAAACAAGGGATCTATCGTGTGGTATAGAAGTTTACACAAAGAGGCATCCGATTTTAAGTTTTTTTTTTTGTTTGTTTTTGTTTTTTTTTTTACCGTTCTGGGCTTCTGGCTGCATTCTAGGAAGATCATTCCTTAAAAGAAATAGCCATATGGCTTATAAGGTAAGACTACTCAGTTCCCACCCCAACCCCCAGAAGAGAATGGAGGAAGGGAAGCAGACTCTGGCTATATTTTTATGGCTGCACTCCAGGCAGTACTGCAGAGGCAACAGGCAGGCTCTGAAATGCCTTCTTCCCCCTGCTATCCTCAGGCCTATGTTTCTCTCTTACTCCACCCAAGTCCTGGGCCCTTACATGGCAGAGGGAGGGAGAAGGGCCAGCAACATTGGTTAACAGGAATAGAGAATGTTCGAGGAAGGCAGTGGCAGGCAATAGCCATAGAGTCACAGAAGGTTAAAGAGGTTGTGGAAACAGTCATTTGTTTTTCAAGCAGTTCTGGTGGGGTTTGAGAAAGCAGCAGCACTCAACTGTGAGCAGACAAACTCACTTTGGAAACCTATGCAGCCACTTCTAAGTAAACTACCAAGAGAATTATTATTTTATTTAGGTTCCTCATTTCAGTGACAATCTTTTAATCCTTTGAACTGTATGCTGAAAAGGACATTATAGATCCTCCTGAAAGATAATTTTTAGTGTCCACGGTTCCCTCAATATGATGATTTTTTTCCTTGGTCCCTATCTTTCACCATTCCCTTTACCTTTTATCCATGCTTTTCCCTGATTGAAGGAAGACAGAGTCTATTTGCTTCCTAGCATCTTCTTCTATGGCTCTTGCTACTGAAAGTGTGATCTAGATTCCAGCAGCAGAACAGCAGCATTTTGCTTATGAGAAGTGCAGAATCTCAGGCACCATCCTATGACTACTGAATCAGAATCAGCATTTTAACAAGATCCTTGGCGATTTGCATGCATGTTAGTTTGGGAAGGGCTGATCTGTACAGATCTGCCCTATAGGCCTGACTCATAACCCACACTCCCCAAAACCTGCAAGATCCTACATTTCTGGCCCTGTATACTTCTCCAGTCTCATCCCATGTCACTCTACCTCTCATTCACTAGTTCCAGCCCCACTAGTCTTTCTCGTTCTGGCCTCCAAGCCTTTGTACTTGCTGTTCTCTCTGCCTGGAGTGCTCTTGTCCCATCTAGTATGGCTGACTCTTTTATTTCAGCTTAACTGTTACTTCTGGCTGGGAGCGGTGGCTCACACTTGCAATCCCAGCACTTTGGGAGGCCGAGGTGGGCAGATCACTTGAGCCCAGGAGTTTGAGACCAGCCTGGGCAACATGTCAAAACCCCATCTCTACAGAAAATACAAAAATTTGTCAGGTGTGGTGGCACACACCTGTGGTCCCAGCTGCTCAGGAGGCTTGAGCCTGGAAGGCTGAGGTTGCAGTGAGCCAAAATTGCACCACTGTACTCCAGCCTGGGCGACAGAGCGAGACCCTGTCTCAAAAAAAAAAAAAAAAAATTTACTTCCTTTGAGGATGCTTTCCTGACCCCTCTATATGAAGAACTACCTCCAACCCAGCTACTCTCTATTCCATTACCCTGTTTTATATTTTTATGGCACTTACTGTTATCTGAAGTAATTTTATTCATTCATTTTTGGGTCTATTTTATTCAGGATTGTGTGTCCAGTGTTCAGAAGAGTGCCTGGCACATCTAAAGTGCTGAGTTAATGTTTATTGGGTAAATGAATACAGTTTTGGGAATCATGAACATTGAGAACCTAGGCCCAGACAATTCTAAGGTAAAATATGTCACCCTCTGAACCAACCTGACAGCTTTCAGTTGATTGACCTAAGACCAGTGCTTTTGGGTGCCCGGATGAGCATATCAAAGCCTGGTCCCCTGAGCAGTTGCATCAATATCTCCTAGGAACTTGATAGAAAGGCAAATTCTTGGGCCTTACCACAGACCTACTGAATCAGAAATCTTGGCAATAGGGTTCACCATTCTATGTTTTAAGGAGCCTGCCAGGTAATTCTGATGCACTGCCCCACACAATACCAACATCTTACCAGTGTGGAGAACCCACAGTGTTCAAAGCTCTCTTACATATATCGCTGTTGTTCTGGACTTCATAAAAGCCCTGAGAATAGGCATGGCAGGTGTCATTATTTCCCCTTTACAGATGAAGAAATTGAGCCTTAGGAAATTATTCCATTTGTGTTGGTAATACTTGCTTTATCAGAATCACTTGGAACGCTTGTTAAAATTGCAGATACCTGGGCTCTACCCTAGACCTACTGAATCAGAATCATTGCGGCTGGGGCTCTGGAATCTAGATGAAAAAAAAGAAGCTCCTAGGACATTCTAAAGCTAAAAGTTTGAGAACCAATTGCAACAGGAAACAGTGGAATAGATATCAGAACTTATAGCCCCTCATTCCTAAGGCATGCTCTTACAGAGTCTTGAGAAGAGTAAGTAATGATAAAGAATGATATTGATCTTTAGTATCTTTTAGTGAAAATAGTTAAAACAAACTGGCAGTAATTCTTTCACCTTTATTAGACCCTAACCCTACTTGCTACTGTTGTAAACCAGGGAGAATCAAACTCCATGACAATGGACTGTTTCTTTGTATATAATTTAGTTGTGTATAGAACCAACTAACTGGACATCAACTAAGGGGTGGCAGGTTTTCCTGATTAGTTTGTGATACAGGAGTTTTTATTTATTATTAAAAAAAATTTTTTTTTGAGACAGAGCCTCACTCTGTTGCCCAGGCTGGAGTGCGATGGCACCATCTTGGCTCACTGCATCCTCACCCACTGGGGGCAATCGTCCCACCTCAGCCTCCTGAGTAGCTAGAACTATAGGAGTGCACCACCACACCCGGCTAATTTTTTTTTTTTTTTTTTTTTTTTGAGATGGAGTCTCACTCTTGTCACCCAGGCTGCAGTGCAATGGTGCGATCTCGGCTCACTGCGACCTCTGCCTCCCGGGTTCAAGTGATTCTTCTGCCTCAGCCTCCCAAGTAGCTGGGATTACAGGTACGTGCCACCATGCCAGGCTAATTTTTGTATTTTTAGTAGAGATGAGATTTCACCATGTTGGCCAGGCTTGTCTCAAACTCCTGACCTCAGGTGATCCACCTGCCTCAGCCTCCCAAAGTGCTGGGATTATGGGTGCGAGCCACCATGCCCAGTCCTGGCTAATTTTTAAAAAACATTTTTTTGTAGAGACTGAGTCTTGCTACGTTGCCCAGGCTGGTCTCAAACTCCTGGGCTCAAGGGGTCCACTTGCCTTGGCCTCCCAAAGTGCTGGAATTACAGGCATGAGCCACTGTGCCTGGCCTAAAAACAGTAACTTTTAAAAATACTTCTCCAAATGGGCAAGTAACTCCCAAATCTCTTCTCCTGCCCCAGCTTCCCTGGCTCCAGGCCCATACATTGAACTGCATATGGAACAGTTCTCTTCTAGATGACCTGCGGGCATCTTCATCTTAGTATGTCCAAATTCATTACTTTCTTTCCCACCCCATCCATTCTTCTTCCTGGCTACACTCTATCAGCTAATGACTACATATATCACCCACTGTGTCATCTTAGCCAGGAATCCAGGCAGTTTCTGGATTCCTTCCATCCTGTCTCTGGATAGCTAACCAGTCATTTCATTGTACTCCTTAGATTGCTCTCAAATCACCACCCCTTCCTTCATCTCTACTCAACTCCAGTTCAAGCCCTCATCATCTCTTGCTTGGGTTGTCATGATGGCTTCCAAAATGGTCCCTTTGTCGGTGCTTCTAGTTGACCTCATTTCTCCTCTTCCTTCCTTTTGGCTCTATGCTTCAGTGCTGTCAAATTGCTTTCACTTTTTTAAAAAAGAGTTTTCCATTTTAATTTCTGAGACACATGACACATCTTTGTCAATGTTAGGTCTGGGAAAGTTTCTATTACCTTCACAAGGCAGAAAGGACCCTTCTCTCCAGAAGTGAAAAATTCAAAAGAAGAGAGCTTCAGGGAGTTCAGTTGCTACCCAGCAGAAGCTTCAATTTCTAACAAAACTGTGAAGTTTCAAATAATGAAGGGGAACTTCACCCCAAGATGGTACTCACTTAGGAACATTATTTTCCTTCAGCTTTCCCTTGAAATATTCAACAGCTTTTTTTTTTTTTCGAGACAGGGTCTTGCTCTGTTGCCCAGGCTGGAGGGCAGTGGCATGATCTTGGCTCACTGCAACCTCTGCCTCCCAGGTTCAAGCGATTCTCCTGCCTCAGCCTCCCTAGTAGCTGGGACTACAGGCATGCACCACCACGCATGGCTAATTTTTGTATTTTTAGTAGAGACAGAGTTTCACCATGTTAGCCAGGCTGGTCTCGAACTCCTGACCTCAGGTGATCTGCCTGCCTGGGCCTCTCAAAGTGCTGGGATTACAGGCGTGAGCCACCGCACCTGGCCTCAACAACTTTCTTCTCCCCATTAGGATTAACTCCATTTTGGGCTCTTTTTGAGGGAGGAGGCACTGCATTCTCACTCCCAGTCTAAAGCTGCTTTCCCTTCTCGGTGTTGTTTCTGCTTCCATGCCTTTGTACATGCTGTGTCTGTTCTATTGATTTTCCTTTTCCCATCTCCTGTGTATGGCAAACTCCCACTTGTTTTTCATGATTCTGCTCAAGTGTTCTTTCCTGTATGAAGCCCAAGCTGTCCACTTGGAGAGACATCTGGCCAGCCCCCCGTTGTTCCAGCCATCCCCAGTTCAGGCACCAGACGTGGTGAAGAAGCCATCCTAGATGCCCAGCCCCAGCTACCATCTGATGCAACCACACTGCTCACCTCGAGTGAGAACTGCCTGCAGGAGCCTAGTATTATCCTCTCTCACAGAACCATGGCAGGGAATAATAAATTGTTGTTTGAAGCCACTCTGTTTTGTGGTGGTTTGTTAGGCGGCAATAGGAAACTAGAACACCATAGCTTTTTTTTTTTTTTTTTTTTTTTTTTAGAAAATAACTTGATATTCATAAGCACAGCTTTTTAAGCTGCTTTTATTATTTTTCCCTTTATACGAGTGCATTCTGCAACATAAGGAGATTTCTATCTCAGCCCTGAACAAGATTTATGATCTTGATCAAGTCTGTTTATAATAATGTCACAGAACTTTACTTGCTTCAATTCTAATATGAAGGATTGAACTAGTTAATCACTAAGGTCCACTCTAGTTCCAAAATTGTGGCATTCTCTTCTAAGTATCAGGGAAAAATTGACTTATTCTTTGTTAAGTTGTAGCTTGCAGTAAAGTTTTTTGGGCATGAGAATTTTCAGCGAGGTGGTCAGTGCCAGGAAAGTGCTGACTCAGCACAATGCTGTCTGTTAGCCAGGAACAAAAATGAGGAGCAACCATAAATTTAATCCTTTAGCTCCTTCTCCCTGCAAAATTCAGAAGATGTTTTATCTGTAACAAAAGACTTGAAAGAGGATTCTCACTTTTTCCCTTAAAATTTGTTACTCAAGTCCGTAGGTAACTTCAGGATTTTTGACAGAAGATTCAGATTTGCGTAGTTGACTCCGTCTCCGGAAGATCCCTACACTCAAATTCTAAGTTTAGGGCAAGTGAACTGAGTGATTCCTAGAGGAAATAAACTCTCGCCTGAGAACAACAGCTGAAATAAAATCCCATAAGCCAGGAAAACAGCCACACAATTACAGTAACAGGTGGTCAGTTTCAAAACAAATTTCAAGGTCTGACTCGCCTGGCACCTGCTCTAGAACCACAGACAGCAGTTTGACACTGTCTGGGTCCAAGTTAGGTCATCCCTGCCACACCATAAGGAAGATTAACTACCTTTATTGGCAGAGCTAAGTCATGGTAGGTTAGAGGACTGCTTCTCTGTGGTAGTAACCCCTGTGTTCCCTGTCTGAGAAGAGGGAATAAGAGAGAATTTGGGAACTGGACAGGACCTTGCAGATTAACCATTAGGTTGGTGCAAAAGTAATTGCAGTTTTTGCCCTTAAAAGTAATGGCAAAGTGAAGCCGAGGGGAGCTAAGCAGAGATTTGCTCAGAATCACATGACCTGCAGAAGCAGAACATCCCCACCCCCATTTTATCGTGAAAAAATTCAAACACACAGCAAAGTTGAAAGGATTTTTACAAGACACAGCTGTATATGCATTTCCTGGATTCTACTGTTAATATTTTATTAAACTTGTTTATTTTCTAACTATCCGTCTATCCATCCTTCTATCACCTTATTTCCTGGATGCCTTTCGAAGTGAATTGCAGACATCTGTACTCCTTCCCCTAAAGCAGCATAGTGTTTTATCATCATTTAATAATTTAATACCTCAATTTTGTATACATTATGGAACCAGGAAACATTATAAGAAATCACTGGACCCCAAAAATGTAAATTAGCCTTGGCTAGCCTGAAAGAGAACACAATTTCCTAAGGTCCTAACGTTAAGGCACTTGAGGATTCTTACTAAGGGCAAATTCCTGAGATGACAGAAATACTAGTCAACACACATCAATGCCTATGTTTTTCCCTCCTCCTGGAATCCTGTGCTTTCCCCTTCCTGCTCCACCTGTTGAAATCCTCTCTTCATTTGTCCAAGAATGATCTCAGATGTCTGCAAGGAACATAAACCACTGTTACACACATATTGTTTTAAGGAAAAAAGTTATTTAAGAAGTCTGAACTGTCACCTCCTTCCCAATCCCTTTCCTAAACCCCGAGTTTTAACTTTTCTCATTTTAATGCCCATAAACTTTCATTGCTATTTTTCCTCCCTCATTCTACCTTGTTGCAGTTTAGTGTTTATTTGTTTGTTTATCACGACTACTGCTCCTCCTCCTAATAATACTTATGGTTAATTTCTTTTTAAGGGACTATATCTTAAGACTATGTGTCTTCTGCAGTTCTTTGCATAGAGTCAACGTTGAAGGACAAGCAACTTCAAATTTCCAAGCAACAAAATTATGTTCGGGTGGTTTTCTGAAAGCGAGATCTTAAGAACCACCTGTATCAGAATCCCATGAAGAGCTTGTTTAGTGTGCAAATTTACAGATTGTCCCCCCTCAGAAATGCTCATTTAGGAGTTCCTGTCCTTTGCGGGGACATGGATGAAACTGGAAACCATCATTCTCAGCAAACTAACACAGGAACAGAAAACCAAACACTGCATGTTCTCACTCAAAAGTGGGAGTTGAACAATGAGAACACATGGACACAGGGAGGGGAACATCACACACCAGGGCCTGTCGGGGGTGGGAGGTAAGGGGAGGGAGAGGATTAGGACAAATACCTAATGCATGTGGGGCTTAAAACCTAGATGATGGGTTGATAGGTGCAGCAAACCACCATGGACATGTATACCTATGTAACAAACTTGCATGTTCAGTACATGTATCCCAGAACTTAAAGTAAAATATAAAACAATAATAAAAAGGAAATGCTCATTCAGGAGTTTTGGGGTGGGGGTTCAGGAGGCTGCAGCCTTAACAATTACCTCTGGTGATTTTGACACAGGTAGCACAGCAGCCAAACTTGGAGAGATTTGTTCACAGCACTGCATCACCAACCTTACTTTCTGTTAGGCCTTTAATCACTTTTTTTTTTTTTTTTCTGAGACAGGGTCTTGCTCTATCACCCAGGCTGGAGTACAGTGGCACGATCTTGGCTCACTGCAATCTCTGTATCCTGGGTTCAAGCAATCCTCTCTGCCTCGGCCTCCTGAGTAGCTGGGACCACAGACATGCTCCATTATGCCCAACTAATTAAAAAAATTTTTTTTAGAGGCAGGCTGGTCTCGAACTCCTGAGCTCAAGCAATCTGCCTGCCTCGGCCTCCCAAAGTGCTGGGATTACAGGTGTGAGCCACAGCGCCTGGCCTTTTAATCACTTTTAAACCAGCAACCCTAATCTGCCTGTCCCTTGAATGGATCCGGATAAAGATGTGGCAAACAAGCCTCCTGTCACAGTGGGGTGTGACAGTCACGGCATCACCCCTTCACCACATCATGTGCTGCCAGTCATCACTTCTGCTGTTGCCACCAACCCTCCCGTTTCCCTTTGTCACTTCCCCCTTGCCACCACCAACGGCCACTGTCCCTCTGCTCCTCACCCTCCATAGCTGAGTCAGATCCAGCATTGGGCACTTGAGGAAGAAGCCACTGTGGAAGGCGGGATGAGGGTGTTCCCATTCTACATTCACAAGCCCACAGCTGGGAGAAGAAGCACACCTAATTCTGACCCTGGCTTCTGAAGAAGCTCTGCAAACCTGGCTAGAAAGTTGGGCCTGTGGTTTGAGGTTCCTGCTGCCTTTGATTTTACAATGAGTGGAAATTGAGGTTGAGTAACAGGTCTCTTGCCCAAGTATTAAGGGCCACTACGAAGCATACAGCAATGAAGGCAGGAGCTGATGACATGTGGTTGGTTCCCCCTCTAGGCCAAGTATCTTTGTATAGGGAAGGCCGACATGGCCATCTTCATGGTTTGGTATTAGTGGAGTGTCTTATACATACTGAAATTTGTTTTTGTTTTCAGGTGCTAAAAGGATAATACCAAGGAAAACTATGGGTGGGGGCAGTGAATGGCCAGCATGCCTATAATCCCAGCACTTGAAGCCAGGAGTTCGAGACCAGCCTGGGAAACAAAGCAAGACCCTGTGTCTAAAAAATTTTTTTTAAAAATAAGCTGGGCATGGTGGCACGTGCCTATAGTCCCAGCTACTCAGCTACTCGGGAGACCAAGGTGGGTGGATAGCTTGAGCCTAGGAATTTGGGGCTGCAGTGAGCTATGATTGCACCACTGCACTCCAGCGTGAGTGACAGAGTGAGATCCTGTCTCTTTAAAAGAAAAAACTATGATTCAAAGTGTTGTTTTATGAAGCATAACCTGCTTTATGTTTTGAGTTTAATATAACTTGAAATCAGTTTCTCTAAGACAGTGCCAGCCTTGCCATTTTTCAGTTCAACATAGATTTCTCTATTACAGTGGTTCCCAAACTTTAGGAGGCATCAGAGTCATCTGGAGGGCCCAAAAACACAAATTTATGGATGTCACCCACAGTTCCTAATTCTTTCTCTCTCTCTCTTTTTTTTTTGAGATGGAGTCTTGCTCTGTTGCCCAGGCTGGAGCACAGTGGTGTGATTTTGGCTCACTTCAACCTCCACCTCCTGGGTTCAAGTGCTTCTCCTGCCTCAGCCTCCCGAGTAGCTGGGATTACAGGCTTGCGCCACCACACCAGGCTAATTTTTGTATTTTAGTAGATATGGGGTTTCGTCATGTTGTTCAGGTTGGTCTTGAACCCCTGACCTCAAGTGATCCGCCCACCTCGGCCTCCCAAAGCCCTGGGATTACAGGCGTGAGCCACCATGCCTGGCCTGTTTCTGATTCTCTAGGTCTGGAAAGGGGCCCAATAATTTTCACTTCTAACAAGTGGCAGGATGCTGCTGCTGCTGCTGGTCCAGGGACCACACTTTGAGAAGTATGGTACTGTGTGGTACTTACCGGACCATTTACCATACTTCCTGCCTGCCTAATTGTGTCACAATATAGCCGTGCTTCTCAGGCCTAGCAATTCATTAGAATTACCTGTGAAGCTTTTAAAACGTAAGGTTTGGATGGAATGCTCAGACCCTACCTTAGACCCAATTAAGCCCACAGCTTTGAGGGTGAGGCTTGGGTATTGTTCAGAAAGATCCCCAGGTGATTCTAATGGATACCGAGGGTTGAGAACCACAGGCATATAGCAAACTCTGGCCCTATTCTACCTTAACGTATGATTCTCATTTGACAAATACATATTGACCACCTAATATATGTCTTGAAAATGATAAAGTATGTAAGAAATGGTCCCTGACCTCAAGCAGTGATACATCATATGCCCAAATATTTAAACAAAAAGCTGGTGTGTGGGGTTTGTGCCAATTAGAGGACTAAACCATTACTGAAAACAGAAGGCTGGATGATTCAGGGTAAATCAATGCTGCACTTGATCCTCACATTGTTTGAGATAAGTTATGTATGCCTCTGCTGCACATGAAACGTATCCCTTTGGTGGGGGAAATTGCTCATTTATTGGTTCGTTGAGGATGTTCCAACTGATTCACCATGGTAGGTGTGATTGAACCATGGAAATGATGGAACATTAAATCAATAGCTAGTCAGCTGGTGACTATTCCTTGGCTAAGTATGCTATTAAGGTTCTGTTTCAGAAGTCCCTGTGCTCAATGGAGGTGAACCTTTCCAGTGGAGAAATACAACATGAATTATGTTTAGAAAATGCTTCAATCTGGGGTTTTAAATAAACAGTCCTTAAATATGTATAAAAATCTGAAATTATTTTAGAATCGAAGGGAAAAAACAACTGGGTCCAAAAACCCAACCATATTTAGCTTAAAAACACGTTCTTATTTGCATCCACTAGAATACAATATAGTTTAATGATTCAATGACAGCTGGCCCATGAAGGGCAGAGTTTCTAGAAAGGAGGAAATACCCTTTTTGGGTGTTACTTAGGTATTAAGTGTATTATTTAATTCATTGTTTTATTTAATTTGGTTATATCTTTTTTTTTTGAGATTTTGTTTTCATGTTGGGGGGGGTAGTTTTTCTAAGAATAAGAAATCCCAATGACAACAAAATGTCATTGTTTTTAAGAGAAGGAGATAAATACATTTTAAACTGTTATATTTATTTATTTTCAAAAAATGCTGGAGGCATCATGTTAGCAATTGCAGGGGATAACATGAATATGACAAAGCTGCTCTTAAAAAACTTACCACTTTGTAGAAGGGAAAGCTAAGTGCCTATTCCAAGCAAAATATGATATGATACATGCCTTTAGAGAGGAATAAATTTTAATGAGGCTTCAAAGAGCTGGAAGAAGAGGTCAAGGTTCAAAGAGCCTAAGATAAGGCACAGAACTGGGGTTCTGGTACAATGCATTACAGCATGGCCAATTTTCAAAGGCCAGCTGTTCCCAGTCAAACGAAGATGGAAGCTGAGGGCAGGTGCAATCAATGGGAAAATCAGGCCACCCTCTCCTATTTTCCCATAGATGCAGTTTCATGATCAACAGTTTTATAATCTCATTTTGGGTAGCAAAATGAAAATGAATCTGAAGCATTCTTTCTAGTTTATTTCACACTAATAAAATCCAACCTGAAGGATTTTATATGTTGGCTCTATGGCCGTTAGTATTTGATTAAGGTGTTTAGCCTCATTAGTAAAGGAATGAAAACTAGAATAAAAATTCAATCATTGTTTTTGGTTTATCAAATTGATAAAGACTTAAAATGGCCACCAAGCATTGGGGAGGTTAGGAGTGACAGGCTCTCTCCTTCTATCTATGGAATATTCCTTGGCTCACCATGGCTGGAGAACAATCCACATCCAATAGCTCATCAAGTCTACTTCCAGGAATGTATTCCAGAGGAATAGTATGGACCTATGCAAAAACTTGTGTACAAAATTATTCCTCAGAGCTTTGCTTATTATTGGGAAGAATGAGTAAAGAAATAAATGCCCGGCCAGGCGCGGTGGCTCATGCCTGTAATCTCAGCACTTTGGGAGCCAAGGTGGGTAGATCACCTGAAGTCAGGAGTTCGAGACCACACTGGCCAACATGGTGAAACCCCTTCTCTACTAAAAATACAAAAATTAGCTGGGCGTGGTGGCAGGAATCTGTAATCCCAGCTACTCAGGAGGCTGAGGCAGGAGACTCTCTTGAACCTGGGAGGTGGAAGTTGCAGTGGGCCGAGATTGTGTCATTGCACTGCAGCCTGGGTGACAAGAGCGAAACTTCGTCTAAAAAAAAAAGAAAAAGAAAGAAAGAAAGAAAGAAATGCCCCGAAACAGGTTAATAAATTTAAAAGTATTATGCCAGGAAGGGAACAGTAGCAGTCCACTATGCCTAGAAACTAAGCCTAGTGACTTAGAAAAAAAAATCTTCCAAGTGTTTTAGGTAAGTTAGTATTAATAATTCTACCCAAGGTCAATCCCCTCCCCTCCATTTCCTCCTCTTCAGATATTCTGTGCTTCTGCCAAATAGGACAACTTGCTATTTGTGTCCTGAACTGACCTTATACACTTTCTTGCCTCTCTGCCTTTGCTCGTGCTTTCCCACTGTCTCAATGGCTTTCCTTAATCTCTGAGGTCTCACCTCTTCAAGACCCAATTGTGTAAGCCACCTTACATAATGTTATTATGATGTCCCCCTTCCTCATCCAGCCAGAAGGATTTACTTCCTTCTCTGTATGCTCATAGCAATTTGTTCATTTTCTATTCTTCTCACCCTTGTCCTGTGTTAGAGTTACCGAAATATATGTATATGTGTGTGTATATATTTTTTGTCTTGTTTTGTTCCTGTTAGATTTTGAACAACTTGAGGGCAGGGGCCAATCTTGTTCAGATTTATACCCCCCAGAGTTATAAAGCATGCTGGGAAAATGATTGTTGACTGAATAAGCGAGTGAGTGAATGCAAAAATACACTTGGAGCCAAATGCTTATATTCTCTGCAGACATGGAATAAACTTGACAAGTGCTAAAGATGCTCTTTGATTTTTGTGTGGCATGAGACCTCAGGCTGAAACTTCTCATCTGAGCCATTGAAGGGAGCCTCTCATCTCTCCACTGAGAGGGGAGACCAGAATGGTAAGCCAAACTGCAGTCTTTCCCACTCTCAACCCCTGTCACCCCAATACTTAGTGGAAGAGGGATAAATTAGAGTTTTTACCAAGGGAGAACTGATGAAGACATTGCAACGAGGTAAGCGCTTATGGTCAAGTTATCAGCTCTTTTACTGCCTCAACGACAGCACATTTGTCCACAAAATGAAGAGATGAGGACTATCCATATAGTTGAGGGGCAAAATAAAAATAGAAACAAAGTGTTCTCAGTGGAGAAAAAGGAATTTGAAAGCATTTTAATGACGCACATTGATTTCTACCCTCCCAGATTCAATATACAGCAAAAACTCCATTTATGTTGATGGTGCAAATGCCTTGAGACTGTCAATGAGGAAGTTAAGCTGAACAGCCGAACTACTGTTCAGAATAGTCAAGCCTAAGTGTTGCTAAGGAATTTTCTGTCCCCACTGAGTACAACTCATACCTACATGTCCTATTATACTTCACAATACACCTGCTGGCTTTCTCGGCCCTTCAGGAAATACCTTTGCTTCCTGAAGAATGCAACAAACAACCCAAAACACCACCACAGCCAGCCAGCTGACACCAAACTGTGAACTGTTGTCCCCTCTCTGACAGGGTTAGATACTTGAGTGATTAATATTTGCAGATTGTGCTAAGGCCAAGTTCAAAAAAAAAGTCATATATATATATATATATATATATACACACACATATATATACACATATATATGTAGAGTCTATGTAGTATGGATTCTTCACTGTATGTAAGTATGTATAAATTCTTATATGCATGTATTATATTGGCAAAAAGGAGATCATTACTTTTTTTTTAAAAGTTCCCTAGTGGGATAAAATTAAACCTCACTGATATGAATACTTTTTGCAGTAAACAACAACAAAAACTACTTTTTACCAAGGTTCCTCTCCTGCCAAGTAGCAGTGATTTACAGACCCAACATGTGAGTGAATGGGAAATACTATATTTCCAGACTTGGGTAATGAATAACCTCTGAGGGCTTGAACTTTTCTCCGTTCCCACAGACTGTATCCACAGAGCGGTGCTCTTGCCCTGAAAGGAAGGATTTGCCCCGGTTTGGAAGGAAGTGGAATAAATAGAACTGGAAATGGCAAGGTCACCTTTAATATCATATGAACTGCCTATTAACAAGCTTCACAATTGCTTTGTTTCTTCCTCCTCCCGTGCTATAAACAGGCTCAGGCAGAGCAAACTCTTGGAGCACACACAGTGTGGGGAGGAAGCTCTCAGAGCAGCAAGGAAGGAGAGGCTGCAGGCTCAACAGGGCCCATCAAGCATACCAGGGTTACAATTGTGTTATGATGTGGTGGCCAGGAGGGAAAATGCTTGTTTTTCAAGGAAGGAACTATATTGTCCCAAATTCCTGTGTATAAAATATAGGACAAACAAGTTACAGTGGGAATATTTAATTGGAGCATGTGGAATAGATGGAATAATTGCCTTTCACTTGGCTTTTCCCTGCTCTAAGTAGTATCACATGGTGGTTACATAAAGACAAAAAAGTTATTTTAAGAACTCTTCTCCTTAGGACCCTGTTTAGTTGGTATTCCAAACACACAGAGCAAGCTCTTCACTGGCATTCTGCTTGACAGATTTTTCTTTCTTTCCAGGCTCCTTCAGGCACATTCTGTTGGGCTTCCCTCTACCTCCCCACTCTGCTGCTTCCCCGCTCTTTTTGAATTTCTCCCTGTTGAGGAGAGGGAAGACCAGCTAGGAGGTATGGAAAAGGCACTCACGAGGTTTGGAGGACAAAGGGTTAGGCAACAGGCAGGTCTGGAATTTCAGTGCCCTGGCTTTCAGGAATTCTTAGATAGTCCAATATATAAATCATCTTGGAAGATCTTTTGGGAGCAGCACTGTCATTAAAAAACAAACAAATAAAAAACACCAGGCTGGGCCTGGTGGCTCACACCTGTAACCTCAGCACTTTGGGAGGCCAAGGTGGGAGGATTGTGAGAGCCCCAGAGTTGGAGACCAGTCTAGGCAATAAGGCAAGACCCGTCTCTACAAAAAATAAAAATTAGCTTGGCACGGTGGCACATACCTGTGGTCCCAGCTACTCAGGAGATGGAGGCAGGAGGATTGCTTGAGCCCAGGAGGTTGAGGCTGCAGTGAGCCATGTTCACACCACTGCACTCCAGCCTGGGTGACAGAGCAAGAGCCTGACTCAAAAAAAAAAAAAAAAAAAAAAAAAGCTCCGTCTCTACTAAAAACACAAAAAGTAACTGGGCTTGGTGGTACACACCTGTAATCCCAGCTACTCAGAAGGCTGAGGCATGAGAATCACTTGAGCCTGGGAGGCGGAGGTTGCAGTGAGCCAAGATTGCACCACTGCACGCCAGCCTGGCCAACACAATGACTCTGTCTCAGAAAAAAAAAAAAAAAAAAAAAAAGCATCACTAAGCTTCGAGTCAAAGAGAAATAATCTCATATGGCTTAAGTGCGGATAATCAAAGGTAACATAAACCAAACAAAACTGAGTTGGTATTTGTGAATTGTTATTTATCCTTCTCTATGGATTCTGCACATTCAGTCAAGGTGTTTAGGAAAACCTCCTCCCTACCATTTTGAAAGTGTCATAGAGCTATGAACTGTTGTAATTTCAAAAGTGCAATTAAAAAGGTGTAAGAAAGATACAGTGAGTCTCTAAGGGGTAGAAAGAAAACCCTAAAGGGTAGTTTCTATCAAATATAAATTTTGGCTACTTCTTTACAATTCTAGGATGATGTGAGTTCTCATCATTGCAGATAATGGGTCAGAGCTGAGCTGTTGTGGGAACTGCTAGATGGAGCTAGAGTTGTCATGTGGCCAACTATTTTGATCTGTGGCTAACATGTAATATCAGGAGATTCTGATCTCTGTCTGGTAGATGTGTTAAATTAAGTGTCTGGGGAGTAGACATTGAGGCATCAGTCTAGAAATTCAAACAGATGTGCTCTACTAAAATGCTATGCTAGAATGAACCTGACCAAGCTAATCATCCTCTAAAGTGCACTACAATAGACAGAAGACATTTTCTCCTGGACTGTACAAGGGATAGGGTCGGGGAGGATGAGCTCTTTCCTTTGTCCTCTGACCACCTAGAACAGCATAGCTAATTTGCTTTGTCTAGCAATAAGAAATCTCACAATATATTTAGCAGCAAGGTTGAGTACACACATGTGCACACATACATGCACTCACATTCATTTCATACCTTAATATTTTTTTTTCACCTTTTAAAAAACATGAAAGCAGAGGATCTGGATTGAGAAACTTGCCATGCTTTTCTCTCAGATGTTCTCTTTTCTCTGAAGACAGCAGGGCCTCATCCAAAGGTATCAGCTATGCAGTTGTGCTGTTATTTCTTTTCAGGTGACAAAATAGCAAAATGTTCTCCCATGATGATGAAACTCAGCTTTATTTTATTTTTTTCTTTTTCCCTTGTAGCTCTGTTTCTGGCAGGAATCTGACACCACTTACTCCTTGGGTAGAAACTCCCCCAAGTCTGAACTATGTGATTGCCTGAGCCCTGCTCCTTGTTCATTAAGACTGCTCCTCTGAAACGGAATTGATGAATTTTTAGTGGCTATTAGAAGCATTTGGGATCCATAGGCATCAGGGTTTGATGCATGGCCCTCATCTCTGTGGGCTCCTGTGCAATGATTCTCATCTGTCTTAGTTAGAAAGTGAATTAATCTTGACCTTGGCCTCAGGGGTGTGGTTCTCTGCCCTCTTACACATCTTCAATTCGCTTCTTTATCAGAAGCACTTGTTTTAGGCCCAGGCTCCCCCAATTTTAATGACATTTAGACATTTGTCTTTAAGTTACATTGCTTTGATTTTAATCAAAATCTATATTTCTCGTATTATATGTTTCCAGAAAGTTCTCATTCTGGGTTGTAATTTAATTACATGGATCATTAAAGCTTTGAAGGATGCTAATGGGCAGAAAAAAGAGACTTAACAAAACGAAAGTTATTATTAGGAATTACAAATCACTTAACATTTCAACATCACTCGTCGGATGTGGGCATTTTGTTGAAAGAGACCTTGTTTTGAACAGTGACAGTGCAGAAGACCTATGGAAGAAACAAGCTTCCAACTTGATTTCTATTGTTATGCATGCATAGCAAATTATTAATTCTATTCTAATAGGGTAATAGATTTAGAAATACTATTAGCAGAAAACTTGATGTATTAGGCAATACTACATACCACATTAGTCTAACCGCTCAACTGTAATTTTTCATCCATACTTTCTTGGGATGTAAATAAAATTGATATTATACAATGAAAATAAAATTGCCCACTAGTCTTGCTTATTCCCTTGGTGGGCTGAAGAGTTAAACTGTGGTGAATGCTGTTAGATAGGAAGGTAATGAAAACTTCAGTTAGCTTAGGATTATTCTTACCAGCAAGCATTAGTTAAAAGTTAAATTTAGCAAGTGGTTACCCAAATGTTAAAGGCATTTAAACCGGCTGGGCACAGTGGCTCACGCCTGTAATCCTAGCACTTTGGGAGGCCGAGGCGGGTGGATCATATGAAGTCGGGAGTTCAAGACCAGCCTGGACAACATGGTGAAACCCCGTCTCTACTAAAAATACAAAAAATTAGCTAGGCGTGGTGGCAGGCGCCTGTAATCCAGCTACTTGGGAGGCTGAGGCAGGAGAATCACTTGAACCCGGGAGGCAGAGTTTGCAGTGAGTCGAGATTGTGCCACTGCACTCCAGCCTGGGCAACAGAGTGAGACTCCCTCTCAAAAAAAAAAAAAGTATTTGAACCATTCTTTCTGTGCTGCATAAGGTATTAATAATAAAACATTACATGACTGCATTTATAATTCTACCTAATTGAATTGAGTTTTCAAATTATTTTTTGTGTGTGTCTTAGACAGTGGCGCATTGAAAGTACTGCCTGTCCAAAATCAGGAACAGAAAAGTATTTCAATTACTCAGAAAGTAGACATGGCTGGAAAATCATAAGTAAGTGGTTATTAATGTCAAGTTTAAAGCTCTCAGGCTCTTCTGTCAGGCCACGCAGGGCAAATGAGATCAACAGGATGGTTTCTTGTTTTTTTTTTGAGACAGAGTCTTGCTCATTGCCCAGGCTGGAGTGAGAGCAGTGGCACGGTCTCGGCTCACTGAAACCTCCTCCGCCTCCTGGGTTCAAGCAATTCTCCTGCCTCAGCCTCCTAAGCAGCTGGGATTATAGGCAAGAGCCACCACGCCCGACTAATTTTTATATTTTTAGTAGAGATGGGGTTTCACCATGTTGGCCAGGCTGGTCTTGAACTCCTGGTCTAAAGTGATCCACCCTCCTTGGCCTCTCAAAGTGCTGAGGTTATAGGCGTGAGTCACTGTGCCTGGCCCAACAGAATGGTTTCTAATAAAAATATTTATTACCATTGCATCCTACCCCATTCCCACTCAGTGTGCCCCTTACTTAAATGGCCGCCTTCACCCAGGCCACTACAGGGAGGGCACTGACTTGGAAGGAGAGAACACTCACCACTACCTAGCCTTCACCCTGGTCATCAGTTGCACTTGATATGGCTATAGCTGGTATATTTCTATAATGATGGGAATCATAGAAATTGTTAGTATTGAGTTGCAAGTCATTGGTAATGTTTTCCAAGGAATGACCAAGTTCTGTGATAATATATGCACAGACAGGAAAAAATACAAATAAATTTAACAGCACATATAAAAATACTATCACCTTATACTGTTCATTTTGTGCCATCCAGGCATGTAAGGGAGAGAGAAATAAGATAAATTTGGTGGTGGGAGAAGCAAGCAAATAGAAGTTTAGAGGCAAAGAATTTGGGAGGGGCTGGTGAAAAAGAAGGGGAAGGAGGAAGTACAACCAAACTCCAAAGGGTAAGTGGAATTGCTGTAAGAGAGATTTTCTTTTGAATAAAAAATGCAGGTACCTTTTAAGTACAAAAGGAATAGGAAAAGAAACAAAGCACATTGAAAGGTACAATTAACCAAAAAAGGAGGCAGAAGGTAAAAAGACATAAAATGGACCAAGACTATATCAAGTAACTTTAAAAATGTTTGTTTAAAATTTTGTTTTGGTAGAGATGGGGTCTCACTATGTTGCCCAGGCTGGTCTCAAGCTCGTGGGCTCAAGTGATCCTCCTGCCTTGGCCTCCTAAAGTCCTGAGATTACAAATGTGAGCCACTGTGCCTGGACTTAAGTAAGTTTTAATTCAGTGAAAGATTTCTTTTATTTTACTTCTTATAACTTATTCCTTAGAAAAAGGTCCCAGAGTTATGGATTCAGTGACCAAGGAGCTACTCAAAAATAGTTGCCTTCGAGAAGACTTGAATTCATGACATCTTCCTTTTTCAACTTAACTGGTTTAAGCAAGTTATTTAAAAATTGCGCCACAGTGTATAATTTCCCCCAAGTTTCAAATTCTGTTAAACTACTTCGAGGAACTGAGAGTATATTTTTATGTCATCTGCACACCAGAGTAATTTGTGAAGCCCTGGAAGGGAAATGTGATTTCTGATGGTATCTCAGCTTGAAACACATGAAGTGGAACCAGAGGTCACGCTCATAACCTATCAGGAATTAAAGGAAGTGATTCTACTTGAAAGACCCTAATGTATGTGAAGACTGAAGGAGACAGCTCCCTCCCTGGCCGGGGGAGAAAGGAAGAATAAAGGTAGAGAGATGGCCAAGAGGGAAAACAGTTGTACGCGTTGTGCCTGGGTATGTGATTATCCTCTTGTGCCCTAAGTTGTGAATCTGGATGTCATTGATATCCTGTTCCAGCTTCCTCTGAATCCACTAAACTGTTGAAGCCAGGGCTTGCTTCCTGCCTCAAACTCACAGTGTAGGTTAATACACGTTTTTATTGGACTGGGATCTCTGTTGCTACCAAGGCTGAAAAGAGCAAGCTGAGGAAAGATGAAATTGACCCTCCGGCAGGCTGACTCCAACCCCAAGGAACACCATGCTGCGCATTGCAGCCACCACACAGACCGTGCCAGGGAATTCTTCCTTGGCAGCAAGTGCTCGCTTTTGATTATTTGTTTGAAGAGCATAGGCTGGGTTTGGAACTAGTTGTCCCTTCTCTGCTTTGTTAGATCCTGTGTCTATTTCTTTGACCGCTTCTCATAATATCCAGTCGCTGCTGGCTTATTGGAAGGCAAGTAACCAACGTGCCTTAAGAGTATGGCTTCTGGAGCCAGCCAGCCTGCATTCACATACAGGTACTAGAGGTGTGGCCTTGGGCAAGTTACTTAACCTTTCTGTGGCCCAGACTACAGAATGGAGATAATGTCTCCTAGAGCTGCTGTTGGGATCAAGGTTAATATGTGTAACGTGCCTGAAGCAGTGACTACAATATTAGCTGTTAATATTATTATAAATCTATCTTTTCCACAGGAATGTGGAAAAAAGGAAGGCAAATTTGTATATCCAATCCCTATCATAATAGAATATTCAATGCTTCTTGAATGTTAGAGGATAGTTTTGGTAGATTTGGTTTTAGAGCTCTGACCCACTATTCACTCATTTATTCACTTAGTCCATTACTTAGCAAATGTTTCTTGAACTCCTACTGGGCACTGGAGATCTTGATAAGTGCTGGGTATAGATGACCAACCAGAGGAAGAAGATTTCTGCCTTTAGGGGTTTTAGTGGTAGAGACTATCATAAATGAATAAAGACAAGAATAAATTTATAATTACAATTTAATTACTTTGAAGGAAAAGAGTAGAGAGCTATGAAAGAAAAGAACCTTTTGTTGTCTTCAAGTCCTGCTGTACAATGGGGAAAAATGCAGGAAGATAGAAAAGAAATCGCATATGTGCTCCTCATATCATTTTAATAAGTATAGGTGATCAAGGTAGAAATGTCTTTATGACTGATCTTTTACTGGTCCTTCTTATGCTTCGGCTCAATCAACACATAATGCTCTCTGATGTCCATGGCTGGTTAGCTCATTTGGTTAGCTAATGAGGTCAAGGTCAGAGGTCAGCATGGGTCAGCAAGCTTTTCTCCTTTCTGTGGCCAGATTGCACTCTTAACCTCAGCCATCTTGCAAAAGTGAACATTTGGTCATAGGAAGCCTGGGTCAAGAGAATGTGGATGGAGGAGTCCCAAAATTACCACAAATGCAAGCCTCATTGATCACAGGTGTCTGTTGGCATTTTCTTACACTAATGATAGCATGCTATATTTCATTGTTCTCTGTCACTGGAGTACTAGTGCCATTTTTGACCGATGTAGCCAATGATTTCTATAGTTTTTTCCCCAGAAAGGAAAATGCCATTTCAAAATAATCAAACCACTTTTGAACATTATCTCTGATAGAGGGGGTGTTGTAGAATAGAGCAGTCTATTTCTGGTAATAATGTAAAAATCACTTGGGGGTCTTTTTACAAGGCAGATTCTGCTGCAATAGGCCTGGGTAGGGCTAGAGATTCTGTGTTTCAACCAACTCCCAGATGATGCTGTTGCTGCTGATCCACGGACCACAATCAGAAGAACATGCAACTAAACAGACAATAGTAAATCAAAGCTAAGTCAAGATTTTAGTACAACATATACCAAACCAAGGCATAGTGAATGTGACCACGGGTACCACTTGGTGGAACTGTTTATTGTTGAGGACAACTCATTGTTTATAGATAAGCTCTCCCCAAACAATGTTTCTTTTCAGTCTTTTTTTTTTTTTAAGTGGCATCCTGTTTTCCTGGGAGGGGAAGCATAAGGAAGAATTCAATATACTTGCATTTCAGAATATATTAGCTCCAGCTCTTTGAGCATTATACACACACACACACACACATATATATATATAATGCTCATATATGAGCATTAATACTCATATATATGTAATGCTCATATATATATGTAATGCTCAAAGAGCTAGAGTTAATTCCATGTTATGCAACATAAAATGTCTTTGAAACACACACAAAGCCTTTGTTTTATGGAGATTATTTTAGCTTTATCTTCCACTTATGCCACTGTATGTGACAAGTGTGGTAAAAATCTTTTGTGTCTTGTGTATTTATTTTTTTGGTAACAAAAGGAGACAGCGCCTTTTCCCACTGCTCAGAAGAGGCCTATTCTCCTGCTGACATGTCTGCGTCACTCCTATTGATGTTATGATGATCATGAGCATGAAGTTGCCAAAGAAACTGCTTCTCTGAGGAAATTTCCATGAGTGTGAAATCATGGGAATCAAAATTGATGGGAAAGTCCCTCCAAGAGTGTGAAAATTGCCAGGATTCTTATAGGAAAAGAGCCTATGATCATCTCCTTCACCATTTAGTCAGATGCATTTCTATTGCCTTTGGAGAAAATTGCCAAGCTCTGTTCAGTGCAAAATGCTTCATTTTTCTTCAAGTACTTTGGGTGGATATATGTTTGTAAAATTTGGATTTTCGTAGTTTATTTAGTCCAGCCTCAGCATTCGACAGGCAAGGACACCCAAGAACAGAGGAATGAAATGACCTTAAGGTGTGACATACAAGTTACAGCCAGAACCAGGATACAAACCAGTCTTCTGCTTCTTTCTATTGTACCTCCATGCCTTGCACCCAGGGCAGAAGCTGAAAGCACATCAATTTGAAGAAAAGTTTAGGATTGGCACATATCTTTGTTCCTCAATTTATTTAAGCAATTAATAAATACTCAATTAGCTACTACTGTGTGCCTAGCACTGTTTTGCATAACATAAAGTAATTTAATATTTATTCATTAGTTCAGTTTTTCTGCTGGTAAGCTACTCAGAGATGAGTTAGGCACTTTAGCTGTTTATTATAACAAACTTCTGCATGTTTAAAACCTCCACCACTTTTACTCTTCTGTCTCATCCCCCTCACAAATCAGTGGCTAAGATTCTTTCCCAAGTGCCTCTTACATCACTTCTTTCCTTTCTTCATCTGCTTGTCTTGAAGGAAGGCCTTATTACCCAACTGCCACTCTGTGGTTGAGGCTTGGAGCCCCTCCTCCCAGGGATCCCCTATAGCCCTGACATTCTTTTCTCTTTTCCCTCAAAGCATTCTGTTTTTGCTGCCCTGAGTTTGCTAGATAACTGAAACTAGTTTACTATGATTCCCTTAGTTTCCTTCCTATACTTTTTGATCTAGACTCTTCCAATCGTCTCCTAATTAGTGCTCTTGATCACAGCTTTTCTTCCTCCTATTTGTCCTACACATACCTGCTAAATCTATGTTTCTACAATGTGGTCATTTGCAGACATGGCCCATCTTGCCTGGAACTGCACCTGAAACACCGCAGTAGTTAATAAGTGTCTTCCTCTTCTTTTTCCTTCTATCCTACATATACCAAAGCTGGGGGAAGAAGTCTGTAGTGATTCAGTTTCCATATATGTAAATTGGGGGTAATAATAATACTAATAATTTCTTAGGGTTGTTGTGAAAGTTTAGCTATTATTATTAATGAGAAAATGCCAAGCTATGAAGTAAATTTTATTTTCTTCTAATATTTGGTATCATTTCATGTATGCTAGTTTTAGTTATTTTTTAACCAAAAGGTAAATATCTTGAGGAGAAGACAATGTGTTGCCTGTTGGGCTTCCCTTTGAAGCCCAGCAATTGCCTAGTATGGGGCTGTGATCTCAGTGGGTATCAGGAGTGTTGTTCATCTGGGTTGTGCTCATGCTGGCTACCAGCCAGGGTCCAGGCCCCTCCGTAAGGCATCTGTTCTGATAGGTCAGTGCTTGTGCCACGTTGGTTGACAAATATTTGCACATCACCCCTGCTTGACTGATTTATGGTAACTGGAGTTTAGCCTTGACCAACTGAAAAAGTTAAAATAGAGGAAACGTATACAGGCTTTGACTTTCTCCCTGCCACCCTCATAATATGAATTGTGTATTAAGAATAAGTTACAATGTATGGTTTGAATCCCTCTCATGGCCTACCTTACTTCATTGTGACTAGGTGTTTTTTTTTTTTTTTTTTTTACAGTCTTGCTCTGTTACCCAGGCTGGAGTGCAGTGGCATGATCTCGGTTCACTGCAACCTCTGCCTCCCGGGTTCAAGCAATTCTCCCACCTCCGCCTCCAAGTAGCTGGGATTACAGCCGCCCACCATCACGCCTGGCTAATTTTTGTATTTTTAGTAGTGACAGGGTTTTGCCATGTTGGCCATACTGATCTCGAACTCCTGACTTTAGGTGATCCACCTGCCTCAGCCTCCCAAAGTGCTGGAATTACAGGTGTGAGCCACCATGCCCAGCCTTATGCCTAGGTTTTAACAGAATATTACACAGAGGGTAGAGGGAATAATCGGAGAAACACAAAGAGATGGCAGAAGGCTGCAGGAGCAAGGTAGACCTGGATTCCCACACTGGTTGTAGCCAGCATGCACTCCTGCCCCTGGCCTGCGGATGGCGCTGTGAGTGGAGCCCACACTTGGGGACCCCAGCTGAGGAGGCATTTCACAATGGTAATAGTATTTATTTATTTTTTTAGAGAAGGTCTTATTCTGTCACCTAGGCTAGAGTGCATGATCACGGCTCACTGCAGAGATCAAGGCTCACTGCAGCCTCAAACTCCTGGGCTCAAGCCATCCTCCCGCCTCAGCCTCCATAGTGGCTGGGACTACAGGCTCAGGCCACCATAACTGGCTAATTTTATTTTTATTTTCTGTAGACACAGGGGTCTCACTTTGTTGCTCAGGCTGGTCTCGAACTCCTAGACTCAAGCAATCTTCCCACCTGGGCCTCTCAAAGTGCTGGGATTACAGGCGTGAGCCACCATGTAAAGCCTGGTATTGGTATTTAAAAAGCCAGATAGCATATTGTTATCGTCACGCATTCCTCCCTCATTAAGTAAGGATTTCTATCAAATAGCTGATGTAAGAACACTCTTTGTCCATGTTACACTGTTGAAGAAAAATAAACTCATACCTTGGGATGTTTTTCCTTTGAGAGGAGACCCCTTCCAGCTTTTACATTAGGAGCAATTGCTTCTTAGTGTGATTTGAAATCTCTTTTCCCACGTCACCACTGAATTTCCCGGAATCCAAACATGATGCTGAACACAAGGATATGGGGTAGAGGGTGGTGAGTTACATGTAACTCTCTTCAGCGTTTGGGGAATCCCAAAGACTTTGTGCTGCCTCCGCCCTCTGAGTTTTGGGAGTTTGGCAGACACCTTAGAAAACCTCCCTTCAGCCCTCAGGTTTGAGTTCCCTAGCAACGGCAGCCTTAGAAACTTGAGAGAGAGGGATGGGTGTTGGGGGGATGGTTGAGAAAGAGATAAGAAGAGATGACTGAATAGGCCTGGGATTTTACGCGCAGTGCTTAATTGAGAGTGAGGGGAGCGGGTGGGAAGGACTGCTCAAGCCCGCCGCCAGTGATCTCATACCAACCAAAAGGCAAGCGAGGGCCTGGCTGCCAGCTGAAAGGAACAAAGGCGGTAGGTGGGTGGAAGTGGCGGAGGGAGGCAGACAACTCGTAAAGGCTGGCGAGGCCCAGAGTTCTGGCCCTGGGAGGAAACGCATCCCAGCCTACAAAGGCTCCGGCCCGAAGAATGGCCTGGCGTGTAATTCAATGCAGGCCCAGTGACCACACTGGAGTTGTAGCCTTTTGTGTTAGCGACAACAATGGAGGGGGAGAAATCAGGCCACAGGCTCGCGGTGCAGACTGGCTGGTGCGGATGTCTTGGCCCTGGCGGCAACTTGAGCTGCCTGTCAGGCCGTTGCCCGGCAACTGGACGCCGCCCGATCGCGCCTGCAGAGCGCACTGAAAGCCGCCGCAGCCGGGTTGAAAGGCAGAGCCGCGTGGTTCACAGGCCGGTCCCGGGGAACAGGAAACAAAGGACAGGGAGCTGAGGCAGGGATTGCGTGGGATCAGGAGAAGGCCTCACACCGTGCGAGGGGGGACATTGGGAACCCCCTTTTCTCAAGGCCCTGAATTGGTGCTCTATCTTAGCCCAGCGCGTGAACTGCTTGAACAAATACAGCTCTTCCTCCATCTTCAAGTTCGCACAGCATTCCTAGCCCAGATGTTGTATTCCATTGTCTGCCTATTGTGTGAAAGACATAAATAACCCCAGACAAACAACAAAAACAAACCTTGTTCAAGTGGCCAGCTGAAATTCATTTGTGAGTCAGGAAAATTTTCCAAAGTAGAACCTACCATGCACCTGGTGGATAAATAGATGGAGGCTCACCATACGAAAATACATTTGTTAAATGTAGTGTGGTTCCTGGATTGCATCGTGAAATTGGAAACATTGGTGCTATAAAGCCTGTCCTTTGGTTAATAGTAATGTAACAACATTAATTTCTTAGTTTAGACCCCGAGTCAGCAAGCTTTTTCTGTAAAGGAGCAGAGGAGATACTCTGGGGCTTGTGGTCCAGATGGTCTGTGTGCCACTACTCAACTCGGTCACTGTAGAGCTAAAGCAACCAGACAAATATATAAAGGAATGAGCATGGCTCTATTTTAGTAAAAGTTTATTTTTAAATTTATCATTATTATTTTTTTGAGACAGAGTCTTGCTCTGTTGCCCAGCCTGTTGCCCAGGCTGGAGTGCAATGGCAGAGCTCACTGCAGTCTTGAACTCCTGGGTGCCAGCAATCCTCCTGCCTCAGCCTCCAAAATAGGTAGGACTACAGGCACACTTCACTGCCTGGCTAATTAAAAAAAATTTTTTTTTGGTAAAGATAGAGTCTCACTATGTTGCCCAGGCTGGTCTCAAACTCCTGGCCTCAAGTGATCCTCCTGCCTCAGCCTCCCAAAGTGGTGGGATTACAGATGTGAGCCAACTTGTTTGACTAAAATTTTATGTATGAGCACTGAAATTTCAGTTTCATATAAATTTTACATGCCATGAAGTATTAGTCTTCTTTTGATTGTTTAACCATTAAACATTTAATACTCTTTGCTCTCAGGCCCTACAAAAACAGACAGTGGGCTGGATTTGGCCTACAGGCTGCTGCAGTTTGTTATTCCCTGGTTTGAACAAATGAACCAAAGTTATGTTAAATGTTAACATTAGGAGAAATTGATGAAGGGTATACAAAAACTCTCTGTACTCTCCTTGCAACTTCCTGTTCATCTAAGGTTATTCCAAAATAAAAAGCTGGTTTTAAAAAAGTATTTAATTGGAAAGCTTTTTAGATGGAATGTTTAGAAAGAGATTTGTTGTTGGGGGAGTAAATCAGGATTTGGGGTGTGTGTGTGTGTGTGTGTGTGTTTTGGAGACACGAAGGAATGTTTTTCTTGTTATTTGTTGACATATGGTACTAAGACCTCCCAAAATGAAACTCCTTGCTACACCACTGTATTGGTAATCAAGCCATTAACATCAAACAGCCTGAAAACAAAATAGCGTTCCAATTACACAGAACTCTTTGACCCTGAGGGTTAGGCGAACAGTTTCAGCTCACAATGAACCAGGATGGGAACACTGGAACAAAGAATTAAACTTTTTGCTCCAATAGGAAACTAGAAAATTGTTGGCCAGCTTATTTTTAACTGCACGTGCGCGCGCGCGCGCACACACACACACAGACACACACAAACACACACACACACACACACACACTTCCCTTTTTGTTTTCTAATCTGGCTAACATCTGTGCCAAACAGCATACACAAGACTTTGATTTACAAACCAGGATCTATATCCTTTTCCAGATTTTACTAGTTGTGTGAATACAAACTTTCCTTTATGTTTGTCCAAAAATAGTATGATATGAGACCTACTCCTTGCTTTCCTTCAAATTGAGCTCTTAAACATTATATCTTAGGCTGGGCACTACCAGTTATTAAGAATGGATGATGATTAAGATCTAGAGACCTGCTATACAATTTAGTAACTATAGCTAACAACACTATATTGTGCACTTTAAAATATGTTAATAGGACAGATCTCATTGCAAGTGTTCTTACAAAATAATAATAATAACAAATAAACACAAGGAAATTTTTGGAGATGATGGAACTATTACATGCTTTGGTTTCGATGATAATATCATGGGTATACACATATGTCCAAACGCATCAAGATGTATACATTCAATGTGTGCACACTTCGGTATATCAATTATACTTCAATAAAGCTAAAAAAAAAAAAAGGATGCTGAGACAGTACACGGGGGCGCTTAAAGCGCTCCTACTTCCCGACTGCAATACTAGGAGGGTGTGGGCTACGGTAGAAAGATGATATAAAATCTCACGGGTAGCTAACTGGTGTAACCGTGGGCATGGTGGGCCGAGGGAAGCTCAGTAGTGGGTTGATGCTGAAAGTGAAGGAGGGACTGGTGCAGTGTTCCTTGACAAAATGTGAAGCAAATGGAAATTTGATTTTAGGAATTTTCCATCACCCCTGCTTTCTAGTTTCCTTCCTATTCTCACACTCTCAGCAACTCCACATTTAAGACTTTGACATCTCAATCAACATTTTTTTTTTTTTTGGAGACAAGGTCTCAGTCTGTCGCCTGGGCTGGAGTGCAGTGGTGCAATCATGGCTCACTTCAGTCTTGACCTCCTGGGGTCAAGCAGTCCTCCCACCCCAGCCTCCCAAGTAGCTGGGACCACAGGTGCATGCCACTACACCTGGCTAATTTTTTTTTTTAGACAGAGTCTCACTGTGTCGCCAGGCTGAGTGCAGTGGCGCCATCTTGGCTCACCGCAACTTTCACCTCCCGGGTTTAAGCGATTCTCCTGCCTCAGCTTCCTGAGTAGCTGGGATTACAGGTGTGCACCACCATACCCAGCTGATTTTTGTATTTTTAGTAGAGACGGGGTTTCACCATGTTGATCAGGATGGTCTTGATCTCTTGACCTCGTGATCCACCCGCCTCAGCCTCCCAAAGTGCTGGGATTACAGGTGTGAGCCACTGAGCCCAACCCACCTGGCTAATTTTTAAAAAATATTTAATAGAGAAGAGGGGAGTCTCACTATGTTGCTCAGATTGGTCTTAAACTCCTGAGCTTAAGCAATCTTCCCACCTCAGCCTCCCAAAGTGCTGGGATTACAGGCGTGAGCCACCATGCCTGGCCTTAATTGGCCTTTTCAGTTGGAGATGTTTCAGGATTCATTCCTTCAACAGCTATTATCAAGCATGGACTTTCCTTGTGTCAGGTCCTGGGCTAGCACCAGGGATATGAAGATAAATTAAACATGGCTTGTAGCCTTGAGGGTCAAGGGGCTTGGAGTGTAGACAAGGTCAGGTTCTTCAGTGTGGTTGACGAACACCAGCACCAGAATCACTAGGGATCACAGAAAGACAAATAGTGCATGATGGCACTTACATGTGAAATCTAAAAAGTTGAACTGAGAGAAACGGAGAAATAGCGGTTGCCAGGGGGTGGGGGAAATGGGAAGATGTTGGTCAAAAGGCACGAGCTTTCAGTTATAAGATGAATAAGTTCTGAAGACCTAATGTACAGCATGGTAACTCTAGTTAATAATCATGTATTAGATACTGGAAGTTTGCTAAGGGAGTAGACCTCAAGTGTTCTCACCATACACACAAAAGTAGCTTGATTGTGGAAATCGTTATAAAGGTATGCTTATGTCAAAACACTACCTTGAATGCCTTAAATATATACATTTTTAAAATGTGTTATTATACTTCAATAAAGATTAACAAATCATTTTAAAAAAAGGAATCGCTGAGGAATGTTTTATTTACAAATGTTGCCTGCTGGGCCCACCCCACAATTGCTAAATCAAAATCTGCACAGGGCAAGGGAATCTGTATTTTAACAACTCCCTCAAGTGAATATTTTGCTCACTAAACAATTGAGATCCACTGGAATTTGTGAATGGATGTGAAATATCTTAGGTATAATGATGATGTTATGAACTGATTATTATAGAAGCATAGAAGGGGGTGGTGGGGTAGGATCAAAAGGGAAGTTACCTAAAAATGATACCTGGGGCCGGGCGCAGTGGCTCACACCTGTAATCCCAACACTTTGGGAGGCTGAGGTGGGCGGATCACGAGGTCAGGAGATCAGGACCATACTGGCTAACACGGTGAAACCTCGTTTCTACTAAAAATACGAAAAAATTAGCCAGGCGTGGTGGCGGGCGCCTGTAGTCCCAGCTACTCAGGATGCTGAGGCAGGAGAATGACGTGAACCCGGGAGGCAGAGCTTGCAGTGAGCCGAAATCGCGCCACTGCACTCCAGCCTGGGTGACCGAGCGAGACTCGTCTCAAAAAAAAAAAAAAAAAGAAGAATCAAAATGACACCTAAGCCTATTTTAATGAAAGAGAAGACAAGGGTGGGGATGAGGGTGAGGGACAGAGTGATACAGGGAATGGGGGCAGGACACAGAATCCCGAAGTGTCTTTCTGTAGCTGGAGTGTAAGGAGAAACCCACATTTCCTTCTGTAGCTGGAGCGTAAGGAGAAAGGAGGAATGAATCACTGATGGTGACTTTCAAGCACTGTGATAGACAGTGGAAAACTCATTCTGAGCAAGGGATATTTCTTTATGTCGCTCTTGCCTCATTATAAGTTCAAGTTCTCTCTCCGATAAGGGGCTCTGGTTTTTGGCAAGGACTTGGCCTTTTCCTTCACATCATAGTTTCTATAATCCATGCACATGGAATAAAAATGTGCTCCATGTCAAAAGATGATACCAGATAAGGGCTTATCAGGCCACTCTGCTTTTCAGACTCAAACATCTCAGGAAATAGAGATATCTGCTTTTATCAGAATAGGGCTGTAAACTCTGCGATGTGCAATCAAGGGAGGATGTATATTATCCTTTGGCACTTTTAAAAGAAGGCAGGCAATGCCTAGATTTTGGGGCATGGTTCTGAGGTAGTTCTGGTAAAAGAATGTGGCCCTCTCTGTCCCCCAACCTCTATTTATGCTTTGCCCTGTCATTGCATCCTCATGGGCATTTTTGTCTTCTTCCAATGTTTCTTTTCCTGGACTTCAACAGGTGGCCTTGGCATTGCAAGCCTTTGATTCTTCTGAAAACAGATGATTACGTGGTGTGGTCAGCCTTATCTTCTTTCCCATGGTTTCATGTTTCCTTCCAGGTTGATCTGGTTTCTTTGACTACCCTATTTTAGGAAGGAGACATTTTGCTTGGTAAAGCGCATGAATTGATGTAGCCGGGACAGCTAATCTAGACAAAACACACACACACACACACACACAGAGAGAGAGAGAGAGAGAGAGAGAGAGAGAGAGAGACAGGCCTCCCAACAGCTGCAGAGACTATTATCTATGTTGTTTTTCATCACCGGCTAGAGAAGAAGCTCAATTCATCATCAAAATAGTTGAAGTCACTGGAAAAGTTAGCATTTACCATTTGGCTCCTAGAAGAGAGAAACATTTGTTTTGTGCTAAAAGTGACTCTTTGTGTCTTTCAGTAGGAAGCCATGGCTTTAGGTGAAAGCAGAATGGTGACCACTTATATAAAGGTAGACAGTAGGGTGTTGATGGGTGGAGAAATACCAGAGTGAATAAATATACTCTTATTTCATTCCTACACATCCACCTACATAATCATTTCCACGGAGCAGTGGTACAAAAAATTAAAATAAAAAACTCCAGTTCAGCATATCTCAACCTTGCCACTATTGACACGTCAGGCAAAATAATTCTTTGCTGTGGGGGCTCTTCTATGAGTTGTAGGATGTTTAGCAATAGCTCTGGCCTCTATCCACAGGATGCCAGTAGCAGCCCCAAACACCTTCTGGTTGTGACTATCAAAAATGTTTCCAAACATTGCCAAATGTCCTCTGAAGGGCAAATTGCCCCGTGTTGAGAACGACTGTTCTAGTAGAATCACTTACCACGTTAATAAATCAAGCAGTATCCAAAGTATTTACGGTAGCGATGGGAGGGCAGGATGTTCCAGTGGCTGCATTTTTGTGTTTGGTAACTTTCATGGACAGATCAGGCTTAAGTGGATGTGGAGCATAGTTTCACCCCAAGAATGTGACAGTCACAGCTGCAAGCTGACAGTGGAAAGGAGCAAATCCTTTTGGATAGGATATCCTGTGAGCATAATATGTGACATTCATCGGTTTTCAGAAGTGGCTTTAAAGTTTTTTCTTCTTCTGAAGCTTTGTGTGGTTGCTGTCTTCAAGCATAGAATTTTAATTTTTCACAGTTCATAGGAGATGCAGGAGAAATCTTTTTTTCTCCCTGTATGTAGTCTGTGGTTCTCCTCGACAATATGCTGGTATCCATAAAAAAGAAAAATTCAACTTCTAATTTGTGGTATTTGATTTTACCCAGAGTCAGAGAATGTTCCATAGTCCAAGTCCCATTAATCTTATGGTGAAAATTATGTTATAGTCTGGTACATCCTTCAGTAGGAAATTCCCATGGTTCCAGGCCCCCAGGGCGGGTCCCTGTGCTGATTTTGGAGGAAATCCACACTGCTTTCTCCAAACTGTGTTAAGCCTTTCCTTTGCTCTTATCAGGCTCGCTCTGCCCTTTATACAATAAGGCCCAAACAATGAAAAAGCCATGGTGAGATTTAGATGAAAAAAATCACAAAGGAAGGAAATTTGAATTACTGCTTTCACTCAAGCTCTTATTCAACGGGTCCTAGCATTATCAAAAGATCAGGGAATCATGTTATACATATAATTATCTATAAATATGCTATTATAGGCTTATGTTCTTAAAATATCTCAATCTCTGAACTGCCAAGTAAAAAGTTCCAGAGTACTAGTCAGAATGTCTCGGGGATCTTGGAAATAAATTATGGGTACGCTCATAATTAAACTTAACAGAAGGAAGTTAAGATTGATAGTGACAATATCTTTGTTCTTTGATCAAATTTAATTTTGTCTAGACATTAACACCATGCTTAGATATCCTGACATCTTTCCATTTTTATATTGTCATTATAGTGGGATACGCATGGACATATTGACATTAATATGTAGAGATCAAGTTGCTTTCATCTTTGCAGTACTGTCATTAGTTAAGTTTCCTTTAAAGCAGAAGTTAGTCTGTGTAAATTTTTTCTTTTTTGTAAGTCTGTTGTAAGTTGGTGATTGTAGTTTCACTCTATTCTCATGAGTGTAACTTAACACTATTGGGTTTACCCTGGCATGTGAGATAGTCATAATAACATTAACTTCAAAATCTGTAGGATGAAATCTAGGGTTTGAGTTTCCCTAATCCTTTGCAGAGCTGTAACTTAGCTGGAAAATTACATTTCCATTGAACATTCTATAATGCTCAGAGGCACTGCAATCAATGAGCGTGAAAATGCCAAGCACATCCCATCCTGACACTTCTTATTAAGCATAGAACATTCTTGAGTGAAAGTAATATCACAGAGTAATTTGGCTATTAAGGCAATAATAGCATATCTTGTCCTGGTGATAAATTTACCTTTTGTTAACAGTTTTTCTCCCCCATTTTAATAGCTGCATTAAGAACGGTGCATAGGAAGTTTCTTGGAACATACTGCCTGTTCCATATTGGTTTTTTTCTATCTGATTCTAACATTATGTCAAAGGCTGGATGACATAGTTCTATTCTTAGAGCTAGCAAATCCAAAGATTTCAAATCAGTATTAAAAAGAAAAACCTAAAGACTTCTTCAGTAAGACCTATTGATATAGTCCAAGTGTTATTCCATAGGTGGTAGGATTACGGGTGATTTTAAAAACTATTTTTCTTTGTACTTATCTGTTTTCAAATTTTTCTGTAATTGATATATATTGTTGTGTATTTCAAAAGCTTTATTGTAAGAGGGTTTGTGGATTCAGCTTCATAGCTATTTCAAACTACTCAATTACAGAAATATAGTATACTTTTTTATCCCTTTTTTTCAAAATATATTTTATTTTAGTTCCTTGTTTAAAACTGCAAAAGGCAATATTTTTACTCCTAAAGCTTATGCAGCAAAGAAAGGAGCAAGTCGTTCTTAGCTTTTGGTTTAGGATATTCCTAGGGAGATGTGAGTGTATTATGTATTCATTTAAGCATCCCAAGTTGATCAAATTGAAACAAATGAAAAAGTATATTATGCATTCAGCGGACTTGCTTTTTTAGGATAGATATGCTTGGAATATATTCAGATACATTCCTGATAAGTGTTTTTAGTTTGATTAAATATGATCACATCTACACAAAAGCAGCCCTATATTGTAAAGCTATGAGAAAATCAGCACAACTACCTGCCACTCAATTGGCTCTGAACTTTGATGTTCTTTCACTGCATCTATTATTACCCAGTTTAAAAACTAAGAAAAGGACAGGAGAGAAAAAACGAAAAAAACGTAGGTAGGAAGCAAAAATGCATATTAATAGTCAATTAGTTAACAATTTCTGTTTGACTTATTTATAGTCAAACAATGTACGTCATTTGCCTGAGTGATGAATTTCCTACCAACACAGTATCTGACATACAGCAGGTACTTAATAAATATTTGTTTTGAATGAATGCATACATTCATAGAAGTAAAATCATCATAATGAATTAAAAAATGTAGAACTTCAGAGAAGGGAACTTTGACTGTGGCTTGGAAAATTTTTACCAAGGAGATAGAAATTAAGCTTGGAATTGTAATATGGGCATTTCTCAGATGGAGAAGGCAGGGAATAGATGTCTCAACTGTAAGCCCTAGACTCATATAGATTAGATTTTTCCTGAGCAGGAGAAGAGGTCATATGTAAGAAGAGGGAGAGAAAGTGGTTAGATTGGGGAGGTGCTGTTCAGTCACAGAGACGAACCTAGACTTGTTCATTCTACCTTTGTGCTAGGGAGAGCCCAAATTCTGCCTTGAGGGGACTCTTGGGCCAGTCTTCAGGGAGTTTGTTGAGATCTCTGGTCTCACGTTCAGTTTCTGATTTTGGTTTAGCTCTTCAGCTCTTCACAAATGTGACTCACTTTTGCCCCACTTGGGCTGATGGTTTAGGACACATGACATCTACCTGGCTACAGAGTTCTTCTCACAGGTATGACCTCAGACTCACTGTTGCTTGGAGTTCAGAGAAGCAGCCCAATGGGAGGGTTATCTGAAGAATTCCTCTAGCTAGTGGTTTTCATGGGAAAAAAATACATGAGATTTCTCATATATATATATGTATATGACATCATGAGATTATAGATCTAATATATAATTTTATTATATAATGTTATATATTATATTTATTATATATAATAATATATATTTATAATATATAATCTCATGATGTCATGTATATCTGATAATCACTATGTGATATATGTGCTCACACATACACTTTTTTTATGTTGTTATATGTATTTCATATTATAATATGTATGTATTCACAAAATTTACCCTAAAGTGTATTTTCCCTAGTTCCATATCTTTATAACTTGGGTGCATTCTGATATATTCTAGTCTATTCTATTTTTGTATTTCATTTCAAAAAATGCTTGTTATAACTGAATGCATTGATTTTATATGCTATAATGGGTCTACCCATAGACTGAAAAATTTGGCTCTAGTTGAAGTTTCTCAAAAATCAGTGTGTATTAGAAATACTTGGGAAGTTTTTACAAAGCTAGTTTCCTGAGGCCCCTCCCCCTAAGATTCTGACTTGTTGCATCATAGAAAAGGCCCAGGAACCTACATTTTTTGGCTCAATATATGGAAAATAAAAACAACAGTGCTCAGTAGACGGTGCTAAGGTCCATATGAGAAGTTCACACAGTGTGTTAAATCCATGTTCAGAGTGAAGAGTGTTTGCTGTCCTGAACAGAGTCTGCACTCCTCCAAATGCACCTCTCAATGGGTGATTATTTCAAAGATGTCAAGAAAGAAAAGCCAACTCATAAAAGAGGGAAACAAAGAAGCCGGTTCATTGGAGAAAAGTTATTTATGTGACCTGTTAAAATGGAAACCTTTGGAAGCATTGCTTTGTTTAATATATTCACCTAACTTGGGCTTTATAAAACATATTAATCTTCCTCTCTTCCTTTCAATGTAGTGAAATAAGCTTAAAATGTGACTAAGCTAATGATATCTAGAGGTGACAGGCTGAGGCACGTTAATTCCTGAGTAAAGTACCCTTTGGTTGAGAAACTCATAACTAAAGTGGCCATCAACAGATCTCCAGGGAAAGCCTGCAAAGGTGAGAGTACTTAAGGCTTCCAAGAAAGTAAATAAAGGTCCACATGGCCAGAATCTAAAACGTAGTCACGCAAAATGAACCTCATGATATTCAGATGGTGTATAAAAGAATGGGTTCTATTTGCTCGTTTGCCTTTTTTAGAGCCCTAAAAGTCCACACTTGTTTTAAGCAGCTGCAAAATAAGTAAATAGATTTTGAGAGCAAAATTAAGATTTGGTTGAAACATCTTTCTCATCAAATAGCATGTTTAGGCCCCAGATGCTCTATGAAGCACTCATAAATAATGTGATTTCTGTCTCTAGAAGCTGACATTTGCAAGAAGATGCCTGGTAAAAGTGTAGATATAAAATACGTATTTGTAGAAATACAATATGCTGTCTTTTGTATAAGAAGATAATGTTAAATGACCTATCATCATTTATTTTGAGCCTCTTTTCTGTCTACATACTCTTACCCAGCTACCCTCATAACAAAACACACATTTACCAAAGGAATAATTCATGGAACAAAACAAAATGAGATAAGGTGCTGAGTTAGTTTTTCACTATACTTTTAGCATTTCGGTGGTCTGTGATAAACAATGGAACTAACCAGTAAAATAAGCTTAGATTGAAAAATGCCTTAATCTGCCTCCATGCAAAAGAAATATTTGTATTACATAAAATTCAATTTTCTTGAATATTTGCATTATATGTATTTTAAAATTGCTTTCTTAAAGTATAAATGACATGCAATAAAGTGCATATATTTAGGTGTACAATTTGATAAATTTCAACACATGTATACACCCATGAAACCACTGCTGCAATCAAGATAAAGGACATATGCATTACAGCCCTGCACTGTCTTGTTCCCCTTTCTAATCCCTGCCTCCTACCCTACTGCATCCCCTCCTCCTCCCAACAATCTCTAGGCATTCTCTGATTTTCTTTCTGTCACTGTTGATTAGTTTGCATTCCCTAGAATTTTATATGAAAGTAACCATACAACATGCATTCTTGTTTTGTCTGGCTTTTTTTTCACTCAGGAATTATTTTGAGACACGCCCAGATTGTAGCATTCGTTAACAGTTCATTCCTCATTATTGCTGAGTAGTATTCCATTGTATGGACATATCACAATTGTTTGTCCGTATACCCATTGAAGGACATTTGGTTGTGTCCAGTTTTTGGCTATTATAATAAAACTGCATGACCATTTACGGCTAAGTCTTTATATAGATATATGCTTTTATTTCTCCAGGTAAATACATAGGATTAGAATGGCTAGATCACGTGGTAGGTTTATGTCTAACTTTTTTTTTCTTTTTTCTTTTTTTTTTTTGAGACACAGTCTCTCTCTGTTACCCAGGCTGGAGTACAGTGGTGCAATCTTGGTTTACTGCAACCTCTGTCTTCAGGATTCAAGGGACTCTTGTGCCTCAGTCTCCTGAGTAGCTGGGATTACAGGTGTATGATACCACACCCAGCTCATTTTTGTATTTTTAGTAGAGTTGGGGCTTCTCCATGTTGGCCAGGCTGGTCTTGAACTCCTGGCCTCAAATGATTCAAGTGTCTTGGCCTCCCAAAGTGCTGGTATTACAGGCATGAGCCACCGCGCCTGGCATGTCTAACTTTTTAAGATACCATGAAACGGTTTTCCAAGCTGGTTGTACTATTTTACATTCTCATTAGCAGGGTATCAGAGGTCCGGTTTTAAGCATCTTTACTAATATTTGGTATGATTTGTCTTTTTATTTTTATTTTTTGTGAGTTATTGGTATAATTTTTTTTTCTTTTTCAACTTTTATTTTAGATTTAGGTAGTATACATGCACGTTTGTTACCTGGGTATATTGCATGATGCTGAGGTTTGGAGTCTGATTGATCCCGTCACTCAGACACTGAGCATGGTACCCAACATTTAGCTTTTCAACCCTTGCCCCTCTCTCTCCTGGCTCTGGTAGTCCCCAGTGTCTATTGTTGTCATCTTTGTGTTCATGAGTACTTGATGTTTGGCTCTCACTTATAAGCGAACGTGTGGTATTTGGTTTTCTGTTTCTGTGTTAATTTGCTTAGGATAATGGCCTCCAATTGCATCCATCTTGTTGCGAAGGACATGATCTCATTCTTCTCAATTTGTCTTTTTAGAAGTGTGTTGTTTAGTCTCCAAATATTTTGGGATTTTCAACCATCTTTCTATTATGGATTTCTAGTTTAATTCCATTGTGGTCTGAGAACATACTTTGTATGATTTCTATTCTTTTAAATTTGCTTAGGCACATCTTATGGCCCAGAATGTGGTCTGTATTGAATGTTCCATGTGAATTTGGGAAGAATGAGTACTCTGCTATGGTTGGATGCAGTACTCTGTAAGTGTTAATTAGATACAGTTGATTGATGGTACTATTCAGTTCAACTACAATATGTCCTTACTGGTTTTTCTGCCTGCTGGATCTATCAATTACTGAAAGAAGGGTGTTAAAGTCTCCAATTATAATATTTGTCTATTTCTCCTTGCAGTGCTATCAGTTTTTACCTCATGTATTTTGATGCCGTGTTGTTAGGTATATACCTTTAAGCATTGTTACATCTTCTTGGAGAATTAGCCCCTTTATCATTACACAGTGTCCTTCTTCATTCCTGAAAACTTTCCTTGTTCTAAATTCTGGCTTGTCTGAAATTAGTACAGTTACTCCAGCTTTATTTTGGTTTGTGTTAGCATGGTGTATCTTTTTCCATCCCATTTATCTTCCCTTCCCTTTCTGCTTTCTCTGTTATTAATTGAGCATCTTATATGATTCCATCCTCTCTTCTCTCTAAACATGTCAATATACTTTCTTTAAAAGGGCCCTGGGCACTGCCTGGGTCCCTCTCTATGTGCTGCAGCATGGAAATTCTCTCCAAGTGGCAAGCTGAGGTTGTTGTCAGACTCACTTTGGCACTATTGATATTTGGGGACAGATAATTCTTTGCTATAGGGGGCTGAAGTGCATTGTAGGGTGCTTAGCACCATCCTTGGTCTCTACCCACTAATAGTAGCATCCTCAGTTGTGACAATCAAGAATATCCCCAGATGTTGTGAAGTATTCTCTGGGGGCCAAAATTATGCCCAGTTGAGAACTACTGATTTCGAGATTTGAACACAGACTCTTCAACCTGACACGCCTCCCTAATATGTTCCTGTCTAACCTTTCCCAGTCTCATCACCTAGACTTTTGCTCATTCCATTCTCTAGCCAAAAAACTACTTGCTGTTCTCCTATCATGCCTTAAACACCAGTGTCCCTGTGCCCCTTTTGTGCTGTTCTCTCTGCCCAAAATGTCCTCTCCCATCTCTCTGTCAAAATTCTCCCCACTTTAAAGACCCACCAAAAATACCAAATTTTCTACAAAGCCCTTTTGATTTTCTAAGCTGATATGATTTTCCTCTACTAGTTTATTTGTCTCACACCCCCATCCACCTTAGTAATGGTAAGCTTCTTAATGCATATTTTCCCTTCTGCACACGTATTGTGCCTTTTGCACACATGGTACTGCCCTTCACTGCACATAACAGGTGCTCAATATATATTAACTGAATTTTTAGTTTTTACATATTGAGGTTCCTTTTAAAATATAAATCTGCTACCATTCAATAATAAAAGACAACCCAATTTAAAATGGGCAAAGGATCTGAATAGATATTTCTCCAAAGAAGATCTACAAATAGTCAATAAGCACATAAAAAAGATGTTCAACATAATTAGTTATTAGGGAAATGCAAATCAAAACCACCATGAGATACCACTGCACATCCACTAGGATGGCTATAATAAAAAAGACAGTTAATATCAAGTGTTGGCAAGTATGTGGAGAAATCAGAATTCTCATACACTTCTGGCAGGAACATAAATGCTTTGGTAAATTCTTTGGTAGACAGTCTGGCAGTTTCTCAAATGGTGAAATATAGTTACTATATGTTGTAGCAATTCCACTCCTAACTATAGACAGACCCAAGAGAAATGAAATTTGTGTCCACACAAAAACTTGCATACAAATATTCATAGCAGCATTATTCATAATATTCACAAAATGAAAACAATGCAAATCCATCAACTGATTAAGGAATACATAAAAGGTGATATATTCATACAATGGCATGTTATTAGCCAACAAAAAGAAATAGGTACTGATATCTGCTACAATGTGAATGAACCTTGAAAGTATTATGCTAAGTGAGCGGAACCAGTCACAAAGGGTCACAAATTGTAGAATTTCATTTTATTGAAATGCCTAGAGTAGGCAAATCTATAGACATGGAAATCAGATTTGTGGTTGCCTAAAACTTGAAGGATGGGAAGACTATGGGAGGGTGGCTGTGGGGTATGGTATTTCTTTTTGGGAGTAATGAGTGTTCTAAAACTGATCATGGTGATGGATGCACAATTCTGTGAATATACTAAAAGCCATTGAATTGTCTACTTTAAATGGGTGAGTTGTGTGGCATGTGAATAATATCTCAATAAAGCTCTTTTTACAAGGCATATCTTTAATTAAGATTCCAAAGAGAAATATGTAATATTTAACATATGATCAATATATTAAAAAATGTTGATAAAAAACAAAAATCCCTTTCTATGAGAAAACAATTGGACAGCAAAGCCAGTTCTCTTGGCAAGCAGAAAATTGCTGAAGCTTTCACAAATCTGCCTGTAGAGTAACAGATGAATTCTACTAGGATGGGTTTTTGCTATTTTTGCTAAGACAACCTTTTTGGCACATCGTTATTAAGCTTTGACTCATTACCATTTGTGACAACACTGATAAAGGTCCCACCTAAGAACACTCCTTTACTCTATTTCATACTGTGTTATTAGAATATCTATCCAAGCCTTGTCTTTGCAAATAGCCAGAATAGCCATTACTTCCTGCATTCATAACGTGATCATCCTGAGCTAAATAAGGTGGATTCTCACACAGAGAACAAGTACTTGAGGCAAACTAATTAAAAGACAGACTTGAAGATCAGACCTGATATAGTCCCCTCTGTTTTCCAGACAGGCACTCCTGAATATAAATACGTACCCCTTCCGATACATTGTTATCTGTTAGATGTCTTTGTGCAAACTAGAGTAGATTTATGTTTTGTTTCATGGGTGGAGACACTCAGAGAAATAGGAACAATGTTTTGGGGAATTCTAAACCGATTTTAAAAATCATGCCTGTTACCTGCTGAAAAAAACTTTATATTCACAAAAAAGGTAGAGTCAATTGGTTATTTAATATATTGTAAATCTACTTGTGATATTATTGTGATCTAGATTAGTGCAAACTACTAGGCATTTAACCTCTTTTCTCCTCCTGTTATAATCAGTAGCGTAAAAAAAAATCAGCTATTTTTAACTCTTGCCACTGGCAATAAATTATGAATTGTGATTTTTTTCAGATACAAAAATAAATGTTATCTTATCCATATTCGTTTTTTTTTTTTTTGAGACGGAGTCTTGCTCTGTCCCCCAGGCTGGAGTGCAATGGCACGATCTTGGCTCACTGCAACCTCTGCCTCCTGGGTTCAAGCCATTCTCCTGCTTCAGCCTCCCTAGTAGCTGGGATTACAGGCATGCACCACCACGCCCAGCTAATTTTTGTATTTTTAGTAGAGATGGGGTTTCACCATGTTGGCCAGGCTGGTCTCGAGCTCCTGACATCATGATCCACCCGCCTCGGCCTCCCAAAGTGCTGGGATTACAGGCGTGAGCCACCATGCCTGGCCGTTATTGTATCCATATTCATTTTTAAGACAAGCATATTAAAGAGCACATATTAATAAACCAATGAAATAGAATAATTCTAAGAATTTTTCAGGAAAAAATGCACCTTGCTGGAAATCCATCCTGTGTGTGTGTGTGTGTGTGTGTGTGTGTATTTGTGTGTTTCAGTGCAAGATGTAGAAGGGGTAATTGTACCCCATTGATGGTCAATTAGTTTTAAGTAATCTGTTTCACTGGAAGAGACAAAAATATAAATGAGAAGTGTTTTTGAATTTTGTTTTTTAACTAGCTTCATCTTAGTGTATAGGTATGAAAGCAAGTCAAAGGGCTACTTGGCTGGGAACCTCTTGGTAAAGTAATCGGCTTTGATGTTAGTCTTTTGATAACCCCCACGGGTGTGCATAGAGGAAAGGACAGTTCTTCAGGATTTGCTTCCTTTGACTGAGGCTTGATAAACTTACAAATTCTAACTTTATACAGCAGCACCTGGAATACTGGGGTTTTCCTGTGAGGAGGCAAATAATAAATGATAGGGAAAAAACACAAGACCCAGTGGGAAATATAAACACAAGAAAAGAAACAAAAAGTATAACCCGTAGGAATAGAACACATTTGAGTTTTGAGCTGGTGAAGAGTTCAGAGATAATCACATTCAATATTTTAATTTTGGTCATGAATGAATATGGGTCCCAAAGAGGTTAAAGGAGATATCCAAGATCACTAGGGAGTTAAGGCTGGAACCAGAATTAAACCCAACTCCTTGCAGTGTTTTTTAAAATACTATAACAATGTAGGATAAAACAATATGGAGGGAATGTCACCTAGTCATTCCTTAATTCCACAAAGATTTATTGAGTGCATATGATGTTCCAGGTTCTGGGGTAGGCACTGGGTTTGCAATAGTGAATGGAATGGAAAATGTTTCCACCCTCGTGGGTCTTACAGTTAGGTGGTAGAGACTGAGTGATAGTCTCTTTGGGCAAACACACACAGACACAATTATGAACTCTGGAAGACAGAGACCGGGTGCTACAAGAACACATAATAAGGAGGCCTAGTGGGACAGTCAGGGTTGGGTCCCTACATATAAATTCACATCCTAACTTTCTTGTCTCCCATCTTTCTTCCTGTTGTGACTTCCAGGCCTAGTTGTGTCCATGTTCACATTATCTCTGCCTGAAACACACTCTTTTTCCTTCTAACGTGGGAAACATCCTCTTGTCCTTTGGGGCCCAACTTCAATGTCATTTCCACAGAGAGGCTTTCCTTGACCTCCAGCCTAGGTTGCACACACCCATCATTCATTCTCACAGCACCATATATTTTTCCATAGTCAGACTTTTCACAATTGATTGTGTAGTTTAAGATCTGGTCACCTCACTAGACTGAGGACAGGGATCATGCCTTGCCTTGTCCTGTGAACAGTCCTGCTATGTGTTAGACATTCAATAAATGTTTATTGAATGACTGAATGAATGACTCTGTCTGGACTGTCATTAGTAATGATGACCATCCTTTCCTTGAAACCTCAGAAGTCCATGAGGTCAAAAGCAGCTTAGTTCATGTAAAAAATACCTTCCTTGTTGCCTTGACCTCTTTTCTTGATCTCTCTATTCTGAATTTCTCTAATTGTTGACATAGAATAATCCATTCTTGGCTGGGTGCACTGGCTCACGCCTGTAATCCCAGCACTTTGGGAGGCCAAGACAGGCAGATCACTTGAGGTCAGAAGTTCAAGACCCTGTCTCTACTAAAAATACAAAAATTAGCCAGATGTGGTGGCACATGCATGTAGTCCCAGCTACTCTGGAGGCTGAGGCAGGAGAATCACTTGAACCTGGGAGGCAGAGGTTGCAGTGAGCCAAGATTGTGCCACTGCACTTCAGCCTGGGCAACAGAGAGAGACTCCAACTCAAAAAAAAAAAAAAGGCCAGGCGTGGTGGCTCACGCCTGTAATCCCAGCACTCTGGGAGGCCGAGGCGGGCGGATCATGAGGTCAGGAGATCAAGACCATCCTGGCTAACACGGTGAAACCCTGTCTCTACTAAAAAATACAAAAAATTAGCCAGGCATGGTGGCGGGCGCCTGTAGTCCCAGCTACTCAGGAGGCTGAGGCAGGAGAATGGCGTGAACCCTGGAGGCAGAGCTTGCAATGAGCCGAGAGTGGGCCACTGCACTCCAACCTGGGTGAGAGAGAGACTGTCTCAAAAAAAAAAAAAAAAAACAAAGAAAAGAAAAAGAAATACAAATACTGCATGTTTTCACCTGTAAGTGGAAGCTAAACACTGGGTACTCATGACCACAAAGATGGGAACAATAGATGCTGGGGACTACCACAGAGTAGGGAGGGAGTGAAGGGGGCAAGGGTTGAAACACTACCTATTGGGTACTATACTCACTACCTGGGTGAAGGGTATTTGTATCCCAAACCTCAGCATCACACAACATACCTTTGTAACAGACATGCACATGTTTCTCCTGGATCTAAAATAAAAGTTGAGAAAAAGAGAACCCTCTAGCTGAAAGTGTGGTGAACATTCCTGCAAAACGTACATTTCCTTGAAAAGTCTGGATGTGGGCGTGTTCTGATGATAAGGAAGTTCTGTCAGCCATATATTGGTCCATGCTTTCCTGAAGTAGCCCAACTCCCTAGCACAGATAGACACACAAAGGAAGAGTGCCTCAGAACAAAAATAAGTTTTCAAAACAAAAAATATCAAGAATTACAGAAGTCTGGAGGGGAAACTCATGGTCAAAGCAACATGTTGATATAGAAAATAACGAAAGATACAAAGAAACCTCACAAACTAATTTTTGCAGGCTATTTAGTCTTTACTGTTGGCTCTGCTTCTGGAAGGAGAACACAGTCATGCATCTTGCTTTGTCCTTCTTCAACAGTTCAATATAGTAATGAACGTGTTGAATATCTACTCTGTGCATATCTAGCATGACTAAGGAAATGAATATGACCACGACTCTCTTCAGAATAACAAACTAGTAGGAGATGGAAATACGTATATGACTGCAAAGACAGGTAAAAATAATGTGCTCCCAGCAGGAGCTATAAACAAAATGTCATAGGAGCCCAGAGAGTGCGTGGTAATTGTAGACTAAGAAGAATCACTGATGTTCTTCATGGAGGCTTTTGCATTTAATTAGGCTTAAAAAAGTGGGCTTCAACAGTCAGATATGGCAGGGCAGGAAGGACTGGTGGGAGGAAGAATGGGGGTTATGAGGAATGAAGGAGGGGAGGATATTTCGGGGGGAGAGAATGGCTTGACTGAATCCACAGAGTGACAGTACATTAGAAAACAGTTGAGCTGACCCTAGAGGGTATGGCGTGGGGCTGGAGATGTCTGGTTGGGGATAGAGTGCAAAAGTACTTTCTGAGCTCAAATTGTAGAAGGTCTTCAATTCCATTTAAGGCGATTGGATTGGTTTCAAGTAGGCTGGTCCGTGGGGTGGGAGGTGGGAGTTGAAAGTCCATGAAACTCGAAATGCTTCATCATCCTCAAAACTCATAATCTTTTTGAATATTTAATTTATTTTTGGTCTATCCTTCTTAGGTTCATTTTACAGAGTAGTTTTGGTAGATGTTTGTCTTTTTTTCATTTCTGTATTTGTAGCCTTTAGCACACAGCCTACCACATACAGACATTCAACAAATTTGTTGAGTGTTGTTCACTTCCTCTCAGGCCTTGTCTATACATAAATGGAAAACGTCTATCAGCACACATTAACTCAACTTCACACAAGTGATCAATCTGGACCATTCAGGCTAAACGACCTTTCTCACCAGCCTGTATTCTAACCCATCTGCATAATCAAGCCAGACTTCTAATTTGTCTTGCTTTTAGGGTTGTAGCCAATTTAAGTTTCTTTTGGATTTTCTGCTGGATTGCCAACATTCTATTTGGTAAGAAGATAGCCAAGTTAGATAATTGGAAACAAAGAAGAAAAAAATGTTTTCCACCATGGGCAGTCCTTCGGTTCCTCTTAATTTTCCTGATAATTGCTTTAACCCTACACTTCAAGTTGCCTAACTGTTTAGTTTCCACATTTTAGGGTCCAATGCACAATTCCTTGAAATTCAATTGACATGTTAACTTTGAACCTTCAAAGAAGAAAAGCTTTCACTCCCACACGGTCACATATGCCTGAACTGCTTGCCTCTTTACATACAGAACAGGCTTGGTTGCCTTTGCAGAAAATTAAATAACTCATCTTTTTTACGCAAATGCCAAACATCAAAAGGGCCAACTACCTACTGAGAGTAGTGTTCAAAGACCAGCTTAAAAAATCAAGAGATGAATGAAAGCCAAGGTTTCTGCAAAGCAAATACTTGCAAGAAACTTCTGGTAGTCATGGAGTAAAATCCCATTTTCATAGTTTCACTGTGCTTTTAGATATGTTGGGCTAGGTTTTCCCATTGCTTGTCATATTCTCAGGGATAAATTGGATGCTTATGCTGTTTTGGAAATGGTATTAATTTAAGCCGCTCTGATGAGATATGCAGTAAAAATGTATCATAGTGCTGATGTCAGGGGAAAGGAGATGACACTCCTGTGGGAAGAATTGTATGACCCAGGGTATGGCTAAGTCCATAAAATGCTTTCCATGGAGCAGGATTGTACTGCAGGAGCCTGTGGGATTAGTCTAGTTTATGTCATCAATTAAAACCTCCATCTTCCATGAAACCTTCTCTGTTTCCCATTGGTTCTGGGCTGAGTTGGGAGCTGACTTGGACCTCACTCCTCCATGGCTTTGCATTCTGTCTTCCTTTCTGGCTAAAGTGCCAAGTCTCTGCCATCAACACCTGTTTGTGCCAGTGAAATACAATACTCTCTTGCTCTGTTTTTCTTGCTTCCTTCCTCTTTTCCCTTCCTTCCTTATTTCCTTCCTTCCTTCCTTCCTCCCTCACTCCCTCTCTCTCTTTCTTTTTCTTTCTTTTCTTTCTTTCTTTCTTTCTTTCTTTCTTTCTTTCTTTCTTTCTTTCTTCTCTCTCTCTCTCTTTCTGTCTTTCTCTTTTTCTTTCCTACTAGTAGTAACCAAAGATGCATTTGGAAACATCTTTTATTTGTGTGAGACATAAATGTTGCCAGTAATAAAACTCAAAATGGACAAAAAGTATTAGAACCAGACTAATTTGGTGAAGGAGGGGGGCAGAAATGAGGATAAGAGTGCAAGGCATTGATAGCTTCACCTTTCTGCTCCTGACTGTGCTGTGCTAGAGTCTGTGTGTCCCTCTGCCAGACCAAGCCTCTGTCCCATATATAGTCTTGTTGAAGGGGCAGGTTTTATCCTTGTGACCTTGTTCCTCCAAGCATAGCTGTATGTATGGCCAGGTTTTATCCTTGTGACCTTGTCCCTCCAAGCATAACTGATTGGACTAAGATAGGATACTTGTGTCAAAAATAGACAAGCTATAGGCTGGCCAGTGTCCTGTGGTATGGCCTAGCAGAAAAAGATGAGCTGGGTCAGCTATCGTCTTCCCCTGAGGGATTTCAACAGGGACATATCGAGAATTTCTAGTGGGAGCTGGAACTAAAAGTTCAGTAGATTAAGAGAGACTTGAGATATCTTAAGGGAGTCACATTGATGAGGAAGCAGAGACTATGAGGCAGATAAAAGATTGTAAAAAGTTGAGCACTGGAGTAAGGATCTTTAAAACTGTTAATGAGGGTCTTTACAGCTTCCCTGGATTTAGAACTACTGTTCAGAACTACTTTCTGTGCAGTCTGACCCTGTTCTTAAAATTTTATGAGATTCTAACTTCCTTCTAGCCATGTGAATCCTTACAGTAAATCCTTTCCTTATGCTAGTCTGTGAGTGCATATTAGAAATGCTTTCAGCTGCAAGTAACAGAAAATTTAACTGGCAGTGTCTTAAACACAGGGGCATTTATTATTTACTTAAGAATTCCAGTTACAGTGTTGGTTCTGCAGCTCAGTGACGTCATGAGATACCCAGGAGCCTTGGCCCATTCTGCTTTGCTTTACTGCCTGATGTTGTGTAGTTTTAGGCGTCACATGGCAGTGACTAAAGCAGATGGAGAAAGAGGTGGGACAAACAAACTTTCTCCTTGAACCCTTATGATAATTTTCTTAAAAAAATCAAGGAGGAAAATCTTCTTAGAAAGACCCTGGCAGATATCCCCTGGTGTCTATCAGGACTGGGTGGTCACCCTGGGTCAGTTACTAGCAAACAAGATTGCAATGGACCTATTGCATTAGACCCATTGTGATTCATGTCCTGGGGCTGGGCTCATTGCTGCCCATCAGAAATTGGCATGCTGTTAGCAAGAAGGGAGAATGGCTATTGGGTAGTGAACCAGCTGATGTGGCTTGGGTTCTCTGGAAGCAGATTCACAGATGGAATTTGGGATGCAAGGTGTTTATTTGGTTTGAAACCTGTAAAAGGAGAGAAGCTTAAAGACACATAACAACAAAATGTAATGTGACATCCTGGATGTGATCCTGGAACCATCAAAGGACATTCAGTAAACACTAAGGAGAACTAAATAAACTACCAACTCTAGTTAATAGTAATGTATCAGTAGTGCTTCATTAATTGTAACAAATGTATTATACTAATGTGAGGTGTTACTAATAGGGAAAACTGAATGAGGGCATATGGAAACTCTGTGCTATAGTCTCAGTTTTTCTGTATATCAGAAACTATTCTTTTTTTTTTTTTTTTTGAGACGGAGTCTTGCTCTGCCACCCAGGCTGGAGTGCAATGGTGCAATCTCAGCTCACCACAACCTCTAGCTCCCAGGTTCAAGCGATTTTTCTGCCTCAGCCTCCCGAGTAGCTGGGAGTACAGGCGTGTGCCACCATGCCTGGCTAATTTTTGTGTTTTTAGTAGAGATGAGGTTTCACCATGTTGGCCAGGCCGGTCTTGAACTCCCAACCCAATGATCTGCCCGCCTTGGCCTCCCAAAGTGCTGGGGTTACAGGCGTGAGCCACCACACCCGGCCTCAGAAAGTATTCTTAAAAGCAGTCTATTATAAACAAACCAAAACCTGTCAAAAGAAGGGAGAGGTAACAGGATTGGGCAGAAGAAAAAGCTGAATCACAATGCAGGACCATGGAAATCTCAGCTAACCCCTGGGGAGCTCTGGAGAGACTATCGTCCGACTGTGTTTCCCACATTGAACGGAGCTGTCTGAGCCTTTATCCTGCTGCCTCACTCCATCACTAGGTGTGGACTATGCCAGGAAGGCACAGTCTTGGGCAAAGTGGCTCTTTCTAGCTGAGGCTGACATTGAAGAAACTGACAGCTGAAGGCCATCTGTTGGTCACACTCCTTGCAGCTGGGCAGCAAGCCCCTCCTTGACAGAGAATCTGGGTGGCACATGTCTGTGTCCACTACATCAGCAGTGTCTACCTCGGTGAATCTCTGTAGTAGACATGGAGATGTGCCGCAGATGATCTTCAGCAAGGACTTCCTGTTTCAGCTGCTGGGAGGGCAGCCATTCTGATACTGGGAAGGAAGGGCCTAGGCAGGAGAGACACCAGTGAAGATGCTAGGAATTTCCTATCAACCATTGCAGCCATCTCACAGTCACGGGATATCTGTGACCATGGAAACAATGCAAGAATTTCCAAGAACTATGCTATGGGGTCATAGTCTCAGGCTATTTATGAAATGCATTTATTCTGAAATTGCATGTGCAAGTTGGTTGTTTGGAACCCTAAGTACATTTTTTTTTCATAGAAATAGTAAGTAATAGGTTTCCTTGTAAGCCCACAAAAGACCACAATGTACCTGAAGTATAGCATGATTTCAGTTTTACCAATTGTTATTTGTAAAACTGTGTCTTCACAGAAAGGTACATTCCAGGAAGGGACATGCCTTCCACTATAGGTGGTCATGGATAGATCCACACAGAAGGCAGCACTTTATCTCTGCATTGCAAAAGATAATCAAGTAAGTTAGGAGCTCTGGATTATGGTTCTGGTTTGGCTGCTTTCTTAACACTGTTAGAGTGTCTTTTTCTGTTCTGTCAAAGGATGGGGCCTAAGTAGATCATTTCTAGAGCCCCTTCTGTCTCTAGCATTCTGTATCTCTCTAGAGCAGTCATATAGATAATCTGAATTCAGAAATAAAAAACGTTTGCATATAATAGGGCAAGAACATGGCTAAACATTCATATTTGTCTGGGTCTTCTTCATAGCACAGTATTGCATAGTGACATAATTAGTAAAACTGGGCCTCTGTGCTAAATTGAATGTGGATTCCCCTGCATAGGACAAAAGGACTCTGTGTTTCTCCAAACGACTGGGCTTTGTTAGATCAGAACAATGTCTTAGGGAATTGGGTGAAGAATGAAACTTCCCCTCCCTCCAGGCCCTGCTCAAGCTTCCCCTACAGTAGAAGGCCACTCCTCAATGCTATAGGAAATAAAGTTCCTTGTAGTCACACAAGGCAATTGCGAGCTGCATGGGATCTGGGCAGACCCACTCATTTGCCCTGCCCCAGCCTGGTGACACCATCACCACTCTTCCCTTGGGGTATCTAAGGGAGGACCTGCATCAATGCCCTCAATGTATAGGTTTATTGTGACCATTTGCTCAGGACAAAGGTGTGTTGGTAATTTGTGGTTGTTAATATTCACAGTAGAGTATAATTTTGAAACTCTCATTTCCACATATAAGCTACAAATTAAACAATTTACCACAGTTGTTAGAAGTTTCCATATAACGTTATTTGTAGGACAATAATGAATAGACCATAGCTACAGTTATCTAGGTCATAGTCTCAACTTTGGAATGAAATCCAAGGGTAATTCAGGTTGGTATCTTGGACTTTGCCTGAGTTGTCTAGGGAATCAGACAGAGCTGACATGCTTCAGAAACATGTAACATATACTCTGCTTAAATGAATGGCTTAAACTCTACTGCCTGAGATCACATGAAAATTTCATTAATCACTGACCTGTGCCATGTCATTGAGTCTCCTTGAGCTTAATGTGAGTCATTGAACCTTGTTTAGCTTCAGTTCTTCATTATGAAATCAGGGATGATAGAAAGGTTCCAAAACAGTGGGGTGCTTTTATATTTTTATCTTTTAGTCTTTTGGATGGTAGAGTCTTGGTTCCTTATGGATACCTTGCTACAGAATAAATCTATAACTAATTCTCCCAAATCTTACTATAGCCAGAAGTTTCAAAATGTTCTCCCTGGTGCATCTTTTTAATCAATGCTATATCTAATAGAAAAGTGTTTATGTCTCTGTTACTCAAGAAGAATCAAACCATCTTCCTTCTCCTTTTTAAAGTCATTTCATCTGTCTGATGCAAATATCAGTGTGCATCCTTCTCTCTTCTACTCCTAGACAGACCACAGTGTGGCCTAACACACATGCATAGAGATGGGGTCAGGCCCCCCCTGCTTTTAGCTTTGGTTTTGTCACCAACTAACTTTTGGGTCCAGCAAACAGTGGGTGCCCAACACATGTGAAATGTGAGTTTTAAAAATTCTCTTGGCCTCGATTTTCTTTGTTGTCAAATAAGACAGTTTTCCACTGTGGCAGATACTGTTGATTATAGTCATTTCAAACACCCTTTTCCTGTCTACTTCTCAGTATAGAATAGAGGCTGGTAAATAACATATGACTTCTCTCAGCCTGTCTTGCAATTAGGTGGCTCATGTGACCTAAGGGGCTGTTTGCTGGAGGGTTTCTGGGAAGAGTTATTTTCCTAAATAAAGTGATAGAGACATGGGAAAACAGCCTATTCCCTGCCTTCACCTTCCTGCCTTGAAAGCAACTGTGGGGGAAAGATGCTTGGAACTGGGATGACCACTTTATCTTGTGTAAACACATGTGAGGATGAAAAGTCAACTCTCTGAGGATGGGGAGCCTTGAGACAGCAAGAGCCTGGGCCCTTGAGCACCATTGCTGGGCCATTGCACCAATCTCAGAATTGCTTACCCATGCCCTTCTTATTACATGAAGTGATTCCAGGTCTCTAGCTCTTAAACAGAGTCAGGTTTTCTCTTTCTTGCAGCCAAAGTCACATCTTAAGTGATTGTAACCACTACAAAGTGATACTCTCTAAAGTCACTTTGTTCTAAGACTTTCACAGTATGTACTGAACCAATTTTTTTTCCTGGTATTATATCATTATAGGTGAGTTTCATTTCCTTTCCTGTGTTCTCTAGTAGAGGTGGTAATGAGCAGTGAAATAACAAAGAAGTTGAGAATAGGAGAAAAAAAAAAGTAAGGAATGAAGACTTCAAAATAACTCCCATTTAGGTACTTAGAAGTTAATCATGAGTGGAATACACAGAGGGAGCTGGGCTTGGCTTGGCGGGGTGATCTCCACTTTCCTTCTCTATTCCCAGAAGACTTAGGAGGCTCCGTGAGAGGGAGAATGAGATAAGAATTTTAGCAACTTACTCTCTCCACCCTGTGAAAGAACTTCTGCCTTGGCAACACCCCTCCCCAAATAATTTTCACATAGTCCAGATGAGTGCCTTCCCATACACAGGATGAAAGATCCAGGGAAAAAAGTCATATCGGGACAATGGAGAAAAAAAATTGGCTTTGCCTCTGCATCGTGTGTCTAATCCTGGTTCTGATAGCCCTTTACAAAGTTCCAAAAAGTGAAAAGCAACCGTGGAAACACCTGTTGGAAACCGTTTTTGAGCTGTCCACGTTGGTACTGGCTGGTTTCCTCTGGGAGGCTGAGTGCTCAAAGCATCAAGAAGGCCAGAACAGAGAACAGAATTTGTACTCCATCATCTGTGAAGGCTTTACTCTATTTCAGTAGCTGTGAATAAAGGGGCTTTCCGTAAACATACGTTATGACCATAGATATCAGGTTGACTAATACAATTCATGGCTCTGGCGCTCTTCCTATAATCCACCTGACTCGAATACTCAGGGTGTGCCTTTTGGTGAGTTCATATGTTTGAGCAGTCAAAGCTTTATAGTCCTCACCAAAAAATATGTTTTTGACTTAATAGTTTTTAGATAAAAAATTTTCACAATGGATGAAGTAGTCTAAGACATTGATAAAACAAAATTATGTTAAAAAGTTCTCGACCTTCCTGCTCTTTTATGTTTTTCTCGCTAATCTCACACCTTGCTAATCTCTCACACCTCCTTTACAGAGGTGTAAATTATCTTCTTTTGGGTGCATGTACATCAATTGACACATTTATTTAAATTTAAAGTCAGAGAAAAAATGCACTAGCTTTTGAGTTTGGAGTCAATGTGAGACCTCAGGTCCAGAGAGGTGAATGGCAGTGGAAGAGGTGATAAAAGACTGATTCTGTGCTACTTTTATCACCTCTCTGGTCTTGAGCTCCTAATCTGTGAAGGGAGGCAACTATCCTAAAATTATCTTTAGGATGATTCATTACAGCTGTAACATGCAATGATTCTATTAAGAGTCTACTGAATAAGGCTAAAGCTATTCATTATTTTTTTTCTAAGAAGTTTTTTAAACTCTTAAAATGATTTCAAAGGAACAAATCCCTTGTAACTTGTAACTTCAAAAAGATTTTGAGTAATTGCTTTTTCATCACAATGTTTTCTTTAGGCAATGTACATCTTGAACAAGCTCTTGCTATATTCCTTTGGTGCTTGGTTTCTCTTTTAAAATAGTGATGCCTGCGACTGCCTATAATAGAGCAGCCATTTTTAGTTACTACTGAGGCCAAGCCTTTCTTTGTTGAAAATAGTTTTATTTTTTATTTTTATTTTTTGAAACGGAGTCTCACTCTGTCACCCAGGCTGGAGTACAGTGACGAGATCTCAGCTCATTGCAAACTCTGCCTCCCGGGTTCAAGCAATTCTCCTGCCTTGGCCTCCTGAGTAGCTGGGATTACAGGCACATACCATCATGCCTGGCTAATTTTTGTATAGTTAGTAGAGACGGAGTTTGGCCATGTTGCCAGGCTGGTCTCAAACTCCTGACTTCAGGTGATCCACCCACCTTGGCTTCCCAAAGTGCTGGGATTATAGGCATGAGCCACTGTGCCCAGCCCCCTGAAAATGGTTTTAAATGCATATTTCAGTGTGTAGATTATAGTGAAGCCTGAGGATTTGTTTAAAATATAAACATGATGCAAAAATTGATTTTAGATTTCGCCAGCATATTGTTGTTAATTGGTAGAAGCATTAGAATTGTATGATAATATGTTTACAAAGTTCATGTCAACTTGTATGGGAAAGCTGTGCATTCTTTTGTAGAAGACCTTATGAACCTCAAGCTTGTAAGTAATAGCTATCTTTTGTACATAAGTTCTAGCTGTGTGCTAAGTACTTTATGACACCTGAGAGAAACTCAACTCATGATGATGACAGGGGTGGTGAAAGTTGCTACATTAATTGAGTGCCTACTGTGTGCCAACAAGTGATTATATCCAGCATTATTTCTAACTGTTTCAATGTTAATATGAAGAAAGCATTATTAGCTTCATTTAACAGATAAAGAAATTGAGACTACTGAGACTCAGCAACGCTGGGGAGTAACACTGGCATTTGAACTCAGGTCTGCCAGACCTCTTCCACCATGCTAGGCTGAAAGGCTTTTCTGCTGATGGCTTTTGCAAAAATCATTCATGTACACTAGGAGGCCTAGGTGTGCAAAGCTATAAGATAAGCCATCTGAATGAAAGCTCTATTTTAGTAAAAAAGAAAACACTAGAAGAAGGGGGACATGAATAATAATAGCAAACACTTGTAAAGTCCCCCTTTGTATGAGATACTGCTCTAAGTGCTTTGTGACTACGAACACATTTAAAGTTCATGACAACTTTATGGGATAGGTGCTTTCATGGTTACCCTGGGCTTCCAGATTAAGAAACAGAGACAAAGAGAGGTTATGCAGCTTGCTCAAGGTCACCCAGCTAGTAAGTGGTAGAGCTGGGATTTGATCTCAGTAAATTTGGTTCCAGAGTCCATGTTATTAACCCCCTCACTCTGCTACCTTTGTCTTATGCTTAATTCCTATTATCAGGTAGGAATCTAATGGCAGGTCCTGCTGAGCCACCTGTAAACCAGCACAAGAAGGCATTTGAAGATCCCTTACATGTCCATATTATTTCTTGCTTGGAGTGGAAGGAAGGAGTATTGCCCCGCCTGTGGCTGGAAGAAGGCTGAGTAGCCATACAGTTCCAAAGCAACACCGTCTTCCTCTTCTGGGTGGGTTGGGTAGGGCACCATGATGATAACCTCTCTTTCTACATCCAGTCCCCTCCACATGCTCCCCTCCATAGCCTTAAAACAGGAAATAACCAGCACCCCAGTGATTTTTGTGGTGGTGGTTACTAGGTATACATAAATATAAGATATTATCTCTGACCTTTAGGCGTTCATTGGCCAGTCACTGAAAGAAAGGAAAAAAAGAAAAAGAAAAAAGGAAAGAAAGGAAGAGAAAAATAGAAGGAAAGAAAGAAAGGAAAGAAGGAAAGAAGAAAGGAAGAAAGGGAGAAAAGAAGAAAAGAAGAAAGAAAGGCCAGGCACAGTGGTTCATGCCTATAATCTCAACACTTTGGGAGGCTGAAGTGGGAAGATCACTTGAGTCCAGGAGTTCGAGACCAGCTGAGGCAACATAGGTGGGGAGGGGGGAGGGGGGAGGGATAGCATTGGGAGATATACCTAATGCTAGATGACGAGTTAGTGGGTGCAGCGCACCAGCATGGCACATGTATACATATGTAACTAACCTGCACAATGTGCACATGTACCCTAAAACTTAAAGTATAATAAAAAAATAAAAATAAAAATAAAATAATAATATTAAAAAAAAAAAAAAAAAAAAAATTTTTACATGTAAAAACTTTAAAAGAAAATGTATTAGCAGTTGGGTAAATTAGTATTATTTTAAACCAATTTCTTGTGGGTCAATAGTCTTTAACCAAAAGGTTCTCTCTCATTTTGACCATGAAATTTCAAAGGACTTTTCAGAAAATTCACTTTCTTCATAGTCTTGCCCAGTCATTAAAAATTTAGAATCTAAAACTGCTATGTCCTCTGTCATAGGGATGATTGGCATTAAAGACAAAGAGCTTGAAAACAAAAAAAAAAAAAAAAAAAAAAAAAAGATCACAGAGTCTCTATAAAAAATATTTAAAAATTAGCTGGGTATGGTGGCACACATAGTAGTCCCAGCTACTTGGGAGGCTGAGGCAAGAGGATTGCTTAAGCCTGGGAGGTCAAGGCTGCAGTAAGCCATGATTGTACCACTGCATTCCAGCCTGAGTGACAGAGTACAACCCCACCTCAAAAAAAAAAAAAAAAAAAAAAAAAAAAAAAAAAAAAGAAGAAGGAAGGAAATGAAATAATTACACAGCATTAAGGCCAATGTGATGAAGAACCAATGTGGGCTATAATTGCCCAGGAGGGCTTCCCTGGAGATGTGGGGTTAATCTGGGCCATGAAGAATGATTATGGGTTGGCCAGGCCAGTTGGGAAGGGAAGGATGGCCAGAGGTAGAATGAAAGGGAGAGGACAGAGAGGCGCCATGGCTGAGGGGACACCATCCTTCCTTCCTCTCCCGCTGCATCCATATGACTTGTGTCCTGCTGCTGCTGAGTGCCAGTGGGTAAATACCTTCTCTAGAGCCCCAGCCCCTCCTTTGGCTCAAAAAGGTAAGTAACTAACATACTTCTTTGTGAAAAATGGGCGATATAGACTATGAGACATTAATTTTCTCGTGTGTTCTCTATGAAGAAATGAAAACTCTGTATTTGAAGAAAGTCAAGGAAGTAGCTACAATACAGCCAAGCATTAACACAATGCCTGGATGGTTAGAAGTCTCAGGCTATTTAAAGACCCAGTAATTAACATAGTGCAATAACATAAAATAGGAAGGGCTACAGTTTACTCTGCACACAAGAACTCTTGGCAGCCACATGATTCCTTCACAAAAATACAATGACCACTAAGTTCTGCAGATGAGTTTTCTCATCTATAAAATGGGTATAGTAACTGTATCCACCTCACTAGGTTGTTGTAAAGATTAAATGAGTTAATATACACAAAGTGCTTAGACCAACCCCTGCTGACTTATACACTGAGAAATGTTCTTAGGACAAGATGCTAGTTAGCTACAGAAGTGACACAGACCACATGTGAAGTGTGTGTTGTAAGTGGTAAATTTCAGAAATGGGTCCCAGAGGGGCAGATTCTTTTCCGAGGCATAATGGGTGATATGTAGGAGAAGACATGCTAAAGCTCCATTTCTTTTCGGTTGTAAAATGAGTCACCTTTTCTAAGAAGTGTTACATAAACCAGGTTTGGTCCATTTGAGCACGGTGTGGTATATAAGAAATAGAATTTGCCTTATTTTAAACCGTTTTTTTTTTAACCAATTGGTAGTTGTTTAACAAAGCTTTTTAATATTTGATGTGAAGCAAAAACCAATGAAAGTCTATAAAAAATAATACCAATATGATGACTCAGTAGCTCTCATTCTATTTGAAAGTGATCTGCACTTGGCAGGGGGTGGTGGGGGGAATGAAATCAGAAGGATTACAAGGGAGCTTCAATTAGATCGGTAACATCTTATTTTTTAAAATAAAAGAGAGCAAAAAGGCATAATACTAACATTTATTTAATCTGGGCACTATTAGATTATTTCCTTTGCTATTCTGCATGTTTGAAAAATTTTATTTTTCATCTAAAGAAATGTAGCCTTCAGCTCATTTTCCTCTCACCATATAGCTAACTTTACACTATATTCCTGCTCCCTACCCCCACTTTGGTTCCACAGATCTCTTCATCCCTTCTAGAAACAGTAGAATGTTTTGCATCTGTCTCTTTGGGGATTTCCACTTCAGCCTGACCAGTTTCGGTAAATGCTAACTCCATTTTTCCTTTCGTCTCAGCCAGCACACTTTGTAGCGACTATTCACAGGTCTTCTGAGGGTGATATATCTGCGCCCCAGTGTCACAGCAGACACAAAATCTAGTAAAAATGAAATTTCAAGGGTGGCCTTGATCAGTATGAGTGTCAACACTAGGGACAGCAGTGGATAAAAGTGTGGGTAGAAGCATTGAGGGAGTGAGACAAAGGTGGAGATGAGGAAAATGTCACAAAAGGGCAGAGGCTGACAGTGGGGGCACTTGGCAGCCAGTTTCAGGTCTACCCCTGTTGCCTCGGAGATGGGAAGGCAAGTAGGAGGCAATGTGTTGATTGTATAAGAGCTCGTCAGATGACTTGTTAGCCCAGCTGGCCATCTACCTGATGCTGACTTGGGTCAACATGCAACTAGAACTTGGTTTCTGTAGAGGAATAAGGTCCCCTGAGTTGCAAGACTGTAGGAATAGCTCTACGGTGCTGGCAAATCTGTAACTAGCAATGAGCCCAGTGGGTCCTACCAAATGCTTATCGACTAATTAGATGACTGATTTAGTCTGTTTTGTACAGCTACAAAAGAAATACCACAGATTGGGTGATTCATAATGAATAGATATTTATTGGCTTTTGGTTCTAGGGGCTGAAAATTCCATTATTGAGGGGCTGGCATCTGGTAAGGGCCTTCTTGCTGCATTATCCATGGTGAAAGGGCAAAGAGAGGGAGGCAGTGAGGGAGGGAAGGATAGAGAGAGAAAGAAAGAGGAAGATGTGCAAAATAGAGCTGAACTTCTCCTTTTATAAGGAACCTACTCCCATGACAATGGCACTAATTCATTCAGGAGGGCAGAGCCCTCATGGCCTAATCCCCTCTTAAAGCACCCACCTCTTAATACTGTTACAATTGCAATTAAATTTTAACATGAGTTTTGGAGGGGACAAATGTTCAAACTATAGCAATGACCATTGTCAGTGCTGATGCCACCCATAAATACTAAAATTGATAGTAGCATTTTAGTATATATAGACTTATTTATGTCCCTGTTTCCCCTGTTGCACAGACTGACTAGGGGCTGTGCTCCCTGGCTGAAATGTTAGGACCTGTGGAAGCATGCTTTAAAGCTTGTCTTTCCCCCTTCACCAGATCAATTTTCCATTGAGTTCTCATGGTGAATCCTTTTTAAAATGTCAGGTCCTGAAAGAAAGAATCCATGTGTTCTCAAGTTCTTGTATGCCCTGCCAGGACCTGTGGGCTTTCAACAAAAGTCATTTGAGGAGTTCCATTAGGTTGGCAGATACAAAAAACAGCTGTGCTTTCCAGAGAGAGAAATCTATGACTGCTGAAATCTGCTATCTTTGACTCTGCCTTTGCCTTTTATCTTTTCCTTTAGATAACAGGCTTTACTGTTTCGCATTTTACAGTCATATAAACTAATTAAGGATCACCCTTTGGCTGTTTTGCCATCTCAATGCACTCAATTTGAGTTGCTCCCTTAAAATAGCTGGCTTCCAATTCTTTAATCATGAATTCCAAATGACATCTTAAACTTGCTTGAGAAAAAGTTGAAAAGGACATTTTTGGAAATGTACAAATTGTTACTTATTGATTTACTTTTATTCAATAAAAATATGAGAGGCCGTGCCTTGGCTGATCCTGATCAGTTGCTTACCCATCTCTCTCTCTTCCTCAGTTTCTTTCTATGCAAAATAGAGCCAGTAATGGTACTTATAGCTTGCCATAGAGATTAAAGGTTTAACATAAAACACTTTCCCTTAAGAATATGACCATCTAGTTGGGGAGATGTTGACTATAAATAGATGTTAAATAATGAAACAAAGCTGAGTTGCTAAGTGAGTATATGGATGGCAAATGCTCTGGAGCAGTTAGCCCTTCTCTCTAGCTGAGTAATGATTTCTCCATGAAGTCCTGTCCTTGTTCTACTGTCAGACTAGGTGGAGCCTCCTGCAGAGCTTCCACTGGCTGGCTGGACTCCCAGCTCGTCCAAAGACCCCACCTGTTCCCAGTTCTGCCTAAGCAGCAGCATTCCTGGCCAAGCCCTGAGCTTCAAGGCTGATGGTGTCCACTTCCCCTTCAACCAGCACAGCTCTCTCCTTCTCTAAGAAAAGTGCACCTTCCTCTCATTCTTACATAAGGCTTGTCTAGTGAGAAAGTCCCTCTCTGGGTTGCCAGAGGCAAAATTCTTGGTTGTTCTTTACTAAAAACTTGTAACCAGCTGCAACCATTAACAGATGTCAGACTGAGAACACCCATTAGAGAGTGCAGAGCTAGCGAAGGGTGAAGGGTTTTTTTTTTTTGCCCCACTCCTGGAAAAGGACAATCAGCTTTTGACATTAGTCAGGAACTAAGCCCCTCTATAGTCTAAATTTATTTAACCTAAATTTATTTTAGTTCTTTCTCTTGCTCTTGTCTTTGAGGTTGCCAATTTTAGATATACCTACAGTTTGCCCTTTAAGCCCCAATTGTATGTACTTTTATTTTCTTTGCTTAGCTAGTCATTTTATTCTCTATGATATTTCTTTTTTCCCTTTTTTCTTTTTTGAGATGGAGTTTCACTCTTGTTGCCCAGGCTGGAGTGCATTGGCGTGATCTTGGCCCACTGCAACCTCCACCTCCCTGGTTCAAGTGATTCTCTTCCTCAGCCTCCAGCGTAGCTGGGACTACAGGTTCATGCCACCACGCCTGGCTAATTTTCATATTTTTGGTAGAGACAGGGTTTCACCATGTTGGCCAGAATGGTCTTGATCTACTGACCTTGTGATCCGCCTGCCTTGGCCTCCCAAAGTGCTGGGATTACAGGCATGAGCCACCATGCCAAGCTCCCTGTGATATTTCTAAACATATTCTCAGTAATCTCTAATGCTCACTGCAGGACAGTCTGTGCCTATATTGTTATTGCTTGCTATAATGCAGTTTCTGCCATCTTCTTAAGGTTACACAATGAACCAGCCTTGTTTAGGATATTTGGAATGACAGATATTAGGTGAGTTTCTTATCACTGCGAGGCATTGGAAAGGTAAGGTGAATGACAGGTACAATCTGAAAATTAAACAGTTTGTAGCACTTGTTTTTTAATCAGAGTTCAGCAAGAGTACATGATGTTTCCCATGGAGCCTCAGCATCAGGCGAAGGCATAGAGCTGTCACTCAACCACACGATGGCTATGAAACAAAAGACTCTTCCAGTTTATTAATTTAAATAGGCAAAACGAGCCAATTCCTGGCCCAGTTGTAATACAGAGTAGAGATAATGTACACATCCCAGACTCCCAGGAACTGGAAGGAGGCCATCCTGGGAGAGTGGGACTGTATCTCACCATTGATGCCCCCCCCAACTCCCAAATATGGGCAAACTCTGGTTAAAACAAACATCAAGGACAAAGATGTCTCAGAAAGGAAATGAACTGAGAAGCCCGGGCAAAGCCTCCTCCATCCAGCTGCCTGGGAGGGAGAGAGGTGGTGGTGGCCAACATGTGAGTAGTTCTTTCTCTCTTCCCTTCAGAGCCTCCATGGGAGGTCTGGATTCAGGGTATTCAGTTTCTACATATTTTGACAGGGTGTGTCAGTTCAAAGGCATAGAGCAGAGCTTTAGCACGGGGGAAATTGAGCTCATTAACGTATTCCGGCTCACACATTGGAAAGCCCACAAGATGATTTGCCTGCCTAATGACTGTGCTCAAGTCCCACTGCCCCGGTAGACGTTTCCCCTGATGCCTCCAAGCCTTATCTGATCTCTTCCATTCCTGATCCCCTCTATTATCTGATGGGAATCATATACCCCATGCTCTAGTTATTCACAGTTCCATCCCTGGAAGTGCTCATGGTCAAGTTGGCTTAGCTATTGTACATAGGCCGCTCGCTTGTGTACAAATCACTGCTCCCCAGCCAGATTATGAATTCATTGAATGCAGGCAGGATCCCTATTAGTCTTTGTATTCCTGAAGCACCTAACACAATGCCTAGGGGAGTGAGGCAGAATTACAACATTAATCCCTGTCTCCCAAATAAGACACCTTGAATGAGAGACGGAGGAATAGAGAAGGCTCTGTTGTTCTCGGGACAGTCTTCCCAGTGCCACCTTGCCTGAAATGCAACCCTTCTAGAGTCACGGTGCCGGGAAAATGCCCTCTATATGTGCAGAGATGATTATTAAGGGATGAGTGTTTCCCAAGGGCCAGGGCATACTAAAGATGGGATACAGAAATGTATGTGAGGGTTGGCCAGACCAGAAGGATATATGGTCAGGGAAAAGTCACTGGTCAGTGTGACCACAAACCTCAAGGGGACTCTCAGTGCTGCCCAATGATCCATTTCCATTCAACTCACACTCTCAGTCTCTTAAGTATACATTTTACACCACTTCTCCTTAAACCATCAACTCCTCCTCCTCCCTTACTCTCAGCTGATGACCTTGCTTCTTATTTCTTGCTAAGGAAATAGAAGCAATTAGAAGAGGACTTCCATAAGCTCTCACCACCTGATATATTATATTGTAGATCTGTGTTCCTGACCAAACTGCATACTGAATTGTAGTCCCCAATGTTTGAGATAGGGCCTGGTGGGAGGTGTTTGGATCATGGGGGCAGATTTCTCGTGAATGGTTTACCACCATCCCCCTTGGTACAGTCCTTGAGTTGCTGAGTTCTCGTGAGATCTGGTCATTTGAAAGGATGTACTGCCTCTTCCTTCACTGTCTTGCTCCTGCTATGGCCATGTGACATGCCTGCTCTTGCTTTGCCTTCCGCCATGATTTTAAGTTTCCTGAGACCTTCGCAGAAGCTGAGCAGAAGTTAGCACCATGTTTCCTGTACAGCCTGCAGAACCATGAACCACTTAAACCTCTTTTCTTCATAAATTACCCAGCCTCAGGTATTTCTTTATAGGAATGCGAGAATGGACTAATACACCACCTTAATTACCCACCCACCTTCATCTGCATCCATTTTCCCTGTCTTCCTTCTGTAACTGTGGATGAACCGACTGTGTCCTGTCTAAGGCCAACCCCTCTTTCCTACAGGCTAGGCCTTTTTCTCTTTCCCACATCATTATTTTTTCCCTCTCTACTGGATCATTCCCATCAGCCTGTAAATCAAAACAAAACAAGGCCTTCCTTGACCCCATGTCCCCTTGCAGCTATATCCTCAGTTTTCTCCTTCTTTTTATAGCAGAACATTCAAAAGAGATATATTTCCTCCTTGACTCCATTTCCTTTCCTCCCATTCTCTCTCTTTAATCTTTTTAAACTAGGCTTCATCTACACCACTCTTCTAAAACAGCTCCTTCAAGGTCACCAATGAGTTCTGTATTGCTAAATGCAGTGATCAACTCTCAGTCCTATCTGATGCCCGCACAGTGTTCCCTTTGTATTTGTAAAACAATTCTTTCACCTAGCCTTTGGGACCTCTCTGAATCTCCTCCTACCTCACTCAGTCTTGTTTGCTGGAGCCTCTGAACCCTAGATGACAGTAGGCCCCACACTCAGCCTTGGCCCTTTTCATCTCCATAGATACTCACTCGCAAGATGATCTCATTCAGTGCCATGACTTCAAAGGCCATTTATAGACTGAATATTCCCTAATTTATAGCTCCCTCTCTTCTAGACTCCAAAGCTAGAAGTCCATTGCCTGCTTGTCATCTCCACTTGGATATGGAATAAGCATCTCAAAGGAATATTTATAAAAACAAACTGCATTTCGCTGGCTTCATCCTTCAGTCCAAGCCTCTACCTTCTCTTGCCTGGACAACTAGAATTGCCCATTAATGGTTTTCCCTGCTTCCACTTTTGCTCCTCTACAGTGGGTTCTCTGTACAGCAGTCAGATTAATCCTTTTTATGTATTTACTTTCATTATTATTATTATTATTTTAGAGACAGGGTCTTGCTCTGTCATCCAGGCTGGAGTGCAGTGGTGCAATCATAGCTTACCGCAACCTTGAACTCCTATGCTTGAGTGATCCCCCCACCTCAGCCTCCTGAGTAGTTGGGGCTACAGGTATGCCACCATGCCTGGGTAATTTTTTTTTTATTTTTAGGAGAGATGAGTTCTCACCATGTTGCCCAGGCTGGTCTCAAACTCCTGAGCTCAAGTGATCCTTCCAGCTTGGCCTCCCAAAATGTTGGGGTTACAGGTGTGACCCAGCATGGCTGGCCCAGAGTGATCTTTTTAATAAAGTCAGGGAGCTAGGCACAGGGACAAGTGCCCATAGTCCCAGCTACTCAGGAGGCTGAGGCGGGAGGATGGCTTGAGCCCAGGAGTTTGAGGCCTGCCTGGGCAACATAAAGAGACCCAGTCTCTAAAAAAATAAAAAATAAAGTCAGATCATGCTAGTCCTCTGCCCAAACTCTCCAACTGCTTTCCCTTTCTTTCAGAATAAACTCTGAAGTCCTTACCATGGTCTACACTGCCTTACTTGTTCTGGCCTTCTACCACCCCTCTGATCTCATTTCCTAGCCATGCCCTGTTCTCACTCCACTCCAGGCACCCTAGACTTCTTGTAGCCCTTTAAATGCTCCAAGAAAACTCTCATTGCAAGACCTTTAAATGTGCTGTTCCCTCTGCCAGGCGTGCTCTTCCCTGATATTTGCAGGACTTACTCCCGATTTCCTTTGTGTTTTTTTCTGATGTCTTCCCTGACTATCATCCACATGATAATAATTAGCCCTTCTCCCCTCATTACCTCTTACTCCTATCCCTTCTCCTGCTCTGTGTGTGTGTGTGTGTGTGTGTGTGTGTGTGTGTGTGTGTGTATTCCTTATCATTTGACATTTATATGGAACAGGATCCTGGTAGGAAACAGATGGCACATTCATTGGGGTAATTTAACAAAGACACTATTTTCAAGGATGTAGGCAAGGTTAAGAGAACCAACCAGGGATGGTGAAGCACACAGTCTGGCAATAGTCAGAAGCTATTTTAAAGAAAGTGAGGTGGTCCTGAAGGGACGAGGGAAGGGTGTTGATACTGGAACCCAGAGAGAGCTCTAGCCATGGTAGAGAGGACTTCCATCAGGAGATGTGGCCTTAGAAGAATGTGGCCACTGCCTAATGACCACCTGGTAGAAGGAGTGCCAAGGGAATAAATACCCTCATCTTCCTCCTTCTGATCTCCTGTCTCCTACAGGTGTCCCCTGTTGGCCAAACCCAGCCAGAAGCCAGAGGTCAAGGAAGCCCAAGTGATACGACAGAGGTCAGCCTCCAGGGGCACGAAGCAGCATGGAAAAGGGTGGGAGTGGATCTGCAGTAGCAAAGAGGGACTGTCCAGCACACGTTATCTATGTTTTTATTTCTTGATGATCTTTTTTCCTCACTAGGTTGTAAGCCCCATGGAAGCAGAAACTAAAGCAGTGCCAGGCACAAAAAGGGTGGTCCGCAAAGATTTTTAAAGTGAACAAACATGTGATATGTGGGCATGTGGTGAGGTGGGCAGTGAGGTAAGAAGAAGAGATGAGATCTGTGAGGTCATGACCCTGAGACCATGTGGCTGAGGGCAGGGAGTCACTTGGAGACCTGGGAAATCTGATGGCCATCTTTAAGGCAAATGATAAAAAATGGACACAAAGCACAGCCTAGAGAAGCATCACAAAGGAAACAGCCACGCACGGCATATTCTGTGGGACACAAATGTGCTGAGGCTAGAAGAAGCCTCCAGCTGCAGCAGCAACAGCGGTGATAGCAGAGAATATTTGCTGGCAAAAGGAGAATGTTCTTGCATTATAATCACTAGAAATAAAATAATAATAATAAAAAAAGCAGAGACCCTGACAGCCCTGCAGTCATCCAAGAAGATTAGCATAAAAAGCAAGAGGCAGATAAACTGGATTCTGATTGTGGCACGCCCATGGTGGGGGTGTTCAGGGCCCCCCTCATTTCCATAGGCTTGGAGCTACAGCAGCTGGTAGGCAGATCCTTACCATTTCTGCACTAGAAAATCTAATCATATTCATGTTTTGTAATTTTTTAAAAAGATTCTGTGGAAGATTTCATTGGGAAAACAGAAGAAGTAATTTATATTGCCTACTACATACCAAACGACTACAGATATGGTTTGCCCAAATCCTATACACCTTCTCTACCTGTTCCACCTTTTCCACTAGGCATTTTAGTTCCCAACTTGAATACCTACTCAGTCTGAAAAACAAAGGCCCTCTTTGGAGGGGAGTTTAGGTAATATGTATTATTGCTGGAGAAGGCCCCTTAGGAGTCCCACTTTGAAACTCAAAGGAGGAAATAAAATACCTCTTCCAACTACTCACATACTCTTTCTGATAAGAGGACCATCAGTGGAATTCTCCCTAACTAATGAACGTATGACAAAGTTATGTAGGCTAATAGGTTATCAAACAGCCTATGCATGAGTCATTCTTCCTCTTCCTGTGGTCTTTTTCATCTCATTCCTGTTGCTTCTTAAATCCCAATTTAAAGAAGCCCCTCAGATAGTGTCAACCAGACGTTCCCAAGTGGGTAGACTCAACTCAGCACCCAGCACTGATGTATGTGCCCAGACAGAACAGCTCTGTTTGAGGCTGCTGTGCTGCCTGTTCCACAGATGCTAGGGACAGCTCAGGCACCAGCTGTGTTATGCTGGAACCAGCTGGGGGGAATAAAGAGAGCAGGAGGCACTGCCCTGTAAGAGCCTTCAGCCTCTCTTGAATACCAGTGTGGAAGTAAAAGATTAAGTGTCAAAATGCATGGTGGAGACAGGGAGGTAATGCTGGGGAAGGGAGATGACATGTGTATAAGAAGAGCCAGGTCGGAAGAGCCTCCTGGAGTGTGTGGGTACCCAGGGGTACAAGATGCAGTTTCCATGAGAGGCTGTGGTGCAAAACGGAGGTGCACATATTCTGTTGTGGAGACAACTAAAGCCCCCAAGTTACAGAAGAGTTTGTTGTGTTCACCGGGCAGAGAGAAACATTCAAGATCTCTTTCAAGTAATTCAGGGTAAATGAGTAACCAAGCAGAGGGAAGGCCAGTCTGGCTGAAACTGTGAGCAGAGGAGTCTAGCCAAAGGGCAGCTGTTGGGGCAAAAGCGGGTGATGAGGGGGCTAAGGAGGCACACTGGCTGGAAAGAAAGACATTGTCATCCTGCCCTGCCCTTGTGCAGCCTGGGCAGTGGTGTCTCATCTGACCTGAGGGCTGCCATCCTGAGGGGCAGCATTAACACAAATTTGGGTAAAGCCATTCTTTCTCTAAAAATGTCCCAATTATTCCCCTAAAACTCTAATCATTCCCCTAAAACTCTAATCATTCTTAAGTCCTATGATCTTTTAAAAAAGACTTTACTGTAGAGTTCATGCTTTTACTTATGCCCTTTGATATGCATGCATCTCCTTTCAACAAATTCACCACTATGGCCACTTTCCCTTACAGGGGTAAAATAGATGTGCTGTATTTTCTGTGCTCCAGAGTGTATGGCCAATCTTCAAAATCTCTATATCTGACTTGCCCTTTGGGTCCGCGTTGAATCAAAATGATCCTAGAGTTGAATGGATGAGGGTGAGGTGGATGGAGGACATGGCTGGGTATAAACGTCCAGGGGAGCCTGCAGGTGTTGATCTCTTGTGATCAGCTGGTGTTCCCAAGCACTGAGTCCATTCTCAAGATTCACAGATGGAGGATGGAGGAGGGTCTCAGGGAGTTAGCCCGTGGAGGGAAGCAAAAGAATCAGTCTACATTGGAGTGGACCTCCCTTCAACAGAGGCTGCTTTAATCTAAATGTTTATGGCTCTTTCAAATTCGTATCTTGAAATCCTCACCCCTAAAAAGTGATGGTATTAGGAGGTGGGACCTTTGGGAGGCAAATAGATCAAGGGGACAGAGCCCTTATGAATGGGACTAGTGCCCTTATAAAAGAGGCCTGAGAGAGACCCCTCATCACCCTTTCTACCATGTGAGGTTGGAGTGAGGTTACTGTCTATGAGCCAGGAAGTGGGCCCTCACCAGACACCAAATCTGCCAGCACCTTGATCTTGGACCTCCCAGCCTCTGGAACAGTGAGATAGGAATTTCTGTTTTTTATAAGCTACCTGATCTGTGGCATTTTGTTACAGCAGCCCAAACAGACTAAGACAGAGATATAATCTAGATTCACAAGGGCCATGCAGTGAAATGTCAGGGCAGCATACAAAACGGTGCATACCGTGGATGGGTGAATTCATGGGCACTAAATTCCATTAAGATGCAACACTTCATACTTCTAAAAGCACTGGATAACCTGGATTTTGGCCTGGGAGACAGGCTCTCACTGACTGAGTTTCAGCGAACTTCTTTGAACTGTTGGGATTTTAGAGGCAGTAAGTGTGGGGCGGCTGGGTGGGCACTCAGGAGACGGAGTTGATCGTGGGAAGCTTCCAAACTCTGCCCTGCACGACTGCTCGGCCCAGCACAGTGGCTGGGAAAGGAAAAAAAAATAATTAGACACCACAAGGGCCCCTTATGGCTTGAGATTCTCTTCGCCTCCTGGTCTGACACAGCCCCCACTGGTATGTAGTGCTTTGGGGCATGGTTCTTTGAGCTTACGACTTATTCAAGATGCCTTTGAAGCTAGACTCAGCGTAAGCCAGGCCGGGATGTGGGCAGGTTGGCGCTTGATCTCCATTCATATTTACAAAGGCTGCTTCAAAAAGGAAAGCTAATTGTGATGTATCAATGCCCAGGTGACCTGAATGCTGCTACAAATTGCCTCCTCGGGCATAGAGGTACTGGGTAGTCTTCTGTTCTTTATCTTTGTTACGCCTGGCCAATTCCTTTAGGCTGGCTTCCTTCCTCCCTCCCTTCCTTCTATCCTTCCTTCCTTTCTTTTTTCTTTTCCCTGTCCACATATTTTACATCAGGCCTGATCCTGTCACTACCCCAGGTTTGATTAACTTAGGCAAACCCTTCATCATACCCAGCTGCTGATTTCAGATGCAGAGTGGGGAGATAAAAAACTGTCAAGAGGGGAAAATGGATGAGCAGCAGATAAATGGTGGCAGGGGGGCCGGGGGGTGGTGCAATTTTCTCAGGCACGGCCTGCCACTTTCCTGGCTTATAATTAGAGACATAAGAAATATGTTTTTCTTCCCAGATTCGGACTCTGTTTTTCGTTTTCAAAAAGCCATCTGAATCCCATCTTTAGCGTGATCTTCTGCTATTTTGCTGGCGGTTCCACAATAGCCACCAACTTAGGGACTGCCGAGAGGAGCCAGATATCCCTGCCAGAGAAAATGCATCCCTGAACCTGACATCTGGGTCTTGCAGCTGGAGGGAAGGAGGAGACAAAAAAGACGCAGTCCTGAGTGTCATCAAAGGCAGTTGATGGTGCCAAGCGAGTATGGAAATTACATACAGTGCAGATGCCATTTTCAACATCAGACGAATAATGCAGCTATTTAAGAAAAACAAAGATGTGCTTAGAAATTGATCATCCGTGTACGTGCAGTGAAAATGTTCATGGCTTCCAGGGTGTGACAGGGATGGGCAGCATGCTCATTTCCAAACCATTCACATTCTTTTCTCACTGTGATTCTGAAAGAGTAACTGAAGAAGTCAGATTATTTTCCCCCTCTTATGAAACACAAGGGGGAAGAAGTTACTTGAAATTGAGCTTTAGAACACACTCTACATGGGCATTTAAGGTTTTCAGGTTTATGCCAGCTTTTTTTTTTCTTCTAAGCAGCATTTTAGATTGCTCTGTGAGACAGACAAGGGAATATGAAAGCCAGAAAGTACACTCAGTTATCTACAGGCCACGATCAATCACAAAGAATTAGTTCATTGTGCCATGATTTGAGGGAGGAGAAGCGGACAGAGAGGAAATTGCAAATGCTGATGAGCATGAAAGCACCTTGCCCTCTTTCTTTCTTTCCTCTTCTGAGTTAGATCTGTTCAAGATTAGAGGATGCACAGTGCCACGAATGTTCAGGTTAGAGGCACTGTGCAGATTCACTTTTGGTTTATGCAAGGTGAACATGGAGGTAGTAGGGGCAAATACCAGCTCCAGGCCCAGGAACAAATATTTCAGAAAAAGGCTCTATTACCTTTTGTTACTAGCAAAACACACATTGTCAGGAGAGAGGCCTCCTCTCTGTAAAAGTATCTTTACCAAGGGGAAGGCTGGGAGGAGATAGGATTTTTGTAATCTAAAAGATGACTTAAAACTGGGAATTTCATGTTTTCACTGGAACAGCCAGTGGGTTTAAGTGGTTTTTGTTATCAATTACCCCTTAAAAAAAAAACTTTATTTTTGTCGTTATTTAAAGGAAAACATTGTTTGAACTCGGCAGTCAAAATAATGTTCCAGAACTTCTGGGGTACTGAGCTCTGGGCATCCTCGTGGTGACTTCAGAATTTATGTCTAGGAGGGCTTAGGGGTGGAGATCTGTTGGAGTAACACCAGCTGGGGGTCTTGGCTTGAACTATGTTTATATGGCAAGCACACTATTGTCACTTAGACTGTACAATTATTTGTAGTGGCTTGGAGAACTGTTAGCCTAAAGCCCCCTAAATCTCCCCCTTGACATCATCTCTGTTCTTGTCCTGAGCCTGCTTTTCTCCACGTGGGCACTACTGCATTTTCGAATGGGCCATTCTTCTTTATGCGGGGCTATCCTGTACTGCTGGACTTTCAACATCCCTGGCCCTGCTCACTAATTGCCAGAAAACTGGAGGTGGCCACTGTGACAACCAAAAAAATCACCCCACACTTCCTGATGCCTTGCTGAGAATCATTAGGTTTATTTCAGTCCTCACATACATACTTTTTTGAGCGCATTTGGGTGAAAAATGAATAAGCATATACATAAACAAAGCGGAGTCACTGGGGAGACAGTGCTGTCTGGAACAGTGGCTCTGTATTTTTTCTCCTCATTTCTATACCAGTCATGTGCACAATACATGCCTGTCAGTAATAGCTCTCATTAAAATAAATTATTTTCAATTTATTTAGGACAAAGGTGGGGGTGCAGATTGAAAAATTTTTTCCTTAGATTCAGCACCTATGGAGGGTCTCATACTTACCCCATATCTCTGATTGAGTGTCCCTGGTGAATTGAAAGTGCACTGAACTACAAAGACAATTTGCCATAAGATAGCTGTTATATGGCTGGGTGCGGTGGCTCATGCCTGTAATCTCAGCACTTTGGGAGGCTGAGGTGGGCAGATCACGAGGTCAGGAGTTTGAGACTAGCCTGACCAACATGGTGAAACCCCATCTCTACTAAAAATACAAAAATTAGCCGGGCATGGTGGCACGTGCTTGTAATCCCTGCTATTTAGGAGGCTGCAGCAAGAGAATCACTTGAACCCAGGAGGCAGAGGTTGCGGTGAGCCAAGATTGTGCCACTGTACTCCATCCTGGGCAACAGAAGAAGACTCCATCTCAAAAAAAAAAATAGCTGTTATGTTATGCAAGCTGTTTGACACCTTTATGCCTCAACTACTTCATCCGCAAGATGGGGATAATAATGTGTGCTCTACTTACCTCGTAAGGTTGTGAGGACAAAACTAAAACTGTAAGATTGCTTTGAGGAGCTAAATGCATCATGGATAAGTGGTGCAATTCCTATGGAGACAGTATGATGGTTCCTCACAGGACCCAGCAATCCTTTGAGGAACCATCAGCAATCCAGCAATCCGGCTTCTGGATTTATATCCAAAAGAATCAAAATCAGAGTCTCAAAGAGATATTTGCATACCAACATTCATAGCAGCATTATTCACAATAGCCAAGAGGTGGGAGCAACCCAAGTTACCATCCACAAATGAATGGATAAACAAAATGTAATATACACATACAATGGAATATTATTCAGTCTTGAAGAGGAAGGAGACCCTGTCGCATGCTACAACTTGCGTGAACCTTAAGGACATTATACTAAGTGAAATAAGCCAGGAACAAAAAGGCAAATACCATATGATTCCACTTATATGAGGTACCTAGAGTAGTCAAACTCAGAAACAGAAAGTAGAAAGGTGGTTACCAGGGACTGGAGGAGGGGAAAGGAGAGTTATTGTTTTAATGAGTATAGGGTTTCAGTTTTAGAAGACAAAAAAGTTCTAGAGATTTGTTTCACAACAATGTGAATATACTTGACGCTGCTGAACTTTACGCCCACCTAAAATAGGTTAAGATGGTAAATTTTATGTTAAATATTTTTTGTTTGTTTGTTTTACCACAATGAGAAAGAAAGCACGGTAGAAACAGAAGGTATCATTATCAAGTATAACCCAGAGGTTGGGAGAACAACAGGTGCATCTGTACATTTTCCAAGGTAGGCAAATTATATCAGTGGGTCCACTGTCCTGGGTTCCCCAAGGACACTTTTACTGAGGAACACATAAAGGAATAAAGCAGGGAAGTATGTAGAAAAGTATTTCTTAAAGTGGGAAATATACTAGCATTCCCTAAGGAATTAAAAAAAAATACACAGGTCAGTGTTCTTGGCTGCAAATAACAGAAGCTACTCTGGTTAGCCATATTAGTCAGGATTCTCTAGAAAAACAGAACCAGTGGGATATATCTACATGTAGAAAGATATTTATTTGAAGGAATTGGCTCATAGGATTATGGAGGCTGACAAGATCAAAATCTGCAGAGTGGGCCTGTAGGCTGGAGACCCAGGGAAGAGTCAATGTGGAGGTTCAAGTCCAACAGCCATCAAGCTGAAGAACCAGGAAAGAGCTAATGCATTGTAACCTGCACAGACCTAGATGGACTGAACAAAGAGGGGCAAACATGGGAATAAAAGATAAGAGACAAAAGAGTATATTTGGAAGAGGGGTCAGGGGGCACCTTGCCTCTAGTGGACAAGGGCCCCGAGCTTTACACAGCCCTCCGTATTTATTAGGCAAAAGAGATAGTGAGAAGGAGGGTGGAAGAAGGGGTCAGCTGCTCAGTCCAGAGTAGGCTTGCAAGACTGCATTCTCGAACAACAGGCTCTAGATATCACAGTAGATAGCCTCGGTGCCAGGGAGTGATTGCCTCCAGCAAAACTTCTGTTGGCTTCTGTTGGCAGGAGCAGTTGTGAGTTTGCTCACATCCTACATTCATGATAAACAGTTTGCTGTTTGATCATATAGCCTCCAGTAGAATGCCGAGTTGGTCACGTCTCATGGGCCTTTGGCTCCCTGCGTATCTCCCTTCCTGTTAATGAATTAATTGAAAGAATGTAAGGCCAGGCTGGGCAGCTCTCATTCTCCAATTGGCAGTCCATCCTCTTTTACCGACTATAAACAGAAGACAGAGACAAAACAACATTATTCCAAGAACCATACAAAAGATGTAAATGTGGTGCCTTAGATAGGTCCAAGGGTTGAGGCTCTCCAGGCCTTGCTGGAATTTGGTGCAGTCTTCTAAAGAAGGCTGAAACTCTTGAGTTGGGTTATTTAAATAAAGAATTTTGTTTTGTAATTCACCAATATCAAAGGTGATGTTGGATGTGAAAGTTCCTTGCAAATGGGCTTTCACAAGTTCCCACAGATACTCACTTTGGTTATATTCCAAGTTGGTTACACAAATATGAGTGTGATTAAAATGACAACGCAATTGCTGCTGCAATTGCAAGCTTTGTACTTGTTCCCCTAACCATAGAACTGTGGATTTTAACATTGCCACTTCAGTTTGTAACTCAGTGTTAATTTTACTCTGAAGTAGCCATGCTTGGTTGGCTGTGCATGTCCAGTTCTCCAGGTACTGAGCTGTTTGAACAGAACTATGCAAAGCTGCAGAAGATATCACAACAGAAGTTATTAGTGTGATCAAGGAAACAATAGCAAAAATTATCATGCCTAAGGCTCTATGGACACAATGAGTAAGCTCAGTTAGAAGAAGTTTTGCAAAAGGCAAAGCAGGTGTAGCAGCCCAAGGCTCAGACGGATGAATAGGGATGTGACCTAAAATCATCAAAGGAGAGATGTTATGTGTTTGCAATGTGCTAAGATTAATGCAGTGATAGAACTGGCAAGACTTACAGATCAATTGGGTATTGTTTACCTGGAGCTGGTCCTTCTTAGCTGCTAGAAAGACATGAGGATTAAAAACACAAACTGTAAATTGAGTGGTGATATTCTTTACAAATGTAACATTAGAACTGTGTTGTGTCTTTGGTCGGCCTTCTCTCTGTCTTTGCACTCAAGCTCAGCTGACTCATGGCTCATACCAGAGGGACCAAGCCCATGGTTGGCCACCCTGGGTTCCTCCAGTCTCCCGTTCCATGCTGGCATGCACCTTGAGGGCACCCACACGGTTTATCCATCTCCTGTAAAAACACAAGCATATCCTCTTCCCCGTGTCAGTAAATCCACTGGACCTTTCCATTGTCCTTCTTCTGGGGATTTCCACAACACTTTTGGATTAACTTTCCTCTTTTCCTCTAACACTTGCCAATGTCTTTCTGCTGGAGTCTTACCATCCGTACCAGGAGTCCAAAAATTTAAAGTAAATAAGGCTAAATGTAGTTTTGATTGAGGTGGTAGTTGGCCTCCTATACCCCCTTTTTGTTTTTTCAACATACATTGTAATGTTTGATGTGCCCGTTCTATAATGCCTCGTCCTCTAGGATTACAAGGAATTCCTGTTTTATGGGTTATAGCCCAAAGTTGTAAGAAATGTTGAAAAGCATGACTAGTATAAGTGGGTCCCCTGTCAGTTTTTAATTGTTTAGGTATTCCCATATAAGTAAATAATGACAGACAATGTCACCCTACGTGACCAGCTGTCTCACCACTTTGGCATGTAGCATGCAGCATATGAGAATAAGTGAAACAAATTAAGCAGTTCTGGGTCTAGTGTACTTTTAACTGCAGCAGTTTCTATGCAACTGGCTACATTTACAACATAAGCTGAATCACAGACAATGTTGATAGGATCTGAAGCTGTGAGCTGTAAAACCTGAATGCCAGCAGTTAGCTCTGAGCATTGAGTTGAAGCACCAGAGGTATCTAACTTCTCCTGTGTTAGAGGCCATTGATCCACCTGCACAGGTTTGTCACTAAACCATTCTAATAGTAAGGCAGTGGGTGGAGGAGAAATATCAATGACCCCCATCAGAAATCCTGACGTCCTAGCCCTTTTCTATCTGTTTTTCCAGTTACTGATATTGGGTTAGGATTTCTCTGAAGAAATTTTCCTAAACCTTTTCCCTTCTGATATCCCATGTTCTTCAACATTTTCAACCCTGGGTTGTCAAAGTTTTCATTTGTAAGTCTCATATCCCATGCTGTAAGTAAGTCTCAACCCCATAAGTTGATGGCTATACTTGCAACATAAGGCTGAAAAGTACATGACTGTCCATCCGGACCAAGACAAGATAAAATCTCAGTGCTCTGTTGAACACTTTGAGCTGTTCCTACTCCCACTAGGGATGTAGAAGCTAATTGCAAGGGCCAGGATGGGGGCCAATTATCTTTAGATATTACTGATACATCAGCTCCTGTATCCATAAGCCCATAAAATTTCTTTCCTTTAATTTGTACTACACAAGTTGGTGTATTAGAGGCTATGGGTTGGGATAGATAGATTTCCCTTGTAGTTGTGCTCCCAAGCCCTTTATTTCCTAATTTCTCCTTTCATGGAGAAGGGTGTAATTTGCAGGGAATAAGCAATAATTAAGCAATATATTCTCCCGGTTCAAAAACCCAAAGATCTTGTGACATTAAAACTATTTGAATTTATCCTTCATAATCGGAGTCAATCACTCCTGGGACTACAGTAGTGCCTTGCAAGTTAAGGCGGCTTTTGCCTAAAATTAGTCCCATATATCCTGCTTGTAAAGGTCCCCACATGCCAGTGGGAAATTTGATAGGTTTGTCTCCACCAACTAACGTGATTCTTTCTCTGGCGGGTAGATCTAATCCTGCACTTCCTGGTGTTCCTGGGGTGAGGGAATCAATGTGCCTCCAGGAACCCATCCCCAAAACGGGGTTGAGGTCTGGACTGGGAATGCCTTCATTGTCTGTGGGGCCCGGGTCCAGGCCCCCGTCTCATTTCCCGGCACGGGGGTGCCATTCTGATGAATTTTGAGCGGCACTGATTAGCTCAGTGATTTCCTTTGTTATAGTGGGGACAAAGTCCTGGCGTTTTTTTCTGCTGGGGGGGGGGCACCACATTGTAAGGTCCTTTCTGTCCTGAGATCTGGTGGCATTCCTTTTTAAAATGTCCAGTTTTTCCACAATCATAACATTTTCCCATTTTAGGATTTGACCCTTGGCTCCTTTTAGATTTGTCAACTGCTAAATTAGCCATTCCTTACACTAACATTGCAGAGCGATGAAGCTCAGTTCCCACATCCTGACGAGCTCTGAGAAAATTTCCTAAGTTTTTTGTACACCTCACGGGTGCCAGTGCACATTTACAGTCTGCATTTGCATTCTCAAAAGCTAGAGTTAAGGTTAGCATTTCTGCAGCCATGGTATGAGGAATCTGACGCTTCACTGCCTCTTGTAATCCTGCAAGAAATTGCTTATAGGGTTCCTGCAACCCTCGTATGATATGTAAAAGGATTGTACTGGAACTCCCTCTTCAGGAATTGTGACCCAGGTGCGTTTAGCGGCCTGTGCACACTGCTGATAAACAGCGTCTGGGAGTGCCATTTGATGTTCCAGGTCTGAATAAGGGCCATTACCTAACAGCATATCCTCTGTAGTGTCTGCGTGTCCAGCAACACGGTTCTGTTTAGCCTGGCCTGCACACATTTCTTGCCAATTTAAATTCCATGTCGGATATGCACTAGCGGACAAGCAAGTTCGTGCCAAGTGTTTCACATCAAAGGGTAAAAGACGCATAGCACCAAACACAGATTCTAGCAATCCTAAGGTGAATGGGTTCTGTATGCCATTATTTACCACACTCGTTTTTAATTCCTTTAACAACTTAAACTCTAGTGGAGTGTGTTCATGAATAACCTGCTGTGGATTGTTTGGATCAGGCCTTACAGAAATAGGAAAAGCGCAAGGTCCTAAGGGCTCTCCAGCTATGGCAGCAGAGCATAAATTTCTTTGTATTGGGGTCTCTATTTCTGCCACCAAAGGAAGTGGCACTGATGTTTCTGCAACTGGAGGAGGTGGTATAGGCCAATTTTTATCCTCCATCTCCTGTTTTTTATTTTTAATTGGAGCTGTGGATGGGACAGCAGATTCTTTCCAATTTTTAGATTCACCCGGCTGTCCCGCAGATTAATAAGGAGATAATGGCAGAAGTACAGTACGAACTAAACTCCAAGTGAAGAAAACAGAAGAATCAACTTTAAGACCTTTTTGATGAGCCTGTTTTAATCCTTCTCCTGCTCTATCCCAATTTTCCACATCAAGAGTGCCTGCCTGTGGAAACCATGGGTTATGCATAATAACCTTTTGTGGCTTCTGCAGGAGGTTTGTTAGTGTCTGTGAATTAATCTGCACTCCAGACTGTCTCAACAGAACTTTAAGCAACTGCACATAATGTTTTTCTTCAATAGACAAATTCTTCCCCTTGTTACCCTGATTCAGAAACTTCCTATTCCCAGCACTTCTTTAAAGCACTGCTCCCAGTACCTCTTTAGGGCACTGACCTTTTATCCGCTGCTGGCAGACTCATCCCGGGGTCCCCGTTCGCTTGTCAATTTCAGTTCCTCTGCTCCAGCAGACCTTCTTCGTTCAAGTCCTCGTAGTCCTGTGTTCAGACGCCACTTGATGGGCGTCGTTGGAGTCCCTGTTCTGGGTCACCACTTGTAACCGGCACGGACCTACATGGACTGAACAAAGAGGAGCAAACACGGGAATAAAAGACAGGAGACAAAAGAGTATATTTGGAAGAGGGGTCAGGGGGCACCTTGCCTCTAGTGGACAAGGGCCCCGAGCTTTACACAGCCCTCCATATTTATTAGGCAAAAGAGATAATGAGAAGGAGGGTGGAAGAAGGGGTCAGCTGCTCAGTCCAGAGTAGGCTTGCAAGACTGCATTCTCGAACAACAGGCTCTAGATATCACAGTAGATAGCCTCGGTGCCAGGGAGTGATTGCCTCCAGCAAACCTTCTGTTGGCAGGAGCAGTCTTGAGTTTGCTCACATCCTACATTCATGATAAACAGTTTGCTGTTTGATCATATAGCCTCCAGTAGAATGCCGAGTTGGTCACGTCCCATGAGCCTTTGGCTCCCTGCAACGCATCAATTCAAGTCCAAAGGTTTCTGCTATAAAACTTCCTCTTGCCTGCGAGAAGCCAGACTTCTATTCTCTTCATGCCTTCAACTGACTGGAGGAGGCCCACCACATTATGGAAAGCAATCTGCTTTACTCAAAGTTCACCAATTTAAATGTAAACCTCATCCAAAACCCTCACAGAAACATCCAGAGTCATGTTTGACCAAATATCTAGGCGCTGTGGTTCAGCCAAGTTGACCCATAAAATTAAACTTCACATTAGCTTAAGCAGAAAAGAAATTCACTGGAAGTGTATTAGGGACCTCCCCTGATCCCTAGGAAGACTGAAAAACCTGGTTGGAGATTGAATGGGAATTGACATAGCCTAGGGAGTCAGTACCCCCAACTCACACCTAACTAGCAAGACTACTACTGCCACAGCCACAGCACCTGCTGCACTGCCAATGTCACCAATGTTGCTGAATCCTGAACCCTCTCTGTGTCATTTGCTTCAAATCCAAAGTCCTGGATAGGAGCATCCAGTTGGCTGAGCCTAGTCCATGTACTGCAGCTACTAGGGGACAAGATGGTGAGTGTGTGACATTTTCAGCATTGTGGTTGGAGGCAGGCCCTACTTCCCACCAAGACACACAATGGGGAGATTCCCAAGCAGAGGAAGGAGACTCAGCTATTGGACAGTCAAAGAACTCATGAAGGTCTACTATATGTATTTCCACTCCTGACCTAACTGAATGTAAGTGTTGGAAGGCAGATATGTAATTTCAAAAATCTTCCCCAGATGATTCTAAATCACTTCCCTTCCATCTCCGCTCCCATCATTGTATGTCTTGCTGTTTTAGAAACGATGATTTTTAACAATTGTTCTCTTCCATTTTCTTATGTCTAGATAACTGTGAAACCATCATCAGGGGATCTGGCTAACAGTGTGAGAAGCTGCCTAATTCTGACTACACCTTCTGACCTCACTCTGGTGTGGACTTGAAGAGGGTGCTCTTGGATCCAAGAACTTGAGACCAACTCTAACTATCTTAATCTATTTATTGAGAGTGTATCAGAGCTTGCAGAACCAACCCAATGTGTGGGTTTGGGTGTGGAGAGCAAACACAGTAGTCCTGAAGGCTGGAAAGCTGGTCTTTCACCTGGAATGGGCGGGCTTGGACATCACCTCTGCATTGCTGGACTGTGGTATGGTCTCACACCACAAGAAGATTTAAGCAACCTTATTAACTTAATAAAGATTTAAAGATGTCGAGCCTGTCCATGTCACTTGCCTGTGCCTTAATTCCTTTGGGTGGCAAGAGAAGACATTTGGCCTCAGGCTCTTCCCCTAAGTTTACGCCAAGGGAGAAATCTCCCCAAATAGGAAGGGAAGCCAGATGCTGTACAATAAAAACCAAACGCAAACAAAATAACATAAGACACACGCACGCATACACACAAACATCCATGACCTCTCCTCCAGTAAACAAAATAATGAGTGATCCTGTTTCTGTTTTGCATGAGCAGCCCCTACATTGAGCTGTTTCACCACCTATCTCTGAAATGTAGAGTCTAAACCATCTGACTCTGTCTCTCCTACTGGTTCCTGTTCTTCCTCATCTCCTGTGGTTATCATTAATGCTGTTTACCAAATATCTCCATTTCTACCCCTGTGTGGGTGTGTGATTGGATTATACCTTCTCATCCCCTGGAGGCTGAGTGTGGACGTATGTTTTACATTGGCCAATAAAAGGTGAATGGAAGTGGCTTCTCTGTGTGGAAGCTTCAAGAACCTGTGCCTGATTTGCCACACTCATTTCTCCCTGACAATCATCACTGTAATCTCGGGAGCACACTTCGAGTTGAAGCCTCTGTCAGCCTGGAGCCCGGAGGGATTATGGTCAGCGAAGGCATCAGCCAACATTCGTACACGTGAACCGGGACAAGAAATAAACCTTTATGTCTTTTAGGGCTTTTTGTTACTGCAACAAAGATTAGATCACTCTAACTGATCGAGCTGATCTGTCCCCTTCCTACTGCCTCCCCTGGACTTTCTCAAGATCTTGCATCTCTGCCCCTCAAACTGCTATCCTTCTTACAGCTTCAGCTTTTACCTCCACACACTAGAGTTCAGCTGCGTGTCCTGCCTCAGGCTCCCATTTCTAATATCCATTTGGATACCACTATATTTTCAAAATGTACAGAATGGAACCCCTCCCAGAGTTAATTCTTTGTGCAACTTCTCTCTCTTTTTACAATGTCACTATCAATTTTCCAGCCCCTGAATTCTAAATCTGAGAGATCTTTGACTCAGTCTCTGCCTTCACTACCCCACCCCCTAATCAATTACCAAATCCTCTTTTATCTTATTTTTGAGGTCTCTTGAATTTGTTCTTAGTGCTACCAGTGCTCTTACCTCCCAGGCTCCTTACAGCTAAGGAAAAGGCACAGGCCTCAATCCACTGTATTTGTTTATTACAGGGCATTCCACAACCAGATACTACAGACTGGCTGGCTTATACAACAGGAATCTATTTTCTCACAGTTCTGGAGGCTGAAAGTCCAAGATCAGTGTGCCAGCAGAGCTGATTTCTCTGAGGCCTCTCTGCTTGGCTTGCCGACAGCCACCTTCCTGCTGTGTCTTCACATGGCCTTTTCTCTGTGCACACTCACCCCTTGTATCTCTTCCTCTTCTTAGGACACCAGTCATATTGGATTAGGGCCCCACCCTTATGGCCCTATTTAACTTTAATTATCTCTTTAAAGGCCCTATGTCCAAATACAGTTCACATTGGTGGTTAAGGCTTCAACATGTGAATTTTGGGAGGACAAAATTCAGTCCATAACATGGTACCAATCAGCCATGCTGGGGCCAGGTTTAGACTCAGGAGCTGGTGAGGAAAGGATACCATACCAGCAACAATGGCAGAGGCCAACGTCACATTGCTCCTGGTTTGGAAGTCACAACGTGGTTGGCAGCAGTGGAGACTGGTGTAAATTTGCGTTCCAGGCTCAAAAGTTACTCAGAAGTGGTGCATAAATGGCAGTGCAAGCTGACATGCCTGGTGGTAGTAGTTGTGATGATCTTATCAGACCAGTTCTGCAAGGAAGTGGGCACTATTTCTAGAAGTTTGGCTTTAAGGGTATTCTCCAGGCTTCTTAACAATTTTATTTGGCCCTATATCATGTGATGTTTATGATACATGAGAAAAATAATATGGTTCCTGTAGCTTATTTGGTATTAATAATTAGTTATTCAATATGACTCATGTCATGAATATGCCTATAGCACATTTTTAAATAAATGTATTTTTATATCTGTTGAAATCATAGCAGTTCAGATACTTTCAAGAACAAGAAAATACGTTTGTGAGTGGGGTCATCTAAATGTTAGAAATGACTTGAGCAAGTTGTAGAACCTGGGTCTCCGATATCCTTTAAACAAACTCCCTTTCTACCTAATCATTTAGAGTTGAGTTTGCTTAAAATGAAAAAGACTGATGACTAAATTATGGCAACAGGGTCCCAACCTGGTGCCTATACTGCAATTTATCTTAAAAACCATTGTCAAGCACATATTCCTTAATCATGTCCATCTCTTTCCACAAATTCTGAAGGAAACTTGGATTTTTTTTTTTTTTAAGGCAAAGTTTCACTCTTGTTGCCCAGGCTGGAGTGCAATGGCGCTGTCTTGGCTCACTGCAACCTCCACCTTCAGGGTTCAAGCGATTCTCCTGCCACAGCCTCCCAAGTAGCTGGGATTACAGGCGTGTGCCAGTATGCCCGGCTAATTTTTGTATTTTTAGTAGAGACGGGGTTTCGCCATGTTAGCCAGGCTGGTCTCGAACTCCTGACCTCAGGTGATCTGCCCACCTCGGCCTCCCAAAGTGCTGGGATTTACAGACATGAGCCACCGCACCTGGCCTTGGATATTATTCTTTCAGCTTTATGACCCCTCAGTTGCAAGTGTCAGAATACCGATTCAAAATAGCCTAAGCAAAAAAAGATTACTTATTAAGCAGACATAGCTATGAAGTCCAAAGGAGTAGATAAAACTCCAGCCTTTCAGGCATGGCTGTATTCGGGGGCTCAGATTATGTCCTTAGGGCTGTGTCTGTCTTCATCTCCTAACTCCCTTCGTGTGTCAGCAAAGAGAGACTCTGGCTACTTGAACTTTGAAGGAGAAAGATGGAGGTATATCCCTCTTAACCTCTCTCTCTCTCCAACAAAACTCTGCATTCTGATTGGTCTTGGGTGAATTTTGTGTTATTCACTGGAACAGTGTCCACAAGGATGAGATTCTAATGAGCTGGGCTGGACTATGTAACAGGTGCCAAGGTAGGAGAAGTGGGCACGGTCCCACGAGGTCAAGGACAGCCAATTTCCCAAAGGAAAAAAAAGTCTCAACAGAATAATTTCCAAAACATACCAGCTTTGGGCACCAGTATATGCTCCACCCCTTGAAATCACACTGGCTAGTTCCCTGTTCTACCAGTGGGAGGTGGGCTCTGGTGTTCGGACAGGAAAGATGACCCTGGCCTTTCCCAGGAAGAGGCTGCTCTGTGTCTGAGGGAGGCAAGCTTCCTCTGGAGGGATTGTGAGGCTTGTCCTACTGGACCCAAGGCCTGTGTGCTGTAGCTCTGCTTTCCACTCTAGGTCACTGCTTTTGAAGCTGGATGAGTTCACTTTTCACTAGTGCTGGGAGCATCACCAACCCTTGTTGTCTCTCACAGCCCTGCAGGAAGCCCTATGTGGTCTTTTGACAGCTCACTCCCTGCATCCAGGGAGAATCGAGCCCATTGTTTCAGGGGGTTTCCTTTAGGCTAATCTGAGGAGTGTGAAAGAACCCATTTAGAGAGGCCTGATGAATAAGGACAAAATAAAGATCAAACTCAGGCAAAATCAAAAGCTATTTGTTAACAGGCAAGATGTTCTTCAAAGTCTTTATCAGGAGCAAGGAATACTTGCAGCACTATGTGGAGAAAGTAGGGTCTGGTGGGTGGGGGGCATTCATTTGAAGTTCCAAACAGATGACTGCTGGCCCAGCCGCTGGGCTCAGCATTATCAGTAAGTCTCTTGGGTTAAGTGGGCAGTGCTGGTGGATAAGGGTCTGGGAAAAATAATAAGTCATCCAGTAGCAGGTAATGTTTATTGGAGAAACTCTCCAAGTCCTCCTGTCCTTGCACTCACCCTCAGGAAGGAACCCCATGCTGCAAATTAGAGAAACTTTCCTAATCCAGGGTTCCTGGTGTAGGAAATCGAGCTATCCTGGTGTCATGTAAACCATGCAATTACTTTTCAGATGATAAACAAATACACGGAGGCATCAGCTTCCTTAAACCAACACTAGAATGAGAGCATGATGGTGCTTCCAGAGTTGGTCTCCTGAATGTCGGCTTAAAAGCCTACCATACTCCAGGTAGGCATTGTGCCCACATGATCTCATTTGATTCTCAACACACCCTAGACTCTTATTTTCTCCACTTTACAGATGTAGGAACTGAGAGAAGTGCATGCAGTTCACTTAAGTTTTCACAGCTAATACACAGAAGAAGTGGGAGTTGAACCCCTGTGATTTGCTCTATCCAAAGCCTGTGTTCCTAATCACTTACCATACTGCCATTCTCACTAGACCCAACAGGCACATCATCTCCTTTTTCCTTGGAAAATGGAATGGAGGTAGTCTCATGCCAAACATTGGTCCTAGATGGAAAGACTGAGGCACACAGAGATTAAAGTGATCCACCTGGGACTACCACGGTTCATGAAATTGACCATAAAGAACGGATTTTGCTTTCTTACTGTAAAACACAACAAGCTATGTGTCAAACACCAACAGATGTAAGGATGTTGGGGTGGTGGTGGCCGAAAGAGTCACCCAGAAGCCAGAATTACTCAGGCCCATCAAGTTAATGCATGTAATGATTACTATCAGGATACAGGTGTGTCTTAATATCATTCCTTAAAAGAATGACAACTACTGCCGGGAGCGGTGGCTCACACCTGTAATTCTAGCACTTTGGGAGGCCGAAGCAGGCAGATCACGAGATCAGGAGTTCAAGACCAGCCTGGCCAACATGACAAAACCCTGTCTCTACTAAAAATACAAAAATTATCCAGGCGTGGTGGCACATGTCTGCAATCCCAGCTACTGGGAGGCTGAGGCATGAGGATTGCTTGAACCTTGGAGGTGGAGGTTGCAGTGAGCCAAGATTGTGTCATTGCACTCCAGCCTGGGCAACAAGAGCAAGACTCCATCTCAAAAAAAAAAAAAAAAAAAAAAAAAAGAATGACAACTACAAACTGTGTTGCACAAAACAGTAGCTATAATCCTTGTTACATGTAGCTATTTAAATTTAAATTTGAATTAATTGAAATGAAATGAAATTTAAACTTCAGGTTCTCAGTGCTACCAGCCCCCTTCCGAGTGTCCAATAGCAGATACAGAGCATTTGCATCATTACAGAAGGTGCTATTGGATGGTGCTGCTACAAAACCTCCCTCGACCACACTCCGTGTTAGTGACAGCCCCATTTCTGTTGTTCTTCACAGCAAAACTCTTTGAAAGAGTCGGCTGTACTTGTTATCTCCACTTACTCACCTCCTTTTCTCTCCTCAGCCCACTCCATTCAGGCTTTCCACATACATCACTTGTCTGAACTCTCTTTGTTCAAAGTCGTTAATGATCTTCATTTTGCCAAAGCCCACAGTTAAATGTCCTGACCTAGTTCACCCTTTCAGCTGTGTTGGATGTTGTTGGTCACATCCTCCTTCTTCAAACACTTTCTTCCCTGAACTTCCCAAAGACCCCAGTGTCTTGGTTCTCCTCCTCCCTAGATGAGACACATGGCAGTCTCCTTTATTGTCTTCTGCCTATAAGGCCTATCAATTCTGGGTTCTCCAGGGCTTCATCCTCAGACCGTCTTCCTCAGGTATCCATGTTCTCTCCATGGGTGAACCCAACAGCCAGAAGGTGGAAAGCACAGCACTCAGCTCCCAGGCTTACAGGCCTCCCATGGCTTCCCACGGTAACCCGAGTAAAACCCACTGTGGCCCCCAAGGGCCTGCCTGAGTTCGCCTCTGCCTACCTCTCCCTTGCCTCTGTCTCTGCTTGTTTTCCTCTGTTCTTTGGACAGGCCATTTGTTTCTGCTGAGTCTTTGGATTAGAACACTTCCCCCAGATCTTTCAATGGCTGTTCCTTGTCGTCATTTGGATCTTTTTTTTTTTTTTTTTTTTTTGAGATGGAGTCTCACTCTGTCACCAGACTGGAATGCAGTGTCACGATCTCAGCTCACTGCAACCTCCACCTCCCAGGTTCAAATGATTCTCCTGCCTCAGCCTGCCAAGTAGCTGGGACTACAGGAATGCACCACCATGCCCAGCTAATTTTTGTATTTTTAGTAGAGATGGGGTTTCACCATGTTGGCCAGGATGGTCTCAATCTCTTGACCTCATGATCCACCCGCCTCGGCCTCCCAAAGTGCTGGGATTACAGGTGTGAGCAACTGTGCCCAGCTGTCATTTAGGTCTTAACTCAAACATTACCTTCTCAGAAAAGTCATGCTTGACCACTCTAGATACAGCCGCTCTCCCCATTATGGCAAATATATCTTGTCTAATTTTATTTAGTTACAGCATTGGTCACTAATTGAACTTACATTATTTACATTTTGTGGTCGGTTTTCTAACATTAGCATAAAAGCCCCTTAGGGGCAGAGCCTCTGTCTCTCTTGCTCACCATTCTGTCCTCAATACCTATCACAAGGTTTGGCACCTAGTAGGTGCTCTATTAAAGCTTCCTGACCTAAGATATTTGCGGACTGATAATCTGGCCAGGAGTCAAGGTGGGGATATGACTGTAGCTGACTCCCTTGAGAGTCAGTCAGAGACAGAGGAGGACCCAAGTTATTGGGAAGAGGAGGACTGTACAGTTAGAAACAGAGAGCTTCGTTGAATGTGCTTTTTGCCCTTGGCCAGATGAGCAGGGCCCGTGTTTTAAACTAATTTCTCTGGTATTTTGTGACTCTACTTATATCTTAAGAATGTCAATTCCTCTTAATCTTTTTTTATTTCTTCTTAAATATGTTAACCCAATGTCAGTGTGACTTTTTCCAAACCATTCTTGGGCCTTAGTTTCCCCATCCATAAAGTGATTTGGTTTTTGGTAGATAATTCTTAAACTTCCTCTCAGTATTATATTCTTAATCACCTGTCATTAAAAAAAAATTCAGACTATATTCTTTCAGGAAAGCAATTTAACAATAATGTGTAAAAGACTCAAAATAATTTCACTTGTAGAACTTTATCCTACAGAAATAGTCAGAAATTTGAACAGAGATTCATCCACAACTATGTTAGTCTTAGATTTATAAATGATAAGTCATAAACAACAGTAAGAAAGGCTGAATAAATTAGGATACTTATACCTGTTTGAATATTATAATGTTGGAATGTATTTGAATATTGAAATACAAATTCCCAGTATCATTGGAAATGAGGATTTCAAAAAAAAAATGATGAGGAAAGATGTTTAGAGTCCAATGTTAAATCATTTATAATCTCAGTCTATAGAACACATATTCATGGGAGAAAAGCTGGAGGAAATATCTCAAAATGTAGCTTGTAATTATCTCTGCATCATAAGATTTGCCTCTTTACATTTTTAAAATATTTGTCATTGTTTTCCAAGTAATCTTCAGTAAATATAGAATACTTCTTGCAGCCAGTGACTTGGCTGAAACAGATTCCAGTACTATGAGTTTAGAGTCAGAAGTCTCGGGTTTAGTTCAATTTATTCAACAAATATTTATTGAACACCTTGTATGAGTCAGACACTGTGCCATGAGCTGGGGATCACAGGATAACGCAGGGTCTGGCCTAAGAGACCGACTGAAGGCTGAAAATCTGCCATGGGGGTGCTTGCAGCACGGTAGGGGAGCACCAGGAAGTGGAAGGGGGTGTCTGGGGAGAGGAATTCACAGGACACAGGGTTTCAGAGACAGCATCCTGAGGGTACACCAGATCCCACTTACTTGCTTGTGATCTTGGATCAGACATTTAACCTCTCAGCTCCCCATCTGTAAAATAAAAACACCACTGGTTGCCTCTACTAAAGCAGATGGTGATTGTTGAGAAAATCACATATTGAGAAGGCATATAGAAGGCTGTTGGCACCTGAGAAATGCTATCAGAGGCCTACGGACTTAACCTACAGATGGCAGGAAGGGGTTGTGGCGGGGCCTTGATTTAACGATTAGCAGAGCAGTGAGGCCTGGGGCCAGTTGGATGACAATCCTCTTGTGTCTTGAGTGTGACTGCCACTTGTCCCTTCTCTTAGCTATTCTGAGGTGTGTTATAGCTCAAGGGAAGGGCAAAAAAGCTGATGCTGGAATAAAATGGGGCTCTGTGGGAGATTCTCAGCTTCCACATTGCAGTGTCCCCTCCTACCCTCTTCCTGCTTCAGCTCTGAGAGTGACCTGAAATTGTCACGTTTGATCACCCAGAGGAAACTGTGCTCCCACTGAGGACTTGCTATGTTAAAATGAGCAAGCCCCTGTACTGTCTGGAGTTAGACTGGGGCACTTGTGGGGCGGGTAGTGTTGATGTTCAGTTTGCAGCTGTCTCTGGTAGATTGTTATGTGTCAGTGGCATCCCTCACTGGTTGCAGATCCTGGGTTATTACACTTTTCAGAACTAAGGGGAAAGGCTGCAGCTCCTCCTTGAGTGGCTGGACTTGAAACCTGGTTAGAAAGATCTGTGTGCTCAGAAAGGCATGGAAACCTGAGATGGAGCTGGCCGGTTTCCTAAAAATAGGCATATCAGGTGCTTCTCCTGATCATTCTTTCAGGGTGGCTGGCTCTGGCTCTCTTCTAGGGTTCCTATAGAGAATATTTGGTTCGTTCTCGCTCATTTTCTCTTCCCCTCTGTTCTTTCCTCCTCTCTTCCATCCATTTATTCATTTTCAACAAATATGTACTGAGACCTGTTGTGCATCTGGCACTGTGGGGAAAACAAAGTGAAATTGTGTCCATAATTGGTGGGTGTTTGGTCTCACTGACTTGAAGAATAAAGCCACTGACCCTCTCGGGGAGTGTTACAGTTCTTAAAGGCGGTGTGTCCAGAGTTTGTTCCTTCTGATGTTTGGATGTGTTTGAAGTTTCTTCCTTCTGGTGGGTTCGTGGTCTCCTGGCTTTAGAAGTGAAGCTACACACCTTCCCGGTGAGTATTACAGCTCTTAAGGCAGCCTGTCTGGAGTTGTTCGTTCTTTCCGGTGGGTTCGTGGTCTCGCTGGCCGCAAGAGAGAAACTGTAGACTTTCGTGGTGAGTGTTATAGCTCATAAAGGCAGTACGGACCCAAAGAACAAAAAAACAAACCTCCCAGGGTTTAGAAGGAGACCCCAGCAGAGTATCATTGGGGGCTCGGGGGCAGTCTGCTTTTATTCTCTTATCTGGCCCCACCCACATCCTGCTGATTGGTCCATTTTATAGAGAGCCGATTGGTCTGTTTTACAGAGAGCTGATTGGTCCGTTTTGACAGGGTGCTGATTGGTGCGTTTATAATCCCTGAGCTAGACACAAAAGTTCTTCACATCCCCACTAGATTAGCTAGATAAAGAGTGCTGATTGGTGCGTTTATAATCCCTGAGCTAGACACAAAAGTTCTTCACATCCCCACTAGATTAGCTAGATACAGAGTGCTGATTGGTGCATTCACAAACCCTGAGCTAGACACAGGGTGCTGATTGGTGTGTTTACAAACCGTGAGCTAGATACAGAGTGCTGATTGGTGTATTTACAATCCCTTGGCTAGACATAAAGCTTCTCCAAGTCCCCACCAGACTCAGGAGCCCAGCTGGCTTCACCCAGTGGATCCCCCACGGGGGGCTGTAGGTGGAGCTGCCTGCCAGTCCTGCGCCGTGCGCCCGCACTCTTCAGCCCTTGGGTAGTCGATGGGACTGGGCACCCGTGGAGCAGGGGGCGGTGCTCGTTGGGGAGGCTCCGCCCCGCAGGAGCCCACGGGGTTGGCAGGCTCAGGCATGGTGGGCTGCAGGTCCCAAGCCCTGCCTCGCGGGAAGGCAGCTAAGGCCCCGCGAGAAGTCGAGCACAGCAGCTGCTGGCCCAGGTGCTAAGCCCCTCACTTCCCGGGCCGGCAGGGCCAGCTGGCCGCTCTGGGTGCCGGGCCCGCCGAGCTCACGCCCACCTGGAACTCGCGCTGGCGCGCAAGCGCGCGCACAATCCCTGCTCCCGCCCGCGCCTCTTCCTCCATACCTCCCCGCAAGCTGAGGGAGCCGGATCCGGCCTCGGCCAGCCCAGGAAGGGGCTCCCACAGTGCAGCGGCGGGCTAAAGGTCTCTTACAGCGCCGCCAAAGTGTGAGCCCAGGCAGAGGAGGCGCCGAGAGTGAGCAAGGCCTGCCAGGGCTGTCAGCATGCTGTCACCTCTCAAAATGGTACCAGAAATTTGAGATGCATACTATGGAACTTCTGGAGAGTAATGACTGCCAGGGAAAATAGCCAGCTTAGGCTTCGTGAGGATCTTTCAGGTAAGGCTTCATGGAAAAGGGTTCTGCTCAGCTCAGTTTTTTTTTTTTTTTTTTGAGACGGAGTCTCACTCTGTTGCCCAATCTCAGTTCACTAACCTTGGCCTCCCAGGTTCAAGCCATTCTTCTGTCTCAGCCACCTGAATAGCTGGGATTACAGGCACGCGCCACCACGTCCAGCTAGTTTTTTTTTTTTTTTTGAGACGGAGTCTTGCTCTGTCGCCCAGGCTGGAGTGCAGTGGCGCGATCTCGGATTGCTGAAAGCTCCGCCTCCCGGGTTCACGCCATTCTCCTGCCTCAGCCTCCCGAGTAGCTGGGAGTACAGGCGCTCGCCACCACGCCCGGCTGTTTTTTTTTTTTTTGTATTTTTAGTAGAGACTGGGTTTCACCATGTTCACCAGGATGGTCTCTGTCTCCTGACCTCGCAATCCACCCGCCTCTGCCTCCCAAAGTGTTGGGATTACAGGCGTGAGCCTCAGCTCAGTTTTATAGTAGAGTTAGAATCTGGCTATGCAGAAAGAAAGTCCATTCCAGGTGGAGGGAACAGCACAAACAAGGGTGTGGAGGTGGGGACCGTGGGATGTGTTTCGAGTAGGGTGCAAGGGGAGGAGCCAGGACAGACAACAGCCCGCCTACCTTCGTTTCTTCTGTTTCTCTCACGGGATGGATAAAACCTTACTCAGCCATAGGAATTCCATTTCCTCACACAAAACCTTCCTTTCCTCCAGTTTTGAAGGAGTAATATCTGTATAGTGAAGCTCTTCCAAAGCTTTTAACCTGCTGGGTGGAGAATTTTGGCATAAAAGAATGACAAAGGCAACACTAACTCCTTCAGTTCAGAGAGGATCTTTCCTTCTAAGTTACAGAAAGCATTAACATCATCGTTAGCAACATCCAGCTTTTTTTTTTAGAGCCTGCTTTTTCTGTGTGACACTCATAAAACCATTTTCTAATGGCAGTCCCAGACCTTAAGACGCTCCATTGTACACACCTGCAGGCCAACAGGTGCCTTGAGAACAGGGCCTGATATTCTTATAAGTCTTCTGTGGTGCATCATGACAGTTGACCGATAGCACCAATGAGGACAGATGTGTAGGGACATTTGTTCTGCATAATCTGGGAATAAGAAAAAAGTGGTAACAACCCATTTTCCAGGAAGACAAATTGAGACAAAGCACATGAAAAGCTTCACTCAGGGTTTCTGCCAGAATTTGGCAAGTTTCTCTTCCAAGTTTTGGCCCATGGCAAGCCCTGCACGGCCTTGGCAGGGTGGGGGTCTGTCATGTCTACCACATGGCTGCTCTCCTGCAGTGCTGGAGGATGAGGCCATTTGGAGACAATCACCTTCTGTCTCTGGGCTCTGACATCTGGGAGGTGGACGACCAACAGGCCTTGGCCGGGCCTCCTGGCCTTTCGGCGTGCCGCATGTTTGTTGGAAGCCGTTTTTCCGGAGAAAGCCACAGCAGCGAAGGTCACCTTCTGGACAAATAATTCCGGTCCAGGGGTACCAGATGCAATTGGGAATCTGAGTCAATGAACAAATGCACAAATGACTTTGTCTTCAAAGAAAATAGGATTCGACAGAACTGTGGCTGTCCCTTGCTCAATAGGATTGGCACACTGCAGAGAAGCCACTGAGGGTGGCTTGGTTAGAATCCAATTTTAGTAATTAGTTCTATTCACAATAAGGCGTGTTAATAGGTCCCATGTTGAGCAGGCAGAATCCCCTGTCTCAGGTGCCAAGTGCCAATTAATGAAATCAACATTTATGTCCCACAGGTAAACAACTGTTCTGCATTCATTCTCTTGGAGCTGCAGGCAGGCATTTCCCCCAGTAGGTGCTCTGTCAGATAATAGACCGTAAGCTTCAAGAAGACAGGGGTCATGTCTGTTTTGCTCACCACTATATTCTCAGTGCCTGCCTTACCTTTAGACACCTATTTAGATTGCAAAAGCCCCAAGAATTCTTTCCCTCCGTCTGTGCTCCCCCTTTGCAATACGACTTTGCAGCTCCTGCCCCTGTGATTTGCTTTGGCCATACTATATGGCAGAAGCTACACAGCATCAGTTCTGGGCCTAGATTTCAAGAGGCCTTGAACACTTCTGCTCTCCTACTTGGACCTTGTGGAGGCTCCATGGGAACAAGCTTGGGTTGGTTTGATGAAGGATGGGAGACACAAGGGCCTAGTGACCCTCATTGTCCTAACTGACAGTCAGCCAATCTGCAAAAGAGTAGCTGCTTAGATGACCAGTAGTTGACCACAGATGCATCAGTGTAGCTGAATCCAGAAGAACTGTCCAGCTGGGCCCAAACCAAAAGGCCATTCAAAGAATTATAAAGAAAAGAAATTATTGTTGTAAGCCACTAAGTTTGGGGTAGTTTGTTGTGCTATTATTTAAGCCACTAAGTTTGGGATGGGCGTAGTGGCTTATGCCTGTAGTCCCACCACTTTGGGAGACTGAGGCATGAGGATTACTTAAGGCCAGGAGTTCAAGACCAGCCTGGACAACATAGTGAGACTCTGTCTCTACTAAAAAAATTAGCGGGGTGTGGTGGCACATGCCGGTAGTCCCAGCTACTTGGGAGGCTGAAGTGAGAGAATCACTTGAGCCCAGGAGACTGAGGCTGCAGTGAGCTATGATTGTACCACTGCACTCCAGCCTGGGTGACAGAGCAAGACCCTGTCTCTAAAAACAACCAAAAACAAAACAAACCCCAAAAAACCTAACCAGTTAAGCACTGAATATGTATTTGCTGAAAGATGGATGAATTATTGATTACATATCATCCAACTGTAAACAGCTTGCCCAGTCACTGTCATTTATAGTATTGTCCTATGTTTTTCCGACACAGAAATTGTCTTTTTTGGCTTCTTGGTGTATTTCCTATCTCTCTTTTCAGTATGTAAGTTTTGTGAGGATAGGAGGAGATCTTGCCTGTCTGACTCACCTTTAAATTCCTGCAGGCTAGAATGGTTCTTGCCACATAGTGGGGTCTTAAAAAAAATTTCTTGAATGAAACAGTGAATGGATTTCATTAATTTTACTTACAGTGAGGCTAGCTAAGCAAAGAGCTTGAGAAGAAGCTATCACATATATTGATTGGCTAAGGTGCCCTTTGCTGTTTGTATACTTTCCTTAATTCCTTTCATTATAAATTAGCACTTACTGAAGCCTGGCATGTGAAAATAAAGGACTTTACATTTGTGGAGATATTGTTATATTTCCTGTCTTCTACCTCAATTCTTGGTCTTCTCTTTCCCCCACTCCAATGCCTTTTCATCATGTGCAGTTATGCAAGGGAAACCTTTGGTTTGCTTGGATTTTCTCCATCAAAAACACCACCAACAACAACAACGTCAGTATCATCATCAACAACAACAGCAACAGCAAAGCTTTGTTTCTAAGATTTCCTTTCTCTTCCTTCCCCTGCTCTTACCTCAGATATTTATCTTGGCTTCTCAGTATTTACCTTTAATGTTTCCTTTATTTATTCATGTTTGCTTCTTAATCTTAGATCCAAATGGGCAGAAAAATTACACAGAAAATGATGGAGGCAAGATTTGCACTTGAAAATCAGAATTCTATTTATTCACTCGTTAGTCAATAATAAAAGTGAAAAATACTCTTTTCTAATCAGATGTACACCTAATGAACTCTTTCTCTTATTTCTCACCAACCATCATTAGTGAGCTAATCTCTAGGTTTTGTAAGGAACAATATACAAAGTCAATGTTTTCTTAACACGTATTCATTTAAAAAAAAAGTACAGCATGAGAAATGAGTGTATTTGGACCCAGGTTGGAGTTTTGTCATAAAATGGCCAAACACAGGATAGGTTTCCTTTTGCCTTTATGGTCAGGGACCACAGCATCTAAACATCAGTTGGAATCAAGAGATGGACCTTTATTTTCCCAGAAGGCTTTTGTATTATTCATATCTGTCGCTCTTCACATCTAAGGCTGAGAAAAAAAATTAAGTCAGAGGGATGAATGACTTTCTAGCACAGACATTTCAGACAGTTTTGGTGTTGTAACAGAGTGCTGTAGTCATTTTTACCTTAGGAGGGAGATGAGGAGGTAGAGAGAACCTTCCCTTTCACTCCTCAGATTACCCCTCCTGGACAACTGCCGACCTGGCTTCTCCTCCAGCCTGTCTCTGACCATGAGCCTCACATGTCATATGTGACATGAAATATGTGGATGGCAGGGTGCCCGTTTCTCAAAAAACCTCATATGGAGGGCTTCAGCTGGGTTGGTTAAATCCCTCAGTTTTTAAAAGACTATGTGTGCTGGCTCTGTTGGAAATTTATGACTTGCTAGTATCTTTCTTTTCTCATCTTTCCGCATGGGACTTGTGCATCAAGTTTGTCTTCCTTGGTTTTGTCTTTAGCGTTGTGTTTCAAATCAGCCCATGAGGGCACTGATTTCAGTGGGTGAGTGAAAAGAAAGGAATCCAGCTCAAGGCCACCTGCACCTCTTCCTGTCACTGACATCATCAAAAGGGATTTATTAAGCACTGTCTTGTGCCTGATCTCCTCTGGAGTCTAATTTTATTGTTGAGAACTCTCAGACCTTAATGGGTATCCAAGTGTTTTGGATTCATTTGCAGATGAGGCTTAACAGCGTTTCAAATATTTGAAGACCATGTTCCATGTATACTTCTCATGCTTTTATTCAATTACTACCTGTTATTATAGGTTTATAAATTGAGTGCATTAGACTTGCACTTGCTGAGCCAATTTTTATAAAGATCTCATCCAGAGAGTCGATACAGGGAGCGTTTTGAAGTGAACTCTTTTCCTCTGGACTGTACCCCCAGCCATTTGTCCATGTCACGTTTGTCCATGTCACGTTTGTCCATGTCAGTGCCCTGACCCTTGTCTGCATGTAGCCAGGATATCGGATCCTGGAAAACCCAAGGACAGGGATCAAAACGTGGATGACAGGAAGCTCAGCAGGAGGATATTAACACTAATTAGAATACTTTTTCCTGAACACAGATAATGATGGCTTTCTTTGTTCAGCATCCTGGTAAATCCCCTCACTACAGATTTCCATACTCTGAACCAAATCTGAGCATCTGGAGGGAACTGCTGTTATGGCTGAATTAGCCGTTCCAATTAGAGAAAGGAGGGAGTCGCCTCTGTGTCTCCATTTCCCAATCATCTGCAATAACTGGATTTCAGGGGGCTTATACAAGCATTCCTGGAAGGAAGAAACATTAACTATGACATGACCTATTCAACATATGCAGAAGTTATGTGCTGAGGAAAGGTAGGGATACGCAGAAGTATTTTGAATTGACACTTAATTTCTGCCCCCCCACTCACTGCACTAGCTCTGTGCTAAATTAATGCCACTTATATCTTGCTTTTAAATAAAAATTTATGGATGACAGCTGAGGTCCTTCTTAGGGTGTTTATGATTTGGGATTAAGATCCTTAAGTGCTGGGGCAACTCATTAGCTTGTGCACACTACCCACTTTTATGTAGTCAGGAAAGGAAAGGAAAGAAGGAAGAAGGATGCAGTGGGGGAGGGGAAAGAACAAAGGGAAAATAGGCCACCATTTTCAGATAATAATAACGTTATAATTATTACGATTATGAAATTATTATTATTATTATTTTGCTGGAGCAATTAAAGGGCTTCCTTTAAGAGTTAGAAGATCAAATGCTACCCTAAGTATAAAAGAATAGGCATCTTGGCCAAAATTTAAATTCACTTTGAAGTAGAGTTTTAGACACAATTTAAATTCTAAACCTTGTATTTGTAAAAAATTTTAAGAAAACAATGAAACCTACAAGAAACATTCTACCATGCAAAACCCATTCCTGCAAGTTGGACTTGGGCTTATTGGGCAGGGATAGGCAGATATGAAGGCCAGTGTGTAACCTTGAGCCCTAACCAAAACCCACTTCCCAAATGCTTCCGTGGCAGACAGACTCCTTTCCACGTCCACTGATGATGAGGTGGCAAAGCAGATGGGTCTCCAGTTGCCCTTTCCTGAGCAGACTCCCTGCCATGACTGTCCCCTGCTGGGGCAACCCCTAGGAGACTCTGTCATGGAGAGTCATGTAGCCGTGGGGCATAAGGTGTTCTCAGAATGCAGTTCCTTGTACTAGGACTTGAACTGTCTTACCCCTCACCTTTGGGCAAAAGTGCAAAGGGAGGCTATAGCCCACTCTTTTCTTTCTGCTTCCAGCTCCATTCTACATTTCAGGGGGGTTCTTCTTCCTTAGACCTGGGGACACTCCAGCTGGCACATTCAAGTTCCATTTTTCTCCCCATCCCAAATAGCTGTGCCTTGGCTGTCGTTGGGCCTAAGAATGTACATCTGAATGACGAGATGTCAACAGAAGGGATGCAGGCCACTTTCAGATTGTGGCCCTAAAATTGTCCTTTCCCTCCTGGCTGGGACACAGTTGTAAGGGCTGAATGTGCATCCTTGTGATATGTACTGCCCTCAGGAAGGTGACCCAGGGAAGAGGCCTCTGAGGCCCAGACCATGGGTTTAGGGCTGTTAGGGCATGGATTCATGATGTCCTGGGTACTAAGAGCACAGTCTAGAGTACCTGAGGCACAGGTTCTGTGTGAGCATTTTCTTGTGATCTCACAGACTGCTCACCAGTGAGGCTACTCTGCAGAGCAGAGGGTCCCAAAAGTCTAGATGTAAGGGGGTTTGAGAGTTTGCACTCTGTTAGCCCCGTATTTCCTGTGAACTGCACAGCTGGGTCAGTGTAAGCTGGTATCTTACAGTTGTTAAACAGCTTCTTAAAGTGTTCATAAGGATTATCATGAAAGGAGATTTCTTGATCCTTTCTTGGTACCTTTCTAGAGTTTAATAAGTTCTCTTTCCTCTCTGTGTTGCACCCAAGAGCAGTGGTTCTTCCACAGTGCTGAAAACAAATACTGAGAGGATTAAAACCTGGTTAAGACCATCTCTGGTTCATAGCAAACATTTGCTTGTAAGTCATCATATGGTTTATAAGATGATTGATCTATCTCAATAGGATTCATAAAGGGGCATTTAAATTACAGAAGAGCTGAATGACTCCAAAGAGTTAAATATTTTTATTTCCTCAATAAGGTTTACACTAAATTTAGCATACTTTTCAGCATATGAGTTGAGGGGTTGTGGTGAGGCAGGTGAAAGTCAGTTCATGCAGGTGAAATTGTTTTTATTAAGTAAGTCAAGATGGGGCTTTATTTTATTTCTGTGCATATAATTTAGGGTTCCATGGGAAAGTGGCACATAGCTAGATACCTGGAAGGGGGAAATCAATGCAGACTCCAGCTTTGGTATCTATAGAGATTCCAAGGGCAGGACTTCACCTTGTTCATAATCAGAGTCTGACATGTAGCAGGTGCCTAATGGGGAACTATAGAAGGAACTGAAGCAAAGGGATGTTGAGTGGAAAGTGAAGTTAGTGGAGCACAGTGTTTCAGTGGCACTCATTGATGAGGATGGTGATTGAATATTAACTTGCAGTCTGTTTTAAATACAGAGAAAACATTTTCTTGTTTCTTTGACTTTAGACTTTTCATGGATAAGTTGGAGATTTGAATCACATAATCTCAAAGGTCCATCTACACCTAAAATGCTAAGCATCTATTCCCAATTATTGTATCTAGAAAGTATTCTATTTGCACCTTAGCTGGTAAATACTGGGTACCCTTTAACTTGGGTACCTGGCTAACTCTATTAGCTTATTGGGAACATGGAATATATGTCATGTGGTCTCCACCCTTAGGAGTTAGAGAGTAAAAATAATACATAAAATGCAGCGAGAAAGCAATTTAGCATTCAACTCTGGGCTGTAAGGGTCAAAGATGACTTCATGAGTGGGGAGCTTTGAAGAATGGAGAAAACTTGGGTAACTAGATAATGGGGAGAAATATCAATTCAGGTTGAAGGAAGAGTCTGATGAAAGATGGGAACCAGTTGATATGTTTAGGGACTGAGAATGTGGATATGTTTTTAGAATGGGAAGTAGAGAGAAAAATGTTTGCATAGACAGGCTAAAAACAGATTCCAAAGACTTTGATGGAGCTGGGCACAGTGGCTCACCCCTGTAATTCCAGCTACTTGGGAGGCTCAGGTGGGAGGATCACTTGAGCCAGGAGGTCGAGGCTGCAGTGAGCTATGATGGCACCACTGCACTCCAGGCTGGGCAACAGAGTGAGAGTCTGTTTATTTAATTTAATTTAATTTATTATTATTTTTTGAGACAAAGTCTCGCTCTGTCTCCCAGGCTGGAGTGCACTGGTACAATCTCAGCTCACTGCAACCTGTGCCACCTGGGTTCAAGCGGTTCTCCTGCCTCAGCCTCTGGAGTAGCTGGGACTACAGATGTGCAGCACCACGCCCGGCTAATTTTTGTATTTTTAGTAGAGATGGGGTTTCACCATATTGGCTAGGCTGGTCTTGAACTCCTGACCTCGTGATCTGCCTACCTCGGCCTCTCAAAGTGCTGGGATTACAGACATGAGCCACTGAGTTTGGCCGAGTCTGTGTCTTTCTCTCTCTCTCTTTTTTTTTTCAAAAGACTTTGATGTAAAGTAGAAAAAGACGGGCAGTGGAGACACATTATCAGTGTCTGATCCTTGTCTTAATGCCTCAGCATATTATAATATTGTATACAATGAGCCATCTTTCTGGAAATGCTGTCTGCTCTTGGCTTCCATAGACCCTGCATTTTTGGCTTTTCTTGAGCTTCACTGTCTTCTCAGTCCCCTTTGCAAGTTCATCCTCCTCCACTCAGCCTCTAAGAGTTAGAAGCACTCAGGGTTCAGTCCTTGGCCCTGTTCTCTATCTACTGTACTTGATTTAATCTCGATCCCTTTAAATATCATCTGCATGGTGATAACTCTCAAACAACTATCTCTGGCCTCATCCTACCCCTGGAGCTCCTTAGACTCACGTTTTCATCTGCCTACTTCACATCTTCACTAAGATATCCCCAGGAACCTCCCACTCACATGTTTATTATTCCCACTTACATAATGACCCCACTCTAGTTAGGCTGAGGCTGCTGGTTGCCCACCAACATCCTTTCTACGTTTCTTCCTTTAGTAAAAGGACTCCTCAATTTTAGTTTGGTGTATAGCTGCTCAACCAGAGGCTTCACTTCATGCCTCCATTTCAGTTAGGTGTGATCTTGTGGCTAGGCTCTGAACGACGAGATGTCAACAGAAGGGATGCAGGCCACTTTGAGATTGTGGCCCTAAAATTGTCCTTTCCCTCCTGGCTGGGACACAGTTGTAAGGGCTGAAGCCTAACACAGCTAACTTAGATCTAAAGACAGAAACCTTGCACTTATGATGCCAGAGCTGCCTTCCCAGCCCTGGACTCTCTACCTGTGGCTTATTATGTGAGAGAGAAATGTTTCCATCTTCTTTGAGCCACTATGCTTTGGGACCGTTCTGAACAGGAGCTTAGGCTATGCCCCTAACTATCATACCCAGTCTTCCCCACCTCATAAATTTCATCTCCATCCACCTAATTTCTCAAGCCAGAAAGCAGTGAATACCCACCCTATCCTTCTTCAGATCCAGTGTATCAGCATGTCCTACTAGTATTACCTAAAAAGTATAATTGAGATCCATCCACAATCCAAATTTGTGTGCAGCTACTACATTACCTCCTAACTGGTCACCTCATTTTATTGTTGTCCCCATATGACCCTTCAACTAAGTGCAGCCAAAGACAACTTTAAAACTTAAATGCATCATGTTGTGTTCCTGTTGGAAACCTCTCAATGCCTTCTCATTTCATTAAGACAAAGTCCCAAGTGTCCTGAACTTGATCCTCTATGATCTGGCCTTTGCTTTCTTCCCCAGCCTTACTGTGTGTCACTTTCCCCTTGCTCACCAGGCCTCAGCCACAATGGCCTTCTTTCCATTTTAGTTCCTCAAACGTGCCAGGCCCTTTCCCACCCCAGGCCTCTGCTCACATGCTGTCTCTGCGTCTCCATGTCTATTCCCTCATGCTTTGTCAGTTCAGCTCCTATTTCTCTTTCAGGCATCAGCCTAACTCCCTGTTCCTCAGGTCTCCAATTGTGTTTCATAACAACCTATTCTTTTCATTTATAATACACCGCAATTTATAATTCTACGTTAAATGGAGGCTCTGTTTATGTGTTTGTGTGTGTATGTGTTTTGTTGTTGTTTTGTTTTTTTGTTTTTTAGGCAGGGGTCTCACTCTGTCTCCCAGGCTGGAATGCAGTGGTGCAATCATGGCTCATTGCAGTCTTGACCTCCTGGACTCAAGCAATTCTCCCACCTCAGCCTCCTGAGTAGCTGGGACTACAGGCATGAGTCACCATGCCCAGATAATTTTTTCAGAGATGGGGTCTCATTATGTTACCAGGCTGGTCTTGGACCCAGGATCTCAAGCAGTCCTCCCACCTCAACCTCCCAAAGTGTTGAGATTACAGGCATGAGCCACTGAGCCCGGCCTGTGTTTGTTTAATACCTGTCTTCCCTCCTAGACTGGAAGCTGTTAGGAAAGTGGGGCCATGTTGCTGTTGTTCACCTTCATACACCCAGCTTCAATAGGGTGCCTACCACATAGTAGTTGCTCAATAAAACTAGTACTTCCTGAAATGAAATAAGTAGTAGAAGAACAAGATGAGAGCAGAGGTTAAGAAAAATAAATCTGGGAGAAATGTGTAGAATGGATTTTAGTTGGATGGATAAATTTCCTATGACTGCCATAGAAAATTCCCATAAACTAGAGACCTTAAAACAACAGAAATTTATTCTCTCACAGTTCTGGGAGTCACAAGTCTGAAATAGAAGTGTCAGCAGGGCCATGCTCTCTCTGAGGTCTCTAGGGGGATTCTTCCTTACCTCTTTTAGCTGCTGGTGCTTGTTGGCAATCCCTGGGGTTCCATGGCCGTGGCAGCATGACTCCCATCTCTGCCTGCTGTCACATGGTGTTCCCCTATGTGTCCCTCCTTTTTCTGGGTCTCCTCTTCTTAAAAGGATACCTGTCATATTGGATTTATGACCTGCATTACTCAGGTATGACCTCATCTTAACTAATTACATTTTCAAAGACCCTATTTCTAAATAAGTTCAGGCTAAGGTTCTGGGTGGACATGGGTTTTTGGGGAGACACTATTCCACGTAGAGTACTTGGGGTATAAGGAAACCAATTTGCAATCTTGCAGGCTGGAGGTGAAAAAGGCCTGAACTGTGTTGTAGTGAGAATTTAGAGGAAAGGATGAAACCAAGTGACATTTAAGAAATTAAAGACCATAGAATGTTAGGGCTGGAAGAGATCCTAGAGGCTTCCATGTCTAGTGATTCTCAGGTTAGGCTTCTTATGTCCTTCAGATGGGGTGCCTCAGAGGTGGCCAGGAAGTAGAGGGCACAGGAGAGATTTTCCAGGTCTGCTACTCCTTGTTTAATTAGAACAATTATTATTTTATATTTTCCATGTTAGGTATCCACATAAGATACTGTTTGAAGATCAGTTGTGCTACATATCTATTATTTCACCATTTAGGAAATTGTAGCCAATTAAAGAGTAAGACAGTGATTCAGAGAAAATTGCCTAGTATGAACTACTGGTTTTAAGAATTTGGGGAGAAGGTGGCCAGAGTAGTATAGAAAACTTTCATAAAAGGGACAAGGTTTAAACCCAGTGGCTGTACTTGTGAAATACAGTGAGTAAACAAGGTTCAATTGTCTTTGTTCCTGTAAGCTACAGTTCTTCTGGATGGAGATGTGGGTGTGGCCCGGTCCCTATGGCAGGGGTGCAGGATGAGGTGGAAGGTGACGGGGACCTGCCAGCAAGTTCTTCCTGCCAGGGTCACTCAGCAACACACTGAACACAGGGATGAAGGAGAAGGAAGTGCCTCAGGTGACATCCAGATCCCACAAGTAAAATATGAGGAGACAAGATGGTGTGGTGGGTGGGAGAAAGTGGTTTGGACTCAGATTTGGTTTATGGGGACCCCTTTTGTTTTGGACATTGGGTTTGAGGTGACATTGGAACAGTAAAACTTAGGTAAGTAAACTTGGATGAATTAAGTCATTTTATGTGTCTGTTTTGTAACCTCCATGACCTTTTAATTTCAATGACAGGGTAGTATCTCCCAGGCCATGGTGTCCTCCCCAGAGTGCCCATTTTGGAACATGCATTGTGGAAGTTAAGGAAACATCAGTCTGTGATGGGGACTGTCATCTCCACCTGAATCACACACTGTCTTACTCGGTGGCCTTTCCAGATCCACTCAGGGCCCTTCTAATTTTTGGTTTATACTACAGTCAAAGTTATCATTTCAAAACACCAAAACACAAACAGATTGTATTAGCCACCCCTGCTTAAAACACTTCCCATTGCTCTTAGAGCAAGGATCAAAGTCCTTGAGGTATATTAGCAGATTCAGGCTAGAGGTGACTGTGTCTTGATTCTCTGGCCTTCCCTGGCACCACTTCTCCTCTGATCTTAGAGATCTGGCCACAGAGTCTCAGTTTCGCTGACTTCTTCCTGCCCCAGGGCCTTTGCACATGTCCTTCATGCTGTCATTTCCTGCACCCCTTACCCTCTCCAAACACGCACTCATTCCTCAGATACCAGCACAGTTAACATTTCCTTGACCCCTGGCCCACCCCAGTCTAAATCAGTTCAGATCAGTTTCTCTTTTCTTTCAGAGCCCTATGCTCAGTTTATAAATGTGTGTTTATTCCCCAGGTTATTTAACGTTTATTTCTCCTCTTCTAAGTTTCATATGAGCAGGGGCTATGTATGTTTTGCTGTGTTAAGTACCTAGCATAGCACTTGAAATGTAGTAACGGAATGAATGAATGAGTAAAAGCTCAAACTCCCAATATTTGACTTCTTTAGTTTCCAAACCCTAAAGTTGCATTCAAAAGCACAATTTTATATTTTGGGCAAACACTACTTTTGCCTATAGAGACATATCACACTTTAACAAAAATGTACACTATAAATTTTATTTCTGCTATATAAATATTTGGCAAGTTAAAGTTATATCAGGTGTTAAAAATACATTTCTTTAGAGACCTTGATTTTGGCTGTTAAAGCACTTGCTGGGAGATGTTCCTATGTTTTAAGTGTAAAGGAATAGATTGTACTGACTTGGAAAAAAATCTCTAGAAAACCAGGTCCTTATATCACCTTTTGGAGGCTGTGACCATTGAGGAGGTGCTGCTCAGATCTCCCATTAAGAAATAACTTTCCCTGGGCCCAATTAGTCAACAATCTCTAGCTGGGAGCACCTCTTTCTGGCAGAGGCATCTGTACTTGCTCTTCCCAAGCAGCCCCCAGCCAATGATGGAGCATGGTTGAAATCCCAGGGCCATTTCTGCCCAACACAGGACTTCTCTAACAGGTACCCTTTCCTTGGGAGCTCTCAGTTGGGTTGGCCAAGACTTTGTTGGATCTTCAGTGTGGTCTGAGGCTTTCTCTTCCCAATCCTGCTTTCTCCCCAAGATCACAGTCTGAAGCCTTTCTCTTCCTAGTCTGCTTTCTTTCCCTTTCCATCTTCATACCTGATACCCTCTCATAAACCTCTTGTACTCCTAACTCTGTCTCAGCATCTGCTTCCCAAAAGATACAACGGATGCAGGGGGCTTCCAGCAATATACTCATGTGACATTAAAATGTTAGAAATTTAATTATTTTGTTTTATTGTCAATTTTCCTTTCCCAGTTCATTCCCTATGAAGATTTAGTTTATAGGCCAATTTATAAGGCCTATTTCTGAAATAAAGAATAATTCTAGAAAAAGAGTAATTCCTTTGTGACTAGCCTATAAGCTCATGGGGCCTGACACTGTGTTTGTTACTGTCCTATCCCAACACTTGACACATAGTTGATGCTCAATAAATATTTGTTGAATGAACGAATGAATGTATATCTTAACAACAAGGTTTGTTTGTTTTTTTTTCCTGCTTATATTGAACAGAAGAGGCAAGAACAAGACATACTACAACAGCATTTTAGATGGAGGCTGTATTAGTTTGCTCAGGCTGCCATAACGAAATACCACAGACTGGGGGGTTTAAACAACAGAAGTTCATTGTATCATAGTTTTAGAGCATAGAAGTCCAAGATCAAGGTGTCAGCAGAGTTGATTTCTTCTGAGGCCATTCTCCTTGGCTTGTAGATGGCCATGTTCCCCTCATGTCTTCACATGGTCTCCCTCTGTGTGTGTCTGTGCCCTAATTTTCTCTTCTTATAAGAACACCAGGCCGGGCACGGTGGCTCATGCCTGTAATCCCAGCACTTTGGGAGGCTGAGGAAGGCGGATCGTGAGGTCAGGAGACCGAGACCATCCTGGCTAACATGGTGAAACCCCGTCTCTACTAAAAATACAAAAAAATTAGCTGGGCATGGTGGCGGGCGCCAGTAGTCCCAGCTACTCGGGAGGCTGAGGCAGGAGAATGGTGTGAACCCAGGAGGCGGAGCTTGCAGTGAGCCGAGATCTCGCCACTGCACTCCAGCCTGGGCGACAGAGCGAGACTCCGTCTCAAAAAAAAAAAAAAAAAAAAGAACACCAGTTATGTCAGATTAGGGCTCATTCCAGTGATCTCATTTCACCTTACTTACCTCTTTAAAAACACTATTTCCTAATACAGTCACGTTCTGAGGTACTGGGGGGGCTTCAACAAATGAATTTTACAGGGCGGACATGGTGGGGGCCAAGTCAGCCCATAACAGAACTGCCAGTAAACAACTCTTTTGTGTAAAGATTTTTTTTTGAGATGCGGTCTTGCTATGTTGCCCAGGCTGGTCTCAAACTCCTGGGCTCAAGCAGTCCTCTTGCCTCAGCCTCTTGAGTAGCTGGGACTACAGGCATGCACCACTGTGCCCAGCTTAAAATGTTTTAACTTGTGTTGGATGCTAATGGAAATAGAAATAAAATACAGTAAAACAAAAAATAAAAATTACATGAAATAAAGCAAATAATTAATATCCTTCCTTTAATGTTTAATTTATAGCCAAAGAGTTATATAAGTGTATCTATAAGTATAATGAAGTATAAGACCAAAATCTCTTGATAATTCCAGGTAGACTTGTGATGCTTGACCAGGTAAGTCATACATTGTAACAAAGACACAAATTTCAACTCATAAAAGACCATACACTTGAAACTATGAATAGAAAGGTCTTTACCATGTGGATTTAAAATCTCAATCAAAATAGGTAATACCTTTATCATTAAAACATATACTTTTTAGAATTTATGGTCACATTTGGACAATTTGTTTTTGAGGATAATAATAAAAATTATTAACTTTTTACTTATTAATATATTAATTTTATTTATTTATTTATTTGAACTGGAGTCTCTGTCACCCAGGCTTGAGTGCAGTGGTGCAGTGGTGCAGTCAGCTCACTGTAACCTGTGCCTCCCAGGTTCCAGCAATTCTCCTGCCTCAGCCTCCCAAGTAGCTGGGATGGCAGGTGCATGCAAGCATGCCTGGTAATTTTTGTATTTTTAGTAGACACAGGGTTTCGCCATGTTGGCCAGGCTCGTCTCGAACTCCTGACCTCAGGTGATCCACCCACCTCGGCCTCTCGAAGTACTGGGATTACAGGCGTGAGCCACTGCACCTGGCCAATATATTAATTTCATTTTAACTATAGGCAAAATGTTAGCTTTTCCTTTCTAGTCCCTGTTTTCGATCTGATTCCTGAGCCTATCTCAAGTAATAAAAGTAACAGACTTGCAGAATCCTCTCCACAAAGTGAGCATTGGTCTTTTTCGCTGGCTTTTCCCACCTTGGAACCTTGCATATGTGACATGCTGCAAACCACCATTGTTGTGTGCGGCTATATTCTGAGGACTTATTCGAATGAAGGAAGTTCTTCCCCAACATGACATTTCCTTTCTAATACAATACAAAAATGGAATATTTAGGGTTGACCACTTACACATTGTTCCCATTTCAGGCCCCCACACTATTGCCGTCATGTGTGAATGCCTAACCCTTTCAGAGATTTCCGTTAGGGCTTTCTAGTATATTTACTTTCCTGTGGATTTTGAAAGACTTGACCTCTCTGGGAGAAGTGCTTTGAGAAACCCCAGATCTGTATTGCTTCTACTAAAGCCTTAACGGGCTGGTCTTGTGAAGATGGTGCCATGAGTATGTATTGATTTGAAATATGCTCACTTGCCATAAGTTCAGTCTGGCCTGTGGCTGCTCCCACACAGCCCTGAATTGCATTCTCCTATACTTTGGGAATTCTCTAGAATGCTTCCTTGAGATCATGACCTTCAGTTCAGAAATGCTAGACTGCATCAAAGGCACTACTGGGAATATAATGTTAGGATTTCTGCTACTAGTAAACCCTACTATAGTCATGTATTGTTCAGTGACCAGGACGTGTTCTGGAAAATGTGTGGTGAGGCGATTTCGTCATTGTGCAAACATCACAGAGTGTACTTACACAAAGCCAGATGGTGCAGCCTACTACACACCTAGGCTGTACAGCCTATTGCTCCTGGGGTATAAAGCTTACAGTGTGGTACTGTACTGAATACCATAGGCAACTGTAGCACAAGGGTATTTTTGTATCTTAACCCATATAAACATAGAAAAGGTACAGTAAATGCATGGTATTATAATTTTATGGGACCACTATCATATATGCGGCCTGTCTTTGATCAAAACATTGTTATGCAGTACATGGACTCTACTATATTCTAAGTACCTTGAGGGTGATATGTATGTCTGGTTTTTTCTTTAGATATCCTACAAATGCCTATTTCAGTTCAACTCAACATTTATCTAGTACCTAGTTGGGTCCTGAGTTGATTTAAAAAGGAAAAGGAAGAGACGAGGGTTCTTTCTTGGAGTACTTATAGCCTAGGAAGGAGCATGGGGATTGTACACTTCTTTCCTCCCTTCCCTACACCTTTTAAAGCAACTCAATCAATTCACGCCTGTCATCCCAGCACTTTGGGAGGCCAAGGCGGGTGGATCATTTGAAGGTCAGGAGTTCAAGATCAGCCTGACCAACATGGTGAAACCCCATCTCTACTAAAAAAAAAAAAAAAAAATAGCTGGGCATGGTGGTGCATGCCTGTAATCCCAGCTACTTGGGAGGCTGAGGCATGATAATTGCTTGAACCCAGGAGGCAGAGGTTGCAGTGAGCTGAGATGGTGCCACTGCCCTCCAGCCTGGGCAACAGAGCGAGACTCTGTCTCAAAAAACAAAACAACAACAACAACAAACCCAAGCCAATTATCTTTTCACTATTCATTATAGTAAGTTTGGAAAATAGGGAGAAATCAAAAGAAAAAAATATTTTACAGTTGCCCCAAAGCTTATTACTTAACTACTGCTGACAACATTTTATCTTTTTAAAAAAATACGCAAAGACTATTGAACCTCTTTCATTTCACACATCGTAAACATTTTCTAACAAACTTTCCTCCCTTCTGTATACCTTTTAAAACAAGCCAATCGGCCGTGCATGGTGGCTTGTTTTAAAAGGTGTAGGAAAGGGAGGAATGTTTGAAAACATTTTCTTTTTAAACATTGATTAAGAAGCTGGATAATATTTCATTCTGTAGATTCACCATAGTTTGTTTCATTCTCATTTTGCTGTCAGATATTTAGGCAAATGCCAGTTATTTTTTGTTGTTATTACAAATTTAATACTCAACTTTGTACACAGAATATTTTTAAGATTTAGGATCAGTTTTCTGAAATTAGATGTCTAGAAATGGTCTCTCTGTATCAAAGGGGATAAGCGTAGCAGCTCTGGAGACATTTTCCCTTGGCTTTGGAAAGGTCTGGCCAGCTTATGTCTGACCAGCAGGGCTCAGAGGTGCTTGGCTCTCTCTACTCTGGCCCTTGGGACATTATTATTTTAAAAATGTGTGCTAGTTTGATAAGTAAGAAACAGTGTGTTGTTATTTTGATTTTCATTTATTTGGTTGCTAGTGAGGATGAACATTTCCTCATATTTTTGTTTATCAGTTTTATTTCCTCTTTTGTGAAGGGGTACTTTGAGTCCTTTCTGATTTTATTTACTATTTCCACACATCTTTCTTCTTTTCCACTCCATACGCATGGGGTTTCCATCTGGCCAGGGATTTTTTTCCAGGGCCACCTTAGCCTGGACGCCTTGTCCTCCTTTACTCTGGACCATGGGAACTGAGCAGCCGCTTTTGTGCTGTCATCCAGATATAGCAGAAAACTCACATTTACACAGAAAGCACTTGGCAGTTTCCTCAGCGTCTTCTCACATTCTTTTCATCTGAAACAGAAGCTGGGCCTCTCACCTTGGGAAGAGTGTTCTATAAAGTAATGAATTTGCTTGGAGATGTTTCTAGTAAGAGACAGAACAGAGCAGCCCCTTGGAGATTAATTCTGATATTCCCACGAGGCACCTGAAGGCTAAAAGGAAATAGAATTATCCTCCTTCCCCCAAGAGCTGGGGTCAGGTCCAAAAACGCTTTCTGCACCATTGATTTTTCTTGGGCGTTTGTGGCTCAGCTTGTGGCCGTGAAACACTATTCATTGCCATGGATTATGGCTTTTTCTTTTGTCCTATTTACGGACTGTCTGTGGAGTCACTGCCAAAAGTTGTGATTGGTGATTATCACTTTGGAGGAGCAAAGCTGATGTTGCTCACACCAGACGAAGGTTAGTCAGCGCACCTCAACATCACTGCTGTAGCTTCAGGGAGTTATAAGAGAAGGAGATGCCACCTTTATCAGCACTCTGGGAGATGAAAGTGACACAGCTGCACAAAGGTGGATTAAAAAAAGCAACTCTCTTACCCCAGATTGTTCTTTCTAAAATGAAAGACCCAGTAAAGAAGCAAGATTTTGCCAAGCAATATGGCAAACCAGTACCCAGACCCACATTGAGGGTTACCTGTGAAAGCATTTTGTCAATAGTAAAGGTGCCTTATAAGTGGTAGGTATCACATTTATGTGAATAAAGTCACTAGTTCTCTGGGGCTTTCAGTGCCTGAAGCTTAAAGAGTAAACTTTCTTATATTTCGAGTTTCACTTGTTCATTTTTATCAAATTTCTACTATCGCTTAAGCATATTCTAGACCAGGGGTTGGTAAACCACAGCCTGCAGGTCAGATCTGGCCTGCCACCTGTTTTTGTTTTTAATAGCAGAGAAGCAAAGAATGGTTTTTACATGTTTTAGTGATTGAAAAAAAATCAAAAGGAGAATATCTCATGACACATGAAAATTTCATGAAATTCAAATTTCAATGTCCACAGATACAATTTTATTGGGACACAACAGCCACACTCACTTTTTTATGCATTTTCTTGTTACCATGGCAGAGTTGAGTGGTTGTGCTGGAAACTACATGGCCCTCTAGGTGGCCTAAAGTATTTGCTACCTGGCCCTTTACAGAAAAAGCTTGGGACCAATGTTCTAGACACTGGAAATACAGCTATGAACAAAACAGACCTACGTAGTCTTTACATTCACAGAGCTTACATTCAGGTATAGCTTACTTTAAAAATGGCCCAGGGGGACTGGCACCGTTGATTTTGGCTTTGGAAACCTCAAGTTCTAAACAACTGAGCTAACCTTATATAATTTTAGCCAACATTGGCACAGCCTTATGGAATCTGATTGTTTTTTAATCAAATGAAGTATCTATTAATTAACTATGTTAGACTGCAAAGGTCTTGGTGCTTAAGACATTGAATTTGTTGAGAAAACAATGTTTACAAATTTAAAAAGAAGATAATGCCATTTACAATAGCTTCTTTTAACTTTTCAAAAGCCTTTTATGTGTGGGATCTTCCCATGTCTCAGACTTCATGTGCTAAGAATTTAGGATGGAAAAGCTCACTTGGACTGATAGAAACAGAGTAGGCTTGCCAAAGGAAGTGGGATGTGGTCCAAGATGATGGTCTTGATTTCCTTCTTCAATCCCAGGAGACTAACAAGTTGTCTTCTGTGAACAGAAGGCCAAAAAACTACCACCAGGGCTTTTTCCCATATCCTACGGCTTGGCAGGACTTTTGCTCTTATCTTCATGACGTGAACAGCTTCCTTTGGGCTGGTAAAGCAGGAAGGAAGATCAGGATTAGGGGCCTCTCACCCAGCTCGTGAGGTGGGCTGGGATATGATACCCCTTAAATGGGGAATGAGTGGGAGCAAGACTGAGGGAAAATTGGGTGGGTGGGTGGAATCTTGGATTTCTTAAAATGTTGGAAATTGGAAAGTCTGAGAGGTCTTTAGCTAATTTTCCAGCATGTCTAGAACATCAAAGGACTACATCTTCCACTCTACCGTGAGCAGCTTTCATACTTGCCTGGTCTAGAATGTTGTTCAGTAAATGATTCAGTAAGTGAATGACTGTGAAAGAATGAAGGAACGAAGGAAGGAAGTCAAGTCATACACAGGAACATTAATCAGAATACTTAGGGCCGGGTGTGGTGGCTCATGTCTGTAATTCCAGCGTTTTGGGAGGCTGAGGCGGGAGGATCGCTTGAGTATAGGAGTTTGAGACCAGTCTGGGTAAGATGCTGAGACTCCCGTCTCTACAAAACAAAACAAAACAAATAACCCGAGCCTGGTGGTGCACACCTGTGGTCCCAACTACACCGGAGGCTGAAGTGGGAGAATTGCTTGAGCCCAGGAGGTCGAGGCTGCAGTGAGCCATGTTTGCGCCACTGCACTCCAACCTGACTGTCAGAGTTGAGACCCTGTCTCAAAAAATAACAACGACAACAACAACAAAAAAACTTAGAGAATTTTGTGTGCTCCCAGGAGTAGGAATTTATGGGTGTTGATTCATTTGCTTATTCCACAAAATATTATGAAGCTGCTACTATACACCAGGCACAGTGTATCAAGTTAACTTGAAACCCATTTTATTTCAACCACAAATAGTGCAAATCTTTCTAGAATGTCAGTGTCTGCTTTGTCACTTACAAAAGGACAATCAGGTGAGTGTCTGGTCTTCAACCCTGAAGAGTACTGAAGAGCATGAAGGATGTTTTTGAATTCATAGTTATTTTCCTGAATATTGGCTAACATCAAGGCAAATAATAAAGTTCCTGTAGTGCTTAGGAAGGCACACTCTGGTGTCAGATGACCTGGGTCCAAACCCAGGCTTTATCACTTATAAAACATGTGACATTGGGCCAATTTTAAGCTTTGTTCTATGCTTCAGTTTCCCCATCTGTAAAATAGGCAAATAATAATACTTACTGTGTAGGGCTGTTACGAAGATTAAATAGTCAAAGCCCCTTGGTGTGTAGTAAACCCTCAAGGTCAATGTTAACTGTTATTGCTATCACATAGGACTTGACCTAGAAATAGAAAAGATAGGGAAGTTTGGACTGAATATGTTGAGAATGTGAGGACATCTCCTAGAAATTGGTTGTCCTGTTTTCACATTTATAGTGCGTGTAGTGGAAAGAACATTAACCCCTTTATTTGTAGTTAAACTTTGCCTGTGCCCTCGCCTGAAAATGGAGCTAGCAATATTGCTGGGACTCTTGCATCTTACATATGAGAGTGCCTGGAATTTCAATATACATTACTTTTCTTCAGACAGAGTCAAATACGAGGAAGTAATTCCCTTTAATTAAGAGTGTTGATGAGTTGGGTTCTGGTTAATTGAACTGTAATATGTAAATCAACTTAATAGTGGACTGGCTCTGCCAGATAAACACACAGCACCTGGTGTAGTTTGGTTGAGCACCTTTGTTTGTTTGATTTTGAAAAACTCTGTCCCTTCTGTGACTTCTTCTCATTGGGGATCCCTCAACTCAGCCTGCAGCCAGCTTGCATTTTCAGTTGAAAGAAGGATTTTCAGAAGGTTTTAGAAGATTTTAATTGTTGGACTTGATAAAATTGATTTAAATTAATCCAAGCCAGTTTCAGACAGTGGAACAATAGGCTGGTACCTCATCACTCGTTTTTTAAATAAAAGGAGAAAAATGGGAAGTGTTCCAAATTGAGTCACAGGCAGTGGTGAGGATTAAATGAGTAAACGTCGTTGGCTTTAGAGAGACAGATATTTGATGATAATTAGAATCCCCAGCACTTCACCATTTATTTTTCTTTGTAGGATGGCTTCCTAGCACAGCCTGTGGCAGCTCATCAGGGAACAAAGAAGAAATGACAGTGTCCCTGCCCTTGAGAAGCTGATACTCCAGTGAGAGAAGAAAACAGGCAAAGAGACAGATGTCACGATGACAAAGTAACATTGAAATGAATGTAGAAGATAATTGTGGGGGTTCGGTAAGGTGGGAATGAGTAGAGTGCACTGAAGTGAGACTCACCCTGGAACCCTGTCCAGTGATACTGTCTTAGTCGGTTCTGGCTACTATAATGAAATACCATAGACTGGCTGGCATGTAAATAACAGAAACTTATGTCTCACAGTTCTGAAGGCTTGGAAGTCCAAGATCAAGACACCAGCAAATTTTGTGTCTGGTGAAGGCCCACTTTCTGGTTCATAGATGGCACCTTCTAGCTGTTTCCTTATACGACAGAAGGGGCTAGCTAGATTTCTGGGATCTCTTTTATAAAGGCATTACAAATTGTGAGGGCTGCACGCTTATGACCTAATCATCTCCCGAAGACCCCATCTCTTAATACCATCACCTTGAGGGTTAGGATTTCAACATGAGAATTTTGAGAGGACACAAACATTCAGACCATAGCAAATACCAAGCTTTTTATGGATTCATACTATTTCAGAGAATTATACTGGTTGGCTATATCCTTATTTTGATTATTACTATCACCTTAAAAAAAGGGATTCTCAACTTTGAGCATTACTGACATTTTGGGCCAGATCATTTTGTTGTGGGGGCTGTCCTGTGTATTGTAGGATGTCTAGCAACATCCCTGGCCCCTCCCCACTAGATGCCACTAGCACCTCGTCACTACTCCTCCCCGCCCCCCCTACTTCCTCAGTATGATGACCCCAAATGTTTCCAGACCTTACCAAATGTTCCCTGTTGGGCCAGTTGCCCCCAGTTGATGACCATTGTGTTTAAAGAATTCATTTCAACTATTTTATCGGCCCCTAAGGCACCAGCCTCCCTCTGAGGCTGTGTCCATGGGAATGCTATCTGTGGCTGCTTGCGGATCTCTCCAGCACTGACTGGCTAAGTCACACTGGCAGCCATGGGTGAGACTTCCTCAACGTGGGTGGAGCAAATTCCTACGATGCCAGTCTGCAAGGTTGCA